>NC_091392.1:187214963-189947279 GCF_032191515.1 Phaenicophaeus curvirostris
TGCCCCCAGGGCTGTACTGGTGGACAACCTCCTGCTTCTGTACCCTTCTTCTCTTAATCAGAAGCATGAGTGATTTTATTTCCTTTGCAAATGCCAGATTTAGCAGGTCCTGTTGCACTTCTGTGGCCAAATTGCAGCCCACTTGGACTAGTTCCATCTTACAAGACAGCACCCTCCCATTTTTGGATGTTTTATGCATTTTGGAGAACAAAGACATGACCGTTAAGTCTGCACATAGTGTTATTCAAAGCAGAAGCTCTGTTAGGAGTACAATAACCCAGGCAGGATACAGCAATCTCTGTTGTTGTTTATTTAGAAAAGGGATCTCAGGAAACATGATGAGTACAGCCAGTGAGCTATAGCATGTGTGACGAGCCATGCAAGATCTCTGTGCGCTGATGTGAACCTGTAGTGTTTTGTAAGCATATAGAAGAGCTCAAAGCATGGAGCATCTGTTGCGCTACATACTGTACAAACAGAGGACACAGCAGATCTCCTTCCCCTTGGAGGTCAATGAATAGATGAGTTCAGAGGTGGTTCCAGGCAGCTGGGACAGGAAGGGCTGTGAGACAGCAGTAGGGGAGGGATGCAGCCACCAGGACAAGCGTGTTAAACAAGTCAGGAAAAGAAAGCTCTAGAGGCAAGCATGGTACTGGTGTGGCATTTCTGGAAGCTTCTCAGGGCTTGGGAGCATCCAGAGACAGATCATGGACATACTGCTTGAAATGCAGCTGAGGATAAAGGAGAACAACACCTTGTCCAAGTCAAGGAGGGAGAGCATCCAACCTACCTGGTCTGGCCAGCTCGCACTGCAAGGTCTGAAGTCCTGCCACCTGGAGCAGCTTCCTGGGACTTAGAAGGTGGCAAGTGGTCCATGCAAGCTGACACATGGCCCCACAGATACACTCAAACTGAGCAGAGCAGATACTCCCACACTTCCAAGGAAGCCTTCAAAGTGGTCTGAGCTCAGCCATGGCACATACATGCCGTGTGCCCAGACGGGGTGCTGGATGCTGACACCAACCTATGGGACAACCTACAGCTGAGTTAACAATGGAGCAACACTCGGAGATAACATGGCCAAAAAAACAAGTCCATTAAGTTACTGGTGGAGAGGGCTTGCCAGACATTCTGAGTTATTCTGGACTAGCTAATATGAATGAAGAAATAAATGTTCTTCTCCTTGAAGAAAATGCCTTGGGCCATATCCTCAGACAGAAAAGGTATTCCTATTGCCTACTCAACTGCTTGACACTAAAATCTCAGAGAAGCTGTTACTGTGCCGCAACAGGTGAGAAAAGAACAGGTGAGAAAAGCTCAGAGCTGGCAGTCTGGAAGCTGAGACTACCCTGTCTTTAGTAGTAGTTGCTACAAATAGGAATTTCTGCCAGCCTGAATGTACTTTAAGGGCATCTTTTCACCAAGAGCTAAGACATTGTTCTTCTCCCTCCCTGAAGATGCACTGATTGCAGAGAAGGAGCTGGCCAAAGGGATCTTCAAATCTGTGGAAAAGTGACATATCCCAGAAGTATTATATACGCACAAGGATAACCTTGTTTTTCAGTCTGCTCTGGTCATGGATGGGGAACCCAAAAGCACTTTTTATAACCACCTGCTGGGTTCAATTTCACGTGCTTGTGTCGCTACCATGTAATCATGGCTTGTGAGTGGAGTCAGCGTCTACAAAGGGGTGACTCCACAGCTCCACTGAGCAGCCTGGAGTGTGCAGCAGAGGGGACATAAGGCCCTTCATCTCTGACCTGACCAAGACGTGCTCTGCAGCAGGAGGTAAGTCCTGCCTTCCAGTGCTTTTTCCTCCGCTCTGACTTTGGGCAAGGGATCTGGCCAAGTAGCTGCAATAGGTCTTCAGTGCACATCCCACAGCTGGTTGGAGGATTCCAGTCCTGATGAGTGAGCTAAGGAGCCACATATGAGTGGTTCATACTGATCATTGCAGGTCACTTCTGGTAACAAGAGATGGGATGGGACTGTGGGATGTAGTATCTTGATCCAATACAAATACAAAGAGCCTAACACAAAGCAGGTAAGGCCGTGGGCAACATGCAACAGGTTTGGTGCTCTGCCTAGGAGCTTACACACTTCTCTGCTCATGAATCATTCTTCTTCGGTGTCCTGTGCTCTGAAAGTGTCTTTTGAAAATACCTTCCAACACAGATTAAACAATTCACTTCCTTCGCAGGTGGGTGAAGACTGCCCCTGGACTGATGGATTTTGTGCACTGTCATGCAGCGACATCGCCATGATCAGCAACTCAGCAGGGGACGTCCACGTGTCCCCACTGCTGCTGAACACCTCCTTGACAAGTAAGCAGTAAACAAAACATTCATGATTTAACTGGCTATTTTGGGCTTGTTTCTTGGCCATTTGTTTTCTTTTGAGAAACTAATATTCTAGTTCAAACCTGATGCTCTCCAGCTGATTTTAGGCTTTGAGATTCTGACTTTACCAACCACTCCAAGCCACATGTGCCTGCAAAGCTGTGGTAAGAATCAGAGTGTGACTCTAGGCATTTAAAAGACACACAAGTTATGAATTTATGGGCTGCTGAGCAGCATTTTCCAAGCTAGCTGACCTATTATCAGTTTGATTTGATTGGAGAACAGGCCTTATGAGGAACGGCTGAGAGAGCTGGGGGTGTTTAGCCTGGACAAGAGGAGGCTGAGGGGAGACCTCATTGCTCTCTGCAACTACCTGAAAGGAGGTTGTGGAGAGGAGGGTGCTGGCCTCTTCTCCCAAGTGACAGGGGACAGGACAAGAGGGAATGGCCTCAAGCTCCGCCAGGGGAGGTTTAGGCTGGACATTCGGAAAAAATTTTTCACAGAAAGGGTCATTGGGCACTGGAACAGGCTGCCCAGGGAGGTGGTGGAGTCACCTTCCCTGGAGGTGTTTAAGGGATGGATGGACAAGGTGCTAAGGGGCATGGTTTAGTGTTTGATAGGAATGGTTGGACTCGATGATCCGGTGGGTCTTTTCCAACCTGGTGATTCTATGATTCTGCAGGGAATCATAACAGAGCATTTCCAAAGAGTTAAAATAAACTCTTAAGCACAAGAAACATCCAGTTCATCTTTGTACATGATTTAATTTTGTTCTAATTAGGTGCTAGTCTTACCGTAACACATGTCGCACAGCTAGGCGCAAGGTTTTCATCTGACTATCGACCCAGTGAATTTCTTTTGAAACCACGCAGACTGTAAAGTTTGTGAGGGCTGAAAGGTCCTGAAAGGTTACATGGGTTCCACTGTACAGGACACAGGTGACATTTTCATTGAGATTTTGTAGAAAACCTCAGGAGTTACCTGAGCTGCAAACAGATGCTGGGAAAAATATCAAGTACATTAGAGCTGTCCCTAGACCTCTGCATTTGCCCACTGTTAGAAGCAGGATGGACCTTTGGCTTGACCCAGTATCATTGCTTTTCTGCTTCTGCTGTTTGGAGACAGTGTGGGTTTGGACAACTGACTGAGAGAGTCAGCAAGATAAACAGTGGGTCAGCCCCTATGGTCTGTACCAGGCTGGCTCAGCAGATCTGTGATTCACCTTAAAGCCCAGATCTGCAGTAAAAATAGTGCAAAAAGAGCAATTTTTTCTGCCAAATTAATAGTCTGAGATCAGCTGATTATTACCATTGGGCACATGGCTCTTCAAAAAAGGTGGGTTTTGAGTGTTCAGTGTAAGGGGACTTTTCTAGTCTCGAGCTTGTATCACCACAGTCATCTAGAAAACTGTGTAAATTTATTTTGTGAAGCAGGGCAAAGTTGCTGTGTTGCTCGTTTGATCTGTGAAAACACCTTTCATTTGCAAAGAGAGAAGATGAGGTTTGGAGCCAAGCTGATGTGGTTCAGCTTGGATGAGCAATTTCCAGGAGTGCATTTACATTGGCAAATAAAGTGGCTCAGCAGAACCTGGAATAATTAAGCCCTGAGTTACAAAGTTAAGAAAATGACACTGTAATCTCTAAACCACCTGTGTGATTCTCCCATTCCATTATAAAGCTGTCCTGCTATCCAGAGAGGGACGACTGAGTCAAAACCAGTGACATGGTCACAGCTCTGCTTGGCAAGAAATCGTGTATCAAGTATCAGCGTGAGGTCTTGATCCTACAGACCCACCTAGAGATGGTGCTCACAGAAAAGCCCTGCTACTTTCTTCCACACTTCCATGCTTTAGTAAGATGGGAGAAGTTAAATGACTTCATCATTCCCAAATATCTTTTCCGCAGATTGTAACTACACTGGCAGGAGAGCAACACTGCCCAGGGTACGTGGGAAACCCCCATGACATTGACAGTATCTCCCAACTCAGATCTGTGCACATTTGAATATCCTCTGTGGCATGAAGTTGTGTGTCAGAGTAGCTCATTGTTTTGTTTTAAACGGTGTCCTGATGCATGAGGCCATTTCTTGTACCTCTGGCTCTCCAGACGACCAACGGGGTGATGAGCTTTGGACCACTGAGCTGCTTCTGCGGTCCAAATAAAAATGAAGGTTGGGACCTCATTCGTATGAAGAAAATCCAACTCTAGTTACCATGACACCATGACAATCAACTTGTTTACTGCCTCAAGGTACAGTCTAAACATTCTTAGCATGTCATTTGCATAGCAATATCCAGAATGCTTTGTGTCACTCTACTGTATAAGGGCTGAAAGGTTTCTTTACACGTATGCTTAACTAAAGAAAAAGAAAGGAAGAGAAAGGAAAAGAGAGCTTCACTTTTGCTAGCATGTTTCATACAAAGTATACTCCAAATTGTGTGCAAAATCAAACATAAAAGCTGGATATATGTTCCCCATATGTTCTGGGGAGATGGGTAGGGTGGTAGTTACCAAACCGAGGGTAGAAAACAACCTAAGAAAACCTAGGGCTCGTTCTGACAGAGTTATTAAACATGTGCTTAATTTTAAACAAGTGGTTAACTGAAATCCAGGAAAGAAAAATAAAACGGTATGGAAATCTGAGAAAAGATATATTAGTAGAAGAGACAAGAGTCACGATGGGGTTTCAGCTCAGCTGTGTGAGCTGGCAATGCTGTGGAGGGACAAGGACATGCGCACAGGGTGCAGGCGATGTTGCCTGGGAGGAACTGGTGGCTTGGAGGGGGACATAGGGACCTGAACCAGAATGCTGTGTACAGGGAAGCCAGTGTTGTGGTGGGTTATGCACTTGGGTAACAACTGGCATAAATTCATGTGGGTTCCCTGCACTGAGTGAAGATCTGCTTACTCACCACTGCTAGCAACCAACTGTTGTCTTCAACAGTTGTGGGGGCAGGAAACAGAGCCCCAGAAGGTCTCTGGAAGGATGGAGCCTGGGGAGAAGACAGAAACTGGGGGAAGAACTGTGCATGATGGGAGACGATAGCCAAGAGCATGCAAAACTGGAGCTGGGGCCAACCAGGGAGGTGGGGATGTCACCACTCAGCACAAGAGGGGCAGGAAGTCTCCGGGTTGACATTAAGCAGATGTGCAGAAGCAGAGCAGGATTTTGGGAGTACTGGATCAGGATCTGGGAAAAAGTGAAATCAATTCTGCTTGGGGCCAGGGTAGGACTCAGACAGGCCACAGACACAGGACCATTTCACTGCAGTCACAGGCACCTAGGTGGAAGATCCAGTGAGTTTGACAGTAGCAGCTCCCCAGCTGCCTTGCATTCCCTTCATGCCCATAGCACAGCTAGTCTGGGGGCTTCTCTTGCTCAAGAGAACAACTTGATGCCCAGGAACTAAGGACAGGAGTTTCCCATGTCATCAACTTTTACTTACCTATGCCCTAGTACAGTACAGTGTCATCCCAGCTCAGGCACTTAAGAAAATTCAGATTTTCCATGGTAGTATGGAAAAGAAATTTTTTTTTTTGTGGATTCTATGAATCTCTGAGACTCTGGTCAACTTGGAGACCACAGCTGGTTTTCTCTAGGGGAAAGAATTTTCAGCCAGGCATGTTAACACTTCTGTGTCTGCTATAACAAACGATTCTGCAATCCCATATACGGCTCATAGCTGAAAAGGCAAGAGCAGACTCAGGAGACAATCCACATCAGGTGTGGGCAGCTTGGTCAGAAGCACAGCCTTTACAGATTAGGCATCTCTGTGGCTACCTCCAGGTTTTAACATCACCTCCAGATCAGCATACATCAAAAAGATAGGCAGCAATTCATGCCAAGCATGAGCTGGAAAGACGATTGTCCATTAAAATAAGCATATCTGACACAGGACTGTATTCCTTTCTCAGCTTTAAGTAGTGAGAAGACTCTGATACACAGAATGGCATCATGTCTCCTCCCTAGGACTGACTGAGTGCAGTAGTCAGAGAATTTTTGGCATCAACATCTGAAATACTAAAGAGTGCAAACCTCTCTGGTGCAGACGTAAACAAATCCATTACAGTACAATAACCCATTACTTCTTGGGGGACATCGCTGTCTTGTCTCCTTCCATCTGAGCAGAGCAACCTGCAAACCATAGAGGAACTAGAGCTAAGGTAAGATTCAAATAAGGCTGGCGTGCTGTGCTGCGCTGCGCTGCAATAGCACATTATCAACTAAACAAAAAAAAACTAGAAAATAACCAAAAGGAGGATAATCAATAGAGTAATAAACCAAAAAAAAAAAAAAATGGGCATGGTTCACAAATCCAGTTGTTCTCAGTCAAATTTATAAGACAATTATTCTAGCTGATAAATTAAAGAAGCAAAAAGGGTGAAATATCTATATAGATATCATCCAAGTTGTCACTCCTAGTTGAAAATATTGCAGGCAAGGAGCTCTTCTGATGCTCTGCCTTCCCCTGTGCACTACAGTTGTCAAGATGTGGACACCTATAAAGAGACAACTCCGGTTTGAAAGAGTCTTGTCTAGTGTGAAGGTCAGAGAGCAGACTGCATGAGACGGCTTCGAGGTTCGTATTTGTGTCACTCATTAGGTAACAGCCTCTTTGCCTCATTGAGTCCCAGCATCTCCTTTGCACCACAGTTTATGGAGATATTTCCTCCCCAGAGTTACTGATTCCAGTGGGTTTCCTCTGGGTTTGTATCATGCTATGTACAAAATGATTTTGATTTTTAAAAAAGCTGAACAACACATAAACATATATTCTACCGTACTATGATCTCTGCTGAATTCTTCTGCTCTGCCTTGCACACTACAAACCGTCCAAACACACATGCGTATCTTGAAGGTCTATATGGATCATCTAATACTTACCTGAACAGTGACTGGAAAGCGGTTTCTTAAAAAAAGCAAGTGCAATCCAAGACACCGCACAGTTTTGTAGCCTACCCAGACCAGGATCAGTCGAGTAGAGGCAGATAGTCCTCCAAACAGGATGCTTAAATCTTTTAAAATCAGGCTAAATCCAGATGTATTTGCACCAGCAGCCACTACTACCATGAATTCTCTCTAGCAATCTGGCTGCATCTGCCCGATCTCCTTGTGCTTCAGGTGTAAATTCTCTTGTCAAGAACCATTTTGTGTGCCTGGATATGTGCCTAGTACTATTTTAGATGTACTAGGCTATTTGACACCCTCCTTAGACTGCCAGAAGGGTCCTACCTGTAGCAGTCCTGGGTCTTTCTGGAACAGCAACCGCAAGCCAGCCCAGCCCAGACACTTCTACCCAAGATCAAAAATACGAGAACACGTCCGTGTTTAATCACGGGAAACACCACCTATCTGGCTGCAAAGTGCTTAAAATAACTTATTCATAGTCTGTGACTGATGCTAATGCCTCACAAAGCTGAGGGTGAGGGGAAGAACAGACACAGGTGTGATGGGAGTGACTGTCTCTAAGACACATTTTGGATCCACCCTGAGATTCTGTTCATGTGTTTTTCCAATTTGGTATATACAGACTGATAATAAACATATGATGAAAACCTACTCTTTTCCATGTGTCCTTTGCTGGGAACAAGCCTAACAGAAAATGCCAAGAGAGAAAAGCTAAATTTGAGAAAGTTGCAGCAGAATGAGAAAAGGGATTTAGCAAAGTGAAGAATGAAGGGGTTTTGTTTGTTTTCTTTTTCCAATTTGTATCATTGCTACTACTTTTTATAGGTTTTCTGAGTTTGTTGTTTATATTTCTTTTTAATTTACATATACTAGATTATATATGGGTTATATAGTGCATGAAGTATATAGGGTACTTTCAGAGCAGTCTGCTGTCCAGGACCAGGCAGTCACTCCTGTCTAGCTACATCCACATTAAGCAACAGGCCCAGCAATTTTCTGTCATCATCAGTTCAGTATCCTAGGAGATCTCCTGATCGTACATAATTTCATCCTGATAAATGAGTACTTTGTGTTCATAGCAAAAACACTTTCAAAATTAATGTAATTGAGAGATAGCTACTGTTGATGTACATGTCTTCCAAATCATTAGGGATATCATACAAAACCATTTTATTTAGGGTCTTTAGCTGACACCCACCTATATTTTAAAGTAATCACATTCACAGACAAAATTATATCATCATTACAGAATCAAATTTCATAGACTCTCTCTCAGGACCTCAAGGATTAAAAATGAAGCCTAGCTGTCCTAGTAAATGCATAGGTAAGGTTCATTCCAAGTAAACAAGAGTGAAAGAAACACTCAGCTACACCTGATGTAATGCTGTTTCAAAGCAGCAACAGCCCATTTACTCCAAACTTTATTCCAGATACATGAGGCCAGCTCAGAGCTGACACTGTGTAAATATGCTGACTGCAGATAAACTAAATTATTAAATTTCTGAGTTAATAATACTAGTTTTGAGGTTAAGAATATCACCACCTAAAATACCAACACATGCTTTCAACTGTATATCTATCTATTTGATGCAGCTTTTGTGTGGAATGAAGCATGGTCTAGGGATAAAAATCAAAATCACATAAATATAAAATCCTAGTGATGAAAATTAATATTATAATAGCTGTAAGTACAGGGGTATTCTGTGTTGAAGATATTCCTCATTGTCCAGGTACTTTGCATTTCTCACATTCAAATTTTGTGCTTCAGTTGGTGAAGGGAGAGTGGCTGCATGTGCAACAGGATGGGGTATGGGACACCCACACTCAGCAATGCCAACGGGTGGAAAGGAGAGCCCCGAACACCAGCATCACTCTCTGTTCTCCTTCCCCTACCAGGATAGCTACCTTCACTCTGGCACACATTCTTTAAAGCCTCAACGGCATCCGAGGGCTCTCCTCTCTGCATCCTAGGGCAGAAATAATTCAGCTCCTAGATGGAAAAATGATTTTAAAAAAGTATATGCTGGAAAATATGCAAACTCTATCTGTGGATTTGCAAATGTGGTTCCCATCACAATCAGGAATGACTGGGCATTTTGATGCTAAAATACTTAAGTAACTTTCAGAAACCTGCCATCAAAATGGCTAGAGATAGAAAGTTGAAAATTGGCGTGTTATGACATTCGTTTTAACAGTGGTGCCCACACTCTTCCCACAGCAAAATGACTTTAATTCGCCCAACCCTAGAGTCCTTGAAAATGACACTCTGAGCATTTGCCGTAATGATTTCTCACTAAATTAGAAAAATGCCCAACTAAGGAGGGATTATCTCTGCATGTGGATGTGGCATAATGACTGTCAAGTGCACTGAGAGCCCCACTGGGCTTTGCAAGTTACGCAGGGTCTGCAGCAGAGGCCAGCACGTATCGGAGAATATTAATGCTGTCTTGTTGGGGGCATCCATTGTGATACTCTACTGCTGTTCAGACAAAATTATACTGTACAGGGGAATTCTCTTTGCTACTTTACATATATGAGGTACCTTTTAGTGTTGAGAATTAGTCCTAAATTGTCTGGCTGATAAACTCAGTCCATAAAGGATACGGGCATATGTGTGCACACACATTCTTTGTAATGCATGCACCCAGTGGGACAATGTCACTGCAAGATTCTGCCCCACAGCCCATGGCCACTGTGCCTGCAGTGAGGATGTGCTAGAGAACTTGCACCCGCACACCCAGAAAGTCTCATAGTTGCTCTCCAGAAGGAGCTGAGCGGCTCTGGTCCCACAGGACAAAGTGTGTTTGCCTCTCGGGTGCTGGCACGCTGCTGCCCAGGTTTCACAGCAGTGTCACTGCCTCATCATCCCTGTCACAAGGGAGAAAAAGCATTTCTGGCTGCCCCTACTCAGCCCCAAATCACGAGCGTGAGGAACACATTGTTTTTTATATCTATGCTTGTGCCATGAACAACTAGAGAGATGGTGGGACTGTGTTAGCAGACAAGGATTTCAAGATTTTCGACACAGTTGCCACAATACCACTTCAATAGTAGCACTCAAATGCCCAGTGCTGGTGTTCCTCACATCCCACTGCCAGCCAACTGGCTTAAACCCGTGCCAGTGAACAGGCACAAGGAGCACACACACCCCCCTCTACGGATGCTCGTTGACTTCAGTGCCAGGGCCCTGTTTAAGAAGATGCCAGACCCCTTGGTAAATCTGTGTTAGGCTGTTTCTGTCTTTCTGTGTTGCAGTGACTTTTCAAAACAAGTCTGGTAAATATAGGCAGGAAAGGAGGTGAGGACTGGACAGACTGCAGGGCCCTGCTGAGCCAATTAGGGTCTCCTGAGGGGTCTTCCCTGTTGGAACTGGGCCACTGGGGAAGGAAGGACACACAGGGAACCTCACAGGGCCAAGCACCAGGTGAGCCTGACTCCTGTAGCAAGGTCAGATTTTGATCCCTCACCTGCAAAGTTCATTCTCAGTAACTGTGAGAAAACAAGCTAGGAAGATGCTCCCCACGGTGTGTCCTAATCACTAGCTTGCCTGGCTGTCACATCTCAGACAGGTGATGGGGGGTGCTGGCAGAGGACAAAGCAAGAAGGGAGAAGCTGGAGGTATAAGGGGCACAGGAGAAGGTGGATGAAGACAGGCCACCCAGGAAAGGAGCAGCCCAAACATTTTTTCCACGTGTCCCAAATTTGATTGTTTGGTATTTGCTTAATATCACCAACCCCTTGCTTTCTTCTAGCCGGGGGAATACAAATCGGGACAGTCACAGCAGGGCATGGCTATCGATTGCCTTATGCATGTCTTGCATTGTTGCATCTCCAGGGAGCCCTCTGCTTCACATCATCCTGGGGTGTCCAGAGGTCCGTTGTTTGCCGCAGTCTGCAGGGTTGTGCTCTTTTCTCACCCATACGATGGAGATATATGAGCCCGTAGGTGTCCCAGTCCCACAGCTACAAAAATTGCTGCGGGGACCCGGGAGGAGCAGTGCGTGACCCGTTAGTTTTATGGACAGGACCTGAGGCTGTCCCGGCAGTGGAAATTTCACCAAATTGCAGATCCCAAACCTGCAGCTCCCCACACCGACCTGAGCCCGTGTGCACACCAGCGTGGAACTTTTCCACAGGGATTTCCCGGGAGGGTCGACATCTCCGCTCCTGACTCTTCCCGGTGGCTTCTGTTATTTCGGACATGCCCTGGGATGAGAAGCAGGTCCCTTCTCCGCACGGGCAGAGCCGGACGGCAGCCCAGCGACCCGAGGGCACGAAACCCGCGGGGCCGTGCGGGGACACCCCGTGAGGACCCCCGGGCATGGGAGAGCGCGTCCCTGCGAGCCCTGGGGAGCACGAGGAGCGGCTCCGAGGGGAGGCAGGTGCTGCTCGGGCACCCCGGGGCTGCGGGACTCGCCGGCCGCTCTCCCCCCGGGGCTCCCGGAGCACCGGCACCGGCGGGTTAGCGGGAGGTTAGACCCCTCTTTGCATCCACCTGCAGCGCCGTGCGCACAGGTGCGAGCAAGGGACGTACCACCCTCCGCGGGCTGGGGAAAAGGGATGAGACGGGAGGGGAAAGGTGTTCGGCTAAGCCAGGCTCCAGCCCGACCTTTACCTTCACGGGGAGAACCGAGAGAGCCCCCGGGACCGGGATAACCAGCACTTCCAGCTCGGCCAGGAGAAAAGAAGCGTCCCGGAGCCGGGGGAGAGGGATGGAGAGCGGCGGTCGCCCGCGGACACCGAGGGGCTGCCTGCTGCGTGGAGGGAGGGAAATAAACCACCAACGAGATTTTATTGGTATCATTATTATCATCGCCATCGTCATTTCTCTGCACATAAATAAATAAATAAATATCTCCCGGCGCGGAGGGAGGAGGACGGAAAGATACAACCACAGCTGCGCGCCCGGCAGCGACCGAGTCAGAATGAAACCGAGAAAAACTTTAGAAAGAAAAAAAAAAAAACAAAACAAAAGCAAAACAAAGAAAAAAAGTAATAACTCAAACAGTCCCCGACCCTCCCCGTCCGTCGCGCCGCCGGGTTACCGGGGGAGCCCCGGGACAGCATCTCTCCGGCTGCCCGCACCGCGCAGCATCCGCACCTCCCGGGGCGCGGGGAGGTCTGCGAGGAGCCTGCGGGGACACGAGTGAGTGACACAGCGCTACTGGGGGACGCCTGGGGTCCTAGGGAGCGGTTTATTTACAACAGGGAGCACGGACAGCCGCCCCCACGGGGGTCTAGGAAGAGAAAGTCCTTCGTAAATTATACACATTATACAAAACGGTATAAAATCCTTCAGCTGCGCGTCGGCACTGGAGCAGGCGGGACTCCCCTCTCCTGCTCTCGCCACAGTTCCTGGGGAGCCCCGGGGGGCTAGGGGGTGACCGCGAGGCCTCTGTCGTCCTTCCCCGAAGAGGACGGGGACATGCGCAAGTCCTCGTCGTCTTCCGAGCACTTGGTGGTGGAAAGGGACGAGCATTTGCAGCTGTGGCCGCTCCCCCCGCCTCGGTGGGAGCCGCTTTTGCCTTCTTTCTTGTGCTTGACCCGTCGGTTCTGGAACCAGATCTTCACCTGCTTCTCGGAGAGGTTCAGGTAGGTGGCGATCTCGATTCGCCGCAGCCGGGAGAGGTACATGTTGGAGGCGAACTCCCTCTCCAGCTCCAGGAGCTGCGTGCTGGTGAAGGCGGTGCGCATCCTCTTGCTGCTGGGCAGCTGGCCGGACGCGCTGTCTGCGGAGCGGAGCGGAGCGAGCGTCAGGACCCGCCGGACCCCGCGGGCAGCCCGCCCTTCCCCTCGGGGAAAACGGCCCGGAGATCGGGCTCGCTGCGTTCCGGGGCCGCCTCCCACCCCGTCCCCGGTTCCCACCGCCCGGGTGGGACGCCCGGCGGGGCTTCCCCCGCGGACCCCGGCGCAGGGAGGGCGGGGACGCCCCGTCCGGCCCGCGGGAGCGGGGCAGGGCGAGGACCCCGTCGCCTCCCCCCGCCGCCCCGCGCCGCCGCGCCCCCCGCCGCCCCCCTCGCGGCCCCGCTTACCCACGGAGATGCAGTGGAACTGCCGCGGGTCGGGCAGCGGGTAGGCGCCCTGGTAGAGCGCCGGAGCGTGCCCGACGGAGACCGAGTGCTGCTGGCGGGCGAGGGGCGAGTGGCAGTACTGGGAGCCGAAGGGGGGGAAGGACGCCTTGAGGAGGGGGATGGCGGGCGGCGGCGGGTGCAGCTGGGACGCGGTGACGCAGAGCGGGCAGACGCAGAGCAGTCCGGCTTTGCGAGCGTGGCAGGCGCCGGCCGGCAGCCCGGGCAGCGGGTGCGAGGGGTGCACGGCGTAGGGGAAGAGCGGCGGCGGGGGGCTGCCCTCCCCTTTCTTCTCGCCCGCCTCCCGCAGCACCAGCGAGTCCACCAGGAAGGAGCGCGGCATGGCCCCGCGCAGCCCCCGCGCAGCCCCCGCGCAGCCCCCCGCGCAGCGCCCGCGCGGCGCCGCTGGCCAGACCGAGTGGTGCTGAACGGCCCCGCCGCCCGCTTTAAATAGCGCCCGCGCCGTGTGATGGCGGCGCCGGGGCGCTCAATAGGCTTTCTGTGCCTCTTCTCTTGGCATTCACGCCGCACGCTCCCTCATTATTTCCCTTGTTAACTAAATGAACTGCATAATGTACTCTATTCTTGTCGACCCCACCCACGCCGTAGCAGGCGGCCTCTCCCCTCCTCTCCCTTTGGCGGGGTTATTTTCTCATTCTCTCGCGATTTAATATTCTTTTCTTTCTCTTTATCGCTCTCCTGCGCTTTCAGCCCCGCTTTCGGCCCGCTCCCTCTTGTTTATTTTGCCGGCCGCGGCCGCGGTCCCCACCGGCGCCGGTTTCCCCCGCCGGCTCCTCGGTGCCTTTCCCACCTGGGGCGCCGCCTCGGTCCCCCAGACCCACCGGCCCCTCTTTCTCCGTCTGTCCCCTCGCCACCGGGACGCTTCGTCCCCGTTACCGCGCTTGCCGCTGTCCCCGGCCCCGCGTTTTTGTTCCCAGCCCGGTGCCGGGACCTGCCGCTCATCTCTGCCGTCGGGGGAGACCCCCGGCCACCCGCGGGGACATCCGCGGGGCTGCGGGCACGGGACGCGGCCGCGGAGCGCAGAGAAACCCCGGCACGCAGGTGCTGCTCCCACGCGGAGGGAGGAGATGCTCTCGGCACCCTCCGCATCTTCTTACACACGGTCCCCCCACCCCGTTTCAGCGGCCACGTCGCTCCGTGATGTCCCCGGGGCTGCGGGGGCCGACAGGGAAAACGCTTATTTCTCCCGTGCGGTGAAAATTAGAGTCATCCCACCGACGAGTGTCTGGATTTCTCAAGGATAGGGATCTGCGAAACTTCCAGTGGGATCTAAAGCTAATTTCTGGGCGATGGGCTCAGCTAAGGTGCGGCGGCGCTTCCCCGCGCAGGAGCTCCCGGCGCTGGGCTCCCAGCAGCTCGCTGATTTTATAGGTGAAGAAGGAACACTAACATCTTTTTCCTAATAAGGAAAAAAAAAGTGCACAGCGATTTATTTTCTTCCCCCATCTTCCTGTTTAATATACTGGGGGAAAAAATAAAACGCACCAGCCCACTCCCGGTCAAAATGTGAGAAGATTTCTCCCTGCAGCAACCTGCCCACTTCAAAAGCAGTTGGATTTTTTCAAATTAAGGGATGGAAAAGCTTTGGAAGCGGTGTATTCCCGTGCCTCTGACTTCTATATAGGCTGTTCTTGCCTGCAGCCGTATTGCTCCCTAAAATCTCTGGGAGTTTTGCCGCGATACGGTTGATTCCCGAGTGCAGAAATAGATGGGATGCATAAACAAATGGTGAAAAATAGAGAACGAACAAAAAAACGAATGCTAGTAAAAAATCAGTCCCGCAATGATTTCGAAAGGATTTCTAAGTGTCCTTCCCCCGAAAGCGTTAACGGGGTTTGGATTTTTTTTTCCCGTGTTTATTTTGTTTCGTTTTTAAGGAACTGGTAATTTAAAACATTTTCCGCCGGAGCTGGCGCCCGGGAAGGGGCAGCTCTCCCCGCTGAGAAGTGACCAGCCAGCCGGGGGGGTGACTTAGTCTCAGCCCGAGGGATTCCTGCTGCCCAGGGGCTGAACCCCAGGGCACCGAGCCGCAGGGAGGCAAAGGGTTAAACAGCTCCTGAATGCACACCATGCCCAAAGCTACTGGGAAAGAATATCCAAAAAAATAACCAGTTTTTTTTTTCCAGCCGCTGGACCTTATTGAATGTCATTGAAGAAAGTTTTGAATGCCAGATAAAGAGAGGCGAATTAAAGTGTGTGACAGCAGAGGATAAGCAAACACAAAGAGAACTCTGTCACACTTTGGGCAAAATCCGTGGGCTTTTTACCAAGCCTCTTCGCTATGATTGAATTAAGTAATAGGAAAACATTTTCTTTCAGTTTAGAGCCATTAGACAAAAACTTCAAAGCGAATAACACTTTTTAATGTGCAGCCCAACAATGGAATCTGTTTTGTGCTGAAATGTTTAAATGGTTTGTTGTGCAACTGTGGGCTGAAATAACCCAGACTGCAGCAAAATAGCATCCTTCAGGCCGTTTTATGAGCGCCTCAAACTAGCACAGACCTTTAATCCCAGCGCTTTAAAGTGGCCTCCCCTGTCTTTTTCCCCTTCCCCTCCCCTTTTCTTTTTATAAGAGTGGAAATTCGCCTCGTATATTTGCTATCTCGAAGCCATCGCCGCTAAATGAAAACGGCCCCGGAGCCGCGGCCGCCGGGGGGACGCGGGGGGACACGGGGGGACACGGGGGGACATGGGGACCCCCTCCCCGGGGCTGCCGCTGCCCCCCAGGACCCGCTGCTGCCTGGACAGGGTCCCCGCGGCCACCGGGAAGGTGGGGACCGTGGGGACAGCAGAGCCGGCTGGGAAACGCTTACGCGGTCCCTGCTGTCGCTGTCACCCCCTCCCCGAGAAGGGGATGGGGGGAGCGAGGGGGCGCTCATCAGCTGGGGGACCCTCAGCAGAGGGGAGGACGGGTGTCATCGCCCGGGATGAAGGAGGGAGAGGGCGAAAGCCCCACCGAGGCATTCCCTAACCCCCAGGGTCTGGGGGGCACCTCTGCCTGTGAGGGGAGAAGGTGTCACACTGCCACTGCCGGAGGACACTGGCTGCAAACAGGTCCCTCACCGTTTAGAGGGACGGGCTGTTGCTTTTTGTGCCGAGGCCCTCAGTCTCCGGGTAGCTGCCACTAATATCAGAGGGCGTGAGGTGACACACGCCATCAGTCCCTAAGGAGAGCAGAGAGAGGTGCATTACTTCAGGGGCTGGAGGGAGGTGAGGACAGGACCCTGTTGAGGTGGGATGGAGTCACTATTCCAAGGACATCATGTCCATAGTAGCTGAAAATAGTATGATTGGACTTCATGATCCTGGGGGTCCTTTCCAACCTAGTGATTCTATGATTCTACAATTCTACGGTTCTATGATTTGCAGGGGATGGTAACAGTCCTCAGCCTAGCCCAACAAACGATTTTCTAACTGCAAATAACAGAACAAAATTCAAAGCCAATACTGAGCAACAAGTCACACACTGTGTTGTGGATTGTGTGAAGAATGTGCCTTTTTATGTTGGACAAAATCACCCAGGAGCAAGCCTGTAAGATACCTGGGCACCCCTTTGATTAAGTTATTCACAGAATGAATTTGAGTAACCAGAAATATATATTTTTTTAAAACTCACTGTTTTGTCAGCATCGTTTATTTTTGTGGTTGCTGTACTTTCTTCATTGTCTTCTTGCACCATTGAACAGGACCAACTGCATGAACAGATATCCCAAATGTGTTACTTTTGGCTCCTGACTCTCACTGTGCTCTGTACAGAATGAATGTTTCCTCATGGGTTTTGCTGCACACTGACACATCAGTGCCTGCGTAACCAGCCCGTTTTGCAGTGTTCGTGTCCATAGTATCTTGGAGAAGAGGTAGAGCAGGCTCTGTTCTCCTGATGGACAACCAAAGTGAAGTGATGAGGGTTGGTACCTATCCAGGATCAGCAGAACATGATTCTTGTGGAGTGCTTGTGAAATTCAGTGTCTGAAAACTGCAGTGTATATTTTGTACACTGACTTTGGTCAAATACTGGAAGTATTTTGCACCATCAAAAGGCTCAGGGAAAGGAAGCAGTCAGTGAGACAGTAAGAAGAACACAGCTACTGAGTATCTGCAGAAAAAATATATCGTTTTTGATCATTTGCTCTGTGATCTACTTTACACTGTCTGTGGATACAGCCAGAGAAGCAGAAATAAAAAACAGTTAAACACAGGCCACATCGCATCGGACCAGAAGCCCATCTGCAACCATGACTTCTGTGCAGTAGTGGCTATACTGGAAATCTAAGAGACTGGAGATCTGACCTTTCACTCAGGAGAAGGTGTCAAAGAAGTAGTTGGACAAATATCATGAAAAAATACCTGGAAAGAGTAGAAACATGTAAAATACTCACACAACTTAAAATAGGCATTTGCTTTTATAGAGAGGCCGCATTTCAATTTACTAGTGATTCTGTAAGACAAAAGGACACATAGGATGGAGAAGTCCCCAAGAGTAATGAAGACAAGGAACTGCAAAAAGGAGCTCAACATGAAGTTCTATGAATCTGGTTGAATTATTAAACAATTAGAGATATGGTCCTTCAATCTCAGAATCTACCGTTTCCAAGGCATTTTTTACTGCAATCTTCTCCTTTCTCCA
The DNA here is from genome assembly GCF_032191515.1 of Phaenicophaeus curvirostris. NCBI lineage: Eukaryota > Metazoa > Chordata > Aves > Cuculiformes > Cuculidae > Phaenicophaeus > Phaenicophaeus curvirostris. The sequence continues at coordinate 187,232,929 of NC_091392.1, forward strand.
AATTTCTCATCTTTTTGTATGCCGAGCCTCTTACAAACTGAAAGTTTTTGAGGTTGTCACTCCACTCTTTGAGAATATCCAAGGGGAAATTTTGACACCTCGTACAGTAAGAGACCGTATTGAATCTATTTCTATGATGCATTTAAACAACTTGCTGCAGCTTGATGAACTTCTTTGTGTATTTTAATCACATCTGTGTGGCAAGTATTCGACAAACCACATTGGTCTGTAACATGTACTTGCAGCTCTCGGTACATTTTTTTCAGTGTTGGTTCTTGTCCACTTCCTGGAAGATTTGGGAGGTTCTGCAACGACTGTGGTTACTGCTGAATGAAACAGCTGGTCAGAGCGTTCTGAGGTGGGAAAGAGATAAATTAAAGAAAAAAAATTAAATAAATTATAAATAAATTATATTTAAATAAATAACATTCATCTCTTTTTAAATAAATACAAGGAGGTAAATACTAGAGTCACTGTTAAATATATCTCTTCAACTTCTCATATGTGAAGCTGCAGAGGAATCTGGTAGTAAAAAGCAGAATTTCCCTGAGTAATTTTAAAAAGAGCAAGGAGCTGAATGTGTTTGAGTAATTTAAGGCACTCAAGATTAAACTCTTTGCATGGGAAAAGTATCAGGACTTTAACTTCCCAGACAGAGTATTCCCAACACACAGAAGACATTTCCCGTAGAGTTCTGCAATGCTGCTATATAGCCACATGTAGAAACACACCATGAGTGTTGCCAAAGGAGGAATATGGTAAATGGGGCAGGGTGTTTTGCTTTGGATCAATGACAGGTAGGTTAAACATGGTGAAAGGCCAGTGCTGTGAGAAAAGAGGGAGTCTTGCTTGCCTGCAGCAGGGTTTTCTGGCCATTGCTGGTGGCGTGGAGACAGAGCCTGGAAGTTGCAGATGAGAACTCTGTAGCTTGGTTCCTTCTTTGATGTTGGCAAATGCATGTTCCTCAAGTGTTTATCACACATGAATGTGAAATGATTATCTTAGATATCTATTCAGCTTGTGTAAAGCAGACTTCACCAAGGTATGTTAATTCCTTTAATTTGCCAGTCCTGACAGTAGACTGAGAAGAGGAACACCCTGAACTCATAATATAATTTTCTTCTTTTTATTACATTTTGAAGGCTTAAAAAAACTCTTTTGAATTCAGTAGAGTATTCAGAACATACTGGGTTACATGTATTAGTGCCTGCATATCTGGATAAGAACTTGTATGTTATATTATCAAACATATCAATTGACAGATCAAGTGTATAGGATGGGAGTGTACAGCCATACACAACAATATTGTAGCAGTTCTATAAAAATAATTTCCTGGAAGATGAGAATGGTAATTTGTTGACCTCCTTATATTTGCATGGAAATCTTCCAGTATACAGAAGAATATTTTGAGAGACACAAAGCGAGTATTAGTTAACAAAAACACCAATATGGATATCCAAGTCAGTGTACGACAAGCATATGCGATAGCACAGCTTTTTTGTGTACTTCAAATGCAAGTGAAACCTGTGAACGTTATCCTTTCACTTCCTTGCGTTTTGTGAGCATAATGATCTGACACATACAAAGTTTGGGTTTGTCATTGTTATAGTCTGTCCTGAGCTAATAAAAGACCTATGAATACTCTTGCTCAAAATGTGAACTTCACAAATCTGACTTGTGCTTGACACTCTTTTGCTCTTAAATCTTCATATTCCACATTTGGAGAGTGGTGTCAAAGACTCTCCTGTCCTGTGTACCTGGTGTGCAGCATCACAACTGAGCTACTGTAAGGGGTGTGCATGAACAAGGAGGCTCAAAGTTGCTCTTGAAGGAGCTCACTTCTTGGCTTCAGTCTAATGCCCCAGTCCCTCCCATCATGAGCTAAGGTGCTTCCCTTCATTTTGCTTCAGAGATACTGTCCATCACATGTTCCCAAGCAGAACTGTCTTATGTTTTGGGAAGAAAACCCAAAGCTGTGTGCTCTGATGGTTCTATGAAAGATCTTATGCCAATGAAGCCTATGACCTTATGACAATGAAGATCAGTGGGAAGACAGCATACCCCAAAAAACAAGTTGGAAATCACGGACTTCTGGAATTCCACAAAGCTTGTTAGACCCTTGAACTTCAACTCTCACAGTTTGTGTGAAATGCCTAGGACAAATTTATGAAATGTTTAGAGTTTCCTAAAGAACAGTCTATTTCTTTAATGTATGAAGTAAAAACGCAGTAGCAAACACTCTCTGGCATTGTGTGGAGGATGAGATATACTAAATTTCTTTCCATATATGGGGTGACAGATTTGTGACAGTATGAATGCTTACTGGCAGACATTCAAAATATTCTTTATTCCCCTGTAAGAAATGGAATAGACTTCATCAAACTGTATTCTCCACATAGTGCTACCACGGGTACATAAACACCTCTTGGTGTGTTACCTTCCACTGTACCTATTATGGACATATAGGAAATGTGCTGTTTCAAGAGGAGGAAGGCTGGTCATCCCTGGTTCCCTTTGTCATCAGTGGGGAGGAACAGGTTCTTTCAGGGAGGGATTCACCTGGCTTACTTCGTAAGTCCTTAAAATGAAATAAATCCCACCAGAAATGCCCTTCTGGTGCTACTGAGTATCCCTAAATGCTGAACCCAGAGGCATGAGTCTGTGTGAAGCTCGCTCATGCTGCCTTTCTACACTGCTCTGTCTCTGCCTTTGCCTTTTTTATGAATGGAGGCTGCGACTTTGGAGCGTGGGCTCCCCAGAAGCCGTGGGGGACACAGCATGGAAACCAGGAGCAGGCTGTGTGGAGCCCCTTTACTCCATGGCTTCTCCATTTTTGACTTCTGTGTTTGAATCATCATTCTTCTGATACCTTTGGCAGTTTGTATAGGTGAGGTCAGAGCCCTTTGACTCCACTCCTGTCCCAGAGCATGGAAGTTAATTAGAACCCTGTGGGTTAAAAAACGTGTCCTAGGAGATTGAAGTTATCCATTAGATTTCAGCCAGCCATTCCTCTTTATTTTCAAACTTCTCCCTCCAGTTCTGCAACTTCACTCCTTCTTTGGATGTTCTCCTTGCTTTTCCTCCTCTTCTTCATAGTGTCTATCATTTTCTCCATCACCATCTTCATTTGCTGTCTTTGTTTTCCTGTTTTCAGCTAGATTACTGTCTCAGTAACTGAGGTGATTCTTCTAACAGCTTTTCATCCAGAAGTGTGAGAGAAGAGGCATGAGTCTGGATGAATGAAGTCTTCCAGTTATCCCCCCCAAAAAAGATCAAACTAGGAGGGAGGACAAACAGGACAGATAGTATCTTCTCCACATTTATCACATTGCCCAGACACAGGGCTAAGGAAAAAAAAAAGAATATGCCATAAAAGGACAGCATTTTTTTCAGCTGGAGATTAGGAGACTCTACTGTCTTGGTCACCAGCACATGAAATTAAATAATAAATTAATCTCATTATAAAGAACAGGCTGGGGGAAAATCAATGTCGCAATCAAGTAAGATGAGGATAGAAATTTCAGAAATTTCTACAAATGTCAGGAAACCAATTGTGCCCAGAGATGAATAAATACTTAGACTCGGTCTTCAGGACCAACTGAAAAAAACTCAGCAATTTCATAATCCATTCCTTTTTCTTCTGGAGAGATTTTAACCAAACTTTCACTTGTTCTTTTTTCCATCATCAAGCTTAGATCAAATATTGAAATAATTTCCTTCATCATTAAAAACAGCTGGGAAGGGATTGGAAGTGGGGAACATGTCAGAACCCTACAGACTCAGGCTGGCTTTTGGTGTGTTCACCAATACACTAACACACCCACAATAGTGCTTAGGAGACCTTCTTTGCGAGGTATAGTAGTATCCTGGCCAGGTTGCTTAAGGAAAAGACAGGGGACTCTCTGCAGGCAGAACATTGTCATTATGGCAATGCCTGAAGGGTGAAACTGTGGCCAATACACGTCTTCCAGGTGTTTTGTCGTTAAAATAGCCACAGATTTGGCTTGACCAACTAGAGAAAGCAGCGTCACATAAAGGAGCTTAAATATCCCAGCAAATGCTTGCCAGTATTGTCCTCACATAGACACCACTTCCATAGATTTTCTGCTACCCACAATAACTCTTCAGTACTGGCAAAGGCAGAGCAAGGAGAAGCAGCACTAAAGCTTCTATCTATATTTTTGTTTTTACCCTCTTTAACAGATGACCTGCCCTACAGCAAGAAAAATAGACTGTAGTGTGTCTGCTGTGAATTTCTCTCTCATCCTTTCTCTCTGCATTTCATTTAATAAATTCTCTTCCTTTCCAGCATTATAATCAACCTATTGTCCGGAAAGATCCTCCTTCCTTCAGAAGGGATGGGAGATTTTTTACCACTGATGGCTGCAGAGCCAGACCTATTCTGGGGACCAAGCAGTGAAGAAAGGCTGCCGAGCCCAATTTTCTCTGCTGTTGTGGGTAAAGGAAGCACCTCGCTCTTAAGCAAAGGGAGCAGCACCCTTCAAAGGAGGCTGCGACCACCCTGGATACTGTTGGGCTTCTCTTTCTGGTACTGCAGTCATTATTGTACCTGTAGTTTATAAGTTTTGGCCTTACCATGATCCTCTTCATGAAGCTGCAGCACCCTCTCTTCCCTTCATCCAGGGTACTTGCCGGAGCTGCTCAGTTTTAGAGCACAACCTTTTTCACCAGCTGGTCCATCTGCACTTTGGCCAGGGTGCTGCTTTAGGCTTAGGGAAGCTTGGCTTCTCTCAGTAAAGATAACAAACAAATAATTCACAACCCTGAGTGCTTCCATAGGGAGAAGGCAACCCTACAGCTCTCTTTTTCAGATGTTTTGAGGCAGTTATTTTAGCCTTGATTACAAGTAATTTTGCTTGTATGTACCTTTTGGCTTTATTATGGCACTTCAGCGTGAGAAGTTACTTCAACGTACCGGGTTGGCAGAACTTCCATGAGGCACAGCTGTGCAGCAACCCATTAGGTACAGTTCACAGCAGTTAAAATTTTTTATACACAGAGGCAGACAGTGACTGCAAATATGTATCTCTTCAAGGGTGGCAAAGCTGCAGGGCTATTTCCGCACAGACTTTATGGCTCAGGCTCTGCTTGTCAGGTGTGTCAGTACTGGAGAGGACCTGCAGGTGGATCCAGCTGCAAATGCAAGCTGTTACTGCCCTGGCCAGGGGATGTGGCTGCTGGGACTCTGGAGCTGGTGTGTTGTCCCTGCCTCTAGGCAGTCACATCTGCTCCTGCATACCCTGGGGTAGCTGAGTTAACCACTTTTTTTGCAAGATCATAGAGACTGGGTTTTAGAAGTAAGTGGAAGTATCTGACTGGTTTACCCCGTGTTATTTAAGCAGCAAATTTAGAGCACAGATGTGATTTTTAGAGAAAAATTAAAAAGGGTTAGGAACAAAAGCGAAGTCATTATAACATAAGCGTGAGACGTCTGTTGTCTTGTGCTTTCTGTTGCATGGGAGTGCGTATCTGTGTTGTTTACTCCCCTGATGTGGTACGTGACCCAGCAGAAATACTTTTCTGAGGGATTTGACTCTTCCATTTTTGGAAACCCAAGTTTTCATTCAGGTTCTCTGGCCGTGACCTGTGGGGAGGGCAATGTGCAGCACAGCAGGTGCAGGTCCATCCCAGGGATCATCGTGGTCACGGTGCAGCAGAGGGGCCCCATCCCAGCCTGAGGTCCCTGGAACGGAACAGCCCCATGGCCAGCCCTGCTCCCACCAGTCACTCTGCTGCACAGGCAGCCAGGACTCCAGAGTTAGTAAGAGAAGCTCTCTGGGACTCCCCACCACGCTTTCCCAAGCTGTTCCTGGAGGGATCAGCAGCCTTGGAGCCGAGGCTGGAGCTGGAGTCATTTGTTTCTTCCCAGAAATCTTGTGAAGAACAAGTGGCACACATGGCATTCCCCTGGCCCTGTGCTCAGCTGGAGGATGCAGCATTCTCATTACCCCTTGGGCCTTGCCTGCTGACCTTTTCTCTGACACCACTTATTGTCACAGAGGGGATGTTTGTGTTTGGCTGTCCTGTGGTCATCACCGTGCATCATGTGCCAAAATAAGCTGTGGCAGGGTGAGGGTCTCTAGGACAGGCTCTAAGACAGCCTCCAGGTTTCCTGCCCTGGTTGTTTTGCAGTGCCTGCTGGCTGAGTTCTGTCAACTTGAGGTGCTGGCCATAGCCAGGAGCCCTCAAGTTTGGTGTCTGTGGTGACAATGCTCTACAAGTTCCATGTTGCTGTATATTTCAGAAAGGCTTCTCTGCCTCTTCATAGAGTAACATGACTTAGATTAACAGCAAAATCTCCCTTTAAAGGGAGGAGACCTTCTGTGTGATTATAGTATCGGTTGCCTATGATACAGGAAAAGAGCACAAAAGTACATACGTATAAAGCCTGTCTATTCAGGACTGTCCCGGGCTTATCTGTAAATGAGGTGCTCATTTGAGGAAGGTGTTTGCAATCCAAATTACATGTCAATATTTTGCAGATATGACAGCTAATCCAACGTAAAGCATGCTCAGAAGTAGACTGAATGCCTGGTGAAGGCTGTTAATACAGAGTCAAAGTCATGACAAATGTTTCCCTCTCTTTGAAAAAACAAAGTCCAAGAAATACCAAAGATGCCAGTAAAATATTAACAAAAATTTCAAAACACAAAGACACAAAGATACAATGCTTGAGGCTGAAAACCACTGTTGTGGCCCCATGAAGCCTACCAGCATGCAGAATGTAATTCAGCTGGTTTGAAATTATCTCAATTCTTTGTCAGGGATGAACACGACACTTGGGTACCTTTCAAAGACCAGCTCATTCTGCAGACCCTTGGTCACTCCAGAAGCTGCTCTCAGTGGGCTCTTTGCTTGAGAAGCATCACAGGTGCTGTCCCACCTCTCTCACAGCTTGTCATTTAACAGTCCTGGCTCCTTATATATTAATAGGATTGTGCACATTTTTGGCCAAAACAAATAGAAAGAATTGCGCAATGTCAGAACATTTTGAGATGCAACCCACCTGCATGCACACTGTCCTTTAGTCTGTCTTTTCATGTACATCCTCCGTCTCTTCCTTAGGCACCTCAGGGCAGAAAGCACCTTTTGACTGGGTGTTTGTACAGCCCCAGGCTCCCCCAGGGTCAGCCCTGAAAGCCTTCTAATCCCACATGGAAGCCCAAGCTGGCAGAGTCACACTTCATCGCAGCGTTTTGCAGCTCTTCTCTCAGGTTCAGTGATCCTGGAGCATCTCAGATATCAAATGTAAATCAAATTGCAGTCAATTTTACTTTTCTCCAGCCCAGAGGAGGGGAGGAGTTAGGTCCTTCCTGAAATGCCATTCAAAAAGGGCATTTTTTTTAAGGAAGCAGCCTTCTTCTGTGCAGATTGGAGAGAAGGGTACAAGAGTGCAAGGGTCCAGGGGTGCTTTATTTTGTGTACTTTCTCTTAATTCAGCATGCAAGCCCACATGGAGAAGCTTTTAACATTGAATGCTTGTGACAGTATTTTAAATAACACAAATAATTTCTCGGGAGCTTGTTCAGGGCTGCTTATTTGATATGTTATGATCTCACATATTTTAATAAACACTCACTTGGAAATATACTTATGGTAGAGATATAAAATACAGCAAATTAGGAGGAAGTGAAAGCCACAGAAAGGTGTTCTTGTTAGCATTCAAAAAAGTTATATAATAGTGAATGGTGAAGAGGATGGAGGACTCTGAAACAGATAGAGTAACCCTTACCATGGGATATTTATCTGTGCTAAAATACAAGGGAAAAATATGAAACTCAGTGGATCAGTGAAGCCTGACTCCCTTTGATTGCCATAGTCTCAAATCTGGGAGTGCACATGTTGAACCTTTCACTGGGAAGAAGGCAATGCATTGCCACTCATCACAGCATCTTGTTAAAAGCACCATGGCATGAGAGTTGGAAGACTACAGTCCAAGCAAGGCATTAGAAATTCAGTCTAAATTACTGTAGTTTCACCTCAGTTATGAGGTTCTACACTCCAGCACCCCTCCAGACCAACGTCAGAGCCAGTCTGTGCAGTGAAGCAATCTTAGGTGAGGCAGCCGTCTGCAAATGTGATATTTCTGGTGGAAAGATACTCGAAATTGGAGTAAAACTGTTAAAAGACAAGAAAACTACCTGGAAGAAAAGATAGGAACCTCTAGTGTTTGCCAACATAACAGTGAACATATCTTTGTTAATTCCGGAGACAGGGCAGAAATGATGGGTGGCTAAATATTTTGTATATCAACAAATATCTCATGATTCTTCCCCTCATGGCCATGAAGAGGAGAAAGAAAAAGCAACCTCATTGCCCCTCTGCAAGGGACAAGCACAGACACTGTCTAAATGAGGGCAGAGGGTGAGCGATGCCATACTCAGGGGTGTCCATACCTGCCTGCCTTAGCACATCTTCGCACTGAGTCACCTTTGTGATGGGCTGAGGCCTCAAGTGGTGGCTTTCTTGATTCTTTAAGTAAAAAGAGCTTGAGACTCTACCAATTCACTTCACAGTAACATTTTGTGGAGTAAGCAGGTGAACTTGTACAGGTTAAGGTCTTAGCCCATAAAGATTAAGGTCTATCAAAATCAAGAGAAGTACTATGAATGAAAATGCAACATGGAAGTCAAATACTATAGATTTGCAAGGCTTCCCTCATGATTTTTCATTACTTCAGGTTGGCAGCATTTAGACATCTTCAAAACTAGAAGGGAAAACTGCCAAAGGTGTTTTCATGTCTTGAAATTTCTTTTCCAGCATAGCTTCACAGTATCGCACCACTGAAAATAAACCACAAAACCCCGCAACCAACATAGAATCATAGAATCATAGAATAACCAGGTTGGAAGAGACCCACCGGATCATCGAGTCCAACCATTCCTATCAAACACTAAACCATGCCCCTCAGCACCTCGTCCACCCGTGCCTTAAACACCTCCAGGGAAGGTGACTCAACCACCTCCCTGGGCAGCCTGTTCCAGTGCCCAATGACCCTTTCTGTGAAGAATTTTTTCCTAATGTCCAGCCTAAATCTCCCCTGGCAGAGAAAAAACTCCCTTTTTCAGGCTGGTTGTTTTTCAGGCTGGTTGTTTCTCACCACAGTTCTCTATGTGTCCATCACCACTTTTAAATGAAAACTGGCATCGCTGTGAGTTGAACAGAGTGAGAGAAGAACAACAGCCAGTTTTCTCCAATAGGAATTTATAGATTATGATTTCTTGTAGCAAAACCCCAACCTGCTCCCCACAGTTTCAACAAATACTATTTTTACTATGTAAAATTTTATAGTAAAAATAAGGTAATAATCAAAAGTAATTCTCCCTTAGTCATGGAAAAATCCTTGTAGCAGATTTTCACAGAATTATTCAGGAGACAGTAGTACCTCTCTCATTAGAATTAAAAACTAACCAAAGACAGTGAACACTCAAACATGAGAAACATCAAACAAAAAAAAAATAACCCATTCATTTGATCTTCTATGAAAATCATGAATCTGGAAAAAAAGCCCCAACTTTTCATAAAAATGTTGCTGTTCACAGTGCGTATCCCAATACTTGTTTATTTTCATTTTATCAGACAAACATATTGTACCTGCTCTGTAACTTCTTTCTGTTGCTTCACACCAGGCTCTGGGCAGTCAGGCGTGGTGGACAGCTCCTGGCATTTGTTCACATCTCAGCAGCCAAACTGGATCAGTGCTGAGAGACTGGGTCCTTGCAATGGGAAAGAGTGCTACATCTATGTTTCCTTGCCTCAAATTAAACTTCATTTTTAAATATTACCACATCTTCAGTTTGCTGGTCAAATGTGCTTTGAAGAGCTGTGATTCCTTCCAATATGTTTCAAATACCCATCACCTTGCAATGCTTTCCAGCATTGTTTTGTTGCCCACTCCTCAATGGATTCGTTTTGTGCTGTTCTCTATGAAGGATGAAGTTCAGAAGTCTCTGATGCTCCTTCCCCATCACAGTTTATCTTTACAAAGCTTTGTTTCCCATCTAACACTGTGGGTTGGGGTCCCTGAAACACAGTCGAGCCATCCTTCCTGTGCCCTGAAAGAGCCAGAAGAAACAGCAGCAGCTGCTGAGCTCTTTAGGGGAACCACAGACAAAGGGAAGTCTTGTGTGACTAAACCCAAGGTAGGAGCTCACATCAGTCAATGCATCATGCTTAGGCTGTGTTTACATTTGTGTTTTGTAAGGAGAAAGAGCCTGATTTTGAAGCAAATCCTGATTATGTCCTTGTATCACACTTGGGATTGGTTGACAGAATGATCTGAGTGTGTGTAAACCAGGAATCTTCTGGAGAAAAGAAAAATTGGGAGCTCTGCCCAAGAAACAAATTATGTGTTCTCCAAACCATGAATGTGGACATTAGGGTCTGAACCACTTTCTGGACTCTCGAGAAGAAACAAAACAGAACACAGTGGAGACATTTGATCCAAGGGGCCAGTCCAAGGATTGTTCAGAAGATGGTCCTTCATCTGAAAATGAAGGGAGTAGAAGAGGTTGCAGCACTTGGCTTCAGGCTACACACCTGCTATTACTACCCCACTGCCAGGGCTGGTGCAGCCCTAGAAGGCAAAGGGCACTCACCTATGGGCACAAGTGTGTCCTCTCCCTAGCCAGGCCACCCAAAGTCACCATGCTGAATCTATGAATTTGTTTCCAAGTTACTGAGTGGATAGGAAGCTGAGCTACAATGGAAAAACAATACATCCAAAACCTAAGTCCACTTTTTTCTACTCCTAATAAGGAGTTTTGACCATTTTGCTGAATAAATATAATAACAAAGTTTTGGGGCCTTAAACTTGGCCTTCTCATGCTAGGAAATCAATAACACTCATGAGCGTGACTCGCACAACTCACACATCAGTCCTGGAGCAGAGGAAGCCACAATTAGTGCATGTCCTGTTTCCCTCTGTGGCTATTGCTCAGAAGACCACTTTTCTCAAGATTCACTTCCTAAAAAAGAACATGGAACAGAATACTCATTGGCTGCTGTGTGCCACGGCTTCTCCTTGAGGACATTTGACCAGCAAGCTGTGCACGATACAGTTTTTCTTCCAGCACCGGAGGCTAAATCCAAAAGAGAGCATTATGAGAAGCCTGAGTCACATTCACTGCTTATTCATTCATGAGAGAGCAGTGCATCCAGAAGTAGGAAACCACCGAAGAACAAGGATGTTAAAGCACAGAAACAACTGAAGTCCCATTTGCATGTTAAGTCCAGCACAATACATCCGCCTCACTATACAGACTTGGTAAAATCAATGATATTTTTACCTTTGATGACTTCAAGAGGAGGAGAAGGCTCGGAATTCACAGGTTTCACACTGGCTGACACTTTACACGTTTCACTTGTTAGTTTTATCGTTGGACTAGAATGAACAGCTTTGTGAGAGGTAAGGACATAAGTGCCATGCAATTAATTAATGCAGTTAATAAAAGGAAGGACGCTCGTCTCTCTATGGCACAAGAAGAAATCCAGACATAAACGTATTCTTGAGCTTTTTTCTGTATATGAAACTATCTCAAAGCTTCCTTTGTCCACTCTTTAGTTTGCTCATAGAAATGCCTTTCTCAAAAAGTGATTATTCATGGTTTCACAATGGACATGGAGGTCACTGTAGAATCAAAAAATTAAATTCTCCAAATTTTTCTTTTACCATTAACTTCAAATATGGAACAAAAAAAGTCTTTATTTCCATAAATAATAGATAAGGGTCAAGGGCTACACATTAAAATCCCCTCCATTAGGCACAGTCAATTGAATTTTGAAGTTCAGTTTTCTCTTCTGGAGCATTGGTTGGGAACTAAATGTAAGAAGAAGTCACATTTCCTGGAAAAAAAAAAAAAAAGCCTGAGGACAAAGGGACCTGCTGATGAGTGTTCACACGACTGTGGGCTGTGAGAGCAATACGGACCAGGTTCTGTCTCCTAGCTCTAAGGAGGCAGTGATGGATGATATCCCAGTGTGAAGGCTGAGCAGTGATAAATGAGGCAGCCATGCTGAGCACACTCAGGGTAGCACGGTAGTTTTACAACACACCATAAAACAACACTGGCCGCTGCTTTGATGGACAAAACTCATGGAGTCTGGAGAGGAAATATCATCTGTCTGTGATAAAGCATTGGGAAGGTCTGGCTGGCGACCAAACGCAAATAAGAGCACCTTTGTCGGTGCCTCTGCTGGAAGAGCAAGGATGGCCATTTGGTAAAGACAGTTTATGCTTTTGCTCTGTGGATGCCTGTCAAGTGGCTGTGGGTGAAGAATGCTGAGCAACATGAGACAGAAATCTTCTGAGGTATTTCAGGCCTTGGTCTGAGATACACAGGTATAGTGGCACATTTGGGACTCCTGGACTTTGGAAAGAGACAGATGCCAACCTGGGTGGTATAAAATTCAGAAATATTAACTGAGTCAGAGTTCATTTTTGCATTGGTCATTTGGTTGGATTTTCCATGTTGAAGTTACGGCCCCTCAAGCCAGTGGTCAGCTGGCCTTGGTCACAGGGGACCCATCTCTGCAACCTGCGGCTCTGCAAAAGCAAGCAGGGGTGGAGCTGGGTCTGGCTGAGACAGCAGTGTGGGAGTGGGAGGCAGGAGAGAAAGAAGTGTTGAAGAGTGTAGAGGTGAAATCAAAGCAACTGCCCTTTGCCAATGCCCACTCCATTGCTGAGGCTGTTGGCCACAAAAGGCGCAGGAGGACATGGTAAGTAAGAGTCTCAATGAGTGGGAATTCAAGGCACTGAAGCACGGATTCAGCAGAACAAGAACTGTCTAGGTTTGTGGTGGAATATAACACCAAGCACATAATCTCTGACATGCAGAAGCTGGAAATGGGAAGCAGGAACCAGCAGTAGATACCCTCTGGAGGTGGCCCCAGTTATTTCCTGGAAGTACAGGGGCATTCCCCTCTGTGTGCCAGTTACCTAAACACAGGGGTTACTAAACCCCCTTCACAGACTGTGTAAGTGTGGAAGTCATCACATCCAGCCTCGGCTGCCCAGAATGTTGGAGTCAAGAGGAAGTGAGTCAGCTGGGGTTCTGCTGTGGCTTGTGGAGGGAGGCAGACAACTCTAACTGGCAATTAATCTCCTGCGAGAACCACTTTATTTCCCTAGGACCTCACCCCAAAACTCAACTACATGTATCATCTGTCAGAGTCACACTCCACCTCTGAGTAATCACTACAATCACACTGCAGTTACCTTACCCAAGGGTGCAAACTCCTAGTTTTCCTCGTGCCAGGATGTGGTAACTTCCACATGAAGTTTAGAACATACATCAGTCATTGCATTATCAATGATTAAATTAATGATCCTTAATTGTAAATGCAGATCCTATAAAAATTATTAAAACAAACAGGTTCATGCAATATTGAGGTCATCTCTTGAGCTGATTAATTTTCACATTAACTTTTTTTTGTTAATTTTGATACATGTGACAATTTGCATACAGTGCACAATCCAACAGATAGATCATGCACCATTTTCAGATTCTAGTTGAATGGGTTCATCAATGAAACCCACAAAATATGCTAAATTTGGAGGAGGAGAGAAAAATCCTTATTTGTATATAATTTTTTTTTGTTCATTTTATTTGATCCAGAATTGGCAGTTGAGCAGGCATTCTCAGAGGGAAGACTGAAGACAGAGAGCCTATAAGCCTACATCTTGGCTTGTATCAGAAATGGTGTGACCAGCAGGTCCAGGGAGGTTATTCTCCCTCTGTGCTCGGCACTGGTGGGACCGCTCCTTGAATACTGTATTCAGTTCTGGGCCCCTCACCACAAGAAGGATGTTGAGGCTCTGGAGCGAGTCCAGAGAAGAGCAACAAAGCTGGTGAAGGGGATGGAGAACAGTTCTTACGAGGAGCAGCTGAGAGAGCTGGGGTTGTTTAGCCTGGAGAAGAGGAGGCTGAGGGGAGACCTCATTGCTCTCTACAACTACCTGAAAGGAGGTTGTAGAGAGCAGGGAGCTGGCCTCTTCTCCCAAGTGACAGGGGACAGGACAAGAGGGAATGGCCTCAAGCTCCGCCAGGGGAGGTTTAGGCTGGACATTAGGAAAAAGTTCTTCACAGAAAGGGTCATTGGGAACTGGAAGAGGCTGCCCAGGGAGGTGGTTGATTCACCTTCCCTGGAGGTGTTTAAGGGATGGGTGGATGAGGTGCTAAGGGGCATGGTTTAGTGTTTGATAGGAATGGTTGGACTCGATGATCTGGTGGGTCTCTTCCAACCTGGTTATTCTATGATTCTATGATTCTAAGACAACTGTTCCTTTTGCCCTCCAGAGCACCTTTAAAAAAGACTCATCATCTATTCAGTTGAATGGTTGAGTCAATCTGTCTTATTAGGTTAAATTTATCCTGTGTAATGGGCTCGATATATGACCTAGAGTATCCCTAGAATATTGGCCTTTCTTTTTAATCTCTACCTTCCTTGATTCTGTAAATGTAGGCATCGTTGGGGTCCAGGTCAAGCCTGAAAACAGTAAAAACCTGAACAAGATCTTCACCAAAAGAAAAACAGAGACAAGAAGCCATGCAGCAATGAACATCGCATGAGGAATGGGAGCACCAGGGGTGTATTTCAATGCAGAATGTGTCTGGTTTATGACTTAGGCTTTAGATTCAGGAGGATCAATGTAAATGTTGAGTTTAGGAATGAGTGGAGTTCCCCTGCAGGATCCACAGGCTGTACTAAGTACAACTGCAGTCACAGCAAAAGCCATGGGATACTGAGTTTGGGGGGATATACCTACACAGAGGTCTCTGACCCCCTGCCCAGTCCCACCCAGCCACCCACAGCAGTGTCATCCTATGAAAGTATGTGAAGATTCAAAAGTCACATCCCAAAGGGGAAATACCACAGTGATGGAATGTATCACAAACCCAACAAACTGGAAGTGTGCTGTCCTGTGCATGGTCTGTTGTGCCTGCTAGCAGAAAAGTTCACCGGCAGGCATGTTTATATGCTTGGCAACTCTTCTTTAAAGAGCCACTGGTCCAGCCTCTTGTCAACCCTGAAGTTTGTACTACCCTGTCCAAGAGTTCTTTGCACAACACATGGTTAAATAACAGCAAGTTGAACATTTCTGAGTGAAATACATTTTTCTGCCAATGTTTGATGCAACGTTCTTATTCACTGTGAAGCTGTAGCATGTGCACTGGAGAAAGGACTGTAAATTCGCCCCAGACAAAGAAAAGGAAGGGGTCTTATTATGCCTTTGCTCTATCTACTAGCTATCACCTCATTTTTACCCCAGCTCTTTTGGACATGCTTAGCAGGCTTTGCAAGGCTGAACAACTCCTCCCTACTGAACTTAATCTATCTCAGGGTCAGACAGGGCCATCCTGGGGTAA
This sequence comes from Phaenicophaeus curvirostris, assembly GCF_032191515.1. Taxonomy (NCBI): domain Eukaryota; kingdom Metazoa; phylum Chordata; class Aves; order Cuculiformes; family Cuculidae; genus Phaenicophaeus; species Phaenicophaeus curvirostris. The sequence continues at coordinate 187,248,318 of NC_091392.1, forward strand.
AAGTTCAGAGACGCAGTTATGTCTGTGGATTCACTCTGCTGTATCCAAGCAGGACTAGGTGAAGGACCGATGGTGTAAGAGCTGGACAGGAGGGCACAGCTGTGAGAATTACTCTGAGCCAGTGATGCTGTGTAGACAGGACTGAATGTATGGTGGAGATGTGAGGATTGTGAACTGGTATGTGGGATAGCCTGAGGAGCTACAGATTCTGGATCAGGGAGTCCAGGACATAGCCAGCAAAGCTGGAGAAGAGCCTGTTACAGAAACATTGTCACTGGCCTGTGACAATGACTGACAAGGGTGCACACCTGAAAAGAGACAAAGTGGGAAAGCTGAAATATGATTCAGGATGGTAAGGAGAAATGGGATGAGGAGGATGGTCAGCAGGGGTCAGACAAGGGCAGAAGAGCTGTAACATAACACAATAGAAGAGAATTTTTGCTCTTTCATTGTGCCCAAGGCACACATCGAAGGGTAAAGCTGCCACGAACTCTGAGCACGGCTTGATACCCTGGGCACTCACGAACACACTGCAGAGCACTCTCTGCACAAAGCAAGGGAAAAGGGAGCACACATCAGATCCATGAAGTGCTAAAGTGCAATTCATCGTAAACATCGCCTTGTGGCTGCCAAAGTTGGATGTGGAGGAATAAGAAAATTGGATCCTGTCACAGTCAGGGTATCTTTGGTTTGATGCAAACAAATATATTTGCAATGATCTGGACTTCAAAAACACATCAGGAGATAAAAGCAGTCCCCACACACAAGGACGTTAACCACTCTGATTCAAGACCAAGATGTAAGAAATGCCATTGAGGCACTTATAGCAACAGCTTTGCAAGGCCATGGGACTTCAGAGCTACTGCTTTTGGCCGTTACCTGCGCCGCATTCTGCACCCATCCTGTGGTGGGTTTTTTGACCTGCTTCTGCTGCTCCTCTGCACAACCCAGCGGTGTCCACCATATAGCTGGGCATTTTTCCCAGGAATGCTCGAGGACTGGCTTTGTAGTTTTCCTTTATTTTTTTCCTTTCATTTTGAGAAGTATTGAGGTCTTTTGTTGTATATTGCCTTTTGATCAGTGTCATGGCATTGAAGTATATACCTGCAAACTCCCTTTTTGTATTCTGGGGAATTTGTTCAGGTTTCCTGGCAAGACAGTGTCCTTGCTGGTTCAGGATGCTCTTTCAGGTTCAGAATGAGGGTTGACATCACTGCTGCATCTCATCTCCAAGATGAACAATACAGAGACTCCAGACCCTGGTGAATAACACATCCAGCTCCCAGAAATTTTGCCTGAGATACTAAATCTGAGTTTGTCTTTCCTTTTGGCTGTGTTTTAGCCAATAGCAGCCACCTTTTCAATACAAATAGGACACCATGCAACAAGTTATGATTTTTCCTTAGCCCAAGCTGAGAATGTCATATTACTCGGTAGCATAGTAACTGGGACTGAGAAAAAAGCAGAACTCGTGAGATACTCATGAGGTCTCCCAAACTTGGCAAATTACGAAGTTCACTGCTTTTTGCTGCTGCTGCCACACCAGCCTGTCCCTGTTGCTATGCAGAAACTATCCCAGATGAGGGCATTCTGTCCCTTTGCAGACTCCTTGCATAGCCTCTTTCCCTGACCCTGTGTCTCTGAGTCTTTTCCCTCTCTGCCCCTTTTCATGTGGTCCCGCCTTTCTGTTACCTCGGACCCAGAACTGTGGTTGTAGCTACTCTAGTCCTCATCTACAGGACAAGTCCCACTCCAACCATCATCCAAATTCTGAATGGAGCTTTTTTTTTCCTCCACTTTTCTTTCTTTACTGTTTTTCTGGGTATTCTGGTCAATGAGAAGTTGAACATGAATCAAGAGTGTGCCCTGGCAGCCAAGAGGCTCAGCCATGTCCTGGGGTGCATCAACCATGGCATTACTCGCCATTTGGGGAAGGTGATTGTCCTGCTCTACTCCGCACTTGTGCAGCCCCACCTTGAGTATCGTGTGCAGTTTTGTTGCCACAGTATGAGAAAGATATAAAACTACTGGAGAGTGTCCAGAGGAGGGACACAAAGTTGAAGTGTTTAGAGGGGAAGTCATATCAGGAGTGGCTAAAGTCACTTGGTCTGTTCAGCCTGGAGAAGAGGAGACTGAGGAGAGACCTCAGCACATTCTACAGCTTCCTCACAAGGGAAGGAGGAGGAGCAGGTGCTGATCTCTCCTCTCTGGTGACCAATGATAGGGCCTGAGAGAATAGCAGGAAGATGTGCCAGGGGAGGGTTAGTTTGAATACTAGGTTCTTCACACAGAGGACAGTGGAGCACTGGAACAGGCTCCCTAGGGAAGGAGTCATGGCATCAAGCCTGACAATATTCAAGAAGCATTTGGATAACACTCTCAGACATGTGATGTGAATTTTGGGGTTGTCTTTTGCAGGGATAGGAGTTGGTCTAGGTGATCCTTGTGGGTTCCTTCCAACTCGGGTCATTCCAAGATTCTGTTATTCTGTTATTCTGTGATTCTTTCTTTTTCCTGCTGTGCTCTAAAAAGTAATATTTGGCTGTTGTTTCATGAAGAAATAATCTATCACATTGAAGAAAAACACAGTGATCAGTGCTTCCACATTTCCAAGAGAAACAACCCTCAAACTCCCATATTCTGTCGAATGGATAACAGTGACAACCGAACATGGATGAAAACTCCTAGTGACAATTTTATGTCACATAAAGAACTTTGTCAAAATCAAAATGTAGCCGAGGAAGATATCAAGCCTGAAAATTTTTCAGTTAGAAGTTGCAGTGGTTTGTCCTGACTTTATTATTGCATGGTAATAACATTGCAAAATATTCCATTTTGATAAAGTCAAAATAAAACAGTTTGATATTTCTATTCCAGTACTGGTGTTATCACAGCACATATATTTTATCATTACCTAACATTTTATTACAATAGTTTCACTTTATTGAAATTAAATGAATTGTAAAATGAAAATATGATGAATTACCAAAGCAAAATCTTTCAAGGATCCTAAACCACATTTTTTGTTTTATTTCACATGTGCATTTGGCAGGAAATTTAAAGTGCTAGTTTGCATTTGGATATAGTTCAACACAAAATGCTAACCAGAAGGGTATATTCACAGCATTCTTTTCCCTTCCTCCAGCGTTCTCAGAATGGAGCAGTCGGCTTCCTGCTGCTCTGAGTGTGCTCTCACATGTCATGGGACTCTTTATACAGGTAGCAGTTATCCTAACTTGTTATTTAAAACCACACTTCATATGCTGCTGGTGACATTATAGGCCGGCTTTAAAGTTGATGTGGCTGATAACAAAACACATCAAGCACAAACCATGTTATAGCTACTGATGTTTTTCTCTCAGGAGATTTTAATTGCTATAAAACAATATCAGTTCAAATGAAAGCCCAGAAGTAAATAAAGTTCACATTTGTGCAGAGTAGGCAAAAGGTAGTTCTCTCTCTCTTTTTCAAATTCTTTTTACTTCTGAAAAGCAGAATTTCATGAAACTGGACTAATAAAACACTGAGGAGTTTGAACTCCTCTACTTGTGCCAGAGCAGGATACACTGAAGACACTCTCAGTACAGCTTAAGCTTTTTTATTGATTTAATGACATTAATTCTTCATTGACTTCAATTAAAATGGGAAATGCATTTAAAACAAACGTGTGTTCACAAGGTCTTTCCTCTACTTCGAATAAACTATAATGTACCATGAATTTTAAAAAATGAAATTTCTGATCAAGCGTTGTGCATCTTTTCTCAGATCAAGATAAAGTTTGTCTAAGTCTGTATGTTTGAAGAAAAGTGAACTCACCTAGTAAGATGGAAAGTCTAGAGAGGAGACGTGGGCAAATTACAGTAGAATTTCTCCTTCGTGGAATAACTAAACAGAGATCAACTTCATTATTCTCTGCTCCATGTTACTTTTGAATAGGGCAAAAATGGTGTAATGCACAGTCTGTGTTATGCATTGACTTCTCCTTTTAGCCCTGCACAGGTATAAATAACTTTAAGGAGATGTTCACAGTTCTGAAACCGCTTCTTGCAACTTCATCCAAAAAGTCAGTCTCTGCTGACACCCCTACATTTGCTTACCAATATTTTCTTGGCACGGTGAAATATACTGGTTTTGATAACAAAATAATAATAATAAAAAACCCCAAAAATCCACATCCTTCCCAATGAAATCTTTAAACATCATCTGAGTGACTTGGCAATGGGTCCGTGAAAACTCTCCTGTCCTGTCTTTCCAGTCCATCTATCATGAGTAGGAGCAGGGCTGTGACTCCAGAGCTGCATCAGTGTAAGGACTGGACCATCCCTGACTCTTGTTTGCAGTCTGGGAAACCCGTAAGAGAGCAGTTAGCCTTTACTATATACACCCTGCAGAGTAAGGTAGGGAAAGCATGAGCATTTGGCTTTTCCTTTCAAAAAACCGTACTATCTGCTATTCTTTTCCATGCCTTCTGGAAACAGTCCGTCTACCTTGGTTCCCACCTGGCCCTCTAACATAACACAGAAAACGTGTTGCCCACCAGGCCAGGTCATCCTAGAACTTTAACATCAGTGTCTTATCTATACAGCTGCTGTCATCCAGCTATGATGTCAGTCATGCTGCTCAAAAGAAAGGTGAAAAGATCATAACCATTATTATGCTCATTCCCAACTGGCTTTGGTTCCACAATATTTCCCTTTCTTTAATGCAGTGTTGCGACAAGACTTGAAATAGTGGCCAGCTGTAAGGTGTATTTCTCTCTGTTGCCCAGCTGTGATTCTCAGAGCACTATAAATCGCTGAAGATGTTGCTTTCTTGAATCTTATATCCTTCTCCTTGCTGATGGATGTGAGGATAAGTATAATACCCCGTTGTCTGCAGTCCTACATGACACAGGCACTCACTAGTTACTGTACTTTGTCTGGGTTGTCCCGTCACATGTGGGAGTTCAGTATACACGCTGTCATCGTCAGAATGAAACTCGTCTATAAGCTTAACATTTTAAACTACAAAGTTGTTAAAATGTTTGGGATTTAAGTTTTTTTTTAATGCAACTTAAACTTTTGAATCTAACATTTTTTTGGAGAAAGCTCAGATTGTTAAGGAATCAGCAGGACACATCACCAAGCTACAATAGGTTCACTTTCATGTGGATGCTGTAGCAGGCAAGCCTTCATGGAAAAACTCTGAATGTGAATTTAGCTAGTTTTGGATAAAGACGCCTTTCAGCGTCAATAAACACCATGAATGCAGCCACGGTAGAGTTACAACTTAATGAGATGAGGGGAAGTGCACAGGGTCAGGCCTCATCTCCCAGCCTCTGTCATGCTAATCAGCTGGGCAGCCTGCAGCTGAAAAACTGCTGGAATTTTTATTTGCATTTCATTTAGTTGGAAGGAAATTGACCCAGATGGTCCACAAAGGCAATAGAGGGCTGGCAAGCAGTCTAGTGCTGCACACTTTTCCGAGGGGCTGCACTTGTCCGCCCGTCCCTCTTGGAGCCCAAAACATAAAAGATTAAAACAGCGTAAGGGAATTGATTTCATGATTTTTAGATAATTTCCCTAAGATTTCAGAAAAGACCTAAACCCCCTAATTTAATCAGCCAGAAGCTCAATAGTAATTAAAGGGAAGAAAAGCTGAGATAATGAAAGAGGTGGTGGGGATTTTTGCTGTTGCTGGTGGGAACCTTTCTTAATTAGAAAAAGTCTAAAATCTAAATGATGTTAATGACGACAAGCATGAACATTTGTTGCAAAGACTCCGTATCTGTGGTCAACTTTGATGATTGATTGCCAAATCTAATAAACTTCCTTAGAAAAAGCTAAAATGGCTTGCTGTGCATTTGTCCAAGTCCAGTTTTTCCATGCATTTGCTCAAATGCACAATATTAGTTTCATTTGTTTGGACAAAGCTTAGATATTTGTGCAAGCGATGTGTGGTTCCATACCATCTGCTCATGGTTTCACCTATTTTGCTTTGAAAGCTTAGTTAAAACCCTAATAAAAATAGGGACACTTCAGATTCCACCTACTTTTGCATTGTAACCTGAGAGATTAACATCTTATACAAGTGCAGTAACCGCATGGAGATCCAGGTGGTGGCATGTCTACTTAACTGGAAGGTATAAAACATAACTATAATCACATTGTATAAAGCATTTCATAATGACAAACTTTCAACCACAAAATTGTCATGATACCCTAGAAGTGCATGGAGCTGGAGTAAATGGCTGGGGATCCCATATCTTCCAGTTACACCAGTGGAGGTGCTGCTGTTTACCTCCACCCTGTCCTGAAAAGGTGGAGCCAACCAGTCTTTTGTTTCTCCCAGTGCTACTCCTGTCAGGGTGAAGCTGCATGTCCTTGTGCAAGTTGTCTTTCTAGATGGTCGTGTTGCCTCAAGCAGCAGTGTGCTAGCCCCTCTGGTCTGGATAGTTATTGAACACGTGAAAGGAGTCTTCAAAGTGCAGATTCCTAGGGAATCAAACCCAGGAACTTCAATGAAATTGCTTCTGACTTCCATTTGTTTAAAAGTGAACTTACCCCCTTCCATCACTGAGCCCACATGGACTTCTATTTTCATGACCGAAATGCTGCCTTTGGGGAAATTTGATAAAAAGAGCTGGAGGTGGCCACAAAATGACACAGTGGTGCAGGAACAGAAAGATCTGGAATTTTTCAGCTCCTTCTGGTTCTCTGAGGACTTGCAGTTGGTTCAACTTGTGGCAGCTCAACTGCTAGGCAGCTTCATGAGTACAACACCACGGTCATCCAAGCGTACCACCTGGTCCCTCCTACAAGCCAGAGACCTGGTCTTTGTCTTCGAAGGCATCAGTGACTCATCCATGGGTTATCTCTAGGATTGTTCCTTCTGATGGTTATGACAGTCACACTTGAGCTCTGATTTTATAAAGCTTACGCATATAAAGCTTTATAAAGCTTGTCCACATTCCCCTGTGCAAAGCAGATTGGGATAATTTACATTTCCAGCAGTCAGAAGTCCCAAACTTCTCCTAATGCCCCTGTTAGCAGCTCAGTAATTGAGAAAGAGTGGAAGGATGGGAGGTCATTAGCTCCATTTCTTGATGTGGCAGCGGCCTCTTCAGTAACCCAGGGCAATTTATAGAACAAATATTTATAAGAAAGCCAAGATTTATGCAGTTCTGAAGACCAAATACTCAAGATATAACACCTTAAAATCATGCCTGAGAATCATAAGGCACCATTCATAGCCTCTGTCCACACTGAAGGCGTGATCTTCTGGCAATGCAAGTCCTTGAATTATCATCTCTGGAACACAGGAAGAGATCTGTACTTTTGGTGTGGCTTCCAATATCTCTGCTTGCTCTCCTCTGTAGAAGGGAAGGATACTGACTGTGGGCAATGTCTGTCTCACAGGAGTGATCTTGGCTTGCTTGAATGAGTAAACAGGTGGAGAAACGCTTTTACTCCTGTCCACTTAGGAGCCTGGAGGTGAGAGGATTTTATAGAAAGTATGAAGGACTCAAGCATTCAGATGATACACTTATATTAAACCCTAGAGCACATGAGAAGAACCTGAGGAAGTTTAAAACAGGTCTTCCCAGTGAGGGTAGCAATGGCTTCAGTGCAGGATGCTCACTGGGAAATAGCAGCGGGCTCAGCAATGATGCAGAGTGAAGGACTTAGAAAGATATTGGATGGACATTCAACATCATTTGGACAAACTTACTTGTAGATATGGGTGTTTCTGTCTCCCCTGGAGTCTTGTTAGTGCAGATACAATCCAACTTTGCAACTGAATAGAGGTTCAGTGCTGGACCTGAGCGTGGCAGGCCCTGGTGTCATGGCAGCACTTAAGCTACATTTTGACTGGTGCCTACAACCCAGATACAATATCAAAACTGCCTCCTCTTCATACTGAGAAGACAGAATGAAAAAAAGTGAGGTAAACTTCTAGCTTCCTAGTTGTATCTGTACCACTGCTGACCCAGTGCTGTTGCATCTGGAGTGCGTGTGAGATGCTCACCGCTAAGTTGCCCATTTCATGTTTAAGTGTTGCATGAAATCACCTTGTTGTTGCCATTCTCTGTCTCAGGTAGTTGTGGTGTGTAGAATTTTACTGAATTCAAAATACCGTATACAAGATCACAATCAGGTTGGGCCTTGTGAATCATAGAATCACAGAGTCATAGAATCATAGAATAGTTTGAGTTGGAAGGGACCTTAAAGATCATCCAGTTCCAACAACCCTGCCATGGGAAGGGACATCCCACTAGATCAGGCTGCCCAGGGCCCCATACAACCTGGCCCTGAACACCTCCAAGGGTTGGGCAGCCACAGTTTCCCTGGGCAACATGTTCCAGTGCCTCACCACCCTCATGGTGAAGAAATTGTTCATTACGTCTAGTCTAAATCTGCCCCTCTCCCGTTTATACCCATTGCCCCTAGTGCTATCACTACAAGCCTTTCTAAACAGTCCCTCTCCAGCTTTCATCTAGCCCCCCCTCAGGTTCTGGAAGGTCTCAATAAGGTCTCCTCAGAGCCTTCTCTTCTCCAGGCTGAACAAGCCAAACTCCCTCAGCCTGTCCTCAAAGCAGAGGTGTTCTGGCCCTCTGATCATCTTTGTAGCCCTCCTCTGGACCCATTCCAACAGTTCCATATCCTTCTTAAGTTGAGGATTCCAAAATTGGACATGGTACTCCAGATGAGGTCTCAAAAGAGAGGAATAGAGGGGCAGAATTGCCTTCCTCGACCTGCTGGCCATGATCCTTTTGCTGCAGCCCAGGATATGGTTTGGCCTTCTGGGCTGCGAGCGCACATCGCTGGCTCATGTCGAGCTTCTCATCAATCAGCACCCCCAAGTCCTTCTCCGCAGGGCAGCTCTCAATCACATCATCCCCCATCTTGTACTGAAATCAGGGATTGCCCCAATCCAGGTGTAGGATCTTGCATTTGGCCTTATTGAACCTTATAAGGTTCTCACAGACCCACTTCTCCAGCCTGTTCAGGTCCCTCTGGATGACATTCCGTCCTTCTGGTGTGACAACTGCACCACTCAGCCTGGTGTCATCTGCAAACTTGTTGAGGGTGCACTCGATCTCTCTGTCAATATCATTGATAAAAATATTTAACAGCACCGGTCCCAGTACGGACCCCTGAGGGACACCACTTGTCACAGATCTCCATCTGGACTTGGAGCCATTGACCACTACTCTTTGAATACAACCATCCAACCAATCTCTTATCCACCGTATCGCCCACCCATTAAACCCATATCTCTCCAATGCAGAGAGGAGGATGTTGTGGGAGATTGTGTCAAAGGCTTTACAGAAGTCCAGATAGATCACATCCATCAGTTTTCCCGTGTCCACTGCTGTGGTTACCCCATCATAGAAAGCCACTAGGTTGGTCATACAGGACTTGTCCCTGGTGAAGCCGTGCTGGCTGCCACTAATCACCTCCCTGTCCTCCATGTGCTTTAGCATAGCCCACTTGTAAGCCCTGCAGCATGCTCACAGCCACATTAGGGCAGATGAAGAACAGAGCTGACTCTCTGGACCAACATGCTCATGAAGATCATGCTGGAGGAGTTTGGATGAATTAAAATCTGAAAAAAAACCCTAAAACACTTGTGAAAACCAGCTATTTCTTTAGGTATCATTCAGTATAGTTAAAGATATTTGTTATTTTCTTGGCCCACACCTCAGCAGGTATCACCAAGAAAGGTTACTAGAGCACAAACCGCTGCTGGAGGAAATGGAAAGTTCAAGGTATGAAGTATAGCCCTCAGAAGAACAGTTAGGAAAAAAATAAAAGCTGTCAGATAAACTAAATCCGCTCCTGGGACTAGTGAGTTCAGTCACCTCTCTCTGCATGACCATAAGCACCCCTAGTTTCTTAGACAGCTAGCTTCAAAGCATTTTAGCGTCTTTATCACATTTTCATTGAAGACTGCAAAAGCCTAAAGTTGTTGTTTATGTTGAAATCTTGAAAAAGTCTCAGGCAAAGCAGGAAATGTTTATTTAAACATCTGGCAAGGAGAACTGGACCTTGGCTAAATTTCCCTACCTGCTCATCACTTGTCTGTGTTGAACTGGGGCTCAGCTGGGGATCTGCATATCTGGGAAGCTGCAGGCAAAATAGAGAGTCCAGAGGAGGGTGAGGAGAACAACAATAAGTCCAGAAAATGTGATATATGGTGAAAGAACTGGGGTTGCTCTACTGTGTTGCAGGGATTTCCTGGTAAGATTTTTTGCACATGCCAAGAGCTGCGGCAAAGACGGAGTGAAACACTCTTCATGCTCATTAAGTATAAGAAATTATATACTTAGATGCAGTAAGGAGGTTACAGTAAGACACTGGAAACATTTGCTAGTGGTATGGACAGTGAAGGAGCGGAGTTGAGCTAGAGAGGTATGTGCTGTCCATCATAGGAAATGTTTAATAAAAGCTTGGAGAAATCTCCATCTGACAGGTTAAGGGTGATCATATCTTCTGGCAATGGTCTGGACTAAAATACTACTGGAAAAATCTCTCCAACCTTATTAAAAGACTTTAGGGCTTTTTGTAACCTTTCAGACTGAATTTGCTTTGATGACTTCAGCTTCTGGATACTGTTAGTTTGATTATCTAGAGTCACATTACACCATGCATAAAGATGTCTGCACTGGTCCATCTCTCTAAAAAACAAAATAACATCAAATATAGTATGTGGATACAACTCAGCTAAATGTATTTGGTTTGTAAATTCTTGTCTCAAGTCTGAATTTGATAGAAAAAAATGTCACAGAACTGGTAGACCATCGTGAAATAATGCCTAAAAGTTGAATTATTTTAACAGAAGAAAAATTGTGCTACAGAACCCTATAGTTTAATTTAAAATTCAACAGAAAGTTAATTCATTAGTGAAGTCATTCAAGCTTGACTAATAACAGTCTGAGCCAGAAAACCTAGCAATTTAAAATAAATCTTTAGTCATGAGCATAACTCGATGCATATAATGCCAGCTGCCGATACTGCCATTTCAAACCTTGCTCTGGTTGGCACAATGGGAACAAATAGCTCTCAGCTGCAGGTGAAGCCTACCAGAACTTTTTCCTCAATCTTTGTATAGAGTCAGTTCTTCTTAAAAAACAGCCATTAAATTATCACCATTGTCTTGGGGAAATGGTGATTGATGCCTTTTCTTTTATGCTAACTCAGCTTGTCTCTCTGCTCTAAATGGCCTTGTCTTTGGTGTGGATGTTGGTAGCACTTCATTAGGTTTTGATTTGCTTCATGCTGCACACTTGCTTGCAGCTTGGCAAAGGAGGCTGTTAGATGATGTGGCCATTCAGTAGGTGAATACAACTCTCCTGAACTCCTTAGTACAAAAAGCCACATGCTCCCACCTGCTTGGGCTCAAGCAGGGTGCTTTGCAGGGAGCACCTTCCCCTTGTGAATGTTAAGGTGACAAGGTAAAATAACTGGGCTTTGCTGTCCTGCGGTATCTGTTAGGCTTCATGCCTGCTGCCACAGGCTGCCCAGGAGGATATGCACAGGGGAGCAGGAGCTACAAGAACTCCCACAACAGTGGTAGAGACCAAAACAACCATTTCAGGTGTTTATGTTCATGTTAGAATCATAGAATCACAGAATCACCAGGTTGGAAAAGACCCACTGGAACATCAAGTCCAACCATTCCTATCAAACACTAAACCATGCCCCTCAGTGCCTTGTCCACTCATCTTTTAAACACCTCCAGGGAAGGTGACTCAAACACCTCCCTGGGCAGCCTGGTCCAGTGCCCAAGGACCCTTTCTGTGAAAATTCTTTTCCTAATGTCAAGCCTGAACCTTTCCTGGAGGAGCTTGAGGCCATTTCCTCTCGTCTTGTCCCCTGTCACTTGGGAGAAGAGGCCAGCCCCCTGCTCTCCACAACCTCGTTTCAGGTAGTTGTAGAGAGCAACGAGGTCTCCCCTCAGCCTCCTCTTCTCCAGGCTAAACAACCCCAGCTCTCTCAGCTGTTCCTCATAAGGCCTGTTCTCCAGCCCCTTCACCAGCTTTGTTGCTCTTCTCTGGACTCGCTCCAGAGCCTCAACATCCTTCTTGTGGTGAGGGGCCCAGAACTGAACACAGTATTTGAGGAGCGGTCTCACCAGTGCCAAGTACAGAGGGAGAATAACCTCACTGGACCTGCTGGTCACGCTATTTCTGATCCAAGCCAAGATGCCATTGGCCTTCAAACACTATTGCTCTGTTGTCACCGTGAAAATGTGAGTTACTCTCCCATGTTTCAGTATACTGCAGAGGATGGCCTCTTTAGTACATAGCTGATCACATTTCTTAAACGTGTAACCATATGGCTTTGGAGAGGCACTGAAAAGAGAAGTGAAACCCAAAGACTAGTCCTCAGCCGGAGAATGAGCAAACTATAAGGGTCTGTAAAGAGGTGAAACTCTGCTCTGCCTACACTGGTACAAGCCTGCGGAAAACCCAGAGTCACCAGCAGCGCAGTTATCCCTGCGACTATGGCCACTATGGTCCCGTGTGCTGTTTGCTACGCTGGGTCTCCTGGGAAACACTGTGTGGTTTCCAAAGGTGACCCTCACCTTCACCCTGGCAGTGCAGAAGGGCAACTGCCTGTGGCCAAGGGCTGCTTCCCTGCTCTACTACCATGCTTACACCTCTCTGGTCCCACACATAGCATCACTTATACCTCAGTGGTCCTGTTCTCCCTCTTCCTTTCTTGCCCATTTTGGCTGCAAGTTCTTTGAGCAGGGAAAGTTTCCTGCCATGTGTTTGAATCAGTGTAACATGCCTCTAGCACCTACTGTGGTTTGTCAGTGCAAAATACGCTTTAAATGCTTTATTTAACTTTCTACCCCTTAAATATCCACGCATCTGGACTTCAGAGATGGGTGACCTGAACTCAGGGGTTGTTATTTGGGTCTCTTTCTCAGGAGACTCCCTATGTGTGCAGCCACCAGAGCACCTGGCAGACTTTACGTGGGCAAAACCTCTCCCACTAGGAGCCTTGTTTGAACCAAGGCTACTCAAGGACACTGCTAGTGAGGCGACTATGATGTTTGCGGTATAACATAATCCTCTTTAATTAGCACATGATATGGCTTGTATTTAACTCACGTTTTGTGTTCTTTGTAAATTTCTCTTTAGAATGAAGATAAGGCTGAAAATCTTATGTCTCATATACACTGAGTATTGGATGCAGTTCAGGTCTTTGAGTATTGGATGCAGTTCAGGTCTCTGCATCTGAAAAAGGATGCAGTGAAGTTAGAAGATACAGAAAAAGGTAACGAAAATGGCTGTGGGGTTGAAGTGTCCACTTTATGCAGAGAGACTAAAAAGACGCCTCAGTTTAGAGGAGAGAAGGCTGAAGGATTCTAAATTCACACAACTGTGAGGGTGATGGGTAAGGTGAACATGGGACCACTGTTCACCAAATCTCTTAACACAAGCACCTGAGAGAGCTCAGGGAAACTCAGAGTAAGCAGTTTAAAACACACACAGGACAGTACGCAGCTGGTAGCAAATATCTGCAAATCACGTCCATGGGATGCTGAAAAATTGAATGGTTCACAAGACGATTACACATGCTTTCGCAGAGCAGGTCCATGAGGTGGTACTCAGGAGCTTATGTGGGTACCTCCCAGTAATATCCCTTCACTTCTGGGGCTGGGGGCTCCCAGCAGTGCAAGTGGAGCACAGCAAGTGGTAAAGCTCCTGTGCTTCCCCTCGTAGCAGCTCCTACTGCCATCAGTGGAGACTAAGTAGGATGGTAGGGGACCACTGCTGTGACCCAGCAGATTGTTCTTCAAGCTCACCTTCTGCAATTTCTCCCCCAACAGCTTTTTGATCTCGCCAGAGCCCAAAGAAAGCTCTCGCTGCAAAGGGACCACCATGGGCTGGCAGGAATGAGGAGCATGTCGTGGACTGGATGGTTTTCACGTCTCTGAATGTGGCCCTGGAGATACTTTTATTCTGCTTTAGTGGCTGGGAACAATACCCTTTTAATAGAGACACAGTTTTAGAGCAACTCTGTTTACAGCCAACTCCAAACAGATTTTTGCACATGTTTTCCCAAATACAAAATACTCAGTCTACTTTGGTGGCATTCAACTTCTTCATCTCATTCCTTTCCAGAGATGTGAGAGGAATATGGTTTTCCAGGATGTTCATGGACACACAGAGCCTCTGGCAAGTGTGCTCCACCATGAAGAGTCACCGTAGGAAAGGATCATCTGATAAGTCTTCAAAGCTCCAGGAATTGCTCAACTGGTCATCAGAAAAAAAAGTGTCTCTAAGTTACCAGTTATGGCCCAGTAACAAAGAATTTAAAAAAAAAGCCTTAGGAATGCACAAAGCAATAGACAAGGAGTCTACAGACAATCCAGAGACTGCCCGACTGCCGAGCAAATTGCTACAGGTGAATAATAAGTAAGAAAAAAAATCAGTTTACAGGTAATTTTGCAAATGGGAAAATGCCAGATCAACTAGACCTGGTTAGGAGTCCTGTTCTAGATTTTAGAATCCTGATTTTGTACAAAATCAGAATCATAGGAAATAATGGCTCAAAGGGCTGTTTTAGGTCTGGCTTGTTTTTTTTCCTTTAGTTTGCAATTGCTTCTTTTGAGTGAACACTACACCCTTGGGAGATGTCAGACTGGCCTTTCTGGGAACTACAGAACTCATCCAAAAGCTAAAGAAAACTTTATTCTTCCATTTTTCCAGTCAGCATTTCTGTAAGGTGACATTCTGTCTTGAGCAAACACCAAAGATTTTCCATATGTTGTTTCTGCTGCTTCCTTTCCTCTACATCTTCGGAGTGGTGAGATCTGTAAAATCATAATTATGTGAACCTAGAAATAGAAGTAGAACCTACTCTTTTAGAGACCTACTGCTAGATGAAGAGGATTTCACCTATTTCTGGAGTTTCTTTCGGACATTTAAACTCATCAGTGAACCCTGTGTAAGTTGTTTACTGATTTCATTTGTCTATGGATTGAACCACTCAATTTGCCCTGGTTCCATATCAGCTTGGAGATATATACAGTCTGCTAGGAGCACCTGAGAAAGCATTTTAGCCACTTCAAAGATCCTGGAAGCATTTGTTCTCCAAGGGGACTAAGAGCAGATAGCTGTATTCAGTGAGGAAGAGGAGATAGGATGAGGTGGTCAAACTTGCACTGAGCAGGAATCCAAACACAACATTGACTCGCCCCTCTCCCCTCCATTCATTCCTTCTGCCATCTTCCCACTCCCATGTCTCCAGACTGTGCACTGCCTTAACATCTCTTAATTTCATAGTTGCTCATGCCTGTAAACAACTCCTAATACTCAAGCAGGCAAGATGTGATTAAGGAGTGGCCAGATCTCTGGAAAAGAAAATAAGCCTCTCCAGACCCAAAGGAAATACAGACTAAGAACCTGTTGATTTCTAAGGCTCCTGCTTATTTCTTCAGCAGCGAGGATCATCTACGTTTCTGAAATGCATTCACAGAATCATAGAATTGTTTAAGATCATAACCATAAACCCAAACCTGCCAATTTTACCACTAAATTGTATCCCTATTCACGACTAAACCATGTCCATAAGCATTCATCTCATGCCCATTCTGCCCATAAGTCAATCTGTGTGCAGGGTGATGTTCAAGCTGGATATGTGAGGAAATTACAGTGAATGGCTGAAAGGAGGAGATGCCAAACCAGCGTTTGGCACAGCACTCAAGATACACAAAGGGCTTTCTACAGGTGCCTATCTCAGGTGTCTGGAACTATCTGAGAGGCCTCCACACTGCTGGCACAAGGACATATGAGGCTCACAGCTCCGCTCCAGTTGCTGGTGTTCAGACCTCCAGGCACACTCAGGGACACAGAACCCCCATGTCCAGGAAGGAAAACGGAGTTTCGTGAGAAGATGAGACAGACTTCAGTGATCAAGCACAGAGACTGACCAGAAGCTTTATTACACACAAATAGCCCCTTTTATTCTCCTTCCCTCTTTTTTCCCACACTTGTTTCCCCAAAGCACCTAAATCCCTCTGTCCTCACCATTAGACATTACCTTTGTCCTGCAACAAATTTATAGGCGCCAACCATCCAGTCTGCAAGGTGAGCAGGGACCCCAGACCATGGGTCTGATGCCTTGTCTGTGACAGTCCTGGGAAGGGCAGGTTTTCTTATTTAGTTTATCTTGGTTTTCTCCAACCGGGTTGTGGGGGTTTCCATCCTGCCATCATTGTTCTTCTTTGCTCCTTTGCATTCACAGAGATGAGCCTTCACTCACATAACCTAAGATCTCTGAGCAGCTGAATCGCACTCCTAATGACAGTCATGAAAATAACAGTTTCTGGAAAGCTATACCAAAACCGTGGATCATGCATGATTCTTTTAACTGAAATTATAAGCTTGCAGATCTTCTCAAGGCATGTTGTTGTGTTTTGAATATCTGTGTGACTGGTAATTTGGCTAAAATATACTTTCAACTTTTAAATTTATTTTTCTTTCATCTTTTAAATTTATTTCTCTTTCATTCCACTCTTCCTGGTGTAAATAAGCCATGAACCTCAGCCATAGGTGTGTGCAAGACAAGGTGACCAGTCAGCTCCAGCCTTGCGCAGGTGCATCCTTGAGGCCAACCAGTGGCCTTGACATCTCCTCTTGTCCACAGTCCCACAGAGCAGGACCTGCCTCCTGGGTCAACCTGAAATGCCCCTGCTGGTTTGGAAGCAGCCTCTGACCTTCAGTCACCCTCAGGGCAAAAGCTTTGCTTTTAGTAAGAGGTATCTTCCTCTGACCCACAACATTATCTGGGTCAGCCACATGCAGAAACACCTCTTGTTCCAAGACTGTACTGTTTGCTAGAAAGCTTTGCAATGTCTAAATTAAGAATGAAACTCTAAGTTTATTGTCTAAAGGCCTTGGGTTTTCTGCTCTGTTCCCAGATAGAGTAACCATAGTCCTGAAATTTGGTCTCCAAAGGCAGAAGAGGGTTTATTTCTTGGCACAGAAATCTGATTGCTACTTTTTCCTTGATAGCAGAGTTGACCATCAGCACATCAGGAGTATAAGGCAAGGCAACAAACCTCACCCCTGCCTGTCCACAGGTTGGGATTTAAATAATATTTATCTGCCACTGAACATTGCTAGGTCCAGTTGAACAGATGACTCAGAGCAAGAAAAAAATGGTGAGTGGAACTGTCTGCAAGCTTCAACTTTTTTGTCCTCATTTAAGAGAGGGAAAGCACTGATGAATCCCTTCAATGCTCTTGAAAAAACTGGACAAAACTGCCACTCCAGCTATAGCCCACACTTCAAATGGCCGTGAGATGGCCTTTTCTGAATGTTACATAGTTCAAGGAGGCAGTGAAGTGCTCGGTGGAAGATTTTGTATGGGAACTTTAACTTCCCATTCCATTTGACTTTTGGTCTTTAAAATACAGGTCAAATCAATGAATTTAATGAAGGCCGTGGAACACAAAGGCTTTGCCTTGCATTTTGACCTAGATAAAGGAGAGTCAGTCCAGGTCAAAAGGCTTT
This sequence comes from Phaenicophaeus curvirostris, assembly GCF_032191515.1. Lineage (NCBI taxonomy): Eukaryota > Metazoa > Chordata > Aves > Cuculiformes > Cuculidae > Phaenicophaeus > Phaenicophaeus curvirostris. Next base: position 187,265,836 of record NC_091392.1, read on the forward strand.
AGCAGCACTTTAAGTGGTTAGTACACAAATGTGACAGAATGTTTAGACTCTCAGAGACTTGCAAGACCCAGTGACAAGCCGTTAAAAGTATTTGAAATAGCTGCTTGAATGAACTTTGATAAGGTACCGTTATTGTCTTCTATTGTCTCTTTCTTTTCATACCAAAACACCCCCAAAAGAACAAGAGTCAATGAATGTATAATGCAGCTCCACTTTTACTGGATTTGGGGCTTCTTTTGGCCCTTTGGACTTTTTTTTGTGAACTGTTTATGCCATTTTCATTCATTTCCCCACATTAAGCCTTTCTCAGACACTAGTGATTAATGTGACTTGTCAGTAAGAGCTTTTAAAGTGCAATGATACTTTCAGAAGCTATAACATGTCAATTGAAGCTAAGATTAAGAACAAATTAAGAGTAAATTTACTCTTACTGAATCTTATTCTGAGATGGAGCTACCTTACATGCAGGTACCTCTCACATCATGGATTCAGACACCTGAGGCAAAACTAGCATAGAGCAGCACATCTATGTGTTAAATTCTGGATTCATGTCTTTCCTCTGAATGGGATTAAATAGCCCGGTGAGTCCATCAGCTGCTTAACATACATTCATGTACTCCACACAGGCATCTAAATTAGCTGGTTGAAATCAGCTTGTTGGCAAAGGCAAGTTTCTATTATCAACAATAAATATATTTTAATGGTGGAAAATGTACTGTCAGAAAGCGCATGATTACAATATCTGCCAGAAAGTAAATCTCCATCTAAATACATAATTATTCTCCATTACCAGAAAGCATTTGTCCAAGGAAAACTGGTAAACTGTGTAACAGTTCATTATGCAGGACCAAATTTGTGTAGAAAGACCCAAGTCCCAGTTTATTTGTGCAAAGCAGAAAAGTTCCATTTTGTTTTGCTTTTCAATTTTGTTGTAAAAAGTCCGCTTCTTGAAAGCTTTCCAGGCCAGAGATCAGGTTCCTCCTTTATAATGGGAGCTATTAATGCCTGAAATGGGCCGCTCTAAAGAACCACATGTCCATTTCACATGGTTTGATAGCTCCAAGATTTTACTCACTGTGCTTTTGGGACTTTTCTCAGTATTCTCTATAGCAAGATTTTAATTGTATTTTACTCTTTTGTCTGGTTTTTGTGTTAGAAAATTTTCCCGTATTCATTGACCAGCAACTTTCTGTCACCCATCTTTGACTTTTCTTCTTACATCTGCATTAAAGCTGTCATTTACTTCTGCTTTTTCCCCTCTCTCCATATTTGACAGCAAAAGCCTTCATCAGCTTTTATCCCTTTTTGTTCACATTATGACATAACCTGCGCAAAGTGGCACAGCTCCCCAATTCTTGTATATAAAATTTGCAACATTTTTTGAGACGGGTCAATGCCCATTTTTGGGATCCTTTTCTTTATCTGAGTACCGTGTTAAAACTTTTTGCAGATGTGAGCTATTCAGGAGCAGCCTGCGGCTGCATGCAGAGATGGGGAAAAGAAGAAAAGGCCTTCCTATTTTGTGATTGCCATAGTAACTCAAACATTGCCAGGGTGTTTGTTGGTTTGGTCGGCCACAGCCAGGGAATTTTATTTCCTGTGCAATCAAGCCCTCTACTGGAGATCATGGCTTGTATGACACAGGGTTACAGAGAGGACAGTAGGCTTGTTAGGCTTGGGATTAAGCATTTCACTTTAAAATAATACCCATTTGTATCCATTTTGTTCAACATAACGACAGCTGCTGGCGTTGGGATGACAGGCTTGCCTTTTTAGCTGAAGTCTCGTATGACATTTATGAATGAAGCAGACTCCATTCATTTTTGCTTTGAATTCACACTAGTTATTTTTGGTTGTTTGATTCTTTTTTTCCAAGCCTGTGGTGATAGTCAACATTGTTTCTGCCATTATAGTCACTGTTTATGACAGGGGAGAATCCAGCTTTATTTGGTGTCAAATTATTTCTTCCGTTTAGGGGGAAACAGGTTAAAAAAGAAAGGAGAAAGAAGCAAAGAAAGCTTCTTAGGTCAGTATAGTGGAAGATTTTTCTCAGGCCAGTAGATAGAGATGGAGAAATGAACTTTCAGGCATAGGAGCTTATCTTTAGACTTGAAACAAGAGCCACAGCCTTCAGGTTGAGAAGGTTTCTACCTCCTTTCCAAGTCAGAGGTAGTACTCACTGCTCCAAGAACTTCCTGTTTTTCCAGGCTGTGCCAGGCACCACTTCTCCCTGCAAGCAGTGCTTTCTGTGCACACCCCCAGGCCATCCGTTCTCCTTGGCTGCTGCTACTCCAAAGCACCCCAGCTTTCATCTGCCATTGGCTTAACCAAGCAGCAATGGCTCTGCTGACCTTGGCTCCTGGCCATCTTCTGCAAAGGGTCCTTGCAGAAGACTGGAGACAGATTTACTGATGTACTGATTTACAGATTTACAGGCAGCAGAAGGAAAATAACAGCTTATGGGGAGTTTCCTTCGATCTTCAGATTTCAAGGAGTTCAATATTCTGCTACTTGAGGGTCATACTTTCTGCTAACCTCAGGGCTGCAGTGAAAGGACTGACCCATCTGAGCAATTGTGGCAAGGCTGAGAGACACCCTTCATCCCTCATTCCTTCACATCCCCCCAAAAGAGGTTGTTTTTTTGCTTTGCATTTTTAACCTGAAGCAAGTAAAAAAGTGTGGACCTCACGGACCCTAGCAGCAAGCTTTCTACCCAGAGGACATGGAGGAGTTCAGCATCTGTGAGTCATACAGCCTTTGGCCCTGGTGAGCCTTCACACTGGTGTCAGGTAAGCAGGGGACGTTCCCTGTTTAGCCAGGCAGCAATTGCATTCCTGTCTGAGATAATGCAAAGCAGCAAGGCCAGCGTAAATCACTCCCGGGTCTGCAGTTAGCTAGCACAGCTCTGAGCAAGGCAGAGCATTAGCCCTCCTCTCCCATCCCTACCCTCCCACAGCCTGTCCTGATGCCAGGGCTACCCTGAAGTCTCAGAGGAACTTAGGACATAGGCAGAAGTCCCATGTGTCCCTCTAACTCCTTTCCTGACTTCCCTGCTCCTGTAGCAGGGCTTTGAGAGACTTCTAGACCTATCTCAATGCACGTCTCCAACATAGGACTCCACATTCTCTGAAGACTTCCAGCTCCATTAAAATACCAGCTAAATTACTTAAAATCTGGCACATTGGGAAGGCTGTAAGGGACATCTCCCTTCTATAAAGGCAGAGGTGAAATTTGGATTTTCTAGTCCCTGAAATATCTGCTAGTGGAGCCAGTCCTGGACCTGACAATTTCCTTCAGCACTGATGACTAAGGAAACAAAGAGGAGAACCACCTGAGATACCAGAGAGTCTACAATCTGATTTAAACAAGTGAACTACTGGGATTAGTGCACATTCCACCTTGTAAACCTGCCTTTCGTGTGAACCAGAACTTCCTCAACCCTTTGCTTTAATGTCATAGAATTACAGAATCACAGAATCACTAGGTTGGAAAAGACCTCCAGGATCATCGAGTTCAACCATTCCTATCAACCACTAAACCATGCCCCTCAGCACCTCATCCACCCGTCTTTTAAATACCATGATCATAGAGTGGTTTCAGTTGGAAGAGACTCTAAAGGCCATCTAGTTCCAAGCCGCCTGCTATCCCCTTGTCCTGTTACTACATGCCCTTGCAAAAAGCTCCTCCTCAGCTCTCTTGTAGGCCCCCTTCAGGAACTGGAAGGTTGCAATAAGGTTTTCTTGGAACCTTATCTTCTCCAGGCTAAACAACCGCAACTCTCTCAGCCTGTCCTCACATGGGAGGTGCTCCAGCCCTCTTGGACCCATCTTCAGGGTCCAGTTCCTGGCTTACTAGTGAGAATGAGGAAAAACTTATGAAGACTGTAGTTATCTTTTTATCAACTTTGAAAATGCAGTAAAATTATTTGCTTTCATATAGAGACTGAAGCAAAGATGTAATACTCAAACCCATCATTAATCAAATCTGGAGGTTCAAAGAGGTTTTTTTCCTGCAAGTGATGTGTTGTTAAGAAACTTAATTTTTTTAAGTTTTTGGTTTAAGGTTTTTTAAGTTTAAGGTTTGCTTCTCCATTCCAGAGTCAATCACAACTGTGAGATTGGTGGGTTCCATACTCCACATGGATTCAGCCTTTACCAGGCTGGAGTGCAACCACAGCTATGACTCATTTGAGCTGTTTGACCACGGAAATGCCTGGACTGAGCTGATGTTGCCCATCAGCTGACAGTGTCTGTGGTTACTTACCCAGCCAAGCCTGGGAATGGGAGCACCTTGTGCCAGGGGGAGCTCACCAGCTTGCCCTGTAGCCCTGCTCTTTTGTCACAGGTACCGCTAAAAACCAGAACAGATATCCAGATCTCTACAGTCACAATGGGAGTAAAGCCTAGGAGAAGTCTGAACATGCACATGACTCATTAACCCATGAAAGATCTTCCTAAAGGCCAGCTGTCCTCAGCTTGTGTGCAGAGATGGAAAAGCTAATGCAGGGACTTCCAAAGGGGTTGCCCAATGTGTGTTCACCTTCTGTACGTGCCACCTGGTTGCATGCGGTGGCTCACTAGAGACTTAAATCAGACACATGAATTTAGAATCTAAATGCAACACAGAATAAGCTTCAGATGTGAATCACATCCTCCTGCTCCATGTGCAGGCAGCTGGCTTGGAGCAGGCATGGCCAGTCCTTCTGCTCTGGAACCGGAGGGGGCTACAGTCCATGACCTGCCTCTTTAGTATCCATGTACATACAAATCAATACCATAACCACTTGTACCTAAGGGAATCACACGCAATAAGGCCAAAGTACCTGGAAATATCACCAAGATAACCAACTTGACCAAAGGCAGTATCTACCCATCCTAAAACTCAAATTCTCTCCTGACATAAATCCAGTCCTCTCAAAAATCTCATATGCAACCCAGAGGAAGATTTTCCTCATTAATGCAAAGCTGTTTGCATATTTCATTCTTGTGACCTCTCTACTTGGCCAATAAATCCATTTTCTCTTTTCACCTCCCCTTTCCCTTGCCCCAAACATACAATCCCACTGGGAAGTCACCAATTAGAGCATAAATGTCATAGTTGACATTACCATGTTCTTTAAATATTTGCCTGCTTCCACTACCAGGAATCTTCCTCTCCTCTTGTAGCAAGCAAAATTTTTAGATGGTTGGAGTCCTTTTATGGTGTTCATTGTCCACATATAGTGAAATCAGTCCTATTGTTATCAACAGAAGTTGCACCTGTATAAAATCATCACACTATAACAACGTAATGCTAGGATGCTTGGAGATACTCATAACTCCTTGGAGATATTCAGAAGCTGTCTGGACATGGTCCTGGGCATCCAGCTATTGCTGGCCCCACTTGAGCAGGAAGGTCAACCAGATGACCTGCAGCGATGCCTTCCAACTTCAACCCCTCTGTGATGCTAAGTTGAATGCTGGCCATCGCAATATTACTAAACTCATTATGACACCGGTACACTGCTGTAAATAGTCTTCATAAAGTAAACATAATAAGAATCAACAAATTATGTTAAACTTCAAGAATAAGAGAGACTATGAAACAGCGTCATTTCTAATTTTCATCAGCACGAATTCACAGTAAAATCTTCTGGTATCTATGGATTTGCACAGATGTAAGACGGGACTCCTTCTCAAGTCCCATAGTTCTGAAATAAGAAGATGTCTTAAAGGTCAGTCCAATACAGCAACGCATGAAAGCATGTTGCTATAGAAGACTTCATTTGTATGCCACGTCACTCCATGCCTACCTATGTTATTTGCAGAAAAATATAACACTCTTTTTGCCATGTAGCACAATTTATAAGTTTTACAAGCCCAAGCACTTAGACATGCATCCGAACAGAGCTGTTTTCATCATGGTCAGGTTTGGTTTGATGGGATCATGATCTTTTTTGAGAATGAGTCATGATTCACTGGGCAGCAATGGATAGTGGGCCCTGGCCTTACTCTTCTTGCAGCATAGGAATTAGGATGGCAATGGTATATGTTAGCCTTTAGGTTAGAAATATTCAAATTCAGAGGGTGGTGGCCTCTGAAATTCCCAAATTTACTCTGGATTTTAAATTCCTGAATTTACTCTCCCAAATAAACTTATTTACAAAACACTTCTATGCAGTTCCCAGAACTGAGTGATAGGGAAAACTTACTAAAATAGTGCACCACATGATGTTATCCACTTGTAGCAGGAGCACTGATGTGGCTCAGAGCTTGTCTTCAATGTGTGAATGTCTAAAACGCTGATGGAATCTTAGCCTTCTTCATGGCAGCTGTCATATGAAGACTACTATGGGACACCTAAACCACACAGCTGTGCAGGGAAAATCAGCTCCATTAAGCTCAAAATTTGTGAGACGAAATAGCAGTAGACTACTATTTCGTGTCACAATTTTTGCCCTTAACAGAGCTTAGAAGGTACTCCCACAATTTTATCCTTTGCAGAAAGAAGGCTGCAGTGGGACTTAGCCTCAGTACAATTCTTCACGGTGTTATTGCCTCACCAGGTACTTTGACAGGATATAAAAGAAAGCCAAATAAAACCTACAGCCAACTCCTCCTAGACAAGGTATGTGACAAACAGCTTTGTTGCCCCTGCTGATGAAGAAAGATGCTCAGATCAGATGTCTGGGATGCATGGGAGAGAAAAGAGCCTACACTAGCCATGGCATGCCTGTAGCTGGCTCTGGCCTGGGAAGGGTTAAATGCTTTGTAGTGAGGTGGAACAAACTTCACTTAAACTCAATTCTGTGACCAGCCCAATTGTTTTGACACCTGCAGTATGTAAGGGATGGCATGGTCTCCTTTGTGGCGCATAATGGCACATCTTCATTATTGTTCTAATACTCTAAAAAAAAAAAAATCCCTAATCTTTCTGTGGTGCCAGTGACTGTAACAATGCTGGGATGTTTTATTTTCCTTCTTGCTCTCTCTTTCCCTTAACCCCCTATTGTTGCCATAGCCACGATGGCGCAGTACTGCTGGTTCGGGGAAGTTTCTGTACTGTACCGCCCTGAGCTTATTGTTTAAATCTTTATTATTCAACTGTTCTGAAGATTTACATTTTTAATGGCTCATTTATGTAATCCCATAAATAAAGTAGCAGAAAAGCATCGCAGACAAATGAGTGAATTGGGGTTTGAAAAAAGCTGCTGAAGCAGGTCACTCAGGGTCTCAGCTGCGGGGCCTTGATTGGTATCAGCGATATAGCCACTGTGGCAATGGACTTAAGACCACCCAGTCAGCCCCAAAATGGTGCATTACCAGGGAATAGTGGAATGGTCCTATAGTTCAATCTCCCCTATTTAGCAGGGAGCAGAGTTGTGCTGCAAAAAACATTTCAGTCTCAGACTCATTTACCTTATTGCTTTGACAGCTGCACCTCTCCCGCAGTAAAGTTTAGATGATTAGCTTTTCCTTCCTAGCAGCTGATGGCAATAGTTGTTTCTTTTTTTTTTTTTTTCTTAACCAGTATATTCCTGGGGCTGATAAATTCCCTCTAAAGAGGCTGTGAATTCAAGCACCTGCCTGAAGAATTTGTTTTATAAACTGAGCACTGAGATGGAGATATGTTCTAACAATTCACTTTTAAGCTTCTCCCCAGTGCTCCCCTTGCTGGCTCCCTCCCCACACACAAATCCTTCATGAACTGTAAATCCTTTGAGCAGGGCAAGTGCGTTCGGAGTCCTGCTAATGAAAGATGGGGATGATATTTTGTTTCCAGTCAGTTCTCTCCCATTAAAGTAAATTTTTAGTTTCTATCCCAGAGAGCAGCTGGGCATCCCGGTGACTCTGTTTTGAGGCATCTACTGCATCTCCCAAAGCATCCAGCTCTTGAGAAGAGGTATCAGTGCCCAGCTGTGTACTTCACACCTAAAACCCTTAAGCTACTCTGATGAGTCAGCAGGAGAAACTCAACTAGCTCCAATTCTTTGTCTTTGGCACTGTCTATGGTTGGTGCCCCCATGGCACAGTTTTGGCTTCACCAGCCAGCATCACCCCAGAAGGTGCCCAGGCTTCAATCCCTGCTTCAGGGATTGCAGCCAGACAGATGTGAGCCAGCAGCCTGAAGGCTGGATGACCACTCCTGCCCCATTTTATTTATTAGCACAGACGTAAGTGCAGAGAGCTGATCATGGTGACCATGAACCCTCATAACCTGGTCATCTTGGAGCTCCATGGGCGCTTGGGTCACAGCAGGACAGGGTAGCCAGCACAGAGAGACAAGCTGCTGCTGCCTGAGAAAGGGACATAAGACTGGCTGCTCCTCCTCCTCATCCCCAGGAGCTTTTCTGGGGATCACAGCTGGTACAGCACATTTGGGGAATGGTTTGCCCTCCTCTAAAACAGGAGATGAATGCCCCCGCAGCTGCAAAGGGGGAATTTGGCACTGGCATGAGCAAAGACCCTGCCGTGGTGAGCACCTACTCTGAGGGCTGGCAGTGGCTCATCCCTGCCAGTCCCCACATCCCAAATTGTGTTGACAGGTAACAATGGGCATGAGCCTGTCCCCAGCCAGGACAGGTCCCCCCAGCATTGCTCTCACACACTTTCCCCTGTCCCAGCTTGCTGCAGGAGCTCGTGGCTGTGGAAGCAGCCCCATCCATCCTCCCTTGCTCTTCCCAAGGCACCAGCCAAGACACAGGCTGCCAGACAACAACCACGCGGTCAGAGCTGAAACGATGTGACCTGTGCCCAGCACCCAAACCATGACACCGTCTGCCGTCACTGTGACACATCAGTGCTGCCCTCCCCATGCACAAGTATCTTAATTGCAAAGAAACAACACATTTTTCCCTAACTAAAAAAGCAAAACAGCTCTTTACAGAAGTTCTGCTGGCAGAAAAACCACAGCGGTCCACGGGCAAGGAGCAGCCAGACAATAGCCATTCCTCAGTTTACCTGCTGGATTTTGTTCTGCCTGGCTGCATGGAGTGGAGTCAAAGGAAGCTGCTCAGAGGCAGGGAGCAGGCAGTGGAACAAAGGCAGGGAGAATACCAGCCGGCCCAAAGGAACAGTGGGGAAGCTGGTAATTGGGCAGTGTGTGTTTGGCTTTCGCCAGGCTAGCAGGTTTGTTTTTCCCAGGCTGGAGCCTAGGCTGAAAGAGACACAAAATTATTAAGGACCTCACCCTAGAAAGGAGAAAAAGGGAAAAAAGCTGGCAGCAGCGGCTGGAGGTGAATCTCAAGTAATGAGAGCGCAGTGGGGGCTCTCTGCTCCTTCCCGAGGGTGGAGGTGCCTGGGAAATTATTTTCAGTAGGCAAAGAAATATGATGTTTAGGTAAAATTAATTCCTGTGGACTTTTACTGCTAGTTCAACTCATTTCTTAGACAGCAGGGAGCCTGCTGGGCAGGATGCATTAGGTCCTGCTATGGAAAGGTAAAGCTGTGCCTTCCTGGTCCCTTCCTCACTGCAAGAAGATCCCCACAGGGACCCTAGTTCACATGGGACTCGTTGACGAGGCCAATCTAGAGCCACCCTGGGGAAAGGGTTCTCCTGTGGCAGGGCTGATCAGTCCTTTCACCAGGCAAAGGCTGCAAGGAGCTGAGGAGGTCTGTAGTGCTTTTTGCAGGCAGGATGTGTACAGGAGCTCAGGGCAGACCAAAAGCCGTGCCAGTGCGGTACCAAACTTGAGCTGCTCCACCCTGCACTGACCTAACACCCTGCTAATGCCAGGTGTTAGCACAGAGGACCGCGATTCCTTGTATTTATCTGCAAAGCACACTATAGATATAAAATTTTCAATCACCCTAAATATAAGCCTGGTGATAGGGAGGGAAAATAAATTTGCAGCCCCTTTCCCTTTTAGTTCAAAGAGAACCTGCCTTGAGCCTCAGAGACTTGGTCTGCAAGAAAAGGTGATGTGAAATCCTGCTACTGAACAGGCAGTCATGAGGGCAGGGGGAAGTAGTACCCAAACCATGAACCCCAAGGGAAAAACAGGCCAGGTAGGAGTTGCTGGTAATCCCACACTACTCTCCTGGCTTCCCTCCCCCTTCAACCTATATGTCAGTGACTTGATGGAGACAGAGCTAGGTGCTCCACTGATGCAAACCAGCCCAATTCTGCTGACTGCAGTACAACTTCACTGACTTACACCCAATGAGGATTTATTTACCGATATGGAACCATCTGCTTTCCTAGGAGCCTATGCTTTCTTCCAGAAGTTTATTTAACCAAAACAGTCGCTGGTGTTTGACATGAGGAGGGTCTTTGTGGTAGCCATGCCCCACAAAGCATCCTGCCAGGGTCCTCGTGGAGAAAGGCGTAAGGCTAGACCATGGAAACTCCACTCACCTCTCCCTCAAGCATCCCCCAGCTTAATAAATTGAAACCAGGAGAGATAGAAAGAGGTAACACTCAGAGTGAAACTCCTTTCTGCACAAAACATAGTCTGTCCTCCAAGGACTTTGCAAGTGCCGGCTCTGCAGGGAGGGGTTCAGAGAGGCACTAACCCCCAGCACTGCTGGGAGGAATGTTTAGCAACTGAACCAGCAATGCCATGAAATCCCAGCAACACCGCCTCTCCCCTGCTTCAGCAACACAGTGGATTATGCTGAAGAGCGATGTTTTAATTTAGAGGTCTTCTGTGGGCAGAGTTACCCAAGTTTAAACCTCCAGATTGACACAAACAATTTTGCTTACCTTTCTTTTGGCTTTTGCTATTACTTGGGTGTCTGCTACTATGGTAGGAAGAGAAGACTGTATTGAAATATAATATACAGAATTAAGACAAAACAATAGCTCACATACATTGCTGTTGCTGATGGATTAGCTGCTTGCTGGCATCTTTATTTCTCCGAGACATTTTGCATGACAAGCATTGGGCAAACTTTCAACCCTCATGGGACTTTTTAAAGGACACAGGCAACTCCTCTCCAGGAAAAGCTGGAGAATGCAGAAGACATGGAGTCTCAAGTAGAATGCCCACCCGTGTTTCATAAACTCAGACTTTGGTTGTTATTTACACAATTGATATCAACCTGTGTGTAATATTGCTCCTGTAGCACTTGCTGCAGTGTTTCCCTATTACCTTCCCACAGATGGCCTGGACATGCCGTGGGTTCCACAGTGAGCAGGCGGCCAAGGGACACGCCTGGCTAGGGGTGAATGTGTGTGCTCCGATTGGTGCAGTTGGGAGAATGGCAGAGAGCAGCAGGATTTCCCTTCTGATTGCTAGCAAGAATCTCCAGGTTGTCTAGGATTGTGCTTTCAGACTTAGGAGTACAATTAAACCTTCAGTTACATCAGTTTTTTATTGTGCTTTAAGACAGACTTTTCTCATCCTCACCATTAAAGATGCCATCGCCTTCACTTTCTGTCAAAGCTTCGATTTTAACTTTGTGACTGTATTGTCATATCCTTCTAATATTCTTTCTGTGACCATGATGACACCAAAACAGCAGAACACAAGTTTGTTTGTCAAGCCATACTCCAGACCATAACAGTCCTTCACGGGCAATACCAAATGCCTAAGGTTATCGACATGAGGCTGTGACGTGATTTTCTCGAAGCATCCCTATGCTGGGTATTCCTACATCTCAAATCCTCATTTATAGAGAAAAAACTAACCCCCAGTTCTGGCCTGCTCATTGCCAAAGCTGCAGTGGCCGTGGTCGGACCACATCCACAGTCAAGGCTTGTGGCAGTGGTGCCTACCAGGTCTGGAAGCCACAGGGAGACACAAGACGTTATCGAACATTGCTAGACTGGGAAGCTGACAGCCATCTGCAAAGCAGCCAAGAGGGCAGAAGGTAGGTAAGAAGCACAGCCTACAGTACTTTTGACCATGCAAAACCTGTTCTTTATGATACAGACATACCCAGAGCAATGAGAAAAGCTGCATTAGATCCAACAAGGAAGTGGCAGATGGAAACTGAACTGTTCTCCAGAGACCTAAACCAACATTACAGAGTACTATGTCCCCTCACCAGGGCACTATGCGACTTCCCACAAAATGTTTGTGCAGTTAGCCCTATGTGATCACAATATAAGACAGCGGAGAACTACGCAGAACTTGCACCATTCCTTAGCCTAAAGTACTTGGTTCAACATTCCAGTTGTAACACAAAGCTCATTATTTTGGGTAGTAGTGAATATCATATGAACAGCAATTTTGTCTAAATATAGCATATTCTTCTTGCCTTCACAAAGAAAAGGTTTTTTTGTTGCATTTAGGTGGAGATTCAGTGTTGTGAGATTCATTAGAGACGCAGCCTTCTTGAAGCATTTTATAAGGTGGAGGGGTAATGGCCCGAGAGTTACTAAACACATAATTGGTAAATTTAGAGCCTAAGCAATACTGAACTGATGTAAAATAAGTAGCGAAGGTACATCCATGGTGTTCATTTGAGACTTTGAGAGGTTGCTAAGTATTTAGCAAAAAATATATCTGAGTTTTTTTTCCTGTTTGAAGACTATTGCATCTAGAAATAAAGTGCAAATATATACAGTTTGCAAATTTTTTAAGGCTTTTTTATCTTTTAATTTGAGCTATGCCCACTTTAACGTTTACTCTTGACTACTTCCTATTGACAGTCACTAAAACAAAGAGTGTATATTAATGCAGATGAGAGTTTCATTCATAGAGGGTGAGCTACAACAGGGTTATTTGCAAGTGCAAAGATCACTCACATGAATAAAGATTTGGTGGATCAGTGATTCTACTGACAAAATGAATAAATTCCTTCTCCAAACACAATCCAAATATGTTTTCTTGCTACTTATCCAAGCAAGTTTACTTTTGTGTTGTTCCAGTTTAATTAGCTGAAAACACATAACTATTAATGAGAGCACCGATAGGGCTGGAGAGGAAACACGCTTCTCACTGAGCAACTTGCAGCCACAACACAAAACCCAGTTCTGTTTGTAGAGGAAAAGCAACCCCCTCCTGCTACATTATTCTATTGATCTACAAACATTTACATCTCTTTTGTTAAGTAGTTTTCTGTAGAAATTTCATAATCACTAAGAAACCCCCTTACAACTGCACCTCCAGAAACTTCTGTGAAGTAAACTTGGATAAGTCTGAAAAACAGGGTCTGTTTTTGCCTAAGTTGTATAATACATCAAATCTATTGGGCTTTTCTTGGATGTTCATGATTCATTGTAAACAACTCAAACTGGATTTACAAAAAAAGAAGCTATACAATGAATGTAGAACTTCATGTTACTATATCCCTGACAGTCAAAACTAATAATAGTATTTCATAAAGCCAAATCCTCAATGTTTTCTTCTTCTCTTTTACAATGTTTTATGATTCACAATCAGTATCAGATTGATGGAAATGAACATTTTGGAGGATTTCTGTCCAACATAATAATAAAATCTAATTAACAAGTTCTTGTGGTTATGGCAAGAAAACACCCTCACCCGAATAAACTCTGTTATCCCTATAATGTGCACTGAAATAAAACAACGACAACATTAGGAGCTTACAGATAAACAAGAAACACCTCAGGAGTATCATTGCAGCAACATTAATGGAAGGTGCATCCTCTTCCCAAGTGAGCAACTGGGCTGCAATGCACTACTAAAGAAAGCAGAGACCAAGATCACAGTTTACTTTTCTATCTATTTCTTTTATTTTAAGGATGATGTACTTCTTATGACTAACAAGTTTTCTGAGTTACATAAGTTAATAACACATTTTGAAAAGGCATGTTCAGCTTTTAAGTTTTAGGTTCCAAATCCTACCTTTAAGATCCTCTATAAATGTGATGGTGGTGCTGCACAATACGAGCAACTGCAAACACAAAACAAGCCTGGCTTTTGGCACCCAATTTTTTATTAAAAGTCATCAGTAGGTGGAGATTTGCCTTAAGAATGAGCAGCAGTTTTTTGTTTCTATTATGTACACTTAGGAAAGACAGCAGTAAAATATGGAATCAACCAATGAAAGATTAAGAATTCACATATGTTCTGTTAAGTCAGAAAAAAGTGGAATTAGAATCACAGAATCATAGAATCACCAGGTTGGAAAAGACCCATCAGATCATCAAGTCCAACCATTCCTATCAAACACTAAACCATGCCCCTCAGCACCTCATCCACCCGTCCCTTAAACACCTCCAGGGAAGGTGACTCAACCACCACCCTGGGCAGCCTGTTCCAGTGCCCAGTGACCCTTTCCATGAAAATGTTTTTCCTAATGTTCAGCCTGAACCTCCCCTGGTGGAGCTTGAGGCCATTTCCTCTTGTCTTGTTCCCTGTCACTTGGGAGAAGAGGCCAGCTCCCTCCTCTCCACAACTTCCTTTTGGGAAGTTAGATCTGAACCTACTACCACTGATGAAGACAGGCTTTCTCCAGCTGTCTGGTTTAGGCCATGTCAGATCCTCCAGTTGAGTGCTTCTGGTATGGAATCGCTCTATCAACAATCCAGATTAATTTTGAAAGCATACTCTAATCACTTTCTGCACCTGAAAGCCTGGCTTAAATTAATGTACAATCATCAGCAGCACTTATCCTAAAGGAACATCTGAAGGCCTAAGTGTGGAAAGCTCTCAGGACACCATATTATCACCACAAGCCAGACTAACAAGAATTCAGGGGAATGTTATATGCAAGGAGTATAGTCAGCATCCCAGATTTCAGGAAAACAGACTTCCAGCTCTTCAAGGGGTTACTCAGTAGGACCCCCCAGGATACAGTCCTTGGGGAGAAGGGAGAAGAATGGAGCAGGCAAATATTCAAGGATGCTTTCCATAAAGCGCAAGGGCACTCAGGCCCCAGATGTAGGAAATCAGGCAGGGAAGGAAAGAGACCAGTGTGGCTGAGTCGAGACCTGCCAGTCAGACTGAAGAGCAAGAGCCAGCTGCACAGGCAGTGCAAGCAGGGACAGGTAACCTGGGGAGAATATAGGGGTGCTGCCTGGCTGTGTAGGGATAGGGTCAGGAAGGCCAAGGCGCAGCTAGAGCTGAACTTGGCAGAGGAAGGGAAGACCAAGAAGAAGGGCTTCTATAGGTATGTCAAGCAGAGAAGGAGGTTTAAAGAAAGTGTATCCCAGCTGATGGGTAAAAATGGTGACCTCATAACAACAGACAAAGAGAAGGCTGAGGTACTCAACAACTTTTTAACCCCAGTCTTCACTGACAACTGCTCTCCTCACCCCTCCTGGGTCAATGGACAACAAGAAGGGGACCAGGGCAGTATAGCCCCTCCCACTGTAAGAGAAGATCAGGTTTGTGATCACCCGATGAACCAGAACATATATGAGTCTATGAACAAGATGCATCCCAGAATCCAGACGAAACTGGCAGATGTGGTTGCCAAGCTACTCTCCATGACATTTGAAAAGTCATGGCAGTCAGGAAATCGAGTGCACCCTCAGCAAGTTTGCAGATGACATCAAGCCGAGTGGTGCAGTTGTCACACCAGAAGGACAGGATGTCATCCAGAGAGACCTGGACAGGTTGGAGAAGTGGGTCTGTGAGAACCTCATGAAGTTCAACAAGGCGAAGTGCAAGGTCCTATACCTGGCTCGGCACAACCCTCAGTTTCAATACAGGATGGGGGAATGATGTGATTGAGAGAAGGACTTCGGGTGCTGATTGATGAGAAGCTCGACATAATCCAGCAATGCACGCTCGCAGACCAGAAGGCCAACCGTGTCCTGGGCTGCATCAAAAGAAGCACGGCCAGCGGGTTGAGGGAGGTGATTCTGCTTCTCTAGTCCACTCTTGTGAGACGCCACCTGGAGTGCTGTGTCCAGTTCTGGAACCCTCAACATAAGAAGGATATGGAGCTGTTAGAATGGATTCAGAGGAGGGCTACAACGATGATCAGATGGCTGGAGCACCTCTGCTATGAGGACAGGCTGAGAGAGTTGAGGCTGTTCAGCCTGGAGAAGAGAAGGCTCTGAGAAGACCTTATAGTGGCCTTCTAGTACCTCAAGGGGGCCTACAAGAAAGCTGGGGAAGGGCTTTTTACAAAGCCTTGTAGTGATAGGATGACGGGGAATGACTTTAAATTGGAGGGGGGAATATTTAGACTAGACAAAAGGAAGAATTTCTTCACTATGAGTGGGGAGGCACTGGCACAGGTTACCCAGGGAAGCTGTGGCTGCCCCATCCCTTGGGGTGTTCAAGGCCAGGTTGGATGGAGCCTTGGGCAGCCTGATCTAGTGGGAGATGTCCCTGCCTATGGTAGGGAGGTTAGAACTAGATGATCTTTAAGGTCCCTTCCAACCCAAACCATTCTATGATTCTATTACCATTGTCCAGCAAGATAAAGACTGAAAACACCATCTGTTTGTTTAAACCAGAGATAGTCCTACATTCTCCAAGGATACTACTTTTTCAGTGATCCTACTTAAATTGTTGGAAATTTTCCAAGAGGCTGGGAATTCTGTTAAAGTGCTATGGTTCCTGCAGGGAAATAGAGAAACTATCCACAACTCTTCAGTGGAAATGTAGAAGTATCCCATTTTGTTGGATATGCTGACTCTGGCTAACTATCGTCCCACAGCTCAGAAGAGTAATTCCCAGCTCATGCATCAAAACTGAGCCACAGCATATCTCCACTTTGGTCTCCTCATCTCCCAGCTAATGAGCTCTCCAGCAGATAGGTACATATAGCACGACGAGGTACAGATAAGCCTATAGGTGGCACTCTTGGCCTGAGACAACACTGAAGGACCACGAAGGTCTGCCCTTTCCTTAAAGGAGAGAGGCCGTGTTCTGTTAGGAAACCCATTAAAATCATTTAATTCCACAAAGTGCTTTTAGTGAACATCTTTGATTTTATTGTCGACACACTTAAAAACAGAAATCTATGGTCAAAACAATTATTTTTGAGAATACTGAAATACCAAACATTTCACACAGAAGTTTGTTATTGTAACACAAACAGAAATGAGATGTAGAATGCGCTGATGTGCATTATACGTGCTCCAAGTCACAAGTTTAAGAACTGTACCACTACAGAATTGTCACATAGGCTTGGAAAGTGAGCATTTGACTGTTTTTAAGTAACACTTCTGCATTTCTAGTATTATACATTTACTTCATAGCAGTGGATAGAGAACATGACAATTTTGTCTTCAAGGTTTGTTTTGAAAGCACCATGACAACAGACTGTTCAAACTACTTCCTTACAAAGGGAAGTCTATTAGGGGAAGACAAATTATTGCAGCTATGGCTTTTTAGGGGTAACGTTTATTATCATCTATGATAGGTTTGTCAATACACAATAACAATCAAAATCACTATTTCCAGGTAGTTCCTCCTGGAAAGCAAAACCAGCATTGCCCATTTTTCTTTTTACACTAAAGAAAGTGAACTCTCATATTCTATACAAAATGTATGTGCTTGGCCAGGTACTGATCAGCTTTTCCCTTCTTCTAGATTCTGTAAAACTAAACTAACCCAACCACATAAAACTTCTTTACGTTCAGCAGCAAAGAAGTTCTGCCAACTATACACAATAAATAGATTTCTGCTTAATTTAAATATCTTTCCAAGAGAGTGACACGACTAAATGAGTTGTATTGGACAGTGACACCAGTATCACGCTCCATCACCAAGACACTAAGCTTAGTTAGAAGGGGAGAGAGGAATGAAGCAAAGGGAAAGGAATGTCTGTTCTAAAGCAACTGACAGATTGATGTTGCACTTCGCTTTTCTCTTTAAGGTCCCAAAGAAAGACTTTCTAAAGCTATCTCAAGGCTACTTCTCATACAAGAACTCAGTTCAAATTCAATTTTGAACAGCATCTTTTCCTGAAAAACTGAGACATCCCTGCAGTCTGACACTTAATGACATTCCCAGCTTGTAACAACACATACTTGTCACTCTCATCGCTTGCTTGATAGCTTTTGATGCTTATCCTTTGTTGGCTGGTTCCTGTTTCGGTGCCTTGGAGGAGAGTAGCTGACTCTCCTTCGGGACTGAAAGCTGGGTGTATATGGGTGAATTCTGTGTTTCTTTGGTTTTTCCTCTTTCCTGCTTTTGTTTGGCTCAGCATCCTTACTGTCTTCCTTCTGGTCACGTTCTTGGTCTTGTTCTTTTTGAGATGGTAACGTGTTTTTGATGGTATTAATAAGAAATCTTTTATTTGTACCAGCAAGAGGACATTTCAACCTGTAAAGACATTTAAAAGTGATCAAAAGATAGATAAAAACACCCCGAAACAAGTGTGAGATTTTAACTTTAATAAGTTTAAGAAAGGTTTGTGCTATTGGCTTTCCTTGCATGCCACCTAGTGTAAACTCTCAGTACAGAAAGATATGCTCATCTCCATTCTACTTTTATCTTACACTTTATAGGATGAAATTTATTCTACATCAATACAGTGAAAATCCATATAATTTTCATAAGGTAGCATGTGCAGAGGATGACAATTTATTTTAAGGATGACGGTGCTTAACATAGCTATTCAGAACCAAATATTTAATAACATATTCTAAGTCAAAACCAGAATGATTTGCAAGATCATAATCAATTAAAGTCAGCATTATTTAACGAACCGAGATATTCAGAAAGTAAAAGATACACTTGCACAAAGAACCCAAATGACTGTAGCGAGAACACATACACACAAGGCATACCAATTTTAAATTATATCTGGCAATTACTTAACCAGATGTTTTATTTCTTTTTCTTAAACAGAAAGGACACTTATCCAATTCTTCTCCATTGTTTCTGACTTTCTTCTCTTGCAGATTAACATTATTTGCACATATTTACTAAAACTAGCTGATAAATTAAGTACCGTACACCTCATTTATCTTGTTGGTATCAGATATCAGCTGTATTCTACTTATTCCCAATTTATCACCTATTAAACAATGGAATGTGAAAAAACAAGTTTGGGTATATTGCTGCAATAAGCAGAAATAACTCTGAAGACTTTGTTTATAGAGGGAGCCACCATGGTGTTTGTCTTTACAGTATTTTTGAATCTGCATGCCAATGGAGTAGTTACAGGATGACTCTAGAAAAGCAAAGCTGTTGGAGATCACAGTGACATTTACTGAATCAGCTATGGAATCCAAAAATCGTAATACCACAACGTTAAGATCATCCATTCTAATTGAATATTTTGTGCAAGTGCAGAAACTATATTCTATCCATTCAAAAGCCTCTGACACCTCTGAATAATCAGAGGAATCAGAACAAGAAGAAAATTGTAATGAAGATCACATTTAGCATACCTCATGACTTTTAACTGGACATGACATTTACCACGATGTTTTGCTTCAGGTCTGCTTACCAAGCATTACTGAAAATTGTTCTTGTCCTACATCCCCAAAGTCTCACAAGAGTAATTTTAGAAGCATACATTAAGCAGTCAAACAGTTTTATTTCTGCTAGATAATTCTTGACACATTTCTACAGCATAATTAGTTCTAAAGTTTTCTAAACTTTCTGCACCAAAATCTACAAGGTTTTGCTCAAATCCTGGTTAAAAAATACTCTTACAAAGTCTAGGTCTGTATTTAGTATAGCTGGTTTGTAAATTAGGGAGACTGTATTTATCCATTTATTGTATGACTGAGTAAATACAAAAAGCTAACATACGCCAGTAGACTAGGGTTTCCACTTCAAGCTACATCAGCAATTAACATGGTGCTGAATATAAAATCATAGAATAGTTAGGGTTGGAAGGAACCTTAAAGATCATCCAGTTCCAGCCCCCCTGCCATGGGCAGGGACACCTCCCACCAGACCAGGCTGCCCAAGGCCCCATCCAACCTGGCCTTGAACACCTCCAGGAATGGGGCAGCCACAGCTTCCCTGGGCAACCTGTGCCAGTGCTTCACCACTCTCATTGCGAAGAAATTCTTCCTTATATCAAGCCTAAATCTGCCCCTCTCCAATTTATACTCATTGCCCATAGTCTTATCACCACAAGCCTTTGTAAACAGTCCCTCTCTAGCTTGCTTGTAGGCCCCTTTCGGGTACTGGAAGGTCGCTACAAGACCTCCTTGGAGCCTTCTCTTCTCCAGGCTGAACAACCCCAACTCTCTCAGCCCGGGCTCATATGGAAAGTTCTCCAGCCTTCTGATCAACTTTGTAGCCCTCCTCTCGACCCATTCCAACAGCTCCATATCCTTCTTATGTTGAGGATTCCAGAACTGGACACAGTACTCCAGACGAGGCCTCAAAGGAGAGGAATAGAGGGGCATAACTGCCTCCCTCAGCCTGCTGGCCACACCTCTTTTGATGAAGCCCAGGATACGGTTTGGCCTTCTGGGCTGCGAGTGAACATTGCCAGCTCATGGCAAGCTTCTCATTGACCAGCACCCCCAAATCCTTCTCTGCAGGACCGCTCTCAATCACATCATCCCCCATTGTGTACTGAAATGGGGGATTGCCCTGACCCAGATGTAGGGCCTCGCACATCCCATCCTTCCGGTGTGACAACTGCTCCACTCAGCCTGCTGTCATCTGCAAACTTGTTGAGGGTGCACTCAATCTCTCTGTCAATATCATTGATAAAAATATTAAACAGCACCAGTCCCAGTACGGACCCCTGAGGGACACCACTTGTCACAGATCTCCATCTGGACTTGAAGCCATTGACCACTACTCTTTGAATACGACTATCCAACCAATCCCTTATCCACCGTATCACCCACCCATCAAATCCATATCTCTCCAATGTAGAGAGGCGGATGTTGTGGGAGATTGTGTCAAAGGCTTTACAGAAGTCCCGATAGATCACATCCATTAGTTTACCCGTGTCCACTGCTGTGGTTATCCCATCACAGAAAGCCACTAGGTTGGTCATACAGGACTTGCCCCTGGTGAAGCCGTGCTGGCTGCCATTAATCACCTCCATGTCCTCCATGTGCTTTAGCACAGCTTCGAGGAGGATCTGTTCCATGATCTTCCCAGGCACAGAGGTGGGGCTGACATGTCCCATGACCCAGGAGGGTTGAGGAAAGCAGTTATCACTGAAGACTGAGGCAAAATGGTAAAGTACCTCAGCCTTCTTGTCATCTGTTGATGCAAGGTCACCATTCCCAACCATCACTGGGGGATATGTTCTCTTTAACCTTCCTCTTTTAATTGAGGTGCCTGTAGAAGCCCTTCTTGTTAGTCTCTGCTTCCCTTGGCAAGTTCAGCTCCAGCTGTCCTTAGCCTTTCTGATGGCATCCCTACACAACTGGGCAGCGTCCCTATACACACGGCATGGCACAGGTTTAAGTCCTCTGTATGCCTTATGCCAGCTTCAAATTGGTGTACCTCAACATTTCCTACCAACGACGGCAGCTTTCTCTAGGCTGTATTGAGGTAAAACCATTTCACATTTTTCTCCTTCTCTTTTTTTTTTTTTCCTTAAGAGCTAATGCATTGATTAAGCACTAATATATATAGCACCAGAGTGAGACAGTCTGTCCTAAATAGACTCACCTTGCCAACGTATTTATTTCCTTTTGGCACTACAAGTGCTGCCTGAGCTACACTAAGAATGAAAACTGATGAGAAGTGCAGGGCTTCACAGTCAGCTAAGTATGTCATTAGTTTACCATCATACAGTGATAAAAATGAGCCACTGGGCTATCATGGAGCAGCAGCAAGTCAGCGTAGTGAAAAGAAACATCAGTTCTCAGTTTTATCGACTTCAGGCTTCCAACAAAGCAAATTCTGCCTCTTAAGTCTTAAAGAAACAGAGATGTACGGCACATACTACACAGGTACACACAGAAGCTGACAATGTTTACATGTTTCTATGGTATATGTGGAACTGCCAAGATTAAAACTGAACTGTATTAATCCACTGATATCTTTTACAGCATTTCTAATGGTGAGAAAATTGTAGAATGCTTCTACAGAAGACCTCCTTGAAAGCTCACAGCACACCAGAGGCTTGTCTGATCCTGCAACACTCATTTCAGTGACAGCTTTTGCCCTCAACTTAAGTTCTAAAGGGCTGGGAGGCAAGATCAGCCTACGCAAGGTGGAATGCAGTACTGCTGAATAGGGAACAGTGCCACAACAAAGCTTGTAAAAGCTTTTCTGTTTTTTTTTTTAAAAAATAACACATGTTAAAAGAATAGCCAAGTTCCAAACTGAAGCATGCCTGAAGCAGGACTGCAAGAGAGACCAAAGCAAGCACAAAACCTGGAATTCTAGAGCAGTCCCACTGACAACTTCAGTTCTTCAGTTCTGTAGCAAGGTAGTTACCCAGTGAGTAAGGGTACACTTTGTACTTTGCATGCTCCAATAAGCTAAAACAAGGTTTTCTGACCCACAGAACCTCATCCTCCTCCACAGACAAATCCCATACACCCCCAAATCTCTCTGCTATGCAACAATGAAATGTCAATATCACATTTTGAGCAAGAAAAAAAAAAAAATCCATTATTGCAAACACAGGTCAAATTGTAACCCTACTTTTGACATTTTAAGTCAACTTCTGTTCAACAACAGTCTGTCTTTCCAGCCAATAATTATCATCAAGTGTAGCGTAGTTGAGGTGTGCCATACAACTTCTTACCAGCAAAACACATTGACACAATTTAAGACACAAGAGTACAGTGCAGTGTGCCACAGTCTTTTCTCCACTGATTTACTAGACACAAACAGCCTTGGCACAGTCAGTCCCAGCACAGAGTCAATCAGATCTTTCCAGGAACAAAATTTAATTATGCGTGAACTTACAAGTACATTTCTACCACTTTCAAACTGCCATGGAAAATACAGTACTTAACAAAAGAGAGAATGAAAGCAAAAAAAAAAAAAAGGCAGCTAGAGGTTGTTTTGCCAAATCAACTAATCTAAGCTGTTATCCTTTCATAGGGGATCTCACAAAAGAGGATGTGTGGGAGGACACTGCAAGCTTTTACATGTGGCCTTGGCAGCCAGATACAGCTGGCAGGACTTTGGATGGGAACCTGTGCGCTAAGCACAGGATTTTAACATATTTACTTTGCAGCCTCTGTCTGTACCCTGTTTCTCCTCCTCTTCACACTCAAATGAAAGAGATGTAGTGGAATCACACTGCAGTGTTTCTGCACAGTCACACAACACTCATTCAAAGATAAGATGCAGTACAGCATTTTGCAGTTCCAGTGCCCTCACAAACCCTTCAGCCTCATCTTCATTATTTTGTATTCTGCAGTACTTTTGAACAACAGATTTGATATTGAACAGAAAGCTATCTATAGAAATTAAAGCAATCTTAGGATTGCTTTACAAGAAATAGGGTTAAAAATAATTTAATACTTCCAACATTTATATTCTTCTTGCAACACCATCTGCTCTTACAATGCACAGCTGAACAAACCATCCCAAAATATCCTGTTTTCCAGATCTTATTTTAGGTATTTTAGTAAGCAGAGGAGATTACATTCAGTTCAGCTCCAACTCACTCACTATCAGCATCTTTGAAGATAAGACCTACACATTGGAGAAGGAAAAAAAAAGTCGCCTCTAGAACTTGTCCACACAGTAGATTTTGTAGCATTTTAATTGCCTTTCTGCCTTTCTCAATTAAAGCAGAAGGGACCTAACACTGCTACAAGAAGCTTATGAATTATGCATATAGGACCAAGAAATCCACCTAGGGAAGGCTGACCTTTTAGCCTGGTTTTACCTAGACACACAATGGAAATCACAGTGTTTTACAGATTTATTCCAGATGATGAATCAAGGACATATTTATCAGTTTCAAATGTTCTTACACAATTTGTTCACAACTTCCCATCCTAGATGCAGCTGGCCCTTCAAGTGTTAACTTTCAGACAGGTGCTCTGATGTCTTTTCTGATCTCATAAGTTCCAGCACCACACAAGCATTGCTGAGATGTAGCCACAGATTGTGCTCTCTTCTGTTCAGCATTTCTGGGATTAAGGCACCTTCAGAAGAGGATCCTCCCTTCCCTCACATATTTTCTTACTTGTGATTAGCTGACAATGCTTGAACCAGATATGTCATCAGCAGGATCTATAACACGTGGTGGTATAAGGATGTAGGAGACCCTCAACAAGAATCACGATGGCCACAGAGCACATAAAAACAAGGAGCACTGCAGGAACTAGAAACACTGCAGCACTGACAGCAAGCATTTCGAGGATGTCCAAAGGACAAGTCAATACTCAAGGCACAATAATGCATGACCTACAAATACAAGTATCCAGTATTTCTTGGATTAATTTGCCATGGACCTACACATTGCCAATCTAGGCAGTCCTGAGAGCACAGAGGCCAGTAAGCTAGGACTCTGAACCAAATGAGAGCTCATGCAGCCCAACTGCAATACCAACAGTCACTCTGTGTCCAGAGAGTCTCAGATACTATTTCCCTTACCCACTTAAGCTCTTGCCCGATATCACCACCATCCTCCCTGTTCAGGACGAGCCTTTCTACTAGGCAACTAACCACTACAGGTTGCAGCACCTACTCATGTCATCCAGGGCAAACTTGTAAGATAACGTAAGGCTGGAAGAAAATCATAGAATCATAGAATCACCAGGTTGGAAAAGACCCATTGGATCATCGAGTCCAACCATTCTTATCAAACACTAAACCATGGCCCTCAGTGCCTTGTCCACCCATCCCTTAAACACCTCCAGGGAAGGTGAATCAACCACCTCCCTGGGCAGCCTGTTCCAGTGCCCAATCACCCTTTCTGTGAAAAATTTTTTCTTTATGTTCAGCCTGAACCTCCCCTGGCAGAGCTTGAGGCCATTCCCTCTCGTCCTGTCCCCTGTCACTTGGGAGAAGAGGCCAGCAACCTCCTCTCCACAACTTCCTTTTAGGTAGTTGCAGAGAGCAATGAGGTCTCCCCTCAGCCTCCTCTTCTCCAGGCTAAACAACCCCAGCTCTCTCAGTTGTTCCTCATAAGGCCTGTTCTCCAGCCCTTTCACCAGCTTCGTTGCTCTTCTCTGGACTCGCTCCAAAGCCTCAACATCCTTCTTGTGGTGAGGGGCCCAGAACTGAACACAGTATTCAAGGAGCAGTCTCACCAGTGCCGAGTATAGAGGGAGAATAACCTCCCTGGACCTGCTGGTCACAGCGTGACCAGCAGCACTGGAAGAAAATACTAGCACTGCTGTCCTACATTTCAAGGGTGAATCTTTGTATCACAGACTGCAGGCTAAAGGATGACTGCTTGGTACGTTTTTTTCTATAGTTCTCAGCTATACTAACTTGAATTCTTGCAATTTAAGCTCAAACAGCAGCTGGCTATCCATCTAACTCAAGGAGACAGCAAGAAGTTGGGTAGAGGTGCTTGGGGAAGTTCTTCCAGCAGTGCACTTGAGCTATGGAGAACTAATTGCTCTGGACAATAATGGAGAGTGGCTTCAACTTGAAAGCAGTCTCAGAACAGTGATCAGAACCTTGCTGGCTAATGTTCTGCTGTCATCAACACCCACCAGGAGACATTACTCCTTTGTAACTGTATGCACAATACAGTTCCCCAGGAATGCCACTTCCCCACACCCCTCCCTCTAACCAGTTCTGGAGTCAAATGCCACTGACTTTAGAAATGTATTTCCCAGTACTCTACAGCTGCTGGAGAGCAATATAAACTAGAAACAGTAAAGTATGAGCAGTAGCAGCCTCTGCTTCTCCTTAGCCAAAGGCAGATGGCAGAACAAACCTTTTCTTCATAGGCCGAGTTGCTTCAACTACCCAGCACCAACGCAGGACTGAGGGCGTTACACTAGATGTCTTCAGGGTTTGTGCACCTCTTCTCCAGGACTTCTCTGACAAAGGGCTGAGGAAATCCCAGAAGTCCTCATAAAACATACCTGCAAGTATTTTGAGTTTGGCAAGCAAGGAAGGTTTTGTGTTTTACCTGTTAAGACTGTGCTGGACAAGCTGGTGATGATGATGTTTCTTTGTTTCTACCAGTTATGCTTTCCTGGATTTTGGTCTGCTAATATACATTGTCATGACCTAAATTTCTGCTCATTTCATTTGGAATCCACAAAGTTCAGAGCAGCAGTTACCTTCCTCTCTGTAGTTTACAGTTGCAAGGTTATATATCAGTCCTGGATCTAATCTCTGAAGTCCTTCAGGATCTACTGTAACATCAATTATATGGCATTTTGCTGGAATGTGATACTCAATGGAGCATAGTTAAGTTTCCTTCCAAATATCTTACAGTTTATCTCATCTTCCATGTATAAATGCAACACCTAGTTGCTGGCTAGCTCAGGAGGACCAAAACTGTACCCATTGGGCATAAAAAATATTGAAGGGAACAGAGCAGTGCCAGCTTCCAGCTGCTGTTGTCTCTTGCACTTGCAGAGCTAGACACCTGAGACTTATTGGGAGTCTACCTATGGGGGTTTTACACCTTCTTTATAACCACACACACCAGCTGTATGGCAGCAGATTTGTGACAAATGGGATTATTACCAGTCATTCTAAGGATAAATTCAGAGAAGGAAAAATCCCAGGAGAAGCATCATATACAAACCAATCACCTTTGAGTGCAGGATATTCTGAGTTACAGACTGCCCAAAGCTTAAATAGAACCTTGAAAAAGTACTGCTATTTTCTTGTACTTTTTTTTCCTCCATTTCCTAGGCACTGGCTATTGGCCACTGATGGAGAGACAGCACTGAAGAGATGGATACTTTGTTTGAACCTGTATGACTATTCTCATGTTCCTCTGCAGTTGAAAGGTTCCTTACTTCAACAGTCTCAGTTCAGGATATCACCATGCCAATCCTACATCAACAGCCTTCCTCTGCCTGAAGTCATCTTAACAATCCTTAACCTTCTCCTACACTTTTATACAACCCTGGCCTAGCCACCCACTATTTCAGCTCTAGTGGAATCTGCAGCTGTTCTGAAACAGGCTATCCCCTCCTCTGGCAGATCTGGGGCATGAGGCTTTAGCAAACTGCGTGCCACCCTGAGCTGATCATCATAGGCACCTGCGCAGGACCACTACTCTCTTACCAACAAGGACTGAGTAGTTGGAGCCAGGAGTAGAAGCCTATACACATTCCTGGCAGGTATTCCAGACTGCACAAGTCACAGCAAAGTTGCACAGGGACACTTGGTTACCTCCCAACAGAAATCCTTAGTCTCCATACCTGCAATTAACTTGCAAATTCACAGTAACTGGATGCACGCAATACCTCACAGTGGTAATTATCTGCATTGTTTTCCCTGGCCATTCGGCAAGGCTGACAGGGTAAAAGCAAGCTATATTAGTAAAGCTATACCCACTCTAGGAGATTAAACCAATTTAACTATTTTAACATAAAGGATACAAGTTGCATCCCTAGCAGAAATACTGGGTAAAATATAAAAAAAACCAAACACCAAACTTGTTTAGAAAATATAAAGGATTAAGTTTTTTTCAGCAAGACACTGTTTTAATCTCTTCAGAACTACTAAAACAAACATAGCCAAGAAATCAGCTAAGAACTTCCTTAACAGCAGAGACTTATCTTGTACTACTGTCGGCGGAGGAAGCCAAACTGTATCTACAAATGAGTTTAAAGCAGTCAACTGGTGCACTGCTTGCACGAACATCCCTAGATCTGACAGCCTCTTACCAAAGCCATATACATTATCTTAAGATGAAGGGCTCTTCTCACTATGCTACTTCTTCAATTACAATTACATGCATTACATGCCATGATAATCTAGCTGTAAACACTAAAATACTACATTAAGGAATAATTTACACATGGATTCTCTACTAGTGGATTTTTTTTTTTTAACGGTTTAGGTTTCTTTGTCAGGCTATGAATTCTTTTAATTTAAACAGAATCTAACCCTGTAATACCTGGCCAGTATGTAAGCACACACACACTGAAGCTACCCAGTATTTTAAAGATTCGTGAGGTTCCAAACCAAACTCTGGAATTCCATCTATTATAAGGGAACGCTATGAAAAAAGCTAGTCCCAGTTTTCCAATTGCTTTGACTTTATCACGTTCAGTCAAGCAATTCCATGCAGGTAGAATTTACTTCAAATTCCTTCTTATCTGGACTCAAATTCTTGCCCAGTAAATACCTGGATGAAGACAAATCATTTAAACATGAAACAAATTAAAAGGTAGAGACTTCTGTTATACATTAAATGTCAAATTTACTTTGGCATAGGTCATAGCATTCATGTCCTCTTGACACAACTTACCAACCCATAGCTCCCATCGTTTCAGCCCTGGTTCTCCCACGTTTTGCCTCTTTAAGTAGCTCTTCCACAGCCTTCCTAAATATGAAGAAAACAAAGAAGTTACCATTTGTGGAACACAAGAACTCGCCACTTAGTGCACTTACATAAATACAGTGGAGAGCTTCTTCACTGTAATGAATTTAGCAATAAAGAGGCTACCAAAATCACCCTGACTTTCTTAAGATAATTCAGATTCCTATGCTCCAAGATTAAAAGAAACATTTGACATATTAAAAGCAACTAAAGCCATTGCAAATACACTGCAACATGGAGAGTAGAAATAAAGTGTGTGAAACTGGTGTGCCACGCTGAGAAGCACAGTCCCTATCACTTCAATTTGGAAATGCTCTTCCTTGCTGTCCCTTCACTGAAGTTCTTCCTAAAGTCCTTCAACCACAACAGACCTATTTCGAACACAGTAAAATTTGACACTAGTAAAATAGCAAGCAGCCAAATGACAGTAAAATCACTGCAACTACCATCTGTCAAACTGCACTATCTTTGTGTAACAGTGGAAACAAAGAGCTCATCTTTGACTGTGATCCACCACCACCACCCAAAATGACCAATCTTTACATTATAAGCATCTTCTAGAACAAACTGGCCAGACTAACACTAAAGCAGTTAAATAACTATGATCGTGTAAAAAGTCACTGGAGTGTAAATTATAAAATTTATAGACAACTCCTGCAATGTCAGCCTTTAAGTTCTCTTTGTGAATTAATCTCCACCTCAAATAAAACTTAAGTAACTGCTCTACCAGACATGGTTGAAGCTAATGGGGAAAACCAATGAATGGATAACGTGAGCCATTTATTATATAAACAGAATGCATAAACTAACAACTCAGTTAACTGCAAGCAACTACACATGGAGAAGGAGAAGAGAAGAGAAGAAGAGAAGAGAGAAGAGAAGAGAAGAGAAGAGAAGAGAAGAGAAGAGAAGAGAAGAGAAGAGAGAGAAGAGAAGAGAAGAGAAGAGAAGAGAAGAGAAGAGAAGAGAAGAGAAGAGAAGAGAAGAGAAGAGAAGAGAAGAGAAGAGAGAGAGAGAAGAGAAGAGAAGAGAAGAGAAAGAGAAGAGAAGAGAAGAGAAGAGAAGAGAAGAGAAGAGAAGAGAAGAGAAGAGAAGAGAAGAGAAGAGAAGAGAAGGCAAAACAGAAAAGGAAAGCTAAGCACCTGTCTGTATTACCCAGTACAGAAAGCTAAGCATTAACAACACTGACATGGGTAAGCCTGAGAAACTGAAGGTAGGAGGTGATAAGGAGAGTATTTGTTGTTTAGCTCTCACAGCTAAGATGTGCCAGAATGGCTGCTGGCACTTGGACTAGGTGAGCAACATAATCATCATCTTGATAGTACAAGTGTATGTGTGTGCAGACTGTGCAGAAAAGGTAACTGCCAGACTTCACCTCAGACTTCAAGGAAGTCACGTCCCAACATATTGTCAGGGTATTATAAGCATAACAGGATTTTGCTGCTTTGCCACACATTAAAAAAACCCTGAGTATAAATTTTTTTGTCAAGACAAAACTGAGACCAGATAAATCAAGAGTCATCACCTAAGAGCGGAGGCAGGTCTGAGAAGAAAAGCAAGCAATTTACAAGGCAGGTCTACATGAGGATCTAACAAGTTAATGCTGGGCTTTGGGCATCTAACAGAGGTTATTACCAGTTAAAGTCTACATAGAAAGCACAAGAGGTCCTAGCTTTAAATGCATGCGCTGCATGTGCATAACAGGGAATGAAAATAAGTCATACAGAATTTCCTTCAGAGAAAACGTTATGCAGCTATACAGCAGCCTACCCCTGTCAGTCCAGACCTAACCTCCTTCAGTTTGTTGCAGTCTTAACATCAGCCTCTAACGGCTCTCTTTGCATTCGTATTCATGGATTCATTCCTTCATTAGATAGGCTGTTGACATTTTATAAATACAGACACTCTTTTTCTTCCGTCTGTATTGCTTTTGGGCATACTTTGGTTTCCCCTGGCAACAGAAAAGTAATTGGTGCAAAATGAGTACAAGTGTAATGCACACCAGGGTGTAGCTACTCTTTCTACAGTTACTCTGCAGTTCTACTTGAATATATATTTCATACTTTATACTTACAATCAGCTATCATGGAACTACTACTTCACTTTACAGTAATTTTCAGCCAGCAACACTTCGGCTAAAGATTCTTAAACCAGTCACAGAATCAGTGACAAGTTCTCAAACCACACGTAAATCATCCTTGATCAATTTATATATATACACATTATTCATTTGTTTCAAGGGGAAACCATTTCATCCAGAAAAAGCCAAGATCTGTACCAGTCAGAAATGCAAGTATTCACTGGTCACAACTTTTCCCTGAAGGACTTTGCGAAGGAAAACTTCCACAGAAGCAATAGGAGAGAAATGCACCAAAACCTGCAATATTGCTTTCCTGTGCAATAGCCTACTAATGGCACATTGGCTTAAAGCTCCTCACAGAAGTCTCTTTTCCTCTTATCTAAGAGGAAAATCTGAGTAGCAGCTGGTCTTGGCATACTAAAAATTCTTTTTTTTTGAGAATACACTAGACAGTGAGGACGCATTGTGTATCCAGTAATATCACAGGCATTCATGGATTTGCCCAGGTAAGCTGTCACCTCTTTGAGTTACTTGCACTTACACGACAAACAGCGTCAGCAACTTCACCAGCTACTGCTGACTTCTCAGGCAGGAGCAAGAGGGTGTGTGGGACAGCCACTCCCCAAGAACAAAAAAACCCCACAAACAGGTAAGAAACACAGGCTCCACCACTGGAAAGCAGAACACGGGTCTCTATGAAATTGTGGCAAAACTTATCTTTACTCCAGACTCAGACTTCGCTATCTGTGCAGCCTGAGCTAGTTAATAGTGGTGACAGCAGGAACACATGGCCTTTTTAAAAGCTTGTTCTGAGATTTCAAAATGTCAAACGAGTGGAAAGAAAATTAAAAAAGTGTCTGACTTGTACTTACCACAGTTATCAAACTTAGTGATTCTGTTTTGAGAAATCTGACTAGAAGGCAGACTAAAAGCCTGTCATTAGTATTGTAATTTAAAATCTGCCATTATTTCACACTTAAAATAATAAACCAAAGTATTCTGAGCGGCAAAGCACTAAAACCACATATTTTAAACCACATATTTTAAACAGCTACAGTTCAGTTTTAGAGGAAACATCACAATACATTCAGATAGTGATACCAGTTCCATTAACTTTGACATTATAAGCCATTAAGTGTTTGAGACTACATTTTTGCTTTGGTTATATCGAAGATCAGACTTGCTTGACATCCCTCTTAGAAGCCTTGTAAGCCAACACCTTCCTTTCTTATCAAACATTGCTTCCTAATATTGCTCTTTCAACATCAGTCTTGTTCACTGCACCTTTACAAAGCCCTTTTGACTTGCACAGACAAATGAAAAAAATACTCAGATCCTCTTTGAAATAATCCATTTTCACTCACTGAACTCCTATACTTTACACAAGTAAGACAAACGCTTAGAAGTTATGCAAACAAGATTTTTACATTTGCTTTTAGAGGTCTCTTGGGACTCCACATTCCTTGTTCTCTTCATTTTTACAGCTTGGTTACAATACAAACAGTCCTGTGGTTGCCAGCTTCGACTCCAAGAGCAGGAACATGAGCAAAGGGAATGCAGCACACAACTTCCACGTGAGAACCTCCCAAACACTGGGGGATTGATAGGAGGAAAAATTATGGACAGGGGCACATTTAAGAACACTGTCATCATTCTGGCTTCTCTTATTGCAAGCACCACTTAAAACTTGCTGTAGCAATCCTTTTTGAGCAATAAATCTTGGCTGCAGAATTATAAGAACATGAAGGTACATGCAGCAATGTTTTTATATTCAAGAGTATGGTCCAGGACCTATTTACATTTCTGAGGGATTAGACTTTTTGCTCTGTATTCCAAGGTTACAGATAAAGCTCCCATTGCATAAATCCTACCAACGTGCATCACAAACACATGCACATAAAGAATGGGAGAATGTTAAAGGCTCCAAAGTCAGGCAACACCAGAGATATTTTCTATTCCTCACCCAGGGAAACAGCTTCATCATTTTTTCCTGCAAGATCAAATAGATAAGATTGAAAAATGAGCTACCGGTAATAAATAGGTACGTCTGATACAGTTACAGAAATGAAAACACCGTATCATTACAGAGACCACCCAAAGTGTTTGATTATAGACTGCTCTGTCAAGAGAGCATACATCATGCTGGATCTGACAGATGAGAGAGGTGGGGCAGTCGCAGCTCCATGCCCAGGTCCAACTAGTAGCAAGGCTGAGTATCTACGCTCTGGCTCCCCAGTACCTGATCCCACTCTGGTCTTCCACTTGGAGATGTAGACACACACATGGGTTTTGCCTTTGAGGAACCCCTGACCTGCAGCCTCTCCAGCAACTGAGCAGGACTCCATGCTGCCTCTGACAAGCTCTTAGAGATGCTTACTCACCTGCCAGCTCCCACCTTATTCACAGACTCACTAGATGATCCAACTTGATCTTCACTAGCAGCCACATACTGCCTCATACACCCACACTTGCTCCAGTGCTTCAGAGAAGATAAATGGGTCCCTAATCTCAGTCCAGTGGCTGACACTTGGTTTTATGTTCCTGGTTGCTGGCAGCCAGACCTCCAGCCCAGGGTCACAGCCCAGCTGCTGGCATCCAGACTCACACTTGTTCCAGTTGCTGGCACCAACAACACACAGTCACTCTGATCCATGGTTTGATTCTAGTTGCTAGCACTAAGATGTACATCTTCTCCCCTCAAATTAGTCCCTCATCCAAGAAAAAATCAGAAAGAAATTTAACAGGAAGACAGGACAGACTGCGCTGATGAGGCACCGGGCATGGCCAGAGAAGTATACCAACAAGCAGCCCATTCACACGTGAACAGACCTTTTTATCACCTTATTTCTCTATTTTCAAACTTCTGCTACTTCTCAAATCTCATGAACCTACCCCCTTCCCCCTCTTTGGTTCCTTCCCCTACACAACACGTAATAAGCGTTACGCAGTCTCAAAATGCTCTTCTCCTGCATCCCACAATGAGCCCCACAGCCCTATGCAGCAACACCCTTAAGTCCAGAAGGTGCTCCTGCACTGACTCATCTTAATGGGTGTTGTGCCTGGAGGCTGAGGCTGCCTCCTGGGACCAGCCCTGGGAGGGGCCCAGAGAAGGTGTTCATTCCTCCGTCCTCACTGTGGGTTCCCACCTGCCACTGCACCCCTGTGCTTGTGGTGGGCAGAGAGATGGACCTTCAATGGATCAGTGGCTCCTGGGATGGGCCTGAGAGAAGCCAGGACTGGGCACTAATTGGGCTCCCCCATTCACCATGGTCTCCCTTTAGTCCTCTGTGGGTGTGTCTGGGAGCATTTGGAGCATAACTAACAATCTCTGTGTCGTCTCCACCCACGCCATCATCTCACTAAAGATCCCAATGAGAACTCTACTTAAAATATATCTAATGGAATTGTTTCACAGCATCCAATCAGCTACAAAATTACACCTAGAGCAGGATAGCAGCATTCATATTCAACATCTCCCAGAGACAGAGAAGGGACAGCTTTATCAAACACATATTTGTGCAAGACATTCACAGCTTGCAGTTTATACCACTACTATTCAAGACCAAAGGCCAGGCTGCTCATCTGCTGCAATCTCCAAAATCATGCTTAAAGCTGCCTCCTAAAGCACTCTAGATCCTGACAGCAAGCTGCAAGCCCAGGAACAAAAGCAGCAAGCTTTTAAATCCATCTTCTCCAAGTAGTTTTATGCTGACTATACACCTTATTTTTAACCATGCATGGGTCTGGAAATAGAAGTGGATGTTGATATTCTGATTACATCTGAATAATTAATATTAAGACCTTCAGTGAAGTAAAGAACTGAAGATACTGCCTTCCTCAGTAAATGAATAGTAATGAAGGCCAGTGTTATTTATAATTAACTCCTGTGAGTTGGTTTGTCCTATCTGCTCATGCTTACTTAGAAAACGGATGAAAAAGAATGCAAAGAAAAACATCTAAGCCAGAAGATTAAGAGAAAGAATGAAAAAAAAGGCACAAATACGCCATAAACTTCCTAATG
Source organism: Phaenicophaeus curvirostris (assembly GCF_032191515.1). Lineage (NCBI taxonomy): Eukaryota > Metazoa > Chordata > Aves > Cuculiformes > Cuculidae > Phaenicophaeus > Phaenicophaeus curvirostris. Next base: position 187,300,106 of record NC_091392.1, read on the forward strand.
TTTGTTCAAAGACAAAGACACTCCACATCAGGCATGTGAACACTCTCATTCTTTGTTGATCAGGGTTTGTACTCTTATTTAAATATTCTATTTGTCAGTCCCATGAGTGCTATTTGCAGCACATTTCAGTACTGATATTCTCATCAGCTTGAGTAGTGAACACACCATTTAAAACACCATCTTCAGCTTTCAGACTACTTTTCTTTTTTGCCCTGAGTACAGGAAAGAACAACATACTGAATCCTGACACTTCAATTAAAAAGAGTATTAAGGACTATCAATTAATTTTTCCAAGGCACAGAGCTTGCAAGTTAAAAAGTGTAATTGGGATGACTGTGCAGAAAAAATATTAGACTTGATTCTTAACTACATGCCTCTTCTTACAGAATCATAGCTTCCCTTGTAATTCAGCACAGTGTCTCCTTAGGAAACATTTCATTCCAAGTAAACCATGCTCCAAATAACCTTGGTTGGTACACTTCAAATAAGGTATGGTACCCAAGGTCGTGAAATATTTACAGCTGTTGAAAGACAGGACAGATTAACTGACATCATCCACCTGGACTTCTGCAAAGCATTTGACACTGTCCCGCACAACATTCTTGTCTCTAATTTGGACAGATACAGATCTGACAGATGGACCATCCAAAGAATAAAGAATTGGCTGTATGGTTGCACTCAAAGAGCTGTGGTTAACTGCTCAATGTCCAAGTGGAGACGGGTGACAAGTGACATTCTGCAGGGGTTGATATTTGTTTAAAGTCTTTGTCGGAGACATGGACAGTGGGACTGAGGGCACGCTCAGCAAATTTTCTAACAACACCAAACTGTGTGGTGCAGTCAACACGCCAGAGGTAAGGGATGGCATCCAGAGGGACCTTGACAGGCTTGATAGGTGAACCCGTGTGAATCTCATGAAGTTCATCAAGGCCAAGTGCAAGGTCCTGCATCTGGGTCAGGGCAACCCCGAGCACAAATACAGACTGGGTGGAGAATGGATTGAGAGTAGGCCTGAAGAGAAGGATTTGGTGGTGTTGATTGATAAGAAGCTCAACATGAGCCAGCCATGTGCACTTGCAGGCCAGAAAGCAAACTGTATCCTGGGCTGCATCAAAAGAAGCGTGGCCATCAGGTCAAGGGAGGCAATTCGCCCCCTCTATGCTACTCTCATGAGACCTCATCTGGAGTCCCATGTCCAGCTCTGGAGTTCTCTGCACAGGAAGGACACAGATCTGTTACTACAAGTCCAGAGGAGGGCCATGAATATTAGATTCGAGGGCTGGAGCACCTCCCATATGAGGACAGGCTGAGAGACTAGGGGTTGTTCAGCCTGGAGAAGAGAAGGCTCCAGGGAGACCTTATGCATAAAAGGAGGCCTACAGGAAAGCTGGAGAGAGGTTCTTTATGGGGGAGTGCAGGGATAGGACAAGAGGTAACTGTTTTAAGCTGGAAAAGGGGAGATTTAGATTACATATTAGGAAGAATTTTTTTTACTGTGAAGGTGGTGAGGCACTGGCACAGGTTGCCCAGAAAAGTCGTGGATGCCCCATGCCTGGAGATGTTCAAGACCACGCTGGATGAGGCTTTCAGCAACCTGATCCAGTGGGAGCTGTCCCTGCCCATCACAGAGGGGTTGGAACTAGATGATCTTTAAGGTCCTTCAAACCCAAACCATTCTATGATTCTGTGATTACAGAAGGATTTGGGCACACTGTATAACAAAGTTAACTTCCTTTATATTCCCAGAGAAATGATGTATTTTCTGTGCTTCCAAACACACAGAATCACCATGAATGACTATTTAGGAAGGAGAAGGGGAAGAAAATATTTTTAGGCAGGGACGAAAATGGTGACCTCTTTAATATTCCAAAGGATAGTTAGTTGAAATAAACTAGGAAAAGCATACATATGTGCTTGCAGGGGAAACATGAAACAGTTCCTAGTAGCTGATTTGTTACTTTCTTTTTCTACTCACTCTTGGCTCATATATTCACAATACCATCAACTACATAGTAACAAAATTTGGCATAGATTTTACTTAGAAGCTTTTAAAGTTTTAAAATCCAGAGTACACAAAGGTCTCTAACTTGCAAGTTAGTATTCAGTTTTGATATCAGCTATCACTTCCTATTAAAGTCATAAACCCGGCATATGCAAGGTCAAGCAAGAGCCAGACACAGTAAAACTGAAAAATAATAGCAGGAGAACGTGGTAGTAAGGACAAAATAGAACAAGCAAGACAAAGAGGCCTCTTCTTAAATAATAACAATAAAAAATAGGACAACCGACTTGTCTTAACAGATCACTGTTTGGAATGCTGGAACACAAAATTTGCTTCAGACCTTGAAAAAACATGCACAAACCCAGTTACACTTATTTTTGCCCCGTGGTAAATTAAATAAAAGCTACACATACAAAAACCTTAAGATGTTATTTAAGACTTTTGCATTGCAAGACAAGCCTGAATTAAAGAGACAAGCTACTGAAAATACTCCAAATAAACCCATTTTTTAAAAAACACTAAAAATCCACCTAAGCCAGTTAATACTGTGGCTACATAACAGAAATGCCATTATTTGTATGATAAAGCCATATTATAAAGAGCCTAAAATTATAAACCCTAACTACCACTGCTGTACTACTCTCAGGAGAGGACGATCAACAGGTCATTGAATGTGAAACTAAGGAGTAATGTCTGTAAATCAAAGGAAAAAGGATGGCTGGTACTAGACTCTTGAAGATGGTATGGGGAAGTATATTTAGAGTAAGAAATAGCCAATGACAACGTCTAAATGCAGACAGCATGAACTGAATTCAGGGTGCTACTACCAAAAGGAGCTGTTACAGAAGCTGAGGGTATGAAAAACTAGCTAATGATAGATGGATCCAGGAGACAGTGATAATCATCAGGACACAGTAGTGTACTTAAAATGTGTTCAGATCTGATTAAACACCTATGGAGGTGAACAGTAGCATGGACTGAAGACACCTCCCAGCTAAAACGTATCACGTACCCCTCTTAAGAAATACCAAGCTCCATCCTCATCATCTACCTCATCACAAAAAAGGAACAGCAAATGCCAATTCAGATTGAAGCTGCGGGGCAGGGTAAGGCACTGAATCTGGTTCCTGTGAAGGACAGAATCAGAAGGAGAGTGAAGCAGCCAGCTATAGCCATTGAGCAAGTGACTATGCCCTGAGGCGTCCAGGATGGCAACAGCAGTCAGAAGGCAGACAACATGGCAGAACAGTGACACATGGTTTCAGCTTCCTATGGACAATAAAGATTCAAGTTTGGAATAGCATTAGCACAAACATTTATGCATATATAGAAAGAAGCTTTAATTATTAAACTGGTGATCCAAGAGCAGAAGTAGCTTACCAAGAATTAAAGGCCTCTTAGAAAGCATTACACTCTCTAGTCTTTCCAACCCCCAGTGCTACTGCTTTTGTCCTATTTAAAATACTTCCCAAGCAGAAGCAAGTTAAGAAACAAGTTATTTTCTGTAAGCACGCTCAGATATGGTTTCTTAAACGTTAAGTGAGAGAACAGCTCAGACAGCTTATGGGCATTACTTCACTGTAATATTTTTTTTAATCAGCCACAAAAAAGGGCAGTTACTCACCAACAAGCTTGCAAAAAAAAAAAAAATTCAGTAAGTACAAATAGGACAGTCGCCTCAAAAATTTGTGATGTAAGCATCTAGAGTCTATTCCTAAAGCAAAAATAAGAGAAGTCTGCAGTGACTGACCATCCAAATACATAAATCTGCATTTTAATCCTCAGTGTTTGCTTTGGAAGCCTGTAACTCAGCAAACACAGGCAGGTGAACCCTCTGGTCCCAACAAAATGTGAAGCAGAAAGCGATTTTATTTTTTAACAGAATAATCGCCAAGCACTTTGTTCCATACCGTACAGGGAACAGGGCAATTTGAACAATTAGTCCACTCGCTGCCGCGCCTCCAGCACTGAACCCAAACTTGCAACAACAGGAGTTTAACGTCGTTTTTCTTTTAATTCCCCTAAGAGCCCCTCATCACCGAATTAGAACCCGGGAGGGACCAGCCGCCTCACGCTTTTCAACCCCGCTTCTAGACGCTGCCAGCACGCGTCACAGGAAGAGCTACTGCTTATTATTACTATTATTATTTTTATTTTCCTCCCGGCCGCGGATTTCCCCCATTCCACAGGACGAATTTATCCATTTCCCATCGCCCCCCCACCCCGAGGGCTCCGCGCCCCCCGGGCTCGGCAGAGCCGGCCCCGCTGCCCCCGGGGGCCCCCGCGCCGCGGCCTCCCCGCACCCACCTCTCCAGCTCCGGGTCCTCCTCCATGTCGCCGCCGCCGCCGCCCCGAGCTCAGGCCCCGTCCCGCAGGCCGCGAGGACCCCGGCGGGGCGGGGCCGGGGCGGGGCGAGCGGAGCCCCCGCCCGCCGGGCCCCGCGCGGCTCCCCCGGAGGGTCCCGGGGCACTGCTGGGGAGCCGGCCTCCTCCTCCTCCTTCTCCTCTTCCTTCTCCTCCTTCTCCTCCTCCTCCTTCTCCGCCAGGCGAGCGGCGCGGGGCCGGCCCCCGCCCGGCCGCGCTCCCATAGGCCGCGCCGCGGGGCGGCGGCACCGAGCGCCGCGGGGGCTGCGCTGCCTCAGGGCGCGGCGGCGGCGAGCGCGGAGCCGGCGGTGAGTGACGCTCCGCGGCCGCGGGGCAGCGAGCGCGGGACGGGGCGGGACCCCCCGTAATGGGGAGCCGAGGCTTGGGACACCCCGTCTTGGGGAGCTGAGGCACGGGGACTCCCGGTACTGGGGAGCCGAGGCGTGAGGACCCCCTCGTGTTGGGGAGCCGAGGCTTGGGACCCCCCGATTTGGGAGTCGAGGCTTGGGACCCTCCCTCTTGGGGATCCGAGGGGCGGGGACCCCCGGTATTGGGGAGCCGAGGCGTGAGTACCCCTCCGTGTTGGGGATCCGAGGCTTGGGACCCCCCGATTCGGGAGCCGAGGCGCGGGGCTCCGGGAAGGGTTCCCTCCGCTGGGAGAGTCCCGGTGAGGTGCGGAGTCCCCCTCGTTCGGCAGCCGAGGTGCGGGGTCCCCCCCCGGTCCTCAGAGCCCGGCTGGTGTGTGGGGGGCGGTGGCAGCGTGTCCCCCCCACCCCTTCCCAATTCGGGATCCCGTTCCCGCAAGCCCCGCGCGGGGAGAGCGGGGCCCCCCCTCCCCGAGGACCCCCCCATCTCGGCATCGCGGGGGGTCGGGGTCCCTGGCTCCGCTCTCGGGGGCTGCGGGGAGGGCGCCGCTGCCCGAGCAGGGCTCGGGGGGTGGGCGGGTGCGGGGGAGGCAGGAGAACAGCTGCGGGCGAACCCCCCGCTGCAGGGGCCGGTTTCAGGTTGTGTGTTTTACAGCTGCGCCAGAGGGACTCGGAGCTGCGTGCGAAACGTCCCCGAAGCCGGTGGGTTTGGCCGCTGTTTCAGAGCGGTGACTCTAGTTCTCGCCGCTCTGACCCTGCCTCCCCGCTTTTTCACCTATTTCCTAGCTCTCCGCATGGGAAACGTGATTTAAAAACTCAAACATCACGTGTTTTTTAAACTTCAGCGAGGCATACTTTAAAATTGTCATTGCTCTTGACAGAATATTAGTACTCGGTCAACTATGGAGAAGGCAGCTGCTGGAGCTGCGGTGCTGACAAATCTGACAGTCCCTTGTGACTTTTCTTACCGTGTTCCTAATGCACAGCGCTGATTTGTTTGCTTCTGTATAAATCCACTATTAAGTACTTCTGAGCTTCCTTTAATTCCTTTTTTAATTACGTGATATCGTGGGTTTGGGTTTGTGTCTCTGTGGAAAGCGCAAACTGTCTGTTAGGGATTAGCTTTGGGGTGCCTTTGATAGTCTGGAAATAAATTTGGAATCGTAAATGCATCTGAGCTTCTGTTCAAAAGAGAAACTGTTCTGAGCTAGGCTCCCATTAAATAAACACTTCGAATTACTGGTTTGTTTTCATTCCTCTACCCAGTTCCTTTTGGCTTCGTGATGCTTTATTCTAAGCTGCAATCCAGCAGCAGATCAAGGAGGCTTAGGAAGAAACATCAGATGGTTTTGGTTAGTGCCCTTACCACTTGGAAAATAAACATGTTGGTACCATATGCTGCCCTGACTTTATCAGCGTACTTGCTAGAACTGTAAGACTTAATAGGGTCCTTTATAATTTACTTTTTATTTTTAAATGATCCGCTCACCGAGGGAGGAATGCTTTTTCCTGAACAAAATGCAATATGAAATTATTAACTCCAAGTTCAGCAGGCTGCGAAGAACACCATTGTGCCCAATTAGATTTTTATTTTTTATAAAAAAGTATGTAATGTTATGTTTTAAAGTGCTTGTGTTATTACAATTCTAAAATCTATGGATGCTGGGGGGAAGAAGAAAGCATAATTTTATAATGAGCGTTTTCAGCACTGAGTTTCTAACTTTACTGACCGTTAGCTCTGCCTAGTAACTTCAGCAGGAAATAGCCCAGGGCCTTGGACTCAGGTCAGAGATTTACAAACATGATGTGATTTCCTTACACAGTACTCAAATATTCTATTTAAAAGAATTTTTTTTTAAAAAAAAAAGAAGAGCCACATTTTAGGAATGAAACTTTGCAAGAGGAATGTAAGCTGGTTATTGGGTGGAAAAGTACTGTTCTCCTCAGACAGTTAGGTTGGGTTAAAAATAAGCTTGCTAAAACCTGTCATGTGTAACTACAAAAATGTTTGCTTTGACGTTGCAGTCTTTGGCATTTGTTTGGAGTCTGCTCACATGGAAGCACTGATGACCTTGGTGAAACTTAGATTTTTGTAAGGCTTTGCCTGCACCAAACAGCCTGTCAGTCCTGATCTTGGTGTATATTTACGTGCCTGTATCACTAAAACCCACCAGAAGTTTGTTAGCTTCTAGTTAAGACTCTGTCCTGGTTTAACCGCAGTTGGCAGGTAAACAGCACACAGCTGCCCGCTTATCCTCCCCAGGGGGATAAGTGAGTGAATTGGAAGAGTAAAAGTGAGAAAACTCATGGGTTGGGATAAAGGCAATTCAGTAGGTAAAGCAGAAGCCGTGTGTGCAAACAAAGCAAAACAAGGAATTCATTCACTACTTTCCATCGGCAGGCAGGTGTTTCAGCCATCTCCAGGAAAGCAGAGCTCCATCATGTGCAATGATTATTTGGGAAGACAAACACTATCACTCTGAATGTGTGTATGTGTGTGTCCCCTTCCTCCTCCTTTCCCCAGATTATACGCTGAGCACAATGCCATACGGCCTTAGATATCCCTTTGGTCCACTGGGTTCACTTTTGTGCCTATATTCCCTCCCAGCTTCATGTGCACCCGCAGCCCCCTCGCTGGTGGGGTGATGTGAAAAGCAGAAAAGGCCTTGACTATGTAAGAACTGATCAGCAGTAATGAAAACATCCCTGTGTTGTCAACACTGTTCTCAGCACAAATGCAAAGCATAGTTCCTGGTAGCTGCCATGAAGAAAATTAACTCTCCGAGCCAAACCCAGCACAAACTGTCTACTTGAAAATACTTCAAAATATCCCTCTTTTTTCTTCCCCATTCTTCTGTGCTCTTGAAAAATATCTTAATATAGTTGAAAGCAGCTGCAAAGAAGTGATACCAACAATATCAAAGTAACATATGATGTGTACTAGACATTGGATTAATATAAATTGATGTCACAGATCAGCAAGATGCTGCTTGTTTAAAGAGCTGTGAGATGTTAAAAGCTGCAACCGATAAGAACGGCATTCATTTAGTGTTAAAAGGCTCCCTGGTATAAGGCAACAGAAGAAACTGGTTGCCCCAGTGTCTTGTCTTGTCTCTGATATTTGAAAATTCTTGGTTGATTTGGTTTGCAGAAGCAATTTTAATGTGACACTATTGAATTGCGTGCTGCTTAATTGCTTTATTAGGTCAGTGGAGTTTGTTGTTTAGAAATTGTAGTGCCCTTCAAAGATGAAAGTTCTTTTAAATATTGGTATTAAATTATGTAATTGTTGGGTCATAAAGTTTATGGAGCATTGGAAAATAGTAGTATTATGGTGCGTGCTTTTTGGGTTTTTTGGCCCAAATTCTTTAGATGTTTGCGCTTACATATGTTTAATTTTAAACACCTAAGTATTTTTTTTGAATTAGTGGGTCTGTTCTTAGACTTAATGTTAAGCCTGCATGTAAATGTTTTCAGGGTCAGGATTTATGTTTGCAAAGTTCATGGGATAAACCTGTCATGTGCTTTCATACTGACTGTTTTCATTATTTCATTCTGCATGAAATAATGTAGATAGCTGATGTCTGCTACTGGCATGTATAGAGATCCTCCGATCCTGCTGCTGCGTTACAGGGGGTAACAGTGCTCTACCTCAGCTAACTTCATCCTTGCAAATGTGCTTTGTCACAACCACAGGCATCTCTCATTTCTAAAGTATTTTCAGTGGTATAAATTTGCGTAGATGTCAATCCTTTATGTCCTCATAGGTGCTTATTTCAATTGATGTTATTTTTACAAGTAATTTGAGGGCTGGAAGAAGAGGGGGCTTGCCGAGTCTCTCACACTGAGCTGTGCACTAGATGGTGAAAGAAAAGTTAAGTATGCAGTTGTCTTAAACAAAATCAGGTAACTTGTGAACATGTAAGAGTTTAATTGTTCTCCATTTCTGCAATTTCCCACTCAACTAGTGGGAACTATTTTTATTTTAAAAAATGCTGCTGTGGGGTGACGTAGCTCAATATTTGCAGCATCACTTTTGTTTTAATTAAGCAAGTTGTGGTGTTGCTCTGGGTTTGAGGTATTTCATTAAGAATGTCTAGAATTTTCTTTCTATCCTCACAGCAAAGCAGCCCAAATCGGGTAGGAAAGTAATTGTGAGGCTATAAAGGTGTCAGCTCAGTATTTTATGGAAATTAATTTTTACTCAGGCAGAGTTGGTTTACTTTGGGATGGAGTGATAGGTATTGCATTTTGCCTGGCTGCTTTTCCTTCATTCCAAAGAGAAGACTGTGGTTTTATATTTCATTGCGGAGATTTGTCATGCTTAGCCACTGTTTGATGGAGTGTACAGAATTTTTATGAAGAACGCTTGTTTGTAGAGCAAAATGCAATTTGATGAAGGAGTAAATGCAATATATGAAGTGATCTGTTTTTAAAATGTTGTAAATGATAGTGATAGGCAGTTTTAGATCATGAAGAAGATGACTTATTTGTCTTGTTCCTACCAGAATGTTTCTAGCAACAGAGCAGAAGCATCAGTGGTGCATTTTAAAGGAGAACCCAAAAGTGTCTGGACAAAGGGAGGATCCCAGTAGTTGTAGAAAGGAAAAGTGGGGCTTTTGGATCAGCTTGCCTGGAGTGGTGTAGTGCTGTCAAATGTTGTTCAGCACAGTGGGGAAAAATAAGCAGCAAGCTGCCCTGTTTACTTCTGCATTGGTATGTTCTTTGCAGTGGGAGTGATGTTGAAGCGTGCTACGGGCTGTTCTCCCCACCCCAACCCCTGAGACAGCACTGCCACTGCATGTTCTCGTGTTCATCTCCAAAGTAGTCACACGAACCCAGTGGAAGCTGTCAGGATGCCGGCGTTGTGCATCCCTGGGGGCTGACTGGTTAGAAAACAACTGTGAATAAACACAGTTTATTATTGGGTTCAAGTCAGTGCTCCTCCACATTGACACTTCTATCAACTCTTGAAGTTGTACTGATCATGTTTTTGTTTTTTTTTTCCTTTACGTGCAATTTTTACTTGAATCCTAGCTCTCCTCCACAGACAACCCTCTCAATTCAGTGTCAAAATTTTGTCCCTGAACGGCCAAAGTATACTAGTGATGGAGGATTTTAAGCTCTGACCTTCCTGAGTCTTTCTTTGTTCTTCAGATGGGCGCTAGTCCTCATTTCTGAGTTCATACATAGGAAAAAGGAAGCTGGTGCAGCAGAGGTTTTTGGCACAGCAGAAGCAAATGGAAATTCAAGCAAAACTAACAGATGAAAGAAAAGCATCACTGACTTGTGTAATGAAACCAGTTCATGGAAAGCGGTTTTCAGTGGATGCTATATTGTACTCGGATAAGCTATCATGTTCTGCCACAGGAATGTTGTGTTTGCTTTGAAAGCACCAACCCATGGGCTTTTTTTCTGACGCAAAGCAACGTTTCAGAATCTAGGCATGCTGTGATTTTTTGGCTACCAAATTTTGGTTAGCATTCCTGAACAAATTCTTCGTTTACAAAAAATAGCTTGGCTGGTATCAGCAAGCCTTCTTTGTTGATGCATTTTACTTTGTCGTAACACGAATGCACTTTTTTCTGTGTACCTTGTGTTAGTCCTGAGATGTAAGAGGTTCTATCAGCAATGTATTTTTGTGGCAGTAGAATACAGCTGTACTGGGGGTTTCTGCAGATATAGTGATGTCATCAAAATAATTTCTAATTGACACTGCTACCTGCCACACCACCAAAACAACAATGCTGTTGTTTCTTGTTGAGAAAAAGCATAACCCCCACAAGGCTCTTAAGCTAATCATGGTTTGACTTTGACACAGTTAGTTTTTCCACCATCTGCAGTAACAGTATGAGTAGAACAGTGCTCTCCGAGTCCATCTTATCACTGGATTTACTTGGTGTAGAAGAGGGTGACTTTCCCTTCCAAGGAACACAATTTGCAGAGTAGCATTAACAACTCTACTACGTGCTTCAGTCTTCATCTACCTGTCATCTGGATGATGGGTAGCCTACATCTAGAACAAATCACATTTCAGGGAGGACACTAGAGATGTTAGTATCTGTATGTGCCTCATGGGCAGTGTACTGAATATTTGCAATAAATTAGGTACTTACATGTGGACCATATGAAGCTGCTTCTACATGTTTGGAGCTTATAGAAAAACAGCAACAGCTATTGCCACTGCATGCAGAGGATACCTTATTGTAACTTCCGAGTTAATGCATTTATTTGCCAATAGTCCACCCTCCATGCATTTTTGCTTCTTTTTATTAGATTTATTTCCCTGCTCCATATCATCATCATCTTCCATTGTATTTTTTTTAGTCAAATTGTTCAAAATTTCTTTGTAACCAGACTGAAATAACTGCAAATGAAAGTTGATCGATACATTACAAGACCACATAGATTCTGATTTGTTGTATAAAATTTCTGGTCATGTTCGAAGACGTTTCTATAAACCCCATTCTGATAGTATAGGTATAACTGTACCTTTGGTATAGTACGTGTGCACTGTAGCAGTCATCCAAACCCCAGCTGCTCTGTGGGGCTGCTCCAACTGTTCATTGAAGTAACCCTTTTTTTTGAACTTTTCAAAAACCTTTTTCAGTCGTGCTTCTCCTGGAGCAGGTTCATGAAGATTTCCTTCTGTTCGGCCTCTTCTTCCTGTCTTTATATTTTGTTTGCTCTAAAGGGGTTTTCTCAGCGATTTATTGTTGCTGACAGAAACTAATGAAGGCTCACCCAGTGAATTAGTAAAATAATTCTGTGTCTTTGCATGTTCTTGCATTTATGTTAATTAAGAATTAGTAGAAGTCAATTTCTGGACTGTTTTTACAAGTAGTTCATTACTAAGCTGTCATTACTGCTTCTAATGAAGACTGAATCTTTAAAAATCACAGGGTTTTCTGCCTTATACTAAACCATTATAAAATGCTGTTTGTTCAGTATTGAATGCCTTTGGAATATAGATTTGCTTCTTAACTATTTTAATTCCTTTTAAATGCTAAAGTTAAAGCTAATCTCATCCAGGTTATATTAGGCTAAAAATACAGATATGTTTGTATACTTGTGGATCTGTCCTGCATTTCATGTGAATATCTTGAAAAGGTATGTAAGTTAGAGTTATACATACACATTACAAAGCTTTGTAAGAATTCCGTGACAACCACCAGATGTATGTAGTCTTCAAATTACCAATGAAAAGAGGTATCTACTTTTCTGGCAAAATAACCACTCTTCATCCCTGTTATCTGGGAGACAGCTCAGCATGTCTATTCAGCACTAATACTTTCATATTCTATAGCTTCTGGTACGTATTTGTCCATGGCTGGAAGTGACACAAGCTGCATTAGGCTTCATTGCATGTACAGCAGCAAATATACCTGCCATGGTGTATTTGTGCAGTGCAGGCATGATCCTGCATAAATAATACTTGCAGGTTTAGTTGTATGCGGAGCTTTTTTCTCCGCTTTGAAATCCATTCTGAGTGATAACTGCTGACTTATCTATTGACTGTGGCTCTCCTGCTTTCTGCAGGGAAAATAACTTTCCAGTGAAGCAAAGGTGAAGGTGATTCAGTGATGGTAAAAGGAGAATCAGCAGCACAGCTTGTCTGTGCACTTGACCTGAGCTGTCTTACCAATTAAGCAGAAAAAGAGAATCTGTGGGAAAATTAACACTAAAGTGAGCTGTAATGCAGACTTTTGGGTTACCAGAGTGTGAAATGAAACTCTTACAGTTCTTTCTCCTGCAGTAAGGGTTGTGCGCCATCAACTAGAGAAATGCTGCAGAAGCGTAAGTTGTATTTTGTAAAGTTTGGAAAGCTGAGGAGCCAGGAACTGTTCATAACCAAGACTCATGCCATTATGAAGTGGAAGATACTTGAAGAAAAAATGTTGGGTACAGCTTGACATGTTATCTCCTAAAAATGATCAGAACCATACAGATTTCACAACAAGTATCATTTGTCTTTAGGTACAAGTTGAAGGGACTTTGTTCCAAAGCACCCAAATATGTTAGAAGCAGTTGTTATCCTATATATGCTATATTTGAGGTGAGGTGTCACATGTTGAGTCCTATGTAGCTATCCCTACAGCTTGACTGTACGATTCAGTCTGCAGTTGTGGGTGTAGGAGTCCTTCTGCCTACTTCTGCTTATGGGGAAGTCACTGAGTTCACTACACTTGTGATGATTTGGATACAGCAAGGTATGCCTCGTAGGCTTTCTTTGCTAGGGCTGAATTGCTGCTGGTACAAATCTAGTTAGCATTCTACTTGTCCTTTAACTTACTTTGCATATATGTATATGCATAAAATTAATTTCTATATGTAAGTAAATAAAGCAAAATGAAAAGGAAAAGAACAAACCCTGTACTTACTGGTTTTTTCAACATTTTTTTCTCTCTTTTCTTTTCAGATCTTAATTTTGAAAAACTTCTAAATTTAGCTCTAATATTAAGCATTTTTTTAATGGAGGAATTAAGTTGAATTACAGAGGGTGAAAACATTACAGAAATCCAATGCAGTATGTTTTTACCAACTTACTTACTGTTCAAGTCTGTAGTTTTTGCTTTTACTTCTTGGTTATGGAGTAATTTTATTCTTCTGGTGCTGTCAGTAGTTATAGCAGTGAGGAGGTTGAATGATGTGTTGTTTAAATAGATAGGTATAAATATTATTGATTACCACCATTGATTATAGACAATGTCATGAACAATGTATGTGTTTTGTTGGAGGGATTTTCACATAAATCCCCACAACAAGGATTTGGAAAGCAGTGAATAAGGGATAGAAAATTAATAACATTTATAAGGTAGAATGAGTTATTTTTTTAGTTTTCCAGCTGATGAATACATGCATATAAAAAGACATCGGATTGCTTTTGCTATCAGAATATATTTACTGCAGAGCTTAAGTTCTGTCTTTATTAAATTATAAATTTTACTTAGATGTCCGACTTGAAATCAGCCTGCTTCTCAAATTTGAAATGAAATGGAAGAAATAGTAATAATTGATTAATTAAGTAATTACATATCAAAAATGTATTTAAATATATTTAAATATTTATTTATAAAATTGTATATAAATAGATTGATAAAACTCTTCAGTGGAAAAAATGTCCTGCCTTAACATGAATTGAAGAGGATTAGGATTTAATAAAGTGAATTGCTGTTTTCTGTTTGAGGAGGAAAAATATTTCCCCCCAAGGTTTTGTGTTTAGAACTGCCATCTTTCTTCCCAGATGTTCTCAAATACATTCTGCATTGTTTTAGAACAACTCTAATCTTTAATACGATTATCTGTAAACTTCCTTTATTTATTGAGGGATTTTTTCAGATTATCAAATCATTTAAAATACAAATCCTCCTTTTCTTGCTGCGTGCTGTAAGTCTCCGTTGTGAGCCCAAGTCAGTGCCCCAAGTGAAGCCGACTGACATCAATTATTGTTGATTATTTTCTGCACACTGGGAAGTGAAATCAGGTCTCTGGTCTCAATTCATGGTTTGTTTCCAGCATAAGGTAATGAGAACAGGTGCAGGAGACACCAGAGTTCGTGCATTGATTCACATCATAAGCATAGACAAGTTGCTTGAGAGCACAGGGGACTGAGAAGAGAAAATGGTTAGAGTGGAAGTTCTCAGGAGCTTTTAAAGAACTTGGTTGCTATGTTTTCCTTGTACACGTGCACCAAAATGAGAGAAGCTCTTTTCTCTCATTGTGGCAGTGATATTCCATGGTGCTGGGCATGGGACAGCACTTAACAAGAGGAAATAGCCCCTCAGTCCCAGTGCTCCATCCCACCTAAATGTGACCTTATCTCATTCGCCCTGACTCCATCAGACTTCACAAGCTAAAATTATACTCCATATTTCTTATGCACCAATAACTTTCTTTCAATGGGGTTTTAATGTGAAATCAAGCAACCTAAAGTTGGAAATGTGCTTGTGCATCCCTCATGCTACTCCCTTTTGTGCCTGCCCCTTCTGCGGGGCTGGGCTGCTGGGGAAAAAGCTTCTGGACAGAAACCAGCGAGTTGCAACACAGGCTCAAGAGGGGTGGGGAAAGCTGAAAGGTGGTGGGTAAGCTAAAAAGTGGCATTTCTTAATTTTATAAGCTTGCAACCTGAATCATCATGTTTTAACATTGCAACACGTAATTTTTGAAGTTGTGTTTTTAAATAATTGGAACAGTTGCAGCAACTACATCATTAGTAAAGTCCTTACTGCTGATGAGGTGTAGAAAAACCTGGCAATACTGTTTGAGCTACAGGACAACTTAGACAAGCAAAAACTTTATTATCCACTAGAAGAAAAGTATTCAGCTGTTTTTCCTGGAGGACAAAATGATCAGTACAGCATTTTGGTCCCACCAGGTTTTCTCCCACTCTGGGTTCTTCCCAGTGCTGCCAGCCTCTCATGGGTTTTCCTTGGTTTTTGCCTGGTTTTCCCTGCAAAGCGTTCACTCTTGGGTATTGTTTTGGGAAACTGTATTCAGGCTTTCTGAAGAACAGACAAAAGAAGGGAAATCCAAATTTTTTCAAAATCCAGTGTGGAATTTTCTTGGGACAGAGCAAACCATGCAGACACACAAGGTTTGTTCATGTCCAAAGTTGTCAGAAACTGTTGTAGAGAAGAAGGTCAGATGTGAATACAGTAGCCTGATGTTTCTCCATCAGGATCACCCGTGCATCTGCTGGGTGCAGGAGTTCAAACACCAAATATAGTAGGGGGAAGTAAGAATTAAGCAAAAGAGGATGCATCTTCGAAGGACGAATCAGTGCAGTTAGAGTTTCTCCTGCTGGCAAACACCTGAGTAAGCAGGTGGGGCTGGCAGCAAGCCTTGAAGGTTAATGTAGTCAGTCACCAAGCCAGAGAGGGAGGTGAAGCCCTCCCTTCTGCCAGGGTTCTCAAGAAAAGTGCTCTGAGAAGGCTTCTCATTTCACCGTGGGTACTGGGAGAAAGAAATGGTAGCTAGGACTGAGACAATGCAATGCTAAAAAAAAAATAATCAATGTATGTAGTATATCAGTGGCATTTAGAACAGCACTGGTTTCTTTGGCAAGCTCCAAGCAGCAGCAGGGCTGGTGTTTCATTTCTTCTGCCACTCAGCTGCCCCAGCAGGCTCAGAGGCTGCCAGCTGTCCTCCCAGCCACCCAAGCTGCCCACTGCACTAGCTGAGCTTTTATGTTGCCTCTGAGGCTATTCCTGGATGTCAGGTCTATATTGAAGAAATACTGCCTGATTTTTTTTAGCACTGATGCAGGAGAGGTCTAGCTGAGCACAGAGACAGAGGTACTGTTAATTTTCCAGGCTGTTGCTATCTTACTCTCAGCTGTCCCTAGGCATCCTCACCGTTTTATGTTTTCTCTCTAATGGCATGACCAAGGATGTCATAATATCCAAAATCAAATGTACCAGAAAATATAATAAATTAGAGTCAGACTAGCTGAGTGATTGAAGAATAAACTGAATTTTAAACAACACAAGATTGCGTTATGAACTGATTGCTATGCACAAAATGCAGCAGAGGAGTGCGACTTCATGTAGATTTACTACTAATGGCAGCATTTTTGAGATTGCTACTAGTAATAAAGAAATGAAAACGGTTTGAACTTTTGAGTTAGTACCACAACATAATATTGCAGTGAAGGAGATGTACCATGCTAGTTACACTGGAAGATAATTCTGGAAGAAAAATTTTCACTGTGCCTTATTTATTTATTTAAGAGGTTTACGTGTATTTAACAGTTCTGGAGTTTATAAAGCTACAAACTGAATGCAGACTTTGACATGCAAAGAAGTAAATTTGTCCTCTATTCCTAATATAATTCTTGTGTAAGAATTTACTAGGGGAATGTAGCAGTGGGGTGGATTCCTCTCAATTCAGAAAATTGAGTTTAAGGATATTTGGTGTCATTAAGGAACTCTAAGGTTGTTTGCCTGCTCAGTTTTGTGGCAGATAGTCTCCATATTCTGTTTGAATAGTTTTCTTTTTTCTTTTATTCATTAAAAACAGGTAAAGCACAAACTTAAGACATTGTAAAAATAACGCTCTCACCATGATGTGAGTAGAGATGGTGTAAGAAATTCTGGCTTTGTAAGCTAGAAGTTACCTTGGCTGAGCCCTGGAAGCTGTGCACCTGTGTTTTCCTGCTTTGTTGAAACCCAAAATGAGATAGTGCTAGTGAAAGCCACCCTGAAGGCAATGCCAACAGTCAGTAGCAGGTATTTGCTAAAAGATAACAAATATCACTTGAGCTGCTGCATTGAAGAATTTGAGTGTACTGTATGAAAGCAGGTCCTGTGCAGAGGCATTGGTCTTCAGGTCGTTGAGCTGCTGATGTGCAGGGAAACCTGAAAAACACTTCCAAAAGTACTTTATTTTTTATTCATCCTGATTTTGAGAAGGCAAAGAAGGTTTTGCAGTGATGAGATTTTTGGCAGTGATCTTTTAAAGTCAAGGCAAGACTCAGCCACTCTGAAAATTACGTTCTGTGGTGAAATAACAGTGGATGGAAGGGCGGTGCAGTGGTAGAAATCAAACATAAGCCTTCTTTGGTGGCAGGGAAGGCACAAAGGCAAAAAAGCAGTATTGCTGCACTGAAAGAACTTAATTCTGTAGCAATAAGCATTATTTAAATGGATACTTTTGAGTTTAAAGATTGAAGTTGTATTTAAACATGAAATGGAACTGTTTACTTTCATTGTTCTTGTAAAATTTAAATAAGGTTCTCTACCAGGAATGGTAATGAAATACATTAGATTTTTAAACTAATTTGATAAAACAGTGAAAAGAGATAGCTCTTCTAAGTTAAGTACTTGAATATATACAGTAAACTTTAGCATTATTAAACTAATTCAGAGTGCTGTAAATCCCTTGATTTAAATTACTTCACTGTGCCGTGACCTAATGGAAGCAGAAATTAATCTAGAAGGTGGAAGTAACAAAATACTTACTTCCCCATGCAATATTAAAAATAATTTATTTTTCTATATGTATTTTGATCACTTAATAACTTACCTCCTCCTATTCGTCCTGTGTCTCCATAGGAGTGGTCTCAGAGCTCACCGGGAGGTAGGAGGGAGGCCATCCAGCTGTTGCCTGTCCCTCTGGGCTGCCTGGGGAGATGGGAAGGGCCAGTTTCATAAACAAGCTGCAGACCAGAATGGCTCTAAAACATGGGAGAATGGTGTCATAAAGGAAAAAAATAATCTGCTTATCAATCAGTATGGGGAAAATAGGCAGCATTTAACCCATTTAAAAAGAGGCAAATTTGAGCAGTACGGGATTCCTGCAGGCAGGTTTCGAGGAAGGTGATCTCCAAGATCTGATATATGTGCTCTCTTCAATGACAAGTTCTGCAATTTTGTGGGAAAAAAAAAATTCAGTCAAGTGAAAAATTCAGTCTTCTGTCCTACTGAGGTCTCCCTGTTCATCTTTCCCTGTCCCACATTCCAGGTGACTTTTGATGAGTCACATAAATGTCACTTACCTTTGAGAACTTCGCCAGTGGGACCTGACACTTGTAGCAAGTATTTGTATGCTTAAGCCTTTCTCTAGCTGTGTGCTAGTTTCTTTCCTATTGCTTGTTGACTAGTTAACCTAGTATGTGAAACGTGTGTGCTATGGATGTGCTCTTACTGCAGGTAAGACCACTTCAGAAAATTTACGTGCAATTATTTGGACTATGTATCATGAGTAAGTGGAGTTCTTTTAAGAAGTCGTTCAGCAGGATTTTCTTTCAAAATATATTAGTGGCATGGAAGAAAGTGAGTATTATTGATAAAGTTTATTGCAGTAGTAAATGTTATAAATGAGTCAGCAATATTGAGCAGTCCAAGTCATTTTGGGAGCTGCAGACAGTTGAATGATATCTCACAGTTTAAGAAATATATTCTCCATAACGTTTAGAACCAGAACATCTAAACTATTTACAGGATGAATGCATCCTGGAAACATGCAGGACTCATTATGATTAACTGTTGGAAAACAACTCTGTGTTCAGTCCTGTGGTAAGATGCCTAAGGGTTCTTCGAGGAAGGATACATCAGGGAGTATTAGCCAGAAGCCCAAAGGTGCTGTTGCTGAAGTATGGTGCACAGGAGGTACCTGCTGGTTTCTGATGTGAATGCTTTAAAAGAGTTAATACATGAAAACTAGAAAGACTTTTTTTAAAGTTATAAAAATAATTAGAGACTGCTTTATGGTATTTATTCAAAAAGCCCTCTTTCCTCAACTAATTGGTAAATAAACCATAGTTCATAAAAGCAATGGGAGGTTTTATCATTTTAAAGAGATGTTTATGTACCTGGTGTCAACACTGACAGGCAGCTAACACGGTGAGGTAGGCCTGGTAATGATTTGCAATGGACTGAGTAAATATCAGAAACACCACTTAAGCATAGGAAACCCTCAGCAACAGTAAACGTGACTAGTTAATACCAGTAAGTAAAGATTTAACTGTTGGATGCAAAATTGCAGAAACGTGTATTTAATGTGTGCAAGCAAACTAATCACTTCAGCTAGATACATTGTATAGTGTTGGGATTGGCACTTAAGGGTACAATTTCTGGTAAGAAATGCTTTTTCTGTAGCAGGTGGGTAGGGAGCCAATGCCCCATGAAGTTACTGAAGTCATCCCAGGGCTGCTGGTGGGGGGACAAGTGGGACCAGAGATCCTGACACCGATGCACAAGGCAGATGCATCCATCCTAACACACCACAGCTGCTGTGGTGTCAGACTGCAGAGGTTCATTTTATGGTATTTTTTTGAGCCCTGAAAGTCTTTTAGTCTGGCAATCAGCTTTCTAGTGGAGACTGCTGTGCTTGAAGAATCTCTTCAGTCTGTTACTATAAATTATGTATGCCCCAAAGCAGGTATAAATGAATGCTCTTAGCGTGTCCATTAGATAGGAAGATGGACAGCTCACAAATTCAGATGTTGCTCTGCTTCGTGTTCAGTCAGATAGATTCTGATGGTTGTAATGTAGCAGTACAAAGGCATTTTGAGTTTTGTGAACGCAAGAAGGAATGTTAATTCAGTTTAGCTGTATCCCTGAAAAATCAAATGGAAAAAATAAGGAAGAGCTTTTCACAGATTTTGTTGCCTTGTTTTTCTACCTTGGTAGAAAGCTGCTTCTCTTCAGCTGTAATGAAGGATGTAGCAGCTGAAAGGAAGCTTCTCCCAGGTGAAGGAAGAGAGTGAAAAATTGCAAAATGAGTTTACAAGATTGTCAACAGAAATATTTCACGGGGCTTATAAAGGATCCCTTAGTATGAAAGTTGGAGAGCTACAGATATAAACTAAGTCCCTACGTGAGCGATAATTTGTTTGACGTGGCATACCAATAAAATTGTCTTTTTTTCCTCCCAGCTCTTCTGTGTTTTTGAAGAGGGCATGGAAGAAGCCCATCAAAAGAGTTCATAAAGGTTAAGACCTTTGTGGTTGTCAGCGACTTTGATGCCTTTACCCAAGAACCTCATATAAGTGGAGCATACAGTGACTATATTACGGGCAGAATGTTGTTCTGTCACACCTTACAAAGTTAAAAATGTCATAAGCTCGAAATGTGTTTCCTTATAGTTATGCACAACATAAACCAGTACAATTACTCAGCTAAATAAACAGGACATTTTCAATTATAAGGTGCCATTACCTTTGTATGTTCTTGTCATTTATGTAATCAGCAGGTGGTTAATTAAACTGCTCCTTTGGACTCTTCTGAAGGCTGTGTATTAATTATATTTTAGTGATGGTGTGCACATTTCTCAACTTTTTAATGAGAGTAAAAGTTGTTTCCTTCTTCCTTTGGAAATTGTATTTTTCTTGAGATTAATATAATATGGGGGTTTATGGTGAGTTTTGCTTTCTTTACAATAAAATCTCATTATTCAGCTGCTCATTGGAATCATGTGGGACGCTTAGTTGAAATAAAATCTTAAAATTTTGATTTTCCTACTGCAAAGCACAGCAAAAAATGCAGAGTCTGACTATTAAACCCCATGCTGATGGAGGGAATAGGTTCATCACCTATAGGAGAACATGCTGCCTTCAGCCATTTAAGTGTTTTAAAGACAAAGCTCCTGAAGGCAATTTTGGGGCTCAAATAAAGAATTGCGTTTCAGCCTGTTGACTGAGCAAGCAGGTCCTGTCTGTTCTCCTCCTCCTTCGTTGGTAGTGAGAGCAGTGCTGGTGCCTGGGGGTCCAAGAGGGAACCTCGTTGTGGTAGGGCTGGGTTGAGGAGCTACTTCTCTGTGGCAGGACGAGGGCTTTGCTTTTACTTCCTTTTTTGCTGTGTGGCATTTCACCACATCATTTCACAGCAGAGCTGAGATCCCTGTGTTAAAAATCTTGGTATGTTGGCAAATGCTGTTTCCAGCCATGACTTTCTTTTATTTTAATTAATGACAGTTGCATGCTAAAGGAAGCCCATGTATGTATGTTGACAGAGGAATGTTGTAGCTGGTATTGGTTTATACTGATTCTCCAGATGGAATATTACAGGCAAGTACTCAAACCCAAAGAAAACGCCCCTAGCCTAGCATGAATATCATTGACATCATCATTTTAATGCTGTTGGAAATGTCTCTAATAGAGGTCAAAAGTTTCCATAGTGTCCTCTAGGTCTTTGAAATACCATCGCATGTTTTATCTCATAGGAAGCAGCAGAACGGGCCTCACTTCTCATCAGACAAATTATTTAACTGGTTTGGTGACCTCAGCAGGGGTGATGTCTCATCTAGGCCACAGCTCTCCAGCGAACAAGAAGGCCATCAGTCCTCTTCATTGTGCTGTTTATCCAAGCCCGTTTGTTTAAGACCATGCCATGCCAGGAACAGTCAAGAAAAACAGTTTTGGTGCTTTTTCAGATGGGCAATCTACTTTGCAATCATGTTTTCTTAAGTGCAGAGTGCTATAAAGACCACCCTGAAGTCTTCTGAAGCATCCACCGAGACCTCAGACTGAACCCTTTGCTGATGGATCATACTTGCCTGCTGCTGATTTATGATGTTGGTTTTAGGTTTAGGATTTTTTTTCATCCACAGATTAGGTAAATGAAGGGAGAGGATAGTGTCTGGAGGGATATGGTGGTTATTGCATGTAGCTGGTTATAGACTCTCCTGCATGTCATGTGTGTTATGCCCAGTATAGTGGGAAAATAATATTTAAGTATTCAGTTTGAAAGTGGAGTTATTGAAATCCAATATACTGCACTTTATAGAGACTTTTGTGGAAGACAGTAGTTTGTAATTTGTGAATCTGCAAATATGCATTATATATCTAGTATTCAAAAAGCCAGGAAGTTAGTTACTTTGAAAGACAAACAGAAAACTACTTTTTTTCTTATTTTTTAATTGACAAAAGCAGAGTAATTTCAGGATGTAAAACTAACTTTCGGAACTGACTGTCCCTCTAGTACTGAAATACCAAATTTTAAAACTGTACAGAAACTGAGACTTTTTCAGAAAGTGTGTGCAGCTGAGAAGAGTTTCAACATTTCATTTGTTTTTGGTTTTTTTTTTTTAAAAAGCAGAGTTTTCTTAAATAGAGGGGGGAGGAAAGAAAAATAACATTATATAATCCAACTATTGTTTGTCTTGCAAACATTGTGTTGCTTTACATAATATTCATAGCACGTAGCATGTGGAGAGCATGACAGAGACTTGTAATGTCCTGTGTGTGTTGTAAAGTCATTGTATACGTGGAGTTATTGTAAGTGTTCCTCTGTGTGTGATACCTGCACATGCTTGCTGGGTGTGCTTACAAAACTAGATATAGTAGCACATTATGCGTTCATGAGAAATTGCTGGCGACATTTTAGCCTGCGGTTAATTTTAGTGTTGGGTTTAGGATTTGAAAAGGACACAGTGTAAGAGAGTGCCTGCAGTTCTTTTACGCTCGCTTCTGCTCTGGTTAGTATTTACTGAGCCACAGCTATTAGGGCTTCACTTGTATTCATGCGACGTTAGGTGATTAGATGAATTTACTATTTAAGTAAATCAAACCCTGAGAGGTGCTTACCGGTTATAGGAGGGGCTGGTGCTGATTTAATTACCCCCCCATGAATTAATTTGTGTATACCGACATGCTAACAGCCTTTTTCCTTGAAGTTCCCTGTTGTCATGTGATACTCCCTCCTCCAGGAGAACAGCAGTAGGTTCTTCTTTCCTTGATGTTGGGCAGGTATGCTGTACTCCCTCCTCGCCTCCACTGGAATGGAAGGGTAAGAAATGTAAACTGAAAACATGATGAAGGGAAGGGGCTGTTGTGCTCTGTGTTGCAGGTTTTGTAGCTGATTCTTGGTGCTGGCTGCCAAGGAATCATACCTGGGTGTTTCCAGAGCTCTGCTTGGCATTTAGAGATGCTATTCTTTAGAGTCTGGGCACTGAGTGCTTAATTGCAGGTTAGACCCTGTGAATTACAAACAAGAAGTGGTTGCTTTCGAGTTGGTTTGTTTCAGATGCACAGGCTATTCTAATCCAAAGTGTAAAGTGAATTGAATTAGGTGCTTTGTGCTTTTTTTTTTTTTTAATTTTTTTTTTTTTTGCATTTCTCTTCCTGAGGGTTTTTCCTAAATTATATGATTTGCTGATATGATATATTTAGCAGACTGATGCTTTTGAAAGTGTTGTGGTCAGGAATCTAAATTTCACTTGCATGAATACAAAAGCTCTTTCTGGTGATTTGCATATATGTATATTAATTTTGGGGGATTAAAAAAATTTAGTGTTGCTCAGTTGTAAAATTCAAGTTTAAAACACATTTCATGAATTGGATGAGATTCTGACATCTTTGTAATCAGAAGGTAAAAAAGAAGGAGAAGTGAAATAAAATGGAACATTCATGCTGAAGTAAGCAGAGGTCAGTGAATGTTCTGGCTGAAATTAAACCAACGTCCTCCTTTCTCATGGCTATTTGTATTATTTATAAATGCATGAGATGTGTATCGAGAGGGTGGCTGGGAAATAAGCTCTTAAATGCGAAAGCTCTTTGGTCTCCTAGGATACGTATGTAGTAATAGTTGTACAGTTATCCATAAGGTTTTCTAGTAGGCATCCTAGAAACCCTGGTTAACTTCCAGGTAGTATTTATAACCACCTTGCAAAAAAAGGCTTCTCATTTTGTTGGGCATTCAGCAGTGCGTGCAAACTTTAAGTAGCACAAGTCCTCTGGTTAAGACTTTTTTAAAATCAAAAAGGATTATATACTTCTAAGAAAACAGAACAAGAAACAGACCATTCATGTTTTTGTTCCTTCTTTGTACTAAATCTGTTTGCTTTCAGGACTTCTTTGTAGAAAAATAAAAGATAAGAGCTCTAGTGTGTAGGTATTTTGAAGTATCTGTACTTAATGTTTTCAGGTGGAAATGTTTGTCCCAGAATAATAATTCTTATTCCATTGCTTTTCCCGAATTTTTGGAGGGGGAATGGGGAGAGAAAGGAGTGTAAAAGTGACTGAGGTTTCAGGTCTGGTTGTTAGGAAGTTTTTTTTAGTTGAACATTTGAAATTGTTAGTGGGGTTTGTTGGTTTTGTTTGTGTATTTTCTTACCCTAAGCATGCTGTGTACCAATGTTTACAATAATTATTTGGGACAAAGTTTTATAGCTATGCTTTGCATGCTTTGACCCCCAGTTTGCAGCTAAATGGGAATCTCTGAGCCAAAGCATCCCCTCAGCTGCATTCATAGGTCTGAAGGGAGTCAGGAGGGCAGTGGAGAACATGGGTCTCCAGCCAGCTGGAGCCCCAGCAGATGAACTGTTATCCAAATCTAGCATCGAAAAAAATCCAAAACCCAAAAGAAAATCCATCTTCTGATGCATATGAGAAAAGCACAGTGATTTATTGCCATTTACTTAGGAAAAAACACCCCAAGACTAATTGTAAACCCTGTTAGCTTTAAATTTATTCAGTTTATTAGTAGGCATTGATTGAAGCTAAAGGAACACAACATGTTTTCAAACAAAATAATTATCAGTTCAGAATTTTATCTCATTGAAACTCTCATGTTCAATTAAACCGGTCTGTATGAATGAGCAGTAAAGCCAAGTTCATATATTTCCCTTCCTGAAGTTCATAAAGGGAAATGTATGCAAACTACTCCTTTTAGCCAAAGTATGTTATATTATTTCAGTAGCTTTCTAGTGTAGCTTCTCAGTTCTCTGAATGGTTTTACCTTTTCCATCTTAAAATTGTTGAGCTAGGATGACCTTTCAGGGCTCTTCCCCCCCCCCTTTTTTTTTTACAATCACTCAATATGTGGAGGCAGAGTAGATGCCTGGGATTTTATTTTTTGTTTCTCTGTTCTCATCCCATATGACTGATGGTGTTGCTTGTCTTTGTCTGCTGCTTTTAAAGTAAGTTGTCTCCTTTGAATTAAAATCATACTGTGCTCTTGACTGCATTCCTGATTTTCAGATTGCATAAAGGACAAGATGAAGGCCACAAGGTTTGCCTGCCTCTTGGCTCATTAAATTGGAATTATTAGCTTTTTAAATCTCAAAACCAGTTAAAATCAAGGCTGGTTTTGTTTTGTTTGGGTTGGGGTTTTTTTTCAGTATTAAACAGTTCTTTACAGAAATGCGAAATGTTATTTTTGTGACCCAAATGTATGTGCCTAGCTGGAAACTAATAACCATAGAACAGACTAATTTTTTCTGTTGATTCCCTTGTACTTCTGTATATTGCAAGCTTGATGCAGAAGGGACCCTTCTCAGGATTAAGTGTGTGCTCATGTCCTGGGTATCCCTCTGCCAGGTGAAGATGCCTAGTGGCTTAGTCTGTATGGCCCACTAGATCCTGTTCCTCTGAGCCTCTGGGCTACTCTGAACTTGATAGAAAGTTTGAATAACTTCTTACACGATCTGGATTTTATGAGCTGAAAGTTTGCAGGTGAACTTCTGACCAATTCTTTCAATCACAGAATCAGAGTCATAGAACGGTTTGGGTTGGAAGGGACCTTTATCATCCAGTTCTAACCTGCATGCCATAAATCCCCATTGTTGCTGATAGAAGCAGAAAAGCTTGGAAGTACATTATTTCCAATTATTTCCAAATATTCCACTGCATGCTAGTGCCATTGCATTAAGTTAACCTGGCCTTACCAACACAGCTGCTACTGCTGCTTCTTCTGTAGGAAGGACAGGCAAGTATCTACTGCAGCAGTGGACCTTGTGTAGCATTTCTGGGATCTTATTGTCTTGGTGCGCAGCACGGCTC
Organism: Phaenicophaeus curvirostris; assembly: GCF_032191515.1. NCBI lineage: Eukaryota > Metazoa > Chordata > Aves > Cuculiformes > Cuculidae > Phaenicophaeus > Phaenicophaeus curvirostris. Next base: position 187,326,056 of record NC_091392.1, read on the forward strand.
CTTTTTTTTTTTAATGAAAAAGAGTCCCATGAGAATGTGAATCTTTATCTCAGAAACAGCATAATCTTTTGGATTCATTTGCACAGCTCCCAGTGCAGTAGGAACGTTGTCTGTGGTGGTTTCTTTCTCTTGGCAATTATAAAAAAAAAGGTTTATAAAGTTTAAAAAATGTTTAATATAAGAATCTGGCATAAAACATGTGAAAGTGTTTTAGCATGGGTTAGGAGTAAAAAAAAAAAAGTATGTACATAAATGAGAGAGTGATTTTTTTGTCTGTGAACCTAACCTAACTTGTTGAGAAGTGCTTGGTTTGGGAAAATGAACGTTGTGGTTAGGGAGTGCGAAGAAGATGGGCAGTCCTGAGGCTGAATTGTCTGCCTCTTAAAGACCTTTTTCCAAAAGCAATGCTGATGAAGTAATATCCCTCAAAGCTGGACTGGTAGTTTAAGAGCTAGCTCTTAAGGGTTGAATACATGGAGTAAATGAGGAAGTGAAAATTGTATCATCCTCCACAGAATCTCGAATGCAAAATTTTAGCATGCTGAGAAGAGATTGGGCAGGGAGGAGGAGTAGGAGGAGGTTGGCTCCTTCCCAGTGTTGCATGCTTCTGTCAGCCTCTGTTGCTGGAGCCATTTTGACCACGGATACAGAAAAGTGGTGCCTGAAGTTAGGAATCTGAACGTCCTACCTGGTGGGGCTCTTTAGTGCATTGCTCCTTTCCCACTCTCTTCCCAGAGTGCAGTGAACCTGCATTCCCTACTGACGTGAGTAAACGTCTTCTGTATGTTTGACAAATTCATAATTAAATATCTGAGAACTGAAATGCATTTTCCTTTCATAATTCCAGGCCTTCAATTTTTTAACAGCATCTGTTTTTGTTAGGCAGGTGTAGCAATTGAAGCCCTGATGCCTCCCCACTCCACCAAACTTATGTGATCCTTCCCCCTATTTGCTTGTAGGACAAGTACCTTACTCTGAGAGCTTAACCCTCTTGTGCTTTTACTGAACAATTTTATGCTAGTTTATTTATTTATAGTTATATAAATAGATATGTTAGATATAATTTCTGCATATGGCTACAAGTTTGGTGTTTTGCATAGGTGCTACCGCTTACCTGTTTCTGGGGTCATTTTTTTTTGTTTGTTTGATTTTATTTTAATTTGTTCTACTGGGTTGGAAGGTAATTATTTTCATTTGTGTGCCTTTGTTAAGGAATCTAATTTTTTTAAACAAAGAGAATGAGACAACCAAGAAAAACAGCCAGAAATGCTGTAGCAGCAGTTCAGCCCTCACTCCTCCACATTACTCATTCTGCAAGGGAGAAGATTGCTGCTTAATATTTAGCTCCTGTCACTCATTTGAGAATACATACCAGGACCTGTTGGCCTACTGTGTGTTGCTATGCATCTTTGCTAACATTTTCACTTGAATCTTCAAGGACTGTTTTTCAACAGTGCTTTCAACTACTGAAGTATTTCATTTCTAAGGACACTAAGGGCGATCCAACGGGGACACTGCAGCTGCCAAACTTTGCACCTCAGACAGATAAATAACTTTGCTGTAAAGGCCTCCCTATCTAATAGGTGCTGAAATTCTGTATTTTAAACTATATATCTCTCTATCTATGTGTGTATGTATATATTTGACAGGCAGTCAGCCAAGCTAATAGGGAAAGTAATTGAAATTAACAGCTGGCAAACCTAGTTAACAGAGAGAGAAATGTCTTTGGAAATATGTTTGGGGGTTTTTTTTGGTGGGTTTTTTTTTTTCATTCAACAAATGTTTTCTCCACTTTTTCTCAGTGGTTGTGGAATTACAAGGGCTGGAGTGGGAACATCTGGTTGTAGTCCAACTGTAGGAATCATATACAGTGATTTCTTCGCTTCCATTTCTTGTCTCAGTCAAATTTGTATAACCAGACTTGACTTTACATAGTCAACTCAATGTCCATTTCCCTCTCTGAATCCTGTCTGGAGGCCCTGATAAAGCACTAGTCTGCTCTGTATGTAAAGACCTGTTTGCATATAAAACATTTAAATGTTTGTTATTTAAGATACTATTTGTTTATGTAAGACCCCAGCTTCTAGATCCAACATGTTATGTAAACGCTGATGGTGGATGGAGCCATTTATTTTCAGTGTCTGTGTACAGAGTAAGTGTGTCTGAGGTGCAGTACATGTACATGTAGTGAGCATAAGCAGATCTGAGTGTGAAGACACTTGTTTTTTTTGGCAAGTGTCCTACACAAGAATATGAGGTTGTTTTGTGTAAAGTATTATACAAGTATGAGCATGAAGACAGGTCGTGTTCTGCCTTTCATGTGGACTTAAAGCTGGGTCAAGCAGCTGGTTCTGAAAAGAACCATTCTGTGTGGATCGGGGGTTCTTCATGGAAATTAGAGGGAAATTGCTATGTACAGCAGCAAAGCGAAATGTCCTCTTAGTAGGGGACTTAGTAGGGAGAGGTACAGTCACCATCCTAAGACATTAAAGATGAAAGAACTTGCCTTTATCATGGAGTTAAGTGACAGCTAGTGGATGGCATCCCAACATCACCCCCACACACAGGTCAGGTAGTGGCTGCTCAGGTGTGATGCTTTCAGCACAAGTCACCTGCTTGCCAAGAGGTGGCTGGAGCCAGCACAGCTTTCGCTGCTCCCTGGTTGCGCTGGGATGCAGACCAAGTAGGGTGATTCTGCAGGAGGACTAGTCACTCTGCTTGTGGTACCCCTGCTCGCAAGCAAGTCATGACTCCTGGCTAATTTGGCCTGCATGTAGATAGCTTGCGTTAAACACTGTTTTAACTGTGGGCTTGAGAAGGCTTTTATTTTCTTCCTTTTTGAAGATGTGATGATACTTGTTTTCTTTCATCAAGGAGAAAATAAGCAGTCTCTCTAGGCTGGGCAGACCGGTTTAAGGGGTTGCCTTTGCTCTTAAAGTGATGCTTCTCAGCTGCCAAGGTACTGTCTGGCAGGCTGAGGCTGGAAGCTGAAGCCACAGACCTTCTCTCTAGACCATCCTCTGCACTCTTTTTCCTGTACTTTCAGGTTTATTCCTCTGGGCATAGGTCATCGTGGGTTTCTTGCAGCTCCTGCAGAGGACTGCCTGCTTTCCTGCAGAGCAAGGACAACACGTGGCTTACCATTTATCTGAGCTGTCCGTAAAGTGTTTCTCTTGGCTCCATCTCACACAGATCTAAGAAGTCCTTGTTTTGAGAGAGGTTGTTCCCTTTTGTTAGTTCAGTAGAGATAGCTTATTTTTTTTCATGATCTGGCTGAGTTAAAGAACTGCTTAGCAACAACATTGTTTACCTTTCAAAATAGCTTTCCACCATCACTTGGGTTGTGGTTAATGGGGGAAAACAGCTGTAACACGTTGCACAAGGTGGCATAAACCTGATGGATGAGATAGAGCTGGTGTTTCTCCCTGAAAATAGCTAGTCCTGAGATTTAACGACCCAGAAAGTTCTTTTATCCTTCTTTCCAACCCTACACCCCCAGATTCTCTCTTCTCATCAAAGCCGTTTTGTGATTAATCCAAGTGTTGTTTCCCTGAATTTTCTCCATGCACACCCATAGGGATGGGGGCTGTTACACAGAAGAGCAGAAAGAGGAAACATAGCTCACTGTTTCCTTTATTTTCTTCACTTCAGCTCCTTAAAATCTGAATTAATACAATCCGATTGTCTCTGTGCATGCTCCAGAACCAGCTATGTTTAATCTAGTTAAGTGTTTTCCATTCATCCACAAAGGTCCCTGTTTCAGGGCAGAGTGCACAGGGGAGGGCTTTCCAGAAGGTTTAGCATCTTGATGGACAGCTTTCTGCTGCCTTCATCTCTCCAGACAGAAAGGGTAGCACATATGGCAAGGGCTGGTGAACAGATTTCACTGCAGAAAATAACCATGGCAGATAAGCAAATGTTTTACTTTTTCTTTCCTTTCTCCTGTGCTCCGTCAGTGAGAAGACAGCTTCACTAATTGTCCTCGTGCCATGGATTTTTGACTGGTGGGGTACTTTTTATTATTCACACTGAATGTAAAAGCCCACCTATTACAACAGCAGTAGTGAGATGCTGCTTTTGTTATGCTCTTCGGACTAGGACGGAAATTTCTGTTTGACTCTACCAGCAGGTAAGCATGGGTTGTTTTCATTTTAATTTGATTTTGCTTCCTTTTATTTATGTTTTTTTTCACTGCTGTAAAATCCCAGAAGGGATTTAGGACCTTGAAAGAGGTTTCATGCAGATGTTTTTCCTAAAAGTTGCAAACATGCTTAGTTGTTGGGAGACCTTGCAGCATCTTGAGCCCCCAGGTGCTTGTCCCATGTTTGGTGATTCTTGTGGTGGATGGTTTCTGTCACCAAGCAGTGTTAGCCCTCAGAAACAGGCTCTTGACTTTCCACTTATCAGAAAATTGAATGTACCCACAGGAAAAGGACCTTCTTGCAAATTGTAAAGGTGGCCATTGTGTCTCTTGTGAAAGAGAGGGGCATATACCTGTGAGCGAAACTTTGGGTAAAGTGGGCAGCAGTGGCTGCTGTGCCTGTGGAGGAGGGGGTGCAAGTTTAAGTCCTTACTCCTCTGGGGTTTCAGGATTTGTGAAGGACAGAGGAGCAGCCCAGCCTTTTGAAATGAGTGATTCTCATTTAACTTGGCTTGTGTGTTTCACCTCTTCCTTTCTCAGTGCTCTTCTTTTTCAACAGGACTATGAAAAGTTTAATCTGTAGATGTGTAGAAGTGTCTTCATTAACGAGTCATACTCTTGTCCCCTTTTATTCTATTCTGAGATGATTTATTGAATGTAGCTCTGTATTTGCTGTAACGCATGGATATTTCATTGCAGAGACCTCTGTAGGGTCACTATCCTCATCTTCCCCATCTTGTTTGAGACCGATTTGACTAAAGTAAAGCTATTTTAATCTCCTGGTCCTAAAATAGAAGCCATTCCATTTGTGCCATAGAAAATGGCTGCAGGATGATCTTTACATGTTTGAGCAAAACCTTCTGGCCACTTGTTTTATGTTCGAGCACCACATCCTTTTCTTTCCTGTTATCATTCCCTGGTGTCAAGCATCCCTAAGTTCAAGGTGCAGGTTTTGGGAGGCAGGCATCACCCATTCTCTCTTCTTAGGTTAGATGGTCTTGTGCTTCCACTTGGTTTCCCCTTTCTTTACATCTCTTCTTCCCCAGTACGATGGTTGCTTGACCTCCCTAAGCCTCCACCATGAGCTGTGGGACAGAGAGGGCTGTGCAGGCATTAGGTCTCATGCGCATCGCTGTATAGTGGATGCCCTTAACGTCACGGTGGTAATTAAAGTTCATAGTCCCCGTTGCCATGGAAACACAGCACTCCACGAATACTGAACACAACTTGGAGTCCTATTAATTTTCCCAAACGCTCCTTATTTGCCAGACTTAAGCAGGGTTTCATTTCACAGCCTGGAAAAACGCCATACTCCAGAAATACCCAGCAAGGGGATCACACATGCATATCTTTTTTAGGATATTGCGTATTAAAACCTCACACCCCCAAGGTGGAGAAGGAAAACCACTGCCTGTGACCCATTGCCTTTGCAGCGTCAACATCTGGTGTAGGGCTAACACCTAATGTGTGGGTGTTGCTTTGATGAAATGAAAAGACAAGCACAGAGGAGAAACTGAGCTGTGGAGGGAAGGTTTTACAAGTCTGGTGTTGCCTGATTGTGGTTCAGTGGAACAGAGTCACCATTCAGGCACAATTTTATTTAGTTTGAATTTTAAAATTCCAGTCATTCTGCCGAATGACTTAAAAAAACGTGGAAAAAGTTTGCTTATTGGTAGAAAAATAGGTGTATTGGATAATTGGCATGTGGTGACAGTGTGGCTGCAGCATTAGCAGAAATCTGTCCCAGTCTAATTGCTGTGCTCTGCCCATCTCTTGTAGGTTTTTTCCTAACTTTGAGCTGACAGATGCCATTTTTAGAAAACGCTTTCAGTCATTTGTGTTTTCAGAAGGGGAAGAGTTGAATAAGATTACTGTCTCATAAACTTGGACTAGAGTTGAATTGGGATTTCGTGTTTGAAGGTGGTGCAGCTCTCAGATATTGGTATAATTAACATGGATATTGTAAAGTCAATACAAGTTGCTAGTTCTGCTTCACTTGTTTGCTATGTGGCTTTAATATTAAAGCAGAGATTGTATCTAATGAGCTAGGTCACACTTACTGGAAGCTGTGGAATAACGCTTCTCCCCTTTAGTGCTGTGCACCAGCTATTTATTCTTATCGGGTTTTTTTTATTAAAGTTGTTGCTGTATTTTATTCTTCTACTTGAGCTAGGGTCTGCTTTGAAGACAGTTATGAATCATCAGCCTGCTGCTGTAATTCCTATGAAGGATACGGGACACGGAATTAAGAACCAATGTTTGATAGGTTATGATGTGGTTTTAAGCAATGAGTGTACCTTTTGTCTAGTTCCCCTCTCCTGTGGCTTGTGTTGATCTAATCCAGTCCAGGCTGCTCAGAGATCCTGTTCACAGCCCTGACATTTGAACAAGAGGGGAATTTGGGTACCCCGAGATCCTTCCTAGCTGCCCCGGCACTCAGGTGCCGTGGGAAACGGACTTCAGAAATCCTGTAGCATCTTAACATTAAGCTGACCTTTCCTGAAACCCAGGGTGATGACCACGCTGTTGTTCGGTTATTGATTGATATTATGCTGCGTGTTGCCTTTAAAGTACAAATCTGCCTGAGTAGGAAAGGACTCCCTGAGATCCAGGTCATATGAAACCTTCCCTGTAACTGTTATAACTTCTTTCTGTACCCTCCCTTTCTCCACTGCAGAGAGATAAATACTGAGGCATTGCTGTACTGCCAGGAGGCAGCAGAATTTTGAGCCTTCTGAGATAAGATGAAGCTGCCAGCACCCGATGGCCTTGAACAGAGAGGAAATACAGGCAGACGTTGGTGAGAAAGTAACGCACAGTATGCACTAGTTACTAATTCAGTGGTTAGATACATCTTAGTAAGGAGTTGTCCATTCTGGAGTGGAGCCACAGAGCTGAGATCTGCATCCCAGTGCTTTTGTGATAGAGGGACACTGGAGTCCAGCAAAGGAACAGGGATGTCATTCATCAAAGGCAGTTCTTTTGATACTTGCTTTTGGTTGAGGAAATTGCATAAGGTAGTAAACAAAATGGGAAATTGTGATATATTAAAGATCATTTTTAGAGACATTAGTTGATAAGATGGGTGTTTTCCTTAGTGGTTTGCTTCTAAGTTATAGTCAGATTTTTTTGTAAAATTTTGAGCAGTTAGTTAATGGGCTTTATGCCTCCAGGATTTTAATAAGAGAATTTAGAAATAAAGTACTTAAATCTCTGGGAGCATTTGTCACAAAATACATATTTCCATTAACTTCAAGCCCAAACTAGTGTTAATTATTTGTGATTTATGTAAAAAAAAAAAAGACAACCATAGGAAAAAGGCAAAGTTACTGCTGCAATTCCAATTTGCCTGTAGTTTGCTTTATTTTTTTATATAGTGCCCATTCAGACAGAAAGAATAAACATAGTGAAATCTGATGTAGGTATAAAGCCTGACATCTTATGCTTTTGTAAAAATGTGTCAAGCTTTTCCAAAGAATGTTAGTTAAATCAATAAGTCAGAACTAGAGGAGGCCTAAGGGCAAGGCCGTCTTTTTCAGTCTAAAATTGCTCTCATGCACACTCCACTTAAAAAAATAAAATAAAAATTTGCACAGTTGGATGTCCAGTCTTGCCCAGTTCCCAAGTGAATTGTGATTAAAAACTGAAAGCAGGGCACCACCTGCACTGTTCGGCTGTTGTAATGAAGTCCCAGGAGAATTATTTCCTAGGGAATTACATGACTAGAATAACAGGCCTGGCTGGCTCTTTTACCCTCTTTGTATTTTTTATAATTCCAACTATTTTTCCTGTTTACAACTTTCATGAGCTGACATTGTCCTGTGGAGCTGGTGATCTGCAGTGGTAAGATATACAACAAATAATATAAGGGATGCGTAAAGAGGGTTTAAGTAGGGTGTTACAAATGGCAGTGCTCCCATTTTGTGGATTTCAGGGATTTAATGCTTTACATCAGTGAAATTTAGACTCTGCCCACCATCACAGTTGTTGCTCAGCCACAAATATTTTATTTGTGGACTTTGTAAATTAGTTGATATTTTGCAATGGGAATAGCCTGTAAAAAGTCTTCAAATTGACAATTAAATAGCCAGTTGTGGCATGTAATCAATACAAGTCCTGGTGACTCATTCCTCAGTCATGGGAGCAGTGAATTGTTTGGGGTTTTTTGGTGTTTTGGACCTTCATGTTGCAATCCACTATCTATCTCTCCCGCAGCTAGAAGCAGAAGCAGCCTGCCCCTGGCCCGAAGTGGCACCTCCACAGCAAAGCACAGCCGAGGGCACTTGTCCCTGCACCAGCAGCATTAAGGCACTGGGATGGGGCAGATCTGTCTGCTCACCTCCTTCAGGCTCATTCCAGTAAACAGAGCTTGTCTCTGGTTATACCTTTCCTAAGAAAGAAGGCTTGTCATGATAATTTAAAACATGACAGTGAAAAATCTCATCTCAGCAACTTTTCTCATTTTCCTTTTTGTTCAAAATTTATAGTAAGCTATTTTTAAAAAGTTTTTAATACACAAAAAGTTTTAATTACAACTTTCTGAAAGAGGAGTGCAAGAATCTTTTACCATAGCAAGTACATGGTCCAAGTACCTTAAGGGAATATTTGCTATATGGCAGTGCCTGGTGCTTTGTAGTAGACTGCCAGGTGAGTCATGTAGACTTCAAAGAAAGGCAATGCTAGAAGCCTTCAAGAAGGCCAATTCAGGATGCTCACTGTCAGAGATCTGTAACTGGAGCTCCGTAAGTGCAGTGCACAGAATGGTCCCTGGGCATTTCTGTACCCTGGCTGATGTAGAACTTGTTCCTTTCTTAGGACTTGGGTTACTTGGAGGAGGAGGAAGACACCTGGTCGAGATTGTAGTCAATAGTAGCGGTGGGTCTAGCATTTGGTCAACACGCTCTTAAAATGGCTTTCTCTGCCATGTGCTGCATGTTCCTCTTCAAGTGCCCTGGGAGGCAAAATAATTTGGTAACATTGCTAATCAATGCAGTGTTTTTCTAGAACATTCATCTGGTTTATTTTGCGTTACGTAAAGGATGGCCGTTAGACAGGTCGCATCCCTTCTGCGTTAATCCAGTAGCACGAATGCAGAGCAAGCGCACTGTGGTTCGAGCACAAGGGCCCCACACGCAGCTCTCCTTATCTGCTCTCCAATCTTTGAACTCTTACATAATACATTTAAGACTGTTTTTTGAGTAATCTCTTTTGGGGTCTCATTTTGCAGTCTTAGTCTCCAGTAAGAGAGAACTACTCTGCTCTTCCCTTGTGAAATCCTTTCCAGAAGGCGCACATTATCTACTACAAGGCAGGGCAATGATGAGCATCAATTTCCACAGCAGAATAGAAGCCTGGATTACAAATTACTATTTAATCCTTTTTGCGTCAAAGAATATAATAATCCTTGTAAAATGTGCTCTAAGTCTTGTGCTTGGCTCTGTGAGGTTAAGGGGCAACAACCAAAATGGGGTTTCTCTCAAAAACTAAGATATGGTGAAATGCGTGTGTTCCACATATATTTCAGAATGTATTTATGGCTACGTTTCAGCAGCTAAAAATAAAGATGATGGGCTGGTACCTAAACTAGTAGCTTTCATTTCTCCATATGTTTGCTGCTACTCTACTAGAATACAGTAAGTGTCTGTCATGAGTGGTGTTTGCTGAATTGCAATGAAGAATTCAGGCACAAAGTAAGCATTGCTCAAATTTTATCCTCCCTCCCCCATGAAAACATTTATCAAAACTAACAAATTAGGAGGTCCCTTCAGAATGTGAAAACATTTGGTTTATTTCTAAATCATCCTGTTATGAGTGTCAAACAATGTGGTTTTGTAAGGGAGAGAAGGGTGAATAAGATTGAGAGGGGTAAGCATTTAGTGTTTGAGAGTGCAGACTAGTGGCTGCACAGTTTCCTGACCAGGTAGCTATTTTAAGAGGGGCAAAATTTAATAACTTCTAAAGTTTAAGAAATAAATCCCACAGTGACAGGCCTGGAGTTCTTTGACAGACATGACTATTGTCCCATCGTGTATGCTGTAATTTTGTTAGATAAAAAGCAAAACCGGTTAGTTGTTTGGAACTAATAGCTTCATATGATTAGTTTATTTCATATTTTTATTACTGGCCTCTGTACTAAAGCAAATATGACATATTGGATACAATCAGCCCATCTTACTGTGTAGCAACCCACAGAGATAACCTGAAGGTTTTGTGGTGACGTATATGCAATATCACTAATGGAAAGAACAGGGTAAGCGGTTTGTTGCAGTTATTTTTAATGCAATGTATTTAGACCTGTTATGTATAATATTCTACATTAATAGTCAAATTCAACCAAGAGAGTAGAACCAGATTGAAGTAAATCTCATATTAAAGAACACATTTAATTACTTGGTCATATAACCATTATTCTACAATAGGGTATTTTTATACTAGATGCTAATCGTGCTTCTAGAACAACATTGCATAATGCGGTGTCCTTGCTGTCACAAACTGGTCATCTTGCAGGTGAAAACTGTGCAGTGCAGCAGCTGTTATGAAGCCATAAAGCATTTATGTTGTAAAACGGATCATACTTGGAGATTTTTTTGATGCTCTCTTCTATGACAAATTTACTGAAAACAGAAATATTCTCCTAATGTATCTACCTGGTGTGCTTTGGTAAACCCAGAAGAATTCAAAAGTTCTGTCACATACTTGCATAATTATTTTTTAAAATAATTTTGTATTTTATTTTTTATTTCTTTATTTGTCACAGAAAATGATACTCACCTGAGAAGCTTAAGTCACACTGGAAGAAGTTGCTTCCTTCTGAGCTTTACGTGAGTGACCCCATCCTATGAGGACGAGGCGGAGGAGGATCCATCAGCCTTCCTAGCTGTACAATGGGGACTGTAGGTGACGACATGGCTTCAGTAGAGCAGAATGCCTCCCTGAACCCTCTGTGCTTTGAGTGTGGCCAGCAGCACTGGACAAGGGAGAACCACCTCTACAACTACCAAAACGAAGTCGATGATGACTTGGTCTGCCACATTTGCCTTCAGCCCTTGTTGCAGCCATTGGACACTCCGTGCGGACACACTTTCTGCTACAAGTGCCTAAGGAACTTTCTGCAGGAGAAGGATTTCTGCCCACTGGATCGAAAAAGACTCCATTTTAAGCTCTGCAAAAAATCCAGCATTCTTGTTCATAAACTGTTAGACAAGCTATTTGTTTTGTGCCCCTTCTCTGCCATGTGCCAGGAAGTCATGCAGCGATGTGACCTGGCGGCACATCTCAAAAACAGGTGAGATGCTTGCATTGCATGTTCCTTACACACTTGATGGACCAGTTTGTATGGCAGTATAAATTGGGGGCAGGAGCCAGGAGGGGGTAGGTGGTGGGTTTTAAATTTATAATAGAGCACCATGGGAAACGATTGGTCTGTACCTGCTCTGCTAGAGCACTGGATCCCATTTTGGACATTGCACTTCAGGAATAGAAAGGAGCGCTTGAAGAGAGTCATAGGACGGACAACTTGAATCATTAGAGGTCTCAAAAACATGATTTACTAGAAAACGTTAAAGAAAATGGAGGCTGTTCATGGTAGGGGAAAAAAGACTGAGTGAAAGGAAAAATAAGTGATGTGCAAACTACATCTGCCAAGTGGAAGGAAATAGTGCAATAAGAACAAAGGAGACTTAGTTCCAGTCTAAGGAAGAAAAAGAGTAGTCCAGCACTGGCATCGAGTGTTTGGTGGTAGCTATGTATTCCCTACTTTCTGAAGGATGCATGAACATGTTTCACCAGCCTTTATCAGGAACAGTTATGGCAGAACTGATTCTGCTTTGAGGTAGACAGATGGACAGGGTATCTCTCAATACTCCTACAAGACCTGTTTTTCTCTGGTTTATTTTTTAAAAATATCTGTTTATGGAACAGCTTGACAGTATGCCGTGTGGGTATGCTGTAGTTTGTTTATAGGATTTTTTTGTTTCTTTGTTTTAATTGCTTTTAGAACATTTCCAACTCCCCATTAATTTGTTAGAAACTCATCACTTAATGCCAGTGGAAAGTTTTGTTGCAGCTGTCATGAGTGATTCTGTGTCAGACAGATACATTCCATACACCTAAAAGTTTAGGACCCTATTTTGAATTGTTAATAATTTTATAATTGTTCTGCTTTCTGCCATCTTACCTTAAATGTTTAAATGTTGAAAGGAGGCCATGATAGAAAGTGGGAAATAAGATTATCAGATTCAGATAGAATGATACTTCCTGTTGCGCAGGCTAGTGCACTTCGTTTTTCCAGCAAAGGATTTGCCTCCATACCGTGTATGCACCAGCCTGCTACATAAAGAAGTTTCATTCTTCTGTGTAAAGCAATGCTGTTTTCCTAATCGGAAATTTTTAAGCTTGTTTTGAGAGGTACATTTGACTTCTTCTATTTCCTCCATGGGTTGGAGAATATTTTCAGTAATTAAACAGATAAGACTTTTTATATCATTAGCTGTTTTATTGCATGAGTCATGAACAGAAGCCTGGACATACTATTTATGTTAAAGCCAAAATATGGTGGAATTAATGAGTCAGGGAAAAAAAGTTATTATGCATATCTACACCAACTAACTTTAAATTATTTAGAGATTTAAGAAATTATAAGAGGAGTACAGTGAAGAATTACATAGGGACAGAAATTATATATTCAGAGGTAATGCATCTGACTTCAGAGGTTCCAGTTCAAGTTAATTGCATCTGATACCAGAAAGTACCTCCTGTGTTAACTGAATCCTATTTGAAAAGCTATGTTTGTTTTGTAGAGAGAGGTTTCGTAAAATTTTATGGCTGTCCTTGCAAAAAAAGCATCAGAAGAATAAGCATTGTGCATACCCATTGTACGTAGACAAAAGGCACTAGGGAAATACAATCCAATACATGAGTGTTTCTGTCAGCAGTGTTTGTAAAAACAAGCCTATTGTTTAGCAACTCTCCACAGAAATGGTACGAGCCCTAACTCTTCTGGTCTTCTCAGTCAGTGGCTAAGATGAGGTCCTTTCATTTCTATGATTTCATCACAGGCTTTGTTCTGACCAGCTTTGTTTTCTTTCATTTTGATACTTGTTGTTGTTGTTGTTAGTTTTTAAACAAGCCTGCATTAACTTCAGCAGTTGCCCATCTCATGCGGGTGTTTCATGGTTTGGTAATCTGATCTCTACCAATTCTTTGGGCAAAGAGCCCTCTGCTTTAGGATTGAAAACACCAGGCCCAGAGGGAAGAACAGTGGTGGCTGTGGCAGGATGGGGAGGGAGGTTTCCTTTCCTGCTACTGTCCTGAAAAGGAGGGTGATATTAGCTGTGTGCCTCCTCTGCCCGCCCCCAGTCTGGTCCAGCAACACTAGAGGCCACCAAGATGGAAAGGTTTATTTGAGTGGTGTGTGGATCTACCCCATGGACTTCTTTCCAAGTCTCAGTCTTTGTCCAGATGGAGACTTTCGGAAATGGTGAAGGGTTGTGAATGAGTGAAGGGTTACGTTGCAGAGGAGGTTGCTTGGGAGTCAGGTGTGGCATGAGTGTGTGTGCAAGCAGGTGCTCTGTAGAGAAGTGGGAGAGAGCAGCCGCTGCCCGCGTTGGAAAGAGCTCGATCACACACGTATTTCCAGTGTGCTTTTCCTTCACATCCTGAAGGCTTCTGGGGATTCAGAGCATGGCCCTTGGGCATGCAGAACATGCTGCAACCCTACAGACTGTGGTGAGGCTGGAGATGCCTGGGTTTTGTTGGCTGTTGTACCCACAGCATGAATGTGGGTCATTCTACCATGTCAGGTAGTTACTAATGAAGAGCCTCTCTCTCTTGGCTTTTTCCTCCTTTTTTATTTCTCCACACTGCTTACATGTTAGCTTGGGCTCTTGCTTGTTTCTGATCTCCATGATTACTTGGGGGTGGTGAGGCTGCCTACTGTTTATTCAATTTATAATCCTGGTATTAAACTGATTTGATTTTAATAAAAGGCAAAATGCTAGCAAGACTCCTGCTACATATTTAGTTCAGCTTGTGATTTCCCACTGTTATTTCCCTTGCTTTTCCAGTCAGTTTTCCTTGGTTGGCATCTCTTTGAGCAATAGTAGGACTGTTTACAACAAGGCCATGTAATTTATTGGTGCACAGAACACTATTTATGCTCACTTTAGGTATATATGAAATATTCATTTACTTAAGGCACAAGGTTGTTATGAAATCTGAGTGAACTGAGTCACTAGCTTTTCCTGTTTGTTGACTTGAAAAAAGCTTTCAGTTGCAGAAGGCTGCTAATCTTCAATTCCTTCTGTTGTCTGTTGTCTTGGGATGCCAATATGCATTTTGAGTATACGTTAATTTACAGTTTTCAATTAAGTTTATTTGCAAACATCTGAACACCTGTAAATTATCATTGCTGACGTAAACGATGGCAGCAACTGCATAGTTTGAATTTGATTGTATATGGATGAGAGAATCCAGTAAAATTCTACTACTGATAATTAAAGGTAGGAAAGAAATATGAAATTCAGTATTATTATGATTTTCAGCATAGATTACTATAAACCAGTCTCAACAAACCCTTGCATGGGCTAGTTTGAGCAGGTATCCAGCAGGCACCTTGCTGCCAACTGCTCCAGCAACGTGAGAGGCACCAGACACAAACTTGATTATTTCATGGTCACTAATTGCCCACCATGATACCTTGTTGCAGGAGGAAAATATTCTTGATATATCAGTCTTTCAGATTCATCACATTTACTTGTGAACTATTGTTTTCCAAGTAAAACACAATGCACGTAATCTGATTTAAAGGAAAAAATATATGAATAATGCTGAGTTGTACTGTTTTTCCCAGTCACTTGATATAGAAATTTTGTTAATGTTTGGTAAAGTAAGTGAAGATTTCAGTTCTAAATATCAAGAGTAAATTTATCAGAAGGAAATCTGACAGTAAATTATTGAGCTTTTCTGTGTATGATTTTCATTCCGGTAATTCTTATACATTATTCAGATCTGAGCAGATTCCATTGTACAAAATCATACCTTGATATTTGAACATATTTTTAATAGGAGGGTTAGGTATTATGTTTATATATTACTTTTGAGTTGGGCTTCAGTTTTCCCCTCCTATATTCAACCGTGGTATTTCAAGTTATCGTTCTGGATAAAGACATTTTCCCAAATGTTTTAATGTTGTAAGGCCAACATTCAAGCCAATTTTATGTCAAATTTGAACTTTGTATAGGATTATATTTTCTGGAATTGAAGTTATTATTGTTCCAGTCACTGTGTGTTGGTCAGATGCTTAATAAATGGATTTAGAGTAACAACATCCGTGGGAAAATTAATTGTATAATTACGTAATTTTATTATTCAGGATCTTGGCAGTCCTGGTTACTTTGGTGTTTGATAGTGCTGCTGAGTCCTGTTCTTCCCACCTCCTCCCCTGTTAGCTTCAGGCACTGCCCCTACCCTGCTCTTTGTAGCACCAGGAAAAGTGAAGAGGATCTGCAGGATTTAATCCTGTTTTGGCAGGTCTTGTCTTATAGCTGAGAAGCAGATAGGCAGCAGGTTCAGACTTTCTCCATGCCTTATGGACTCCTTCCATTGCTGGACAGCTGAAGGATCTTCCTGTGGTGGTTCTTTGGTCCAAAGCCACCTGGCTCCTTGTAGGCTCCTCAGATCATTGGGTGTGAGAGAGAAGTGTGCAAGAAAAGCCCTTTCCCTTGTTTTTTAATTTTTCCTGAGTCTTCTCTGATTCCCGAGTCTGGGTAACTCCTAGTGCCTCCTTTCCTTTTTTTTCTCCTTCTTTGTTTTTTTCTGGAAAAAGAAAAACCAAGACACAAACATTTAACTTCCAAAAGAGCACCATGTTTTACTCTGAATTGCAGCCGTAAATCTTGCCAGACTTGCTGTTTAAGGTCACTTTGCTGGCAACATTTTATAAGCAATAGCAAAGGCATTTTGGTTGCTTCTCTGCAGTCTTCGTTTAAATTCAGCTCCTGCTTGGAAAATGATTTTAGTGCAACTGGTTTGAGGCTGTTTGGTGTGTTTGCTTTTATTGACCCTCTAGACTGGGCAGAAGCTGATGGCATAAGTTACAATGAAATCTTTCTTTTCAGTAGTCAGTGAGCAAATGTGGATTTTGAGCCCCTACTGTTATTCCACAGAATACACTGTAAACTACATCTTAATTTTGTATGAAAGCCCTTTTTATCTGCAGAGAGGGATTGCTTCTAGTATTCCAAAAAGTCAGCTTTTAAATGAGAAGGCCAGCAGACTTGGCTGTATAAAAAAAAAAAAAAAAAAGAAAAAAAGAAAGAAAACTTTTCTTCTCTTTCAAGTATGGATTAAGAGAAGTTGAAGGTAAAAGCTACACTTTGTCACCATCCAGAATTGAGCAAAAACTGGTGCTGAAAGGAGGAGAGACTTGATAAATATAAGCAGAAGCTTGTTTTACCCCCCAGAATAACTGTCCTTTAATAACTTTTCCCAATAAATAACATTACTCAGTTGCTGTAGCTGATGATCTCAGTATCTCTGCCCTTGAACTGAATGTGTTGATCCATGAAAGAAACTAAATAATTTCTGGAAATTCTAAAAGATGTGCCTGCCTGTCTTCTTGCTCCTAGCCAAGATGTTCTGGCTTTGTAAGTAGATATGAAATGCTATTCCTGTAAGACACGTTTCAGTCTCATTTGAGCTCTTATTTATACAATTTGTTGTATGAGAATGGATTCATATACCTATAAAAACAATCTTGTTTTGATCCCAGAATGCCCGTATAACATTTTACAAGATTTAGGCCAAAATGCTCTTTATCCCAGTTATTTGGCAAAAACAGTATTAGTGAAATGTGTACCTTTAGGGATTTATTGGTGCTTGTTAACTGTTACAACTGTTACATCTGCTACAACTGCTGTACAGTGTTGCTGTTTGTGAATAATATATTCCTACTGCCAATAAAAATCTTTTTATATTGCAAGTGGATATTAAAAGTCTCCTCATAGGTGTATTTGAATACCAGTACTGGGCTTTCCTGCTTTGTAGGCTGCATATTGTGTTTAAAGGAACTGGCATCTCATGAATTAATATCTCCACCAGACAATTACTTTCCAGGCAATGCAGTTGCACTATATCAGGCTAGGAGTTGTAGTTTGTTACTGGTTAATTTGGGGAAGAATCTGGGTTTGGGGTTTTTTTTTTCCTTTTTTGCCATGTAAAATGCTGCACAAAAGCTGAGCTGAGTAGGCGTGCTGTGGAAGTTGTTCACGTTTCTTGATGTTGGTCTTTGAAATGAAAATTAAATATAATTGGCAAAAATAAACCTCAAATCTATTTATATTTTGTTTCATGATTTTCATCAGCTGTCAGGTAGTGAAGGGGGAATGTGCTCTGTGAAGTAGGGTTGGGGGGACCTGGCTGTGATTTGGAAGGCTCTTACAGAACACTTCCAGGGGTGTTTTTTGATCTTTTCTGGTTTGAATCAGTTTAAAACCCCAACATTTTGGAGGTGTGCTCTGCCATCTATACCACGTAGATGGGATTCAGAGGCCTGTGAGCTGGCTGGATAAAAGTCAACAGCATAATAATTTGGTGGAAGATACCTGAGGAAGTATCTGATTCACAGTAGTCCAGTATAACTGGACTATTCTGTGCAAGCTCAGTGGGATTGAACCGTGGTCCTCTGGCAGTGTCAGTTTTGAGTTACTCATTCACCTTTGCTGAAAAATCACTACTCCTATAGTAGAGCAGTTCGGGAACAGCAGGGATGTGCAGCTTGGGGTGGCTTTACCCCTTGCCATGTTGCTGCAGGAGTGAGTGATGTTGGAGACTGATCTCTTTTTTTTCTTTCTTTTTTTTTTTTTTTTTTCCTGCTGCCAGTGCTAGGATGTTGGGGAGTGTGAGGCTAAGCCATCAAGCTAAAGTACTTTAGAAATTTTGAGGGTTTTATCTCTCGTTTTCTTGCCCTGTTGGGATTCTTGTTTTGAGGTTTGGCATTGTGATCAGTCAAAAGCTCCCTGACAAGTTTCGCTTGTAACTATGTGTCTCTCACCACCAGAATAAATTCAGATTTCTCAACTGTTAGTATGCCAATGATTTTATGCAGTAGGGTTGTGTTCCATCATTAATATCAGAAATGTTTTCACAAAGCAAAAACTTTCCAATAATTTTCATTTTTCCAGCTTGCACTTTATTAACTTTGAAGAACAAGATGACCATCAGGTGTAAAACATGTCACCTTGGGGAAGGACTGAAGAAATAGCTTAAGCCTGTCATTTTTTAATGTGAACTGTTTTTAATTTATGTATTGATGCGTATTTCACAGCACATCTGGGTTACCTTACGCCATTCTTCTAAACATATAACTTTTTTAATGTACATATGTATATATAACTTTATGTGTATGTAACACTGCTAGAGATCACAAAAGCTATAGAGGTACCTTTATCAACATTCTTCAGAGATGAATAATTTTGTTAATATTTCTTCAAAATCCCTCATACCAGAACAGTCCCCTTCACAGAGTGTCAGAGCAGAACCTCGATTCTCAAACCATCCTGGTTTAACCAGTTAGGACATGGTTATACTTTTGCTGGCTTTTGCTCTGTTAACACATTTGTTCTCCTGTTGCAAAAATAAAGCACTTTTTTCTTTTGTTATAGCAATCTGTCAAGTTCCCAAGCAGGGAGTCCTTTCAAGAGCACAGCTCCTTTTTTTCTGATTCTGCTGCAGTACGAGAATCTTTATGTGGTCAGCAGCCTCAGAAGCAGGAACTTTAAGAAGGACATCAAATACTGTAAGAAGTGAAATATCAGATGCTGGCAGAACTGTCACACAGGCAGGTGTAAGATTGATATCCGCATCCAATTATCTACACGTAAATGTAAGACCATTCAATAAACAAAGGCTTTCCATGAATCTGCAATATTGCAGCCCTTCTTTGCCATAAACTTGTTGTAAGATTTTTAAACAAAAGCACAAAAACTCATTGCATTAAAAATAACAGGAACTTAAAAAATAAGTTTACACTGAAAAGCAGAAAATGCTGATGGATTATTGTTGCATAAGGGAAAGCAAAAAATTGCACCTCCTGTGTGAAGTCAGGAATAAAAAGGGGGAGACAGAAGGAGTATGAAACACCATCTATCAATTCAAGAGATGATGAGCAGAGCTGTTACTTTTGCTGAACTTCTCATACAAACTTCTAAGCAAGCATAATTTTTTTTCAGTATTTTAACACTTAGATTGCAATACAGGTAAAAAGTTCATCTCTCTCATTTGAGAGAGAAGTGGAAGATCATCCTCCCCCAGGTGACCCCAGGAATATTCAATGCTTCCTTCTTTTGGCTTACAAGGGTGAAAAGAGATTGCTTCAGTGTGTCTCCAAATGTGTCTTTGAATGGGGCTTCTCTTCTGTGGAATTTTATGCGACTCCTGTTTAATCTTTTCAGCAAGGTTGGCTTTCAGAAGCTGGAATGTACATAGCAGAGTAAGTCCACGTTCAGAAAGTGTTACAGCATGTTTAATTCATGGCCAAAAAACTGTGTAGTAGAAGTTTTGAGAAGAAGGCGGTATTGCTCTGAGGTTCTGTCTACTAAAACATATTTTGGCCTTAAAATCCAAAGCGTTTATTATATTTTTATGATTAGTTCAAAACTGTGGCTTTGAAGACCGATTTAATTTGATGGACTACTCGGGCATTTTGTGCTACAGACGCTGGTGCAGGCTTGAAGCATGATATATATATATATATTGTCTTCACAGGTGTCCTGGGGCTTCTAATAGAAGGATTGCTCTGGAGAGAAGGAAAACGAGCAAACTGCAAGCAGAAGCAGAAGGCGAGAGTGGTCCTGGTGGGATGGAGCAGCCTAGCAGTTTATCTCCAGACGCAGATCAGGGAATAGTGCCAGCTGAGCAGAGCTTCACCTCGCCCGCCCTTCCCACATGGACAGATGAGCCCAGCATCGACAATCCGCCTTTTGAGGAGAACACAGTAGCAGACAGTATGTCATCACTTATCTTCTGAAGTCTCTTTTATCAGATGTGGAAACATTTGTGGTATCAGAGCTTGTCTCTTGCCAACCACGAATACACATCTTCTTTTTCTGCTCTTTTCTTCTTTGATTCCTGGAAAAATATTAGTGGGTTTCAGTTATGTGCAAATAAGTAACTGGGATGAGGCCACAGTTAGGAAGGAAATATCTTGGAGTGTGTGCCAGATATCACGGTGCTGTATCACCCTGTATAATGTCATGGTGCAGTGGTTTGTTTTAATTCAAGTGTAGCGCTGGCCTCACAGTGATTTGGAAGGAGCATATTTTCTTCAAAATTATAAAAGTTGTTTTCTAAGATGAGATTTCTTTTCCGCTTTTCTCCCTTCCCCCTGCCTGGATCAGCAGCCTTCCCACACACGGAGTGCTGTCCTACTCAAGCAAAAAGGCAGCTGAGTAGCTCCTGCATCCATCTGCATCAAATGAGCAGTAATACCTCTAGCATCTGGGATTTTAGAGAGGAAATGCTGAGCTGCTGCAGAGGAAGGTGGTCCTGTCCCCTTCCTTCTCCTGTGTATTTGCCATCCTTTAGCATTTCCCTTTTTGCTCTTTAGTTGTCTCTGTGTGCACTTCGGAAATGGGCTCCTTCTCCTGACTCAATAACTCAAATAACAGAAACAGCTCCTAGTGCAGTTGTGAGATCAGCTGTCTAAAAGTCATGACCAAGTCATGCACTGTGGGCAAGGCCTAAAACACATTGTTGGTATCGTCATCAAACATGAATACACAAGTGATCAAATTGGAGATGAAGTCTATGAAATTTATTAGAAAAAATAATAGAATGTCCTTTTCCAATACAAATAAACCCATTTCAGGAAGCATGGATGCTCCTAAGTTATTAGAGAGCTCTTTCTAACAAGCTGGGTGTTCCAACGAGTAGTGGAAATAATCCAATTGCATTTGTTTACTTTATTGTTAAACTGTTGTTGTGTGGCCTGTTTACACTGTTCTTTGGTGATTTGCTTTATTGAAAGTCAATGAGTTATAAAGGATACTAATAATCTTTCTTCTTATGAAATAATTGGCAGCAAATCAACAACCGCCTACCTTACCTGAAGGAGAGATCACTACTATTGAAATTCATCGGTCCAATCCTTATATCGAATTAGGAATTAGCATAGTGGGTGGCAATGAAACGCCTTTGATCAACATTGTCATTCAAGAGGTTTATCGAGATGGCATCATTGCCAGAGATGGAAGACTTCTTGCTGGAGACCAAATACTTCAAGTATGGAACCTATTTACGTATTCTGTCTGCTTGCGTTCCATTCATTCCTTGCAGAACTACTTGTTAAATGAGATGGGATATTTTCCTTGTTGGACTATGTTGTGTAAATGTTAACTTTGCGATTATCAGTTGGAAGGCAAATTAAAATTCAGAGCAGAACCTGTTGGTCTAGCACTTCTGGCTATGATGTTTTGTGTTATTTGTCAAACTGGTCCCTAAATTTATTCTTCCTCCTTAAGCATCTCTTTCTTATCAGTGTTTAAAATATAAGTTTATTTGTCTGTTTTTAAATGTTACAGGACTTGTTCTTTATTTCAATTTTGTGCATGCTTTCCGAAGAAACCCAAGGTTACTTCTGGCTAACAAGTTGACATAATTTGTCCAAGCAATTTGTGGATTGTGAGGTTGACTTCATCTAAGCTGTTATTTTAATCTGACCACACTATTACCTTCCAATAGGTAATAGTGTGCACCCTTAGCAAGTTTGCGGACGACGCTAAGCTGGGTGGAAGTGTTGATCTGCTGGAGGGTAGGGAGGCTCTGCAAAGGGATCTGAACAGGCTGGACCACTGGGCAGAGTCAAATGGCATGAGGTTTAACAAGGCCAAATGCCGGGTCCTGCACTTGGGGCACAACAACCCTATGCAGTGCTACAGACTAGGAGAAGTCTGTCTAGAAAGCTGCCTGGAGGAGAGGGACCTGGGGGTGTTGGTTGACAGCGACTGAACATGAGCCAGCAGTGTGCCCAGGTGACCAAGAAGGCCAATGGCATCTTGGCTTGGATCAGAAATGGCGTGACCAGCAGGTCCAGGGAGGTTATTCTCCCTCTGTACTTGGCACTGGTGAGACCGCTCCTCGAATCCTGTGTTCAGTTCTGGGCCCCTTACCACAAGAAGGATGTTGAGGCTCTGGAGTGAGTCCAGAGAAGAGCGACAAAGATGGTGAAAGGACTGGAGAACAGGCCTTATGAGGAACGGCTGAGAGAGCTGGGGTTGTTTAGCCTGGAGAAGAGGAGGCTGAGGGGAGACCTCATTGCTCGCTATAAATACCTGAAAGGAGGTTGTGGAGAGGAGGGTGCTGGCCTCTTCTCCCAAGTGACAGGGGACAGGACAAGAGGGAATGGCCTCAAGCTCCGCCAGGGGAGATTTAGGCTGGACATCAGGAGAAAATTTTTCACAGAAAGGGTCATTGGGCACTGGACCAGGCTGCCCAGGGAGGTGGTTGATTCACCTTCCCTGGAGGTGTTTAAGGCACAGGTGGACGAGGTGCTAAGGGGCATGGTTTAGTGTTTGATAGGAATGGTTGGACTCGATGATCCGGTGGGTCTCTTCCAACCTGGTGATTCTATGATTCTATGATCTCCAGTGAAGCTTTGGAAATTCTGGCAGGTGTCAAATATAGTTTCTAAAGCCATAAGTGGCAATAAATTGGTGATAAATGAGATTTGTAAGCTGGAATGAGCCTTCCCTATCAATGCACTGGGGCTGTCAGATGCTAGGGGACTGTCCATCAGAGTCTTCCTGTCACACCAATGGAGAGACAGAGGAGGTAAAAGCCAAACTTGTTAGAAGGTAGCATATATTGCCTTGAATTTACCTGTGCAGGTGCTGAGCTGCTTTATTAAAATGACTAGACTTGGTCTCAGCCAGCTGCGATTAAGTGCAGAGTTAGATGCAGCTCAGCATGCATGCTTCAGGCAGATAGTTCTGAAAATGCCTTCAAAGGCTTTTATGAGCAGTAGAGGACTAAAAAGAAGCCATAAAAGACTGTGAGGTGAAACTCAGCATTTTCTTGCCCGGTCAGACAAGAAGTATTACCCTTTCAACATCTGAGGGAACAGCATTTAGTAATGGTTACATAAAAGTGCATGTTGTCTGCAAGGTGTAGATAGATGCCTAACATTTTCAAATTTCTCTACAAGGTGTCCCTTTTTTGTGCTGCACTGTGACTGTAATTCATGTAAAATATGTCCTAATGAGAATCTCTTTCCCCAAGAAATGCTAAGGCTGTTTTATTCTGATATTCTGAACTGCCTTGTAGAAAGAATTACATTCTACTGCGTATATTTTTCTGTGCCCTTTGAGTGCCTCCATATTTTATGTATTTACTTTTGCTAGCGACAGCTAAAAATAAAACTAGATTTAATTTAAGGGCTGTGACAGATGAGGCCTTGTGGGTTTTGCTGGTGGCAGCTCTAAATGTTACTTCTCCTAGCTCTGCCTCTTTTCCCTCTGCCCAAGGTTACAGCCTGTCTTGGGGCTGTAACAGTCCAGAACATGGACATGGTTTGGTGTCTGAGCTTGCAGCACTGCTGGAAGCAGCAGCTTTGGGCTGGGAATCAGACTGGAGGATGGAGGTAGCCAGGGGAGAGCTACCTCTCCCTTCACTGCTGGAGCGGCAGCTTTTTTGCGGGCATATGGTACCAGTGGGTATGGCTACTGCTTTGCCTGTTCTTCCATCTTAATGATCCAATTTCGTTACTCTGGATTTCAAGGGTTTTTTAAATTTTTCACAGAAGTACTGCATGTTGTGAAACATAAGCTTTCCTCAGAAATTTGGATGTATTCTTATAGCTGTTATTTTGTAGTTTTAAGTGATGCTGACCTTGGCACTGGAAGCACGGGCAGAATTCTTGTCCTGGAGAACAAACAGTGTAAAGATCTAAGGAAGACAAGTGTAGGACCAGGAGAACAAAACCCCCAGACTGTGATGACAGCGGATGTTCACTGTCTAAGAGATGTTGTCACCTGCAGCAGGGGAGGGTTTAGACTGGATATTAAGAGAAATATCGTCACCAAAAGGATTGTCAGGCACTGGAACAGGCTTCCCAGGGAAGTGGTTGAGTCATCTTCCCTGGAGGTATTTAAAAGACATGCAGATATGGTCCTTAGGGACATGGGTTAGTGATGGCTTGGCAGTGTCAGGTTTATAATTGGACTTGATGATCTTAAGGGTCTTTTCCAACCCAAATGCTTTTATGAGTCCATAAATAGGTTTGTAGATTGAGCAGCTGAAGTGGGTTTGAAGGAATGGATGGAAGGATGAGAGAGAAAGCCTGGTAGGGTCAGATACATAGATTGCTCCAAGGTTGGCTTTGCAGTGAGCTCTGTATTTAGTTTGGAAAGGATTTTATTTCCGTAACCAGGAAAAATGAGACGTGAAAATATCATTCTGATATATTTTTATTGTTGTTGTATTGCAGGTCAATAGCTTTGACATAAGCAACGTGTCTCACAACCATGCCCGGGCTGTGCTTTCCCAGCCTTGCTCAGTGCTGCACCTCACTGTGCTGAGAGAGAGGCGGTTCGGCAGCCGCACACACAACCATGCGGACACCACCAGCTCCTCACGGGAAGACAGTTTTCAGGTGACGCTGCATAAGCGTGACTCTAGCGAGCAGCTTGGCATTAAACTTGTGCGCAGAACAGATGAGCCAGGAGTTTTTATTCTTGACCTTTTGGAAGGAGGGTTGGCCGCTCAAGACGGCAGGCTCTGCAGCAACGACCGTGTACTTGCAATCAATGGACATGACTTGAAGCATGGAACACCCGAGCTTGCTGCTCAGGTTATACAGGTAATTTTCATTCCCTTCCTGAGTCCTTAGCGCAGCTTTACTTCTTGGTCAAAGCTGGGGAAGAGCCTGTCCCAGACCAAACACCTTGTGTAATGCCTAGAAGCCTGCAGTGATACACTTTACTGTGATTTATGTCTTGGGAATAGTACTGCAAAACAGGGTCTTTGGCACCCAGCAGATGAACTTGACCTCCTCAGAAGCAAAAAGCACATCAGTCTTCCCTGTCATAGAGCCTGAAGGTTAGAAGACCGCTTGTGTGAGCAAGGAGAGTACCATGTAAACTACTGCTGAGCAGGAAAGAAGATGAGGATTATTACTATAGTTATGTGTTTGCTGTAGTTTTAATCTCTCAGTAAGGTCTGTGAAAGTGGACTTTATTTTGTATTGATTTGTATTGAAGTTCATCTGGGAATGGAATTGGGGTTAAAACAGTAAAGCAATGTGTTAGGTGGTGTAGAGGCAACAGGCAGCAGCTGGAGAGAAAGTATTCTTCCATGTGTCCCGTGCAGTAAAACTCATTTTCTGAGTGTTTATGCCAGATGACTGACTCTGTTCTGGCCATAAATATTACCCAAAGCTTGATGCAATCTGACATATGACCTTTCCTGTTCCCACAGGACCTCCAGGCCTTTCTCCCAGTTTGTAAGGAAACAGCTGCAGCACGTTGCTTGTTTCCTGCGGACTGGATGTTAGTGAAAATTGCTGTGTTATTAGGAAAGTTGGAATAGAACAGTAGTAGGTTCTTGCAGTCTAATCCAGTCGTCTCTGCTTAACCTAACACTGCACAGAGAGCTGTGATACAAATGAGTAGTAAACGTTTGTTTCAGGTATCATTTTAAGAGCTTCCATGCCAGTTAAAGGAAAATAACAATGATGCTGGGAATTATAATTTCAGTTTCTCAAGTTTTGGATACAGTGAAGTCAGAATTTACACACAGTAATTTTTACCTAATGAGCTGTATTTTTGCAGCAATGGAAAGAGTTGATGTTTCATTTAACATCTGGTATCAGAGTCTCCTAATATTCCCCAAACTCCAGAGTCTGATGGTCTGCCCATATGTACCATCTTTCCAGGTAGTCTCTTGGGAAATACCAGAGGTGTTCAGAGCTTTTGACAAAAATTTGCAGAACCTGGAGCCATCACATGGGCACTTCTTTCTTTTATTGCTGTGTGTTGTAGAGGTTTGAAGAGTCTGCAAATGGAATTGGGTGATTTTTTTTTGTTTGAAGCTGACTGTCACGAAGTAAGAAACATCCTTTTTGCAAAGGATTTCCAGCAGATACAGATGTAACACCAGGAGAGAATCAGGAGTATTAATAACCCCTCTGTTCTGGAGGGAACTGCAGCAAGAAACAAGTGAGGGACTGTGCAGTCCAAGCAGTTTGTGGCACCCCCAGGATCTGGAAAACAAGTTCTGCTGTCATCTTGTTTCATATTTCATTTCATGTTTTACTCCTTCTCTGCTAATAATCAATATTCCATCAACTTCATTTCTTTGCTTTATATTTTTGATAGGCTAGTGGGGAGAGAGTGAATCTGATCATCTCTAGACCCCTGAAATCACAGACGGTCAGTATTATCCGAGACACCGGGACTCACAACAGCAACACACACCAACACCAGTCCCAGCAGCTGTTTCACAGCAGGCCAAACTCACATAAGGTTGGTGTTTCTCTTTCTAAGAGGTATAAAGACAGTTTTAGTCTTGTGCGAGTCTTAAGTACACAGCATGGCAAGATTGGAAGAAGGGGGTTTATATTTTTCTTTACCTACTATTTTTTTTTAATTGCCTTCCAAGTACATAAGTCCTGCATCATGTCTGGAGTGGGAACAAAAGATATACAACAGCTTTTCAGTAATTTTTTGGATTTGCTGACTGCAGTGAAAGAAGCAATCTATCTGAGCTCATACAGCTGTATTTGTTAGACCTTGTCCAAGACAGTGACTCGTGCTACTCGTGCATGGGAGAAGAGCTGTCATTCAAGAGAGTGATTGTTTTGTTACCACTGTGCTGGCTGCAACTGGCAAGGTCAGGAGATGTGATGCACACCATCCAGCATATGAAGAGCATGTGTCTTCTTCATGAGCCAACAGTGCTGGCTGCGAGACTGCTGAGTTCTGCAGAGTCAAACACAGATAGAAAGGCAGAATGAAGAGTCTTTCATTAAGTTACTGTGAGGTTACCTGGAAGACCTGCAGAAATGTAGCCTGTGCTTGAGATGTTCTTGTAGTCAGAAAAATTGTCGAGAAGTTGATTTTGTGAAATAAGTGTCAACCTAGCCACCTTTCCTCCTGTGCACTCTGTTGGCACCACGGTTTAACACTATACTTCTGTTGGGACTATTTATATGTGTTGATAGTATTGTCTTTTAAGTGTGACTAATTTCAGAAAAGAACCTGTGAGGCTCTAGGAAGCTTGTTTTCCTCCTAAGGGTCAAAAGTGAGGCTCCTCGATACAGTTAGTGGCTACTAGTACTGGCCACAAAGCTAGACATGATGATTAAAGCTCATCTGTATCAGAGCCTGAGGTCTGTTTAGCTGTATAGTCGTCTATATCTCCCAGCATGGGTTGTGTTCCTATTGCAGTTCCAAAGCTGATCTGTTGGCTGAGCTGATTTCACTCATGTATCAATACCACCTGTGGGCTCTTTCAAAGTGGGAAATCCCATGTAACCACAAGTGGACATTTCCAGTGTTTCATGCCATTTATCTTTGTCTCTATCTCATTAACCTACAGTTGGTTTAAAAATCTTGTGGGTTAAAAATGTTTATATGGCATGGCACCAGCCAGTTAGTTACAAAGCCTGAAGTCTATAAAAGGAGTTGTCTTTATAAGCTATGATGTGTGTGTATATATATATGTATATATACACGCATATGTATATGCATATCTATATATATACATATGTGATTAGCATGTATAGGCGAGGATTAAAGTGAGTCAGAAGGAGCATGTGGCATCGGAATGTGAAGAAAGCACTGTTACCATTTTCCTGGAGAAGGCGGGGGAATAAACAAATATTTCTAGTTGGAGGAATCTTCCAGGTTATTACTTCTGTTGTTTTGGATTTCTTGCAAATATTCTGCTGATATAAGGTGCCGCTATAGGTATACGTACAATAGTTTGAATGTATCACTAAATATCCTGTAGAGGAAGAACTTCAGCAAATAAAATGTACTTTGATTCAGGTTTAGACCCTTTTGATGTGGCAAAACTAGATAGGGGATAAACTTTATAATTCAGGTGTTAGAAATGAAATACAGGTTCTCTTCTTGCTCAAGTCTGGATCTTTGTTGTAATCATTAGGGAGTCTGCACAAGGCACCCATTACCAGCCTACAGCATTGATTGGCCTTAGTTACTTTGTGCTCTGGGAGATTCTACATACCAGCTCAGAAAGAAAACATGATGTGTAAGGGCTTTAAATGGTCTCTTTTTATTAGCATGAAAACACATGTGTTTTCATTTCTTAGGAGCTCCTTTGTAGTTCTGGGTCAT
This sequence comes from Phaenicophaeus curvirostris, assembly GCF_032191515.1. Classification (NCBI taxonomy): domain Eukaryota; kingdom Metazoa; phylum Chordata; class Aves; order Cuculiformes; family Cuculidae; genus Phaenicophaeus; species Phaenicophaeus curvirostris. The sequence goes on from NC_091392.1 coordinate 187,354,547, forward strand.
AGTCTACTGACTGAAGTGGTAATGCTGATATTCACGAACATTTGTTTCTGGTTTGTGTCCACTCTTTTGACCATGTGGTTTTGTACTGCAGTCATAAGATTTAGCCTATTCCAGCGCACAATGCTAAGAAAAACTGGAGTGAGATTTTCAAGACAGGCCTTTATAAACTTTCTGTCTATATTTAATTGTCTACGAGTGGCTTTTTGTTTGTTTGTTTGTTTGTTTTTTCTGACCTGGGGGAAATCCAGCCAAAGCTGATTTGCACTACTTAGTCCTTTTAAACCATTCTGTTCAAATGCCAAAGTAGAGCTTTTGGGTGTCTTTAGTTGTGTTTTGTTCTAGGGTTTGGTTTTTTTCTGTTTTACCAATGTTATTTATCCTTGTCAAACAGGATCTCTCCCAGTGTGTTACATGCCAAGAAAAACACATTACTGTGAAAAAAGAGCCGCATGAATCTCTAGGAATGACAGTGGCAGGAGGCAGAGGCAGCAAAAGTGGCGAACTGCCCATCTTTGTGACAAGTGTACAGCCTCATGGGTGTTTGGCGAGAGACGGCAGGATTAAACGAGGTGGGGCTTGGCTTTCCTGGTGGCATGGGTGACCTCTGATTGCTGTTTGATAAATACATTCTCTGGAGCCAGGTAGTGTCAAAAAGCTTTTTCACAGATGTAGGGAAGCACTTACGGATGCTTTTCTTCATGTTTCAATAAGGGAAATACAGTATTTAGTATTGCACTTCCACCTTTTCTAGGAAAGGGATTAGAGAACAATAGCAGGGGAAGCAGATAAGACCAGGAAATGTCTGGTTAAATTCTTTAAAGCTGACAGTAATCCCCTGAGCTGAGTGCCTGGTGCAATGCTTTGTACTGTAGTGCACACATCCTGGTTTTGTATTTAATGTGATGGGCTGGGCCCCGTCTCTGTCCAAGGAATCTCCACTCCTCAATGTAGTATCTAAACAGCAGAGATGCTCTGACAACAAGCCACAGGTCACCTGTGCTAAATTTACTCCAAAGCTACATCAGTCTTGACCCTGATTCCTGAATGCTTTCTTATCCTCTACAGCACCCGTCCGCGTTCCTCAGCTTTGCAGAAGGGAGCTGGGATTTGGAGGTTAGACTCGGTGTAGGTGAAGGCAGTGCCACCTGATCAATAGCAAAACATTTGATGATTAAAACGTACTGTGATGTATGTGAAACAAAGATTCCCTATGAGATCTCTGTGATTCAGAGTTCACTGAATTATGGATCATTTTAGGAAAGAAATTTAGGAAAAGAGGCTTCACAGACTGCAAATTTTAAAACAGTGTGGGAGCATCTTTATACGCTTCTGAGAGAGGGAGATTTACACCCACATACCAAGGGGTATGCTTTCTTCTTCTGTACTACTATGAAAAACACACTTGATGGAAGAATCACAATTGCTCTTTCATTGTGTAACACTGAAGTAGCCAGAGCAGCAATAAAAGTGATTTCAAGTTAAGCTGCACCTCAACTGTAACTTGGAGCAAAAAGCTTTAAAAAAATGAGTCTTGTTCTGAATGGGACCAAGATGTTTGCACTTCTGCTTTGTTTTTTTCTGGCTTTGGTCGGTAAGTGAGACATTGTATGAAAGAGGAGACTGTCACTGCTTGAACAGTAAATAACATTCTTGTTTTCATCCTGAGGCTTTTGAAAAATATTCTGAAATAAATAAAAATTTTGGCAAATTTTTTGGTAGCTTCAAATTTTTCCAGATTATCTTTGTAGAGATGCTCTTTCTTTCTTCTAGTGGACTGTTTTTTGTAGAATAGAAAAAGCAGAAAACCTAGAACACCCACTGCAGCCTTCACTTATCTACAAGACTCAGTGCCTTTGTGATGCCTGTGTTGTTTCTTCCATTGTTCTTCCTTCCCTTTTTAAGTTATGATGAACTAAGATCCACCACTGGAAATTATTATCCATTGGCATCTGCAGTAGCAGCAGCAGCTGAGGTGGTGAGGTACTTAGATAATTTCTGTCTCAAATATTCAAGGTGATATACCATGGTAGCTGCAGCATTTGATATGTTATGTGGAAATAAATGATACTGATCCAGCTTAATAGTTCAATACATTAATGTTTCAGACTGGAAGTATAAGGCTTCAGAGCCATTCACGTTCCCAAGCTGTTAGTTCTTATTGTCACAGCTCTAAAAAATAAAGTATTAAGTAAAACCCTGCTGAGAGAGGTGCTGTCAGTAGGACTGTGTTCTCACTTGCACCCTTCGACAGGTGATGTGCTGCTGAATATCAACGGCATCGATTTGACTAACCTAAGTCACAGCGAGGCGGTGGCCATGCTGAAAGCTAGTGCCGCCTCTTCGGTAGTTGCCCTGAAAGCCCTGGAAGTCCAGATTGTAGAAGAACAGCCCCAGGCGAATGAAGAACAATTGAGTACCATCAGTGAAAATGAATATGATGCGAGCTGGTCACCATCATGGGTCATGTGGCTGGGACTTCCAAGGTATGGAATTAATTGGTAAGATAATTAGTTACCTGTTAAGCTAAGACTGAGAGAGATACAAAAGCAGCACATCTGCATGTATTTCTGCCTGATCTCAACTATATTCAGTTGGCAGTGTGCTCAGGAAGAGATCTGTGACCAGAAGCAATGTTTCCTTAGGAAACTGGAAGATTAGATAGAGTTGGTTTGTCTCTTCACAAACCATGGTAACTACCCACAGGGATTCTTCTAACTAAACACAAGTTGTCTTTTCTGTCTTAACTTCCAGTAGAATATCTAAAACCAGAGACTTTATTAATAAAAACACCAAGTATTTACCCACTTGTCTTTTTGTGAATCTGCTACCTAGATTTACAAGGCCGAATCAGATTTGCTGTTCTCACAAACTGTTGACACAGGTCTCTTGCACATGTACAAGCCTGTGTTTACAAATCCTCGAGTGTTTCTTTTAAGAGCCCACTACCATCTCTGTGAAACAAAAGAACTCTCCAAGATTTGCAGCGAGCTCAATCCTCTTGACTAACCATGTGACATTTTTACTCTTCTGTTTTTCACTCTCTTGTGGCTATAGAGGCAAGCTCATTTTTGCATTGCTTGCTATCAGCAAAGAGTGTTATTAACTGCAGGCAGGGCATGCAGGTTAATTCTTCTTCCTCTGACAGAGTTACTGGGCTCAGGTCTGTAGTTTAAGCCTAAAATCACAAGAATCAGGCATATTGGTAGCAGAATTGCGGTTGAAGATAACAGAACCGCATGTTGACATTCCAAAGATTTCAGCCTTTTTCATTTAATTTTCTGAGTTTTACTATCAACTAATAACTTTATCATTCAAGCACTAATGAGTTACCTAATCTTTATAAAAATCTCTCACTTTTGGTAAATATACTTCCGTTCTGTGCTCCAGCAGTGGTTTATTGCTTATTTACTACAGATGCCCATGTGTGGCTCCTAAAGTTACACTCTGTGTTGTGCTGCTCTTATTTCAAGTGTTGTACATCAGTAAAGAACCGCGCATCTTTTTTTACCCAAAAGTTAATTTCTGTGTTGTGTGTTTGGTTTTTCTTTTTTAAATTACAGTGATTGACAACTTCATTGGTAAAAAATAATTTTCACTGGGGGAGATAACATACCAGTACAGTTAGTAAAGCGTGATCTGGGTTGTTTACATTTGTGTAATAATATGGTTCATCATTTCTATTTTCATTACTGATGATGCATCAGTTCAGAGGTAGAGAAGATGACATATGGATTTTTAGCTCCTTACTTAAAGTAGAAAAAACTAAACTGGATGGGGGTGGAAGAAAAATGCACTGCACGTTTGACTTGCAAACTAAACACATTGGGTATCCATTTTCCACCCACATTCTTGCCACCTGTGAAATCCATAAAATGCCATTCTACTTCTGTCTGTTTACAGAATTTACTGTGTTTAAGTAGTTATTTTAGCACTGCCTTATTGCTTTTAAAACACTTTTCTGTCTCAAGATTGTGAGGTTTTTTGGTAGTCAGTTTGCATACTGCAAAATTACTCTGGGAACAGAACTCTAATCACCATCCCTCCCCTTCTCTTCCATGCTTAGCACGGTGGTAATGAGGAGACAGCAGGTGTTGTGCCTACTATAAAAGTATCTATATGTGGTACACACAGCTTTTTCTCTTGCTATCCTGTGCTTCCATTCCACAGCTGCCTACATAGCTGCCATGACGTAGTGCTGCGGCGGAGCAATTTAGGGAGCTGGGGTTTCAGCATTGTTGGTGGCTACGAGGAGAACCACACGAATCAACCTTTCTTCATTAAAACGATTGTTCTTGGAACTCCTGCCTACTTTGATGGAAGATTGAAGTAAGCTAAAATAACAGAAATAATAATAAAAATAAACACTTTATTGTAGTTATGTGCTGCTGCAACTAGTTGCTTAATGAAATATGCTGTAGCATCTTGTGCAGAACTGGCCAGTTCAGAACATTTTTGTATTCCTGGAGAACACATGAAAAATTAGAACTTACTTCTGTAAAGTGGGGGAAACTGCTTTATCCTCTCATATAGCCTTCTGAAGCCATTGCTGTAAGCTAGTACTGAAGATCGGTGCTGCTGCTTTAATGCAAAGGCAAGAAAGTAGATGAAAAAGATCTCTGAAAAGATCATTAAGGAACTAAGTCCCCATGCTAGTGCCCTGACAGTCATTAGTTAGCAGGAAAGACATGATAAATGATGCAAGTTCAGTGGAGGCTCCTGAGATGGTGGAAGCTGGAGCCCGGAAGGAGAGGGCTTCAGCAGGAGCTAATAGCCCCTTCCAATATCTACAAGGAGATTATCCAAGAGACAGAGCCTGGGCTTTTCATAGCAGTGCAGGTGGAGAGAATAAGAGATGATGAGCACAAGTTGAACGAAAGAAGTTGAGACTGGTCGTAAGGAAAAACTATTTCCATGTGAGGATGGTCAGGCAGTGGCACAAGTTGCATGGTCTCTGCCCTTGGAGGTTTCTGAGACCCAACTGGATAAAGGCCTGAGAGAACTGGTCAGCTCTCACAGCTGACCTTGCTTTGAGCAGAAGGTGGGACTAGAGACCTCCTGAGGTCCCTTCTGACCTTAAAGATTATATGATTTTACTTACATGTGCAACCCTGAGGTCTAGCATCACAATTGCATCTTAGCCTCGTGTAGGGTTAGTTCAGAACTAGGACTCAAAATTATTATTAAAGATTCTCTTGTTCATAAATGATTTTGGTGAAGGTGGCAGTAAAGAATATGCAACTTGAAGTTTTATGGCATTATTTTTACATATAGATTAACTTACAAAGTAACTTAAGCAAAAAATGTACTTATGCCTAGAGGCTTGACAGTAATTGATTTTTCAGTTCAATGACTAAATAAATAAATGAAAAAGTAGCTTGGCTGAACGCAAAATTACTTTTTTTTTGGCCCAACTGTGAAGCAGTTTGGATTAAATGAAAGATTTCTGTTCAACCCAAAGTAAATAATTTCAGATTGGAGCTTTAATAACTAGAAGTCAAATGGAAATTCAAGCATCATTCCTAAGAAGAGGGGAAGAGTGGTTGTGGTTACACTTACCCCCTTGTAAGAAGAAATGGAAAAGATGCTCTTGTGTAACATTGTTCGGTAGACTGTAACATTGTGGTTTGGCTGATGGGGTAACTTGGTTCAGGCAGAGAAGGACTTTCGAATGCGCGTTTGAGTGGTGTTGATCATACTGCCTTTTCTCCCTCTGCTCTGCCCTAGTGGAGACACCAGGATAGCTCAGGAGAGCATCTTTTTGCCATCCACTTTGGTGCCTTCAATAATTGGAGAATCGGTTTCAGGAAAAGTCCTGTTTCACCTCCAGAGTTGTGTTCAGCTGCTCTGAGGAATGCAAAACCCTCACTCAAATCACAAGGAAGAGATGCTTGTAAATGGTGCATGCTCAAAATGTGGGAAGAATTTAGGTGCTTTTTTGAAGTTTCTCTTGAACTTGTAAAAGATGGAACTTAACCCTTTGAGATCAGTTTCCTCAAAGCTGGCAAATGGCACCCTCCCATATTTCTATTGCCTGCTTCAAATGCAGAGGTGCCACAATTTCTCTGCTGAACCATCTGCTGAGGGTTACATCTGATGAAATTGGTTCTTGGTTGTAACCAGAAGTATCTTTACTTACACCTCCTATGGTGAAGTCATGTTTGGTGTAACTGTGTTGTAATCTGCACAAACAGAAATGCTTCTATCATGCACATGCTGTCTCATTATCTTCTCTTGGCTCCATTAAATCTTGCCAACTCTCTGCTCACATTTCCCTACAGGTCAGCTCTTAACACAGAATATTTTTGTATAAGAATTTAAAGCCAGTCATTTGAGAATTGCTCAGATAATTTTCAGTAGTAAAACAGACTTAAAATTAAACCCTTTGGGTTTTTTTTAGCTACACTTTCAACCTGATGGAAACCTATCACCCTAAAGGTGAAATGCTTTTTGTTGGTGTGTACTAGTGCAGGGCAGTAGTCATTATTTGCTTTTTTTTCTTCTTGTGTTTTTAGGTGTGGCGACATGATTGTTGCTGTAAATGGACTGTCCACGGTTGGAATGAGCCATTCTGCACTTGTTCCCATGTTGAAGGAGCAGAGGAACAAAGTGACTTTAACAGTGATTTGCTGGCCTGGAAGCCTCATATAGATCAGTGAATCACTTTGGTTCAAGCAGCTTCTGTTTCTAGGTAGCTGGCACAAAAATCTCCTCTGTCTTTTTTTCACCTATTGGTACAGCTGGTTATAAGCAGGGCCAAAACTGCTGTATTTTCTTTGTTTTATCGGCCTCTCAGTCCCACTCTTATGTATCTTTCCATCCTGAAATACCCATTTCTGTTTGCTTTATCTATTGCTGATGCAAATGCAAATAGACTTGAGCTCAGAGAGAAACTCCCACTCCCATATGGCTGTCATTGAGCTTTCCCCACCAGGCTTGTTGAGTCAGCAGAAGAACTTACTGGTTCTTTGGGGTTTTCTGCACAGTCCTTGAGTTATATGTGGTATATAAACGTAATAGCCATGTGCCCGTTCTTCCCTGCCAAGAGAATATGTGTCAGTACCACAATGATGCATCTATCTGCTGCTGTGAATCAAAATCCAAAGGTACATCTGTTTCTTTCGTAAGCCGCTCCATGTTTAATTCAGTATTTCAAACTGATTCGAGAAATTCATGCTACTCCTTGAAATTACTTGGTCCCCCAAATTTTTCTTGCAAGGCATCACTGTTCACAGAAAAGTAGGACAAAAGCCTGATATTACTGGAATTTTTATAAAGTGCAATAATTGGACTCTTTGTTAGGAAACTTTAATATATTACAGAGTTTGTATCCTATAATGACAAGCAATATGGAAGTAATTACTGTTGCAATGCTGGCAAGAATACATGTGCCCAAGGTCGCCTTTGAGTGAATGGCTTGCAGTATTAGACTTTACTTTAGGAATGAATATTTTGCTATGTCGGAGAATTTTGATGAGCATTTTTATGAAGATCATTTTTACTGTTTCTATTGTACTAGTCAGCTCTCTTTATTCATGTGTGGAAACAATACTTTGACTTGTACTTTCTAAATGAGAGAATTATTTCCAGGGAAAAAAAGCAAGCTATTGAGAAACCATACCTTATGGTTTACAGGTGGGCAGGCTAGAAGGAAGGCTCTTTGAATTCAAGTCCAACTGCAAAGTAAACTGCAAAGTTCACTCTTATTCTGTCACCTCCCGATAAACCTGCAAATGCCTTGATATCAAATGCTGAAACGATCTCTTTTGCATTTCAGGATTTTTTTTTTTCCTTTAGAGAACACCTGCTGTTAAGTTGTCAGTAAGAGTAATACTATTTATCTTGGATTGTATTTTGTATTTTTAAAAACCAACCTGTAACTTCTAGACTTTGCCTTTCCATGGTATTTGCGAGCTAAGCATCCATTTGTTTAAGAAAAGAGGTGGAGCACAGAAAGAAATGTGCTGACCTGGAGCAAACCCTGTGAGTTGTCCATGTTCTGCATATTTGAAAAAGAGCTGAATTTATAAATGAGGTTCCCCACCTGAACTGAATTTATGAATGACCTCTGTATTGTATTATTAATTACCAGAGAATGTATTTGAGAATCACATCATATTTCAATTGTGAAGCATGAACTTTATTTTCAAACTTAGCCAGTATAATATCAGGGCATATTATCGCATGTCATTAGTTCCAGTAGCTTTGTTTTCAAAAGAAATAAAGTTACTCTTTTGCAAAAAAAAAAAAAAGTAAAAATCTCATATGAATCAAGTGGTTTTATTCCTCTCTGTAATGTATGCTATCCATTTAATTTCATTTAATACAAAAGAATGTCCTCTGCAGTATATTACTGTACTGAGAATCTTTGTTTCTGAAGCAAATACCAAACTACTTTGATACTCTAACTGATATGAGAACAGGTTTCCTCCCGTCCCTAGATGCTGTTTAACTGTATACTTTGCTTTTGATGCAGATTTTTTTGTAAAGTACATATTAGTGTAGACTTTAGGGAAGATTTTGACATATGTATTAGATTTAACTTTTTTTATTTTAAAAGTTACACTTTTCATTCAAAACTCTGCAAAAACCAGATTTTTAGATATTTTTTTTCTTTTATCTGTGTATGTAACAATAGCATGGGTTATCTTAAACTGTGCGGTTTTGTTTCTGTGTGCTGTAGCTTTTTATCAGAATGTCTAGCGATACAACCTTTCTGGATTAATTCCCTTCCTGAATAATTTCTCCCCTTTCTCTTGTAGCTGCATAGTTGGGTTTGGTATTCTGTGCCTTCAGTTTTAAATTGTTTCAAGATTTATTTTTTTCCAGATATTGCTATCTAATTGTATGGTATTAATGAAGGATGAATGAAAATAAAAGTTCATTCTACTCATTGTCATAACTCAAAGTATGGTCTCACTCTTTGCAAATGATATGGGTAGCTCAATGCAGACTCAGTTTAAAGATTTTTTTTTTTTTCTGTGATTTATCATAAATTGCAGTCAGTTAATGTTCCAAAAGAGTCTGAGGGTATGCTCGTCCAGCCAGGGCAACATACCAGCTGTTTAACCAGTAATTCCAGCTCTGAGAAGTGTTTCTAAAGAGGTGGTAATATCTATGCCTTACGGTACTTGGCTGCAAGCAGAATTTCCTCTTTCCCCCTCAACACCAGCTGGTACCGATCAGCTGGAGGATGTTTTTACAGCATAGATTTGATGCAGGGAGACAGTTTTGCTGGAAACATCAGTTTTACAGTGGAAACTTGAGCCTCCTGGTAATGAATTTCCATCTTCATTTCCTGCGGTCTCCTTAGATGTCTGCGAAGCTGGAATGGGACTAAAAGCAATTTATTAACGATTTGCAGTAAAGTTGCCCAGAACCTGGATTCTTATTCCTTGCAGTGGTTAGTGGGTTATGGATAGATGGGTTCCTTTAAAACAAAACCGTGTCTATGTACAGAAACACAGAATAAACCAGCCACGTCTGTCAGTAGGTTATTAGCTCCTTTACTTCTTGTAAGGCAAGAGCTAGACCATTGGAAGTTTGATTTACAGACAGATTAATCAATTTATTGTTACATCTGAAGGTGTACAGAGCTGTTGTGTGAGGTGGTGGACCTGGTCATCTGTGTGCTGGAGCTTCGTGGGAGGAGCACCTTCCCCAAGCAACCCCGTGGATTTCCAGCAAAGAATGTAAAATAGTTTACTCTACTTCACAACATGCTAATGGATTGAAGTCTGGAGATACTTCATTTGCAGTCAATGTGCAAAAGAATTAAGAATTCTTCTATCTGCAATTCCCTAGTAGATTTGGGGCAGGTATAATGAAAATCTAAGCCTGGTTCTCAGGTATAATGTGACACATAATATTGGGAGCTCCTTTTAGTTAAAAAACTTGGCCATTTATTCCTGATGTAATTTTAATAGATGATGAAGATTTGTTAACAAACTAACGTATGAGATCCTGATGAGCTAAAAGAACAAATTTGCCAGGCAGGGAAGCAGCAGTGACAAACACAGAGTTAGGACCACACATATCTGATGCTACATGGCCCAAGACGATGTTGTAACACTAAGGAAGGTCAGTGAAAATCCTCATTCCAGTTGTCTCAGGCAACTTCTAGACAAGCTTGCCTAAAAAGTGGATGTCCCCCGACACATAGAAAAAGGAGAGACAGAAAATTATTTGCAGTGACCTCATCACACCTGACATCTATCCAGATGGCGAAGAACAGTTCTTAGGTTATTTGTTGTCCAGAGGATGGAGAAGGCTTTAAACTTTATACTTCTGGGGCAATTAAAATAATGTTATATAGGTAAGAAAGACCAATTCTAGCTGAATGTTGATGATGTCCTTGTTTGTTGCTACATCACATAGTCAGGCCCCCTGAATATTAGGAGTGCAATGCGTTTGCCATGTCCATGTCAATGATGCTTTGCAGTGGATATGATGGGGATGAGCTCCCTTCTGTAGAGTGACACAGAAAACTTTAGACAACTCGGAAATCAAAGAGGCCCCAGAGTCCAGTCAAGGGTGCAAGGCCTGCTCAGCATCAGCCATGGCATTCAGTGCAGCTGAAGCTGTTTTAGAAGAAGAAGGAATGTGTTTAGATTTGGGGGTTGTTTTTGTTGTTTAACTATGCTGGTAAAGGCTGGCTGGACAAAACTGTGGGTTGCAAGCACAGCCAAACAGAAACAGCACGCTCCTCAGTGGGAATAGCCAAGTTTGTTTTGCCAAAGGAGGAATAAGAGCCAACTACTCCCATCACAGAGCAAGAGATGGAAAAGCAGAGCCTCTTCTGCAACTCTTAAGAGCAAATATCACATCCAGGAGGGGCTGCCCCTCTTCACCCTCTTTTCTACGTAGTAGTAGCTACCTCAACCCACCTCCTGGAGCTTTCCTACCCTGCCTTAGCCTCAACAACCAGCTATGGAGACCATGGCTCAAGTTTGGAGAGAAGAGGTAGTGACATCGAGGCCACTCTGCATCCCACAACAGCCTGTTGTGATGGTGAATACCAGCTTTGGCTACACTGGTGTCAGTGATTGTGGTCTTGGCCATCTTGCAGGGGCATCTTGCAAACAACCGTCCCCAAGCTTTTAAGATGCAGTTGCAAAGGCTCATGTAAACACATCGGCAGCACTCTCTAACTCTGAGCTCAGATTTAGGCTTGCCTAACACTACAGATCCATAGCACACAGGAAAACCTCTGCTGCATAGGGAATTCCTCCAGCTGCTCTGCTTTACCCGCAAAACAGTGTATGGTGGTGTGAAACCACCACCATTTCAGCAGCTATGTTTGGTCTTATGCAGCTCTTCTGCCTTGCCAGTGTCAGCGTCCTCATTAGAGGAACAGTTGGAGGGGAGGAGGTAAGTTTTACTAAAACAGAGCTCCTTCTTCATGCTTTTACCCATTCATGGACTAATTGCATTCTCTGCAGCACATTTTCTGTACTGTGCCTTCAGATTTGTGATAAATTATAGTGTATGAGCACTAAATGGCAATGGAAATTAGGAGTGCATATGTCCTGTTGCATTAACTGTTTACCACTAGACTGGACAACATACATCACATAAGGGAGACGGTATCATAAGCAGTGAGAGAATTTAATTACAGTGATGAATTTAATGCTATGATGGGATTTAGATGTAGCCATGACATTAGCGACTTGTTGTGGCTTCATTGCTTAGCAACCCCAGCACCAGGCAGTAAGATCCAAAATGTCTTTTTTTCTGCCTCCAAAGCAGGCAGTTATTGAACCTTAACCAGCCTCAGGCGGAGCCTGGACATCAGACTGGTTCCACAAACCCTTTCTCAGTGAGCAGCTCCGTAAAAGCCAAATGAGCCGGGTTTGCAATTTGGACCCAGCTTTGTATGGTAATGAACGAAGCGTGCAATTAAGGAAGGTATTCCTTCTGAACTCGGACAAATCAAAGTGCTGGTGGCTTTGCTCCCAGGTTTTGCTATAAAGCAATTGCGAAAAGCTACTGAAGAGAAGCATTTTAATCAGATTAGAATAGATAAAGAGTATAACCCCTTGGTTATACAATTGAGCTTTCTAATCATATTAGACTTTAATACCAGCATCAGTGCCATATTAGAACAACAATTGCAAAAAGCTGTGAGCATAAAATATTACAAATCCTTAAACATATTACAAAATGTCATCCATTAAAGTTAAAAAATGTTATCGTGTTTGAGGAAACATGCCAGCTAAAGAAGAACAAAACTCAAAGAACAGCAGAGGCAAGGCCTGACCTATCTGTTTCTTACTTTTTAAATTAATTAAATTGCTTCCTAAACAGCTACTTCTGCCATCGCTATGACCTACATTAGTCCTCATCCACAGAGGTGCTCAGTACACTTAGCTCTTTTTGCAGTCAGTCTAAGGGTCCCTCGTTGCAGGATGCAGCAAAAGGTGGCTCCTCTTTACTAGTGAAGCAGCCCTAGAAGAAACAGCTTCAGCTCTGTCACACCTCAGCCATTGCAACCACTGCTCAACATCCATCAGTGCCCAAAGCAGGAGTGACTGGAGCCAAGAGCTGAAAGAAAGGGGCTGTTAATGCATGTCAAACGCCTGACAAGTGGGTCTGTCTTTTGGCATCTGTGTGTTTCCACTGATTTGAATTTCCTCCATGATTCAGGTTTGTGAGTACAAAGGACCCAGCTTGGAAACGGTGGCCTTGCACTGAAGTTCTGCCTCTGGCTGTGAGTCCTGCTGGTACCTCTCCAGGCTGCAGCAGCCTTGAATCATTGCAGGTGCTCCCAGCTGTGTCTGCTTGAGCAAAACAGCCAAGCAATAATTCAAACCCAAAAGTTTTTTTTCTTCTTCCCTACAACTGGAGTTTCTCCTTCCTACAGACAGGCCGGAGGAGCTATGTGATTTCTTTTGATTTAATAGAGTCATGGTAGTAAAGACCTTGAAGTCAAACCGTGTGGTCCCTTCTGGCTGTGATGTGAGTGCAGCTGGCAGCTTGGTACATGTCCGTGAGGGCAGATGGGAGTCATCGTGCTGCTGTAGCCCTCATCCATGGGCCTCAGGTCAGCAATCCAGCTATAATGGATTCTCTGTGCCCTTGTGATGCAATTTTATTCTGCTGAATATTCTGTGCCTCACAGAGTCTTTTTCATCCTTAAAATAAATAGCATTTACCCCCAGATTTTTCTTCCCTAGCTTTTTTTTTTTTTACAGACCTTTCTGTGTGTTCCCTCACCCTTGTCCCACTGCCATGATGCTCAGCTGCTTCAACAATGATCCTTTAAGTGCTGCTTTTTCCAAGGCATCTTCCAGCCCACTGATGCTTCCTCTAGGATCACAGTCTCTCTGCGTCATGCTCAGGTAGCACGCAGGCTGTGGTGCAGGGAGCCGTTAGGTGTATTTTGGTTTTCCATCACTGCTGGCTCTGTCGGCACTGGGGGTGCTGCTGGCTGCACCCCACCATGGCAGAAGCATCACAGCCGGGTCCTGGTGAGGGTCCCCCACCTCCAGCACCCACCCTGGCACCTCAGACACCAGCAGAGCCATGCGGCCCCAGGGCAGTGGAAGGGGACTGCTCTTTAACAGCCTGGGAAGTTGAGCTTTTTGTGTTTCTTTGTGATTGACATCCTGGTAATTATGCACCTTATGGAGATATGCAATGTAATCATACCCTTCTAAAAATGCCTTGGATTAAAAGCTTTTCCTGGGTCTTTAGGTGATGGGCCTGCAATTACAGAAAATGAACTGCATTTTAGCTTTCCATTGAAATTAATAACAGTGGTTCTCCAGTTGACTCCATGAGTAGTTAATGGAACAAACTGGATGCTTCACTACAATATAGGTTTTAAAGCTATTTGAGAGAGATTCTGTGTTTCAAATAAGAAAATAATTCACACAATGCAAAACTATTTTGTTCGCCTCTTTGTGAAATAATGATTCTGTGTAGCTTTGAGATGTAAATGTTTATCAGTAATGATTTCAACGTTCTCCTCCATCCCTGCTGTACTTGGGGGGAATGACCTGCAGAGAACTTTGGAAAAAGAAAAACAAGCCAAAGAATTAATGATGCAGATATGAGTTCCAGTCTGACCCAAGCTCCATAAAGGAGTTTCACCATAAACTTTGAAAAATAGATTTGTGTGAATTCATGAACAGCAAATATTCTAAGACTTGTTGAATTTCAGTTACCCCATCTCCAACTCAGCTCAGTTAAACTCAAGCTGTGATAATTGGCAAATTCTGAAGTGCTGCTGGTGGATTGCAACTGATCTCAGGGTAGAGCAGCCAGCCCCTCTCCTACATCCCAGTCAATGTGCCAGAGAGGCAGGGGCAAAAATAGCTCGTGTCTTCTGCTGCATCTGATTTCTTTTATAGCTCCTTGCCTGCTGAGCAGAGGTGTGTCAAGAGCATCACTCTCCAGGCGAACAGAAAATCAAGGGATCCCTCTTTCCCTGCTCCCTTTTGAATGGGGCTGAGAATGGACCAGGATCCAGCTCTGCGCCTCTCATAGTTAAACTAGTCTCACTGCTCCTTGACACTGGGGATGCCAGAGAAATGTTTCAACACCTTTGGCCCCCCAGTCTGCAAGTCCACCCTCACAGGAGCTGTGAGTATCTGCTCAGCTTTTTTTGTCAACGTTTGTGTCTCATAACAGGGAAGTGTTTCCTGGCACTGGCTTTTGCACAGGCAGATGACAGGTTGGGTGTTCCCCATTAGCTTGTGCTGCAGCCACTGGCTTCTAGCACCAGCCACAGATTTTTTTGGAAACCTGTGACCCTGAGCCTTATTCCTCCATGGACGCTTTTTCAGTGTCCACAGTTTTATCTCCCATTTAGTGAACACATTTGCGCCGAGAAGCTAAAGCACAGTGGGTACTGAGTGCCACCAGCAGCCTGGTGCTGGGGCTGGCTCCCAGGTCTTAGCTCATTTAGCAAGGTAGGAAGAGCCCTGAGCACACCTGCCTCCTGCCAAAGAAGTTTATTGTTCAGGCTGTGCCCCTGGGGTGCAGGGTCAGTCCTCACTCCCACATGCTCCGTTGTGCCGCAGGATGTTCGTGTGTCAGTGTTGCCAGTTTTACTGCCTCTCCCCTGGATGACAGCACCACCTCTGTGGGTTTCAGTACTGTCCCTGACATCAAAAATAGTGGCATTTTCAGGGCATATATCATAGAATCATAGAATGATAGAATCACCAGGTTGGAAAAGACCCACCGGATCATCGAGTCCAACCATTCCTATCAAACACTAAACCATGCCCCTAAGCACCTCATCTACCAGTCCCTTAAACACCTCCAGGGAAGGTGACTCAACCACCTCCCTGGGCAGCCTGTTCCAGTGCCCAAGGACCCTTTCTGTGAAATAGTTTTTCCTAATGTTCAGCCTGAACCTTCCCTGGTGCAGCTTGAGGCCATTCCCTCTTGTCCTGTCCCCTGTCACTTGGGAGAAGAGGCCAGCACCCTCCTGTCTACAACCTCCTTTCAGGTAGTTGTAGAGAGCAATGAGGTCTCCCCTCAGCCTCCTCTTCTCCAGGCTAAACAACCCCAGCTCTCTCAGCCGTTCCTCGTAAGGCCTGTTCTCCAGCCCCCTGAACTGTCCAGAGCATCTGCCAGAAATCTAGTGAGACATCAATCACAGAAAAATATTTTTAATCAACTGAGTCTCCTGGGACTTTTGCACTCACAGGAAAAAATTTCCCTGAATCAATGAACCTGTCCTGCAGTGGCCTCCTCGGGTCCCCTCTCCAAGGTTGGTTGGCACTGATTTCCAACAACATGCTCCAATCCCCCCTGGACTGGGCCCAGAGCCACTTGCAGCAGCAGCAGCACTTGCACAAGGATGGATTTTGGTAGCATCCTGCTTCCCAGCCAGATTGAATGTGATCAGGAACAAGGGCGAGTAATCAATCAAAACCTCAGGACAGGGAAATTGTAGGTAATATTGTAGCATATTTTATGGATAATGTCTTTTTATGACCTATATATTATGTATTGCACCTGTACTACGATTAGCCATACAATTAGCAATAACGACCTCTATGTTATAGGTAACAAATTATAGATAACTACCTAAAAGTTTGCAGCCTTTTGGATGGCCCAGCATGAACAAGACTGGATTTCACATGTTTGTTCTCCTTCCAGACTTGCAGATCCTCAAGACACAGCTCTGTTTCCTTACGCAGCTGTACATCAGTCTCAGCTAGGTTAAAAAAACCCTGAACACCACACTTATTCTTCCTTGTAATTCACCTTCCCCTTGTCTTTTATATAATCTATACCTTTCCCAAAGAACAAAGAGCCAGGAAGTACTGACCCCATAGCCCATTCAACACCCCTGGACCAGGACTCCTGCTGCAAGCTCCAGCCAGGACAGGTCATTCAACCCCAGCACAGGCTTTCAAGGCATCCAACAGCTACATTTCTGTCTACACTTATTTAATTTTATTTCTGTGTCTCATTACTTTTGTTGGCAAGGAAGGTATGGGGAGGGATTTTTTTAATCAGGACTGAAGTCAGTCTGGAAGTGCCACAAAAACGTCCTTCGTCAGACGGCTGCTGCTGCTCACCCATCCTGCATGACGCAGAGGAAAACGTGCCCCAATCTAATGAGGTCTAATGAGTTTGCCTGCTTTTAGAAAATCCTTCATTTGTTGCTGTAATTGGTTAATTCTATTAGCAAACAGACCAACTACATCCCAGTCGTTGCATGTATTATGGTCTCATGGGCTACATGACTATGCTGCACATGAATTATTGACAAAAGGTGCCTGTATTGGCTTGACTTTGCCTTCATTTGTGTTGTGTCAGCGCAAGAATCGTAGGATCATTTTGAATGGAAAATACCCTTAAGTCCATCGAGTCCAGCAGTAACCCTAACACTGCCCAGACCACTCCAGCTCTTCAGCTATTGCTCTTTATCATGGCTGGAGCATTGTATTTCTGGTTCTTTGAAATGCAATTAAACAAAAAATTTGCTCCCTAAACAAACTCCTCTGTGCAGAGCACCAGACCAGATCAATCTTTCAGACACATGCGTGAAAGCCGTGAAAGAGGATGTTTTAGTGGAAACACTGACAGTCCTAGCATAGAGCCACTCTGATGGCTGATCTCGGCACCACACCTTGATGTGCTGGTGACCTTGTGGGGGCCATCAGCTACCATGGGTAGACAGGGTCTTCTCAGGCACTGGCCACAACTTAATCTAGCAGACTCACTCCAGGTAAAGTCAACCAGGGTGAACAAGGTGTGAGGTTTGCAGCTCATTCTTCGGTTATTATTTTGCAAATGATCAGCCAGATGGACATCTTTCTTCATTTAAGGTAAATACTTTATCAACCACATCCTTCAGGTGCTGTGCTGTTCTCCCACAGTCTCCCATTCGCAGTGAAGCAGAAGGAGCTGCTCACCTGGGCTTGAGATTGTGATTTTTTTACCAGTCATAATAGTCATGAGGCTAAAATGAAAATCTATTGACTTTATCACAAGGAAGGAAGAGATGCATGTTTGAAATGTAAATTTCCCCTTCATTCACCATGATTTTTCTTTGTCAAAGTGATAAAAGCTAACCAGGAAGCAAGGAGCAAACCTCTCATGTTGTGACAGACACTGGCAAACAACAGATACAATGTGCTGTATCAAGCCTCAGCCAGGTGTGTCTGACTGTCATTCGTGTGAGTCTTTGGAAGCGTCAAATATCAGATATTTTAATTATAAATGCTCAGTCAAGTCAATATATTTCTCAATAGAGGAGCAGTGACAGACAAAAGGATTTTCTTGAAATTCAGTGTGCACAGCAACATTCCCAGAATTTAAACATAAGACAAGCATGGTTTTTGTTTTGGTTTTTTTTTTTTTAATATTTAAAACTCATATATACAAAACAGGAACAGCAAAATATACTTTTTGAAGAGATTGCAGGTAAGCTTCATCCAAACTTGGAAAAAAATACAAGCTTTGGAAGTCGAGAAAGACTTCGCAATGGATAATTGTGCTTCCATACCTTGAAGTAAAACGCGGCTGTAACTGTGCAGCGTTTGAGCTGCTTGGAAGCTTCACGATGGAAGACAATTTCACCATATGGGCATCTCCCTTGCCAATGGTCTGGATGCGTGGCACGGAATAGGCATGCTTTTCCCAGGAATGGATATCCATCATGTTGACATCTAATGTTTATATCAGGGAGCTTGGGCTCCCTTTCTCCTTAATGGAGAGAGATTGGCACTTTTAGGTGTTGTTCATCTCTTCCTAGCGTAGTTGTCTAAAATAAATCAGATGACTCACACTGTGGGCATATGGATTTTTTTTTTAATTTTCTCTCTTGAAAGAGAGCGAGGATGAGCAGCCATAATACTCACTTTCACACAATAATGTCTTAAGGTAGGTGAGATGAATCCTACCATAGATGGGAGAAGGAGTTTTCCAAATAAGTCACTTGTAAAGCCCCTGCATAGGCTGGTTTTGAGAACAGTCCAGAAAATTTAAGCAATGAAGAAGATTTTATCTCCTCTTCTGGGATGCAGGCAGCATTGGACAACATTAAACCCATGTGGTAAGACATAAAATTGGGGTACCCAAGGGAGTTCCAAGGTGTGAGGTGCTAAGGAAGGTCCATACTAGGGGAGATAATCACAGAATCACAGAATCACAGAATCACCAGGTTGGAAGAGACCCACCGGATCATCGAGTCCAACCGTTCCCATCAAACACTAAACCATATCCCTCAGCACCTCATCCACCCGTGCCTTAAACACCTCCAGGGAAGGTGAATCAACCACCTCCCTGGGCAGCCTGTTCCAGTGCCCAATGACCCTTTCTGTAAAGAATTTTTTCCTAACGTCAAGCCTGAACCTCCCCTGGCGGAGCTTGAGGCCAGCCTCAATGCCTCAAGCTACCTCCTGGAAGGTACTCCTGGGCTGGCAACGATGCATCTCGGGCAAAACCCAGCTCAAAGCTTGTGGCCTGGGAGCTGTCAGGGACACACGACCTCTTTAGGGCTAGCATTGAACAAGCCACCCCTTACAAGTACCTGCACCCCACTGGCTACTGCTGTCAGCTGCAGGGAGCTGGGTGGCAATACCAGCTGGTGTTAGGGCACCCACCTCTGGGGTACCGGGAAATGCCCATCCAGCTCATTGGTGGTTGTGGGGAGGGCCCATCTCAGCTAACTTCACACACCTGGAGGCTGAGCATCTCCTCTACTGTGCAGCAGGGAAGCTGGGAAGGTGAACACTCCACATACTGTGATGGTTGCCTGAGCAAGGGCAGTGCCAGCCCTGGAGCCTTTTGTGCCACCGGACTGATGAGATGGTTAGCTGAGGGTCCCCTTGCCTGGCTAAACCTCAGTGAGGGAGTTCCATCATCACACCATCACAACAAAGTGCAGTTCTGGGACATAGATTTAAAGGGTGGGCATTTATATCAGGCACAAGCAGTAACTGATTTTAAATTAAAGTTTAAAATAATGCATTGGTTTGACTATCACGCTCGTTTGTGGTTTCATATTTCCTGATACACCTAAATTGAAGAAATATCAACTCCAAAAGCCATCTGGACGCAGATCCTGGGCAACCAGCCCAGCTTGAGGTGGCCTTACTTGTGCAGTGGATGTTCAACCAAATAAGCTCCAGAGGTCCCTGCCAACATCAACCATTCTGTGATTCAGTGAACACTAAAAATAATGTAAAAAAAAATTACAAAAATGAAGAACGTTCCTGATTAAGCTTTTTTCTGAGAGATGACTCTGAGATTTTTCTAAAATTATAATATTCAAAATACTTTCATCACTCAGAAGCACCTTCTCTTTGAAATTTCATCAAAACAACACACTTTGGTGGAAGCACTTACATCGGCCTGCCAAGATCTATAGCTCACCAAGCACTTTGTATCAGAAAGGTGGTATCTGTAGGGTCCTCCTCCTCCTACGTGGCTGAACAGGGGGACCAGAGCTCAGCTCGCCACCTATCCTGTCCCTGTTCCCCTGCTGCATGATGGGGACACAGCCACGGTGTTGGACATCCCTCCACATCCACCCCGTGGCAGACAGCCTCATGTCTCACTGCTTCTGCTTGGGTTTTCACGTATGTTATGTCCACACTGGCGAGATATGGACAGGGAAACCTCATCCCCTTCTTCTTCCTCCATTGGTCTGCATCTCTGTACCCAGTGGGCAAGAGGGTGCTGATGTTTGTTAGATACAAAACTAAAAAGAAAGAAAAGGAAAAGGCAGCAAAATAATCTTCCTTGGTGGAAAGCTCTCCTGTTTGTTCAGATCATTACAATATCAGCAAACCCATATAAAAATGCTTTCCCAAGACTAATTAGGTTTAAATTGGGTAGAAAATATTGTGCAAGTAACTAGCCACGCAAGAAAGCCTTGGTGAAGTTTAAACAAGAGTGGCAGAAAACAGGGAAAATAGTTTTTATTAATGCATTTACACCTTCTTAGAATTCCCCTGAATTGTGTTTTACCTTGGCTATAAAAATGAAAACATTTAAATTTCTTTAAAATTACATTTGGCTTAATTACAGCCAATCCCTAATACCAGCAAACAACCCATTTTGCCTACTTTCAAGCATAAATAGCCACCAGCCTCATCATTTCATAAAGAGTTGTTTTTCTACATGATGTTCTCTATGTGCAGAATGTTAATAGCTACTATAGCTGAATATGAATAGGCTCCGTAGCTCCACTTGAAATATAGAAAAATGGTCCAGACATTAAAAAAGATAAAAGGGAAAAGGGCAGTAATGAATTTAGAGGAAAATGAACATTAATGGTACTAGCATTACCTCATGTTCCACATAACAAATTATTGGAAATCTGTCAAGCACACCAAATTATCTACTCATCTGCTGTTGTGGGGCCCTTTGGAGCCATCCAAAACCAGCAAAAGCAAGACAATTTAAGCTAATTTTACTATTTATAACAATAGAACAGACCATTAAGATAAATTAATGTCATTATCAAGTTTCTATGAAAATGACAAATACCGCTATTTCAAGCAGCTTTAGAAGCTGTTGAGTATAATGAAATCTGCTGTACAGGTACTAAAAAGAAACACTCCAAGTAATTATTTTCTAGTAGCTTGTTTGTTTCCTTCACATTCATTTACTTTCACCACAATTAGTTCTGTACACAATATATGGTAACTAAACAGTCAACACTACGCAGCATTAGGACTAATTGGGCAATTACGATGCAGTTTTCAGCCTTTTCGGTCCTAAAGAGAGCTAGGAGTAAACATTTTAGAGGCAACAATAGCAGCACCGAATCGATTTGCAGGGTTGGAGTTTGACGGAATACAAAGCAATGTGAGAAATAAAGCCAGGTAAAATGCTTTACACAAAACATCCCAAAATGAGATGGTTTATTAAATGATCTAATTGCTGAGGCTCGGACCCTGAGGCTGGACACAGCCAGCAGAAAGATGGCCAGGGTTAGGATTTTGGAGCAGATGGGCTCCCAGGTTGGCTGCATCACTCAGGGTGAAAGTGATGCCCTGTCAGAACCGGCAACATCCAGCTTCAAATTGTACAGCCATCCAAAACCAGTGGATGTGACACCAGCCAGTAACAGGAAGATTTGTGTTGAGAAGGTTTACCCACATTTTCTCAAAACTTTCTCAGCATTATAACTCCAGATGTTTCTTTCACATGTGTGCATTCCATCCTCTATGGGACCTTTCTGATCCCCAGCATTAAATATCAAATTATTCAAGAAAAATCTTTTCTCACTGCCAATCTTGACTTTTTGCTTTGGAGGATAAAGAAAACAGAAAACATAGATCCCTCTTTCTCTCTGCCACCCAGATGGGGCCAGCAGGAATACATGTGTACTGCAAATGTGGCACACATGAGGCTCAATATGTGAATAAATTCCAGCCAAATGGTCAACGTTGAGCTGCATTAACCAGACATAACAGAGGTAGCCATGGAGGTGGAGGTGTCATACTTTCTCAGGCCAGACTGGGAGTTTTTTCCCCCCACAGCTCACTCACACAAAAAAGCAAGAGGGGGACCTGGGAACTTAGCATCCCTCTTTGAACTCCTTTTCGCTTTCTCCATTTCTGTAGGTGCCAAGCTTTTATCTGCTCTGCATGTGCCATTTCATGCCAGCAACATAATGAAATAATTTGCATATTTGCACGTAATTTCCATGTAACCATCTCCAGCTTTAAAGCCTCTGTGCATCTGAGGTGTGAGGGTGATCAAGACAGGCAGGGAGAGCTCCCTGGTGTGATGCACAGTAAAGCTCTTCCTGCATCCCTACCCAAGGGCACGCAAGTCAAGCCAGGGACCTTCTTGCTTTGAATACAGCTGAGGAGTTGAGCTGGAGCCTCCTTGAATTGCTGCAGTGAAAGCCATGATCCTCACACTTGGCTCCCTGACTCAAGCGTGATGCTCAGCAGGGTGGAGGGCAGACCATGCGTGGTGACAACCCCTGGTGGCCAACTCCCAAGGGGCTGGGGACAGGGCTCCCCTACCCCGGGGCCACAAGGCTGTCTCCAGCCCAGAGACAGGTGGGAAAGGTACCAAACCCAATTGCTGACATAAAGATCTCTCCTTTCTCCTCTTCCTCCTGGCCAGCCGCTGTCCTGAACCCAGCGATGCCACCAAGGCACCGCGGTATCTACATCTAAGTGCTGATCAGTTCTGCACTAATGATAATGAAAGGCAATTAGTCTCTAAAAGCATTATCACAACATTCATTGCATTTATGACATTTTATTAGGACTATCAGTCAGAGATTTTATAAAGCAGAGGTTTGCTTTTCCCTTAATTAGACGTTTATGAGAGAATATCAAATCTGACAACCCATTTAGTAATTTATTACAGAATAAAGAGACCCCGGTTGAAATTCAGCTTTGGTTTATATGCCTGGTTTTGCACTGAATTTAACAGGAGCTACAACTATTCGCACCAGTGCAATTTTGGCTCAATGTCCTTGTGAAAGGCTCTGCATCTATCAGTTTAGGGAAGGCTGAAACATCCTCCCTGCTCACAGCTGCATGTGAAGGCTGGAGATGCTCAGGCTGTGTGTGGACGCACAAGCAAGGGCAAAGGTTCTGTGAGCTCTTGCACCAAGATGGTTTTCAAATGCATTTCTAGAGTAAACTCCTAAGTGAGGATTTATGAAATGCTGGAGCCGCTACTGGGGACCTCTGCAAATCACAGAAGTTATTCAGGTCCCCAGAAGAGATGTAAACCTCAACCAGGTGAGTGTGCCAGGCAAGGTTACACCATCCCATCTGTACTGCAGCAATTTTCTGACCCTGTTCTTCCACTACTCATCAAAGGCAGGCCAGCATGGTTTGGCTGAGCCAGGGACACTAACATCCATTACCTCACCTCGCCACTGCCTAGAAGCTCCCCCAGGAGCAGCTGGAGTCCAGCAGCCAGCACACAACAGGGATTGGGTGAGCTCAGTCACTCTGACGTATGCCCAAGCACTTGGACCTTCACTTTGGTTTCTGCCTCAGTATCATCTTTAATCCCTGTGCTTTGCCCTGTATTTTCCATTACATGGCCAGATTCTTGCATCACTCCACTACTAAAAGGTGCTAAAAGGAATTTCTTAGGAATTACTTTTTAAAACCTTCACACCTGAAAGGAGTGATGAGCCAGCTGCTGAGCCCTCAGTGAGCAGCAGTACAGGAGCACTCAGCCAGTGCATGCAGGATGATGTGGCTTCACCAAGTCAGCAGGGTCTGGTGGTTTCCACAGTGGCCACGAGAGCAGCAGGTGGCCCAAGGACCAGTGGAAGGCAGAGTCTTTTGAAGAAAAGGATTTTGAATCCCAGAGATGGATGTGGAGCAGTAGGGAAGGGAGCAGGGCTGTGTTCAAGGAGGATTGAGGAATGCAGGAGAAAAGTGGGAAAACATATCCTTTGGGTTCCAAAACGGCTCCTGCGATCCCTGCATAGCCAACCAGGTCTGAAAGGGCTTTTTTAATCATGCATACTAACACTGTATGCATTTCTGGCCTCTGCAGTTTTGGAAGGTGTTCAGTATTTAAGAAGTTACAGAAGACCCATCCATTTCAAGACTAGAAGAAAATGCTGCTGTGAAAAAAATGAAAGGCACATAAAGGATATTGAGAGATGAACTTGCTATAATTTATATGAACTCATTCAGAGGTAAAACACAGATTGTAAGGGGACTGCAGGATAGAGAGGAGAAACTCACAGCAAAAACTAAGGAATGGAGCTGCAGCCACACAAATTCAGCTTGGAAGAGGAGCACAGGTCTCCTTCAGACAGGGTGCTTAACTGCTAACCCTCAGTGCCAAAAGCAATAGCTATCTCCAGCTCAAGGCGGGATGCCTGTATTCCCACACAAGTATTTGGGCTGCAGACAGAGGTAAGCAAATGAAATGTAATAGCCTGTGATAGACAGGCAGTCTGCCCAGGAGATTTGAGGTTCCCTTCTGTTCTTAAATACTGTGAATTTATGAGAATAATGTGCAGGCTGAAGAGCTAGGTCAGTGGGGAGCTTACCCGGGCACACGCATAAGATACAAGTCAGGACTATGATGGAGAAAACACTTAAATAGCACAAACATATCGTGTTTGCTGTTTTTTCCAGAGTTTCAGTTGTGTAAATAAAATATACCCTGTGAAATTTCTGAAAAATCAGGACATTTTGTGAGGTCCTCTGCATGCACAGTGGACAGGAAGGGAGAGATTTATCACAGAACCTGGTTACATCCTTAAATACCTATTCTTCTCATTCCACTATAAGGAGATGAAGTCCCACAGATAACCACAATCATTTTTGTCTCTGATAAAGACTGCTTGAGGTTATCTCCAGCTCTGGCAGCCAGACAAGGCGATTGCCCTCAGTGCAGAGCAGCAGACCCAGCCAGAAAGCGTCAGCCACTCTCCAGGCGACCAGCCCCATGTCTAGCACCTCAGCTGTTCTGCCACCACCTTGGCTTCTGGTGTTTCTCTGATGGATGCTATTTAGCATTTATTTTATGTAATAGTAGTGAAAATTAACACTATTTATGCAAGAAGAGGCTCGAGTAGAGAAAGAAACGTGCTTTTTAGATCCTGCATCGAGCTTCTTGCCAAAACTGCTTTTATCTGTGTGTGTGTTTGTGTGTGTTAAGGAAAGAAAGAGGCAGACAGTGGCAAAGCTGCGTGCGTGCTGGCAAGGGTAAAGAGAGACAGGATAGAGCTTTCTCCCATTTCTTCATGCTTTAGCAGGAGATGCAGGCTGGCAACTTCGCCATGGCTGGTTCTTTCCTTCTGCCCTTGCCTTTGCCTGTGCAGCCCCCCAAAAGCTCCAGCAAAACACTAATCACGATCAGATTTTCTGTCAATCAAGCTGATGCTTTGCAACAGATCCCAGACTGAATAACCCATAAAACCATGTGCTCACTGGTTTAGGTTGTCCTGGACTTTTCAGAAATCGCGTTTAAGTTTCCCCTCTACTCCCCAAAAGCACAACCTGCATAGTGATGAAGAAATCCCCTCACCCCATAAGCATTTTTTCTTTTCCCCCTGCTTACTGAGAGATTATAAAGCCCTGTTTTAAGCACACTGCGATCAGGTCAATGAGACTGTCTGAAAAGTCTGCAAGCAACCTGGCACAAGCTACTGTGAGACATGGGCTAGCACGGTAGTTTAAACAGCAGTAAAATCCAAAGCAATCAATGTTCACCCTGCTGAAAATTGAAGGTTTTGAACGTGGAGACAAACACATTATTGTATTAGTAAGCCAAACAACATCAAACTGATCACATTATATAGTTATTGTCAACTGGATTTCAACAAATCCCTCAATTTTAAGACGTATGGATTTTCAAGGACTTTTGCACTCAGAGTGCAGATGGCAGGAACCCAGCGCAGAGCTGACAACCAGCTTGCTGCAGCACTCAGCAACCTGCAGACATGATGCTAGCAGCTGCTTATTACACCTTCCTCCAGGGTTGATGCAGAAACACAGCCTCTTTCCTAGCAAAATGATCCACAGCACAGCGTGTGCTAGGCTGTTTTAATGGAAAAGCTGCAGCCTCCTTAATCCTCTCCAAGCATCTTCTTCCTCCAAGGGAAATCCATTGCTATTCTGTTCTGAAGATGGACAAGTATGTATCCCCTTCCATAGCAGCAACTAAAAATCCAACTAGCCAACACAGTCGCCCCCCAGATGAACAGATAACCTGCCAGTTATTACTCTTCCTGTGCTGATGGAGCTTTCTAATTCCAGCAATGCTTCCTGCTCTCTGCACAGTCTTCTCCAGGGAAGCCTCCTGAGAAGGCTGTAGAGGGGGCTCCAGAGACTGCGCTCCACATTTGCTGTCCCTGTGTCCTTGAAAATGCTTTGCTGTGGAGCACATTTCATGCCCAATATGAAGGCAGGTT
Organism: Phaenicophaeus curvirostris; assembly: GCF_032191515.1. Classification (NCBI taxonomy): domain Eukaryota; kingdom Metazoa; phylum Chordata; class Aves; order Cuculiformes; family Cuculidae; genus Phaenicophaeus; species Phaenicophaeus curvirostris. The sequence continues at coordinate 187,380,882 of NC_091392.1, forward strand.
GCCTTTTCCTGTGCTCACAGGCAGTGGTGGGCTGTCTGAGACTCCTGCCAGTGCCTTGTTATCTATCATGCAGAGCTTCTGTGCTCTGGATAGCCAAGTCATGCCCAGGATATCCTGGCATTTCACCCACATTAGAATCATGGAATCACCAGGTTGGAAAAGACCCACCGGATCATCAGGTCCAACCATTCCTATCAAACACTAAACCATGCCCCTTAGCACCTTGTCCACCCATCCCTTAAACACCTCCAGGGAAGGTGACTCAACCACCTCCCTGGGCAGCCTCTGCCAGTGCCCAATGACCCTTTCTGTGAAAAATTTTTTCCTAATGTCCAGCCTGAACCTCCCCTGGCAGAGCTTGAGGCCATTCTCTCTCATCCTATCACCTATCACTTGGGAGAAGAGGCCAGCACCGTCCTCTCCCCACACCCTCCTTTCAGGTAGTTGTAGAGAGCAATGAAGTCTCCCCTCAGCCTCCTCTTCTCCAGGCTAAACAACCCCAGTTCCCTCAGCCGCTCCTTGTAACACTTGTTCTCCAGCCCCTTCACCAGCTTCGTTGCTCTTCTCTGGACTCGCTCCAGAGCCTCAACATCCTTCTTGTGGTGAGGGGTCCAGAACTGAACACAGTATTTGAGGAGCGGTCTCACCAGTGCTGAGTACAGAGGGAGAATAACCTCCCTGGACCTGCTGGTCATGCCATTTCTGATACAAGCCAAGATGCCACTGGCCTTCTTGGCCACCTGGGCACACTGCTGGCTCATGTTCAGTCGCTGTCAACCAATTCCCCCACATTTTTCTCCTCCAGGCGGCTTTCCAGCCAGACTTCTCCTAGTCTGTAGCACTGCATAGGGTCTCTCCTCAGCCTCCTCTTCTCCAGGCTAAACAAGCCCAGTTCTCTCAGGATCACAGGGAACATGGAAGGCATAGAATCTGGTTCTTGGACTGTATATATTTCAAATGTATTTTGTGCATCTCTACATTGCCATGAACAAGACAGTCAAACTGTATTTCTCCCAACCTCATCTTCAGCATTTGCTTCTGCTCTACTGGGCCCACCAGTTGTGCCAACACAGGGTGACCAGGACCACTGTACTTCCTTGGATGATAAACAACCCACCTTTTGGCAAAGTCGTTTTTCAGCTGTTTCAGCCGTCTGGCTCTGAGCAGTCGCAAAACCACTTGTGCCAGTACAGCACAGGTGGTAGCATGGTGGGTGGGAACAAAAGGGCAGGGAAAGGAGATGGGGGCAGCGGCTGATGGAGAACTGTCTCCACACGGGGCTGTGGCTTTGTGGTGAGCAGCAATCCATCTCTGTTCTCTCACTCCTGCAGTACGTTCCTTCGCCCACCTGTTACCATATTACATCTTGGCTCTGGAACAATCATTTTGCAGCCGCATCATGAAACAAGTCAAGGTTCTTGGCCTCGCTTCTAAAAAACCCTGCAAAATATTTATTTTTAAACTAGATCAGCTTTTCAGTCACAATTTAGAGCACAGATGTAATTCCTGTACAATTCAATGGGCAGTATGACACAGCACGGGCTGGAACAAGAGAAATGCAATTTACAGCAGCTGCTGCGACTGCTGCATACAGTAACACCATTGAATCGTGCGAGTCAGGACCAAAGCAGGGTGTGTGTGTCCACAAAAGACTTCACAACAATAACTACAACATTTTTCAACCCCCTTTTTAAGCTTAGCTGCTGCAATTTGTTGAACTGCTAATGATGTAAGACTTCTTAAAGGAGTTGATTTTCTTTTAAGGCTGGTATGGTAAAGATAAAGGATGCACATAGTGTACATTGCCAGACTTTGTGATGAAGGCTGAAGAGATAAACATGGAATACAAGCTGTTTTTTTGATGTTGATGCCTATGACCTTTATCTCCAAAATTAAACTTCAAAAATAAATAATAAAACAAGTGCTATAAATGAAATTCCAAAAATGGCCACTTTAGTTATTTGAAGAAGAGAAAGACTACTTAGACAGATATTTTTAACCCCTGAGACTACAGGTCTTTAACATCTGAGCAAAGCTTTGAGTTTGGAGACAAGCAGTGGGCCTCTGGGGAGGAGTGTGATGGGGATTAATACAGTGTACAATTATCCAGATTTGGCTCATTGTCTTATACTGAACCCAGGGGAGTTTATTGCCAAGGTGAGTGTGCAGGTAGCAGTGAGAGAATCAATCAGAGAAGCGCTGAAGCTCTTTCCTCAGCAGCCCTATCTGCTTACATTGCTGTGCCCTTTCAGTTGAGGAATAAATCACTGTCTCCATTACCAGGTGTACCACAGTGATGAACTACACCCCAGCGCCTCAGTTTCTCCTGGGGAATCTCACTGCACTCTCCAGACAGTTCAGTCTGCAGTTCATACATCACCTTTGCTGCTGGCCTGAAGGACACAGGCAAGACATGACTATATCATGAAATGGCAGCTCAAATTAAATGGTGATTCGCTTTTTTGCAGCCCATTAATAGCAAACTGTCTCTAATTATTGTAATTTGTGGCAATAAGTGACAATACCAGATTTGTCTGGAAAAAAGATAATTTACTATCTAAAATGAGGGACATGAAATTATTTTGTATGCGGGTGCTGCTGAAAGACACAGTTTGCATTGCACAGGGGGACCATCACAGAAGGTTAGACCAACACTACCTTTGGCTATAAAACTTACCAAGGAACTTGGTAAATAAATGTCCAGAGCTGCAGCTGCTGTGGGTGGGGTTTTGGGGCTTTGCACTGACAACTGGAAAGCACGATTTAAAACGTGGATTGGGTTTCTTAGGGCCTTCTCTAGTCATGTTCTGAAGCTCTGAGCTTCCCTGGCTGCTTAGGAGAACACCCTGGCTCCATGGAATGTCTTTTAACCCAAAGAGTTGTCTCAGATATTTCATTTCACACTTGCTTCCATGTTGCCTTCAGGTACAATGATGTCAGTAGGAGCTTTGCTTCATCTACCTTCATAAGTACTTTTCCTTCTGTGAACAAGGAACTTTGTGCTGCTACTTTTATTTTTAACTTTCCCCAAAGCTCTCACTTAGGTCCCTCATGAAGCCTCTTACAGGAATGGGGCTGTCATGAAAAATCCTCCCTTACGGATTAATAACTAATCTGAAGAGGTTAAAAGATATGAAATAAAAGGTGGAAATGGTGAGGCAGTTTTTCACAATGAAGGAGAGAACCACTGGGGTTTCCATAAGTGATTTGGACAAGGGGTGAACAGTGAGGTGCCAAAATTTGCTGAAGTTGCAAAATTGTCAGGGAGTAACAATGACAACTGGCTACGAAGAGCTGCAGATGGGATTTTTTGCTGTGGAGTGACTTGGAGGATAAAATGGAAGATGAAATCCAACAATGATAAATGTTAAGTAATGTGCATAGGGGAAAACAATCCTAACTATGTATGCTCAGTGATGGTCTCTAAACTAGCTATTATCATCGGGAAGAGATTTGACCAGCTTTCTGAAATACAAGCTAATCACTCAGTGGTGGTCAAGAAGGTAAATATGATGTCAGGAGTTATTCAGAAGAGAACAGAGAGGAAAATAGAAAACACCATTAGGATGGAAGTACTCAGACCCTGAATACTGAATACAGTTCTGGTAACCCTACCTTAAAAGCATATACTAGAACTAACAAACAAGATAAGGATACTGAAGATAAGGGATGGCTTTTATGGGAAGTGACTGCACATGTGAGGACATGAAGCTTACAGAAAGAATGACTGAACAGGGGTAAGACAGTGAGATGTCCTATTATGAATGACCTTGACAAAACAAAAGATAATGGCTCTTCCCAGTTTCTCAATGAATAAGTTTTAAAAGAAACAGAAAAGTACTGTTTTATTTAAGCTATGGAAATTGTTGCCACAAGATATAAGACAGGCATAGATGAGTTGTAGAAGGGATTAGATACAAATAGCATAAGAAAAAAATTAAATGCTGTTACAAACAAAGAAGGCAATCCAACCTCTAGCTCAAGAAAATGGAAATACATGTTTCCACAAGGATATAAGCAGGAAAGGACATAGAAGTATAAGCACGCGCACAAACACAGCTATTCCTAAGCCAGAAGAGAACACCAAGGAACAATCTCTCTGTTTGCTGTTTGTACGTCCTTCCGTAAGCATCCTTCCCCAGTCACTGTCAGATGCCAGTCACTCCCTTCCCCTGAGAATCACTGTCGCCGTTGTCAAGCCTTGGTCTCTGCCCTCAGGTCTCTAACTGAAGGTGATACTTCTCACACAGCCAGTACCTGGCACTGAGACACTGGCAGCTGGCTTGAGCTGTCTAAAAGAGAAGGTGCATTTGTATGCGATCATCTCTGTTCAAAGAGCAGCATCTGTCTTTTACTAAGAAAGGCGTGGTAGTAAAAGTAAACAAGTTCACACTGCCGATTACTGTGCCAGTGGGAAACTGAATTGCAGAATACTGAGATCTACTGGGATCTGACAGGCAAGAACTCTTTATTCTGTCCTCATCTTAAGATTGGGAATGTAGCCTGACAAAATTAAGTTAGTAAATGCCATGTTTACAGAGGAGCTTGGAGCCTCCTGTTTGCTAGTTCTTATGCATCCTACACGGCATCCTGCTTTTGAGTTCAACTGTAATATTATGGTTCAACTTAAGGAGAATAATGAATGGTTTTCCATGACTTTTATTCTCTTTTCCAGGACTGCTACATCTTGACTGCCCCTAGAGACAGTGGGCACAGCCCAACCCTCCCTCTTTGACCCTCCTGTGCTTTTTGGAAAGGCGCTGTCAAGCATGTGTGCAAGGGCAGGATTGGTACTTGCAATCAAATATTTTAATGTACTTCACACTCCTCAGCCCATATTAAAAATAGAGTAAGGGTCCTGATGCCATGCTTTTCTTTTGTGATATAAAATAAACCTTATGACTGATGGGAGGCTCAGGCTTGCAGGAAAAACACATGAGTCTCTGCCCTAATGATGCTGCATGTTCATTCCTTTCTTATGGTTCAATGGACTGGTCTGGAAATGGTGAACGTGTAAAAGGATGCCACATTTCCAAATTGTTGAGAAATGAATAATGCATTGGGAAGCAAACATAAGCATTATTTCTCTTCTAATCAGTATCATGAAGCATTTTACAAATTAACCACTTTTCCCAGACACTTACAGTATTAAGTAGCCCTAGGCTGAGCCCCTATCAGGGTGGACGGTGCCATCTGCATTCAGAAAATTGCCTATACATTTATTAAATTGAAATTCACCCATTAATTAATCCTGTCAGCATTTTCCCTGGAAACTCTCATTAGCACATTGAGCTAATTACTACAACCAGCAGCACTACGGGGTATGCGTATGGACAGGGTGGGGAGGAGGGGAGGATATTCTAACTTAATAATGGAAAGGATGCCTTATTCTTGCATTCACATTAAAATCAAATTGACAAAGTCAGAATAACTTTCAAGTGATATAAACGTGTCATTTTGTTTTCCTTCCATAGTGGAATCTTTGCTGCAGGAGGAAAAAATGTCTTCAGAACACGACAGAAATCTTCTGAAGCTGATAAACCAGAAGGAATGAGACAAGGAAGAGCATTCAAACTGGCACTTAGTGATGTTAAGCTGGGCAAGAGCCCTTGTCTGGTGTACTTATTCCCGTGTTTGATTATGCATCCCCACTTCTAAACGTTTCCTCCAAGCCTGTGAAATCAAATTTCCCTCCTCCATGGAGATCAGTAGAAAGATGCCTACAGGGTACCTGGGGAGAGGCTCTTTATTAGCAAGCACAATGACAGGATGATGCGTAACAGTTTTAAACTTAAAGAAGGGAGATTTAGATTAGAAATTAGGAAGACATTTTTTACTATGAAGGTGGTGAGGCACTGGCACAGGTTGCTCAGAGAAGCTGTGGCTGCCCCATCCCTGGAGGTGTTCAAGACCAGGTTGGATGGGGCCTTGGACAGCCTGATCTAGTGAGAGATGTCCCTGCCTATGGTGGGGGGGTTGGAACTGGATGATCTTTAAGGTCCCTTCCAACCCAAAATATTCTATGATTCTTCTAGTTACCCATTCCTATATAATTCTGTGATGCAATGTATACTCTCACCCAGCAAAAGCAAACTGCAATTGTGTAGCAATACCATGCAGTTCCTTTACTCCAGCCTTACTTACTCAGGATAGTTTAATCCCTGCTTGTTATGGCAACAGCACCTAGAAACCCTGGCTGGACAGGAAGACTCAGGTGCACCACAGAGTTATCTTCACCTTCTCAGTTTCTCCAGTGATGTGAGCCAGGGTAAGTGTTTAGCATGCCCAAACCAATTAACCATCTGAACTTGAACGTTTTCCATTGACATTTCTGATAAAATATTTTCGTCAGGTGTCCCACAGGTTAAGAGTGGTTGTGCAGTCAGGGGCTATGGCTCAGTTGATTGATAATTCTTTTTTATGCCATGGTAACTGCATCCCCATGATGAATGTCACTGTACAAACATCAAATGAAACACAGTGAAAACTTGTTGGAGAGCCTGCTGGCTAACCTGACAAGACAACAGGTGGATGGAGAAAATGGCAGCATAGAGAAATGAAATTACTTTTAAAGGTTTAGGGTAGAAGGAGGCAAATACTAAATCTACAAATCTTAACTCTACATTGAGTCACTTCACCAGCACACTCAGTTGCCCATACCAAGCATTGTACAAGCTTGCCATATGCTGCACATTGATACAAAGGAAAGAGTATTATTTTAACAACTCTCCTCCTTCATCACCCACTTGTAGCATAAATGCAAATATAACCATTATTTGCAATACCGCCCACATAAGCTGCTACACCTTCCACATGGGCAGTCCCCCACCTGCAAAATGGGAGCATCCAGGGAGAGGAATGGTAACAGTCAGATCATGTACAGCAAAATACAGCTGGCAGATGAGCACATTATCCAGCTGACAATACCAGGACACATATGGTGTAAATACCACAGCAACACGTGGGCTTTCCAGAGTCACATAGCAAAAAGGGTAGGATCTGAGGGTGTACAGTGAAAGACAACATTGGGAGTATCTTAGGGAACCCAACTGTCAGGTTTGACACGTGTTGATCTTTTTAATAGCTGAAAACTAGGTCAAGCTCCACAAGCCTGCATCCTGCAGGTTCTGCATATATTAAACAAGTATCAAAAATGAGGGTCTCTTCTCATGATACAGCAGAGTACAGGACACACTTGTAAACAAGACACTCTACACAAGGTCACTGTAAAAAAATCCCACCCCAATTAAACATGATTTGCTTTCACTAATTGTACTGCAGTCAATTCTTGTAAGTATAATTATATAAAGCTCTAAGCAAAGATACACGCAGGTACTTACCATTGAGCCCATCAGCAGTCCCAATTCTTAAGCACTCTCCTACATGCATAACTTTTCTTAAGCCTTTTATCCCTTCAAAGTCAGTAGGACAGTTCCCATGTGCAAAACAGCTCTAACACACACGTGCTTTCAGAATCAGACCTTAAGTAATGCTTTGTAAAGTCAAAACCACTTTCTGTTTAATGAATAATAGAAAAATAGTTTCTTTTACAAAAAGGCAAAATTCTTTTAATGCAGCTAGGACCCTGATTTCAAATAAAAGACTGGATTATTTCAACTTGCTATGGTTTATATTCAGCCTTCCTTTCCTTTTAATACTAATAGATTTCAGCTGTACCCCTCCAGCAACAAATAAATTCTCCTGTGGCTAAAACAATTGTATAAATAGGGATGCTAATGTACTTCCTTCAGCTGATTAGTACTAAGCTGTAGAGACAGTAAGTTTAGCTTGTACATGCATTATAATTTCTATTAACTTCTGCCCCCAATTTCTATATGAAGATACTCTAGCAGAGAATTAACATGAAATAAGCACAAGATGTAAAACAATTCTGGTGTTCAAAAATGAAAAGAAGAAAATTATAAGGAAGAACTTCATCTGTGTAGTTCATGCCAGATGGCTGCTTATTTAAGTAATCAAGTTAAGCAAGATGCATTTAGGACTGTCTTGTTTAATTTGATTATTTAAATGAATAAAATGCTTGTAAGGCAATGTTTTTTTGCAGATGTAATCAGGACATATTTGACCGTGGTTCATCTTTGTTGATTTTGTTACAGTTAGATCCCAAGTGAATTAGTTCATCATTTCTCTACGGAGCTAAACTGGAGCTTACAGGAGTAATGTTTTAGATCAGATGAGAATTATCCTGATGCACCAACTGATATTACACTAATGCCTAGCAGATTAATGCTGTAGCAAATTTGCATGTAATGAACATGGACCATAACCCTTCACTGAAGCGCATATCCCCTTGTGCTTACCCCAGATAATGTGCCTTTTCCCTATCGACAAGGAACTGAGAAGTTTCTGTAATTCCTATTTTATGCATTCAACAAAGCTACAACCATAACTGTAAAGGTATTGAGTAGTTACTGGTATGTGAGCGATCACATAAATAACATTAGTGATTTTAGCGACTGAACTAACACCACCCAAAGTTTCCACATTTCTTCAGTCTACAGTACAAGTTTCCAACCCATATAGACTTCAACAAAGATAACTACTTATATCATCAATAAACAATGCTGTTCTACCCATTTTCCAAGCAAACTTTGGGAGTGGCTATTATTTAGGGCTTGCTCCAAAATTTTCCACTGAAACTACTTTTATAGAAAACTTAAATTTAAAATGGAACATCTTTTCATTTTTACTAAAAGGATTTATTCTCTCCGTGGAACATTCTGCCCCTTCTGTCCCAGTGAGCTGTGTCCCAAGCAAAGCACATTTTGATGGGGACATGCCATTCTGAATACTCAGAGGAACTCAAAGTGGGGATCCTTTAGGTTTGGTGGATTCACCTGTCATAGGTTGGTCAAACACTGGAACAGGCTTCCTAGAGAGACAGTCAATGCCCCAAGCCTGTCACCGTTCAAAAGACATTTAAACAACGCCTTTAATACCATGCTTGAACTTTTGGTCAGCCCTGAATTGGTCAGGCAGTTGGACTGGGACCTACAACTGAAATTTCCCTTCCCCTTTCCCTTTTCCCCTCCTCTTATCCTTGACTCAACTTAACTGCTGAGGCACAACTTACTAAAATTAGCCAGTAGTGTACTTTGTGAAATTTAGTCCAGCTAGAAAACCCAGACTATGCAGGTATGAATCATCTCAGGGCATTTCTATATCAAAGCTTTCAGGTCTATAATTTGATAAATTCTTTTCTTAAAGCCCAGGAAGAGACCAGTAGCTTTGTTCACTGTGGAAAAGTATTTGATTGCCAACCAAATGCTAATAATTTAATTTCATTGAAAATACCCAAATTTGGAAATTCTTTTTATGCTTTTTCTGTTTGTCTTGCCGTCAGTTTGTAATTGGCTGGGGAGGAGTGCATGGGAATGTGGAAAATTAGGGTCACATATCTACCCTCAAGTGATGTGAGATGACAAATTTAGATATGAAGCAGATGAAAAATTGAACCTGCCTTTCCCTCTATTTGAGTCAAGATCCCGAGCAAAGCCTTTGGCTTCAATTAAATGCTACATTTTTTCCCCTAAATTTAATTTTATTGAAAATATTCTGATGTATACAATTAATACTTTTAAAATAACAGAAGGAAACAGTAGGGCAGCCTCTCTATATTTGCGCAGACATTTGTTACAGTTACTCTATAGAAACCACTCTGCTTGGCTCATGACTGGATTTTAGACATAATTAGAAGAAACTGTTTACCTTTTAGAACATCAGCTAATTATATTTCAAGCTCACAAACTACAGTTGTTTCTTATTACCCACATATGTAACTGTAAAAGCAGAGCAAATGTTACTATGATAACATGGCATTCCTCTCCAAAGTTTACAAAAGCAGGGTGAACTAACGGAAAAATAATCACTAAATAAAGTACCAACTGGCCTGGTTTCTAGGCTTGCTTTTAACTTTTTCCCTTTTTTGGCTATTTAATAAAAGACACCACATTTTTTTCTACTTTATTTTTACCCAGATATGAAATGGCTAACAATAACTCTTATCTTTTTCAGTAGAGAGTTGAAACATGTTGGTTCAGATGAATAAATATGAAATTTGAGTGTTAAAAAAAAAATTACAACTCTGTTGCTCTATTTCCTTGTAAAGAAGCAGATAAACAAGAAAGTTTAGTTCCATTATGTAGACTAATTCCTTTACTTGTTAGGACCAGGCACAAATTTATGCTACCTTGAACACAAAGAAACATGACTAATCCGTGCATTAGTAAATTAAGATTCTTGTAAGATCCTTTCATGGTCAATAACACTTACAGAAGTTCTCATCAGTACATTTTGCAGAATGCTTTTATTTTGACAAATTTAAATAGAACGAATGCATCAGAGTATGAATCAATTCTGCTCAATCCTTCTGACACCACGATGTTGGTGAGTTACTTAATCTTAGCTGAATATGGGAATAATTTATTTGATTTCTGAGTACAATTCTATGTGTTAATGCAGATCTCGTTCTGAATTTCTTATTGAAACACCTACCTCCTCCTTCTTTTTATAGAAAAAAATATGACTAACTTCTTGTAGCTCCATCATCCATGTTTAATTCATGTAAAAAACATGGTCTGGTACCACGTAAGTATCACTGGCATATGAATCCAAATACATGAATTGCTCGGAATGTAAAGATGTCTCAGCACAACTGAAGTGTTTTAAAATTATTAACCAGTAAATTCTCAACATTCTACAGAAATACAGATTAGTTCCTTATATTTCAAATGGATTGAGCTTGTAGGGCTGTAATTGCTTCTAAAAAATAAAAATATAAGGGACCAAATTCCTTGCTAGAATGTAAAAGTGCAGAACCTGAAATTCACTTAGATCCTGCTGATTCCTAAAGTGATTCACAGATAAATCAAGCTTTTTTTTAACCAAAATTCTGGATATGCCATTGGAGTAGATGACCCCCTGAGGTCCCTTCCAACCCAAATTATTTTTTTATTCTACTCTTCTATCAGAAGGTAGTAAATTGTCTTAGACAGCTGCTCATCCTGGAGCCAAATACTTGTTACTATAAACCTTACGGGGATAAACCAGAGTAGATTCAGAGATACTGTGTAATTAATTGCAGAGGAGGCTTTGTCCATAGTCTCAGACACATGAACTGCACCTACAGAAAAGAGAAAAGTTAAGGAAACAATATAAAAATGAATAAAATATATAACATGTTGGTTTATAATTCAGTTAAGCACAGTGAAGTACTGAAATTACCACTGAGCTTTCTGGAAGAAAAATATGTTACCAATATTTTGGGAAGCATGAAATTCTACAAATCATTATTTTCTGACAACCCAGGGATCATAATTGATGTTTTCTCACATTCAAGATGCTACACAAAAAGCAAGCAATTGGGCAGTAGGCAGGAACGCTCAGTCTTTTGAAGAGCTTTTATTTTATTAAGATTACTGAAAAAACCCTGAGATAACAAGAGAATCCTAGTGAAGTGCTTAGTGTACTTCTTTATTGTTCATTCAGACTGTAGCAGTGTCTAACCTGAGAGCACAGCTCCATTGTGCTAGGCATGGTCCGGAAATGTAATTAGGGAAAGAACCTGCAAGGAAAAAGACAGAGATTTTCTAACCGGGCAAAAATATAAGAGTGACTTATCCAAGGTCACAGGGCACATCAGGGGCAGCACTGCAGTCAAAACTCACATCTCCTGACTCCCAAGCCAAGAATCACCAAGCCAACAGAAGCATGAGGCAAAAGATGTAGCAGAAATTTAGGCTCTATGAATCCAGGGCTCCTAGACAGCTCTGACTCTTCTTCTCTGCTGCAGTATTATTAAAAGCATGCCACGATCAGTGACTTAAAATAACCAAATAACCTTGCTTTGGTGTGTCTGCAGCCATTATCCACACAACTTTGCAATTCTCCTCCCCAAGCTGCCACTCAGCCTGGACTGTTTGATGCCTGCTGCCTTTGTGAAAGCTTCTGAAATTAATGCTTTAAAGCCTGTAAGAGCAGCTCAGAAGGGAAAAAAAATGTCAGTTTTACATTTTTAGGAAGATGCTCTTATTCCTGTCACAGCTGAGTTTTGGTGGCAGCTCGTGAGCAGAATAGTAAGTGGGATTTTTTGTTGGGTTTTCCCAGGCCTGTTTGTCTGGGCTGTGGGGAGCCATACTTTTCTCATTTGTTTCTTTGCTGTAGTTACCCCATCGGAAGTCAACTGCTCAGCAGAGGCTACCTGAGCGTGTGTGTGACCCAAGAGAGAGAACACACAGCCCTAAGACATTTGAACCAGATTGTGCCATATTCCCCATCTTCAGGGATGGAGAAGGCCCTATATTTTTTCTGCTCACTACTCCTCTAATCCTTTGCCAGTCAAGTGCCTGTATCCATGTCTATACAACATGCCAGTGCAAATACTTCTATCTGTGAGCTCAATAGACTTTCTCCAGATCTGCTAGCCATCCCGTAGGGAAGAATTTAGTCTACACCAACAAAGCAAGTTCATACTAACTCATTCAGAAAGAATCCTCCCAGAACAGTCAAAGTGATGATATGCATCTCAAAGGACTAATCTAGCTCTCTGGAGAGCAAAATCAGCTCTCAGTCATGCAGTGGGTGCAAGTCTCAGTTAACATAATAGCAAGTTATAACAGTCTGAAGTTTCAAGCCTTGGTCACACAGATGGCAAAGACACCACAAACCATACAAAATTTCTCCTGTAAACTAACAAAAGTTGTCCCAAGAGCAGTGAAATAACTGATACTTAATTGGCCACAGTTTGCATTGTCTCTCAGTTCTCACTGTAATCATTACTGCTGTTCCTCCCATCATCTACAACCGCCCTACGATACCAAATATCAAAACTAAAGTTATCGATATGTCCTCAGCACGCCTCCTACACCTCTCCCTTGTCCTCAAAATGTCTTAGTTCTCTCATCTTCCATCTCTAAATTCCCCAGTGCAACACTCTCTCAGCCTGTCATGTTATGTTCGCAGCCCCTGGGCAGCTGTCATGGCAAACGGCACCACGCGCCACAGTTGATTGGGTAATACCTGTGTTAATTGGGCAGTCCACACACATGTGCTGTCTGGTCAACTGGATGGACTCTTTTGCAGAACAAGACAGTAATTTGAGGGTCTCTCCTCCACTTAATCACTGGTTTTCACAAAACCTGTTAGAATAACAGGTCCTGCACTGGGAGCAGAACAACCCTATGCAGTGCTACAGACTAGGAGAAGTCTGTCTAGAAAGCTGCCTGGAGGAGAAAGACCTAGGGGTGTTGGTTGACAGCGACGGAACATGAGCCAGCAAGCAGTGTGCCCAGGTGGCCAAGGCGGCCAATGGCATCTTGGCTTGTATCAGAAACGGTGTGACCAGCAGGTCCAGGGAGGTTATTCTCCCTCTGTACTTGGCACTGGTGAGACCGCTCCTCGAATCCTGTGTTCAGTTCTGGGCCCCTCACCACAAGAAGGATGTTGAGGCTCTGGAGTGAGCGACGAAACTGGTGAAGGGGCTGGAGAACAGGCCTTATAAGGAGCAGCTGAGAGAGCTGGGGTTGTTTAGCCTGGAGAAGAGGAGGCTGAGGGGAGACCTTACTGCTCTCTGCAACTACCTAAAAGGAAGTTGTGGAGAGGAGGGTGCTGGCCTCTTCTCCCAAGTGACAGGGGACAGGACAAGGGGGAATAGCCTCAAGCTCCGCCAGGGGAGGTTCAGGCTTGACATCAAGAAAAAATTTTTCACAGAAAGGGTCATTGGGCACTGGACCAGGCTGCCCAGGGAGGTGGTTGAGTCACCTTCCCTGGAGGTGTTTAAGGGACGGGTGGATGAGGTGCTGCGGGGCATGGTTTAGTGATTGATAGGAATGGTTGGACTCGATGATCCAATGGGTCTTTTCCAACCTAGTGATTCTATGATTCTGTGTGAATATATAAATATTAACAGTAGTATAAATGTACAATATATTTGAGGCCTCCTGCCAAATTGGGCTGAAGTGTCCAAGAGATTAAAACTGTGCCAAGAGAACTTGCAGAAAGACAGATGGGTAGGAAGACAGGATGATCACATCTTATTTTTTCCATTAGGAAAACAAGCTAAAAAGAAAAAAATATCTGCACATCTACAATGCATTGTTTGTATTTATGCGTTATTGTCAGACTTAATTAAATTCTTTTTTAAGATCTGAGTTCTTTACTTTATACCAGGATAAAACAAAACAAAACAAAAAAGCAGAAGTTTTATCAATTAATTTTGAAGAAAAGATTGATTGGCAGATGAGCTGTTGTGCCTAAACATGAAAAATCCTGCAGAACTTTTTTTTAAAATTAATATTAACTTTCATCATCTTAGCATTCCAAAAAGCTAAATGAGAACTTTACAGTGGAGCTACTCGTTGAGTGTATTTTGTATTTTGTGCTTCATCAAAGTGGGAGAAAAAAAAAACAACCAAAAAAGCAGCATCATGCATTAAACACTACAAAATCTTCAAGGAAGATGATGGAGACTGTTGTTAAGGGCATTTGACTTTCATCATCTTTAGAGGGAGATAAAAAAAGAAAATAAGATTACTTTGGAAAAAAATACGAACAAAATCAGTCAAATTGTAAAGCCTCTGCTAAAACACTGGTCTTGGCAAGTTATACTGGGGAGTGGGGGGGAAAGTAGCTCCTGTGACCATAATGTGTATTTTTTTTTAACATTTACAAATTATTTTTTACTTAGCCACGCAGGGAGCCTACTTTCAACCCTCAATTTGAAAATCATGGAGGCTTTATAAAGTCTTCCACCTGCATCTCTTTTTTGCATCACAGTTCTTTATCCTCTAAAGGATGAAAACCCTGGCATATAAAAACTTTGTTAAGCTGTCACTATCAATAGAGTAAAAAAAAAATGGTTGACAAAGAAGAAACAAATTGCATCTTCTAATAAGTTTCCTTCATGCTCTTGTTAAAAGCTATAACCTCTGATGTTAACTAAATTTAACCCATTCTGACCCTCGTGGTGGCCCTTAACCTTTTCTTTATTCTGCTTCCTGTGATTGCTGAAGAAAACTGGCCCAGCCATTGGAAAAGCACTCTCTGTTGCACACAAAGCCCCAGCCCTGTTGCTAGTCTGTCAGGAGGGATAGAATAGACGGGGAGGTCAGCACCTGTGCAGAGAAGCAGGTGACAGGGAACTGCTTGGACCATTCTGGGGCAAGTTGTAATAGTTTCTACCCTTTAAATATCGCACTGTAGTTTCGGGTATTCAAGGCAGCGAAGTTCACATTTTCTTTGTGAATGCAGACTTTAAACAAATTAATCTATTGCTGTTCAACTGACTGTAAAATTAGTAGATTTACTGTTGCAAAAAAAAAAAAAAAAAAAAGAGAGAGCTTTCACTTCCACTTTAATAAGGTCACGGATGTGTCCTAGGCTGCCAACAAAAGCAGCTTTTAAAATCTTCGCAGCTGAACCCCAGCAACTTGCAAAGGCTGTAGAACAATGTCTTAGATGTACAGTGGAAACTCCTCTCCCTACAGTCAAGACGTAAAACCAGGCAGTTAAAAAACTTCCTACACTGGGAAGTTTTAACTTTAATTGTGTCTCGCCCCAGGGACCCACGGGCTTCCTTTATGATTAACATTTTAATAAATTCAGTCAGCCTTGCTTTTCTGGGAGCAAAATCAGTTCTTTCCCTGGATTTAGTAAATCAGTACAAGCAATTTAACGGCAGAGCATGCGTCTTCAAAAGACTGTTTTTATTCCTGCAACAGAGGCAGATCTCAGAAACCAAACAATACTTCAGCTGTTTCAACTGTCTTTGTGTTTTCTGTGCAGGGCATCAGTTAGCAGTGACTGGTTAGCATTCAATAGAATTTATCGGTTTGCTTTAATATTTTGGCGTCTCTTGTTAGATAAAATGTGAGAAGTTGTGTAGGAAGCAACTTTCAAAAGCTGGGGATGGAAGAGGAGTAACTGAGCTACTCCAGAATCCAGGCTCTGAACCTACTACATCCCCAGAATTTCTGTATCCTTTAAATACTTGTTTATTCTGATGTGTTTTCTGCCATATGGCAGCACTCAGCCCATCACAAGGGAGCTTTTCATCTGAGTTAGGTGTGAAAGTGTTTTATAAATACTAACAGGAAAAGTAATATTAAGGAGTGCAGAGGGAAGCCTACGGCTCCTCTCTTAACAAGGGGACTGCAGAACCACACGGCCATGGTTATAGCTATCAGAAAGGTGGAGGTGAACCATGCTAGCTGCTGCTAAAGAGCAGGGGTGGAGAGGAGAAAGAGAGTCTGTCCAAGCCTTCCCCAAATCTTCCACGCTGAAATGCCCTGCAGAGGCAGGAATTATACAGATAAACAGGCAGACAGGGATGCATAGAGCCCATGGCCCTCCAGGTGTTCAGTACTTTTGAAAACACAACTGTGCAGGAGACTAATCACAGATTTAGTAATAAGACTGGAAAAAAACCTGCTGTCCCACCCACTGCTACTGAGCCCCAGGCATTGCATAAATCCAACAATATCACTAACAAATTCCCAATGATCTTATTTGGCACTTGAAATATTATGGACCAGATATTGAGAACTACAGCTCCAGTTTTGAAGGCAACAAGACGTTCATGGCAGATCAAAATACAACTCATCCTCCACCCAAAGCGAGTAGATATGAGCTCCTTGCAAGAGTAAGGCACTTCAGCAGCTCACTTCTTCCTCTCACAAAATGAATAACTGGAGTCTGAATGAAAGTAAACTAGAGTCTTGGGTCTCCAGGAGAGCACTCTGTCATCCAGCTAAGGGCATTCTCATTCTCTGTTGGGTATTGCAAGCGGCCAACCATACTTAGAACAAATAGCTTCAGGGGCAGATTGACCCTGCAATGCAGAAGGACTGGAACAGTTTCCAACATCCTCAGGGAACAATCAAACCCTTGGTCCCCCCACAGATCAGTTGTGAAAGTGGAGGAAGCTTCCCAGCAGCATCTTGAGTCCTGCAAGACCACATTAATAACATCCATACTGGCAGATCACTACACTGTTCATGTTTGAGGGTGAGAAAGCTCTCCATCAACCACCCTTTCTCCTTCTCATACATTTGCATTTAAAATCCTCTGCGGCATGAATCACCTATGGTTTGGCACCAGGTCTAGCAGAACAGGCCTTAATTTGGCACAGAAAATAATAAAGTGAAAATAACAACTTTGCTAACCAGCCTGGGAAACTAAATGTCAAATAGGAAAAAAAAAAAAAAGGCATGCAGATTTAGGAATTAAAAAAATGAATTACTGAGAATATTGTCAGGGGTGGACAGAGGATGATGTGCATCAGGCAAAATAGAAGGGAGAGTTATTATTCACTGCATTTATTATACTAGTGTCCTTCGAATAATTAAGACTGCAATCCCACGGTGACAAGCACATATAAAATACAGCCCCTGGACAATTATAGTGTAAACAGACATGAGACAAAGGACAAGGAGAAAGAGTACAATGAACCCCAGGAAGATCAAGTTAATTGATGACAAACAGCATGAGAAAGTTGCACTATTTCTTGGCACACTAAATTTAATTAGAAAGGCATGAAGTAAAACAAACACCACGTTTAAACTTAACAGAATCAAATAAAGGGAAGAGAGAAGGAATGCAAATTGTATGCTCCAAAGTACCTTGCTTTCATGCAGGCAGTTTATATCACAGTGAAGAGGATTACTAGCTTTGCTGCTCCTACTAACATTGCTGAAAATTATCTGTCTTATGGGGATGGTTCTCAGAGATGCAACAGTACCTGACTGCAAACTGGGCCACTGAGAAGCTCTTCTCTAATGCATATTGCAGAGCTGAGGTTAAAAAGAATATCTCTCCAGGCTCAGGCTCTGCCAAAACTTCCCTTCATGCTTATTCAAATTCCACACTTGCTTTCCAGACCATGAAAAAAGCAGTAAAAACCATTTTTGTCTCACCTTTTCTTATTGTGGAATTCTTCACTCTCCACAAATGGATATGTTAGAATTCCAATGATCTGTGTTTCAAGAGCACCAAAGTGAGATCCAGATTTTTCAGGCACTCTACCAACAGAATAGACTGCAACCACTGTTCCCAAAGAGCTTACAACTGCAAAGGCATAAAGCCTGAGCAAAATCAAGAAACAAATGAAAGCCAGGATGGAAAAAACGACCATTTACATAGAATAGGTGAAGCTACAGTTGTCAGACAGGCTGTTAACACAGCTCACCATCTACCTGGCTGTAAATGGCATTTTCCCATGTTCATTATGGCAGGCAAGGAGTTTTAATAAGGTGCTGTGAATGAATTTCAGATTGTGAACTGATTCTGTAAAGTTTTCTGGATTCACACACAATTACTATACAATGTCTTCTGTGAGGATGGACAGCACAAAAGAATGACAGATTTTTTTATATGTGTGTACCAAAATGACCATACAAAAACGACCAGTGCATGGAATTAAACCATTCTAAAACCACTTTGAAAGCTATCAAAGCAAAACTCATGAAGCTCAGATTTTCATTGCATTTCTCCTTTCTGGGCAGGGAGGTGGGAGATTAAAGTAAGGTCACCTAGCTGCGTCCCAAAGCAAATAAAATAAAAAGTCCTGATCCTTTTAAGCCAGAAGGACAGCAAAAAAGGCCTCTCTCCCAGCAGTTTCCCATGGCTTCATGTTATACCAAGTTCCGAACACAGGCACGCTTTCGGACGAGTGTTGTTCTCAGCTCCAGCCCAGCTGGCCAAACAGCATCCCTGAATAGCCACAAACACCGCGGCTCCTGAAAAGCCATTCTCAGCACACTCTGCTCCACACACGCGTTGCCCCAACAGAACAACAGAACAGCAAACTTGCACGCTGTTTAGTATTTTATTCACTGAGTGTGTTACTTATAGCTGGGGACCTAGGGCTTGTACATTAATTTCAGCTTCTCTTTCAAAGGCAAGCTTTTCTATCTCCAAATTGGAAGGAGGAGCCTGCAACCCTAAGGCAGAACAGCCTACCAAGGAAGGGAACAAATCCAAACACTCCCAAGCAGCTTTCCCATGGACTCCCACAGTGCCACAAATGCACACGCTGCTGACCCCTGCAGACACATCCCCGCCGTGCAGCACCCACACCATGGGCACCCATACCCAGCGACTTAGCCCGCAGCACAACACGCCCTGGCTCCTGGTAGTCCTCGCAGGCAACACCAGCCCACACCATGGCATGTTTAGCCACAGCGGCGGCCGCAGGAGGAGATGGAGGGAATGACTTGGTCTTAGCATGCAGCCAGCTACATTGATGACTCGGGTTCACAGCCTCAACACACACGCAAAGCGCTCCACATGCACATCATCCCCACTCACAGCCACAAAACACCTTCCCGGGAAAGCCACAGCCAAAGCCATCTCCTAGCAGTGGTCCTTAGACACACACACAACCCACCCAGTGCAGCAAAGACACACAGAGAAGCAACAAACTGACACAATTCAACACACTCAGGAAAACAACCCAACAATGGCATAAGCAGAACCAAACAGACACAACACATGTACATTAGCATGGAAATACAAGAAGAACGTACAGATACAGAGAAGCTGGACATGTGCGCTCGCAGACCAGAAGGCCAACTGTAACCTGGGCTGCATCAAAAGAAGCATGGCCAGCAGGTCGAGGGAGGGGATTCTGCCCCTCTATTCCTCTCTTGTGAGATCTCATCTGGAGTATCGTGTCCTGTTCTGGAATCCTCAACATAAGGAGGATGTGGAGCTGTTAGAACGGGTCCACAGGAGGGCTACAGGGATGATCCAAGGGATGGAGCAGGTCCTATAGGAGGACAGGCTGAGAGAGTTGGGGTTGTTCAGCCTGGAGAAGAGAAGGCTCTGAAGAGATCTTATAGCGACCTTCCAGTAAGTGAAGAGGCTACAAGAAAGCTGGAGAGGGACTATTTATAAAGGCTTGTGGTGACAGGATGAGGGGAATGGGTATAAACTGGAGAGGGGCAGGATTAGGCTTGATATAAGGAAGAATTTCTTCACCATGAGGGTAGCAAGGCACTGGCACAGGTTGCCCAGGGAAGCTGTGGCTGCCCCCTCCCTGGAGGTGTTCAAGGCCAGGTTGGATGGGCCTTTGGGCAGCCTGATCTAGTGGGAGGTGTCCCTGCCCAGGGCAGGGGGGTTAGAGCTGGGTGATCTTTAAGGTCCCTTGCAACCCAAACTATTCAAACATCCATAGACACACAGGAATTCTCTATAAATACACAGACAAGTGCAAGCATCTGTAGAGAGATAGGAACGTTCTACACATACACAGAAATACATCTTTATATACCCAAGGCGTGCACAATATGCCCAGGGGTGTGGGCAGACAGGTATACATCCAGGCTGGCAGGAACACATGCACACACCCTGTGCACACACAGAGTCACAGAATGGTAGGGGCTGGAAGGGACCTGCAGGGGGAGTGGAACAGATGGCCTGTAAAGGTCCTTTCCAACCCCAAGCAGTCTATGACCTCTGGAACTGACACCAAAAATGCCAGCAAAAACTCTCCAAGATTCATTTTAGAGTTTTAGAAAGCAAACATCCTTTATCAGGCTTTAACATGAGGGAGCAATCTCCATCAATCATGTGCAATCAGACAAAAGCTGGGAACAGAATATATTTTCCACTTACATGTATATGTATAGATTTCCCCTGAAATACTGTGTGTATTCTATTAGTTTTAACACTGGAAAGATGGGATGTCATCCAGAGGGACTTGGATAAGCTGTAGAAGTGGACCAGTCTGAACTTCGTGAGGTTCAACAAGGCCACGTGCAAGGTCCTACACCTGGGTCAGGGCAGTCCCCGATTTCAGTACAGGATGGGGGATGATGTGATTGAGAGCTGCCCTGCAGAGAAGGACTTGGGGTGCTGGTTGATGAGAAGCTGGACATGAGCCGTCAACGTGCGCTTGCAGCCCAGAAGGCCAAACTGTATCCTGGGCTTCATCAAAAGAAGCGTGGCCAGTAGATTGAGGGAGGGGATCCTGCCCCTCTATTCCTCTCTTGTGAGATCTCATCTGGAGTATTGTGTCCTGTTCTGGAATCCTCAGCATAACAAGGATATGGAACTGTTGGAACGGGTCCAGAGGGAGGGCTACAAAGATGATCTGAGGGCTGGAGCACCTCCCATATGAGGACAGGCTGAGAGAGTCGGGCTTGTTCAGCCTGGAGAAGAGAAGGCTCTGAAGAGATCTTACAGTGACCTTCCAGTACCTGAAGAGGCTACAAGAAAGCTGGAGAGGGACTATTCATAAAGGCTTGTGGTGATAGGATGAGGGGAATGGGTATAAACTGGAGAGGGGCAGGATTAGGCTTGATATAAGGAAGAATTTCTTCACCATGAGGGTGGTGAGGCACTGGCACAGGTTGCTCAGGGGAGCTGTGGCTGCCCCATCCCTGGAGGCCAGGCTGGATGGGGCCTTGGGCAGCCTGGTCTGGTGGGGTGTCCCTGCCCATGGTTGAAACTAGATGATCTTTAAGGTCCCTTCCAACCCAAGCTGTTCCATGATTCCATGATGCTATGACTCTCCAAGGACTAATTTTAATTTTATTATGAACTTCACAGCAGTCTAATCTCTTGCAAATTGGAAGCTTTGGAGCCAGCTCTCTGCCCGACATTTGCATTTGAGATAGTGCAGAACTGCAGAGGCGGTTAGAGAGTAACAGTGATGTGTTCGGCACGGATCATGCTTCACATAAGGCGTTATCATCTAATTTCATCTCTATCATCTAGGGAGCAGTGCCTGGAAAAGCACCGTGTGAAAGAAACCGTGCTGCCAGCAGGACGTTCCGTCTGCCTTTCGAAAAGAGGGTTACTTAGATGAAACTTTACTTCAGCTTGAATCAAAATATCCCACTTTTTGTGATAGTAACAACTTTTTGTATCAGGACTCATCTGGTGCCCCCCAAGCCCCGGGCCCAGGGCGGTTCCGGGCAGGGAGCGGGAAAGGCGGAAGAGGAAGCGGCGGCAGAGGAAGAGGAGGAGGAAGAAGTGGAAGGGGAGGAGGAGAAAGGGGAAGGGGAGGAGGAGGAAGAGGAAGGAGAGGAGGCGGTCCCCGGCCTGGCTGCGGCGGCAGGGGTTCGGCCCAGGTAGGAGCCGCCCGGCGCGGGGGGGCGGTGGACGAGGAGCGCCTCCTGATACAGAAAATAGCCACAGACAGGCTCTCTAGGACTCGTTTTGGAGTTTTAGACAGCGAGCGTCCTTTATAGGGCCTGGGCAACGCGAGGAGTGATCTCCATCAGTGCGGTGCAGCGAGACAAGAGCTTCCCGCTTAGAAGCATAGAATGGTTTGGGTTGGAAAGGACCTTAAAGATCACCCAGCTCCAACCCCCCTGCCCTGGGCAGGGACACCTCCCACTAGATCAGGCTGCCCAAGGGCCCATCCAGCCTGGCCTTGAACACCTTCAGGGATGGGGCAGCCACAGCTTCCCTGGGCAACCTGTGCCAGTGCCTTGCTACCCTCATGGTGAAGAAATTCTTCCTTATATCAAGCCTAATCTTGCCCCTCTCCAGTTTATACCCATTCCCCTCATCCTGTCACCACAAGCCTTTATAAATAGTCCCTCTCCAGCTTTCTTGTAGCCTCTTCACGTACTGGAAGGTCGCTATAAGATCTCTTCAGAGCCTTCTCTTCTCCAGGCTGAACAAGGCCAACTCTCTCAGGCTGTCCTCATATGGGAGGTGCTCCAGCCCTCAGATCATCTTTGTAGCCCTCCCTCTGGACCCGTTCCAACAGCTTCATATCCTTGTTATGCTGAGGATTCCAGAACAGGACACAATACTCCAGATGAGATCTCACAAGAGAGGAAAAGAGGGACAGGATCCCCTCCCTTAATCTACTGGCCACGCTTCTTTTGATGAAGCCCAGGATACAGTTTGGCCTTCTGGGCTGTGAGCACACATTGCCAGCTCAGAACACGGACCCAGAACTGAACACAGTGTTCAAGTAGCGGTCTCACCAGTGCTGAGTACAGAGGGAGAATAACCTCCCTGGACCTGCTGGTCACGCTGTTTCTGATACAGGCCAAGATGCCATTGGCCTTCTTGGCCACCTGGGCACACTGCTTGCTCATGTTCAGTCACTGTCAACCAACACCCCCAGGTCTTTCTCATTCAAGTAGCTCTCCAGCCAGACTTCTCCTAGTCTGTAGCACTGCATAGGGTTGTTGTGCCCCAAGTGCAGGACCCAGCACTTGGCCTTGTTAAACCTCATGCCATTGGACTCAGCCCAGTGGTCCAGCCTGTTCAGGTGCTAAGGGGTATGGTTTAGTGTTTGATAGGGATGGTTGGACTCAATGATCCGGTAGGTCTCTTCCAACCTGGTTATTCTATGATTCTATGATTCTCATGAACCAGCACCCCCAAGTCCTTCTCTGCAGGGCTGCTCTCAATCACACCATCTCCCATCCTGTACTGAAATTGGGGATTGCCCTGACCCAGGTGTAGGACCTTGCACTTGGTCTTGTTGAACCTCATGAAGTTTTTGCACGCCCACTTCTCCACCTTGTTTGGGTCCCTCTGGATGACATCTTGTCTTTCCAGTGTGAGAACTGCTCCACTCAGCTTGGTGTCATCTGCAAACTTGCTGAGGGTACACTCATTCTCGCTGTCAGTATCATTGATGAAGATATTAAACAGCACTGGTCCTAGTACGGACCCCTGAGGGACACCACTTGTCACGGATCTCCATCTGGACTTTGAGCCATTGACCGCTACTCTCTGAATACAACCGTCCAACCAGTTTCTTATCCACCGAACCATCCACCCATCGAGTCCGTATCTGTCCAATTTAAAGAAGGATGTTGTGAGCAACCATGTCAAAGGCTTTACAGAATCTAGATAGATCACATCCGCTGGTTTTCCCATGTTCACTGCTGCAGTTACCCTGTCATAGACAGCTACTAAGTTGGTCATACAGGACTTGCCCTGGTGAAGCCGTGCTGGCTGCCTCTAATCACCTCCCTGTCCTCCGTGTGCTTTAGCACAGCTTCTAGGAGGACCTGTTCCATGATCTTCCCAGGCTCAGAGATGAGGCTGACAGGTCAGTTGCTCCCAGGGTCGTCTTTTCTACCCTTTTTAAAAATGGGCACAATGTTTCCCTTCCTCCAGTCATCAGGTACTTATCCTGATTCCCATGATTTTTCAAATATTATGGAGAGTGGCTGTCAACCACATTGGCCAATTCCCTCAGGACTCTGGGATGCATCTCATCAGGACCCATAGACATATATGTTCTGGTTCCTCAGGTGGTCACAAACCTGATCCTTCTCTACAGTGGGAGGGGCTTTATCCCCCTGGTCCCCATCTTGTTGTCCCATGACCCAGGAGGGATGAGGACAGCAGTTGTCAGTGAAGACTGAGGCAAAAAGTTAAGTACCTCAGCCTTCTCCTTGTCTGTTGATATGTGGTCACCCTTTTCAACCATCAGTGGGGGTACGTTCTCTTTAACCTTCCTTTTCTGATTATGTCTGTAACAATTTTTTTTTCATTTGCAAGTGGAGATTTTAGGCATATGACTGCTGTTTTCCAGTCCACATATTGCAGACAAGTCTTACCTGTGTCTATATTTTTCTCTTTTTTCCTACAAGCCTTTTTCACTTAGGAAGAAAAATATCATTATCTATGTTTTTATCAGATGTTTGGGTGAAGTACCTAGAGTAAACTGTACTATCCAAATGATTAGTGCTACTTGGGTGCATGCTTCTGTATGTAAGAAATCTAAATAGTTTTGATAACTGAATAAAAATGGCTTACTATAAATAGGAATGTGCCAACCTAAATTTAATGCTTGTGAAAAACTTGGAAAGTTGATCGATACTTTAGGTGTCTGATAATAGGTTTAAAATTAAGGCAGTTTTCACTTCGAAGCATAGCTGAATCCGTGGAACTTGAGCTTAAAAGACAGTAAAGGCTTTTTTTTTTAATTCTTCTTTTAAGGTTAGTTAAATATTAGGGCTTAATCCATGTAAGACCAAGGAACTAGCTCAATTACTGTCACAAAATGACATTTGGAAAACAGAAAAATACACAATTTGGGGTCAGCGCTTCAAGAAGCAAGTTGCGTGGCAGCTGGGGTAAACCATATTTGCGAGTATACCAGTTGTTACTTTGTCATGTTTTAATGCCAAGGTGAATATTTCCCATGGTATTCTTACTCTGTATGGTCTAGGCCTTGAAATTCCAAATCTTTTCAAAGCATAGAAGAGTCAGGCTGTGGATATTGTCAGGCTGCTGATAGACATTGCATGAATCGCCACTTCATTCACTGCATGATTAAGGTGGTTCTGAATTCATGTAGCTTAAATGAAACACTTTCCAAAGAAGAGTATCAGAATTGGGAAGAAAGTCCTAGCGTTAAGATACTTCATGAAAAAATCCTGACTGAAAATATTAAAAGAGTGGCATGTCTTTTTATTTTACAACTCTCTCTTAAGCACTGGCTAATCTCTCTATACAAAACAAACGTGTGGAAGAGTCGATACATTTGTGAGAATATATACGGAAGATATCATCATTCCTCATAAAGTTTGTTCCTTTGTCAAGATTTTCTCTGTGCATTATAGCTTGCTGTTACTGTGAAATTACTCAATTGCTCATTCTGTGGAGTAGCACCATGAAGTTTTAAGGACTAGGTTTTACTGAGCTGGAGTCATGTCTTTCTAATATAACTAGAAGAATCTGACAGATGGAGGTAACTTGTTTTTTCTTCTTCCCTG
Source organism: Phaenicophaeus curvirostris (assembly GCF_032191515.1). Lineage (NCBI taxonomy): Eukaryota > Metazoa > Chordata > Aves > Cuculiformes > Cuculidae > Phaenicophaeus > Phaenicophaeus curvirostris. The sequence continues at coordinate 187,406,600 of NC_091392.1, forward strand.
CTTCCTCAGAATGACAACCTTTTGCGTGATGAAACTTTTATGTCAAGCAACCAGAAGCGAGAAGAGTTACACAAGAAGATTCTTTGGTACTCTTCTGACACAAACACCACAGAAGAGGGTCTTTTGTCCGTTCTGGATGGTGGTACCTGACCCTGGAAAGTCAACTGTGTTTGTGCTTACTCGACCATTTTGCACTGCTGAAAAGTCTCATACAGAATCAAAAAGGAAAATAGTATTTGGAAGTGTTGGGCGAAGAATTCCCTATCGGATTTTGCACGTAATCAGCCAGGATGGAGAGAGCTTAGGAAATATGCACCGAGCAGAGGCACTCAGACTCATGGATCAACATGACCTGAAACTTGTTCTCCTTCGTGAGAATGTAGATCCTCCTGTATATAGACTAATGACTGGGCAGCAGATTCATGAAGAACAGCTTAAACGTGCAGAGAAGCAAAAAGCAAATCCAAAACCAGGTACGTACGTTGTTGACACTACAACACCGAGCACGTTAAAAAATGCTGCATTAATGAAATCCTCTTACTTGCATAAATCCAAAGCAGTGTCACGCAGTTCGTGATATTAAGGATTGGCAGTGGTGAAAATAAAATTTTGGATTAGTATAGTGTTTCTCAGAGAAGCCTTCAATTGCCTTCTTGGGATTTGCTATTTTGGCATCTGCTTTGGCATCTGTTTTTTTTTAAATCTGTTTAAGTAAATATAACTAGACCCTGGTTCCATGAGACTCACTGAATTTCTGTGCTTTTAATAAGGCATGAAGTGGCAATTAGTTTTCACAAACTGAGCACCAGACACAGCAATATAATTTTGTCAGCAGTAGTCATGAAATTCTCTTCCTAGCCTGATGCTAGGAAAACAAACTCCGGAGCCCTTCCCTGTACAAAGAACATTTTTTAACATTTTTTTTCAATATTGAACACTTTGCCATGTTTTTTCTTTAGTCAGCCTGCTCCAGCAGTTCGGCAAAGACACTTTAGAAAAGGCATCTTTGTATCCTTTTTCCTTATCCTCAGGCTAAGGGAAGCATCTGTACCTTGGGCAGAGTTTTGATTTTAGAGAGCAGTGCTGTTGAAGTAGTGAGGTTTTCTATTGCAGAAACTACAATATAATTATTCAAATAGTAACTACTTCATAGAAACTTTAAGGAGGAGAAGACCACAATTGTTGAAATAAATTACAAGGCATCATACTTCCACTTGAATATTGCACTTGAAGAAAATGGGTGTTGTCTAACTTCAAAGCTTTTACATTCAGCCATATTATGCACAGAATGTAGGAATTTACACTCCAAGTCTTTAATTCCAGATCCAGCGCTTACCTGTTTATCTTTGTTAGACCTGCATTGTGGGTGGTTATGAACTGTTGTTAAAATGAAAATACTTTAAGCCTTCTTACCCTGAAGGGACTTCCCTGTGTGCCTCAAGCATGCATTGAGTCTCTCAGACATGGCAGTGAGTGTGAGATATCCAGTAGCCACCTTGTAAGGCAAGAGTGGTGCATGCTGAGACAATGAGGTTGGGATACTGTCTGTATGAGAGAGCAGCATGGGGGAAGGGAGTTAAGCAAAGCACCATGTTGAAAGAGAGCAACTACTGCAGGTTTGTCACATGTTAAGCCAACACAGTTTTAGTTCTGTTTTAAACAGGAATGGTTCAGAAGGAGTTATCCTTTTCTTCAGCTATTGCCAAGAGTGACTTAGAGACCAAGACTAAACAGATAGCACAGTGGATTGAAAAGAAATACCATGTTAAAGTTACCATCCGACAAGCAAAAGATAGCAATAAAGACATGGTAAGTGGACTTATGAAAGCTGGACCAATCAATTTCATGAAATAGGTGTACTTGCTAACTTCCCCTTTTAGGTACTGCCACATTTTCTCACTATGTCATGTACCGCTAAAATAAGTGAATGTCTAGGTCCCATGAAGGTAAAAGCTGCATCAGTTCAAACACAGCAGTTCTAGATAAAGTCTCATAGAGGCAATTCAAATACCATGCATTCTTACAAATGCAGTTATAATTCTGGCTTTGACAGGAGTCTAAGCAGCACCACCCTATTAACTGGGCTAGTGAAATTTTTCCACCTATGCCTTAAGCCAATGTGATTTAAAGTATTCTGCTGTGTTTTAGTTGAATTATTGCAAAAACAATTATTGCAAAAAACCAAACTGTTCTTCTTAAGATGCATTTGTGCAACTGTGGCTGAGGTTAGTTTTACACTGCTGTATAGAAAATTACTGGGAATAATGTTCCAAGACTGGTGAAGTAAACATCTATAAAGATGTTTAGGAGCTACTGGCAACTTACCTCTGTAATTGTCAGGCCTTGAGACTTGTCTTCATTGTCATCTGCACAAATGGCTTTTTTATAAAGTTTACATGCAAGATTTTTTTGTTCCTTTTAATGTATGTAGTTTATTAGGTTTCCTTGATGATTCTCTACTAAATTACTGGGAAAAAAATGTGATATCATTTCATTCAAAAGCAGTAACATTTTTTATAGGAAGCTGAATTCACAGGGAAAGCGTAGCAGGAGGAAGAACTGGTTATGGGAGAGAGAAGAACATTTCATGACAGTCCATATTTGGGTTTTTCTTAAATTTAAAAACTTATTTATGAGCTTAAGAGTTTGGCTTATTCTATGAATGCACTGTATCACTCAGTTCAATACTAGAATGTTCTGCCAACCTTAGAGCAATACTGACCCTTAGGAAGAGAGCCCCATAAAGCCCAAATCTGGTGGCAAGAAGAGTCAGATGCAATCGTAATTACTTTCACCAACACCTTTAAGCAAAACGGGATGAGTGAGGAATTCAGCACGGTGTTAGGAAATGGCTTAATCCCTCTGGTGACTTTCCTAAACCTACTTATAAGTAAAAAAACAAACGGTTAGGAAAGGACAAGCTGAACTTCTCAAACCAGGACTAGCATTTAGCTGATTTCAGCTAATAGCTAAGCCACAAGCAGGAGTAAGTGTCATTACAGATCAGCTTGAAATATTTTTCTACCTGTGTTTGTGCATTTAGTCCCTGTTTTTCTCCTTTTCAGTTCATGCTTTATGATCAGATTTTGGAGACTGTGTCCGAGAAAGCCACTTATCTTTCCAAGCCGAAAGTTACTAGAGAAGGAGTGAGTACCTGTATTTTGAGACACATGTCTGACAAAGAGTTGAAAGCATACCAGAAGGCAGAAAACCAGAAAACCAGTGCAGTAAAGAAAGATGAAAATGAAGATTTGAAGTCAAGTGAGTTGCATCAGTGATTTTATGAAAAGGTGTAAAAACATTTATAATTTTATTTAAAAAGACTATAAACTTAATAAAGTTATTGTTGAGCTGTCTCAGCCTTTACTGGAGAGTCAAAATCTCAACAGTTGGAATTTCATTTTCCATGGGCTTATCCATTGTCTTGCTTTCTGTCACAACTGCATCCTTTTCTGGCTGCTTTTTAGGAGGAATGTAGCCACTCAGACGAGAAGCTAAGCTCCTCTTAGGACGGGAACGCTTTTCCTGGTAGAAATAAATCCAGAATTGACAACATATCTATGAAGCAAAGACTACTAATCAGGGGGAGGGGGAAAAGAAGAAAACCACGAAAGGCCAGCACTGCATTATTTAAAGGAGCTTCAGAAATCAAGAATCTCCCAAATGAAATAAATGGCTGGCCTGGTTGCCTGCTTGAAGTCACATTCTAAACAACATAATGCTTACTCTCTTCTGAGGTAACAGGGTATGGTTGAGAGGGCCTTTTCAAGAGTATAACTTACTTGCAAGTTCAGCTTTTTCTTCTCAGGATTGTGTACAACTGTGTGCCTTACTAGGCTCTGCTACAGTTACAAAGAGAGAGAAACAACAACAAAAAGAGAGTTAGGTTTATCATTTCAGATTATGTGATTTGGATTAGGACAGTGTAAAAATACATACCTTCATTGCAAACACTCTTCCACACCCTGGATAATCACAAAAGAATTTACTTTCCTCATCATGAAAAGAGAGGATATGGCTTTGAAGGTTAAATACAGTTGTGTAAGTTCTCCCACATCCTTCTCTCGGGCATAGGTACACTTGCCTCTCCACAGCATGTGTTTTTTGGTGCTGCTTGAGGTGATCTTTTCTTTTAAAAGTCTTGGAACATTCACTGCAAACTATCGGCTCTGAGTGGGAGAGAGACAGGCAGAGTATAAGTTATCAGTCTCTTAAAGGGGCTCAGAATCAAACGCCAGTAGTCCTCTAGAACAATGCTAAAATCCATATGAAATGCTAAGAACTCAGAGACTAGAAGGGAATAGTGCAATATGAATTATCCAGATCTGAAATCCTACATTACACAATTTCTCATTAACTGGATGACAAAGCCGAGTTAGTATACTGAGTAGCATTTTCTTCAGTTAAAGGTCTAGCCAGAGTGACAGACATTTTACCAATAAAGCATTAATTGACAGGTTTGTCTAGACACAATGACAAGTTGATGAAATGAGTTCAGCAAGGACTCCTCTTCAAATTAGCAGTTTCTTACCTATTTGTATCAAAAGTTAAATTCCGTTTGGAATTTGGAGTTTACCTGTATGACTTTCTTTATTATGTTTCAGAAGCTCTGTCCAAGTTTTTCCAGTATATGAGCAGTTTTCTTTTTTGCACGCATAGCCTGTTGGACAAGACAAATGTTCGTAACTACAAAGGTGCTGGCAACACACAGTCCAGTTTCACAAGGGGTAACTCCACTGTTAAGTGTTTGAAAATCAAAGGCCAGTATTGCTTCTCTCCTCCCACACTGCATGGTGATGGGGCAAGAGGAAATGGACACAAATAAGAACGTGTGAAAATCCTAACAGGTTTAAGGAACAAACCTTGCATCACCGACACATGTTATCCAGAGAGGCTCTGGAATCCCTACCCCTGGAAATATTCAAAACTTGACTGGATGCCGCTCTCACCAACCTGGTGTAACTGATCCCACCTTGAGCAAGGAGTTAGATCAGATGACGTCCAGAGGTCCTTTCCAACCTAAACAATTCTATGAAACTTTCTCTCTCCTTGCTTCAGTAAAACTATTCCCTCAGTAGCCATACACTTACACTGAAATAGATGAAAATAACTGTTATAGTATTTACTTCTATATTTATATTTGTGTTACATATTAAAAAAAATAAGATCTTGACCATACAGTAACATTCCAGAGTCTAAAGAGACTCTACCATTTTATCAAGCAGACAGGATGGTTTTTAAAAGAACCACATAAAGTCAACGCTATTTAAAGCCCATGACTGGAAAGGTCAAACAAGTGATCGAGTCCCTGTCTTAAGAAAGGAATGCAGTGTGAATTGCAGCCTTTTGGATACACTTCCTAGTCCTTTAGGTTTGTTTGTTTTTTTTTTTCTGGCATTGGAAAGCAGGTTAGCTGTCAACAGTACTGAAAGAATGGGCAGGAGCGTTAGCTCAAACATATACAACCACCTCCTGGCAATTCCATTTGAATACCTCTCACATAGGTACACTAACATCTTAAAAAATGCAAGCCTACATGGTTTTGCCAAGGCTTCATAGGAAATCTGTGGCAAAACTGGCAACTGAGCCTACCCTCTGAAGATCTAGGCTAGTGGCTTCACCATTAGCCCATCTCCAGAAGGTGGATTATTGACAAGGAAGCACGTAAGGAGAAGAAATGGCTGAAGGAATCCCGAGCTATGTTCAGCCAGCTATGTTCAGTGCATTGTGACTGCACACTGCAATGCTTTGTCACAGTCCACTATTCAAAACAGGTGTTCTCCTTTTGTCTGTATGGATCACTAGGCCCAGAAAACTTCCATGTCTGTCCTACATCCCTGCATACGCTCTGTACTGGAAGAAGATGTTTTTCATTTGCTAAAACATAAGTGAAACAAGAAGAAAAACTGTATTACCTTCATGTACCTTCTCATGCCGCTTTAGTTGACTTGGAGTAGAAAAGCACTTTCCACATCCTTCATGTTTACACCTAGGTATAAAATACATTGGTTTAATTTCTGTCACTGCATCCCTACTTTTTGTTCTTTTAGTCAAGAATGATTAAAGTGGACATAACAACCGAAGTTTCCCCTCACCTGGAGATGTTCTGTTCCCCTCCCACCCCGTGAAAGTAAATTCCATGATATATTTCTAACGGAGGACCCTAATCCTCTTTAGAGTTAAAACTACGGCATGATCGCTGAAGTTAAAGTGCACCAAGACTGTTGCTTAAAACAGATTACTGAGCAAAGGACTAGTACAAGAAATGTACTTGCAGCCATGACTGTAGGGTTTTTTTAAATACTACATTAATGAAAAGGTTGAGGAAAGGCACCTGTTTTCACCTATGTTTAAATAAAATTATTAAAGTACATTATTAAAATTATCCACCTACTTGAAGGGGGGTTCGTTGTTGTGGTGACACTGGTGAACTCTTAATTGTTGATGTTTCTTGAAAGACTCGTTACAGCCTTCGAAGTCGCACTATTTAGGAAATCAAGTTATCATTAGAGGCCAAATAACGACACCCAGTCCACACATTTGCTGAAATCCCAATCACAGTATTCAAACTCCTACAAATACAGCACAATAACAAGTTGAAGTATTTAACTAGATATGAAAAGGAGCTTGTTTAGCCTCCACTTTACAGTATCAAACTACTCACCACATACTGCTTTTGCTGATTTTCATGCTTGCGCTGAGTGTGTTTCTTTAAGTTTGATTTTGTTACAAATTTCTGATTGCATCCATCAGCTGTGCACCTGCAAATGAAATGCATTTTTTATTATCACTCTCAAACAGTGATTTGTTTCCTAAGCAGATACAAAAAATTATTGGACAAGAGGAATACACAAAGAGTAACCAAAACTCATAATCCAAATATAAAAATTTGCTTTAAAGACAAGGAAAGCCAGAGGCTAAGTTAAAATCAAAAGCCACAGGAAAACATAGAAGGAGAGATTTTTAATAAAACACGCAGGAATTCCTAGCTCCTAATCCACGCCATACAGCTAGTAAGGGCTTGGTAATAGGAGATAACTGCCTTTCCTGCTTTTAATTCTATATTCTAGGAAGAGATCATAGAATCATAGAATGGTTTGGGCTCGAAGGGACCTTAAACATCATCCAGTTAGAATCCCCCTGCCATGGGCAGGGACAACTTCCACTACGTCAGTTTGCTCAAAGCCCCTACCAACCTGGCCTTGAACCCCTTCAGGGATGGGGCACCCATGGCTTCTCCAGGCAACCTGTGCCAGTGCCTCACCACCCTCACAGTAAAAAATTTCTTCCCAGTACCTAATCTCAATCTACCCTTAAAACCCTTCCCCCTTGTCCTATCACTGCACTCTCTGATTAAGAGCCTCTCCCCAGCTTTCTTGTAGGCCTGTGGGCTGTGTGTTCCTTAAAGCATCTGTTATGGATCACTGCCAGGTAGGAGATTTTAGGCTAAGGAGACCCCCCAGCCCTCACGCTGCGTGCGCACTGTTAGGACAAGACTCACGACACTGAAGCTGGGCATGCAGGTTCTGTATCACCCACACCCCAGCTGCGACTCCCTTTCCTCTCCCTATAGACAACCGTGATCCCTTTTGTGAAGCAGAAGACTTGGCCTCACTCGAATGGCTTTTCCCCAGTGTGTGTGAGAAGGTGTCGAACACGGTGGAAATCTCTGATGAAGCCTTTACCACAGCCTTCGTAATTGCAAACGTATGGCCTCTGCAAGAGAGAGAAAGAGAAGGTTCTTGAGAGAGAGGGCCTCCCAAGCAGGAACACAGACACAGACACATGCACACAGACACGCAAGCACACACGCATGGAGAAGTAAAAAAGTTCCTCATGGAAAGGATCATTGGGCACTGGAACAGGCTGCCCAGGGAGGTGGTTGAGTCACTTTCCCTGGAGGTGTTCAAAGGACGGGTGGATGAGGTGCTGAAGGGCATGGTTTACTGATTGATAGGAATGGTTGGGCTCAATGATCCAATGGGTCTTTCCCAACCTAGTGACTCTGTGATTCTGTGAAACACAGACACACGCATGCACACACACACATGCAGACATACACGTGTGCAGACACACTGATATGCACGTAGACTCACACATGCAGATCACAGAATCATAGGATCACTAGGTTGAAAAGGACCCACTGGATCATCGAGTCCAACCATTCCCATCAATCATTAAAAGCCACACCCCTCAGCACCTCATCCACCCATCTTTTAAACACCTCCAAGGAAGGTGACACAACCACCTCCCTGGGCAGCCTGTTCCAGTGCCCAATGACCCTTTCCGTGAAATATTTTCTCCTAATGTCAAGCCTGAACCTCCCCTAGTGCAGCTTGAGGCTACTTCCTCTTGTCCTGTCCCCTGACACTCGGGAGAAGAGGCCAGCTCCTTCCTCTCCACAACTTCCTTTCAGGTAGTTGCAGAGAGCAATGAGGTCTCCCCTCAGCCTCCTCTTCTCCAGGATAAACAACCTCAGCTCTCAGCCGCTCCTCGTAAGTCTTGTTCTCCAGCCCCTTCACCAGCTTTGTTGCTCTTCTCTGGACTCGCTCCAGAGCCTCAACATCCTCCTTGTGGTGAGGGGCCCAGAACTGAACACAGTATTCAACGAAGCACTCGCGCAAACTCGCACGGAGACACGCAAGCATGCACGCATGCGGAAGCACACACAGACACACAGATATGCACACGTGGGCACACACACACGGACACACAGGCACATGTGTGCAAACATGCACACAGACGTGCAAGCACACACATGCAGAAACACAGAGACATGTGCACACAGGCACACACGCACACACAGATGCACACACACGCACAGATGTGCACACCCACACAGATGCACGTGTGCATACACACACAAAAAATGCAGGTGTGCACGCATGCACAGAGACACATGCACACACGTACTAAGGCTACATGGCTAAGGCTCAACTAGAAATCAGATTGGCAAAGTCTGTGAAAGATAACAAAAATCCTTCTATAAATATATAAACAATAAAAGGAGGACTAGGGAGACCATACAGTCCCTATTGGACGCAGAAGGAACAACAGTGACAGGGGATGAGGCAAAGGCTGAGGTACTTAATGCCTTCTTTGCCTCAGTCTTTAATTGTAAAGAAAGTCGTTCCGTCTGTGTACAAACCCAGGAGCTAGAGGAGCAAAATGAGGCTCCCGTGATCCAAGAGGAGGAGACTTGCTAGCCCGACTAGACACCCACAAGTCTATGGGGCTGGATGGGATTCATCCAAGGGTACTGAAGGAGCTGGCGGATGTGCTGGCCAAACCCCTTTCCATCATCTTCCAGCAGTCCTGGAAGACTGGGGAAGTCCCACTGGACTGGAGGCTGGCTGATGTTGTGCCCATCTACAAGAAGGGCCGCAGGGAGGACCCAGGGAACTACAGGCCTGTCAGTCTGACCTCAGTGCCAGGGAAAGTCATGGAGCAGGTGATCTTGAGTGCTATCACGAAGCACATGCAAGAGAACCGGGTGATCAGGCCCAGTCAACACGGGCTCACAAAAGGCAGGTCTTGCCAAACTAACCTGATCGCCTTCTATGACAAAGTGACTCGGCTGCTGGATGAGGGGAAGGCTGTGGATGTGGTCTTCCTGGACTTCAGCAAAGCTTTTGACACAGTTTCTCACAGCACACACACACGCACACAGACACACACCCAGACTCGCGAACACACCGGGCCACACGCACGCAGACCCACGCCCAGCTGCCCCCACGCGCTCGCACGGTCCCGCAGCCGCCCCGCTCACCGCGCCCGTGTGCCGGCAGAGGTGCGCGTCCAGCTTCCAGCTCTTGTTGAAGGCGGCGTCGCAGCCCGGGAAGGAGCAGATGAAGCGGCGGGTGACGCCCGAGCCGCCCGCCGGCCCCTCCATGCCGCGCGCCGGGGCGGGGCGCGCGCCGCGCGGGGTCACGGAGCGCGGCGCGGGGGGAGGGGCCTCGGGGGTCACCCGGACCGACACCCCGCCCCGAGTTCTGTATCTGCGCTGTTCGCGGGTTATATTTAATACTATTAATGTCGCTAATTAATATTAATCTCGATGAGGTCTTCGCCAGCAGGGCGAGGGAGGTGGTTCTGTCCCTCTGTCCTTCTATTGTGGGACCTCGTCTGGAGTATTGTGTCCAGTTCGGGAATCCTCAACGTAGGAAGGATGTGGAGCTGTTGGAACGGGTCCAGAGGAGGGCTACAAAGATAATACAAGGGCTGGAGCACCTTCCGTATGAGGACAGGCTGAGAGAGTTGGGGTTGTGCAGCCTGTAGAAGAGAAGGGTCCGAGGAGACCTTGTAGCTACCGTCCAGTACCTGAAGGGGCTACAAGAAAGCTGGGGAGGGACTGTTCATAAAGGCTTGTGGTGATAGGACTAGGGACAATGGATATAAACTGGAGAGGGGCAGATTTAGACCAGACATAAGGAAGAATTTCTTCATCATGAGAGTGGTGAGGCCCTGGCACAGGTTGCCCAGGGAAGCTGTGGCTGCCCCACCCCTGGAGGTGTTCAAGGCCAGGTTGGATGGGGCCTTGGGCAGCCTGATCTAGTGGGACGTGCCCCTGCCCATGGCAGGGGGGTTGGAACTGGATGATCTTTAAGGTCCCTTCCAAACCAAACTATTCTATGACTCTATGATACTTAATACTGCAATATTTAGCTTTCTGTTTTTAGCTTCTTATTGTCTGAAAATTATTACCAATCTGATTTTTTCCTAGTTTTGAAACATGCTAACCGGCAGAGTATGACAAGTCATACTAGCACCTTTCTTTTGCTGGTTTTGAGGTCAGGAGCTACATGAGAACATAAATTATGCAATTGTGTGGTCACTGTTTGTAGAATCACAAAATAGTTTATGTTGGAAGGGACCTTAAAGCCCTTAAATCCGTTTCTTCAAGTCCTACCGCTTGTTTCTTGGCAGAAGAGCCTGGCACCCACCTCACCACAACCTCCTTTCAGGTAGTTGTAGAAAGTGATTAAGGTTCCCTCGCAGCCTCCAGGCTAAATACTCCCAGTTCCCTCAGCTGCTCCACATAAGGAAGGGTCTTTCTGAGCAGTTTTGGTTTGAGTCCCTGTTTGGCCAGGGAAAAGGATGGGTCTGCATGATGCTGGTTGGACCTAGACATCAGCCTCTTCTGCACACTCCTTACCCCCCATCCCAAGATTTAGGCATTTGCAGCCCAGACCAAGGTGTCTGCTGTCCAGGATCCCAGGGCAGAGGAGGTGTGTCACCCTGGCCTGTGACTATACTGTGTCCCCAGCCTGCCTGAAGTTACAGGTAAGGGAAGAGAACATGGGACTGCCCTGAGCTGAGGGGCTCTGATACCTCACACAGCACCTTGTTGGTACCTGATTCGCCGTGCTGAGGTGTCACATCATTTGCTCTGCTTTGCATTATTTGAGCTTTATATTAGGAGACATTCTCCATCTACTGCATTTCTCCCCACAGAGTGTGAGGGACAGTGGGAGAAAGCTGGAACAGGACTGCTATGAGGGAAACATCCCAGGGAATAAAACTCCCATCCCCTCTCCGTATGTGTCCTGAAAGCTGAAAAACCCCAAGCAGGTGGTGGAGCTTGGAGCAGGCTAGGGAAATGTGGGAGGAAAACTGGGGGATAAGGAGCAGGAATCAGGAGTATGAGGGCTGCAGGGGGTGGGTGACGTGAGTTGGCAGGAGTGCCAGAGAACGTGGTAGCCAACTGCTGCACAGAGCACACAGTGGGGAGGGAAACTGCTGGGCACAGCGAGGAGTTCATGCCGTGGAGTTCATGCCAGACCAGAAGCAGATTCCCATGGCCCTGGGGGATGTCTCTTGTCTCACTCATCTGTAGCGGGATTAAGGGGAGGGCTGAATCAATCAGTGCCTCACGCATCAAAGACAAGAAATCGCCTCATTTTTGGAAGGGAAGTCAGTCTGAAAAAAAATCTCAGCTTTTAACAAATACTAACTAAAACAAAAGAAAAAGTCGCTGTGTTGTTTTAGGGTTTTTTGCTTTATTTTGTTTGGGGGTTCTTTTGTCTCAGAATTGCAATTAAAAAAACAAACTTGAAATTTAAAAAGGAAGTTATAAATCTTCTTTTTGAGACTTTGCCTGTGAAAACATGGTATTGCCTCAGACCTCTCTAGCACAGGTGAGGAATTAGCCTTTAAGGGAGAAAACTTGGCTGCTAGGTACACAGAAAGAAAATGTTACATAGGGTTTTCCTCTGTGCAATAATAGTTAGATATTTTGGCAGAGTCCTCTGGGTATTTTGGAAAAATACAAATAGAGGAAGACTCCAGGCCTGAGAGATTCTCATTGTGTTGTGCTGTGGGTGTCTTCTGAGGTGTCTACAAAGGAAGGATTTTGAAGAGTCCTCTAGTAGAGCTGCAAAGAGCAGTGGGTTCCCATTCAGATTTGATTTTATTGTTTTGCACTGTAGGAAGTGGAAGGTAAACTTTCTGAGAGGAAAACATATGCAATGGGGTAAAATAAGTCTGAAGATGTACATGTCCAACACAAGGTCCACACTTCTACTGATTATTTTTAATAATCTGTAATCTGAAAGGGAGTGAAAAACCAGAAAACTGAGGTAGTTTTTCCCTCAAGAGAAAACAACAACACATAGCTCCCCACAAACACACATAAACCCCCCACAGGGTAGTAAATCTCTGATTCTGATTAAAACTACTCCTTTAAGCTAGCAGGATCTACCCAGAATTAAATATCAACCTAGGAAAGACTGCACATAGTGCCATGGATACTCATTTCCCTCCAAAGAACTCCTGAGTGAATGATCCATATATCTATGTCTACCGAAGGCTATTTCATTTTCCAATCTCTTTATCCTGCTCTAGGCAAAATAGCGTTCACTCCATCCTCAGGAACAATCATTTCTCTTTAAACGGCACCACTGAATTCAAAGTTCTTATGTTTATGAACATTACGCCGAAATTATTCCAATATGGGCTATAATGCAGACAAATATGTTTTAAATCTATTTACTGAGTAGCTGTAAACAATCTTGTGACAAATCCAGGCTATACTTGTCCTTAGGGAAAGGAAGGGGAGTCACAGTTGATATGTGGGTGTTGCAGAGCATGCACGCCTGGCCTTGGTGTCCTGAGTCCTGCCCTAACACTGTGCACGCAGACTGTGTCGGATCTCTTTGGCCTAAAACCTCCTTTCAGCTTCTCAGGGTAAGTGGAGAAATGATGTTGAGTATCTCAGTAAAGTTGGCAATAGTTGTCAGGAAACTTCCCGCAGTTCTTGGAGAAATTTCTCAGTTATGCATGGTGAACTGTCACACATAGGGTAAGTTGGAAGTGGAATAAAACAAAGAAGTAATTCTACCGTTTCTTTATAAAGGTGAAACTTTGAGCTTTTTATTATAGAAATGTGAAAATATGGCTATTGCAGATGTGCTGAAAACCTATATAGTATGATCCATAATCACTCTAGCGGATTACTTGAAACTGAAAGCAATAGAATAGCATAGTTTTCAACCTACAGATGAGACAATTTGTCTGCGTATACCAGTAGTATATTAGATCCTCTCCCAGACAGAAAGCAAACATAGCTGGAAGAGTCCAGAGTTTTGGTATTTGTTCATTGCTACACAGTTGAAAATGGAATGAATTGGTGCTTGTTTGACTGTTTCTGAGACTGTGATGAAGCTTCAGTAAGCTGTATTTGAAAAGACAGAAATAACGTACTGCAGCCAAATGTTTTGACTTCGACAGTGCATCGATATTTGCAGTGACTGATGCTGACATGAACTCAAGACATCATTTTATCTAGAAGTTTGGGGGAAATTAGAAAAAGTGTTTCCTTCCAGGTATTTACTCAGCCCGTATTCAGCACACTGTAGGAAAAAGCATTGCAGATAATTTGTTATTTAGCTATAAAATCTGTGAAAGTAGTTCTCCATCATTTTTCCTCATCAGCTGCAAGGCTTCAGGATTGCAGATAAAACTCCATTTTGGCAATACGGAATACATAGGAATGTTGAGGCCTATCCTCATAAGATTATTATTTCCATAGTTTTCAGTTGAAATAATGTCCACATATTATCCAGGTGTTGGCACTCCTGGAAGATATTTAGTGTGAATGCCTTCTTGGAACCACTGCGTCCTTCAAGGCTGACAAATGGATTTATCTCCTTGATTTTATTCCAATGCATTAGTTGTAAGGTAGCTTACACGAGATATAATCATTCTTGAAGCTTTCAGACTTGGTGGAAGGCAGCATATGGACAACTAGAAGGAGAAATACTGTGTGGTAAATGGTCAGTAAAGCTCATGCTTCAGCAACCTAGCATTAGGAAATTATCTACATCCCAACTTAAATTCTAGTCCTTGAAATTTCTCAAAAATTGTGGAATTAACTACTTTTGTCTGTCCAAAATGCAGCAGTGAAAATCATATTTCTTTGGGAAGACTGAGGAAACTTATTAAATGGTAAGTTAACTTGGACTCTAAACTGAGGTTATTTTCAATTTTACAAATAAAAAATGTATTATTTGATTGAAATGCATTACGTGACCATTGCATGTCTAGATGGAGATCTATAACAAGTGCTGTCCCTCAGGGATCTGTAATGGGACCAGTGCTGTTTAATATCTTCACCAACGATACTGACAGTGAGAATGAGTGCACCCTCAGCAAGTCTGCAGATGACACCAAGCTGAGTGGAGAAGTTGTCACACCGGAAGGATGAGATGTCATCCAGAGGGACCTGAACAAGGTGGAGAAGTGGGTGTGCGAAAACTTCATGAGGTTCATTCAACAAGGCCAAGTGCAAGGTCCTGCACCACAAAAGATCATCTGGTCCAAATTCTGTGGAAAAGGGAGCCTAGATGAGATCATCTACTACCTTGTCTAGTCACGTCTTGGCAAAAGTCAGTGCAGAGGAGAGGGTAGAAAAGCCTGATCTTCTTCTACAGGCCTGTCAGTCTGACCTCAGTGCCAGGGAAAGTCATGGAACAGGTGATCTTGAGTGCTATCATGAAGCACATGCAAGAGAACCGGGTGATCAGGCCCAGTCAACATGGGTTCACAAAAGGCAGGTCTTGCCAGACTAACCTGATCGCCTTCTATGACAAAGTGACCCGGCTACTGGATGAGGGAAAGGCTGTGGATGTGGTCTTCCTGGACTTCAGCAAAGCCTTTGACACAGTTTCTCACAGCGTTCTGCTTGAGAAACTGTCAGCCTCTGGGCTGGACAGGCGCACACTCTCCTGGGTGGAAAACTGGTTGGATGGCCGGGCCCAGAGAGTGGTGGGAAAAGGTGTGAAATCCAGCTGGAGGCCAGTGACAAGTGGGGTTCCCCAGGGCTCAGTGCTGGGTCCAGCCCTGTTCAATGTCTTCATCAATGATCTGGATGAAGGCATCGAGTGCACCCTTAGCAAGTTTGCGGACGACACTAAGCTGGGTGGAAGTGTCGATCTGCTGGAGGGTCGGGAGGCTCTGCAAAGGGATCTGAACAGGCTGGACCGCTGGGCAGAGTCCAATGGCATGAGGTTTAACAAGGCCAAATGCCGGGTCCTGCACTTGGGGCACAACAACCCTATGCAGTGCTACAGACTGGGAGAAGTCTGTCTAGAAAGCTGCCTGGAGGAGAGGGACCTGGGGGTGTTGGTTGACAACCGACTGAACATGAGCCAGCAGTGTGCCCAGGTGGCCAAGAAGGCCAATGGCATCTTGGCTTGTATCAGAAACGGCGTGACCAGCAGGTCCAGGGAGGTTATTCTCCCTCTGTACTCGGCACTTTTGAGACTGCACCTTGAATCCTGTGTTCAGTTCTGGGCCCCTCACCACAAGAAGGATGTTGAGGCTCTGGAGAGAGTCCAGAGAAGAGCAACAAAGCTGGTGAAAGGGCTGGAGAACAGGCCTTATGAGGAGCAGCTGAGAGAGCTGGGGTTGTTTAGCCTGGAGAAGAGGAGGCTGAGGGGTGACCTCATTGCTCTCTACAACTACCTGAAAGGACGTTGTAGAGAGGAGGGTGCTGGCCTCTTCTCCCAAGTGACAGGGGACAGGACAAGAGGGAATGGCCTCAAGCTCCGCCAGGGGAGGTTTAGGCTAGACGTTAGGAAAAAATTTTTCACAGAAAGGGTCATTGGGCACTGGAACAGGCTGCCCAGGGAGGTGGTTGAGTCACCTTCCCTGGAGGTGTTTAAGGCACGGGTGGACGAGGTGCTGAGGGATATGGTTTAGTGTTTGGTAGGAACGGTTGGACTCGGTGATCCGGTGGGTCTCTTCCAACCTGGTTATTCTGTGATTCTGTGATTCTGTGATTCTTAAGCATTTTCATCCCATGAGATTACTACAAACTGAAATGAAAGATGGACAAAATGTGAAAAGCAATCAAAAGAAAGCCCCAGAAAGCTGGCTGCCTCCCTTGTTAGGATGAATGTGGGTAGGAAGAGTGGGAGGTGGAAGAAGAGCCATAGTGGTTGTTCACATTTAGGAGGATCAGCCCAGCCACATTGAAAGTGCTTCCTACATCTACTGTGTTGCTTTCATCTTCCCTACCATACTTGCAAGGTTTTATGAACTCCAGTCCCCCGCTTTCTTTTCCTCCTTACAACAACAATGGCTTTATTCTCCCCTTCATCAGAGCATGGGCTTTTTCTCTTTTCCTAAATGACAAGCTCATCCCATGTCAAAGCAGGAGCAGATGAACCACGTGTGAATTATGCAAACTGGATGCCAGAGGTAAACTGCAGTTAGGATAATGTTTCCTTGATCTCTCTGTTTACAGAATTACAGCTGGCTTGTAATGGTGCCAGTGTCCTCAGGAGCCCTTTCTAGGGATTTCTGGGAACCATGAAAACATGTTAGGAAGAGGATGGAGTTAATCAGTTGGGCTTTCCTGCTGCTATATTCAGCCTAGCAAGCCGCCTCCAACAGATGTTTCTGCTTTTAGGTCACAAGGAACTTTATTGACTGGCTTTCCCTGTGTTCAAGAAGCATGTAAAGCTATCAAAAACTTGTTTTCCATAACAGCATTTTCTTCTCAGGTGATGTTTTTCTATTTTAATCTCTCAACAGACTGATCCCCCAAGAGAAGAAATAGAGGAATTCTGAGTTACCTGATTTTCTCTCCTGCCTGCAGGAGGCATGGGCTGTAAGTGACAGCAAAATGACACAGTAGAGCTGTGTGGAGCAGTGCCCAGAGCCATCTGCTCCCCATCAACTCTCCCATCAGCTATCCTGACCTGTCAGTTTTTAATAAAATTTTCTGTATATCGTACAAACCAAATTAGAGCCAGGTCCCAGGTGTTCCTTACAGGGATTGAGGCCAGTCAGTTAATATCTCTGCCTGGATCTACCTATCTCCCATGGCTTGCATGACAGACTCAACTGTGTAAGCACCCATGTGAACTGGCTCTCTATGAGCTCTCTCTGGATGGGGTGGGGGAAAGGAGGACTTGAGCACCGTCCCTCTGCAACCTGCCCCCTTTCCTGCCTCTGCCTCACTGCATTCTCCCTGAAGGATTTACCTTCTCGAGCATTCAGCTCACAGCAACAGCCAAGACCAGGCTAAACCAAAATGGCTCCGATTCTCTGTTTCACCATCGTAGACCCCTGAAGTGAGCAACGTTACTCCTCAGTCTCTGGCACAACACCAGGAAGGAGCTGCCTGCCCAAAGGATATTGACGGGTTTATCAGTCCTTCGTGGCTCACAGCACACCCAGTTTTCAGAAGGGACATGACACCCAGCATTGTTTCTGCCCTACAAATGTTGTCTCTCCTGATCAATCACAACTATTTGTGCTCACAGCACTGGCCTTTCAAGACATCACGTTACATGGGTCGATAAGGAAGGCAGTTATCTAACTGAGTGAAATTGCAGGTGCAGAAGTATCCCTACAGCTATCCATGGCCATAAAAACAAGGCATGCTCCAAGGGCAAGTTGTGACAGAAGCTGCCACATAGTAGCTGTGTGAGTCCTTCCTCTTCTGACCAAGCCCGACAGGGAACTTTTCCATCACGTAGTCTGTTCACCTGGAAGAAGGAGAAATGCAATTTCACCCATCCTTTCCTGGCAGCAGTGGCTAGGAGGGATGGTTATTTTAGCGGACAGTAACATTATTGTAATAATTGCTGCTCATCGACAGTCAGGAATGCATTAGACAGCAACCTTTGTCTCAAATGCTTGTTAATTAGCTAAACAAGCAAATTTGCTTCCTTTCCCACTGTGGTCACTAGTCTTGTATCATTTGTGCAGCCAAAGCTGTGATCTTGCAAATACCCCTACAAGAGGGCATTACAAGGATTCTGTCCTTGAAGCACAGAGGCTGCTGATGTGAGGAAGAGATGCCGGACTAGTTCCCCAGAGACTGATTCAAATTCTTTCGAAATCAGTAGAGAGCTGCTCCCAGTCTTTCATGGCTTTGGATTATATTCTCAGATAGTAACTTCTCCCGGGCAGGAATTTTGCTTCAAACATCCTTGAATACACTTGAGAGATCTGGCAGCTTGTAAAATACACAGCCTTAAGCCAACACAGCTACGGGAGCCCCTGAATATATTGCTTTAGTTTTGTTTTGTTTTGTTTTTCCAATATACAGTTTTCTCCTGGGGAAAGCAGCAATCTGATATGCTTTCTTGTCCAGTACCTGCAGTAGCTTTTTGGTTGCTCAGAGTCATCCGAAGCCTGAAAATGGGGCTTTCAGTATAAGGATTTGAGGCTTCAGGCATCGACAGGGATTCACTGTATGCTTTCTGTCCGTGTCACAGCCAGGGTTTGCCCTCCCATCCACCCTGCTTTGTGCTCCCCCTGTGCCTGTTCATGTACCAGCATCCCCTCCAATTCTCACAGAGCTGTGGACTCTGCTCCAGTGTGCAGAGCCGCCTCCCTGCCCCACCTTGCACAAACTTAGGTCCTGGGAGAGCATCCCCCCTGCCATCATGGGGCAAGCGATGAGTTGGATGGCTTCCCCGAAACATCCCTGCCTCCCACTGCCCCCACCGCCCCAGTACAGCCCAGACCTTCTGTTGGTCTTTTCCAGTGAGCTCCTCGTTCCTGAAGAAGAGCATCTTTAGAAGGTAAATTAGTGCCTCAAAGCTGCAGCCCCCAGGAAGATGCAGCACAGATGCATATCCTATGGGATGGCCATAGGGTGGGGTGACAGCTGCTGGTGTGGGCACAGCATCCTTTGGGGAGGGGCTGGGTGGCCCCAGGGGTAGCATATGAGGAGCCTGGAAGGCATTGTCCCGACAACTTGAGTCATCTCAGGACTGCGCTGGGAGCCAGCCCCTCTTAGTCCCCGACCTAACAAAGGATGAAGAAAAGGAAGCTTCTCACTGTCCACCAGCACGCACCCAAACCAAACCCCAGCAGTCATCCAAATTCCTCCCTTTTGGTTGAAATCTGCAGAGTCTGCAGTTGAAGAAGTCCAAGATGAGGAAATTTTTACCCAGAACTTGCCCCCAAGGGGGCCGTTTCATACGAATCTCAAATCATAAGGTTTATCACCATTGTGTTCATTTTATTCAGGGGTGTTAGCAAGAGCATAATGAAAACCATCATCAAAATTCAGTTGAATGTTACCACCTCCCAGAGATTTACCTTTTGGGATGTGGCTGGTGACCCTACAAGTGCACAGCTGTAGGGCTGCTGCTCATTTGGGGCCAGAAAAAAGAAACAGTGTGCGTTTCGTGAAAGCAGACAGAGCCATCTAGTGACAAGAGAAATACATTCTTCATTTCATTCTGTGAGAGACCTTCACAAGCCCCCAAAAGTCTGCATTGGCCACCAGGATCCATTGGCCTGCAAGGCATAGGTAGCCCCTCTCCCAAGGATGTGCATGAGGTTCACACCATAGGAGCTTCACATAGTCCTCAGAAAAGCTTTTGGGAGCAGAGACCAAGCAAAAAGGCTGCTTGGGTTATTGGCAAGATGTGGGAAGAGCCCACGGTGCCTTGCAGGTAGCACAAGGAGCCAGGCATAGGCAGAGCTTGGCTCCAGCTGCACAGCAGGCAGATGGTGCGCTCATATTTGTTGGCAAAAGGAATCTCCTCAAGCTGCTTTAAGCAAACAGTTAAAATTCAGGCCAGGGGAGATGCTCGTTAAAAAGAAAAAAAAGAAAAAAGCTTTGTTGCAAAACATGCATGAATTTTATGAAAACAGAAAAAATTAAACGACCTCAGAAATTGTGTCCTTTTAAAATAAGGCAAATATTTGAGCATGGCATTCCCTCTTACCGAAACAAAACTCTTCAACAATTTTAAATCGCTAACATATTAAAAAAAAAAAAATCTTGGCAAAGGGAAACCTTTTTTCTTCTTCCTTTTCCTTCTCTCTTTGTCTAGCACATTCCTTCTCTCCTCTGCAGAATTCACACATTCAGCTCACCTCATTATCAGTCTAGCTAATTACATTACTGTACTTCCCAGCAAATTAAGATCCAAAGCCTGTCACTTTAAAGTAAATTCCCCAAAGAAAGGGATAATGAGGTCACTTAGCATGTTTTGTTCCTCGGGTAATTTCCATAGACTTCCTGCTTTATAAAGCCGGAGGTAAGGTAGCCCATAGTTTTCATGTTAGCTTTCCCAAGCGTTGTCCGGGGCTCCTAGCACTTCTGGGAAGGAAGGGATTCTTCTGCTGAAGTCTCAGAGGTGAGACCATTTTCCCCAGGGCAGAAAGAGACCAAAGCCAGCTCTGTCCCTATCTGAGCTCAAGCAAAGCTAAGACACAGACCACTTGGGTGCCTGAGGTTGTATCCACATTGCTCAGGGATGGAAGCTGTGTCCACACTGCTCAGGGATGGACCCCCAGGGCAAAGTGGTTATGTCCCATCCACAGAGCCCTCAAGCCTAGATTTTCTGCTTACCCCATGAGGCCTTCCCATGTCCAAATGACAGGATTGTCACCTTGTGCCAGGAACAGAAGCCACTTCAAAGTACCTGAAATGGGCGCAAGGCTGCTTGATAGCCCATTGGAATAGTACTTTGATAGCATGAGGGTGGAGATAGCTGCAGGAGTGTGGCATGAGGCTATCTGAAGATGCAGGACTAGGACCACCACCTCAGTTCTGCAGCAAGCAGGCTGATTGGTGACAGGATCACCCTAGCTTAGGCATGCAGAAAGAGACTAAACTGTACCAAGGTGTACTGGGAGGGGGAAGGACTTCAACTATAGTTTTGTGGAGAAGTTCCAGCTGCAAAATTTGCTTTGACTCAGAATGGAAACAAACCAAACACTGTCTGCACTGCAAAACACCCCAAAGCCCAACAATCTGTTTGGGGTCAACCTACATGTTTGCATAAGCCTCTGACTTCTGCTTTTCTTTTGAAAATAGAAGACTAAAGTTTTCCTTTCATTGTTCCCACAGGAAGGTTTTCTTTCTGCCAAATGACATAATTCCTTGGTCATTTTCTGCTTAATGATTTTTTTCTCATACCTATAGTCCCACCTAGGAACTCAGCACTAGCATCCCAGTTGTTTCTTACATCTCTAACTAAGCCGAAGTGAAATGAGTGGTTGTAATGAGGTACCAGCGTGAAGGGTGTGGAAGGAGAACAAGGACAACACAGTCATCAAAGGCACAAAAATGCTCTTCTGAAGGCTTATAATTTAAAACAAGAATTCCCTGCAATTATGACCTGATTGTGGTTGATTCCTATCAGACACAGCTTTATTCACTTTGTTATGCTTTCCCCTTCCCAGATCCTCCAGATCCCCTTGGCTATTTGTGGGTTAAAAATTCACCCCCACTTGGCTCCTATTCATGAATCTGCATCCTAAAATCTGGGACAAGAGGCTGTGCTACCTGTCCATCCAGCACTTGTCACAGTAGGATTTCCAGCCTTTCACTGGGCTGTTATAAATACAGTGCAAGTGCCTTAATGGCATATTGTTCTCATCTGAAGGTGTTGCTCAAGTAACTTAGTTAATCAAGTATGAACCAGGGAGCAATACCTTAGTTCACTCAAATTGCGTTAATCACCTTAGAGTCGGGTCCAAAGCCTGCAGCTGACTCACAGTGCTGGCTGTGACACATAACCAGGGTCAACCTTCAATTTAAAAACCTAATTCTGAATGTATTTAAACAGAAAGCTCTCTGTGAAGACCTAGTCCACCAGACCCTCCAAGTGCTGGAAGCTGGAAAAACATATGTTGTGCTTTCTGCAAAGGGCTCCAAGCAAAACAGCTTTCTATTTAATATGAAAAGCTTTCATCTCTCCAGAAAAATAAGAAGCCTTTCCTCAACTCTGCATCAGATTTACTCATTGGACTCTGTGGCTCTTTCTTCTCTGCTCCGTCATCCCTGCCCACCTGCAAACTGTTGTTCTACCTCAGGTGGAGCATCTGCCCCACCTCTGATGCGTGTTGTGCCCATTCTCTCAAATACACCCTGTCTTTCTCCAAAGATGCTGCTTTTCTGTGCTCTAACAGATTTGCAGGGGTAGGGGTCTGAGTCTTTCAACTCAGGCTCTTAGGAGAAGTCTTCTTTCCTCATTAAGAGGACTAACTCTCTTTTAGCTTTTAATTGTAATTAATATGTATGGACCACATCCTTTCTTGCATCTCTCTTTTTGGTTGTGCTGCCCCTTGGTTCTACCTACTGCCTTTACTTGTGCCGCCTGAAAATGTACATCTCTGCCCCTTGAGTGCCCACCAGAACAGACCAACACTCCCTGCAGATCCAGTGTAAAGTGTCAAACACCCACCATGCCATGTGCCACTTGGGGCTGGCAGGAAAGGTTGGAATCCAGACAGGGACATGAGTGTGAGGAGCTGGGATCAGCTTGGGGATGGTTTGCACGCAGAAAGAGAGATTGTATCAATTAGCTAATGATATGCAGGGGGAGGCAATTGGGACATTAGCCATTCATTTAGAGGCGTATTTACGTATTTGCCATACTGTGAAAGTGCCGTGCTGCTGTATGTGTGCACAGAGAGAAAGATCACAAATTGATTCCTAGGATCTGACTCTCTGACCGTCCCACTGAGCCCAGCAAAGCCATACCAGTACAAGCCAGTTCAAGCAGAAGAGGCTCTACAGGCTATAACAATGGACTCTCAACACATGCCCCCTCCCCCACCCAGCTTCTGAAGCTTGTAGGTGGTTTCACTGAAGTTTTATGACAACAGCTAGGGAGAACAACTTTGGGAACTAACATTGCCCAGCAACACACAGCCTGCAGCATATTTTTTTATGGCCAAGAACTCGCAGCGTTCCTGGCTTCATTTCCTCCCTGCTCGCAGCAGTCCCCATTTACGGCAGGGCTGTGTCCCCCGACACCCTGGGCAGATTCAGGGTGGACTCAGACATAGTGAAGTGAATGACTTGGGCAGCAGAGAGATGAAAATTGAAAACCTACATGAATTAAAACAAGGATGAGCTGGGCTAGGTAACAACTGCTATCTTGATCTTACAGCCAGCATCATAGTGACATCTCCATTGCCTGAGCAGAGCACCAGTGACTTTGAGTGAATAGTCAGAAGGGCTCCATCAGCATGGGACTGGGACCATGGACAAACACAGAGAAACACTGTGGTCTCAAGGCTTCCAGTGCCTGAGCTAACATGCTCTTTACCATCTTGGTTATCTCTGCCTAGCACTGCCCTGTGTGATCCTCTTTCTGGGACGATTGCAGAAATCAGGATCTGCAGATGCATGAGAAGCTGCTGTCACTGGCATCACTTACACCAGATTTCCTGGGCTGGTAGACAGGGGTACTTTATAATGTAACATTCCTGCTCACATCAAAAGGAAGAATATATTCTCAAAGAAATGGATTTGTTCCTGCAAAGTCAGTGAGATTGGTACAGTACCTAATGGCAGGCTATGGCAGTGAGAGTGACTAGTATTGAAAATGCAGCATTTTGGAGGATGAAGTAAGACCCTACCATTCTGGAAATAGTGCAAGAATCTCAGGAAACAGAAACACCTCTCTCAAGGTGGTTGAACATTAACAAAGCCTACATTAGTGGCAGCACAGTGTTGCTGGCAGGAGGGGGTCTGACGTTTGCTGCAATGTTCCTTCCTCTTCTTCCAGGCTTCTCTCGCATCTTGCTTCAGCTTCACGTAGCAGGTGGGCTGCAAATGTCTTTTCTTGCCCTCACTTAGTATGGTTAGGTAAATCTCAGGCCAGCATGGATGCCCACCATGCATGTCAGAAGAAATCTGGATGGAGTACAAATGCTCTCCTGACAGAGGAGATTGCTGTGGCTGAGCTTGGCTTCCCCTGAGCAGGGATTTCTGCAAGCCTCCACATTTTTTTCCCACCAGCCTTTACTAAACTTGGCTGTTCCCCAGATATTTTAGACCATTTTTTTCTAGGAAGTGAGGTTTGGCTTTTGCAGACATGCAAAACCCCATGAGGTTTTTCCCTTGCTCATTCACAAGCAATACCATTTGTTGTATGAGTGTATGAGGAAAGAAGCAGCTTGTAGAATCATTATTAATTATTTACCAAAGAAAGAAAAAAAAACCTTCCCCATCTGGGAACATTTTATTTTATTTGTGGACAGGAGATGATAGGATAATGAATGGCCACTCATTACATGAGAATGCAAGAGTGACTGTGGTATCCCCAATGGTTAGACAAAGGTGCATCCAATGATACAGAATCATTAAAATACACTTATCCATGCAGGGTACCTGGTCACAACCTTTTTTGTGATGTTCCTGTGCTGAATCACGTACTGCAGGGAGAGAGCCTGGCAGCTACAGCCACCTTGATGGCACTGCCCAAGTAAGGGCAGTTCATCTCTTTATCATAAAAAGTCTGACTCAGTCTGGACGTTTGAAAATTATCCATCCACTCTCAACTTGAGTCTGCCTTCCCTGGATTTTAAGTTCATAGATAACTTAGTAAAAGCACAAGCCAGTCCAGATGAAACCCTTCTTGGCTCTGTTACACTGCAAAACTCCAGGCCAGCTAAATTTCTCTGCAGCCATCTCCACACACAGCCACTTTTTGCACAATAGTTTTGCATAAGAACTCTTGGGAAATGGCTTTGCTTCTGTCACAGAAGCATGGAGGGATCACAGTCAGTGGCTTTACCTAGATCTTCCACTGCTGTAAATAGTTGAAGGCTCATTTCACCACCTGAGATACATATTTCTTCCTTTACACTCACCTTCAACCTCATCACACCATGAGAGCTCACATCAGAGAGTTAAACCAGCCAGCCTCAGGCAGAAGAATCTTGTAGCCGAGCATCCTCTGGCTGCTGTTGGGATAACATAGCAATTTGCCATATTCTTTTTCTTCTCTCACCTGTAATTATGCATTAGTCACTGGTCATCTGTTCTCTTCAGACCTATAATCCAGCAACCTTTCCAGTCCTGCCACCTACAAGTACTTATTTGTTTGCACAGTTAGGAAGGCTTAAACTTCTTTTTCTGCTCTTTTGGGAAGGCACAAAACTGCAGGCAATTTAGCTGGTGACATAATGCTGATAATGTACCTTGCTTGGAAAAAAAAATCCATGGGTGCTTTAAGTGTTAACCATATGGGCATGACAGTAAAAATGCTCTGAAAGCCTTGGGAAATATTAAATGAAAGCAGAGCTGCAGAGGAGGGAAGGCAGCAAGGCCACTGTGACTCAGTGCAGGCAGAGATTCTGCTTCGTGTTGTACATGTAGCAATGTCCATCTCTGACATATTTAACAAGATATAAAGTTGTAGTGTCCTGTATGGTCACTAAATGGTCTTCTGTAAGCAACTACGTGTATTTGACTTTGGCACCTTTCTAGCAGTGTGGAAAGTGTTTGTAAGGAACCATAAAAAGTCATTACATATGCAGAACAATTGAACCTCCTCAGCATCTGTGGTAGGAAACACATCTGTCTTCTGTCCCTTTCTTTCCTAAATGTCTCCCTGAATCAACTTTTATGGGAGGGTCGTAAATATCCCTTTCTATTCGAATCCAGGAGTTAACAATACCCCCTGTGACCATAAACACAAGATGTTTCATTGAGGAAAGAGGTGCACTCAAGTAAGCAGAGATCTTTGTGACAGTTGCTGCCAGTATGGTCCCCATGCACCGCTAATCACATTAGTGGGAGAGCACGGAGGTGGCCAGCAGACAGCACAAGAAAGAGGGAGAGAAAAGCAAGACTAATCTTGTTAAAAGGGAAGCAAAGATAGACGCTACTTTTACACAGAAGCTTATAACGTCCCCATTTTCCCAGGGCTGGAATCACCTGGATGCTCTCCCAGCAGCGTGCCCGCTGCCATCGTGTAAGCGAACAGCCCTGCATCTCACTTGTGTTTACTGAGGGCTGATTTTCCTTATAGCACTTTGCCTGCCACGTTCTTTTGGTTTCTGCACAGGCAACCTTGAATCCATCCTGAAGCAGAGATTTACTCGCCTCCAAATGACCTTAATAGCAATAGGAATGTTTTTAACCCCCTGTGTGTGTTCCTTTTCCAATAGAGGAAGACTCACAATTTTTGACAGATTAAACAAGCGTCTAATCTAAATGATGTTTCATCATTCTCCCCTGGGGAGGCAATGTCAGAGGTTTGAATGCACCCTCCTCCCTGAATGAAGTCTTTTGCTCTCCGACTGCACAAGGATGACATACAAATCCCAGCTGTGTGGCTGTCGCATGCTTTTCTTACCCAGGGAGACCCAAAACACACCCCCTCACAGGCTGGGAGCAAAGGATTAGCCAAGCAGTTGCTACATGACCTCTGAAGGTCCCCATGGTAGGATCTTATTCTCACAGTGCTCAGCCTTGCCGTGCTGCAAGCCATGATGCAGAGGCATTGCTCCAAGCCAGCACTGGAGAGCTTCCCGAGTACTTCTGCACCTGGAGAGCAAGATTGTCCCACCTCCCACCATTCCTCACTGTGAACCTCCCAGAGCTGTTTCAGTGGGCCCCCTTTCACAGGATTTCATGCTGGAAGGGAAAACAGCATCTTGTTACCTGAAAGGAGCCTTAGCCCACTTTTCTATTTAATCAGTATCATACTACAGTGCTGAGGATGGAAAAACAAAGAACTTGCGTCAGTAGATGGGGTGTCTGCTGCTGTGTGCACTGGTGCCTTAGCAATTAATCAAATGGAGCAGGGGAGGGACACCCGGCAGAGAGGCAGGAGAAATCCCTGACGGAAAATCTCATTTCTTGTTGCACTGAGTGGTGGGGTGGGGGAGAAAATGAAGAAGCAGACGGAAATCTGGCATCAAGGACAGTAGTGATGGCTTCATAGCTGAGTCTGTGCCCAGCCAGAGAGGGTGGAGATCAGCTACTCATTGCCTTCACATTTCATCAAGTTTTTAAATACAGAATGCAAAAAAACCAGAGACTCTTGATAATAAAATGATGATTGGGGTCGGCCCAGGGCAGAGAGTTGGAAGCTGTGTGGGGGCTACATATGCTGGGGGATAGGGCAAAGAGCGACCTGGGAGGAGAAGAAAGAAAAGCCAGAAACACTTGAAGGGGAAGCCTGTTTTCTCACCATCAATGCCTCTAATGAGAAGGAAACAGATGAAGGAATGAGAAATTGGGTACTGCAGAAACCCAGTGTTTAAGCCTGTGCAAGACCTTTGCAGGCTGTAGGTGACATCCCCAGTGCATGGATCCCTGTCTACATGCTGCATCTCAACTCCAAAGGCAACAGGCAACCTAAATCCTCACCTCTCTCTCCTCTTCTGTAGGTGCATAGTCTGGATTACCGTTATTACCATTGTTATTGTTATTACCATTGCTACTATTTGTAGCAGTAGTACTAGTATTAGTGTTAGTGTTAACTCCTGATTTTGTTAAGAATCTGGACCTTTGTCACATACAGGTGAAAAAAATTGTCTGTGCTTTTCCTTAAAGACAGAAAACACCTTGTTTTTTTCTCTTGAGGATATCTGTGTGGCCTCAGATATAATTCATTCATCTCCTTTGCTGAGCCAACATATTGATCCTTTGCCTGGGCTCTGACCCCTCCATGCCTTCTCTGTTTATAGAGTTATCTTTACCATTCCTGCCTTCTCATGACTGCTCAGGGGTAGCAAACAGTTCAGACAAAACTGATCTGGCAGATGCAAGGAAAGACGTCATGAAGAAAAGAAACCCAGGGCATGAGGCCATTCACAGTCTCTCTGCCATCACGTAAGCTGGCTGAGGATTGGTTCAGCATTAACCGGCTCCTTAGGTGGGTTCTCATAACAAGCAATGATGAGTGCTTCTGAGCATCAGTCACTAAGTGCAAACCGAGGTGTTGTTACAGTTATTGTCATTATTGCTTTTGTGCAATGAATTGGACAACCCCAAAACCCACCATCCTCCTTAGGCACACTCACAGGATTTGAAAGCCAGACAAATTACGCAGACCATCCAGACTCACATGCACGATATAGCCCAAAGCCTCTTTGCTTTAGTTTCAGCTTTAGATCCCTCTTTCAATGCAAGTGCACAAGCGTCTGAAACTGGAACAAGAGTCTTCTCAGTATTCATCAAAATCTCCATCAGGGCTGGTACCAGCTCTGCAAGGTCTATTCGGAACAAATGCTCTCTACAGGGGGAAATGCTGTATCCTCCCCTTTTTTTAACCATAGATAGAGCCAAGTACCCCAAAGTTATTTTAAAATAACTGCTTGAAGGCCTAGTCCCTGTTCTTTGTTCCCTAGCCCTGCAGACCATATTCAGAGGATTATGGATCCACACAAGAAACCCTCCACTTGTCTCGGGGAACTGACTTCACCCCAAGGCTACCATGACAGGTTCCTACCCAGGCACCCTGCTTGGCCTCCAAAAATGTCACTTTTGCTTCTTGCAGAGTGCCTTGAATTCAACCAGAGGGGTGAGACCATGATCTGTGGCTTCCCTTTGCAAAGGAAGAGGAACATTTAGTGTCCAGGAATCACTGTGTTCAGCATGGTAGTGCCCTGTTCTTGGCTTGGCTCCTTTGCCTGCCCTTTCCCGAAGTGTATGGCACCATAATTCCAACCATGCTGTGCTCAGAAGCGGCAGCGGGGAGTGCTGGAGGAGGAAAATGCACAGTGCACCCACAGATCACAGGCAATGGCCTCAGTCCTCTTACAAACAGCTGAACCTGTCAGAACAGCATAAACCTATAAATTGGCAAACACTAAATAAATAAAAAAAAGAACACCCTCAAACTCATGTTTTGACCACTCAGGATGGCCATAGCTTCAGGCATCATTAAGTGAGGGCTCAATTCCCAGCAGTTGTGGACAACTATTTACTCTCCAGGTCTTAATCAGTGCAGGCACTCAAGGGGACACAGCTGCCACAGGCAGGCGGGCAGGGCTGGCAGCGAAGCTGCTGACCAGCATGAGGTTTGCTGGAGCAGCTCAGAGATTGGTTACTTGCTGGTTGATCTGGTGGGTGGGACGCCATGAGACATCAGAGATGCTGTGCTGTATCACAGCACAGGTAACTAAAGGGCTTGATTTTGCATCTGTTGAAGTCAGTGGGAGAGGATCTTCAACATCCAAGCCCATCAGCACAGTTGCCTTGCAATATAAAGGCTTCACCCTGTATTGCTGCAACCCAGGAAACTTTTGGGAACTAACTTCCCGGGCTGTGGGATTGGACCCAGATTCCTGCGGTGGCAGAGCCTCTGCTTGCAGCAGGTGCACAGGAGAGATGGAGTAAACCACAAAGCTGTTGGCTGTATTCTGTTCATCTGGGGGGTTTGGCATGCACACAAGAGCAGCGCCTGCATAATTTACCCCAATGGGTTTGATTCACTCACTGCATTACCCCAGAGTGATGCTGGTGTAACTCAGCAAAAACAATACTGCAGAGAAAAGGAACAGTGACTCCAGCAGGCTGTCCTTAATCTCTTCTTTACATGATACGTGATGAGCCTCTTTTGGGGTTGCTACAAAAATGCATTTGAGAAGAATAAAAAGTGAGGATCAATACATTTCAAGAGACTGTTCAATACTGAATCATGTGATGCTTCCCAAATGGTGCATGGGGAATGCACATTAATTGGGGAATAGTGTACACTGTGATTTTTTATAGGAATGGCTGGACTCAATGATCCGGTGGGTCTCTTCCAACCTGGTTATTCTATGATTCTATGATTCTATGATTTCCTGCAATATTATAGTAGTCAAAATTTTAAAGTTTAATTAACTACGCTTAGTTTATTGCTCTCTTTTAGCCAATATTTACCAATGTTTACTAGTTGTCTGAAAGCAAATTAATTGCATGAAAGACATACTATGTTTCAGACTTTAACATGCCTTGGAAAGTGACTTCTCTCTTTCATGATCCCTCAATGGATCAAGCACCTGACAGTGAACACGGAACAAAGACACCACATTTCAAAGACAAAGCTCATCATGGACCCAGCCCCTTGGGCTGCCATGTGCCTTCACTTCCCAGAGAAGCTGTTTGATGCTCTGTGAAAGACACTCAGACCACGTCAGGGGGTCCTGTTTCTGCAGTATCTAGAAGTAAGAGCCTAATTTCAAACTTAAGTGTAAATCCATAGGCCTGTTGCAGTGGGGCTGGAACTAGACGATCTTTAAGGTCCCTTCCAACCCACACTATTCTATGATTCTATGGGCTGACACTTACTAGCTAGTAAAAATTTGAAACACCTGAGCACGTCACTTCTGGGGGTTCAAGTACAGATGAGAAAATATAGAATAACAAACATATGAGAAAAGTAAAGAGGTAATTGAAGTGCAATGTAGTCATCTCTCTGCATTGCCTTTGGTTGTCATCTATACCAACACCAGGGAAAAGCCATCACTTGTGGAACTGTTCATGGTGACTAAGGCACAGATACGTGGAACTGTAACTCCAGTCATCTAAGGTTCTTCCCTGTGAGTTTGGGGGTTATTCCTTGACCAGAAGCTGAGGATGTCTTCTGTGAAAATCCAGTGTCCAATCTCATTTTTGTGCGTTGCGATAGAACTCAGCTGCCACCCACCATGTGTCAAAGTTCCCTTTCCCATGTTGTGGGGTTGGGTTTCCATGGAGGATGTCCCAAATGTCAGGACCAAACTTGGCTTCCTAGAGTACTCTAGCTTGCTCTGAGAAGAAATCCAGACATGCAGGGAGGGAAGTCGTGCTGCATGTTGTGGCTGAGCACTGCAATGTGACCTGCTCAGCACTGCTTGCAGCTCATGGCCTGGGTGAAGCAGCTTTTCTTGTGTCACCACCTGAACTCATCTCTGCTCTTCTGGGGACGTGGGGCTGGAAAGAGGTCTTTCCCTACAGTTCCCAGGGATGGAGAGATGCCTGGGAATAGGTACACAGACACTCCTATGCGCCTAGTGTGTCTTCTGAGCTGGATTTTTAAATGGTATGGGGAGACGCTGTGTTTGATTCCGATGTGTCTAATGGAAATCAATGTCATTAAAGCAGGAGCACTGGTCTGTTTTCTTACTGATTCTCAGCACCAATCAATCACAGCAGGCTGCCATCATCTCATTTACTGTCCAGTTGGCAATATCCAGCTCCTACACTTTTTAAGTTTTCATATAAAAGAGAGAAAGCAGGCTCTTGCCAGCCCTAAACAGTATGTCTATACCTGCTTAGTAGCAGCTATATACAAATAGCTTAGTGTTCCATCATCTAGCTCCCTCTCTTACAAAGCATCTTCCTAGACTGTCCTTGGAAGACAACCCAAGCACTACTGTGTCTGTTCTGTTACACAGGAAAATGAATAGACACCATCCTATATTTAGAAGGGCTTTTGCACCTCTTCTTGCATTCAGATTGGTGTTTTTATCTTTAAAGCAGCAGATCTGAGAATGATACAGTTTGTTAAGTGGATATATCAGATTTTGGAAAGAGGGAGGTGATACATCTTGAATTTTAACCTTAACTCCCTACAGACTGAAACTCCTCTGTTCTGTCTTTGCTTCATTTTTGTACCAACAATAAGTTTTTAAGTGAGGATGACTTTGGAAGCTTGAAAACTCTGTCAAATTAGATTGGACAAATCTAGGTGTAGCAACTACAATTCTTCACCTACAGAAAACTGAAGAAAGTTTTCCCGCATTCAGCAAGCTGCATAATAAAAATGTAACCACACTTGTTCACTGCTACGGATTGACAGATGAGCATGTGTATCGCCCTTGTGGTTTTTCTGAAACAACCTTTGATAGCCATTGTCTTTTAAAGACATCACTTGTACAAAACCAATGCAATAATTAAAAATAGCAATATTTCTGATACTTTCTGTCTTTACACTTAGGTGATAAAAGTTAGCTGGTACTTCTGTGGTCATCAAAGCAATTTATTGGGTTTCAATTATTCTGTCATTAACATCCACAAACCAGAACTAACAACCTTTCCTTTATTAGAGAAGAATACATCTTTATTTTTCGAAAATGAGTGAAAAAGACTTCTTTCCCTTCCATTACAGAGGTGGGTCCTATTCGTTTTCAAATTGGAAGCTTGTGGTATGCATTTTAAGTTCTTTGCAGTTATGCTCTAAGTAAACACCGATGTTGTACAGTTTCCATATACTCTTTTGAACAGCAGCTACAGCCTTGAGGACAACAAGCTTAAAACTTTGCCAGTTGTTATTGTGAAGGATTTCTTGCATGAAGATCTCATCTTCCATTTATTATTATACAATTATTATCAATGATATTTGTATGTCATTTAGCCAGCTGCTGTTCAGGCACATAAGTAAGAGATGTGCCTTGCCTATGTGGATTAGATCACCAAGATTGCTCAGTAAATATAATTCTTCTGAAGATTATGCAAACAGCTCATGTTTCACATTGTACTTCTTAGTTCTTCATCCTCCTTTTCTGGATTCATTGGCTCATCTTAACACCTTTCTAGGCTAATGTGACTATCCTCATGTTCCCCAGCTTTCTTCACTATTGACTATTGTGATGAACTGAGTTGTTGCATCAAAGAAAATCCCAGTCTGATAAGAAGCGATAACACGATATGCAGGTTTTGTGCCTCCTTCATCGATTGCTTGATCCAATGGATATAGTCTTAAATTATGATTGGCTCTGCTTCCCTGGCATGGTCACTTGGTTAAAAAGTCTCTATGGTGTTCTATCAACTTCACAGACCAGCATAGTCAGAAGACAGGGATAATAAAGACAGACAGTGATCGCTCTTACAGTCAAATTCAAACTTCTTTAAAAAGACACCAACATGTATTGAAAATAAAGCCATAGACAGGGGAATGTACTATCTGTTTCACAGAAGTATATTAATTGAAAATGCACCAACTCAGAGTTTTCCAGAGGAGATAAACTTTCAGTAGAGCAAGAGGTGCAACATGACCCTTTATGTAATCTCACTGTGCTGCTTCTAAAATGTCCTTTGTTGATAGATTTAGGTATGTGAACCAGAGTAAGTCCTTAGTAAAATGGTCCTGCCCTGAGGGGACTCGGGTAAGTTTGAGCTACAAGCTGCAAGCCTCTACAAGTTATCAACTGGTGTTGAGAGCCAGCTGGATCACCTGCAGGTGTTGGCTGTGGTGGTAGATGATTGCCCAAAGGGAATTGGGCTAAAATTACTCAGCTGTCATCAGATAGCAAAAATTATCCTTCTTTGTTGATCTGTGCTGCTTTTAGTCATGAGTATTCAGTGAGAAATGGCTCTAGATTCTATCTCCAGCTTCGTCTGACCTGTCTAGCTCAGCCACTCTCATTTAATAAGGGCAAAGTTGCCATGGTTTCTTCCTCGCATTGGATGATCAGTGCAGAAAAAAAGCAATTCTCATTCTGCTCTTGGCACTCATACTTGAGCTCAGCCAGGCTCCTAACGCAGTGCCACAAACTGCAGCCCTTACCTGAGAACTGCCTGCATCTGGGTCTGTGCCAAACACCACATCCTCACCTCTCAATGGATCACAGTCAGAGGAGGCCTCTGAGGTAGCCTTGTCCATTTAAAAACAGTCCAGATTAATACTCTTGAACCTGGACGTGACCATGGAGTTAACTGGGGACATGAATCACAAATGTAACAGCTTTGCACCTGACTGCTATCAAGGAAATGGGGATGTGTCCCTGGACAAGGATAAGCCAAGAAAAACATCTCAAGCTGTTGCAGATGAAGTAAAATACCATTACTGTGCAAACTTTTAGTGTGTGATTGATGTATTACGTTCTTTACTCGTGCAGTGCCTGCTTAAACGACTGCAGATTGTATCAAGCCTGCACACAGGGTGGAGTTGCTGCAGGCACTTTCTGTGAAGAGAATCGTGCGTTGTCTTCATTCCCTCTGAAGTTTAAAGGCAACTTTTACCAGCCCTCTCCAGCTAAAAGGCAGTGGACATCTCCTGTGACAGGAGACTCGGAGCAAGGAAGACAACATGTTCTGGGAAGATTCACTGGGTATTGACTGTACGGGATGTTGGATTTCCCACACCTGCCCAAAAGCTGTTCCTGCCCTTGAAGATCTCCTCCAAACACTCATCTACCAGGGCATCTGCTTTTGCTTTCTGAGGAACCTGGGGCCAGCTGGGTTAGTTGCTACAAGCATGAAACCATGGAAGCTGTAGTAAACTGCTTTCTTATTTTAGGGAACAACTCGACCTTGATGAAGACTAGGTTTTTAAATACATTTCAAAGAAACATTGTGAGCTGGTCTGAGTATCTGGCAGCTCTGGCTGGGGTCAGAAGATCATGGGTGCATATTGCAGGTGTACTTGCTCCTGAGAACAGAAGAAGCAGTAAGTGTGGACCTCAGTCATCACACACAACTGTTTGTGAGGAATTACCGTCTTCAAGTTAAAACATGGAGTGGGGACTTAAGAGATGAAAGTGTGGTCCAGATTCTCTCTGACACTTTCAGCAGGCCCTTTACAGCTGAGTTTGCCACTTATTCTCACATGTGAATGCACAAGAGTGATGAGTGAGCCAGACCACCTACTCTGCAGAGCTGCAGAACTCTTCTATCAGTGTAGGAACAAAGATGCAATGGCACCTTTAGTAAGCAGTCTGAAGAAATCTTAATTTCTTGCCGTAGATGGTGATGAATGCTCTGATTCTCTAGGGGCCCCAGCAAGTTTCTCAGAAATGTATGTCAGATAGTGAAAGATGGAGATGAAAAGCCCCTGGTGGTTGTCTTTGACCTCCACACTCGTCTGTATATTCCCCCACACATATATCCATGACACTCTTTTCTCTTCAGGAGCTGTATGAAAAAGACAATGCTTGTGGAGCCACTGACATTCTTTGGTGACTCATCGCTTCTCTTGCCATTGGATCAAAGTGATCAATATTAGTCAAAGTTTGAATCTCAGGCTGAAGTCCTGGCAGACACAAATGAGACTGGAAAGTCAGTTTTGGAGCCAGGCTCCTGTGTGCAAATCAAGAAGTGTGAGAGCAATGAGGACCCCAGGAAATACCTACTTCAGCATTTCCATACCCCTCATGGTGACACTGACACCTCCACATGAAGGATCCATGCTCAAAGAGCCTTCCTATGGACACCAGAGCTCTATCTAACTCCCCCGAGCCCGGGGTCTGCCTTACAGCTCTGCAAAAGTTGTCCACAGGCCCTGGAAGCCACCAAATCTCCAGTGTGTCACAGACAGCCCTGGCTTAGCAGAGCCCAAGAGTGCAGGCTGCCTCACTACCTGCAAGACCAGCTGGCAGCATCTGATGGACTTGGGCCCAGACATCACTGAAATTGATGCATTTTGCAGAATGTTCTGACTTACGCAGATCGACGTTTGAGCCTGGAAACCTCCGTTGTTGCAGAGGCTTTCAGCTGGCCCTCACTCTGCCCTCAGCTCTGCTTGCAGGGGATGAGGGCAACCCCTGCACGGCTCCCTCTGCCTCCACCACTGCAGCAGGCACCACTCCTTTGGCATTTTCCACAGACCATGATTCCACCAGATTCACAGAAAATGCTGCCATCCATGACAAGAGGCGTGGAGGAGATGTTTTCTGTTGAGTTTCTTGGGAGCTGGCGACCTTCGTGCTTGTACTGGTGGGGACACATAGGAAGTGTCAGCACTGTGTGATCGAAGAGCTTCCACTGAAGGAAGAATTAATAATGTTTGCTTCTTTCTTTCACACTTCTGAAAGACTTGGTCAACCCTAGTGTCGTGATTGATGGCATGAGGAAAGCCTTATTGGCGCCATCTCAAAGGCAGGTGCCTATTAATAAAACGAAGGATGAAGGTGTCTTGCAGGGCTCACAGCTCCCCTATCAGCACGGGGAAGTCGAAGTGAGTGACTTGTTCAGGGGAGTGTATTTGCTAACAAAAGTCTGTGCAAACAAGAAGCTTGCGAAAATGTACGGGGAACAGCTGCTCTGTATCTGGGAAAGGTAAATGCAGTTTACAGAGCAAACTCACTCTAATTCAAGCAAATACTGTTACAAGCAGTGTAGCTGAAAAGAAAACATGTTTACTGGGATGTTAACATGACTTGTATCAATTGCAGAGAAACAGGGAAAATGCCTGGTTCTCCCAGACTGCTGCCTGTAGCAAATCATTTCTGCTAAGAAAACCCTTCTTGTGGGATGCACCTGGCGATCAGCAAAGGTCCTCAGTGCCTGGAGTGGAAAGGTGTTTAGTATGTGGCAGGATATGGTCTCCACAGGCCCACACCAAGTGGCAGCTCAGTGCTTTTATTTGCAAGACGTGTTTTGGACTTTGGGTGCTGCAGAGACAAGGGGTGCTGGGTGCTTGCAGGGAATCAGCCTTTTGGGACTCTGAGCATCTCCACGCTGAGCATCCCAGATCATAGAATCATAGAATCACCAGGTTGGGAAAGACCCACTGGATCATCGAGTCCAACCATTCCTATCAATCACTAAACCATGCCCCTCAGCGCCTTGTCCACCCGTCCCATCAACACCTTCAGGGAAGGTGACTCAACCACCTCCCTGGGCAGCCTGTTCCAGTGCCCAATGACCCTTTCTGTGAAAAATTTTTTCCTAATGTCCAGCCTGAACCTCCCCTGGCGGAGCTTGAGGCCATTCCCTCTTGTCCTGTCCCCTTTCACTCGGGAGAAGAAACCAGCACCCTCCTCTCCACAACTTTCTTTTAGGTAGTTGTAGAGAGCAATGATCACTGTCCCGTCAAAATTTCATGCTATGTTTCCCCCTTCCAGTCTTGGGGACCACTGCCACCGCCCTCAGAGGGAAGCTGGAGATGCCTTCAAGTCAGCGGGAAGAGCTGCAAAGTTTGAGGACAGAGCCCCACCTCGTGGTAGCGAGCTCAACCCCAGCACCGCCTTGTGCCCCATTTCGTCCCCCCTGCCACACTAACGGCTCGAAAAAGATGTTTTATACTAGTGTCAGTCACAGCACCTCGTCCCCGCAGACACACAGTCTTCGCCTCTCATAGCTCAAGATAATCCACACAGCACATGTGAAAGGTAACAATATTTGTGTTACTGTTGAAAACAGAAAAGGTTTTACTCGTTACAGCAGGTTTCTGACCTACAGGCACACAGAGAGCTGGTGAAAGGCCAGGCCAAGTGTCTTTCATTGAAGCAAAGAGCAATTAAACACCCTTTTATGTGGTCAGACCAGGCTGCTGTAGGGAGGCTTCAGGCAGAGCAGACCTGAGGACCGAGACATTACCCACAGCTGAGCCACCCATCACGGGAGCACCGGCTGGGGAGAGCTGCTCGGTGAGCAAGAAGGATATGATCCAGGAGAAGCTGCAAGTCAGCAGCTCTTTGAACCTAGGTATTTGCTGAATCTCTGTATACAGAAATGGCCTTTGCCTCTTTTCCCCATCTGTACTCAGGGAAGATGGTTTCTACCTGCTTTGTTCATACAAAAAGCATGACAGTAACAGCAGATCATCCTCCTGCTCCTCCTGGAAACCCCCTGGAAGGTCCTGTAGCACCAAACTGAGCCGGGCGATGCCATAGCAGAAGGGGAAGCTACTTTGAAATCATTATCCAGTGACTCACACAGAAAGCACCAGCAGTCAGGAGGTCCTGCACCAATTCAGGACTAAATTTGCTCCATCAGATTAATTCAATTTCTGTTGACAGTTTCTTGTTCATGTCAGGAAAACAAAGTGAATTCATCCTCTTCCAAATGAAGTCTAGGTCTGACATACAGGTCAGAAAAGCAATACTTCATTTTTTCCAAACCCTGCTATTCCATGTAAAAATAAATAATATTTAGTGACCTGTTGCAGTCAACATGTCACTGTGGCTGCTACTTTCAACATGCGTGAACAGAGATCCTGGAGGAATTATTTAGCTAGAGTCAGAGTGGCAGAAATTCTCCTTTGCATTTGTTTGACTTGCAAAAATCTCTAGAAGCATCAGTGATGTTCTTTGATCCATTTGATATAATCAGGGATGATCACAACTCACACTGCTTGGCTGATTTACTTTCTTATATTGCTATTTTTTCCATCCCATATTCAATGCCTAAATTCCTGTAAATGACAAAAAATCATGTGATTTTACACACCAGAGCACAGAGCCCCAGAGAGGCTGTGAGTTGCTCCTGCTCCCCAGGGTTCTGCTCAGCACACGAAACCCAAAGCAACAGCCAAAGTCACTGGTTAATCCAGTTGATGTTGTTTCTGTTTCTTTAGGCTGGAAGTTCCCAAACCTTTGCTCAAGTATCACTATTAGTTGGTAAAACGTGAGGGTTGATTAGACAGCCAAGTTCCCCCCCAGCACCAGACACTGGCTCAGTGCAGGAGGTGCTCAGCCAGAGCAGTCACCTTCTGCCAGATCAGAGCATCAGCAAAACCCTGAGCCAAGCCCAAATGACCTTGTGATAAGTGGAGTAGACTGTAAGCCTGACTGTTTCTAAACCTCTTGCAGTAAAAACACAGGGGCTGAGCAAGATGCCTATGTCTGCAATTAATAAGACTCTTGGGAACAGGGTTTGAGGGGTATTGTGGGGTTTTGTAGAAAAACTGAACAAACACCATTAGCCAGCTCAACACTTATTAATAATTAATCTGGATATCACCAAGTTGTTTTCAATTGATTTTTTTAGAGGAGGAAAAAACAATCTGGAAGGTTCATTTCCATGAAATACATGTGGGAAGAGGAGTGACGAGACCTGACAGCCTGGAGCTGTCACGCTGAGGAGCATGAGCCCTTCAGCACACAGGACTGCAGAGGGTGACACTCTGCTGGGAACATCACCAGATGGTGATGATGGAGACCAGCTCCCCTAGGGCACCAGCACGCTACTTGGGGCTGGTCTCCCTGTGCTCAGCAGAGCTGACAGCAACACCTCCTTCCTTTTGGGCTCACCCCTTGCAGAGGTGCCACTGGTGAAGGCAGAAGTTTGGTTGCTCTCCCCATGTCTAACAGGGGTCACAGGAGTTTTCCCCACTCAGGCTGCCTGCGGCTCATCTGTGCACAAGGTCAGAGGATGCACAGGGCCTGCCAGGTCACAGAGTTGTTGAATTTTAGAGTCATAGAATAGTTTGGGTTGGAAGGGACCTTGAAGATCATCCCGTTCCAACCCTCCTGCCATGGGCAGGGACACGTCCCGCTAGATCAGGCTGACCAAGGTCCCATCCAACCTGGCCATAAACACCTCCAGGGGT
This sequence comes from Phaenicophaeus curvirostris, assembly GCF_032191515.1. NCBI lineage: Eukaryota > Metazoa > Chordata > Aves > Cuculiformes > Cuculidae > Phaenicophaeus > Phaenicophaeus curvirostris. The sequence continues at coordinate 187,446,010 of NC_091392.1, forward strand.
GGGGCAGCCACAGCTTCCCTGGGCAACCTGTGCCAGTGCCTCACCACCCTCATTATGAAGAAATTCTTCCTTATGCCTAGTCTAAACCTGCCCCTCTCCAGCTTATACCCATTGCCCCTAGTCCTGTCACTACAAGCCTTTTTACAAAGTCAGCCGTGGCTCACCAGCATGTGAACATCCCTGGATGGTCTATGGGCTGCTTTCAAAGTAAAACTTCCTTTCAAGCCTCCCTGCCTGGCCTTGGCTCCTGCCTGCAGTGGAAAGGTAGATTTTTGGGTTCCTGTTGCATAAGGTTTGCCTGCTTGGTGCCTGGTGCACGGGTGACACCTATCGACTGTGTCTTCAATGTCACTTTATGCTTTTATGACTAAATAAAACCATGCCAAGAGAGCAATACTTAGGTTTATGTGCTGTTATAACTGCTTGTTTACCTGTCCCAGGTTAAAAGCCAATACATTGTTTTTATAACTGCATAAAGCCTGCGTGCCCCATGTCAGGGACCTTCTCTGGGTTTTGACAAAAGGCCAAGACTTGGTGTTCAAGTGGAGCAGCGAAATCTTTAAACATGAATGGAGTTTATTCCTCTGTAATTTATTCTCCTGTGATTTATGCCCCAGTAATTAAGATTAGATTTCGGATCTGTTTCTTTAATGGAAAAATTCACAACTGCTCCAGAGCAAAACTAAACATGTAAAGTAAAACAAGTAGAGTTTTCTTAACAGAAAATTGCTGCCATTGGTCCTAGGCTTTGTTCAAAAATGGTAAACTAATGGTCATTTCCCTATTTTTTTTTTACTTTTTGAGGAGAAGGTGGTAATATTAACAAAAAGCAAATGGCTAACTGCCTCCTAAAAATTAAAAATTATTAATTAATTAATCATTAAACCAACAAATATTTTCAAAAATTAAATACCTGGGTCCTTTTAAAAAAAGTAGCTTCAAGCTGATGGCTTCTGGTGTTATGCAATATTATAGGTAATAACACTTGGAGCCATCCTCAACAAATTGTCCTTGCTGGCATAGGCATAGACTGGCTAGAAGACTGTAACCGGAGAGGTATTGTTTTGTGTTTTGGTTCTTGCATGAGGCTGAAGCTGTTTAGCTTATTTGCAAATTCTTACCCATGCAGCCACAAAGAAAAGATTTGTAAATACATTACTGAAAGGGTCAAATTCAAAGGTAAATAGAAAGTAAACCACACTTGTTCTTTCAAATATTGTTGTTTATAAGCCTTTCATTATTTTGCCACCTGGCATAAAAATTGTGATTGTTTGGGCAAGGTGAGGCTGCTTTAGGGACTGTATGAGCCGTACTTTGGCATTCCCACAGTGCAATAGCCCTCAAAGCCACTGCAATATCTACAGTGCCATAAATGTTAATCCAGCTCATCCTCTTTTCCTATGTTATCTCTTCACACCTGTAGTCAGCTCCTAAAGCACAAGACAGGAGGAATGCAGGACAGACAGGAGGGACAGCAAGAATAATGTGCCCAGCTGTGACACGGGCTAATAAATGAGCTGGAGATGGGAGACCTGGTTCAGGATGGGAGAAGGCATCTTCAAGATCAGCCCTAAACTCGAACACTTATTTTTCACTGTTACACATTCCAAAAAGATGAACACTCAATTACTGCAAATTTTAGTGTCTTTTCACAGGACTGTGACTTTCCATTCAATACAAGTTGCACTCCACCTCTCTGCTGCTGGTCCAGTCTCCAAGGCCACTAGTTCTTCCTCTGCTATGTCCCAATCCTCCTGCACTGACCAAGCATCACCAGATACTGTCTCAGGATCCTGCTATCTGCCTTGACCACCAAGGCAATTCTGTCCAAGACAAATCCCTCAAGAATGCTGCAAGTTGTCTGCTGCCACTCCAAAGCCTGACTTTGCATATGTGCCATGCTGGATCCCATTTTCTATAAGCCACCTGATAATTTCTCCTAGGGAATCCAACAAGCTGGTTTCAGATACCTACAGAGATTAAATACTGCTTTTCTCCTATGATAAAAGGTGGCAAGTTGATCTGGTCTGACCTGTCTTTTGTAGATCTGTGTTCTTTTCTGTTCCTTTTTTATGTTCACTTCCTCAGAATTTATTATACAGCTTTTCATGGGCATGCAATCCAATGGGATCATAGTTTGTCCTGTATCCTGTACTCTTGAGTAACCTCAGCTCAGTGCTCCTTGATTTTATATCATCAACAGACTTATGGGTCTGAAATGTTCTTTCTGAACTAAATAAAGTTGCTTTTATTATTTTTTTTCTCATCAAAATCTCTCCAGATTACTTCCATGTGATCTCCAAGAAAGCTTCCCTATGCTCCAAAACAAAGTCTTAGTTCATCCATTAATCACTGCTCCCCCATAGTTAACAGTTGGGGCTAAAATTGGAACACTATGAGCAAGCACAGCGTATTTTACATGTGATAAAAATGAGTAATGCTTTGTCTTGTGAATTCTAAAATCAAGTCATTCTGGAAATAGGATAATGGAAATCATGCAGAAAGTTATCTGTTTGGATTGTCAACCATGTCAAAGAAGAGTGTTTAGTGGCTTTAAAGTCTGATCTCAATCACTAGACTGGCTGAAATGTAATGAAATTTAATTTTATTTTTTAATAGGCTTTTTAATAAGGTCCTGTAAGGCAAGTTCCTATAAGGAGAGCTGCTGCACCTTGAAATCTTGTATTTTTTTTTTCTTTTAACAACATGATTTAACTCAGATGTTCTTTGCCAAAATTCTCACTTTTCCCATTAGATGTTCTGCTCACCTACCACCAGCTGATATCTTCCAGCCTAGAGACAATTTAATGGTGCCTTACAAATATTGCTTTTAAAATCCTTTGGAATTTACAGTTGTATAAGTGTCAGTGGTGATCTGTAAAATACCAGCTATGTGAAAATCCTGGTAATCTGCCCAGGAATTTGGCTGTAAGTGGAATGTGACAATTTTGGATAAGAAAGGCATCAGGGTGAGTTGCTTCGATTGATAGTTACTAATAATCTGAGCGCTGGTATAAAGAACGTCCTGATTTTGATTTATCCCGTCCCTTGGAGCATTTTCCATGCCTGCAGAGGCAGGAATGGTCTGGGTGCTGGCTGCCATCTGCTCGGCCAGGCAATGCCTGCTCCATAAATTGTTTTATTTCAGACGCCACGAGATGGTGCCAGCAGTCGAGGGAAAGAAGGGCAGGGAGCCCACAGGGAAACCAGTCTGATTTGAGGTCGTCAGGGTTACCAAAACACAGCTCCCGGGACCTCTTCTCTCTGTTTCTAGTAGAGAACTTCAGTTCTAATCTCTTTCAACTGCTCTTAAAATATTTACCATGTTCCCCACCACAATTCAACGACCTATTTTAGGATTTAGCTCAGGACGCTGTAGGGTAGTTGGCATTCCCTCAAAAATTTCATTTTTGTAAAAAGACAAGCACTTCTGTTGTTTCCCCTAGTTCCCAACAACTGTTTAGATTCAAGAGACATGGAAAATGTCATGATCTCTATGCCTTAATCCTTCATGCTTTATTTCTTTTGGATTAGTGTTGGGCCGTGACTATTTTTGTTTCTTAGTCATTGTAAAATCAAACCAAATTCCAGCGTTTCTTTTAAGAAATCAGTCCTGCATTATCATGATGGGCTTCTGGAGGGAAAATGCTGGGACTCTCCTGACAAAGTGGGCCAGAGTCTTTGTGCTGAGCAGATATTGCTCACGTGCTTGTAAACTGCAATACAAATCCCATCTATGAGACTGGATGTAAAACTAAGTCCTGCTTGAACTTAAACATCTGCACTACGGTGGGAAGCCTAGAGGTCCGTACAGACAGGAGCTGTAGCATTGCTCTTGCCATGGGGTGGCAGTGGGACCAGGTTCGTACAAAAACGAGCAAAAGGATGAGGTATATAGACTGTTCCTCAACCTTTGCTCATACAGGCTGAAATAACAGGAGCATTGCAGGGAATAGAGGAAAGGCATTATGTGCTCTAATCAACACTCACTAGATCATGTCTACATACTGCATCCAGTTTTGGGTACCCCAGCATGGAAAAGACATCAACCAGCCAGAGTGAGTTCAGCAAGGGTCACCCACACATATTCATGGAGGTGAGTAGAATGAGTTATCTCTGAAGAGCCTTTCTCTCTCCACTGATTGCAGAGGAGCCTAAATACCTAAAGTTAGGTGGTATGAATTCAGTATGAAGTGAATAGTCACTGAAGGTCATAGGACCAGGACTGAAAGTTTTGAGTTTGATGAGTGATTAGCTACTATTCTAACAACTACCTTTGTCAGGGTTTTAAGCTTGTCGCTGCAAGTGACCAGTTTGCCAGGGCTATTTGATTGGTTTCCACACATGCAAAAGTTAATCTATATCCATTATATTTCATTATAGATTACTCACCCAATACGTGCAGCACCTCCATACCTACCACCTTATTTCAGTTGATCCAGTCGTCATTTCAACAGTAACTTTTGCATTGAGCCTAGAAGAATAAGTCAGTTAATGTCCTCACTTGGGTGAGCTTTTACAGGAAACAGCCTCCATAGACATGTAGCATCCTATAGACTTATTTGTAGCATTGAAAAAGAAACAGCTGCACCAGCAGTTTCTACTTTGTAATTTGTGTCGGGGTGCCTTGCTGATTGGTGCTTTGATGCTGAGGCACCCATGGAAGTCAATGTTTCCTATTTCCAGTTTCCACCCTCCTAATCCACACTTGTTTTCGAAGGTGGAAGCTGAAGGTTCTTGGCAACGCAGGAAATAAGGCCTCTTGTGCAAGTCTGTAAATACAGCTATAGATGGCAAGCTGAAAGAGAGAAGAAAACAGATACAGCTGTCTCTAACACAGTTGCTGTCTTATGGAGTCCTTAAAGTATCATTACATACAGCTCCTTTTGGCCATGATTTAAATGGTAACAATAGTAAAAGAGAAAAACATCCTAGCATCTTCCTCACTGTATCTGCAAGCCACAGTATGGGAGAATAAAGATTTTAAATATTATTTTATCTCAAAGAAACAAAATATGACATGAAACATTAGCTTTCCTTAAAGAAGTCAGTTTTCTTGGAAGTTCAAATGGTTACAAAGCTCTTTGCATCAGGTAGTCACCTCAATACTATTTCAAATATTAAAAATAATATAAAGAAATTTTATTTCTTCTTTTATTCTGTTTAGTTTGCTGTCCCTGCGGTGGCTTTGTACCAACAAAGCATGCAGCCTCGGAGCATGCAGGCTTCTCCCAGAACAATGACATTTGGGCACATCTATTTAAGAACTCATTGTTAGAGGTTCTGCTACAGTTTATATTTAATAACAGAAGAGGTGACGGCCTGGGAGTCTGTGACATTTAATGCAATAAACCAGTGGGATAACAAGGATCAAAATTTAAATCCCGATGACCCACAACCAGCATGGACCCTTGGAGGAAAGGCATCTCTGGAGGTGTCTGTCATAGCTTGCTTGATATGCTACATTAGCATCTTTTCCACACTGACCCCACTGAAATGTCACAGCTCATTTCTTTCAGTCTAAGCATCCAAGACCAATGATAGTGGCACAAGGTTGCATTAGCTCTGAAATATTTCCCATGCACTGTCCTTGAAGGCTGAAGACAAATAGAAGTGCTCTCTCCCTCCCACTCAGGCAGTCAGATTGCCCTTTCAGAGCAGCCGCACGTGGATTTATTTGAGGTTTTCAATGCAGTAATTTGGGGGAAGTTTTGTGCTTGTGTTGCAGGGAAGCAGAGTCTCCTCTGAGAGGGTAGCAGTGTGTGTGTGAAGCAACCCCGGCTCGTCCCTGCAGGAGAAGGAGCTGCTTCCCTTAGGAGCAAGGAGAGTGGGAATGTTTGCAGCTGTGGAAGGAACTCTCTGGGAAATACCTTCACCTTCAAAGCATAGGATTCATTTCATAGATCTTGCCTCTAGCATAAGTACTTGTGTGTGCGCTTGCCTGTGTCAGTGTTTATTTGAAACTGGGTTTCCCAACGCACTCACCTCAAGAGGAGACGAGAGAAGAGAATTGCCTCAGAAGACAGATACACAGCTGAACACAACCCTCACAGATGGTCAACACTATTACATGAGTTTTGGAGTCAGAAATTATGTACAATAGAGTAAAACTTCCAACTTTTACTTTAGCCTTGTTTTTCTGGAGAAAAAATATTAAAAAGGAGCTAAGAAGTGCATAAACCAAGGGACAGATAATCCCTGTAAACCTTGGTCTACAGTTTTCAATACAAAGTCATAAAAACTCCTGGGAAACAGAGGCTCAACGTCCTTCAGCAAAATTCAAACAAAACCTTGTAGTTATTTTAGAAACCTGAATAGCATTGCATAAATACTTTTCCTTCTCCAAAAGGCAGGTCACAGCAGCCTTAATTATCAAAGGCCAGAAACAACATAAAAATAAATCCTTTCAAAGTTTGCTCTCATTACCACATTTGGCATATTTAAACATAAACACCATCTGTGTTTATCATGAAACACAGCGATAACTGCCGCCGGATCTCAGAGTGACACCAGTGTTTATGGAGTGTTACAGTAAGGGGCACATGCAATGCCTCCTCGGAAACTGAGCTTCCCTGAAATTATTTGCTCAGCCACCAGCTGCTTATGTAGACAAGAGCCACTTTTGCCAAGAATAGGATTGCCATGGAAGAAAAACAAAGCCTCAAACCTTGCTCTCACGGCAGCTTCTTCTAGCAGCCCCAAACAGGCAAATAACAGAGAAAGCTGCTTGCAGCAATGAATCAAGTTGTAAAACACACTTTGTGCTTTTAATGTTTAGGTCCCATCAGGAGAGAAGGAGCATCTGCAGAGCTCTAGGGTAACCCTGCTGCTCTGCACCCTCACTGGCAGAGCAAGGACCCAATGCTCCTCTATCTTGCAGCAGGCTGGAGATGCTGGGAGACTGTGCACATGGCTTTCTTCTCGCCCTTGCATGCCAGCTCCCTGCTGGGAACAGCATGGTCTGTGACCTGTCCAGATGCTATGTCCTTTCAGTGGTCCCTGTCACCCAACTCTGGTGCAACGTCCCCAAGAGAGCCATAGTGGGGTTGTAGGCAAGTAGGAGCTGATGATACAAGGATATGCCCTGCATAAAGCCAAGGTGCAACACCAATAATGGGTGATGGCTTCACAAACTCTTTCAGATACCATTGTCTAGCTCAACACAGGCATTTGTATTCCTCCTACCAGGAGCAAGTTGTCCTGTGGGCCTGGATCCAGGGGCATGTCGACCAGCAACACGTTCTCTGTGAAAGCAAAGCCACTGGCACTTTGAAACACAAAGCCATATGTAATGGGAGACCTGCCTTCACTGAAGGCTTTGGCATTGCGACCAGTCTTTGGCTCTTCTTTGATAACACACAAAATGTAGGCAGACTCCTCAAATTAAAATCCCAGTGTGTAGTTTGCTTCACCACGTGAAAGAGCTTTGTGAATAATTTTGTAAAATGTGAACTATTTTTAGATAATAGAAGTAATTACATGAAGTTATAGTGGGCTCTCTGACACTGAAAGACTGAAAAAAGAATGTTGAAATCTGAAATGTGTTACATCACCTAAATGCAAACAGCCTGGAACAGCATCTGATCTCTATTGCTCTAACGTTACTTGCCCAAATCCAGTGAAGGTGAAGAATGATACTGGTATCATTCAGAGCATAATTTGGCTCTTTGTCTGCCTTCTTGTGGAGGTGGCATTGAATGGTCTCATGTATAACAGAAATACATTGAACAATGCAAGGACATTTCAATTAAAACTCAAACACATGAAAAATTCACACTATTAGTGTTAATTTGTTCAATCCCAGCCTGACGGCTTTACGAGAAACAGAACTGCAGAAGCTATCAAAACTGAAGGCAGCAGTTTCACAGTATAAATTCTCTCATCCATAACATGTTCATAACATTTAATTTTAATTTTCCGTTTCTTAATTTCCTCTCATTTACCCCAATTATACTGCCAGTGTATTTGCCTAAGCAATTTTTCTCCATCAACAGTGTTTACTCTCCTCAGATATCTACAGACCATTGTCACATCTGCCCACACACTGTGTTATATTTCAGAGAAACCCTGTCTAGCTTTATGACTTTTTCTTTATAAGTTGATCCCTCTGGTCTTTTCCTGGCATTGTGGCTTTACTCTAGACTCTGTCGTTCCTCCAAGATGGTCATCTCAGGGCCCAACTTATACTTCCAGAATCTGTGAAGGCATCAAAATTGACCTGCATGATAAGCACCCTGGCCCATAAACAGAGAAGCAATTTTCAAGTTGTGCTTAACTTTACACACAGAAGTAGTCCTACTTGCTTTACTGAGATAACTTATCCTTAAATAAAACCCTGCTCAGCTGCTATGCTGGTGTGGGACCAGAGGACTCTGTTTATTCTTCATCAAGCCCATCTAAGAAAGGACTTTTCACCCATTTTCCATGAAAATATGCATGTGTGAATAAAATTCAGGGCATGTTTTCTTGCAAATATTTGTCTGATTTGCTGCCCACTATCAACTGAGTGTCTCCAGAAATGTTCTTGTGTCTGCCTTCCTCCTCCCTACAACTGTTAAGGGCTTATGTAACTTTCCAGAACGTTCCTCCAAGCCAAGTCACATTCTTCTTATTTTCTGCACAGCTTAGAAAGAATACTTGGACAAATGAGAGATGAATGTAGCTTTGGCGATGGATTTATCTGAGACAGGGAACATAGATGAAGTGGTTAGCAGGCAGTGTAAGACCGGTTTCTCAGGGGTGTTCTGCTGCATCGTTCAATTATTTTTTGCCAGGTCCAAGACTTTTTCCAGTGGCTGAGGTAGCCCTAATGTACCTCTCCCATAGAGCTTTCCTGGTATCTGTGAAGGCATTGGTCCTTCTCTCCTGCTTCATAGAATCACTAGGTTGGAAAGGACCCACTGGATCATCAAGTCCAACCATTCCCATCAATCATGAAACCATGTCCCTGAGCACCTCATCTACCCATCCCTTAAATATCTCCAGGGAAGGTGACTCAACCACCGCACTGGGCAGCCTCTGCCAGTGCCCAATGACCCTTTCTGTGAAAATTTTTTTTCCCTGCTGTGAAGCCTGAACCTCCTCTGGTGCAGCTTGAAGCCATTCCCTCTTGTCCTGTCCCCTGTCACTTGGGAGAAGAGGCCAGCACCCTCCTCTACACAACCTCCTTTCAGGTAGTTGTAGAGAGCAATAAGGTCTCCCCTCAGCCTCCTCTTCTCCAGGCTAAACAACCCCAGTTCTCTTCCCACAGAGACATTTACAGGGTCTCTTTTTCTCCTGTACTTTACCATTTAATTTCATGAAACTTGTAAAAACTGAGCTCTGGAACACACTGGCTCATATAAGTCACAGTTTGATACTGCTGTAATGAGGAGGAACACCTGCACATGTGCTCTTCTACCTTAACCATGGTGTCACAAGAGCTTCCCTTCTGTAGCAAAGTAGGCTAAAAGGAAACTTGCTTGAGGAAACAAGGAGTTATCCCAGAAGAGTTAAGAAGTACTATGCTAATCATATTCTCAACTGACAAAAGTGAGGATACTTGCAATGCTGAGTGCCTTTAAAGACTGATGAAATCTGTTTAGATGTCTATGTGTGAACTGAAAATTGTAATGCTAGTTCTACAGATCTGTAGCTTGGGGCACGTTTTTTGATAAAATGTGGCCTGCAACAAAGAGCTGAAGCTGTTCACATCTGTTTGTACAGCACTGGTAAGGCTGTCTTGTTGGTGTCAAGCAGAAGCTTGAAGATGTGACATCAGTGGTGTGAGGAAAAACAAAATTAGTATGTTTGAACTCCAGGAGACCACACGAGCAGTTGCAACAGCCACCAGAGGCTTCATCTGCACTAGTCAGATAGTGAAGTGGCCACAAGCACAGCTCAGAGGGCAGGAATATGCATGAGGGCAGAGTGAAGGACACCCAGCAGTCCTATGGTGAAAAACGGTGTGTGTGATGGAGCTGTCATCCTCCTCCAGCTGCACCTGAAGGGCGGAAGACATAGATTAGGCAGTAGGAAGAAATTTTTTACTGTGAGGGTGGTGAGGCACTGGAACAGGTTGCCCAGGGAAGCAGTGGGTGCCCCATCCCTGGAGGTGTTCAAGGCCAGGTTGGTTGAGGTCTTGGGCAGCCTGATCTAGTGGGAGGTGTCCCTGCCCATGGCAGAGGGGTTGGAGCTGGATGATTTTTAAGGTCCCTTCCAACCCAAATTATTCTATGATTCCATGACTCACTAAACCAGAGCAGCCATAGTTCTTCCCTTAGTGTGAAGACCAAGGTTTGCCACAGGCATCACTGGTGGAGGAATTTACTGGGATCCTTGAAACACCCGTACACAGCACAAGGGCAGCATCACCTCCAAGGAAACAGTAGATCTAGGCTCCTCAGGCTTATTTTAAAATGAGTAGACATCTCACAAATCTTGTGTTATTGAGCCCAAGGAGCCAAAGTGGTTTTCTTCTGGAGTGCCTGATTTCTCCTTTTGACTCTTCTGTACTAGAACGGATTGTCATTGCTTGTCTTAAGAGCAACCAAGGGTACGGCAAGTGCAGAGGGACGGACACCAACTGCATTTGTGAAGTGAACTTGTCCATGGTCTTTTCTCCAGCCTTGGAGGGCAAGTGGCACAGCACAGCTTGCATTTGCTTGGCTATGTTGCCTTCACCCTCAGCTAAGATGTACACCCACACAGTCCATTGGGTCTGTATGCGCACTGAGTCTGTTGGGAGCTGAACAGTGCCCAGGCATTTGCTGCATAGATGGGGAGCTGCCAGGGCCCAAAACCTGCCAGGGAGTGTATCCCACCAGGACAGCTGCAGGCCAGTGGTCAAAGCCCGTATCCTGCCTCTTTCTAGTTTACTTGCATAGGTGTAGCCGGAGACCAAAAGGAGGCCCAGGAGAAGAAAGGCTGTGCTGGAATCTGACTGATGGTGGCAGAGGTGACAGCATTAAAGCTAAGCTGTAGCTGGAGTAAAAAGTCCAGCTACAGGTGGGTGAGGTGCTGAGGGGCACGGTTTAGTGATTGATAGGAATGGTTGGACTCGATGATCCAGTGGGTCTTTTCCAACCAAGTGATTCTGTGATTCTGTGAAGTGAAGGCAATGCCCTGTCTGTTTCAGGGGAGCTGCTAAAGGGAGGTGAGTCCTGAGCCTTACAGAGCAAGCAGGAGGTGTCAGGGTGGAAGGAGGAGGCAGAGCAGAGGGACAATGACCATGAATACCAGGGGGGATGGGCCATTAATTTAAGGAAAATCATCTTCTGGCTTGGAGCCCAGACTCTCAAATCTGCTGTGAATCAAGCCATTCTTTTTTCAGCACCACACATGCCTTTCATATTTCTTTCCCTCAAGGAAGTGTTTTGTGATGATTTATGAATTATGAAGGTCATGTTTTGGGTCTGCAGCTCTTGCTGAACTCCAAAGAAAACAAAATCCGGAAGAGTTCCAGATAAAAAGTGTCATAGAAAATGCGCCCAGTTTACTTTATTTATGATTATGCTTACAATGGACTTACTAAGCACATTTTTTATATAAACATAACATGAGACTGTTTGTGAAATTCTGGGATTTTCTGTCTTAAAACATCTGCTGCCTATTTCTTAAGGACCATTTAGATAACTCTAGAGCACGTCCAAATATGCGTCTATTTCCTGGAAATCGCTTAAACATTCTTAAAGAATGTAGAGATCTGCTCCTTTACCACCCAAAGAAAACCTAAGATTAGAACAAATGAAGCTGGGTAGCCACTAGCTGAGAGAAACTCAATAAATCTACCTGCACATTAATTGTATCTTATGGAACTACCACACCTCATTGGAGACTACTCTTGTTCTAAACTTGGAGAAAAGAATAAAATAAACAAGTACAAGAGCTGTAATCGATGTAACATATTGAGTGTGACTTGCAAGAGAGGCTTGAGAAACACACCTAAGGACTTTGATAAGACCACAGTGGAAATAGTCTTCCTGGTCTTAAATGATAACCCTGTGATCCCAGCAATGAACAGCCACACAGACAGGGATTCTTTAGGACCTATAACTTTAAATGACCTTCAGAGCCCACAGGTCTTTCCTAGAAGAAAGATGAGCCAGCTTCTAGCTGCTCACAGCTCTGCCCACCACTGGACTCATGAGTTGTCCCAGGGGACTTACTTTCTGGAGAGTTTGTGCAGGACTCTTCCAGCTTTGCGCTTGAAGGTTTTGCAAAGCATGATATGTATGCAAAGGCTAAGTTGATAACCATGTTGTTCTATATTTAGCCGGGGAAATAAAAACCACTATCACACCTCCCTAAGGATCATCCTAGTTAATTAAAAATGCACAGCTTCGAAACACCTGGAATCTAAACTGCTTCTTTGTACTTAGTGGTTTCGATCTTAGGTCTATTGCTCCCTTGGACTTACCCTGCACTTAATCAATTCATTGAGACATATCAGCCTTCTTACTTGCCATGTCAAAAGAAACTGTTGTATGCCAAATTTTCTTATTGATGCAGATGAAATATTTGTCACTGGATGTGCCAACTAGCTGCATATATAAACTGGCACTATCTGGTTTTACACTGGTGATTGACAGCACATACATTTGTTCCTAACTAGCATTGCCTCTGTAGTCATCAAATGAGTTATATCCACCAAGATGGGCACATGACACAGCCTCACTGCTGCTGAGCTGTGCCAGAGCATAGACACCTTGACATCTGGGCATCGTGACAAACATTTCATATCCTGGGAACAGCTGCAGTGACTTGCACATGTCTCCTGAAAGAGCAACAGTCTGGATTCTGTAGTGTCTGGATTTATTGCCAACGAAAATGCACTGAGACTAGTAAAGTTTCTTTTCTCTAGTTCTTGTGTGGCTGACACCCTAAACCTGAGCATGACTGCATGCTTTATTGATAGTATTCAATATGATGCCTCTAGGCCCTGGAGATCCTCATGCTATTCAGGAAGGCTATTAAATTCTCTACCAAAACGTCTGAAGAGTATTCCTTATTCTAAGAAATGAAAAGGGTCAGCCTCACGTAGGCACAAATTAGTCATTCCTGTTCCCTCACTACAGAGGACATAGCATAAGGACAGAAGCATTGCTTTCCTTGGCTTGCTGAGAGCAAAAAGCCAGTGTCATACAGAATACGCCACCTGGAGAATGTCTTCTGAGTCAGAGCCGCAACTAAGAGAGACAAGGGTCATTCCTCAGATTAATCTCTTCTTAGTATACATTAGAGGGGCAATTCTCATGTGCACAGCAGGCTAGCAGGTAAGAGGGGCTGCTGTGTCATGCAGGAGTTATTAGAAGAAAGAAAACTTCCTTGTTCGAGGGACTTCAGTGCCCTCCCCACTAGGAGACTCGTGTTTTCCTGGCAGCAGTAACTGCCTGCTGATATGACTTCTGTCTCACCTGTGAAGAGAAAATATTAGCCCTATCTTGTGCGTATGTGATGGAGGTTGTGGTTAAGAGCAGAACTAAAGCTGGGATGCCAGAGTCTTAGCATCTCTTGGACTAGAACAATGGGATTTCTATTGCTGCTTGGACCACCTGTGGTATGAGAAGTGCTCCTTTTCTCAGACAGGGTTTAGCCTTTGGCCCCAGTCCCTGGGCTGGCATTGCCAAAATGGCACTTCTGTGCCACGTGTCCACAACAAAGTGCACGTAGTGTTTGGGCCAGCTAGACAAGTGAGAAAGCAGGCTCAACACAACAGTTGACCTTGCCAAAAAAAGTCCCTTAAACAAATCCTCAAATGAAGACTAAATAAATATATTATTATAATATAAATATAATCTCCTGATAATAAAATCTCCCAGGAATTCATCAGGTTCATCTGGATTTATGGGGATAGGAAGCATTTGCTATACTTTGATTCAGTTAAATAATGATCTCTTACCAGCTGCTGTAAACTGGGTGAGTTCACTTCTTTGATTCATTTATGCCTACGCACTTGGAGTCAGCATCCTTCTCCTGCACAGACCTATCTTCAGAAAGTTTCTCACTCCCATGGAGCAGGGGGAGTTTGCCAGTTCACAGCGATGGGGCCACACTACCCCACAGCCCACTGTTCACCTGGACACTCCCTGTCACCCTGCCCTTCATGCATGGATAAAACACAAATACCCAGAGACAGCAACCATACCTTGCAATGGAGTCCCCCTAAAAAAATTGTCTTTGCTCTGATGGCTTCAATACACTGGGCAATATTTCAGCTGCTGATGCGCTGCATCACATGTATTTGAGGTTGTCCCAGAGACTCCTCACAGGCTCCTCACCTTACCAAGATATCTGCCATCTCCCACAGCATCCTGGGGCACTGAGCTCCTTGCAGGAAGGGACTGTGTCTCTGCACCATCAGCAAGGCAGGGGTTGTGGTGAGATATCACAGTTGGGCAGCTGGGACTTGTGTAGGCTGAGTTCATTCTTATGTGACCAATGCATTAACGCACTGACTGGCAATTGATTACTATCTACGCTGCCAGGCTAGGGGAACACAAGGACAGAATGATGGACAGGGTTAGTTGGGTTCAGCCTCTCTCACTAAAATATCTTTTCAAGATTTCATCCTGTCCTGTTTTTTTTCTAATCACTTAGCAGTGGTCTCTGTCCTCCTCTGCTCTGTGGGGCTGACGGATAGTCACCTGTTTGAAGATGGACATTTAATTTCCCAGGGCACCTTTCACCTTTGGAAATATTCCTTTTAAACTCAGACAACTCTCTGCTACTAGAGACAGAAGCCTTTAAAGGAAGGTCTGTATTAATAGATATCACCCACTCCAGACACAGACAGTGGTCATTTCAATTTTCTCAGTAGGTTCAACCATCCAGGCAGGACAATGAAGTTATTGTTGTCAAGACCTGTCTCTTTTGGGTCTTTCTGCCTAGGTCGCTGTGACATGTAGCACAAATTGATGATGCATTTCACAGACATTTCTGCCAAACTTACTGACATCGCAGCACTTGGAAGGGGCACTGAGAGTTTTTATTGTGCTTTCCATTTAGGAGCTAGGACATTTTCCATAAACCTTCATGGAGGAGAAACAGCAGTAAATAGCTTCGAGTTCTGGCCTTCTTCTCTACTTGATATTAACAGCTCCTGTCCTAATTATAATCATTTGCCATCTGATTTTAAAGCAATTATGGATTGACTGTAATGCATGCAGATTACTGATCTCTTTGTCATGCACAAAATGTATTCACTCTGCCATCAATTTCAGACACTGAAATTCAGCTTATGACTCACAGCTTTGCGTAAGTGATTCTACAGTAAAAACCATGTAATAGTAAACCTTTGATAAACATGTTTCCTTAACAGATTCTTCAGTGTTATTATTCCTTATAAGGACTATTTGCCAGTGCAAAAGAAAACACTCCCACACAAACATGCGCAATTTAACAGGAGACCTTTTATGAAGTAGGTGATTGTTTTATACCTGAGCAGAAATTTATTGTGAATTACACTTAGTTACAGCAAAAAGGACATGTAGGCAGGGATGCACTAGGGAAGCTGAAAGCAAAATCTCACCAGATTCCTTGTCCAAGAGTCACAGGGTCGTTTTCTTAGGTGCTGTGTGCGAATTGCTGCTGGTCTAGTAACAGCACCTGGAGGACGCAGCCCAGGAGGAGAAGCTACCCAACACAGTGTTCCTTAACAATGTGTAAAATCACATGTTGTTCATGAACCAGACTAAATTAGACAAAACAATGAACAAGCCTGCTTTGAAATCAGTAAAGTCAACTGAAGTCTGATGAAATAATCAAAAAATTCATTAAAATCTAGGTGGCAGTCCCCAGGATTGGTCAACTTTGACAGATTATTAAAAGAAATTGCAGACAAGGCTGCCAGGGTCTCCTCTCAGATTATTTGATACACCAACACTGGCAAAACTGCTCTCCAATGGGAGGGAAGCAGCAGATCCCTATGCATCCATGAAGGCCATTCATCTGGAATTTACAGACATCCGGGAGCCTGGGAAGAGAATGGAAACTCAGGACATTGCTGTCCAAAGCAGTGGCCAATCATCTGAACCAACACGGATTGATAGCTTGGCATAGGGACATCACAACTAGTAAAACTGTCAGGAGTAGGAACCAACCCCAAAACCACCAGTTGCAGCCAAAGCTGTGCCATGCACTTTGGATTGCAAAATTAGACCAGTCAATTCCTCTGGCTTTGGCCTCTGGTCTGTTCAAGACTCCTTTTAGCAGAGTTGTGACACTGAATTTACTACAGTTTCATAAAACACCAAGTGCAATTGATTGCTCATTGTTGTAGTTAGAGGTAAATTAGAGTCAGTTTTGTGACTGACTCAGTCGCTGTACGTAACTTCATCATTCTGAAAGCTAACTGCATGTTTTTGAGACAGTGTTCTTCTCTAAAAGTGATAACACAGGGCATCAGTAAGCTAAAAGGCCAGAGCTTATACTTGACAGAGGCCATCATCAGGCTGGCAGAAAAAGAGCCATATCTACGAGGAGGGGCAAATAGGATGGGTGACCCTAAACTGATCAACAGTGTATTCTATCCCATATACCTCATACTCAGTATAAAACTGAGAGATCACTAGAGTCTGGCTCTCTTCTGTGATGGCCAACGTCCCGTGAAGGCCTCATCCATCTGGTTGTTCCTGATCCCGGATCCATGTGTACAGGAAACCAGTCCCTGAGCCCAGCTCCCTCCTAGCTGTGGACCCATCCCCTTGTGTATGCTCTGCAGCATTTGTGGTGATGTATAGTCATCGAGGGGTGGGGTGGGGGCATGATCTCATATGTTTGTATATATTTTATTACTTTCCAATTATTTTCATTATTATTAGTATTGTTATCATTTCATTAAAGCTGTAGTTTTAGTTTTGAACCTGCAAGTCTTTTTCCTCTCATTTCCCTCTCCCCTTTCCCTGCAGGGTGGAAGGGGGAAGGAATCTTGGAGGCTCAGCTGCATGGTTTTAGCTGCTGAAATTTGGCTGGGTGGGGCTAAACCATGACACTCATGAAGAGCATTATGGCTATTCTGCAGCAGAGACTTGTTTCCAGCAGACAAAACCTGTGCTGATTAACAGCATCACTTCTGGGTAGCCAGCCCATCCCTGTGAACATCAAGATCAGCCCCACTGACTAGAGTCCCCATACCCAGCTCTGAAGCAACTGTGCTTCTGTCTATCCTACACAATACTTCTGAAAGTTGGACTTGTTCTTTTTGTATTTACAGATATCAACCTCATCTGAGGCTTAATTCATATCAAAGCCAGGCTCACAATGATGGGAACTCTTTATTTTATGAAGATTAAGTGTGCAGCTGCCTCGCTGATGCTGGAGTTGTTATCAAACAATGTATTAGCTCTATTTTAGCTTCCCACAATAAAGATCCTGCAGCGGTGCAATAAGGGAGGGGAAACATAAGAGCCACTTTGAAAGGAACAACAGCACTACAGAGTGAATGAAGCTTTTATTGCGTGGTGGTCTATCAACAAGAGGATTCCGCGATGTTGGCAGAGGAACAGCAGCTCTGTAATGCAGCCCTACAGCTAAACCTTCAGGCAATTACATAATCTAAGATGTCACAGGATCCAATGAGTTTATTTGAAGGGAACCACTATGGAGGCAAAGCATAGGGTGACTCGCTGTTTCACAGAACTGCAAATACTTCACATTGACAAATAGGTTGAAAGATTGTGGCTTTTTCTTGTTTTCGTGCACTGAGTATGTGCACTCACTGTCAGGGATTAGTAAGAGCTCAGCTAGGGACGTGGTCAGGCACAAGCATGCAGTGGAGTTCAACTACGGATCACAGGTAAGGTCCTGAACTTAAATATAGTCCTTGAGCAAAGATGAGGTGATACCCAGGGTCCTGTTGCTCACCCTGCAAATGTCTCCAGAAAGAAACACGTAGTGTTTTAGCAAAGGTACAGTCCTCGTGCCTTGCTTTTGGAGACAAAGAGCATCTGGAAAAGAGAGAGGAACAAGTATGCAATGCAGGTGTATTGCAGGGAAATGCAGTGGATGCACAAGATACTGCCATGGACAGCAATTATTTTTTTATTGAATTAAATGGAATTTGATGGAACTTGCCCACAGGACAGAATGTCCTGGAGACTGGATCCAGGCATTACTGTAGTCATACCATGCATTTGGTTCTATCCCTTTCAACTTCAAAGGCAACAGAGATCAACACATTTATGACTTCACTTTCTGCCATGTTTCTAACAGCTCTAGCTCACAGTTTTTCTCTTCTTGCTCTGAAGATTTTCTGGGAAGACCAGAAAGCAACACAGGGAACAGAGCAGTTCAGGCATTTAACACAGCAAACAGATTGTCTGTCTGTCTATCTATCCATCCATCCTTTCCTTCTCAGCTACAGTCTACAGAGAGAAGCATGGTTGAATACAATCAGACATCTGAAGGGGCAGGTGATCATCTGGAATCTCCCTCATCCTCTGACTTCCACCGCTTTCTTTTGCATGCCAGGCAGAAGCTGAACCCCAATGGCACTTCCACTCAAGTGCAAGTGACTCTTACTTACAGGGCTACACTTAGCACAGGCTATGTCCATGACAAGTACAAGTGAGTTTGAGTAAGAACTTACTACCTTTGTCTAAGTCTTTCTGGCCAAGGCCCACACGTGTTTCTGTGACAAACAAACAGGTGGACTAAAAGTGTAAGTCTTACACTCTTACAGTCTTAAAGGCTGCAACTAGACTGAGTAAAAAAGAGCCAGGGAGGGATCTCAAGTGCTAAATCACACACGTGGCTGTCCACACTCTGAGCTCACTCCCTGGCTCCAGTTTGAATCTCTCCAACTAGGTGTTTCCAAGAGAAATTTCCTATGGAAGGACTAGCATTGAGTAGTTTGAACACCCAGAGCAGGATGGCAGTGAGGCTGGGAGTCCATCTCCACCAGTATTTAGTCTCCAGAAAGACTAGCCTAGTCTCCACTGTACTTACCAGTACAGGCAAAGCCATGCAGACTCTGGGTATTTAGTACATGAATAGCTGGTCTGTCTTCGGGCCATTAGCGTACCCTTAGACTTCCAGATCCACAAAAGGGTCCATGATCATATGAAGCAGGATATGAAGTTTGATTATGATCCGGGACACAGGATATGGTTGAAAGCCTGCAAATAAATCAAGAAACACAAACAGAGGTGAGGTTATGAGCGTAAAAGTTTGAGAAGTGGTGATTCAGTCCTGAAAAGGAGTTAGCAGGTTTTCTGGGCTGAAAGCAAATGTATTGTTCTTTACGGGGATGTGTAGTGTTTCCCACCTCTGACCTGATATTTTTATCAGGTCAAAGGCAACTTGAGTTTATCCTTTCTCCATTGGGAACAAAAAGTGAGATGAGAATCTGTTGGTGGCAACTCTTTATCTAAAATCACTGGATGGATCTTAAATAATCATCATGTAACATTTCCTTCCATTCATGCTTCATTGCACATGGGAAGCACAATGGGAAGCCTGGAATGGGCAAAACCCAATGCAAAACCTGACTTCTTGTCTGATGCCTCAGGCAGTACCTTGAGCGTGTTCCCCAGGAACAGGGAGTTGCAGGATTTTGGCAAGTTCAGCTGTCGGCAGCCAGTAAGACCCAGAGGAGCATCTCTTCTGCGTGAAAATTCTTCCTTCTCCTTCTTTGTATGTGCTTAGGGATTTTTCTCTCCATCCTTTTAGTACCTCCCCTATAAAAAGGAACATAGTGATACTTTGTCCACCTCTGTGGTACCATTCGGATGACTAAGTAGCATTCTGTGTAATTTTATGACTTAAAGAGGGGAGAGCAAACCTCTACCATTTGCTACTGTGCTTAAAGCTGTAATTGTGTGTAAGTACTTATAAATATCAAGGCCACCTTTGGGAACAGCTATGTGTAATGCTTTTTCTTGTTATATTCCATTTGTCCAGTAGAATATAATGGCTCAATCGATATGAAGTGTCAGGCATTTTTTTCTGCTCTCCCTGGAGCTATTCTTTCCAGTTATGTATGTTCAGCTTTGATCTCCAGAAGAATCAATGAAGATTTAGTTGTTCTTGAAAAAAAAAACCCAAGCTAAACATTTAAAGCTTTTTATGTTATCTTAATGTGGAATATGTAGTCCTTCTTCCCCTCGGGTTGCCAGAGAAGAACACTCGGCTCAGCAAGCTTTTGTGAAATGAGCAGTAACATGAAAACAGATTTGTACTTAAAGGTTGTTTTTCTTGGGTCTTATTCTTAACCATAATAGGTGAAATTATCTTCACTTGTATTCTCATAAATGGCCCACTACCACTTCACTGTTCCTGAAAAATTAACACAATTTTCACACAGACACACACACACACAAAGAGCTGGTCTGCATATCCAGTCTCTGACATTCTCTTTGTGCCAAACTCTGACTTTTCGGTTCAGTTCTGCACAGGGCTGTGAACACAACAGAGATGCTCATGATGCTGTCAGCCAGTGGCTTCAAGAAGACACGACATAGTTGTCAGACTGTATGTGGGAGTAATCTGAAAATAATAAAAAATGAGAAAGGACTTTAAGCACAACCCAAAAACTATCTATATCTATACAAACCTAGGACTTTATAGAAGATTTAGGAATACATTTGTAATAAAACCCTCATTTTGGCACTAAGGTATTTACCATGACTTTTGCCTCCACTACATCTTCTGTGCTTTTCTAAAGGTCAGCTAAAACAGCTCAGTAGAATAATGACTACTTCTCAAGTAACCTTGAGAAGTAGGCATTATTTTACTGAGCTGAGAAGCAAGCTGTTACTTGTTTCTCAAGTAACCTTGAGAGGTAGGAAGATTTTATGCTCTAAGATATATTTCTGTTCTTTATTACACAGAAAAATTTTCAGGAATGTTGCAACACCATCAGAACATCTCAAAGAATATCGGGGATTTGGGGATTAAAAGCATTGCACCCAGACAGGCTTGGCATCATAGCTCATGGATGGGCTGCTCAACAAAGCAAGCAGGAAAGCTGAGCAATCTGGGGTGACTGAAGAAATTCACTACCATTTTGGAAAGTATTCAGCTCTGATTTTAGCAACTCAAATACCAGAGTTGCCTAGATATTGGAAAGGCAAAACATCCACTTAGGAGCGTCAGAGTTTCAGCAAGTAGAAGATAAAAGTTGTGAAAAGTACCTTCCCGGGGCCCCTTGACCAATTTCTCTCACTTAATTATCCTTTCTGTGGCTTGTGTGGAGATTTGGTAGGTTTTGCTTTGCAAACAAAAGCAAAGCGAAGCAGATTTGTCTGTCAAGTTTGACCAGTTGCTTGAATTTCTTATGAGAAGGATAAGAAGCCAAGTCTTCCTGCAGTGTGTGAGTGTTTCAGCATACCAGCTGTGTTATTACTGACATTACCAACCAGTCAAGACACGCAGCGTAGTTATTGCGTAGCTGATAGCACTGCCCGTGCCCCAAGCATCCTTGACTCCCCCAGCACTGAGCGCAGTGTGACACGAAGTATGCGTAGGTCTGTAAGAGGAAAACAATGTGTAGCCCCGTTTTTGGAAAAGTAAAAAAACACCCTCTGTTTATCTGCAGCTGCTTGGAAAATGATGTCATCAAGATTCTGTTTCACTGCTTTAAGTGGAAAATGTTTGTGTCAAGCATCTTCCCCAATGCTTGTGTAAACACACAGTGCGCGAACCAACACACCCGCCTCCCCTTCTGGCTGTGGTCACCAGTGCCGTGATCAACGCTTGATCTTGGCAGCAGCTTAGTCAGCAGAGGATGACAGAGAGGACAACTGAAAACCTTTCTGCAAATGCCAGTCATCAAACATGATGTCCCAGAACAACATTTGCAGTGGGCAGGTGAGCTAGAAAATGAGGTCAGAGGGTATGCTTCTGCAGGAATGCAAAGAGAAATAGCCCATGGCTATTGGTTTACCTCAGTTTACCTCCCAGCTTCTCTGGTGCACCTGAGCATCAGCAACCATGCTGCGGAAATCTCCTAGCACTTTTCTTAAAAGCCATAAACCAGCTGCAATTTGACTGGTGTCTTCAGTGGTAACCTGTGGGAAGACAAACTAGCAAATCACAGAATCACAGAATCACAGAATAACCAGGTTGGAAGAGACCCACCGGATCACCGAGTCCAACCGTTCCTACCAAACACTAAACCATATCCCTCAGCACCTCGTCCACCCGTGCCTTAAACACCTCCAGGGAAGGTGACTCAACCACCTCCCTGGGCAGCCTGTTCCAGTGCCCAATGACCCTTTCTGTAAAGAATTTTTTCCTAACGTCTAGCCTAAACCTCCCCTGTCGGAGCTTGAGGCCATTCCCTCTTGTCCTGTCCCCTGTCACTTGGGAGAAGAGGCCAGCACCCTCCTCTCTACAACCTCCTTTCAGGTAGTTGTAGAGAGCAATGAGGTCACCCCTCAGCCTCCTCTTCTCCAGGCTAAACAACCCCAGCTCTCTCAGCCGCTCCTCATAAGGCCTGTTCTCCAGCCCTTTCACCAGCTTTGTTGCTCTTCTCTGGACTCTCTCCAGAGCCTCAACATCCTTCTTGTGGTGAGGGGCCCAGAACTGAACACAGTATTCGAGGAGCGGTCTCACCAGTGCCGAGTACAGAGGGAGGATAACCTCCCTGGACCTGCTGGTCACGCCGTTTCTGATACAAGCCAAGATGCCATTGGCCTTCTTGGCCACTTGGGCACACTGCTGGCTCATATTCAGTCGGCTGTCAACCAACACCCCCAGGTCCCTCTCCTCCAGGCAGCTTTCTAGACAGACTTCTCCCAGTCTGTAGCACTGCATAGGGTTGTTGTGCCCCAAGTGCAGGACCCGGCATTTGGCCTTGTTAAACCTCATGCCATTGGACTCTGCCCAGCGGTCCAGCCTGTTCAGATCCCTTTGCAGAGCCTCCCGACCCTCCAGCAGATCGACACTTCCACCCAGCTTAGTGTCATCCGCAAACTTGCTAAGGGTGCATTCGATGCCTTCATCCAGGTCATTGATGAAGACATTGAACAGGGCTGGACCCAGCACTGAGCCCTGGGGAACCCCACTTGTCACTGGCACTCACATTGTCTCCTCATCTGACCAGCAGAGATTTCCAGAGGGCAAACTGAAGCAGCCCAGATGTGTGGCGCACTGTCCCCTACTGACAGAAAGAGACAAGTCTTCGTTCCATAAGAATTAATCCCAGCCCTGCCAAAACCAGGCTACATGTTAGGGATGGCTCTGGAGGAGGGATCAAGCATACAGGAATTGAAAGTGCAGTATTTGAAACTGTTCTGGGTGGCTTCTGAACTAAAAGTAAATGTCAGCCAACATTTCAAGACTATACTGGGACCTGTGCAGGGCCAGAGTAAGAAGGTCCATGTAAACTTGGCACTTTCCAGACCTCAGTGTTCTGATGGAGCAGGTGTGGATGATGTCCCCATAGATGTGTGCAAATGCTTCTTCCTTCCAGAAGGCTCTTGGAGGCTGCCCTCTCAAGACTCTCAGAAAGAGGGAGAAAGTTGTGACAGCAACTTCTTCCTGCCTGGCTGAACCATCCATCACCCATTTAAGCCATTGCAGCAGAGAGAAACCCGATTACCTACTGACCCATCAGCTTCTCTGGTCCTCTCCTGATCCAGGGAAAAAAGCAAACCTCCAACCTACACAGCAAACACCACCCCAATATCTCATCCTGGGGAATGACAGGAGGACAGGGCATCCATCCCTGCCCATGCTGGAGGGGTACTGCATGTACTCCCAGCACAGAAAGGGGAGCAGGGACAAGAACTAGCAACCCAGCGAGGGGAATAGGGACAGAGATGAGGACAGGGGCAGGCAGGGAGTGCAGCTGAGCTGCAGCGTCCTGCACTCCACCATAGAGGACCACAAGTTGTTCCTCAATAGGCCTGGAGCAAGTACCTCTGCTTGATGAGGAGCTCAGCAGAAAATGTGCACCTACAGAATTCAAGAACCGTTTAACATGACGATATTACATACATATGAGGACAGGCTGAGCGAGCTAGGTTTGTTTAGCCTGTGGAAAAGAAGGCTCCAAGGAGACCTTATAGCAGCCTTCCAGTACTCAAAGGGCACCAACAGGAAAGCAGGAGAGGGGCTCTTGTTCAGGGAGTGCAGTGGTAGGACTAGGAGTAACAGTTTTAAGCTGAAAGAGGGGAGATTTAGATTAGATACAAGGAAGAAATTTTTAGTGTGAGGGTGGTGAGGCACTGGAACAGGTTGCCCAAAGAAGTCATGGATGCCCCATCCGTGGAGATGTTCAAGGCCAGAATGGATGGGGCTTTGAGCAACCTGATCCAGTGTGAGATGTCCCTGACCTTGGCAGGGATTTTGGAACTGGATGATCATTAAGGTCTCTTCCAAATCAAACCATTCTATGATTCTGTGACGATCCTATTGAAACCAGTATAGCTAGGTATTCACAAGATAGTGCCAACAAAATGAGACTATTTATTTATAACATACTGGAGAGCAGAAAAAAAAATTTACTTTACAAAACATCCTGTAACTTCCTCCTGTGTTCCCTCTTTTGTGTTCAGCCTTATCTGCCACATGCTGATCTCTTTGATGGTGGGGACAGCCATCAAATTCCCCCTTTTAGTCTGCCGTGCAGCCAAGAGATACTCCCTGCTGCAGCAATACTCCCTGCTGCAGCAATACGCCCTTCTCAGGTGCCTTGTGTTTCCTGGGCCCAGTACTAGCCTGTTCACAAAGGCAAACAAGAATCAGACAAACTTTTCAGAGTGTTATGCATCTCTGCTGGGGAAGGACCCAGCTATCCCTGGTGTAAGAACCTCCCATGGTTGTTCATACGTCATTGATCCCATGTTGATTATTTACCTCGCTTGAGGAAACAGAACTAACGCCCATATCCCACCCTTTTTAGGGGCTTATTTCTGTGAATCAGTTCTAAGCTGGTGCCAATAGTTCTTGTCCTTCTCCATGCAACCTCACACAGACAGTGCCAGACAGCTCAGACTCATACCTGCAAAGTTTCTTCTTCCCGCAGGTTTCTTTTCTCAGCCATCTGCTTTGGCTCGCCCAGCTAAGTGTGACCCTCTGCCTGGTGCTGACTGATAGTAACAAGGGCCTGGTTCAAATTAGAGCTGTTGTCAGTAATAACTTGCTCAGAGCACAGCCCTGGGAAGATTAAACAAAGCTGTCTGAGTTTCCAGTGACCAACATTTTCTCTGAGCATAAAGAATGAATCAAGGCTTCAGCAATTCTGGAGGAAGGAAAGGGCAACAGGAAAATGAGCAGGGTGATGCCCTAGTGCTCTCTTCTTTCTTCTTTCTTTTTTCATATGTATCTCTAAACTGTTCTTATAAGTTCTGAACAGCGAGATTTTATGGGATTGCTGTGCTCTTTTCCCAGAGCTAGCTGTCCAGACCCTTAGAAATTACTTCCAAATGTCTAACCTAAATTTCCATGTTGCAGCTTAGATCCATTACTTCTTGTCTTCTCTACAGCTGATGTGGAGGAAAGAAGACAAGCCCCACTGGGAAGAATTTAAGTTGTGGAGGAGGGCTGCAGGAGGGCTCCTCAGCTCTAAGTCTGTGGTTCTCAAAAATGAGATGAGATCTGAACTGGTTGTCATGGGCCTAAAATGCAAATGCGTGGGGTATTGCAGACTGAAGATGAGATCCCAAGGAGGAATGATTGTGAAGGAAAAGGTATCGGAGGTCAGCGAATAGTAATCGTGGCCCAGAAAGGATGAAAATGACAGCTCAGAAGCAAACCATCCGCTTGTGCAGAAAGACCAGGAGCTTGTCTAAGGAAATGTCTTATCAATTAACTGACATGCAAAATAAAAGATAACAACAATAGGAAACATGGGCGAGCAACAAAAAGAAGCATGCAAGCATTGCTCATTTACTCTGGGATGGAATCAGGTAGGAGAAAGACCAGCTGGAGCTTGGATTGGCTAGGCACAAAGATGAATATTAAAGGATGTTACATCTATGTTAGCAGCAAAAAGAAATTTGGAGAAATTTGGGATACACTAATGACTGGGGGAAGAAACCCACTGATGTTGATAAGCAAAACGTCAAAGTATTCAATGGCTTTTTTTGCACAGGTTTTCATTGGAAACCTCTATTCCCACACCTCACGTGTCTAGCATGATTTGCAAGAAGAGAAACCAATGGCAGGAGAAATAAATGAGGGGCTACTGAGAGAAGCTGCAAGCACTGATCCACGCGAGCAGATGGGATTCACCAGAGGATGCAGATGTGACTTCATGACTGCCGTTCATCATCAGAAACTCAGAGTTAGCAGGGACAGCTCTGACAACTGGAAAGTCTCCTGCAGCATTTTCATGCAAAACCTGAGCAAATACGAGTTGGATGAACAACCTGTTTTATGGACTAAAAATTAGCTGGACCATTAGGTCAAAGAATAGTAATCAATTTTGCAAAGGGCCATCTGGCAGCCAGTAATGAACAGAGGACTCCAGGGAATGACATGGAAGCTGATATTGTTCAATATTTTCATCAGTCACCAGGCTGATGACACAGAGGGCACTTTCAAAGCATTTACAGATGGTAATAGATTAGAAACAATGAGACCCATCTTTATTCGGCAGAGCTAGTAGAGCTTTAATCCAGAGGGTCCTTTGAAAAACTTGGGACCTGGGTCAACGGAAACCCCTCAGAGGTCAACAGGAGTAGTGCAAACCCTATGCTTTGGTGTAGGATGGCATCCTATCACCTACACAGCAGCCAAGCGGGAGAGGACCTGATCTTTACTATGGGACCTCAGTGAGAAATTATGCAAAACAAGCAAACTGTGATCTGGAGATGTGATATGAGCAATGTGACTGGCAGTCAAAGGGTAGCTATTATTCCCTTTCTACCCAGTGTTAGTGAGGCTGGCCCAGGTGTTGTCCCACATTGGAACCCCTGGTTCAGGAGGTCATTGAGGAACTGAGAAGGTCCACTGGGGTGCTGCCGAAATGATCAGTGGCCTAGAGTGCACAATCTGCAAGGAGATACTGAGAGACATGGGTTTGAGTAGTCTGGCAATGAGATGAATTAGGATAGGACTAAAACCAGCCTGCACCTACATGAAGGGGAATGACAAAAGAAAATGGATCCAAACTCTCCACATTAGTGGTGAGTTATACAGAAAAAAACTGATGTTCACTGGAGTGAACAAGTTTATCTCTTCAGAGACCTGAAAGAGGGTCACAGAGCGGACCTCTGACCACCCACTCCACCTGACAGCTCTCTGCCTTGCTCTGCCTTGGGTGGTCCCAGCCATCTCCCTCCAAGCCGGTGCCCAGGCAGTACTCTGGGAGCAGCTCATTCCCAAAAGCTGTCTGCAAAAGACAGTATGGATAAGGTGCTGCTAGGTTCCTCCCACATGACCTGTAACTGGACCCCACTGAGCATGACATGCTACATTGCCTCCACAAGCGTTATGCCATACCATGTGATATGCAATGTAAAGCCTGGTTTACATTATAAAAATGTCTCTCTCATGGGCTTCAACACACCTCTAGTTTAATTTTGGATATTTTGAACTGCAGGAGAAAAAAAAAAAAGTGATGGGGAGGGAGAAGAATTGTCATTACAGACCTAAATATCCCAGAGGGCCCAGAAGAGACCCAGGACTAGAATTGGCCGATCTAGAGACAACTAGCTTTAAGTAGTGAGTACAGATCTGTCCCTAGGGCCGTGGGACTGGGATTTAGCCACTGGCCCTCTTTTAGCTGGCAGCATAAGCCCAGCTGCAGAGACTTAACGTCAATTGCCAGGGAAAGCCTCCCTCTTGGCTATAAGTCATGTTTCCCAGCTCAGCTCCCTCCTAGCAGGATGCTGAAGACAAGAGAGAGCACAAGCAGTGAATGGTAGAGCACATTGTATTACCTCCCTGTAAGTAATAAGCTTTTATAATTGCCACTTTCTTTTGTTCACTTCAGAGTTAGGTGTCTATGAAGCATGGTGGGAGAAGAAGCAACCTCTGCTTCTCCGCTGTGTCCACATGGATGTGGACCCATGAAAGTATCAGTTTCATCCTGTGTTTTACCCTTACTGTGCAAGAGGATAGTGCAAGTGGCAAAACAGCTCATTGTCCAGATCAGAATAACTCAGTTCTGCTTCAGATCTTGCTTATGTTTTGTCAGCTCCGTATCTGAACACCTCATTAACAAGGGCAAATAGACTGTAATGTCTTCTAAGTGAGCTTGCTCAGAAATCACTGAACCAATCAAAAGCTGGGGAAAACAACTCATCGTATCTGATGCGTGAGTTCTTGGAATTTTAGCTATGTTAGGCAATACCTCTTTGTTCACTCAAATTAGCCTAATTGCATGCGTATTTATTGTCCGATGTTCTTTAGTATCTAGGCAAAATCAAACTTGGCTGTTTCACTACTGAGGTGGCAATTTTGCATAAGAAATGCGGACAGGTTTACATCAGACTAATAATGTTATTCCATTATTCAAAACCAGAGCTAAAATTAGCAGACACCTCAATAATCAGATGCATATTCTATCTTCAAGATATGAACCTGAATTAGCACAGACCTCTGCCTCCTATCAATAGCCTGTAATTCTTGATAAGTCCTTCTGCGACTGCCATGAGATAGGGATTTGAGACTCGGACTAACTCTTATGTTTGCAACTTCCTAATTAAATACTAAAAGGATTCTAAAAGTCATATTGCATCTGCATCCATTTGCTGTGTGTTAGAAAACTACATAAACCTCCAGATGTGACCTTTGATGTACCTTTTTAGCAACGAATCACTTCTGCACTTGCTGATACATGTTTAAAGGGAAGTGGAGTCAAACCCACCTGCAGAAATGCACTTGCTTGTGCTCATTCCAGAAGCACCAGTGCTTTCTTGAAGTCCTCCTTAAAATCATATGACATCTTTCCCCACTCTGGGTGATCAAGGGTTGAAGAGCCCCTGGCACAGAGCAGGTGCTGTAGCTTATCCAAACATTCTAAATAACAGAAAAAGCCTTGTTATGCAACAGCCCCAAAGTGGTCCATAGGGAGGTCTTTTTAATGTGAGCAGCACTTGGACAGATGGAAAAATTCCCTCTTGACAAATGATGTGTTTTAAGCATCCTTAATCTGCAGGGACATTGCCGCTGGACACCTTGAAGAATGCAATAAACTCAAACAAAGCTCTCTGTTAGCCTCTGAATACTGTCTGAGACACGAAAAAGTAAGAGAAAGGGAAAAAAAAATCATAGTTCTAATACAAAATTCTCAAATGTCCCTCCTGCCTGTGCTGATGGAATAGCTACTTCATGTCTAAAGCCTGGCCAGCATTTTCCCAACTCAATTCAGAGGCAGGTAGAGGAAATTTGACTGTTTAAAGATGGAGAAGAATGACAAAATACTGTAAATCTGGACCATGGACTTGTCTCCTCATTGCTGGGAGGCTCAGACTGGGAAAGGGTTCTGCCTGAGATGGAAGTTTCACCCAGGGTAGTTCCTTCCTGTGGAGAAGCACAATGGTTATATTTGCCTCCTTCTCTTCATGGGCTGTAGAGGATGCTTAGCTCAAAACCTGCTGAGATGTCTCTGTTCAGGTAAGCGGGGTCTCCCCAGCTACTGGGCAGGACCCAGGGCTAACTCCTGGGGGCTGAGGGCCAGCTGCCTCCAATACTGGCACTGGGCATTGCAGAGTGGTAGCCAAGCTCTTTCTTTCCCAGCAGCTGAGTGCAACCTATCTGTTTTCACTCAAATC
Source organism: Phaenicophaeus curvirostris (assembly GCF_032191515.1). Taxonomy (NCBI): domain Eukaryota; kingdom Metazoa; phylum Chordata; class Aves; order Cuculiformes; family Cuculidae; genus Phaenicophaeus; species Phaenicophaeus curvirostris. Next base: position 187,475,655 of record NC_091392.1, read on the forward strand.
AGCCTAATCACATCCATATTTATTGCCTACTGTCGTGTTTCAGATAGGCAACACCTCCTTAGCTGCATCAGAGCCTAGGGTCTGCCAAGACCACACTGCTGTTGCTGTGGTTTCTCTGTGATCTCTGCACTCCTCAGGCTTCTGCCAGTGCTGTCTTTTAGAGTTAAAGAGACCTTCAGTCTTCTTATTATCAAGAGAAACAGTTTCAATGGGAAGTCTGCTAGCTGAGTGTAGTTCAGATCAAATTGTGTTCTTAAAGGCTTTTGAAGGGTTCAGGGCTGTAAGTCCCAGAGAGAAGGAGCATCGCTTTTCCTGCACTGGGATTTGTTTGCAAAAAAGAAATATCAGCTGCAGGACTGACTGGTACTCTAATTCACCTTGCTGCTCCAGATGGGGGGAGTTCAGTCCCCTCTTCTCAGAGCTGCGCCTAGAGAAAATATGTGCTGATATTGGCTTACCATCCCAAGGCAGAGGGGGGAAATTACTATGAAATGTTTACAGGGACAATTTGAAACATGAGAAGAGGATGTTTTTAGTAATGAGGAAAGAGCCAGATACCTTAGAAGAGAAATAGTCCAGCTTTAAGAATTAATTACTGCTTCCCAGTAATGCAGGTTGACTATTAAATACCCTTGCGCAATTTCCTGGACAGATATTGTAACAGCAATATTACGTGCAGATCGAGAACAAATTACAGTTCCCTGAATTGTGGCCCTGCAAGCCCAGGGAATAAGGGCAATTGTGTTTGCTCAAGCTCTCATCCAGCAAAGCCCAGAGGACAAGGCATGGGGATAAAGGAACCACCTATACACAGCAGCTCTGAGTGGGGATTTCTCATATGGATGGTTATTTTCAGTCTAGAAAGGATAGCAACCAATCAACCTCATTTTTTAAAATGGTGGCTGTAACATCTATGGATTCTATAATAATTATGCAAACTCTGCTACATAGCTTTTCAGTTGTAAATCAAGTAGCATAGGCCAGTGAAATGGATGCTCAATTTCTGTGTCCTAATTTTTCTTTTGATAGTGTGGGAAGGGAGTACGTAACTGGTTATGTGCCACCATACACACTGGCATAACAATTTGCAATACTTCTTTCAATCAAGAGCATCAAGCAAAGGTAAGAAAATGTCATAAAACTGTTATCTGAAAATAATTTTCAATAAAAAGGCATTCTCCTTCTTTTTAGATATGTGGGAAGAGGAGAGTGGTGGAAGAGCAAGTCTGAGAATCAGTGGGGTTTTATGGAAGTCTGAATTGTCACTAATTACCCAAACCCCAACAGCTGTTTTGTGAGCTGTACTCTAACTGTTAATAAACTTTTCAAGGATGTCACTCTGAACGTACCTTGGAAGGTCCTTGTGACAGCATCACTCCCAGAGATATTGCTCCCAGAAGGACAACTGGGGTCAGATGCTGGCTTTAGGAGCAACTGAAGAGATAGTTTGTCTTACTGGTTTGCATTGCCAGTGGTTATATGCCAAATGCAACAACTCTGCAAAAGGTCCACTCTCCTTAAAGGACTTTATTCTGAACCTGTTCAGATCTTCCTAAATAAACAGAAACTCCACCAAAGGCTATTGAATTCTCTCAAGACTAACATTGTTTCAAAGGAGGTCCAAGCATGGGATGCAGATGTGTTTCTAGTTGTCCGTCCATCCAAGCCTTGACCACTTTTGCTCTCTATCTGAAGCTGGAACCCACTTCTTGCCTGCACTGTGGGCATGGTCCTTCTTGCCCATGGTCTGTCTTGTCCACAGTCCTTCATATGAACAAGCCACAGAAATGCAGCGTGGACCTGCAGCCCTGGCCATCGCATTTGCTGATTGCCAGATCCCTGCCAAGAGGCTGCTAGGAAGCAGCCTGAGTCCAGGCGATCCAAGCAGGGCAGAAAAGAAGGAGATATCTGTAAAGCCTTTAGGAGAAAACATCTCTGTCTAGCGACCTGCAGCTCATGAACTGAGGCATACGGAATAGGTTGATGGCAGCAGTTATTTTAAAATTCATGAAGTAAAGCATTATTAGATGATTTCAGTGCTGGGAGATAACTAGGAGAAATAGCCCGATGAGGGGGAGATGCTGATGTAGTAGCAGCCATAATAATGTGTGACGCTGCACAGGTCCCTGCTTCCGAAAACCCACTCATTTCTCCTGTCAGGAGAAATTGCTGTGGTTTTGTTTCAGCAGAGGTGGTGGGAGGAAGGAAGCAGATGCATGTTTTCCTCTGATCAAGGAGAAAGTTTAGGCCATGCCCTTCTTATCCTCCTGAAGCTACTCTGGCCTCCTGGTGAAGGACTTAGAGGCTGGTGATGGCGAGTATTTGGCAGGAAGGGTGCGAGTGGCCATGGTCCGGGAGAAACAAGGCTTTGGAACTCCTCTGCTAGCACTTGAGAGATGCCTTTTCCTCCCTGCCCCAGTGTCCCCCTCTTTGTCCTCTCTGCCAGGACTGAAGAAAATGCCAGGGCAAAATGAACTGGGAGCCAGGAGGCTCCTCCTGCACTTCACCTGTTAGCTGAAGGTTGCACAGGCTGAAAACTCATGGGTCAAGCTAAATCTGTGCCAGCTGGAGCAAACTGACAAACGGCTTAAATGCCTAATTTATGTGCCTGTACCCAAAATTGTTATCCAAAATGTCCCAGCTCAGCTGCTGCCTGACACTGGAGGCAGGTCAGAGCAAGCCTCCTACCCCACCACAAGTGTGCTTTAACCAGCGAGATTCCCCATTACACCCCAGGAGTTCTCATCCTGCTCTGACACGCGGCTGAGCCAGTTGGACAGTGTGGGAAGCATGGCAGGGGGGCGGGTTATGCCTTCATCTGAATGTAGGTGCCTACGTAACAAGGCAGGCTTTGAGTTCTTCCCGTAGGAGAGACATGGGGCAAATTTCCTGCACTTGGGGCACAACAACCCTGTGCAATGCTACAGATGGAGAAGTCTGGCTGGAAAGCTGCCTGGAGGAGAGGGACCTGGGGGTGTTGGTTGACAACCGACTGAACATGAGCCAGCAGTGTGCCCAGGTGGCCAAGAAGGCCAATGGCATCTTGGCTTGGATCAGAAACGGCGTGACCAGCAGGTCCAGGGAGCTTATTCTCCCTCTGTACTCGGCACTGGTGAGACCGATTCTCAAGTACTGTGTTTAGTTCTGGGCCCCTCACCACAAGAAGGATGTTGAGGATCTGGAGAGAGTCCAGAGAAGAGCAACAAAGCTGATGAGGGGGCTGGAGAACAGGCCTTATGAGGAGCAGCTGAGGGAGCTGGGGTTGTTTAGGCTGGAGAAGAGGAGGCTGAGGGGTGACCTCATTGCTCTCTACAACTACCTGAAAGGAGGTTGTAGAGAGGAGGGTGCTGGCCTCTTCTCCCAAGTGACAGGGGACAGGACAAGAGGGAATGGCCTCAAGCTCCGCCAGGGGAGGTTCAGGCTGGACATCAGGAAAAAATTCTTCACAGAAAGGGTCATTGGGCACTGGCAGAGGCTGCCCAGGGAGGTGGTTGAGTCACCTTCCCTGGAGGTGTTTAAGGGATGGGTGGACAAGGTGCTGAGGGGCATGGCTTAGTGTTTGATAGGAATGGTTGGACTCGATGATCCGGTGGGTCTTTTCCAACCTGGTGATTCTGTGAAATGACTATATTTACCCTCCTGCACCCACCCATCCCTCCCCTTGTGTGCTCACCAACTGCTGCCCAAACTCTCCCCCTGCACTGAGCCCTGGCTTCACCAGGGGCCATAGGAGACACCTAAAGTCAATGCCTAACGCTCCTTTTCACCTGGCCTTTGAGGGCCATGTAAGATGCAGAGAGGTCGATACGTGTTAGTTACCCTTTTGGCATGTTTTACGTCCATGCATGAGCCGAATCGCTTTAGCAGTTCGCTCAGTGAAAATTCTGCTGGATGTGTGAGCAGAAAATAAAACTTTGTCATTTCCAAAGACAAAAGCTACAGTTCAAAAAACATCCAAAACTGTGTAACAGCAGTGGTTTCTCTTGGAAACCATTTGTTGTCTCTGATTTCAGGATGGCGAAATGCTGCATAAGAAGAACTTGTGATTTTTCAAACTCCTCTTCAAATTTCCCCATGAATGCATGAATCGCGTGGTGAGTTTGAGTCTGCCGGGGATGTGCTCGTTCTCAGCACATCTCAGCACTTGCAGTGGGGACAGCAAGTTTCCCCTTGTAAAGATTACACTGCTTCTACACTTTCTACTCTACGTGGAGCAGAGCTTTATTATTTTCCAATACCATGCACATACTTCAGAGGTATATGTGAAGTGCAAACCCCATGTTCCACACACAGAAATCCAGCAAACAGTTAATAAAAACCTTCTAGCTTATGTGAATTAAGTATAAAAAGTCTGACCTGTTTCCAATGGCTACAAAATTGCCTGGGGGAAGATAAAATATGGTTCCTTTAAAATGTAGCTATTTTACATCGGGGAACCTACGCATCAGTCCTTCCTATCACACATCTCCAGAGAAAGCAACAGCCATCCCACACACTCCTCTGCTCTGGATTGCTCAGCGCTTTGTCCTATATTAATCTGTAGGAGAAACTTAACCCTCTCATTAAACGCTTTGTGCTCAACAGATTAATCCTGAGGGACAGATCTCTAAAATACATCAGAAATTGGAACTCATTCCTAACAGCTCATCATCGTTCAGATGATTTCAGGTGCAAGCAAACCAGCAGTCCGAGATCCTACTGTAATCAGAATGCTTACAGACAGATTTGTATTTTCATGTTTAATAAAGGTTTGGGGTTTTTTTCTCCTCAATATAAAGCTTTCCAAGCATTCTGTAAAGGCAAGTGATTGCTACATTATCATTTTACAAACAGGAAACTGAGGCCCAAAAATATCATTTGAGCAGAGTAAAATAACAAATCCCAGCCCAAAAAGAAATGAAATCAAAACCTTCTGGCAAAAAAAAAAAAATTCCTTCTCCAACTACCTCTATTTAGTTGCTATGCAGCAGTTTTTTGTGTGTGTGTAAAAATAACCCAACCAGCCAAACAAAGGAATGGCAATGAAATTACAAGCTTCAACATACTTACTCCCATACTGTTGGCATTAGTACAAAAATAAAGCTTTTTATTAACTAGTTTACAAAAATAAAGTCTATTGAGTCACACAGGACCTCATCAGGGTGGGAGGGGAGCTATTTGACTTTGGAAGATAAAGCCTGTTTGAAACGTCTCTTTAGGTCTTGCATGTTGGGAGATTTGGGCCGAGGGATGATGGACGACCGCCTCCTGTCCATGGTGCCAGCACGCTGTAGTTTGCTGACCTCCTTGCAAAGATACTGGAAAACATCATAGACGCCTTGGAAGTCATCACTCGTGGATATTTCCAAGAACAGGCTTCCCAGTTCATTTGCCAGCTGCAGCCCCTCTTTCGCCTGTACTTGCCTGGCGTGCAGGAGGTCTGCTTTGTTCCCCACGATAATGATGGGAGTCCTGGCATCTGGGTGGACCTTGCGTATGTGCTGGTAGAGAGGTTGGACTGACTGGTAGCTGCTGTAATCTGTGATGGAGTAGACGAGGAGGAAGCCTTCTGCCCACTTCACACACCTGGAAAGGGAGTCCAGTACCTGCATACAGTCTTCCTGCATCTGTGGTATGACAGAGAGCACAAATTTGGGATCGGGTCATCAAAGTATGAAGCCTGTATCATAGATAGCACTGCTAAACAGGTCCAAAGGGAACCCTGAGTTGTTTTAGGAGATTAAGTTTAGCCTTATAGGAAGCTGAGGCTCAAAACCTGAGCCTTCAGGTGGCAGAGAAGAACCGATCGATCCAAAGCATCTCCATACCTGGATGCACCCCGGCGTGTCTTGGATCTGCACAGCAACGTGGTCCCCCTCCAGGTGCACCAGCCTGGAGTAGAGGTTGCCTGGGGAGCAGAAAACTGTCAGGCACAACCCTCATCCAGGGTTCCCAGCCACAGAGTTTCCCCACCACCTCACCTGTGTTCGGCTCATAGTCCCCAATGAACCGCTTCGTCAGGAACCGCACAATCATCGCTGAAACACAGAGCAGCCGCTTTAGGTGGGATGGATGCACAGATGGGGGATGAGGGGATGGATAGGGGACAGGCAGGCAGGAGATGGAGGGACAGGGGAAGAGGGGGTGGGTAGGGGCTTAGTGGATGGGGGATGGAGTGATGGACGGACAAGGGAAGAGTGGATGGATAGGGGATGGGTGGACAGGGATAGACAGGCAGATGGATGGACACGGAAAGAGGGGACGGATAGGGGATAGGCAGGCAGGGGATGGAGGGGTGGATGGACAGAGGAAGAGGGGATGGGTAGGGGATAGGCAGATAAGGGATGGACAGGCAGATGGACAAGGGAAGAGAGAACGGATAGGGGATGGGCAGATGGACAGGTGGATGGACAGGGAAAGAGGGGACGGATAGGGGATAGGCAGGCAGGGGATGAGGGGACGGATAGGGGGTGGGTGGATGGACAGATGGACGGACAGGGAAAGAGGGGATGAATAGGGGGTGGGCAGGCAGGGGATGGAGGGATGGATGGACAGGGGAAGAAGGGATGGGTAGGAGATAGGCAGGCAGGGGATGCAAAGACAGGGGAAGAGGGGGTGGATAGGAGACAAGTGGATGGGGGATGGGAGGATAAGGGGTGGACGGGCAGATGGACAGACAGACAAGGGAAGAGGGGATGGATAGGCGATCGGTGGACAGGGATAGACGGGCAGACGGACGGATAGACGGACAGGGGAAGAGAGAACGGATAGGGGATGGGCAGACGGACGGACGGGGAAAGAGGGGACGGACAGGGCAGACAGGGGCCGGACAGACGGACGGAGGGCAGGGGAAGGGGCCGGGCAGCACTCACCGCTCTTGCCGACGCCGCGGGCGCCCAGCACGGCCAGGCGGAGCCGGGCCCCGGGCGGCCCCGGGGCGAGCTCGGCGATGGGCGCCAGCAGGAGGGGCTGGGACATCCCTGGCAGGCGCATCGGGGGCGGCTCCCGGCGCCCCGTCCCGTCCCGGCTCGCCCGGCAGCGGCTTTTAAAGGCTCCGCCGGCAGCGCCGTGCGCGGAGCCGCCCCCCGGCTGTCCCCTCCCCCCGGCCGTCCCCGCCCCCTGGGCTGCGACCCCCCCACCCCGACTGTCCCCCCTCCCGCTGCCTGTTCCCCCCCCGGTTCTGTCCCCCCTCCCAGTTGTCCCAGTGTCTGCCCCCTCCTGCCTCTTTCACCTCCGATTATTTTGCTTTCGACACCCGGACCCCTCCCTCCACAGTCAGTTCTGAAATCTCACCTTGTAGATCATGTAACAGCCAAGCGGTCCACCGGGTCCTGAGGGGCAGATCAAGCCCTTTGGGTTTATTAAGTGGAAGCACGTTTCAGAGAAAACCGCGCTGCACCACGGGCTGCTGCTCCAAGAGCCTCCAGCCAGCTGTGTGGATGCTCCAGTCCCTGGAAACCCTCGCCCTGGCTCCTGCAGAACCACACTGCTTTGCCAGCATGTAAGCGTCCGCAAGACAAATAATCCTTTCAGGGGCTGCTTTATTTTTATCAAGGAGATAACACAAGCCAGTAGGAAAAGACACAGAGGAGGCCAGCAGGTCAGTAGTCAAAGGAGTGGAATGAATTTTTGGTCTCCCAGTCCGGTACCACAGCAGGACAGAGCCACTGTGGGAGCTGCTGCGACCCAGCTGCGGGGCTGGTGCCCACGGACAGCCCAGGAGACCCTGGACACCTGCACACAGGAGCTGAGATGAACCTCAGCAGTGGTGGGGATGTGCACTGGTGCTGCTCTCAGCTCCTTGCCCCTGTCCTTCAATGCATACTTCAGAAGATGCACACAATGACAACAGGTTTTGTTTTTCCTCACTTTCCTCTTGTCCTCTCTCTTACTTTCTCCCTACATCCATGCAAGAGTCCAGGTACCCTGTCCGGGACGTGCTTCTTTGGACATCCGCAGCCCCAGTCCCTCCAGTGACGTGAAAACTTGGAACGAAGGCACCAGAGGTAGGCTGCCTGCTCTGCTCTACCAAAGCTAAGGTGTTCCTGAAGAGAGTCAACCCTCAGCACCATGGGAACAATGAGGGGCAGGGGGGAAGAAATTCTCACTTCCTACAGGTGCAGAGTTCATGCAGAATCATAGAATCACCAGGTTGGAAAAGACCCACTGGATCATCAAGTCCAACCATTCCTATCAAACACTAAACTATGTCCCTCAGCGCCTCGTCCACCCGTCCCATCAACACTTCCAGGGAAGGTGAATCAACCACCTCCCTGGGCAGCTTGTTCCAGTGCCCAATGACCCTTTCTGTGAAATTTTTTTTCCTAATGTCCAGCCTAAACCTCCCCTGGCGGAGCTTGAGGCCATTTCCTCTTGTCCTGTCCCCTGTCACTTAGGAGAAGAGGCCAGGACCCTCCTCTCCACAACTTCCTTTCAGAGGTTCAGCTTAGGCTCTGATCCCCATTAGCAGATAGAGGACCCATCATCCCGCCGGAGCACTGTTCTGCCCTGTTTAAAGATTCTCCCCTGGCGCCTCAGAAATATGCTACCTGATCACAATTTGACAGCGCACTTTGAAGCATTACACAGGCTTCACAGTATTCAAGAACATGCTAATTAACATCAGCTAAAGTAGTACCTGCAAGAAAATACAGTAGAAGAGCTGTTCATTATTTGTGTTACTCCAGTGCCTAAGAACGCTACTTAAGGTAGTATCAGGGCCACTTTTATACTCAAAAACTGATTGCATCTAAAATTTCTCCTTCACTTCCCGTTATGCCAGTGAGCCCATTTCTTTTTGTAAACAAGATTTCTCTCATATCACTGAAAACTTTTAGTTTCCAGAGGTTCATGCTATTGTCACCTGCTCCCATTGTCATGCACCACCGCTTGTCTTTGGCCTTGTGCAAAGTGCCAGCACAGGCTGGTTTTGTGCATCTCTTTACAAAAAGAGCTATGAGAGTACATTCAGCATGCTCTTGAAATGAGTATATTCCAGGCAGATGATTACTAGGTGCTGAGCTGTGAAAGCAGTTGTATTAAACAACCACTGTCACCAAAAATTGAGGGGCTGCCCCTCTCGCCTGGCAGCTGTAGAGGTCACACCCCCTCACCTGCTGCTGAGAACACACCTAAAGGTCAAACAGCGATGGTCCTGAGCAGAGATGACAGTTTGCAAACCCAGGCAGGAAATGCCGTGGAGGATCTCATTTCCAGGGAGCAATGAGCTCTCTCCATCAACACGTATTCTGGCAGAAGCAGTTGGGGCTCAGTTTCCTCACTTGTGGGGGCTCAGATTAGCTGTCCCTGTTCTGTGTGCCAATTTACCTGTGGGATGTATGGGCCTCAAAGGTGTTCTGAAGAGCCTTTCCTTTCTCTTCCTAATTGGAAGCAGAAGGTTGTACTTTCACCCATCCCATGTAGATGGCTAATGTCACCATCCCTATGGCCTTTCACACCGTCCCTGCCTATTCCAAGCTCTGATAACATTCAACAGCAGGAACTTTTGCAGGAGGGAGTAAGTGGCTTATTCTTGTGGCTGTAGGAGAGAGGACGAATCAAGAGCCTCTGGGGCTCCTTTCTTCTCTAAGGAACAAAATGCAGAATTTTCCTAAGAGTCTTTGCTGACATGGAGTCAGCTAGAAGTTCTGGGCAGAACTGCGTATGGTAAGGAGCAGCAGGCGCAGGGCTTTTCCATGTGGAGGAAGCACTGGCTGAGAACTTTTACTGTGAGCTGGCATGGCTTCACAACTCTACTATAAACTTTCAGAATCAAAAGCCCATGTTCAAGACTGCAACCATTCCTTACAGTCCCCAGTTCCTACTGGTCAATGGCTAGACAGTTTGGAGTGGGCATGAACAAAAAGTTTACTGACAGCTTTGTATTTCCTGGGTTCTTGAGTGGTATGGGTGCTGCCGATGGCAGTCACATCCCTGCCCAACACTTGAGCCTGGATGGTTGCGACTCTGTAAACCCCAGCAGCTAGAGAATTCCTATACAGACCTTGGTATTACATCCACTGAAGTAGATGCGTGGATGTGAGATGCTCATGATCTACATCTTCCATACCACCACGCTCAGAATCATAGCACATTGCCAATGTCTGGGGTGCCAGCCGTCCTTTTGATCGTGAGGGACATGAATATACTGGGTCCAAGATCACACTGAGAAGGACAATAGAGTGAATATCAAGACAGTTTCCCTCCGCTAATACATACAACAGGAAGATTACAAAAGCATAAATTGTTTGTATGCCCTCATGGCAGTCACTTACCTGCTTCTCTCCCAGGAATGGGGCTGGAGGTACCTGCACAGGGTTCACCCCTCTCAGGCTTCATGTGCTCCCTCCCCAGGTCCTCAGCCTGTATCCCCTTTACATGGGCACATTCCTCCTCCCCAGTCCTTTCTGCCCTTTCACAGACCCTTCCCAGCCACACAGTGCTCATGCTAATACTGCCTGCACAGCCTTCAAGGAAACCTTAGATCTTGGTGTCACTGATACACTATAAAGAAAGACAAATCTGTCAGCTCAGGAGAAGGCTTCCTTGCTTCTCTTCTAGGAGATGACAGAAGATTTTGGTAGGGCCTTTGGCAGGGAACCAGCTGCAATAGTTTAAAACAGTAAAACCTGAGAAAGAGGAGATAGCTCAGCCCCCACCTCCCAGTCAGGCTCCATGGAATGGACACAAAGTACTGCACTGAAGTGTAGCAGCTTGTGCGGACTGTGTGTGTCACAGCGGTACAGCACATCCACCAGATCTGGGATAATAAAGTCTCTGTGCTTGAAGGGAACTGGAAGACAAGTAACAGTACTGAACTTCTGCAAAACTAGCTTTTAAAGTAGGGATTCCTGAATTCTGCTAGCTCAAGGTGTCCAATTATATGGGAAACCTACAGCTCTGCAGATTTCACAACAGTTCTTCACCATTCAAAGCATCATGGAGTGAAAAAAATTTGTCATGGTATGGAGAGAGGAGACACCTTGCCTGTAGCTGGTGTGCCCACTGCAAGGTTTTGCTCATTAGGCACAGCCTCAGAACAGGACTGCAGAGAACTGGTTACAGCTTATGGGTCTGGTGTGTGAAACCTCTTCTAGAGCAACTTGAAGGGGGGAGGAACCAGCAATTCCAAATGCCATAAGGAAACAAGCTTCATTCACCCAGAGTGGCAGAGAGGCTGAACTGCTGAGATCAGGACTATGCAACAACAGGGCAAACAGAACACATGGGAAGTAAACTTCAAGAGCATGTACCAAGATCTGAAAACATCTGAGCTGTGCTTCTGCAAATGTGAAATTACTAGGAAAATCATCACTGCACTGAGAGCAACAGGTAGTGTCAATAAACCAAGGACAGGCTAAATCTTAATTTGTCCTGTTTTCAGACATTAAAAAAAATAAACCCACAAACCCAAAGGCTACTCTCATGCTGCACAAATTGTTTCATTCTGTCATTTCTGGGAATCCTGACCAAAGAAAGCATTCCCGCCTCCTCCCAACCCACACACAGCTTCCAAATATGCATTTAAGAGCATCTACGGTTGGCATAGTGACCTTAAGAACACTGAGACTAAATAAATTGAATACTGTCGCAACGCAGAGAGCCTCTGGAAGCAAAGCTCTTCAGAGACCATGACGACGTGCTGTCTCGTCTCAGTATTACAAAAGGACAAATTCAGAAGTTTGGAATTACCCACTGCTTATAGTTGGTTAACCATTTCATCAGCTAATCCACTTGAATCTTCACAAGGAAGTACAAAACACAAAACCAAAGTAATTTACATGAGCGTGTACGAGAAGAAAATTTAAACTGCCAAAGATCATACCCAGTAAAACCTTCCAATGAACTCCTTCAGACATGAAGCCTAATGTAAAACAATGCTTACCTTGTGAGTTAAATACTAATTTTAAATTGCTGTAGAAATTCACGAGCCAAAGGAGCTAATAACAGTCTAAGGCTTAGTATACAGATCTAGCTGCTGCAAGAGATCCCCACTTGATCATAAAGGCTAAGTGCATAAGCTGCAACAGGGAAAGTTAAAACCAGATTTGCCTGCCTTGCTTCAGCAATACATATGGTTTCAAAACACAGTAATAGTGTCATGTGTCAGTCTTTTGATGGGTAAGCATTTTTTCATCTTCATTTCCAAAACTGTTTCAACTATGCAGACGACTCCATCTTCCGGAGAAGCATCAAAACCACCACCTACTCACTGTGACTTCACACCTCCAGTACCTAGAGCCTGTCACCCTTAAATACCAGGCCAAGCTAGACAGCGCCTTCGGTGTCCAAAAACTACATCCCTTGACAATGGCAACAGCCACAATTGAATGTTAGGTAAATGCAAACAGGCATTAATCCCTTAATTTATAAGCAATCTGGACACTGTTTGACAACTCTGCTTAATTAAACGAAAAAGCAAACCTCAGTATCTCTTAATTTCTTACTCCCAAACTTACTAGCTGTCCTGCAACTGACTATTTGATAATTTTCAATAGTAAATAAACACTAAATAAATACCTACAAATTGCTTGAGGTCACTACCTTTTCTATTTTACTACTTCTACATGTAAATGTTAGCTTTACATCACTTACTCGAGGTAGTTAGGCAATGCCTTATTGTCATACTCAAAAAGGTAAATTATTTATCCATACAGCTGAGTTAAGCTTGAGTTGATGCATGTTCAAAGCTAACTAAGCAGGTTCCCTTCAGTAGTTTCTTTAGCAAGCTTCACACTGTTTCAAAGAAAGCTCACAAACAAAGCAAGGGAGATGTTTAGATTCAACAGACAAAAATGCAAGTGTTAAGGTATGCCCATCAACTCAAATGATAAAAATCAAATTACAACAGCTGGCACTTTTGGAATTAAAGCCTTGTTTCTAAACTGCTTTCATCAGAACACTCACTGGCCTGAGGATGTTCTAAAAATCCTCCTTTTACAGGTTACAATGATTAAACACCAAAATCTGCCCACAGTCACCTCTCAGGAGGTTCCTTTCAAAGTTTCCACAATTCTTTGGCATTAATACAAGACTCCTTGGCCAAAAGCTTGGATCAATGAAATCTAAAGCCTGTTACATCTTCTCCCACAAAATTTAAACCTTCAAGCAACACTGCACAGTTCTTGGTATATGCTCTTAGTTGGCCGGTGAAATATTCCATGCCCTCTCATATTACCTCACATTCATCACCAAGCATGAGCAAACATCAAGTGTTCCCAGGATTTAAGTTCTATATAAAGAACTGATTAGCAAAAGTTGCAGATGATTTAAATGACTAAGCACCACGTACAGCAAGTTAAACAAACAAACTTCAATAAAAGGTTTCCAAAGTATGTTCCAAAAAACTGAAGCAATCAGCCACAATCACATACACTTGTCCAAAAGATCTTTAATTTATTTCTTTTTAAATGTGCATTATGCCATGAATTCATAAGGAATTGGCTCCAATAGCTCTGGATCCTTGCCGTTGGTTCTCACAAAGTGCGCTTCTCTTGGTGGAGCAGGCTGTGAACAGGAGAAAAGAAAACTCATGGCACTAGAACTCAAAAGCAGCCTTACCAAAAATTAATTTCGACAATGATTTAACACATTGTTATATAAACATTACAGCAATTTCACCATTTCTAGTCTCCCTAAAATTTGATTCAAAGAATAGCAGTAAGAAATTATCTGCTAGTAAGTGTGCTTGACTTTCACTGATGAATAAAAAACCTACACTTTACCCTCCGCAGCTCACTAATCCAAATTAACATGAAGTGATGTATCCTGAGTTCCAGAAGCAACAGCCACTATCTCCTCCCTAAAGCTAGTTACTATTTTTTTCTTAAAGGGTTTCAACAGAAATAGTTGCAGCTAAACTAAACCAAAGCCAGCACTGATCCTAGAAATCAACTCGAGCTTGTGCTGATCAGCAACACAACAGGACGCATCCGACCCCTTGTTCACAGCCAAGGAAACAATTTCCATCTAGGAATAGCGCAGTTCTGTTCAGGCAAACAAACTTATCAGGCAGCTCAGATGCAGACACACTGATGCCGCCACTCTACTCTTAAAAAAAAAACCCAAAAGATTTCAACCATGAGTGAGGATGGTGGCATCAGACAGCTCCAACACAGTCTGACAAAGACCAGGATTTTTCAGAATGCTCTAAGCAGCTTCATTCAAGTGGGGTATGATTTTTTGAAAGTCAGAGACCAAGAGCTCAGTTTATCATCATAACACTGTTGTTCTGGATGAAAACACTTTATTTAACTCGTTTGGTTCTACCTGGTCTTGTTCAATGAACCGTATCAACAATGTGTCAACTAGAATAAAAATATTACCTGGCGTTTCAGTTGAACCCAAATGCCTTTTTCTTTTGCTTCCTTTTTCTTCTTTTCATTCTCCTTCACACGCTGCAGAAAGCTGTCTCTGCTCTTGGAATGTTTAATGTGCTCAATACGCACATTAATTCTCTTGGCAAGAATCTTGCCCCTACAAAAGGAAATCAAGTTTTTGATCTACTGCACTCAAAAAAAAGGCTACTTCAAAGCTAGTTTTATAGCCTTTACATGAGTAACTCCACAAGCTTGACCACAGATTATTTTTCTTTAAAGGCCAATAGCTCAAAATACAATGCTGCAGAAGCAAATCAGATAGCTTCTATAACTGAAAACTTAGTAATAAATAACAGTTTGCTAATATTTTAGGGTTAAGATTGTGGAGCACACATAATTTTAACCTTGTAGAATACAACAAAAGAATTGTATTACCACAGTACTCCAGTCCATTCTCTGAAAAAAAAAAACCCAAACAAAACAACTCCCAATTTGTCTTTTTCTGACTAAACTGTAAAAAATCCAGCTGAACACTACTACAAATTAATATTTAAAAAAGGCTTCAGTACCAATGTGAAAGTCAGCTGAAAACCTCCACTATGTAATGTCACTTTGAGTGCTGCTCAGAAAAATAAAAACTGTTTCCTCTGACAGGATCCAAGGCAAATGAGTGTCATTTGCTTGGGTTATAAAAAGGAGATATGCTTTGCCCACCTTGAATGACCAATCAAGACAATAACTGTCTAACTGGTAAAGTGAAAGGAGGGTGCAATTACAGATCAACTTTTCCAAACACAAAGTTTCAATATACAGAATTTCATTACTTACTTAACCTGCTTGTTAACAATAATGCCCACAGCGTGCTGAGTAACATTATATACTCTTCCAGTCTTGCCATGGTAACACTTGTGAGGCATACCTTTTTGAACAGTACCCATACCCTGTTAAGAGGTAAAAACAAGAATAAAGTGATGAACTTAAAAAAAAAAAAAAAAAAAAAAGCAACATCAAGGACTGTTCTGTCAGAAGTTATTTAAAGTTCACAATTCAAATTACTTGAGAATGATTTAAAAATATTCCTATTCATACATTAGAATTTATAACCAAACATTTTATATCTGAAAACTACCAAATTGTTCTGTGACAATTCTGGTTCCTTTCAGCGAGCGATCGACAGGAGACAATAATCATCAAGCTCCAGCGTGTCAGAAACTGTTAATTCTGAACACTGCAGTTGTCCAAAAGTCAATAGCAAGCAAATTACACACCAATTTCTGTGTGATTGTTATAAAAATTCTGCACTTCAAATGAAACTAAAGGATTCAGTGAAGTACAAACACTTGGTGAAAGGCTTTCAGGTTTCACTACAGCTGTACTTTTAAAGTACAGTTGATTTTAAAGGGCAAGTTCTAGAAAACACAAAGTGATAGAAAATGATGCTCCACTTTTTTTTCCCTATATTAACATATATGATGTGTCTTCAAATTTATTTCTTCATTTCTAACTTTAATGTGGCTTTGCAATCACCATTTCTGTACAAACTTATTTTAAGTGTAGTTCTATAATGATAGAGACACATCCATAACTACCAGCTACATCACCATAAACTATGGCTCTTCTGAGTACCAGAAGCAAATCATGCAAAACAGAAACATCAACAAAATGACAGCTGGGGTTTCTATGACATTACGACCGGTAGGCACCATACAGCAATGCCAG
This sequence comes from Phaenicophaeus curvirostris, assembly GCF_032191515.1. NCBI lineage: Eukaryota > Metazoa > Chordata > Aves > Cuculiformes > Cuculidae > Phaenicophaeus > Phaenicophaeus curvirostris. Next base: position 187,491,671 of record NC_091392.1, read on the forward strand.
TATACAGATACGGCATCTTTCACTTGCTTTTTTCAGCTGAACACACAGCAAGAGCACAGTTTAATATATTTTTATAACTATGTATATACATATATATACATACATATATATTTATTTAAAAAATAGATAAACTAGCATGTGACATGAAGCATCACTAGTGCTTCAGTGGCACTGGCATTCCAGTATTGCCTCAAAAGTGAGCAGCAAGTACTTGTGTTGACACACAGGACCCAAGTAACCTAAGAGACTACCTCAAGAAACTAGAGATTGACAAGGATTATGCTCCTTCAGCTTTTATTTACGTAGCACTATAGAAAGTACCTTGATATCAACTATATCACCCTTCTTGTAGATTCGCATATAGGTAGCGAGCGGGACAACTCCTGTTAAAGAGATACAAATTTAGATATTTATGAAGCGCAGACACACACAAAAGAGAGTGGAGGACACAAATCATACATTACATACGAGTTTTCTTAAAAATATCTCAATTTTAAATTAGATTTTAAAATGTAAACTGAGAAATCACCTTTTTATTAAGCAGCAATTACCTCTTCAGATGCTCCCAATCTGAAAGTCCTAACTCACAAAACATTACATCTTTAATACAGTTCCTAATGCATTAGTTGAAAAGGCATTACAGCCATTTACTACTTCATTCTGAACACAGCTGTTATCCCTGCTCATTGCTAAGAGGCAAACAGTACATTTTAAGAGCAGCTGTTGAACTATTTTCTTTATTTCACCTTCAAATGAGTTTTTAAGCACTGATAAAATTAGCATTGGTACTACTACTGTGAGGCAATGAGAATACCAATGCATAAGCTCTTATAGCTCAGAGCTTACTTGCATATCATTTTACAGTCTTCAGTCCAAGCTGTCAGATAATCTTTGACAAAAGCCACTGTTTTATAAATGCTGGTCCGGGACTGTTAACATCCATCAGGTCAATAGCTTAATGCAACATTCTTACTACAAGGTATACTCACCATGCTTGCGAAACGGCCTTGAGAACATATAACGTGTTCCCCTCCTCTTTCCCTTTGTGTTCGTCATTTTGGCTGATTACTGCATAAATGAATGCAAATTATTCAGAAAGCCTTGTTCATTCACTAGAAATATGACTATTTTCAGACGTTTAAGGAAAATCAAGTCCTAAAGCCTATTCAGAACAACACCACTTCAGCAACTGCGGGGTCAATTCAAGCAAAGTTATTAGCACAGGTATTCACAGAAAACTACAGGACCACAGAATAACTCAGGTTAGACTGGACGCCAGCAAGTCGCCTAGCTCAAACTTCTACTTCGAAGCCAGGTCTACTATGAGATCAAACCAGATTGCTCGGGGGTCTGTCCAGTCAGGTCTTGGAACACTTCAAGGATGGAGCTCACTGCACAGCCTCCCTGGGCAGCCAGCTTTGAGGCCGCGCTGTTCTCACGATGGAAAACCTTTTCTTTATACTCAGCCCGAGTTTCTTATTTTGACTCAAGCCAGTTGCCTCATACCCCTCAACATCCCCCTGTCAAGCACCAGGACTCAGCACCCTCTATACATCTGCCGGTGACACCCAGCTGAGCTGCCAGGCCCCCAAGGCCCCCCGCTTCCCCAGCCTCTCCTCACACGGCAGCCAAGCGGCACCCTCTCCACTGCCACCAGCCGTCGTCCCACCCGGCACAGGGACCCCCGCCGCCTCCGCCCGGCCCCGGGCCTCCCGCCGCCCCTCAGCCGAGCCCGGCCTCTGCAGGCCATGGCCTCCCTGCTCCCCCACGGCTGCCCCTACCCCGTTCCCAGCCAGAGCCGGCATCCTCCCGCCCCTTCCCCAGCCAGAGCCGGCATCCTCCCGCCCCGCCGCCCGCGATCGCGGAGCCGCGGAGGCACCTGATCCCGGCGAGCAGAGCCCGGCGCGCCTCCCCGCGCGTGCTGCAAAATGGCGGCCGGCAGCGAAAGGGAGGAGGCGGCGCCGCGGCCGCCCTTAACAGCGGGGCCTCACGGGGCTGCCCGCGCCGCGCCTGACAGAAATTCTGTATAACGGCGGGACCGCCCGAGGCCGCTCTTAACTGCGGGAGCTCTCCGGACTGCCCACGCCGCGCCTGACAAAAATCCCTTAAGGGCGGGGCCTCGCGGGGCCGCGCCGCGCGCGACGGAAATCCTTTGACAGCGGGAACTCTTGGGGCTGCCCGCGCCGCGCCTGACAGAAATTCTTTAACTGCGGGGCCTCGCAAGGGCCGCTCGCGGCCGCCGTTAGGGGTGGGCCTGCGGGGCTGCCCGCGCTGCGCCTGACAGAAATCCCGTGAGGTATCTCCGTGTCTCCCTTCTTCCCTCCCTTCTTCCCTCCCTTCTTCCCTCCCTGCCCGCGGGACGAAGGCAGCGAGATCTGGCGAGGGGAGCCTGGCGCACCGGCACGGGGATCCGCGCGAGGGAGGCTCTCCCTTTCGCTCAAGCAGGGGGCGATGCCGGGTTTCTCCCGGCTGTGCGGGGCTGAGAGAGGTGTGGAAGAGGGAAAAGCAGCAAGAGCCTGACAGGGATCCTGAGCAGCGGGTGCTGAGGGAGCGGCCCCGCTAGGAATTGCATATGGTCGTGTGAAAACGGTGTGGCCAGCAGGTGCAGGGAAGTTATTCTCCCACTGTACTCAGCACTGGTGAGACTGCTCCTCGAATACTGTGTTCAGTTCTGGGCCCCTCACCACAAGAAGGATGTTGAGGCTCTGGAGCGAGTCCAGAGAAGAGCAACGAAGCTGGTGAAGGGACTGGAGAACAAGCCTGATGAGGAGCGGCTGAGAGAGCTGGGGTTGTTTATCCTGGAGAAGAGGAGGCTGAGGGGAGATCTTATTGCTCTCTACAACTACCTGAAAGGAGGTTGTGGAGAGGAGGGTGCTGGCCTCTTCTCCCAAGTGATGGGGGACAGGACAAAAGGGAATGGCCAGGGGAGGCTCCGCCAGGGGAGGTTCAGGCTGGACATTAGGAAAAAATTCTTTACAGAAAGGGTCATTGGGCACTGGCAGAGGCTGCCCAGGGAGGTGGTTGATTCACCTTCCCTGGATGTGTTTAAGGCACGGGTGGATGAGTTGCTGAGGGGCATGGCTTAGTATTTGATAGGAATGGTTGTACTCGATGATCCAATGGGTCTTTTCCAACCTGGTGATTCTGTGATTCCGTGAAATAGAGGAAGCACATGAAATTGAGGCGCTGGAGCACGTCCAGAGGAGGAATGGAGCTAGGGAAGGGTCTGGAGCACAAGTGTAATGGGGAGCAGCTGAGGGAACTGGGGTTGTTTAGCCTGGAGAAAAGGAGGCTGAGGGGAGGCCTCATTGCTCTCTACAGCCACCTGAAAGGAGGTTGTCGGAAGGCGGGTGTTGGTCTCTTATCCTAAGTAACAAGCAATGGGCTGTGAGGAGATGTTGCACCAGGGAAGGCTCAGATTGTATATTAGGAAAAGTTTTTTCATAGAATCATCATCATAGAATAGTTTGGGTTAGAAGGGACCTTAAAGGTCATCTAGTTCCAACCCTCCTGCCATGGGCGGGGACACATCCCGCTAGATCAGGCTGCCCAAGGCCCCATCCAACCAGGCCTTGAACACCTCCAGGGGTGGGGCAGCCGCAACCTCCCTGGGCAACCTCACCACTCTAATGGTGAAGAAATTCTTCCTTATGTCTAGGCTAAATCTGCATTTCTTCTCTGAAATGGTGGTCAAGCGTTGGAACAGGCTGCCCAGTGAATTGGTGGAATCACCATCCCTGGAGGCAGTTAAAAGTTGTGTACATGTGGCCCTTAGGGACATGGTTTAGTGGCGGACTTGGGAGTGTTAGGTTTACAGTTGGACTCATAGAATCATTAAGGTTGGAAAAGACCGCTTGGGATCATACAGTCCAACCGTAAGTCCAATACCGCTATGTCTAAACTATGTCCCAAAGTGCCATGTCTACATGTTTTTTGAACTCTAACATGATCTTAAGGATCTCGTCCAACCTAAACAATTCTGTGGAGTTTTTTTTATAGAATCATATGATGTTAAAAAAGTGCTGTGACATTTAAATTTGCAGTAACATGAGCCTTCAGCAACCATGGGTCAGTCACAGCTGGCTGACTGGAGATCCAGGCAGTCCTGGGTAGGAAAGTGTAGTGCAAGAAGCAAACCAACAGCAGAAGCAAAGAAGCTGCTCAGGTTTGGAGTTTCTTATTGCAGTGAGCTTTCTTATAATGCCATATAATCTCCTATTTGTTTGGCAGATGTTTCCACAAAGATAAATTAAGTATGAATACTCAACAAGGAGCCTTTCAGTGGCCACTGGTTGCCTCAGCTGTGTTGTGCCTGAAAATGAAGCGAGTGGCGAGCAGCTTCCCGAGCTGACAGTGTGACTCATTGTGTTTGTGTGTCACCAACATTGGATCAGACAGGAATTGTCATGGGATGCTGATTGCAGGCAGGAGCGAGTCAAAAGAAGGCCTTCTCCCTGTGAGCTGAACGTGCAGGAACAGTTCAAAACTTGTCTTGGCAAGAAAGTGCCCTACTGCAGGGATTTTTGTTTTGAATGGAAGGAGCATTTATTTAATTTAAGAGAGAGATGATTACTTAAAGTGGGACATAACAACATATTTGATCCTCTGACTAACTTTGCCTTTATTCTAAATGTCTTCTTGTAAAACTCAAGCCCTTTCTATCCTAATTTTAAAGCTAGTTTAATTATGGATCTCAGGAATGGAGGATAAATACACTATCAGGTTCTGCCTGCAAAGCTAGCTGTCAGGGCGTGTTATGACTGAGGCTCAATTTACACAAAATATCATGGAGTATAGGGTTATATTTAGAAAAAGTGTGCATTCCAGCTGTGAGAAACCTGTAGTTTATAGTACCCGATATCTGTGCAGAGAAAATCTGTTTCATTTAGTATGCATTTAGCCTAAGTTTCCAAGAAGGAAGGTAGTTACAAGCCTGAACAGCTCTTAGGAGAGGAAACATATTCACAACAGATATAGAGATTTCAGGGAGGACATCAAGCAAGATAAAATACAGGAAGCCAAACCCCAAAAGGCATTACTGAATAAAGGAAGATAAGCATTTTCAGTGAGCTGAACTCCTTACTCTTGCCAGTGATTTACATAGAGGGAAAATATTCTCTACTTCAAACAGGAAGGAATAGGGAAGAAACTCCACATGTTAAAAGTCATGTCCACATGTACAGCATGCAAGTGTTAATTCATAAGGGAGTAGCATCTGTGAACTTAATTGAACTCTGCTTTATTCGGGGCCAAGTAAGACATTCAGGATTTCTTACATTTTTTCCTTGAATAAATTGCATGACAGCTTTATTAAAAATTTCAATAATGCTTTGATTCATAAAATTAGCACATTTGCAAGATCCTTCTTTATCTCAACATTTCAAAGAAATGTTCATGTGTCATGGTTTGTCTCTATCGAATCATTCACGTCTGATCATTCACTCTCTGTGTCTGATCCAGAAGTCCACCCTATCTGCTAATGTTGTGTACGTGGTTTCCGAAATCTGTGGCCTACTGAGCACTTCAAGACTGAAGAGCCTTTGTATGCTCCTCACAAAAGGATTTCTTGATAATGGCTGTCTCCAGCAGATACAGGCGCAAAAGTTGCGGGGTGAGTTCTGGTCTAGGAGTCAGAGCAAGCAGCCAAGTAGATGTCTGCATTCCAGACCGCAGGTGCTTCCCTTACTGCCCTACCTCATCCCCTCAGAAACACAGTGTAAACTGCTCTTTCTTGATCAAATTGCACTTGTAGTATCCAGATTCCAGTTTCTCCTAGGCTGTACAGCAATCGCCACATTTGATTCTGCTTCAGAAACACCACATCCTCAAGACTGGAGTGAATGCGAGTGTCAATGCCCAGCTTAATGTGAAGATCTGGAACTCTATGGAGGTCTGAGGCTTCACCCATTAATACACTATGAAAATTTTGCTACACCATGGTAGACTTGAGTTTCTCTAATACTCTCCCTGACTTAGAAGTAGAGCAAGACAGGAAAGGCACCTTCAGTGGAAGCCAATTAAAAAACTGCTGGGGAAGGGAGCTTGAATTGGAGGGCTTATCAGAAGTCTGAGGACTGAGCACTAGATAAACATCACTTTGTTTTTCAGAGTAGAAAGCACCATGCCAAAGAAAATCATTTCCAGTCCCCAGGCTCCCATAGACATGATTCTGCTGTCTTCCTGGGGGAAGCCCCATTTTGTTGTGGACACTTTTCTGCAGCATCTGTCTGGACAACATCTCTCTCTAAAGAATAAAAGTGCTGTGATGATTCTGCACATGGGGCTGTCGGGAATCCTTCACTGAAATGTTAATGCATAGTGGGATCTGGCTTGCTCCTGAGCTCAGAGGACCAAGTGATACACACAGAGATCTTGAGTGTGACTTTCCATTTGTTACGTTATTCAGCAGGAGTGTGGAAGGAGTTTGAATTAATGAGTTTGAAAGGGGCTTTGAGGTGAAAAATGAAAAATAATCCCCTTCTGTAGGGTATAGGTCTCCTGTGTCTCATATAATGTGTTCAGTACAAGAAAAAAAGGATAGGTGATTATGACTGGGGCAAAATTTTAACAGAAATAACTGAGAATAGGTGTTAAATAAGGAGGATCGAAACCTGCAGTTCCTCTTGTGATAATGCTGCAAAACCAAGAGTCAAACTGACAATTGAGATTGCGAAGTTAATTGGTTACCCCACGCCAGGCTGCCATCCATGGAAGTGCAGCATTCACCCTGCACTTCTGATCAAAAAATTCTTAACTGAAGTCATCTGTGTCACCTGTCAAGTTGACCCTGTGGTTCCATTGTTCACTCTTTCCAAAAGGATCACGTTATGAGGCACCTCAGAGTTCTGTTTCTTTCCTCTTTCATGGTCTGTTCAGCTTCCCAGTGATTCTAGCTCCAATGACTTCTTTATTTCTGGTAGTCAGTTCAAATCCATCATTATCACAACTGCCACAAAAAAATCTGAAATAGAGACAAGTTCTCTATATGTACATCAGTGAATACTGCCTTACTGACCACACTAACCATCAGGAACTTGCAAGGAAGCTGTTGTATAACTGTGAACAGCTTCTCACAGGTACCAAATAATATAATCCATGTATAAAGCTTCAGATTTATCCGACTTGATTTCAAAAGCAAGCAATGTCCCTTTACTACTACTAGAGAGGCTTCTCTGCAAACTGTTTTCATTAATGCAGTGTTTTCTCAAACTTTCTATATGTGTTCACTACTTTTTTGAGGTCACCTGTCTCTGTAACATCCTTAGAGTCCAACCCATCTAGCCAGGAACAAGCGACTTCTCATCTTGTCAGCGTTGACTTTGCTGTACAGTTAGCTGTTTTGACTAAAAGTGATTAGCCACTTGTTAGCTGACACAGCTGGTGATTACAGATACTTTTTGCACCTCTATCATGGAAGGACCGAGCTGCTGCCAGCAGTACATCTGCATAATGTGGAGATTTTGAGAGGATTTTCTTCTGATAATGTATTGAATATACATATAGAATTAATAATAAAATATATTTTAAGAAATCTGATCCTTCACAGTCCCACTTAAGCCTTTCACTAGCCCTCCTGGGAACTATTAGCTACAATTTAAGAAATAACTAGGTAATGATTAGGAACATACTGCTAATTTCTGTTCATTTGATTATGTCTGATCTTATGTGTGCTTCTAGCTGAAAGAACAACAATGCTCAACCTTTTCCTTTTTCTGTAATTATTTACACAGAAGAATGATATCTCCTTTACCCTTCAGTTAACTAAGCTTTTGAAGCCTCCAGACACATAGCAGGCTCTGTGCATTTGCTTCCATTCCTACACATCTCCCTTGAGAATCAGTGATCAGATTTGTACACAAAGGTCCCAGCTAGCTTGCTTACTGCACAGTGATTATTTCTGAGATGCTTCCTGTTCTTACTGAAGATGATCACATTCCATGAAACATGAAGCTCCTGGGACTGATTTTTTTTTCCATCTGTAAATGTTTCAGTGCTTGTCATTAATGTGCTAGTTGGGAACTAGGTGACATCTTTTTTTTTTTCATCTCACACTTGTGCAATGGCAGTGATTTCAGTGTCACAAATTCAGTGCTTGTACATTGATGATCTTGCTTAGGCAAAACTTTCAATGTCTTCAAAGAGTTTTTGCTGTAAGGAATAAATGGGACAGAATTGGCCTTTAATCACTTTAAAATAGGACAAAACAAAACAGATGCACTCAAGGAAAAAAATGCAAGGCCAGACTTAGTTAACCTTTTCCTTACCTGATTTCTAGCAAGTGACTATTTTATTCGCTCTAAAGTATAATTTTAACAGACACTCAACTTATGCCAATTGTTTTTGCAAGATAGGCTTAATTTTGGAGTGCTCTAGTATTGGCATTTAGTTTTTTAGTATATTTGAATATAAGCTTTTTTTTTGTTCTGCTTGTGGTTTTTTAGGTAAAAACCTAAGTATAACCAGAGGAAAACAAGCATTTAAGCAGGTGGGTGTACTTAACTGACCATCTGCAAGTACAGAGGGGAAATGTGGGTTTTCCAGGGTATAAATCTTCCAAGAGAAGAAATCAAAATCATTCTACTTCTGCATTTCTGACAGAGAGAGCATTGTTTGAGAACTGATTGCGATGTGCACTTCAACAACATCTGTAGATCAGCAGAAGCACAAAATGCTTCTAACAGTGACATATGTTTCAATTAAACCAAAAATAATTAAGCACCTATTAGTGTCATGAAAAAGATAGGCTACTAACAGTAAATGCTCTTTAGCAATTTTAGTATCTCCACAAAGCTGTTCCCTGTGTTTTTTCTACCTTTTATTCATTATTTTTCCACTACATAGTTTTCTGCATGCTGTTTTACATATTCTTCCTCAGCTTCCTTTATGTCTTGGTACTGTAGAGAACTGATTAGTGGGAGAACCTGTAAAGATACAAAGACCTGGAAGCTGCCCATTGTCATATTGTGCATTACTACTGTTACATGACAGCCAATCCTGCTTTTGGAGAACTGCTGCAAAGATCACAAAAATACTATCTTGCTGACTGCAGCAGGAAGCTTTGCTTGGTATTCTGGTAGAGAACATGGAGACTGAGGAAGCATCTTGCACTTCTCACCTTGAGTAATGAATGTCCAAGTTAGTGTTAGAGCACTGTCACTGATTCCTAAGGCTTTCCTCCTAAGGAGAAACTGCAGTTACTGAGGCAATAGATTCCCTAGTGCCCATGTCAAGGATCAAACCCGTTATTATTTTTTAAAAATTCTATTATTGAATTCTATCATTACAATATTACACAACCTTATTTCTTAATGTAGTTATGGTCTCATTTCTCCAAAAGATTCTGTTCAGAACAATGTCAGAAACCATACAGTTATTGTTTTTGTGTCTAGCCCATGTCCTTTCATATCTAGATCACTGAGACCCAAACAATACATATTCATCTTGCAGAATAAAACGTCTTTCAAAATAGTTACAATTTTATAAATGGACTCGTTTTCTAAGAACTATAATTTTATTTTCAGTTATAATTCTACCTGCTTTTAGGAGTCTAAAGATTCAAACAGTGACAACTGTTCAGAAATCTACTGTTACTTTAAACACAACTAAATTATTATATTTTATGTCTTAGTGGACATCTCTCTTAACTGATGGATATTTTAGGTGCTGTTGGTAGAAATTTGTAGTGTTTAGTAGTGTAAGTTTTTTTATTATTTTCTTGTTTAAATTTTCAGATGCTGGTAATCCTTTATGTCATAATAGGTTAATTGTTTGCCAGCTATATACATATGGCAAGACACCCAGTATCAGCTGAGCTGTGGAAATGAAAGTATCAAAAATCCCCATATGTGAACTCTGCAAGAAATAAATATTACTCTCTGCTTAAAAAAAACCCCAAAGCTAACAACCAAACCAAACACCCTCACTGAGGAAAAATTTGGTCTTCCAAAATGAGTGTAAGGGAAAAATCATCATGAGCAAATTTTACTCTGTCAAAGAAATCTCACCTAATTTATTCTGTTTACAGATTTGGTCTAATAATGATTGTTTCTCACACCTCTTTGTAAAATGCTCTGAGATCTACTGATGAAAAGTGCTAAGAAATAAAAGACTACTTTTCTGTTGTACAAATTATAGTATCATAATTGTTATAGTTTTATAATTTTCTGTGATCATTATTTGTAAATGTCTTGTTTATGATTATAACCAGGACAGAATTTATCATTCTGAAATTATGAATAAAATGTATTACTTGTTTAACTGCTTGCTTAGGTCCTCCCCTATCTAGTTACTGTACCATCACACCCCTGTCACGGCTCCCAGAGAACAAGTACAACTGCTTTGAAAATAGTTTCAGAAAATGTACCATCAACATAATTTACAAAGATTCATCTGCTAACATAGATGTTTAGCTACCTTTCAGTCAGTACAAGATGGTTTCATATAACATGACTTGCCAAATGTATCTCCAGTTTGTCTCTTCTGTTCCCCAGAAGGATCCAATTTCACTAACATAATGATTAACCCATTGTGAGAATGGTGGATGACCTTTACTGGGCTACGTGTCAATAAAAATACAGATGGTGAATTGAAATGGGTTTCTTCCAAAGACCAGCCTTCATGCTCTTATGTCTGGATCCAAACTGAAGAGTTTCAAGAACAAGAGGCATACACACATAAAGTAACGTGCTCTGACCTCAGATCTGACTCTTCTATGAGCAGAAGGTTGGACTAGAGATCTCCAGAGGTCCTGTGCAGCCTGAATTATCCTATGGCCCTACATGCTATGGTCTTGCAATCATACTGTATACTAGTCCAACAACAGATGTGATATGACTGCATTCAGATACTGCAGCAACAGTCAGACCAGTTGGTGGTTTGACTGGTTAGCGGAGAGGGTAAATAGATTCATGGGACCTATTCCATTGTCAAGCAAGACTAATAAAAACCTGACATGCCCCAGTCTCAGCAAAACCATCTGTAGTCACTGAGAGATGATACAGGTACAAACACACCTGCCCCATGCCTACTCTTCAATTTCCAAAGCCAACCTACACACACACACCCTAGAGTAAGATGATCTCCTGCCAAACCACAAGATTATGAAACAAGGAGAAGCACAGGACAAGCAGCAGCAGTTTACTTGTGTTACATTTTGTCTTCACTCCCCTGTGTCTACCAGTGCCTCTACATTTGGAGTTTAAGTTCTTCAGAAGACAGAATGGGGTTTTCTTTTAATGTCTCATATAAGGACTAAGGACGTGAGGGACCCTGGCCTCTGACTTGTGTTTCTAAGTATTGGTAATTCAGCTGTTACTTGAAAGCAACAACTACATGCTCTGAGAGACTGTCATGGCAGTGAATTAATTCTATCTGTTCAGCTAATGTACTTCTGTGAGAAAAGCATCTATTCTTTTATCTGAAGCCCTTAGTAGATACTGGATGTGCCATTTCTCTTGGCAGCACATTCCAACCATTAATATCTTCTGCTGTTAAAAAATGTGCATAATTCTAATTAAATTTTGGTTTATTTCTGTTTATAGGTATTACTTCTTGTTACGCTTCTCACTGTAGCCACCTTCCAGTCCTCTTTTTGATAAGCAGAACAGATCATAGAATCATAGAATAACCAGGTTGGAAGAGACACACCGCATCACTGAGTCCAACCATTCCTATCAAACACTAAACCATGTCCCTCAGCACCTCATCCACCCATGCCTTAAACACCTCCAGGGAAGGTGACTCAACCATCTCCCTGAGCAGCCTGTTCCAGTGTCCAATTACCATTGGACATTTTGAGTCACTTCATGCAAAGAATTTTCTCCAGTCTCAAATAATTTCTCAGCATTGACAAGGACATCAGAGGCTAGTGCAGAATCACCACAAATACCTCCCCGATGCCATACACACAAGGAAAATAACATCTCTTCCTACCTGCCACATCTCTGGTTACATAGGCAAGGATTCCATTATTTGCTTATACCAAAGCATTAGACTGGAAGTCAATTTTTGCTGGCTTGGCCACCATCAACTCTCAATTTCTTTTAAGTCACTGTTTTCCGCAACACAGCCCTTCATCTCTGCAGACATGACCTACTCACTTATTTTTATTAAAACACTGTACGAATGGGATGAATTTGCCAAACAACAGAGATAAGATAACCCAGACTTAATTTAATTTCCTAGTTAGCCACTTGTTCTCTCTTCACAGCACATCAGTTTTACTTCCTCATTGCTGAAAATACTAATAAATTTATTTGGCTTTTTGTCAGTATTAGGATCCTTGTGCTCTCCTATCAGGTGTCCTGAGCAACTATACCATTCAAAGCTGCTGTTCAGTGGAACCCACCCACCAGCTTCCTGAATAAACTGATCAGTTCCCCTAAGCCAGGGTCTGTAGTTTACTGCTTTCTTTCCTTAGCCCCACAAGGTCATGAACTCCAATCCTCGGTCACAACAGCTCAGGCATTGATAACCAAGCCATTGATTACCACATCCCCCAGTTAGAATCATAGAACAGTTTGGGTTGGAAGTGACCTGAAAGATCATCCAGTTCCAACCCTCCTGACATGGGCAGAGGGAATCCCACTAGATCAGGCCCCATCCAACCTGTCCTTGAACACCTTCAGAGATGGGGCATCCACAACTTCCCTGGGCAACCTGTTCCAGTGCCTCACCACCCTCATAGTGAAGAACTTCTTCCTTATATCTAGTCTAAATCTGCCCCTCTCCGTTTTATACCCATTGCCCCTAGTCCTATCACTACAAGCCTTTGTAAACAGCCCCTCTCCAGCTTTCTTTTACACCCCCTTCAGGTACTGGAAGGTTGTTATAAGATCTCCTTGTAGCCTTCTCTTCTCCAAGCTGAACAACCCCAACTCCCTCAGCCTATCCTCATATGGAAGGTGCTCCAGCCCTCTGATCATCTTTGTAGCCTCCTCTGGACCTGTTCCAACAGCTCCATATCCTTCTTATGTTGAGGATTCCGGAAGAAGTTCTTTCTTAGAAGTGAATAGCAGATCCAGTTGTGAATTATCCTTGGTTTGCGCAGCCATTATCAACAAGTTATCCTTGATGCCTTCCAGAATCTCTTTGACTGCTTGAATTCCGATGCACAGTGCTTGTAGCAGATGCCAGGCAGGCTGAAATTCTCCCAAAATTCAGGGTCTGTTATTAAGAGACTTCCTTGTTCCTAGTTAAAGTTCTTCTCAGCAGGTTGGCTGCCCAGTTGGCAGAGATACTCTTGTCACATATTGTTACATGGATCTTGTCATACAAGATATGATTGGCATCTTTTCTCAAACAGGGTAGTTACTGCAATGATCTGTATGCATTACAGTCACTCACTATGGTAGATGGAGATTAGAAATTCTTCACTAGGAGGGTGATGAGGTGCTGGAACAGATTGCCCAGGGAAGTTGTGGATGCAGCATCCCTGGAAGTGTTCAAGGCCAGGCTGGGTGGAGCTTTGGTAACCTGGTCTAATGAAAAATGTCCCCATCCCTGGCAGTGGGGTTGGAACTAGATGATCTTTAAGGTTCCCTCCAACCCAAACTATTCTATGATTCTATGACTTTGTAACTGTGTTCCAAGCTCTGTCCCCTCAAGTGCACACAAGCACATGCACAATCCTGGTCTACCCACCCCGTTTTCCCTTAGCTGGTCATATACCAGGAATACTTAATTTATGAATAATTCCAGTCACTCTAAGGGGCTTAATGATGACAAATAAGTGATAATTTCCAATTCTCTAAGTTGTTTCCTTATATTTTACTTCATCTTAATGGAAAATGATATATAAGATATTTCTGTACTTCCCCTCATTCTATGCAGCATGAGTTTAGTTTTGCACATAAAAACGTCACCTCAGTTTATACAGCATTAAAAAAAAAAAGAAAGAAAAAAAGAAGAGTCTATGTTACTAATTCAGCATTTTCCCAGCTCCTCTGCATAGTTCTTGTGGTTTAACCTACCTAGCAAATAGGACCATGAAGCTACTCTTTCTCATCCCCTCCCCCTGGTGGGATGGTGAGAAGAATCGAGAAGTAAAGTAAAACACATGGGCTGAGATAAAGACAGTTTAATAGGATGACAAAGGAAGAAATAATAATACTAACAACAACAAAAAAGAATACACAAAACAAGTGATGCATAATCCACTGCAATTTCTCATGACCTGATGACCAATTGTGCAGCCCATCCCAAGCGGCGACTGTGGATTGGTGAGCTCTGGCCTCCAGCCAACTCCTTGTTTATATACCGAACATGATGTGATATGGTATTGAATACCTTTTTTGGACAGCTTGGTTCAGCTGCCTGGCTATGCTCCTCCCAGCTTCTTGTGCACTTGCAAAACATGGGAAACCGAAAAATGTACTTGATTTCTTAGCAACAACTAAAACCATCAGTGCGTTATCAACAGTTTTCTCATGCTAAATCTAAAAATCAGCAGCTGCTGGGAAGAAAATTCACTGTCCCATCTAAGCATAAACATTGCCTGGCAACAACTAAACCAGTGTATATTATCAACACCATTCTCAGACTAAATCCAAAACATAGCAACTACTGGGGAAAAAAAAGTTCCTAGCAGAAACCAGGACACTAGTCTCCAGCCATGATTAGCCCGCACCTGGCAGATGCAGGTCAGCACAGCCATACATCCCCCACTCTTTCTGAACTGTGGTCCAGTACTCCAGGATATCTAAATTTTCCCTGGGAACTACACAGAAAGAGTACTTCATACCAAGTATGTTTTGCCTTCTTTCTTTAATTCATGAGTAGGAAGGAACTTCAGGGCACTTTCCATTTGAGTGTCTTTCAAGATTCCTGCATTTTCCATGGCCTACATGGTTCCACTTGGCACCATACTGGTTCCAAACTGAATTATGTCCCAGGTAGTCTTACAAGCTTCTGCAACAGTGCAATTGCTTCTTGCATTTTTGCTTTGGGGAGACAGCATGCTGTCATATTTTCCTCATGTCATTGTTTGAAGACTTCATCCACTCTGGATTACACAGAAGCATCTCTTGTGGCATGTGTGATTAATGCTGTAAGGAATCATATTACAGATGTATCTTGCAGCATTGCATTTCAGTAGATGAACTGCTGGATATCTAAAGGTCTGACACTTCTAGCCGGCCAGATACTTGTTCTTGCTTTTTTGCACATAAATGGCCAATCCACTTCTATTGTTTCTATTCTTTCTCATTTTTATGCTGTGTTTCCCTCATGGTTTCCGTGGCAACAGTATTTTAATGGAGTCATCCAAGGGGCATTAATTTTCTCAAACTCTATATTTTTGAAATTTACACTTCTAGACCACAGATACTATATAAAAGAATTACAGAATCACAGAATGGTTGGGGTTGGAAGAGGCCTCTGGAGATCATCTAGTCCAACCCTTCTGCTAAAGCAGGTTCACTTACAGCAGGTGGCACAGTAACATGTCCAGGTGGGTTTTGAATATCTCCACAGGAGATTCCACAACCTCCCTGGGCACTTGGTTCCAGTGCTCCATCACTCTCACAGTAAAGTTTTTCCTCATGTCCAGGTGGAATTTACCGTGTTCCAGTTTCTGCCCATTGGTCCTTGTTATGTTGCTGGGCAACACTGAAAAGAGTCTGCCCCCATCCTTTTGATATTGAGCAGAGTAGATAAACAGGGAGGATAACCTCCTTTGACCTGCTGGCCAGAGTCTTCTCCATGCACCCCAGGATACCATTGGTCTTCTTGGCCACAAAGGCACATTGCTGCGCATGGTTAATTACTTGTCTACCAGGACCCCCAGGTCTTTTCCAGCCTAAATAATTCTATAGCTTAGCTATCTTTATGCTTCTTTAACATAGACATCAACATCGCGAATAAGTAATCCAGATTTCCCCTATAGCCTGCAGATGAACAGGAACATCTAGATGATTTGTTTCATTCCTAGCTGGACACCTCAAGTTGTTGATATAAATGCCTGCTATATAGGCCAGGTGTTTTTTTTTCCCCTAAGATATCTGAGTCTGGAGCATGGAAATGCCACTCAGTGAAACCAAAAAGGTGGTAATCTAGAGATGGGGCAAAAAAAAGGTAAGAAAGGAGGAATTCATAGGTGCATACCTTTCCATATTCCCCCCTTTCTGGGAGGCACCCTAGAGGAACAGCTTGGACAAGACAACTGTTGCTCAGATGTCAGGAGTCACTCTTAAATTAATCTGGCATTAAGAGTGATCGAGTTGACAGAATCATAGTTTGGAAAAGACCTTTGAGATCATCAAGCCCAACCGTACCTGTCCACTACTTAATCATATCCCTAAGCACTTAATTCACCTGTCTGTTAAACACTTCCAGGGATGGTAATCCTGGTCCAACGCCTGAGAACCCTTTTGGTGAAGAAATTTTCCCTGATGTCTAATCTGAGCCTACTGTGGCTCAACTTGATGCCATTTAGAAGTCACCTTAGTTCTATTTTTGAGTTCAATGAGCCTATGAATTATGCCTACTCACTCTCCTCACCACTCCAGGCTGCAAAGGAACTGGAAGGTCAGCTTTAGTGTTATGGAAACACCCAGCAGCTCCCCACCTGCCTCAACCTTCCACTGCCAGTGCTCGCCCAGTGACTGCTGCTGATATTTCAACTTCAGGGCCACACAAGGAAGAAAAACGAGCAAAACCTGAACAGAGCCAGAAGCTTTATCAATATCAATATCAATATCACTAAGCTGGGTGGAAGTGTCGATCTGCTGGAGGGTAGGGAGGCTCTGCAAAGGGATCTGAACAGGCTGGACCGCTGGGCTGAGTCCAGTGGCATGAGGTTTAACAAGGCCAAATGCCGGGTCCTGCACTTAGGGCACAACAACCCTGTGCAGTGCTACAGACTAGGAGAAGTCTGTCTAGAAAGCTGCCTGGAGGAGAGGGATCTGGGTGTGTTGGTTGACAGCCGACTGAACATGAGCCAGCAGTGTGCCCAGGTGGCCAAGAAGGCCAATGGCATCTTGGCTTGTATCAGAAACGGCGTGACCAGCAGGGCCAGGGAGGTTATCCTCCCTCTGTACTCAGCACTGGTGAGACCACTCCTCGAATCCTGTGTTCAGTTCTGGGCCCCTCACCACAAGAAGGATGTTAAGGCTCTGGAGCGAGTCCAGAGAGGAGTGACGAAGCTGGTGAAGGGGCTGGAGAACAGGCCTTATGAGGAACGGCTGAGGGAACTGGGGTTGTTTAGGCTGGAGAAGAGGAGGCTGAGGGGAGACCTCATTGCTCTCTACAACTACCTGAAAGGACGTTGTGGAGAGGATGGTGCTGGCCTCTTCTCCCAAGTGACAGGGGACAGGACAAGAGGGAATGGCCTCAAGTTCTGCCAGGGGAGGTTCAGGCTGAACATCAGAAAAATTTTTCACGGAAAGGGTCATTGGGCACTGGCAGAAGCTGCCCAGGGAGGTGGTTGAGTCACCTTCCCTGGAGGTGTTTAAAAGACAAGGTGCTAAGGGACATGGATTAGTGGCATATAGGAATGGTTGGACTCGATGATCCTGTGGGTCTTTTCCAACCTGCTGATTCTATGAATCTGACCACCCCCACCCGCCATGATGGGGCGCGAGGACCGAAAGGCCCCGCCCCCTCCGCAACGCGATGGGGCGGGGCCTAACTAGAGGAGGCGTCACCTAACGCGAGGAGGGCGGGGCGGGCGCGCGCGGGGCTGTGAGGCGGCGGCGGGCGGGGCGGCCCCTCTTGGCCGCCCTTCTCTTCCCCGGCGCGGCGGTCGGGCGGGAGATGGCGCTGGGCGGATGGAAATCCTAATGACGGTCTCCAAAATCGCCTCCATCTGTACCATGGTGAGTGAGGGGGGCCGGGGCGGACCCTCCTGCGCCGACGGATCCCCGGGGGCTGCGGGGAGGCCGGGCTTGCGCGCGGCGGGGGCTGAGGGGGGCGGGGGGGGGGGCGCTCACACACCCGCCCGGCGATTGGGGGGGGCGGGGACTCGCACACCCGCGTGGAGGTGAGGGTGGGGGGGGGTAAGCGGGGGCGCTGCCGTGGGTTGAGATCGGAAACGGAGCGGGGTTAATCGGCTTTGGGAGACTCAAGCTGGCCGCGGGCGCCGGTGGGATCGGGCTGGGCCGGGGGCTCGGGGGGAATCCCGCCTGCGAACGGGGTCACCCAGTACAGCTTTTCCCCGAAGAGCCCCGAAAGCTGGCAGGGAGAAGCCTCGAGCCGCGGTCATGGCTTGGAGCAGGGCTTCCAGGAGCGCCCTGATCCACTTGACGCTGGTCGCCAGCTCAGGGGCCGTGGCTGCCCTGCCTGCTGGCGGGCTGTAGCGCCTCCGGTTGCTCCAAGCGTTGGCATCCCACGGGATCTGCTCCGCCAGGCACGCTCCACGTGTTGGCGTGTAATTCGGCTTGTTGGCATCGATCCGGAAGGCTTCTTCCAATGATTGATTTCTCGTTACTCTCTCTCTTGCTAAATTACAGCTATGAGCAGATACATAGATGTGAAAAAGGGTTTGTTTTTTTTTTTTTAAAGAGGAATGGGTAGCTCAGTAGGTTCACCGACGGAGGAATGAGATGCTCAGTAGATTTGCAGGTGGAGTGACAGGGAGCTGACTAGGTTTGCAGGTAGAGGAATGGGGAGCTGACTAGATTCACAGGTAGAGGAACAGGGAGCTCAGTGGGTCCACCGAAAGAGGAACAGGGAGCTCAGTAGATTCACAGGTAGAGGGATGCTGAGTTGAACGAAGGAGCTGTCCCTTTGTCAGTAGAAGTCACTGCTTCTCGTGGAACAGATGTGTTGATGACTCAAAGCTGAAGGTCTTGCTTGTGTGCTTTTTTTCTACCTATTCCATGGTCAATCGGAAGTTTGTTCCAAAATCTGTCTCCACAGGGGAAGGGAAGAGATGGTTAGGGGAAAAATGGACTCTATCATCGGCACTGGCCGAGCAGCTAGTTCTTTATTTACGGTTATTAGAAATGATATCATGTCATTGACATTTAGGTCAATCCTGAAACAATTTTTTTTCAACTAAAAATCTTATGATTAAGTAAAATATCTGTATGCATGAATCTGAAATTCTCTTGGCAATTACGTATAATCTATCCAATCATAGTCATGTGCACTGAGCTAGATGAACTCTACGTATAAAATTTTTCCAGTGCCTTTCTGATAGCATTCTGCTTAGGAAACTGTCAGCCTCTGGACTGGACAGGCACACACTCTCCTGGGTGAAAAACTGGTTGGATGGCCGGGCCCAGAGAGTGGTGGGAAATGGAGTTAACTCCAGCTGGAAGCCAGTTACAAGTGGTGTCCCGCAAAGCTCAGTGCTGGATCCAGCCCTGTTCAATGTCTTTATCAATGACCTGGATGAAGGCATCGAGTGCACCCTTAGCAAGTTTGCAGGTGATACTAAGCTGGGTGGAAGTGTGGATCTGATGGAGGGTAGGGAGGCTCTGCAAAGGGATCTGAACAGGCTGGACCGCTGGGCTGAGTCCAATGGCATGAGGTTTAACAAGGCCAAAAGCCGGGTCCTGCACTTAGGGCACAACAACGCTATGCAGTGCTACAGACTAGGAGAAGTCTGTCTAGAAAGCTGCCTGGAGGAGAGGGACCTGGGTGTGTTGGTTGACAGCCAACTGAACATGAGCCAGCAGTGTGCCCAGGTGACCAAGAAGGCCAATGGCATCTTGGCTTGTATCAGAAACGGTGTGACCAGCAGGTCCAGGGAGGTTATCCTCCCTCTGTACTCGGCACTGGTGAGACCGCTCCTCGAATCCTGTGTTCAGTTCTGGGCCCCTCACCACAAGAAGGATGTTGAGGCTCTGGAGCGAGTCCAGAGAAGAGCAACAAAGCTGGTGAAGGGGCTGGAGAACAGGCCTTACGGGGAGTGGCTGAGAGAGCTGGGGTTGTTTAGGCTGGAGAAGAGGAGGCTGAGGGGAGACCTCATTGCTCTCTACAACTACCTGAAAGGAGGTTGTGTAGAGGAGGGAGCTGGCCTCTTCTCCCAAGTGGGAGGTCACGGGACAAGAGGGAATGGCCTCAAGTTCTGCCAGGGGAGGTTCAGGCTGGACATTAGGAAAAAATTCTTTACAGAAAGGGTCCTTGGGCACTGGCAGAGGCTGCCCAGGGAGGTGGTTGAGTCACCTTCCCTGGATGTATTTAAAAACCCAGGTGGATGAGGTGCTGAGGGGCATGGTTTAGTGATTGATAGGAATGGTTGGACTCGATGATCCTGTGGGTCTTTTCCAGCCTAGTGATTCTGTAATTCTGTGATGCATGAACTTTAGTGAGATGGGACAGCTAGCACAGGATACCTGCTGTAAGTTTTTTTTTCAGCACTTAATATAACATTGTCCTTAAAACATATTTTGGTAAAGGTAGTGTGAAGAAGCACTCGGCATTCACTGTGGAGTTGTTTAGAACAATGTGGTTGTGGCCATGCAGATCTTTTTAATTCTAACAAGAATCATATAGTCACGTTTAAGCATATGTTTTGCAAAATCAGTAAGGAATATGATTGCTGAGTAGTGCTATTTTTTTCTGGCAATTCTTCTTTTTGTCAGCTCATTGTTTGATAAACCGTTTGACAACTTCCTTCCTTATAAGTTTTTCTTTCGTTTCCCCACGCCTCTTAGAAGAACTCTCAGGCTGTTGCTTCTCTTCTTCTACTTGGTTGGTACAAACCAAATAACAGTTAATTTTTGTCCCTTCTCAAACCTAAAGTGCATGTGTACTTACAGTCTGCAACAGAGCAGTTGAAGAACAGTTTTGAAGGACAGAGTTATGTTGAAGAAACTCTTCCACCACAGTCCTGTGTTTCATGACTTCCTTTTTTGTATCCAACTTTCACAACAGCTTATTCGTTTATATTTTATGCATTTTATCCTTATTGTTTAGGCTGAGTATTAGAAAGCGATATGCTACGTTTTATAGTAGTGAAACGTTGTGTGGGTACAGTGAAGAGTGATATCCAGCATTTTTAGTTTGTTAGCCGTGGTTCCTTTTGAGATGATCTTTCAAGAGCATTTTCTCTCTACAAAGGCTTAGTTCTGTTCTTTTGTATGCTTCATTAGTTTATTGACCCAATGTTCATACCTGTGATGGCAGAGCTCTTCTTATAGCACTGTCTCCTAGTGTTGTATCCCCTTTCAGCTTCCCTGGACTTCTTTGTTCTACATCAGTGCTCCTGTGGTTCCTTGTGCTGTAGTGTCTTAATTACGTGGCAGGAGATTGTTACAGAATAGGTGAGTTTAACTGTGTGAGTTTTCTTGGTATTTTTGTGGTTTGTTTTTTTTTTATTTTGTCTTTGCAGTAAAAGTAGATTTGCAGTAAAAGTATAACTCTGTCTTTTACCCTTATCCATGCATTAAACTGCAGTCAGTCTTACCTGACTGGGTTAAGGGGTGTTTTATGCATGGCTGAGAACTAGTAAGATAGCCCATGCTGACTTCAACGAAGATGTGCCCTAGGCTATGCTTGCCGTAAAATTGTATCTACTACTTATGCTTCTGTTGTCTAGAATTCGGCAAATGGTTGCCAGCGGTTGAAGGGTATCAAGTCTTATAGCAGCTGAAGAAAAGAGAAGATAGAAATTGTCTTTGTAGTTTAAAAGCTACGAAATGATACAGACATCAGTCTCGGACATCCAGAAGGAAGTTGTAATGGTAGTAGTACTTGGTTTTCAGCGTTTCTTCTAGAAACTGGTTATGTTAGTACAACCTGAAGAAGTTTAATGAAAGTTAAACACAATGCTAATCCAGAATCTGTAGCATTAGACATGAAAATATTTTCTTCATGTTTCAGGTATTTGTCTACACGTTCCCTTCTCTGTCTGCCAGTTTAACATCCTATATACAGAGTCAGTGTCACTGAATGTTTTCAGTGATAAAGGCAGCCCCTCAAAACTGACATCAAATCTATAGTTTGTAGCTAGATGTGGGTTGTATGGTATAACAGTGTGAGGAGTCTGCACACGTCTTACCATCCAAATTCTTGTTTTGTTTTTGGAAGGAGTAAGATTTGTGGAACTGTGCTGAATGGCTGGCTATTGTCCTTATCCCGCCTGTCTAAGGATACTGTCACCAGTGCCCTCTTGCACATTTCCGTCACATTTGAGAATGCTGAAAAGGTCTTAGAGGTACTTGAGTTCAAACATGCGTGTGGGGGAAAAAAAGGTGGCTTACAGGAAACAGACCCTGTACGTGCCCTGCTAAGGGGAGGTTGCAGTGCACCTACCTCAGATGTTTTATCAGAGAGGCTCAAAACCACTTAATTGCAGGAAGATTTTATAACTAGCTGTGACATAGGTAAACATGTATGGACTTTATTACTGGTTATGGAACTATTTGTTTACAATAGGGCTTTTAAATCCGACTGTGAAAACTTCACTTAACATAAACTGATGTTTGCCAGTTTGCGGTCAGCCAGAAATGGCTATGATGTAGTTGATGTACTCACTCCTGTTCCTTCTAGTTAGACTGTCTCCTCTAAAGCACAAATTATTAAACATTAATTGATGATCAGGTTAACAGATTCCACGGGTAAGTGTGCAGAAGACGAGTGCTGGAAGAAGTAAGAACTGGGAATTACAGCAAGGCAAGAAAAGTTGTGGGAAAACATAGCTTCAAAGTGAGGAGGTGATAGAAAGGGCAAAGGGGGAGAGGACTAAAGTAACACAGAAAATAGCCATGTTCTGATATTCCTTTATCCAGTTGTCTGCTTGCTCATGTAGCAGAGTTGGCATGAGGGAACATGTGCTGTGTCTCAGCAACTGCATTTCACTGTGGCATCATGAACTGAATCTGCCTTATCAGTGGACTGGAGTGTTCAGGCATGTGTTCTGTTGTGATTCTGCTGCAAGCACATTAAATTTTGGAGAAGTGTTTGTTAGGTAATTTCTTCGTTATCAAAAGATTCCATCGGTCACAATGCAGTGAGTAGGGTAGGCTACAAAATTCTGTATAGCTTCATTAGCAGCACAGACAAGGAAAAGTCTTCTAAGGTGAAATTTTTAGTTGTAGTCAGGAGATTTAAAACTTGGTAGAGAGCTATTACGGCAGACTACTGAGAAGATGACTTACCAGGTTATCAACTGATATTTACTCTAGAAAGGGATAGATCAGGGTCGCAGGGAGGACCCAGGAAACTACAGGCCTGTCAGTCTGACCTCAGTGCCAGGGAAAGTCATGGAACAGGTGATCTTGAGTGCTATCATGAAGCACATGCAAGAGAACCGGGTGATCAGGCCCAGTCAACATGGGTTCACGAAAGGCAGGTCTTGCCAAACTAACCTGATCGCCTTCTATGACAAGGTGACTCGGCTGCTGGATGAGGGAAAGGCTGTGGATGTGGTCTTCCTGGACTTCAGTAAAGCCTTTGACACAGTTTCTCACAGCATTCTGCTTGAGAAACTGTCAGCCTCTGGCCTGGACAGGCGCACACTCTCCTGGGTGGAAAACTGGTTGGATGGCTGGGCCCAGAGAGTGGTGGGAAATGGTGTGAAATCCAGCTGGAGGCCAGTGACAAGTGGGGTTCCCCAGGGCTCAGTGCTGGGTCCAGCCCTGTTCAATGTCTTTATCAATGACCTGGATGAAGGCATCGAGTGCACCCTTAGCAAGGTGCGGACGACACTAAGCTGGGTGGAAGTGTTGATCTGCTGGAGGGTAGGGAAGCTCTGCAAAGGGATCTGGACAGGCTGGACCGCTGGGCTGAGTCCAATGGCATGAGGTTTAACAAGGCCAAAAGCCGCGTCCTGCACTTAGGGCACAACAACCCTATGCAGTGCTACAGACTAGGAGAAGTCTGTCTAGAAAGCTGCCTGGAGGAGAGGGACCTGGGTGTGTTGGTTGACAACCGACTGAACATGAGCCAGCTGTGTGCCCAGGTGACCAAGAAGGCCAATGGCATCTTGGCTTGTATCAGAAACGGCGTGACCAGCAGGTCCAGGGAGGTTATTCTCCCTCTGTACTCGGCACTGGTGAGACCGCTCCTCGAATCCTGTGTTCAGTTCTGGGCCCCTCACCACAAGAAGGATGTTGAGGCTCTGGAGCGAGTCCAGAGAAGAGCGACAAAGCTGGTGAAAGGGCTGCAGAACAGGCCTTATGAGGAGCGCCTGAGAAAGCTGGGGTTGTTTAGGCTGGAGAAGAGGAGGCTGAGGGGAGACCTCATTGCTCTCTACAACTACCTGAAAGGAGGTTGTGTAGAGAAGGGTGCTGGCCTCTTCTCCCAAGTGACAGGGGACAGGACAGGAGGGAATGGCCTCAAGCTCCGCCAGGGGAGGTTTAGGCTGGACATTAGGAAAAAAAACTTTCATGGAAAGGGTCATTGGGCACTGGCAGAGGCTGCCCAGGGAGGTGGTTGAGTCACCTTCCCTGGAGGTGTTTAAGGCACGGGTGGATGAGGTGTTGAGGGGCATGGTTTAGTGTTTGGTAGGAATGGTTGGACTCGATGATCCGGTGGGTCTCTTCCAACCTGGTTATTCTATGATTCTATGATCAAAAGTTCCTTATCCCACCCCAGTAAAACTAACACCAGTTTAATCTTTGAAACGCAGTACACTGGTTATGAACCAAGTCTTTCTATGAGAAATGCTGCCTGCTAGGTTGGATGATGTAGGGGTGCTTTAAAACTGCAATTATTTGCCTGTTTGCTAACATGTTTTTAAATAGTATTTTTAAAATCGGGTGGCATTTTTTTTTTTTTTTTTTGCTTTAGACAAGCACTGCGTGCATTTTTGTTAGTGCTTTAGTTCAGATAAGGCATGTGCAATTCTGAAGTGGTCCTCCCTGGCATCCCAATATACTGTACTTTGGTTTGTACCTTGGAGCGGTCTTAGAGTGCACAAATCAGATTTCTTTTGGAGGAAGCAAAATCAAGCAGCATAGTTTACTAGCAGCTGGGTATTTAGTCAGAGAGGCAGCCCTAGAACTAATCTGGTGAAACCCGATGTCTGTTATGTCAGATCATAAGGACCAATGGATTTGCTTTACAAATTGGCTTCAATTAGCTTATCCATATGTTAGCTGTTTCTGTGTCTCAGGAGTAATAATTTAACATGTAGCACCACAGAAGTGTGACCTCTGAGACAGTGAGAAAAGGCAATAATAAAATTGGAAATAAAATTATTTAGTAATAAATTATTAATACTGTATAATTAATACTATATAATTCTGTATGCTGTAGCATACATCACAGACTGAAATCATCCTGAGTCGAGACTGCAAGAACACTAGGTCCATCTTGGCTGATGGAAGAAAGTGGACTCTACTGTTGCCTTAAAGCTCTGCTGACCTTCTGTCCAAAAGGTCATGTAGGTCATAGTTCGGAGTGTTGTAGTGCTTCCCCTCTGCATCTGTATTTGCATGATGGAAGAGTCAACTGGAACTGATAATATGTACTGTAATGCTGAATGGGAAACATTTTGTTGCAAGGGATAGTTAGGTTTTAAAATAGCTTTTATGGGTCAGATGTGAACATGCAATTTAGCATACTCTTTCAGCCCCCTACTACATACTGTGTTTTTGCTCTCTGCAACCAACACAGTGTGCACAGTATAAATGATTACTTTGCAGGGAGGAATAACATCCTTTATGACAGACAAAAAGAGAGCTGTAGAGGGAAGTCTGAGTAGCTTGAGGGTTTTTATATTGTTGTAAAACATCCATGCTGGTTTGTAGTAAGAAAACATTCATAAGGAATTGCATTTGAACACAAGTAATACGAGGCTTTGAAACCTGTGAAAATCTAAGCCGCGAATGAAACAGGGAAACCATAACAATACTGGACTATCTTAACATGTCTTTCTTATTGCCAAGTTGAGATCTTTGTTGTGCTAGAAAACTAAATACAATGTTCAGTTCTGTACAAAACAGAAACATCAAAGTTTATACCATAATATTTTTCCTTCAAAAGATGGAGTAAAGGAGCTACTCCACCCTAGCTTTGAAAAGGGAAAGAATTTCCTAAAAGCCTTCCCTTGAATTTATTTATTTTAAAAAAGTAGAAAATATAACAATAGGATAAAAAGGCCTCCACAGTTCCTTTTTCTTCCTAGTTTATTTTAAAATAATATCCACCTTGCTAGAGCTTGTGGGTGTATAAGGCTGCAAAACTAGATATTTAGAAGTTGTGAAGTGCTGTAATCTTAAATGAGGGTTTATACCCATTTTCCTTACAACCAACAGCACCATTTGAGAACAGCTTCTAAAGTAATAAGTCCTGCAGCCAAATCCCCCTGTAAAGGAGAGGTTTTATCATCTGGATAATTGCAGGGGATATGACTTACGAAAAAGCAGCTGGGGTCATGTTGTGAATGAAGCAGAGCCGTACTGTCTCAAGTGTGGAGGTATGCTATGTTTTGCTCAATCCAAGTTAAAGTTGCTGTGTCCTCATGGGCCTTTGACCATGTGTTTCCAGGTTCAGAACTACTGAGCTAGGTTATGTAACCACTCTTAAGTTGTGCAATACCACAGTCGTGTCATGCCAGATACCAAATAATAGAATTTCATTTTAATTTTCTATAGTTTGACACAGTCCTAATTTTATTTCTTTCCCCTGTCCCCCTATCTATAATTTATCTTTGAAGGTCTATATGCTGCTTTTAATGCAGTTTGTGATTTTGTTTTAATTTTATTGTTGTAATACCCAGGGCTATTCGCTGCTTCTTTGGTGTAAAGAAAGAACTTGTTGGGAAGGGGTCACATCTGTTTTAAGTTTCTTTGCTATATACTGTGTGCTATTTTAGGTTTTTATTTGCATTAAGCAACAGACTAACTAAACAAGTTTGGTTAATTTGCCATGTGAGATTGTTGAGCTTCCCCCACCACCTCCAGAGTAAAAGCAGGAAGGTATTTCATCCGTCTGCAATATTTAGTTTCTCATTTATTTTTGGTTTTCTCCCTCCTGACTAGAGAGAGCTTCAGTGTAAGTAAGTTTAGTAAACTTGAAGTCTTGTGGTCTGAGATCTGAAGTTAATGGTTAGCAAGGTCTATAGTTATGATCGGAGGGTTTTTTTGTTTTGTTGTTTGGCTTTGGGTTTGTTTTTTTTTTTGTCAGTTGGCTAATTTTGGTCATTTATCCTTGCCAAAAAAATTCACCATTTTTTCCTCAACCAGGTACATTCACTGTGTATGTAGTTGCAACACTAATATCTTACTGGTTTTGATTTTTCTAGGGCGCCAATGCCTCAGCTTTGGAGAAAGAGATTGGTCCTGAACAATTCCCAGTGGATGAGCACTATTTTGGTTTGGTCAATGTAAGTTTCAGTCCAGTACTTCCTTGCTTCAAAATGCCACCAATGGTTTTGTTAAATACAAGACTGCAACTGGTTGAATAATTAAAAGACTGAAAGATATAGTCATTCAGTATATGTACTTATTGAAATGTGTTTCAATATTCAGTGTATTTGTTGAAATACACTACTGAAATAATTGTTGAAATTGGATGTGTATTTAATAATTTATTCCCTTTTACTAATTGTAGGGTGTTTTTAAAATAACTTTCTTGCTATTAAAATGTCTAAGTCTTAATAAAAAAGCTGTTTAAAATATATAGCTTGTAGTTCATAATATGACAATTTAAGTGAATGAACACAGGAAGAGAAAACATCTGTGAAAGACTGTTGATGATATGAAATGTTCGTATCTGCTATTTGTATTAAGATTTAAAACACCCCTCAAAGCTCACAGCGGAAGGCAATAGTGGAAAAATTTCTGATATTACCCATGAAAGGTATGTCTTGTTAGAAATTGTATTCTGAAACGAAATATTAAATTATTTTCTTTATTGGCGTTTCAGAAAGTATATATTTAAGCCAAGTTGATACAAAAAAAGCTATCATCTTAATGAAACTCATTACTTTAAATGCTGTCCTGTTGCCATAACATATGTCTCTTCCTCTAGGTTCTCAGCAGTGACATTGTCCAAGGGTCTGCAATTTGAGTTTACACTGTGCAGTCAATAAAACACGTCTGCTGATAAAATGACTTATGTGCATCTCAAATGCTGTGCCTCAAATTAGTAATTTTTTCCTTTCTCATAAAAGTTGAAATACCTTCAAAATTACATATTTATCTGAAAAGAGAAAATAAAGTATTTTAACTGTTAATACTTGTTAGTAGCAGAATGTAGGCTTTCCCTCAAAGCTGTTCCTTTTTTTCCTCAAATCTGTTATTCTGTTGACAGATTACCTGTCTTCTTAATTGTCCAAGTCCAGAAAGGGTTTAAGACTTAACAGTAAAATTGTATTGAATGCTTCATCTTGAAGTTTTATATATTTTCTGTCCTTAAGAAAAGTTTCAATAAAGGAGAATCTTCCTAACATATAATGAGTATCAACGAATTCTGTCTTTCTGTAGTCCAGAAAGACAGATCTCTACTCAAATTTCCAACTCTTTAATTCATTGCCCTAAACTATAGACATAAGAGGCAGGCAGCTAAGATATCTCAGAGTGCTCTTAACTTTCTGTATAGTACAGAATCATTACTTATATTAGCTTCAAACAATAAATTTTTATGGAGAAAAGTTGTTTGGATTGTAACAAAGGGTAAAATGGGATTCCGTCATCTATAGCACACTGGTGGTGTGTTTTTCAGATACAGTGGCTGGCTGAGGAATTTCAGTCATTTTGTTGCTTGGATGGTTTTTAGATCTGTTACACAGATTGTGTTTACTGACACAGTATGTATATGCCATAAATGTGTAGTAAGCTTGCAAAATTTAAATCTGTCAGGGAAAAGAAAGGTAGCGACCTCTTCATTAGCAAACCATGGCCAGTGACCGTTCTGAATGACAGAGCTAATAATAATTAAAATAAATACTAGATGATTAGATAATAAATTAAGAGTGCTGCTAGATTGAGAGGTGATGGAAATCACAATTTTTGCCATCATTGATGTCCCAGATTGTTTTGTAGCAATTACAAGTGAAGCTCTGAGAGGTTCATTAACTACTGAATTTTTTGAATTTCTTTATTCATTTTGTTTGTCCTGACTTTGTCTGGAGTAATGGAAAAAATGGAGATAACATGGAAATCAATAGCTGTATTCTAGCTGTGTGGTAGCTCGCCGTTCAAGATATCTGGAATTTAGGAGAGGATTTTAGATAAAGGTGACAATTTGCAGATCTCTGTTTCAGTATTGTAAATTTAGAAAGCTAGTGTAAAAGAAGGGAAGGCAGAACTATCTTATTTCCTCTCCAGCTTTGTGGTGGAATCTAGGGGTTATTCAGAGGATGTGTTGAAAGAACAGTCTGATAAAAGGTAAAAAAATTAAGGTGAATTATGGGAAGCAGATGGAAGACCAGATGGTTGATGGGATTCTGTCAATGAAAGCTCTAAATGGAAAAATTCAGCTTATGTTTGAAAGAACAATACCATTCACTAAATCAGTGGGAAATATTTAAGATGTGTGATAAGATGAAAATGTTATTAGAATGATGTCCCATGCACATGGACTGTCAGTCTGCCTGTCGTTCTCTCCACCTCTACAGTGCTGTAATGCAAACTTCAAATCTATGCACTTCACAAACTAAATTAATTATTTTATCCAATAAATATGAAATAATAAACATTTAAAATCTCATGGTAGCTCTTCAGCAGTTTACCAGACTTCTAGAGCAGGAAGCTTGGTTATTCAGGCTCTTGCAGTGGATTTGATAAATTTGGAGAAATCTCATTTATTGGAGTGGCCAATTGCAACAAATAAAAGTTGTCAGAGTTGCCAATGCATCAAAGCTGGAAGGAACCCTAGTGCTTCACAAACACTGCTTTAAGTACATGTAAGTTGGTGTAGATTTGTTGTTAATTTTTGTAGATCTGTGCAATTCAACAAAGAAGTTTCTTCCCAGTCATATTTGCATCAGAAGAATAAAGTATAAGGCTATGAGCCTTAGTGAGTGTGCGGTGGTTTTGTTGCAACTTTCCTGATTGTCTCCTTTTATTTGTATTCCCACAGTAGGTTTAAGTGTTGTACTGTTGATTTCAGTATTAAAAAACAAAACAAAACAAACCTCTCAAATCTGTATCTGAAACATACGGAGTATAGTATTTTTGTGAAAGGAAATAATCTGAGAAATGTGGAATGAAAAAAAGAGAAAATCTGGGTTTTTAATTTTCTTGGGTATTTAGCAACTAGATATTCATATTTCATTAATTTGAAATAAAGAAAAACAATTTACAGTTTTCTGATTAAATTGCATGGTGCTCTTATTTGTCATTTTCTCAGTCAGGAGACAGGAGAAAACAGTTATTTCTCTGCTATTCCTGAGATGGAAAAGTTTTTAGTTCTTTTTCTCTGTTGAAAGAACCTGCACTTAAAATACCTCTAAATGCTCTCTGTTTGCTATATAAAGTCTCCCCATCACAATATAGTCTTAGAATTTTCTACCCGTATATGCTACTACCTTTCCATAAAACATTATGAACATTATTTTCACGTTTTACAGCATGTGTGTAACAGGTATAAGCTTCAATTTGCAGTTCAAGTGACTGCAGCTGAAAGGTTGGATTGCTTCCTGTGGGCCTTAAAGATTTTTCTCATGCTTTCACAGTTAGGTAATAGGTTTCACTGGAGGAGGGCTGTGTAGAATGAGAGCGGCTCTGTCCACTGACAGCTGATGATACCTTCACAGAGGTGATGGGGAGGCTTGCAGTGTTGGGGTGAGCTTGAGGCAGTCTGTGGTCCCAGAACTTGAGTGCCTAGGAGCTGGAAGGAGTCTGGGAAAGAGGAAGATAGAGAATGTCCTGGAACAAAGGGGATTATGAACACTTTCTGGCTGACTCTGGTTGCCCCTTTTCAATTCAGTGGCTTGTCTCCTTCAAAGTGCTTGTGTCCAAATTGTACATTCTTATCCTTTCAGTCTCCATTTGAAACTGCCACCTATGCCATGCCTTTGAAACAAGGTATATTTTATAGCTAAACAAGCCATGTTGCAATGTTTTAAGAAAACTGAATGCCAATCCTGTAACTATAATGAGAACTGAAAATGTAGGAACACGTTAAAGTGGTTATTTCTGACTTTGATCACAAGTAATAACATCTGGAGAATCCAATTCCTGAAGTGTCTGAGAAGCTCTCAATTTGCAGCTGAATTTCTTCACAGTACAAGGTCATGCTGTGCTTGTTCTCTACTATTGTGGCTGACTTGTGGTAGATAGATATTTTCACCTGGGCTTATTTGAGAGCTGTGAAATTGGTGGTGTTTCTTGAACATTTTGACCCAAGTAATTGCAAAATATTACTAATAAATTAAATATTTAAATGAGGAAAAATCAATATAGTATAGTTCAAATTTACCTAGTTTTTTCTTGCATTTACTTACAGTATACTTGACAATCAGGAATATGTTTTACTGTTTTAAAGTCAAGAAGAAATAACTTGCAGAAAACTTGCCCCTAGTTATGCATTCTCCCATGCTTTGGATTTAATTTTACCTCCCTATGGTAACACAAGGCAACCTAATATATCTCTCTCCTATTTTATAGTTTGGGAATACATGCTACTGCAATTCAGTTCTTCAGGCACTTTATTTCTGTCGACCATTTCGAGACAAAGTCTTAGCATACAGGAGTCAACCAAGAAAGAAAGAGAATCTCCTTACCTGCTTAGCCGATCTCTTCCACAGTATTGCCACCCAGAAGAAAAAAGTTGGAGTAATACCTCCCAAGAAATTCATAACAAGGTTACGGAAGGAAAATGGTAACTTTTTTCCTTATGTTATAATCATAGCAATTATGATTTGATTCTGAAGTTGACATAGTGGAATACATACATATTTGTTACACGTGGAAATTGTTCTTGGTCCTACAATATAGAAAAGAGGTGACCCTAGAATAAGGGTGTAACCCTGGAGACGTTTTGAGAGAGAATCTTTGTCTCTCTCTCTTCCTGTAGAACTGACTGTATTTTCAGTGGCTGCTTATCAAATTCCTTGCTATTTTTGCCTTTATGAATTGTATATTTATAATGAAAATATGCTGTAAAGCTTTTGTTCTGTCTTAAAAATATGTTACTTTCTGAATGCAGGAACCAGTCTCCAAAACTAAGAGTGTGGAAAGGACATTAAGACTTCCCTGCAAGAATCTAGCTTGAAAACGCACAGATTTTTTAAATTAATTTAGATTTTATGCAGTGCTTAACCTTTTTTTAAAGGATAAATGAATTTTAAAATTTTAAAAGGCTAATTGATCAACATGTTTTAGAAAATAATTTGATGATAGAATGTAATTGAAACCTTGTAATCTACTAATTGATTTGGATACAATTCTATAAAAATAAAACATTTTTTTTCCTTAAAAAAACCTTAACTACTGTTAAATAAACTGTATGAGGTACTGTATTTAACACCATGGCTATAAAAATATTCATACTCTTTAATCTCTCAAAGGCTGTATATGCAGATTAAAAAAGTGTTTAGATGTTACGATTGACCATCTCTGTAGTAAAAACAAGAAATAAAATATTACAATGACATTCCTAATTTGAAATGACCCCTCCAGCAAATGCACACCTTGATTTGCAATAATAGTGTCTAAAAAAAAGCTCTCAAGTAATACATAATTTCTTACCTGTACAGAATAGAATGCTGTAATTCAGTTTTTCGGTCAGTATATTGAATAAGGGTGCTATATGTTGATGCGTTTACAGAAATAGTTCATTATGTCAATTAATGTTGACTAACTATGATAAATGTGGAGAATGGTTCAAATGGAAAGCAGAAAATAAACCACAGGAGCCATTAAGTTCTATTTAGAAATGTTTTTTAATGTTTAACTATGTCATGTCACTAAAATTCTAAGCAGGAGAAGGCAATTGGAAAATCTTTGTTAGAGAAATCAAATGTGAAAGTTCAGCTGTTGCTGGCATCTGGTGTGTCTTAGTGGTGATACTCTCAACTTTTCTACAAATAAATGGCTAAGATATCAGGCAGCGATTACATGGACATTAAGTGCTTATTGTAAGTGTGTATAATTTTGAGCTTTAAAGAAGAGTTAGTTCAAGAATTGGGCAGGTATGCAACACCGACCTAGATTCTGTTCAGTCAGTGCCCGGCTATACCCAGGTAATGACTGGGAACATAATCTTAATGTATTCCAGACCACAATGATGCTATTCCATCTTTATTTTCCAAGTTTGAATGCAGCATACATATATTAATGACTTTAAAGCATAACTGGCTGGGAAGCAGCTGCTGGATTGAAGTCAGCTGTAGGTATACCATTACATTTACTTAAATTTCCTCTAATTGTAAAATGAACAATGTGTAGCTTTCATTCTCTTTACCTTCATTCTATTGTACTTTCATTCTTCTTTACTTAATGCTGATTTACTGCCTGGGCACGTAACCTTGAGAGGTCCATGATGTTACACTGAGGAATCTCTGAAGTGTTTTACCTCAAGATTCTTGTAGCTGTTGTTCTGCCTTGACTTACTTGATTAAATGAAGACCTGACACTTGACTGGATTAAGAGCTGAACTTATTTCTTAAGTATGGTGTAGTTGTTCATTAAATAAGCTACTTGGTTTGTATACTTAGCTGACCAGTTGCACTTCTTGAACTCTGCAAATGATCTAGATTAGCATCAAATTCTCCCTGCTTTGCTAATAAGTCAGGATTTTTTTCTTTTAAATATAATTTGAATATTGAATTATTTACTCCTGGATGCATCAACCGAATGATAGTAAAGCTTCCATGTCGTCCCTGTATGCACTTTAAAATGTAAGCTTCACTGAGTATCTTTTTAATTCATCTTTCCAGTCCTGGGAATTATGCCTTTGCTGAAGGCTAGTCTCTCACTATATTCTTGTACAACAAAGCAAATTGCAAGTTATAATTAATTGAAGTAATTGCACATTAAAAAACTTCTATGATATGGTCAGAGAAGGAAGTAACTACTACTAAGTGTGATTCAATGCCTTTATAGTTTTCATAGCCCCATTCTTAATATGAGGATTTGTAGCAGCGGAGCATTTCTCAGGTTGATATCCCTAGGGACTCCACTGAACAATGTTTTCAGGGCAGTACCAATGTGAACATAAACAAGAGAGTAGGCTTATGAGAAAGAAAGTACAACTTTAGTCTGTACCATTGCTTGTACATTGCAGGTATGTGCCAGTGAAACATTTCCCCTTCCACAGAACGAATCCTAAATCTATGATGCCTAGAGATGTGACGAAACGAGGGCATGAAGCAGAAAGCATAGTGATTCCATTATTATCTATCCAACAAGATATTGTGCCACATATACGAGTCTCCAGAAGCAATATTTCAGACCCTGAAAAACAGATCTATTTATTACTTAAGTCCTAATTTGAAAAACATTTACTGTTGTTGTGACTAGAACTTTAGGTTAATTTGACATGGCTTCTACAAATACTATTTTACTTAAAGAGTTTTGAGAAAAAAGGTTGTTGTTTAAAAGAAGAGAGGTGTTTAAAATATCAGTATCTTTGAGGTCTTAGTCTTAAACTTATTTTCATTGCTAGTATTGATGACACTGCGCTTGTGACAGAACAGCAGTGGACTTAAAACTGTAAAAGTGGAGTCAAATAAAGCATTTTTTTGAGCATTTATTGTTCATGCGCTTCCTGTGTTAAAACATTTTCTGTCATAAGTTTTTGGTTCATTTCTGGAAAATATCACCATCTAGTGCTATTTGAGATGCTTGATCTAAGCTTGGCAGAGATAGTATAGCCACTATAGGAGATCCAGATGGTCATAGACTGGCATCTGGAGGCTAGATAGGATAAGCTAAAACATCACAGGTAGCACTGTATGTACACATATGTTTGTGCATTGAATTATCCCCTAATTTTCTTGCAGAATGGTTTGCTCTTCTGTTAATTCTGACCATCTGAAAGATTTCTGTGAATGTAAGCTGATTTGCTCTCCCTTCTTCCCACCCCCTATATTTTCAGCTTAGTTTATGAAGTATGCATTTTGGGTTGGTGTTATAATGTCACGAATTATTCAAGATGTGAAATAAAGATTGGTTTTGAACTCCACCTTATTTAGAGAAATTTTTGCAGTATAGCACTAACTGATTGATAAAAAAACTTCTGTTGTTTTGTCTTGTAGAGCTTTTTGATAACTACATGCAGCAGGATGCACATGAGTTCTTAAACTATTTATTAAATACAGTTGTGGATATCTTGCAAGAGGAAGGAAAACAAGAGAAACAAAATGGTCGCCTACCTAACGGCAACATTGGCAATGAAAATAGCAGCCCTAGCAGCCCGCCAGACCCAACCTGGGTTCATGAAATCTTTCAGGGAACATTAACTAATGAAACCAGATGTCTTACATGTGAAACTGTAAGTCTGTATATACCTTATAAAATTAATTCTTTTGTGTTTCCAACTTAATGTTTCATGATTAATTTATCTCAGTCTAATATGCTAGATTAGTTTGTTTCTTTAAAAATAGTCCATTTGTATGAACATTTGCGTTTTTTCTTTGTTAGTGAGAAAATTTCAGCAGCTGATGCATGAATTGTAGGAAAAAGATATTGGTCATTGTTAGGAAATCACCCCATTGAATTTTTGTCAATGTAATCATAACTTCAAAACTTAGGGTAGAGAGTTCTAATTTGATGTATTCATAAGTGCAATGAAGCCTGCTACTTGGGGATGTGGAATTCCTCTCAAAATTAATGTCTTAATAACTTAATGTCGTGCTTAGTGACACATTCCATAAATAAGTATTCTGAATCAGTTTCCACCAATTTCTAGTATTTAAATTTAAAGTACTTTAAATCAAGATTCTATGGTTGGCTTTTGGCAGTGATATAGTAGGCTGGGACTTTCAAAGAACACAACTTAATGTGCAAGAAAAGTAAATACATTCCTAAACGTCTCTCCACAGAATTCTAATACGAGACCCTGAGTTTATTTAACTGCTCCTTTGATTAAGCTATACTAAAAATTTCTTTGAGAATAGTCCTACAATAGGAGAACACATGTGTTTCAGGAAAACTTGTAATTGAATTTTACCTGCTTGAGAAAGAGAAAAAGCAGCACAATTTGAAAATTACAGTAGTTCTGTCATGGTCTATGCATTAGATACTGTAAAAAGCTAAATGACTGGGTTTTTGTGTGACTCTTCATACCTATTTTTCTTAACTTAATCAGGTATTGCACGTATTTCAGCGTGACATTGGAAAGGAAGAATTAATAGGATTAAATCTATGTATTTCACATGTCATTTTCTCCATCTAGAAATACCCACCTCTCTCTCTTATTTCAAAGAAAGTGGTTTCATAATATCGTGTGTAATATAACTGCAGACTTCAGTAGATCATGATATTTTGAGTAATTTAGGTGCTGATTTCTAGCTACCATATTTTCTTTCATGGTAGATTTACCCTTCCTAATAACTATTTTGTGGCAATTGTCAATTGCATCTTTTTCAGTTTTTGAACCGTTGTGGTTTTTTTTTTTCCTTGAAACATGAGTTTAGCTTAGTCTCTTAATATGACTGACATGATCACCTTTTGTTGCTATGGCATAGTGACTTACTGCTGTCCGGATTTTGATCTGAGTACAGTCCCTTATACTATTTCAAAGTGGTGATAAAATCTTTGTCAGCACGTTTTATCACTTATCAGGCCCACCACAATTTTGAGAGTTTTACTAATATTGCTCAGTTCTGTTCTCCTGATAGCTGTCGCAGAACAGGATACGCCGTGTCTGTCTGTACTGTGGTTCCTTGGACAGCTGAATTTTAAATTCAGTGTTCTAATATACATTGGTTTTCAGTATATTAGGGCCTTTGTTTTCCAAGCCCTAATAATTTGGAAACTTTTTTTTTTTTTTCGGTCTACTCAACACATCTGCTTTGCCTAATTAAAACACGGTGATCTGAAAATGGACAATTAGAAACACATTTAGACAAGTTAAATCAGTAATATTACTGTGAGTAATGTCTTACTTTCAAATATAGTGAATGTACGTGATTGTTTAGATGTTTATTGGAAGCTTTTGACATTTAGAGTCTGTGTTTAGAAATGTGACTTAAAATGTTAGGAGTACTTGGATATAGCTAATGTAGAAGATTACACAGCAATAGTGGATGAATTAGTGCTTCTAAATGATAAGACAATAACATTAGTATACTTTTTAAATTTAAATTTAAAATTTAATGCATACTTAAATATAAAGCATAATATAGCTTTGCTTAAAGTGAGAATGATTGTCTTCTAACTGGCCAAACCTCCTCAGTGTTCCTAAAATCAGCATGGCAAGGTTGTACTCTAATTTCTGTTGTCCTGATTATAGAAAAAAAGCTTCTTTTCAGGACACACTGTCTCATTATATCATGCATAAGTTAAAAAATTAACTCACTGAAGATTTATCCTCAGTTTAACTGTGGACAGTGATATATAAGGAACATTGATATGATTTTTTTAACAAAGACATATGTCATGAGTCAAGCCACACTATAAAATGAAGAAGTTACAAAACCCAGATGGAAAAAATCCACTTTGGCTGTTCTTTCAATAAAGCCTTTAATGATTCCTCATGATTCTAAGTGCACAATGGACTGGCTAACCTGAGAGAGGCTCTTTAAGGCAATATTACCGGTATTTATTATTGATAGTAATCATTATCACTAAGAATGGAAGAATTCCTTTTGCGAACTTCTGGTTTTGGTACCAATCTCTTTTCAACCAAGTACAAAACATCCCTTCTCCTCTTCTTCATCTCCTCCCTATTGTTAGAGATTTTATGTGGGATAAAACTGTCTGTGAAATATTTATTGTTTCATGGAACTTTGCTTGATTAGAGTGAGAGAGGAAGAATTATCTAATTGCACATCTGAATAAGACTGAGCATATGACCCCTTAATTCCAGCTGCCCTAGTTGAGGACTGCAGCATAGTATTTTCTAGAACTGATTAGTTGTTTTTTCTGAGCCATTCTTAGTCCGTAGGTTAAGATGATTTCCATCAGAGTTTAATGTTATAAACTCAAGTTTGATGATTCCAGGAGTGGTTTGCAATGGGATGTTTTGAGGAATTATCCACACAATAAACTGTAGTACATCCCTGAAGGCAGGGAAGTGCAGCACAATGAAGATGCAAGTGGCTTTTTTTTTTTTTCCACCATAAAAGCGTATTGGAAGTTCTCCATATGTGTTCGGTGAGCTCTTTAATAAGAAGTATAAGCATTACACTTCAGCATCTAAATAATGTAGCATATGTGATGTATACTGGCATAGTGACACTTTCTGTACATGTACACTTATTCTTGGAAAGATCAGGTACAGAAAAGTGGGAGGAATCCTTACCCAGTCCTCTCGCAGATCTTATCAGAAGCTTTTAACTTAATTTTATAAGCTTTTGAATTTGCCCTATGGTACTAATTACCAAAAATAGTTGTCTTGATCAGTGGTATTTTTCTTTTAATTTTCCATATGTGCTTCCCTTAGGAGTTGTGTGATTTTTGTGTCTTTATAATTGGAGAACAACTTTCCATTTATTTTTTTTAATTCTGTATTGAAAAGGGACCATAACTCTTACCTTTTTCAAAAATCAACTTTGATTAGTTTTCGTGTACTTTCCCTGCTTTCAATTAAGAAGCTACAGCCAAGCATCTTTTCTAAAAGCATTTTCTTTTTTGCCTAATAGTCATAAAAGGCAGAGGACATTGTTGTCAGTGGCATTGAGTATCTCTAGATACAGAGAGGAAACATTAGCAAACAAAAGTTAGGGTTGCAGATTGCTATTTCTTAAACCTTTTAATAACATATCTGATTTTCAGGGTAGTTGTGGATTTCATCCATCGCCCTTTTTCAGGATTTGTGGTGGAATTTATTTTCTGCTTCTAAGAATTTCTTTTTTACTTTAATCGTTATTCTTGCATTTCTGTAAGAAATGTCTGTGCAGTATTCTGCCTCTATGAGACCAATTCCCAAGCTCTAATTTACCAACAAATTTGCTGTCTGCTGTTCATTTAACAGTATGAATCTAGACAGGAAGAGACTTCAAAATATTTGTGCTCTTTATTAGGCACAGTATGATATGCAAATACATATCTTTCAACTCCAGGGAATTATAGAAGAAGAACAGAAGTGAAAGGACTAAATAGAAGGATCCCGGTGATCGTACTGTTTTGAAAAGAGCGAGGTGTAACAGGAAATTGGCATTAATATTGTTGAACTGAAATCACAGTGTAATGACAACTGTGTTACACACCCCCAAAGACACATGTACACTTCCCCCTTACTGAACAAAATAAGAATGGAGGTGTAGCAAATCTCTGAAATAGCAAGGCCACTTGTAACATTTTTTAAAAGGCTTTTATAGGGTAAAAGATGTCTTCTGTCAATAGAAAATGGTACTGAAAAACAGATGTAAATTGGTATAACTTGTTTTAACTATTATCTGTTGGTTCTTTTTCATGCAGATAACCAGCAAAGATGAAGACTTCTTAGACCTTTCAGTTGATGTGGAGCAGAATACTTCAATCACTCATTGTTTAAGGTAAACAGAAAAGTTCAAGTTATCATAATTCTCTTCTATCTGTTACCTAGAAAACAGGAAATAAAACTAAAAGCTCACAAGCTTAGCAAATTTTAGCTTACGTGTGCCTGAGATTATAAAATTATGTTTATATTGTACGTGTTTACATGTATATTTCAGATAATAAACTAGTATCTAAAGCATTTTTTTTATTCAGGGGTTTCAGCAATACAGAAACTCTGTGCAGTGAATACAAATATTACTGTGAAGAATGTCGCAGTAAGCAAGAAGCACATAAAAGGTATGTGAGACTCAAGAAGGGGAAAAAATATCCCTAGCCTTTAATGAAAATACTCATGTATTGGCATGTGTATGTGGCATGGGGAGAACGTTCATTTTCCCTTAGTTTTTCTCACTCTTCTTCCACTTCAGAGTAACTTGGTTACATTCCTCTTGCTTGAATTCAGTGAGCCTACTTCCATGAGTAATGAGACTCCTTGTAAAGTGTTCTGGGAGCCTTTTGATCATTATTCATTTTATGAACAAGAAAAAGAATGGTCTTAAGACCAAAATGAGTTAAAGAGACAAGTTAAACTGCCAGTGACTAATCAAAAATTATGGGTAATGATGAAGTGACTGATTTCATGTGACCCTTTAAGCTTGGTTTTGTCTTGGTAATAAATATTTTTTCCATTGCTGTAAGGCTCGGTTTGATAGCACTTTTTATCTGACTCAGTCAGAATGGAGCTTGTAACTTTTTTTGTTAACTGAGTTTTTTGTTTCTTAAAAGTGCATACTTAGTTTTGCTGAACCTCTGCTTGACAGCAGAAACTTGACTCCTGAAAAGCGTCAAAGTCTCCATGGAAGCCTGAAATTAAGTTTAAAAACAACTTGTCTGCCTAATAATTCTTCTAGTCTTGTTTACAGCTTTGAAAAACCTCTGATTTGTGTCCTGTGTGGTATTTATTATCTGAGAAAGTATTTGACTGAAGGCGTGGGAACATACTCTACTGGTTATACCACTCATTCTGGTTATTTGGTTTACCATAGATTCAGCACGTGGCTTATGTTATATCTCATCTGCAAAGTCTGCCTTCACACGTTGCTTAAGCTTACTAATTGGCATGTATTAGAGGGATGTGAAGCCAGGTCTATCCTGTTGTTTCCTGTTGCCTTAGCTCTTCTTCTGCGTGGGAGGTAATATGATTCCTGACCAACATTGACACAAACTTGTGCTGTAGGCACTGCCATATTGACAAAACACAGTTTTTATTGTTTATATTTTGTTTTTCATGTGGGGCTTAAGTTCAGTTTCACTACAATGATAGTTTTATTACGTCTCTGTAACATGGTGCTTATCTGTGATAGTGTCTACTCATCTAGCAAAGGTGGTGTATTGAATTTCTTTACCAGTGAAGGAGCTCCTGTTATCAAACACAGTTGCATTATAAGAAGAGGACTTCATTTTGAAAAAAGAACTAGAACAGAAATTATATCTATATCTCAGTAATATAATAAAAAATGTAACTCTCACTAAAAATAGTAGCTTCTGTGATCTTTCTGCCCCTCCTGCTTTTTTCATTTCCTAGCTCCCTTGCAGACAATGGAGAAAATCTGGGTCTAGCAGGGTTTCCTACAGATTTCTATCAGTCTAAATTTAATGAGAAAAAGGGAAAGAAGGTGAGTTTTTAAGGATTTTGTCCCCAACTTCCTGTCTTTTGAAAAAATGTTGCCTTGTGCAAACATATTTCTTGACATTCTGAAAATAAGGTCATAGTAGACGTGTCTGAAACCTAAGCTGTGTTGTTCAGGCTTCTGAGCTGCTTTTTTGGAGCTGAGGGCAGTTTGAAAAATCCAGCACGGTGCTGATCTAAGTCAATTAGCTGTGTTAAGAAGCAGAGCACTCTCACTTGGTTGCTTTGTTAGTACGGGTGAATTTATTGCCCAGAGAGTGGAAGTTTGTGTTGGCTGATGAGGATTTGTAGGCAGTGATGTGAGATCTCAATACCTCAAACTAGGGTAAGAGGCCAGTGAGCTCTCAGTAAAACTAGATTATCACTTTCTGGCTTTGACTGCCATAAAATAATGCTGCAATATTTGTATAGAATTATTGTGCTAGAGCACAGCATTACCTTGTTTGGGTGAGGTGAGGTAAGGTGAATAACAGTGGGCTGTCTCTATCCCTTGGCAGCGTCAAATCAAGAGCTTAACAGGAAAACCTGGAATAACAAAGTATGTAACAAAGCTTAAGAAGCTTGTTTGACTTGATTGGTTTACTGAGAAATCCAACTGGAATGGGATCTCTGGAACAACTCTGTTGCGATACCTCCACTGTATATGGAGCGGGATGTAGGTTTTGCTTTTGGGAATGCAGTAAAACTGTGGGGAGGTATGTCTAAAAATTGAATTTGTGCTATGTGGTCACTATTTCTAAATTATACGGGTTCATCATGGCTGTAATTATTATTATATATTTTACTTCTAGCAACATGGGACATGTTCAGTATTTGTTAAAGAGATGATTATTTGTGCTTCTTTTGATGCCTGCAAAAATTTGTAAAGGCTTCAGTAAGAACAGGCTTCCTATTTGTTGATATCAACTGAACGTTTTGGTTGGATATTGGAAATAGAGTTGATTTGTTTGTTTTTCAGGATGAAAATAAAAAAACTACCTATGATTCTAGCTCTCTATTTGAAGAGATTTAAATACATGGATCAGCTGCATCGATACACAAAACTCTCTTATAGAGTAGTTTTTCCTTTAGAGCTCCGTTTATTTAACACCTCAGGAGATGCCACCAATCCTGACAGAATGTATGACCTTGTTGCTGTGGTAGTTCATTGTGGAAGGTAATAACTATTTTATGCGAGTAATTTTTGTGTAAGTTTAACTAACCCAGTTAGTTATCACCCAGTATCGTGTAACTCTAATAGCATTTAAAGACCTCTTAAAAGAAAAGTTTCTTAGTAAAAAATGCACTGTGGGGAGATGCTACCAATCCTGACAGAACATATGGCTCTCTTGCCATGATAATTCTTTGTGGAAGGTGGTAACAGCGTTATTTCACATTATGGATCTTTGTATGAACTTAACTAAAACCCCAGCAAACATGCAGTGTCATGTAACTGGATGGGATTTAAAGACACTTTTAAAAAAAAGTTTATTTGGAAGGAAAGCAATATAGAACAGGTTCCCTTATAAATCCCTACCTTTGGGGTAGGGATTTTT
The DNA here is from genome assembly GCF_032191515.1 of Phaenicophaeus curvirostris. Lineage (NCBI taxonomy): Eukaryota > Metazoa > Chordata > Aves > Cuculiformes > Cuculidae > Phaenicophaeus > Phaenicophaeus curvirostris. Next base: position 187,534,321 of record NC_091392.1, read on the forward strand.
GAGGCTTGAGTGACGTTTTCTGAACTATATCAATGAATTATGAGTTTTGTTGATTACTTTGTTTCCTTGCTTTCAAAATGTGACTCTTAGATTTTTATTTGATGTTGCCATCTTCAACAAATGCTCTTATGGTTTCATGTGTTAGAATCAGGGCTGCTCTACAAGCTGCTGATTGACTAGATAAAAGCCCTGAAGTGGAAAATGGTTATTTGACACCTAGAATCACAGCATAATTTACATTGTGAGGTCAACTACTTAAAGCTCAAAGTAAAGCTAACTTTGATATTAGATTAGGTTGCACGGGGCTCAAGTTTCATAACCAGGAATGCTGATTTCATTGCTGCTTTGCATGATTTGTTCCAGTCCACCAATGTTCTCACAGTGATTTTTTTTTTTTGTCCTGTATCTGGTCAGGATTTCCCTTGCTGCAGTTTGTGACCACTGCCTCTTGTGCTTTCACTGTACTTTCTTGAGTAGAGCCTGGCTCTGATTTCTTTATAACTCTTCCTTTTTGGGTAGTGGATACAGCCCAAATTGGCCTGTTGGATTCCTCATTTAGTCTTCTCCAGGCTTAATAAAATCAGCTCCCTCAGCTTCTCTTCATCCATTTGGTGCTTCAGCCCTCTGAAAAGTGTAGTGGCCTACCACTGGATCAGTCTGTCACTCAAACTGACAATGTCACGTTTGGAATCTTATGTCCAGTTCTGGGTCCCAGAATGCAGAGTGGGAGGGATTATCACTTCAATGCTGACTCTGCTCTTACAGTACAGCCCTGCAAAACGCTTAATTGTGTCATCAAAATGATGCACTACTTGACTAACAGCTCAGCGTGTTGACTTCCTGGGCCCACCTAGCCAGCTGGTTTGTAGCTGGTACTGTTGGATGGAGTTAGTCTGACACAAGACTTAGGATGAGACTGGTGAGGCCCTGGCACAGGTTGCCCGGGGAAGCTGTGGCTGCCTTATCCCTGGAGGTGTTCAAGGCCAGATTGGATGGGGCCTTGGGCAGCCTGGTCTAGTGGGAGATATCCCTGTCCATGGCAGGGGGATTGGAACTAGATACCTTTAAGGTCCCTTCCAAGCCAAACCATTCTATGATTCATACTTGTTAAACTACATGAGGTTCCTAACCCATTCTTCCAACTTTTTGAAATCCCTCAAATGGCAGTCCTGCCATCTAGTTGCCAGTTACTGCCCTTTCTTCCACCACCACCCCTGTTCCTCAAGTTGGCCAGGACAATTCTGGAAAATAAGCCTTAATGCCATAGTCTTCTTGGATGCTCTCGTTCTGGATTTTAGGAAACATAGAACCTGCCCATTTCTGACCATTCTGTTCAGTTCTGACCATTACTTTTCTTCTTCAAGTTGCAGTCTTGGAAACATACACATTCTCAGAGCCACGGAAGGAGATAAACCCTGTATTCCCTGGGTTATGTGGTTTGGTACACAAGCATGTCTCTCATGGATGGTGACCTTCCCTCTCTGATGTAGGCGTAAAAATTGCATAAGTACTTTCAGCAGTTAAGACAGCTCCAGAACTGCTTTAACTAGTTGTCTACTTTCAGTTGTAAGCTTCGGCTATTTCAGGAAGTGTATTGTTTCTTTACTTGAAATCTGCTTAGAAGGTTGGGATTTTTTTTCTGTTGTAGTTGTGGAGCAATTTCAAGTTGTACCAGGGGAGATTTAGACTGGATAGTAGGAAAACTTTCTTCATGGAAAGAGTTGTCAAGCATTTAAACAGGCTAGCCAGGGAAGTGGTTGATTCATCATCCCTAGAGGCATTTAAAAGATACTTAAGGTGGATGTGGTGCTTAGGGGCATGGTTTAGTGCTGACGCTGGCAGTGTTAGGTTTACAGTTACACTCGATGTCAAAGGTCTTTTTCAACCTAAACAATTCTATGACATGTCTGCCGTAGACTGGAGAGCTGTGCATTATAACAGTTTTAGTTTAATTGCAAGCCCTTCTCATGGCTATGAGGAATCTTGAGACCTGTAAACTGTCAGTTTCATTAAGTTTTTGTTTACAGAGCACTATATAAAGAGATTCCTGATTGAGACTGTAAATGAATAGCAGCTCTGTAGGTTTTTCTTTGTGAAGATCAGAAATAATTTGGGATCTGTTCTGTCTCTATGAAGCAACAAAATGTTTTCTTGATTTTCACTTCTCTATCTCTTTTTTTTTTAAAAAAAAACTACAATTGCATTTTCAATGCCTGTACTGCTTATTCCTCATTTAAAATTGTAATCCTTTTTTAGCACAATATAAGTGTAGAGATAAGTAAGACCTCATTATGAAGATGGTTTAAGTGGAAGAGAAAATAGAAAAGAAACATCCAAACAGAAATTGTACTGGTAGCCATTTTAGTTACTGTTAAGTATTACAAGAAAAAAAAAATTACTGAAATACGTTTGTACATACATGTGTGTTATTGTCTCTGTTCTTTTCTAATTTTATTTTACAGTGGCCCTAACAGAGGACATTATATTGCAATAGTGAAGAGTCATGACTTTTGGTTGCTTTTTGATGATGATATTGTTGAGGTGAGCATTGTGGAACCCTGGGCTTTTATCTCATATCAACCAGAGCACATGCACTCCCCTTGTGTATATGATTACTTAAAGTAAAAGGACTGGTATGCTAATAAAAAGAGGCTTCAACTCCTGTCTAAAAGAGCAATAACTGTGAGTACGAAGCTACACCTTAACAGTTTGACTGTACAATACTTTGAATTGCATTTTGGTTTTTATACTTCTTAAAAGAAGCTTTTTTGTTTACGACTACTGTCTTTTATCTTTGTTTAATAAGCTGTCCCTGTGGCCAGAAGTTATGGCAAATGGAGATATATACAGATTGGTTTTACTGCAGTTCTTTTCTGAGGGCAATTTTTTAGAATACGCTGTTTCTTCATGTTTCCTAGGAGCTTATATTTTAGTGGAATCTGTCTGTAGTCTCTTATATGAAGTATCCTGATTTGTTTCAGACAATAGTGTAACAAATATCATAATAGGAAGAAACTTCAGATTTTTGAGATTTCACTCTAAAATTTAAAAGTTAATCCATGAAACAGGAGCCTTTTGCCTTGTCACAGATGGAAATATTTTACACAGGTTTGATTTAGCAGCAATTTAGAATTTGTCAATAATGTAGTAATTATCTGCTTCGTTGAAGGCTTCTTCAGGTGATGAGGGAATCTTTTCTTCCCAAGCACAGCAATTTCAGGTATGCCAAGAGGATACCCTGGCGTCCTAAGTGACTGCCTCTATGTGACTGGAATTCTCCCCACCAAGCCTGTGAAAGCAGCCTGGTTTCAACTGGATCAGCAAGTAGCCTAGATTGGGGAGGGAAGGTGTTCCAAGTGAGTTGGAAGTTGTGCTAAGCAGCCTAAAATTGCCTGTGTGACCTAGCAGGGGGGAAGGAATCACACCATCACTTACATGCCTCTAGTGGTATTCTTCCTAATATTAGCCATGCTTCCAGCAATTCTTATTATTAAAATAACAGTTTCTAACTAATTTCTTTGAACAGTAGAATTCCCTTCATCAGTTTTGACTTTATCATCTTTCTATTTCATTGGTCATCTTTTATTCTTTATTGAGAGAAAGAACAGAAACTGCTGGTGCCTTTATATCATCTCAGGCTTTTTACTTGTTCTGTTATCTTCTTTTTTTCCCCTTTATCTATGCTTATGCATGAATAGGAGTATGATTGTGCTGTCCAAGTCCTTTTCCTGACTTTATTTGAATGAATTAAATCTATAAAATGAATAGTTTACATTTGCCTGACAATACACAAGAACTGCATAACTGAAAAGAAAAATGTATGAGACTGGTATTTGACTTAGGTTGTTAATTGGCAGGATATCAAGGGTATTGAAGAGTTCTTCTCTCCAGGCCACATTATGGATGGTTTTACACACAGGAAATGACAGGCAGTGCTATTGGGAAAGTAAAAGGGTTGCCTCTGTCTTATGAAGATACGCAGAAAATAGAAATGTCACAATAGGGTCAAAAGTTCACTTTCCTCCAGGGAAAACAGAAAGCGCTGTAGTATATCCCGTATGGTTTCACAGACATCAGGGACAATCTTTCCAGTCCCAAAGCAGTAGCACCTGGTAGTTATGTATTCTTTTTCACTTAGCCCTTCTAAAGAGGAAGGAAACAATGTTTTTTGTTCTTAGATCTAAAACATCTCATTGACATTTAGGCCGTTTAGGCCAATTCCATCAAGTTGGAATGGCTCTCACCTTCCTGGGAGGTTTTATTTCAAATAATGGGAATGAGATTAAATAAACTCTGCCATAGTGAAGGAAAATGTGTCTTTTCACTTTTTTGTTGTTGTATCCTAATTACCTTTGATTCTAAATATGCCAGGAGAGCTTACTCTCAGTTTCTTCTGTAGCTGAAAGTAATGACAATGAAACGTGGATGATACACTTTTCATCACCTTAGCAGAAATATTGCATCTTTCCACAAAACTTGGTTATAGGAGGTTTTCCAAGCTCACAGGATTATAGACAAAATTTCTGTATGAAAAACATAGAAAAAGTTACCCTTTATTCTCTGACTTTTCCTTATTCTCCATTGTGCTCCAGTGGCTCACACTGGTTAGATTTACAGGTTATACTCTGTATTTATATTTTTCATGTTAAATACAAAGTCTCAATGGTATATTGTTGTCTTTAAAACTTTTCTGTATGAATTTGTGCAAGCATTGCATGTAAGGTTGCGCTCACAGTAGGTTCACTTAATACCTAGAAATTTATATATAAAATGTATCTATGTGGTTCTACCCTCTATCCAGGTAATGGCAGGGGGAAAATCAAAACATAACTGGCTCTTACTTTATGTAACTAAGTGAAAGCTATTTTGTTTGACAGTATTTTTTAGAGTGGAACTTACTGCCATGTATGTTATATGTTACACAAGATATTCTTACTTTAAATGTTTGGATTTTTACATACAGAAAATTGATGCACAAGCTATTGAAGAATTCTATGGTTTGACATCAGACATCTCAAAGAACTCTGAGTCTGGTTACATCCTCTTCTATCAGTCCCGGGATTGAGGGGGAGCTGTAGTGAAGACAGATTTTTATGCTTCACATCTTCTGTATCTTGGAACGGAGCAAGCACTGAAAAAAATGGAAGCAGGGAGCTCCGGGGGAAGCAGCGCAGTTTGCACACAACTAAGCAAAGAGTTTGGGATTCAGAAAACTTTTCTATCATTTTCATTTTATTTGCTCAGGTATCATGCTGACTACACATCTCCACTGCATCCCATAAGCAAAGAGGGATACCAGCTACTCCTAGAGGAGCTTTCTGTTAGGTAATACTATCTCTATAGTCCTAATTCAAAGGCCATTAAGGAGAACCTTTCATGGACTTATGTGGAATTTGCAGGTTCAAACTGCACTGCTAGGTTGGTGCAATAGGAGCATTAGGAATCTGTATTTTATATAGACTTTGTGTTTAAAAGGTAAAGGACTCTGAAGTTAGTTTCCTGTGCTTAAGTTTAAAAGAATAAAATTGGGGAGGGTTAACATGTAAGCAAGAAGATATATCTGGGCCCAACACAATTGCCTTCTTGATGATAGTAGTTTAACTGAAGAAATAAACTGGTGTCAGGGGGGCAAGTATGTTTTGCTTCTCTGAAGAAGCTTTTGTTATTTATAATGTATGATCAGGAGCAATCAGTCAAGGTTATGGCTTTTAATCTCCGTATGGGGAAAGGTTTGGTTTGAAATAGTTTATTTTTATTTATAAATTATTGTAACTTAGGATCTTGTGTGTTGTCTTTAATTCTAACAAGTACTGGACATTTTATGTATTAATTTGAATTGAAACTAATTAGGTTTAAGTGTTAAAGGGGAGCCAATGTAAATTCTAAAAACAATGCCTACAATGTTTGTAAAAAATGAATAGTGCAGAAGAGTGATCTTCTTCTGGAGGATCTAAGTGAGGTACTTTAATTAAATTATTCTATCTTTTTCTGTTAATGGGAGGAAAAAAACTGACCAAGCTGTTACATTAGAAGACTTTAAGAACATGTATCATAAGGAAATGATGGTGCAATGGTGGTAAACTGGTCTATATAGTTCTTTAATAATTTGTTGATGTTTCATACCCTAAACCAGTTAGCATGATTTGGATCAAAGTAAGCCATTTACAGAATATTATTCCCTCTTCTAAAAATTGATCCACTTCTGTTCCCAGTGGCACAGGTGACTATCGTAAATACCATGCAAGGTATAAATTGTGTCTGAATAATATAGAGAAATAGGGCTGGAATTCCATGAGACCGAAGATAACCATAGTCTTTTAAAAGTAATAATATTTCAGCCCTATATGGCAAAAATATCTGAAACTAAGCAGTTTAGCTTGCTTTAGGTTTATGAAACAGCAGTAAGAATTAAATCTTGACAAAATACCTGGTCAGAAATGTGAGCTATTGTGTTTTGACATTCTTCTGCTTATGAGTACATTGTTTGATGGTAGCTGAATGTAATTTATGGGAGGTCTTGGGATGGGCATTCCAGATTATGGCAATCAGATCTTGATGGCCTTGTCACTCCCTCTTCAGCTAGTGGGTTTTACATCAATGTAATTGTATTAGGTTATTTTATTGATAGTGTTACAACTTTTAAAAAGAATGTCTGCTGCTATAACTGACTATTTACTTACCTGTATCTTTTCGCTCAGGAAATGACTTCACCTATTCACTCAGTTGAACAAATCTTTAACAGGGTCACTAAATAAATTGGGCGATTTAGCAACTGTAATACTGTAACAAATTGCTTTTGTAAAATGCAAGGTTTCTAAAGCCTTCGTTTGGTTAGAATTCTTTTATAGAAATTTATGTGTAATGATTGAACTACCAGCATTGTAAAGTAAAGCTTAAATATTGTGGGAGATGCAGAAAATATAATTGGGTTTGTCTTAAAGGGTTCAAATAATTTTGAAATCTTTTTTCAGCCTTCTGTGGGAAAAGGGTTAGGGGGTGGATCAGTTGGATAATGGTGCACATTAAAAGGATGAAGCGCTTTGCGTTCTAAAGGTAGAGTATTGTAAAACAACTGTTATGTTACTTTTTGCTAATTGAAAATGTTTGGTTTTATGTTTTCTTTTTTTCTTTTTGGATGTAGTTAAAAACTGAGGTTAGTTGCTAAATATTTTATACCCTAACAAATTTTAAAACATTTTGTTGTATCACTGGTTTTACTCCTGCAATGTATTTTTATAAGATACTGACTTTTATTTTGTATAGGGTTTTTGAGATAGTATTCCAAATTATATATTTCATTTTTCTTTTAGTGCAAATGAAATAATTGTAATCTGTTGATTAAACTGATATCAGAAACTACAAGTTGAATAATAAAAGACAGGTTAATACAAAATATTGCTGATTGGTATGTAAGATGTTATAGGATTTTTTCTTGGCTGTAATACAGTGGGGAGTATGGAAAAGTCATCGGTTGTTGTAAATGGTGAAAATTATTTGCTGTGTAACTATTTAAATGTTAATTGGGACTGCAGTCCCCTATTTTGTATATGGAGCAAAAAACTTCTATTAAATAAAATATGTTCTCTAAAGGTAAGAACTGTATTCTTTGTGGAGCCCGAATGGTCAGTCAGCTGTGTTTTTTGCTCTTCAGTGTTTTCAAATCTAAAAAGTATCTAAAATTCCTATATTAAGCTAACTGTCCTGAGTCATGGAGGGAGAAGTGTGTTGAAATATGCCTTTTTTTTTAAATACAGTCATTCTTCTGGTGGTATACTTCTCTAGAAGTAGTTTTTAAGTAAATTGTTAGTTTCTGAGGTCGAGGAGAAGGGAATGTTTTGAAATACTGTTCTTTCTTGGCTTCCATTTCCTCAAAAAAATATGTACCTTGCTGTAAAATATGCAGCTGAGTTACTTAAGGGAGGTTTTGGATCACCACCTTGTGGGAGGGAAAACAGAAGGAAGGAAAAATAGGATTGTTTACAGCACTGACAGAAAAGAGAGGCTGACCAAAAAGCAGGAGTCCAGCATCAGAAGAAAAACATGCAGCCAGTTACAAATATCCATGTATGGTTTGATATCAAGTCCTTCTTTACTTGGAGTATATTCTAATGTTTGTAATGAATGTCTGTACTTAGGATTTTACAAGCAGTTCTTTCCCTACCATTTTTATTGTTGAGATGCCTACATCCACAGCCTTTAACTGTGTGAAAATAGTGATGTTGAATTGAATTTTCAGAATACCGTCATAAATCAGATCGCATATCTTTAGGTGACATTCAGATGTTAGCACAGAGGGATTTGATGTTACCTTGCCATATCATTTGACATCTGTGTAGGACTGGCAGGTATAACACAAGATACACAGAAGATCTGCATCCTTTTGGAGCAGCAGCTTGAAGCCAGACACTACACACTGGCTTGTTCCCCGTGTCTGTCTCGGTGTTTCCATAACACTATTGCATATGCACTATTTGGATCACATACAGATGAAAGTCTGTATTGCTTGGTTGCTTTTTCTGTGGTGATGTTTGTAAAGTCTAAAAATTGACATATCTGATGCCTTTAGTTACTTTCATTATTCCTGTATTAAAATTAACTTTATCTTCTGCTATTGGTCCAGTCTCTCATGATCATGTATAGACTTATTACTAAGCTCATCTGTGTAACTAAAAGGAGTTTTGTTTTGTGGAATCTTCAGTCTTCACTTACCAGAACTTACCTTTGTTTCTTATATTTTTCTACAGAAATTTCCAATTGCTTTTACCAGATAAAATCTTAACTGTTTACAGTTAATGTTGTAAACAGATCCTCATAACTCTTTAGTCAAAATTAGTAGCTGTCCCTTAGCATATTATACCTCCACAACATGGATTGTAGAAGAATGGTAATAAATTCTCTTGTACACAAAGCTTTGTCTGCTTGTACACATGAATAGGTAACGTATTTTTTTTCTGTTTAACTGCTGACTTTGACTTTGTTCATTGACAGAATTCAGCTTGGGCTGGAAGATCGGGGGTGGGAACTTCTAGAAAGTGTTGAAAGTGCATCAATTGAGGATGCCAAGAAGTGTTAGGTGGTGGTTAATTTATTTGCTTTTGTTTTGTTGTGTTGTTTTGGGGTTTTTTTTTTCAATTATTATTATTTTGATTTGGTTTGATTTTTTTTAGGTTGCCTGAGAGCAGTTATTTGAAACTAGCATGTCATCCCTTTAAATATATTCATAGATTAAACCAGAAGTACATGTATCTCTTCAGTTACCTTTATCTATAAGAGGAACAAAACCTACTCTTACGACAGGAAACAACAGATTCCAGAGATCTCTGTATTTAAAAGATGAAGCCGTGTTTATTTGCTTAGTAGTTGACTTCCGTAATTCTTTTGTAACAATCAATCAGTAGCAAAGCTGCTGCAAAATGAACAAGCCTTGAATACAGAGTATGTAGAATATTAATTTCAGTAGTAATTGGGTACTTGGAGGCTTGCATGTAAAGAGAATAATGTATTATACATCTCACATTATGCTGGGAGAGGTTAGAGAATGTTGAAGCCTTACAGAACAGAAACCATACCATTGCAAGAAGGAAAACAAAGACTGAATTTCTAAGACACACAAATTTAAGATCAACACAGACAAACATGGGAGGAAGAGGACAGCTTACACTGTGAAGTCGCTCTCCGAAATCAAATGACCCTTTTGGAAAAAGAGCCACAAGGTTATTTGCAGTGTAATGCTGCAACCCACAAATTATTAACATGTACTGAAATGAAGTTGTAGTGAGGCATAAATAAACTTTCTTTGGTCTATATTCAAAAATGTCTGCAAAATTATTTGCCTCTTACCACTGTTTTTTTTAAGTGAGTTAATTTCTAGGCTAAACCTAAGAATCTGCTATTCCCTTTGAGGGAACTTGTTGCATATATAAGGAGCATTGTTTACAGGCGTCATCAGTTTTGAAATGGCTTGATATCTTCTATTTTCTTCCCAAAAGTATGAATAAATTATATTCTTTCTTTCTTTCCCTAAAGGCTTGTGAAAGCTGCCTGCATAAGAGATTGTAAGGGCTTAGAAGAGGGCAAGGTACTTTCTACCTAGCTCTTTGTATAAAGCTTGTGTTGGCAGCGTTAGGGAGCTTGTAATCACAGAAGGATCATCAGTCGTGTCCTTGATCTACATTCAGCAGTTTATGTAATCAAGGAGAGAAACCGAACAGCAGGATCTGTCAGAGAATATGGGGAAGTAGCTTTACAATTATTTACTAACACAATAAAAGTGAAAGCAGCATTTCCCCAAAAGACAAAATATTATATTTAATGTGGATTTCTGGTGTTTGGAGAATTTAGAGGGTGCTGAAAACATCCTGGCACAGTAGACTCTTGTTGTTTAATGAAGAGTCATGCTTTTGTATATGTTTAGTTTGCTATTTAAGCCTATATTTGAAATTTCCATCTGTACACAAATTTATTAGGTTGATATGACTGTATTAATGTGTGCTCTTCCAGAAACAATTTATGTATATATATCTGTCAAATGGAATCTAATCCTTTAATGGTCTGATCTACAAAGCCTTTTCAGCTATTCACTAAGATTGATTTCTGTATTTTCCGATTCTGATTTCAAGTTAGAAAAAAATTGAAAATCTCCAAATATTAGCATGCCTTATTAAGTGATTCAGTATCCATGGGTGCCTGAAAATCTTACTGCTGCCAGGTATTGGCTGTTCAGAATTTGAATGTCATCACATCATAGCACAAGTTGATATATATCAAATGCTTTGAGCTGTGATCGTTATGTTACTTCAACTCTATTTCACTAAATGTTACTTCATTGTAATAGCTGCGTTAATCAGGCCTCAAGAGAAGTGCTAACAACATTCAGCTCGAGTTACATACTTTCATGTGTGCGCATTTATTTGTGTTACTAGAAGCTGATTATCCTAATGTTATGTCACATCAGTCTTCTATCTACATCTTTCCAGTCAAAGAAGACTGCTGATACGCAGGTACAGGCAGTGTTTGCAAAATTACTGAGCTGTATTTCAGAGATGAGATCAATGTTTAAGATTTTTGTACTGAAAATAGCTGCAGCTTTTTGTCTTCTAATCTTCATGCCTCTCTGGTGAAAATATTCTTCAATATCAAAAGCACTTCTGGAGTCACGAGGTTGAACGAACATAGATTTGATGTACTTGTTTCTTCCTCTTTCTACGGAGACTGAAAGGCATTCAATAAAGAAGATTGTTACACAATCAGAGACATATTTGGAAAAGGAAAGATTTGTTTTAATGGAAGATACCCTACAGATAATTTTTGAGCTTGCTTAGCAGAGTTCAGTGTGGAGGGTTGGCGAAGTTATGCAGAAATCTATCAGAATGAGTAACCGGTTATGTTAAGACCTGCTAGGAGCTAGAAACCAAGAAGCTGTCACTGTTTGCTAATCCCAGTGTATATTAGCAGAACCCAAATTTTGCAGACCAGCCACCAGCAACAATTTCTAGAGAATCTTTTCTAGAGAAAAACTGCATTCAGCAGGACTGTCCTTGCTAAACATATTCAAGGCTCTGAGATTGGTCACTGCTCCATTTCATTCCCTTTTTTTGGATAAAAGGGAGACCATGTTGAAGAGACAATGCTGATAGGTAGAGGCTAGGTATTCACTCACTTTATTTGCAATTAAATTTTTGTAATTTTTTCTGAATTGCAGAGTGTTGAGGGGAGGTAATACAGGTTGAGTTCAAGAAGGATATTCCACACACGTACTGCCACACCAGTGAGCCTCTTTATTTTCTATTTATTACATACAGAAAAAAAAATCATAATTCAGTGGAGGAGAAAGAAGAAAAAAGTGATTAGACATAAGGAAGAATTTCTTCACAATGAGGGTGGTGAGGCACTGGCAGAGGTTGCCCAGGGAAGCTGTGGCTGCCCCATTCCTGGAAGTGTTCAAGGCCAGGTTGGATGGGGCCATGGGCAGCCTGATCCAGTGGGAGGTGACCCTGCCCATGGCAGGGGGCATGGAACTAGATGATCTTTAAGGTCCCTTTCAACCCAAACTATTCTGTGACTATAGTTCCTAAACTGTTTTTTGTCTTCATTATTGCATTGTGTGCAAGATAACCTTTTCCCCTCAAATTTTGTATTAAAAATTAACATGGGCGTTTTAAAGCAAACACAATGCAGGATAGTTTTGTGCTTCAATGAGTAATAGTAATTGTTAAAGATTATAAAGCAGTGGAACACTGCTTTTGGCCAGATTTGGTAACTTCTAAAAATAAAATTAGCTGGCGTACAGAAGCCTTATTAATAAGGATTAGACTGAGATGAAAAAAAGCCCTAGAACACTGAAGTCTAAAAGCAGTGACCAGAAGAGGGGTGGAGGGAAAAGCTGTTTGTATAGGTTGATAGGGGCAGTCCATACGATACAGATTGTCAGCCTGTGCTATGAGCCTGTGTGTCCAAAAAATGGCATCTTCTGCTGTTTGTGCCTTGTGTCAGATACATCTACATAGAGAAGACACAGCTGTTCATTCAACAGACTTCCATAGTAAACATATCAATTATAATAGTTATAGCACATGAATATTTGTCTTTAACTGCGAATATCAACTTTAATTTTGGAAATTGAGAAAATAATGTGAAAACACAGCTGTCATGTGTACCCAAAAAAGAAATCTTGGATTTATGGGGATGCTGAGTATCGTTTCCAGAGTCTTGGACAATCCAGTCCTGCTTGGCTGTTTCCCTTCAAAAAAATGTGTATTTCAGAGAGCTGTCACTTCCATCTTATAAAGTGTTCCTTGCAAAATTGGATATAAATTTGGGTAGAGGGCTACATTAGCTGGTTGCCTGCTCTTCCTCTTGTGTACAACAGGTACAGCAGCTTCTAGGATTTATGAGTATCCTTGAGGTCTTTTTGTATTCAAGTCATCCTTGTTCTAACTTGCTCTGTTTGGTTTATAACTGAGGGGCATTTAGCATCTGCTCGTGAAGATTATCTCATTAAACCATGATCTGACTCCAGTTTCCATTGCTGGCAGGACATAGTTAGAAAGCCCTCCTGATGTTTCATGGCTGTTTACATAAGTACTAAGAGCAACACTGAATTTTCTGTTTAGTTCCCTCAAGGGCCAGATAAGATCGCAGGAGTCAGCATGCAAGAGATTACAAGAATCCAATTAATAATTAGATTTAATAGGAGTTACGTATTTTAAATACCTTTTTCATTAAGGACCGAAGATAATATACTGCAAAATCGATAGTAATTTCTGTAGAAGCAAGGAGTGCTGAAATGTTGTGATCTTGAACATCTGAGAGAACAAACCTTCCAGATGCTCCCTAAGAGCCTGTGGACCCTCAGTATGCAACAGCTTTCCATGAGCATCATCATGGAGATGCTGATTCAATGCAAATTGCTTACTTTTGCTGGTGAAATTAAAAACAACAGAGCAGTTTTCCCATTCTGTAAGTGAGGTCTACATGAATTTTGAGGCTGGAGATGTTTTTCAGTGGAAAATTATTGTGATGTTTCGTGATTAAGACTCTACTGAAATACTTCTCATAGATGATTAAGTTAGGTGAATTAAAGTTCTAAATCTCCTTGTATCGACATTGGTTTCCCATTGTTCCTGTTATATTTTTAGTTCTAGTATGGAAGGTGTGAAGTCAGCTGTCACATTGTCACTCCATTGTTTGGCAGCTTGGTCTGTCTGGATGTCTAGATAATTGCTTGTAAAGCACTGACACTTGCTAATGGCCAACTTGAGGGTTTTTTCCCACAATCTGTCAGTCCTTGAATGTTTCTCCTAAAGTGTAAGGAGGAATTTAAAAACATTTTGACATACGCATGCAAATGTAAGCTGGATGGAGGCATGCAAATGCTTAAACTCTGCAGTATCTAAATATGGATGTTTTCAAACAGCTACTTTTATGCTGGAATACAAAAATTTTTTAAATGCAAGTGTCTGAAGCTAATAATCTCTACGCGATTTAAAATTCTACTTGTCTTTTGGATATTTTTTCAGTTTTAACAGTAGAAGTCCCCTCAAATGAGAAGGAGCTTCATAATCTCAATGTCTTTGGAAGGGTCATTCTAACGTAGATTATTACATATAGAATTTTGAATCTTCAGAACTGAATTAATAATACTTGGAGAACTGTGCTTCTTCTGTTTTCCTATACTATTGACCTAGGGTTGTTTATTTTATTTTGGTAAACTTACTTGCTATTTGAGAAGAAAAGCCTCCTTCTATGAAATGTGACAAACTAAACCACCAATTTATATAAATATATACTTGTAATTCTGTGAAACTGTGTAGGTCTTTCATAAAATACTGAAAGAAACATTTATGATGATCCTGATTTAATAAAGAGCAATTCTGAGTCACAGAATGGCTAGTTAACTGGAAAGCTTGGGGGTTTTGTCTTGTAAATCATGCTTTGATTGCTGGATACTGGCCTTTCCCTAATGCCTGCCTTGTGCTCACAGAGCCCTGAGAATAAAAACTAGATCTGGTGTTCCTGTTGCTGGATTAGGACTGGTAAGCAAAGAGCAATGCTGGCCACTGTGCATGATGCAATGTACTCAATTTCTTACCAACTGCGGTAAGTGTTGCTGTACGTTACTCTAGAACAAGGCAAACTGAAACAATACAATTATGGAACAGATTTATCCAAATTCATGATTTCATGAAAGGCAGTTGAAGTTTCACCATGGGGCTAATGTTCGGTGACTCCCAAGCAATGCTGATTAGAGAGAAAAGGCAGTCCTGTTGGGATGCCCTATTTCCTAGGCTCCAGCTATGGCTCTGGCTGTCTTATTGGAAGAAGAACACTACTGCAGAGTTCAAACACTCTTGTTAGACCAGTGCTCCCAAGGCAGCACCACATGTGATGTATGCTAAGTACTTGATTGTCATCAGGAATTAGAATGGTTATTAATGGTTTATCTGGGATTTTTTGTTTATAGAGTGCTGTTGTAAGGAAAAGTAATTTATGTCTATGACAGATGCTTTTAAAAGCAGAGCTACGTGAACAGCTTTGTGAGAAACAGTAACCTAGTTCTGTTGGAACATGTCTCTCTTTTGGTGTGAAACCTCAAATCCAGCAATTTACTTGGGCAAACAATGAGATTACGTGGGGGGAGGCTTTGGAGGAGTTCCAGCTTGTTGAGCATGCAGTGCCAAGCCACACTCATTACAGTAAACGTAACACTTCGATGTTCTGAGTCCTGTGCTAGCTTCCAAAAGATACTGGCTCAGATCCATTGTGCTAGTCCTGGTCTTCAGGGTGGCAATGGAAAGTGCCTCTACAGTCTCAAATCCCATCCTTCTCTCTCTGATTAGAGTCAACAGAATGGAAATCACCAAACTGTCAAAGGCCAGGGTAAAATCCCCTAGTGTGGTACAGGAATTTCTGAAGAGGGTCAGCTCCTATTATATTTGTGCAGTTGTGTCTTCAGAAATACAGCCAGGTAGGAATTTTTCAGCAAAGATAATTTTGTCAGAAATCAGTGAGCTGTGAAAAGTGAAATGCTTTTTGAGACTGTCATTCACCAATTTGTGGTGAAACAGCCGCAGAACTATGAGATCAATGTGTTTGCTTGCCTGCCTGCTCTTTGGACAGGGTTATTGGGAACCCAGATTTGAGGACTCGGCCATAACTTTGATAGGTGAACCCTTCAGCAGTAGGATATCATAGAATCATAGAATCACCAGGTTGGAAGAGACCCACTGGATCATCGAGTCCAACCATTCCTATCAATCACTAAACCATGTCCCTCAGCACCTCATCCACCTGTCCTTTAAACACCTTCAGGGAAGGTGACTCAACCACCTCCCTGGGCAGCCTGTTCCAGTGCCCAAGGACTGTTTCCGTGAAAAATTTTTGCCTGATGTCAAGCCTATATCTCCCCTGGCAGAGTTTGAGGCCGTTCCCTCTTGTCCTGTCTCCTGTCACTTGGGAGAAGAGGCCAGCACCATCCTCTCCACAACCTCCTTTCAGGTAGTTGTAGAGAGCAATAAGATCTCCCCTCAGCCTCCTCTTCTCCAGGATAAACAACCCCAGCTCTCTCAGCCGCTCCTCATAAGGCCTGTTCTCCAGCCCCTTCACCAGCTTTGTTGCTCTTCTCTGGACTCGCTCCAGAGCCTCAACATCCTTCTTGTGGTGAGGGGCCCAGAACTGAACACAGGATTCGAGGAGCGATCTCACCAGTGCCGAGTACAGAGGGAGAATAACCTCCCTGGACCTGCTGGTCACGCCGTTTCTGATCCAAGCCAAGATGCCATTGGCCTTCTTGGCCACCTGGGCACACTGCTGGCTCATATTCAGTCAGCTGTCAACCAACACGCCAGGTGATCCCACCAGTGGAGCCCTTAGCCCACCAGGCTGCTGGGTAGTCATGAGGGTTTAAGACAACACAAATGTCTGAGCATGCTATGACTGATTAAGGTCTTCACACGCTGCAGTAGCTACAGTCTAAGCACTCGGGTGTTACTGTGCGTGCACCAGGAGGCTGGATTAAGATTGCCTTCCTCCCATTTCTACCCTTTGCATGCTTGACTTTCCAAACTTGATAATGGGTTTGTTTGTAACTTTCTGGATTTTAATGAAAGGCAACAGGGAGAAGGAATGGAAGGTTTAGATCTGTCTAAAACTCCTGGCATTACTATCTTATGAACTGTTTGATATGAAAAGAAATTAGTCATATGAGATTTCAAGTGGGCTTCACAGAGATTTTTGAAGAAAATAAGTGACCTTGAAGAAAGCTTCTGACTCCCTAGGCTGGAAGAGGCTGTTTCCCACTTAACCCTTCATTGTCTCATGCCCACCCATGGCAAGTTTTTTAAATTGCTTTCCAATGCCATCTGCTTGTTTGCTTTTAACACTGGGGTATTGAATGTTTGGTTAGTGAAATAGCAGGGTCTATTCCCTTCCCACACCTGTGTTCAGACAGCATCTGTGGTCAGATCAGGTTGCTTGGGACTTTCTTCATCTGGATCTTGAAAAAGCTGAAGGCACAGACGCTGCAGGCTCTTGGGGCAACATATGCTTGACTGTCTTTGCTCTGGAAGTTTCTCCTTGTAAATCTGAACTTTTCTCTCTTCAATTTCTAATGATTATCTCTCGTCCTTCCCCCACGTACCACAGAGAATAGCCTGGCTTCTATTTTCATAGAATCATAGAATCACCAGGTTGGAAAAGCCCTCTTGGATCATTGAGTCCAACCCTTCCTATCTGCCACTAATCCATGTCCAGGAGTACCTTCTCTACCTGTCTTTTAAGCACTTCCAGGGATGGTGACTCAACCACCTCCCGGCAGCTTATTCCAGTGCCCGATGACTCTTTCTCTGAAAAATTTCATTCTAATACCTAGTCTGAACCTTCCCTGGTGGAGCTTGAGGCCATCCCCCCTTGTCATGTCCCCTGTCACTTGGGAGAAGAGGCCAGAACCCTCCTCCCTCTCCTGTGCAGTGTTTTTGTTGTACTATAAAAAAGCTATTTGCTTTAGTTCCACATTGCCTACCTATCAGTGACCTGCTCCTCATCTCTGCCTGCACTCTGGCTTGGACTGTCAGCTTAATTTTCCTGACAAAGTCACATTACCTTTTCCTTCATCTCCATTTATCCCTAGTAGGAGTGCTCTGCTTAAAATTTAGTCATTTGTAAACTAAAAGCACTGGCAGGATGACTTCATTATCTTCTTTCTAAGCAAAATTATCCTTGAAACTCACTTGGAAAATTATCTGATGTACTGCGTCCGCTGCTAATGATATAATTCTCTCATTGTCTGATTTTAAATCTGTCCCACTCACATCCATTTATATCTTCCAGTGAGTTGCAGTGTTATCCTTAATTTATAGAGGGGACCAGGTTATTACCATCTGTTTATACAGGATAAGTCCAGTGGGGTTGGGGGCCTGTAAGCTATAGAAGGTAATTCATAACAATCATTATCTACGGAGGTTATTAGGCACTCGAATAGGAGTGCATTACTATTAAGCTCAGATTTATACATGCATTCCCTGTGATGGTGATGGAAACTGCATTTTTTATTTTGTGATGAAAACGGTTCAATATCACTTCTAATTCCCTTTTTTTTTGCCTTCTTTGATGGTGGTGGTGATTTCCACCTGCTATGGGAATCCTCACTGCCGGCTCCATGTAGTGCATCGCCATTTTCATGTTTTGTCCTGCATAGCGGGCACGTCGGGATTTTCTGCTGCTGTAATTAATCCGTGGTGATGGAAGCTGGGGGCATTGGAGGGGGGGTATCTCAGGGAGGCGGCTGCAGGGCTCCGGCTGCCCTGCTGTGATCCCTGGCTTCAGCATCACCCCTGAAACCTTGCCGTGCTGAAACGAACCGTAAGGTCTTTTCTGTACACAGCGGTTGTTCCGCTGTTGGGTTCAACAGCAAGGCCTGTCTCACCTCTTCTGTGATAACAAACCAGGCTTGCTAGGGGACCTCTTTCTGCTTAATAAAGAGCGTGCAACCGGCATTGAGAATTTCTGGTTTTCTGTTGATAAGTAATGAGGAGATGCACGATGGCCCCATGGAAGTTGAGCCTTTGTGTTCATAGTGGGGAATGAGTTGTTACCATCCATCCAAACAACACTCCAGTTTGACACGCTGGTTTTCAATGAACAGAGATGGAGTTTTCCCAGTTGTTTGCTGCTCCTGCCTTATGCGGCAGCTGCTTCCCAGGACTAACTAACCAGGACTAACTCCCAGGACTGCTAACCACTCCCCAGCACACCCACCTCCCTCTTCCTTGTCAAAATATCAGCTCTTGTCCCCCCCAGGGGATGTGAACAGCTTGGCAGCAAGGCAAAAAGCCTCAGGAACAAACTCTCTAGGAAGGATTTTATAAACATTGCCCTAATTCTTTACAAAATGGCACGAGGCTGTAATCAGGAGTAATGAGAGGACATGCAGTTCCAGCATGCCACTAATTAAGTACTAAAAACCTGAGCATGGTTGTCAGCACCTCTCTCTCCAGTGATAATTCAAAATGTGGTATTCCTCCCCTGACAATTCCTCCTTGATGAATAAATAAAGTGACATTCGGTTCTAATCATCTAAAATTACGGCAGAGACCATTCACTTTAAACTGTTACATATCTAAGAGCTGTTTCTGGAAAAGTCAAGAGGACTCACTCCAATTACACGGAAACATGAAAATATATTGCTATATTTTTTTATAAACAGTTACTGAAAATTGCTCTTGTTCTTTCCCCACAGCCGATGGCAGTAGCACCGCTTCCTCGCTTGGCCGGGCTCCAGCCCTGTCTGTGCTGTGTGCCTGACATGGCTTGTTTGGGAAATCAGCTCCCCAGCTGTAATTTATCCCTCCAGCTGGTGCCTGTGCAGCATCACTGTAGGGATGTGCTAATTACCTGGTATTAATTCAAGCAAAGACAAGCACACCACACTTTCTAATTTGTAGGTAGAATGAAGGTGTTGGACATTAGTCCTATCTTTAACATCCTTCTGGTTGCTTTCCTGGTTGTTGCACTAGGCAAAATGTATGTAACCACCTTGCTGGAGATTTTAATATTTGGATTTTATTTCCTCTCTAGCCCATGAGAACAAATACAGAAAATGCTGGAAACATCCTCTAAGTCAGAAAGCTTCAACATGCAAATTTTTACATTTTAAAATTTCCTGTGAAGTGGATGTTACTTGGGGATTCATGTTTGTACTTTACTGAATCAGTTAGGTTGGAAAAGACCTTTAAGTTCATCAAGTCTAACCCTTAACCTAGCCCTGGGACCTCCCCAGTTAGCCAGGACTGTTGATAAATACTGGAAGTGGCTGGGTGAGCACTTTTGCCAGATCCCTCAGTACATTTGGATGGTTCTCGTCTAGCCCCATAGACATCTGTGTGCCTAAGCCTCCTTGGATTGTGGAGGCTTCATTCTGCTCCGTGTCCCTGTCCTCTAGCTCAGGGGGAACCCTGAAGCCTGTGCTTTTGCAAGCCATGATGCAAAACATGCAGATAGTCCATATTTATTGCTGAAATATTGGAGGAAGGGAAAGTGATTGCTTCTCTTTAGAAAACCCTCTCTTTTCTAGGTCACACTCTCCTATTTTGTGTTTGCAAAAGGAAAGTGCACCCACTGAATGTTGGGCTGTGTGGAGATGCTGGGTGGCACTGAAGCCATCTGGCACGTGAGGTTTGTGAGATGCTGGGGGTGCTTAGGAGGCTTCTGGTCCTTGGCTGCTGCTGTGCTCGACCCTCCCCACCAGCCAGCAGCTCCCCAAAGCCCTGGGGTGACAGCCTGCCCCAGCTATTTGAGTCTCGCAGCTGGGGGAGACCTAACCATGAACAACAGGGAAAATTTTCATCCTTGCTCCCCAGTGGACCAAAAATACATAAATTGTGGAAACTCTGATGGTTGGTATTACTGTTCTTGGTAACAGATTGGACTAGCTGGGAGGTCTAAGGGGGCTGTGGCTGTTCAGCATCCCTGCCTGTGGATCCTCAGTGTGCTGCTGGGGGCTCCCTTCCCTCACTCCTGCTGCTGCTAGCCACATCCTGAGGGAGAAGTACATTTCCCAGGGCTATGAAAGCTGAGAAACTAGAAATGAAGGTGTTTCCCTCTCCCTCTGACACTTACTGTAGAAACAAGAACAAAATCCAGATCAATGATATCAGATAGGTTGGCAGGGGGTGCTGAACCCAGGAGTCTGATGATCTTAATGGAAGGGTTGCTTTTGCTTTGGAGTGCAGCAGAATTTGTGCTCTTGGACCCTGGTGACGTGCTGGGGTGCTGGCTGCCACACTGGTTGACTCCACAGAATCTTCTCCTCACCTTCTGCACCCAGTGCCTTCTTGCTGTGGGGCAGCTATCCTCACCTGAGGGTCTGAACCATGGAAAAGCTTTCCCTGAATTTTGTACCTCATGTGCAGCCTTCCCTCTGTGCTGTTTCTGCAGCAGCTTTTGAACCAAAACGTGAGCAAAGTGCAGGAGTCTTAAGGGTCATCAAGTTTCTCCACACTTCATACATGCTGGCAGGTGGGTAAAGGAGGAGACCAAACCAAATATTTCTACCAGTTGTTTACTTCAAATTTTTCATAATTTTCATTATTTTGAGGCATTGGGGAGTGAAAACCATATCTGAGAGCTTAAGATGGAAAAAAATAAACTCCCTGCCAAATGTCAGTGACTTTGCCTCAAATCCCAGGGATGTCTCCTTGACATCACTGCCCTCCCAAGCTCTTCAAATAATTCAGATTTTTATTACAGCACTTTCCCTATTCGGAAAGACTATGCTTTTTTTTTTTTTTTTTTGCTGAACATAATTTTACTTCCATCCTAGTTTGTGTTTTCCATTAAAAAAAAATCCTTCCTCCAACAGCTCTAACAGAACACACGTCAACACTCATTTTTACTGATTGTTTATAATCCTTTGTTAGGTTTACACTAGGTCCTTTCTGAGAAGCTTCCATTAGGGGCCCTTTAACCTCAGTACAGGAAAGCCGGTCAGAGGCACGTAGGGTTAAATAATGGCAGGATGTTTTGTTTCCAGGTATGGTATAAAAATATTAACCCTGGTACAAGTGCTAGGGCCTTAATTCTGGTCAATCTGCCCTGTTGGTGTGTAGCTATCTAGAAACATCATAAACTAGGGCAGCTGGGGCTGTTTAGCCTGGAGAAGAGGAGGCTGCGGGGAGACTTTATTGCTCTCTATAACTATCTGAAAGGAGGTTGTGGAGAGGAGGGTGCTGGCCTCTTCTCCCAAGTGACAAGGGACAGGACAAGAGGGAATGGCCTCAAGCTCCGCCAGGGGAGGTTCAGGCTGGACATTAGGAAAAAATTTTTCACAGAAAGGGTCATTGGGCACTGGCAGAGGCTGCCCAGGGAGGTGGTTGAGTCACCTTCTCTGGAGGTGTTTGGGGCATGGGTGGACGAGGTGCTGAGGGGCATGGTTTAGTGTTTGATAGGAATGGTTTGACTTGATGATCCGGTGGGTCTCTTCCAACCTGGTGATTCTATGATTCTGTTATATAAACTCCCATATCCCAGGAGTTTTCTATCTTGACCTCCAAGACCTCTGCTGTGGACAATATTTTTGAAATTAATGTCAGCATCCAAGTGTGCTTCCTTGGCTGAGACCAGAACTCCTACCTTAGGGCATCCCCAAGGCCATGCTGCAGCTTTGCACAAAGTGGGGAGTCAGCTCTACTTCCCACTTAAGCAGTGATCTGAAGCAGTGGAGTCCAGGTAGCATTTGCATTTTTATAGGTGTTCTTCTAGCCCCTTAAATTGCACTTCCCTGCTTTGAGTCTAGATAGATGTATTAAAGTCCCACAAATATTACAGCTGCCGTCAAAGGCAGAAAGACTTGAGTAGGCAGTCATATATTGTTAGAGCTGATGGCAAACCCATAGAAAGGATTTTGCAACTGCATCCATGAATATCTTTCCACTTAATATGCATTATTCACCCACTGCCACAGTTTGCTTGTCTGGAGCAGGAAGTTACATGGATTTCCAGTCATAAATCCTTGCTCATCATGTCTGAGAATCCCTCTTTGCATGTTTTACACCAGCCAGCTTGGTGATGGGCTTGCATCAGCCCCTCAAGTATGTCTGATTAAGGCAAAGGAAAGACACTTAGTCTGTCATCTCACTAACATCAGTAGGAATGAAGGCAGACCTAGTGCATCAGAGGCTGGGGACTTAGACTCTTCATCATTCTCCAAGCAGCTGAGGATTGCATGCTCCTGTTAGTAAAATGAATTGTCCCCTTCTTCTTTAACTCTGGAAAATATAATCTGTTCTTCCAGCAAATACTTCTAGAAAGTCAATGACTGCAGGGAGGTACCAGGGAGAGGAGTTGTCCTCCAGGCAACAATATTTAGCATCATGATGGCTCAGGTCCATGTGGCTAACCCATCTCTTAGTTAATCGACTGATGTTTTACAAATTGCCAGACTATCAAGATGGATAATTCTGTCATCCAAGGTAGAAAAACATGAAAGAAAGCAAGAAAATGCTTCTGGTCTGCAATGGGCAGTGAGTAGCTGTGATGAGCAGTGTGTATATGGGCAGCATGGCTGGTACTGTACACAGAGCAGCTGCCAGATGTGTATTCCCATAGTAGTTAGAGCCTCTGTGAGAATCAGTTTGTATTAAAAATGCTAAAAACTGCTTTAAAGAAATCTTGACAGCAGCTATAAATTCTGTAGCAATATTATTTATTTCAATTGATCTGTTTTCTGATTAAAGCAGTCACACATTTCATAGGAAGGGCCTTCAACATTTGTTTTACATCACTAACACTGTTAGCTGAGCCAGGAACCTGGAATCCAAGCACTGAAGTGCCTTGGACTTGCTGCCTTCTTGGTCCAGTGTCCACCGTGGATGCTTTCTGCCACTCAGCTGCATCAGTATGTCAGTGCCATCAACACTGGGACAGCTGTGAGGAAAAACTCTCTTCAGCAATATCAATATTTTCCCAAGCAATCTGTAGTTCCAGGACAGCACTTGCTCATCTCCTGAGCTGAAAATGCAAGTGGAAGTCCATCGGATGACAGGATGGTTTGGGTTGGAAGGGACCTTTGAAGATCATCTAGCACAAGTCCTCTGCCACGGACAGGGACATCTTTAGATAAATCAGGTTGCTCAAAGCCCCGTCCAATATCAGCTTGAACATTTCCAGGGATGAGGCATTCACAGCTTCTCTGGGCAACCTGTTCCAGTGCCTCACCACTCTCACTGCAAATACCTTCCTTATGTCCAGTGTATAATGAAATCTCAGTTTAAAACCATTGCTGCTTGTCCTGTCACTACAGGCCCTGATAAAAATCTGTGTCCCATTCATCATCCGCTGTATGTAATCTGTAGGTATGAGACTGTGGTCCCTCCTGTACACAAACTGAAGTCAGTCCCTGTCTTCAGTTCAGGTGGAAAAGGACCAGGAGGTCATGGCTGGGAGTTATGCATCTCCTACCTGTGCTCCCCTGTGGCCAGTCGCCCAGGGTCAGTCTGAAGGAAAGCTGCTAGAGTGTCAGGAATATGCCTTGTGCCTACGGTAATGGTGAGAACGTGCATCTTTTTGCTTTTCTCCTAAACAAATTGTACGTAGGTGGAACCAATTATACGTAATGTACTTCAGCTTCCTCAATGCAAAGTATAGGCTAAAATGTACCCCAGATTGACGTCAGCAGTATTTCAAGTGTGTAGCTGAAAGCAACAACACTTGGATATCTGTCTATTTGTATCTGTTTCACTAATGCCATGGGTAGGTTTTTTTTCTGGTCTGTTTTGAATTTTTTTAAATGCATTTTAAGTAATGATTTTCACAAATAGAATGAAAAAGAATAGCAAAAAACAGGCCAGGGGTGTGTGTGACTATTTCAAGAATATGATGCCGTAGAAATATTTCTTTGAGCTTTCTGCATTCAGAAATAAGTCCAGAGTCACATTCTTTGGAGGTGCAGAGAACATCATTCACAAGCCAGTGGACTTTAAACTGCATCTGTGTCTCCCGGCCCTCTGGGATCCAGGTAGTAGTTTTGCTTTCATAAGCACATATATACAGTAAGAAATGGTTTCTCAGCAGCTTTGGAAACGCCAGAGCTGGCTCAAAGCTGTGCAAATTCACTTCTGCTGCAGGCAGCAGGCAGGCAGTAGGGAGGGAGGAGTGTTGGGGGAGATGGTGGGGAACATATATGAGGGAGTTGAGGGCCAAGATTAGATAAGGTAGGGGATGCACAAGCAGTTGGAGAATACAGCCTATCCAGGCTTTGCAGGAGCCTTCTTACAGGTAAACCAACCCAGCTCCTGCAAAGGATGCAAGATGTAGCCTTCCAGTTGCTCTGTGACACTGAGCAAACGAGCAAAAGTGTCTGGGATGGCACAGCGGGCTATTGGAAGACGTACACTTCTCACTTGTATAGAAATTACTGTAAATTCAGACAAGGACAGAGATTTATTTATGAGATGCTGGGCTTACTTAGCACAGTCAGTAACCAGCCATTCCTTCTGCAGCAGTCAAGAACGACGCTATTTCAGGCAGCCCCCAGTGTCTTTATCCTTCATTGCTACTGGTATGCATGGGGGAAAAGATGGAGCAAAAGAACAAAAAGATTTGTCAGTCTTCAAAAAAGGCCAAAATTTCACTAGCTGCCAACAACCTTCAGTCAGTCATGCAATCCACGTGCTAATGTAATATTCATAGTAACACTTCATATTGTGTATTTGGTACAAGTAATTGCTCTACATGCAATATTTCTTCAGAAATCTCATATCCACCAACTTATAAAGGGTGATATTATTACTAATAATGATGTTATTTTAAATAGATTGTTCTCAATGGATGTTAACCATTTTGGTTCCTTCTCTGTACCATTTCATTGAATGTGCTAACAAGTACTTCTGTCCTTCTGATAAGGCTGCTGTTCCAGGAGCTGAGAAACGAGGAGCGAACCTGAGCACACAGGCAACTAGTTGAAAGTACATCTTATCCCTTCAAAAGCTGGTTCCATTAAAGGACACTCAGCTCACCACACTCTGGCCTTACAGGAAATACCCTAAGAGATCATTTGGGAAAAATTGTGATGCAAAAACAACATGTACCAAACCCACTTAGGTAAGAGGCCATTTGGGTTCCTGAGAAACCAGCAGACGTCCCCCTGAGGGCTGTCTGTGCCAACAACTCCTGGTAGCCCCCATTCCCCTCAGTGCTCCCCAGCCCTTCTCAGCGTTCCACTCTGTCATGTGCCTCCATACATAATGTCCCTGCTCATCTCACTCCTTTGGCCCTACTTTTCCCACCTCTCCGCCACTAGCTGCTTCTCACAGCCACCCATCCTCCTGCCCAGCCCCCAGGGCTGTGCTCTGATCCCTGCTTGCAGCCCTGCTTAGTGCTGCAACAATTCACTCCTGTGGCAGCAGCAGTTGGGAGGGTCATGGGTGACCAGGGAGAAGATGCTGGCTCAGAGCTCAAGCCCAGCTGTGTGGGATGGAGACTGGACCTGTGGGTGGGTGTATGGGGTGAAGCTGTGCAGGGGAGGGGACTGAACATACCAGTCTTGGGGAGGAAAGAGATGAGTGCTGCTGAGACCGCCCTGCCAAACAAGTGCTGACTGAGTTTTAGAATCATAGGATCATAGAATCATAGAATCACCAGGTTGGAAAAGACCCACCGGATCATTGAGCCCAAACATTCCTACCAATCACTAAACCATGTCCCTCAGCACCTCGTGCACCCACCCCTTAAATACCTCCAGGTAAGGTGACTCAACCACCTCCCTGGGCAGCCTGTTCCAGTGCCCGATGACCCTCTCTGTGAAAATTTTTTCCCTAATGTCCAGGGTTGTTGTGCCCCAAGTGCAGGACCCGGCATTTGGCCTTGTTAAACCTCATGCCATTGGACTCAGCCCAGCGGTCCAGCCTGCTCAGATCCCTTTGCAGAGCCTCCCTACCCTCCATCAGATCCACTCTTCCACCCTGCTTAGTATCATCCAAAGCTGCATGGGATTCAAAAGCAGCATGAGTACCCCGGACATGCCAATCACTTTGGTCAGCAGCCTCAGGGATGCAAAAGATTTCTCCAAAATCAGTTCTTCTGAAGCCACTAATGCTGAAAACCATGATAGTTCTTCTCATTTCATGCTTGGAAATGAAGTGGACCAACTTTGGCTCCATCTGTTTCAAGTCCACCTGCACTCAATACTTACCTAGAAAAAGCCATCACAGAGTTAAAGTTGATAAATTTAGACACAAATAAAACCTTCATTGCTGGAAGTATGCGTACAGTAGCCTCACCTAAAAGGACTGTCCTGAACTGGTGAATGTCTCTCTTCAAATGAGCAGGAGGAGGACAGAGTGAGCTGCACTGATGCAGATCAAGTAATGCCAGTTCACCCTGTCTTCTCAGCGAAGTTACTTGACATGCTGCATTTCATTTTGGGGAAGTATACAGACACGGGCTTGCACTATATTTATTTTCTTTCTACTGTTTCTTTCTCAGTCCTGTCCAGAAAATGCACCTCACCCAACTGATAAGAACCACCATGAATCCCAGCATGTTTGGTGCTAAATGCAGGCAGACCTTTCTCTTGGCTTCAGTTCAGTTATCATTACATGTGAAAGCTGGCAAATGGTAAAACAACATTGAGCAAGGCAGCAAAAAGCTTGGCAGGGCAGGGATGCTGCAGCAGAGACTGTGGCATAAGAATTTCATTAGTCAGAAGAACAGTCATGCTGGCATGAATCAGCTTGGGAAAATGTCCTTTTTTGATGACTTAATAAAGGCTGTGTAGTTGTTTTTTTATTTAAATAGTTGCCATGACTGACTCATTGCTAGTGGATGTCAAGGATGAAGGTAGTATGATGGCACTAGATTATGTAGCAGACTTGTAGCTGTCACTTCAGAGCACGCTCCCTATGGTGGCAGCTGTAGCTTAAGCTGTAGCTTAGGCTCTCGTTCACACCATCTTTGTGATTTTGGCTGAGTAGGCACCATTTGAACTGAGCTCTTCTGTGCTGGTGGTCTGCCATGAACTTGTTATTAGTAACAGGATTGTGGTCTTTCAGCTGTTCCCAAGAACTAAATTAGGCAGAAATGTTTTGCAGAACTGCTGGGTGCTGTGGAGCAGAGGCCAGAAAACCTCTAAACCCCCTACTTTTGATACTTCTCCTATTGGCACAAAGAAGCAAACTGTCTTTGAATGCCAGACAGAAATAAGTTCATCCAAGGATAAAAGGAATGGGGAGAGGAGGAGAGCAATAGGAGACAGACGGACTGGAGACAGCAGGGGCAGAAGGGGTCAAGCTAGCTTGGAGGGAATAAGCAGATGAAGAACAGTCAGTACAGCACACTCCTTTCTTGAAACCTGGAACGGGATCCAGCCCTGGCAAGTCTTCACATTCGTCTGCAGCCAGCAGCACCTCCACCATCAGCTGGTGGAGATGTGAGGTTGGCAGTTGCAGCACATGAAGGATTGGCACATGAGCATCCCTTGTACGTTCTGCAGCAGCCTCTTGGCCACAAAGCCATTCAGTCACATCCCCAACAAAAACTTGTGTGAGGTCCCTGGGGTTCAGCAAAGGGGAATTACTAATGGTAGGTGCTCTGGAGAGAGAGGGAGGGAGGGAGGGAGGGAGGGAGGGAGGGAGGGAGGGAGGAAGGAAGGAAGGAAGGAAGGAAGGAAGGAAGGAAGGAAGGAAGGAAGGAAGGAAGGAAGGAAGGAAGGAAGGAAGGAAGGAAGGAAGGAAGGAAGGAAGGAAGGAAGGAAGGAAGGAAGGAAGGAAGGAAGGAAGGAAGGAAGGAAGGAAGGAAGGAAGGAAGGAAGGAAGGAAGGAAGGAAGGAAGGAAGGGGGCTGTCCTGCAAATCCTCTGCAGCAACAGAGAAAACATTGTTGAGAACGCTGACAACACCTGGGAAATGCCAGCACCCTCACAACTTCATTTTTATTCCTCAGAGAGTAGGAACGAACCTTTCTCATTTTATTTCTCATTTGAGTAACCCCATGCTTTAACCAGCAAACCTGAGGAGCTCCAGCAGCAGAACCCTACAGCACATCCTCTGCTGACAAAATCTTTGTCCTTCCCCTAAGTCATTCAAGTCATCAAGGTAAACAACTTGGGTCTGGTCTTTCTGCTTTTCCAGGAAATGTCTGTCCCAGCCTCTGACTTTTCACAACACTCTTCAAATTCTGATTGCTAGACTCAACTTATTCAAGTTTCAGCCCATTTATTCTCAGCATTTTCAAAGTCCGGGGTGTATCATGTACAAGGGCATTCTCCATGCTAATACATGATTCTCCAAAGAAGCAGCAGCCTGAGAGTCAGATTGATTTTTTTATTGTTTATTCTCCTATTGCTTCTATTTTATCACTGAATGTTTTTAGTGATATTACTGTTCGTTAGCTAAAGCTACTACACCATACGGAACTTCAATAACAGCCGCGTGCTGCCAATATTAGAAGTCCAAACTGACTGAGAACACAACCATGAGTCTACTAATTTTGGTCTTGTTTCATTTAAACTTAAGCCCAAATCATCTCAAAAGACAAACAATTCTTGTGAGAGCTGCAAAATTAAAACTTAAGCTATATATCAGCAGAGCTTTCTGGAAGATGGATTAGACAATGAATTTGTTTTATTGGCCTTTTAAAATGTAACTAAATAAAGCTGTAAGAATGTGCTCTAAGAATAACTCAGCACTGGCAGAAAGACTGATTGTAACATCTCTGGGCCTTTTCTTCAACAAGTTTTTATGGTTCTCAAGAAAAGACTCCCAGTTCCTGAGAATGAAAATTGGGTCTCAAGTACTCATAATTGTTGTGTTCGTTTAATGTTGTGCCAGTGCAGCCTAGATGGGAGCATGGGGACCTGTGTTCAGGGTAACAGAAGAGCATCTCAGCCCTTAGGTACATACCACCCTCCTGGTATTTCCTTGCAGACAATATTAGCCTTTATTTTGCCAAAGAAACATCACAGAGCATAAAGTATGTTTTTGAGGACACAGCAACCAACAGCAGCCACTCATCTCTCCCCATCATCTCCACCCAAGAAGCCCCATTTCAAAAATTCCAGCTCTCACCCTCCCTGCAGATTTCAAATGTCCACATAGCCTTGGCACAAGCTCTTGCTTTTGGGAAACATTTTGTATCTTCCTCTTTTGGTCATGTTTTTCTTCTTTATCTTTTCTGTTTTCCTCACTTTTCTCCCTTTCTGCAAAAGCTGGCATTTGCTTTCCCTCACTTTCACCATCAAGTCAGCCAGGCTGCACACGTGTGTCCACGTCCATGATCCCATGATCCAGTACACAGTTATTTGCACACCCTCCCACTCAAGCACCCTTACTCTCCCCAGCCCTATTGCTCAGTCTTACAAGCTTGTCTCTTCCCACCTGTCTCCTTCCCTCCAGCATCCTCTAAATCACTTCATCAACTCCTCACTCTATATTCCTTCACCCTTCTTCAGAACATCCCTATGCTGGTGCCTTGCAGCATGCTGACTAAGAGCCCAAGAGGATGCACATACCTCTGCACACATCCCATGCCCATCCTTGACCTCATTGTGCCAGTGAGACCATCCAGCTCACGTGGACTTCAGGTCCATCGTTATCTTGGTCTACACAGCATGGTCCTGTTTGCAGCAGGCCGCTTCCTGGTGTGTGTGTTCCTGATGCATCAGGCTATGGCACAAACCAGCCTCCAAGAGAGACAAAATTGTGTGGGCATCATGTCCTGGACACTCCAGCCCTTCCACAGCACCTTGGTCAAGCAGGGGGTGACAACAACCTGGATGATGGCATTGAGTGCACCCTTAGCAAGTTTGCGGACGACACTAAGCTGGGTGGAAGTGTCGATCTACTGGAGGGTAGGGAGGCTCTGCAAAGGGATCTGAACAGGCTGGACCGCTGGGCTGAGACCAATGGCTAGAAAGCTGCCTGGCGAGGAAGGTCCTGGGGGTCCTGGTTGACAGGGACTGAACATGAGCCAGCAGTGTGCCCAGGTGGCCAAGAAGGCCAATGGCATCTTGGCTTGTATCAGAAACGGCGTGACCAGCAGGTCCAGGGAGGTTATTCTCCCTCTGTACTCGGCACTGGTGAGACCGCTCCTCGAATCCTGTGTTCAGTTCTGGGCCCCTCACCACAAGAAGGATGTTGAGGCTCTGGAGCGAGTCCAGAGAAGAGTGACGAAGATGGTGAGGGGAGTGGAGAACAGGCCTTATGAGGAGCAGCTGGGGTTGTTTATCCTGGAGAAGAGGAGGCTGAAGGGTGACCTCATTGCTCTCTACAACTACCTGAAAGGAGGTTGTAGAGAGGATGGTGCTGGCCTCTTCTCCCAAGTGACAGGGGCCAGGACAAGAGGGAATGGCCTCAATTTCTGCCAGGGGAGGTTCAGGCTTGACATCAGGAAAAAATATTTCGCAGAAAGGGTCATTGGGCACTGGCAGAGGCTGCCCAGGGAGGTGGTTGAGTCACCTTCCCTGGAGGTGTTTAAAAGCCCGGGTGGATGAAGTGCTGAGGGACGTAGTTTAGTGTTTGATAGGAATGATTGGGCTCAATGATCCGGTGGGTCTTTTCCAACCTGGTGATTCTATGATTCTACCCTACCACCCAGCTGGAAAAACAACTGAGGGTCCCCGTGAGGTTCTACACCCTGCCCCTTAACAGCTGAAGCTCTGCTTTAACTGCCAATAAAGGTGATGCTGGAGAAGCAGCATCCTTGGGAGGTGGACACGAACACACACAGAGACAGAGGTGCCCCGAGAGGGAAGCGTGGTGCGGTGCCACAGCACCACCTGGTGGAGCAGGGTGGCTCCTTGTGCTGCACGGTCCCCGCTCTGCATCATCCTGGAACAGGTGTGCGTGTCCCTGCTCTCCAAAAGGTAAAGGAAGACCCTCGGAGTATGCTTTGTGGTCGTGGTTTAATCCCACCGGGAGACTAAGCACCACATAGCTCCTTGCTCCATCTTCCCACCGAGTAGGAGCGGGGCAGGCAGGGGGGAAGGTATGCAGTAGGGTAAAGAGTGAGAAAACGTATGGGTCAAGATAAAGACAGTATAATAATTAATACATTTTATAAAAATAACAAAAAAATTAAGAAAGAAAACCCCAAAGGGACAGGAAAATTAAATCCAAGAAAAACAAATGATTCAAAGGAGAGGGATTGCTCACCACCAACTGACTGATGCTCATCTCCCAGCACCGGCAGCCCCCCACCAACCTCCACCCCGAGGTTTTATTGCTGAGCACAATGTCATATGGTATGGGACATCGTTTTGGTCAGCTGGGGTCAGCTGTCCTGTCTGTGTCCTCTCCCAATATCTTGTGCACCCTCAGCCCGCTCACTGGTAGAGCAGTGAGAGGAGCAAAAAAGACCTTGATGCTGTGTAAGAACTTCTCAGTGACAAATAAAACACTCCTGTGTTATCAACACCGCTTGCACAAATCCAAAACATGACACCAAACCAGGTGCTATAGAGAAATTTAACTCTATCCCAGCCAAACCCTGTACTTTCTCCTGCAGATAAGTGGGGGACTTGAGACACTCAATAATGTACAGTGCAGAGGACACCTTAAATTTCATCACAAACATCCTGTGTGGTAACAGTGGGCAGTGTGACACACACGCTTGTGTCATACAGATGGATGCTAAACTGTGGCAATTCATCAGCTCTGCCCATGAACCTGGGAGAGAAAATTTACTTGGCCTTGGGTTCACACTAGTGTCATTGTTTAGCAAGGTCTTGATCTGAAAAATCTGGTCCCCAGTGCCATTGGAACAGTTACCAACTTCACCCACCTCTAAGGCCTGAAAAGTATTGGAAACCTTGAAAAGCAATGTCTTTGCTTACAGAACATGCATTAAGTTTCCTTCCGTACAGGTGACATGGAGGGCAGTTAGCAAGGGATTAGTAATAACGCAGCCAAAAGGCTACTCTGGTGTAGATGAAGTTCCTCAACAGAAAATTTGGCTGAAGCCTTTTCCTGCTCAATCCCAAGGAATGCTTCTTGGAGAATGGTGAGATTTTGATCTCCTCTGCTTCCAGTCCTTCTGTTTATATGCACATAGAGGCAAATTAAACTCATCACTGCCAGAGCTGTTGCAGATCTCTTGCTCTCATGCTTTTATCAGGGATGATCACAGCTTATTACCACTCACCCCTTCTGTTTCCATTGGAAAGAGCCATGCTTTTTCCTCGAGTTTTTATACTTCTCCTGCTGTAGGTCCTATGGGAATTCAGGCCAGTCAGATGGAGGGACAAGCTCAGGACATGGGGAGGGGCTGAACTGGGGCTCACAAATTATGGGTTATAACCTTGTCCTGACACACCTGCACGTCACTCTTATTTTTTTCTACCTGCAAAACTGTGAGTAAAAAGGAGCCCATTTTTTTTCCTACAACCTAATGAGATAACCAGGAAAAACTACTATGGTCTGTGGAGGCATGGTCTGAAGCTCTCCTGGTGAGACCTAAACATTTTGTGGAGAACTGTGCTTGTGGGCTCTCTGTTAAGCAGGTGTGTAACCTGCATGTGGGCAGTGCAAGCCACCTCCCTGGAGTCAGCAGGCCCTGCTGCTCTGCCTGCTGCACATATAAATGTGCCATTGGAAAAGTTATGAGCTTTTTATTGTCACTCGTGGAGTGAGATATTGAACGACCGAAGTGCTTATTCATTTCTGGTTATCTGATTGTTGTAATGTTTCTAAACTGCCAGTTGAAGGTAAGAGATAAACTCCAGCCAGCTTCAGACTGAAAGGCGCCTTTGACGTAGCTAGGGTTTTTTTTCATCAGGGGGTGATATATTATCTATTGACCCACACAGGGTCACCTGGAAATACTTCATGCAAGGAATCGAAAGGGAAGAGTAAATACTGAAATCAGAAGCCTTCAGGACTTCATTCTGCCAGTGGGACAGTTTTCCTCTGGTTGTTTGTCCATGGTACACCCAGCTCAATGGCTAGAGGATCTGGCTCTCAGAAGGAAAAGAAACACCTGTGATGTCTGTCATTCCAAGAAGAACAAATCCAGCATGGAGCAGAGCAGGCAGATACATTCTCTATTTCTCACAGAATTGCTTTCCCCATTTCCATAACCTAGATATTTTACACCAGGCTGGAGATGAGAAGCAGAAATTTGGGGACCAAAAAGCTGTTCAGAGCTCCCTGAAGAAATGAACAGCAGGGATCTCCTTTGGGGTGCAGGAAGACACAACATTGATGCCAAAGGAGATTGGGAAGGACAGAGCCTCCCTGCCCTCTAGATTTCCCAGGGTTTTTCTCTGGAAATTAATACATATGCATCCCTATGAAACAGTGTTCACACTATGAAAAGAAAAAAAGGATTTTCTGAGGCTCAAGGGGATTTGTTTGTGTGCAGGGGGGGTCAGATATAACAATTTTCTGAACAAATCTTTGCTGTTAGCCTTTCAGCATGCAATTTCAATGGAAAACAGGACAGTCATCCATCTGCTAAAGGGAATATTTACCTTTTCCGTTCTACATCTCACTTGGTAGTTGCTATGGTCACATGTTGTTATAATTGTCTTTTATTAAAGAGAGTCTCTTCTAAAGACTTTTCTACCCAATGCATCTTGCCAGCTTTCTGGTTCATGAATGTCTATTTACCTATTTAGCCTGTCTGATGACGGCATTTTTAAGGCCCCAGGGTATTTAGTTTCCAAGCACTGATAGAATTAAGAGAGACGTTCCCAGAATGAACATGATTTCCTGAAGTCAAAGGCAAGTTGAAAGTAGTGGGACTGGATTTTTTTCTGGTGTGTTAATGAATAAAATGCCCCTCTCTGAAAAAGAAAATGTGTGAAGATTTTGACTTTTTATCAAGCAGCAATCAAATATAATAGACTGAAGGAGAGAAATTAGTGTAACTTGTCTGCTTGGATGCCTTCTGATAGAATTTTGTCTGCATATGGATTCTACAATTTTCCTTGAATCACTGTACCCTAGAAAAGGGTGTCTTTATCTCAAAAGCACATTGCTTTGCAGCAAACCTCACTGCACACCTGGCTGGGTGTAAGCAGTGAGGCCAATGCCTTCTCCACAGGAATTGTTTGAGTATGTCCCTTGCACCCAGCTGTCCTTCCAAAAACAGGATCTTGGGGAATGAAGAGGGTGTGCAGCCAGATCCCATCACAACCCACAGCTAGGGCATGGCATCTGGATCTAGGGCCTGGGAATTGTTCCTGTGTCCCATGGTTTTCACAGAAGCCAGGTTTCTTCTGTCCTGCTGTTGGTAGAGATGGAGAACGTGGTCACTATGCCTTGTGTAATGACCTGATGCTTGCCTGAAGACTCTTGCCATTTCAGCCTCAGTTGTCTTTCTTAAGAGTGTCAAACTTTGCATAATACCTTGCATGAATTTCATCTTTCTGATTTCAGGCCATTTCTACAGTCAGTTCAGCTCACATGACATACTAGTCTCATCTTTCCAAACACTCCTCCTGGTTTGCTGACATGAGCTAGTTATATAGGGGTGTCCTTTACTACATTATTCCCATAATCATGGAATCCAAGATTCACAACGTGGTTTGGGTTGGGAGGGAACTTTAAAGTTCCCTTTCAAGTTCCCTTTAAAGTTTAAACTTTAACAGGCTACCCAGGGAGGTGGTTGATTCACCTTCCCTGGAGGTGTTTAAGGCACGGGTGGATGAGGTGCTAAGGGACATGGTTTAGTGTTTGATAGGAATGGTTGGACTCTATGATCCAGTGGGTCTCTTCCAACCTGGTTATTCTGTGATTCTATGATTCTATGAAAGATCAGCTAGTCCAACTACACTG
Source organism: Phaenicophaeus curvirostris (assembly GCF_032191515.1). Taxonomy (NCBI): domain Eukaryota; kingdom Metazoa; phylum Chordata; class Aves; order Cuculiformes; family Cuculidae; genus Phaenicophaeus; species Phaenicophaeus curvirostris. The sequence continues at coordinate 187,569,584 of NC_091392.1, forward strand.
CCATGGACAGTAACATCTTTAACTAACCAAGTTGCTCAAAGCCCTATCCAATCTGACCTTGAACACTTCCAGGGGCAGGGAATCCACAACTTCTCTGGGCAACCTGTTGCAGTGCCCTCATTTTGAAGAATTTCTTCCATATATCTAATCTAAATCTCCCTTTTTTTATTTAAAGAATAGTACCCCTTGTCCTATTAATGACCACATTGAACGATACCTAGCCAGAGCAGACCCACGTTAGGCTTCTCTTCATGTTTCCTCCAAGATAGGAAGTTAAATTTTGGTAACTACTTACCAGCTTTGTCTTGTTTGAGCTTGAAGAGTGGTTGAGCTGTCAGTGTCCTTTCCATGTTGAGTGTAAAATGTTGGCTGAGTTCAGTCTGACCTGGCAGTGGGACAGAGCTTTCAAAGAAAATTGTGTCTGCATAAATGTTATGAAAATACATAGCCAAATGGAGACAAGGACCCTTTTCAGTAACTTTGTTGAGCAAACAGCTGTAGCTGAGCTTTTGGCTTGTCAGACACCAAGGAGCCCACACAAGTGACAGCTCTTGCAAACCCTCTAGCCAAAATTGGAGCTGGAGTCAGGCATTATCGCCTTCAATGTTGGAGTCATTTGCAAGGCAGGTCCGTAAGCAGGCAAGCTCTAGGAGGCCTGGGGCTGAGCACAGCTCCTGGAGTAGCTCTAAATCTGCCTTACCACAGTTCTACCTCCTTTGCTGGGGAAATCCCCAGCTTGGGCAGGGTCAAAAGCCTGGTCAAAAGGAACAGAAAGCAGCAAGCCTTGCCCTAGAGTGAGGCAATGCTGCTGACGGCTCTGTTGGCCAGCACATGTGGGCTCCTGGGTGGCCAGTATTGCAAACAATAGCTGAATCCTAAATGAAGAAAACCCAGCTCCATAGCCATGTCTTTCTCCTCCCAAGGTGCCCGCAAGATGCCCAATGAATACGAATAGCCTTACAGCCCAAGGCTGTGTCCAATGCAGCCAGAGAAGGCTAACAGGCTCATCTGCCTTTTCAGACACAAGATCTGGGCTCTACCCAGCTCAGCACGTTCTTGCCCACTGCGCTCCAGCCCATGTGTTCAGCATTTGTACTGCAGCATCCTGTCATGCTGGCTGGACTGGCTGCAGCTAAGGCAGCAATGCCATGGTGATTTGAGCTCTAGCCTCATGCCTTTTAGTCATCCAGCTCGCAGCAGGTCTCACCTACTTCTTCTCATGTCTCTCATCCCTCCTGCCTGTTCTCCATAGCCTGGTAGTTTTTATTTCCAGAATGTTTTACAGGCCAAGCCTTTACGGTCTCAACCGGACTCTCCACAGTAACTGCTGACACACAAGCCCCCTTTTCAGGGGCACTGTCCATCTTTGCTTTTGTTGGATGGCTTTGCCAGTGTGCCTGGCAGCTGTGGTGAGAGATGTGCTGGGGCTGCTCAGGCACCACAGGGTTTACATCCAATCATTTGTATTAAATAGTGGGATTGCAGAGCCAGAACCAGAGGCCAAACTCAAGTGACTTCAGTGAATGGGAGTTTTGTGATCACAGTTTGCTACAAGGGTAAAATAATAATGGGGTTCCTGACATTTTGCTGATGTTGTGAAGAGTATTATCTTTCACGAGAAAACAGAAAGAAAGAAAACAGAGCTCGGCATTACACTGCTGCATTAATTGGGGTGAACCAGAGTAATTTTATCTTGCCCAATACCAGTCACTGGTCATCTGCTCTTCAAATCTTCTTGCCAACTCTGCCACGTCTGTCACTGTTCATAGGTCTTTGAAACACAATGTGGAAGAATGAGAAAAACAGGTGATACAGAGGAAAATGTAAAATTGCATATCAGAAACTTGCCCTTCCTTTTCCTGGGGTGGGAGTATAGGAGAGGATGTTGAGGGGATTACATTCCTTCTCCTGATTCTCAGTATCCTCAAGTGCAAGGAGCACAGCCAGATCCTCAACAGCAGAGCAGCTGTGAGGGTACAATTCATTGTACTGTGCTCAAGTGTGCGATTATTTGCAATTAGCTGTCTATAAATCCAGCCGCCAGAGTATGATGGGACTTACCTGACCATTCCAAAAATATTTCAAAGAGCAGTGCTTATCACTGCTCCAGGGTGGAACAAGGATAATGGTAAGAATGTAGGAGTGGCCAATAGCAAGCCACTGCCAGCAAGCCCAGCACCGTGTCCCCAGCAGATGGCTGAAGGGAGAAGGAGGCTATTGAGTCTAATTAAGGTTGCATTGATGCCCATCTCTGACGGAGAAAACCAGCAGAAGTGGCTCAAGAAAAAACAGAAGGACCAGCCAAGCATATTGAAATGTTTAAACAAAAAACAACGCAGGAATTTATAGCTCAGAGGCCTCCCGGGGCCTTTGCACCTAAGATACATGGATGGATTTCACCTCCCTCGGGATGTCCAAAACTTATGGGAACCTGTGAACAGTTACGTTATGCCCATAATGTCCTCTCACAGGGAGATCCACAGGTTTAAATGTTGTGCTTCTGTATAAATTCTCCACTGTATAAAAATAAACCTCACTTTATTTTTCTTGAAACTAACACCCATTGGTTTTGTTTGAGTCATCTTATCTTTAGTATTAAAAAAGGGCTGATGGATGGTTCCTACTTCATCTTCTTTGTGTTGTTTGTGATTCATAACCCACTAGCATATCCTCCCGTCTGGTTTTTGGGTGAGGAGCTCTCTCTACCTGCTTTTTTTCTATGCACAGAAGCCTTTCTGTACCTTTGATCATGTTTGTCAGCCATCTCTGTATCTTTCTAGCCATAAAAGAATATTCCCTCTCACCTGTCTATAATATTGTGTAAACGCTAAGCAAGGCTGATGTGTTCCATTCATTAAGCCCACAGGAAATCCTTGGAGGTGTATGAACCCTACAACACTGAGGAGCACACAGACCATGTCCCTGTTCATGGGAAAGTGGATTCAGAGAAGATGGGCCACAGTGGAGATGAAAATGGAAGGAAGGAATATTTGTAGGACCAGAAAACAAGAAAATTCTCATCCCTACAGGTACAAAGCATCCTGTCGCAACCTGAACTGACCAGTAAGGAATTCAAAATTGTCTGTACTGGACACTGGAGAATGCCTGCTGAATCCCTTGGAGGGAGATATTTTAAATGTGGAAAGGCTTGGACACATTTTTAGAGTGACAAACCTTCTTTCTAGGGCTCCTTTGAATTGGAGATCAACCTGAGTCAAAGCCATTGTACAAACTCCAGGCGTGTGCAGTAAAATGTAAAGAGCCTGTGCTTATAGTTACAGGCAAGTCCAGTATTTAAGTGACTGCCTTAAAATCCCAGAAGGGCCTGGGTTGTACAAGGAAAGGTCTCCATGTGTGTGAAGTGGAGATTGATCCATGTCTTCATATGATGTGGTAGCCTGGATCCTAACCCAAGGTCTTCCTATATTCTTAGCATTGTCTTTGAAGGAGTGACTTTCTCCTTTTAATGGCTGTCATCGAAGCATACAGCTATAAAAGCTGACACCTTTATACTCAAATCATAGGGGTTTTTACCTCCTAGAGCTAGAAGAGGTATTTGCTGTTCAGGGTAGCTTTGCAGACTCCATGTGCTGTTGACACCATCATTAATGAACCACAGACTGAGACATCACAGACACTTCCTCTAATGCTGGCCCTGATTTTGCCTGCCCAGCACTGTATCTTGCACATATTTTGAGGATGGCAGAGATGCAAGTCCAGTCCATGCCTGAAGGAATTTCAATCTATGTCTCTGTCTTGCCAGGAGAGGTCTGTATTGACTGCTGTGCAGCTAGTAAAAAAAAAAAAAAAAGAGTGCAACAAAATAGTTCTAGGTCATTTGAGCATTTGAAGAGGAAAAGGGCTTTCTTAGGGAGCATTTTTTTGTACTCTTCACTCTCTGCTCTGGGTAGAGCTTAGTTGTACACTGGCTGGTACTGCTCCTCTTCTTGCACTGCAGGAGGAGCCCCAAGGCACCTGGCTCATAGGTGGACCCTGATCTAGCCAGGCAAGTCCTTCCCCAGAGCCCCATCAGACTGACTCTAGGAAGGTAGATGAAAAGGGTGCTATCAAAGAGGCCTGGTAGGAATTGGACAGGCCGGGGACACTGTTTGTGGTCCTCAGCCACCAGCCTGGATCTCTTCTGGCACCTTGGTTGCTGTTATTTCCTCCTTGGCTGCTTCCCTTACTATGACACAGAGATCAGCTAAACCAACTGTGTGGTTGTGTCTTTGTGCAATGAATATTGAGGCTTAATGACAAAAGTGTAGGCACTGTTGCCTTCAAAATGCATGGCTAAGATAAAAATGAAGAGGCTGAAAATGCAAAATAGAGGCAGCAAGAGAAAACGCAAGCACAGCTATGGAAGAAAGGAAGAATCTGTGCTCATAGCTCCCTATAATCAGATACTGTAATCTGTTCTTATTTGAGGGCCTCACACTCCAATGCAATGATCAATAAATATTTTAATCAACAAGTAGAAATCAGCACTGAAAGAAACCATTTGATAGTGTTTTCACCTTCTTCTGAGATTTTCCTGGAAGGCTGGGGGAGAGGAGTGGGATGAGTGAACATGGGATGGAGTCTGTCTAAGACAGCATTGCATTCTTTCTCAGATAATATTAAGAGTTCAGTGATGGTGTTTGAAACATCTGTTTGAGCCTCAGCAAAGGAAAGAATGTAGCACAGAACATTTTAATCATTCATAACAAATACTCCAAAGGTGCTTCAAGCTGTATGCAATGACTTAAACAAAAGGAGTGAGCAATTATAGTGCTTTACATACTTAGTGTGCCATGTAAACACCAGATAATTAATCTAAGTAATATCGTAAAGCAAATTAAACTATTTATCTTCTCAGAGATAATCTAGTAAGCAGTTTTTTTAAAAAATCATCTCCCTAATAGAATGATTATTTAAAAGGGAAACTGTTATGGTGTTTAGTTTCTTTCTCCAGAATAAAGACATTTTCTGCATTTCTACTATAGATGAGTGCAGAACACATGAAAGGGATGCATTACATTCATTTGGAAGGTTTGTTTTCTCCTTCAGTGTTACACCAACATCAGCTCATTTTTTTTCAGAAGCGTTGCTTTTTTCAACTGGTGTAAGCACTTGGAGAGCCGGAGTCCTAATTCCAGTGATTGCTCCTTTGGCTATTATCTTCCTCTTTCATATGCATACAAAAGAAGACTTCAACAATACACACAAAAATGTTCTGATGCTGAAATTGAGTTCAGCTGCCTTTCTATTCCCCTCCAACTGCTTTGCCTGAGCTAAACGAAGTAGGTTTTCGTGGGGCTGAATTCATCCAGCCTAGCTATCATCATCTAAAAACTGGGCAGGCATTTATTTCATGGCAATCTTCTAGCCTCTCTCAGAAGCACATGAGTGAGAGCATGAGCCAGAGCTGGCCATATTAATTGGAGACCACAGCTCCCACTGCCTCTGCAAACTCACACCTGTGCTTTGGCAGAGCCTTACATAGCTGAAAAAAGGCTTTGAGGATGCAGCCATATAAACTAATGTAAATACTATATAACAACTAATCTTCATTGTAGAGGAGGAAGTAATGCAGCTTTATGAGCAGGAAGGTCAAGGAATGTTATCCACTTTTACCCAGGAGTTTTGTGGTCTCCATTTACATTTTATCTATTTGCTTTTCTATTGACACTGGCTTGGGATAGAGGAAACTCATGTAAAGATCAGAATGCTAGTCAAGATACTGACAAAGGAAGGAAACGGTCGTTGATTACAAGGGACCTAATTTGGCATTCCTCATGGAGCTCCCTGCCCCACCGCAAAGCTCCCTGCCCCACTGCAAAGCTCCCTGTCCCACTGCAGAGCTTGCTGCCCCTTTGCTGGCTGATTTAGGTGCCTCAGCACTGCAGAATGGAGCCTGACACTAGCCCAGGACTGGCAGTGAATGTCTAGTGTAGCTTGCAGACTACCCATTATAACCACATTTGGGTAATCTCAACTGCAATAATTAGTCAAAGTGGTTCTGATCATTCAGAAAAGAGCTGGGTTTGAACCACAGAAGCATCCCCTGCCTGTCTGTTTGCTGATCCCACAACAAAAGGGAAAGCAAGAAGGGTTAGATGGGAAGTCTGTCTCTCCTGTGCTCCCATCATCCACCCCCAGTGTTTCACCTTCTGGAACACGTTTTTAATATAATAGGACATAGAGAGAACAGCAACAGGTACTTCTAATGATTCTGATCTCATGAGTGTTCTTACTAACTGTCCATCTAACAAAAGAATAGATTTACATACCACTGTAGATCCATTATATGAGTACATATGCAGGCAGTCACACACGGTTGTATACTAAGAGCAAACAGCTTCTGTAGTAGAACTGGATGTTTTTTAAATACCCATTTCCTGAAAAGTTATGATAATGTGCTCTGTAAAACATGAGAAAAAATCCTAGACTTCATGATTCTGAAATGTAAATGTAGAAATTAAGAACAAGGTAAAAAAATTGCATAGGATTTATAAGTAACTGGAAAGTTATTTTGCTTTAGAAATTGGCACTTTAACAGATAACCACCTGGGTTTAGGATATGCACTGATGTATAACTCAACACTCAAGATTATTTTCTATCAGTTCTGGTTTGATTTGAAGATTCTACCCTCAGTCAGGGGTCTGAATGTTAAAAGAACTCCAGTTGCTTCCAGTTTCAGATTTATGTCCATGAATCAGAGACTAGAATCTGGTCTTGTCTACTTCCATTACAGAAGTTAGGGAAATGACAACACTACCTGCTCCCTCATGCTCATTTCTGCTCTTGAAGTGTAACAGTAGGGAGTTCTCTTCTCACACAGAGAAAAGTAGGAGCACTAGGCTGTAGTATGGGTTGAGTGAATGGCCCACCAGGAGAGAGGCTTTGACCCTGCAAAGTGTTTTCTACACTTGGGACAGATAAACTTTCCCATTGACGTATGCATGTGTGTGCATGCACACACACAGAGCCAGCCAAAGCCTCAGGGACATTTGCCACCATCCTGTTAATAATTATTGAAGCAGAGCTCTATTCTTTGAGATCTCTGACCGGTTTTGCAGCCCTGAAGGGTTTATTGCAGCCAACACAGCCTTGGCCAGTGTTTGGATTGTGTGCTGACAGCCAGCCAGCTGGCTGTGGTTCAGAGCTCAGTGATATGGAGTGTTGAAGGACTGCCCATTTGTACTCCTTGGCTTCTTGGAAAAATGGAGCAACTCTGGCTTCCATCAGCCAGGGAGGAGCAGGTGGCGTGTGGGGCTTGGGCAGAGGAAGAAGTAGCCACGTGAATTTTCCTTGAGTGATAAAGAGGTCACGTGGTTGTTGTGGTTGCAAGACCATGGACTCAGGACTGGAGAGAAGTCAGGTTAAACGGGATAGGGGAAGGATTAATTTTATCTTCAGTGAACTGCTCTGAACACACAAAATCTCAGGCTCAAATCGTACATGATTCCCACATACAGAAAAGGCTTCTCTCAGAGGTCTTTGTTTAAGTCCATTTATTTCCTTCCTTTTTTTTTCAGGACTCTGGAAGCTTTTCCTGAAGCCTTTGATGATTTGCTGAAGCCTTGAACTTCAGCAAGAAGTTCATTCAGTCTTGTATTGATCAAAAAATTTAAGTACTGTCCTATTCCCGCTCTCCTAAATTGTAAATTATTTCAAACAAAGAGGAATGAGAATGATTTTGCCAATCATTTTGATTTGCCAGTAACTTTCTGGCTCCTGCCTGTCCTTTCTGGTTGATGACTCTTAGGATAGACATCTGCTTCAAATCCCATGAAAGTAAGAGAGCAAAAAATTCTGTAAAGAAGTGGAATTGGGAGTTCAGACACAGTACCCTTTCTGGGTAAGAGGTCTGTGACTAGATAGCCTGTAAAGATTCCTTCAAACCTGAACTATTCTGTGGGTCTTGAGCCTATGAGAAGCGTGTGAGTGCTCACTCAGAGAAGCTCCTCTTCGGAACATACTCCTGAGAAGATATAAATAAAGAAAGCAGTCCCCTATTTTCATTACTTGAAACTCATGAAAATCCTCTGCGCTAGTTCTAAGAAAAGGCACCAGCCATGCTACATAGAAGGCATCTTTATCGGGTCGGAGAAGGGTGCAGAAACAGCTATCTCCAATACAAGAGTCTGCCTGCCCTTCTGAAGAGCATGTTTCCTCTACTCTGACTAGCAAGAAAGGTGTTCAGGCCAAGAGATTTATTCTTTTACATTTACCAAGAAGGCGTTAGGAAATGGAAGGATGTTTACTTCCCACCATCACCCAGTAACATATCAGCAGTTTTTGTCACATCTTCACACATCCAGATTTTATGGCCCACTGCCTTACATGCCACTTACATAAGGCACAGAGTCATGGGTGAGCATGAGCGTGTAGTAACAGTCAGCAAACCAGGTATCAATACTCGCAAGGCCTTCAGCTAGACCAGACAGACTCACTTTCTGCTTGAGTTTGTCAAATCCCTGTAGAAGTTTCCATAGAACACAGAGGGCTGCATAGAGCCTGATCCTGGCTGCTGAATTTCACTCTTCCGTGGGGCTGGAGCTTATCAAAAGGGTTTGTCTGGTTCCAGGAGGCTGAGCCTTGCAGATAAGTCTGTGCTACAATCAGGTTGCTATCTACTGTGGTCCTTCTTTCTTTGAAACACAGAAAGGCATGACTTTTTCTTGACACCAGGAAAGGGCTCTATTGATTTTTCTGTGTATGTGAAGCAGTGGGATTTTGAATCTCCCCTGCTGTCTCACCCATTCAAATTCAGGCACTTTGCAGAAACAACAGTTCTATGCAACATGAAATTTCTTGGCACTAACTGGTACAAAGAATGCTGTGCACTCTTAACAAAAGCCTTTTCATAAGTTACATCCAGCTTCCTTGAGCATAATCTGAAAACCTTTGAAATTTGGAGAGCTGAATCACTGTGGTTGCATTTATCCATAATCTTCTTCAGCATTGCTCAGAAGTTTGCAGCAAGCAAATTTTACTTATTAGGGATAATGAACAAATTTCACACATAGTTCTGCTCTTTTTTACCAACTACATCATAGACAGTCATTCGTAAGGTAGAAAGTAGGCAGGTTCAGTAAAGGCTTATTTTACTGCAGTCAATAAGATCTGAAGGCATTGTGTGCCCAGGAACAAACAATTTGGGGAAATTAAGAGTTGTTTCATGAATGCAAGTGCAAAGTTCACTTCCAGTATCTCACTGTGGCTTCTCTGGTGCCTAAGAAAATGCAGCCTGTGTCCAGTGAAGGTGTGAAGAGTGTAAAATATTCTCCCACTGAAGTAATGTTTAGATCTTGAAGACAGAGCTGCTTGATGAGTGGAGGGAGGGTGTTAGTGTGCACTGAAGGTGGTCAGTGGCCATACACTTCTCTGTAGATTGTCTTTTGGGGGTTTTCCTGAAGATCAGCAACCCTTTTCTCAGAGGGGAGACATCCTGTTCACCCCCATGGGACAGAGAAGTGAAGTCTCTAGAGGCAAAAGTCTCTGTGGGGACACTTTCCCAGTTCTGACTGCAGGAAATGTCTGTTTTTTCTACTAACATCTGATCTTCATCCTGTGCAAGAGCAGAACAGAATGTGTCCACCTTGAGCTGGTCTAAACAGAGAGCACTGCATCCTCTGCAAATGTCCTCTAATTCTGCTTTTAAATGAACCAGTCCTGGAAGATTTGTAAACCCTGACTCACCTGGGCTACCATTTGGTGGGAAATCACACCATGTTGATTCCAGGCACCTTAGCCATCTCCATGTATCTTTTCCTAGGATTTGGCACAAAGTCCCTCTTAGCATGTAGCAGAAGACAATCTACAGCGTGCTGAATTTTAGAGGGTGTGGGGAAAGCAGATTTGCTCTTCCCTTGATACAGATCTCCATGGAGGCAATGATGCCACTGGCACATTTTACTAGTGGGGGCGATAGCACAGGACGGCGCACATGCTTTTCTCCGACCCCAAGAAGGGAGAACTTACCTACTGTGAAGTTACACACCCCAGTACAGAATGTGCAGAGATGCACTTACATTTCTTCTATACGTACCCAGCTTAGTAATTGTGATGACCATGGTGGCTAAGGACAAGAAGATTATGAGAAATTCAGACTCCTCTTCGGGGCTACCAGATATTACCTCCTTCCTCTGCTGACTGCAACACTTAAAATAAGAGTGTGAAGACTTTAAGGACAGAGAGCAGGAGAAAAGATACTGGAGACATAGGCCTGCCAGGATTTTGGAAGGTTGCAAAGAGAAACAGAAGAACGAGAATTATAGAATTGGAAAAGTTTGGAATAGAGTGAAAGAAAGAGAGGAGAGCATAAGAGTTAACTTCAGTAGCAGTTTCCTTTGAACAGAGGGGAAAGAAGAGCTGAAAAGAACAGAAATGAAGAAAAGATAGCAGAGTCACTAGTCCTCTGATTTATAGGACTCGCAAAAATGCTTAATCACACAGCATTTTCACTTTCTAAAACTGCCCAGTCATGGTGCAGAAAGCATTCGTGCTATCACTGTGCAGTTTCATGCAGGATCCCTCTCATTCCTGGCACAGAGTGCAGAGCTCCAGCAAGCACCTACACTGACTCTGCACCACAGCCTCAGCATCAGCCTTTCTGCTGTGGTCAGAAGGCATACTGATGCTGCAGGCATGTGCAGCCCAGGATTCATATTGATTTAAATTAATTTTTTCAGACATCTTGCTCTGCATGCAGCTCTTTGTGCATGTCTCATCACTGTGGTACCCAGAATTTTTTTGTGCAGATAATTTAACATGATGTTGTGGGCTCACATCCTACAGTTCCCCAGTGGAAGACCGTGGTTGGAGTTAGGCTGTTTGGAGCAGGGGGCTCCTGTCCTCCTAGTTTAGTTGATCCAAATCCTTCTTCCAAATCCAAAAGCAAGCCCTGGAACAGCAATTTCATGTCCTGGGGTCACTGTCTGAGCACAGAGGCTCACTAGAAGACCACCCACGCAGGGTGCTGGACATTGACTTTGCACCAGTGCGTATGAAATGCCGCATCGTCACATTTCATGCGACAGAGTAATTGCATTGCCTGTATGCCTCTGAGTGGCGTTAGATAATGTGTGAACATTTAAAAGACCTTTTTTTCCCCTGTAGAACACCACCTGTTACAGGGATAGAGCAAGTTCACATAATTAAGACACGCTACAAAGCTGCAGTGGTTGATCAATCAGCTGATTAATTGCATCTGACTGCTGCAAGCAGAGATTCTTCTGTCCTGAGTTTACATGCAAGGAAGTGAGAAGGAGAATTAGGTCACCTAAATGGCATGAGGTACAGGCTAGCCAGAGCAACCAATCACTTCAGTCAGTTACCTTCGCTATCAGGAAAATACAGACAGCTCTCTGGTACCCTTAGAACTTTTATCCAAGATATTGCATGTGAAAAAACATTTAGAAGTATTTTGTGTATTTGATATATTTCTAAAAAGTAACTGCTATTTTATCACCCAATCAAGGTGTATATAGTATTGATTTATTACTAAATCTGAAATTTATTACAGTTTTGTGGTTATACGAAGGGCAGAATTGGTACTTTATTACTGTAAGCAACTGATAACACATACCTAATTAAGCTATCATTGTATCTATCTCTCTTGTTGGGAATTGTTCCAGCCTCAAGTTCTTGCTAATACTGAACAGTTATTATTAGTGACATCAGTGACCTGAAACAAGACCGAATTAACAGGTAGAGAACTTTGTGAATAAATCATCTCAGAAAACACAAGCAAATTTTAAAAAGACCTGTGGGCCATGTGAGTGGCCAGATATTATTCCATGTTTCTGAGATAGGATAGAATACTTTCAGTTGGAAGTGACCTACATGTTTCAAGTAATATTTCAGGGGTTATTTTGTGTCTTTGCTGAAAAAAGAACCCGAAGGAAGAGGGAGTATGCATGAAAAATGTGGCCTTATGGCACCAAACGGAGAAGGATTTGTTCTTGGTGCTAACCAGATGTGGGGCTTTGACTTGTGAACATGGATGTATTTTGTCATTGCCCTTCCTGTGCATTGAGAAAAATCAAGATTTTGAATCCTCTAAGTGAATAACAAGACTGCAACATATACACACCTGATCCTAGCAGAAGTTTACTTTTCCAACGTCATCTCCCACAGCAAAATTGTTCCAAAGAACAAGAAATATCCTAAGGAGTGATCAACGCGGTCCTCTTGTGGTATGGGTATTTAAACTCTGGCTCAGTAAGACCATGGTGCTAATGTGGACATTGTGCTTCTGAGAGGTGCTCTATATTGCTGAACTAAGTGAAAATCACTCCACAGCACCTGAGTATGAAGAAATTCTTGAGGATTAGTTGTTTCAGGGTGGACACTGGAGCCACCTCATTTTCTATTAGAGATTCAGTCTTTTGGAAAAAAATGTGAAAAAAAATCCCATAAGCACAGAGGGCATACAAGGCAGGCAAATTTAGTTTTCTTATAAAGAAAGTAAGGAAGAGGCAGGAACTGTGACTTGTCCAATGTCAGAGATGCAGTACCTGGGGAAAGATATGAACAGAAGGTGGGTTTCATTATTTCCCACCTCATGTTCAGCCACAGAACAAAGTTCAAAGAATCTCACAAAATTAATCAAGGTTACAAATAAACGGACCATAAATATTTTGCCTCAGACTTCCAGTTCTTCCTTACTCTAGAAAAAGTCCCACCACTGATTTGTAGATAACTTCTTCCTTCTGCAGTTATAACTTTATTCAGTTCCTCTTCTCCTCCCCTCTTTTCCCTCCTACTCTAGAACTGGAGAGTGGGAACGGAAAATGGTGAAGGCCAGTACCTGCCACACAAACTCAGCAGGCACCAGGGCTGGTGAAAATTCCCTTTTCCCAGCTTTTATGGCAGGGTGCATTCAGTGCTTGTGTTTGCTTTTTAAATAAAGGAGCCCTGAGTTTAGAGGGAAGACCTTCCCCAAGAAGCTGCTGACTCCTGAAACGCGATGTCCTGCTCCTTATCGCACCAGTTTATTACAGGTTTCATAAATGTTTTATGAGACATTGATGACTGCATCGTTGAGCAAGGTGGTGGCAGCTGCCTCCAACTTTGTACATTGTTGACAGAAGATCAAAGACCAGATTTACCACCCTGATAAGATCAGATGGATAAGAATCCTGAACTGACTTTTCCCCCTGTTTCCTGCATGGACAACCACATTGCAGGGTTTATTGACAGATTCTCAGTCCTGAAGACCTTGTTTGGACACAACTACTTTGGATTTCTACACTTCTTTCCCTGGGCTTAGAGGAGATTCCTTGAAATGGGCAGTAAAGTTTGAGACTATTGTTGATTTAGTGCTTTGACTGAAAACCCTTTTTCAGAGATTTTCTGGACAAATAAGCACTGAGGAGATCATTGGTCTTGGTGGGGTCAGGTTGATGGGAACTGCCATGTATTGCCAACTTCCTAATTTGTTAAGGCTCTGGTGCACAAGGTCTCTCTCCAGCTGTTGCAGAGCTCCAGCCCACTCCCATATGCCATCCTGTAGGCTAGGGTCTGCGGATCAGTGGTGCCCCACCAGCTGATTCTAGCTGAGGCAGCAGCTGGGAATATGGGCTGCACAACAGAGGCTGGCCAAGTCTGTCATGCACAACACATCTGATTTTCTAACCATCCATCCTCCAGGAATGCCCTGGGGTTGGTCTGAGCAAGGGCTTGACACGTTGCTTGTCCTGCAGAAGGAGACATCTGTCCTGGGAATGTCCACCAGCACTTTCTGGGACAGGAGCAGTGACTCCTAGGCTGGGCACTGAGGGCCCAGGACCTAAAGGCTACAATGTGAGAGGGACACTCCTTGCCATGATACGTGCTGTGATTTAGAACATTAGATGTGTGAGCAAGCTAAAGAAAGCAGATAATAAAACAGCATTGCAATGTGTTTCAAAAATAACTAGAAGTCAGAAGTGCTGACTTCTATTACTATTTTTTTTGCTATAACTTTCTGGATTATTGTCAAAAAATAAAGTATGCCTCTCTTCCTTGCCCGGAAGGCAGAAATTGCTTTCAGAGCCACTTGGCCAGAGGAAAGGATGGTTCAAAGCAACAGGCTGGCCCACAGCACTTAAATATAGGCAACAGTATGAAATAAAGAGAGGTAAAGTAGGATATAGATTTCCATCATCAAGTTCTCAGAATGAGAGCCTGTTGTAAATTGGACAAAATCCATTTCTTCACTGCCAGTCATACCTGGCCAAAGAGTTCCCCTGATGCTCCTCTGCTTGTAGAGCAGGGAAGGTCAATTTGGCCTCATAAGGAAAGATTTGGATATTCTTGAACTGCTAAATGTCAAATAACAGTTGAGCAAACAAGTGACTTCCCAGGTTTGAAGTGCATAGTTTGCTGGGAACTGCCATCTGTTTTGAGCTACATTTTCTTCAGTCTTATTGAAAATTGAAGATTTATAAAACCTGCAAATATAAGTATTTATCCTCTGTCGCCAATGTCAGAGTCTTGCTCCTCTATAGCTCTAAGAAAGATACATCTGTGAAAAGGTAGGGCATGGTGACCATAAAACAGCCCATCAAGTGGAGACGGTTGTGCTTCATGCCCTCTTTGTGGAGGTGTAAGTGACTCCACAAAGTAATGGAGAATGAAAAGTCAAGCCTAGTGTTCTGAAGTAACTGAGGCACTCTGTTTTTAAAAAGAGCACATGGAAAAATAACACATAAAATCTATCACGGTTTTGCAGTTGATAATAAGAACAAATACCCTAATATACAGTTAAGTAATCATTTGGCTTCCAGTTACTTAATCCCCGTGCTTGTTTGCTGCTATGGGAGGGAGAGGTAAGACTCTGCGTGGGGTTTGGTGGTGCAGTTACCTTTCCTGTACAAACAAGGGCACCAGCAGAGCAGAGTTGATGGAACCACCACCAGCCCTTGTGCCTGGTCCCACCATGTCCCAGGCATCAGTCAAAAAAGCAATGCTGGGGCAAACCACTGCTCCCCATGGGTCATGGAGCCCTGATGCTGCTTGGATTTGCTTCCTCTTGCACAGCATAAAAGCTCATTATTGGGGGTGGGGGGGAGAGGGAAATAGTAGGAGAAGCAGCACTGTCTGGGATAGGTCTGGCAGGGAGGGAGGACAGACAGCAGAGCTGGTGTGGAGGCAGCAAGTGTTGCCTTTTATTGGAAGTGCAGGCAGGTGGACACGGATCTTTATCTTCTCCAAACTTGTTTTCTAAACATTATCAACTCAGATTACTGTCCACAAATTTCACTCCAAAACTTGAGTGTAATAGGCTTTTACAATGCAGTAAAGAAAGATATTAACTGGTTCGGGGATTGACTAGACAACCATTTACACCACTCTTTTATCAATATTGCCATAATTTGACACTTCTGAATGGAGGAGGATTGTAAAGTGCCTGCAGACCCTGTAAAACATATTAAATGGAGATTAGTCTTACTGCTTAGTTTAAGCCTAGTAAAAGATAATTAAATTGACTGATGCAGCTGTAAATCTCACTTTTATCAAATCCTTGCTCTCTTTGTCCTTACGATTTTACAGCATCATTAATGTTGTTGTGACAATATCATTAATCTCCTCTTGCTGTTCAGAAAATGAAAGGCAGCCAGCAGACACTATATAAATCAGCTCTCCTCTCACTGGCGTTATCTTTTCTCCCCTCTTGACTGTCATACAACTCAGATACACATTTTATTCCTGAGGTGATTTTATAAGCTGAAAATTAATTGTAAGTATACCATTCTGTTTCTTTCACTGCTGCTTGTCTGAAAAGGTTTTAATAGCTTTTGTGTGTGTGCGTGAAGCAGAAGGGGATTAGGAATAATTCATCCATGTTCTCCAGTGGTTTGTTTTGGTTTTATTCATTTAACTCTTTGTGTCAGCAGTACAAGACAAGAGACCATCAAGCCTACAAGTGGAGGTACACTGCTGTTTTGGGAATACTGGGAACTCCGGCTTAAGTTATCAGTGATGTATTTTTTTATTTTTCCTGGCTGGGAAGAATTAATTAGACAGGGGTGACTGATTCCTGGTTACGGAGTGAGGACTGGGGCTGATCTGGATATGGGCAGGAGGTGAACAGTCTGCGAGGGGAACTCATTGCCCAAGGCTTCGCACTTCTGCAGTCCCCAGCGGGCAGTATGGTTGTGGCAGAGAATTTAACTATATGGGCTCAGGCCAGCTATACTGCTTGGTCTCCAGGTTCTTTCACTGCGGACCTTTTTATATGCTAGTCTAGATGGAGCCACTGTATGTCTCATGTCATAGCTACAGAAAGCTGGGATGATGATAGGCATGGGATGCTCTAAATTCCTATGAAGTAGTGAAGATCCAGCAGGCTTTTAAGAGAAGACTAATAAAAAATCATCATAAAAGTGACCAAAATGCCTGCCCTGATGCTTCAGAGCAGGGACCAGAAGTTTTAGGGAAAACCTTTGAGGCATGCAAACCTCGTGAACTGCCTGAATGGGTGTCACACTGCCTCACCACTGTATCTCAACTCAGCATCTCCCCAAAATTATTCCAGCTTCCTTTCACTTTTTATGCTTTCCCCCCTCATGACTGTGTATGAACTATGCAGCCTGAATCATATGGGCTTTTAATTTCTAAACCACTTTGTTCTCCAGAAGAAGGTCACTCATCTACTTGAGATCTAACTGTGGACACTGAGTCATGTGCCTTAGGTTGGTCAAGGCACACAGAATCCCCTCTCTCAGTGTGAGATGGACAACATAGTCCCACCTCAAACAACAGGAGGCTTCAGATAAGTGAAGTTCAGATAACCACGCTGTCTGCCTTCTCCAAGGTCAGCTGGCTCAGCAGGGCTTTATCCACAGTTTTTACCTAGGATATTTACCCAGGACTAAATCCCTTCAAAGCTAGATTTGCACTCAGGCACTTCCCCTTGGGTGGTGGGTCTCATGACTGAAAATCTGTGAGGTCCTTCTGAAAAAAAATCCAACAAACCTCATAGTGTGACAGCCGACTGAAGTCAAGTGGCTCCTCCTAACAAGGGATGAAGTTTGCAGCTAGGCTATCCTCACTGGCCATTTTCTCTGGCTATCTGTATTTTCCTGGTTAATTCAAGGTCTGAGGCTGTCCTCCAGGTCTAATGAACAACTGGAACTGTGCTGTGCTTGGCTGAAGTCAATGAAATAAGTCGGGTATTTTAGCTCACTGTTTATGGGGGGAGAGCTTATGTAAAAAAAGTTTCAGAGTTCATAATGTCGTGTTTAAGTTACAGTGAAGCCTAAATATAGTGCTTTAATCATCAGCAGCTATAAATTCACTCCAGGATTTCTTTAACAATGTGGTTTGAAAGTCCAAAAGATAAGAAACACTTCGGCAGTGCAAATAGGCACAGAGCATGGGGTTTGCCCAGAGGCCATTACCCTAGTCAGGGCTGTGCTTACCTTTCCAGCTCCCAGGTAACTCAGAGGGAGAAAACAAGGAGATCCCTTCACCCTCAGCTCTTTCACATTATCGGAGTGGGTAACGTTTGCCCTCTGCAAAGATACAGGGCAGCACCAGCATCTCTTTTCTGTGTGGACCCTGCAGTTAAGCAACCAGGGTGATTCAGAGGTGGGTCCCCAAACTCTGCAAAGGGGATGGATTTATGACAAGAGTACATTAGGTAGCAATGGTCTGGGATGAAGGGGTGGTGAAAAGAAATGTGTAGTTTAGCTTGGGTATGCTGTGTGCTAGGTTTAGCTATATTCTTCTACAAGTGTATGTATAAAGGGGGCTCAATAATTTATATCTAGGAGCTGTGTAGTTAATGTCTGTCACGGAGTACTCTGTGATTGTGGAGGATTCATCTCGCCAGATGGCTGACTTCAGTCTTGCAAAATGTAGATATTTAGCCTTAAACTGATCACTGGAACAAGCAAGGGAGGTAGACAGGCATTTCCTGAGGACAGTTTATAAGAGACTAGGTTTAATAACCCCTTGGAAGTAACTAACTCTCTCCACAGACTACATAGATAGACATTTTACTTGGAGTAGATGTACGGCATAGTGTGGGTCCTGACAGCTAAAGAAATGACTAGGAAAGAGAAACCTCCATGAGCAAAACACAAGGACAACCATGCAGGACTCCCAGGTGTGGCACAGGCAGGTCCCTTCCTTTTGCTGTCTGCCAAGAATTTCTGTCACACATACAGACCCTGACTCACACTGCCTGGGGCACGCTGGGAAGGGTCCCTGAGTGGGCAGGTCAGTGGGACAGGAGATGGCCTCTTCCAAGTCAGGGGCTGGGTGTTCTCAAAGGGCTCTCACTGCTCAGAGACATCCTCTGAAGCCTTAGGGGACCTTCCAGCAAAGCCCAGCTCATTTTGCAGGTGCCGTGACCTCAAAAATCCCCTTTGCTGGGTCAGTAGGTGCAGATGTTTGAAAGTCCAAGGGCTGAGTTTTGCCAAAGTCCAGCTCTTTATGGTGCACAAAGGTCTGCTGCTGCAGCCGGGCGTCCTTGCTGCACCCAGGTGCTGCCCTGGCTCCAGTCAGGCAGAGAGAACAGAGCCCTCTTTGCCTTAAAAACCATTTGTTCCCAAGCAAAGCATTCCATTTTTCAAAACCTCCTATAAACCAAGTACCCAGCTGCAGCACTGGGTTGGGATGGCACCTGCAATGCTCAGAGGCTCAGTCTTGCAGCAGCTGGAGGGGCTCCAGCATCTGGTCCCAATCTAATGGCTCAGATTATCTGGAAACATAAATAGCAGAAGATACTGAGCGTTGTTACCCCTCAATAAAAGATGAACATTATTTGATTTTAATTATATTTAGTTCCAGTTGCTTCCTAATGATTAGCATTTGAAAGAGATGTCAACAATTTTTACTTTCTGTAAATGAAGGGTGATAGGATTTTATAGCAGAGTATAAAGATATCAGCTGGGAAATCTATGGCCATCAATGGCTTTATTTTTTCCCCTTTATCTATTGATATAGCCCTAATTTGACACTCGTCTCTTGAGGAAGCTTGTAAAGAGACTGCTGACCCTATAACGCAAGTTAAATTTAGATCAGTCTTGCAGCTCACTTAAGCCCAGTAAAGCGATAGTTAAATCTACTGTTGTGGCTGTAAACTCTCAAGTACCTGGATTTAGCTCTATTCCTGCCACAGGTGATACAGTTAGCTTTACATTGTCCTCTGTCCCAGGCCACTCCAGATGTGGAGTGGAGGTGAGCATCTGCCTGACCGTATTGCCCAGATGGTGCAGTCTCCTCTGGCCCATATACCCTTGTGAAACATTGGATCATCACTGCTACAAGTTGCTTCTGATTCTTGGCACAGATCTGCTATGACCATACTTATCTCTAAATTCAAACCCGAGGTTATAATCTAGGTCAAACCCATTCAGTTTATCAGAGAGAAAAGATAACTCTGCCCTGCTATTGGGGCTGACAACAAATAATTTTATGTTATCTTATCTTGGCTTCTACTTTTAAGTAGCATTAGTCATTTGGGAACTGAAGCTCTCAGACTTTGGCCAAGGTTTCATCATGTCTGTGCTGGGCTCTGTAGTGGGGAGAGCACAGACGCCCCTTTGCTTATGTTGCCCACGGGCCAAACACGCTGCAGTCCCATGGAGATGGTGCAGGCAGAGCTCAGCCACAGAGGAGAAAGGGAGATGGAGAAGAGTGTGATAGTCTCTCCCTCCCTCATAATGAACATTTTTTTGGCTCTGTCTCTGTATACCTATCGGAATAGGAAACCTAGAGCAGGGCAGCTGGCTGAAAGGAAGAGAAAGCCTTCTTGCAGCAGAATCTTGCATGTGCCACTTGGTTTGGAAAAGTATCTCTATTTTTTTCTTTGGTAGGGAAAGAGATCTAAACCCCCTCAAACTACTTTCACAGATACCGAAAGGAAAGAAATGCACATGAAAGAAATTCTTGCAAAGGAGAACAGGTTTCAGGTTTCATCACCTGGACTCAACAGGTGAATTATGAAGAAAAAATTTGAAACATCTTCAGTGCTCTTTGCTGCCTCAGTTCAAGTTTTGTCCAATATCTTGTTTGAATTTCAATCATTCTGAAAATAAATTTTCAGGCAAACATTGGATCACATTTTCTAGGAACAATTACTTATTACTTCTGTTGTTTTCTTGGCATTCATGGTTCTCTGTGAACCATTAAACAGATAACATTCTGCATGCTTTCTCACTGAAAAATATGTAAAAATTGTCAATGAGCAGCACTAGCACAGAACCATGCAGCACAAACCAGAATGGCTACTTGGTGGAGGTGCCTTTCTTGAACCTACAACCTGGTAAAAACGGGATTCCTCCCATCTGGTTTTATGCATGTGCCAAATGGAGACCTCTGTGTCTGAGCCACCATGTTGTTTTCCTTGTGTAGTCATGGGAAGGAACTTGGCTCCTGCCACATTCCAGCCAGACAAGTCATGATAGGAAAGCACTCAGTGCAATAAGTTCCTTCTCACCGCATGGTCTGACTTCTTTCTTCATTACACAGACAGATACTTGGAAGAGGGTTCTGCTGAAAGCCTTCGAGCTGGAAGTATAACAGAGGCTGAGCAAAGGAGGTATTACAGGCACTTTTCTGTCCTTTGTTTTCCTTTGGCATTTGCCACTAACAGTATCTGCTAGAGGCAAGAGGAAGATGGAGTTTGTGGCTGAATCTGGATAACTGGTCTCCAGTTCTCATTTTCTAAATTAATTAACTGGTTCAGTAGCATCCACCTTTGGTTCGATGCCATCCTGGTGAGACTGTCGTGTTGCATCTCTGCCCTGCTTAGATGTGTGCTGTCCTGAAGTACCCACATAAGAGGAGGAGTCCAATTTTCATTGAACTCCCCCTAAATTTAGCAACATGCCTATAGGTTGCTACATGCCAGACCAGCCTCTAAACTACCCCCAGAGGCAGTGCTGTAGACAGGGTAGCAGTGCAGCCTGTCCCAAGGCTACTACTCCTCCTCCAAATCAGTAGCTGAGCCCATTGACAAGATCTCTGCTGATGCTAGGTGTGTTACACACTCGGTGTGCAGCTGAATGCTTAAATGTGGGTGTCTTAATCTTAGGCCAAATGCTTTAATTGTAAAAAAGGGGATAACTAACATAAATGCTATATAGCACTCCAATTAATGGCTATAAATTGGAGGGAGTGGAAGACTTAGATTAAACATTAGGAAGAAATTCTTTGCAAAGAGGGTGGTGGGGCACTGGCACAGGTTGCCTGAAGTTGTGGTTGCCCCAGCCCTGGGAAGTGTTCAGGCCCAGGCTGGATGGGGCTTTGAGCAGCCTGATCTAGTGGGAGGTGTCCCTGTCCATGGCAGGGGGGTTGGAACTGGATGATCTTTAAGGCCCCTTCCAACCCAAACCATTCTATGATTCTATAGAAGTTTTTGGCGTCCAATCCTTGTACCAAATGTTTTGCAACACAGCCAACTCTACGTTGTGAGGTGATGAGTGAGGTTCATACTGTTCATATGAGGACCATGACACATACAAGCTTATTTCCAGGCTGTTGTTTGAAGTTACTGAGATTCGGGATGACACAATGAGACACACAAGCCCTCCAACACGAAGCCCCTGACAGGCAGGGGCCGCTGCCGGAGCATCCAGAGCATCCAGAGTGTCCAGAGCGTCCAGAGCATCCAGAGCATCCAGAGCAGCCTGGGCCGATGCTGCCACCCGGCGGGGACCGCAGCTCTGCCGAGAAAACAGAATCATAGAATCATAGAACAACCAGGTTGGAAGAGACCCACCAGATCATTGAGTCCAACCATTCCTATCAAAACAGCCCAGGGAACTCCTGGCCACCTTTCTCGACTGGTTGTTTCTACTGTTATAATCCCTGGAAGCGTGTCACGGGGCTGGGTGCGGAGGACGTACGGCATCCTGGGGGACTGGGAGTCCCTAAAAGTTGAGGATTAGAAGAAAGAGTGCGCCATGAGAATGAATCATGTTATTTTATAACTTTCAAGAGATGGGGAATGGCAGCAAGTTCCTGCCCGGCGCAGGAAACCCGCAGCCCCCACTGAAACAACAAACCCCCAGATTACCCTGAAGAACAAATATGAAGCACTGCAGGTGGAATCCATCCCCAAGGGTGAAGAAGAAGGCTCCCACAGCCTAGAAACATTCCCTAGGCTGCACCATCCTCAAACAAACATAAAAACATCCTCCGTAAAAAAAAGAGAGAGTGATTGTCTTAGAGGATTCCTTTCTAAAAGGAACAGAGGGACCCATCTGCAGACTGGACCCACTCCACAGGGAGGTCTGCTGTTTACCAGGGGCATCAGTGAAGGAGGTAACTAGAAAACTTCCTTCCCTGGACAAGGAGACAGATTATTACTCTCTGATAGTATTTCAAATAG
The DNA here is from genome assembly GCF_032191515.1 of Phaenicophaeus curvirostris. NCBI lineage: Eukaryota > Metazoa > Chordata > Aves > Cuculiformes > Cuculidae > Phaenicophaeus > Phaenicophaeus curvirostris. The sequence continues at coordinate 187,591,903 of NC_091392.1, forward strand.
GCAATGATGACACACAGCGCAGAAAGCAGAAAGCCATCAAGAGAGAATTCTGGGGAGAATGATAGAGGGCTCTGGGGCACAGGTAGTGTTTAGCTCCATTCCAGCACTAAGGAATGAGGAGCAAGAGAACAAAAAGAAGGATTTGATTAATACCTGTCTCTGTGTCTGGTGTGAGGAGAGAGGCTTTGGGTTCTCTGATCATGGGGTGGCCCACACACCCCTAGGCTTTCTTACTACGGATGGGGCACGCTTGTCTCCTAGGGGGACTAAAGTCCTTACTAAAAATCTAGCTAGGCTCGTAAACAGAGCTTTAAACTAGATGTAAAGGAGTAGGATGACGAGACCAGGCTAGTCATGGTTTAGTGATTGATGGGAATGGTTGGACTTGATGATCCATTGGTCCTTTCCAACCTAGTGATTCTATGATTCTATGATTTTGCCGGCGTGGTACTTTGAATACAAGAAGAAGGAGACAGCTTGACAGCTGCTGCCAAAGCAGAAGCGAGGAGCTGGGCTGTGTTTGTGCATCAGGGATGATCCTCCATGCAGAGACCTGCCACATTGCTGCTTCGCTTTGTGGCTTCGAAGCATATATCCATGCCTTCTTTCTTCAACCCACACCTCTGCACCTGGCAAAAGTGAAATCAACCTGCCTGTAAAAGCCTTTGCATTTGTGAGCTAGTTTCCCTTAGGTCTTTCACTGTCCCCTAAACAGACGTGGCTTCAAGAAAGGACAAATTGTCTCTTCTTGGTGTCTTTGTGTCCTGTGCCAGGGCAGTTGAAGCTACCACCTATCAGTCACCAGGATGATACTCATTGCTCCTGTCTGCACAAATGAAACCAATGTTTTTTATCTTCTGCATCAGGGGACACATGATGGAACCCTTTCCCTTGACCTTGTCTTTCTGCTTCTGCTTCTCTGCAAGGCATGAGCGTGTTACCTCAGTGCTGTGAGGTTGGTGGCCCAGCAGCCCTTCATCAGCCCTGCAATTCCCAGCTTCTGTCTTCAACAGTCCTGCTCCTGTCTCATCACCATCACTGATCACAAGGGAGAAAAGCAGAGGATGTAAAACACCCCAATCAGGGACATTATAATGAGAGGAGGGAGCACAGCAAGGCAGGCGTGCTCTCTGAAAGCAGCTCAGAGTTAGACACCGTCCCATGCTATTTGAAGACATAATAAAATTCAATGCATTAGCCTTTCAAGACTTACCAGCGCATCTTCCCTTGGCTACCTTCAGAAACACTTTTAAAATATTGAAAATCCCACAGAGCCTTCACTATGAAACTTTAATGGAGACAGATTCTCTGAGCCAGCTGAGAGGATTTCTCTGCAGCATGTATTGCTGCATTTCTGTCAATTTACTGCACTTCTTTCTCCCCAGCATCTTTCTTTTCAGCATCTTTCTTCTCTGTTTCAAGTGCTAGTTCTGTTCTTTCTTTCATTTTTAATTTCCCCACCCCTCAACTTAACTTTAGGCTAGATCTTTTCCATGTATTTTTCCCTCTTTGTCTTCTGTTATGCTTTACATCATCTCTTTCCTGTGGCTTTAGATGAGCACTTTTTCTTCTGCCTCTTTCTGGGTTTCCGTATTTTCTCTGACAACCAAGTTTGCAATGAGTTGAATGGGTCAAAATGACCGGAGCAAGACATCCTCTGCCAGAACACTGCAGCTCCCGAGAACATCTAGCTGCTCAGTAAAATGTGACCAAACAGAGTTAACCTTAGTTACAGGGAAAGTCTTCCAGTGCCTGGCTCACTCTGAGTGACGCTCTTCATATCACTGGTCAGACATCTCATCTGAGTTTAGGTGACTGCAATAAGGCATCTGTCCCTGAGGAACTTGTCTGATACCCTTTAAAATCAAAGGCAAGAAATAGGCACTTTGGAGAGTGATTCACTGGACAGCTTTTAGTTGTCTGTTTGTTTCTCAGATAATCTTCTGCTTTCTACGTAATCTATTCCACAGTGCCTTAGACAGCAACTGTTTAGATTATCTCACTTCTAGCATTTTCTTTGAATACACATTATTCAGCATGTTTATTGAGCTATGGACATTAGACGTGCACACAATATCCAGAGAGTGCTTATAAGCTATATACCATGTAGTACCATATAGGTTCATGAATGGCTGATCAAAGGTGTATTATGGTGTGGTGGATGGAAATCTTGTCACCAGTGGAAAGGCTGCAGCAGATGGACCTCAGGTGCTCTCCTCAGTGCCCTGTGTCCTGCAGTACAGTGTTCCCAAGAGCATCAGTCTCCATAAGTCCTATCTCACATCTGTCAGTCCCAAACAAATGCCTTGGAAGCAGTAGGATGGTGTCACCATTCATGTGTAGTCACCTGCATCTCTTCTCGCGCTCATTCCCATGCAGGGGCAGCTATGCAAGGACCGGGGGACAGACCCTTCTAAGTGCTAAATCCAGGGTGGCCCTGTCTGCCTTGAAGGTACCTGGCAGAGCACCCAGGAACACCACCCAGGGGAGATGTTCAGCGAATTACTTTTAGACATCACATCTCTTAGATCCCATTCCCTGCATCTTGCATACTAATTTCCAAGCATGCTTTAACTACTGTGGGTGATATAATAAGCTATATTTTTTTCCCTAGCATTTGCTATAATTTTATCAAAGATACATTGTATCATAAATTAACATTCTGCTCTGTTATTTAAAAAAAGTTAACCTTCCACTTTGTCATTTAATAAGTAAAAATTCTGTTCAACATCCCACTGTTCTCACTTAACCATGCATAGAAAATATTGCATCTTTGGTTTTTGTATCCAGCCAACAAAGAAAGCTACAATCACCTTTCTGGACAAATGCTAAACTTCCATTTGTCCACACAATCAAGTTCAGTTCACAGATACTAAATATATCTCTCAGATATAGATATTCCTTGACAGCATGTCTACAAGGTTAAGAGGTGTTTCTGTAGAGTCACAGTCCAGACACTCTTCTGATGAATAAGGCACTTATCCACCTTATGGAGGCGGGTTTTAGTTGTTGTATTTGTTCTGAACACTCTTAGACTGGAAAACCAAACTTGCTGAAGTTGTTGTGAAGGCACAAAAAATCCTTCCTCTTCCTCAGCTAATGCAGCCCCTGATCTGAAGCAGCTGTCACTATTTCAGTCCTGAAACCACTTCACAGTCTTGTCAAAGTGCTGTGGGTTGACTCGCAGCTTCATTTCTCATTGATTCTGTGGAGACAGCGGGGCTGGCATCAGCCAAATAAAGAGAAAGGATAAAAATTAAAGGAACTGATGAAATGAAAGGAAATGAGTGGAGAGTGTTTAGCTCATTTTCAGTGGTGTGGAGACCGAAGACAAAACATCAGCATTCCTTCTGTTATTTGTTTCCTTGCAGAAAGACTTCTTAGAAGGGAGAGGCCCCACACCAGAAGGGAGAAAATCTGTCATTGTAGGAAGAAATGGAGGCTCAAATCACAGAAACAATCCCTGAAGCATGAGGAACAGATGGATTGAAAAGACATTAAATGCTATCTGAAAACTTTTGATGTTTATTCAGGCTGATACCTTAAGAAATAATTAGTAACAAACTGGTATGGCAGGCCTTTATTCCATCAAACAGATGGAATGATCCAAGCACTAACTCGGTAAGAAATTTCTTCATGCTGACAAATTCCTCTTTGTTCCCAGGCAGGCAGGCAGGCTAGGGGAAAAGTCACACGACAGGGAGGAAAAGCTCAATGGAAATTCATCCATTTCATCTAGGTAGGAGTTGCTTCACCAAGCTGCAGTCATCTGGAAGATGGTCACTAGATCAAGTGGTTCTGGTATGTGGGCAAGAAAGCTGGCCAAGACATGACATGGGAATCTAGAAGTGCCTCTTTGTTCCTCTTTGCTGATGAAGGAACCCAAGGCTCAAACAATCAACTTAGGTGGATTGCAATGTCCATCTGACCATTCGACACCTTCAGCCTATTTGAGCCAAATTTGACAGTGATGTAGAGACCGCAAGCGTCTAAATCTCACAGATTTAGTGATGATCAGTGACTATGAACTGGAAAGACAAATTGATGCACACAACGAGGGAAAATCTTGAGTAATTGAAGCCTGATTTCTCCCTAGGGCCATCAGCCATTTGGCAAGTCAACATCCGCACCAACTGAGCATTATGAAGAGAAGTTGCTCCACACCATCCCCAGCACCTGCTGCCACATGCATAGGACATTTAGGAGGGCTGCAATGTGGACAGCATGATGTGAGAGCTGGGAAGGGGACCAGGAGTGGCTGTGAAAGAGCTTCCTCCAAGGAAACCAGCATTTCTTAGTGTCACTGTTCCTGGAAAAGCCTGTTTAATTATTAAGGCTTTGCATACGTGTAAATTCCTGTGTTATTTCTCTACCTCTTGATCACAGTAATAAACCTTTGAGCAGACCTGGTATGTGCCAGACCACTGTGTCTGTATTGTCTGTGAGAATGATTTCATGATAATGGCATAGGTCCATAAGAAGCCATCTAAAAATATAAAGCTGCAAAAAAAGCAATTAAAACTTAAATGAGCAATCTCAAAGCTCCCACAAGGGATATAAAGGAATGCCAGATGCCTTCCCCTGAATTCCAGATTATCTCAAAGGATTTAGAAATAAAAATGCTAATAATAATAACAGTCAAGAAAGCTACCAGCTGCAGAATATAAAATTGCTAATAATTACCTGAGCTCTGAGATGAGTAACATTGTTAATAAGGCAAAAACATTGGCAGACCTAATTCCAAACAAATCCCTTTGTATTAAAAAAGGGAGATTAACAATACGGGTTATGCAATTTAAACGGGAGCAGAGACAAATTTCTCTCTTAACATGTCTTGTAGAGATACCAGTTCCTTCTGTTCTCCTTACAATGATAATCTTCATTCACAGTCTGCATCCAGAAAAGTGTCTCCAGATGATGACATGGCCCAGAAGATGGGTCATGTGGCTCCATTGCTACATGCAAAACCAGTAGACAAAAATGCTGTCTGCCTGACACTGGAGGTGATGGTCTGCCTGGTGGGTGTGAAGAACACCTGCAGCTTGCAAAATGCCAGTCCCCAGCCTGGATCTGAGCCCACCTCCTCCTAGACTTCTGCTGTGTCAGTGCCCGTCGTCTTATGTGCACCTATACAATGGACTTATACATATTTTATATGTCTTATATCTTATATTTGTTTATAAAAATTCTCTCATGTTACACGTAAGAAAGTTTATGCTAGAGAGACAGCCCAGGTTGAAACAATAAATCCTCAGAAGTTAGGAAGTGCCAGAATTCAGACCGTCTGAAAAGATGTCAGTCTAGGATGGTAGAGCTGAACCAGAAGCAATCCTCTGGGTTTGGAGGACTGGGCTTGAGATGGGCCTGCTAGATAACAGAGGTTGAGGGCAGCTTAAAGGCCAAATGGAATTTAAAAATTACCTGAGTATTTTAATTTAAAAATTTATTGGTTTCATGTGTATACTTTTTCTTAAGTAATAGATGAACTCAAATGCAGCAAAAAGCACTGAAAGCAGAGATGTAGTGAATGGATATAATCCATCTTCAGCCATGTTTTACTTTTTACAGGACTTAAGATAACTGAAAAGAAAACAAGCTCTGTATTCTCTTATTTTCTGCTGTGGTTTCCTAAGTTTTAGAAAGGACACTTGAATAACTCCACCTCCTGCCATCTCACAAATTGCTACTATTTCCATTTTCCTTGTGCCTTTCATTACATTCAAATTGCCACAAAAGCAAGTAAAAGTTTTGAGTAAAAACAAGAATTTTCTTAATCACACCCTGAACACGTGGTAAATCTGTTGGCTAGCACAGAGGAGTCCCAGTGCTCAGCTGGTGAAGAACTTGCAACTTGTGAGAGCAGGAATGAGTTAACAAAGGGTTCTACCCTTGCCCTGAAATTTCTCCTTTCTTCCTGCGCAGCCAGCTGTGTTTTCACCTCCAGGTTGTCCAGGCTTGCTTTGAGGTTTGGAGCATGCAGTGGTGAGAAGGGCTGCCTGCTGCTCCAGGCTGGAGCTCCTGCCTGGACAGCAGTGATGTACAGAGAGCAGTAATTGCAAGGAGGTCAGGAAGCTACTCATACTACTCAGAGAAGAAGCTGGGAAGTCTTTACAAGCTAGACATATTTAACCTTCCATGTTAATCAGGAGATGTGAGAAACCTGTTATCTTTTTCCACATGTGGCCATCAGCCACAGCACAGGGCAGAGAGAAATGAAATAGAGCGACTTTTTAAAATGGTGATTGACATTTGGGAAGCAGAAATAAGTCCCGTTTCCAAGAGAGACATGTCTGCTTCTTGTATTTCATATATAGAAATGAAGCACAAACCATCAATAAAGAAATGCAGCCTGTGCCAGTTTTCATGTACAGAAGCAGGCTCAAAATAAATGGGGGGAAAAAAAAGATTTTTAACTTCCCATTTTGTTTGTTTTCCTTTCAAAACATTTTCCTTGCTTGTGAAAGTTATTGAGCTCTTCTATGTTTGCTTCTAAAAAAAAAATGTAATGCTTCTCAGAGCACTTTGACAGTGTGGTATCTCTGGACAGTCTCTCTGCACTGGAGTGAATTCCAGGCATCAGACAGACAGCCCAGCAGGCAGCTGATCAAAGAGCACTGAGAGCGTTGAAGCGGTAACATTCCTACCATATATTATGGGAACAGACCAAAAGTGTCACATGCCAATAATACCTCATCTTCTCCAATCATAACCTGTAACTCAAGAAAATTACAGGTCTTTTTCTGCCTCTGTGTTTTCATACCATTGATAAATAACAAGAATAAATATTCCTTCCATCAATGACTTTTTTAAACTAAAACAATAGTTCAAGTTTGAACTGTTGAAGTTGAAATTGTTCCTTATTTTCCTGCTGTTTCACAAGAGCAAGTAACATCTTGATGGAAATTCCTCCTCATCTGTACCGTCTTCCAGCTAATGCACAACTCATCCTCCTTGAGCAGTTTCTAATGTTCTCACATACACCACTGTTCAAATCCAAAGGCATGAAGAGTGCATGTCCAGTATGGGTTTGTGTCTTAGCTTATATCTGATACTTCAAGCGAAACTGTTTCCCAAGGCATTAGGTTTTCCCTCCATCATTCTGTGTACATGTTTCAAACTGATATTGCAATACCTGTTCCTTGATTCGCTGTCACCTTTCGAACCTGCAGTAATTTTGCTTGTGCAGCTGGATACTGCTTACAGAACCGAAATTCCCCATTAATGCAGTGCAGAAGGTGTGGAAGTCCTTTCACTGGTCTTCAACTTCTGAAAGTTGCCGAGTTGTCACTCTGGGCTTCCTTCAGGGGCACTGACCTGTTTGTTGACCTTCTGCAGGATGTTATGCCCTAAAGGTGCCTGTTTCTTCTTATAATTATGAAAGGAGCTTCCTTACAGCAAAAAGCAATCACTGTTTTGCCACATATGAGGTACCACCACTAAGACATACAGACCACAGTGCCCAATGGGGAAGCTGTCTGCATCCCCTGCCTCCTTACCCTGCATTTTCACAAGTATTCCTCTCTCATCACCTTCTTCCAGGTCATAGAATCACTAGGTTGGAAAAGACCTTTGAGATCATCAAGCCCAACTGTACCAGGTTTTTCTGTCTCCACAGCTTTTCCCCTAATGAGGGTGAGATCCTTTAGTCTACACAGCCCAAGGATGCTGCTGCAAGGCAATCTCAACCAGACCACCCACATTAAGTCTGGGGCAGGAGAAAAACACATACTGCTACAAGACCATGACACCAGGCTACCAGCTCACCATCTGCTGCTGTGACTGGCCAACTGTCTTGTGTGGTGGGAGCAGATGAAAGACGTGGCATTTGTCCTGTCCTCCCCCCAGCCAGACCTGAGCAAGCAGAAAAAAGGAGCTGCTTAGCCTGGCTCTGGAGTAAAGCTGGGTAAGCAGGTCCTGCTCACCTTCCCACTACAAAGACTTGGTGGCAGGGTCAGACACTATTCCTTCTCTGGAAAGAAATCAGGTTAGTAAGGTTTGATGTCACATCTTTATACAACCATTCCACTTCAAAACAAATGTGATTTTTATCAAAGTTTTAAAATCTGGAGCAACAACTGTTTGATTATTAGCACTGATGCTCTTGTTTGCATTATTTTGTCAGTACTGCCATGATGATCCCAGTCTCCTCCTTCACAGGTTGTATTGCTGCCTGAGCAGTAGCAACCAAGCCCTCTCCCATCTGGATCAGGAAGATGTGTTGTTCTGCCAAGGCTGCATCCAGTTCCCGCTGCAATTAAGCAAACCCTTCCTACTGGCTGTGAGCAAGTTATATCCTTCCTCAGAAAACAGACTGCTCTGGTGCTGTTAAAGAGTATCTGTCTTTACCACAGTGAGGATTCAGCTAGGACCAATCCACATCCCAGCAGTGTGGGATTTGGCCCTAAATCTTCACTCCCCCAGCAAGTCTCAGGTGGTTTTCAGTCCCTCCTGCACATGCTCTTCATTTTACCTAATAAAAAGTTTGGAAACAACAGGAGTCCAGACATTCCTCTCCTGAATAAATATCCTCTCAGTAAGCATGGAGCCGTGCTTCTTCCTTCCCCATTTTCCCCCTTGAGGGACACACCACCTCCTGTGATGGTCTGTAGGCACTTGCCAAAGTGCAAAACCTCCTGCAGTCTGAGTGAATTCTCTCTACTGCTGCATGATACAGGTGCTACGCCAGGAAGGATGACAGCTGTGAGGGGCTAGGGTTGTTCCTCCCTGCCCCACTCTGTCTTTTCTCTGTGTTCAGTAATAATTCAGTCTGAAATCAAATCACAGCTAGTCCAGACTTGTACCGTCTCAGATGGCAGCCCAAATGGAGAAAAGTCATACCAGGCAATAATATTGGATATTTGCAATGAAAGACAAAAGTAACCAGACAGTGACATGAAAGCACATCATGTTTTGTTATGACAAGAGTTTTAAAAAGAGATTGGTTTCTTGCTAAAATGCTTTTTTTTCCCCCAGGCACCTCAAAGGTTCAGCCACTAGATGTAGCAAAAGCTCTCTTAAAAGTTGTCTAATGTACTTTGCTGTTTTCCTCTTCCAGCAGGAAAAAGACTAAAATTCAACAAATAAGTAGGGTTGACCTTAGATACAGAGCAAAAGTGTCCAGAAGAAATAGCACTGATGGCAGGCAGCATTGTGTAGGGCACAAAAGGTCTCTCCATTAAAAAAAGAAAATATGCAAATAGGTTTGGATTATCACGCTCAAATGTTCCTTGCTTAGAAAACTCCCTTCACACCAGATTCTTCCTTCTTCAAAGTAATCCCAGGTGTTTTATTAGACTTGCATATGGGAATTAGCCAAGGGGAGTCCAACACCCACTCAGGTTGGTAGCTGAAATGCCAGAGGGATTGGGGAGCTCAGGGTGTGTTACTGATGTGTTTCAGCTCTTCCATGAACTGTGCTGGACTCTAGAAGGAGGTATTTTTAGATAAAAAAAAAAGAAAAAAAAAGCAAGAATTAAATACAATAAACCACAAATAAGACAACATCCTTTGTTTAATTTGCTTATAGGACTAAACAAACTCTAAGAATCTTCACAGAAATGATCTGTGTGGAAAAAACAAATGTCAAAAAGAATCCGTAAGAGGGGGGTTTAGGCATTTTCAGTGACATCTTTGAGAAGCCTGTGTTGATATTGTGATTTTCCCATCGTGACGTACCCTAAAAGAGCAGATTAACCCAGGCTAGACATAATCATTAGGAAACAGATGGCCACAGTGCCTTAAAGCAGCTCATGTACTGATGGAGTGAGGCACATCCGGCTCATGGGAGCACCTTGAAGAGAACAGAAGCTTCAAGATTTACAAGGGAGGTCAGGACAACTTGTGCTTAGAAAATCCTAGGGGCATGTCAGCAACATTACACAGAGTCTGAAGGATATCAGATGCACAAGTGTATAACAAGGATGATTTTGTTTGTGTCATTTTCATCATTACTCTGATTTCTCATCAGTTTTAAGCTTACATCCACGTGCACCACATGTCATGCCTTCCAGGCACCACAGCATGAACTGGAAAGAAAGTTAACAAGGTGTTATAAACTTATTTGATTACGTAGAGTAAACATATTTATCTATGTGTGTTAGAAAGCTCATCAAACAGCAGGTTCTGCCATGGATTATACTGCTCATCATCTCATGTAGCACTGGAATCCAAAAAATCCTTGCAGAAAGCCAGCCTTTCAGAGAAACCAGATGACTAGACATCCACACATATTGTAGAGCGTAGGTATTCAGCCACTAGTCTTTCAACTTTGGGTGAGGGAATGGGAGTTCAGTGGCTTGAGAAAGGCTCTTGGACTGTGGTGATGGGATTGCAGACACAGGGTGTACCCCATCTCTTGGGAGAAATGTAGTCTTGTGATGAAGCACCATGAACCCTCCCTTGAGGTGTCTAAGTCACCCTGTTGCTTACAGGGTGTCTGGGACCAGGGGGGATGGGTAGGTGTTTGCAGGCCAACTGAAACACTGAGCGCGGCTCATAGATAAACAATGCTAACATATAGCTATGTTGTTATTTATTCATCCTATGCCAAATTCCTAACTAGAATTTGGGAATATTTTTCTCCTTCCTACAGGGTAAATTAGATCATGTCTTCAATAGGACATGAAACACATTACTTTGATGGAACTCAAGAAATGTGTAAATACAAAAGCCAAAACTACATTTATATGTATCGAAAAAAAACAGCAGAGCTCATAGAAGCACACATGGAATGCAAAGTTTGATTTTTTTCAGGGTATTATTTCTATTATAATGACACATCACAATTCTTGCCACGAGTGCTGTAGGAGATCTTCAAAACTGGTTAACCCATGCAAGCAAATAGAAATTGGTTTTGTGCACAAATGGTTTTGTGCATCACTAACATGATGCCAACATTTACAGCCATTCAACCCTTGTTAAACTAGGATTCCTAGTAGTAATGTGGAATAGCACATGGATATTGCTAATAATATGTCTCAGAGCTGGTCGTTTATATGAATTGCAAATGGTTGACATTTTAAGAAAAGGATTTTAACCACTCAGGGGCTATTTTTATTTAAGTAGCTGTCAGCGTCTCTAGTTCATCTTTCCTCCTACAACCAGTCAGTATGTGTTCAGGTTACCGATGCTGTACTGGATGTTGCTGTGTAGAGATTTATTTCTGACCCAGCTGTGTTGGAGCTGTCTCGTGTTAGTGCTGCTCACAAGTTCATCTCTGCCACACGTGAAATATTGAGCAGCTCTCAGGCACTTATTTCTGCATAAGAACACACATGGGCTTATCACTGTGTTATTGCCCTCATTAATGTTAATAGCCTATAAAGGTCCTCCACCTTCCATTCTCCCCATTAATCAACAGTGGTACTTGGCCTATTAAAAACTATGAGGGAGAAGAGAGGAATTCAGAAAATAAAATGGCCTCTGGGACAATGAAACAACACCAATAACATCCCTGGAGTCCAGCATTGATGCAAAACACACAAAAGTGGTGAAGGCAATGAAGATTGAGAATTAATGTTGTTGTTAACTGGCTTGCACGTGTTCCAGACCTTCCTCTGCCTCCTCTCCACAGCTCCTCTCCTCAAGATATTTTCTTTTTCTTCTGCCTTCTTTCTGTGATTCCCCCATATACCCTAGCGTTTTTCATCATGCTCTGCTTTGCTGTATTTTCCCCTCCCTGTCTGCCACTACTTGCTTATCACCCATAGCCTCTCTCTGCCACACCACGGGCCGTGCCCAGAGCGGATTGGTGGCTGTCCCCACAGCTCAGACAAGTCAGGATTGGACACACCACTTCGTACATCTTGTTAGACTGGCAAAAGGAGGCTCCCTCATCCTGGCCAGTGACCCACATTCTGCCCACAGAGTGCAACAAACAGGCCATGCGAGGTTGATGTGGATGGATTGAAGCCAGTCTGCAAAGCAGGATTTTTAAAATGCTGGCAATCATGCCAGTTCGATAACAAAGATTTTTGCAAACATACAAGTCATAATCCTTAGTGTCTATACAAATAGTTGTACCTTCTTGGACCAGTGGAGGGTGATGTGCTTATGTTGGAGGTTCAGAAGAGCATTGTATGCTTTTGGAGTATTTCACCTCCAGTACTTTTCCTTTCCACTGTGAGCATAAGAGGACTGATGTGACGTATCACCTCCTCGAGATGAGGGGTGGCCGCAGGTGCATCTGGTAGGTGGCCACGGCACAGCTTCCTTACCACATAAACTGCAGCTTCTAGACAGAAGTTCCCTCTTCCCTGCGGAGGCTTTGCCGTGCTGCACATCGTAGCCAGGGCAAAAACACCAGGTTGTGGGCCAGCATCATGAAAGGAGTAACTCCCGGACTAGAGCAGCAGCAGCAGCAGTCATGGAAGGACCAGAAACATCTGAAACTTCTGTTTCTGCTGAAGAGTGATTACAGCTTTGTGTTTATGTGATAGTGCAAAAGGGGGTGAGATGGTAAGATGTTGACACAGATGCCGCCCGAACTAGATGAGGTGCCAGGAACAGAAGTGTTGAATCAGCACCATACTCCGATATTTCCTGCCTCAAGGAAAACATGACCAGAAGCAAGATATTTGCTTTGTTCCAGTTCTCCCTAGCTATTTCCTCTGACCATCAGAGCCCACAAGAACGTTATTCTTCAGGACATCCAATCTGTTCTGGTTGCTACTAACAATTTATATCCCGAAGCCTTTTAAGTACTACCTGTGATGTCATTACTTAATATAAACCTGCTTCAGCAGTCCCTCTGTGTCCAAGACACTGCCATTAATCTAGAAAACTACTACTGGAAAATACCAGCACAATCAACCCAAGAGAAATATGTCCACTCATCTGATGCATAGAGGATAATGAAGTTTCTTCCCAAGGTCGGCCATCACAATAATGTTAGGAGAGCCTCATTTTGTTCAGGTGAATGTCACATTAACAACTTGATGGAAGACCACAGAACATATATAACTTCTTTTAAATAAGGTAGAGACGAGTAATCCTTGATGTAAAAATGTAGAAAGTACAAAAAATGGTATCTTTTTTTTTTTTAATTTAGACAGATACTCTCTGCCAGAATCTCTAGGTTCATGGGGATATTTTTTGAAGGCGAAGAGGGTAGAAAAGTGCCCTTGATTCATATGTAGGATATACAGCTGCTTTGAATCCTGCTTCATTCATTTGTATATCTGTCCACTTCTTTAAACTAGAAGATCTAAATGCAAATACAAACAGCTCATTCTATAATGTTAAGTAGTGATGGCAAATCAGTGTCCAGAGACACATTGTACAATCAATCTGAAAAGTTAGTTATGTAAAACCCAAACCAGTCTTTCCCCTTCAGATGGAAAGGTTTATCCCCTGCAACAGTGATCTAATATCACATTTGTCATTATTGACTTTCTGTGTCAAGCCAATTCTGCAGGGACGTGCGCTATTAAGCTCAGGGATGAAATTTTATCAGTCAGGAAACTATGTAGTGAAATACTTTATCCATAACATCTTTGTTTGTCTGAAGAATAAAAAGAAATGTGCTCACTCCCTTGAAGAAAGCATGTTTATCAGTAGTGCCTTGTCTTGCTGCAAATGTGAAGCTGTATGCAGAGTGTGAGGGCCGGCCTGCCCATGGAAGAGGATGGGAAAGACAGGAGAAATGGCGATTGAATGATGCTGTTATGCACTCAGGCTGGGCTGTTCTGTTCAGCCAAGTGATTGGTCTCCTCCACCTTATTCTTGTTAAGCTACATCACCAGTTTCATAAAAGGAGAAGAGGCCAGACTCAGGATGAGGGATTATTTTAGGAACTCACTTTCAAGACTGTGCCCTCAAAATTCCTGCAAAGTTGCCAGCCCACCTGCAAACATCTGAATTGCTTCACCTCACTGCGTGTGCCCTAATGCTGGCCTTGGGCTGCCTCACTGTGCCAAATGGAGACAAGCAGGCATCACCTGAAAGTGTCACACTGAAGTATCTTTCCACTTGTCTTGGGATAAAAACAGTCCCTCCTGGAAGCGTGTGTTCCTTTTCACTGACTTTAGAAATGTGTTGGCATGACAAGCTTAGACTTAGGCAAAGAACTTAGACTGTGTTGGTTGAGGTCCCTCCCCATGTAAATCTGTGATTCTCCTACAGGCATATTTGTTCCTAGCAGAATGCTTTACTAGGGCTTTGATGTCCTGCATTGGTGCCCTCAGAAGCAGGTCAGGTTGAGCAACTTAATGCCTGCCACGTGCCTGAGTTCTGTAAGAAGCTGTACCTCACTCTGCTTGTTCCCATAGGTGCCAGGCTCTCTGTAATACATGACAGCCGGAGATTTTTTCTCCAGTGGTGTAAATTGGGACTAGGAATTACACCAAATTTGAGCTGTCACACATTTCAATTGATTCCTTCCTCTTACCTTTGAGAGGCTCTCATCAGGCTCCCTATGTGCAGAGAAATTAAGGGAAAGTGGTGGGGGGGGGGGGATGACAGAGTTTGGTGGTATGATTAATTCTCTCCCAAGACAGACATTTGAAGGAGACCTGGCAAGTTGTCTGTTTCTCCTTGCTGACTATGAAGGAAGCCTAAAGCTACACTGAGGATATCTGCATTTAGCAGGGTGTAAAGCACAGAATACATGTATATGTAATGTGTGCTATACTAAAGGAATTCAAAACTATTGTCTTTAGCTAATAATTCTTGACAAAATAGATGAAAGCTGGAATCTTGTCAAATCTAACCTTAAATTCTAGGCCTTTGGCTTATTTTACTTTAAAATGCATTACTTAGTGTATTCATGCAAAAATAACAGCACAGCAAGTGATCAGTAGCATCTGTGACTAATTGCAAACAATCACAACATGAAATTATATTTTCAAGTCTTTAATTAGCCAGAGAATGAGTCTCTTGATTATTTCTGGTATGCTACTGTACTGCCTGACCTAGCAGTCAGAAGCTTCTCTTTTCTTTCAAGGTTATTATAACTTTTACCTCTCTACTGATCCCATGTACTGCCAGGCAGCCTATTACAAATTAAAACTGGCTTGAGAAAGCTCTCTCTGCTGCCCAAGGAAAGTGGAAAATCACATATGATACAATAACATACACATGCACTGCAGATTTGGCTTCAGAGCTTTTATTGGACTGTTGTTGCCTTTTGTTTCCGCCTGCAAATCTTCAATCTACCTTCTATGAGCAAGGCATTAGTCACAATTGCTGAACATTATAGACAGTATAATAGCGGCATGCCATAGCTGGGAAATATTTTATTGCATATCTTGTCCCAGCTGGTAATTCACCTAGAGCTGTGGCTGCAGCTACAGAGATTTTTAAAAAGCAAAATGAACCAGTAGCATCTTCTTGAAGCAGGGGCTGGGATGCCAATGGCTGTGTCTGCCTGACTTCTACAGATTATAGTGCTGCAGGAGAGCTACGCCTAGGGTCGTCCCGCAACACAGCAAGCCAATCCACCCACCCACAGTGTTTTGCCTGGGAAAGATGGGGTCACGAAGGCACCCAGAGCTGTGGAGTGATTTTTTTTCTCCTGGAAACAGCCAGAATAGCTGAGGGATAGGAGGCCATTCCTTATGGTTCAGCTAGGCCTTGGTTCTGGCGTCCCACAGATAGTTTATCCCACAGACCCCTCACATGTGGCTATGAACTGTGATGAAGTTGGAGTGACATCAGCTGAGGAGAATCCATCCACATTCCAGAGAAGAACAGTTGAGGTCGCGTCCTGCAGACAGGAGCGTGTCAGCACTGCACAGAGCCAGAGACCCTCCAGTGCCACGCCAGAGGAAGCCTCTTGCATTGCAAAAACAATGTCAAAAAATGACTTTCAGGGCGTGTCTTCTTCTGCAGCCAAGTGCATTAGCACCTGAGCAAAGGACAAACACAGAGATCCGGCATTCACAGAGAAAAGCCTGATAAGCCATTTCAGGAGTACATCCCTTCTCGGCAGACCAGAACATGGCATGTTTGCTTGTTTGGCTGGTATTTTTCCACCCTTTTTTCATTTAAATTGTTCTGCTTTGCAGAATATGTGGCCTTGGTCCATTATACCATGTGGTGGCTGCTAAATGTATTAGGAGGCTTGCTGTGTTTGCTCATGCCTCCAGCAAGGATGAAGAGCTAAAACAGAAATATATTCCACTCAGTCTCTGACATGTGTGGACAGTAGATGTCCTGCAACAACAGGGTGTAGGCTATTTTCAGACTACAAATCAGATGGCCGTAGTCTACTATTAAAACCCCAGATGCTATTAATTTACTACTCTCAGATGCTATCAGTACGCACAGTAAGAAATTTTCATTATTAAGCACTATTAGTATGTAAGGGCTTGTAATAATTATCTTTATTATCATTATAATCTGTGCAGGCTTTTCTGGTTTATTGGACTTTTTAGCTCTTCCCTGCACAGCAGAACTCAAAAAGCTGAGTTTCTCTTGGATCTTTGTTCTCTGATCCCTACAGCTTCCCAGTCCTCTAAGCTCAGCTCTCCCTATGGGCATCTATCGCTCATACCGCCACAACTTCCACACTCTCCACTACCATGCATCCATGCAATGTGGCAAGCTTCTCCTCTTGCCCCGAGTCCCAGATCAGATTACTGTTGGCATATTTCTCCATCCCTCCCTTTCTTTACCTCTCTTCTCCTGGGCTGCTCAGATGTGCTAGGGTGGCCACTGCCCAGTAAGAGACAGCAGACTGGTGTACACATCACAATAGCTTTTAAATCTGTTGGTTAATAACAGGTGAGTTTGATTGCAGATCAGATCACCCAGATTTCCTCAGATATGACACCTGAAGAACCCACAGAGATGGAATTTGAAGGCAAACAGACATGGCGCAGAACATCTGGACACCTTGCAGAGAAGTTATGTGGAATGTGCCGTTGCCTGGCCTGTGCAGGCAGCCCACTCAAGCCTCAAGTGTAGCAAGACTTGAAATTCTGGACTTCTATGTGAACGTTAATAGCCTAAAGCACACACAGAAAGACTGAGAGCGTAGGCTATGCCTGACAATACCCTAGACCTGAAGGACACACGCATTCAGGGCAAGTCTAATACCACTTCACTGATCAGTGCAGGAGCCCTCACATGGGAACTCAGGGACATCTGGTCTTCTGGAGATCACAAAGTCCACAACCCGCTCTATTGTCCAGGCCCCAACAGATGTAACAGCACTGTGAAAGTGCATCAAATCTGCTCCTGCTATATCAGCTCTGTCTTAAGTTACAGAATAATCATCTGCTTATATTTCAAGGCTGAAGGAAAACAGCTGAAACAAGGCTCTGTGCAACTCAGGGTTGCATCTGTATTTGCATTAAGATGTGTAGAAGGCCATGGACATAGCACTGTAAAAGAAAAGAAAGATTGCTGTGTAACCACTACATCCAAGCAGTGGTCCTGAGCCCAAAGCAGTGCACAAACCCTCTACAAAGGTCGGGAGCCACTGGCAATATTCACAGAGGGTCAGATTCAGAACCTGAAGATTTCAGGAGTTTGATTATTTTATTTTATATTTAAACCCATGGCTTCTATACAGTTTTTCAGGAGAAATCAGTAAACTGCCTTAGGCAGTACACGGTACCTCATGTTGCAGAAGGAGCCTGGGGCCAGTGCCCCATATCTCTACATTTCACACTGCCAGTGGCCCCAGACACATGAAAGTATGTAATGCTGGATCTGAGCTGATTTTGGTACCCCAGTAAGGGGCTGCAGAGTGCCTGAGCCACGTCCATCCATTTCACAACCACCTTCTCTGATGAGCATGATTTTCTACCAGATTTACACTGGAAGTAAAAGGAGTGGATCAGCCAACATTTTCAACAGAGAGAGCAGACGGAGACTGCTCTGGAGATGTGGAGGCAAATGTGGAGCCTGCACGGGTGCTGATGGTTGGAAGGTCTCAGTGGCATCTATCTACAGAAAGAAAACATTTTCATCACAAAATCAGTTTGTTGCCTTTTTTTAATCTATCAGTGCACTTTAATTTCCCATGTGAACTTGGGCAAGACAGTGTAGTAGTATTATTATTGTTGTTAAAATGGAAATGATACCATTTCCCTTTGCTGCCCATTTTATCCCATGAGCTCTGTCGCTACGGTGAGATGCCGCAGCAACAATCCTGTTCTCAAATTGCTCCTTTAATCATTCTTGCAGCACAGCTATCCCAGAATCAGTGTTTACCACCTAAACCCACAAGTAGTGCCTTTCCCATGCATCAGTGTCACTGCAAGACAGTGATTTATTACGTCAGTGAAGAGATGCTTTCTCTGGGAGGAGAAGCTCATTTAATCCTCATCTAAGCTCTGCCAGATGCCTCTGGTGGGGATGAGGAGGAGAGCAGTGGTTTGTAGCATTCTGATCAGTGGCTTTCATATTGTGCCTGGCTGTGCCTTCCTGCAGCACAAGGAGATCAAGCCCAGGGCATCCTGGAAGCTCAGCCTCTCAGCATGTGAGCTGAATCTAAACCACATACAGAGGATCTTTGAAACACTGCCTAGTTTTGAAAGGGTTTTTTTAACAGAAAGTCTCTGCATTTGTGCATGGAACGTGTTGAGTGACACTCATGGCATATCACCAGCATATGGCACATTTGTCTTGTCCCTGAGGAACCACTATTTGCATCATCGATCTGATGGCAATCGATCTGAGGAAAATTAAATAATACATTCCTTATTATGCTTTTTTATGTGGGCCAGTGTAAAGGCCAAGGTAAGAGCTGGGACAGTGTCCTCATGCTCCCAGTAAAGACCTATGGTCTTGCTGATGAAGTAGTAGACAAACTTGACTTTATTGGCAGTGTCAGGTTAAGGGTTGGACTTGATGATCTTAAAGGTCTTTTTGAACCTAAATGATTCTATGATTCTATTGTATGATTATTTTCTATGCAATTTTCTTGTGTACTTTAAATTATTGATGTTTTTCTGTTTTTCCTTTTGCTACGTGGCACCTTCTCTTCTGAGAGGAGTGAGAGGAGCAGGCTGGCTTTGCATACCGATGGGAGGTATGAATAGTGAAAGTCTCTCCAGGTGCCGGATTCCCCAGCCCAAACTCTCATTTTCCTCTTAGCACATCCAGGGGAAGAACATTGCTTTTGGGACTGCAGGGTGGGGGAAAATCTCATTTATTTTCCTGGCAAACACTGGAAGGAGCCACTAATTCTAATGTCAGGAGCATGAAAACGTTCACAGACTTCCCCTGAAAGGAGCTAAGATAAGAGGTGAATCAGAGACCTACTAAGAAACACTCTCCATGTGTTTTATCAAATTTAATTACTCACTTTTATAAGCCAATAGTGAAATAACGACATTTATTTTTCAACAGGCAGGTCCTAAACATACCAAAAGACAAGCCTGAAAATATCTGCAGCCTAGAATATGAAACAGAGACAATTGGCAGCCCTGCATACAGCTAGCTGGCAACCCATCCAAGATGTTTGCCTTCTAATAATAGAAAGCTGAAAGAGGCATATGGAAAAATGGAGTTCAAACTCTTTTATTTCCTATGTATAAATACACTGAAGCCACAGATGTCTCTGCAGCTTCAGTCTGCCAGGACCAAACGCAAGGAACAGACCCAAAATGAAAGACACCAAAAAAATGTGGAATAGCAAGTTCTCCATATCAAAGCGTTTGTTCCCTTTCTGACAAATGAGCATTTAAAAAGCTTGACCAATCTGAAGTAAATGGACGGATCTATAAAAAAGCCAGGTTTTCTTTACATTGCCTTTTGCCATTAGACCACAGTGTTGCTGCCCATACTGCCAAGGGGAGATGTGCGTTGCCTTAGAGGACGTAACTGATTAGAATCATAGAATCATAGAATCATAGAATCATAGAATCATAGAATGGTTTTGATTGGAAAAGAACTTTAAGATCATAGAGTCCAACCATTGATCCAGCTATGTTAAGTCTGCCACTAGACCATATTCTGAAGTATGACATCTACTCATCTTTTAAACACCTCAAGGGATGGTGACCAAACCACTTCTCTGAGCAGCCTGTTCCAATGCTTGACAACATTTTCAGTAAAGAAATTCCTCCTAATATCGAAGCTGAATCTCCCCTGGCACATCTGGAGGCAAAGGGATCTGAACAGGCTGGACCGCTGGGCAGAGTCCAACGGCATGAGGTTTAACAAGGCCAAATGCCGCGTCCTGCACTTGGGGCACAACGACCCTATGCAGTGCTACAGACTAGGAGAAGTCTGGCTAGAAAGCTGCCTGGAGGAGAGGGACCTGGGGGTGTTGGTTGACAGCGACTGAACATGAGCCAGCAGTGTGCCCAGGTGGCCAAGAAGGCCAATGGCATCTTGGCTTGTATCAGAAACGGCGTGACCAGCAGGTCCAGGGAGGTTATTCTCCCTCGGTACTCGGCACTGGTGAGACCGCTCCTCGAATCCTGTGTTCAGTTCTGGGCCCCTCACCACAAGAAGGATGTTGAGGCTCTGCAGTGAGTCCAGAGAAGAGCAACAAAGCTGGTGAAGGGGCTGGAGAACAGACCTTATGAGGAATGGCTGAGAGAGCTGGGGTTGTTTAGCCTGGAGAAGAGGAGGCTGAGGGGAGACCTCATTGCTCTCTACAACTACCTGAAAGGAGGTTGTAGAGAGGAGGGTGCTGGCCTCTTCTTCCAAGTGACGGGGAACAGGACAAGAGGGAATGGCCTCAAGCTCCACCAGGGGAGATTTTGGCTGGACATTAGGAAAAAAATTTTCACAGAAAGGGTCATTGGGCACTGGAACAGGCTTCCCAGGGAGGTGGTTGAGTCACCTTCCCTGGAGGTGTTTAAGGCACGGGTGGATGAGGTGCTAAGGGGCATGGTTTAGTGTTTGATAGGAATGGTTGGACTCGATGATCCGGTGGGTCTCTTCCAACCTGGTTATTCTATGATTTCCCCTTGTCCTGTCACTAGTTACTAGGGAGAAGAGACCACCCTCACTTTGCTACAACCTCCTCTTAGATAGCTGTACAGAGTGATAAGGTCTCCCCACAGTCCCCTTTCTCCTGACTAAACAACCCCTGCTCCCTCAGCCTCTCCTCATAAAGCGCATGCTCTAAACTTTCACCAGCCTTGTTGTCCTTCTCTGGACATGCTCCAATGTCTCAATGTGAGGGGCCCAAAACTGAACACAGCGTTCAAGGTGCGGCCTCACCAGTGCTGAGTACAGAGGAAGGATCACTTCCCTAGTCCTGCTGGCCACACTATTCTTGATGCAGGCCAGGATGCACCTGGGCACACTGCTGGTTCGTATTCAGCCAACTATCAACCAACACTCCCAGGTCCTTCTCCTCCAGGAAGCTCTCCAGCCACTCCTCTCCAAGCCTGTAGTGCTGCATGGGATTGTTGTGACCCGTGTGCAGGACCTGGCACTTGGTTTTGTTGAACCTCATGCAACTGGCCTCAGTCCACTGATCCAGCCTGCCCAGGTCCCTCTGTAGAGCTTATGTATCCTAAGGCAGATTAACAATCCCACCCAGTTTATGTCATCTGCAGACTTATTGGAGATGCACTCGATTTCCATGTTCATGTAATTGATAAAAATATTAAACAGAATTGGTCCCAGTACCGAGTCCTGGGGAAGACCACTTGTGACTAGACACCAGCTGGATTTAACTCCATTCACCACAACCCTTTGTGCCCAGCCATCCCATCAGTGTTTTACCCAGCGAAGCATATGCCCATCCAAGCCATGAGCTGGCAGCTTCTCTGGGAGGTCAAAGACCTTATTAAAGTCCAGGTAAACAAAGTCCACAGCCTTTCCCGCATCCAATAGGTGAGTCATCTCATCATAGAAGGAGATCAAGTTAGTCAAGCAGTCACCATTTTCAACCGTCAATGGGGGTACGTTCTCTTTAACCTTCCTCTTCTGATTGATGCACCTGTAGAAGCCCTTCTTGTTAGTCTTCACTTCCCTTGCCAAATTCAGCTACAGCTGCACCTTGGCCTTTCTGACCTCATCCCTACACAACGAGGCAGCGCCCCTATTCACTTCCCAGGTTACCTGTCCCTGCTTGCACTGCCTGCAGATATCTGCCTTGCTTGCCTTCCCCTTGATTCTGGCTATTCTCAGAAGCCTGCACAGTTACTAACCCATCAGTAAACCTTGTGTCTTTGTTGCTGCACAGATCTCCACTGACACAGCAGACTGAAGAATCTCACTAGCACACTGTCCCACAAATGCTAGCAGTTCACCTACAGTTTATCTCTAGTGAGTCTGCTGGCATCCCCTTTCCTCTTCAAATCTAGTTTAAAGCTCTTTCTGTGGGCCTCTTGGGGTCCAGAAAACACTGTCAGGTCTACCAGGAACAACTCCGAGAAGTCTGAAACATTGTGAACACAACTGTTGTGTAGGTGAAATCTGCTTTTAAACCTGCCTGGTGACACTCAGATCAGATCCTCCCCCATTAACAGAAACTTTAAGTTCTAAAGGATGAAAACATAGTTTTCTTGCATATCTTATAAACAGAAATAGTTAAAATTCTTGGCATTTACAGTCTTCAGCACAACAAGCAACTGGTAATCTGTAAGTCTTATGAGATAATGCCTGTGATTGATACTCATAAAATCTGTAAGGGGAGTTTTGTGAGACCCAGGGGAGCAATAGACTGCCTACAGTTTTTACAAGTTCTGCTGTATCAGGAGGCTGAGATTGCAACTGCTAGGGGAGAAATATTCATGGGTCATGAACCTTCAGGTTCTGCCAGGAGAGCCTTCATCTATTGTCAGGAGCATATATAAACTCTGTTTTTATGTTACTCAGTTGTCCACCCGCGGGCAAATTGAATTCATGCCAGCACTGCCAATATCTGCTGAATGAGTTGCAATTTTTTTGGTGTCATTTCTTTATGGTGCATCAGGCAGAGTGTGACAGATTTATTATTAAAGTCATATGGGAGGCAAAAAGGTTCTTCTCACATTTTCTAGGGAAATCAAAGCCTTGTATGTCTGGAAAGCTCAATGAACAAGTGAGAAAATGAAGGGACCAGGAAAGGTGGTCAGGCTAAGTAAGAAGGCGTTTTTATCAAACTAACTATTTTTTTTTAGCTTCTTTGGAATTTGTACTTGCAGGGTGAAGGAGGGACTCTCTTTTCTCCAAGTATTTATGATTGCATCCTTTCCGTTGCTGGGAAGCAATGAAGACACCCAAATCCATTATTTCATTTATGAGTGATTCTCTGCAATAAACAGAAAAGCTTTGATATTCCAAATAAGTTCAAGGAGACAAATTAAATAGTAAAAAATACTCTCTAAAACAAGACAAAACACCCAGACTTACTGTATTAGGTTTTAAAAATATCTTGCTCCTTTACGTAAATCTTTCAGTAATTTATGAAACCTTTTGAGATCATTTGTATTACACTGTAATAACAGTTGAAGCTATTATGACAGCAGGTGTCATTTGATGCAAAGGAACATGTATAATCAGCCATGAAACACCGTCCTGATGAAAGAAGTCGGTCCTTAATAAAAAAGCAAGGCTAATGTCAACGCTGAGTGTATTTATAAGGCAGCAACCACCCGCACAAGTAATGGCACACTTCAAATCAATTTCCAGAGAGCCTTGAACAGACCCCTTTCAAATTCTAAAAACACATTTATTAATAAGTGAATCATAGTACAGCAGCACTGTAGCTCTGAGAAAAGCTTGGCCACTTTTTCCAGTCTTACCTGTTTCTCTAACAAAAGATATTACCTCTTGCTCCAAACTCCTGCCCTTCTGAAACCACTTCTAAAACCTATACATTTTTAACACTATTTACTATATTTTAACACATCAGCAAATGTCATATAAATGTCCCCTCAGGATTTTTGCTGTTTTTCTCAGGCAATGCAACTTGGCATCTCTTCTGCCTGCTAAAACATCAGGATAAAAAATGTGCCTTGTTCAGAACCCCAGCCTGGCATGTGGAAAACATTGCTTTCACTCCAGCAGCAACATCTGCAGATGACTCCTTACTCCAGTACCTGGGTCTTCTGCAAAGCCATCTGTTAGCCCTGCAAAAACATGGGGATTCTGATGCTGTTGCAGGAGGAGCCTAAACGCCATTAAGTGCCGATGCCACAATATCCCTCTGCTACAGCTGTTCCCACTCCACTAACAGACAGACTTAAAAACACTTAAAAAGCAGTGCAGCCTCATAAGGAAAGTGCTGCCATGAAGCAGCTACCAAGGACACCAGATGAAGCTACCCTCCTTGATGTGCATGGACACTGGTATCCCTGCTTCTTTTTGGTCCACAGGTGGCCTGTGGGCCTTACAGCAGCGTTGGCACAGTGAGATGGGGAGGGAAGCATGGGGGTCCTGGCACTTTTCCTTTCCCAGTCACACAGGGAGCATGCATGAGGCTGACGAGGAGTCCTCCTGCGTGGTCCATGGGGAGGCCAGTCATGGGAGAGGTGAGATGGCTCTAATGTGGAATCAGGGTCTTCTGAAGTACTTAAATATACCTTTTTCTATGCCTTTGGGTATTCCAACTACAGCACAGTGTTTTTCATTCTACTCGATTAGTCATTGAAAATAAAATTATGAAATGTGACATGCCTATTATTATACACTTTAAAGAGAGTTTATGCCAAATAGCAGGGGGCCCTGGTTCTTGTCATAGGAAGTGTTCCTCTCACTCATGTCAGTGGCTGGGCTTCCCCAGGTGTACCCTCTCCTTTCCCATGGTGGCTCAGGCAGGAGATGTCCCAGCTTCTCCCCTCCCTTTCCAGGACCTGTTTTTTGCAATGCTTGTAACAGTCCTCTCCTTTCTGCACAGGCAGGGATCATCCTCTTGCGAATGTCAGTGCTGGGTCTTAATCACATTGAATCCACCTGCTAAGTCCCCTACACCTCCTCTAACAAGAACAGGGGGTTTAAGTATTTTAGGAAACCCTCTCTTTGTAGCAATAATTCCATAAACAAGTGTGAAAGTGGAGATTGTTTCAATTCAGCCTGTTTGGTGCCTCACTTCGATGCAAAGCCTGCCCTTGCCTGGTCTCTGTGTCCTCTCTGTACTGCACAAGGGAGCATTGCTGCATTCCTAAGGAAGCTCACCAGAATCTGCAACACCTCCCAAAAGATGGTAATTTTTTTTGAGCATGAGAAGCATGTCTGCAAGCACCCATCACCAGATGCAGAACCTCTGTGCTCTGCTGCTGGTGGGGCTTACCCCATGCACACAAACCCTCTGCTTGCAGCCAGCCATGGTGCAGAAGTGTGGAACATTAGCAAGGAGACAGCACAACATGAGCCACGGGGACAGCATCCAGACAGTCTCGCATAGTGTGAAAAACATGTAACTCTGAAAAGCATGTGTATTCACAACCCACTCCTCTCTCCAGCCAAGGTTCTTTACAATATATAGCTATATGTAGTGTTGTATATGTATGTAATTCTTTGTGGCAAGAAAATAAAGTGTTTTCAAATTTTACAACCTCTGCTGCAGAAATAATTTCTTTTTTCTTTTGTTTCTCAGTAACTGGAAACAAGAAAATACAGCCCACCTCATGAGCAAGAGCTGAGCAAGCCAGGTCTCCTTTGCTTCAGACCTGCCACTCACACATAATTTAAGCTGCAAGTTTCCAACTCGGGAACAAAAAAAATGCTGTTTCCACCCACCACATGAACCTGCTGTGCAGAAAATCACATGCAAAAAAACCTCTTCGAGTCTGTTAAGGGCATGGCTAACCCCCGAGTTGCAAGAATAATCTGATTTTCCCTTATTCCAGGCTCCACCACCAGAAAAAAAGCAGGAGTCTATGTCAGTAATCATGAGGGCTTGCAAAGACAAAACCTGAAGGTGGAATAGAAGTGAGAAGTCTCTTGCTTGTAGGCAAGTGTGTAGGAACAGGCAGTGTGGCGTGCAGAAGCCAAGGAAGCCAAGTTCCCAATGGGGAACTGTGAGACATAATCCTATAGCAGAGTCGGAGCCAGTTTGGCATTGAAAACTAGTCTGCACTGAATGAACGCATCAGAAACAACCAGGAAAGATGGAAAAGGGGTCCAGGACTGAGGATGCACCAAGAAGTCTTTTGCAGAGCAGCCCCAGTCTAGGACACAGGTGGCAGGAAGCAGAGGGATGGAAATAGCAGAGGGATCTGCCGCCTTGGGAGCAAGTGGCTGCAGTCACATGACATGCTGGGATATTCTAAACCATTTATCACATCGAAGTCTGTGTACAGTGACCCCCAAAAGACCTGTTGTTAGAGCACATGCAAGTTTACTATTAGCAGGAGAAGCTGAAAAGCTCAGCAAGCTGCTCTGCAGTATTCCCTGAGGAGGTAAAAATTCCTAATACCTGTGAAATCACAACAACATTAAAAAGTAATCCATCTACTGTTACAAAGAAATCCCCATAAATATTCCCAGATTAGACCCTTGGTGCGAAGTTATAGGGCAGGTGCTTCTCAGGTAGTGTTGGTGAACATCCCCCACTTAGATGACAGTTACTGCGGGAGGGTTTGGGGCTTCAGCTTGCTGCCAAATGCATCAGGGTAGCTACTGACTGGGCAACAACACTGGCTTCTCCAGTCACTGGTAGAAGTAATAAAAAAAGAAGAAGGCTTTTTAGGGTCAAGTCTCGTAACATGGAAAGAAAACCACATGCCGGTGAAAGGGCAGTGCTAGAAACTGCAAAAGGTCGTACTTAGTAGTGATTTTAATTGCACCATCTGCTGGTTAAACCAGCTCTGTAAAGCAACTTGGCTGAACAAATAATTTGTAAAAACAGGTTTTCTCTTTCTCAAAAGATACAATTTTCTTAAAAATGTTCTTAAAATTGAATGGATCATTTAATGGATCTTCCCAAGGCACAGAGACACAAAACAAGCCATCCAGCTCAGTATGGAGGGAGGAAGCCTCCAGGGAAGGATGAAATTCCTCCAGGTACAGAAGTTTCTTTAACTTCCCTGCTGCCAAGGGATGTGTGGTGGGGAATGGACCCTGTTATTACATCCCTTTACTGTTTCTCAGTCTGCACTGGTTTTTTTTCCGCACACTGCTTATCAGATCATCCATGCCCAAGAACATGTCTGCCTTTTTTGTTACTCAGAGCCTGAGTGAGAGAAAAAGAAAAACTCTTTTACTCTTTTATTGAACTTGAGCTTTGATTGAGAAATGTAACAACCTGAGATGAGTTATCAGCCCAATTATCACTCACAAAACGTGTGCTATTAGGTGAAAGACTGAGAGTGCATTTGAGTGTCCATTGAGTGTACCACATTTGAGTGTGGTACATTTATATAGCTTTTGCAATGCCCAGAGCATGAAGTTTGCAGGTCCTTTACCTTCCTTTCCACATGTGGTACAGATTCCCTCTGACTGCTTGTTCCCTGCAGTCTCCAGAACACCAGAAAAACTGCATTTGACATAGTTCTAGTTTACATCTCAATGGTTTTTCTCTTTTAATGATATAATTTATGGGTTTGAGAGCACTGGTGCCATGAATACAAAGCAAAATTTGAGACAGCCCATAGAGTTTGTGGTGAAGCTGCTGTAACACTTGTCATTCACTCCAGCTCTAAGCATGGAAGGCTGCAGTGGCACAATTAGATTTCAAATAAAGATCACTCATGGGGGAATTGAGCAATTTCTCTACATGGAGCTGCCTATTTCAGATGCCTGAAAGAGAAAATGGAACTAAACATTCTTCATTATGTTTAACTCATCTGATTTTTAAAAGGAATTTGATTTGAAATGGCCCATGGCTTTAAAGCTCTCCCTTCCAGAGGTCTGGGCAGTTTCAATCACTTGAGGCCGGGAAAGAAGGGTGGGCCATTTGCTTTCAGTCCTCAGTTTCAATTTAATTTCTAAAGGATGAAATGCAATTAAAAGTGCCTCCATGCAGAGACAGGGCCATAGCTGTGAACCTGTCTGTGTCAGGCTGCATATTACAGGTATCACAAGAATGCCCTTCATTTACTGCCCACCAAAAGAAAGACCAGGCACAGAAAGTGAGAGTCACAGTTTGCCTCCCTCCTGTACTCCTTGCTGTACTGGCGGACAGATAAGTTAGCACCACAATATCAGCAACAGGTAGAGCTCTACAAGGTGTGTTTTAACATCTTCAATCCCTGGGCACTTAGCCCTGAATTACAGCTTCATCATTGCTGTGCAATGAGGGTAAGAAAACAGGTCATGCCTCTGTATTTAGCATGCTACCTTTTCATTAGTACACCACTGACAATTAGCTTAGGAGTCTCTCTGTGCAGGCTCATGGCATCTCAGGGAAAAGTCTAGCTTTTCTCCAAGCTTTTTCCACATTGCATTCAAAGCACTATCAGCCATCAAGCTGCATGTGGTAGCTGCACTTTTGCCCCATTTTGTGGATGTCCAGGCAGGTTCAAGGACTCTGTAAGCCTCACTGGAAGTGAGGATGCACTGGTATGGAACTACCTCAGGTGCAGACAGGATTCAAGGTTCCTCTGAACCACATCCACAGGCCAAGCTGCAACTGTTCTTTGTACAGGTAGCCATAAAATGCAGTAAAAGGATCCTTGCAGACTCGCAAATGGCCATCAGAACTTACCAGGAGATCCGGAAAATCAGGAAGGTGCGGTTACACAGAATCACAGAATCACAGAATAACCAGGTTGGAAGAGACCCACCGGATCATCGAGTCCAACCGTTCCTATCAAACACTAAACCATATCCCTCAGCACCTCATCCACCCGTGCCTTAAACACCTCCAGGGAAGGTGACTCAACCATCTCCCTGGGCAGCCTGTTCCAGTGCCCAATGACCCTTTCTGTAAAGAATTTTTTCCTAACGTCTAGCCTAAACCTCCCCTGGCGGAGCTTGAGGCCATTCCCTCTTGTCCTGTCCCCTGTCACTTGGAAGAAGAGGCCAGCACCCTCCTCTCTACAACGTCCTTTCAGGTAGTTGTAGAGAGCAATGAGGTCACCCCTCAGCCTCCTCTTCTCCAGGCTAAACAACCCCAGCTCTCTTAGCCGCTCCTCATAAGGCCTGTTCTCCAGCTCCTTCACCAGCCTTGTTGCTCTTCTCTGGACTCACTGCAGAGCCTCAACATCCTTCTTATGGTGAGGGGCCCAGAACTGAACACAGGATTCGAGGAGCGGTCTCACCAGTGCCGAGTACAGAGGGAGGATAACCTCCCTGGACCTGCTGGTCACGCCGTTTCTGATACAAGCCAAGATGCCATTGGCCTTCTTGGCCACCTGGGCACACTGCTGGCTCATATTCAGTCGGTTGTCAACCAACACCCCCAGGTCCCTCTCCTCCAGGCAGCTTTCTAGCCAGACTTCTCCTAGTCTGTAGCACTGCACAGGGTTGTTGTGCCCCAAGTGCAGGACGCGGCACTTGGCCTTGTTAAACCTCATGCCATTAGACTCTGCCCAGCGGTCCAGCCTGTTCAGATCCCTTTGCAGAGCCTCCCGACCCTCCAGCAGATCAACACTTCCACCCAGCTTAGTGTCGTCCGCAAACTTGCTAAGGGTGCACTCGATGCCTTCATCCAGGTCATTGATGAAGACATTGAACAGGGCTGGACCCAGCACTGAGCCCTGGGGAACCCCACTTGTCACTGGCCTCCAGCTGGATTTCACACCATTTACCACCACTCTCTGGGCCCGGCCATCCAACCGGTTTTCCACCCAGGAGAGTGTGCGCCTGTCCAGCCCAGAGGCTGACAGTTTCTCAAGCAGAACCCTGTGAGAAACTGTGTCAAAGGCTTTGCTGAAGTCCAGGAAGACCACATCCACAGCCTTTCCCTCGTCCAGCAGCCGAGTCACTTTGTCATAGAAGGTGATCAGGTTAGTCTGGCAAGACCTGCCTTTTGTGAACCCATGTTGACTGGGCCTGATCACCCGGTTCTCTTGCATGTGCTTCATGATAGCACTCAAAATCACCTGTTCCATGACTTTCCCTGGCACTGAGATCAGACTGACAGGCCTGTAGTTTCCTGGGTCCTCCCTGCGGCCCTTCTTGTAGATGGGCACAACATCAGCCAGCCTCCAGTCCAGTGGGACTTCCCCAGTCTTCCAGGACTGTTGGAAGATGATGGAAAGGGGTTTGGCCAGCACATCCGCCAGCTCCTTCAGTACCCTAGGGTGAATCCCGTCCGGCCCCATAGACTTGTAGCTGTCCAGTCGGGCTAGCAAGGCTCTGACCACCTCCTCTTGGATCACAGGAGCCTCATTATGATCCTCTAGCTCCTGGGTTAGTACACAGACGGAATGACCCTCCTTACAACTAAAGACTGAGGCAAAGAAGGCATTAAGTACCTCAGCCTTTTCCTCATCCCCTGTTACTGTTGTTCCTTCTGTGTCCAATAGGGACTGTATGGTCTCCCTAGTCCTCCTTTTATTATTTATATATTTGTAGAAAGATTTTTTGTTATCTTTCACAGACTTGGCCAATCCAATTTCTAGCTGAGCCTTAGCCCTTCTGATTTTTTCCCTACACAATCTCACTTCCCTCCTGTAGTCCACCCAAGAGGCCTGTCCCTTCTTCCAGAGCCCATAAACATTTCTCTTCTTCTTGATATCCCTCAAGATCTCTCTATTCAACCAAGCTGGCTTTCTCTCCTGCCGGCTTTTTTTCCAGACCATAGGGATGGCTTTCTCCTGAGCTGCTAGGACCACCCTTTTGAAGAGCTCCCAGCCCTCCTGGGCTCCCTTGCCCTTGAGTACTGTCTCCCATGAGACTTCACCAACCAGCCTGCTGAAGAGATTAAAGTCTGCCCTCTGAAAATTTAATGCTACCGTCTTGCTAACCACCCTCTTCACTTCACCTAGAACAGAAAACCCTATCATCTCATGGTCGCTTAGTCCTAGGCGTCCACCTGCTGCCACATCCCCTACAAGGCCTTCTCTGTTCACCAACAGCAGGTCCAGGAGGGCACCCTCCCTTGTTGGTTCATTCACCAGTTGGTTACAGTTCTCATAATTGCACAGCTCCGGTACCCATTCTCTGGTCTTTCCTCCAATAACATTTTAATGCAGACAGGACATCCCATCTTACTTCAGGTACCTGACATCTACTACAGGATGAGCTGAGCTGCACATTTGAAGCTCCACTTCTCTCTTGGGAACCCATGTCATGGTTTAATTCAGCAGGCAGATAAAACAACCACACAGCCATTTACTCACTTTGACCGCAGTGGAATGGGGGAGAGAATTGGGGAAAAAAAAACGGTGAAACTCACGGGCTGAGATAAAAACAATTTACAGTTTCATAGGACAGAAAATTAAGTGAAGAATAATAATGATAAAAGAATATACAAAATAAATTATACACAGCACAATTGCTCATCGCCTGCTGACTGATGCCCAAGCCCCAGCAAGGGTCAGGCCAATATGAGAAGCTGGAGGGATTGTGCAGAAGAAGCTGGGAGGGGACACAGCCAGGACGGCTAACCCGAGCTGGCCAAAGGGGTATTCCATAGCGTATGACATCATGACCAGTATGTAAACTTGGAGGCCAGTATGAGAAGCTGGAAAGTTCCTGACTGCTTAGCAACAACTAAAAAATCTGTATTATCAACATTATTCTCATTCTAAATATAAAACTCAACACTACACCAGCTAATAGAAGGAAAATTAACTTTGTCCCAGCCAAAACCAGGACAACTTGAAATGAGCAGTTCACATGTCAGCTTCTACTTGGTGGACATCTACCAGGGTAAATCCACCCTGTCTCCACAAGCCTGGGCCTCTCCTGATTGTTTTCCTGCTTAAAAGTTACAGACCCAATGCATTGCTACCTCTGGGCAGAGGTAGAGATGTCTCCTGAATATCTCCCAACTACTGCTGAATCTTACCTGGGTTATCTGCTACTGTCTTATTCTGGTTTATCTGCAGGACTTGTGGAATTCACAAAACCTTCAAAGGAAAAGAAAATACCCCACAAACCAGGCTGGTTTATTCAGCAGCTAAAATCCATTTTCTGCCCCACCACAACTACAGAAGATGGGTCCAGCAACAGATCTGTAAAAGTCGTCTGCTGGGCTGAGCTGACGTCTTATCTGGGAAGACTGGATTTTCCTCCTAAGAATTTGGTTCCTGGTATAATGTTAAGTGTTCAGAACTCATCTGAAAGGCTTTGATTTACTATACATGCTTCATTTGTAATGTCCTGCCATGAGAATTGTGTCCGATATCAGATGTAGCTCAAATATCTGGCAATATAATACATTTTGTAAAGATGTAATAAAATGCACCTTGCAGGGCAGTGAACCTAAGCAGCTATTTTAAACTATATTTTATATTAAAGCAAGTAAAGTTAATTGCCTGTCCATAACAAATGAAAAAGAAATAGGTACTTTGGAAGATCGCCACAGGTCTGCAATCAATAGAAATTTATTGTGCTTCTATGTAACTCAGAGTAAAATTCCATTTCAGTACTTTATTCGGTATTCTAGGAATTCCTTGACAATACACTTCTAGGAAATCAGGTCACTCACAAATGCTCACTAAAGGCGTGGGAAGGCCAAGTTGAATGGAATTGAAAGGATACCTCACCATCCCATGGCAAAGGGATGACTCCTTTCTTGGTTCTATAAAAAATAAAATAATATGGAAAATAAACATAATGTGTTACACATTTCTTTAGTAAGTAATAAATAATATTGTAACCTTTACAAACCAGCTATGTGCAGAAAAAAAAGACGTACTGCTTTTTAATTCTCTACCATTCCTCAAGGTACTGAGACTTTCTGCAGGAATAAGAGAAAAAAAACCACTCAGCTGAGTTTGAACTGGAAGATCAGGTTTTACAAACCTTTTGGGGGATGTGGTAGTGAATCTCCTGTCACTTTCACTTTCAATCACAGAAAACTCTTACCTCTGATTTTGTGAGGTTGCAGGAGAACAGCCAAACACTCCAGAGCTGAACTTGTCAAAACCTTTTTTGGCTTGGAAGTGTCATGAGTTTTGGCTTCTGACACGATTTTTACTATCCCTCAGGTTTAGCTGAAGTGAAAATATTCTTAGGAACGGCTATCACCTGATACCTCCACAGTCGTGGACTCAACCAAAGTCATAACGTTCAGAGGGAGGCTGAACTGAGTTATGAGAGCAAAAGATTTTGATTTGGATCAAAATGCATTTAACTCAAATGTCACTTTTAAGAAAAAATGTAATTCTATCATAATACAGCTTTGCTACTTGGGAAGGTATACGTGCTCAGGCAATATAAAACCACATAATAAAATTTTTGTGACAGTGGCACAGAATACATGGCAGCTGACGGGGAGGTGACTTGGGCTTATCCCAGTGTTTTTGGTGGAAATTCACTTCTCTACACTTGGATGCGCAAGCTGTGAAAATCTGCTTGGCACTCCTTACTATGCTCTGCCCTTAAAAGGGAGCACATGAAATAGAGCAGCCAAGGGCCAGGAAAAATTCTGGGATTTGAATCCTGCTTTCCATTCCTGGGCAAGTGTTTTGCCTGCATGCTGTTTCAGTTCCTCCTTTATGGAATATAAATCTTGTGTCTTCAACCAGCTAGTGAGTAAGTCATAGAATCATAGAATCAAATATATGAGTCCCAACAAACAGGGTATGGCACATCCATGCCATATTCTCCTTTTTACCACCAGAATGAGGTGTGAACACAGCCTGGCACAGCTTTTATAAGAAGTAAGTCCACTGAAGATCATGATAATATCTACCTGAGTCATAGAGATGGATGAACACGATCAACATCACACAAGCTGTTTGCACAAAATGATCACATTTCATAAAGTGATTTCATAAAGGTGGGTTTGATTATAACAGAGGGAAGAAGTTGTTCCTGATTCTGAATTATGTTTCCCCAGTTCAGCCTTTTGAGATTGCTTGGGTGAAACCAGAAGGGGAAAGACTATCCAGCTGAAATGAAATATCCCCATTACCTCCTATACCCAGTGAACAATCTCTGCTTATGGCACTGGTGTCCATAACTAATTAGAAACCATTGAGCTAGTCCATTTCAATATTTCTAATTTTATCATTTTGCAATTAATCTACTTTTAGTGACAGAGTGCTTACTGTAAAAAGAAACTTCTATCTGCTCTCAAGCCTTGTTAGACAGAGAAAGACCTGAAAAATAGATGAGAAGAGTACATTGTACATGTACAGCTGAGGACACTGCAAGGAAGAGCAGGTGTACAACATGGATAAATCTTCCTGGTCACCAGAAATGCCTGGGTTTCTATTCATTTATTTGAACATGTTTGTTAATAAATGATACTCTTAATCTCAGGAAGGTTTTTGTATGTCATTAATTGATATTTATGTTCTGTTTTGCTCAGTACATATTACAGAGCCCTAGCTCATTTTATGGGTTTCTGAAGAAGAAATGTTATGTCAATAGAAATAATAGTAACTATTACTATTGGCAGAATGAAGGGATGGCACTGAAAGCATGAAAAGTAGTGTAACAAAAATCCATCCATCCACCACAATAATCTCTTAGCGACGAGATTGTTCCTAGAAAATTATTTCATCATCCCTTCAGAAAAAGTGGATATAAAGCCATTCACCTTATTTGGCATTGTCCCCACTACAGTAGAGTGAACCTGATTTTTCATCCTGCATTGTTGTTCTTGAGATTATGTCTGGACAGGTTTTTGCTGGGGAGAAATGTGTCTCCACACATACAAGTGTCAACACTCTCAATCTCTTTCATTCATTTGTCGTTGTTCCCTGATGAGCATGTGGCACCCCTGACAACACGTCTCACAGGAGTGTCAGAAGGACTTATTGGACGTCCACAGAAGAACTGAGGTACTCCACTGTTATCATAGTAGATCTCAACCCTTACACTTTTTTTGCCACTTCTGCACTTATGCCAGCAATTTCTACTATCTCAAAGCATAAAATATTCGGCTAAAATCATTGTTTACCCTAGCAGCTCTTCTACCCTTCTCCAGTAGCACACCACCGAACTGTTCAAGTATCTAAAGGTTCAGATACAAACCCAGCAGCACTTTTGGCTAACGCAAACCTCTCCATAAAACCAAAGGTTTTTCACTTCTTAAAGTGTCCACAGAACAGATTTGCTTATCAGTTATTAAACAATCTCTTTTCTTTGTGCTTGTTCCCTGCAAGAGCAGTTTTCTTCCAAATTTTCATAACTTTCTCATGGGCTTGCTGAAGATCAATGTTGTAGTTGCTGAGTGTACTGACAGTATCAGTAGTGGGTTATTGCCCATTCAACATAGCCTGGAGAATATGCAAAAGATGTGGTCTAGCCAAGACTAGGAGATACCCACTCCACCCAACTTCGCAAATTCAGCTCAGCAATGCCAAACCAATGCATCCCTGATAGACATCTGGAGTTCAGTCTCAGCACTGGGATTTGTGGACAGGAATTACACCTCTTCGATGACTGGCCCGTAACTGGAAGTCAAGCACAGAAGGGTTTTGAGCTCACCATCATTCAATGGTAAATTCGTGGACTTGACCTAGAGAAAGAGGTAAAGCACAGGCTTTAAAGGACTGACTTTCTTCCTGTTGGGAACAAACTACCATAGGCTATCCCATCCTATTTCGGAGACTTAAAGAACTTATCAGGAGAATGTCCAAGCTGACCTAAGTTCCAGAGGACTATATTCAGCTGGTATAATTTTGGAATGCCAAAATGTCCTGCTGTATTCTCACTTCCATGAACCATGGCCATGTAAAACCTTGAGAAGCAAAGCCTCTCATTTTCAGTTTTATAGTTCTTTTGTTACGATATATTCTAAATATACCTTTGAACTGGCAAGTGCACTAAGATAGTCACCTTCTTATTTTTCTTCTTCTTCTAATTTTAGGTCTCAGATTCCTTTTCTACAGAAGCTATTAGCTTTGCACTGAGAAATACAATGAGGGGTGTTTCAATGACAGTAAGATGAAGCACTAGGTGCAACGCTATATTCTGAGTAATTGATACCATTCAAAGGACAGAGCAGAGCATGAATAGCGTTGATTTCCAGAACAGCTATTTTGGTACTAAGCAAAGTTTGATCAGGCTGCTCTGCTTCACTGGCTGAGTTGTTAAGAGGCCACGTCCCACCCTGGCAGACAGCAATAAGGCCTGGGCTATGTGCAACTTCACCGCCTCCTGCGTGGACACCAGCATTACACTATGCTGGACTCACCACCCCAGTCTTGTGGAAAACACAGCAGCATCTCACACTGCCACTATGGGCTAAGGCAGGAGCCTCCAAATTGCACTTTGCTTTCTACAAAGGCTTACAAAGCAGCCTTGTATCACCAAAGTGCTCTGTAACCTATTCCAAAGGTATCTGAAATCATCTGGAATCCAAGGATGAAGACCTGACTGGGACCTTCCCAGGGTGAAACTGCGCAGGAGGAGATGCCAGAGCCAGTCTGATGCTCTTTCAGCCCTTCAAAAACAAGAGCAGCAGCATCACTTCCAGAGAACAGCTTATCTCGTGGATTTCATCTGCCTCACGAAGAGGTGAACTACAGCTCAAAAGGGCTGTCTTCTTTGCTTTAACTGTAATTGGAGTCTAGAGGACCAGCTCAGGTATAAAAAATTATAAGTACAAGTTTAAACAGATGAATCTATCTCCAAGCAGCTAGTGCTATGCCCACCTATACAAACAGCTGTACTAAACCCAAAAGAGTTGCAGCCATAACCCATAAATTTATAGCATTTTTCAGAACAAGTTGCATGAAATTGAAGTAACCACATTTTGTGGTTGATTTGAAAAGAGGAAAGAAACTATTGTTTGTTCAATTCTACTACTATATAAAATATATTTTTTATGGATTTTGAAGCATTTTCTGTTGCTGTCTTACGTCATTAAAACACAACGTTTTAAACATGTTTCTGGTTTTGAAAGTTTTCTGAAAACAATTTTCAGCCATTTTACAAGCAAAAATCTGTGAATAAGCTGTTGTCTCATTAGAATGTCCTTCACCCACCTGAATAACTCAGTATTGGCAGCATTTCAGAGCACAAAGCTTGGCAGAGAATTACCCTCGTTACATATCCAAAACTAGCACTGAGCATACTTTCCGTGGCATGCTAATGTTGCATACTTTGAAAGTGCATAAGCATTTGAAGAAGGTTAAAATTTTGCTACCAGTTTGTCAATTATTTCATTTCACTGATTACCACAGCATCAAACAACTTTAGATGTCACAGGTGTCCTGAAGCTGCTGCCAGATTAGAAAAGGGAGGGTGACGGATCTGCAGAGCCACTGGGAGAATGAGGTTCCCTGCATCAGGGTGGAAAGTAGAGGCTTATTTACTTCAGTTTTAGCCTTTTTACTGAGCGTTGAACTGGGACTCTGCCGAGGACATAGAAATTCCTGTATTTTTAAAATTCTATATTCTTCATGCAGTGCTGTAGAAAGGTGACATTGTGGGCAGGAGCGGGGCCAGCATGGAGGACTGTGGTGGGACTGATCTTTGCAAAGAGAATTTGGTTGTAAAATCACGTATTCCCCTTTCTCTCACTACCAACCAGATCCGCAACAACTGCTCTCCTTCATGGCCCATCCCATCTACCCACACCCTGCCCTATGGGAGATACAAGGCCCCCAGCAGACATACAGGGATATCTTTACAATCACAATCGCTACCAAAACAGGTCTGCTCACTAGGGTCTGATTCGCGCCTCCCACCATTTCCAATCTATCATCTCTTCTTCCTTGCCCTGCCACTATTTCTCTCAGCCTCCTCTCAGGTGTGGACAAGACCCTCAATCTAGCACAGGTCTCTGCCTGGAGAAAGCTCTTCCCTTACACATCACCTCCTCAGTTAATGCTTTACATATAGCCTTACTGCGCCATTCATCCCCCAGCCCTTTCCCCAGTGCCACCCCTGTCTGCTTGCTTCCTCCCTGCCTCTCTGATAACTGGGCACTCTGTGAAAACAGCAGGAGGCCAGTAGAGTTAATGATGTCTTGTCAACTTTTGAATCATCTACTTCCAATCCCAGCTGTTTCCTTCAAGGAGATATTAAAAAAAACACCAAAAAACCCAAAACAAACAACAAAACCCAGAAGCAAGAAAATGCCTTTGCAAAGGCTGAATGCTGATGTTTAGTTTCTTGACATGATGAATTTTCGCAGAAAAGCTGCATCTCAAGCATACAAAAATCTAAGACGCTGCAAGTAGCTGGCCAGACAGAGAAACATTGTGGCCATTACCATTACCTTTCTCAGCTAATATCCTTGTCAAAGGCAATAAGACTTCTCTGCATGTGTGGGATGCAGAACCAGACACTGAGCAGGCCAATTCCAACTCACGTTATCAGCCATAAAATAAATTCTGAGTCCATCGATGCTTGGATAGAAGCAAAAGCTGTTTTATCACCAATGCAGAAGAAAGCCCTTCAAATACCTACTTCAGAGTATGCAGTTCTTTCTTGCGCTTCTGCCTCTTCAAGTTCCTTTAGGTTTTTGCTATGAGTGCAGTTTTAGCAACAACAGGAACAAGGAAATAACACCAATAAATCGGCTTAGCACCATGTGTGAATTCTTATTTACAAGCCACAGACAGCAGCATTCTTATCCCTGGCTCAGCTCTACCTGCAGCAAGTGAGTCTGAAACCAGCCGCACCTCACACAGCTGACAGCAAGCAGGGCACAGCCTCACCTCGAGCTCTGCTCCTCTCTCCTTACGCTGGATAAGTCCCACACCACCGACACGATCAGGTATTGCCATCCATGTGTAACTGTGTACCACAAACAGGGGCAAGAGCAGAAGCTCTTGATTCATCTTTACCTTGTCACCTGCCTCCAGTTCTTGTCTCTCTTACAGTTACATACAGCTGGTTACAAACATCATCACAGTAAAAAAAAAATGTAGTTTGGGTTTTTTTTTATCTAGCTGATATTCCTCATGTTCTCCCACATTTACTGTGGAAATGTGGGAAAACATGAGGAATATCAGCTAGATAAAAAAAAACCCAAACTACTTTTTTTCCATTTCCACAGTAAATGTGGGAGGGAGGAGAACCCACTAAATCTATCATCCTTTTTCACAGGTTTTCAACAGGGTATCCAGTGAGGCAATAAGTCAGGTTTTCGTTTTGGCAAGATTTTCACTAGGTTAATTTGAAATACATAAGGCAATAATGATAAGTTAATGAGGGGTTTTTTCAGTATATTAGATAATAAACACCAAACCTTCACCAGAATGAGCACTCCTATTTGTTACTCTCCTTTCAGTCTCCATCACTTCTCCTTGCTGTAGCCCCAAAACACTTAAAGCTTCCCAATGTACTGAAATACAATTGGCCAATTGCTGTTGTAAGATGCCAAAGACCAGACAAAATGATTGATTTTTCTGCTTGAATCTGTGAAGAAGAGTCCCAGGAGCATAACAACAAAGTATAAATTACATCCACTCTGGTGGGCCTGACAAATACTAGCCATTTAAAAAAAATAAAAGGCTGTAACAGGCTCCAACAAACTTAAGATCTTTCCTATAAAAGACTAAAAGCCTCAAAAATTACAA
Source organism: Phaenicophaeus curvirostris (assembly GCF_032191515.1). Lineage (NCBI taxonomy): Eukaryota > Metazoa > Chordata > Aves > Cuculiformes > Cuculidae > Phaenicophaeus > Phaenicophaeus curvirostris. The sequence goes on from NC_091392.1 coordinate 187,631,283, forward strand.
TGTACATGCACACACACAAAAAAAAGCAAAACTAAAAAACACCCAAAACCCCCAGAAGAAATAGAGAGAGTAATATTTTTAGGTTTCTGCAGGAACAGAGTTTATTATGTAGCACAGCTAAGTCGACCCTAAAAAAGACCATAAACAACAAGAAAAAAAATTATAGTGCTTGGTAGTTTGACCTGAAGAAAAACTCCTTCCTGATCATAAACCTACTGACTGGATCTAGGACAGATGAAGACTGTGGTTATGTGAAATATTTGCGGATGTGTCTATCTATATTTCAGCTCTGCAGCATAACAGGATATTTTGGGATAAGGATTTTATTTGTAATGTAAATCAGGCATGTGGTTCTATCTTACCCTAGGAAAGCTTTTCTCTACTCATTTTAACCAGAGGAATTTCGCAGTCTGACTGAGCTGTCTTCCAAATGCATTTTATTTTCATGCGAAAGTCATTATTAGCATGCAGAAGCCCTAGGGCTAGTCTGTTAAAAATGCTACAGCCCCTGCTCTGTGAAGTGCATATGAGGCTCAAGAAGCAGGTATAGCTGGCAGAGAAAGAAATAGCAAAGAGAATCAAAGCAGTGCTAGGACCATCCACAGCCCACCCCCTGTATAACCAGTGTGGACATTTTTGAAAATGACAGAGCAGGGAAGATTTTATTGGGGAATCTGAAGGCAAGCAAGTAATCCAGCAAGTAATCTTCCATAGGTAACTTCACAACTTCTTTTACACTTTTTTTTTAAGCCAGGGGAGAAAATGTGAACTAATTCACTGGAAGATTTTACTAGAGGTTTATCCAAGCTGTCAGATATTCATGGAACAGAATCAAGAGCTGATGGAGAAAACTCCAGTTTGGCAAGACCAGAGGATTTTGCAGAAATATATTTATTTCAAGAAACCTGCAAGAAGTCCAAGTAAGGGTGGGTGTTTTAAGAAAAGCCAGAGAAGGAAAGACCTCATCTGACCTGCAAAATCTGAACGCTGCTTGTTCACTCTGAGTGTTAAAACATCTACAAAACATGTAGATGCCATGTCAGACCAAACTCAGCAGCAGCCCAGAATAACCAGTGAACGATGTGGCCCAGGTTCCAACCTTGTTTGTGCCTGAATCAGGGAAGCAGTGACACGTGCACGTGGTGCATCCCAAGACAGCACTCCTGTCATTACACCTCATCATTCTTAGTGAATATATTTTGAAAAGTTTGCAGTTTCATTTTGATACAAAATGAAACCAGATTTTGGAAATGCAGTATTTCTTCATGAGATGGAGTTCTTATTTTCCAGGACAACTGAGCATTAAGCCTTAGTTTTCAGTGCCTAATACAAATAAGTAGTAGTGATAGGACTAGGGGGAATGGCTATATATTGGGGAGGGGCAGATTTAGACTAGATATAAAGAGGAATTTCTTCACAATGAGGGTGGTGAGGCACTGGCACAGGTTGCCCAGGGAAGCTGTGGCTGCCCCATCCCTGGAGGTGTTCAAGGCCAGGCTGGATGGGGCCTTGGGCAGCCTGATCTAGTGAGAGGTGTCCCTGCCCATGCCAAGGAGGGTGGAACTAGATGATCTTTAAGGTCCCTTCCAATTCAAACCATTCTATGATAATCCAAAATAGGGACACTGAAAGGCCTGGAAGTATTCGGCATGTGAATATCACAAATCAGTAAGCATAAAACACATTTTTAGCTCACTCCTTTGCCATAAACCCCAACTACACAGTACGTAAAGTAGAAACCTTCCTACAAGTTTGAAAGCAAACCACTTTTAAATCTTCCCTCACCTGCATTCTGAATGCCAGAGACAGCACAGCCTTTGGAAATAATGGATGATTAAACAGCCTGCTTCACCTGTAAATAAGCATGGGATATGGTGTGTTAGGTATGTTATCCGATTTGCACCTACTAGTAAAGCTCAAGGCCTGTGACTATTTATTTACCAGAGAGATTCTAGTTTTATTCTTTTGAAATAAATACCAAATGCTGAAATGCTTTTGACTCCAGTGCTACAGAAAACAAACTGCTTCCCATACATGTAAGCTTTGTGCTGGGGAGCCATTCACAAGACGCACAAAACTCTAGTGTTATTATTCCAACCAAATGTGAAACACTGCAAACATACAAACTCAATCCCCAGTTTCACTCCTACTAATGTGCATGCAACATAAGGCTCGATCAAAAATGTTCATCTATGAATATTTAGATTATTCTTAGCCTCATTTTGTTTAGAGGTGTAGAATACCTTTGGCTGCTTCTCATCTTCTAAATAAACAACGCAGAAAGCCATGCTCTTTGTGGCAATTTCATCCTAACATCTGCAAGACAGAAGGAAAATGACAAAGAAACACAAAATATAAGAACAGATTTCCTGGCATTTGCTGTATTTCAACAGGATGTTTAAAAAAGTGGGAAAAGTTCTACTGATTGCAGAACATACTTTCAAGAACCATCAGGTTTATGATGTATATTAATTTAACCTGTGCTCTTGTGCCTCCAGCAAAAAATTGTGGAGAGGTGCCAATGGGCTCCAGAAATCTCTCTGGTGTTTCAATTGCGATTCTCTGCCTATTGATGCTTGGCAAATAAAACAGTTCTGTCACATGCTTTTCTCAAATTTATTCTCTAAAGACAGAAAAAAGCTTTCTGAACCTCCTTATCAGAAAGAAAAATTCTACCTGGCAAATCCAACATCTCTCTCAAGATATCTCATGGTATTGTGTAGTGAAAGCATGAGATTAATGGAAACTAAGGAGAAACCATGCCTCTCATTTGCTTTTCAAACACTAAAGTAAACATTAATTATTTTATCTATGAGCATAAGTTCACAATTTACATAAGCCCAGCTGGAAAAGATGTACAGTAATGAAATACACTAAATCAGAACAAATGTGATCTAAAAAGTAAAAACTGATTATAAAAGGAACAGGTGATTGTCTTTGCTAAACTATTACAGTGCTGCCAAAACATATGATTGCAACAGTTCTACAGTCACCAATAACTAATTCATAAGGCACCATCATAAAACACTATGCACTAAACATGATGATGTAAAATAACAATTAGAAAACTCATTGTACTCTAAAATGCAGAGACTGTATGCAGAAGTGAATCAAGAGAGGGAGGGCTGTATTTTAGCAGTTATGTTCTTCCTCTCTGGTGCAGATTTAAATGCTCTCTTGTAGGACACAAGTGTCTAGACACTGCCAATTAGTGTGCATCTGATACAACCTAAGGAAGTTGTAGAGACACACATGATTTCCTCCTGTGTCTGACCATGAATCTTTGGTGACAATGGCTATGGTACACAAAGTATGATTTCAGCAAAAGAAATAAGTGGACGCCGTATGACTATTTGCATTTCCATCAGAAGCATTATATCTATGCTTTATCACTATCAAGCACTTCTATGAACCTTTCTGTCTTTGTGATTCTGCTGGACTCGTGAAATCTGTAAGATTTTCCAAAAGGAAAGGCAAAGCTGTCAATGTGATCTCTGTTTGGCACAATGGCTATGGTTCTTTTCTTGCCTTCTGTCTCCAGACTGGCTCACAGCTCTATGCGCCACACAAATCTGGAGATTTTTTTGCCCAAGGCACTGGCAAGGTCCACACCATCAAATGGGATCACTCAAATGGTTCACAAATGAGTGTATCTTAACAATTTTAACATATTTAACCTCATGGTACCCTCATTATTTCACAGAGTATTATACAGATGAGGAATTACAGCACAAAAAGGCTAACACAGATCCTAGAAAAATGAGACTAAAAATAAATTGCCGTTAGACATCACTGCAATGCCTGACTTGTAGAATCCTTGTCCTCCTAGTGGAAGGTGGACCTCTGTTGTTCTGGTTGCTTGAATGCCTCGTACAAAGATTCAACCTAGTCAGCATGGAATTGCACAGAGGCAGTGAACAGCAATCTATTTCAAATCCTGCCCTGTTTTTACAGCAGTAGAGAGACATCTCCATGCCTCTCTGAAGGTGATGACAAATACACACTGAAGAGATATTGCAAGAGATCTCGGTAACAGCAAGCTAGGTAGATGAGTAGCCTTTCAGGGAGCTGTACAGAGCAGTGCTTTGCCAGGTCCACCAACCTGACTATAAAACAGGATGTGGTGAATGCAGGTAATCTTGTGTGTCAATTGAAGGTGACATTGTCATACCTCAAGAGCAGAAGAGGTGTTTAAGGAGTTAAAACATACTGTCCCTTCACCATGCAGATAAATTCAGGCTTTTATGCATGTATTTGATATTACTTCTTTAAAAATAACCTGAAGACTTTGTCACTTCGAGCAGAAACAGATTTTAGGGCAAAAGGAGCAGTTATAACTCCAGTATGAATTCCCTTATTTATCAGAAGCTCTGTTTTTTCCATGACTGGCACTGCAGTTGGCCCTAATGTCTAGTTTTCTTTAAAGGAAACATTAGGACCCGGAGAAACTATTGAGGACGCAAGTACAACCAGACACGGACACAGCAATGGTCCATCCAGTTCCACATCCTGTCTCCACTCTCCACCTGGGCCACTAGCAGGTGACTGGGGAAGAGCATGACAACAGGGCAAGCATCCATCAGAATCTGCCCTCATTATGCTCGCAACCTTGGGCAAATTGTGGCTCTGGGACCTCCTAGATCAGCCACAGTATAAACTTGCACAAATAAAGTGACATACATCAATACTAAGTAACCATCCAGGATTAAAGAAGCCCCTTATATGTCTCACTGCAAAGCATTTTCTTCAGTAAAAGTATGCAACTTTTCTGTAACCTCTGGAAAATTTATTCTTTTTTTTTTTTTCTTTTAGAAAACTTGAGTGTGTAAACTCTATGCAGCACTCAAGTACCAACTCTACTAAAGCTAAGTACAGAGTTCAATTCCTTTTGGACTCAGCACTCTTTTATTTATACATCTCATGGCTGTATTTTGCTGTAGCACCAAGCTAGGATTTCATGTTCATCTCTATGCTCTCTGGCATTCTTAGGATTTTCTCAGCATCACTGTTTTCCTGATGCGTCTGTTTGATTACAATGAAATACAATTTTGTTCAACAAAGCCAGCTTATTCAGTGCTCCATACTGCCCCCCTCTATGAGCCTTTCAACAGTCTTTGTGTGAGCTGCAAGTTTAATTCACGCTTTGAGTTCAGTACTAAAAATATTCAATAATACTGGGTCATGTACAGAGCCTTGATGACTCTCATGAGACACACTTTAATCTGGTGATGATTTCCTAGGACAAACTTCTAGACTTACACAAATTCAAGACAATTTAAGGTGTTTCTAGGAATATTGTTCTAAAAATGCATCTTGTACTCTACACACGTCTTGCTTTTAATGAGCAACCCAGAAATGTGTGCCAGAGCCTGGCCTTAAACATGACCATCACAAAAATAAAATGGACCAGAGCATGATATGTATAGAAACAAAGTAAGCAGAGGAGTGAATGAGGTGAGAGTAAAAGCTTTTGTACAGGAACCGAGTACCAGTTAACAGAAGTTTATGCCAGCGTGAGCAGACACCCTGACCCCACTGCTCAGCACAGGCTCTGCACTCCAGGGACAAGAAAAGCTAGTCAAAAGAAGTTGGAGCTGTGGAAATAACGAGTACCAACCTGAGACTATCAGAAATATGGAAAGAGGGCAATAAGGATGGTGAGGACATTGATCTGGAGTGCTGGTCTGTAGATATGACATGAGAGGCGAGGTTGGAGCTTGAGATCTAAGTGTGCAAAGGATGGGTGATGCAGGCAGCATGTTTTTAAGGACACGGTACAGCAGGAGTGGGAACCCCGTATATTCAAAACCAAAAGCTTTTTATAAATAATTATTAATCTTTCCCCTGCTCTTTTCAGCCTCCACTAATTAACTGGTGACAGATCTATCGGACATGTCAATTTTTTGACACGTAGGTCTACCTTCACAATCAAAATATCAAGTGGCAAATAATACAAATACCTTCCAAAATCGAAAGAAATTGCATCTGCTCCATTCCCTGCATTTGCAACATCTATAATCTCAGCAAAAATGAAACCAGATTTGCTTGATGAGATGTAGCATGAAACACTGAAATCCCCTTTGCCCTGGCTTGCCAGCCAAATAAATAACAGGGCACTTCATACAACCCCTATCTGAATATATAAACTAGACAGGGCAGCTTAGGGAACATCTACTAAATCCAATTAAACACTTTCACTGGTAACATAATGTGTTAAATATATTCTAACTGCCACACTGCATTCAGAATCAGACTGCCCTTCTCCTGCTTTTTGCAACACTGTGCTTTGTTTCCATAAAAAGAAAAATCCTATCACAGTTTAGTTTTAAAATATGGGCTTGCCCTCCAGGTTGTATATTTTCAAAACTCAGCTTTTCTCACTTTAGTTTCTGGGACACATCATTCTTTAACCTTGGACTGCTCTCCTGACAAGGTGAAAACTCATTAACCACCTCTGTATAATTTAAACACAGAGCTTTGTTACTACGCTGGCACCAGCCCACAGGGATTTCTGGGTTCCTGTAGTGATAGCTTGTTTTGGTGGCAGGTATGTCCTCAATAGCTTTCTCTGGGACAGAAGGCAATTACCTTCCCAGTAAAAGAATCACAATACCAAAAACCCACACAAATGCTGTCTGAACTTGTACCAGGCAAGACCACCTCCCCCAAGACTGTCACAGAAAGAGGGAAACACCTATCTGTTCCTGGGGTTCCCTTTTGATGTTATCGGAACAGTTCCCAAGAAACCAACCCCTCTCCCAATCTCTCCCAGTACCTGCTGGCACAATCAAAAGCAGCACACACAAATCTTCCAACTCTCATGCCACTCACATTTCTTCCCTCAGCAGTCATTTCAGAGGCAGGTGGATTTTCAGAATTGCCTGTTTTTAATAAAGAAATCAAGAGTAATTTCAATGCTCCATATCTCTAATCATTTGTAACATTTTTTTCCCTATTACAGGGAAAGAAACACACTGCTACAAGGACACAGGGTAAGTGGCAGATGGGTCCATATGGGGAACAGCCCTGTCACTTCTCTCAGTACCATGGCTCCATCAAGCTCTTCCACTTAACTGATTACAGGTACATTTGCTTCATATGGGCCCCATGTGGTCCCCAGGGAGAGAGGCTCCTTTGCAAAGCGTCACTGATCCACATCCAGTTTGCAGGACAGGCTTTCAGACCTGCTCATTGCTCCAGTGACCAGGTGGATCCAGCGCTGGCAGACTTCCGAAGTCACCAGAGATCCACCAGTCTCCAAGAGCTCGTGGCAGCAAAATCTGACAGTAAAATCAGGGCTGCATCATTCAATTTACAACAGCATTAGAGGAGTGGCAGAAGGTTAGCACTGCGGTTAAGCTGGGTGAATGTCTTAGCAACTAAATGCCATTTGAATCCTTAGGTTAGACTTCCACACATGTTTTTATTTCTAAGCTGAATGCTAAGCAGGAACTGTCTGCTTTCCAGTTTTGGTTTGGACAATGCCAGAACTGTTTTGAGCACAACTCAAGGAAGTCAAAGTGGAAGATATTCACTTCACTAAAGGAAAAATACTCTGAAAATATCTCTGGAGTGCAATAAAGGCCCATGTACAGACAGTCTTGAGCTGTGGTTTGGTGTTGAAATCAACAGAAAGTCTCGAGCATTTGGACAGTCAAAGCTTCTTGCCATCTGCTCTGATGAGGATACAGTCTAGAGGTAACAGCAAAAAAGCAAGGAGAGAAACAAGAATTTACAGTCTAGCGTTTAAAGAACAAAAGTTACCAAAATTTTCCCTATGTGATTAAAATTATGGCATGGGATGAGAAAGGATCAAACTATCTTTCTCATATTGCTTATCTTCCTCCTCCTTCCATCCTCCTTTATCTTTGTTCTCATCACGCTCCATCATGGAACAAGTAAGGCTTTGCTTGTCTTTGTCATTGCACTGGAACCCTTCTTTCTCTTTCTGTTTTAACTGAACCCTTCAGATCTGGAGCTGACTATCTGCCTTTGGTTTGTCCAAAACTAGGCAAGGATTGCAGCAGCTCCTAAGAACCTCATTTCTCATCACATTTTGCTATATGTAAGGTAATCTAAGTGCAAGACTGCAAGTAAATGACTGCAGGAGATTTCCATACTGATGAGCAGAAGGGAAAGATTGTGGCAGCAAGAGCAATCAGTCAGCAGTGGTAAAGTAGAATAAATAAAATTCCCACAGGATGATATATGGATGATTTCTTAAAGTTGCCTTTCTGTAACCCCATCCTTGCAAATATAATTCTTTAACTCACACATAGTTTATACTGGTACCTACTTTACCTCCAAATTTGGCATAATACACTTCAGATCCCTGCAGCAATCGTGTTCGAGAGCATAGATAATATGAATAAAGAGACTGTTACTCAGGTCCCTTCCCTTTTCATATTTGTCTGGGTTTTTCACCCTTCTTGTGATACCAAACGCTCTTTCTGTACTCATTGCAGCAATATTTTACCAGGAAAAGTGATACTTAAAGAAGTATTTAAGGCTGGTTTTTTGGACATAGTTTAGAAACTGCCCTTTTTAGGAAGGTGATTTAACCTCTAGGCAGAAAGTGTCAGCAAGGCCTTTGATAATTACAGCAAATTAGGGCATGGAAACTACTACAACAACTACCTGGAAACTAATACTGGAGCTGTAGTCCCCAGACCTAACTGTTGGTACTTCAAGGAGGATGTCAGGAACTTACACTTCATGGAGAAGGGAAGAGACCTTCAAAGACAGATTCAGGTCTTGGACTGGGCAAGGTCCTCTCTGAAGGTATATATCTCCCTCAACTCACCGTGAAAGGTGAATTTTGCTTAACACAGACCTGTGTTCAGAGCAGACCTGGAAGTAGAGCTCGGGACATGGACTTGCCACTCAGGTAACATGAGACTGAGCAGATGAAATCACTGAGATCATTTTTCTTTTTAATCATCTAATTCTGCGGTGGTGGAAATAGTTAATTTGGGTACTTGCTCGTGCAGGCAAGCAGGACAGACCTGGGAACAGCAGCTGGGGTCAACCAAGTGGTCAGGTCATCAGGCAAGTTTGTCACGACGGGGTAGGTCCAGGGTCGAGCCAGGAGGTCAGCCTGCAAGCCAGGGTTTAACACAGGGCTTAATGTTTTCTTCCTCATGCACAACAGACAGATTCTCACTTTATAAGTTGTTTCATTTGTAAATTATCTGGTAGGTTAATAGATTTTAGGGCCTGAAGGGGCTTCTGGCATCACCTAGTTTGCATTACCTCTTGCGTAACCACTGCACACATAAGCTGGAGAATTTTATTAGTGATTCCTGGCCAAGAAGAAATTACTCTCCCAAAATTATTGCAGTGGGAGATCTTTAGGGGGATAACTATGTATAAAACAGAGTCTTTTACACTTAAAATAACTTTTAAAAGGACCTTTTCTAAGTATATAAGTCACTAATGCCTAAAGAGATATTATATTTATAATAAATGATACATGTTACCTAAGTGATTTTAGGCTTCACTCCACAAAGGCACTTAGGAGTGAATAGCTTGAAATTTGTGAATTGTCTGATAGGTTTTCATGGGACCACTCCTGGGTTTCCAACAGAGCCTGTTTGTAATAGCTTTGCTGGCTTAACCATCACAAAAGCTAACTGAATACGTTCATAAAACAGCATCAAATGAGCTTTGATATGAACTAAGGCTCCAAACCAGTAATAGCTGCACTGCAACAAAAATGCTTCAGGGCAGGTCTGGAAACCTTATAGTGTCTATGTACAAAACCAAGCTGATTTCAACTTGTCTTTCAGTATTGTGATCACACCCTTAACAGAAACACATAACACTCCCACCTGAAAATCTTCAATTTTGCTATTAGTAACCACAAAATAATTCTCATTTTGGGAGCATAGGACAAGAAATAGAAATGGTTGGTGTCAGTGGTACATACTGAGCAAAGACTGGCTTTTAAGTGGTGACTGTGGTAGGTGTAGATATTCCCTTAGCTGAAGCTACCTTCATTTACCTTCCCCTGAGGGTGACAGCATTGTCACAACAGCTGTGTCATGTCGTAAAGTCAGTCTCAAAACAACATTAATTGGAATCCACAAGGAGCACCTGATACTTTCAGGAAAACACAAAATTGTGTCAAAGCACATCATAGAAAAGTAAGTTACACCACAAGAAAATGTCAAAAAAATATCAATATAGACAAATAAGAAGATTGAAGACGAAATGCAACAAATGTTATTGCCAGCTTTTGGGAATAACTGCACAGTGTCCAGGTGACTGCAAAATTAATTGGGACAGCAGGAAAAGAACAAATTAGCTCGTTGGCAAGTTAGGTATGAGACAGGAACCTAGCTAAAGTTAGCAAGACTGAATAAAAAGGCTTCAAGGAAAATCTGTAAACTTTATAGTGTCTATACAACAGTAAACTGATTTGAGGATAACTTCAGATAGACAATTATTCAGCCTATACTCTGAAGAACATCCATTATTTCCTTGATTTGTTCCATGGGTTTATCCCCATCCCTGATGCTAAAGATTAAATTATCATATGAGCTCTGACTCTATTAATAAAAGCCTCTGAAGAGCACCACTAAGATTCTGATTAATCTTCCTCTCAGTGCAGTTAAGCCTGAACAAATGAACTTTAGCAATACTAATGATGAAGCTTCTCCCAAAAAAGTAGTTTTATTTTTCTTTTCTCATCTCCTAAGGTGGCAGTGAATCAGGTACTTCCACTAAAAATCATGGATGAGACTTCTCAGTTAAGAGTTTTTATGCAATTGTAGCTTGAAAAATAAATTACATTAAAGATGGAAAACCTCTAGTGAGGTTTGTTACTGGCTATGCAGATGATAAAGCGATGCCTACATGTACCATATTGAGGAGCAAAACAGATGAATTTGTAGAGTGAATAGGACTGAAGACCTGGTACCACGCCACAAGTAACCCATTAGCAGTAGCAGTGCACTGGGGTGCTCCTGGAGGGCATCTTTTGATTTAGATATGTTCAAAGGGAATCCAGTCTGTGTACTCCAAGACCAGTTTTTGATGTGAATCAAAGCATGCTAAGAGGACAATTGCACCTAAAGCACACTCCTAGGCTGAACTGAACTATCATTGATACATTGCCTGCAGGCACCAGTCTGCTCTGCTCTGTTCAGAAATGGAGCAGCAAGTTAATGCTTCTGGCAGGACTTGAAAACATGTTCACTAGGGCTTTTGGGGATCTCCAACATAAGTTCAACCCCCTATTAACACAGGGAAAGATCAGCCCTTCAGGTGTTTTACTATAGAGAGCTGCTGTTATGTTTCATGTGCCAAGGTAGTCACAGAAGGGTTCAGCAACATGTAATGGAACTTGAAAGAGAAATCAGTTTCCTTCGAGCACTTTGACAGTTCCTGCAGAGCTGCTGCTTTCCACAGCCTGCCCTGAAATGGCTTTATGTCTCAATTGTCTACTTTGTCCCTAGTTCCCTGTATCAAGACAGATACCCCATATACGTTCTTCATGCAGATAATTAATGGGGATTAAACCAGCAAGTTTATATAGTAGGACTCTAGCTGCAGTTCCCTGGGAGACTGTGTTTTCAGGACATATTTTTGGATACAAATATCATTCTCCTACCCTGGTCCTTGGTAATCTTGGATGTGCCCCAGCAATGTGGCCAAAAATGAGAAGCCTCAGGCACACAGACAAGTGTGACAAGAGGTGACAAGTTGCTGTGTATCAGCTACCCTGCAATGTCTGCCTGCACCGATGCTGTTAAATGTCTGCAAGGAAAGCCTTGTGACTCTGTGATTTGCTTTTGCCACAGACTAAGAGTATGTACCCAGTGACCGCACATCAGCTGATAGGAGGTAATTTCTTTTCCACTTTCTTCCTGCCTGGGTCTGCAGTATTTTGCTGGTTGATTTGACAAGCCCTGTGTAGACACAGCCTGTGGATGTCTGGAAGCTTGTTTCTATAATTTCCCACTTCCCCCCTGCCTGAAGGGCAGCCTGGCACTGTGTACGCAGACGTGACTCTGGCAGTCGCTGGTTGGCAGAGGGCCTAGGGAAGCACCCATGGAGTGGGAAGGAAACATTTTTATTTAATGGTTGGGGAGGGGTGGGAAAGACGAGGCGTATAGAGAGAAAAATTATGCAGATGCTTCTTGGTGCAATGGGGACAACGAGGGCTCACAAAGGCTGGAAGATAATAGCTGATCGTGAGATTGCGGTTATAGGGGCACTGGCTCAATACAAGAGGAAAAGCGGTCATGTCAAACAGGACCCTCCGCTTGCTCCCAGTATAAGCATAAAGACATGGGGGAGGGGAAGGAAAACAATCCGTTTGTCCCCTTATTTTTTGAAGGCTGGGACAGCAATACAGGAAATTTAGGAGACCTTTGAAAGGTCATTTCAGTGAAGCATCTTCTCTGAGAACACCGTGAACTAACTTCAAGACTAAAGTTCAATATTTTTTTACTGGTATACCTCTTTCCACACCAAAGGCTTTCTATAGCTCTTCAGGGTTTCAAATCAGCTTATTTCAAAGCTTACAGTATTACTTAGTTACAATTTTACTGTTCCCATATATTCATAGCCTGTGCACTATATATATCTATTTAATGTTTTCAATAATAAGGAAATAAATTGTTTCAGCAAGAAAATAACTACTACAGATACTTGCTTGCAGTATAAAAATGTTTGGGTCAGAGAACTCCCCTGAGGGAGCGGGGAGGGAATAGAGAGATTCAAATAAAAGCAAACACATAAACAGGAACATGCATCACATCTGTATTTATCCTGGTCATCAGCACAAGATACTTCAACAAATCTGCACTGAATGCCATCCAGCTCAAGGTCCAACATTTCTCATTTATTATTTAGCTGTTTGGATGAAAGTGTTAAATTTTGCACTGTAAGGTTTTAAGTGATTTAGACATGCCTTTCACATATTAAACTGCCTGGTCTCCTTAAAAATGCTATCCTTGGGCCTTGCTGGCTGGAAGATCATATGGATTTCAACAGAAACACCAGCACTGTTTTACTCAAGCTGGCTACATACAACAGCAAAGATTAAACCAAGTGAAACCCCATGGAGACAACAGAAGGGGAAAGACACACATTTTGAAATTTGCTGGATTATTTATAAAATGTGATCACTTTCAAAAGGATGTTCCTGTAGCAGCTCATGGATCTTCCGTATTTCTAAGAATTAGGTTGGGGGTTTTTTGTCTCCTGGGTTTCTCGCAATATAAGTTGGAGTTTTCTGTTTGTTTGCCTTCCTTCCCCTAACACCACCAAAATTTCTGAGATTGGCACTGGTTCTCTGGATGCCTAAAGAAGCAGTTTTTCAAATTGAGCCATGCACAATTTAATTTCTCTTGTGATCTTAATAATTGCAATATCTTTCAAACATAAGGAACAAAGCTTCCTTTCAAATAGAAAGCTTCGATTTTTTATGCCTGCCTTATTCCAGTGCTAAAGAGAAGAAATTCTCAAAGCAACAAAGGCAGAGGCAGCTACATAATTATCTGGATTTATGTATCATCACTGTTTATTATTTATATTCCAGTGGCATTATATTATACAGTGTAATATAGATGAGGGGAGGATGGTCTTGATCTCTCTGCCTCAGTTCATCACCTTTAAAATAATGGTATTTGGGTTCAGAATTCTTGGTCATGTATCCAACGTGGAAAACAGCGATAGTTACATACTTACATAGCTGGAGATTTTTAGGTACTTCACTAGAGACATAATTTTAGCACTTTCATCTTCACTGCTGTTTTGTGGGGAGCCCAGCAAGTAAGTTAAAAATGTGGGCTGCATGTTCCTGTGAATCCTAACGCTTCAAAGACAGGGGGCAAATAAGTCATCCCCAATTTGTTACTAAATAAAACAAACAAAACCACACCTTGTACCATGCAGACTATTCTGATGACTTTTTGATGTGTGAGTCATGGGTTTGAACATTCGGGGTTGCAGATTTTGCCCTTGAATTTTGTTACGCTACCTCTGAGTGGGGCAGTAGTCACATTGTTGACAGTCTTCTATATGCTATTCTGCGATGTGTCAAAAACTGCATCCTTTAAAATCTGTGCATTTAAAAGTATGAATCAGCAAAATTCTCACCACTTTCATATACTGTCAGGGAATGGCTAAACAAACTACCTATGTAACCTGAATCAATAGACGACAAACACACAATGAACATTGCACTGGTTGGTTTCTAGTTTACAGGCTCTTGCCTTGAGCTCCCACCAGCAGGAGGTTTGGATATGCCAAGCATAATTAAAAATGTTATTTGCAAATATAATTCACAGTTCATTTATGGTGGAAATTGTTTGCTTCTTACCCCTCAGGAATTTTCACTTGGTTGGCTGAACAAGTGAAGAATATTTCTTCATTTTAGAACTTGGATATAGGGAAATGATCCTAATGTATTTTCCTTATAATCCCCTTGGTCTCATTGCTCTTCCTGTTTTACCTTTGCTATGTAACACTGTGTCTCATGGGCTGCTGTTTAGTTAAGAGAAGAGAGGTGCACTTAGCTCCCTAACACTTCACTGCTAGAAAAAATCCACATAAGTACTGTGAAGAAAAAAAATATTAAAAAAGGAGCTCCAATAAGCTGTGTAGTGAATCTCCATATGAAATATCTATGGAGCTAATTAAACAGTAAAACATATGACTGAAGGCTGCCAGCTGAGTCATCAAGTAAGAAAAGGTGCAAGAGACCAATAGTGGGTGAGGGTAACCTCCCTGTTCACCTAAATCAGAGGTTACCTTCACTGCCTCCTTGCTGCCCTAATACATCTCAAGTATTCACAGGGTAAAACCTGCCTGAAAGCTTAATTTTCTCTCCTGTCAGAACTTTCTCAGAATCTGTCCTTCATATGTGACATAAGTGCTCCCTCACCAAGCCACTATTGCCTTAAATTCCTTAAGACTGAGCTTTGTTACATAGTCTAGCAGACAATATCTAGTATACAGATACATGTGCCCAACTAATCAGTGGGTTTATAAAAACCTGCTCCTCTGTCATCTCATCCCTCCTCATACACACCACCTGTTTGCTAGTTCATCTGTTTTTGGCTTTTTCTCCCTCCATCCATCTGTTGTGCCTTCCACTGCCTTCACTGGGGAGCTCTGTGCTACATCTTTGTATAGTAACTAGCACTAAATGACACCTGCCAGCACTGAGATGTTAACAAAGTTAGCAGCAGAGTGACAATAACAGGACCTTGGCCCAGTACAATTTTCACCTGAATCAGCTGAACTCACCTAAAGGAAACAAATACTGCTACTTCAGACTTTGGTGTATTCAGGATTTTTATTCATGGCACAATTAACCATTTCTACCACTACAGATAGAGCTGAATAGTTTTATTTGCACAGCAATACATCTTTCCTGCACTAATCAGAAAAGCACTGACCTCTTGGTAGGTAAAAACAGGCAGGCTTGCTTTTGCTCTGTAGTGGTGACAGCTCCCTACAATGCTGTAATGAGCATGCTGTGACAACCAGTAATGACACCAGCCAGAAGGCAATCTGCAAAATATTGCAGTAATTTTGAAGTGAGTTAAATCATTAACCCTGTAATCTCTCTACAGAGAATCATAGAATTGTTTAGGTTGGAAAAGACCTTTAATATCATTTAGTCCACCTGTAAACCTAAATCTGCCAAGTCCACCTTTAAACCATGACTCTAAGTACCACATCTGCACCTCTTTTAAACACCTCCAGGGATGCTGACTCCACCGCTTTCCTGGGCAGCCTCTTCCAGTGCTTGACAACCCTTTCTGTGAAGAATTTTTTTCCTAATATCCAATCTAAACCTTCCCTGGCACAACTTGAGTCCATTTACTCTCATCCTCCTCACTTCTTACCTGGGAAAGGAGACCTATACTCATCTCCCTACAATTTCTATTCAGGTAGTTGTAGCGAGTGACAAGTTCTCCCCTCAACTTCCTTTTTTCCAGACTAAACAAGCCCAATTCCCTCAGCTGCTCCTCATGAGTCTTGTGCTCCAGCCCCTTCACTAACTTCATTGCCTTCCTCCGGACACGTTTCAGAACCTCAATGTCTTTCTTGCAGTAAGGGGCCCAAAACTGAACACATTGTTCGAGGTGCAGCCTCACCAGCGCCGAGTACAGGGGAACGATCACTTCCCTAGTCCTGCTGGCCACATCATTTTTGATACAAGCCAGGATGCTGTTGGTCTTCTTGGCCACCTGGGCATGCTGCTGGCTCATGTTCAGCCCACCGTCAATGAACGCCCTCCAGGTCCTTTTCTGTTACGCAGCTTTCCAGACACTCTTTCCAAGCCAGCAGTGTTGCATGGGATTGTTGTGACCAAAGTGCAGGACCTGACACTTAGGCTTGTTGGACTTCATACAATTGGCACCAGCCCATTGATCCAGCCTATCCAGATCTCTCTGCAGAACCTTCCTAACCTCAAGCAGCTCAACGCTCCCACACAACTTGGTGTTGTTTGCAAACATCTGAGGGTGCACTCAATCACCTTGTCCTGATCATTGATAAAAATATTAAATAGAATCAATCCCAAAACTGAGCCCTGGGGAACACCACTTGTGACTGGCTGCCAACTGTATTGGTCAAGCAGGACTTACCATTCATAAACCCATGCTGACTAGGCCTGATCACCTGGTTATCCTATATGATGCACCGTACTTGACACTCAAGATGATCTGCCCTATAACCTTTCACGGCACCAAGGTCAGACAGGCTTGTAGTTCCCTGGATCCTCCTTCCAGTCCTTCTCATAAATGAGTGTCACATTTGCTAACCTCTAGTCAGCTGGGGCCTGCCAAGGTAGCCAAGACTGCTGATAAATGATGGAAAGGCTTGGTGAGCACTTCCACCATCTCCTTCATTACCCCTGGGTGTATCCCATCCAGCCCCATAAACTTGTATGTGTCTAAATGGTGGAGCAGGTCACTAACCATTTCCCTTTGGATTACGGGGGCTTCATTCTGCTCCCTGTTCCTGCCTTCCAGCTCAGGGGACTGGGTACACAGAGAACAACTGGTCTTGCTATTAAAGACTAGGGCAAAGAAGGCATTAAATGCCATTGTAGGCATTAAAGACATAGCATTGAACCCACATCCAGTTGCTTTCTGCAAGCAAGACCCCATGCAGCTCCATCTCTTCTAGTCAAGTGTGCATCATACAGCCAAGGTGCCAGGTAAGCAAGCAGAATATGTGTAATGCTCTTCTTTTATCTAAAGGAGATCAAGCCATGAGTATTTTCTTTCTTTTTTACTTCCATGTTGCATTTGCAGAAAGGAATTTCTCCTCCTTTCTCTCTGGAAGTCTTTGATTTATAGAGGAAGAAACCATTTACCTTAACTTTACTTTCAATTCTAAAGCAACCTGACTGTTTGGACAGGGATTGAAAAAGACCACAGAGCAAAACACAGCAGCTTTCTATTACATGTGTCCATCCAAACATTTCACTCAGCAATGGCTGTTGACACAGCCAGGTAAAACCCAACTACTTTTTCCCTTATCAGCTCAGGAATGTACCCTACAAAAGCTGATAAACAGGAAAATAATCATGACTGCTATGCTTAATCTCCCCATCTTGTACATGCCCATCCAAGGCAGTGAATCCCAACAACCTTAAAAATAAAAATTACTCATTGGTTGCTGGGTTTCATTTCTAGGCAGCACTCCACAGGGGACCTGCTCAAAACAGGTTAAAGGGAGGGGATGAGAAAAAGTGCCTCTAGACTCCAAGGGACTGGGTGAATTTTCCCTTACATCAGTGTTGCAATACATGTTTATATTTTTCATACAAAGCTGTTGGCACTTTCTGAAGTTCGGTTTACGCTTTGACAGCTCCAGGTCAGTGCTGCAGAAAAGGAGGAGCAAGGGGAGTTAGGGCCCTCTCTCAAAGTCCTTGTTGTTTCAAATTTTTTTTTGTAGCTAGTTATAAAGAAATGGGATGCTACCTTCATGAAATGTTGCAGTACAGATCTTTTCCTTTTGATTACAGAGGGCATACAGCTTTTTACTACTTTATTTCACACTCATTGCATCTATCACAGATTTCTATTACTTTTCTTATGAACCGTGGCTTTAACTTAATCTCAAGTTTTTCAGAACTTATTTCATTCTCGTAAAGACAAAAGAGCAGATTGTTCTGTAACAAAATGCACATGGAAGAAAACGTGTTTTCCCTGAGTTACACAGCTTGTTCCATGGAAAAAGTAGCTAAATTCTTCTGACATTGCCAATAGGTGCCTAATACAAAAGAGAGTACACAGAAGAGAAGTAACCTGCCCTGCAAACTACTGGCACAGATACAAGTATTACTCTGTGCAGGTATCCAAAATGCACCACCAGGGTCAAACTCATATTTGCCTGTGGCTTTGCTAAAGTTACAAGAATGCTTTTGTTGCCTCTGCTTTCTTTAATTAGTGTCACATCCATTACTGAGATGCAGCAATACTGACATTTCAGGAAACAATGTCTGGTTTTTGCTAATCAGAAAAAGAGCTGTAAATCTTGCAAGGAGAAATTGGTTTTAATTTGTGCCTATGGGACTCTGACACTGAAATACTAGCCTTGGATGTCTGCTCCTTGGGGAGCTACTACTGCACATTAATCCTAAACTTATCTGTTGTTGAGCTGCTATAAGACAGAAAGAACAAGCAGTGACATAATGCTAACTGACATAGCATCAGGAATGCTGTACCATACTTAGGAGTGCACTCACCCATGAAGCACACTACACTACACCAATATTCACCCCCTACACACAGCCTGAACTATTCAGTTTGAGGAAGAACGAGCTTCAGACAGCCCAGATTTACCACAGATCCACTCCCACATACACAAAGATAAAGTTATATGGAACAGGAACACAGCCCGTTAGAGAGAACTGTGAGGTTACCATCAGTTTTGTCACAAGAAGAAGAGATTAGATATACGATATACTTAGTTTTCTGAAGTACCTTAGTACCTTCCCTCAACTTAACACACTTTTTAATTATGCAGCTTCCTATCTTTGTTGCAAGGTGACATGAGGTCATCATGATCCACTCAGGCTGCCTGTGTTTTACTACATTCATCTTCTGCTGGAAATGGCACTCTAGAAAGCAGATGCCCTTGAAAGTCCTCAGTCAGGAACAAAAGGTACATACCGTATTTAGCAAGTCTCAAAATTCTGTTTCTTCTGGCCCCTTATACAGGGACTTTTCACAGGGATGGCTGTAAAATGGATTGCTGAGGGGTTTTTTGTTGAGGTGCAGTAACACAGCCTAAGGGTCTGTGCTTTCTTTAAAAGGCTCAGTAAAATGTATACCACTACATCTCATTTTTTAAATAAGCCCATGAATATCTTTCCTATATCAGTTCATATGAATGGATATTTCCCAGATTCTATACACAAAAATCTTTCCAATATCAGATTGTAGCAAACATATCTTTGCTAAAATGCAAAAGCACAAGAAAGTATCAAATGGGCAAAGACAGAAGCTCACATTTCTTTGTGAGATAAATCTTTATATTCATATAACTTCTATTATAATTCATGACTAAATATTAGCATCCTTTCAGCAGCCTCCTGAGGCACAGTAATGCTGCTATGTCTGCTTTAGAGAGGACAAGCTGAAACACTGAAAGGCTGTGGTTCACCTCATTGGACTTCAGATCACTTGGTCTAAAACAGCAACCTGGGCTCCCTTCATCATGAAGAGAAATATATTAGAAGCAAGCTCTTTCAAAGGGGGACTGGTTCTTCCTAAGATAAGTAAACTGAAATTACTCTGAGGGACTATCTAACCCTAAACTAGATACAGAGAGAAACTGGTTTACTGAAAAATACAAGACACTAACTTTGTTTAGATAATTCCCAAGCATGGGGACCTACATTACAAAGAAAAGACATAGCAAGACATGATTTTGAGCATATGTTTCTCAAAAGCCAAGCCCGCATCTTAACTACCGAGTAACATAAAAGAGTGGACAAGACACTAAACACCAAAATAAGCATTTGCTAAAAATCTCCTTCAATGGATTTGATGCAATAAGGAAATTATAAAATAATTATAACCTATTGCTGATTCTATAACATGGCTATTACAGATGCAGACCAAAGTAGCGTATTTGGAAGTGCTTGATAGATAAGTGATGCATGTGAAAATCATTACATATAGAAATGGTAGAAGTAATTGCGAGGTTAAATACTACAACTTTTCAAAAATGCATGAAGTAAGTCATCAAACATATAGATGGATCACGTGGCTGGTTTTCATTTTTAAATCCACTATAAGGGGAAATGAAAAAGTAAGGTCAAAAACCAGCCTGGATATTTGGACTAAAATGTACCAATCAATTGATATTGCATATTTAAGGAACTATCTGATTTGTTTGTTAAACAATTTATTTGTTTTCATTTAGTTTGCTTCTATTTTCTTAAAATATTCCCCTACCACAAATCTTTCCTTGAACTTCTGCATGAGATGTAGGATTCAAGTAATACAAGGACAGGAGAAAGTGACCTAGCACCCAAAGACAAAGGAGAGAATGAAGCCACAAGGGCATAGTTGGATTTTAAATGTGTTACAGTCAACTTATAAAAGCCATCAGTCTGGCTAGTTATAATGTACATTTTGCGTAACAACTTTTCCAGAAGAAATGAAGTGTGATACTGCAGATTGTGTTCAAAATCAACTGCTATCACTGATTTCAGTGGAGTCATTTGGAGTGTAAAGCTAGTACAGAATTTTGGTCCGTATTGTACAGCTAAATAAAAGCAGGTGTTTAGAACAGACAGAAATGGTGCAGCCAGACCATAGGTCTAGTCAAACTAGCATAAAATGTATTCCACATTTTGAAAACCAAGTTGCAGCCAAAGTGTTTTGGGTTTAACACAGTGAGTGACTTTTTTTATTTCACTTCTGTAACAGTTTGACAAAATCTAAGGCCATCAATAATGACTTTCAGATAATGTCCTGGTTTCTGCTACACTTGTTTCTGTATCCTGTGGCATAGCTGAGAAATCTATGAGGAAGATTCTTTCCTTTTACAAATATTGCTGGTTTTCAAGGTTTGTATTCATTCTGAAATCAATTCAGATCGAACCACTTCTAATTAGCCCACTCATATATCTACTAATTTAAAGAGGAACTGAAATGCTTTAAAATAAATACATGCCAAACATTACTTAACTCTGATAACCATAGTTTACATACTGCACAGCCAATGAAATGTTAAAGCACCGAAAAAAAAGTCCAAAAAGAAGCCAGTCTGTGGAGTCGATACACAACTACATCATAGCAGCTACAGAGCAAAAAAAGTAATAGCAGAGAGCCCCTATGGTTTAGACAAGTAGTTCCAGGCTGCTTGTCAATACACTGGCCACACAATCTCTTGCACTTGTTTTTACAAGATGAGAAGGCATACAAGAATATTTAGGTCAAATAAATAATATATGTCTCATAAATAGTGCAAGCCGGTGGGTGTGTCCCTGGAGAGTTCTCTTTAGTGGACAACATTTCTTTCCTGAAAATGGATGCAAATGTGTTTTAACCATTTATATCAAGCGTACCGATGCTTTATTTACATTCCTTCTCTTTCACGTACATATCTAGAAGGCTGAAGTTAGAAAAAAACCAAACAATAAAGACACAAACCCACCAGAAAAACAAAAATCAAGGAAACACATTCCAGGCATAAATGAAAATATACTGGGTCAGTTACTGCTTGTTAGATCTCTTTCTGTCATAAGTAGGGTTCTTATTAACACTTGTCTAGCTACTGAGTGGCCAGAATTTTCCTCTTTCATTAGTCACAGATCTGAATTCATCTTGAAACAAAGACTAAACTTAAGACCAGATTCATCAAGTAAAGAATACTCAGAAAGTACGGCAAGCAAGGAATCAAAATTCAGACAGAGAGGTGGAACCGTCCAGCAACCCAAGTCCAATATCTGTGCATTCCATCTCTTATCGTATATGTATTTACTGCTTCTTTACATCCTACTGTACATTTTCCTATTCATTATCAGTCACCTACAGCCAGGGATGACCATGGGCTCTCTAGCTCACTGCACTACTTAATAATGCACTTACTATATCTTCTCACCTCCTACACTTGTCACATGTCCTGACACAAATTTCAAGCTGCTACTTACAGTCATACTTGAGTGCCTTTCAGACCAGCCTCTACGTCTCATGTTTGCCAAATGGTGGATCTGGAACTCTCTGTTCCGCCTGTACTCAGCAAACATTTTAAACCACAGCCCAACCATTTTTAAAACCAGGTGTAGATCAAAATTGCATCAGTATGTCACTGAGACTGGTGTCTTCTATGTCAAGAGAAGCTGTTTCTGCCCAAATATCCCCAAAAGCTTCTCTGATACCAAAAGGCTTCAAACAAAATATTACGAAGATTATAATCCCCAAGAAATGTATGTTCAGTTTTGGGCCCCTCGCTATAAGAAAGATATTGACGTCCTGGAGCGTGTCCAGAGAAGAGCAACAAAACTGGTGAAGGGGCTAGAAAACATGCCTTATGAGGAATGGCTGAGAGAACTGGGGTTGTTTAGCCTGGAGAAGAAGAGGATGAGGAGAGACCTTCTTGCCCTCTACAATTACCTGAAAGGAGGTTGTAGAGTAGGTGGGTGTTGGTCTCTTCTCCCAAGTGATAGGTGATAGGACAAGAGGGAATGGCGTCAGGCTGCATCAGGGTAAGTTTAGATTAAACATTAGGAAAAATTTCTTCACAGAAAGGGTTATCAAGCACTGGAACAGGCTGCCCAGGGAGGTGGTTGAGTCACTGTCCCTGGAGGTGTTTAAAAGGCGGGTAGATGAGGTGCTTAGGGACATGATTTATTAGTAGACAGGTACAGTTGGAGTTGATGATCTCTAAGGTCTTTTCCAACCTAATAATTCTATGATTCTGCTACATGTCTATCTGAATTTGAGAGTACTATGACAAGCAGCAGCAATAACAACTTCAAGGTCCTGCCACCGGATTCACTGCTCAGGATGGACACGGATCTAACTGGTATCTGTAGCTCAGAGCTTTCCCAGCTTCAGTACTCACAGCTTGTCCTGCTTAGCATGCAAGTTAATGTAGGAGGGAGAAATACTTATGCTACAATGCCTACCGTTCATGGCTTGGAGCATTTCTGCCATAGGAAAGTCACAGTTGCAAGGGCAGAAGTAAAGGTACATTTACCTTTTTCAGACAATAGCCACCATACAGGAGTGCGGGAATGAAACAACGAGACGGACTCCAGATAGATGTAAAAGCGGAGACCTTTATTGTTGGAACTTACAGGTTTATATACCTTTGCTTATCTGTCCATGCGCTTCTCATAGCAACCTGATTGGCCCAGGCCTATTGCCCACGTGCTCGCATTCACCAGCAGCAACATTTGGTTGGTTAACCTCCAAAACCCCACACGCTGCCCCTAAATGCTGTCTCCACCCTGATTTGCATCTCTGATGTTCACCTCTTTGTTCAGCTTTCCGCTCTTACAAGCCAAGGTCAGTTCAAGGACCCCAAGTCAAAAGTATCCAACAGGTCTACCTTGCTATCACTGATTCCTACACAGGAGCTCAGAAACTTCTCATATTGCAGTTGATCAGCATTGTACTTCTTCATCAGGAAACTTAACTAGCTTCTGTCCCATTTCATGTGCTCTGAACCATTGTTCTGCCTTAGAGCTGTAGAAAGGAAAATCTGGAAAGAGGAAATGCATCAGTCATTGCATCCATAAATGAAGACAGAGGATTATTACAGCTTCTGTTCAGGCCATTTCAGGGGTGTTTATTGGCACATACAGCAGTTCTCTTAGGATCAGCTGAAACCTAATGGGTTACAGCAGCCTTTGTAGAAAGACTGTTAAAAACGGAGCTAAAAGAAGTGAGAAAGATACAAAAAGCAAGGCTAGATTTTTCAGTGCTGTGAATGATTTTGTTACAGAGGGTTATCAGTATGAACTAATTTTACACAAAGGCACTGGAAAAGCATAACTCCAGATTCAGAAGCTGTGCTTTCCCCAGGGAAGGCTCCCAGGAGAATCACTTCCGATTGCTTTTGTCCCAGCCCTCTTCCCTTTCAGTCCTGGGTAGGAGTACCGTATGTCAACTCCTACGAGAGAGAAAAATGAGAGAAGAATGATTGTACTAGTCTTGAAATCCCCAAATGCTTTTAGTGGTTGTGATTTCCCCAGTGAGCAATTTTTAAGAGAACAAGTGGATAGAATCATACCGCAAGCCATCAGACTGAAGGATAGAGCCTTAATTATAATCAAGCATCATCCCTACTACTGTTTCATCAACTCAGGAGTCCCTTGAATATTCATTCCTCTTGAGGGCTTGGGACAGAGATCTCTGAAGGTCTCTAAATCCACACTTTAGGCAAGAACTCTGTCTACACTTTATTGTAATAGAAACGTTGACTATATTTATTGGACATATATTCACTGTTCCATTAGGGAAAGCTAAAGCAGCCCGGCGTTCCCAGCAACATGGTGCACATCTGTACATGTGTACAGCAGCTGTACAGTTGCATTGTTTACACTGTTCTTGTATCAGCCCTGAGTTCCCTACCAGAACTGTGGGATACACCAGTCAGACACTGAAAACAAATATGCAGGAGTGACATTGAGACATTAAAGATTTATAGTCATATAAATCAGCTCTGCTCATCACCCTTGTCCTGATCCTAAATCCTTCTTTCTAGCACTGTTTTTTATGCATATGACTGCTGTGAATAATGATTGCTCTCATAAATCTCCACAGGTTCAGATACTTCATCACACACTTCCTGCATCTATGGCCAGGGAGGCAGCCCTATAGACCTAACTTCTAAGGCCAGCTTACAATTATCAGCTCTACGGTCATGTATTTTACCATTCCACTTCCTTCACAGTTCCTAAATGTAAGATGTATGAAGTATTTGACATTTAGGGAAAAACCAGCATTATAACAACTCCCCCAAGTTATGACCATGCACTAATTTTCAGACAACACATACTAATAAGCACGTAATTTGCAAATCTTTATTTCAATCCTAATACATATCATTTACAATCACCAGTTTAAAGCATTTAAAAATTTAAATGAGAACTATTGCTAATATTAAAGAAAAGAATTATTATCATGATCATTGAGCCAAAAATATGAGCAAGTATATAATTAGCATGTCTGCATATATATGCCATGTTAAGAACTGATACTTGTTACAAATAATTGATTTGTGAATAGATGGGTTCTCCATGAACTTCAGAAATCTGTAATTCAAAATCATCCTCATTACAGAAACTGGTCATCTTAGCTGGAAATATTTCTATGGATGAATGAGCCATGAAAATTAATCACTTTTATGGCCACAGAAAGAGGTTGTTCTGGTTCACTGTCCAGATAGTAAAATATTAGAAGCCTGTACTCTAGTTTATAATTCATCAAAGGCTATAGTTAGCCCTACAGATATTAAAAAACATTTTCTTGCTCCCTCTGAAACAGAAATTGCTCTAGAGACCTCTGCAGCTTGTAGAGTTTAAAAGCCAAGTCCAATAATTTGATTAATATTTGTCTGTAATCAGTCAATAGGAAACACAGCTTCTCCTTGTTACCACGTCTCTGCCTTTGAAACGGAATACCGGAATTAATAAAAAAGTTAAAAGCCGATGTAATGATGTTTGTTTATTTGTCACTGGGACTCTGCTGTCTAGTGTACAGCACCATAAATGAAAGTATTTTCTGTGCATTAATTTGCTCTGTACTAGCCAAATGTGACAATGCTGCTCAGCCAGTCAGGTAGTAAAAGCAGTCAGAGGAGCAGAAGGATTCTGAAGAAGCTATTTCATGAGATGGCACATTAAGTATGTGAAGAATACACCAAAAAAAAAAAAAGACTAATTAAATACCTCTGTTTTATAGAAAGGAAGAACACTTTTGGAAATGTGGTACACCAAAATAAAATGTAACAAATAAATTCAGCTACTGACATGACAGGTATGGAAAAAATAAAAAAGCTTTTGCACCTGCCATAGGACAAGGGGAAATGGCTTTAATTGGAAAGGGGAAGATTTAGATTAGACATTAGGAAGAAATTCTTCACAATGAGGGTGGCGAGTCACAGGGACAGGTTGCCCAACGAAGTTGTGGCTGCCCCCTCCCTGGAAGTGTTCATGGCCAGACTGGATGGGGCTTTGAGCAGCCTGATCTAGTGGGATGTCCCTGCCCATGGCAGGGGTTTTGGAACTGGATGATCTTTAAGGTTCCTTCCATTCTATGGTCCCCAAACCCTTCTATGAATCATTTGGAGTCCCCAGATATCAAACTTTGGTGTTAGAAAATAAGTCTTTCAGAAAGGTATGCCCATGGCAGGGGTATGCCATTCAGAGTGTATCTCAGCATGTAACTATGAACTTTTACTTTCCAGTGTATTTGTCCCATATAAATTCTAACTTTCATTTGATTACATGGATTAAAGTGGAGTACCACTTCCATACAAGCGATAATTGTGAAAGACATGTTGGATCCATGAAGAACTTCTAAGATACTTTCCTCTTTGATACTAAGGAAGTCAAATTCTTCCATTTAGTGGATTCTGCCACCAACCAAGCTCATAGTTTAAGCCCTTACTCTGAACATCATGTGCAACACAAACCAGTCATCAGAGAATAAAGCTAATGTTTCTGCTTGAGGAGTGCATCTTGTTGGACAACCCCTCCATCACTCTGCTACTGTTTCCCATGTCATGAACAGCAATACATTTCACTTGGTTTTTTTTTAATTACGTTTGCGAGTTTGCACAGACAGTTCTAGGGGTATCATGCTCAGATTATAAATGTGTAGCTCTTATTTATTTCTTTTGCAGCCTGATCATCACAGTAGTACAGTTTGTTAAGACGCAATGACAGCACTGCCTACAACAGTTGCCAATTCCTGCATTCAAATATGATAACATATCTTTAAGCATTACTACCACACTTTCCACCAAGGTGCAAGCACAAACATTTAAATCACCATGTACATGTCACAGCGTTATAGTCACTTGTCCTTCTGACAGAGAAATTGTTTCATCTGTTACAACTGAATACGCCTTTCAGAAATTTTTGCAGAAATACTCCACATGCTTTTAAGAGCCATGATGCCCATTATCTCATTTAAAATATCTAGAATTATCAACATGCTTCAAATCATTTTCAGCTGTGAGATATTACTTTGCCATCAAACAGAGCAACCAGAGTTGCAAGCCAGCCTTTTCACTTAAGCATGGTCAATATAATGGTTTATAGTACAAAATTTTCTCAGGATATAATTTTTTTATTACACTTGTCTTGCTTTCTGTTTTAAGAATCCCAAGAAGTAAGCATACTGTCACTGTCCTCTGTGATCTTTTTAAGAACTTCAAGAACTTTGTGGTGGCCTAAAGAAGCTCAGTGCTTGTCATATTCATCTCATGATTTTTCCCAATTAGTAAATGAAAACTGTCATGAAAGCATTTTTTGTAAATATAATTAAAAAATAGACAAAAGCTGCACGGAAGTAGAAACAAAGTGCACTGTTCTCAGATCCAGAAAAAATCATAGAATCATAGAATAGTTTGGGTTGGAAGGGTCCTTAAGGATCATCTAATTTCAAGCCCCCTGCCATGGGCAGGGACACCTCGCACCAGACCAGGCTGCTCGAGGCCTCCTCCAATCTGTCTTTGAACACTCCCAGGGAGGGGACGTCCACAGCTTCCCTGGGCAACCTCTACCTGTGAATCATCAACCTCATTGTGAAGAAATTCTTCCTTATGTCTAGTCTAAATCTGCCCCTTTCCAGGTGCAAACTTGCTGAGGGTGCACTTGATCTCATTGTCAATATAATTGATGACGATATTAAACAGCACCAGTCCCAATATGGACCCCCGAGGGACACCACTTGTCATGGATCTCCATCTGGACATCGAGCCATTGACCGCTACTCTCTGCATATGACCATCCAGACAGTTTCTTAGCCACTGAACCATCCACCCAACAAATCTATATCTCTCCAATTTAGAGAGAAGGATGTTGTGGGGGATCATGTCAAAGGCTACACAGAAGCCCAGATAGATCACATCCGTTGGTTTTCCTGGGCCCACTGCTGTGGTTACCCTATCATAAAAGGCCACTAATTTGGTCATACAGGACTTGCCCTTGGTGAAGCCGTGCTGGCTGCCATTAATCCCCTCCTTGTCCTCCATGTGCTTTAGCACAGCTTCTAGGAGGACCTGTTCTGTGATCTTCCCAGGCACAGAGGTGAGGCTGACAAGTCAGTAGTCCCCAGGGTTTTCTTTTCTACCCTTTTAAAAAATGGGCACAAAATTGCCCTTCTTCCAGTCACCAGGAACTTCTCCTGATTGCCATGGCTTTTCAAATGTTATGGAGAGTGGCATGGCAACCATATCAGCCAATTCCCTCAGGTCTCTGGGATGCATCTCATCAGGTCCCACAGACTTATATATGTTCTGGTTCCTCAGGTGTTCACAAACCTGATCCTCCTCTACAGTGGGAGAGGCTTTACCCCCCTGCTCCCCATCTTGTCGTCCCATGACCCAGGAGGGGTGAGGAGAGTGGTTGTCAGTGAAGACTGAGGCAAAAATGTTGTTAAGTACCTCAGCCTTCTCCTTAGCTGTTGATACGGGGTCACCATTTTCAACCATCAGTGGGGTATGTTCTCTTTAACCTTCCTTTTCTGATGGACGTGCTTGTAAAAGCCCTTCTTGTTAGTCTTCACTTCCCTTGCCAATTTCAGCTCCAGCTGCGCCTTGGCCTTCCAGACCCCATCCCTGCACAACCGTCCTTATACACGCCCCAGGTTCCCTGTGCCTACTGGCAATGCCTGTGCAGTTCCCTCTTGCTCTTCAGTTTGACCAGCAGGTCTTGACTCATCCATACTGGTTTCTTCCCTTCCCTGAGTGCCCTTACGCTTTATGGAAAGCATTCTTAAATATTTGCCTGCACTGTTCTGCTCCCTTGCCCCCAAGGACCATATCCCAGAGGGTCCTAATGAGTAACTCCTTGAAGAGCTGGAAGTCTGCTTTCCTGAAAGTTAGGGTCCTGACTGTACTCCTCGCTTGTCCCATATCCCGCAGCACCTTGAACTCCATTAGTGCATAATCACTGCAGCCTGGGCTGCCTCCAATCTTGCTGTCACTTATGAGTTCATTTGTATTAGTGATCATCAGGTCCAGTACTGCATCCCCTCAGGTGGGCGTCTATATTAGCTTGGTTAAGAAATTACCCTCAGTGCACTCTAGGAGTTTCCTGGATTGCCTACAGCCTGCCGTGCTACTTCTTCAGCCTATGTCATGGTGGTTGAAGTCCCAATCAGCCACGATAATTCATCAGAAAAATAAAGAAAAGAAAAATTTATTTAAACCACATATGCAGCAGAAGTAAAAGAAAATCAGTGTGTTGTGTTAGCATAGGCAGGGGAGAGACATAGTTGCTACCAAAAAACTGATGAGATGTATGTGCAGAGAAAGGTCTCCCCAAGATAGACAATTTTGAACATCCCAAATACTGAGCCATTTATCAGACAAGAAAGAAAGGAGCCCAGTAGCAGAGGATAACTACTCAGAGCAGTCTTGGCTACTGAGAACATTTGGCACCCAAGGGAAAAGGGGTTCTTTTCAAACACCTAAGACCATCAGAGTATCATGTTATTTTACCTGAAGAGAATAAACAGTGAGTTATAAGAAATTGTTCCTTGCTGTAATAACCTGCAAAAAGAAAAAAAAATCAATTTCGACTACTTTGGGTAAGGTTTTTATTATGGCTTGTGCCCACGTACAACTTGTACTTGACAAGAGCATCTTACATAAACATATTAAGAGATAATGAAAGCATTACTTGCCCTGGATGTGCTGTTCCAGTGATAAAATATCTTGCCATAAATTTTTGGGGCTTAATTTTCAATCTGAACTTCTCTAATTTCAGCTTCCAAACATTACACCCTTTTCTGTTAGGTCAAGAGCCATGTGAAACCCTGGTGAAGGTGTGCTGTAAACCAGTCATCTCTTGATCTTCTTTTAGATTAACCGAACAAAGGAACTTCTATATATCCTTCACTGAGACATTTTCTCAGGTCTTTGGTATAATTTCTGTGACTCTTTCCTGTGTTTTCTCTTGTTTCTCAGTACCTTTTTAAAATAAACTGGCCTGAACTGTATCCAGCTTTCAAATATCAATCTCATCAGTTCTCTGTCCAGAAGTAATATTACCTCCTTGCTTCTGTTCATCATTCTTCTTGAATCACAGCAGCCCACATTGTTACAGCTCTGCACAGAGAACTCATATAGCCAACACAGACAATGTTTTCCAGTACTCAGTCCTCCACAATGTAGGTACAGCTACATAATCTCTTCTCAAAAATAAAGTTATGCATTTAGCTGCATGTATTAAAAAGGAAGTTGTCTTAACAGACTGTGCAAATAAAAGCTTCCCTTCTCAATGCCCTGCCTTCCTCTTAATTTACCATTATATCCATCTTTGTAACACATCCATTCTTTGGTTCTTTGGATTATTGAATAACTGCACGCCTGGCACAGGCTCTGTTGGAAGCTAGTGTTTTAGGAGGTTGTAGCATAACAGCTATAAATCCTTTTCATAAGCATTTAAATGAAAACTGGCACTAGTGTTATAACAACATGTGATAAGACAAGTGCCTTTGAAAAATCTGTTGCATCTATGGAGGAATGAAATGTGCCTTCTCCCAAGTGACAGGGGACAGGACAAGAGGGAATGGCCTCAAGCTCCGCCAGGGGAGGTTTAGGCTAGACGTTAGGAAAAAATTCTTTACAGAAAGGGTCATCGGGCACTGGAACAGGCTGCCCAGGGAGGTGGTTGAGTCACCTTCCCTGGAGGTGTTTAAGGCACGGGTGGACGAGGTGCTAAGGGGCATGGTTTAGTGTTTGATAGGAACGGTTGGACTCGATGATCCGGTGGGTCTCTTCCAACCTGGTTATTCTGTGATTCTGTGATTCTGTGATAGCATAACATCATGCCTATGTGATAAGGCTTATTTTCAATTAAATTGATACAGATTGGCAAGTATTCTTTTATTCTCCGTTTTCTTTCTCTCCTTCAGAAATGGACAAAAGACTGATTTGGGATAAGGGAATAAACTCAAAGCATTCTCTACATAACCTTTACGTTAGTTATGCCCCTAACTGTTTTCAGTCCACCAACAAATTCAGTAAAAATGAGTGAAGCCTTCAACACTTGTTTCACTAATGGGAGGGAAAAAATAAAGGCAAAAAAAAAAGAAGGTAAGAAGGTAAAATGGGCTGTGCAGTGCATAAGGTATTCCAGCTCAAAGATTCTTAAAGGTCAGTAACAACTGCACAATTTTGTGCATGGGCAGAGTTTGGCTCATTACATGGTCTGAGCGTCTAAATGACACTCATGTCACACTGAAGATGAAATCAACGTGAAGGTTGCTCCTTGTCAAAGTGAGAAAATACTGGCAAAGTGGAAGGAATTAAAAAGAAGTGACAAACACATTTACAGAACCTCAAGTCACCTTTTACTTTGCAGGAGAGAATCATTGAAGTAATTAAATGTAGGCCTAAGCATTCATAGAGAAGAAGGATGCACATTTCTAAGTAAAACTTACCCACAAGTGTATTCGAATCAAAAATATTAAATGCTCAGAGATAAAGAAACTACAGAGAAAAATTCAGGAACAAGGTAGTTGGGCTGTGAGCATTTTAACACTACGTATAACTGTCTCAGCGTGACAGAAAAAAATCATTATAGTAACTCTTCATACATTCACATATAGGACTCTGCACATATGTTACTTTAATGCTTTACTAGATATTTGGCTTTCAACAAATTTTACACTTAGGAAGTTAATCTTTAAAAGTTTTAAATATTTTTCTGAAATTTAAAATTCATATTTAATACCACTGTGGATAATTAAAGATTTTAAATCTCCCAAAAGAAAATTCTAATAAAAGCAATTTCTAAAACACACATAGTCTTCTGTCATATACTTGGTTCATTCACGCTTCCTGTAAAAAGCTAACCATTACTATCTGCCAGAGCTGGTACTAGAATATGAACTTTTTAAATGTTTTTATTTAAATTACCACAGAACTATGTATGGGGAAAAATTCAAAGGAAAAATAACTCCAGGTAGGAGTGTTCTGGGGACTGTCACTTGCCTTGATCCTCTGGCTTTGGTTATGTGGATTAGAGTCTAGGAGCCTGTAAAAAAGGATTAAGAAGAGAAGGTTCTTAAAAAGGAATGAGAAAGACACACAGGATCCTACTGGATTTTCTGAAGGAAGATCTGCTAGCTGGTAAGGCCCCAGGTGAAGACTATGTCAATGTGTTACCTAAGGATCATCTTTTCCTCTTTGAATTTGGCTATTTGGTTTCTACGGACAGATCTGCATCTACTCACTGGATGAATCAGGATGCATCCCAAAGCCTGATGCTCCTATTGTTCAGATTGGGAAGTTACTGGACTGGGTGATGTTTTTCACCTCTAGGCTGTATGGACAGACTTCCCAGCCACAGCACACGGGGTCCTGGAAGCAGAGTTGCCTTGTAGGACATGGCTGAGGCACGGATCCAGAGGAGCAGTTCCCATGTATTGCCAGCCACAGCTACCTGAAATGAAGAAGTGCACATGTCTAAACTCATCCAGACCTCCTGGGTATGGCAGGCCAGTGGCAGCCTGAAGAGTAATTTCTAAACTATGCCTTGAGGTGGGTAACAGCATCAGGTTTCACAGCTGATGCCTCAGGATATGCCAATATTATGCAAAATCATATGGTGTTACCTGACACAGGCCAGAGTATCTTTGTACATCACCATGGCAGTCACAACGTCAGACAGGGCTCCTAGCTCAGGTCCAAAGCCAGCACAGCCCGACCTCTGCTTCCTGATCCAGCAGCACCAGGCTGTTCTGTGCTCGCTTGAGGGTCAGCAAACATCATCTGTATGAGCATGTTCACAACAGAGACAGAAATCAACAGTAAGACACCAATACGAGTGCTCTTTAACTATGACCCATCACTGATTTTTGCATCTGTTAATCTTCACAATGCCTAAAAAAAGATTTTCCTCTAAATTACAACTATTCTATAGTGCTAACGAGTGAAATCCTTGTCAATGCCATCTGCTCTAATGACCAAGACAGTCCACCACCTCACTAATAGTGACAAACTGGCAATACAGGATACAGACATTAGCTTGTTTATAATGTGTTGTAATTGGGATGGAAATAATTCACAAATTAACTAAGTGAATAAACACAGCTCTCCAAAGTCCTAAATTAAAATATTCAATTGAAATGCCAGTCTTCTCCTTTGTGAAGCAAATGTTAAAAATAGGATGGGAAAAAAAGGCTTTTTTTTTTTTAATGCTACTGTCCTAAGCGTAGGAGTGACAGATGCAAACACACCAAACACATTCAGGCTAGATCACAGGGTTTGTTACACTATCACATAAGAAATCAGTGGATAAATTAGGAAGACAGAGATCAGCAGCAAGGTGATACCCATTTTTAATCCTTGTTATAGAGCAGGAGGGTCACCAGAAATATGAATTAACGATCTCGAATCATCCAGCAAACTTTTACAAGGCTTAGCACATTGACTGACATGGAATGAAGGGTGGCACCACACGTGCTTGCTGAGCACATTACTCAGCAAGGGAGGAGGAATTCTTTCCTCCAGTTTCTAATTGTCCCGTAGGATCAGATTTTCCAAAGTGCTTCAGGTATGTAGTGGTCCAAATGAGGACAAAGCATATTTTCTTAAAATTGCCCAGGGTCTTCTAAAGGCCAACTCATCCCACTATTTTGACCTGCCCTGGAAGACACACTTCTCTCCGCTAATATAGGAGACCCTCGGAGACGATCATCTTCTTCACACAAACATCTCTATCTTGTGTCTAAAGGTGTTTGGTCCAGTTCCTCTGACCCAGTGACTTCTACGCAGGCTCAGTTTCTAACTCACTGGAAGTCCCATTGGCCTGCATATTACATATCCAATATGTAACAGCTTCGCAAATCTGGCCACATGTCCCTAATATCATCTTCTGAAGATGACAGGCGCCCCTGTGCCCAGGCTTCCCCAGCAGGCTGCACACTGTCAGAGGTTTAGGACAACTCTCCATGACCAACACTCCATGGTCACTTCTCCATGGCCAGCTCATTGTGGGCCAGCTCTCCATGGCACAACTCTCCATGGGAACAGCTGTCCACAGGGAGTCTCAAACCCGAATCACAACCTCAAACTTCCACTCTAACTCTAACCCTCCCCACATAGAATTGTTCTCTTGGAGAGTCAGCTGTGCATTTGTCCTGCAGAGAGCTGTCCACCACGGAGAGTTGTCCCACAGAGAGTTGTCCCTTTCCACACTATCAGATACTACGCTCTCCAGACCTGAAACTGAGCATTGCTTCTTTAAATTTTTATTTTCGTTTTCAAATAAAATGAACCACAGAACCACACACCACAGAATCACAGAATGGCTGAGGCTTTAAGACACCTCTGGAGATGTTCAGACAGGACTAGAAGTAATGGTTTTAAACTAAGGGAGGGTAGATTTAGACTGGATACAAGGAAGAAATTCTTCACAATGAGGGTGGTAAAACAGTGAAACAGGTTACCCAGGGAGTTAGTGGAGGCTCCATCCCTGGAAACATTCAAGGTCAGGTTGGATGGGGCTCTCAGCAACCTGATCTAGTTAAAGATGTCCCTGCTCCTGCAGGGGGGCTGGAGTAGATGATCTGTAAAGGTCTCTTCTAACCCAAATCATTCTATGATTCTTTGATCTATGGTGTGGTCCAGGCCTGCTGCTCAAAGTAGGGTCAGTTAGAGTAGGACACTCAGGACCGTGTCAACGTTTGAGTGTCTCCACAGATGGAGAACCCACAGCTGAACCCACAGCTTTTCTGGGCAACTCATGCCAGCACTCAACCATCCTCATAGTATGAGTAATTTTGATTTAACCCAGTTTTAGCAGGCTCTGCTGCGAATGTAAGGTCCACGAGGAGCAGCACCACATTACTGGTGAAGCTCGATGTGATCCAGCAATGTGCACTTGCAGCCCAGAAAGCCAACCATATCATGGTCTGCATCAAAAGAAGTGTGAAGCGCTTTTAATTTCAACACCGCGCGCGGGGGAGGGGAGGGAGGGGGCGAGGAGGAGCGGGGGGGGGGCGGACGCCCCCCCCCGCTCCTCCTCGCCCCCTCCCTCCCCTCCCCCGCGCGCGCGCGCGCGCGCGCGGCGGACATCACCTGCGCAGGCGCGCGCGCGCGAGGCGCGCCCCCTCCCACTCGCGCGCGCGCCGGGCGGGGGGCGCGCGCACCTGCGCTGCCGCCCTTGAGGGCGGGCGGTCCCGGCTGCCGCCGCCTTTAGAAACGGGGGGACCCCCCCGTCCCGTCCCCTCCACCCCTTCTCTTCCTTCCTTCCTTCCTCCCTTCGACTCGCCACCGAGCGGGGTTGTGGGGGTGGGAAAGAAAAAGCCCAGGGGGACCCTGCGACGCCTCGGGGGATGCGTGGTGGCGGTGCGGTGGCTGCGTCGAGTTTGTAAGTTGTCAGACGATATCGCCCCCCCCACCCCCCCCTTCCTCCTCCTCCTCCTCCTCCTCCTCCCCTCCTTCAACCTGGGTTTCCTCACAGGGGCAGAGGTGAAGGATCCCCCGCCTCCATCCTCCCTGGCCAAATATATTCCTGCTTGGAATAACGGGGTTTACAGCAGCCCCCACCCCAAAATTGCAGCACCTGGTTGGGAAGGGGGGATTGGGGGGTGCTTGCTGTTTTCTCTTCTTGCACCGCCGCATGCCTGTGCCTTCTTCCCTCTTTAGGTGAAGGGAATTCCCTTAAGGATTGCTCAGCCTCTGTGTGTTGGTCTCTTGGCAGTTCTAAATATCCCTCCCCCCCTCCCTACCCCGCCTGCCTGTTTTTGTTTATTATTATGTTTGGGGTTTTTATTGTCACATTTATGTAACAAGTGCTTGCCTGCACATCAGGTTGGTGTTTCTGTCTAGGGTGTTGCATGCTCTGGGGGTGATGTATCCAATGCTATGTCTGAATATTAAAAAGAATATCTTTCTGTTGAAGAAGACAGGGGTTAAAATGAATGAAGATCTGAAGGTTAATTTGAGCTGGCTGCCTCAGGATCATGTAGAAGCCAGCTCTACCGAGAATGCCTCAGCCGCAGGCTCCTCCCTGGTTCCTGTCGTAGACCCAGAGCCAGAGCTTTTGGTAAACCCCTGGGACATTGTCTTGTGTACTTCAGGGACCCTAATCTCCTGCGAAAATGCCGTTGTGGTTCTTATCATTTTCCATAATCCCAGTCTTCGCGCCCCCATGTTCCTTCTGATAGGCAGCCTGGCGCTGGCAGATCTCTTAGCGGGCATTGGATTGATCATCAATTTTGTTTTTGCATACCTTCTGCAGTCTGAAGCTACGAAACTGGTTACGATTGGACTGATTGTTGCTTCTTTCTCAGCATCTGTCAGCAGTTTGCTGGCTATTACTGTTGATCGTTACCTCTCCCTGTATTATGCTTTGACTTACAATTCAGAGAGGACTGTCACTTTTACCTATGTCATGCTTATGTTGCTCTGGGGAGCATCTATCTGTATTGGACTGCTGCCTGTAATGGGCTGGAACTGCCTCAGAGATGAATCCACCTGCAGTGTTATCAGACCACTCACTAAAAATAATGCAGCTGTCCTTTCAGTCTCTTTCTTGCTAATGTTCGCCCTCATGCTGCAGCTCTACATCCAAATCTGTAAAATCGTGATGCGCCATGCCCATCAGATTGCCTTGCAACACCATTTCCTGGCCACTTCCCACTATGTGACCACCCGAAAAGGAGTGTCTACTTTGGCCATTATTTTGGGGACTTTTGCTGCGTGTTGGATGCCTTTTACGCTCTATTCTTTAATAGCAGATTACACCTATCCTTCTATATACACCTATGCCACCCTCCTGCCAGCTACCTACAATTCCATCATCAATCCTGTAATATATGCTTTTAGAAACCAGGAGATACAGAAGGCGCTTTGGCTTGTCTGTTGTGGCTGTATTCCTTCTAACCTGTCTCAGAGAGCGAGATCACCCAGTGATGTCTGATTGGCAGCTAGGAGGATGCTCCTTAACCTGTTACTTTCCAGGCATTCTTGTGATGCTGTCTTTGGTTTAGATGTATTCATTATATGGTGTGGGAGGGGTTCATATAAAAGCCACAGGATGCACTGATCTCTTTGTAGCTGTAAAACCCCAGTGACCAAAGGGAAGCGAGTGGTTTAAGGAAGATTTCCAAAATCGAAATAATCAGTGTTCTGACAGATTAAAATGTTGCTCAGGGTCTTTTTGTTATG
Source organism: Phaenicophaeus curvirostris (assembly GCF_032191515.1). Taxonomy (NCBI): domain Eukaryota; kingdom Metazoa; phylum Chordata; class Aves; order Cuculiformes; family Cuculidae; genus Phaenicophaeus; species Phaenicophaeus curvirostris. The sequence goes on from NC_091392.1 coordinate 187,668,636, forward strand.
TTAACCAGACTTTGCCATGTTTGCCATGATTTTACATTAGGTTTGCTAATTAAAAGTAGATTGAAACAGCATACCTCCCTTGCAATTGTTTGTGGTTGAGTTCAGTCATACTGCACGTTACAGTCTTGTCAGGGTATTTTTTCCCTCTTTAATTCTTTTTAAAACGGAAAAAGGAAACCCATGTCCTGTTATACCATTTGCATATCATCAGAATACTCTTCAAAATAATGGCCAATTGTACTGATTTATATGGTATTTATTGTAATGTCAGTGCAACAAATTTGCTCTAAGTAAGGACGTATTTCTGTAGCTTTTAATTTTACATCTTGGCATGAGCTAGCTTGATGATTGTTTTAAAGGGTTCCCTGTTCTGAGTTCTAGCTGGATGCTAAATCAGAAGATAGACTTTGCCTTCCTTTTCAGAAATCAGCCATATGTTTTCACTTAGGTATGGGACATCAGAGCTCATTATACTATTAATTTTAAAAAGAATTCAAGGGGGAATTTCAAAATTGATGAAACAATATGGCCTCTTTTGGCTATGCATTTGTAGTAGATGCAACACAGAAGTTTCTCAGACGCGTTTCTCCTTTCAGAAGTGGAAGTGTCTAAGAAAATAACCTACATTACTTGCAGCACATACTTAGCATCCATATGAAATGGTTCCCTTTAAGCTTGTTATCAAGGCAAAACTATTACTACTTGTTCTTATCGTTCTGCTATATAATTTAAAATACTGAAGTTCATAAATTTTCAGAGCATATCTGGTTTATAATTGTATGCTATGAGAATTGCAACATGAAACAATATTTTCTCCTTTTCTGGTTTGATTGCAGGCTGTAGTTCTTCACACAGCATACATGTGTAGTTTACTGCATTTTAGGATGGTAATTCTGGTCTAGAAAGCAGAGCTTCCTCTCATGAATGGTTAGGTTTCAAATCACTTCTAACCTTTTACTGAAGCCACATTAGAATGCACTAGAAATAAAATATTATTTTATAATTTGAAGACTTGTTTGTCAGAGAGAAAATCTTCCTGGCAGATATCTTTGTGAAGCTTAAGGTTTACCATGATACCAGTGCATGGGAGTTCATAGTACCGCTTCCATTAACGTTGATGGGAGCTCAATGTGTACGTGCCCTGGCATCAGTAGGAGGTTATGTTCCCTTGAGTGTCACAGTCAGCATACTGTATTGTTGCTTCACTATCTTCCATTACAGTTTAAAAAAATCCAACTAACACAAGTGTAAAAATAGCAATATTTACAGTTAAATGAAAAAATACACCTGTACAGTATACATAGTAGAGACACCCATGTTGCTGGTCTGGATTTTTCCAAATGGAATCTGTATTTTTCACATGGATGTTTGGGTGACTGTAGCTTTTTTGTGGCAAAGTTTCTGTGATGTTAAGAGTCATATGCTATACACAAAGCTGAATCTCAAATGTGAATGAGTTGTCTGTAAACAGGGCTCTGTAGAGATTTTTCTGAGCAATAATTAATTTTGGTTGCAATGCTGGGTTCAAATTCTATTATTTACTTGGTTCAATCTTCATGATATTTGGCTCTTACTTTGTAATATGATTAGTCAAATAACTGCATGGCATGGTCCAGTAGAGCTGTGAACTTGCAGCTCCTTTGGCTTCACTGCAATTTACAGATGTTCATCACAGTTAGACTATGGCCCCTGCTCGGTGTAGGATATTGATGTTCTTTATCGACTTATGAATGCTAATGAAACTCTAGTCACTGCCTTGTTCCTATTTTGTTATGAGTTTTTGTATAAGAAATAATCACTTCATAAATATCCATGTTTTGTATGCATGCAGTAATGCAAGTATGCAAAGCGTTGGGAATAAATGGAAGTAAAAGTCATGAGCTGAATAATATAGAGAGGATGAATACTGTAGAGTGGCACTTTTTAAAACAAATAAGTTAGTCATGCAAGGTTTGTTCCCTTGTGCCCTGCTTTGTTTTCCTCAATTGTTCTTCTGTATCAGATTGCTAAGAAGTGTGATGAGTATGAGCAGCTACAACTGTGACCAAAATTCATTCCTAAAGGCAGCTGTTGTGCAGCTTACGTGGACCTGTTCTCATCCTCTTGCATTGACCTCACAGGCAGTAGTGTCTTTCTCTCCACAAGACCCAGGTGGTAGGAAAGCCAGAAAAAAAAAAAACCAGCACAGAGGGAGATAATGTTGTCCCTTCTTCTCATGTAGGTTCACCTGGTGTCTTTACCATCTTCGTCGTTCCACAGGCTGCCAAAATCCAGATACAGAATGTGGGGGAAGCTAACATTTTCCTTGTGCCATAGCACAGAGATCTGTAATTGGAAGCTCTTCTCCCGAGGAGAAGCAAGTCAAACAGAGGAAAGAAGGATTAATTATAGGAGTTCTACAAAGCTAGCTTGTAGGGATGTGACTTGCCCTCATTTGTGGAGTAGCACATGGCTGCCTTTCACCACAAACAGATGATAAACATGATTATGCCTCCTAAGCTGCTGCTGTGACCTCCAGTGAGGATGTTGTCTCTTCCAGAAATGTGTTCTTAAACTGAGACTGTGCAGCATAGGCCAGAAAATATTTCTGGAAGTCGGTGACATTGGTTTGCCCACAGCTGTCAGACCAAACTTTAACACGGTTTGCAGTACTGGATAGATGCTATTGAACACACCTGTGAATGAACTCAGGAGAAGGGGCAGAGCTGTGAGTACAAAGCTTCCTATGTCACTTTCAAGAGGAGAAATGCTTTACAAGGCAGCACTTTTCAGACCCTGCAGAATTAAACAACTCTCTGCTGTCACCTCATAGTTACAGTGTAGGCCCTGGTTCTGTATAGTAACGTGCCAGTGTCCATCTGGCAGAAATTGAGCCAGCTTACAAGATTCTGTCATTTTGTTGTCCCGTTAAACAACATCCATGTGTAAATCCAGGGTGTTTGATTCACCATTCTGTGTCCAGTGAAGTATCTTTCATATCTCCATCTTAATGCGTAATTTAGTTTAAAGAATTGAAGTTCTTACTAACTTACTTCACCCGAAGTTAGTAATGGGTTATATCTTGATGGGCAAAATTCACTCAAGTTATTTTTTTCATATCTTTATCCTCAAAGCTTGGGAGAGGATTTTTTTTTAAATTGTTTTTTTTTCTTAACCATTTCTCCTGACAGTAAGTTTCCAGCAATAAAGGGAAGTACATTTTTAGCACAAAAGCAATAAAATCCTCCATGTGGCAGGTACTATAAACTGCTGAGTAAACACAGAGCAATAGTGTGGAAGCAATATATTCTTTAGACAAAAAATAGTGACTTGCATAAGGACTTTAAGTAAGCAGAAGTCTTCCTTTGTTAAGTGGCTGTCAGACAGATGTGAGACATCATTTCTGGTTGGTTTGGGTTACAATTATTGAGTTCCTGAATAGAATTACTTGGCAATAACCTTTTACCTTAGTTCTTGGATCCACAATTCAGTGGGGATTTTTATTCTTTTTGTCATTTGGCATTTAGTTGTACAGCGGGGGTTTTTTTTAATAAATTAATTGTGTTCAGGATTTCTGATTCTAAATTAATACTGAGACTACTCTTCACCGAGCGAAAACTGAGAATACCTGAATTTTTGATACCCACCAAGATGGATATGATAAATGGTGCTAGCCCGTTCTGAAGACAGGTTGCTTTTTAAAACAACAAGATTGTGGTGTCGCTGAAGAAAACCCATACCAATATCCAGGGTACATCGAAGCAAGCTGTAAGGCCTGCTGTCTCTGCTGTATCTTGCTGCTGTAGGCGTTTAGTGACTTAAGCAGTTGAGTCCATCCTTTGTGATCAGGGGTTAGCCTCAAGGCATCTTGAAGTCGCCAAAACCCTTCCATGAACAGCAGTGAACTTTAGCTTTTATCAGTGGCTGTTCTATCCCCGAAGAGTTATCTTTCAGTTGCCTCATTTTCTTAGGGTTTATTTAGTTTTTAAAAGTAAGATACTTGTGGATTCATTTCTCATAAGTGATGAGCAACCTGCAGTGTGACTAGAAGTTGGGATAAAGTAGTATCGCTATGAGTCAAGCTCCAGAAACATAACTACACCTTCATTACTTTAAAAAAAATAAATGAGTCTATAACTTTCAGAACTGTTTTCAAAATGTTGGCCCTCACTCTTATGGAGGGAAGCATGTATGGTCTGGTTTTTTTATGTACAATAAAGAAAGAAAAATAAGAATTGGGCAGAGTGGTCACTATTTAAAAAAACACTAGCTATTCTGTCACTTCATCTCAGGTATTGAATTAGTCCTTGAAACAGAAACCAACTCTGGCAACTTTCTAGAAAATCCCGAGTACCTACAAGTCAGTGTAAAAGCTGTGTAGCAAAAGTAGGAGGACTAGCAATGTTGCTGATGCAAGACAATTTGATTTAACAGTCCTGTTGTGAGTGGGAGCAAGAACAGTATACCTGCAGACCTGCTGTAGACAGTTCAAATCCTAGATGTATAGGAATAGCACCAGGAAAAGGTGAGCAGGATTTCTTTCAATCATACTACTGCAAAATACCAGTATCTGATAGACTGTCACTGAATATAGATCCTATGTTGTAAGAATTCAAGAATGTTTTGAAGTATTACTGGCCAGCTATTCAGAAAGAGGTATCGTGCTGTTGTACTTTTTTGAAAGAAGTAATTAAGGATCATGCTAAATATCTACACGTAGGCTCATCACATGTCTTTGGGAGAAGGCCTAAGATAATTTTAAGGTTTTACATGGCAGCCTGTTGAAGCAGCTGATTCTGGAACAAGAAATTGCCCCAGAACATACATTAGATGCAGTAAATAATCTGTCCTTTTTCATATTTATCTAAAGGAACAAAATGCTATTTGCAATCAGAATTCTTGTTTGCAACTAGACAACATCTTTAATAATACTACGGGAAGCCACGTTATGAAAAACAGTTTGATAGTTTCAGTGGTAAACTTGGAAAAACGATATTTTCACATGCTTAGCATATTACACACTTGGCATACAGCATGTTAGCAAGAAGCCCTGTTACTTCATTGGTATTAGGCAGCAGAGCTACTTAAATTTATGTGAAATTTTTTGCTTAACCAGGGAAAAAAAAAGGCCAGTGCAGTTATCACTGGGAAAACAATTTTAAATATTTCAATTCCTGATTTTTTTTTTCCCTAATTTTTGTTTGACTTTCTATAAGCTGGTGGTTTACCCTCTCTTTCAATGCCACATTTTGTTTGGCTTAGTGGTAGTCCAGAATTATGCAATGAAGAAAAAAATATCACTCAATCTCTGCTGACAGGGAGGGGACTAAGAGGAAGAGGCTTGCTTTATATGCCATGAGTAAGCCATAGTACAGGAAAGGTAAATTAGGCATGCTTTTCTCTCCTGTCTCTCCATAAAAGAATGATGGGACTCCCAGTAGACTTGAAAGGTAGCGTGTCTGGAAATTTTTTGGTACCAAAGGAAATTACCCCATAAAACTGGGTGCTGCTGGCTTTGTCAGACCAAGAATTCGCAGTTCCATTTAATGGGTGAGAAATCTGGATGAACTGCAAGGATACCTGCTTCCATACTAAGTAAATAATTAAAAGCTGAGAAGATGGAATTCTTCATGGCTTGGTGAATCAGCCAGGTACTCAGTGCTTAAGCTTGTATAGAAAGGTTATTTTGTGAGAAGGTTATTTTGAACTGTCTGTTTTGAACCCTACTTGACCTACACAGAGCACCTGAGAGGGGCCCTGGGGCTGCTGTTCTGGGGTGTAGAGCAACAGTACCATGTTCTTGAAGCTAGCAGTACAGCTGTTCTGTTGAATGGTGTCTGGAGAGCAGAAAAAAAAGGAAATATGATCAGAAGTGAGGTCCTCCTCCCCTGAAAACATGACTTTATGTTTTGTTCAGATTATTATTTGTCTTGTTAATGCAGTCTTACATCACTGTGCTTGATTTTTTTGTGGAAAAATACTGAAAATATGAAAGTAGAACCAACAGCAGATTGTTTTACAGTAAGTCATTATATATTTTTTTTTTTAATTCTGAGGGGCAGCTGAACCTGTAACTTTACAGCTACTGATTATTTGAAACAGTCTGCTTTTGCACTGAAAAACTGAAGAAGTCCATGCTGCAGTTTATCCACATAATTGTTGTAGATTGTGTAAGCCAGACAATAAGAAAAAATAGTCCCATATTTCACTGTTGTACAAACTTCTAGAAGAGAAGAGGAGGAAAAAAAAACCAAGCAAACAACAACCAAAGAAACCAAAACCTGAATGTAGGTTAGATCAAACCACTGCAGTTAACTAGTGCATCACTGCTGTGGTGCAAACTAATTCAGTGCCATTGGAAGGATGAGGAGAGGTTTCCAGTGGTGGTTTTTTGCAAATGAGTTGAGAGAGTAAAAGGTCAGTCAAACATGCCATCTCAAACTCCTTGAGTTGCCTTATGAGGAAATTGTCCTTGCCTCCTCAAACCTTTTGTTTTGCCAAGGCAATTTTTACAAACTCTTGCTGATGTGCTAAATATTTAACTGGAAAAGATAGTATTATGGGTTTGGTCCTCGCAGATTGGGGGAAGACTTTTTATATGCCAGATGTAGTGAACTGATTTATTTATCTGATATCTCTAAGTAAAACAGACCTTTCTAAAAAGTGCAGAGTGCTGAAAGACATTCACTGCACAGTGAGGAGCTTCATGAAATTACTAGTGTAGAGTAATTAATCTGATGGGCATAGGATTATGGGATGCCATCCTGTTGTGTGCAACCATCTCCCCCCTCCCCCCGCCCTGTAGTAATATGTCTGGCACAATCATTTTTGCTTCAAGAGAAGTGTTGGTTTACAGTTGGACTCAATCTTAACAGTCTTTGACAACATAAATGATTCCAAGAACCTGCTTTTCATAAGTATAGTGCTGCATTCTTAGGTAAATCTTACTTACAAAGGTTCAAAAGAGTTATAACAAGTTATTAAAGTATGTCAGCAGCGCTTTGGTGAGCATTCGTCTTAAGCTGGAAATCTATCTGATTCACCTGCAGGGGCCGGGGGGAGAAAAGCAAGTGAACTGCTACCATTTTCTTTACACTAGTGACAGTATTTTTTCCTCAAACCATTTGATCCCAACCGTATCATCTACCATGATGTCTGAGCATAGGCCCGGAAAGGAAAAAGCAAGCCAATACTAACTGCACGTACTGAAGTGTGCATCCTGCAAGGATTTACCTTAGAAAGTGGAGGGGCTTTCCACATTTAAGGAATAGATGCCAACAAAATAGATTTATTTTTTTAAAAAAGTCTAAACTCATTCTTAAAATATGTCCAGGATTAAATTAAAGACCCTAAGTAGTAGTAATGTTACATGCTAACTAGAGAAACAGTTTCTTAGAGTATTTTGGTATGCCATTAACTTAATTAAATATTGTGAACTATCATACCTACATAGCATAATTACATACTTTAATATATATAAATAATTATTATGATTATTTAATTTTATATGTATGATATGCTAAGTATCGTGCTTAATGTCTTCAATGTTGTAATGGTCAAAGTGTAACCTCTTTGCTGAGGCAGTTTCACATTTCATAAAGAAGAACATTGCCAGACTTGTATGAATGTTGCAAACACCAAAAGGTTCAGTGGTAAGTAATCAGTATTTCAACAAACAAAGAGAATCCAGAGGTTTTTTAAGGGGGGTGAATTCTCATGTCCTTAATTTGTACACATCCCAGTGCCAGCTTTGGGATTACGGGAGTGTCTTAATGGACACATCTGGGACAGAGTGCAAGAAGGATATTTATCACTAACGTGAACCTATATGATAGTTATATGTTCCTGCACACACTGCTCCCTATTGTCTTTCTTTGTCTTTCATAGGTACTTTGGTAACAGGACTACAGTGGTCATGAATCTAAGCAGCAGTCCGCATGACATAGGTGCACATTTTGTACTGGTTGATGCTAACCTGGGGGATATTACTGTATCTAAAATGTCTTAAATATATTTTTAAAGGACACATGAAGTACACAAGCGTTTCAAGGGCTTTCTAGGAAAAGGGACCGGGACCTACAAGACTTAGTGTCAAGGTATGATTACTTATGGTCACCATAGAATTTTTATCTTACTTGAGTGTTTTGTAAGATGAAAACCATCGAAATAATAGAGAATTCAGCTTCCACTGCTTTCAAGGAGAAGATATTTTTATAGTATGCAAATGGAAGCAGCACGACCTGGCCCTTTGAAAAGTGAAATACCCACATCCTGAAAGGGGTATGCTGTTGTGTCCACGCGGAGCTCGGGGGGTTACGCTCCATCCATGGATTTTTGGTTTGCTGGTCTTTGGTTGCTCTCTGACAGTGTACTCCCTTGATATATGAGCATCACTCAGTCCGCCTTTAGGTGCCTCTGCCCCAGAGGACTCATGAGGAAGTAGCACAGAGGTGAGGCTTTTCTACAGTGTTAATCGCAGAGTTAAAGCAAACCAAAAACCTATAGATGGGGCACAACCCCTTGAGCTCAATGCTGAGTTGTGAGGGGAGCTTTGCTCTCAGCAGACAGCTTTCTGAAGATATGATAGGAGATGGTGAGCCTTCTTCAGTCACATTTCAACCAAATCTCAGACTCTTTCTTTTGTGTTTCCCTTTCAGTGTAAGCAGAGACTTTCCTTAGCCAAGGAGGAAGAGAGTAATGCATGGCTGGGAGTTAGCAGGGTGCAGCATTTTACATGACAGCTGTCCCAGAGCAGAGCAGCTGAATGTACTTGGGCTTGTCTCACAGGTTAAAATATATGGGAGGAAAATGTGGTTTTGCAGAATGTGGAGACAATGTGTGTGATTTGTTCCAAAAGTGTGGAATGGGTATTGCAGCTGAAGAGGCAGGTAAATTGCCTGGATTGTATATGCAGGAAAATACTCAGGCAGTCTCTAGGGTTACTCGCCTGTGCTCAAACATATTTTCTGTTGAAGCTGATAGCAGTCCCATGTATGTTTGGAGGAGGAAAAGAATATGGACTTTTCTGTTGGGCCTCAGCCAGAGCCCACCAAAAGAAATGGATATTCTTATTTTTGTCATTATTTCTAGAAAGAGCCACACTAGACATCTCTTCATTTTGTATATCTACATCATTTTACTCTTTGGGGCTAAAATCTACAGTTATGTCATCCTCAGATTTAGTGTCACAGCCAAAACTTACAAAAGGTGATTGTAAATATGTTTACAAATAAAGAGAAATGTCATAGGATAAAATGTTGAACTGTGCCTCTGAAATAAAACTGTAAAACTCTGTACTTAACTTCAGGCCGCAAAATTTGGAATACCCTGGGTTAGCAGAACTACTCATAATTTTCTAGACTTTCTAACTAGTCGCTTACTTTTTTCATTGCCAAATGCAATTAAAAATAACCTGTGGTTCACCATGCTCATCTCATTAAATTCTCAGAGAGAACTTTTCCTAGGAAACATTGTACGACTCACGTAAACTCCTGATACTACTGACTACAGTGTGGTTCAATGCTGAATTGTAAAAGCTTTAGCAGAAGCAGCAGCATGGGAGATATTTCTCATGCTACACATCTCATTAGGAGCCAAATGGCTTTAAACCAGTAATTTAAATTCTGCATGTTGTACTTCTCATATGAGAATCAAGTACTGGTTTGGTGCATAAAGGCCTGTGGTTATTTCTTATACTAATTTAGGGTTTTTTTCATTTAACTGTGGTTGAAGTTTGAACCATAGCTTGCCAATATATGAAGTAATTTTAAAAGGAAGTGAAACATCTTTGCCTCAGTTTTTCTTAAGATTAAAGCTTTGGATTGCAACTACAGAGCTTGTTGTTATATACAAGATAGTCATTTAATGCACTTTATTTAAAAAAGGCACAAATTATTTTGTTTATAAAATGTTACAATTGCACTATCCTGTAAGAATTGGTTACTAAATATAAACTGTACAGTTTTGTAGTCAACGTTGTTAAGTGTTTAGTCATAAATGATTGAAACAATTACATGTTTCAGTTAAATGTTAATTTTATATGTGGTATATGTAACCATAAATAAATCTTCCTTTCTAAAAAAAAAAGAATGATTGTCTGTTTCATTTCATTGAATGCCACATTCTATTTTGAATAACAAAAAATATAAAATTAAATATTTTCCAATGCAAAGAGATTACGCAGATTACACTAACTAAATTTAGGGGATTAGATTCAGATGTGCAAGCTTCAGTTGACCTGTAGATCCCCTGCGTCCACTGACACTGCAGAAGGAAAGCACCGAGTGCTCAGTTTTGGGCAAAAAGTCTGAAAGAAGAGCTAACAGAATTCTTAAATGTAGAGTTGTAAGTGAAAGCCAGAGTGCCCTTGAAAGTCTAGCTTCCCTATCCAAGTTAATTTACCTCTACTGCACTTCTCTTTGGACACACAGCCATGTGTTATCATTGTATACGCTTAACTTTGGGGAACAAAATTCAATATGGATGTACAAGAGGGTCTGCACTGGGTCTTGCTAAATAGGAGTAAAAGTTAATATTTCACAGAATCACAGAATCACAGAATAACCAGGTTGGAAGAGACCCACCGGATCACCGAGTCCAACCGTTCCTACCAAACACTAAACCATATCCCTCAGCACCTCGTCCACCCGTGCCTTAAACACCTCCAGGGAAGGTGACTCAACCACCTCCCTGGGCAGCCTGTTCCAGTGCCCAATGACCCTTTCTGTAAAGAATTTTTTCCTAACGTCTAGCCTAAACCTCCCCTGGCGGAGCTTGAGGCCATTCCCTCTTGTCCTGTCCCCTGTCACTTGGGAGAAGAGGCCAGCACCCTCCTCTCTACAACCTCCTTTCAGGTAGTTGTAGAGAGCAATGAGGTCACCCCTCAGCCTCCTCTTCTCCAGGCTAAACAACCCCAGCTCTCTCAGCCGCTCCTCATAAGGCCTGTTCTCCAGCCCTTTCACCAGCTTTGTTGCTCTTCTCTGGACTCGCTCCAGAGCCTCAACATCCTTCTTGTGGTGAGGGGCCCAGAACTGAACACAGTATTCGAGGAGCGGTCTCACCAGTGCCGAGTACAGAGGGAGAATAACCTCCCTGGACCTGCTGGTCACGCCGTTTCTGATACAAGCCAAGATGCCATTGGCCTTCTTGGCCACCTGGGCACACTGCTGGCTCATATTCAGTCGGCTGTCAACCAACACACCCAGGTCCCTCTCCTCCAGGCAGCTTTCTAGACAGACTTCTCCCAGTCTGTAGCACTGCATAGGGTTGTTGTGCCCCAAGTGCAGGACCCGGCATTTGGCCTTGTTAAACCTCATGCCATTGGACTCTGCCCAGCGGTCCAGCCTGTTCAGATCCCTTTGCAGAGCCTCCCGACCCTCCAGCAGATCGACACTTCCACCCAGCTTAGTGTCGTCCGCAAACTTGCTCAGGGTGCACTCGATGCCTTCATCCAGATCATTGATGAAGACATTGAACAGGGCTGGACCCAGCACTGAGCCCTGGGGAACCCCACTTGTCACTGGCCTCCAGCTGGATTTCACACCATTTACCACCACTCTCTGGGCTCGGCCATCCAACCAGTTTTCCACCCAGGAGAGTGTGCGCCTGTCCAGCCCAGAGGCTGACAGCTTCTCAAGCAGAATGCTGTGAGAAACTGTGTCAAAGGCTTTGCTGAAGTCCAGGAAGACCACATCCACAGCCTTTCCCTCATCCAGTAGCCGGGTCACTTTATCATAGAAGGCGATCAGGTTAGTCTGGCAAGACCTGCCTTTTGTGAACCCATGTTGACTGGGCCTGATCACCTGGTTCTCCTGCATGTGCTTCATGATAGCACTCAAGATCACCTGTTCCATGACTTTCCCTGGCACTGAGGTCAGACTGACAGGCCTGTAGTTTCCTGGGTCCTCCCTGCGGCCCTTTTTGTAGATGGGCACAACATCAGCCAGCCTCCAGTCCAGTGGGACTTCCCCAGTCTTCCAGGACTGTTGGAAGATGATGGAAAGGGGTTTGGCCAGCACATCCGCCAGCTCCTTCAGTACCCTAGGGTGAATCCCGTCCGGCCCCATAGACTTGTGACTGTCCAGTCGGGCTAGCAAGTCTCTGACCACCTCCTCTTGGATCATGGGAGCCTCATTATGCTCCTCTAGCTCCTGGGTTTGTACACAGACGGAACGACCCTCCTTACGACTGAGTTCTCTACTGTAGCCAGTGAAAATAAGACTTCTGAAAGCAATTGACAAGTGACTGAAAGATATCTGGGTAAGTCATGGAGAGTGAGGCTACTTCCTTTATACTATACAGGACTATGGTCCTGCAGCTCAGGTGTATGTTGAAGGTGGTTTTAGTGATATTTACTTCTACCAGACGCAGCTGTCCTCTTTACCTCTCACTTCAGACATTCAGACCAGCTACTTTATCTAGAGAAGAAGAAATTGGTATCATTGGTGCAGAGGTAGAGTCCCAGTTTGTCTCTCTGCAGTTAAACTGCAGCCAAAAGGATATATTTGATAAATGTTTTTTTCTTAAGTAAATATGAACTGCAATTGCACAGTATAGACCCTTAGGAACTATTTGCTATCCAGTCTACTAAATTGCAACATGAATAAAAAAATAATGGGAAAGAGGGAGAAATAAATGTTTCATCTAACAGAGAAGCCAGTATTGAAATCATATGGCCAGAGCTGTCTGTGAATGTCTTTGGGCTTAATTGCCAGAGCTTAAAGTAGGACAATAAATTGGACCTGCTCTGACCTTACGATGTGTATTTTACTTGCTTCTCCAGTCAGGAGAAGCAGGACCAGATGGTTCGATCATCTTCATGTTGCTGTGTTGGTGCCCCTTCCTTACCTAACGGCATCAGTATCAGCCTAACAGCTTCCCAGCCATCTCAGATGGTAATACCATTAGGAGGGCAAAATAGATAATGAAATCAATAAATAGAATAGTAAAAACCTGCCAAAACTAAATGGTACTGAGCCAGAATTGTGAAGGAATTCCTATTAAAATGATGGGGATACTAATGGTGTTACAGAACTGGTAGGTATCCTGGATGCATTTTTGTTCAGTGCAAAAGTTCACGAAGCACTCCAGCAACATCACAAGCTTGGGAAACAGCACTGTTGTTACACTAAAACTGTATTTTGAAATAATTGAGAACTTTAAGCATTGGCAATGCTTATGTCACCTAGTAACAGCTACATTGTGCTCCCTGCAAAACTGTACTTGGATGTCAGGTACTTTGTCAACTATGTCTGGAACGATGCAGGAGAAAACAGCGGAATTTTTAACGATGGATATGCAGTAGAAAACTTCTGTGGCCAATAATAAGCAGTCAGTTTATTACAAGTGTAGAATAGTTGAAAGCTGTCAGGACATCAAATAATTTCCATACTGCAAGGAGCAAAGGAAAGTTTCTTTGTATGAGGCCGACAAGTGGAAATTAAGTGTAGCCCCGGGTTATCCTTCGGTTCAAGGAGGTTTTGCTGCAGCATTTCAGGTGCACCCACCTGTTCTTGCATTCCTCACTTAAGTATCTGTAGGTCATGTCAGAGGTGGGCTGCTAGGTTAGCTGGACATTTGGACAAAGTGCAGCTTATCTTACCTTCTTATTGAATTCTTATGAACTGTTTTCTTTATAGCGGGATCTCAAAGAGTGTCTACAACCTCACCACTGTCCTACACCATGAATCTTTGATGACTATGCGAAGTGTGAGCCCGTGCAGTTAATGGGTATTTTACTTTTGTCACTGAAAACCATATAGGAAGTATCATTAGTCTGGCATGTATGACAAAGACAATTCTATTTTTAGGTACTCAGGCTTTTTAAAAATTCTGAATCATATACTGTTTTTATAGTTATTTTGAAATTATCTAGGATCGTCTGGATCTAAAAATTTTTTTCTCTAGGATGGCTTTTAGAGCTAACAGCTCAAACCTAAATTTTTGTTTGTTTTGTTTATAGAAATATATCCTCATAACAAATACTCCCTGGTGTTGTTAACTTTCTCCATTCCTCCAACTTGGGTGCGAGGTAAGCAAACCCAGTGCTCTACAGCATGTGACAACCAACGCTTGATTACTACATGCAAATCAGCTCTTACTTGAGCATCTTCTGCTTGCGTTAGTTTATTAGGGTTTTACTCTTTCATATCTGCATGAGTGTTTCATCCCCTTATTTTGTGCTAATTTTAAAGATGGTGGCTTTTCAACACAGGACATTCTTCATCTAATAGCAAAAGGTATTTTAATGTACCTGGAAACTGTCTTGCCACCAGTGGCCTAGCAGAGCTGGTCTCATCTATATTTTTTATCATGATGTATGAGATTTAAATGATGCTTGACAGAGAGCCTATATAAATGTGTTTTTAAGATGCATTGAGTTTGCCATCATCATCATTTTGAGCTGTCAAGCTCTCATGATTTCCAGGATAAGGATCATCATGCTCCAAATCATTCAGCTTACAAGGGGAATACAGAGGATTTGGCAAGCAAGAGTGGAAGAGTGCTCTTACAACACCAGGTTCAGGCATTGGACAGATCTAATAGGGAGCAAGAGGATTCCAAAACCTCGAACTAACCTAAGGATTCCCATTACTCCCCTAGATATTCCTACTCTTTCACCTTTGCAAGAGGGATGACAAAGAAGGAGCTGGTGTTCAGGGAGGCTTCAGATTCTCCTCTCTTGTGTGCCCTCCATCACTGCAGCCTCCAATTCCTGTTAGCTTTTTCCAAGAGATGGCCTTTTCTCAGTAGTGCTGCTGGCAGTGCAGTACAAGGACATCCACAGAAATTACCATCAGCCAAAGCATGCATCTCCAAGGGCATCAGGTAGGAGAAGGAAGCATTTGCTATTTGCCAGTTTAACCCAACAGAAAAATGTTTCCTTCTTGACATCCAGTAGATCAGACAGACCCACCGCTCTTGAGGGGGAAGCAAGGACAAGCGTCCACTCCACTCCTAACAAACAAGAGGCAGACTGTCGGAGAGGAGGGGCTAGTCTCTGCTCAGCCTGCAGGCTCTTCTCTTGGCTCTGTTACTCAGCAGATACGGTTGAGTTCACTGCCTGGCAAGGTAGCATATGCTGCGCTGAGCCAGGGCCACGCAGCAGCAGCTCATCTCTTCCTTAATGCTTGGCTCCTTCTGCAGCCTCGTTTCTTGTTGAAATGGGCTTCAGGATTTATTGTCATTTCTGGATTCCCAGTCCTTTCAAACTGCTTTTTGTGAGAACTAATAAAGCAGATCTGGGTTTTTCTTGTTGCTGTTTTTTTAATTAAACAGATTGTTTTCAGTCCCTGGAGTTCTCCTTGCTGAGATTGGGTTTGGATAGGTTGGGGTTTTTTACCTTCTAGGAAGAAGTCACAGAAAAATGTCTTGACTCCCTAATGGGTTTTTTTGTTTGTTTCATTCATCATGTTCTTTCTGAGCAGTTTTTGTTTGCCTTCTCTCCAGGCACGGCTTGTGCACAACCTTTTCAGAAATACAATCAGCCTTGCTGATCTGGTCTTAGAGATGCAAACCCCTGTGTCTGCCATCGCAGGGAAGTTCAGGCTGGCTCAATTTCAGCAGCTATGTGGCAGCCTGGGGACAGCTCACAAGCTGCCCACTTCTGCAGGAAGAGCAGCAGCCCTCCTCAGGTGGTGACTGCAACCTTACCTCTGCATCCTGCAGTGTTTGCTAAACTTGGCTGTACCTGCTAGCAGAAGGGGAGGCCAAGAGAGCGTTCCCAGGGTGCTGGTTGCTGCTGCTGTGGTCACCACAGCCCTGGAGCATGGGAGAGCGGGTTGTAAGGGGCAGACTGCAACAGGCACTGGTCAGGGAGGCTGATTTTCCCTCCCTTCTGATGCCAAGATGTGAGCTGGTGCAGGAACTGACTAGAATATTTTTGCTGCTAAGACATCAGTGGGGGCACCTCCTTTAGGGAAGAGTCACCAGGCTAGGTGGGTGCATGTCACAACCCAGACTTGCCTTGCAGACACACATCTAGGCTGTGCTGATAGGAATATGTACTTGGCAGACCCACAGCTGCTTTCTGGTTTCCAGCTCATATTGATGTAGTGTTTTCTTTGTTTTTACACTTAATTTGTCTTGCCAGTTCATCTTCATTGAGATAAAGCATTCTCGGAGCCCAGTAGTTTCCACTATTCTCTTTAGTGTTTTCTGCTTCTACTTGATTCTATTAAAGGCTGTTTTAATGAGCACTCATTAAACACGAGACTCTCTCCTGAGAAATAAGCAGCAGAATCTCTATCATTTCCACTGCCTCACAAAATGATGCAGGGCTTTGTTGTAGTCAGGTTAAAAACAGAACAACATGCTGCATGGCGTCCCTTTCAATCATCTCACCTTCAGCAGTCATTTGCAAAAAAGACTGTTGCTTTTTCCTCTGCTTAGAAGTTATATTTACAACATCTAAATGACAGCTTAATCATATGATAAAGGACTTCCCCAAGCACAGGTCTTTCCCATGTGTCAAAATATCAGTGGATTCCATATTTAACATCAGACACAGCTGCACTGCAGCCGTAGGTGAGGTTTCCCCTGTGAATAGCTTGCATGATATTATATCACTGTAGGGAGCCTTTCCTTTTGGAAAGCTGTTCTGAGACAAAAGTCAGCAGGGCTCTGACTCCTGCAGTGGAAATCAGCAGCAAAAATCCTGAACAGCAGCGAAGTACCCTGTAAAGATGTCAGTACACATGGAAAGGTAGAGCCATTTACAGATTAATTCAGGCCATTTATGGTAAAGTAGCAGTATTGATTTCAAAGATACAGAAGCCTTGGCAAACACATGTAAAGTGCTTCACAGTAGATGGCGATATGAGTAGAAAAATGTCATATCAAGCATGCAGCAAATCCCAATATATGCTGCTCTTCCTTTTTGCTTCCCTGCCTGTTTGCTGTGAGAATGTGGTAGATAAGACTAGTGATCTCTGTCTCTGTGCATAATGTCTAAAAGAAATTACTGCTGTGAATTTAACAAATGCCTAAAAGTTTTGAACAATTTCCACTTCTGAAAAGCACTAGGTTCCATCACATTACCTGTATGTCTCCCTATCAATAGCTGTAATGCTTAACATAAATTCTCCATGGTGTCAAGCTAATAGTGTAAAACAGGCTGGCATCAGCCTTCTGGTGATGCAGAAGAAAATATCGGTGTAAAAAAAGAGCCAGTAATAAGCTAAGGGAAAGGTATGGATACTTCCCAGATTCTGTGGAGCTTTGCACGCTATGTGCTGCCTCCCCTTGTGTGCTGTAGACACATCTCCAGTCCGAACCAGTGAAAATCCAAGGGGAGACGGCAACTGGGAGTTTCTGGTCAGTGAATCAGTTTAAAGTCTAAAAGAAGCCTATGGTTTACTTGACCCATTAGAAGTTACAAAAAGCCTTGTCTCCAACAGAGTTTTACCAGATGCTTGCTGATACAGATAAAGAAGGGCTTCATTTTTTTCCTGGTGAAGACAGAGCCTAAGAGGTATTTTCCAACCAGCATAAATTAGTTCAGCTGCAGCAGAGGTCCCGTTTCCTGCAGAAAGGTCACGGGACATTTGCAGATTTCCGAGTCAAACACGATCCTTAAAACTTAATCTAGAAACCACCTAGCAGCTGTGTAAAGCACTGTAATTGCCCCCAGGCTGCCAGCAGCTCACAACCAGAACTAGAAACAAAACCCTGCCCAGGAGAGATTATGGGTTTGCTGCTAATAGTAAAACCAGAGGAAATGTGTAAGTAGAAGAGCAGGAATGCAGCTTGCATGCACATTATCACAGCTAGGATATAGTATTTCAGAAATAAATGTTGTGACAAGATGGAGTGTGCATCTTATGTGAGAGCTCATCTTCCCTACGCTGAGCATTATAGAAGAATTCAGGAAGCAACCCAGAGACCCCTTAATAGCTCTACTTCCCCCTCTGGTTCACCATCAGGAGCAACAGAGGTGCAGGTAGCTAGTGAGGCATAGAGATGACATTTGAGATGACTGTGAGGCAAGAAGATGGAAAGTGAGCAGGGCAGCTGAGAGAGACTTAGCTTGGAGCATCCTGAAGGGAACAAATTTAGTCTTGATGCCTGAACGTTGAGCTGGAGGGAGGGCAGACAGGTTGTGAGAGGTGGTCACAGTCCTGGAGGTACTGGTAGCCCAAGCCAAGGTCTTACTACTGTATAAGATCAAATTTTGCAGATAAGATGAATTGATAGAAACTGATGGGAATCTTTTACTTTTATATAAAATGTATAGATGTCTGTGCTTTATCCTAGAAAGGCTTTATAAACACCCAAATTGTCATCAGGAACAGTGGGATGAGACTGCTCAACAAATTAGCATCACCTTCTACTGCAATTTGATGTTAAGGGATTTGTTCTGTAAACAAGTTAACAGTACAGGTAAGTCATAAGTAGTTCCACAACAGCCGGTGGAAGGCACTGGGGGACCTTTGCTCATTCAGCCTGGAGAGGAGATGGTTTCAGGGGACCTAGCTGTGCCTACAGGGAAGCTGAGAAGATGGATACAGGGACTTCATGGTGGTGCATAGTGAGAGGATGAGAGATAACAGGCAAAAGCAAAATAAGAGGTTGAGGCAGAGCATAAAAAGGAACTCTTTCCCCATCAAGACAGTCAGACAGTGGCACAGGCTGGCCAGAGACATTGTGCGGTCTCTCCTTGGAGGTCAAGACCCAACCATAAAAAAGCCCTGAGTAACCTGGTCTGATTCTGCTTGGAGCCAAACGTTGGTCTAGAGACCTTTTAAGGTCCCTTCCAAGCTGAATCATCCTATAGTCCTGATGGTGAATGAGACACACCTGTGGGTGTCCAACCATCTTACCCATCAGTCTGTGTCAGACGGATTGAGGTATAAAACTGGAGGCTTTTAGTGTTGCTGCAGGTGCTTGCTGTCTGGACAGCCCTAGCACTGAGGTACTGATGGAGTCTGTAGCTCAGAGTCAATGTGAGGACAAGGCAGACAAACAGAAAAGGTTCAGCTTGACACAATATGCCAGATTTCATGGTGTGCCAATACCTAGCAAGTTTCTATGCCACCCATGTGACAGCAGCGTGCCTGCGCACATTGCAGGGCATGAGCCTTGGAGCAGACATGCTGCATAATGAAGATGCAGAAATGAACGCCAGGCAGGAGAAAAGCCAAAGGCTTTAACCCTGAAGCTTCATTTAGAGATGAGGAGCCCCGTGGCAGTTGCAAGGATTCCTTTTCCAAACAGACACACAAGCAAGCCAAGCAGCATCACCAAAGATGCTGCAGCTCCAGCAGAGCTGCCCCGGAGCTGTTGTACCTCACAGCACCCACTGCTCGTCACCTGAAGTGACATGAATATATCATTTGGACAAAATAAGAGGTCTGAGGAGCATGCAGATCAAGCAGAAAATGATGTAACATGAGCAGATGGGTGGCAGCTGAAGCAAGTTCAATCCACTTCAACCAGGTATGTAAGTATTGGACTACATGTCCCAGGAAACGGAGGTTCCCCACTCCTGACATTTAGACATGCTGATGGGTTGGCTTGAGCCAAGCCCAAGCTACTGGACTCAATAGAGGAATGAATGGCTGTAAAAATAAAAGAGCCTATAAAATATTGGTGATCTGGTTTGATGATCTCATGGCCATTTCTGGTATTAAATGCTAGGAATCGATGGCCCATGGTAACAGCAAAACTATTAGTACAGCCTCCACAGTTTACATACTCAATCCTCCTCTACCTCTTCGTATCAGCTGCCTTAAACAGTAACAAACATATTCAGTGCTTATATTTTGAGGGTAGACAGAGAAAGGATGGACCTCTAGCCAATTATTTCACTTTTCACATGATGTCTTTCATAATTTTAGTATTTCCCCCATTATTCCAACATTGGCTGCACACAAAAGACAACACAAACATTTAAAATTTATAAACCATGGCAATACAGAAAGATCTGATGTGGGGCACAAGCTTTTCAAACAGAATAAATTAAAATTGGACCAAGGTCTTCCTTGGCCCACAATGTGTTCATTTCATATCAAAGGCAGATACAGTATTCTAAGGAAAATGTTAATGCTTGTGTGTTGTTCTCCTCAACGAATGGACCAGAACAGACAGAACAACTAGAATAATGGCATGAGGCACCATTAGCATTTGGATTCTGAGTTGGAAAAAATCTCCAAAGAGCATTAAAAACATATCATTTCTGGAACCATATAGTTCACAGTCACTCAGCTCCTGCCCAAGTTGTAGGCATATTTCAAGCCTTCAAGGACAGATCATCTGAAAGCATTAAGGCAGGACTTTGTGTCCACAGGGCATCTGGCACAACATGCACTGGTCCTCACCTTAGATTTTTGGATAACCTATATTAAGTACAAAAAATCCAAACAAACAAACAAAAAAACTGATCGCTGTTACCAGTTCACCATTATTTATTTCTGTAGTTGAAATAATTAGGTTGTACCAGTCTAGTTGATAGTGACTGGACCAATAGTGGCTCTTACATTTGAGACTCATTCACAGTGCTAGACTGGAAAAGAACTGAGAGCTTGCAAGTAACTTAAAGGTGACTTGTCCTCCCTAAGACTGAGGCACAGGGAGAAGCTTGCACAATTTCTGGATGGAGTGAACCTTCCAGTCTCCAGGACTACCAAACATGACGTATTCTAAAACACTGAAGTCACAGGAATTAAAAAAAAAATAAAAATCCTGCCACTGTCAGCATTAACAGTTAAGTACTGATGTTTATGAAATGAAAGTTTTCTATGGCAGCTAGTGTTTGTTAAACTAATACATATATTCCTTAGTAGTTTTTTTCATATTATCTCTGGCATTATCTCTCTAAATATAATATAATTTTGCGGAAACAATAAAATACTACATGTTCACAACTTATAGAAATTCTTATTCCCTGCTCTGTCTTGACAATGGATTAAAGCCTCTGAATAAATGAAATAACAGCTCGTTTGTCATGGTCCCATATGGTTATGTAAACCACTCGCTAGGAGTCCTGTTCAAACTGCTTTTGCAGCCAGTCTTAGGCTTTTGTCCTGCTAAAAACTTTTGTAGAAAGCCTTGAATCTTCAACAAGTAATTGTTCCTGACTTATATTACATGCATATTTTAAAGACTATCACACTCATAAACATTGGATGGAAATCTCCAGATAAGTTGCTTGGACTCATGACAATATGCAAAACACCGTCCTACCCAGCCAAAACCTGCTCACCCAGCAGCTTCCATCTGAATCAGTCTGAGAGAAAAACATTTTCCTAGCTTAGTCAGTCAATCTGGGAACCCTGAGTACTAACTCCTGAACAACATTTTGCCCTTGGAGGGGTGTGATACTGCCAGTGAGGTTTATCACTCAGTCTTGGAATGAGGGAGGATGCAGGAGGGGCTTGTCCTAAGGAGAATGTAGGTTATAAACTGTGCCAGAATTCACCTTAGAAGGAAAACATTCTTCCCTAACTTTTCATGTATATAAGGAGAAAAAAGGCACGCATGTGCGTGCACACTTGCACACACACACAAAGCAGTGCAAAAAAATGTCCTTCCCAGCCATTGAAATCTGGGTTACTTTACTGGCCACCAAACCCTTTTCACTTTGGATAGGAGGGAAGTCCCTGGCAGGATGCAGAAAGTCAGACTTGGGGGGTGTGTGCTCACATTGCTCACTACGTACGGTGGAAATGAAGGAGTGTAGAGAATCCATGAGTAGTGTATTTCACAACCCCCAGAAAGGCTTGTTGTGTACCCAATGAGGACTAAAATCCAGAATTACCAAGAACAGTAGCGCACACACACATTTACATCCATCCATAAGATGAAGTCCATCTGCCACCACTCTGCTGGCTGACAGAATGTGGATGGAAAAGAAGCAAGGTGCAGCAGCCAAGGAGTTGTTCCTGGGGCAGCCTGCTTAGCATTGGTATTTCCACAAGCAGTGTCTGTGCATCAAAATGAAGTATAACTCATATATGCCCAAAAGAGCTGCATACACACTAGCTGGGTGCAGCATACCTGCCACCTGCCTCCGATCTAGCATAAAATCTCACTTGAGCTAATTCACCCTGCCAGGAAGCCAATCTTGGGATGCACCAGAGCGTATTCTCACTTGAAACTGAAACAGACTGAAGGAGGATTTACTTTTATGAGTACAGCTCCCAGGGCAGTAGGGCTTTTCCTCAGCTCTATAAGACCAATAAAAAGGAATTACAGAAACTACATTACTCAAATTATTTTAGGCACATGTATAATCCTGCAAGAATTAGGAAAAGATTAAAAACAGAGCAGCTAGTGTTGGGTTGTCTCATCTAAAAGATTAGCCTACTGATGAAAGATATTGCTTATGTCTCTATCTCTCTCAGCTGAGCACCAGGGCTGAAGTATTCTGCAGCCTCTGTGAGGCAGTCCTGGCATGAGCGGCAGCGCAGAGGTGCCCTTACCAAAGCCCACAGGGCTGTACAGGACAAGCTGCTGTGCCACCTCCCTTTTTGTCCTGATTTTCTCTTCTTTCCCCATTCTGGCAGGCTGCCTCTTCTCATTCATTTCTACTTCCGCTCTGCCTCTTGCTAGCATAGTTCAAGAATTAGCAGGGGATGCTTTTTGGCCTCCTTGTCATTACATTTAATTAGAAGACACTCTTGTTTGCTTTGCTTTTGCTCTCCTGCTTGGCAGAGTTAATCTGCATTTCACAGACAATTCTCAGGCCTTGTTGAACATCTTCTACCTAAAGTGTGCAGCATGGAGCATCCTGCTGAACGGCTTGGCAGTGGCAGCTGTAGCACAGCTAGAGCCAACAGCTGAAGGAACATCTGGGAAGTCTACAGAATAGTTAAAAATTAACAAAAAAAGGAAAAATACTGCACATATTGTAGGCTTGGGTTGTCAAAAGTCAGTGCAGACACAGAGAGCATCAAAACTAGGTGGCACAAAGGGAGCAAGCCAAGCCCTGAACCCCTTTGCAACATAAAGCAATAAGAATTTTACTTCAGTTGTGCCACCAGGTCTTGCCACAACATCCTCTCTATGGCCAGCTTCCTGCAGGACACCTCTACATGGCCAGCTCTCTACAGGTACAAGTCTATGCAGGGAGCCCCAAGCACCTGGCAACAAGAGGTCTGGCAGATGCTGCGGGTCCTGCCCTCTCCAGTGCACACTGAGTTCTGCAAAGCCCTTGAACACCCGCATTCGGAGCTCCCTGCATAGATTTGTCCCCACAGACAGTTGGCTATCGAGAGGTGTCCCATGGGGAATTATCCCACAGAGAGTTGGTTGCTGCGGTGAGTTGGCTGCAGAGTGTTGTCCTTTTCCCGTGCCATCTACACCTTTTGTTCATAGTTATGTCTGTGACTGAAATACGACTTGACAGAGAACATGGTTCTCAAATCCCCACCTCCTCTTTAAATTGCGCAGCAGTGGGGCAGCAGTTCGATTTCCGTGCTCCTTTAGAATTAGACTTTGCCAGTGGTACTACCCAGAGCAATAGCTCAAGGCAGATTGAGTGCAGGGTTACTTCTTTGGTTTTGCTGAGTATTTTTATTCTAACATCATGGCAAATCATCCTCTTTCAGAGACTTTGAGATAGTCTGGCAATGCCAAGCCCATTACAAGCAGTTTAGTAATACAGCAACTGCTAGGTCCTCAGGTGAAAATGATTACAAATAATTCCATAATGTTTGAAGCAAATCAGATTTGGGGGAAAAGTTACCTTCTCAGTGGATGCTGGATGCCAAGAACTTTTTGCATCTTTTTTATTATAGAATCTTAGGATGGTTTGGGTTGGAAGGGACCTTAAAGACCATCCAGTTCCAATCCTCCACTGGGTCAGGCCACCCACAGCCTCATCCAACCCGGCCCTGAACACCGCTGGGGATGGGGCAGCCACAACTTCCCTGAGCAACCTATTCCAGTGCCTCACCACCCTCATCGTGAAGAATTTCTTCCTAATATCTAGGCTAAATCTGTCCCTCTCCAGTCTATAGCCATTGGCCCTAGTCCTATCACTACAAGCCTTTGTAAAAAGTCCCTCTCCAGCTTTTCTGTAGGTCCCCTTCAAGTACTGGAAGGCAGTTATAAGGTCTCCTCAGAGCCCTCTCTTCTCCAGGCTGAAGAGCCCCAACTCTCTCAGCCTGTCCTCATAGCAGAGCTGCTCCAGCCCTCTGATTATCTTTGTAGCCCTCCTCTGGACCCATTCCAACAGCTCCATATCCTTCTTATGTTAAAGATTCCAGAACTGGGCACAGTATTCCAGGTGGGGTCTCACAAGAGCAGAGTACAGAGGTAGAATCACCTCCCTTGACCTGCTGGCCACGCTGCTTTTGATGCAGCCCAGGATGCGGTTTGGCCTTCTGGGCTGCAAGCGCACATTGCCGGCTTATACCGAGCTTCTCATCAACCAGCACCACCAAGTCCTTCTCTGCAGGGCAGTTCTCAGTCACATCATTCTGTATCCTGTACTGAAACTGCAGATAGCCCCAACCCAGATTTAGGACTTTGCACTTAGCAATCATTGATGAAGATATTAAACAACACTGGTCCCAGTACGCACCCCTGAGGGATACCACTTGTCACTCATGTAATAACACAGGGTATGCTGTGCCTTTTCAGATTGTTCTTGATGTCACTTTTGCCCATGCCTATTCGTAAGCCACGCTTCTGTTGCTGAAACCTTCAGCAGTTACAAGTGAAATTTACTTTTGATGTACACAAGCTTTTCTTCAGGTTCGCTCTTAAATTGATTCTGAATTACAAAAATTATAGTGGACAATCAGTACATTGGTACAGATGTGTCAAATGCGGCCTTTGTGGGGAGCGTGTGCACTTGTTCACCTGGTGCCCAGCACAGAGCAGCCTCTCATCAGAGAACGTGGGTCTTCACTAGAAGTGGATGAAAATGCACCAAAGAGTGTACGCATCAAATCATAGAAGAGATTCCTTGTTGGGAAGGTGACTTAGGAACAGAATGATGAAAAGCAGCCTGCTTGCTGTACTTTTTGCCACCTGTTCACAGGAGGTGTTTTTTTTTTTGTTTGTTTAGTTCGCTTGAAGAAACTGCAGTCACCTGGCAGAGCCAAAATGCAAATACAAAATTAAAACGTCAGCCCTGGAATTTGTTTTGGCTAGAGATCTGCAGAGACAGGAAGCTACGATAATTGCACACTTCATAAACTCTAGGTGCTTCAATAGAATTATCTGTGGATAAAATGAAGTAAATTGCTTTGAAAGAAATAATTGATTGAAATAACTGATTAAATGGACTGCCTTTTTTTTTAAAAAAAAGTAATATAAGATTCTGTTCTTTTTTCTATAAAACATCGATCTGCAGTACCTAAAGCCTTCTTCTGTATTTTATTTCTTAGATAGGGCATTACCGAAGAAATCAAATTACTTCCCCATGACAGCATGAGAAATAAAGAATGCAAAGCAGATAGAGGCTTTTAATGCTGCTGCAGAAACACAGATACAGAAGGAATAGCCTGCGTATACACACATCTCCTGCGCACACAAAAGCTGCATTACAGATGGTCATTAGCCAAGCTGGCTCCACACTTTAATTTGTATCCTCCAAGAAATGCTGAGAAAAACTTAGTCTAGAAAACTCACAGTTTTGAGTAATTCACTTGGAAACCATTCTACGTACTCAAAAAAACGTAATTTTTCAAGCTATTCAAACAGCCCATCTGAAAAGCCTTCCGAAATTTCATCACATGCCCAGCACAACCTCCCCAAGGGCCAGGCCAGCTGGACTCTCGGTGCTCTTTCCAATGCAAGCTAGCTGACAATGTGCAGCAAACCATGGCCATCCTCAATTCAAATAAGACACTGTGAAATGAGCTTTGCCTATGGTTCCCAAGACCCTTCCCAGCGGCAGAAGGGCTTTGGTGTTCCTGATTTGTTTAGGAGGCACAGACACTGTCCATTTCCCTCACACACTTTTCCTTTGCCCACCTTAACGAAACATGCTTACCCCGCTTGCGGCTTGTCTTTCAGTTGACTGTTTGTACCAAGTTTCTCTGCTTTCGGTATCACCAATCCCAGCTCCATCCTTTCAGGCTCTCCAGACCCCTCATTCCTAGCTGCAGTCCCATTGCCCAGCTGTCCCCAATCCCTTCTTGGGCAAACAAACTTGCTGCCATCACATCATGCATTCAACCTCCTCCCCCTGCTTCAGCCTCTCACACCTGCTGGTTCTTCTTGCATCTTTGTAAGTAAAAGTATAGCAGATTGAAGCCCCACATAACTTGTTTGCACAAAGCTGATTAAAACCAAAGGAGGAAAAAGTAATATGGAGTCTGAATAAAATTCATCTTGGACTAATGACTGTATTCATCATACAGAAGACAGCATCACAACTTGGACTTGCAGAAGCTGCAGAGATCCAGCCGGAGAGCAATCAATGCTCTGGCACACAATGCTCACTGTGCTCTGCTACTGTGAATCACTATAAACTGCACAGCAAAAGATTTTATGCACCAACTGTGGGCGTTCAGTCAATTTTAATTGTATTTCACGTTGTGACAAGCCTTTGGAAGGAGACATTGTTCTGATGGAAATGTTTTCTTTCATTGTCACCTTTCCCATCCATTTAAGATCAAAGCAAATTGTAGAAAAATAGAGCCTGAAGAACAGAAGAGCTGAAGCAGTTTGTTATACAGGTCCTGTTAGCTCATAGGAAAGAACAACAAACTCAAACAGCAGCAATGCCTTTCCAAGACATGGTGCAGGCGGATGCTGTGGCAGACCCAGACCAGACACAAGCTGGACTGGGAATCACACCGTATGCTATAGGATTGCGCTGGCAACATGGTCTTTGCAGACATGGCTGGGTTTAATCTGAATCCACTCCCTGCTCGATTTCATTGCAGCATTTAATCGAGTACAGTTTAGTCTACCGCAAGTCTCTCTGCTTTGGATTAAGAAAGAGCTAGGGCTCCTGTTCAGGTAATGTAGCTGCCCACCACCCCTCAAATTCAGGTTAGACTGCAGGAATCATCTTTCCTTTTTGTGTTTATACACCACCTGGCATTGCAAGCTTCTGTCTGTAACCTTAAAAACTAGGAAAATGACAATGCCTGCACACATTTCTTGCTCTGAAGGAACTAAAAACCCCATCTGGAAACTGCAGATAGGTCAAGTTTATTAATAAAGGAAAAAATGATCCTTTTTATGCTATTGGCTTGTAATCTCTTGATGCAGTTTAGACATTATGGAGTTTCAGATTTAATATTCCACCCAGAGGATGATATAAAAGCCACTATTGATTTCCACTCCCTGCAAGTAGGCTTCACCTCTATGTAAATTAAAGATTCTATAATAGATTACACAAGATAGATTAGTTGTCATTTAAGTGTTGATCTACTCTCATAGCAGCAGACTGACTTATTGGGAAGTTCCAGACAATAACACACCTAATGACATTTGGCTAGGCCTTTGTGCAGCTAAAGGCACATCAGCAAACATTGTAAGGAAAATTTTCAATGGATTTCTTATGACATAGGGAAGGGTGTACACAGCAATGCTGCTAAAAGCATCACTCACTATTGTTATCCTGGGGGAAGAATTATCCCCTTTCTTTTCACCAGAGGAAGTCAGGAGAAGAATATTTGGAGAAGTTCCAGAAGAGAGAAAGCAAAGCAGCAGCATAAATGTGCCAAGATCTTCCATACAACATCCTAGCTAACTTCATCGCTGACAACCTGTCCAGGGAGCAGGGAAGGTCAGCACTGTCACCAGCGCTCCCCGTAATGTAGCAAGACTGTTTCTTACATGCTGTGCCCTTAGTGACCAAGAAACATTTGCTTTCTCCTCTTCAGACTGATGGTGGAGGTAGCAGTGAACCACACTATCAGTCACTGCATTTTGGGAGAGGAAAGCTGACCCCCGTCTTGAAAATTCTTGTCACGTGCTAGAAAAATAGCTTGTCAGAGGCACCAGGAACTGGATCAAGGCCTGAGCAGCTTGGTCTGACCACAGAGCTCACCCTGCTGCAAGAAGGACATCAGACAAGTTCAAGATTACCTTCCAATCTGAACCTGTACTTGCTCACAAAAGGGAAAAACTTATGTCTGTCAAAACCTCACTCTGACCCTCCAGTGCTTTTAGAAAAGGCAGCCACAAAACTCTCTCCTCCTCCTTGAAGCACAGCCTCATCAAACACAAGGAGGCCCAGAGGTTATTTCTTATTACGCTGCTGATGGATATCAGAAAGCTTCTCAGCCTGGCGAACTCAAAGCTCTTCTCCACCTAAGCAAGGCTGGAGAGAAACAATGGAAGTTTTCTGGTTTCATCTTAGGGTCAGCTACAGCCATCAGAAGTCCAACGATGAAACCTGCTGTGCACATGCAGTCCACACATTTTCTTTTTTTATGCTGTTCTGCTTCTCAGCTACAGAGGAAAAAAAAAAATCACTAAATAAAAAAAAAATTGCCAGCCATACATAGTCTCTATTGTAACAAGAAAGACTTACATCATTTTTAATTCAAGCACTGCATTTACAGCAATAGTCGGTGAGCTGAGATGCTCAGCATCCCTAAGGCTCAAACAGACACCTGAGGGCAATGGGCACAAACGCGCTGAACATCAGGAAACATTCTTTCACTGTGAGAGTCACTGAGTGCTGGCACAGGCTGCCCAGAGAGGCTGCGGATTCTCCATCTTTGGAGATATTCAAAAGCCATCCTGGGCAATCAGCTCTGAGTGGCCCTACTTGCACAAGGGGGTTGGACCAGATGACTTCCAGAGATCACTTCCCACCTAAACCCTTCTGCGATTTTGAGAATTAAAAGCTTAAAACATCCAACTTCAAGTCACTGCAATTCACCCCCCTTTCCCAGCTTCCCTGGAGGCCTCCTCTTGGTTTGTGCAAAGTCACATCACCTCACAACTAGGGCAGGCTCAGAGGACTCGCGAGGACATTTACAGGCAGAAGGTGCAGTAATGTCCTCAGCTGTCATATCTTGTCACTTCAGTGCTTTTAGCTTCATGGCAGTTCTACATTTCAGAGCATCTCTGCCTTGTTGCGATAACGCCAAGGACTCCAGGACTCAGTCTCCAGAAGACAGCACAGCTGCACTGAGATTTTGCAGTACACCTGCTTTTACCGCAGTACCACTCTATTATTAAGAGCAGAACAGACAGTTGAAATAATCTGCAAAGGATGGTTCCCAGGGTCTTTGTCCTCCTGGAGTTAACAGATTAATAGAGCAGCGCTCACAGTAGATCATGTCTTAATAGCTGGATCTCTCTTATTTCAGAATGCTTATTGCACAGGGCAGTGCCCCACAGAAAACAAGTTCCTCAGGAAAAGGAAGTTGAAGAGACCTTATTTCATCAAGACAATCAGCAATGATTAATCTGATATTCACCAAGTTACGTAGGAATATTTGCTCTGTGATTGCACAGAAGAATAAAGGCAATCACAGTCTCAGGAAGTGAAGTGCATCAATCTCCATATCTTCAACTCGTTCATCACCTGTCTGCATTCTCATCCAGCTAAATTTTAATTAAACCCTTCCGATTGCCCCAGTTTGTCCACTGGAGGTCAGTATCTTTCTACAGAAACACAGTCCCTCTTACCTGATGCAATTACAGGCTCAAAAAATCTCGCAGCAGCACCTCATTTTCCCATCACTGCATTTGAAGGCTCTGGGTACAAGAGGACTCTTGCTTCTGTCTGTTATTGGGAAAGGAAGACCTCCTTTCACACATCTGTTCTCAATCAAGCTAAGGTTTTAAAAAGGTCACACAAAGAACAGAAGGAACCTCAAATTTATTGTTTTTTCCAGATATTAAGCAGACTTAAACATGGCGACGGCTGCCAGGGCTCCTCCTGCCCTCTCCTGCAGCACGGTAGAAGCCAGATGCCTTGCTCTCCTCTCAATAGAGCAGCTTCTAGCTGGGCAGGGAATCTTTAATGACCAATGAATAAACATGTTCAAACATTTCCAAGCTAACTGCAGTATCTGGCCTTGTATTTTAATCAAATACTAAAGCATACTTGCCGACTGATAGATTTTTACTATCAAGTTAATCCTATTTGGCTCGTTTACTAGGATGAGCTCCAGAGAAGGCGCCTGTTTCAGCTGCTACTCACACTGCATAGGAGATGTGCTGCTCTTTCAGAAACACTCCCTCATTAGCAAAGCTTCTTCAGCGGCTGCCAGCGCTTTGCCAGACATTCAGCACCTCAAAGATACAGGTGTCTGCCTCTACCAAGCTCAGCAATACGTGAAGTATGATAACAGTAGTGGACAGGAGTAACCAAGTGGGAAGGGGAAGGGTAAAAAGCTGTGAAAACAGAGCTGTTTGGCAGCCACACAAAGATCACGGCCACCGCTTAGGCACTGTCCATACCAGTATTTTAGTTTGGATCCGAAGCGCTTTCGAAGGAGATCGCCTGTTGGCACTTGCTGTGCTTTAATTCCTGTCATGGAGCCGCGCATGAATTCTCATTCCTCTCAGACGCAGCTAAGCCGGAGCTGCTCTCACTGCAGCTGCAGCTGTTCCGTTCCCATGAAGTAGAACTCCTGAAACCTGGCACATACTGACTAACTCCCACTGCTTTGGTTTCCAGACTCTCTCCCTCTGAGTTCTGCTTCTGAGGAACATGGACACGGTCTGACCAGCTAGGTGACACAGCAGCTGGTTAGGCTGCAGTTCCACCTGTTTGAGTAGAGGACTTGTCATCCATAAATCCCAGGCAATCCCAGTGGAAGTAACATTACAATATCCATCCAACATAAGAAGGACATGGAGCTGTTGAAACAGGTCCAGAGGAGGGTACAAAGATGATCAGAGGGCTGGAGAATCTCCCGTGTGAGGACAGGCTGAGAGAGTTGGGCTTGTTCAGCCTGGAGAAGAGAAGATTCTGAGGAGATCTTATAGAGACCTTCCAGTACCTGAAAGGGGCTAAAAGAAAGCTGGGGAGGGATTGTTCACGAAGACTTGTAGAGACAGGACGAGGGGGAATGGGTATAAACTGGAGAGGGGCAAATTTAGACTAGACATGAAGAAGAGTTTCTTCACCACAAGAGTGGTGAGGCACTGGCACAGGTTGCCCAGGGAAGTTGTGGCTGCCCCATCCCTGGAGGTGTTCAAGGCCAGATTAGATGGGGCCCTGGACAGCCTAATCTAGTGGGATGTCCCTGCCCATGGCAGGGGCGTTAGAACTAGATGATCTTCAAGGTCCTTTCCGACCCAAAATATTCTATGATTCTATGATTACCAGGGACTCTCCTTGCCTTTGCCTCTCTAGTTGGGCACCAAGAGGAAAAAGAGGCATCAAGGCTGATGAGGTAAGACAGTCCCCACGCCATCTACCTCCAGACCTAGAACCTTAACATTTTATGTTATTTTCTTGAACTTCTGTGCTAACAAATTTTGCCTCTGATAACTTCAGTCCTGTCCTGCCAAGGCCTCTGTTTTTGTCACAGAGAAGCTTTGCTCTTTCCATCCCACTACTTTGCCATTTCATTCCACACGTGCTTCCTGAGCCAACAAGTTTTTCTACATCCTTTCTACAACACTGGGATCCCTGTTAGCATTCAAAAAGACTGCTGACAATGAATGGTTGTTGCCCTGAGAGAAGCAAAACCTGCAGCAGGCTGGTAATCACAACCATTGTGCAAAGCTCACACCTGGAAGCCCTAAAATAGAGCTGCGCTTTAGAAGCATGCTTTACCTACTTATTTCTTAAATATCCTACCACCCTGAATATTCATGCTTTGCTCTCTAAGCAGAAAACTTTCCCAGTTCACTAAACTCCTTTAATAATTCTTGTATTTGTTAATTTTTAAAAAGACCCATTTACTATTTAAATGGCAACTTAAGTCTATTTATCCTAATCAGGTATCAAGGCCAGCAGCACTTCCAGTGCTATTTATACTCTCATGTCTCATCTGATCAGTGAAGGAAATAAAGGCTGAAGCAGGCAGATGGCTGCATTGAAGAGAAAGTTCATTACATACAGCAACCGATAAGGTGAAAAGAATAAAATAGATAAGGTGATCTTCACGGAGAAGGTTAAAACTTAGCCTCAGCATTCAGAGGGTGTTTCTCTATGGAGATAAAATAAAACACATGCAAAGAGAAGTATCATCAATTATTCACAGAAATATCTTCTCCTTTTGTTTAGCCTAGGAAAAATCCTGGCCTCTTTCTTCTTCCCCACCTCTGTCCTTAAAAAAGAAAAAAAAAAAATAAAAAAAAATTTCTTTTTCTGACTCCTCTTTATGAGACAGAAAATTGCCACAGATCTGTGGTGTTACTCTTCCCATTGAAGTGAGGCATCCTGTACTTAAATGCTTTTTCTCTGGCAGCACATTAAGAAGCAACATTACAGCTGGACAACTCCCACATCTCGTACCTCAAATAATTCTGGTTGTTAGCAGCTGCCTCACAATTTAGTGTATTTTAAATAGGCTTGAAAATCCCTAAAGTCGGGATTTATTATCTCTTTCAGCAAGTTACGAAGTAAATCTATCAAGCCATATAAATAATTCATATAAATTCTAGAAACACAGCAAGGAATATAGGTCAGGAGGGGCACCACAGGAGACGGATGAAGCGTCTTTCACTTAAAGCATGTGTTAGGCCTAAATTCAGTACCCTAGACAGACGATGCCAACTTTACGAATGAAGACGGCTCTTAAATAATTTCAAAAGCAAAGAGTGACTTGACAGTCACTGGGGGTTTGATGAGAATACAGAGGGTGAACAAAAAATGAGGTAACTACTTTTTTTTTCAGATAAGCATTTGTCTGATGGAAGTCAGTCAGGTACAAGGCAGTTACCTTGTTCATCTTTTAAGGGAGATTTCTGAAGTGTCACAATGGTGGTTTCCAATAGCTATGGCAAATCGTGACTGGTTACCAGGAGAAGCAATGAGCCAGCAGGATCCCTGTATTTTAAAGTAAACTCCAAATGCCTCTAGGAACCGCGGACATTTTCATAAACATATATAATCAAGATCCAGGTATATATATCAGTATTTCAGTGTACTCACTGAAACAGAGCATTGCATGCATGACATACTTCAGCGTTCTCTTGTCACAATCAGAATAATTTTTTTGATGCACCTACATGAGATATTTTCACAGCAATACGAAAAATTCACTAATTACATTAAGCAAAACTTGTCAACCTCTGTTAAAGGAAAATGTGCCATCATCAGAAATAACAGAAATAAGTCTATGAGGAAGCTATCACAGACAGTCAAGAAAGCGTTACTGCTGCAGTCATCCTGGGAATATGAAACAAAATTAAATCCTTCTTCCTCAAATAAGGAAATAACATTCACAACATAATGGTAATTGGAAGCAGTTTAGCCAGCTCTGTGAAGACACCCTAAGGAAAAAGCGTTTTAGGAAGAATTCTGAATTAGGAAGGAAACCTAGACAGAATAGACAAAGGCACCAATACACCTGAGGCTGAAACCACCACAAAACCAGATCAGAGAAAATGAACACACACAAATATGAAAGACCACCCCAAGAGAATTTAAGGTGAGGTTTCACACATGGCCAGAATGAGCAGTAACTTTGGAAATATTCATCACTAAGATGAAAAATGATCCTTCTGATACCATCATCCTCTGTGGTGGAAGGCTTGTACCTAGAAATGGCACCCCTTGTAACATCCACTGCCACCAGCACAGCCACAGAACAGAAATCTATTCAAGGGAAAGAAAGCG
This sequence comes from Phaenicophaeus curvirostris, assembly GCF_032191515.1. Taxonomy (NCBI): domain Eukaryota; kingdom Metazoa; phylum Chordata; class Aves; order Cuculiformes; family Cuculidae; genus Phaenicophaeus; species Phaenicophaeus curvirostris. The sequence continues at coordinate 187,702,279 of NC_091392.1, forward strand.
GAGCCAACCAACCAAACCAAAAGTCCTGCTGATTCAGTGAATGGGAACAGTGAATGCAAACTCCCCATTAACAAACAGAAGGAAGAGACTCAAGTGGGACAGATTGCAGGTGAAAATCAGCACTGGGCTGTTGACTTCAGAAGAGTAAAGGCATTTTTACATCAGCTGGGAACTGCACCCAGTTTGTAAAGGGTGACAAGCAGTGGGCGCAGGCCACTCAGCAAGTCAGAGAAAGGGTAAGGGGACTAGAAAGTTAAACTTGCTAAAGAAGTAGAACATTAACAGAAGGATTACTCAGAAAACTGAGAAAACAGGCAAGTTCTATCATCTCCCTCAGTAACATTGGCAGGACTCCTGCTGAGGGTTCCTCTCAAAGACAGATGGGACAGACTGCCTGATATTAACCTGTATCAGGGTAACACACTCTGATTCTCAGTCCTCTGTTCTTTCAAATGCACTACAATGCACTGGCAACGTGAGTGATTGCCGAGTGCAGCAGCTAGTTTTCATGTGGCATGACAGCAGGTGAGTGACTCAGAAAGACAACACCATCCAAGCCAAGCTGTTGAGACATCTCAGAAACAGTTACCTTCAACTCTAATCTCCACAGCGCTCTGCACATAACCCCTCACAAGGAGAGAAGTGCAGAAGTACTCTCTGCACCAGCTAATCACATAAGAACTTCTCTATCTGCAGCAGTAAGGATTAATCTCCGAAGACAACTATATTTAGCTAAGAATCTGTTAAGAGCTACTTACTTTCTTATACAGCTGAGAGAAAAGCCCAGCCCAAACTTACAAGACTGCTTTCCACACGCAGAAGCACGCATCTACATCAGCCACAGAGGAAAACACAATTCTCCAGAACAGCCTACAGATATTTGACAGCACACAGAACCCACCCTTTTCCTCCACCTATTACTACAGAATGCAAAATACGAAATTCCTTCTCCCTGTTCGGTACCAAAGGACTTTTTTCAGTATTCCCAGTCTTTCTAATCACCTCTAATGGAAGACAATGGTTGATTGGAAATGTACAGTCCTTTGCTAGAATCCCTCCAGCCCTGGCATCTGCCACAAAATACATGGGAGTGACTCAAGCTTATCTCTGAACAACTTTCCTGGTTCCTTTGGACTTTAAAAGGAAGTGTGGAAACTTCAGAGTTCTTCATTTGTTGCCATTCCCTGTACAGCACTGAACACACTGACAACACTTAAGTACATAACTAGAGCTGCCTCTTCTGTCCGTGTGCACGTATGCACACACATACTGGTATCAAGAACACCTCCAGCTCAGACTCAGAATTAACAGCTCAGGCTGGCTGCCCCTCACAGGGCAGGAAACCTTCCCCAAAGCAGACTACAGCAGGCTGGAGGGAAAAGGGTAATGCCACCTTAAAAAGGAAAAAAAAAAAAAATCACTATCAAAGTCATCTTTGGAGAAGCAGTTCTAATATTTTACACCACTGCTAGGAATTAGTACTTCAGCTCAAGACTGGATTCATCCAACTTCAGCTTTCAGCCACAAGATTCTAATGAAATTTTCATTATCATCAGATTTATCCTCAGCTCAGTTAACAATGAGGTTTTTAAACATTTTTAGAAGTCACCCTTATGTGCATTGTTTCAAGTGGAAGGGAACCCCCCTTATTATTCAAACGAAGCCTGGCACATGAGAGACAAAATACCTGCAAAATACATCCCAAGAACTGATTTCCCAAAGAATTATTCCCCTTCTTCCCAGCTCCACTTGCATACCACAAACACACTCAGTTCTGAGCCTATTCTGGATAGCATGCACCTCTCACAGCAAAGGTTTTCTTTTTAATGAAGCACAGAGAAATCTGAAATACTTAAACTGACATCAGATGGGTTTTTGTGACATGGAAATATTTTTTTACTTTCAAAAGACAACCATAAAAACTGCAGAGGCTAAGGGATTGTCAATCCTAACTCCAACTGATAAATGAGCAGTTAAAAACACCTTACTGAGAGAGACACTGCAAGCTCACGTATTCAGCTTCTATGTAGAATTGCTGTCTTTACTCTAAATTACCTAAACACCAACCACAGGTACTGGAATTTTCAGCCAAAGAGATTAAAGACAAATTCAGTTTCCCAGGGAATAACCAAGTCTAAGATACATAAACCTGTTTAGCTTACGGTTAGGCTCCTCTATTACACAATATCGTACTGGAGAGAATGACACAAACCAATTGTGTAATAGAGACACCTAACTGTAAATCAAACAGATACGTCTGTATTAAGCAGACCTGGATTTGCATTGTTCTTGGTGTCATCAACCTACATATCTACAAAGACTCTTAATAAAAGTGGGGGAGGGGGCTTGTAAATACTAGTCACACATTCTGCCCTACTTTTTCTTGGAGCAAAGCTGGTGTTTAATACATTTAACAGAAAAAAAAATTAAAGCTACCTATAAGGAAATTAATACCCATTTTAACATGAGCCAAGAACTTCAGCGTGGAGGTTGATTCAAGGTGCAAAAGAACAACTAAGTATATATATCAGGAAAAGAAGCAGTACCTTAAAGGGGTTTGGTTTTGTGGAGTCCAGCCTTTATCCCCATAACATCATGGTTCCAGGAATCACAGAGAGCAGTTGGAAGGCTTACATTTTCATTTCCATTATTTAATGATAAGGGATAAAGATTAATAGCAAAATATTACTAATCTAAGGAAAGAGAGACAGGCTCAAAAGTGAGGTTTTATTCAGATTTGTTACTTATTCACAACCCAAAGTATGATAAAACCAATAAAAACAGCCTAGAATATGGTTAGTTTACATCACTAAACTCAATTCACATTTTATTAATAAAATACCAAAAGGAATATGACAACATTGGAGCTTCAGGAAAACAGGTTGGCTATTGTGACTGAGAAATCTACACTATCTGAACTGGTCACAACTGATTGCCTGTTTAACGTTTATTATTTAAAATTAACATCAATTACAAAATTTCAGACACACCCAACTTCTGTGATCATAAAATATATCTTCTGACCTATCCGATTTCAGTAGATTGGAAAGAATGTTCTGCCAAGATATTTAATTCCAGTAAGTATTAAAAGAACATGGAGAACCCCCTCTCCTCCTAGACAGGGTCCCAGTTGCACTTTTAGCCTACCCATCCACAGAATCATTTTGCAAGCCACTGTGCAAGAGCACTGTGATGATCAGAACAAACCACCTCTCAAACTTTGATGAAAACCACCATCAAGGTCTAAACCCTGTCCTCAGCAGCGAACACAGACCTCAGGCTGCAGGACACACAATAAAGCAGACTTCACCTCTGAATTTTAAGGTAAAGACAAAACCATTTCCAGCTGAAACAGATGAATACATTCAGCTGCCATCAATTAACAAGTGCTGTAGTTGCTTGGCCTTACACAGACATTGGTCCTAATTTGTGTGATAAATTTTAACACCAACACTGAGGCAATGCATTACCGCCCTACTGTAAAAACAGCCAGCACAGACTGGAAAATCATAGGCAGAATAAATAGCAATGAAGTAGCCATCAGTTTGCGTGCAAACAACATGTTAGACTCTTACACTCTCAGGATTAAAACTGTTAATTGTGTAAACACAAGTTAGATAATTATCTTCCATTTCTCCTTTTATTTTACATACTTTGTTTTTGAGAACAGACAGGGCCTCACAGAACAAAGGAGCTTTACCAAATGTTAGACCTGGAATTACACAGACTTCAGTTACAAAGATTAAAATTACAATCTGGTGAGGAAAGAATTCTTCCTTTACTATGAATACAGTTTTAAAAACCTCATTAGGCCAAGCAGCAGCTTGACTCAGTCCAGAAGAGAAAATCAACCAAAAAGACATGTTAATACCGTACTGAGTAAAAGAAAAAGGAATTATCATTTAACAAAACAAAGAGACCATGGCAGCAACTGTTCCTAGGGAAGAAGGAAAGAAGTGTACATACATGGCATGGTACCTAAACAGCCATTAAAACTGTTTTATCAGCGGGGTGTACTGGGAAAGAAATACATTCAAAGTAATAGTAGTTTTGAGTAAACGTGCTATAGGAAACAGAAAACTATCTACACATACAAATCAACAACAACAACAAAACTTATTTACAAACATTTATATCTACAGGCATAAAGACCAAGTTTAATACTTTTGAAGTGTACCTGATTGCTAGATCTGGACTGACAATAGTTCCCATTGTCGGTAATAACAGAATAAGTACCATTTCTCCATATGGCTTCAATCAGGTCTACCCTGAAGTCTTTGCTTCTAGCTGATCTGTATCGCAAAACTGAAAAGCTCTACAGGTATTTTAACTTACATTTTTAACAGGGACCTGCATCTGCTGCCTACCTACCTGAGACGCCCTGATGCCCTACCCAACAAGCAGCCAGCAACCTAGAACTGGCAGTGTTACAAATTTATTCACTCTGCCTGCAAAATGTTTATTTTGGATCATGTGTGTTCATTCTTCAAAGCATACATTTCATTATCTGCTACATTTTTAAGATAAAAAGGAAGATTATATAAAATCAACTCTGTATGCAAAAAAAAACCACCTAAGCCCAGAAATGATTAAAAATAGACTAAGGTGGACATAATCAGTAACTAATAAAAAAGCTAAAAGTTAGCTTTATGGAACTCAACATTTTACTCCGTTATACAGCTAATTGCCCTCAACGGCTAACAACCAGACCACGGTTCAATTCACAAGTACCAAAGGTTGCTTACATAATCAAAAGAATAAACATGTAAGGTCAAAAAATATATTTCATCCCTTCGAGATCAGGAAAGTAAAATAAAATGCTGGTTCTGTAACAGTGCAACAACTGCAGCATATTTTGCACACAGCGCATGATTTGCTACATTTAGTGGCACTTAAGTATTACGCAGTAAATACTGAAAGTAAGACAAGTTTCTGATCTGCATAAGCATAATCACATCATTATTACCAGAGTTGTTAAGCTACACCATTCTGAGTTATAGCAATTTGATTTTAGCACTTCAATCACTAGCCTTCATACACGTCCGTGCCCTGCTTCACACCTTGCTACAAGAGCAATCACAGAAGACAAGGATTTCATGAACTTGTCACTGGGCTTGGACTAGGTTCAATCTGACCAATCGTTCTCATCAAACTCTGAATCATCATCAGAATCGCTGTATTCCACGGCAATGCGTCTTGAAAGGATGGTTGCCACATCATTTCCAACAGGCTCTCGCTTTGCTTCTTGCTCACGTTGCTCCTGCACCTTTTTCAGCTGAATTCCTGTAGAGATAATCACTCTCAGACAAAGTTTTCTGAACAAGAGATTTTAAACTTCATTTTATTATTGGTGAGGTTTTTGTATTCTAACACTAAATTCAGGAAGAAGGGAAAAAACCAAAAAGAAACCATTGAGTTTCCCTGAGTCAAGAAGAGAGAAAGACAAAAAAGCTAGACTGGAATCCATTCTCAGAGGCTGTATATTTCTGGATTTCTAAAACTGCCAACGATGTGATTAAATATTCACAACTGCACAAGTCCTTTTGATCTGAAGATGATGGTTTTCATAGTTACATTTGGAAACATCATCAGACCTATATCTCCATCTTGTAAGCAAAGAGGGGAACAGCCATTAAGTCACTAATTAAAAATCAGTGGGCTGAAGCCTGGCATTGGGCAACTCAATTCTGGACAGAAACAAGCATGCATGTACGTCTACTGACTCACTTCCATAATGAGCACACAATTATTGTTTTCATTTGATGTCCACACAAAGACTAGAGCATGTTTGACAAAGCTGCCCGTCTTCAGGCATTAGAAAAAAATCCAAAGTCAGGGTGACAAACATTAGAATAGGTGTGTGGTACCTGTGGTTAAAACTAGTCTCTTAGTGACACTGCCCAGCTGGCAGCAGAAGCCACAAGCTCAGATCGTTTGAAAACACGGTGTTTTCATTGAAAAAATAAGAAATAGATAAAAAATAGTGTCCACTTACCCATTCGAATGGCAGCGAGAAGATCACTCCGTGCATCACTTATTGGCGGCTGTGCAGGTTCATGACGTTTTGCCTCCGTAGCTGGAGAAGGATGCATTGGGGAGGAAGAGAGGGAAGAACCTGTAGCAGGAGGGCCTGGAGGAGGTGGAGGTGGGCCAGGCGGAGGAGGAGTGGTGACAACAAGCCCACTAGAAGGAGGAGGATGAGTAGCTGCATATGCAGAGCTAGTCACCAGTCCAGAATGGGAAGGTGGCACAGGAAGCTGAAGGGGACTAACAAATGCAGTTTGTGCTGAAGGAATCATAGGGGGAGGAGGTGGAGGGGGCGGACCGGTAGGATGGTAATAATCCACCATCTGAGCTGGAAGCATCCTATATAAAACAGAGCAAAAACATTTAATGCACTAAAAGTTAGGATTTACAGAATCATCACGCCTTAAGCTGCTCTCATCCGACCTCAGCTAAAACAAAAAAATCAAAAGGAATTTAAACTGTTGAGTTAAATACGCAATTGACTATAGGCAAATGTATTGTCAAATACTGCTAATATATTGAGATTTAAGGTAGATGACAAAGTTACAGGCAGTGTTCTTTCAGCACTCCACAGAGTGAGGTTTTTATCTTAATGCTCCTGCCTAGTTAAGTGTAAAGCTATATTTGTTAGTGAGCATCTACCAGATGAGAATATGAAGCACAGTGCCTATGATGAAGGGGGGACCAAGAAAACTGCAGACTACACATATCATTACCATAGAAGACCAAGCGTTAGAACAAATATGAAGAGATAATAAAAAAAGATAAGCATGGAGGACAATGGAAAGCATGAATGGGAAGATTTACCCAAAGGTACATCATGCATCTCATGTGCTTCTTTAGTCAAGTTTATCAATTCAAATATTATTTAAATTGATACATTTGATTGATACTTAAAGTGGAGGAACAAGGAGGAGCAAATTACTTTGTTAGAATGTCATTAGAAGACTTCTTAAGCAGAAAAAATGGGAACTAATATAAGAGTTATGATGTAGGTAAGGAACTAGATATAAGAGTCACAAGTAAAAGGGAAGTTACTTATGACGTTCAGTCATACGCATCAATGTATGACAGCTGTGATACACTGGCAATTTTCAGGGACCTGGGGACTAAGCAGAAGCATTTCTGTTATAAATTGGAAATAACAGAGAAAATGCAGGCTGGAGCAGTCAACCACTGAGTCATCTACAGCATGATACAGTCATGAACCAGGCAAATGCTACCCCAGGATGCATCAAGTGAGGCTAAAAAACTCTGGCTTGCTTAGTTTAAAACAACACAGGCAAGAATGACCACAACTTCCCTGGGGTTGCAACTTGAAAGTTTAAGCTATTTAAGCAAAAGAACAAATGGGTACAAACTGGTTAGAAAGCAGGTTTTTCTTGCTATTGGAGTCAGTACTCTGAAGCAAGCCTTCCTGATGAATGCATCCAGGTAAAATAGCTACACAGGAGTCTGATAAATCCATATTTTGAATTAAGAAGTTAAGTGTGGCAGTAAGGAACTCGATTCTGTGTCTGAGGAGATCCCTTCCAATTCTTTCATAAGTCACTTCAGGGATGCGAGAGACTGCCACATTAATCACACTCAAGGATACATTTTCTGCACCTTTCCTGAAACTTAAAATATTACTCAAATTATACTGTAACTATCTTTCACTTTAAAAGAAAATTATCCCTTTCATAATACTATATTAAAAGTCCTTAATATTTTACAAGCATATTGATTTCACCATATGCAATAAAACAGTTCATTATTTCTGCCTTCACCATGTCATTAAATTCCGTTCACACATGGAAATTATACCATTTTTTTTTTTGTCCTCCCCAGGGAGATAAGTAATGCATTTGGGGTATTTTGTATGTCATGATGGTTATGAAAATCATGCATCCCTCTAGTTTTGTCAGTAATCCACTGGAATAAATCAGGATTTTTACCCATATTCTGCTGGTACCATAGGTGGTACTGAGCTATGTTGGCCATCTGAAGGCTGGGGTGGTGGTGGAGGTGGTTGCTGAGGTCTGTTTAAAGTAGCATGTCGTACAGTGGTGGAAGGTGGTCTGTATTCATGCTCATGGCTTTGGGATGCCGCCATGTACTGTGGACCATCTCCTGTTCCATATGATGGCATTGCTATCTGCTGATGGAGGGAATGATTCGGAGTAGCAGGATAAGAATAATCTGTAACATCAGATGCATGGGACCTAAAATTAAAGTAAATGGATGCAGAAGAACAGATTATGTGAGAATAACATGTTATTATCTAACTAGCTCATAAGAAAAGCTAAAAAGAATGCAATCAGAATTATTTATCTTGCAACAGGACACCCCGATTATCACCAAGCGCCATTCCCTTCTAAGTCCACAGAAAGCACAAGAACAAATGCAAGAAAATACATGATTCAGCTTAACACAACTTGAAATTAATCTGACAAGGCCGCATATAAGGACAAAACCAAATGTTTTCAATATTTCAGCATGACAGCTGCATGCAGAATGTCTTCCTATAATGCAGACTTCAAAAATGGCAAAAAAATTTCAGACCTTTCTCCAGATTTTAAAGTTTTGTAGTAGCCATAAGGAGGCATATTGCTTTTGACAATGATTTTGACAGTCCATTGATGGATCATAATACTTATCAGGCCTGCCTTAAGTTAACAACGGCAGCGGGAAGAGGAAAGCAATACTGCAAGCACTCAAAATTATGCAGAAGAATGTATTTTACCAAAGCAGAGAAAACCAACTTAAAAAGTTAGAAAATGCTTTTTATTGTATTTGCGCAATTAATTTTGCTGGAAAGGCTTAGAGAAACTGAGAAATGTAAATATTAGTTGAGCAGAGAGTTCATAAAGATACAAAGTCTAGAATGCTTTGTCAAATAAGCCCAAGAGAGGGAGCAAAAGGATCTCTTCATCCGATTACTGCAAATAGTTGTTTTAGTAATGAACAATCACACAGACTGGCTTTTAGTGGACACAGTAAACTGATGCACTTATCTGTAAGACTGGAAGCAAGGCAAGCAACAAAAAGCCAGGGCTTTGAGTAAAACAAAATGACAAACCCTTTGGGCATTTTGTCCTCTTTCATGCTTCCTGCCTGTTCCATTTTCTTTGCGTCACTCATGAACTCAATGCCCATTTTCCTTCTCTCCCACTCTTCTTTTCTTGTCCTTACTTTTCTCACATTAATTTGCTGGTTTCTGTTTGGATTCAGCTTGTGTTTCTCCCTCTAAAGTACAATAAGTGTAACAAATACATTGTAAATTGCCACAGCCTGGACATGTGGATGTCAATGTTTAACGCACAAGTCTTACAAACAGCAAATGAGAAGAAACATGAGCTTTCATTTTTTAACTGTAGCATTAAAAAGAATCATCATACAGCCAAACACACTTCTTTGGCTATAAAATATGGTCATATAACACTGTTAATGAAACACTGCTCATGTAGTAGCTGTCTGCATAAAACCATCTCTGAAAACAGTACTCATTTCTATTGGTATGGGGCTTTTTTATAGCTCAGTTCCTGTACCTAAGACTACCACAACATAAAAAAATAAGAAGCCTTCTCTCCACCTCACTGCCACTCATGAAATAAACCTTTAATGCATGTAAAACACAGACTTCAGGATTCAATCACTGATATTTATTCACTGTAATCTAAAGTTTTCCAAACACTATAAAATTTGAAAGGCTTCTAGAAGTACAAGCTACCTGTCTTACCACAACACCTAGATCCAACATGGTGATGCCTACTGCAATTTCTGCTTAAAAATCCTACAAGTCACAAGTATTATGGTTATTTGCAGTAAAATACACATTTACATTGCTGGGATGCAAAAACAAATCACTTCAATATGACCACTTAAACTCAGAAATCCTGGAAGCAATGTGTTAAGGCCAGAAAAAGACTCAAAACACATGAAAAAAAACCAACAATCTCTGAGATGATGCAAAAATCCACATCTTGCACTTGACAGATGAACACCAATGTTATTTTACCAAATCAACTTATGGAAAGCAATCTTAACGACACTTCACAGACTGACAAACAGGAGACAATGTTTTGCACTACAAACTGTAAAAAAAAAATAATACTTAGTGATTAAGGGATTTTAGAGAAGGGGTCTAGATATATTATTGAAACAGCAGTAGTAATTCTCTATTATTTGTTTCAATTACAAGACAATCACTCTTAACAAAGTCTAAAACATTACAAATACGAAGTGCTGAGCAGATTTTTCTTTTTTTTAAATCGATCTCCACTAGTCAGTGGCCTAAAGGTATCAATCAGTCCATGCTTTTGGAGTTGTGGCTGCTTCCTCAACCTAGCCATTCCACAATTTACAAAACACTGTGTGTGTTTAAATTGTGTGTTTAAAAGTGTCACATACTTTCTCAAATAGATTATTCATTCCTAACATTACTGATAGCAATTAACTATGACAGAGAGAAAAAATTAGGGAAAATCCTCTAGCGAGACCAGCTTACTGAACAAACTCAGAATTCCATGCACACCAGGAGAAGGTAACTCCCACTGAGCTCAAAGGGACACTCAGACAACAAAGACGAATTCTGCTGTGTCTCTCTAAGCAGAGATTTTTGCCATTTCAAGCAATAATGTTGCAGCCGGTTTTGTAGCTTGTTTTTTAGACAAATATAACATCAATCAAGCTGAACTGTTCTCCCATTAAAGCGTTCCAGCAGAGGCAAAAGTATGCCTGATCACAGAAGAATATTTATGAAGCTACAGACAGCATTACAAGCTACAAACTAGACATGAAGGGGTACTGACATCTAGTAGAGATGGATTTAAATGCTTTTGTAGTGACAACTACTCAGGATCAACTATAAAGTATATAGCAAACCCTTATTTCACTACAGTGGATAACATTATGACTACAAAATGCTCATCTGAAGCTGAGGAAGAAAAAAGATGCATTAATTACAGAATCTGTGTGTTTCAAAATGATTTTGAGAAGAACTTCAAAACATGTATCATATGTTTTGTTCATTCTATCTATTCCCAGCCTGTAAAAACACCTAGTTCTACTCAGTGTTTCTGAACATATAACTGTGGTAAAACAAACAGCTTTGCTGTAAACAGACCTAGTATCTGGGGACAGTGATCCCTCGGAAGATGCTCCATGGTACACACTTTGAGACAACCTGTTGTCAGGTCTAAGCTCTTTGTCATATGCCATCATATTCCACTCCTGGCGTCTGTTCCTGGCTTTTCTAACCTTTTTCACCTCACGGGTGGTGCCATCTATACGCTTTTGCTCCTAATGTTCAAACAAAAGAAATAAAGCATGCAAAGAGAGAAAAAAAGGAAAGGAAAAAAGCTGGTTAAAATGTAGTTAGATTGCATAGAAATAAGACTAGATTTACAGATGAAGCCAAATCTTCATAAAATTTCTCTGCACAGAAAATGAGAGTATCTCCTTAAGCTACGAATCTCCTCAGTAGCGAGACTGCTGCTTTGTCCTTCTGGTGGACGCACATGCTGGTGTGATATCGACCTACTGTTTTTCTCAATACAGATAGAAATTTGTCCGATTCCAAAAGCCAGAAATTTTAACTTCTTCTAGCATAGTATGTCATTTAATTTAGGCCATCCTGAAGCACTTGTAACTTCCTTCTGCAAATGGATCTTATGGGAATCTGTTAAATATGCTCAGAGTTGTTTTGGTTATTTGTTAGGGCCACAACCACCAGAGGCCCTGAAGTATGGAAAAATCAGAAACATCTTCCTATTTCACAGTCTATGCAAAATCTGTTATTTTGTTTTGACTTCCTTTCCCTCCTTCGAGCTGACTAACTACCACAATTCCTCCTAGTTTTTCCTCGGCATTTTTTCCAATTACTTTATATGCCAGTAATATTCAGGCCACTTTTACAGCTTGATAGCTTCATGATAAATCAATCAGTTCAGGTTTTTTAAATTTCCATATAATTTCAGGCCAAATCAACGCCAGTTTTTATCACTCACATAAGGGATAATGGTTAGAAAGCCAGCCTCACAGAAAAGAAAAAGATGTACATCACAGATAAGCATAGTTGTTTTACTCAAACTGTTAAACAGCACAGAGCAAATTCTGAAATTAAGTATTTGTAATAGGCAAATGAAAAAAAGTAAAAATCTACCAAATGGCTTGCTTGCTTTTGGTTTGGATCTCTTGTTTGTTCCATACAATGGACATGCTGATCTGTATCTGCTAACGTTAAGAATTACAAAGAAAAGCCTTTTTAGTTCCAACAACACTTGCTTATTCCTGGCCCCTGCACTGAGCAGATTTTTGATGCGATTCATGTTAAATCAAGATCATCACTTTGGTTCTTAGTTCTTATAAAATATTTTTCCTCCCCAGACCTTTAGAATCCCACCTTTTTTTTTAATCCAGGTTACACAAGATTTTCCCTTCTCCTTTAATACCACTTCTTCACATCAAAATTTCCTAATACGAAAACTGGAGCCAAAGAGAGCTGACTTGGTCATGCTTTATTTTAAGTATATATAGTTTTACTAATCACCATGGTCAAGTAAATAATTGTTAAAAGCATTTTCATTTGATTTCTCCAAAAATTTTGTGGTTTAGTTTGTGACTTTCATCCTGGTTCATTTTTTAAGATCTCATTATTAAATCATGCTAAATTTGAGAGGAAAGTACAAGTAAGTCTTTTGTTTAACTGAAAATAAGCTTTAGTGTTTTCTTCTCACAGAGCAGCAGCAGGATCCTCTAAGGATCACAACTATGTATTTCATACAAGCTTCTAGATAAAGTAAATATCTGCTTTTTGACCAATGTAAAACGCTCCTCAGAAAATAATAATTTTGATACAATTCCTGCACGATCAGGAGTGCTTACACGACTGCTTACATATAATGACCTATTTGAAAGTTTGGTTTTAGAGATCACTTTTTTATTGAAAAGGTAAATACATACACATGTATAAATAAACATAAAATAAACAGAAAGCTTAGTTTTGCATATCTAAGTGTGCCAAAGGAAATACGCTAGAGCTCTTTTTACTCAAACAATACTAAACCTTTGTGGTACTGATTTTTTTATTAGTTATTATGCAAACACATCTCCAAAACATTTAAATTTCTCCCAAAGCAGTGGGGTAGGCTAATTACCAGCAGTTGACAAAACTGTATATACCTCTAACTACATATACCTCACTACTTTGACAAACAACAGTGATAGGTCTGACAATGAAAACTGAGTTCTGGAGCAGCTGAAGCCTTTAAAAATAACTACAGTCAGAAGTATTTCTTAAGAAAGTTAAGCAATATTAAGAAGAATTACTTCATTTAACCAAATGTAACAGAAGCTGTAGCAGACAAGCAGATGCTGTAGGTTAAGCTAGGAAACAGGTATATCACTCAGCTGTTGGCAGGAAGGGATTTCAGCAAACACAACAAACATTACAGCCCTCAAATAGGATTAAGTTAGTTTTGATATTTGCATGAAGAGTTAGCAAATGATATTTCAAGAGTCTTAATGAAGAATAAGAGCTAGTAACAAAGCAGCTTCAGTAAGTATTCACAATACTTTCAAATAACTGGAAGTGTGAGCCTATTTTCCCGACTTCACAAATTTACAAGTACCAATCAATCACAAGTCATTGAGAATGATTTTTTAAATACAAACCCTCCAAATTTAAAGACTTGTACTTATTTCACTAATTAATCTTTCCTCAGAAAAATTACGGAACAATTAAAAAGAAAGTAGAGCAACTTTCCTTTGGTTAACCAACAGTTAACAACCAGTCTACCCAGGCCACTCAGTTCAGATTACTTATATATACAAATCTCAAACTAACTGCACTGAACTCTTAGGCACTGATCTACTGAAAGCTTGACAGCAAAAAATAAACAGACTACACCACAGATTTTAAACTTAAAGAATTAACATTACAGTTTTCTTTTGAAAAAACACTTGACCTGAAAGAGCCAAACCAGAGAAAGCCTGTGTTAAATTTCAAAAAAATTTAAATTGACTACAGAAAGAGTAAATAAGCATGATAGTTGAAAGCAGGAAAATCAAATTCCTCATAAACCTTCTGCTGCTGCAACAGCTAGAGCATTTAAGGCAAATGACCAAAATAATATTGGAAAAGTGCTTCTCTGGTGCAAGGAATACTCTCAGGCTTCACTGACCACCTGGAAAAATGAAGCTAAAAACCAGCTATATTTGGCCGGCTAAGCAGGAATGCATCTGGATGTAGAGTTCATAATTTGCTAAACAATAAACATCTATTCCACCTGCACAGTTTCTTAACAACCTTCATATTTTGTGCTTCTGTAGAGTATAAATTGTCTAAGGAATTCTCTCTCAGTAGATTCAAAATACAATTTCAGCCACAAAATTGTCAATAGATGCTCTGGATTCATCCCTGGTCACTGCTATTGTGAGGACAAGAACAAAAGCAAATGACAGTCTTGAGGAACCTGTGGAACAGAACGGTGCCTGTGAGACAACCCACCCAGACCCTCCAGCTCTTTAAAGGCTCCAGATCACACAGACCTCATTTGCACACCAGTTTCTGGAAAGTTAAAAAGCCAGATCTCTCCCTGTCACATTGACACCTACCCATGCAAACAAATCTATGCCGCTTTCTTCTCAGTTGGTCTTGCTATATATTTAATCAGATCAAATAGCACTTCAGGTAGCATTTATCAAGGGGTATTTTCTGTGATGCATGACTATAATCCTACATTATTTGAATTGAGCATGTTTTACATCTACTTTGTAGACAGCAATAAGAATTTAAATCATAAAAAATATACCATGGATGAAAATAAGTGAGATGTGTTACCTAAAATACATCTAAAAGCAAGTTATATGTAAGTGGTTTTGTAAAAATCACTCTAAAGCTATAAAAAAAAATTCAAGCAATATTCTGTTTAAGCTTTTGTGGTTTTCCTTTTCAATTTAAAATCAGAATGACAAAATTAGCAGCCAATAGTTTCTTTTTGTCCCTCTCACTAGCGAAAAGATCTAAATTTGAAGGAGAAAAGGTGGGAGATCAAAAACCTCAAAGGTTCAATTATCCCTATATATTTTTCACAATAAGAATGAAAGCTAAAAAAAACCCAAAACTAAACTAGAGAATGAAAGCTGTTTTAATTATTTCTGGGCTTTTAATCAGCTCTGTGACTTATACTGAGAAGAGCGTAGGATGATAACCTTGCGTATACATTTCTATACAAGTACAGAAATAACCAAATGAGCATTTTCCAATACTTTGCTTTAGACAGTAACTCTTACTGAAAATATTTACTCTTTTTTTTAGCTCTATTTAGTATTTCGATATAGAGATATCTATCCAAACAGAAAATATTTTTGAATCATACTTCTAACAGGAAGGCCAAATTTATTTCTTCCAGAACTTTTAAAATCACTAATTCAATAAATGTTTTAGTTAAAAACAAGTTATGTTTTGTTCAAAAATGTTGCAGTCGAAGCTTTCTCCAGCAACAGGAGCAAGAAACTAATAGAACTTACAAAAGCAGAATAGTAAGCCCTCCCAGATGTGCCCTAAAATTGATTTTCTAAGCAGATATCGTATATATCAACATACATATATATACACATGTGTAATATACACATAACGTACATACACAAATATACATTAGCACGTATATTCGTGTATTAGACATTAGGTACACATGTGTATAATTCACATATATATGCCAATATACGATACCTGCTTATATATACACATATATGCTAATATATATGCTATATATGCACATGCACATACACATGTTTATACACACGTGTATGTGTACTGAAAACCAAGTAGCTTCCTTCTATTTCCACTGAGCAGTCTGTGCATCTGGGTCTGGATTCGTTTTATTTTAAATCCTTTCCCCTGGAACCAACCTAAAAGGGCACCTTCTGCCAGATCAAACAGGCTGTCATTGCTTCAAACTTTCCCTCTTCAGATTTTTTTGAGAATTATCTTAAAGCCCTCAGATTTGATAAAAAACTGACCACAAAGAAGCTGCAGAAGTACAACTAATTTCTTCATTCAGAACTAAAATCCATTTGAAAAATCTTGATTGCATCAGAACACACATCTCGGATAAAACTGCTGAAGATATTCCAGAAAGATTGAAGACACTTTTCTATGAAAAAGTCTTTTTCTATCAGTTTTAAGCTGAGATGAAAAAAATAATATTACTCCCAAAGATATTCCTCTCTCACTGCTGAACCATCGAATTATTGTGCTGTGTATTATCATCTTAATAACTCGTAAAAAGTGTAGAAAAGTGGTGAGTTACTATCAAGGAATTAAAAACCCCAACAAAATATTTATTTCTCGGTAAGTTTATGTTTTGCTACAGGAGTTGAAGCTGCTGAAAAAAAACTATGAAAATAAAGGAAACCATAATTCAAATTCCTTTTTTATGTTTCTCCACTCTAAATCACAGTGTCTTTTTCCAAGGCACAAGAGGACCATTTTGCTGAGTACTAATAAGCAGATACTGGCAAAGGATTAAAGAAAGTATCTTGGAAAATAACTACAGTACTCCCAAAATTCAATTTGCCAACTTCTTAAAATAGACGATAACAAGCTGTAAAAACTGAACCAACAGACTCAACAGCCACGTATAAAGAGGAATAATCTTTCCATGCACATAAACTAAGTATGACCTATACATTTATGTCTAGAGGACCATACACAAAATGGCAATGCATACATTTGTTATTATGCTTCTGCGTTTACCTTTTGTCTCCTCTTTTCTTTTCGCTTATCTTCTGTATCTTGTAACATTTTTTCTTTCCAAAGATCAAAAAAATAGGAAGGATCAGTATAGAACTTCAATCCATCTTTCTTATCATCCCTGGAAACACAGTAGAATAAAAGCTAAGAAAATATGAATTAGTATATTTTTAAACCAACAAAACTCACCTTTGTTGATCATCTAAGCTTCATCTCTTTCTGCATTAGAGGATGACAGCACGCCAAGCACATTAAGTGAAATGCACTGGTGCTGCAGGAAGATCAGTGCCAAGACAGGATATGTAGGGGCAGAGGAATGTAACAATGGAACTCAACTGTCTTAAAAGAACTGGAAAACAGGTATTTGGCTCAATCCAGATGGGTCTTAAAATCTGAATTTGGGAACAAGGTAGGTCTGAGAACCTTCACTGTTATGACAGGAAGCGCAAGAGAGTCACTATTGTCAGCAGAACTCTTCTAACTAGGGAAAGGGCTAGGAAAGGGGTGGCAAATGGAAGGTTGAATTCTAGACTACTCTACGAGGATTTCAGACAGAGCTGATCTGGGCCTGCCAGCTCCATTGGTAGCAGGAGCCAGAGACATCCAGACTAAGACACCACAAAAAAGGCATGCTATCAAATAATCACTTGACCCCATGCCCTGGAAACAGAATCTCCCAATATCCTTAACTCCTGTAAAGCAATGAGCACAGGAGAGCCACCACGGCAGGGCACCAGGCCCAAATAGCACGTGACAGTGACCCCAGTCTAGCTTGCTAAATTAGGACCCTTCAGAATCCCTTCTGGCCACAGGTCCTGACTTCTTCCTGGGCAAATTCTGATGGCAGCTGAATATCAATTTTTACCAGCAAAATCAAGAGCAATGGAGATGCAGCACACAGGAACCTCACAACCATGGGAACATGGCACAGAGAACAGGTCTTGTATAATGCCCAGTCATACAGCCATCAAATCCTTACTTCTAGTGTGTTATACCTCCTTGCTACAAACACGTAACCTACTGAAGGGGGTACAGCAAGGCCACTCTTCCATCCCTCCAGCTTTAGTGAGACTACAATCTGAAGTTCATTTAAGCTTTGTCTAAAGTAAATATAAATATTTTCATTTCAGCAGCTGCAAAAGACTTACCAAGAGATACAACTTAAGTAACTTTCATTAAAGTTCCCCTAGTAAAACAGGAGTAAGTCACTGACACTGTTGTCCAGACACATATTAGGACATAGCTGTGCAGAACAGCTGATCGATAACAAGTCTTCCTAAATGGATGCCTATAAACAAACACACCATTGTCTGAAGCCGCAGTAAAACCCACATCCTTTATCTATAATCTAACAAGTCTATCTTCCAACTAAAAGCTCTTAAAATTAATACACTGCAAACGCTACCTCATTCCTAAAAAAAAACCCAAATCCTTTACTGCAGATTGAGTGCCTGCTTTACACAGATGCCTCACAATCTAGTGCCTCTCTAAAGTTGAGGGATGCAGAAGAAACTTGTTGTCCACAACCCTTCAGAAAGACAAGTTATACTCTTAAAAACAAAACCAAAAAAACTTAAAGAAAACAAGAAAACAGGAAACGAGTCCTGCTTGCTGCTCTTCTATTCACCAATAAGTAACCAGGAAAAGAAATGGTAAAGATTGTGTGTGCAACATTTGTGTGTCAGAGGGAAGTGGGAGAACAGAGGGAAGGCAAAAAGCAACAAATACAGCTTTTGGATAAATGAACCAAAGTAAGTACTTGAGTATATTAATTCTCTTTTCACATAATCAATGGCCTTTGCTATTTGACCCTGTACCGCCATGTTACACTTATGCTGAAATATGATGATTTTTGTCAGTTACAACTTAAAATGTAAGTGTAGTAATAGCAATTTTTGCCTCTGTGAACAGGGAAGCCCCCCAAAAACGCAAATCTCAATAACTAATGCAGCTTTTCCTTTCTGCTATAATTACACTCTGCATACAGCCAGGTGATAAAGGGCTAACTACAGGAACATAAACAATAACTATTTCCATACCTATAAGGTGAAAGAATATTCAGAGGTGGTGGTTTGTCACTCTGATTATAAATATCAGCCACTGGGTTAGGAATGCTGTTCTTTGAAACTACCTGCTGATCTTGAATTGTTGAGCTCTTGAATGCTTTTTTCATGTTGATATCCTGTAATGAAACTGTTTGAAAAAAATCATACATTTATCACAGGTCTGAAAGAAAAAAGTGGATAAACAAAGCCCATTTTAAACGAGCTATTTAAAATATTTGCAGCAAAACATAGAAGGAAAATTGGAAGATTTTTCTTTAGTGGATAATCACAATATCTAAGCACAAAGGCATATACGAATTACCATAATGAATCAGTTTTAAGTCCCATTTGGTGCAGAACCTCACTTAAAATAATTAGACTGTGTCTCAGAAGATGATGCAAGGATCCTGTCATATGCAGATGTCCAAAGACTTCCTCTTTTTATGAGGCTAAACTGGACTTCTAATAGCAGAAAGACTGGCTTTAAGCCTGAAACACAAGATCTGGTATTCCTCCGACACAGCATGTTTTATAATTGCACATGGTATTCTTACACGTGCTATTTCATTCTAAGTTTAGTTAAATTATGGCTTCCACAGCCTCCTGTTAGACAGAGTTCCACAGCTTTTACATCCCTCAACTCCAAAATCTTTTCATATAATTGAACATCCATCTTAAGTTTCCTCCAACCCTCTATAGAAATACTTACCTTCTTCACAAAGTCTAGTGAAATACTTCCATTTTATCTTATCACATACACAATTCTGGGGGAAACAATACTAGCCTTTTCATTCTTTCTTTTCAAATGAAAGATTCAAGTTGCTTTCAACTGTTCCTGTTACTTTTAATAAGACTTTAATTCTTAACAAGTTTTCCTGAGATGGAGGGACCATCTAAAAAGATCCAGATAACGTCAATCACAAATTAAAAGCAGCAGTAAGCTGCCCACATGCTCTTCCATTCTTAGGCAACCTGAAATGCAGGTTTTTGACTGCAACTGAACAGAAAGCCAAAGTCTTCACCTGCTTGTCTACAATAACATTAACCATCTCATGAACTGATCCAGTTGGTTTACAACACTAAGCTGTAGCAGCAGTGCAAACACAACACATAGGCTCGGTGGGCTTTTTTTTATAATTCCCACTGATATTTCTCATAGGATTTCTTGCCAATTCATCAACTTATTGAGCCTTGAGAACAAACTCTGAGAATTTCACATGGTAACCGAACAATACCAGGAAAAGTTCTAATATACTGATAACCAGCAGCACCAGAAAGGTATGAAATTTGCTATGGATCCTGTGAGGTACACTGTTATCCTTCATCATGATGGAAAACAAACCCCACTCAAACTTCTCTACCCAACTATTTTTATCAGGTGTAGAAAATCTTGCCTCTCACTCCAAGACCTCCAGTGGGTTTTAAAATAGCAAAAAAATTAGAAACAACATTTCATTCCAAATTGTCCTTCCCCTGCCTACTGCATATGATGTACCAAAACATCATTTTTGAGAAACTATTTTCTGTTTAAACCTGCCTCTAAGTAAACCAGGTATTTCAGGCATTTTTTTCAGATTTATATATCTGAATTGTAACATTCTTGTTTGGAGGGAAACATTCAAAAGAGCACAACTACCATTTTTAATGGGGTTTTGAGAGGAAGTTATTTATATGCTTTTGAGAACTCAACCTCTATTTTAAAATGGGGTTTTTTCAACTGTAGTATTAGTTCAATATATAAATATATACATGAAATAGTTCTATACATGCACTATATATTAGTTATACCTAATAATGTAAGAAATCACCGATGCATTTAAACCTAAGGGGCTTTTTAAAATCAACCTAGTAACTGGCATTTTATTTAATTACCTAAGCTATATGTAGCATTAGAGACAGTACAATCAAATATAAAAATATCAACTTCTAACATCTAAACAGCTAATAAAATTTCTTACTGACACAACAGTGACAGCTTATTCATGTCAAAGAAATGCAAGAGTAATAACTGGTATCAATTTAACATAAGGACTGACTAAATACACCAGCTTCCTCTTCCAATAGGCTGCTTTTAACTACTCTATAAACTCTGGAAACTAGCCAGGAGGTACTCCATAATAAAAACGAGACGCCCAAAACAAGAAACAAAAGCAAAATCCTCTGATAAGGACTGCATTGCCATGCTGGACTTGGAAGTCATGAAGACTGACATCACCTACATCAGCACAGAGCAAGCACAGTATACGGATATCATTAAGTTTGCTCTAAAAATCTGAAAAAAATCAGATTTGTAGTAATTTTCAGACTGTAAGAAGCTAAAAATAGAAAGCTAAATATTGCACTATTAAATATCAACATTACCATTTAATAGTGATATTAATGATAGTACCAAATATAGCATAAAACTATTATAAAAACCCAAACCATAAAAATTAAATATAAACTGTATAAATAGGACTATTAAATATATCACAAGTTAGCATTATCTACTACCAAGTAAATATTACACTACTGTCCTGATGTAACAAGTTTTTACATTTTTCTAAATGTGAGGAATTTTAAATTTCTGGAAGACAGAAGGAATTATCTAAAGAGGGAGCACATGCATTGGCTGGTTCAAACATAATGGAACAGGTAAGCAAACATGCACATTGCAGCTTTCAGAGCTAGGAAGAGCAACTTGCTACTTACCCTGTGCTTTTGAACAACTTAACAATGTTACTTAAATACTTTGAGTTTATTCTGTATTTATGAAGTGAATGGCAAAACACATGATCAAGTGAGGATGTAATTGCATTTTAAAGGAAATGGTGTTTATAGTGACTAGAAACCTCTGGAGAATTTCACCTAGTTGATGCAAATGCATAATGCCTCATTTAGCTAAAGAGTATAACATCTTACGTGACTGCAGAACACTACTAATACAGTTTGTGATTACCCTACCATGGAATAAATACAGCTACTCAAGTTTTTTCCAATATTCTTATTTCCAGCAAGGTCTAGATTTAATCACTTCTGATATATTACATTCATTAACTAAAAGTTTTCCCTGAGAAAAAGGCAACTGAATAGTTCCATTACTACAGGGGCTTCTCGAAGTAAGATTAAGTCAAAAGCGAAGACAGTTATACGACTCGAGAATATTTTTTCTCACTCCGCTAACATGATTTTTCCCATCTTGCCTCACTGAGAAAACAAGATGAAATATCAGTTCAAGATTACTTTGAAAAGAAAGATTCTTGTGTAATTAAATACTATGGTCTTGTCGTCTGTCTCAATGCTTTCATGCAATTACATACCTTCTTCTACCGTTGAATCCAGCTGGGTAACTTTGACAGCAAGGCGATCAATTCTGTCTTGAAGGGAATTTGCTCTGATGTAGAAGCTATTGGCCTCATTAAACAATTCACCAAATATATCTTCAGCATGTTTGCCTGCGTAAGAAAACAGAGAAGTGCCGTTCTTAAAAGCTTACAGAACGCAAGACAAATGGCTTCAGTATCATGAAGGTTTATTAAAAGACAATAGTAAAATTCTAGCAAAACAGTTCATCATTCAGCAAAATTTCAGGCAACAGATTTGTACAAAATCTCAAAATACGCCATAAATGCCTGTTCCCCCAGACATCCTGTGTAGTTTTCTACTTAAACAAATACTTTCAAATTCAGAGTATGTATTAACTATCTAAATGACCGTGACTTGCAAATGAATAGCAACTGTTGCCATATTAAGTTTAACCAAATCAACCAAACTTAATATTTTACAAAGGAAAGTACAGATGTAACAAAACTTTCAATCAAGTTCTCATCCTATAAACATTTGGAGATCATAGCTCAAAATGGAAAACACAGCTGTGCTTAGGAAGTCAACTGGTTCGATGATCCGGTGGGTCTCTTCCAACCTGGTGATTCTACGATTCTGTCCCTTCCTTGGATCATTTACCGGGGGAGAGAGAACAACAACATTAAAAAAGTATCTGAAAGTTCTGTTTGTGAATTACGAATGAAAAATAACGTTAAGTTTGATTGTCTTGCCTTGAGTAGAAGACTTCACCAATAACAGATTTCTTCAGTAAATGTAAGATCATCTAATACATAACGCTAAATGTCAGATACTTTAAAGTATCCAAGCTCTACTTCATACGTATGTGGAAGGTAGATGGGCAAGATACGCTGCCTACCTGTTTCTAACCTACCTAATCTCCTCCCTCTTCAAAACTGAAGTTGCACGACCACAAAGTAATGGAGGCTGAAAATCTAACCTAAAACCCTGCTCAAAGCATGGTCAGCCAGAGCAGCTTGCCTAGGGCAGCATCCAGTTGGATTCTCAATATTTCCAAGGATGAAGGCTTCACAGCTTCTCCAGGCAACCTGTGCCAGTGTTCTCTAAATGCTCCCCAGTACGTAGATGAGATTCAATTATAATCCCCATTTGATTTAGTTGCTGCAGATTAAGAGATTTTTCAATGCTATAGAACAAATAAGCTTTTCAAATTTTCAGCTTAATGAAGCAGGTATTACATTCTTTAGCCACTTGTATTCAGAGCTCAAAACATCAATAAATTTTAATAGATGATAGTTTATGCTTATGTATAGAGATCACCGAGCAGAGGACTGATGCGTTCCCAGATTAAACACATCACTCCTAGAGAAGTCAAGCAGACAGGTGCTTGTCAGTTGCCTTTCAGGAGGCAAAATAAGTCATAAAGCTGATTTGTGGCAACATACTTGTTTTAGTTTGGAACTTATTCTTTTTTTAAATACTTGTTACTCTAAAACAAGTGAAAGACAGGTTGTCAATCTCCTGTCAGTAAAAGCAGTGGCGTGGTTAAGTAATATTAGAACACGCTATTCTGATTAACATGATGGAGTAAGTTTTAGAAATAAAGTAATACTTCTATAGTGTTTTCTCTATCACCATCTTCTTAATTGCTTTCTTAACTATCAAGAAATAATAAGAAAAAAGAAACTATCTGAAGTTACAAGCATATCTCTTTCAATTTAAGAGCTTATTTTAGTACTATAAGGCATTCAAAAATACGAGGTGCTTCCCAACATACAGGCAACCTGAATATTCATTTTAAAAAAAACATCAATGTAATTACGGAGTCTTTTCCTCTAAGGCTCCCTCCGACCACAGAAGCAGTCAGGAAATTTAGTCGCGATGCTGCCTCACCAAATCCCCGCTCTCCATATGTCAATTAACAGAAGTGCCCCTTTCTAGCATTTCCACAGGTCAGCTTCACAGAATTGTATAAATTATACAAACAAATATTAAACAATAAACAAATTAAATATCCAAGCATTGTCAGACACTTCTGGAGATCAGTATTTCACAAATAATTTAAATAATATATCTACTCAAGTTTTACAGTAATTACATAAAACATCATCTTGCCACATCAGTTTATAACACTTATAGCACAGACTAGACACTGCTTGAATTAATTAAAATTGATTTTCACATACTGCATAAGAAGGTATGCATTAATTCTTTGAATATGTTGCCCCAAAGGCATCGTTTGCCAGCAAAGTGCTCAGCGCTGTAACAGGAGGGGAATTCAACAATGGTGCTGGCTTGTCTGAAGATCCTAAATGCAGGTTTTACTACTTTGGCTAGTTTCATTTCACATATTTGATTCTAGAAAGCTCAAGCTTTCCTTTGAGTTTCTTGTTCCACAGCACAAGTACATGGAAGAACACATTCAAATTAGTAGAATGATATTCAGTACATTAAAAATGTTATGATATTTTCACACTGTGAACATGCATTATCAAATAGAAAAGGTAGAGCAATGTCATCACCTGGCATTTGGGTGTCAGTTCTACACTGAAAGAAAGATGACACCAGGGCTGCCCCAAAAGGAGCCAGTGCTGCACTATTGCTCTTCTCAGGGTCCTAGGTAGGGACACAAATGTCCCACAGAACTAGCTGTTTTGTAAATCAGAAATCCCCTATGACATGATCAGTTTATCACAACGTGGAGCAGAAAATAGTGGTTCCATCCATTTGTAACTGGATTTATTACCAGTTTCTCTCCCTTCCCCCAGCTTTTTTTTTTTTTTAAATAAGCAGAAATGGCAGGCTGTTACTGATCAGTTCTTGATTCTTATCTGCCTCCTCATGGTACCTCCAGCATGATACCTAACGCCAAAAAAGCTAACTTCCCAATTCAACCTGATTTAGCAGTGGTAAAGAACAGAGTCACACAAACCTGGATGCAGTGTGCTCAGGCCTCCAAACAAACTAGTGAAACTGGGCCAGGGGGCACTCTAGCAAAGAAAATACTAGGAGGCAAGTTGGTGGACATTGCTCTTGGCATGAAAGAGTCTAAGTCCATACAGCTCACGCTTCCTTTGTTTTATGTTATAAAGCAAAAAAACATTTGGTATCATGTGAATATGGGTCAAAGAAGGTAGCTCTGTACTCGTGTACAGATGGTTTATACCCACGCAGAAATAAGGTTTCAGGCTGACAGGTTGTATCTGAACAAATGGAGAAACCAAAAATACAAATTTAAAGACTCATAAAAAGGAAAGGAGTAAAGAAGTGGTAAAGTGACCTGAAACAGAATGCAGATATTAATGTAGAGACTGAAAACTAATTAAGAAAATTTCAATAAAGGAGTATATACGGAGTTAAAAACCTAATATTAAAAAATAATAATATTAAACAACTGCAATCAGATGTATTCTTTCTTTCCCTTACATACACATATACAAAACTTGAAACAAAACCATGGTGCAACAGATCCTGTTGCAGAGAGTAGTTTTTAGTGGCTAGAGTCCTGCAGTCATCAGACCAAATTCCACTGCCAAAAGTAAGGGAGTATTTTGTGGAAGCTTTCTTCAAAGCCTTTACTATTTAACCTTGTTCACTAGGTAAAGCATAATGGTACTTAAAAGTACGGGCTGCAAATGCTCCCAGTCCTTCCCCCAACAGATTCTCTCCTCCCAAGTGAGGGTGAACCCATTACATAAGGCAAAAACTTGACTGAAATGCACAGTTTCATACAGAATGCTACTCACTCTGCCTGTGCTCCAAGCCAGCTGGCTGCAAACAAACTCAAATCTGAAGACACAACAGGAAAAAAAGCTCTACTGACAGCACATTCCCTTTGGATAGGAACTTGTTCGTGTCTCCTGAAAAGAGCAGAGGCAGAAGCAAGCCAAATTTGTACGCAACAGCACAGATCGGCCAGTTTTTAAAATCCACACTGAACTCACAGTGCAACATTATAAAACAGTGTGACTGCAAGACAGACCTGTACTTGCTCTCTCCACACTTCAAGCTGTGGGAACACCGACAAGCTCTGATGCTGTCAGCAGGACATACTAAATTAGCTCCAGCACAGCATTTTCTATGATCATTTCCTTGCTCCCAGCTGGCTCGAAGCACAGGCAAAAACCAAACGCTATCTGTAGAAAAACCCTCTGCAAACATGGTAGATTTTAGACAGTAGACAAGCCTGGTGGTAGACTCTGCTAATTAAGTACCATTAATTCATCTGTTAAAACAAAGGACACATCATTTATTTGCATAGATCTTTAACTTGACACTAATAAAGTACTTCAGGGCTGCCTACAGAGACTTATGATGACCCTAGAAATCCACTACGGGAAAACTGCAGGATATAGATTGTGTTCCCCAGTAACAATCATGAGAAGATTTGAACATGCAACAGGCAGATTAGCCCCAAGAACAAATCTGAAGAAATTGAAACTAGACATTCCTAGCAAGTCAGAGAAGTGAAAAGGCTATTATCAACACTTCAGCAATCATTGTACAATACCAAAATAAGGGCTTATCAGACATCCTTGAGTGCAATTAGGAGACATTAGCCATTCTTCTGAATTTTCTGAAACTTATGGATGCTGGTACTGAGCAACTGCCTGATAAAACAGTAACTGAAATTTCAATGACAGTACAAACACACTCCACCTTAAAAACAACAACCCAACATATTCTAATCTATACCTCCAAAGCAGAAATAACAACAATCAGAAATACAAAATGCTTTCTATCCAAAAGAAGTATTAACAGATCAGGACACTCCAACCTGGAAAAGATATCACTAGAAGAACAGGACAAAAACTTAATAAAATCAGATTATTCTAGACATACACAAGATGAAAATGCCTTTCCTTATTTTTCATAACTCAAGAACCAGAAGGTATCAAAAGGAAGAAAGAGATCAACCTCTACTGTGGGGCATTCTGCCACAGGTCATTGGGCAAGAAAAAGCACAATCCTTACTTGAACATGTCCAAGTGATTCCACAGATGATAGGTTTACAAATGCTTATTACATAGAATGCTTCAGATGGACCTCCAGCTCAGAAAATTCCTAAATCACTGACTAATGGAATGTGGAACTTGGCAAGTTTCTTGTACCCTTTCCCGAAGCACAGGGAAACAGCATTCCTGTCACATTGGACTGAGAAGTGGGACCCACAGTCTAAACTCCATACAGACTTTCTTACATTCTTAAACCATTTCCATTTACAAAGTGAAGAAAATGATGAAGTGATGATTTCTTTTCTAAAAGCAGAGATACCAACAAAAACAACAGCTGCTGATTTTTATACACTCTGGAAAAAAAAAAAAATCAAGAAATCTCTTCTCCTTCACTTAGAAATATTATTATTCTTGCAAGCACTCCAGGCATTCTTCTGGAATTGCTAGTTGCAGCGTCAACCAACAGGTGCACTGCGTAGGCTACTCGGTATGGAGCTGAGGCTAACTTGCCTCAACAGTAGAGTACAGCTATGGTGAGTGAATGCCACTCTTCTGATGTGTGTGCTTAATTTCATTCAGATTTACTGACCACACACATATAAAACCAAAAGGTTTCAGAAATATTGCCATATTAAAACAAACTGAAGTTTCTGTAAAATGTGTCATTTGATGCCAAGAGGCAGAAGACTCTGCTGGCTTCATCTTGTACAACTGAAAGCCAAGAATAACTAAATTGCTTATCTTGTTTCTTGCACCAATTTTGCCCACCTTAGAAAAGTTTCTGGGTTTCTATGCCATAGTTTTTTGGTTAATTGTTAGTTTTGTTGAATTTGTTGTTTTGTTTGGTTTTCTTTTGTTTCACACTTATAAATCTTCGAAAGGTTCTTCCTGTATAAATGTCAAAATACAGAAAACCCCAAAAGCAATGAAGAAGCATTACATTATTATATTACATGTGTGGCATGGTCATGTATCATAATTTTGCTATTTAAAGCAAACAATCTTAAATCATTTCACTTATTCAGTTTATTATCAGGAATCAAATACTTGCAGGAAGCTGCAGATACTTACTTAAGCTGCTTAGCTGGCGTATGATAGCAGCAAGGGTACTATTCGTTACACATTCCAGTTCACTAGTAATTCCCTCTGGCAGAGCTCCTCGGCAAAGATGCCGCGGTTCAATGTTCCTTTTCACCAAAGGCATGGCTCACAACCTGGAATTTACAAAAAAAATATGTATTATATTTACAAAAATGAAATTAAGAACAATGAATCTGTGTAGGACACAATCAGCTTTTTCCTATGAAACATACTTCACCCTTCTTTTAAAGCGCTTGCTTCAGCCTTCCTGCCATAAAATACTCTACAATTCCTACTGAGGTACTGGAGCCACGCACTCGAGCCAGAACATGACAAGATCACTGCAGATAAGCCCAGAGAATACAGTCCGTGTAGATAACGTACCCTGAAGCCAGGGGGAAAGTGTAAGATTTGCCATATACACACTGTGCTCCAGTACTAGAATCACCGTGCTTGAGTGCAGATTTGCATTTATAAGAGACTGGCAGTCCCCACAGGAGCGGCAGGAAGGATCACTGTCTGGAGCACGCTGGCTCACTGCCTTGGCAAGCTGGCCAGCAACGGGCTGTCTGTGCACTACATCAGCCACTGACCTACCCTTACTCCAACAGTTTGCTGTTGAAATTATAAACTCATCTGATGGGTAAAGGCAAATCCTCAAAAATAGGCTGGGTGAGAACCATGAAGAAGCAGCAACATGAAGACAACTCTGGTTTTCCACTAGTGGTGCCAAATGACAACTGAAGAAGGTAAGAACATATACTGAACAGGTTTTGGATATGCGTGAGATGTGGGAAAACGTTTACAGAGACAAAAGATTGTCAGAACAGGTTTTCTTGGAAAAAAGAAAGGAAACTAGAACTGGGAAAACAAATGTGAAAGGACACAATAGCATAGGAAACACTACCCTGCATTGAGCAGCTTTGAGAGCGAGGATGCTCAAGCAGGACAGAATGACCCCAAAAGGGAAAAAAGAATATGTAATATAAAAAGTTCTTCGGCAGTTTTCTTTAAAATAGCATTAATACAATTATGAGTCAAGTTGATTAGCTTTTTTTAACACTGACAATTTAATGCACGTGATATTCATGAACAATTCTTCTTTGAAGAACATGTGGCACCAAAATTTTCTGGAATAAAGAAGTTGCAGCATTATCAAGGACGTAAGTTCATCTGGAAAAGACTCAACTGAAAATTTCTGTATTGCACTAAAGCAATTAGAGTAAACTTTCAATTTCTCTAATTAAAATCACATTAGTAAATTAAAAAAGACCTTTTTGCTTTTCAACTGTTGCATAGTCATTTTTGTAATGACTTCCCCCTGAAGGTTTAAAACATTTTCCTCTCAAGAACATCTCTAAAAAATTAACAACTTAAATAATTTGCTTTTTGCTAATTACTTAACTGTAAAATTATTTCAGAAAAGGCCAGGTTCATGACTTCTAAGCAGTAATCCTGAGTTCTATTTTACATCTTTCTTAATACGAGACAGTTTAGTTGAATATGGTAGATTTTAAGGGCAGCTGAGGTTGCAGAATTTTAAACACGAGAAAGGCAAGAGAAGAACAATTTTTATATTAAACTAGGCCAAAAAGCTGCTTGTTTCTGTTCTGTGTTTTTATATTCCTCAACAAACAGATGCATTTTAATGTATTACTTACTATCCAATACAGTTTTCTGGCTTTGATCAAAAACAGTTAAAAACTGGAAAATCATCATCATTGCAAAGCAACATCACACTGCAAACAGGCAAGCACATTGCAACTATGAAATGGAAGTCATTATGAGGAATTATTTCACTATGCAATAAAATGTTCATAATCATAATTAGTAAATATTAAATTAACAGGAGCATAAATCAGTGCTAAAGCAGCCAATCCCAAATCCTAGTATTGCCCCAACACACAAGCTACATTTTTTTGTTTTCCCTGTAACATTAACATCACTGTCATACAAACTAAAGGCATAAAGACTCCCTACAATTATGACAACAGAATTACTGAAATACTAGTAGGTGATCAGACATCGCAAAATTGTCTTTCCTTGGAACCAACTTTAATATGCAATTCACAATTAGAACACTCTGGTGAACAAGGCAACCAGTTCTGCTGGGCTTGGGGCTTGTGGGGGTTGGTTTCTTTGATTTTTTAAGAGAATTACTGGGAATATGTTTTTCTACATGTGTTTATACTCTCCATTTCTAATTTTTTTAACCAATCTTACTTAAATTCTGATATGTAAAGACCAGAAGGCCAGCAGAACAAAGTCTTGTTTCCCACGACTTCCTGTCTAGCCTTCTCAGAGCTGTCACCCTCTTATCTGTTCCAGCTTACCAGACCTTTCCCCACTGCCCCACGCAATGCGCTGGGAACAGACAAAAGCTGGCTGCACGCTGTCCAGCTAATTGCCTGCTACCTCTTGAAACACCTACCACACTGAGTATAATCAAAATGACTTCCACCGGGAGCACAAATTTAAGTCCTTTCTCCGCATCATGTTCTTCCTTGCCTATAAAAGCAAGGAAAAAAACATATGACTGCAGTTTGAATTTTTCATTTTCTCATCAATTCTTTAAGCAATGGTCCAGAGCATTTAAAAGCAAACAAGAGGGTAGAGAAACTCAGGACATCCCATTTCCTTAAAGAACACACTAAAATACACAGCAGCACTGACAGTGGGGGAAAAACAAGTCTCATTTGTGTATGCATGATTTAAGATTTTACGTATCCGCTCCACTTCATTGTGAATCACAGTATCACAGAATCACTAGGTTGGAAAAGACCCATCAGATCATCGGGCCCAACCATTCCTATCAATCACTAAACCATGCCCCTTAGCACCTCATCCACCCATCTTTTAAACACCTCCAGGGATGGTGACTCAACCACCTCCCTGGGCAGACTGGTCCAGTGCCTAAGGACAATTTCCATGAATTTTTTTTTTTCCTGATGTTCAGCCTGAACCTCCCCTGGCGGAGCTTGAGGCCATTCCCTCTCATCCTGTCCCCTGTCACTTGGGAGAAGAGGCCAGCTCCCTTCTCTCTACAACCTTCTTTCAGGAAGTTGTAGAGAGCAATGAGGTGCCCCTCAGCCTCTTCTTCTGCAGACTAAACAACCCCAGCCCACTCAGCTGCTCCTTGTGAGACCTGTTCTCCAGCGCCTTCACCAGCTTTGTTGCTCTTCTCTGGACTCACTCCAGAGCCTCAACATCCTTCTTGCGGTGAGGGGCCCAAAACTGAACACAGGATTCGAGGAGCGGTCTCACCAGTGCCGAGTACAGAGGGAGAATAACCTCCCTGGACCTGCTGGTCACGCTGTTTCTGATCCAAGCCAAGATGCCATTGGCCTTCTTGGCCACCTGGGCACACTGCTGGCTCATGTTCAGTCGCTGCCAACCAACACCCCTAGGTCCCTCTCCTCCAGGTAGCTTTCTAGACAGACTTCTCCTAGTCTGTTGCACTGCACAGGGTTGTTGTGCCCCAAGCGCAGGACGCGGCATTTGGCCTTGTTAAACCTCATGCCCAGCGGTCTCAGCCCAGCGGTCCAGCCTGTTCAGATCCCTTTGCAGAGCCTCCCTACCCTCCAGCAGATCAACACTCTTTAATTTTTTTAATTTTTTAAAGTTTAATTCAGAAAGATAAACTGAACGCTGATGAGTAAATATATGCAACAAATTGTACTAATCTTGCATAAACTTAATATTGTTTTAATAAAGTACTGTATTAACCGGTTCTGATCTGAGGGAGGAAGGAAAAAATAAAAAAAGCCCTCCAATTGCAAGTTTCTTTTAATTTAAAATCTTCAGCTATCTGAATCAAACACTTAAGAGACTTACTTAGCTTTACAGCTCACTTTTTTTTTTTTTTAAGCTTAATGACCAGATAGCAATGGTGGCTGTTATCATAGAATCATAGAATAGTTAGGGCTGGAGGGGACCTTGAAGATCATCTAGTTCCAACCCCCCTGCCATGGGCAGGGACACCTCCCACTAGATCAGGCTGCCCAAGGCCCCATCCAACCTGGCCTTGAACACCTCCAGGGATGGGGCAGCCACAACTTCCCTTGTCAACCTGTGCCACTGCCTCAGCACATTGCAAAATTTTCTTTTTGTCCATTAGAAACACCTCTGTTCTTTATACTTATTTGCCATTTTAAATAAAACAATGTAACATATAACCTATTAGTAACTAAAAAAGCTCTTATTACTCTATGTCCTTGCCACCGAAGCATTACCACCCTTTTTCTTCACCACACACAACTTGAACAACCTCTCAAAGATTAACTGCATGAGGAGTGAGGCTGAACTCTTTTCAAAGTAGATATAACAAGAGATTAAATAATACATCATGACAAAATAAGCCTGAGTTACAGGGGCTTCATCAGGCTCAAGGGCAGTATGTTACAAGATGCATAAAAAAGTCAGCAATGGCAGTGCCACTGCCTTTCACATTCATCTTCCGCCTGTTTGAAGTCACAATTCAGCCTCAGCTTATTACCAGACAGGATATTAATTGTGATACTCTGTCACTGTATAGAACAGATTAGCATTTGGTAAATCGTAACCTCTGTGTCATAAAACTGATTAAGTAACAACTTGTCTTTGCAGCTATCCCCAAATAAATGGAAAACACATAGCAAGGAAGTTGTTATTTTCAAAAATTGTACCAGTTCAGAAAACTGGGACCTTTCACAGTTGATCGTTTTCTGAGACGCTTTATCCTGGCTAAGTATGTGATTCAGCCATGGAGTTACAGCGAGGATAACCAGGTCCAACTCTGCTCCCTGCCCAGGGCCACTTATGCACAACACAGCTAGCCTGAAACTACCAGCTGCATCAGACAGAGGAAATCAAGGATACGTAAGGACACTTTACTGCATATATATAAACTGGCTGCTCTAGAAACATATAAGACATCAACATCAGACCAGAAAAACGGGAGCAGGAGTCAAAGGGGGGCAGAAAAAAAATTAAGAGTGTGAAATGCCATTTGACATCTCACTAAATCCACGCATGCCACATTGGATGTGGATCAGACACAACATCTGGCTGGATTGAACTCTGACCACAGTACAAACGGACACCACCCTCCAAACCTCACAGGCACCAGCAACTGCATTGCTATCTTAACTCAATTTCCACACACATTTTGAAAGGACAGGACATCAGAAGCTTGAATTAACTTAGACCAGTCCATTAAAAATTCGCATTAGGCATGCTTCCTTAGTATTCTCACCCCTTTTTTTTCTCCTTTTTTCTACCCTCATGGCAACTTGCATAACTGCTTTTTGTTTTAAAATTAGAAGGCACTTATCCCAGTAGTTATTGCTGTAGAGGCAAGCAGGGCATAGAAAGAGATAATCAAAGCTTTTTTGCTTTTCTTTCCAGGCTTCCCCTGCAGCGGCAGAAGTATCGCTCCCGGTCAGCTCAGACCACCTTCCTCAGGACAGCAGCTGTTAAACCACATGCAAGTTTGACGTTGCCTTAGCAAGTTAAATTTTTTAAAAATAAAGTAGAAAGCAGACGTACAGTAACAAACATGAAAGGCTACAAACACAATGTACAATCCTTCCAAACAACAGCAGAGCACAGCTATTATAAGCTAAAAGCTGGGGTTTTTCAAGTATTTGAGCAACTGGCAAACACTCAAAGCACCAGCTGTCCCCCAGATCTGCTGTTTGCACTTCCACAAGCCCAGAAAAAGGGCACTGTAATTTACAATAGCACTAAAATTATGTAGCTGAATCCTTTAATATTTTAAGTTCTTTATGTATTCACTAATACCAGGGAGCTAATTCTTTATGATGAGAGTGGTGAGACACTGCAACAGGTTGCCCAGAGAAGTTGTGGATATCCCCACATGGAAGTGTTAAAGGCCAGGTTGGATAGGGCCTTAGGCAGCCTGATCTAGTAGGAGGTAGTCCCTGCCCATGGCAGGGGGGTTGGAACTAGATGATCTTCGTGGTCCCTTCCAACCCAAATTATTCTATGATTCTATGAATGTCAATTCATTATACAGCCTCTCTACTTGTGAGTATTTCCTTATTACATTTTCTCAAGGACATTGTTTAATCCCTTTTTTTTCAACTCTTAAGAGGTTTCTTCTTTCTCCTAGTAAGATATAACAAAGCTGAATATTTTTACCATGAAACAGAGATTTCCATAGATCCATCCTAAATTATACCCAAATATACTCCATTACTCTCAGGGAGCTTTAAAGCTTTTGACTGATTAATCTCAGAAAGAGTTGCTATAGAATCATAGAATGGTTTGGGTCAGAACAGACCTTAACTATCATCCAGCTCTAACCCTTCTGCCACAAGCAGGGCCACCTTCCACTGGATCAGGCTGATCAAAGCCCCATCCAACCTAGCCTTGAACATGGGGCATCCAAGACTTCTCTGGACAAACTGTTCCACAATTCTAATGAAACAAGAGGTGGATTAAATATGCAGCTTGTCATAAGGTGTGCTAAATAGGTAAAGAGAAAGAAGGAAAATAAAAGACCCAAACATTAGTTTTGTACATGCTATCCAATCACATTTTTCCCCTGGAGTCACCATCATCACAGATTTCCCTGTCCTCCAAAGGCCATACATCTTACACTACAGAGCACAAAGGAGGGGCTACACAGACAGCAGACATCATTTTTCTCTTAATTCAAAGGAAAGAAAGGAAGATACATTCCTTTATTTGCATCCTTATCTGTTTTATTTTCTTTATCCTAAGCGATAATGACTGGGAATTCCATGTTCGGGAACCTTTCCTACTCGTCACCTGTGAATGTCATTTACTTCTTTATAAGTAATGTCAACTTAAAAACAAATACACTGAAGTGGCAAATAATCTGGGAATCGTTATTTTAAGTTCATGATCCATATGTCATTGCTTTGTCCTTTGTAAAAGGGTGGAGTTTTTTAAATTAACAACCACAGCAAAAACTGGCTTCATTCTAACCCAAGGTCGAAACAACACTTTGTATACCACAAAAGAATGTATTTGCCATCAGTTACTGTCTAACACTGGTCCAGCATTCGAGAATAATTCTATACAGATAATAAAAAGTATCTGAAGAAGACTATCTGCGACTAATTTTTATAACGCCTTCTGGTTATTCAAGTTATTCCTCCTATAGCATCTTCTAGGTATTCTATTTCTATCAAGCATACAATTCCTCTCTCAAGCAGATTACACTGGAACAAATATCAAACCAAAAGTTTTACTAAACATTAAAACATACTTTACTTTTGTTAGAGATACCCCAGTTTAAGGTGCAAACTGTACTTACTTTACAACTTTACATATTTTTTTTCCCCATTTCCCTTTATTTTTAATGCAACTCCCTTGATTTAGATCCTGACTTTGCTGAAGCAAGGACAGACATCTGTTACAAATACATACAACATCTAACAGAATTCTGTTCCTTAAGAATAACTAAAATTCAAGAAGAATTTAGTACTTATCCACAGCAAACCACATCTCTCAACAAGACAACATACGTAAAGTGAAATGCCTACAATATGTCCATCTCAAAAGAATAGCTAAGATATGATATATAGCCACCTCTGTCCATGTCATTTCCATAGATCCACAAATCTTCCTCCTCATCTACCTGAAAGGAATGATAGCCAGGGCTGGAATTAAAACAGTTTTTTTCTTCTTAACATTAGATCACCACTTCTGATCTTCCTCTTGTGTCACACCAACTCAAGTATTAGCAGTGGTGAAATGGGGACAGAAATCCCTAAAGCAATTCCGTTTCTTTACCAGAGCCCTTCTTTTAATGTCCATTGCAATAAGCTATTTCTGAAGGTTCACCAACTTAAGGCTTTGTTTTCTTTTTATTTGACTGGGTTTTGTCTGTGCTGAGCTCTTCAGGGCAGATTTCATGGTTCAGTGATATTACGAAGGAAATCAAGACATTAAGCAGTGACAAGAGAAAGGACAACAGGGGAGGGGATGGTGTTTGGTTTTGTTTATTTACAACCTAAATACATTTTATGGACCTACGTTTCTGTAGCCAGCCCTCCACATGTCCAAGAACCTTGTAAGAAACATAAGAAATATTTTGAGTTGGTAGTTACCTCCACTAACACACCAGGCCTGCAACACAAGAAGTTTACAGAACCATTAACAGGTGAACATATTAACTTAGAAATGTCGTCTAAGTGGGAGAGAAAAAAAGTAAATAGATCTTCACGGCACTGAACATTTACATTCACAATTACCTTAATAAATTTAGTTCTCATCAGAATTTCACATTAACTCTAAACAAGTATATGCAAGATGACATCCACTAATGCATAAAATAGTCCTGATGATGATCAAACCTGCAACTAAGTAGCTATTAGTTCTATAGAAGTACAGATTGTAGCATGAGAGGTTTTAAAATATTATCATCAACTCTGAAAACAAGTCAGAAATGCACCGTATTTTCTCTAAAGCTTGCTGAATGATTTTTATTTTGCCTTTGTTATACAACTCCATCTTTGCATTACCCGTTGACTGGGGTTCAAGAAGATATTTGTGCACCTGCCATGCTGCAACAGTGTTAAAGGTCTCATCAGCTTCCATACAGATACTCGTGTCTATAGTTCACTGCTTAATAAGCATGCCTCAATGAACAAGACTGAGGGATTACTTTAAATAAGTTATTGCTTTAAATCTTTCCTTCACAACAGAAATTAAATACTCAAAAACTACAATCCCAACACTAACTTTTCTGCATCACACCATTTCTTCCCCAGCAGTTCCCAAGGAAATAAAAGTCCTATGAAGTACAGGGAGATTATCATAAAGTTCCATTTTCTGCTCCAGAATAAAGGATCATATGCATCTCATCTAATTAAGTTTACCAGGGAGAATTTTCAGTCCCTATTGGATGCAAATGGAACAACTGTGACAAAGGATGAGGACAAGGCTGAGGTACTTAATACCTTCTTTGCCTCAGTTGTTAATAGTAAGGAAAGTTGTTCCCTGTGTGTACATACCCAGGAGTTAAAAGCAGCAGAACAAAGCTCCCATGATCCAAGAGGAGGAAGACAGAGACTTGCTTGCCCTGCTAGACACCCACAAGTCTATGGGGCCAGATGGGATCCATTCAAGAGTACTGAGGGAGCCGGCAGATGTGCTGGCCAAATCCCTTTCCATCATCTTCCAACGGTCCTGGAAGACTGGGGAAGTCCCACTGGACTGGAGGCTGGCTGATGTTGTGCCCATCTACAAGAAGGGTCGCAGGGAGGACCCAGGAAACTACAGGCCAGTCAGTCTGACCTCAGTGCCAGGGAAAGTCATGGAGCAGGTGATCTTGAGTGCTATCATGAAGCACATGCAAGAGAACCAGGTGATCAGGCCCAGTCAACACAGGCTCACAAAAGGCAGGTCTTGCCAAACTAACCTGATCGCCCTCTATGACAAAGTGACCCACCTGCTGGATGAGGGAAAGGCTGTGGATGTGTCTTCCTGGACTTCAGTAAAGCCTCTGACACAGTTTCTCACAGCGTTCTGCTTGAGAAACTGTCAGCCTCTGGCCTGGACAGGCGCACACTCTCCTGGGTGGAAAACTGGTTGGATGGCCGGGCCCAGAGAGTGGTGGGAAATGGAGTTAACTCCAGCTGGAGGCCAGTTACAAGTGCTGTCCCCAGGGCTCAGTACTGAGTTCAATGCCTTAATCAATGACCTGGATGAAGGCATCGAGTGCACCCTGAGCAAGTTTGCAGACGACACTAAGCTGGGTGGAAGTGTTGATCTGCTGGAGGATAGGGTGGCTCTGCAAAGGGATCTGAACAGGCTGGACCACTGGGCAGAGTCCAACGGCATGAGGTTTAACAAGGCCAAGTGCCAGGTCCTGCGCTTGGGGCACAACAACCCTATGCAGTGCTACAGACTCGGAGAAGTCTGTCTAGAAAGCTGCCTGGAGGAAAAAGACCTAGGGGTGTTGGTTGACAGCCGACTGAATATGAGCCAGCAGTGTGCCCAGGTGGCCAAGAAGGTCAATGGCATCTTGGCTTGTATCAGAAACGGCGTGACCAGCAGGTCCAGGGAGGTTATCCTCCCTCTGTACTCGGCACTGGTGAGACCGCTCCTCGAATCCTGTGTTCAGTTTTGGGCCCCTCACCACAAGAAGGATGTTGAGGCTCTGGAGTGAGTCCAGAGAAGAGCAACGAAGCTGGTGAAGGGGCTGGAGAACAGGCCTTATGAGGAGCGGCTGAGAGAGCTGGAGTTGTTTAGCCTGGAGAAGAGGAGGCTGAGGGGAGACCTCATTGCTCTCTATAACTACCTGAAAGGAGGCTGTAGAGAGGAGGGTGATGGCCTCTTCTCCCAAGTGACAGGGGACAGGACAAGAGGGAATGGCCTCAAGCTCCACCAGGGAAGGTTCAGGCTGGACATCAGGAAAAAATTTTTTCACAGAAAGGGTCCTTGGGCACTGGAACAGGCTGCCCAGGGAGGTGGTTGAGTCACCATCCCTGGAGGTGTTGAAAGGACAAGTGGATGAGGTGCTGAGGGGCATGGTTTAGTGTTTGATAGGAATGGTTGGACTTGGTTATCCTGTGGGTCTTTTCCAACCTAGTGATTCTGTGAATTTCTTCACCATTTTTAAAGAAAGAAATGAAGATATTTCTTGCTCTCTGCTAAAGAAGCGAGCACACAAGCAGTAGCATAACTGTGGTTACTGCATTGCTTTATTTCAATTCCTGGGTATATAACTATAGTTCTTTCAAGGCCCAACTAAAACATATCCATAGAATATGATTTTTTCCTATGCTAAGTTTTCTCATTGTCCAAATTAATGGATTATCCAATTTATATTCACAACACTTTGTCACATTCCCCAATACACAAAAAACCCACTGCCAGTAAATTGGTTCAGAAAATGTTTTACCCCCATATCACTTAAAATTTTATAGTTTCTAAAAATGCTTTATGATTTTTTTTTTATAAAAAAACAGGAAAACATGTACACACACGTTTCATGTTGAAACACTTTTTTAAACACTAATCATTTACTTAATTTCATCACTTTGTTTATTTCAAAGGATAAGGTTTTCCCCAGACCATCTGTGAATACCCCTCTGCTAGTTCTAACTTATCTTCTTTTTCTCATGCTTATCTTTTCTCTGATAGCAGAGATCTTTGTTTGATTGTATCACCTTCTTCTGACTCACCTCCTCACTCAGAACAGCTTAGCGCAGTACAGTAGTAGTAGTTTCAGACTTGAAGGATTGATTCTCAAGTAGCCTTCTTGAATCTAATGTCATATTCCCATTCCTTAAAATTCTTCTCATTAGAAGAAACACAAAACAATGGAAGAAAAACACTGTTGTCCCACTGAAGCTATTTGTTAAGATATTAAATAAGACTTCTCCTTCACCAACATATTTTTTCTTCCTTGTTACGCTTACTGTTTTTAAGACATCTACTTAAGAACAGATTTGCTTACCTGAAATCTAATACAGGCTCATAGATCCCGCAATACAAAAGCTTGCTGTACTGAATCCAATCACTCTGCTAGCATCAGATCCATCCACCTTTTCTATTTATCCTGTATCAGAATACAGATGATTCGGGACACCTTCACACATGACTACAGTCCCTCATTTCTAGATCATCAGTTGTTCTTTCTCCAACCAAAATTTTGTTTATTAAGTCAGGACACTTATCACACTTTCTTTCAAAAGCTAAAGAAATCCAACTGATTAAACATCCACACATGGTATAGATGTTGCTGTAAAAAAAAAAAAAAAATCAGGATAAAAAAGTTTCATGTAGTGAAAAACTCTGGAAAGATGTGTCCTCTTACTCAAGTAAATTTAAATCTGTTTAACAGAATGGCATTACCCAATGCTGGTTTTGAGGGTAAAAGGTGGTAGGTCATGTCAACATGCTCAATGGCGGGAAAAAAAAAAAAAAGTTGATTTGTGCCCATCTGTGTTCAAAGTCTCGACTCACCACCATTAAATTTATTAATTATTCTATATAAATCAGACTTTCTCTTCCATTTTCTATCCACAGCCACATGGATAATGTAACCATACATGCAGTGATGACAATTCACATTGCTGCTTTTCACTGAACAAACCATGACCAGTTTAAAGTATCAACAAAAGATGCCGACACATTAATCTTGTTCTTAGTGCGACGGCTGCTCATCCTGCTGATAGTCCCTTCCAGATGGCTCAGTGTGAAAGGGATGGTGGGATGGGGAAGAAGAAATACTCCATACTGTTCTGAACATCTGTTCCACTGCCTTTGTACACTTAAAAAAAGAAAAAACACTTTACTGCCACCCTAAGTTTCACTATTTCAAGCTAATACCACTAGGTTAATACTAAATACAGTGTAAATGTTACGCATATACATGAGAAAGGAAAAATATCTTTTTGAGTCACATAGAATCATTTGTTTAGTTTTTGCTGTCTTTAGAATGGACTTGTTTCAATAAGCAAGTACTTACGCTGCCCTGAAAGCACGTTCTTCTTTTATATGACCTTTTCTGAAATCTGTACTATACTCCAAGAATTCATCATCCCTTCTTCTACTAAAGCAAACAGAAATGAGTCACCATTTGCTTCCCTTTAGCTTTATTTGTTCGTCTTTACTGAGAAGATACACATTATGCATTTCTTGCAGATTCTTTGAATTTTATCTGAACAGTTTCGCACAGCAATTCAAAAATACTTTCCTTGTGTATATACAAATATATTGCTAGCTTTTTGGTTTTTAACCAGGGTTTAATGAAAGAAATAAAAAGATATATATCTTACTACAGTGTACAGTCTATCTCTCAAATAACATTTACCATTTAAAAATACCGTCTCTTGACAAGAAGTACTCAGCCAGAACAAGGAGAAAGAACTCAGTGCAGAGTTAAGAAAGCAGAGGAAGCAGCCCTTTGTCCCACACCACAGGAAAAAAGACTTAGATTGATCATCCCCCCGTTTTATTTCATCTTGACATGTGTGAACCATACGGCCACTGAATTATTCAGCTCTTTTCTACTTCGAATAAACAATGATGACACGTATGAAACTTTAGAAGTACAGAAAAACTGACTCGAAAAATAACACCCTGTCAAATATAATTTTGTTTTAACCTCCAGGATCTAAACAGTAACATTCAGTAGGGACTACGAACTGGATAAGGTTAAAAGCAGCAAAATCAAAGCAGCAGAGAACTAGTTAAAACGCCAAGCTAATTAGGTCAGGAACAGCACTACACTAGCAGGTCAAAATGCTTCCAGGTGTCATCAAGCTTGGATCTTATCAGATTCAAGTATAGAGTTGATTGTGTAGACAGAGCCATGCAGTTCACACTTTCCATAGCCAAACTCAATAGCCCAGATACCTGAGGAAATGTCCACAGGACGCTTTCAAGAACTAGGTTGTTATTCCCATGAAATAGCTAAGATGAATCTAGCCTTAAAGTAGTACATGGTGCTGTGCACTTCCAACACTACTCATTCCCACCTGTTCAGTGCCTCTGAATTTTTTAGCATAGTAATACTGAAGGGCAAGAAGACAAAAAAATTACAAAATGAAGAGAACCGCTATTTAATAAACACTATTACTTAACTAACAATCAACCACATCAGGACATTTCCCACCTAAAGGAACTTTCTTTGTATTTACCACCACCCACCTATTCCAGGATCTTTTTGAACTACAGCTGAAAAAAGCATCCTTACAAGCAAAAATTCCTTCTTCATCCATCTAACAATTAAAATACAAGGACACTGAGTGGCTATTCATTTCCCAATTTACTACAAACCACTGAGAGACTATAGTAAATGTGATGCTTTCAAGATGGTCTCTTGAATGGTGGCCTTATACATCTTAGGGTGGTTTGGATATCTAACACATTCTTCTATTAGTTTAGTTTGAGTTATAGAAAGTCATATTTTATCCACATTACAGAAACAGAATTATGTAACAAGAAACATTACCGCATGATATTTCATGCTACTTTAGATATTTTGACACTGGAACAACTTGTAACAGAATATGAAAAGTCTGCAGCTACAAACAAGCTTTTTCTTAACATTTCAGCTGCAATAACACACAAATAGCTCTTGGAAACTATTTCAAGGGCTTTTGTCCCAGCCTTCCCCCTTTACAAACAGTTAAGCATTATCAGCAGCAAATGCCTTGATTATTTAAAGAAAACTAAGCCTTGCTGACTTACATTGATCCCATTTAACAGAGCCTTACTGGTCTTAAAGTGCTCGAAATATCTGTCTGGGTCACAGCCCATGTGACAAAGGCCTCCGGGTAAGGCCTCAGGAGTTGCCTGCAGTGAGAATATGCTGTTCAGATCCTCAAATGACCTTAAGCTACATCAGAAGCAAATTCAGTCATTTGTTTCTCTGAATTCCAATTAACACTTCAGTGGAGAGAAAAGTACAAAAGGGATGAAGTAACCACTTCGCTCTACCTTTATCAACTTTATGCCAATACACAGTGTTCCTTCTTCCTGTTATCATCTATTCTACCATTAAAATCCTTTCAGAACAGCACTACTCAGAAAAAGAATTTGCTCTTAAATTCTTTTTTCCCCACAGTAGTTGATCTAAATTCTAAAATGTCACAGCGAAGTGTTAGGCTTTCTCATAGTTCAGCTAATCCAAAATGTTATAGGCAAGTGTTAAGTTCCCATATAGTTTTTTTCCACACAAAAAAACCCCTCCAAAAAATCACATATGCATATACACAAGCAGTGTATTTCTGTGTGTGTGAACACAAATTTGATATATACACTTGCACACAAATAAACACATTTTTTATACATACGACACACTGCTATGATGGAAGAGAGCAATAACACAGGTTAAATTGCAAAAGAAAAACCACTTTGTACCATAACAATTCAGCATCAATCTTCGTTTATCTCAACTCCTCATGTGTCTCCTCAACTCCCAGTTCTTTCTAGGCAGGACAGACCTTCCTACTGGGAAACAACTGTGAAGATGCCTTATCAGGCTACCTCAGCATATCATAATCCCTAAAATACTTTGCAGTCAAGCAACTTCAATGTCCACATGAACAATCAGGTTCTTGGAGTCGACAGTAGAAATTTCCTGGCACGTGTTCCTAGTTCACAGGCAGCCCATGAATATTTAAGTTAATACAAGATAAATCAACATCCCTAAAATTCCTCAAGGTGGAGATTCCCACTCCCCTCTCACCGTGGAGTTTCAGCAGGAAACTCAGGATTTCCCCAATTCTTCTGATAATGAAGCTGCACTTCCCCAACAGATCAGAAGCCTGGAAGTGGCAGCTAGTCCATGTGGGGAACAGATTTATTTTGGGTGCATTTTAAGAAAAAACTAAGCAAAATATTTTGTGTTTGAATCCAACAGCTGAGTCTAAGTGAATCAATATCAAAACTCTCAACTATTTTCATCCTGAGCCAAGTGCGCCATCTGTTCCCATGAAGTCCATCTTCTGGTGGCTACTGTGCTACAGCATATCACAAATTGCCAGGCTGGTGCATAAATCAAACGTACTATAAGTGATAGAGTACAATGCTCAAGAGAGAAAAAAAAAAAAAAAAACAACCACCCAAAAAAACACAACCACAACCAAAAGCCACTGTCCAAAAACTATCTACAAAGCACAAGCAGCCTTAAGCCTTAGAATTAAAGAATCCAGGAATTCTGCAGCTTTGTGTGTTGTGGTTATTTTGCTTTGGTGCCTAAGGAGAGCTGAGGTTGAATTAGGTGATTTCTGAAAACAGGGATGCTTTTCATGTCTTTCCTACTGTCAGTGTTCGGCAATGCGAACACTAAAGATGCAATTTCTCTCCACCAGGTAACCTTCCTCTCCCACACGGTTACCATCTTCAAGTAAATCACAGAAACCATTTCTGTCAGATTCACTAGAAATGAGTGATTCATATATTCCCAGTTCATAAAACAAAACAGTAATAGTTACAGACATCACAGCAGCACATCCAGTTATAAGTAGTACAGGAGTTCCATATACCCTACAACTGAATCACAAGCAAGTAGCACAGGATCCAGAAGAAATCAAGACAGACCATACCCCTTTTGCTGGCCTTATCAATACTGAAGATATTTTTTTAAACTAAGTTACATGGAGAGATATCCATTTATACCTTTCACCAGGAAGAGAATACCAAGAGAAATAAAACTGCAGTAAAAAAAAAAAAACAAACCTGAATATATTTAAGGCATTTTTCATTTGTTTTGTTCTGGGTTTCTAGTGATTTGTTGGGGTTTTTTTAAACAAAGCCTAAAATAAATGTCAGCCATTAGTAAAAGCAGCATGTTTTGATACAGTAACATGGGCTTACAAAACTTTATTTGCAGCATTAAAGAGATTTCCTCATTACACATACAGTAACTCCCATTATAAGACAAATAAGCTACTATAAAACCACAGTGAGTCTCAGACTGAATGCAGCAGTTAGTCTCCTCTAAAAATCCCCTTTCAAGACCTGAAGGCTGAAAAGCTGTGTTCCATGAAATCTGGCATTGTATCAACAGATCTCCATGGAGCTGGCTGGGTAGAAGTGCTCCAGACACTAACTTCACAGGAGAGAAAAAAAAGCACT
Organism: Phaenicophaeus curvirostris; assembly: GCF_032191515.1. NCBI lineage: Eukaryota > Metazoa > Chordata > Aves > Cuculiformes > Cuculidae > Phaenicophaeus > Phaenicophaeus curvirostris. The sequence goes on from NC_091392.1 coordinate 187,746,975, forward strand.
CTTACCATGTATAATCAATGAATAAGAAGAGACTTAAGCAACTTTTTTTGCCTGCAGAGCAGAATAGTTAGTGCTGATGTTCCTGTGTCCATCTTGTACACAGAGTTTTTGGAAAGGAAGCAGAAATACTTGTTCCAAACTAGCTCTCACCTGGTCTCATGGCCCATTAGAGGCTGAACATAATCAGGTGTGTTTCTAGAGAGCACATTTTGGTTTTAGACTCACCAGCAAATGGTTCATATACTCCAGAACTGGGGAATTTGCATCATAAACATACTCCTGTATCCAAACTAAACCAATAATGCACCCTACAATGCCCGTTGTCAGAGCATGCTTTAACCCGCTACATAACAATTGAAAAAAAGAGAGTTTTACTTTAATTTTATGAGGACAAGGAGGAAGAAAAGAGGCAAATACTGGCTGAAAAAAACCCCATCATCTTAAGGCTGAAAACCTTTCACAAAGCATTTTTTAATTATAGCTCCCACCAATATTTACAAATGAAGGCTGCACGGGAAATAAGGGAATAAAGACACTCTACGCACAAGAGTCAGAGCCTTTATCTATCCTCTCCTTCCCTATAATGCACTCAGCTACCCAACACTTGGAGAAGGATCTCATCTATCCCACCAGCTGGCAGTCAATCACATACCAAATTCCTGGCAATACAGCCAACTGAACCCCCTGAAGGACAAATAGATCACCTAAGCCTAGCAAGGCTACAACTGAAAAACAGCATCAGAAACCCTATTACAGTAAGGTTGTATAATACGTGTGTTACTACAATCTATATGCCTAGACATTAAATTTACTCTTCCAACTTCAGAAAGGCAAGAAGCAGCATCCCAATTACGCAGCCGAGAGGCATAAAGCTACTTTATGATGCTGGCAGTCACACAAGGCCCATAGAAGGATTGGAAACTGGACCAAGCTCACACCAATGCTTATCAACAAATGCTTCAATCACAAGGTGAGTTATATTTCCTTTTCAGAAGCAAGACCAGCTCCTGCCTTAGGATCCACTCCATTTTAAATTGTGCTTTTTAAAAACAGCTGTAAGCCAACCACTCCTTGATTCAATTGAATGGATTCCTTTCCCCATTCCCTATTTCAACATTTCTATTACAGCTGCTGCTCCTGGCTGAACTGCTTCCAGGGCTGGACTTAGATCAGAAGTGAGCAGAAGCTTAACCCAGAGGAAAGAACTAAAAGTAGTTTATGGAATTATTGCCCTTATAGCTTAGACCACACAAGTGATAGTAAGAACACTCAGTTTGCTTCGGCACAAATGAAAAAAAAAAAACCAAACAGCATTTCAAGCTAACCTCCCATTCATAGAATCATAGAATAACCAAGTTGGAAGAGACCCATCAGATCATCAAGTCCAACCATTCCTATCAAACACTAAAACATGCCCCTTAGCACCTCATCCACCTGTCCCTTGAACACCTCCAGGGAAGGTGAATCAACCACCTCCCTGGGCAGCCTGGTCCAGTGCCCAATGACCCTTTCTGTGAAAAATTTTTTCCTAATGTCCAGCCTAAATCTCCCCTGGTGGAGCTTGAGGCCATTCCCTCTTGTCCTGTCCCCTGTCACTTGGGAGAAGAGGCCAGCACGCTCCTCTCTACAGCCTCCTTTCAGGTAGTTATAGAGAGCAATGAGGTCTCCCCTCAGCCTCCTCTTCTCCAGGCTGAACAACCCCATACTGAAACAGGACAGAGGCATTCAAAAGATCGGTAACAGTATTTAGTTGCACAGGTGAGTAACAAGCTAAGTACAAGTGACTACCTACAATGTGGTACCTACTTATGACAGATTAGTAACTGCTTTACACAAGAAATAGCATCAATATTGCCATTGAAAGATGATTTAAGTCTAGTCACAGAAATATTGAGTATTCTGAGTTGGAAGGGAGCCATGAAGGTCGTTAAGTCCAACTCCTGACTCCACAGGGCAGCATAAAAGTTAAACCAGAAACCCTAGAGTGCTGTCCAAACACTTCTTGAATTATAATTGGCCTGGGGCCACAACCACTTCCCTGAGGAGCTTGTTCCAGTTCTCGATCATATCATCTTCTCAATGAAGAGCTTTTTTCCTAATACCCAATCTGAACACCCCCTGAAGCAGCTTTAAGCCAGCCCTTCATACCCTATCACCAGATACCAGAGATCAGTACCTCCCTTATCCCCTTCGTGAACAAGTTGCAGACACTTATGAGGTCACCCCTCGGTATCCTTTTCTCCAAGCTGAACAAACCTAGTACCCTCAGCCACCCCTCATTAGTCCTAGTCAATTTTATTGGTAGGAATACAGACCTATGACACTTCCAAAATCACATAGAAGTCTCTTTGCATCTATTCGCCACAGACTTCCCAAACTCCCCTCTCGCCGTCAGGGTAAAATATCTTATTCAAATACTGTGTTCTTATTTGAATATGAAAACTCCTCAGACATCTCTCATTACATATGTCAACTCTTTCCACAAATCCTCTAGACTAGATGAAGCTTCTCCCCAAATCATGTACCTAGCTAACTAAACACTCTTAAAAAAAAAAAATAAAGAGTATAAGGAGAGGTTTAAACTGGTTTAATGCATAACTGAGGCAGCTACATAAAGAAGCTATGTAGCTACAACCAGATGAACAGAGTTTAAGGGCTGACTGCTTAATCCTATAACTACACAAACTGCACAGAAAAAAAATGAGGAAGCTTTACAAGTTAATGTTTTATTTACAAGAAAAGGAATACGATCTGCAATGAGTATTGCTAAAATATGCTTCAATTTTATTCCTTAAGTTAAAGGGGAAAGGGCAGCCATCTAGATCCTGATGATCATTGCAGTCTCTTATGAACTTTAAGAAAGCAGTTAGAAATTAATTTCAACAACTATTTAAAAAAGAAACAAAAAACTATTCTTTTTCCCATTCTGGTTCCACAGTGCTTGGTCCTGAAGTTTACCATGAGTTTGCTTCAAAATACTTTGCATATTGAACCAAAATACTTGGCATTGACCCGTCATTAAACTGTTTTGAATGAAAATGTCTCCTACAGTAGATGCTCATTCACAATACCAGTAAGACTTTGAACCTAGACATGTTGAAGTGAAAAAAATAGCAAGAAATTTAATCCTAAAATGCTGATGTCCAAGGTGGTTTTGCTTTTCTTTAAACAGGAATAAAGATGCAGAATTCTGAAGTGAGCTTACTATAAAATTGCCTCCATCCCAGCACTGCTGTTGCTGTTATCCTTATTATAAAATATTCTCCTGTGAAATGCAATTATTAATTTATATCCTACTGAGCTGGCGAGATCTTACAATCCAAAAGGAATAGATTTCCTGGCTACAGCTGTAACAAGCTGGCTGCAGAGCAAAAAGACAACTGCCATTGCCACCTCTGTGATAAGGCTCCAGGAGGCAATACTGCAGTTGTTGGAACCCTGCATGAGAAGATTTGAGAACCACACCAAACTGAGCAAAACTTGTGCAACTGTACTGGAGATAAGAGGTTTTGTGGACTGACAGGGTAACGCATTGGCGCAAACTGATAGGAACAACTGCATTGACTGATTCTCAAAGACTCATTTTAAAGTTATCTATGATTACATGGACCTTTCACACACTCCACCAAATTACGTAACAAATCCATCAATACTTACAGTGCTTTTAACAAGACTTTACAATAGTCAATGTAATCTACAAGCTACGCGTATGGAATGAAAAAATTAAGCCACTAGTGACAAATCTACGCACAGTTCAAGAAGCAATTTAACTACATGAATTACACTTAGGAACTGAGTAGCTAGTCCTTGCAGAGGCAACCAAGATTTAAACCTCATATTCAAGCAGATCCCTTCTGACTAGCTGCATAATTCAGAAAGGAAGTTAGTACAACGCAAATCAGAAACAGTTCAGAGAAGAAGCCAGTGACTGCATTTATTTGCAGCATTGAAGTAGCACCAAGTTTCCAACAGTGTCAAGCAGCAATAATCAGTATTTCTGTATGCATTCATATCACTGTCTTGGAAACATGATAGGCACACTAAGGCTTTTGCTGCACAGATGCCAGTTTTGCCAAACTACTCCTCCTTGTGTATTAACATCAAACTGTTTGCCAGGCTGCAGTTTAAAGATATGAAGTCTCTCAAATCCATCCAGTCAAGTTCAAAATGAATATAAATGCTCACTGAATACAGTTTAACCCAAGTCAGGCAAGACTTGAGCCCAAACATTCAGCCTCTTCTAATATCACAGACAGAATACAAGAAAAGTTCATGGAAAATGCATGCACTTCATAATTAAGATCAGGACCTATGATGAGACTTCTCTATCATGTTTTAAGTTAGTGTCTCCCAAAACCAGTTCCACCTCAATCTGGCTTTACCATTTGCAACAAAGGATTCTGTGATACTTTCTCTCTTCTCTCCCATACGCCTTGTCCTATTTTTCCCTCCAACCACTGTAATGCAGTTAGTGATTTTCGGCTCTTGCTCGGCAAAGCAGTCCCAAACAACCTTACACCATTCTCCAGAAGACTATTTCTCTCCCCTGCCCAAGCTACCTTTTAGACTCTCTCCTATTCTGAAAACCTTCAGGGAAAATACAAACAGGTAGTCTTCTGAAGAAATTTTGGAGAAGACTTTTCTTATTAGTTTGTTTTAAATCAAGAATTTAAGCTACTAATAATTTGCCAATCACAAAGCACAGAGGCTAAGTGGCTGAAGAGTCACTTCATACAGTCAAAAGTCTTTGTGAATAAATTTGGTTTAACTCTGACTAAAAATATCCGGGTTGCTTTCACAACAAAAATATTTGCAAAGACTGTATCAATCCACACAACAACCACAAATATAATTTTAACATCTTTCTTCAGAACATGTAACCGGATATGCAACTTTTTTTTTATATGCTGAACCAACCATTATACCTACACCTACTTCTTGTCATCACATACAAGTAATTCTAACGAAGTTCTTCACTTGGTCCAGTGAGTTGACATTTGGGGTGGGTAAGCATCAGGGTCCTTTTTCAAGTTCTGGATTTGGCATTTGCTTCCTGACTACACACTGGCTAACCTTCTCTGCAGGAAACTCTTTCATAGTGTAGCGTATCTAATATTTGTATTTTATTTTGAACAACTTGACAATTTTGGGGGGCATTTATATTATGAAAACACACTAGGAAATCCGGAGAAACAAGAGAAGACAAAGCCAAATTACAATCTAAGTGACAAAACAAATGACTTGATTTGAAATGAAAATGCCTTGCTGTGCATGCAAGACAGGAGTGTGAAGCTATTTAAATTTTTAATTATAAACTATAAGTAAAATTCTTTGAAAGAAAAATTAAAAGGAAAAAAACTATATTTCTGTAGAAATCATTTTAAACTCATCATTTTAAATACAAGCTCGTCACTTTATTGACCAAGTAGAGCTTAGAAATTTTATGTCCTACTAGAACGTTTGTGATCCACGAATGATCAGTGTTCTACTAGAAATTAGAATTTATTATGTACACTAAAATTACTAAAGGTCTCTTAAACAAGCAGAGCACACAGCTGATCATAGCCAGGGATACATCAAGGTTCAGCTTGAGCCACAAAGTCAACAGTATCCTAAAGCACTGCTGTGCACTTTGCTTATTTCAGAGAGCTTGAAGCAAGGCTGGCTGTGGCTTTTGCCAAAGGCGGCACGGTGGCGTACCACACAGGAAGAAAGCCATCACTCCTGCAAGTAGCTAATACTACCTTCAACCTCCTCATCCTCTCAGGAAGAACAAACCTGCTCTCCAGCTTCTTCCTCTGCTCAAAAGGTTTCTCTTTCCCGCTGAAGAAGCACACAAGCTGCAGCCCCCTAAAAGAAAAAATTAATCAGCTTTACTTAGATTCTAAGAGTTATCTGCACTCTGGCTGTAGTCCTTCACCAGCACTGCCCACATCTTATGTCACTGGTGAAGGGAGTACAACACAGCTGTTCTCATACTCTTGCACCAACACAACAGATATTCCTTATCTTAGAGTCTGTGTCACAGCTAAGAGACTGAGGGGCAGGAGGATTTTTCCCCACAAATCTAGTTTAATAACAATAAAGATAAATCTTTTATTATCCATTGCACTTTGAAGCAAACAGTCAAACATTTAACCTCAGCAGATTGAGTTTAAATCGCTAAGATGACACATCAGCAAAGTACAGATTATACAAGGCAAAAGTAATTAACAGATGCAAATTTACAAATCCAATATCTCATGAATATCCACGAATAAAATTTATTTCTGCTTTCAACACAGTAAGATTAATGTTTAAATGGTACCAGTCTCCTGGGCAAGCAATGCTTTTGATGTGTTTCAGGGCTGATCTTCATCAGATCTTCAACATCACAAAAGTATAAATGCTTACTTAAAATCTTCTAGACAGTTTACAAACCTCAACATTGGTCTTCAGTTTAAGGATTTACCAAGGTTTTCAAACCTATTTGTAACAGATTCACATAAACGCGAAGTGAGTGACAAGACACATTTAGTAAGAGCTCCCTTGAACAACTTACCATTTAAAAAAGGGAGTAGAGAATATCTTTTCTGTTTACACGTTTGAGAAAACAGTTGTTTTGTAACTTGCTAGCACGCTCAGATGGCTTTCTCTGCAACAAAAACAAATTCCAACTTAGCTTTTCAATAACAATAATACAAATTTAAAATATCAAGTTCAGTGATCAGTTAAAAAAAACTTACAAAACCCTGCATAAATAGAATCTAGACATTTTGACCTGTTGAGTTAAACACTATTTCATGTTACAGCTTAAATTTTTTTTCAAGGTAAGAAAATAGCTGGTGTTATTTTATAATCAATGCCTTTTTTTACTGGCGATGCCTGCAGAAAAGGTAACATTTAGTCACTTAAAGACTGTGGGGATGGAAAAACAGGAGATAATGCCTTATAGTAAAGCATAATAGAACACCAGGTTTGAGTCCCTCTCAGATACTTCACAGTAAATTAAATATTACTAAATACAAATCCACTAAAAATAAAACACTAAAAAAAGCAATGAGAATCTCTTGCAAAATTAAGTATTGAGATACTTCCATGAAAATATTACAGATCCTAGTGTCAAAACAATATTCTGACTTATAGATGAACATTTAGTCATGGACTAAATTTTTAAAAATTATGTTCTTGGGGTTAAGACATAGCTGTTCTTTCTGCAAGAACTGTACAAAGATAAACTAGATCATTTGATCATAAGAGACTAAAATTATAGCTATATTCTTAAAGGCTGCTGCCATATATTCCTTGATGGACCTTGATTAGATGTTTTAGACAATAAATAACCTTCTCTATTTCAAGGAGGCATTTATAAAATGGGATTTATAACAAAGCCAAGGCATCTAGAAGAGCAGAACTGTTAAAGTCACTGCATATAGATTTTCCAACGGCAAGACATCAGCAATCTAGACATCACCTCTTCTTTGCTGTCACCGCTTTAAGTTTCCTTCACCCTCCCTGAAAATATTAGAGCTTTAAAATCATGGTGCCCCACCTCAAGTCCAGTAAGCACTGGTGCAGCAGCCACCTACTCCAAACATGATATTGCCTTCTAGTTAGCTTCCTACCAAGATCTACCAGCTGGCCAAGGCCTTGGTCCTCATTTGAGCATTTACATGCTTACAGAAGGAACAGTTTTGAAGTTACGCATTATAAACCACTGGGGTACATATGGTTTATTCACATTCAGATTTATGCACATTCCTGTCTTTTATCACCAGGATAGGTGTACTACATGGGGAAGAAGGTGCCTTCCAAATGTGGATCAGCAATCTGTGTGACCTGCACAGGGACGAGAAGGAAGCTGGCAATTACTACATGAACTGTGATGAGACTCTTGCACAGTTTTCAAGGTGAAATGAGATCAACTATCCTGACATATTCCAGGAATTAGCAAAATCTTTACATGGTTAAATAAAGATATCCAGACATGGCCAATGTCAGGTAGATTTTTGTTTGTGTGTTTGTTTTTTAAGTCAGATTTTTTGGTTGGTTTTTTTTTGTTGTTGTTGTGCCATCTCCTCCACCTCACAAGTAAAAGGACTCAGGATAAGCCACAGAAGACACACTGGACACTCTCGCTACATATTCTACATTTAAGATATACAGTTATGATGAAAAAAACCCGAAAATCTAATTCAGTATACCATTAACAGTCCAGCAATATCTACCTACTGGCATAACTGTGAATACACACACTCCTGTTTGAATGAAATCCTTCTTTCCCATAACATTTTCAAGAGGAAAGAAATCCCAATGAAAACCATCTATAAAAAGATTCTTACTCATTACCAACTACATTACAGACTCCTCTGCCAAGTGCCCCATTTCACTCATATTCACTGACTAAATTACAGAAAGCACTGAAATGTTTGAACAAGATAAGATTTTGGAGATGCAGGCTGTAGAACACCAATTTCAGGTTAGAAATGTACATCCAGCTGAATCTTGTTTAAAATATTTTTTTTAAAAAAACCTTTCTAAACAGGACTCTAGAAATGAGGAGATTGTACATAAGCAATTTGAAGAACAAGCTACATGGCACACAGAGGATTACATCAGAAATCCACAGGGAAAAAAACAGAAAGGATTTAATGCAAGACATAACCTACCATTTGGATACTTTTAATCCTCAATCTGTATAAAAGTTATCATCCAAATGGTGAAAAAATTATTTTAAAATCTCTTTTCTGGGGGTGAGGGGAGAGGTTTTAAAACATAGGTTCATACATGTAGATCCAAAGCTTAAAACTGTAACTTGAATTACAAAGAAACTATTTTATCAGTGCATACACACAAAAAGAAAGTGGTTTAAGTCTTCAATACTGATTTGCCCGTTAACTTCCTGTGAGTAGTCAATCTTAAATGCATGGAACTAAAGTCTTGGAAACTCCTGTAAACTCTACAGTAAATATCTGGAAAACTCAGTTTCTGGAGTCTTCTAAGAGCAGACCAAGCATCAATTAACAGTTATGTCCCACTTTTCTTAAATACTTCTACAGTGGGCTGGAAAACTTTTCTGCGAGAGAGCCACACAATCAATTACTTAGAACCCAGAAGCCTCTCTCAGTGGCTCATCCTGAACAGCCTTGACGAGACTGATCAAGACAACTAGAAAGTTTATCTTTAAATTAGGCTTGATCCAGATGCCTGACTTAAACTTGGGCACATAACAGGAACAGCATGAAGGAAGACACAACAGCTCTTGTTTTCCAAGTGGTCTGCCATCAATTCCCTCTAAACAGGTTCAAGGTCTTGGAGTTTTCTTTAAGGCACAGGCAGATAAAGTAAAAACACCCAAGCTGTTTGCTCAGTACCTGGTACTTCTCTCACTCACTGGATTATGGTGCAAATGTTCACTGCTTGACTGAGTACAGCAATCCTTCAGTGACAGACAGAGGAAACCCATCTAAACCGGACACTGGCAAAATCCTAAACATTCTCTGGGATTTATCTGAGGTTAAACACTTGATTTTCACAGATTTTGCAATCTATAAAAGACAACCTGCCAAGCCTACGAGCCGGGCAATAACAGCGCTGGCTTGTCAGATGTTCTTGGCTGATAAGAAGCATTGCTAGCACGAACCAGCACCCATACATCTCACCTCTTTGGTAATTCAACAGCAAGACGTTTGTCAAAAACACTGCTCTTCCTTAATGGTCAGCACTGATTCTTTACTGCTAATTAAGCCAAGTATAAAGACAAGGCTCTTTTCCAATCCCTGACATCTAATACCTCTGCAAAACAAAGAACATATTTAAGTTGGGACATCAATATTAAAATGAAACATGAAAAGTTTTGCTGGCAGCATTTACCATCCCTAAATCTCTGCAGATAACAAATCTCACCATACAAGTCAGTCTTCTCTACTATCAGCCTGCTCCTTCTCCCAGTACAGCTCAGCACTCTTCTCCCACAGTTTGGTGTACATATATTTACAGAAAAGCAAAAAGCTCTCACTTTTCTCCACTCTGAATACCCAGAGATGTCTCCCCAGTACTCTGCTTAAAGGAATGTTGCTGGATTTACATCAAAGTGGAGATCCACTTGAGTAACACTACTAAAAATGGACTTTTCTCAGCAGACAGAGCCTCTGTAATTCAGTTTTTGCCCACCCAGCTGGGGGCAATATGATACATCATAGCCAGTCAGTTGATAAGATTTAAGAACGTGCTTCTTAGAATTTAAGGGGACTTTCTATTTTACTTTCTGGAGCATTGAGCCTCATTTGTTGTGGTCAGCAGATACTGCTACAAAGCATGAACACCTAGTGATAAATGAAATTTAGTAGGCTTCAGATTCCTAGGGAAAAAAGTAAACAAAACAGAACTAATGTAATTTCTAAAAATAGAAAAATATCACATCTGTAAAGAAGTGCAACAGGGAAGGAGGCAGTACAAGGCTGTACTTAATAGTATCTTACTCAGCATTGCCACAGCCGACAACCAGCTTCGATTCCATGGAATAAGAATTATGCAGATGGTCACAGGCTGGATCAGGAAAGCAGCTGTTCTCCCCAGCACAACCCATCCAAAGGCAAGACACATTTTAACATCTGGATCTAGCTGAAAGTATCCACTTGCATCACTCCATGACTAATCCGCCTATAGCTTATAAGTGAAAGGGATTCAGATTCAGATGTTTGGTGAATAGGAGGCACATCCTTCACCCATCTGAAATAAAAAGCTGAAAACCCATCTGAGATATGAACCTTGCTCCCTTTGTAAACTGCTCTACGATCCCTTAAAAGGCTTTTTTAAAGCACATAAATAGCAAAAGACTGGACCAAGACTTGTTGAAAATGGTCAAATGATTGATAGAGTTGAAGAAAAAGCAGAGGCATTCAACTTTTTTTTTTTGTCTCAGTCTTTAATAATAAGACTTTGGGATGCCTGGTCTCCTAAGTCAGAGAACTACGACAGTGGGAACAGTGACTTTCCATTTGTGGACACCTAAATTGTAATGGACAAGGTATCAGGTGGATGTTCCTATCTGCATGGGGACAAGGTGTCAGGTGGATGTTCCTATGTGCATGGGGCTTAATGAGATTCATCCCAAAGTACTGAAGGGGTTACCGGATGTTATGGCAGGACACCTCTCTATCATCTACCAAATGTCTTGGGAGTCTGGGGAGATCCCTGCTGATGGGAAGCTGGCCACTGTCATTCCAGTTTACAGGAAGAGCATGAGGAAAGACCCAAGGAACTACAGACTTGTTAATCAAGCCTCAGTTCCTGGAAAAATCATGCAGATGATTATACTGCGAATTCTTGAAATAACGCAATCATCAAGCACAGTCAGCACAGGCTCACAAAGGGAAAGTTCTGAGCAACTACTTTGATATCCTTCTATGATAGGCTCACCCACCTACACCAGATGAAGAGAGGGCACTGGATATGTTTTTTCTGGATTTTTGTAAGGCTTTTGATGCTGTCCCTCACAGCATCCTTCTGGACCAAGCTGTCCAGCTGCAGGATGAGCAGGCTCATGGTGTTCTGGGTGAAGAACTGGCTGAACGACAGAGCTCAAAAGGTTGTTGTGAATGGGGCTATATCTGGCTGATGACCAGTCACTACTGGTGTTCCTCAGGGATCAGTTCTAGGGTAAGTTCTGTGAAATATATTTACCAATAATCTGAACGCAGGAGCTGAATCCAGATGCATCAAACTAAGAGGTGCTGTTGACTCTCTGGAGGGACAACAGGTCTTACAAAGGGATCTAGATGGACTGAAGCCAATGCTAGATACTGACCTAGGATGGGCACAACTATAGATTGAGAGAAGAGGGGCTGGAGAGTAGCCCTGTGGGAAGGGATCCAAGCAGTACAAGTGGGCAGCAGGCTGAATATAAGTCAGGGTGCCCTGGCAGCCAGAAGGGCAAACCGTATCCTGGGGCACATCAAACAGCACAATCAGCTGGACAAGAGAGGGGATTATCCTGCTTTATTCAGCACTGGTGCAGGTGCACCTGGAGTACGGTGTGCACTTCTGGGCCACATAATTTTAAAGAATGTTTAGGTACTCAAACGCACCCAGAAGAGAGCAATACATGGGGTGAAAGGGCTTGAAGAAATGTTCTGTGAGGAGCATCTGAGGACTTTGGGCTTGTCTAATTTGGAAGAAGGAAGCTGAGGGGTGATTTCATTGCTCTCTACAGCTTCCTGAGGAGGGGGAGTGGAGAGGGAAGTGCTGAGCTCTCCTTCCTGGTATCCAGTGATAGGACACATGGGAACAGTCAAAAACTGCAGAGAAGGTTTAGACTGGACATTAAAATAAATCTCTTTAGTGAGAGGGCAGTCAAACACTGCAACAGGCTTCCTAGAGAGGTAGTCAATGTCCCAAGCTTGTCAGTGTTTAAGAGGCGTTTGGACAATGTCCTTCACAACACACTTTAACTTTTGGTCAGCCCTGAATTAGCCAGAATGCTGGACTAGGCTGTTGCTGTAGGTCCCTTCCCACTGAAATATTCTATTCTTATCAACAGTTCTCTCTTATATGCACATAGTTAGGTATATATACAGATCTTACTGCAGTTTACTTCTCACTATTTAGAAAACGTTTCGTATCTACAAATAGCTTTCTAGATATATCTATTGATACATATCTTTCTATATATGCAAAACCTGTATAAAGGTTCAGTAGGACACAAACTGAAAGGCATTTGTGAAAAGTGGGGTTTTTTTCCCCAATTTGAAAGTCTCAAAAAGCATTTAAATTGTTTTTAGACAGATGTAGGTATCATACAGATTAATCATTAAAGAGCCACCATTTATAAAATTAAAACTCAATGGAATTAAACAGTGATTCCTTGCAGTTGACCTATGGGGTTCAAATGAGGACATTACTATGTAAAGGAATAAGAAGGGCAAGAAGGGAGGGAGAGAAATTAAACCATTTAATAGGTGAAACTTACATATTTAATTATTCCATTTTCTATTCTAGCTGGAGAGCTATTCTTGAAAGAGATTAGCATATTCTAGTATTAACTACACAGTTCAAGTTTATGCCAACTTCCCCAGGGTTTGGGTTTCCCCCCCCTCCTGGTTTTGAAGGGCCAGACAAGACAGGCAGTTTAGTTTGTTTCTTTTGGGTCTTTTTTTGTTACTAACATTTTTACTTATAAGCAGTTTTGCACGGATCTGTGACCTCAAATGTATTTCAATGTAGAAGAGCTTAGCAGTTTAGGAAGATCAAACAAATCACAGAAATCCAGAAGTATGTGAAATAAAGTCCACTTTTTCTTCCAAAAAGAAGGTTGAAGTGGCTTAAACCTATCATCCCTGCTGTTACCATGAGATTTTTATGGTTTTAATTAAGACCTGTTTTCATAAAACAGAATTATAAAACAACTTCTACTTCACTCTGTTTAATATGGGTAAGGAAGAGAAAAGTATGAGCTTCATTATACTAATCACATAACCTGTCTAGGTTATCTATTGTTTTAGCATCAGATTCTACACCAAGCAGTTAATAATAACTTAAGAGATCAGATTTGTCCGTTTTAAACATTTTCATAAATTCAATAAATCCTGTTCTTCTGATTACTTCAGTAGCATTTTCACAGCCACATTCAGTATTTTCTGCTGGGGGGAGGAGGCGATTGGCTGCCACAAATGCAGCAACTTAAAGTAATTTCCACAAAGAGATTTCAAAATCATGAAAAGCTCTTGTTTTGATAACCAAGTTGAAAATACCCTATATTTTTAATATACGCATACATTATTGTATGTATATACATCTCAGAACTCCCTTAACAATTCATAATAATTTGATTGCAGATATATCACCCTATTCTCTCAGTCTCTTGCCTGTGTCCCTTTCTCAGTCTTCCAATAGCCATGAAATAGCCATTTCAACTACATTTTCAAGTCCTGCTCCCTTTGTCTTTCTCTATTGAACATGTCGAAAACTACAAGCAATGTAGATTATTTTCAAGAATTAAATACAGATTTATACCACGTAAGCAGGAAAATATCTTGACTTTGGGGAAAGTCACCCAAGACTTAAATGTTTTGAAACGGCCGCAGCTGGTTGCTGAAAGCACGGGCCACCAAGAAACCTGTGGGTTGGGGGTTTTTGTTTTTTTTTTTCCATTGGGAGAGCAAAAGCAGTTCTCTTTAACACCACGTAGGCAGAAACAGAGGCACAGAAAGTATCACAGGAAAGGAAGCATGCCATGTCCCAAGGCAATAACATGCCTGCCCAGGCAGCAGCTGACAGCTCCAAAGCAACGTGTGGCTTACACTCAGGAATGGAAGCAACAAGGTATTTTGGTCATTACTGACCGCTCTGCTCTGGAAATGGAAGGAAGAGAGAAGGAAGAGAAGAGAATCTGGCACAGCTTCAAATCCACCTCTTCCCACCTCCATACAGGAAAGCAGAAACCACACAATGCTTTGGGGCTCCAGCTCCACTTCCCAGAGGATGGGACCAGAGCCACACATCTGTGACATTTCTTCCTCTTCCTCTCTGCATTTTAACAGCTGCTTTACGCTGGCAAGACAGCAGTAGAGGAACAAACTATTACCAAAGATTGAGGCTCCACTAAAAGTCTGAGAACTGCTGATATTCCACGTGTTAAGCTGACACAAGCACATGCGCTGTAGATGTGTGGAAGCCAGCAAAGAAAGTGATGCCAGACTGAGAACTCAATGCCTTATCAAATACATACTCTCCCACCGCAAGCGACCTTGGTTTCACGTGCTCATGTAGCTTTTCACCACTGACCTCTGGGACCAAAATGTGGTGAGATGGTATGAGCAGCACAATCACCCAAGCTGACCACTCATGTTACTACCAGTTACAAAACTCCTGACAAACTCTGCATCGAGTACAATGAACTAAAACAGGTCATCTAAGATGGCACGGAACCTTGGATGGAGGTCTGGGGCTTTTTTTTTTTTTGGTCTGGTTTTGGGGTGGCATTTTGGGGGTTTTTTTGGGGGGGGAGAGGGAGGCAGCGGTGGGGTGTTGGATTTTTCAGGTGCATTTTTAAAGCCATCTTTATGGGTAGCCACTTAAAGTGTCACCTGATCCCACATAATACAACTTTCCTTTTAGCACAGTACAGACGCACAGTTTCTTATTTTAACAACTCTTGTTACAGATTACCATAGGAATTCCACCTTTTTTAAAAAAGGCATTATTGTCCTCAACACTTATGATCCTGTGTTTTCTACTTACAGGCTGCAGAAATAACGGTACCTTTTATTAATTAGCAGAATAAACTAGCAGTTCCATAACCTACTGGCAACGCACTTCCTGTCTCACCAATTTTACTCCTCCCACACAAGTCTACATTAGACAAACCAAATTACTTTGGCCTAGGTTTCATTAATTATTTTTTCCCTCCTCTTTCAACATACATGAAAGATCTCAGAGGTGCAGACACTCAGTAAGTTACAAACTTTGCTACCCTCGCATGTTTGGGACATTCACGCTAATGGAAATGCAAAGCTGGTATTTAACTATGCCCAAGTTTCACTAGTCAACTAACTACATCCTTGATATCTTCCCCCTTCCTCCACTTTTCTCAACTCAAGACTTGCAGAAAGGGAGATTTAACCATGCTGCTGGCATACATAGAAGAAAATGCAAGGGAACAAAGCCTTACACTTGTCTCGTTTTCAAGCATAACAATAGCACAGAGATGACCTGCCCTTGAGAAAGGCTTTTGTTTATGAGTAGTTTATTATCAGATTAATATATAAATTACAAGCCCATGTTCAAGTACCTAAAAATAATCAAATAATCATGAGGAAGAAGCAGGCAGTCATGAAGAAAGGTCATTTCCCAATTATAAGCTAGTTACAATACCTGGTATCCACACAATAATTTTTGCACCCACATGGCCCACTAGAAGACTGAAGTTTAAGATTTTACTTGGATCAAGACAGCTTTCTAGATATAAACTTACTGCTAAAACAACAGTGATATCATCCCCTAAACAAAGAAAAAAAGCCAAAAGCAGACTAAGAATTCTAACCACACACCAGGACCAATCCTCCACTGGTACTGTTCCACTGTGCTTTTCAGGTAACTAGATCAGTGGCTTTGTGAAAAAAAAAAAAAGAAAGAAAAAGAAAAAAGAAAAAAACCCAAACAAACAAAAAAAAGCCCAAATGCAACCACTTTAGTTTACAGAGTTAAGTGCAATTTTAATCTCATACTCTGCATCTGATCCCTTTTTTTCTGCTTTTATTCCAGTAATTGACAACTAGTAATGGACTTCTTAATTTGAGTAGTAACAAAAACTTTATTGCATAAAGTTTTGGGCAACAGGTCAATGGGTTTTCAGGTGCTTGCAGGACTATTTTCCCCTACCAGCTTCCTGCTCTTTGAAAACTGAACCTGCCCAAAGGAGAATTAGGACTTACTATTGGGAAGTTTGAACCCAAATCTAGTTACACAGAGCGATACTGCATGGGCCACGGGAACACACACAACACCTATTCCATTAATACAAGACTTCTCCCCCCATAGCACAACCCTCCTTTCCCTCTAGAGGGATTATGGCACCTTTTTTTAATGAAGCCCAGTAAACTAAGACACAGCTAAGTATGCTTAAACTAAAACTAAACTTTCCAAGTTCATGTACAATCACAATAGAGCTGATAAACACTCCTCTACTACATTATAGTTCTTTATTAAAGAGTAAGCACACATAACATCGATCTTGTACCAGAAGCGCTTGTGAAGAAGTAAGAAGCAAAATAAAAAAGGATTAGCCAGAACTCAAAAAAAAAAAAAAAAGCCTATCAGTACACAGAAGAGGCATGTTTTCAGATTTCATGCCCCTTTGCAACCTACATTCTTTGCTCTCTCATTCTGTAGAACAAGGAAACGCTGCTTTAACGGCTGGAATCAATACCATGCTATCAACAGTAAACAATTTTCATCCCCAAGCACAACCAGCTCTAAAGCAATTTATTTGTGCCTTATGACCAAATGATATTAAAAATAAAGAGTACATAAGAACTATGACTAGATCAGCTGAGTGCTTTACAAAGCCTCTTCTTTGATAGTAAGAGCCTATCTGGCAGAAACTACTCATCAATAAAGAAGTGAACTTCACTTTCTCCTAAGTCTTTAGAGTATCAGTGTCTGTTCCTGGACAAAATTGCTATAAATCCCCATCTTACACAAAATAGCTAAGATGTATCATTGTTTGTTTGAAGGTGAAGGGGAGAACAACACCTGCAGCTACTGCATCCTTATGGGTCAGCTGTTCCATACGTCACATTCTTTTCTATTCAGAATAACCAGAAGATGTTTCAAGCCTACAGAAAAACATAATACCAGAGCCTCCCGCTTCAGCCAGTTTTATTCTTCTTTCAAATCCCAATAAAAATTCAATTTAAATCAGCAAGTCCTGCATGCTTTGAAGCACAAAAGAAGATCAAAAATTCATTACGCACCTGCAGAAAACAAGCAAAAAAAAGCGTGGAAGGAGCATTTTATAGAACACCAGTAATATCATGCAAGTTAACTAATCAACATCGGAATTCAATTATTTCCACAGTTTTATCTTTCCCTATGGTTACATTTAATATAATATTTTGTTCAAAGTGGATTTAGAACAATCAAAAAAACACTTCTGACAAAAGAATACTCCTCCTTCAAACTCTGTATTTCAGACAAGCTTTTGTTTCAAGGTTTTCTTCACATACTTTAGTTCTAAAATACTAGGCTGAACAACAGAATACAATAACTTCCAATAACTCTCAGTTGAATTCACTGGTTTTATTTCTCTATATTCAACACCCATACTTCCTACCCTCACAGGTACATCTCCCTAACGTTTCCCATTCAGTGGTAAACCACATGATTTTTGTCCCTTCTTGTGCTATCCATGTAATTGAATGAATTTCTTGGGCAGGTCTTGCCAGACTAACCTGATCGCCTTCTATGACAAAGTGACCCACCTGCTGGATGAGGGAAAGGCTGTGGATGTGGTCTTCCTGGACTTCAGCAAAGCCTTTGACACAGTTTCTCACAGCATTCTGCTTGAGAAACTGTCAGCCTCTGGGCTGGACAGGCGCACACTCTCCTGGGTGGAAAACTGGTTGGATGGCCGGGCCCAGAGAGTGGTGGTAAATGGTGTGAAATCCAGCTGGAGGCCAGTGACAAGTGGGGTTCCCCAGGGCTCAGTGCTGGGTCCAGCCCTGTTCAATGTCTTCATCAATGATCTGGATGAAGGCATCGAGTGCACCCTGAGCAAGTTTGCGGACGACACTAAGCTGGGTGGAAGTGTCGATCTGCTGGAGGGTCGGGAGGCTCTGCAAAGGGATCTGAACAGGCTGGACCGCTGGGCAGAGTCCAATGCCATGAGGTTTAACAAGGCCAAATGCCGGGTCCTGCACTTGGGGCACAACAACCCTATGCAGTGCTACAGACTGGGAGAAGTCTGTCTAGAAAGCTGCCTGGAGGAGAGGGACCTGGGGGTGTTGGTTGACAGCCGACTGAATATGAGCCAGCAGTGTGCCCAGGTGGCCAAGAAGGCCAATGGCATCTTGGCTTGTATCAGAAACGGCGTGACCAGCAGGTCCAGGGAGGTTATCCTCCCTCTGTACTCGGCACTGGTGAGACCGCTCCTCGAATCCTGTGTTCAGTTCTGGGCCCCTCACCACAAGAAGGATGTGGAGGCTCTGGAGCGAGTCCAGAGAAGAGCAACAAGGCTGGTGAAGGAGCTGGAGAACAGGCCTTATGAGGAGCGGCTAAGAGAGCTGGGGTTGTTTATCCTGGAGAAGAGGAGGCTGAGGGGTGACCTCATTGCTCTCTATAACTACCTGAAAGGAGGGTGCTGGCCTCTTCTTCCAAGTGACAGGGGACAGGACAAGAGGGAATGGCCTCAAGCTCCGCCAGGGGAGGTTTAGGCTAGACGTTAGGAAAAAATTCTTTACAGAAAGGGTCATTGGGCACTGGAACAGGCTGCCCAGGGAGGTGGTTGAGTCACCTTCCCTGGAGGTGTTTAAGGCACGGGTGGACGAGGTGCTGAGGGATATGGTTTAGTGTTTGGTAGGAACGGTTGGACTCGGTGATCCGGTGGGTCTCTTCCAACCTGGTTATTCTGTGATTCTGTGGGTACGTAGGACTGTTCTATGCTGCCTTTATTGCTCTGTAACAAGGCATAAAAAAGTTATCTCTGACCAACAAATCAAAGCTGTTCACTGTTTAGACAGTCATCCCTTAGATTCATTGAACTTCCTTCAATTTATTTTCTAACGTGTCACATTCAAAGGCATCAACAGCCATAATTGTATCAAGATGAACAAGAGCAGACATACCCAAACTACAGATTTATAGCCCTGAGTCTTAAAGCTAGTGTCACAATTACCATAGGCATAAAATGAAGCCTTATTTATATCTGAACCTCAACATTTAAGTTTAGCTTCAAAAAACTTCAAAAACTTATTACAGGCTGCCTGTGTACTTTTCTGGAGCCCACTAACTTGGCTGAGGGAAACTCTTGCTAAGCTGTGATTAGCATTTAGCAGCCTAAGGGCTAACTGTGCTTGTTGTTTCAACCTTGACAACGAACTGTAAGGGCACACCATTAAATTTAAGCCTCCAAAAGCATTTAACATTTGGTTCTGCTGAAAATACAGTTTTACTACATGTTTTGAAAATAAAAATCACTTTTTCCTCTTTCAGAAATCCATGATGATGCCAGACATATGCTTGTTTTCCAAACAACAACTGTTTAAAAGGAAGAATACCCTTTCTGATGTTCTTGCCAAAAATAACATTCTGTGGTTTCAGGAAATCTGATAGTAGGCAGTTCACTCCAATGAATGAAGAAGGGTTTACATTTCATGTCTTGCATCTACCTCACTCCATTTTAAGTTTCTTTGGAGATGACTGTGGCAGTGGGAAGGGTTTCTGTTGTGGTTTGTTTTTTGGTTTGGGGTTTTCTAATATCTCCAAGCATTTCAGTCAATAAAAAAAAAAAAATAAAATAAATAAAACAAAGAAAGGAAATAAAAAAGGCATCTGTGGGTTTTACCAGAAATTACATGAAGAAGTTCATCACAACACATTTCTTTCTTAAGAGGAATATTAGGATATGAAAGGGGGAGTTTGAAAGGGAAGTAAGACTTCAGAAGTGCATACTAAAGAGTTTGCAGCAGGAGGAAGTGGAACAGAAAATCCAAATGAGGAAGTAGCATGCAACAAAGAACATTAATAGCTTCATCTTAAAATGTAGGACAGGGAGAGAAGGAGATGGATTTGGGGTTTCAACTGCTGTTGTCATGGGCAGTGAAAATAGTACCTGCTCACTAAAGGTGGTTATTTCACTGCTTCCTCAATAGTCTCAGATTAAGAGATAGAAATGGTAACAAAAATGTGCAAACTGAAATATATATTGTGTAAGACTACTATTTCTGTACATTTCAGAAAGCTAGTTTTAAGGGTTCAAACTGCTGCAATATTTGACTTTGTCCTCCATTCATTTTTCTGGACATCAATTAATGACTCACAGAAATAGTAAATTGCTGTAGTCTGAAACATCTAAGACAACAGAAGTTCTGGACCTTTCCCCAATCATGGAATTACCGCTTCCCAACAGTTTTTGCAAACAGTAATAAATCACATTGAACAAAACCTTGCCATCACTCTAAGACACAGAAATTCCTGAAGGTTGCTAAACCTTCTCCAACAACAAGCCAACTAGTCAGAGGACACTTCAGCCAGCTAAGTGAGCAGGAAGAGGATTATCTCCTACACAACAGCAAGCTGCAGACCCATGCAAGAGGCTCTTGGAGCTGTTAGTATGGCAACCAGGACATCATCACTACAAAGTATGTGCCTTCTCCAGCAGAACAGCAAATATTTTAGAAAAATAAAATAAGGTCAGAATTTCCATGATCTTACAGTAGTATTTAAGATGCAGCTTTTCAGGCTAATAAAAATCCTTACAGTTAAGAACCCAACTGCTTACTAGCCCACCAACAACAAAGCTTTTCCTGTCATTAGCAGTGCAAATCAGCACCAAAATGCAGCAACTAGACACAAAGACCCATCTTTGCAGCATTATTAGTTTGAGCTATAACTAGGCGTTGCTCCTAATCTTATCTACATGCTGAACTACCCACCCTGAATCAACGGATGCTTGGAATTTCAAGATAGTCTACAGCAGTGTAAGCAGTGTTTGATGGCAGAGGCAAATATTAGAATCACTACATTTCATCCCAGGGCTGGAAGGCTATACAGCAGCACATTCTCAGACACTCCTCTTGAAGGCATTTGTACCTCATCGCTTCAACATTCAGGTACTTCACACTCACCACGCACAAGCTCTTCAACTCTTTACTTGCTATAAATATTAAGTGATCGCTACAGTGAAGACGTATAAGACCATTTACTGAGTGGAGAGCTTCAAGAGAAGCAAGCTGACAGCTGACTGAGACAGGATCCTCCCCTCATCTAGAAAAAAAATGAAGCTGTTGAAATGTCAGGTTTTGATTCTTTGTGCCAAAAGGAGGGTAGATAAACAGTATGTGGCTTGCACATCTGCTTGCTCAGCACAGACTGACAAATACCCACCTCCTGCTCCACAATTCAGATACCCTGAAACCGTAACCAAACCATGTGTGTAACTGTACCAAGGCATCCTCTTTAAGCATGACTCAAGTCATGCTCATGACTCAGCCACACTCCAGCTCCTGATTTGGCATGCAGAGGTCAGAATGAATTTCAATATTCAAGCGGTGTGCAAAAATACAGTAATATGTACAACAGCATCTTCAAATTCAGCATAAAAATCAAACAGACTTCATTTGAAGTGATGTATTGTCTCCTCCATGATTGCAGCTGTTTAAGTATTCAAAGCTGCTGCCAAGTTTTATAAAGAAAAACAGTACTTTCCCAGGAAATAACTGTACAATAAACCTGTGCTGATACAAGTTCCCGAGAATTTCAACTTTCTACAGAAAACTCAGCAAGCTTTAAGTGCTGTAGAAGAAAGAACTAAAAAGCCACATTTCTACTAAAGCCCCCCTTCTAATTCAGAAGTTCAAAGTCCTCATTTTTTCATTCACATGTAATGAAGCAGAAGAACTTCTCAAAGAAGTGTTTCCAAAAGCTGCTTGAAGTTTCAAAAATCAAACAAGCTTCCCAGGCCTTGCCTTGTAAAATGCTAGTTCCCACAGCTGCCTGTTGCCCTGTTAGGACAAAACCAAGCCCACGGCAGATGAATGGGTTTCCACAGCATCATGAATACCTTTTCTACTACAGGATTTCAAAACAAACATCAATAAATCAATTTCAACATTAACATGTTTTGATATATTGTGCCTGTCAGCCATTACACACACAAGCTCTCCAAGTATTACTTGTTACGGGTAAAGTGGTTGCCACTACAAAGATGCACAAGAAACATGGGATCCATCAGCTGAAGAAGTAAGGTCTCTGGCCTCAGGAAAGTATGCGTCCTAGCACCATTTAATTTTACAAGTCACAAGAATGCAGAAAACTATCTGTTTACAACTTTACCAACCTTTTTTTACTGAGTGAGTTATGAATCCAAGAGTTATACACTGCTTATTTGCTCTAACGCATCTGTTCGTTCAGGTACACAACAGTGACTCCAACACCACTGTCCTTACCCTAAAGGATATCAGAAGTACGAAAGACAGGTTAGCCCTTTCTAACCTTCAAAAGGAAGTTACTGCAACAAGAACAGCAGTGCTAGGCTGCAAGGAAAAGCTGCTGAAGAGGAAGGAGAGGGTAACAGCTGCTGCATACATCAGCTGTAACTGCATACATTAACTATAAACCCTCAAACAAGGGAATACTCAAACTCTGCTGGCCGTTACAGTCATCAAAACTGGAACAAATTTGATCCCTGGATTCAATTTGAACCCCAGCCCCTACTAACATCTCTATCAACAGCATCACGCTCAGCAGCATGTGACAAGCAATAACTACTTAACCAGTCCGGTTTATACAACCTTCTCCACCCTTAAATATGGCAGAACTCCAGTAACTCCCCAACTTACACTCATTGTCCTCTACACACAGACTCAATATTATGTTCTCTTGACACTGGCAACTAGACTTGAATAAAATATTTTTATGGGATTATACACTCTTTGCAGTGTTCACTGATGAAGTGCTTTTTTCACTTTTAGATTTTATTAATATATCAACAACAGAAAGAAATGGTTTTGTACACATCTTCTAAATGGCAAGTAAAAGTCCTCTAAAGCTTCTAAAATACTATTAAGTTCTATCTTTCATGTTACCATAGAATAATGAAATATCCTGAGTTGAGAATAGCAAGCTAAGTACAAGTGACTACCTAAAATGTGGTAACTAGATACCAAAGATTAGTAACTGATTTCTACAAGAAATGGCAACAATATTGCCATTGAAAGAGTACTTAAGTCTAGTCACAGAAACATAGCGTATCCCAAGTTGGAAGGGAGCCATGAGGATCACCAAGCCCCAACTCCTGACTCCATACAGGGCAGCTCTATTGTTAAACCAGATACTCAAGAGCATTGTCTGAACACCTGTTGAACCCTGACTAGCTTGGAGCCACAACCACTTCCTTGCAGAGCATGTTCCAGTGTTTGACCATCTTCTCAGTTCAAAGCTTTTTCCTAATATCCAATCTGAACATACCCTGGCACAGCTTTAAGCCAACCCCTTGTGCTCTATCAGCAAACACCAGGAAGACCAGCACATCGTTTTCTTCTCCCCTTCATGAGGAATTTGTAGACAACGATAAGTTTACCCCTTGTATCCTCTTTCCAAGCTGAACAAACGTAGTATTCTCAACTGTTCCTCACAAGTCATATACTCTAGTTCTTTCACCACCTTTATTGTCCTCCTTTATACACAGGCAGATATTTTTGTATCCTTCTTATAATGCTTATATTGTGGAGCCCAAAACTGATGGTATATTTTATTCCATCAACGATCTCAGTCTTCATAATACACCAACACGCTAAGAATATTAAGCGGGCTCCATAAGACATGAAGAAAGCACTCTTACTTAATCCAAAATACTACTGTATGCTTAGATCCAACTAATTACCCAGTAACCTAAAGGACAAGATGCTGAAGAACATAGATATCACCAGAAGCAGCAAATTATGTTATTCCAACAAAATATAACAGCACCCCAATTACCTAACAACCAGACAAATGTGCTCCCTGAATGAGGAATCTCTAACCTATTAATGATTAACTGTAAGACAGTAAGTGCTCAGTATTAAAATACATGCCCTTACAAAATTAGGTTTTCCACTCTGGCAACCCAACAAGAAAATACATGCAGCACCCTTTCAGCACAGCCATCCAAACAAAGCACTTCAACTCGACAAGATGGAGTAGACTCTACACCTTATTAGCACAGTCCCAGGCCAAACAGCACCTCATTTTAGCTGTTCAAACAGCTTAAATACATGTAGAACAGTTACACGTGCTCGTAGATAAGCCACACACCTGAAAATAGGACAAGATTACCTTGGAAAGGCTGAAGGAAGAAGAGTTTCCAAGAAACTCTCAAAGAAAAAAAGTTAGAAAAGGCTGAATGACAGCAAAGTCATTCTTTTCTTAAAAGTATCAACTAACAGACTGATGTAAAATCTCTTCTAAAAAGCTGGAGATTGTTTCCTCAATCTCACTTAGATTATGCATTAAACAGCATTTACACTATTTATAATCTAAGTTTTCCTCCCAATTTAAGTTCTATCAGCATTAGAAGGCTGACAGAGAACTTGAGAATCACCATAATATATACAGAACTGTACAGCAAGTGCATATTCAGATACCAAAAACACTGTGCAAAAACACATTAATGCATGGTCACAACAGCCAAACCAACCTTAACAATGCTTTTACACCAGCACAGGAGGAAACAACCACCGCACAAGCCTCCAAAAAGTCTCTCCCGTTAAAACTTAAATGGGATAAATATTTTTCATCAGTGTGAACTTATCTGTGTGTAGCACAATGATCAATGCTTGATAAAGTTTTACCACAGGCAATTATACTATAGCTTCTGTATTGGGTAGATGTGCAATAAAAGCTCAGGCCAATGAAACAGTGAAATAAAGACTTGATTTCTGGAACTAGAAAGAAAACAAGCCAGGCTGTAATTCTGCACACATTTGAAAATATCATTTTTTCTTGTACTGAAGAAAAATACATTTAAGTCAACCTAAAATTCTGGTTTTGACAGATTAATGGAAGTTACAACTGCCTTAAAATAGGCTACTTCTCTCAATATCAACTACGATGACTGTAAAATATGAACTCTGAACACATTAAAATTACCACTGATATATATACGTACTTTACCCATCATTTACCAGCATTTTAAAGGTTGCATCATATTCTGAAGACTATTATAAAACCTAATTATCTACAGAAGGCAAGATTAATTCAAAAACTAAAACAAAAAAAAAAAATCTGTGTGCCAGCCATGTCCAAGACATTTATTTTAGTTATTATGTTCGCTGATGCTTTGCTATCTCTCTAACTAAGCACTCAATAGTCTGTGTCAGTTCTTTCCAGTACTTCTTACCAAAGCACTCTTGCAAGAAGGTTTGCAATCACGAATGCTTTGAAGAAAACCTACACATTAAGTATAATCTGTTTGACAGCATACAGATGATGGAGAAATATTTTGCTTTAATGTCTTTTGGTTTAGACTGACATCTGTGTTTAAAACAAACACAATCAAGTTCAACCTGAACAATGCTCAATTTTCCTGCTTTTAAAATTTGTATTTTACAACACAAAAGATGATTGACTCAGAGTTGAAGCATGCATTTGAGTGGCACAAGTACAGCAAATATTAAAAAAGATATTAAATAAATTTGGCATAAAGATGTTCTGCGCTTAGTAGAAACACACGTCGTTCCCTATTGATGTATTTGGCTACTAAATCTCTATAAGAATAAAGAGATCATATTTGTAACCAACAGGTAGGGAGTAGCTCCAAGAATCTTGAAAAAGATTAACTATAACTCTGCTAAACACAGAGGTCTATCCAAAAAAATTTGAACACACACAGTGATCGATTCTAGATCTAGAAAACATCATTAGTTCACTGGCAGAATATTGCAGTATGTGAGACAGGAAATGTGTTTAAATTCAGAACACGAATGAATGTCTAACACAACTTTGGATTTGTTTTTTAAAGAAAACAAGAAAGCAAATCCAAATAATGCTGACCATATAAGCAAGCCTTCAACAAAAATTGTCCAGCTATCTGATCTGCCAAAAATAAAGAAAGCAAACAAGATAAGCTCTTAATTTGCAGCCTAAATGAACACAAAGACTTTCTTTTTGATCTCCAGGTGTTTCTACAGTCCAAGTTCTTAATTTCTTCCCAAGCATTTTGTTTCCCTTTTTGCAAGAGGAGAAAGAAATGACATCTATCAGCAGCTAAAATATTTCAGTTATCCGAGTTTAAGATGGGTGAAAAGCATCAGCACCTTTTCAGTTAAAAAACACACCCCAGTGCAATATTTTAACAGCTTTTACAGCTGGCCAGCTTCTGAACAGTTAGATCTGAATAACTGTAAGTGTGAAGGAAATTGCTAACGGGTTAAACAAAAAAAAATCAGGTGTAACTTTAGAGGTAATAACAAAAATATCCTGAAGGCAAACCAAGTTCTCAGAAGAGAATGTAAGTGCTACAGCTGTTCAGCTACAGAGCTAAGGTTCAAGATGCCTCAAATTAATTTTCAGTGAAGTTGCCAATTTTCTTACACTACGGATATTCTCCATGTGAATCTTCCATACAGAGAAGTTAATACTCATCCTCTACCTCTTCACCTGTTCTTTGAAGAGAATAAGCAGTTACAGTCTGTGACCCACAGTACTGCTTGTACAAGGGGATTCCAAAGGCTACCTACAGTTGTATATTATTAATACTGTAAGGCACATTTGTAACCTGATCCTATTAATGATCTTCGTATACAGAATGGCTTTAAGATTAGAGAACTAAGAACTGAGCCCAATAAAAACAACTTCTTCCCATCAGTACTGCAAATTAGTATATCTCTGCTATTGATGGAATTAACAAAACATATTATCATAACCCCACTGGACACACATTGCCTGGTTAACAGCTTACACTAGTAGTACAATTCACCTGACACACAGCCTGGAGCTCAATAGCCTGTGCAAACAAAAATAAAATAAAAAGAAAATACAGTAAAAAACACAGGTAAAAAAAAACCCCAAAATTTATTTAGAGCCACACATGAATCAGGATAGCAATACATCACGTCACAACGTCTCATCAGACCTTATCTGGAGTATTGTGTCCTGGTCTGGAATCGTCAACATAAGAAGGATTGAGCTATTCGAACAGGTCCAGAGGAGGCTACAAAGATGATGAGAGGGCTGGAGCACCTCCCATATGAGGACAGGCTGAGAGAGTTGGGGTTGTTCAGCCTGGAGAAGAGAAGGCTCTGAGGAGATCTTACAATGACCTTCCAGTAACTGAAGGGGCTACAAGAAAGCTGGGGAGGGACTGTTCACAAAGGCTTGTAATGATAGGACATAGGGCAATAGGTATAAACTGGAGAGGAGCAGATTTAGACTAGACATAACAAAGAGTTTCTTCACCATGAAAGTCATCAGACACTGGCACAGGGTTGCCCAGGGAAGCTGTGTTCGTCCCATCCCCGGAGGTGTTCAAGGCCAGGTTGGATGGGGCCTAGGGCAGCCTGATCTAGTGGGAGGTGTCCCTGCCAACCACAGAGGGGTTGGAACTGGATGATCTTCAAGGTTCCTTCCAATCCAAACTATACCATGACTCTATGAATTGAAAAGGCTCAAAAGTGCTGAATTATACAACCTATATTGGACTCAAGCTCAGTTACAAGACCACATCAAGTACAGGCCAACTAAAGACAGACATAGAAGACCAAACTGCAATTAACTGCAACATTTGTTGCTCATTCCTCACTAAAGGCAGTCAGGAGAGCTCTGGAAGAGGTGCCAAAGGAGGGCCTGAAAGAACAACGAGTACACCAAGATCTAACTGTCCATGGAGGAAGTTTAATCAAAAAGGGAAGGCTTTCCAAGCCATGTGTGCTAATTCACTGTCCAGGTGACAGCAATACAGTGACTTAAACACTCAGCTACCATCAGCCTTTATGGAATTCTTCACCAAAGTATCTGCTCTAGTTTGGCTTGGTTTTTTAGGAATACTGTCCTGCTGATCATTGTATATAATAGGAACATTATTTTGAAGTTTCATATCTGCCACACAATGGCTTTTATTCCTCTTTTCTCCACACAGTAACATTGCCTGCAGACACTATTATTCTTGTTTCAGAAAAATATATGGCATGTACCTTCTTACTGAAGAAGAAAGTAAACAAACCTGGTAAAGTAGTCACACCAAAGAGCAGCTGGTCTGCAAGAAGTTTATATTACTACTCCTAAAACCATAATCCTTTGAGGCATGCTGTACAGACAAGATATATACTGAAAAACAAAGCAGGTTTATGCTGCTATTAACTATAAGATGTCATATGTGTTGTACCATATAAATCAAACATGAAGCCTCAATAACTTACTGCTGTTATGAAAGTCCCTTTTTAAAACACAAGCAATTCTATTCCTGACATACAAGGTCGTCTTTTATTATTTCCATGGACAAATGGGAGGATTATCAAAGACCATACAATTTCAAGAACTACTGTGTATAATCAAGACTATTGTTTTAGTATCTATGCGATTAAAACAATGTTTTCTATTTTTTCTTTATTTGAAGAAAGCTGCCATAGAAAAAGGGGGGAAAAAAGAAGGCTGGCTCAATTATATATTATTTCATGTATAACAAAATCTCTGTTTTCACCACCTAATAACTACATTCACACTACTGCTAGCAATGCAAACACATAAATAATCTTCCAGCAAGCAACGGAAAAAGTTTGCTTTGCACAACTCATCCCAAAAATTCAGCTGGAAATAAACTGAGCTCCCACATTGCTCAAGGGGAAGATGGTCTGTCTGGTCTCAGTCTCCACTAAAGAGCTGCAGATAAAACATTCTTCATACAGGACTTTCTAAAAAAGCCACATTCTTTCTGAGTAAGAGAGATGCAGGACCTTTATTTTGGTGTAGGCAGATAACTGTCCCTCCATCTCAGTGTATTTTGGTTCTGATAAGAACTTAAAGGCAACAGTAAACTGTAACTGAACATAACACCTACCAAAACTCAGTTCCATGGCTCAAACACAGAGCTTAATCTTCAATCTTTAAGTCTGCAGGCATTGTAACTTGTAACTTTAACAGGTTTCCAACTGTATAAGTCTACATAATTATTCCATATCATGTCAACCTCCACATATTAGAGGCCACACAACTTCGCATCTGAGCTACAGATTGCTGTAGCATTGGAGAGCATGCTGGAGAGTGGGAACTGCAGCTTTATTCCATTACTTCATTCTCTTATTCAAGCCCACAGACTATTAGCTACACAGTATCGGACAGAGTCAAAACAACAGTCTGTCTCTTATAAACGTTAATACTTTTTGATTCCCCATATAAAGCTTTAAAAAGAAAGAAGGAGGGGAAAAAAAAAAAAAGCAAAGCCAGTCTTGAATGATACCCAAGGCAAAACAACCTCCCCCTCCTCGCCCTCAGATTTCAAGTCTCTTGAAGTTCCTGGCTGCTTCCATAATTTGCTCCCATCTTTTTCTAATAGGAATACTTTCCCCTCATTTGCTGTAGTTTACAAAAGAGGCACAAAGAACCGCAGCTAGACAGCTTTTTCCTATTCCTGCACAAACAGCGTGCAAACTAAACCATTTGTGCTTTGAAGTTTGGTGGCTTTTTTCCTTTCTTTCTATCAGGGAATCTCACAACTGCATCCAATAACCCATCGCTCAAGCACTGGCCCCACTCCACAGGCTGTCGCTCAGCCTAGAACCACCAGTCCTTCTGCTGTTATCTGCAGAGATTGCTGAACTATATCGGAAAAGAGAGAAGACTTCAAGAAAGCACTTCTTAACCACTCTTTGGATAGTGTTAGACATTCAACAGCTGCAATAAATCCCTGGCTTGCACTCCCAGCCACGCATTCACTTCATAACTTGGGGGGGGGGGGGGGGGAAGCAATTAAGGTGGAAAAAACAAACGCGAGGCGGGGAGTTTTAAAAGTTCCTAAGCTGGCAAGGAATCCTAGCACCTTCCAAAAGAAAAGATGATGATTTTTAAGGACTTGAAGGCGGCTGGACAGCAAGAAAGACCGGTTGGTGGCACGAGTGGGGAATAAACACGCGGTTCTCGGGGCTGGGAGACCCGTTCCCGGTCGACCGGTCGGAGCATTCGCTCCGACCGGTCGACCGGGAACGGGTCTCCCAGCCCCGAGAACCGCAAGTTTGGGGTCCTGGTCCCCCCAGTTTCCCCCTGAGACCGAGAAGGGGGTGGAAGCAGCGCGCCCCGCAGCTCTAGGGGCTGGCAGAGGGGCTCGAAACAAAGCCCCCCGCCCCCCCCGCGCTGGAGGAGAAGCGACCCCACCGCTTCTGCTCGGGGAACGGCGCCGCCGCCGCCCGGAGGCGGCGAAGAAGCGGCTGGGTCCCCTCCCTTCGCGTCCCCTCAGGCCCCGCACCCACCTAGCGCCGCGCTTCGTCCCATCCCGCGACGCCGCCGCCACAGTCGCCGATCGCGGGCTAAAGCCGCCTCAAGCCCCGCCCTTTTTGCCATTAAGCCCCGCCCCTTCGCGCTAAGCCCCGCCTCTCGTCGCCTATTTTGGGCAGCGCCGAGGGGGCGGGGCACAGACCGACCAATGGGAGCCGGCGCTTGGCCGCACGCCTCGTTGATTGACGTGAGCGCCGACCAATCAGAGCGAGAGGAGCGCGCGGGGGGGAGCTGTCAATCAGCGCCTCCTCCACCCCACAAGCTCCCAACGCCCCCCACACACACACCAAGTCCCCTCGTTCCCCTCAATCCGTGAGGGCCGCCTCGGGGCTCCTGCGGCCCCGCCGCGACCCCTTTTACCCCCGTTCCTGGCTTCCACGAGCCTCCGCCACCTTCCCTCGCCCTTGTGACCCAGTTCCGCGCCCGGGGGTCCTGCAGGCTGCTCTGTGAGCGCGGCAGCTGCTGCCCCAGCCCTGACAATGCCCCTTCCCGGCTCCGCTCGGGGTTTGGTCCTTTGTGGTTAAGCCCTGTGACCGGGTCTTTTGTTGCCTGCTGCAAAGCCTTTAGAAAGAAAAAAAAAAAAATAAGTCGAACTTTTTATCATGTGAATGAGATTTTAGGGAGGTGGAATAATCACCGAGCGAACTGCCTGGGGCAGTTCAATAAATAATTGCAGCTGAAAGCAGAGGGTATTGAACGCCATCTCCAGTCAATCATCTTTGGCAGCTGAAAGTTTCCTGCTGCCTGACGAGGAGCTGGACGTGAGCCGGCAATGTGCGCTCGCAGCCCAGAAGGCCGAACTGTATCCTGGGCTGCATCAAAAGAAGCGCATCCAGCAGGTCAAGGGAAGTGGTTCTGCCCCTCTATTCCTCTCTTTTGAGACCTCACCTGGAGTATTTTGGCCAGTCCTGGAATCCTCAACATAAGAAGGATGTGCAGCTGTTGGAACGGGTCCAGAGGAGGGATACAAGGATGATCCGAGGGCTGGAGAACCTCCTATATGAGGACAGGACAAGAGAGTTGGGGTTATTCAGCCTGGAGAAGAGAAAGGTCCAACGAGATCTCATAACGGCCTTCTAGTACTTGAAGGGGCTACAAGAAAGCTGGGGAGGGACTGTTTACAAAGGCTTGCGGTGGCAGGACTGAGGGCAATGGCTATAAACTGGAGAGGGGAAGATTTAGACTAGACATAAGGAAGAGCTTCTTCATCATGAGAGTGGTGAGGCACTGGCACAGGTTGCCCAGGGAAGCTGTGGCTGCCCCATTCCTGGAGGTGTTCAAGGCCAGGTTGGATGGGGCTTTGGGCAGCCTGATCTAGTGGGATGTCCCTGACGATCACAGAGGGGTTGGAACTAGATGATCTTTAAGGTCCCTTCCAACCCAAACTATTCTATGATCTATTCTATGATTCTAACTCAAACCCAATTGTATCACAGGCTTCTGTTACCCACACATTTCCTACAGAGGAATGAAGCAAAGATGCGGGCTCACAAGCACTTCGTTTCCAAGAAAGAGATAGAAAAAATAGAAAGAAAGAAAGTATAGAGTATTGTTATTAGTTTGGGAAAAATTCTTTGTATTTATATATCGGTCATGGTAAGAGGCACCAGCTGAGAGCCACTGCTGTTATTACTCAAGGTTACAAGGCAAAAAGCAGCAAGCCAGCCGTGCAGCTTTCCTACGCTTTGAAGTGCAGATGGTGACAGTTTTATGATCACTAGTGAAGCAAAAAGAAAAGAAATCATTAAGTAACATAACCCGAAGAGAAGGAAGTGGCAATCATTTTCCTCAGCACAAGGGCTCACTAGGACAAAAGTCCTAAGAGGAAAATAGTCTCCAGGTTTTGAGAAAAACTCATTCTTTTCAAAAGGAGAGTATTTTCCCTAAAACACGTATGCAGCAAGAAAGAGGAAGCTCTTCAGAGACTGTACAGTAAAACAGAGGAAAATGACCTGGCATTGTTAAAGCACAGCTGCATTCATGCTCATTCAGTGATGCTTTTTTCATATAGAAAATGAGATCTTCAGGTTTGTAAATATTCATTTCGAACAGACCTATCACCACCAGTAATTTTTTTCTGCTCCATCAGTAAAAGTAAGTAGCCTGTGTGATGCAAGGTATTAATGAAGTATTTCCTTCCAGCTGCTTTCCAGGCTCTTGGATTCTTTCTCAGCTTTCAGTTTTCTCCTCTGTATTCATGACATTTTTAATGCTACTTTTAATAATGTCTATATCTTGTAAAAAAGGAACTCAGGCAGAGCTTTGTTATAGCAGTTTTGACCTTGCTTTAGAATTTGCAAAAAAGGCAAATCTGCCAAACAGTTTGCATTTAATCTGTACTGAGTTTTCATTAAGAGACAGAAAAGAAAGTGGTTAAATTATCTATAAGGAATAATTCAATCAGCTTTTCTCTGACTGTTTTTATTTCTAATTGAAATAATGCTTCAGAAAAGTCCTCTGAAGGCAGTAGATTTAGGTTTGGACTGACACACCAAAAGATGTCCAGGACTGATCTTTCTCCTATTAATTTCACTTAAAGACAGAATGAGGATTCAGAAAGTGATGAAAAGGGGGGAATATTGGAGACTGAAGCCAATATGAGTTAGTTGAAGTGGGCATGACATTTTCTTAGTATCTTCTTATAATATCACTGACTTAGATCAGATTTATAAGGATCTCCTTTTGTTGAATAGTTTGCTTCATAAAAAATACAGCATAGGAAGAAACAATATTTTAAAAAGTCTGTCATAACGCTTCTTGCTTCCTGCTGAAGAGGATATTTCATGATATGGAAATCTTTTTGTCTTTCAGGAAACACAAAATTGCTGAATAATGTTAAAATAAATAGTGTTACACAAATGATTTACGATGCCACAGATAATCATTACAGCATCTCTGATTATGAATGGGACATTGATGGGCCTCTGAAGAGTTTCTTGCTGAATCAGCTTTTGAAGTAAATTGCTTTCCCTCTAGCCACAGCCGCACCCCAGAGAAAGGGGAACCGTGTCTTGACTGAGGTAATTGATTTAGGATAAGATGCTTTATGAATTACTATGTCTCCATTAATGGAGTTATCTTCCATTAATGCAAAACTATTTAGCCTTGATAAGTCTGCATATGTATTTCTCATACTCTTCGTATTTTCAGTATTATTAGTATTTCCATGCTCCTCATGTTTTTCAAGAATATTTTCTCAAGACTATTAACTATTTTCCCTGTTGTTGTTGCTGCTTTCCTTTTAATATCCCTGGAGTACTGAAAGTTTAGCAAAGTATATGAAACCAAGATGTGAGTACATCCTCAAAGGAAACATTCAATATAAGTTCAAAGAGGCACTGTATAATCAATCTTGAGAAAAATATGCAGACGAACACCAACAAAAGGAAGCCTAACCACTTTCCAAGACAGCTAGTTTCATCAACTCAACAGGAGTTGTAATTCTGACAATTAATATTAGCTTCCATTAACTGTAAGCTGTAAAAACTATTTGCCATGCAAAGCGTTCATTTTTGTTTGTTGGCCCTGGCCCTTTGATGGGGCAGTGGAGGGGAGGGAGAGGGAGAGGGAGAGGGAGAGAGGGAGGGGCAGTCAGTTCAGTTCACAAGGCTAGTTGGGGTTCTACAGGACCATATGAAATATTTTGAAGTGCACTGTACCAAACACTTTTACATCTGCTAAGAATGAGATACATCTTATTTCTCCTCTTCTGATTCACTGTAGGCATATGCTTTTTACAGGCCCAGCTGTCCTTTTCTAAACTTCTGTGCCTTGTTTTACAAGGCATTATGACCACCAATAGTAACAGAGGTATAATATAAAGGGGGGAAAGAAAATCTCTTACTAGCAATGTGTTGTTCAGTATCAAAAAAATTATGCAGCTGGGTTCTGGGGAGTCCCTCACTGCTTTCTCACTCTACTGAGCCCATTAACAGACATGGATATTGCAGTTACGTTTGTTTGCTCCCAGCCTGTTGTCCAATAGTTATTTGTAGCCTTGCTCCATCTGATTTGTGTCTCTCTCTTGTTTTAATCCACTAATATCTTTGACTTTGGGCAAATCAGGGGGACAGTAACACACAACCAGAGCATGAAGATAAGCTATCTGACTATCATGTGGCTTTAGGTTAGATTTGAAGCTCTGTGATTTGCCTTAGATATGAAGATAGTTGGAATGACACATGGATGTACGAAACTTCAGAGCCAAACTCAAACTTATTCAAGATCTTGGAATGTACTAGTAGCATTCCACTTCTTTGAACAGCTATTAGCTGCAGTCTAGGGTGTAAGGTAAACTAAAGGAAAAATAAGAAGGAGATGGCTGTGATGAAAGGGTTAGTTACTTCAAATGGTTTTTCATCTTCTTTATTCAACTATAAAAATCATAGTGAGTACCAGTAAAACATATGCTTGTGGAATTGTTAGGAGGCATATTACGTATTAAACAAACATGCAGTGTACAGTAAAAAATTAATAAAAATATAAAAATTATGAGAACATCCCAGTCTTTCAATCATAAAAGTATGCATAAAACTGTCATGAGAACACCTTAATTACTGACTTCAGCGTCTGCTTCATGGGAATCAATGCCTCTGTATGCATAACCATTTATCGCCCTGCTCTTAGATTGCAGTCTTTCCACAGCAGACACCAAATGTACATATAAGTTTCCAGAATAATGAGCACAAAATTCTTGTGAACTTTCTTTGGCCCAATGTATTATATGCCTTCTCTTAGGAGTCCTGTGACAAGTGCACTGTTATATCCTGTTATATTGCAAGGGGGTGACACACAGCCTATGAGACTATTCTTTGGTCCCGGGACTTTGCCAAGGAGCATATTTTCCAGCTGGGATGCCCCTCTCCATCTCCCTGAACCCAGCTTCTGGACACAGCTGGATGACAACCCAGTGGAGTTGGTATCTCAGAATGGAAGTTGCTGAGATGTAAATAAATGAAGTACGCGGGTAAAGATAGGAGAGCACTAGAATAAAATTAAATGTATGAATATCATACAGTTTGGATAAGGTGAGACAGATATTTGTTGAGACCACCCTTCAAGAATATATGCAAATTAACTGCAAATAGAAAAGTTCACACTAAAATTAAGTGGGGAGAGTAGTGATAGAGGCAAAGAACATGGGGCCAAAATGGCATCAGGAGATCTCTTAATCCACTGTCCTGTGCCAAGGCTGGATAAATGAGAGAGATATGAATGTGGGTTGACATATGTTTCTTTGTCTTACGCTATGATATCTAAAGCAGAGAATTCCACAATTTCCTCCTGCATTCTTGCCTAGTGATTATTGTCAGGAAGTTTTTACTAATGTCTAATGTAACTCTTCCATGATGTAATTTTAGCACATTATTTTCTCGTGCTATCCACAAGGGATGTGGAGAATAGATGATGACCTGTGATTATTTGAAGACTTCTCACATCTCTCCAGTCATTTGTTCAATACATTAACTCCTTAGCTCTTCCATTCTTGCCTCAGAGGACATGTTTTCTAATTCTCTGGTCTGAAGTTCACTGCACAGAACTAAACTCCCAGCACTCAATAGCAAAGCCGTGTGTTTGCTTTTACTGTAATAGTATGACATTATTGATACATATTTCTTTTGTGAGTCACTGTAACCTCAACTTCTTCTTCAGCAAAACTTCTGCCTAGTCAGCTGTTTCCCATTCTGTGTTAATGTGCTTGATTTTTTCAGATTAAGTGCAGACCTTGCATTCTCTTTTTTGAAGTTAATTCTGTGGTTTTTTT
The DNA here is from genome assembly GCF_032191515.1 of Phaenicophaeus curvirostris. NCBI lineage: Eukaryota > Metazoa > Chordata > Aves > Cuculiformes > Cuculidae > Phaenicophaeus > Phaenicophaeus curvirostris. Next base: position 187,783,396 of record NC_091392.1, read on the forward strand.
GACCAGCTGCCTCATGCATCACGATCCTTTTGACTGCTTCTCCACCAGGCTTGTGACATCTGCAAATGTGCTAAATGTATGTTCTACTTCATCACCCAGGAACTGAAGTAAATACAAAACAGTACCAAACTCAGGATACATTCTTTGAGAATCTTAGCCAAGAGTTTTCCATTGTAACAGTGAACCTTTGATAACTATCCTCTGTCTACTGCTTTCTGAACAGTCTTCTCTAGCTTCTTAAAAGAATGTCGTTCAGACATGTCACATATCAATGTAAAACCCCTCTATCTCTACCAACGTTTAAAAGTAAGCTGAAGTTAAACATTTCTTTAAAATGCATGTTTATATTAAACTTGATTTCCTCTGTCTTGTATCTAGTATAGAGCACTTATATTTCCACAAGAGAGACAAAATGAGATGGATATTTGAAAACCAACCAACTTTTTCACAAGGCAAACTTTATGCATAATTAATATGTCACCAGGGGATTTTTCAGCAAATAAATATAAAGCTGAACTGTTTAATTGTCAAGACAGTTTCAGCAACTTAATAATGCTTCTTCTGATAGGGTAGACTTCCCAGGTGTCTGAATTTAGCTATAGGTGAGATCCAGCTTATAGTTTAAAGTGTAGATCTTGAAAAAGGAGGGGGGGAAGGCTTATTCTCACAAATAGACAGGTTTTTAATCTTTTAAACCACAATCTTTCTTCATAATTAAGTTTGAAGGTGGTATATTTATTGGATTTCTTGATGAAGCATATTCTTGAATTGTCCTTAACAACATAAGTTCTGCATATGAATTCTCTAGCTTTTATTCTGCTTTTTTTGGCTGAAGCTAATACCACATAGCTGTGTTTTACAATCAAAAGCAAGGGAAATCATGCTCTTACTCAAAACACAATGCACATTTCATTATGCAAAGCTGAAGAGCAATCGTCATGTTAGGTCTCCATCTTGCACATTATATCCTAAAACTCCTGTTGTCTCCAATTACACTTGTGTACCTACAGAGCATGAAGTCTCTTCAGATGTTGGTCATGAGTTCAGTCCTGCTGACTGCAAAGGTCCCTTGCCGTTCCATTACCATAGGACCTTTTGGCTGGACTATGTGGGGGTTGAAAGTTCCATCTGTACTTTCTGGGTCAGGACACTCATTTGTTTGCAGGATGAAGCATTATATTAAAAGACAATTAAAAGTATAATTGTCTGTGGGCCTTAACTCTCCCTGAAAGCTGCATGGATGCCTAGAGTTTCCAGGAAAGATGCCTGCAGTCTCCATTCTTACATACAATGGCCCCAGCGCACATGCAAGTCTTATCCATGTGCACGAAAACTGGAACAGGGAAGAGGCATGGCACTGCACTCCAAGTGCCAATGTGTCAAAAGGAGTAGTACTTCAAACTCCCAACAGTAATTAAGCCTTGCTGGGAAATTGAACATATGTCATATGGAATAGACTGTCTCTTCTGCTTTCCTTCCCTCCCTCCTTCCCTCCCTCCTTCCCTCCCTCCTTCCCTCCCTCTTTCCCTCTCTTCCTCCCTCCTTCCCTCCCTCCTCCCTCCTCCCCTCCCTCCCTCCCTCTCTTCCCCCCATTTTGGGTAGAAAGGTATCAGGAGACAGAAAAAGGTGGAGATTTTAAGTAATTATCAACAGCAGATTTTCAGTTGTAGAAAAATCTGTTGTTTGGATAACAGAATTAGAGGAAGAATTTTTAACTGATACAGGAAGGAAATAGAAGTAACAACAGCAAGACAGAACAAAAAGCTATAAGAATTAAGAAATCTTAGTCAATCCACAGAAAGGGCAATTGAGAAGGTTTATGAGAGAAAGAGAGTGGCAGAGCCCTTATGCAATGTAGATACTCAGGGAGGCAAAGCAGAAGACAATTTTAGTTGGAATGGGAGATGGCTCTTTCCTACCATACATCAAACTGAGCTCCAGAACTCTAGAACAAAACCAGTTCAATACGGACTGTCTGCAGCTCTGTCTTTCTGATTCTCCTGTTTCAACTACTGCCTCATGGGAAACTTTCTCCCACCCCCCTCTAAAAAAATTCAGTTTAGAAACAACTGTCATTACATAGCATCTTTTTCTCATTATAAGGCACTTAAAGAACAAGGAAAAGCCATCTGCTTTAACTTGGCTGCCCTTTGCCTTTTAGGTTAATCCACATTTCTGCCTTTTTTGTCATCATTCCCAATTAAATCCTTCTTCCCAACAAATTTAGGTGGTTTTACAATTTTTATTTAAATGCCCTGGTTCAATTCCTTTTGGCAGAATGTCTGACAAAATCGTCATATCATATATGAAATATTTCTGCCTAACTTTGTACACACAACTGATCTTCCCTTTTTAAATTAACGTCTGGGGGAAAAGACTGTCATCTCCCATGTGACTAGCAGCCCCAGGTTTGTGCTGGTTGCTGAAGTACAATGGCATCATAGCACACCTTGAATTTTAAATGCTTCCTTGTATGTCTTGTGTGGAGCTTTCTCCTCACTTCCATTTCACATTTCTAGGAGGCTGCTAGAAGAAGCTGTTGATTTGTGCTTTGTGCAGTCAGAGAATTGGACCATGTCCTGTCTCTTGGGGAGACATTTGATTTTTGTTATGCCTAGTTCTATCTCTTCTGCCTTAATCAAATACAAACGTATCTGTGTAGAAGCAGAATGATGGGAAATGCTTGCCCTGGAGTTCTAATGCTGTCTCTCCTATTTCAGTGTTGTTAATGAACAGCAAAGCAAAACAACAAGCCGACAAGTCTGAGCTTCTCTTAGATATCACAGCAGGCACACAGAATGGCTTCTTCCAAGCATACTGATCACTTTTACCACATTTATAGTACTCTAATAAATGATTCTTGGAGCTGCTCCAGGCGATTGTAATTAATTCTCAGTGGGATGCTCATAGTGGTCACCCTGGATCAGAAAGGTCAGAACTTTGTCTGCGCCTTTACAACATCAGTAAAAATTAAATGCCCACTTTCCCCAAAGGTCACTGCAATACGTGAAACAATCAATCTCGGTTTCCCATTCCCTGCTGTTTTTCATTATTTCTGCAGTTTTCCTAAAAATTAAAAGTAAACACATAAACAAACCAAAGCCAAAGCTGCCTTCAGTACTGATCTAATCCTATCTCCTATGAAAGCAACTGATGACGGCGTAAACTGGAAAATTGTGGGAGCTCCCCTGAACACATGAAGTGCCATTCACCTATGGGGACTCTGGCTTTAATTAATCTCCCTGACTTCTTAGGGTGGCTAAAAGAGGAAAATCCAGGCTGGCAAACATCTGTTGCGCCGCGCACGTTGCAGTCATTCAAGGTGGAAGCCCACGTCACCTGGAGGAAACGCTTCGCCTGACGACAGCTCAGCCCAGAGTGGGCGCGGTGCAAGGGGCAACACCGGCTCCGCTCAGCACCACGGACAGCGCGCAGCCCAGCCCTGCCGCCTGCGTTTTACAGCCAGGGCTCTGCTGTGTTTTCCATAACTTGTCGTGCCCTTTGAAAAGGGCAATGTGAAGTCAGTTGTGAGTTTGGTTTCTGTTGTTTTTCTTTCTTTCTTTTTTTTTTTTTTTAACTGCTGCATATATTGGAGCCTGGCAGTTTTGCAAAGGAGGAGGGAGGAAGATACCTCAACGCAAATGAAGCACAAGAATAAGAAAAAGAAATAGTCTGCACCCAGCCAAGAAACAAAGCATCTTCCAAAGTCATGCACAAAATAAAACCGATTCTGGACCATTATGACCATTCATTCAAAGCTATAGTCTTCCTGGGGGGTAAAACATAGTCAATATTTTCTCAGTGACACTGGTATAAATCCAGGTGTCTTTTAATATCACTAGTTTCACTTTCCAGTGCCAGTGAGGTCATATTTGACCCTGCTCATTTTCACAGATTCATAGAATAGTTTGGGTTGGAAGGGACCTTGAAGATCATCTAGTTCCAAACCCCCTGCCATGGGCAGGGACACCTCCCACTGGATCAGACTGCCCAAGGTCCCATCCAACCTGGGCTTGAACACCTCCAAGGATGGGGCAGCCACAACTTCCCTGGGCAACCTGTTCCAGTGCCTCACCCCTCTCATATTGAAGAAATTTATCTGACAAATATTAGTTTCTTTCACTGGCCTAGGGAAATTCTGGGCACAATATCACTTTTTCAGAAACTGTAATTTTTCTTGTGAATGTCAAGTCCCTTTGTTCAACATGGGAACTGCCTCAGGGCCAAGGCAGACAGGTTGGCTTAAACAAGTGCAAGGAACAGGCTGCAAAGACAATCAGACACTGGGTGTCATTATACTGCTGATTTCCCTTGGGACACTCACCATTTCTGCTCATAGTCTTCTCACAAACCTCTCCAAAGTCTTCATCTCAGCCTCACTCTCATTACATCAATCTCTGCCACCCTCTCAATCACCCTATCCTCACTTTTGTGCATTGTCTCCCCTTCTTTGGTTTTCTGTTTAGTCATTGTGCTCTCCTATTAAACCAGCCAAGTAGCAAAAATGTTCAAGCCTCACCACCTTTTTCTCACTGCTCCACTTCCCTCAAAAAGCCAGGGAGTCAAACTAAGGTGGATACTATCACATTCTATATGATATTTTCAGGGGTATCTCTCTTCTATTTTACTTACCTTGACTGCAACTCCTCGGTCAGTCAAACTCTGAACAATAGAATATCAGTAGATCTTTGGCTGCCGCTGAAGTACAAATGGAAAGAAATTATCTGTCTTCAACTTGTACGCAAGATAATTTCATTTTTCATTGTCTTGTAAGAGATACAGACAGGTGATGGACTCTGACTGGTGTTTATTATATGAAGTGCAACAACTCCTATGATGCAGCCCTCCCTCTCTGCTCTAGCTCTCTATTGATTACCATCACATAATTAAATTGTGAACTCTGAAAGGGAAAGCCATCTTTCATTTCAAGTTCTGATCGGCATCTAGCCCACCAAGGCTCTGAGCCCTTATTAGATCTCTGGTAATACTGCAATGCAAATAGTACGGGAGCTGCATCTGCCTGCTCACTAGCCCCAGGACTCCTTGCTTGCCTAATGCAGGGGATCTTATATATCCGATAACACAATAGCCAGAGTGACAGATCATTACAGTGCTATTGTGCCAGAAGTGTTGTTATGAGTGTAAAGGATTGAGCCAGTTATTAATCATCTCAAAGCATTTTACACGAGTACGAACATAAATCACAGCACTCCATCCAGTCATGTAATTACATTCTGCCACAATAAATTCGTTCTCAAATTTCTACCAATAACAGTATTTTTTCACTTTCAGTCCTAAACTTAGTGCTTTGTTGCTTTATACCACTAAATAGCTGTTCTGTTTCTCTTTGGAGGTGATCAATTGCCTTCTATGGAAATTCAGATGTGCACAGAGCTACACTGTATTCTTTACGTAGCCATCAGAGTAAAGCCCTTCCTTCATGTTAAATTATGTATAAATGCACTATTTTCTTACTCTAAAGAAAATGCATTAATGATGTTTAGCCACAGAGCTCTTCAGGCAGCCTTTTTGAATGCCAAAATAGTAAACATTGACCCCTAAATCATTTATCCCATGATGTCATCAAATTCAAAAGCAGCCAGGAAAGAGAAAAAAACACTCTAATCTCCTTTTAATGCACCTTGCAAAATCTCCACACAATTTAGACAGTTCTGAATATAAAATAGCAATGTCATTTGCAACTGGCTATTTATTATTTAGTGTACAGGGCTGTATAGCTGTGCATTCCTTTATAATACATGAGGAGAGCTTTCAATTAGTAAAGCAGGGGAGATTTGGCCCTTTAAACAGCCACGGTTGAGGACATTTGAAAAGCTTTTGCTGAACTGCAGTTTCTGAAGACTTGCACCACTATTCATGGCTACTACTTCGGATTTGTTCCTCAGAAAGAGCAATTCCCCCTTACCACAGTGAAGTGTTTGTGTCCAAATGAAAATTATGTTGGAGTATGCCGTGCTGGTGGCAGTGCAGGTCATTTCCTTTCTTAAAAAAAAAAAAAATAATGGAAATCACTTGCCAGTTGCCTTACGTAAGCCCCAATGCACTCTTTGAATCAGCGTCCAAAAAGAGGACAAATGGACTATCTTCTCAAAACAATGTCTTGTAATTATGTATAACACCTGATATCATCAGTTTTGCAGCTATCTTTGGGAGTTTCTATGGTCTGGCAGCAAACTGAAGAGATAAGCAAACACATACTAGGATCTGCATCGTTGCTTGGAAACAATCAGTTTGGGAATGGCATAATCCTATTAGTCTAAAGAAGACCAAAATTTTAATAGACTTCATGCAATTCAGATGCAAAATCTTCCTCTCAATCAAATTTTACTACACATATATTACAATTTTCCCCTTTTTTTTTTTCTCCTCCCCACTATAGGGCATTCATAAGTGCCTCATGGCATTGCAACAATGAATAATGATGTGCTAAACCTTTACTGATTTGCTTGGCATTCTCATAGACTCCCCCCTCCCAAAACATATGCATTGAATTACACACTCACATTTGCAGTATAAAAAGTCCATTACATTCAAAAGGGAAGATTGAAGAACTTAAAGGACTGATAATGGAGTACAGAGGTCCGGATCATTCAAGCTGTGCTAGGCACAAGAGCACATCTGGGAGCTCACACTACAATTTTAGGCACTTCAGCTAGTTAGCATGTCTGATTAGTCTCCTGCTAATGTGGAGTAACATCAGCACCACCAGTAACTCAGCCATAACAGGGGTCTAACTTACTGTCCTACTCTTTCTCAGTTGAGTACAGAAGGAGTCTAGCTGCCTAAAAAAAATCACTGAAATTGAGCAGAGTAGTCCCAGGCCTACTCTGGCGTATTTTCAGCTATCTCAGGAGTCAAGTCAACACCCTGGGACTGCTGCAGTGTGGGAAAGCCCTGTGCTCATGGTGTGGTACCAGCCTGGAGGGTGCTGGAGAATGACTCAGTTGCTCACCTCCAAGATATAGGAAGTTTTAGTGGTGAATCATGAAGACTACTTCCCAAATTCTAAGTGGTGCAGAGCATCAAAAAAGAAACAAAGGATGAAGTCTGTAGTCTTCCATGGCTAGAACCCCATTTTCAGAAGTATGGAACTATGTGCTGATATCTGTCTTTATTCAGAGGAGCTCTTGTTTACACTCTAAATTCACATTGGCTTCAGTAGAGCAGAATCTTGTGTAAAGTGTGCTGTAGACACAAGTGCTTTCCCAGTGAGAATGCTTCCTGCTTCATGGTCGTGGCTACTGACTGCAACCCAGCCAAGAACAATAGTCACCTAACCTTACTGTATCAGGATGAAATCAATTTATTGGCCACGGGCGGCTCATTCTGAACAGATATCAGGATCAGAGCCACTGTGGCAACCGAGGTTCGCTTCGTACTTGATGAGATGCAAGGAAAAGGATGGGAACGGCCTTACGAACTGACCTGCTTTCTCACCCCAAGACATTTCTCTTCAAGGCAAGGTTGACACAACGCAAGGCAGGAATAATGCTGAGGCACCTACTTATGTTGGCTGGCCTGGACTCCATTCTCTTAGGCTGTCAAGTAAGCCTGCGCTTTCAATGGGTACAATATTCCTATTAAAAGCATGAATTGTAAAAGTACAAGTGGGAGATGATTCTCAAAAGGCATTTTTATAGCCAGCAGAAAGCTTCATGCCAATTGCTTAAAAAGGCTTTGAAGGTTTTCCAAGAGAGCACAGCACAATCCCAGATCACTCCTACCAGTTTAGCTTCGTAATTGCCTTCCCATTCAATACTTATTTTTGTCTTCAGCCAAGTGCCTCCCTCCCCACCGCCCAAGTCTCCTCTCACTGCCAGCATCCTTCAGAAAGGGCTGAATAAAACTTCCCTTTCAGCCTCACGGACGTGGCCCAGCTGTGCCTCAGGTCACCAAGGGCAGAAGCACATGGTGCAGTTACCCAGCTGTGCCTGAAAATATTTCCAGTGTTTCCAGCATGAAGTAACAGGGAGAAAGCCTAGCTCTTGGGAGCAACACAGCCAGCTGCCAGTTCCTGAAACCTGGAGTGATCCCAAAGCGTCTGGCAATTTCTGCTTTGCCAACACAACTCTCACAAAGGTTAACCTATTTTATTACCAAGAATTACATGAACAGCTGAAAAGAGGAAATATTTGTGTTTCAGCCAGCCCCTCCGAGTGCTGGGTTTTAATGAGACAGGTTTCTGCAAGTAACTTGAATAAAAGATCATACCCTAAGCTCTAATACAAGTTCCGGATTTTCCCAGAAGCCTTTTTTCACCTGCGTAATGTCCATTCTCAGCCACTGCTGAAGTTCCTATAAATTTTTAAATACTATGTTTGGATCAGAATTTTTCTAACCTACTTGGCTGTCATTTCTGTACACATTGCAGAAAAGCTATTCTGACCCATGCTGAGACTGTCCTAGAGACCTTTACTTCTTTGTTATGTATTCTGCTAATGTCTAGACCTCCTGGGCACTTGAATTTTGACTTTAAGATCTCCAGTGGTGCTGTCCTAACTCCTGCATCCAAGCATTGAAGCATTTTTGAGCTAGTTGCTTCAGAAATGTGAATCAATGGATGAGAAAATAATAACCTTTTCTCATTTGTATTCATTAACTACTTTTTCTGTTAGGAAAAAAATCTTCTTTTTACCCTTTGTCTCTTCTACACCTCCAGCATCTGAATGATTAGTCTGCTTGTATCTTCCTCTTTGGACTTTTTATATATTGCTAACACATTTTCATCTTAGAAAGATTTCCTGGGTTCTTCAGTGCCTAATCATGAGATTCTTCCTTATTAATATGTTATTGTTAGCTGGCTGTTATTATATCTATCTATGTGGAATGGAACTCTTTATGCACGTAATGGTCTTGATGGTCAGCTTTTGCTCAACACCCATTGTTATTTTCTTCTCTGGCTTTTCATAGCCAAAATCTGCAAGGGCGTTTCTACTCTGAAATTGGAGACCCCCCTCACAGCCCCCATCCCATATAGCTGCAAGGAATAGAGGGTGTGTCTTTCAACTCCACTTTGATCTGAGCTCTTTTCTTTGCTTGCCCCCGCAAAGAGCCTGGGTCTAGTATGGCTGTGGATGCAGTTCACATGGACACGTCTGCAGGCATCACAGCACAGATTTTGGGAATCTGGGGCCGCCACAAGGAGCAAAGGCTGACTTCAGCAGGGAGACAGGAGTGAGGCTGCAGCATGGAGCCCAGCTGGGTGAAAAAGGGAACAACGAAGGAAGTTAGTCTGGTATTGCTAAGGGGAAAACTGCCTTTCTAGTAAGGCTGGAGGCAGCAAATCGTGGCAGAAAACGAGTGCCCACGTGCTGAGGAGTTAAGAGCTTGCCTGTTTGTCACAAAGCATGATGAAGCTGAGGCTGAAGAATGAGACACAAGCACTAAGCTTTCCTGAGAGGCTTAAACATTTGAAGTACCAGCAGCCATAACCCTGTAGCTCTAACTACAGCACTGCCACAGCTTGTAATGGGCTGTTGTGTGTGGTGCTAGTTTGCAACGTCTCAGAACTGAGGTTCATCAGGCTTTTACTGTCTGAACTTGTCTTAGCCTGCCTAGAGCTTTGTTTTAGGGCTGGTTAGCTGTATCTGCATTTTTCCGAATGCCTAGACTGCTACACTTGATTTGTTTTCCTTTTGCTTATTTTTGAATGCTGTAACCGTAATGCTTACATTGTAGCAACAAACAGCTCTTCAATGCAGAGTGAAACTTACAGTCTAGCACTATGAGGTGGTGTAGAGGAAGACAGACTGGGCACGATAGCGGGGGCCTTGAATGTTAGGACAGAGGACACAACATGCAGGAACAGGATGATAAGAAAAAGGGCAGAGGCTGGCATGGCAGAGCCCAGGGCTGCGAACAAATTACCAGAGGCCAGTTAAAGAAATGAAGACCTGGGAGCTAGGCAAAGCCTGTTTCAGAGGTAGCAAACAGAAAAAAGAACAAATGTTTAATGTAAGCGATAGGTACCACATATGTAAACAGGGATGCAATGCAGAGTGACAAATCAAGATGTGAACCAAGTTAGCAAACTTATAGAAATTATTCCAATTGCCTCCAGTAGAGAGGAGGAAGAAACCATCAACATGACAAGGGACTCACGGGTGCTGATGCTACCCTGCCTCAGTCTGAAATTATCAATCTGAGCACCCAGAAGGGCAGCGGAAGGGGTTGCAAAACACTGAAAAAGGACCAGGCAGTAGGCCTGGATATAGCAATTTTAGTTGCATTGTTATTATTGAACCTTTATCTATAGTACTAGTCTTTGCTTTTTTTTTTTCCTCCTATCCTTTTCTATAATAATTAGATCTAGCTCAATAGGAATTCTTTGATTACATCATTTAGATTTCAATTATGCTAACAGCAGATTCTGAGCTCTACTTGTGAAGTGTGTTTTCTTTTTGTCCATAACGAGATTTCATTAAGTCCTCTATGCTTTGGGGACTGAGACAATTCCTGATTTCACTCACTTTTAACAGCTACACACACCAGACACCTGAAGGCACTAACGTTCTCCCCATTCTCCCAGAGCAATGTGAGTAAGAGCAATAAAGAGACATTCAGCAGTCACAGAGCATCCATTACAGTCACTCAGCCGGAGTGGCAGCTTCACTGAGGCCCTACATAACTGCTCTAGTAAAAAGGATTTCTAATTCCTGTAAGAAACATTACTCTTTCACAGGGCTCTGCAATGCATGCAGACCATTCCCACTGACTCATAACAGCTCTATCTACATGTTTCAATGTGCTTTTCCTGCTTTTCTGAGTATGATAGAATGATGTCCCGAAAAATGCGAGATCACCCCCAGTACCTTTGTTTCTGTGCTGTGGTGAGGGGGCTGCATCGCTGTATTAAGCGTCTTCAGCCAAGCATTGCAGAGCAGGAGAAAAGCCCCAGCTGATATTGGACATGTAGGATCCATTAGACCTGCCCACAGAGGCAGACTCAGCTCTTAACTATCTTAACTATGCTGGGTTTACGGTCATTTTGCCTTAGGAGAGCGATTTAAAGCAGGTGCAGCATCACCAAGAAATGAGGTCAGTAACCTGGAGTTTCAAAGGGATTTGAGCATCTAGATGGAAGTACAGCCTGGCTGAAACTACCCCACAGTCCCCGGGATACTCCTTCCTCTACTACTGACTACTTGGAGTTGTTTTTCCCTTGGTTATTTCAGCACTTCCAACATTTCCTCAGAAATTTCCATATCTCTGCTGAAATGGACGAATTTAGGAGACAAAATGCCAGACTTTCCTTCTGTAATCACCAAGACAATCCACTGAATTTCCAAAGCTGCTACCTGCAAGTCTCATTCAATGTCAGGAGCTCCAGTGGGAATTTAGTGCCTCTGAAAGTCCAGCAAGGGGGGAAAAAAGAAACAGCAGTCTATAAACAAACTGGAGAGGATATTGGTGAATGAAATGGAAGAATAACTCCCTGAGAGGTATGGTACTCCCTGGAGAAGAGGATGCCCAACCTGCCTGCTGTATAGATCTCTAGGTTGTTTTGAAAAAAAAGTGCAATTATGAATCTGTAAGGAAAATATTTCATTGTCGGATTAGCACGTAAATCCTTCGTGAAGAGGAATTTGAGTGAGGAAAGGACTGTTGCTGGGGACAGGAAAGCAGTCCCTTATGCACCGTGTATATACCCTTAAGATGTGCATGTATTTTCCTTGCATTTGCCATATTTCTCTCTGCCCTTTAATTTAAGGTTGCATGTTCTGATAGTAAACATCTCACAGCTGCAGAGAGGAAGTCACAGACAGCCCATAATTTACTGCCAAACATGACTCCAAAGAAGTTCGCAATTTGTGATAATGGCATTGTTCCTTCAATTCTGATCTTGCAGCTCATCCTTCATTACACACAATGCTTTACAAAGCCTTCTGTGTTTAGCAGCATTAGCCCCTCAAGCAAGAGATTACAGTAAGAATATTTAAAATTTTATTACTGCAGCTATTTTTTTAAGTCCCTAGTGGCACTAAGTACAAGGTATGAGTGGGCAGTGCCAGGAAAAATAATTCTTGTTTGTACCAAGCAACAAATAAACCCCATATGACTAACACAAGTTGACATAATCAACTGTCGTTGCAATCAGTCCTTAGATTAGTAATTTTATAATTCTGTTGTTCAGTAATGACTCAAACCTGTTGTATGTCATCTTTCAAGTAATAATATAAATAGCTTTAGCAAGCAAAACATTGACCTGCAATTTATTGTTTCAAAAGCTACTTTTCTGTTCCAGATCTCTGAGCTTTTTCCTGATAAAATTGAAGATGATTTGGATTAAATAGATGGGCTTTACCCAAAGCAGTCTCAGGCTCAGCTAAGAATGTATAATCTGTGTCAGCACAGAATAGACTAGGAAAGTGCACCCTTGCCCCAAACCAGGCTATTTCTCTGCTAAATAATTTGCACTTTACTGTTTTTCCAGGCAAGATATGCGTCATCTCTTACCTCTAAGGAGGGATGGGGGTGTTCTCAGAGAATTACTGCACAGAGTCACACACACAGGATTCAAAGCAGCCAGATTTGCTCTTTCTCTAGGCTAAAGGCTGAGGTCTGCTTCTAATTATGATACAGGTCAAATCCACAAAGGATTCAGATTCATAAAATCCAAGAGGTTTATTTGTGATTTTTAAAGTTTATTTTGATTTATGATATCGGTCTTGTTGAGTTTTCCCATTAATGACTCCTTCCAGAAATATTATTTAGCATCGCTGAGGGCCTGCTGAGGAAGTGGGAGCGCTCAGCTCTGCTGCAGAGCTATTATTCATGCACCATGTGCAATTGCTTAGGATCTGTGACATTGTACTTGGCTCACATATTATTCCTGTATTTCTGGATTGCAACAGCACCCAAAGTGTCCTCTGGAGTGTTATATTTAAATAGTTAAAATTTTCCTATTCTGTGTTCCAGTGTGCTTCTTTCTTTTCCCCAAATGGGATGCACCTTCACTCTATATTAGTAATATTCATTGCCTCAAAAGTTTCTTGTGCTATGGAAATACACTGCTTCCTTTTTCAAAGAGTCTGTGTTTTACCCTAAGATAAGATCTTACCCTCTGGATTTATAAACCCATTTTCTCTGCAACCCAGACTCCATAGCTTTATATCCCTTGTCTTTCTTCTCACATTTGTATCATGAGAAGAAGGGAATCACACAGGGTGGACCACTCATCTACTTCAAGAACTGACCCAAACCAATGGTAGCTGATGGGCTGTACCCTTAAATATGGCCTCTGTTCAGCAGATGAAAGTTTTTCTTACTCTGGTAATACATACCAAAATGATCAGGGCTCCTGGGAGGCCACCATGGTAGGTAGGCTCTGTTTCAGTTGGTAATACAGAAACAAGAGTACAAATAATCTACCTTTTTCATACCAATCATTAGCTATATTTAACCCAACATCAGGTAAATAAAGTCTTGTGTTATGACAATTTCTTTAAGTGGAATGTACTTAGACTAGGCAGTCACATTGATATGGCACTTGTGAATTTGGATTTATTTTTCAAGACCAATTTTGGTAAGGTTTTGTGAAGCCAATGTGACCCTAATGATGTTAAATAGAGAGGTGATATAATCAGATTGTCATTCATAGTTAATGAATACCATAAAATTCTCCAAATGCTTTGGTGGATAGATTGTCGTATGTAGTTTTAAATAAAAATGCTAATAAGATTGGTTTAGAAGAAGTGAGAGCAATTCTTTGGCTGAATTTTTTCCAAATGCATTGCCATCTTGTTCTTCCAGGACAAGAAGTTCAACAGGATGAAAGAGAGAAACTGCTACAAGCCTGTGCTTTGTGAAAGTGCTGAAAAAAATCTACTAGCGAAAAATGCTTGCTTTGCTTCATGATTTCTTCTTAAAGAAGCCTGTAGCCTCTGCCAGCAATTTTTGTGTGATTAGACAGGAATAAGTCTAGCAGAAGTGTTACCCAGACTCTGCCTCATCGCAATATTACAGAATTAAGAAGTGTCTTCTGTGTGTTTTGCTTTGCCTTTTCATTATTAATATTTACATCTTCAAATAATTTAATAAATCCTACATGCTTTATTGTACTTCTAATATATCCTAAAATAGAACTTTTACTTTGAGTTCTTCACGGAATGCTGTCTGTATTTTTCAGGGATTTGTGACACATAAAGCCACATGGTATGTGGTATCTTTCTAGAACAAGATTGGTATCTAGAACAAGATTGGTATCTATTAAGAGATACCAGCCCTAAAAATAGCCTTTCATAGGTATTTTGTCAGTCCTTAGGGACCCAATGGCATCCCTGGCTGAAGGCCCCTCACTTCTCCTCCCTCTTCATTTGAGATACTTGCAGATTAGCATCTCACCCTCACTTTGCCAGCCTCTTCTGAACCCACCTCAAGAGTAAACACAGACACTGCCAGTAAGACAAAGCCTCATTTACCCACCAAGAGATAAGGTCAGGTTTCTGTTAGAAGACTGTAACCTAAATTTGTAACAAAAATCCAGGACTGGATTCAGAAGCATGAAGGGAAATGCTGAGGAGAGTATTTAGGAGGACCGGAAACGAAAACCACCTTAAATATCTACAAACTAAGTTTCCTATGGTCTCTGGAAGAGATAACATAATAAATTACTGTTACATACTTTACCCATAACTGATCACAAAAAAAAAAAAAAATAGTGATGCTCGTGTGGTTTCCTGCATACTGCAGCTCAGATGTTCATTTAAATATTGCCTTAGTTCCATCCTCCCTTCAGCAGAAGTCACAATCAGCACAGTAGAGCTTTTGAAGGTCTTGTTTTTCTCTGATAACATGAAGCAGCCCAAATATCAATGGGCTGTGGCTAAAAAGCATCCCTAGGGAGAAGAATTAACCCAGTTAAATAAACATGGGTCAGCTTTGGCTGACACCACAGGGTGAAATCTCTAGGTCACTTTGGCTGAAAACAACGGTATGAAATAGGTCAGACATCCAAGCTGTGGTTTCCCCTGTTTTCCAAGCTCTAAAGTCAATCTTCACAGGCAAAACAAGCAGGGAAGGTTTTACTGCTAGTTCAGTGGCATTCAGGCTCTGGGAGGGCGCAGCTGAGCGCTGGAGCCTGTGGGAGGGGAGTAGAATGGAATGGAACAGTAGAAGAGGAGGTAGAATGGAACAGTGGAAGAGGAGGCAGAAAGGGAGCAGGGGATTGTTGCGGTGACAGTGAGCTCCTGCAGCATCCTCCAGCTGGACCTTGCCTCTCTGCACAGTGAGGAATAACCGTGTTTTGAAAAGCCTGGTTTTAAAAGACACAATAAATTTCCTGACTGACACCTCCCTAGTAAACATATATAAATTCTCTGGGATAACATGCCACTCAGAGAATTACAGGCTCTGAGTGCCTGAGTAAGTTTTACTGCTTTGGTTTCTGTAGGCCAGCTAATGGTTATGAAAGTCCCTCCCAGCTCTTAGTTTGAACACTGCATCTGCAGTTTAAAAGCACTCACACACTTACCTCTCTGTTAGCAAAAGAAAGAGGCTACGTGGTCTGTATGATATGTTACAGTCCTTGAGGCAGCTAAAGGGATACCAGAAAGCCTGGTTCCATCAGCAAGGCTGTAACCTTAAGTAAATAAATATGCAGAATAGCTTCTCCAGCAAAAACCAGTTTTGAGCACCAGGAAGAGGGAGGTTCTAATTCTTCAATGATATTATCAGCAGCCACTGCAGCACCTATTGTTTCTATTCATAAGCTTCCTCCGTATCTTTGTCTCTTTTACTACATCAGTTTCAGGCTACTGAGAAATTCTTCAGTTACCAAATCACGCTCAAGCTACTGTAACCCCGGGAGGCACTTGAAAGTAGCTGATTCTGATTTGTTTTTTGCGCTATTATCTCAAGTTTCCTCCCTTGACCTCTCAAAGACATACCATTCAAAAACTCTGAAAATAAACTCTGACTTGGCTAGTTACATAAACTTTCAAACAAAAGGCATGAATAATTAGATAGCCCAGTTTTGTGCAGTAGCAGAAGCCTTATTAACAGAGATCAACTCTAAGACAACTTTTTCTTAACTAAAGCTCTGAGGCTGTAATGCTGAGAAAACTTGGACAGTCCTTATCTACTGCAGTCTTATAAATGCCATCATGTGGTTAATTAATGGACTCCGGAGAGTCTTCTTTGTTCGTCTTTGTCTACAAGCACATTTAAATAAAAACTTCTCTGTCACTGGCTTGAATGCTTTTTTTACAAACATTTCTGCGTTGCATTTTGGATGGAGACAAACACCCTGAACATACATTGAGTAAAATAGCTGCACAGCAAAATAGCAACATCTATGGTCATAGGGAGTTTACTCCGCACAGAGTAACAACTCGGTGCTCCTATACGTTAGCAATGGCAATATGTCACACATCAGACATCACCAGATGTTATTCCCATTTGCAGAAGACAAGGCTAAATCTCAGTTGATAATTCTGGTGGTCACTTGGGTGTCAGACAGCTGTTGTTACAGCTAAAAAAGTGAACGCTTCACACAAGTGAAGCACCAGGCAGATTATGGCTTCTCCAGATGCAGCTGTTGTTCAGTTACTACAAGAGCCTGTGACCTGTTCCTCAATACGGTGCTATGCTACTTACTGGGCTACATGGCCACCACAGGTAGTGAGCAGCATTTCATGATGCTTCTCTGGGGACACAGAGCAATTTGTATCTTTATGACTCTGTCAAAAGAGACAACCTCAAGAAAAGCCAACACCATCCACAGGAGGCATGGACCTAGTTATTGTCCAAATCACAGCCGTGTTCTGGGTCTGTGAAAGACTCAAACAGCTTCATTTTGAAGAATGTCTCCTCTCACGGGAAGTGAGGAGAATGGAGGCAAGGAAATCCATCCCAGAGAGCTCATTTAATCACAAAGGACTCTAGTGATTGTGTCTTCAGAGGATTTGAAGAGCGTGTTTGCTCCTGATCTTGCATTCCTGCAGACACGTAGTCAGACTTCTTTGGAATGTTGTAAGTAAAAGCTACAGGTGGACAAAAGGATGAGTTGAAGGCACAGCTGGCCCCAGATATATTGCAGGGACATTCTTCTGTTGTGGGCAGGATGTCTAGGAGCGGGGCATCTGGCTGTTCCCCTGGAAGGATTCACCTGTGAGCAAGGCGCCTGCTCAGCTTTGTAGTCAAGGCAATCTTTTGTTCTTGAGGATGATTTTACTCCTCATAAAATAGACATTTAGCTTAGCTAAAGTTGGATCCTTGGCAGTTGCAAAGGATGTGTTTACACCATCATTTTAGTTTGGATCACGTGTGCGCTTTTGAAGTCATTCTCCTGATCATCCCCATGGAACTCTTCATGGATACTAAGAACAGCCTAAATATTCCTCCCTGCATCCTCCTCAGTATTTTAGAGGGAGCTTCAGGCAATCTAACAATTGTCAGTTTTCAAAGCTTAACAAATCAGCTGTTTGTTCTTCCTGAGAAACAGCTCTGAAGTCTGATAAATGAAGACTGACCTTGACAAAAAGGGGAACGTGGATTGAGTTGAGCGTGGCAGATTAGGTGAGGGTGGATTTAAGCCCCTATGCACACCATGGCTGTTGAGCAAGTGCAGGTTTGACTGTTTCCTCATGGAAATAAAGTCCAGGATCACCAAAGCCCCAGTCCAGCTGACAGACTATTGAGCAGCTCCCATGATTCCTTAATGGGGCCAAGGGCACAGCTGGGAAGAAGAATTCAATCAGAACACAACAGCTTGGTGAGAAAGTATCGACTTCTCATTCCCTTTTCTTTCTGGGTAGAAATTTGTCAGTCTCCTGTATTTTTGATGGAAAAGAGATAGTTTCAATAGATATTCCCCGGAAGCTAAAATGAAAATACTTTCATGAGAAGAAAATTTATTTATTTGGGCTCAGAACATCACTAGAAAATAATCTACAGATAAGAAGAATATCACTGTCAAAATGTAATGGATGTTGAATTTTAGATTTTTTTAAATCTATATGGGTGTTTGTTGGGGGGGTCTCCTTCTCCCTCTTTGTGAGAGGAAGAGAGTGCTGGGGCTCCACAGGAATGCTCTGCCTGCCTGCACCAAAGGGTCAATTGCCCTCATTTCCTCCATCAGAATGATTTAACTTTTTGAAAAAAGACAAACACTGTGTGACTTAAGCAGGTTCTGCCTCCTCTCACTGAAGCTTATTGCTCTGGGACAGTTGTCTCCAGGATTTGGAGAAATAATTCTATCTTGGCTATGTGCCTTGGAAAATGATACATTTCTCCCAGACAGCTCCAGCCACAGCCCACATCGTCCCGGCTCTTCAGGGACCCCCTTCCACACATTAACATGTTGTCCCTTCTCATGTACGCTGACTGCAAGCATCTTAGTATAGGGAGCTAATCTATTTGATATTCTCATAGCACTTAACATGAAGAAGTTTCGGCTGTTTTGACTTTGTATATTCATTTTTTTTGTTTTAGAAGGGACTAAAGGGTGATAAATAAAAAGTTAAGTGCAAGAAGAAAGCAGAAGATGATGTAACATATCATTTTTTTACAAGCTCTTAGTCTGTGGCAGCAAAACAAATTTGTTTTGCTAAATTTTTTAAAATGTTGATTTTCTCAGCTGGCCATGGAAAGAGAATACAATCATCAAGTCAATGTGACCTAGAGATCTGTAAACCTGATCCAGCTAGGTAATGGGGTGCCAAGAAGATTTTCATAGTCACCTAAATCAAAGAATTGTGTGAACCATGGGACTGATAAATCCTAATGTTATTTGTTTTTCTCCTGGATAAAGTGTCTGCTATCTGATGAGGGAACAGTTGTTAGTTTTTCCTCCCAGAAATGAAAGAAATTCATCAGTGGTTCCTGAGATAACCTGGAGGGGGCAGGACTTGTGGTCTGCCCTGAGAGGTCTCTGGCAGAGACAAAGGAAGCCAGTACCTTGACTACAGCAGTACTGGAGTACCTCTGAGAAAATCTGGAAATGCTATTAGCAATGTGAGGCTTTTCCCTTGTGTCTCTTTGTCTTGCCTAGAGGAACCACCACCTCCTTGGAAAAGCAATAGTGCTGTTGTAAAGTATCTAACATAAAGGAGTTCTGACCTGGGCAGGTGATTACTAGAGGAACAGGGGATCCTACCTTTTGAGAAAATTTCTGGTATGCTGCACTTAGCCACTTCCTCTAAGGAGATAATATAAATAGAGCTGCCTTGGTGACGATAGCTCTTAGCTCTGGAGAACAAGTGCTCACAACTCTAACTGGCCATAAATGGAAGGCAAATCCAGGTGCTTCCTTTTCTTATTTCTCCCAGCACAACAAAGCAGAAACTACTTGTGACCTAGTGAAATTCCTGCAGAGCAATGGCAACCATTTAGAGAGAAATCTGATGAACTCAGCAGGTTGAAAGCACATTCTCAAAGGACATACCAGTGTCCTAGTAAGCTGCTTCTCTTTGAGAGCTTTTTTAGGGTCTTGCCTAGGTTCGCCTTTTCTTGGCAAAATATATTTACAGTTCCTTTTCCGTTGTTCTGGCTTGACAAAGAGCTGGGGAAAATGCCAGTCACTCTCCTGATCTTCAGGCCTCCCATCTGATGTCCTGCCTGGAGAGTGGTTGTTCCTGGACTCTTCCTGGAGCTTTTCATTTCCTTCAGTAAGGGAGATGGAGCAGCATTGGAGAACTGGTGCAAAAGTCTCCCTTAATTGACAAGTCAATGACTACTGAACTGAACTTACCTTTCCCGAGGGGTCAGCACTTGTGACAGACAAAGCGCTCAGGGAATACTTGTAGCTGATGGCTCTCTCTCAGGAGAGATTAGACTTGTCTCCCTGTTACCTCAAGAAAAGAGAAAGCTGAAGCTACACTGTCACTGCTGGTTATTTCCATCTGTCCTGCTGCCCCAGTTAGCCTTGTTTGCTGTTTCCATTCATTGTTCTTTATTAAGATGTAATAGATGAATTGTGAAGTGCTGTGAGTGATGTCCTGGTATCTCTAGGCTGCTGCCACTTCCATTACGTCATGGAGGAGCTGCAGGGTCACGTAAAGCCCCTGGAAGAAATTTCTTTGTCTTCATTGCCCCAAGCAAATATTCTACCAGCTGTGGTGCAGCAATCCCTGCTTCATGCTCCAATGTGATGCCCTCTGGGAGCTGGGAGAAGGGATCCCTTCCTCTCCAGACAATGTTCGGTGTTGAACTGGAGGGTTACAACATTATTGCTGCCTCATCTCCCACTGCCCACGACCTGCTGGATGCTGTCACCTATTGACACAGGTTTAATTGGGATGGGAATGTAGGAGACATCAAACCTACCTAGCACCTGCTCTACCCTCTCCTTCTAGTCCCACTTTTGAGTGCTTCCTCCCCAGCTCTCTCGCTGGAGGCCAGCTTGCAGGCTTCACCCCTGCAGGAGACTTTCTTGTTTGGTACCTCATACTTGCCCATTGACTTTCTCTAGCATCTCATGATTCCCTATTGCCCTTCTCTCACCCACTCAAAGACCTAGCAGTTCCAAACCCTTTCCCAGCAGAGATGCTGAGGGGTTTCTGCTGTAGTCTCTTGTAGGAGGCGGCTCTCCTGCCCTCTTTCATGTCCCTCATGGCTTGGGAGGCCATGCAGACCACGCTGAGCTAAGCAGGCAACAACAAACCCGAACAAGCTTTATTTGTGGCTATAAACATTTGTTGCTAGTGACGGAGCCCAGGGGGAGGAGAGGTGGCTGCCCCATGTTAGACTCTTCAGTCTGTTCTCTGGCTGTCACAGAAACTTTTGAACTTGGCCAAGTTCAGGCCCTTTCCAGCTTCAAATAGTCTTGGCAGAAACAATGTCTGCAGCTTGGAAGGCTGATGTAGACTGGAAGAAAAAGGCAGTTGATGTAATTCTGCTCCTTAACCTCCTGCAACAAGGCTGGAAAAAAAAGAAAAAGAAAAAAAAAGGTGTGATGGGAAGAGGCGGAGGAGGTGGGAAATAGCTCAGCAGTTTAATGAAGACTTTTCGAAATGTCTCACACCTTGTCCCTGAATTCAAATCTCTTCCAGAAATGAACACTGAGGACCACGGTGCCATTGTTCAAGACAGCCAGGGAGTAATAGTGCAAGATACCTGCACTGGTACATAGTTTTTGGTTGATCTTTTTATCCCCTTCTTTTTTTGAAGTTCAAGAAACATGGTTCAAAAGGCATGAGTATGTGCTTCAGACTTTGGGAAAAATGTTCCTTCCCTTGGAGGAGGAAAGCTGCTTCTGTGACATTTTTTTCTTTTCCTATCGGGCTATTGGAAACTGGCTTTACTATTTAAAATAGCTTGGTTGGACGTGATTGCAGCCCTTTTTTGTATTGGACCACACTGGCATACCTGAAATCCTCCTTTCATAGAATCATAGAATCACTAGTTTGGAAAAGACCCACTGGATCATCAAGTCCAACCATTCCTATCAATCACTCCTCTGGGCATAGGAGCATTTTCTGGACCCACTGACAACCTCCTGGGATAAGCCCTCAGAAAGGACATCATACTCCTGAGATGTGTCCTTCTTCTTTTCTCTGCCAGACCTCTGTGCCCACCATGGACAACTTTTTCCACTGGCACCTGCTGCTTCGGACAGGTCTACGGGTCCCCCAGAAAATCCACAGGGAATCATCTCCCTCTTATGGTGTGATCCCGTACTACACTTGGGTGCTTTTCTCTGAGCTCCCCAGCATTTGCTGCTCCATCGGGTGGTTGAAAACACTGAGTGAAGAGGTGGCATCTCGCCCACCTGCCGAAGTAGGCAGGGTGGCAGGCAGAAAACGTGCCAGCAAACACCTTTGCAAACACCTAGGGGTGTAAGTGGGTATGGGCTGTAGAAGAGGGTGTAACCACTAGCAGAGGGAAATGAGAGCAGGAAGGTGGTGACAGTTGTTCCATTTCTGAGTGAAATCAGAGAAGGCAATCACCCACTGAGGACTGGAACCAGTGAGGCAGAGCTCCTAGCCAGTCCATTTTGCCACAAACCCCCAAACAGGCCTTTTCCCTGAAGCCATGCTGGCTGTGGCCGTGCTCAGGGAGAAGGATGTGAGTGGTACAGGTCTGTTTGCCCATCGGATGTGTGAGCGCTAACCTGGAAAGACTCAGCCCTAAGGCTGGAGGCGTTACCTTCACCGTTTTGTCTAAACTCTTGCAAATGCCGCACTGCTCCTGTCAGCAGAGTCGCTTTGCCCAGTAGAGCTTGGTTGTATGACAAGGACATGATGTAGTTGGGGAGCAGGAAGGGCAACAGCTGGAGAGGCTACCCTGCCTGCAGTCCCAGCTTGGAACCCCGGCTCTACCCACTCATAGTCACCTTGTAGATCTCCACCTGATGTCTACTCAGGGAAGAAGCTGTCCACTGAACTGGCTGAAACAATTATTAGAGTTGCAGGAAACGTACAGAAGGCCAGGTCAGTGCTGGCCCACAGGGCTCATGTCACGCCACGGAGACCTAACTGCCTGGCTGGGAAGCACTGCAGCTCCTAGTCAGATGGGGAAGCAGCTATTCCAGTGAGGGAAGCTGCTGTGTGTCCAGGTCCTGCCTTTGGTCCCTTGCCCAAAAGAAAGGGCTCACAATGTGGTCTGATGGTGCACAGCCAGAGCCTCCAGCACAGCATCCCAGATCAGCCTAGCACAGAGGCTGATACTCGTTTTTATCGTTACTCTGAAAAATGGGAAGCCTCCATGAAACAATTTCTGTTATGTCTGTGTGGAACATAGCAGAAATGTTTTGCTGTATCTTAAATGTTCTGCTATGTCTTTGGGGCACAACAACCCTGTGCAGTGCTACAGACTAGGAGAAGTCTGGCTAGAAAGCTGCCCAGAGTAGAAACCTGGGAGTGTTGGTTGACAGCAACTGAACATGAGCCAGCAGTGTGCCCAGGTGGCCAAGAAGGCCAACGGCATCTTGGCTTGTATCAGAAACGGCGTGACCAGCAGGTCCAGGGAGGTTATTCTCCCTCTGTACTCGGCACTGGTGAGACCGCTCCTCGAATCCTGTGTTCAGTTCTGGGCCCCTCACCACAAGAAGGATGTTGAGGCTCTGGAGCGAGTCCAGAGAAGAGCAATGAAGCTGGTGAGGGGCTGGAGAACAGGCCTTATGAGGAATGGCTGAGAGAGCTGGGGTTGTTTAGTCTGGAGAAGAGAAGGCTGAAGGGAGATTTCTACAACTACCTGAAAGGAGGTTGTGGAGAGGAGGGAGCTGGCCTATTCTCCCAAGTGACAGGGGACAGGACAAGAGGGAATGGCCTCAGGCTCTGCAAGGGGAGGTTCAGGCTGGACATCAGGAAAAAGTTTATCAAAGAAAGGGTCCTTGGGCACTGGACCAGTCTGCCCAGGGAGGTGGTTGATTCACCTTCCCTGGAGGTGTTTAAGGCACGGGTGGATGAGGTGCTGAGGGGCATGGTTTACTGATTGATAGGAATGGTTGGATTTGATGATCCAGTGGGTCTTTTCCAACCAAGTGATTCTGTGTGGAAGAGGAATGGAGGAGCTTCCCTATACTGGGGTGGCTGTGCCATTCACAGATCTCAGTGCACCTGGAGAGGCCTCACTTTGCGATAAATATTCAGAGAGAAAAGCCAGCCTAGATTAGCAAGAATTCACAGTGAGGCTGACCACATTAATTTAAGCAACCGCGCTATTCCCTTTTTGCTCTTCACACTTTGTGATTTTTTGTAAACCTCACAAGTGCTTGACTGATTGCTTTTTAAGCTAGACTGTGACCAGTTAAAATCAGCAGCATCCAAAGAGATGTTGCAAAAGCAGTGCTCAGCAGCAGTCCGGGGGCACAGGCAGGTGCTGTGGCCTCACACACACTGGGGTGCTTCACCTTTGCAGCTTGTGGCAGAGATACTCCCCTTCCATGAGACCCTCTCTGCTTCTGAACTCCCAACTACATCTCCTGCAGCTCAGCTAATGTGGCAGCTAATTAAATACACTAATGGCCAGGGGCTTATCCTTTGAGACAGGGCCTGGGAGTTATCCAGGAGATGTTTCAGCTTCCGAGCTGTGCTGCAGGCTGCTGACTGGTGTCCAACCTCATGGGCCGCTCCAATGCCCAGTCCCTGTCTGCAAATTTTCACCTCGGACTAAATCAGCTTGATGGGACTCAACAATCAGCAGCAGTGAAGGGGAAATGCCAAACATGCTTGAAACTGGGTTTATATTTTGGCCATGCTCATCCTTTTGCAATCCCAACTTAAAGAGTGGTTGAATGCTCCAATGATGTTGATTTTGTTGAGTTACATCATACAGTGAGAAGGCTCCTGACCTTGCTCAGCTAGGAAAAGCAGCCTAGTTCCCACCCTTCCACTGGCATAGGGAACAGGTTGGAAAAAACTCATTTTCAGACTGTTCAGAGACCTCCGTTCCAGTGCTACCAGGAGAAACTGCATATGGTTAATCCTTCTGCATCAGCTGTGCTGCTCCCTAGGTGAAATCCCTGAACCTAGAGACCTGTTAATCACCACAAAACCAAGGCAAAAAGCAGGGAATAAATATCTATAAATCTTAGATCATTTGCAAGGAATTCTCCAGGTGCTTAGTCCTGTTTGGTAAAACACCAGCATTTGCCATGCCATGTGTCCCTCAGAAGAAGGCCTCTTGCCTCCTACTGTCCCCCACCAGCCTGCCGGGTGGTGTTTGAACAAGACCTCTCACTTAGGCTCTTGTCTGTTTGGTTTGACAGGGTACATATCTAATCATATTCAAATTATAGGAAAAATGGGGGGGGGGAATTACCTGTTATTCTGGAGTAACAGTCTCTGAGTAATGTCACCTGCAAATGCAACAGCTAAAAATAAAACAGATGATGCAATTAAAGGGGTAGTCACAGTACAGCAAGCAGAGGTAGACATGTCCTGCTGAAGATGTAATTTAACAGGGAAAGCAGGGGGAGAAAAAGCTTAACAGAAGAGCAAGAAGGATACCTACTGCTAGGGAAGGTGGTGATGGTGGATGGAGAAGGAGCAAAAATACCTGTAAAAAGATTTGTGAAGATCACCAAGAATTTTGTTCATGCTTAATGTTCTGTCCATGCTCCCAGTGTACAGATATTTCAAGAGGTCCCTGTCCCATTTAGAAGATGCATTTGGACCATTTCTTTGCGTGACCGGCTTCTCCAAAGTGGTCTTTTAATGGGCTGCAGTGATGGGAGCTGCTTGTGACCCACCAGGAGCTGTCGGTGGCAAGCGGCGTCTCCCAGTGCCGGCTGCTTTGGACTGTGGCAGCAGCCATGTGGCGTAGCTTCTGGTCACTGACTGGGTGACATTTAGTTTGGTATAAATTACAAATGTTACAAGTGAATGAACAGTTTGAAATTCATAGAGTCATAAATTGGAGGGCCAGGGGGGCCATTACCATCAGCCGCTCTGACCTCCTGTATAACACCAGCCATAAAACTGCAGCCGGGAGCTCCCACATCCAGCCCAGCAATTTGTGCCCAAGCAGAAATGAACCTGTGAGAAAGATGCTCTGTCTTGATTAAAAATCCAATGTGACAGAAAGCTCATATATCCTGGTTGAGATCTCCTAAAGGCTAATTACCCTCCCAGAATTCATACTTTATTCTTGCATTGGGATTGCTCCACGCCACAGGATTCCTTACCTACGTTACTCACAAAGGCCCACAGCAAAAACCAAACTGGATCCTGTGCTGTTCCTACTGGAGTCTGACTGCCTTAGGGAGCTTGGCAGATTTGCAAATCACCCTGAGCAAACAAGCAGGGGCATGGGTCCACCCATTTTGGAAATAGGGAAATGCTCAGGACATTAATCAAATATATTTTACACAAATCATTCACTGAACCCTCATCTAAAAGGGATCAGCGGGTGCTGTGACCCCAGTAAGATTGTACAAGGAAGAGCAAGAAGGTGAGAGTGAAATGAGTGAGAGGACTGACCCAGAGCTGATTATGGAGAAAACTGGAGGTGGTGTGCCAAGGCTCATCAGGAACTGAGGACTGAAACAAGCCAGGAAAGAAAAAAAAGGCACATTTTAGGAAGCACAAGTGCTGTGGAACCACCAGCACTTGCTTCAAGAAAGACAAAGAGGGCATTTGAAAACCACCTTTGCTGGGTGCAGGACTGGACTGAAAGCCAGGAAGATGCTTTCAGCTGCTGTACTGGGAGCAGGCGGGTGAAGGAGGCAGCTGCCAGCCACCAGGGCACCGGGGAGCAGCCACATCAGCCTAGGAGGGCAGGGGACCAGCTAGTTTCTCCACATTCACCCCAGTGCAGAACCTGACCTCCCATTCCCATGGCAACCCTAACTCGGCTGCATCGCCGAGATGAAGGCATAAATTTAACAGCAAAGCCAGTCATCTCAGAGCTTCAGCGCGGGTAATGCAGCCGAGCTCAGGTTGCTGGGGGAACCATAACTTTTTAATCATGCTGCATTAAAGGTTTTATTACTCTGCATATTTATAAGGGTTGGTTTATTCAGCTCCATTGAGAAAGAGGGAGAGATCTGCTATTTCTGCCTCAGGTTTTTCCTCTGTTTTTTTCCACTGTGCTGGTGTAGGCAACTGGGGTACCACTGCTGAGGGCAAATGGAGTGCAAAATAGTCACAGTGTGTGCAAGTAAAAGAGCAAGCAGGGATGCTAAAAACACAAATGCAAAGTATCCAAAGGAGGATCAGTATTTGATACAATACATAATATTTCTGTTGATTTTAAGTGAAAAGGCAGCTGGGACAAATATCATGAGGTTGTTTTACATAAATGGCAGCTACAAACATTTCAACAACCAAAGAGGATGACAGTTAAAGAGAAAAAATGCTCAATGAGCTACCCTCTGGAAAGGCTGAGGAACAAATGCAACCCAGAAGAGAAGTTTTCTGCCCTCCAGGGCCTTTCCTCACCCTTATTATTCCCCATCCTGGCCTCTACAGCCTTGCGCAAAAACCTATTTGGAAAGCTTTTGGAAAAACATCAGTGGTAGTTTTTGTTTGAATCAGCTGAGAAAAATGTACTTTCCAAAACATGTGGAAAGGCACAAAAATGACCTCAAGAAACACTTAGAAGTTGTCCTGGGCACAGGACTCAGACAGATTTGTTCCTTTGGATTTAGCTGTGGTGCTTTCACATATCCCTCCAAATTGTACACTTTTACCCTGCTGAGTTAAGGATGTTTGGGATGTTCTTGCTGAGCTGCTCAGCTCATTGCACTGGCTGGGCTGGGAAGTTTGGGGTGCCAGGGCCAAGCGACTCCTCCTTGGGCCCTGGAAAGGATCAAGTGAGGTGCAGGGAGGCTGTGGGTGAACAATTTGGCTGCCCTTGCTGAACCTTACAAACAGATGAACTCATCGTCAAGGAAAGTCCCTTCTGAAAATATCAGGAAAAACAAAACTGTCAGCTTTGTGCCCTGTGCTACAGAAAATCCCTTCCAGTGCTCCAGTCATCACAAAAGCTCCATTCCAGACAAGCTGAACGTCTGTCTGTGCCTTAGCCCACGCTTATGACGCCAGCCCTAGATGTGGTGAAGATGAGTTGGAATAGAAACAAGGCTTGCAGTTTCCTCCGTACAACCTCCAGCTGCTTGGACTTTCAGAGGGCTGTGGGCACCAGAAACACTGGGTCCTTCACAGGGTCTGAGAAGATCCAGGCTGTTTATTCCAGTGACACAAACGCAGGGGAGAGAAGGAAGAAACAGGACCTGGTACCACGAATACCACAGTGGGTTGCACAGGCTGGAGTGCTCCCACTGCTTTCATTTGTCCTCTCCTCCATCAACTCTCCTTTTTACCCCTGCCAATTCTTCCTGCAGTTCCCTGGCCTCTTCTTGTCCCCTCCAGCCATGCTCACATTCTTGGTGGTGCCAGCAGCAGGAGCTGTTGTAGTAGCAGGTGTCCCACGGGTCCTGGCACCTTGGCTTCTTTTGTACCCTCCTCTAACACCGCCAGGTTGGTGGATCTTCTCACACATTTTGCTCTAGTGCTGATTTTTCAATTTTTGAAGTTTTGGGCTTTGGGCAACAGGCAAATGCATCTCACATGAAAAGACTCCAGCTGTGCTGAGCAACCTGCTGTGCTGCAGGACTTGGAGGTGTGGGGGGGATGAGCACAGCATGTTTCTCTGCACCCGGGTTTGCCTTGTTGCAGCCACAGGGTGACCTTCACATGGTGGGTCAGGGACCACTGCCTGAGCCACACGAGACTTCATGTTGTAGAGGAATGGTCACCCTTGGTCAGACCAAATGTCCATCCAGCCCCACGGCTTGTCCCTCCCAGCAGCAGATGCCATGGTAGGAGAATAAGAACAGGGTGAACCCATTGTAACATCACCTTAATCTCTCTGCCCCATCTCTGGGGACCCAAGGGACATCCAGGGCCAGAGTTAATGTTTCTGTAGAAAATAGCCTTTAATTTCATTTCTTTTTTTTTCTTTCTTTTTTTTCCTGCCACATTTTTAAGCTGTGACCAGTACTGACAGCCTCCCGTGACAGAGCTCTATCATGTAATGACACACTGTGTTAAAGTACCTCTCTGATTTGAAGCCACCACCTCCTGCTTTCACTTGGCACCTCCAAGTCATTGAACTGGAAGAGGCACTGAGCGACCCTGTCTTATTTGACATCCCCAGGCCTCTTCTACCACCTCTTCCTGCAGCTGGGCTGAAAAACTGTATCTTGTTTCCTGACATTGCAACTGCTTTATACCTTTTTCTACTGCTGCAACCCCGCCTGCCCCTTCTCCTTCTTGCCTGGCCTTCTTTCACCTGGTCCACACAGTCCGAGTTTAAAATAATGTCATTCCATAAAGCTTTCTTGCTTTGCGGGGTAGGTTGTTGCACTTGCCTGTTGGTGTGGAGGCTGAGAGTCATCCCAGAGCTGTGCTGGTTGGCATCGCCTGGCTGGAGGCAATGCTCACACCGTTTCCCAAACCCCTTTGTGCAGCCGCTGGCAGTGCTGGGACGCCTTCTTTCCCAGTGCCCTTCTCCATACAGCCAGTAACGTAGAAGAACAGAAGATATTTTTAGACCTAACTTTGAAGCGCTTCAGGTCTGCAATCGAGTGACTCAGCTGCCAGTGCCATTTACTTTGGTTTTACATTTAAACCGGGCAATTACAGCCCTGAAAGGCTTTTTAGAGACCGTATTTCCTCCTTGTGCTGTCACATAGTTTGCATGCGGCATTGTCTGCAAAGAAGCGCTTTGCACACCCAGATACTTGTCTAAAGCTTTTCCAAAGCAGGTGTAGAATAAAGCCCTGGCCCGTCACGCTTTTTTCCTCTGGCAGCTTGTAAATCCACCCTCCTGTGCCCTTCATAACACTGCCATATTTCAAGATGATCCAGCACGCTCTGCAAGGGATGCTCCCCAAGATGACAGCTCACAAAGGATTTGCTGCAGGACTGGGGTCATGGACGGAGCATAAGGTGGCATTTTCTCCCTAATGAAAGTCCTTCTCACAGCTTTTCCTTTCAGAGGAAGAAATCTCTGCAGCTCACAGAGCCGTTTGTACTGGTTTAATGATGCTCAAGACATTTATCCCGGGGAAGGGTTCTGCTTGAGCTCCCTGTTTACTTCAAGCCCACTTATTTATAACATCTTTTCCTCCAGTTCTTGAATCCTTCACCTGCACAAACACGTCCTTTAGATCATCTTTATTGAATACAGTTAAGTGGAGCTCATGGGGTTATTGAATTACAGGAATGAACATATCAAAATGAGATAAATCACTCACATATTAGCTTCTCTCTATTAAACACATTACACCCAAAGGCATTTTTCTGTAGAATGGATACTATACATCAAATGTGTGAATACTCAAAATAGCTAACGTTGACTTCTCCTCACGAGAATGCACAGGAGGGGAATGCAGCAGCCCTCTCTCTGGCTTTATGGCCCAAAGTATTACTAGAAATAACCCCCTCTGTGTGACAATGGTAATAGCTTGAGATAGATGGAGTTTGAGCCACAAGGAGGATGCTGAGGCTCTGGAGCGAGTCCAGAGAAGAGCAACAAAGCTGGTGAAGGGGCTGGAGAACAGGCCTTACGAGGAGCGGCTGAGAGAGCTGGCGTTGTTTAGCCTGGAGAAGAGGAGGCTGAGGGGAGACCTCATTGCTCTCTACAACTACCTGAAAGGAGGTTGTGGAGAGGAGGGTGCTGGCTTCTTCTCCCAAGTGACAGGGGACAGGACAAGAGGGAATGGCCTCAAGCTCCGCCAGGGGAGGTTTAGGCTGAACATTAGGAAAAAAAAATCATGGAAAGGGTCCTTGGGCACTGGAACAGGCTGCCCAGGGAGGTGGTTGAGTCACCTTCCCTGGAGGTGTTTAAAGGACAGGTGGGTGAGGTGCTGAGGGACATGGTTTAGTGATTGATGGGAATGGTTGGACTCAATGATCCGGTGGGTCTTTTCCAACCTGGTGATTCTATGATTCTATGTGGTGCACAGCACTGCACAGCGATGTGCGCTGACCATGGCAAGGCTCCATGCTGCACTGGGCCACCACTGGTCCCCAATACCTGCCTCTGCCCAACCTCTGGCACAGGAGGGCAATTCCCTCACAGGGGTCACTTACCAACCTGCCCCTGCCAGGCACCAGCTTTGCTCTCACAAATCACCATCAGTGAGAGAGATGGGGTTTTGTCTTCATGAGATATTTAAGCTTGATTTTGGGGAGAGGACAGCACTGGGAATTGGTGATGCCATTTGAGGATGCTCAGCCCTCAGCACAGTGGGGAGCAGGAGGTTCTGGTGCTGCCCAGCCCCAAACCACACTCACTCCTCACCCACCCTACAGCATCTTCAGACTCATGTACCACTAGAGTATTTTCACACCACTGGTTTTCCCTTTTCTCTAGTTATTTATTCTGGCACTCCTTTTAACTCCTCTTACATCATCTTTGGTATTTTCATGGTCAACATCATAATCACGTTTCCTTCCCTGCTTTGTGGTTTGACAGGTCTTGGGGTTTTGGTGGACTTTTTTTTTCCAAGAGGCTATTGCCCTGAGCTGGAAGCCTGAGGATGCTTGGTGATGGCTTATTTGGCGGATGCTGATCCCCAACCACATATGCTGACTCTAAACCATTGATGCTATAAGCTCCCTAGCAGATGTTCAGCCCAAAGTATGTGAGATGAAGGCACAAAATCTCTCCCAGTGACTTTGAGGGGGTGTGCACAATCTCTCCTGCAGGTGTTGGTCTTCTAAAGGGAATGCAATTCAAAATCACCTCCCCTTTTGTGCATTTCTCTCCAGGTACAGAACTCAACAGCAACTATCAGCAGCCTCTGGCACCACGTCTGCAATTAGAGAAGAGGGCTGATGCTTTTAGCTTGTTGTTCAACTTGCCAAAAAAGGGCCAAAATCGCTGCAGAAATCCTGTTCTGCTAAATCCTCCTATTTTCTGTATTTTTTTCAGTAGAGTCAAGGTTTGAGTTATTTTCAGATGAAAAGATTCACTGAAATACAAAGAAGGGGGGGAAAAATCTATCCTTATATATAGTAGTATGTCCTGATATATCACCATCAAGGTTAGCAACCTTTCAGGAACAGGCACATTCACTGGAGCATTGTTGGATGCTTGCTCCTTATGCACAGGACTTAATTAAAATTTTATAAATAATTAGCATAATCAATATTTTAAATCTTGGCATTACTCAGGGCAACGCAAGGATTGCTAAGGATTGACACAAGTGTATCTGTAACCTCAAGGAGCATAAACTATCCTGTTGGGATACTACCATTTAAGTAAGTTGCCTCTCTCAAGGAAACTAATTTTTACAGTCAAGTAATTAGGTTTCCAGTCAGAAGTAATGGTTTTCAATGTGCATTTTTTTACTTTTTTCTCTTGCAATGCCCTTAATTAACAAATAAACTCTATATCCGATAACAACAATGACATCTACATATCATATTTAGTGTTCTCTCTCCATGAAAGGGGCTTTCCTGCCCTGGTTTTGCAACATTCTGCAGAAGATTGTGGTGGAAGCAAAAGCTGCACTATCCATTCTCCTGCCTGGGCTCCCGCAAGACCCCCTTCAAATGCACTGAGTCCCGTGTGCAGCATTTCTGGCTGCAGCTCCCCTGCACCACACACCAGGATCAGCAGCTGCCTGTGGGCATGCAGGTACCATATGCTGAAAGTAAACTGAGGGGCAGCTCGCTGTTCATGGCCTTTTTTTGTTCAGACTGCGGGTTTATGACACATTATACACATTTTGCCTTCTAAACCCAGGTTCCGGCTTGGATTTCCTCCCTTCCTTTGAGGTTATGTGCACAATGCTGATTTCCAGATTCTGCTTGGTGCAGCATGGGTTACTTCATTAAAAAACAAATCTCTGTGATACCACTTCTTCTCATTCTGAGTCAATCAGATGTCATACTTTTACATTTCTGATGAAGAAAACCCCAAACAGACAAAAACAACAGACAAACTTTCACGCTTATGTTTAATGTTGATTTATTTTCACCGTCTTATCTCCTGGTGGAAACTAAAATCAGTCTCAGTGCCCCCTCTCCCTCTGTAATTTTTTAACCAGAATTGTCCATGTCATAGAAGCGCGACCCAGGCTGCAGTTTGTCCAAGCAGCAGTTTGGCACCTGTGTCTTCAGTATCTGCATCAGACTGTACACACACTTGGAATCATAGAATCATAGAATAACCAGGTTGGAAAAGACCCACCGGATCATCAAGTCCAACCATTCCTATCAATCACCAAAACATGCCCCTCAGCACCTTGTCCACTCATGCCTTAAACACCTCCAGGGAAGGCGAATCAACCACCTCCCTGGGCAGACTGGTCCAGTGCCCAAGGACCCTTTCCATCTAATGTCCAGCCTAAACCTCCCCTGGCAGAGCTTGAGGCCATTCCCTCTTGTCCTGTCCCCTGACACTTGGGAGAAGAGGCCAGCACCCTCCTCTCTACAACCTCCTTTCAGGTAGTTGTAGAGAGCAACAAGGTCTCCCCTCAGCCTCCTTTTCTCCAGGCTAAACAATCCCAGCTCTCTCAGTTGTTCCTCATAAGGCCTGTTCTCCAGCCCCTTCACCAGCTTCGTTGCTCTTCTCTGGACTCGCTCCAGAGCCTCAACATCCTTCTTGAAGTGAGGGTGCTACATGTGTCAGAATTTGCCAGGTAAGGGCACAGCAATAAATCCCCACGACGGCTGAGAATAGGATTGCAGCTCCTGGCAAACAGCTTCAAGCAAGCAGGTGCCCTAGAAGGACACTGTACAGCATCAGCTGTTCTCATCCTCTAGTCCCCTTTGGCAATTTGAGCTGCCTTTGAGCATCCATGTGGTCTTCAACTTTTCAGCCAGGGAAAAGGAGTTTTTCCGGCAGACAGGCCCTCCTGACAGTGAGTTCCCACAGCAGTTTGTGTCGCTGCCGTCCCACTGAGCCCCAGGGTGCAGATCAGCCAGCTCGACTCACCAACTCCTCACTGTCTGCAGCTGCCACCTTTCCTCCTCCCCTCAGACCTGACCAGCAGTGCTGGGGCCTCCCAGGGAGTCGGAGGAGCATGTGATTGTAAATGACAGCCTCACCTCTTCACCCATGGAGCGAGGGCTGGATGAGATCTGATCGAGCAGCTGCTCATCAGCCCCAGGCACCAACTGCCCATCACTCAGGAGGCGCAGGCTGCTCTGCGGCTGAAGTCCCCGCAGGGCTCTCCCAGCAGAGCCTCCAAAGCAACTTGGGTGGGATTTTCAAACCAGCTGGGTTTGCCTGGCATGCAAATAACTTGCACGGATATCTTACAAACCTGCATGACTAGGGGCGAGAGGAAGTATATTAAGAGCTCATATAGGGATTTCCAATTCCTGGGCTGGGACAACCTACTGCTGTTGCCTTTTCTTGATCTCTGAAAGAAAGATGGGGCAGAGAGCCAGAGCAAAGCCTGCAGCCTGTGCTCAGAGGCCATTGGGAGTGCCTGGTCAGGGCACACAGAGCACACTGCCACCACGGTCACCATTTCTGCCATCCAAACACAGAATTAACCCCCAAGGAATCCTTCTCCACAGCTTGCTGGGTACCCCCATATTCCAATTCAGATCTGGAGAAGCACACGGCTAAAGCAGATGTAAAGCATGCCAAACAGTTTATTCTATTTTCTTCCTTACCCAGTTAACAGGAAGAACACGCTAAGGTAGAGCTTGGCTGGTGCAGGAAGCCTTACAGGTCCCTATGTATACCTGAAAAACACTATGAACAGCAAAATAATTTTAATTTATAAAGTTGAATGGTAAGAACAGCTCTATGCACACCGTGCCAGCATCTTGTGGGAAGACCAGTCACTGGATACTAAAGGCAACCCTGCAGGAACTGGAACCGCATGGTCAGATTTTGGCACACTGACAGAGAAGGAATGAGCTCCATTAAAGAACGCAGTGCTATTTAGATCTCACAGGGTAAGGCAATACCTCTTCGACTACTCTCAGAGTGCCTTTGGGAAACGTGCAACAGTGTCTTCCCCAAGCACCTGCTCAGGGCTTTTCAACTTTAATCTCAGCAGTCCTGTAGGTGCCCTCCTTGCACAAATCCCACTCCACCTCCCTCTCTTTGTCAGTCAGCTGGTTGCATTTCTTACGGAGCTGGTGGGGTGGCAGAGAAGCTGCGGCTCCTCAGACACTCTGGGCAAAGTAATGTAAAAATCCAAAGCTCCCACAAATATTAAGCAAGGGCTTGCTCCGAGCACACTACAGCATTCCCACATCCCAGCCTGGGGAAACAGAAACATCTCCTGAAAGCAGATGCTGTAAAGGCTGGTCTTGGTGCTTCTGTGGACTTAATTCATATGCCAAGGAGTGCTTAAATAACAAGAGCTTCTTCGCTAGCCCTTCCTCCACCTCCCCTGGCTCAGGTGCAGTACTCAGACCACTTAAGTAGGACCAGAAAAGCAAAGGGCTAGGTAAAATCAGTGTGGAGGCCAAGGATAACCACCCTAATTCTGGCAGGCTGAAAAGTGCCTTTCAATATCTTGTGATGTGGGAGCTTTCAGAGTGGCGATGGAGCTTGTGCAGATTTCCATCCTGGGCTAGAGCTGGTGTGTGTCACCCCAGGGCAATGGTGTCATTGGTGCTGGTGCCAAGCTCTACAGCACAGGATCCTTTTAACTAAAGACAGACCTCTGGAGACAGCTGCCTTCTGCTGTCGCTGAAGCCAACCACCAAGATAAAGGCTGCCTAAAATCCACGAGGAATGGAACTTATCGCAAAAGTCCTGGTGGAAGAAGCAGCTCTGTTTGTGTTTTGCTTTCAAAGGGTAAGCACCTTTTTCTCTACCTCTTCTACTGCTAAAGCAGTTTGTACATCTCATCATTCAGATATCTGACATGTTATTTCACAAAGTGTTCTTTATCCACAGCTGTGACAAGCAAATTACACTGAATTAAGCTCATCTACCTTGGTCTCATGGGATGCTGACTATTAAACTGTCTCTGAACTGTCATCCTGAAGCATTGTCACCACTCAGCCTGCAAAAAGATGCTGAGAAACTCTTTATTCAAGGAAGTAACTAAAATAGCACTTAGGAAGCACTACAATACTCGCTCTTTCTGCTGAGAACAGGCTCAATTTACAACGGTAACAACATTTAATCCAAATGGTGGGTCTAAAATGTGACAGTTTGCAGCTTCACTGCTGGCAGCAAGAAATAATGTCTTTACTTTCTGATACACAATAACCAATAAGAAACACTGCGGACTCCATCCCACAGCCATTATCCCAGTTGGTGGCTGCCCAACTGTGCCCATAAAATCATCAACAGCCACCACACACAAAAGGCAAAGATCACAGCTTGCCTTTCAGCAAAGCAAAGGTGGGTTCCGGGTAGATTGAACAAAAGTTGCTAATTGTTCAAAGAGAAACTTTAGAAAGAAATTGATGGACACTGGGGAACAGCAAAAGTAATTTCTTCACAGGAAACCTTCACTTGCAACTGACTCCAAGCCTTATTCTAACTGCCACTTCAGCTTGGGTCTGAATGGGCAAGAAATATAAGAAGGTGAAAACGACAGGAACAGCTTTGAAGATCCATTCTGACAGAGCTTGAGGCCATTTCATGTGACATGGCTAACTCCTCCAAGTCTCGCCCATACTCAAGTCATGCTCTGCTGTCATCTTCTCGTTTCATTTGGCAAGAGTTAAGTTGACAACTCTTCCTCTGAAATAACAACCTAATGAGCAGCAGTCACAGAATGTGCTGCTCCATGTTGTGGAGAGAGCTTTGTGCAAAGCTACCACAGACCCAGTATTTGATGAGACACTTGGGACGTGGGCTGCTGATGGCCCTCAGCAAAGAAACACAGAGGAACTCGCGCTTATCTTTCGGAGGAACCCAATCTGAGCACAAACAAGACACCAAGGACTGCAATTCTGTTTGAACAGGCAACGGCAGGTTACCTGCCACATGTGTCAAGTACCTCCTCTGAGAAAGCAAAGCACGGAAACGTAAGCCCCATAAAAATTAAGAATTGCACACAAAAAGTAGAAAGGAACATGGAGAGACAAGTCCTCTCTCGCTTGGCCTACCACCCTAGCTGCCTGAGGAGTTTGCCATCTTTCAGATAAATCACCTTAGATTGAGAAGAAACTGCCCAGCAATGGCTTCAGATTGAGGAAAAAAGCTGAATGAAAACCTGAACTCGTACTGCTTTTACCTGTCAGCTGGGCATTGCTGTGGTACCACCACAGACAATTCATCGAGTTCATGGAATATATTCCAATTCAAACACCCACAGAGGAAAGGACAGGACAGAACCAGTCCCCTATTTCCTCCCTCACATTGCTCCTCCTCTCCATTAATGCTGAATCCCTCTTCAAAAGGAATCTTTGCAGAAGTTACTTTTCCTTAAATAGGCTGAATCCCTATCAGGTACGATAAATTCAGAGCTGCTATGAGTAAGGCTTGTTGGGAGTGCCAAGGTGAAAGCACAATAGTGTGTTTATCCTCATGATCAAGTTAAGCTCGTAAACCATTTTCAACAGAAGCCACCTCTAGAAAAAACAATTTGTTCTTTAATCAGAGCAACAAAGATGGGTTCCTGACTCCAGCTATTTGAAATACACTCAGACTGGCCCAGATAAACATTGGTGAAAAATGAAAAGCTTTGACTTTCTTAAACCTAGTAACAAATTCTGAGGTAGGTGAGGAGAGAGGCACAGCTCACGAGCCTGCTACTGCCTGGGGAACTGCCACCTCCCTCACAGGAATTTGCAAGTCTTCTGTTAAATGTTCTCGAAGGCAGTTTCTTCTTTCTCCCCTTTCTGTAACCCTCATGTAAAAAGCCCCTCTGAACAAAACAAGGATAATTTTTTTAAAGACAGTTCAGAAATATAATTCAGAGCCTTGCTCTCAGTATGCCTAAAAACAGTTTTAAAAAACTTGATATGAAGATTATTTACAACTGTCACGAATAGGACAAGTTTAACCTTATCTGCAAGAGAACTAATACCCATCTTGAAGGTATCAAAAGTTACACCAAGCACTGAAAAAACTTTTCTTTCCACAGTTGCAAAGAAACCTCAAACTCCTTCTCCTAAATGACCAATGGAGTCAGACATTGGAACAAGTGAAATATTAACATCTGACCTCTCTGTAGGTTCTCAGTTTGTTGAAGGAATCAGCTTTATTTCTACTAAAAATGGAGTAAATTAATGAAATCACTGCAAATGGAATAGCAGACTACTTAGAACTAAATGTAGAGTATAACTGAGCCTTATTATAATTAGTTGATAAGCTGCATTTTCATCCCAAGTATCTTCTTAAAAGGAAAATAAAATTCACATGCAAACAAATGGCAAGAATCCTTTTTGTCCACCAGACGCATTTCCCTGTAACAAGACTGAAATTAAAGCCACTCTGCTTTCTACTCATAAACAAAGCACTGGAGACATGACAATATACTAGTATCAGTCATAATTCTGTCTTTACCTCAAACTTGGTTTGCATTTCTGGCTGGCTACTAATTTGTTTTTTCTTTTGCCGCCCACCAGCAGCTCAGTGTGTTTGAATGGATCACACCAGGTGACAGTCACACTACATGGAACATGAGCAGAAAAATCCTGCATACATTGCATGTACTTACGTCATAAGATCATGGAGTCGTATTAGATTCCAAAAAAGAAAGAGCTACAGACACCCTAGAAGAACTATTCAGACAGGAACATCTCTAGATTTTTTTAGATGAAATGGAGCTGTCTGATCTATGAAATGCAGCTAGTAATAAACCCATGTTTAGAACATCTCCAGCTGATCAGCTACAAGTTTGCAACAGGGACAATGACATTTTAGGAAGACACTATTTTTTTCCTGCTATTTAAAAATCCCATCCTTCTCAGTAGTAAATGGAAGCCTGCCCAGTTGCAAGATTCCCATCAGATACTGCCTCTAAGGACTCAACCCAATGCAGATGTACGATGGGAGAGAAGGCGTGTTGTTGCCGATAGAAAAGGAATACAGACAAAGGTCATATCCAGATTTATGAAAAATAAATTTATTACATAACACCTTGTTTTATCAATGTTTGATTTTTTTTTTATTCAGAATACTTGTGTCATTCATGTAAAATAGTTTGATACAGTACATTGTATGTAAGATTTTCCTCATAAATTCTAAGGCTCTCCTAACAACCTTGATCCTCTGCTGTAGGAATGGCACCCCTAAACAACGTGCGAATGTTTTAAAAAAATAATTAACTGAACAAAATTTAAAATCCACTACAGCAAGCTGGTTCTTAAAAATCATGACGAAATATCTGAATGGATGCCGCACCTTTTTAGGAAATATCATTCATGCTTTTTTAATCCCAAAGCATGCTCACAAATTATTAACACCAACAGGAAAAATAAAACACTGTCTATGACAATCATTTTAGTTTGTTTGCTGAACCAAACATGTTTATATCAATGACAGCATACTCATTTTACTATCAAATAGCAGCTTTAATACCAGTCAAGTCATAGATTTAAAAACAAAAAAAAACATAAGTTGGAAATTAATCTTTGGGACATTCGTAATCGCTGGGAAAAAAAAGCAAATGTTTTCATGTTCTTAAAAAAAAATCTCATCGTAGCAATCGTGTCGGTCATAAAACATTGATCTAGGTGGAAAATGAACCAACCCACAAAAGTCACTAAAAATAAATGCCTATCAAAATTGTCTCAGAGTCACAGTTGGTTTGTTTTTTTGCCATGGTAACATATACTGTATGCTTCAAGTACCAGTTCAAAGATGTTGTGTACTATTGGTCAGATAAAGTTGTTACATCAAGAGAATTCACCACATACGACAACAAAAATGCTTGCCCCTAGCACATTTCACAGCTTCAACTGCTACAGACTGTCACTGAAAAAAAATGCATCGATCAGTCTGAACCATGTCAAGTAAACTATGGAAGTAGCATATCCACAACACAAACTGTGCTAGCACTTTCTTTTCAAGTCTAACCCCAAAAACAGGTACAATTTGGGAGCCACTACTCCGCTCTGTGGAAAGGGGTGGATCGTGGCAATCAGACAGGTTGGAGGTGTGGTTGTACAGTACATTCTTGTGGCCCAAGCCAGGTTCCAGGCAGGCAGCTGTGTGGCCGGTCCTGCAGCATTAGCAACAGTGCATTGACGTTATTGGGATGCAGCTCAGTACCGATGAGTCTGATGCGAGTACTGTGGCGGCTGCTGGGAGGTAGTTGAATATCCCATGCTGCTCTGTGGCTGTGATGTGCTTGGTCCAGGGTTGGGGTAGGCAGCATGGGGGTTGGAACGCTGCAGTGGGGTAGAAGCAGAGGAAACGTAACCCTTCATAACAGATACACTGCAAGACAGTTTTGCCTACCAGCTTATTTCAAGAAATACCAAGCACACAGTCTCAAAGCTGCTGTGCTTCCAGACTTCTTTTCACCTACTCTGATTGCAGCAGTTGCAGTTATGAACATCAGGAACATCAGAATATAAAGTGACAGTTACCACCTTCCAGTTATTCTCCCTAATTACCTCCTGTGAACCTACATGATCATACTCAAAGCCCCAGGCAACCCTCCAGACACTAGGAAGTTACACAAGGCTACCACTGCTCATGGTCACGGTGATCTCTGCTTGCTCCCTTCCCTTTACCAAGGAAGTATACAGGGGTGGAGGGCCAAACAGAGCATCTTAATGCTAAAGAGACACTGCATTATTCTGGAGACTTTCCTATATAAAGGATGTGCTTGCAACCCTTTAGCATCACCTGGGAGTAAAGGCCAAGAGGGCTGTGAGTGTTTAGACTAATGCATCATCGAGCAGCAGCTTCTGAATTGCTTGATGGAGGGTTACTGGTACAGCCACATGCTTCTCAGTGGAAGAATGTTCAGAGGGAAAAGGTCATAGATAGGGGCTTGAGAGGTTCAGATTGGATATCAGAGGAAGAAAAAAATCACAAAGAGGCTAGAACAGCACTAGCAGAACTTGCTCAGAGAGGCAGTGAAGTCTACATCTATAGAGGTTTTTTGAGACCCAGCTAAGCAAAGCCTGGCTGACCTAGTTTAACAGGAGCAACAGTCCCTCTTCAAGAGGGAGACTGGACTAGATGCTCTCCAGAGGCCCCTTTCAACCAGCACTTCTACAATTATTTATTGAGTGGAGCATTCATCACCGCAAGAAGCTCCAAGCAAACTAGTAACTGCCCACTTCCATTTTAGCCTAAAAGTTACTTATTTACACATCATACATTATAAAAGAAAAAAGGACTGCATGTGGTATTTTCAGTCTAAGTATATGACCACTTAGTAGCATTTAACGTTTCAGTAAATTAACACATTGTGGCCTTTCAGTACTTAAAGGGCGCTTATATGAAAGATTATAAAAAAGGACAAACTTTTTAGTGGGGCCTGTTGCAATAGGACACAGGGCAATGGTTTTAAAATAACAGAGGGGAGATTCAGGTAGATAGAAGAATTCTTTTTACAATGAGGATAATGAAACACTGGAACAGGCTGCCCAGAAAGGTGGTAGATGCCCCATCGCTGGAAACATCCAAATTCAGATTGGAAGGGGCACAGAGCCACGTAATCCAGTTGAAGATGTCTCTGCTTATTGCAGGAGGCTTGCAGATTAGCTTTAAAAGGTTCCTTCCAACAAAATCTATTTGATGAGTCCACATCGCAAGATGTATTAGGATTGTTAGCAAAAGCTGCTTCTAGCAAAGGTCTGGAAATTTAGCTCCAAGGGAAGAATTCCAGGACCAGGATACTACTACCAAGGCCTGAATATGCAAACCTATGGTGAACCAACATCCTGAAAAAGTAAAATATTGAAATAGCTTAACAGATCTTATAAATCATAGAGTCATAGAATAACCAGGTTGGAAGAGACCCACCGGATCATCAGGTCCAACCATTCCTATCAAACACTAAACCACGCCCCTCAGCACCTCGTCCACTCGTGCCTTAAACACCTCCAGGGAAGGTGAATCAACCATCTCCCTGGGCAGACTGTGCCAGTGCACAATGATCCTTTCCATTAAATTTTTTTTCCTAAAGTCCAGCCTAAACCTCCCCTGGTGGAGCTTGAGGCCATTCCCTCTTGTCCTGCCCCCTGTCACTTGGGAGAAGAGGCCAGCTCCCTCCTCTCTACAACCTCCTTTCAGGTAGTTGTAGAGAGCAATGAGGTCTCCCCTCAGCCTCCTCTTCTCCAGGCTAAACAACCCCAGCTCTCTCAGTTGTTCCTCATAAGGCCTGTTCTCCAGCCCCTTCACCAGCTTCGTTGCTCTTCTCTGGACTCGCTCCAGAGCCCCAACATCCTTCTTGTGGTGAGGGGCCCAGAAATGAACACAGGATTTGAGGAGCGGTCTCACCAGTGCCGAGTACAGAGGAAGAATAACCTCCCTGGACCTGCTGGTCACACTGTTTCTGATCCAAGCCAAGATGCCACTGGCCTTCTTGGCCACCTGGGCACACTGCTGGCTCATGTTCAGTCGCTGTCAACCAGGTCCCTCTCCTCCAGGCAGCTTTCTAGACAGACTTCTCCTAGTCTGTAGCACTGCACAGGGTTGTTGTGCCCCAAGTGCAGGACCCAGCACTTGGTCTTGTTAAACCTCATGCCATTGGACTCTGCCCAGTGGTCCAGCCTGTTCAGATCCCTTTGCAGAGCCTCCCTACCCTCCAGTAGATCAACACTTCCACCCAGCTTAGTGTCGTCTGCAAACTTGCTCAGGGTGCACTCGATGCCTTCATCCAGGTCATTGATAAAGACATTGAACAGGGCTGGACCCAGCACTGAGCCCTGGGGAACCCCACTCGTAACTGGCCTCCAACTGGAGTTAACTCCATTTCCCACCACTCTCTGGGCCCAGCCATCCAACCAGTTTTCCACCCAGGAGAGTGTGCGCCTGTCCAGCCCAGAGGCTGACAGTTTCCGAAGCAGAATGTTGTGAGAAACTGTGTCAAAGGCTTTACTGAAGTCCAGGAAGACCACATCCACAGCCTTTCCCTCATCCAGCAGCCGAGTCACTTTGTCATAGAAGGCGATCAGGTTAGTTTGGCAAGACCTGCCTTTTGTGAGCCTGTGTTGACTGGGCCTGATCACCCGGTTCTCTTGCATGTGCTTTGTGATAGCACTCAAGATCACCTGTTCCATGACTTCCCCTGGCACTGAGGTCAGACTGACAGGCCTGTAGTTTCCTGGGTCCTCCCTGCGACCCTTCTTGTAGATGGGCACAACATCAGCCAGCCTCCAGTCCAGTGGGACTTCCCCAGTCTTCCAGGACTGTTGGAAGATGATGGAAAGCGGTTTGGCCAGCACATCCGCCAACTCCTTCAATACCCTTGGATGAATCCCATCCGGCCCCATAGGCTTGTGGGTGTCTAGTCGGGCTAGCAAGGCTCTGACCACCTCCTCTTGGATCATGGGAGCCTCATTTTGCTCCTCTAGCTCCTGGGTTTGTACACAGACGGAACGACTTTCTTTACAATTCAAGACTGAGGCAAAGAAGGCATTAAGTACCTCAGCCTTTTCCTCATCCCCTGTCACTGTTGTTCCTTCTGCGTCCAAATAGGGACTGTATGGTCTCCCTAGTCCTCCTTTTATTATTTATATATTTATAGAAGGATTTTTTGTTATCTTTCACAGACTTTGCCAATCTGATTTCTAGTTGAGCCTTAGCCCTTCTGATTTATTCTCTACACAATCTCACTTCCCTCCTGTAGTCCTCCCAAGAGGCCTGTCCCCTCTTCCAGAGCCCATGAACATTTCTCTTCTTGATATCCCTCAAGATCTCTCTGTTCAACCAAGCTGGTTTTCTCCCCTGCCGGCTTTTTTTCCGGAACATGGGGATGGCTTTCTCCTGAGCTGCTAGGATTTCCTTTTTGAAGACCTCCCAGCCCTCATGGGCTCCCTTGCCCTTAAGTACTGTCTCCCATGAGACTTTGCCAACCAGCCTTCTGAAGAGTTCAAGGTCTGCCCTCTGGAAATTTAATGCTGCTGTCCTGCTAACCACCCTCTTCACTTCACCTAGAACAGAAAACCCTATCATCTCATGATCGCTTTGTCCTAGGCGTCCTCCTACTGCCACATCCCCCACAAGGCCTTCTCTGTTCAGAAACAGCAGGTCCAGGAGGGCACCCTCCCTTGTTGGTTCACTCACCAGCTGTGCAAGGAAGTTGTCTTCCACACACTCCAGGAACCTCCTAGACTGCTTCCTTTCTGCTGTATCGTACTTCCAGCAGATATCAGGAAGATTGAAGTCTCCCACAAGAATGAGAGGCATTGATCTAGAGATTAACCCCAGCTGTTTATAGAAAAGCTCATCAGCTGCTTATCCTTGGCTGGGTGGTCTGTAACAGACTCCCATCACAAAATCTACCTTCTGGTGGGCTCCTGTGATTTTAACCCACAGGCACTCAAGCTCCCCATCGCCACAACCCATTTCAACGGTGTCCAAGTCCTCCCTTACAAAGAGGGCTACCCCGCCTCCTCTCCTACCCTTCCTATCCCGCCTGAAGAGTCTGTACCCCACCATAGCTGCACTCCAGTTATATGAGTCGTCCCACCACGTTTCCGTGATGGCAACAACACCATAGGCTTCTTGCCCTACGACAGCTTCCAGCTCTTCCTTCTTATTACCCATGCTGCGTGCAATAAAAACAGCATTATTTTTTTTCCTGCCACTAGCATTTAAAACAGAAGGTTCAGGATGCCAAGATGATGCCAGAAATCAAAAAGCAAACTCTACTTGTTAACAAGCGTTCACGGGACCGATCTAATTCTCTAGGGGTGTGTACTGTAAAGGGAAAGAACTGGCTTGACCAGCACTTAATGCCAGCAGGAACAAACCCGCTGAGCTGAACTACATCATTAACACAGTGACTGAACCTTTATGAAATTTGTCTTCACTCTTGAGAGTTAGACTAAGTCACTTGTCAACAGAAGTGCCACAGCTCTGAATCACTCTTCTCCATGTAACAAATATAGGATGAACTTTAGAGCAAAAATCCCTGAATGTTCTCTTTGTCCAAGCATGGCTCCTGTACGTAGGAACCTATCACAAGTTTAACCATTTTAAAAGTGACCATTCACATCACTTGTAAACTCTTTCTGCATCCTGACTTCTGAAACAGATCTTATTTTAAGACAGAGGGAATTAAAAATAATCAGGTTATCTCACGACATCCAGCACAACAAATGGCTTTTGTTTAAGAAGAAATGCAAATATTCACTCCTTCCTGAATACCATTAAACATCCAGAGGGCTATCACAAGCAAAAGATCACAGTGGTGGAATTGCTCCAGCCTGTTTAGTCACATTGCAGATTCAAACAAGAAGGCAAGGAAGTCTATGTGCCGTATGTCTATTATTTTTATGCATGGCAGAAAAGGATGCAAGGTCAATAAGCGCTGCAGAGAGGAATTTGACTTCTGAGTGGATGCAGAAACTGTTTTAGTGCGCCTTGCCCAGAAGATGGCAATCCTCCTTCACAAGCTTGATATGGGGAATTTGAGCAAATTACATGAAGAACAAAGGAACAGGTGTTTGATTAAAACACAGGGCTGTATTGTAATAT
This sequence comes from Phaenicophaeus curvirostris, assembly GCF_032191515.1. NCBI lineage: Eukaryota > Metazoa > Chordata > Aves > Cuculiformes > Cuculidae > Phaenicophaeus > Phaenicophaeus curvirostris. Next base: position 187,828,354 of record NC_091392.1, read on the forward strand.
TTGTTTGCCATCTCCACAAGTTGCAGGATCAGAAGCAAAAAATGTGAGGAATTCTTTTCAGGGAGACCTGAAACCACCAATAAGCAGCTTTTAACTGCTTCTGTCCTACCATGAGCAAGCTCAGGTCTCCTCCCTTGGATTATCATGTTTTCCAGATATCTTAATCCGAACAAATCTACCCACTGCCTTCTTGCATGACCGGGAAGGGGGGAAGTATTTGTAAAACCAGGTATTTTGCCTCCTAGAGAGACAGCAAAAAGATAACTCAAGAGGAGTCAAGTTACCAGTAAGAACTCCTGAGACAGCAAAGTAGTAATCACTATATCAAGGCAAAAGTATTCTGAAATTATATTTGTTAGCAAGGGCTGCCCACAGCTATAATCCTGGGAAGGATGACAGAGTACAAAAGTTTAGATGAGCACGAGCTGAAAACAAACCAGCTCCTGGTGAGGCAGTTCAAGTCTTCCCTCTTCTCCACTAGCAAACCTCAGCTCTTGTTCACAGAAGTGGAAGCTGACATTAGTTCAAAATGCCAAGATGCAGCAGCAAGTGGAAGGGCATGTACATAGAGCTCCCTGATGCGGTAGATGCAACCTCTGCCTCTGGATCGATCTCCTTAGATACGTGACTCAACACGAGGGCAAGACTGAGTTACAACTGCATATGCCTTCATAATAATGCACACACAGAACAGAAGTGGTGGAAAGAGCCACAGAGTGATTGACTGCAGGTTGCCAAATTGAAAGGGAAGAAGCTCCTATAAGACTGCACAATCCAACTAAAAGAAAGATGATGTTCACACTTTGAGGCACCCCACACAGCAGCACTGAAGTTAAGGCTGACCACTGTCCCAAACAGCTCTAAACATTTACACCGTTCAAGGAGAATGACTTGAAAACTGATACGCTACTGGTGTTCTGGGATAAGCATAGTAAATGCACTTGGGGACTACATAACAGATCTCTCAATAAAACACCTGAAAATGACGTTAGTTTACGTTTTTAGTACATTCAAATTTTGGCCAATGCTGGAAGTATACAGGATGAGGGGTAATGCCTTCAGACAGTATTTAAAGATATCTGGTACTCTCAGGAATAAATTCTGAAACGCAAGATTTCAAAGCCCATCGGTGTTTATGGAGAAACAGTATCAAATTCTGAAAAGCAAGTTGAGAGCAGCAATTTTACTGACACTGCTCTTAAACTCTCTCTAAGTTTTGCTACAGAATGCAAGCGTAGGTAAGCAGGTTTCCATTATTAGGGTACCAGATTTAATCTACATTAACTAAAAACACCGTCAGTAATTTTTGACATCCTCATCTTTTGATTTCATCCAAGACACACCTTGGCCGTTTGTACTATGCATTCCATGTGAACCAGTACATAATTCCTGCAGGCTAACATTTCCATCAACATGTCTCCTCTTAAAATATTCCATTCCCTAGGCTTCCGAAGTCCACCACCTCTCTAACCGCTCCCATGAATATAATTTGAAGTTCTCCTTGCTTCTCTTCTGTAATTCTTTAGCTTGCATAAAGGAAAGGTTCTGTCCTTAACAGAGCGCAGCAAAAAAGGCTCCTGGTCTGCAGTCAGCATTCCCTGATGTCAAGGTAATAAATTAGTAACTGTAATAACTCCTGATCTTGATTTCCTTAATGCTAACCTGAAGAGCATTAGCATATCAATTTAAAGGCAAGCCATCAACTAAATGCATCTGAAAAACATCTGAAAGATCCAAAGAAATGCCAGTTAATACATTGACACTCACAAAATTACTTTTTTAGCTTAAAGAAACACTGCTGTAAACATAAGAACCAAATATATAGTATATGAATAAAACAAATACCTGATAGTCTGAGGTCATAATAAGTCCACCTGAGGTAGTGGTAGGAGGAACAACTCTCACTTTTTTCAGTGGGGGTCCCTGTGTGTGACTGTTGTCTTGGTTCCCTGGATGACCAGTTCCATTAGTATGGTTATTGCCCTGCTGCTGCTGCTGGTTCTTCTCAATTGTTTAAACACAAAGAAAAATTTCAACTCAAAAGCAGTACATGAAATAACATGAAAACAAGAAATAGTGTGAAAGCCAGTGAAGCATGATGATACTGTTCTTCCAGTACTTACTTTATCTCCTTTATCATCTGGTTCTTCTTCTGTTAAAAATTCTCGTTTTGGGTAAGGGATTTGACAACCTGCAAAAACACTGTCCCCCAAAAAAAGTCTATTTATCACTGTATTATAACAGAACGGTTAGCCCTGTAAGACTGACACTTCACTCATGCTAGTTTCAAGCTGCCTGAGACACAGCCTAGTATCTGTAACTAATGGAGAAGTTTTCCCTGTATTGTTTTCATCATAGTCTAAAGTTAGTAAGCCTAATCACATTTACCATTCATCTTCAGTTACCTCTCATACACTCACTTAAACTCCTAAGAGTTATCACGGTTTCTGATAACTGGTGACCAAACTGGTGGCTGGAAAGGTACACCACCTGTTAGATATCTGCAAGGGCACAAAGAGCTATCTTAATCCAGTTATCGTGTAATACACAATCTTGGGACTAACTAAAAATACTCCTGGAAACTCCATTCACTATTACTAAAACAATCTGGAACAAAGTTTAAAAGTAACTAGAAACTTCATCTGTCAATTCTTATCTCATGGTCCACATGAATTTATTTCTGCTGGTGCAAGCTAATAATTTACCATCCCTTAATCCATAGAATATTTATAAAAAAAGTCTCTGTACACCAGCTAGCATTACTCATTGCACATTCACATTAAAATGCCAACCTGAAGTTGAGGAAAAAACCCAAACACTGTCCTAAAAGCAGTTTCTGCTAAAGTAAATCATTCACATGACAACATTAAATCACAGAGACAGCTCAGGAGCTGGTATAAATAATCCAGTAGATTTTAGTGAAATAATTTCATTTTTAATTAATTAATTATAAGTATACATACCATGTGTTATAAATTCTTCCCTAGATAAGGGTAGAAAATCATACACAGAATGTACTAATAGCTTTCCTAAGAAGGTGTACAAACATGCTTTCTGGCTAGTCTTCTGGGAGGGGGACTTAATTTTTAATGAAATTATTCTAAATTGTCTTCCTTTTGTAAATCTCCCTGCACAAACAAAAAAGACTGTCTACAGAAAATGGATTTAAGTTGCTAAGGATGACAGCATAGAAGCTGTTGACTTCCCCCACCCACTAAATTTACAACAAAGACTAGGACAGAAAAATCTGAACTAATTAGAGAGTGTCATTTAACCTCCTGGTGCAGAGAAGCGACCTGCGGGCACTTAGCAGTTGTCTACAAAGATCTGCAGCATGCATAATCAATCTGTCAGTGAATAACAAGATTAGCGCTGTGACTAATAGGATCAAAGCTCCATAAAGCAAGAGATTAATAAGAATGCTACTTAATTTTAAAAACCACAAATGCCATTTTAGCTTTCCTTGGTTGTTAGTAAGTATTAGGTTCAATATTCACAAACATATTTATAGCAGAGAGAAAGCACAAATTTCTACACCTCTGATGTACTGATAGCTTAATAAACTGACCACTTACTCTGATGTGGGAAGCGGATCTTCTAAGAAATAGGGATCCTGCATAGCCTGTTCTGAGGTAATTCTCTTTATTGGATCCATAGTAAGCAATTTCTGAAGCTGCAAAAATAAAAGATAAGCTCTGCATTACCAAACCCTTTGACAAATCTTCACTGCATTATTCCTGGAAGACGAGCCAATACAGATGTGTCTGAACTTAAAACCCTAGCCATAAATGGCATAAATACATTATTGTCTCTTGTTAAAATAGTAACTTCATTTCCAACTGAAGAACACAATTTGACTCACAAAGCCCAGGACACTCAGTTCCAGTCACAAACGTTTTAACAAATATCTTCAAAGAGTTTCCGTGACATACCAGCAGCTTTAATCACAGGTCAGTTCGGGTTGGAAGGGATCGTACCTTTAAAAGCTCATCTAGTTCAACCTCCCTGCAATGAGCAGGGAAATCTTCAATCAGATCCGGTGTCTCAGAGCTCCATCCAACCTGACTTTGGATGTTTCCAGGGATGGGGCATCTACCACTACTCTGCAACATGCTCCAGTGTTTCATTTTCCTCATTGTAAAAAAAAAAAAAAAGTTCTTTCCAATCTAAATCTACCCCCTTTTAGCTTAAAAACGTTACCCCTTGAACTACCACAACAGGCCCTGCTAAAAAGTCTGTCCCCATCTTTCTCATCAACTCCACTTAAGTACTTGAAAGTAGTGACCAACATCCAAAAAAAGTCCACTTGGCCAGGTAGCTTCTCATCCCCACACTTCAATGCGTGCTTGCTTATTCTGAGAAACACGGACTTCCAGAGACATCTGTGTGCTACATGCTGCTCAATGGAGCAGTTATGCAAAATCTCGAATTTTACTTGATTTTTTGCATGACATGATGTGAAATACAGAAGTCTAATAAGCTGCCTTCTCCCTGAGCACATCAAGTTGGAGCTCTGGTGCTGATGCACTATCAGTGTAAGACCTCAGCCTTGATCTTTGTAACAACTAATGAAAACAGGTATCAATTACATGAAAAAAAAAAATTTGCCAAAGTGCCTGTGTTGGTTAAAGATAACGAAGATGACCACAAAGTAGACAAGGCAAACTATAATGTTTTTCAAAAGAGTTAAACTTATTTCAACTGAAAATCTGTCAAATCCAAATCCTTTGAGAAAGCACCTCTTACTCTCACTGGGAAGCGTTAACAGAGGGCTAAGAAGCACAGCAGGTATTTGCAACCTGATGCCAACTTTGAAAAAATAGCATAGAAGATACTTCAGTAACAGCAGAGTAAAAATCCTAAGGTAATATGTAAATGAAAATTTAAGAAAATAAAATTGACCTAACCAAAGCAAAGTGAAAAATTTGTAGAAAAATTGTTACAAACACCGGTACATAGATGGACGTACTATGAGAAATGCTTAAGAACTCCTCTTGAATAACTACAAATACCAATAAAAGACATGAGGTCAAAATTCAGCATGAGGTTAAAAGATTGAAAGATAATTCTAAAGAACAGTTGCACTATCTGTACTTTTTTTTACTCTTCCACTCTCATTTTGCACCTATGTAAATAATTCAGAAGATGGTTGGACATTATATGTTTGTCACAGCAGCATCTCAACAGTGATTTCAATAAAAAACACATTAGAAAAATCATGCTGTCCCCACGAGTCTGAAGATTTTGCTCCATTTCAGGAACAGCAGACCAGAGTGATTTTATTTAACTCCAATGCTGAACTGCAGGGATGCATTGTAAGAGTGTTTCTTATTCAGAAGGTCTGGTGTATGTGCAGATCTTTCTCCCCATCCACCCAGCTGCTTGAATACAGCTGTGCTGCACAAGCAACATATATAGGAAGAATAAGATAACCTTCAGATAACACAGAAAAAAGAAAACATGGTGAAACATGAAGACTCACTAAGTACAGCGTCCAAGGCAAAACCACATCGTGACGTATTGTTAAAGCCAATGACCTTTAAAAGAAATGCTATGCTTTTACCCTATTGCGTTTTTGTTTGTTTTTTTTTTTTTTAATTCATGGATCTAACAAGATATGCAGAAATAATATATGCAAGTAACAGTCATTTTACATTTGCTATTCACATTTCTAATGGAATTAAATTCACCTTTAAAAAAAAAAGCCATTGTCATTACCTATGTCTGAACTGGTCATCTTCTTTCACTATCTATTAAGTGAGCATACACAACCACAATGCAGATCTCCACGCCGCAGATGGCTGAAGTCACAAAGCACGTTTCCTCTCCACAGTCTTCAGTTTTAATGGCATAGTTCAGCACATAATAAATATGTATCGCCACTATCAATCCCATTGTTTTTCACATCATCAACAGACTCACAATAAGTTATTTCAGCTCCCTGAGTCTGCATGTAGTCTTTGTACAGTATCAGTTTTAACAGGACAATTCTTGTCCTCTCAAAAGCAATCCCAGGAGCCAGAAAAAAGAGGAAGGCAAAAAAACCAAGAAAAAATTGCCAATATGCTGAAAAACATCATAATCAAAAATCACTGCAAAATTCTGGCAGTTTCTAGCAATTCTGTTATGAAGCTGTCCATCCTATGCTGATAAGATGTGAACAAATTTGGTCATAATCAGCAAAAGAAAACAGAAACCAGAAGACAAGATTAATGATTATGCAACTATTATTTATTTAACAGGCCCCTTGCTACAAGAAGGATGTTGAGGCTCTGGAGTGTGTCCAGGGAAGAGCAATGAAGCTGGTGAAGGGGCTGGAGAACAAGGGAACTGGGGTTGTTTAGCCTTGAAAAGAGAAGGCTGAGGGGAGACCTTATTGCTCTTTACAATTACCCAAAAAGAGGTTGCAGAGAGGAGAGAGCTGGCCTCTTCTCCCAAGACAGGGGACAGGATAAGGCGGATTGGCCTAGAACTCCACCAGGGAAGGTTCAGACTAGATACCAGAAAGAAATTTTTCACAGAAAGAGTCATCAGGCGCTGGAACAAGCTGCCCACGGAGGTGGATGAGTCACCACCCTTGAAGGTATTTAAAAGACGGGCAGACGAGGTGCTCAGGGACACGGTTTAGTGGCACACAGGAATGGTTGGACTCAAGGATCCAAAAGATCTTTTCCAACCTGGTGATTCTACAATTATCGCACACGAGATCAAAACTCTTGTTTTGCCCCCTTGTTCAGATACCAGTACAGAAGTGAATATTACACATAGGTGTAATAACAAATAATAACAAATATTCTCTGTTTTAAAAACTGTTCAATTAAAAGATCACCTGGCTGAAAGACATAATAAAAATGCAATAAGCTTCCTATATTTGCAATGAATGGGACAATGACTGCAGTTGACATGGACCACCATAAACAAATGGAAGATGAAACATCACTCAATTAACCAGGAGCAGCATACACGTACCCATTTTCTAGGGCACAACCAAATAAGCAGGAAAAAAAAAATCAAGAAAGTTAAACTTGAAAAAAAAACCACAAGCAACAAAAGCAGGAAGAAGTCAAAGTTGTCTCATGTAACACATCAGTTCTGACCGTGAAAAGGGACCATGCGCATGAATGTCAGTAAAGAGGGGGAGAAAAGCTAGTTAATTCAAGTTAGGAAATCAAAACATTTCATTTTTGGCAAGGACAAACTCCAGATTTACTAGTCCTGGAATTATTAGTTCTGGCATGTTTTACAGTGGTAAATGTGAACAGTTCTTTTAATCTGTTCTGATGCAGAGACTAAGAGGGCTGTGAGACAGCTTGTGGAACATAAGATCTTGGACTGACTCTGGAAGATCTGGTACTAAGAGGTTCACTGAACTTGGTTGGGCTCTGGTGGAAGAGCCCAAGGTATTCATCTGCAGTTCAACATTCTCTCAAGCAACAAGAGTAGAAACTTAAGGGAACCCCTGGACAGTGTTACGATGTTACTTTAAAATACCAGTTTTTTTTAAATGGGATCTGATTTTTACTGAATTTTTCTGGCAAGACAGCAGTGAGTTGAAAACAAAGGATCCTACTGGAGCTAGTTAATAATAAACTTCACCTTACTTAGCTCACTATCTGTATCTATCAGAGGTAAGAAAGAACACTGCTATGTCTACACCACTAAAAACCCTGCCTTTTAGCTTGCATGACACTGACATAATCAAAATTGTATGAAACTGGTTTTGTTGAGGGGAAGGTGGGTAGTGGTCTAATCCAGAGCAAGTGGGAGAAGCAGTAGCTGAGCAGTGTGATCAGTCAAGAGACCATGCTCCAACTCACACCCTGGTTACGTTTTTCAGTACTAACAGATATGACCAAGGATGGAGGTGGAGCAGTAGCCTGCAAAAGGACCATTCCTTCATTTTGCGTTTTAACATAAACACTCCTTTTTGGTATAAATACACTGAACAAAACTTCTGAATACATTCAAACAGCTGTGTTACCACAGACAGAAGAGAAAACACTGTGCAGTGTTTTAAGCTACTCTAGTGATTATTTTGTGTCTAGTTTTGCTGTTCTACTGAAAACATTTTCTAAACTTACAAGACTGGGCGACAGGATGAGAAACTTCAGGTTGCTTTGGCCAGAGCACTCACAGGTCATAACAGTAACTTGTTCTTTCAGAGAAAGCCTTTTTATGGACTGCTAAGATGTAGAGCAAAGCCCGACTACTCACTTTTATCTGAGCTTGATGTTTAACGAGCAGACTGGAGAGTGGAGAGAAAGAAACAGTTGAAGCACCAAGGGAGGAGAAAAAGCACTGAAATTCATTGAAGATGAAGGCCATGTTACACAGGCTGTTGCATAGAAAAGGTTTTTATCTCAGATTACCTAGGTATGCTAGGACAAGGGGTAACGGTTTAAAACTCAAAGGAGAAGTTTAGAGTAGATATCAGGAAGAAATTTTTTACACTGAGGGTGATGAAACACTGGAACAGGTTGCCCAGAGAGGTAGTAGATGGACCATTCCTGGAAACATTCAAGGCCAGGTTGGAAGGGGCTCTGAGCAACCTGATCTGGTTGAAGATGTCCCTGCTCACTGCAGGGGGATTGGACTAGATGATCCTCATGGTCCCTTCCAATCTGAAGCATTCTATGAGTCTATGACAGGAAAATCTAATGCAACTGATTTTAATAGGCAGAACTGACAGTTCTCAGCTATTCACCACTACTGATAATCAGCCACTTTCAGGTTTTGGTACACCAACCTAAACTTAGTTTTTAAACTACAAATATGACACAAGCAGAAAGTTTGTTCTCAAAGAAGGTGGACTTAAGAAAGGTAAGTACCAATGCACAGTTCTATAATTTTATGGAAATGCCTAGAGTGGCAGATGAGAAAGATCTGCAAATTCACTCAATTTGCTTTAGTTAAGAGTCCAAGGACTAGTTTTTATATCCAAACCCCATTCTATGCAAAACATGATACTCAAGATACTTTGTGTACATTGGTTTTCGCTTGTTGAATTACTTAATATAATTTTCAGAAATATAATTCAGGCTTTGACAGGAATATGAGATATTAATTACTTATATCAAATACATCATTCTTAGAGAGTGTATTCTTATAATTAAACACAAGAACATCTTGCTAAGTGCTAAAAAAGCATTTATAAAGCTCTGTTATAAATAGCTACATGTTAAAAAAATATCATTATGGACTGTTTTGCCTGTGCATAACAGGCACTTCATCTCTACACATATCAACATAAAACTTCTAATGCATTACATACCAATATACAGACTGCTCAGCAGCTTCCAAGCTGCTTGGACAACAAAACTCAAAAAAAAAAAAAAAAATCAAAGATCCCTACCAGATAGAACTAGTTTCCTTGCTTATGCAAACATCTCTACTACTTCACCAATTTTTAAACTTTAGAGAGTAGAGAGACTTCACAGTAAATACTACACAACAGTACAACCGCCAGGTAACTCTTTGCAATGATTCAGCTGATTATACTTTTGGTTTTAAGCTGAACATTGAGTAGACATTCTATTTTAGACTGCTGCAGTGTAACATCTGTTTAGAAACCCCCATTCAGCAATGTTCATACAGTATGCCACAAGGACAGTGCTGCTCTGACTGAAGCATAAATTCCAAAATTCATATGGAGGAAAACATACTGAACTGAAAAAAGATGGATTCTTAAAAACCCTTGGGTCTGATCAGAGAAGGTACAACTTCCAATGACTTGAACAAAAGCCACATGGCCCTCTGACACCCAGGCCTCTTAACTACCTTCTCTTTTCTCCAATTTACTCCTCATCTCCAAGATCAAAAAGCTTCCTGCCTTTTTTCCTTCACTCCTGCCCCACCAAATAATATATTTGCCCTATAAATCTAGCCCAAAAACATTTAATCCGAGTTGAAAACATGAAGATAAGGAGAATGCCCATTCAGAGAGACCAGACATACTTAAATTCTTTCACGTCCTTTTATAAAGTTTATTTTAGAAACTTGAAGGTTCTTTAAAATACAGAAGAAAAGGCCTGATAAACTGTTTCAGATGTTACTGTAACACAGGCACATCTGGGGCTGAGCAATTAAGGTACTCTAGAGATAAACCAATTGTTCTGAAAGTACTAGGAAGTTTTTGTAAGAAAGCTATAAAGGATTAGTACAACAGGAAGGCATACCGAAATTTTCCTAACTAAAAATTCAAGTCTTAAGGTAATGTCTTCCTTGTTTTAAACAGAAGTGCATAACAAACTTAATGAATAAGTAAAAAATTCATGCGTTTAGGATTATTTTTTAAATCAAAAATAGGCTGTTAGAAATATGCAAAGCAGAATGGACGATAGTTGCAGCAACACTGCAAATATAATTACAAGCTTAACATTATTATAAATTGGAGAGGGGAAGATTTAGACTAGACATAAGGAAGAATTTCTTCACAATGAGGGTGGTGAGGCAGCGGCACAGGTTGCCAAGGGAAGTACTGGATGTCCCACCCCTGGAGGTGTTCAAGTCTAGGTTGGATGGGGCCTTGGGCAGCCTGATCTAGTGGGAGGTGTCCCTGCCCATGGCAGGGGGGTTGGAACTAGGTGATCTTTAAGGTCCCTTCCAACCCAAGCCATTCTATAATTCTATGACTTCAAGACTGAAAACTACAGACATACTCCATACAGAAACTAATTAAGTGACTGACTCACAATCATTTTATCAATGTGAGAAGTGGTTTTGCAATTTTGAGATTGCAGACTATCAGCTATTCCTAATTTTATTTGTAAAATAAGGTATAATATTCACAAAATAAAGTTGTTCACAAAATACTTATCAGCTCAACTCTCAACTTGAACCACCTATAACTTACATGAGCATTTTGATTCTATTTATGCATGCAAGAACTTACCAAGTGGAACGCCTTACTATCTGGTTTAACTTTATGTTTTTCCATGTATTTGATAAGGCTGCAGTTGGTATACCTAGAGAAGGAAAAAAATGTGACATTTGTAACGCGCAAACCTGATACGACAAAGCTCTCTTAGTAGCCATGAAACATTGATCAGAATATTATTTGCTAATCCACTAAGCAGGTAAAAACCACAACTATCAACAACAAAGACTGCTTAAAAAAAATTCAAATACTACGGAAATGCGTCTTGATTCCCTCACATGTTTATGAAAACACTTGGTATCCATGTAGAAAGCACACTTTTGACCCACATGCAGATATCAAACTATCACTTCAATTTGAACTGCCTTTTAGCAATTTTGCTACTGTATAGCTTCACTCTGCATATTTTGAATGCCAGTAAACAGAGATACATACAAAGCCCATCTTAACACTCTCCTGCAACATTGCTACAAAAACATCCATTAATTCACTTTTTGGAAGAGGAACTCAGAAACACTGTTTCTAAACGCGTACAACAGCGTGTCAGATGCAAGACATGTAAATAATGATACAGCCCCAAAGCATGGAAGAAAGGCAAGAGGGTAGGGTCTTAAGGGCAGGTATTAGACTCTGGCAACATGACAGCAAAACTAAAAGGTAGTCTTGTCTTTAGCCTTCATAAGCTACCCCAGACACCAAACCTGACAATTGTACCCACTGTTTGCTGGAAACAGTATAAGGTTACCAGACCCCTTTTAAGCAGCTATCACAGGAAAATAATTTCCAGTACTACATATTTGGAAACAGCTGTGACAAACTGTGCTTAGCCATCTTAAGAGCCATGTGGGCTCTTACTGGCATCACCTGGTTCACACCTGCCACTTCACCACTTACAGTCTGTCCTTGGCCTCTCCTCTGATTCACACCACCAACAGAGAAAGTTCACCATCCTGAAACAATGTTATTTTTCTTTTTTCACATTTCTAAGTCATAAACATTTCATAGCCCTTGGCATCTACATAGAAAACAACCTGAGCTACAGAAATTTAGGGTAGGACAGAAGAGTAAAATATGCTTTCTTAAGAATGCTCAACTCAAAGCAGACTTACGTGTTTCTTCGAAAATCTTTCATTAAAGTTGAATGTTCAGGCATCTTTTTTATGTCTTCCCAATCTTTATCTGCAAAGTCAATACTTATCAATAACTTTTTTCTTCCCCTCCCTCCCCCAAGTAAAACAAAGGCTTTCCAATTATCCCCATAGCCCTGATTTTTTGTTTTTTTCAGTCTCCATATCTAACCTTGCAGTTACTTATTTCTTTGTACTTCTTGGCTTATATTCCTTCACCACCTCTTGACAATAAATCTTCACAATACCAACACCTGAGAGGTTTCAGTTGTGTGCCAATAAACAAAGACTTGAAAAAAACCCAGCTGCCAGCTACAGTGAAGATAACCATATGCCCAACAGACAACAGAATAAAACTATGTCAGACATTGTGCTTGTGCCCTTCAGGACTTATTTAATTTATTCAGGCACAGTCACGATCTCAGGACAGATATACACAAGACTCTCATAAACGTGGTCTCCTTCTAAGGCGTTTTCCATTCTGACAGCACTGCTCAGGGATATTGCGTAAACCTCTGCTGCCTCAAAGTCAAAGAAATGCTGTTAGCCATCAAAAGGTTAAGCAGTAGTAACATCTGCACACTCAAATTAAAGAGTATTTCACCTTAACTTCTCTGTGTAGACAAAGCCTGAAACAGAATTCACAATACAACAAAAAAACCCACTATCAGCACCTAGTCTCAAATGTATTACGCTCTAACTCTTGAAAAGGCACTGTGGAGAAGTAGTTTGATTCAAGTAAAATCGTTACTAAGTTTTATCACAACTGCAGAACACTGGGAGTCTAAAAATAATAAGTGAATAAATAAATCAGATTAATTTAATCATTATTTAAATGAAAGATTCTCCTCTATGCCTATCCCAAAGACACGTGAAACATTCATATATGGCAAGTGTCAATTAAAAAGCAATAAAAATTGCTGCAATTAAGTGAAAACTATTTCTCTGTAAGAACTAAAGACCTTCAAAAATCAAATGCAAACCATCACAAAGTATTATTTAAATCAATGAAACAACAGTACTGACAGTATCATCTATTTAGGTAAAATACACAAAGATCACGTAAAAACCAAATGAAGTACAAAAAACATAAGAAAAGAGTAAAACTCAAGGCTAAAAGCATAACAGGACAGTATTGCTTAAAGAAGCAAAATTAAAGGAATTTTCAGGATTAATATGCATAAGCAACACTTCCAGGAACCTCATACAGCAATACAGAGGCAATGAAGCACATACAGGACAAAAAGAAAACAAGAGCAAATGCCGTAACAAAATTCTAGAAGTACACAAACATGAAGACCACAAAACCCACGTGGTAGGAAGAAGAAAGTCCACTAGAACAGTAAAGATAATTAATGGAGCAACAGCAGGAAATACAAGCAGCGAGGAGAAAGATGACCAAAAAGTAAAAATAAGGCCCTGTTATTCTGAGATCTGCAATCATGTGAATACTAGCAGACAAAGCATTAACTGAAAAAATGCAAGACAGCCTGCAGAAAAACAGGATATGACCAGCACTGAGGGGAAAATGCAACAAGTAATATCCACCTTGTAATTTATTTTGCTTCATGCAACTACTTTTGTTCCAGTTTGGAATAAAGTAATTTTCTCCATGTCACAAGCCTTCTACAAGGGGAAAAAAAAATTAAATACCCTCCCCCTGCTTCAAAATACTATGCATAACTTAGCATGAGTTAAACCATTTGCATAAAATTGACCAAATGTATAGATTTTTGCTTGATTTCATACAAGCACCAGTTTTCCAAATCTATGACCAGTACTGCAGAAATATTCCTTCTCATTTTTAATTTTCTACCATTGAATACAATCTTTTAAAATTATAAAACACTGGTACATCTACAGGCAAAGATAATCCTATTCTTAGTAATAGAAAAAAATATCTGATATGACCATTAGATTATAGATTTATAACTCCTGAAATAAAGATTGGACAGCTTTGTTGCTTTGATCAGCTGCCACCTTCGTATGCAAAGAAAGCAACACAACTTTCTTTCAACAGCAGTGATAAAAAAACCACAGCATGTACCTGCAGGAAATCCCATTACATTGAATATTCTGTCCAGCTGGTCATGGTGATAAGGATTACTAGTTTTGATATCTTCTTGTCGGCAATGGAATATTGGCTCTGACGTTAGCAGCTCTGCAAATATACACCCTATGGCCCAAATATCTTTAAAAGAGGAGAACACACAGACACACAAAAAATCAGATTAATCTTTCCAAAAGCATCTTGGTAAGGCAGAATGTTCATTTTTAGCCTACCAGAGATAAGGTCCCTGCATTTAAAAAAATTCAAGTTTCTACTGCAGAAGCACAACACTTCCTTGGCTTGTCCTCTTAGGTATGGATAGAGGAGGTACACAATTCAGTAACATAAGAGCTGAGCTAAGTGAGTATCATACAAGGTTTTCTTGGGGAGGGTTTGTTAAAGTGTAGTTATTGGTGAAAAAAAAAAATTTTTTAAAAAAGAGGATATTATTTGAGTAACTCTCCACCCAAAACCAAAATTAAGAAAAGCCAGCTAACACCTTTCCCATTCACTGCCATACTATGCCTGCCAAGAAATGTGCCCTCTCTGATCAGCCGTTAGTTTTAATATGTATTAAATGACCCAAAAAATAAAAGTTGAAAAGCAGTGATACTGGAATTAGTCAAATGCTATCTATAAAACTCATGGAAAGATAGTAACAAGAAAATTGTTCCATGCCCACATACCTCAACTCTCTTATTGACAATATCCATTTTAAAACAAAATAAAACAAAGCAAACAAAAAAATCACCACTCCCAGAAAAACCCAAACCTAAACCCAGGCCCTTTGTTTTAAATGTTGTGTCCTAATCTGCAAAGTCAGATAGCCTCTTTTCCCAGTTGTTGTACCATCTTTTTACTATAAGTCCTAACTTACATAAAGTAGTGGCTACACTGAACCTTGAAAGAACAGGAACAGGTCATGAACAAGGACAAAAGCAGATGATGCAGAGAGCATAACCCCATTACTCAGTGTCTGTATACAGTCAGTTTTTATCTATGGTGAAAAAAAATTATGTACTACTGAAGGCTATGAAACAAAAAAAAAAACAGTTTAAAGGAACATATATAGAAATAAAGAAATATAATATTAACAGAAATTATAATACAAGTCCAATGTTAGAATTTGTGACAAAAACCACTGACATGACCTTAAAAAACCAATGGCGAAGGTCTGAGGAAAGAAACAACGTGTATTCTGACATAAAAACTCCTTGTTTGCGCAGAGTATATGGAGATTTGCAGGCGGTGTTATTTCCTCCCACCAAAAAATGGTTGCCAGGCTTCAACAGATCTTTTAAACCAGCTGGCAAGAGAAAAACCTCCCAGCCCTCTTCCCTCCAGTCTCTCTCCCTTCCATGGCAAAGCCGTTCACATCCACTAAAGGTGAACCTCTTTCCACCCTGCTGCTGGGCTGTTCCCCCTGCATACAAGGCTGCTGCTGCCAGTGATCCCTCAGCCCTGAACTGGTACCAGTGGTGATTGGCAAAGAAGACAGTGCCATGCTAAAGCTGTTAATATTCAGACTGGTAAGTATGAATTAAGTGGTGAGAAGTATGCAGCATTAAGCTGATATAACTAAAGCCATCATAACAACATCTGCATTCTGTAAGGCTTGCTTCTTTTCTGGATATGTCTGATGCAGCATCACAGCCTCGCCTGCTGCTTGACTGACACTGACCACATTTCACTATTCAAGCAATTCCTGCTCACATTTGCGCTTTGAAAAATACACAGAAACTAAAATGCAGCCTATTTGTACAGTTCAGTTTCAGTGCTGCTAATACCCAGATATATTTCATTCCTATACCTAGCTAGAAACCACAGTAAATTAAACAATCTGTCAAAGTTTAGTATTTCCTCAAGAATCAGTAACATACCTTAAACTCAAGTACCATCCTTTGTACTACTCATCAACACTTCAATATTTGGGAACACTTTGCACGAAGAACAAAAGAGTAATTTTTTCTATCCTATTTACTTACCAATAGCTTTGGTATAATGCCTTGCTCCAAGAAGTAACTCTGGAGCACGATACCAGAACGTTACAACTACTGGATCCAAGTCTGCTAAAGGCTTCAGAGGTGAATTAAATAATCGGGCAAAGCCCATGTCAGCTGCAAAATTCAAAGAGAGATGTTTTAAAATTTCAGGATAGCTACCAAATATATATTTTTTTAAATGAACTGATTGAATTTACTTGTTAGTGCTACCATCACTGTGCTAAATAAAACACAAATGCAGACTGTAGCAGATATGAACTCTGTGAGCAGATTTTTCTTAAAGCTTTTGTAGAAGTTACTGGATGTCATCACCTATAAAGTATATCATTATAAATCATTACTAACATGAGCCATTTAGAACAAAGAATTAACCATTGTTCTGAAAAAGCGCATCAACTCACTTCTCTCAGGACACTGGTAAATCCTGACTCATTTCACCTGATATTCTCCGGGAAAATACTCCGTTATTATGGGATGGTCTTTCAACATGCAGCATTTTAAATGTGAACAAAATGCAGGTTCTGCAAAGGTTAGAATGATTTATAATACATACATGCACATCACAAAAGCTCCCTCCTCATGAAGTTAGCTGCAGCAATATTTCCTTCAAAAAAAAAAGCAACTAAGCCTACAGTTCCTGCCTCCCTACTTATTTTCTGTTTTCAAGACCTATTTCCATTATCAAGATGCCAGTACTAAATACCATTTAGGCTATGATTTTAAAACTCTGTTTGGGGGAATTGTATCATTAAAAATTGCTTTTTAGAATTGGTAGTATACAACTGCCTAAAAGCAGCCTGAACGACCAAATACAAGTGACACCGGAAAAAATGGGCAGACACTAAACTATGCACCTTCTCCCACCAAATCACTTCCCTGCCCAACACTCCCCAAATCCCAGAGAAGAGGGACTCTGTGGTGCAGTGATATACGCATGCTGAAAAAGACCTGAATTAAATAAGCTAAGTAGCTATTCTGAGGGGAAAGGACCTAAACACTCACTGGTTGAGAAAGCTGCAGTGTAAATATGGGTCTCTAACTTGACTACACAAATCCTGGTTGTTTTTTTTTTCATATGCATTCCTATTTATGATTGTTTTAATGCATTTAAAAAGAGAAACATTTTACAGTTTTCTACATAAAAAAAGATTACTCAAGATATGATCAAGTAGCTACAAAAAAGGAAAATTGTTGGCAGAAAGTGAATTTATGACTCAAAGTAACATAAAAAGCCTATAAAAATTATTTTAAGTTAAATACCAGTTATGTATTTTTTAGAGAAATTAGTTACACTGTAGAAGTGGAAGCCCTTAGTATAACTTCTGCACTCTCTTCCTGCTGTGGTAATGTCTTTAGAAAGTAAGAAAAATAACTCTACATTTTGATAACACACTTGGAAATCCAGGGTCCCCCTCCCTTTTCCCCTGCTGGGAACGGATGGCTCAGAGGACTGGTGGTCCGATACAGAATCTTTCACCTGTCCGTTAACAGAATCTGACTAAACGTAGTTGTGCTCTAATTTATTCCCAAATTAGTTCAAAGCTACCAATTAAGAAGTAAATGGGTGGTCTGTGTGCAATTACTAGCAAGTAGTTGTGTACAGCAAATATCATCACCACCACAGTTGAACATAAACATGCTCAGAGGATGACCTACATTCTCAATTTTGGAAGCAACTGCTCCACGAAGAAAAGATAACAGGAAGAAATTTTCCCTTCCACTGTCCATGCTGTATCTGTTTCATATGGAGAAGAACTCAATCTCTACTGTCAATCTTAAACCTCAGAAGGGCATTAAAGGCTTTCAGGGCAGGATCTGTGGAAGTGCTCAGCCCTGTCCGGTCTGCCTCTTGGATTTGAAAGGGCAAGGGAAAGACTAGAGCAACACTGAACACTGCAAGAAAATCCTACCCTGAATTGTTATACTAGTAATTAACATTATAGTTCAGATAAACGAAACAATAAGAGTACAGAGCAATAATGCAGAAGAAAAATCTCAAAGAACACCAGAAGGAAGTGAAAAAGATGAACTAGTTTCAAAAAAAACCCTTCAGAACGGGGCTGTATTACCATAACAAACGTATGAAGGCCGTGCATGAGCAGCCTGCTATCAAAGTACTGCCACACCAATGCACAGCATGGTATAGATTATTACTGTTAGACTACATTTACTTTTGATTTATTTATTTAATTCCATTTAAAACAACTGGAGTTCTACAAATTATCTTCTCACTGTGAACAGCAATTCCCACAAGACAATGTTTTAATAGTGGGGTAAGTGTTGGACCCTTCCTACTCTGGTACACCCAGTTTAAGCTTTTAGCAGTAGTGTTCACTAAGCATTCTGGCTGAAGAACTGTGTTTTCTGGACTCCAAGGTCCCTTGCGTTTATTTCCAAGGAACCTGTCTACCCTTTCCAAAACATTTTGTAGGTTAAACGCCACCTTTGATTCCGTTATAAAATTTAAGGTTTGTAATAATGAGTAGTGTCCTATTTAGATTTCGTAAGCAGCAGTAAGATAATGGCATGGCATTACAGGGTTAAGTGGAGGAATTTTAAAAGCTCATTTCCTTCTCCTCCTTTCCCCTAGCTAGCTCTCATATTTATCCCCACATCAACACCCCCACACCCCACAGAAATACCCACTTAAACAAAACATAACATTTTCCACTTTTCATTGATGAGGCTACAGCATTTTATCATCTGAACTGGTGCATGGGGCTAATATCAAGAAGCTAGTCACTCAGAAAACAGTATTTAGGCAATGTGCCCAGGCACATACTAGTATGACAGTAACTACATTAGGTGGTACAACTGCACCTTCAGAACATTCTAACTTAAATGCTACACTGGGACTTATCAAAGATATAAACATACCAATTTTTACTCTTCCTCGCTCAGGACCTTCACCCATAACTAAAATATTAGCAGGTTTCTGTGGAAAAAAAAATAAATATACAATACATATACCACGATAAACCTAAACATTAGTCTCTGAAAAGTTAGTTAAGCTTCGTTTTGCCAGTTTTAAACCAACTTTTTTTTGATAAAAATGACAAGTTACTCTGTCATGGTAAAGCTGTGCAAGGAGTCAGACAGGCTCTTCCTGACTGCATCTTCTTTTCTTTTTGGCATTTCTGTACTCCCTATCTGACACCCTGGTGACCGTCCTCAACCCACATGAGTTGGCAGTCACTGAATCACCCAGATTTCTACCAAAACTGCCCTAAATTCTTTTGAGGGGAGGCAATCCCTTTGCTGCCCACCACCCTGCACTCCCAGCACCCAGGAGGGGAAGCCAGCTCTGCAACATGTTTTGCCCAGGGTCATTAGGCACATTTGCAGACATATTTTACATTAAAAAAAAACAAAAAAACAAAAAAACAAAACTGAGTGAGATACAGATTAAGTATTGCCACAGCACTTCATATTGAAGAGAAAAATCATCTAAATTATTCCTATTTACAAGTGTGTACCAATTCAGACAGCTGCAAAACTGGAAAGCATTGCCTTCACATTATTTTTCTCTCAGTCTTCCCTTTCTTTCTTTTACTAGGAAGGCAAGTCAAAGAATTGAGCTGAAGTTCAGCTGGTTAGAAACATAATCACTCACTTCTTAATCATACATTTTCTGCCATTCTGTTTCTCATAATCCAGTCTCGGCATCTGCAGTCAGAAGATTCCTCAAATGCTAACACTGCTCATATAAATCAAACCTGCAATGCTTACTTTGAGAGAAAGAAGTCAGGAAATTCACAACTAACACTGAAAATTTATGCCAGATTTGTTTTGAAGTGGAGTGATTTCGATACCCAGTCATACCATAAATCCTGGACAAAACAGAGGCTCCTATTCAAATGTGAACTGTAAGAATTACAATAAGGCTGAATTACAGCTCTGACTTCCTGTTTAAACTTAAGAAAAGAAGTAATCCAGTAAGACAGTTTAAGCTACCTAAAAGTTAATGTAATAAGGCCTAATATCTTACTGTGATTTACCAAACACATTCTGCAAAATTCCAAAGTCTTCCTGAATCTATCAGGCTCTGGTGTGAACACATTTAATGAGACAAACGACACAATTCAACATAAATCTATTAGTAATTCATGGTAAAACAAGATGGAAAAAAAATATTAAAAAACAATAATCCGGCAAAAAAATTACTTGAGAATTTAATTACTACTGCTTTTGAAAGGCTCCAACACAGATTTCTGAAACTGTTCCATCCAGCATAAAAAATACATAAAAGGAATTGGAGGTGTTGCATCTCTTGTCTGACTGCAGCTTAAAGACGGGAGACAATGTCATCTCTGGACTGCAATCAAAGATTATCTTTCCAACAGCAACAACAACAGATCCAACTGGTGCTGCATTAGCTCTGTGATATGCAGAAAAACTCGTACACCACACCATCACCCATTTTTGTTTTCTTTAACAAAAGCATACACTAGGGTAAGTATAACTACAATGTAAAATAATGCAGTATGTGGGCACACAGCTCAAAGTATTCCATTTCGACCGTTTCTAGGAAAGTCCTAGAAATAAACAAGCAGCATAGATCTTTAAATTTAGAGTTAATGTTGAAGTTTAAAGTAATTCAAGCTGCTAGGTAAGAGAACACATCATTTCACCACATGAACCATTCTATTGCTATGCTGTGACTCAAAGAGAAAATATTAGTACCTTTTACTAAAGCTGCTTCAACATACATAGGCTGTTAAAAAATACTTATTAAGCATGTTGCTTATTGACTAGAGTTAACAATACATTACACAGGCACTAACATTTTTTAATAAATAATACACTGACCTGATGTATAATTTTTCCCCTCCCTCCATATTTTCACAGGTTGATAATATTCTATAAAAATAGTTTTAACTTCCTCGTGATATTTTTACCTTAAAATATTTCACTATTTCAATTTTGATAGGGACAAGGAGTCATATTCACACAAAGACTCCATAATGCCAGAAGATAAATCAGCCCAGCACTAGGTAAACAAGTCCTACCCCAAAAATCTTTTACCCTAAGTTCAAGGTAGGTACAGATAAGAGGAGAAACCACTAGAGCTGAATCAACATTAGTTAGCAAAATAAGTAGCAACAGATAGATTCACACTCAGATTTTCCTCCTCTCAGAACTTACAATAAACATTTAGAAATATAGACAATCTAGAAATCCATGTAGGAGTCTTCTAACACAACAAAATAAAAAGAAAACCCTCAGTCAATCTGGAATAATCATTCTCAGGCATACATCTCTTTCTAAAGTCAAAGGCCCTTCACTGAAACAGCTCTATTTGAAACAGAATATTCTTACTACAGACAAAAATACTTATATAGTCACATCAGTGTAAAGACATACAACATCGCAATCAAAGATACAAAAAAAATGAAATTTAAAACCAGAGGTCTTATTCTGAAGGCTTCCATTCCTAAAATCATTGCATTAGTAGCCTGGAACAACATCATTAGTTGAAAGAATTTCCTACACAAGACCACTAACTGGTATTTAAATTCAATGGGAGATTACCTACCAGAAAGAAATACAAGGACAGTATCGGTGTTCCTCAACCATAAGCATTTTGAGGACTCCCTGAAAATCATTCAAAGTCCAGTAACAAAATCCAAAATGTGTCAGTGACTCTTACTCAAAATCCACCATCTGGAGGAAAAAAACCTCCCCAGATCTGTCTCTTGGGGCAACTCACTACATATTAGAAATTTATGCACAAAGAAAAACATGCAGTCATTAGAAACAGAAGGGAGAAATCTGGACAAACTTCGGTTTAATTTGTGATATCAGTTTAATTTTAATTATCCAGGAAAAACAGAAGTTTACATCGCTTATTGAAATCACTTGGGCTGAGCAAGCGAAGCAAAATAATTCAGTGATTTTTATATGATGTTCTGAAAACACACTACTTTAAAACAGCTGTCTTGTTTTACATAACCATGAATAATCAGCTTTTAAAAGTCACTCATTTTTGTTCTAATAGAGGCATATTTACTTTCTCCTTCACATAAAACATCTTGCTCATGCCAGATAAATGCAAATGAGAAAGCTGCTCTGATCCTAAACCAAATGTGAAGATCCATGCAGTGATGTACAGCTGAGTACTTCAGAGATCAACAGAACAACTTCCTGACAACCCCAAAGAACAAAACTTAAGAAAGATCACCATTCCACTTTAACAGTCCACCTCAGCAGGAGGGGAATAATTTGTTCTTATGGAAGAATGTCCTTGTGACAGTTGCACAGCACTAAATCTTATCCTGTCCCATATCTCGCTTTGTAGGACTCGCCACGTGATTTCTAGACAAATCATAGTCTTGTGCATTTAATCATTATTACTGCTGCAGAGAGAACAAAGATCCTCACTGAAATATTTTTATGTATCTTTATTTTGATCAGTCTTTGCAAAATGCACAGCAATCTGAAGCAGCAGGTTATTATCAAACAAAGGAGCTAAAACTCCAGAGGCTATACCACCAGGTCCATAGATCCATTAAGTTCAGGCAGTTCCCTTCCATCTGCCTGACCTGACAATACCACTCTCTCTGTTTACCCTAATCCTGAAGTCTCTGATGATGAAGGCTGCACGATTCTCTGGCCATTGATTCTCTCCTACTCTTCTCTACTGCAACATTTTTCCTTTGTTTCTAACAAAACAAATGAGGTTACTCCTATTGCTTCTTCTCTTATACATCAGCAGAAAGATTAGACAACCACTCCTTCAATGAAACGACTTCTTGCATTTCTGAATATCTACATCTCTTTGCAGCCCTATCACCTAGATCAAAACAACTCTCTTCTGCTCCGTGTTGCCTACTGGGCTACTCTTTTTGGGTGTGCAATCACTCTCCTTGCTTGCCTCAAGCTGTTCTGCCTTGGGCTACCTATTTGTTTGAACCCAAGTGCTCCAAATTACACACTGCTCCTGCTGAGGCCTCACTATTGCTAAATACAGAAGAGGAATTGTTTTACACGCCTGGCACAGCATCTTCCACTTCAAACAACCCCAGTGTGGTAACTTGTTTTGCTTCACTGTGTAAGGCTATTGATTTGTGTTAAGGGTTACCAGCCATGCACTTTCTTCACTTATTTTCTTCAGGACTGCAACTTTTTTCTTTTTTTTTTTTTAAAAAAACCCCCACCACATTGTTTCATTTGATCGAACACTGCAGTCACATATGCCTTCTTAACATACACTGGAAGTGTTTCTGTTCATTCAGAGGGGAACTTATTTTGTTTTCTATTTTGAAGATAACACGAACAATATAAAAATTATACCAAATCTGTCTTGATGAGATATGATGGTAAAAAAAAATTAGCAACCCTGTTGGTCACAGCAAATTATGCACAGGAGCAGGAGATGATTACTTATTCGATGTCCGCACACTCGATAACTGGAAGCCACAGGACATGCTCTCATGCTCCAAGAAAGGTATTCTGCTGTTGGTTCCTCCTTCCACTAAGCTTTACTCAAAAGCAGTGAGGAAAAAAACTTGGCATTTTTAGACAGTTTAGCCACTGTGATCTTAGATACTTCTTACTTTTGGTAACAAATCTGCAGAAACTGTTACTCCACATATTTCTGCTACTAGGTTTTTTCTGAACTCATTAAGTTTTCAAGGATTGATTTTAAACATACTTATCAATGAGTAACCAAAATTCCTTTGAACTATCTATGGTATTATAATGGAGTCATCCCAATCAATTTTCATTTGGATAATCCAATTCATGAGTTTGGATACTACATCATTGCTCAGCAAACAGTTAACAACTATGGGTGCATCACACCACTGACTTCTGTTAACCACTAATAGTTGTGCATCGTTAATGCCTGTGCCACCGATTTTCAGAACTGGCCATACCACCCACTTCTGCCTGTGACAACCTAAGATAATTTAAAATATTTTCGGCTGGAAGGGTCCTTAAAGATCATCTAGCTCCAAAAAAACCAAGTATTGCACTGGTTTTCACTAAAAAAAAAGAAACCCATTTCACTTTAAAGGAATAATACTAAGCCAAGTGCTTTTTATCCCCAAATTATTCTGCTTTTGCAATCATGCCCATAACGATTCTATTAACATTTAGAAAAAATGACTACCTAATATTTTAGATTTCAAAGTATTATATTAAGCAATACAGGAAAATATTTCAATGCACAACTCCACAATCGTTAAAAATGTCTTGCTGTGAAGTATGTAATTCTATGGCATGGAAAAAAAATATCAAATGTTTTGAAAAACAACGGCAAGGGCTTACCAAGTTGTAACCTGCTTGGAAGAGCTCTTGCATAACACAGTGGTAGAAATCTTAATATATTGACATCGTTTATCATCCCCAGTTAGGTCCTCAGACAAGAATACTGTGCAGCAAAAAACTACTATTCTTCAGCTATCCTTGCAAAACTCACACCCCATCATTCACAGTTCTTAAGGTACACCTGTCTTTAACAATCTTCATGATCTTCAAGTAATTATAACATACACCAAACCACTTCCTTACTATCAAGGCAGGATACTCCCCTACTGCATTCTTAAGGGCTGCAACTGATTTTTTTTAACATTTTATAGTTAAAGAAAATAATACAATGCTCTTTCTATTTTGAACAAAAATTACTACTTCAGTGCTAAACAGTAGTCTAGCACAATGAAAGTGTTGATATAACCATAGTTAAATGATAGTATCAGCACTCTCCTGGAATTAATTTATTTCCTTTAATTCAAAGATGTGCATTCACACTTAAGATAATTACAACTGCATTTATTAACTGATTTGGGGCTTTAAAATAATCATCAAAAGACAATGACAAACAGTTGTAAAAACAATGGCTCCACAGAACATGTATTAAATCCAAACACTGAAGCCTTCTTTTTAATTAAAAACCACCTGAATTGTGAAAAGCACTGACATATCAAATAAATCTGTTTTAATTTAAAATTCCCTGTCAATTATTTTCTTATAAAGAACATTAGACAACTGTTTAAAAAAATATAAATCAACCATCTAAATAAAATTCTCATTAAAACCAGGAACCATTAAAATTACCAGTAAAAGCCAAACAAAAACAAACCCCAAAATTATCAAAGCACACATGCTCAAAAATTTTAAAAGTACAGGAAGTATTTGGATAGGATAGAAGACAGAGGGGTGTCATATCTATGCCAGGGAGGCCTTCTGCTAGTTACCATCATCGTAGTTTATCTCTGCCTTAGCCTGATGAAAGCTGTTGGCCTCACTATTACATTTTTATGCTGAACACAATCCAAGAATTTCCTTCCATTGCTGTCACTCAATCACTGCCAACTTTGGGCAATGTAACTCCCTAAAGCCTATACATAAGCTAATAAACAGGCTTTTCTCAGTGGAATAGAAAGTTGAAAGAAAAAAATTTAATTACACTTTTTAGCTCATCTCCCTAAAAATGTACACTGAGACAAGCCGCAGGGTGTGACTCTCTATACTAAGTCTTGAAGGAAGGAAAGATAGATATCATACGCAACATTATTATAGCAGGAAAACCTAACATGTTAAATATCATTAACGCATCATTCAAAAGTGTAATATCAAACTCAATACATTAAAACAATTAAGTCTTAGAGAAATACATTTCCTGTGGGTTTTGCTACACAAGTGATGACTGTACATAGTTCAGGATGACTCTGGACATTGTGGACACATTAGAGCAGGATCAAATGCAAGAGAAGAGCGTGCACTGTTTTTTAGATACTACATAATTCCATATATAATTCCATCTCCTTCATCAATTTAAGAGTCCTGCCTCACAAGTGAGGATTTTGAATGGCTAATAAAAACACTTGAGTACTTTCTTTGCTTGCTTATTTTGTTTTAGCAGCTTCTGCAGGTAAGCATTCAGTAGTACTGTAGTACTGAAATCTCCTACCTTCTATACTTCCACACAAAGGAAGAAAATAGCCTTATTTACTCCTTAGTTTGCTTGCAGTTGTGGTAGCCAGTGCCATTTTCTTTAACAGTCCTATCTTATTTTTGGTTTTCATTTAAATAGTAGTCTCATGGCTTCCATATAACCCTGCTTGCATTGACTAACACAACTCCTCCTGTTCTGGATGAAGCAAAAATAAAAAAGGTGAAAAGCCTACACAATTTAACACTATGCACTGGGCTTTGTTAAAGCACCTTTGTGCACCCCCCTAAAGATTATGCTTTGTGTCACTCGTGCTCAGAGCAAGTCAGATGAAGCTGTTAATTTACACAGAGCAAGCTTTGATATGTGCTACGAGTGCCCCATTTATAAGGCGAATTTTTCACAAGCCACTTTGAAACTGATCAGATCTAATCAAAAGGCTGTTTTCTTATCTTCTCAACTTTTCCTCTATATCATGAGTACAGATGATTCATACAAATGGTTCAATTTTCTTTCTAGAGCAGGATACAGACAAAACAATTATTATGGCTATTTCCTGTATTTTGAATGATTTATATTCTTATCTTCCACAGCATTTTACACAGTGATAAATTTGCCAGAGTCTTAACAAGGTATTTGGCACTAGAAATCCCAACAAAACTAAACTGCAAACTGCATCTAAGTGTTTCTAAAATCACTCTCCAGGGTTTTTACTAAATCCTACCACAGGATTTTTATTGACTAAGCTTACTTCAAAGGTGCATTTGTGATCAAAGAGCTTCTGGTCCTCCATATGCCTCAAATGTCAGAAACAAAATTTATGTTGATAAACTTTCCATCTGGCTAGTACAGTTCATTACCTTTACAACAGTAATTAGATCTGAAGTTTCTAGAATGCCTTCCCTCGATAAAGGTCTTACCTCTATTTGTATTTATATATCTGGACATGAGAGTTACCTCAGCCAGTTTACCTATCACTGCTGTGTGGCAACTCACCAAGATGACTGATTTTGTGTTCAAACAGCAAAGGATTACTTACCCACACTGCTCTCTTTCTAGCATCATAATCAGATATCTGGCCATCTTGGGAAGCCAGCACAGTAAAAAAAAAAAAAACACCAAAACAGGCTAATAACAAAAGAACAACTTTAAAGCTACAAAGAAGAAAGAAATCTAGAATAACCTGCCCGTTGGTTAATATATTTGCATCTCCACAATTTCACCTGATTTGAGCAGGAATTTTTAATATTAAAAATATAAAACTAGATTCAAATTACTTTAAAAATCCTCACGCACAGATGCACGTACAAAATTATCTGCAAATCAGGTATCCATGTATGACTGATACTCCTCCATATATTACTTGGATTACATGCATATAATTCTCATTACATCATTCTACTTCAGTTTCCAAGCTACATAAATGCACTGGCATTTCAAAAAGTCAAAATATTTCTAAGCTCAAAAAAAGCAATAGCAGAACTATTTTACCAAACCCAAATTTGACAGAACAGCACCTTAAGGAATGAATCCTCTTTTATACAAAGAATGATGGTTCTGCACATTTTACATGCTGAAAAGCACAGAAGTTGAAGACAGAATGACAGTTACTACACTTACTAGGAAGGTGTCTCCTTTGCAGTATTCAAAAATTCTAAGCTATGAAAACTAGAAGGCGGCACAATATTTTCTAATATTTGAATAAAAAAATAGTTGTGAAATATAGAAAACTTCCAAATCTTCATTCTTGTTATAAAG
Organism: Phaenicophaeus curvirostris; assembly: GCF_032191515.1. Lineage (NCBI taxonomy): Eukaryota > Metazoa > Chordata > Aves > Cuculiformes > Cuculidae > Phaenicophaeus > Phaenicophaeus curvirostris. The sequence continues at coordinate 187,856,063 of NC_091392.1, forward strand.
GTTGTGGCCATCTTTCCATACATCCAAACAGCTACAACCTGTTGCGTCTCCTCTCTTCCTCTCCCATTTTGTTGTATCACATGACAAGTTAATACAGTTTTTAATGCATGTTCATTTGGCAAATAACTAATTTTCCTTTCTGAAGCCTTGGTGAGGACAGTACAAATGACTCAGATTGTTGCTGTAACAACTAATAAATGAATGTATGACTGACTGAAAATACCAAGTTTGGGACATATGAGGCACTGGGATCCCTGAGCCATCAGACACTTTTGGATAGCTGACTAAAGATTTTCAGAACATCATATTTCTAAACTGTAATTTTGAAAGTTGCTTAAGAAACAAACATTAATATAAACCTCAAGCCTTCAGTACAGTTAAACAGGCAACTTTCACAAGGAGCTCCTACAACTTCACAAGTAATGTACTTGAGTAACCCTTTCACAATCTCCTCATAGTCCAATTTTCCTCACATAGTTTGGAATAGAAAAAATACCATAACATGAAATCTCAGTGGTATAGCTTTTGCAAGTAATATGGGAATCAAATACTCCCCCCAAACCTCTGTTCCCTATTAAAACTCCCTTTCCTGTATGGTACACACTCATATTTTAAAACAGGCATCACAAAACTCCTTAACATTTTCTTGTTAAATATGATGCTACTTGGGCAACAGATATGTCTTTTTTAAACACTTCACATGACCTGTTTAATTTTCCTATAAAAAAAAATTCACTTATTTGACTTTCTGCTTCACTTCATATTCCTTCTGCCCTCAATTAAATCGCTCTGCTACAGGATTCTCCATGCTTTCATTAAGAGATCCTACAGAAGAGAAATTACAGACAATTTCAAATGGGCAGGGCCTTCTTGAACATTCTTCATAGTTAACAGGAGTTGTTACTAGGTTTGGCAGATCTACTCATATAGGCATCATAGAACAGGTTAAGGTGGAAGGAACCTTAAAAATGATACAGTTCCAACCCCTCCTGCCATGGGCAGGGACACCTTCCACTAGATCAGGCTGCTCAAAGCCCATCCAGCCTGGCCTTGACATTAAGATATTAGTCTGATCAGCCCTTATCCTCTTGAGGAAAGGGTAAAGGACACCAGTGAGGTTTCAGTAATTCCAATAAAGAACAAAGCTATGAAATCTCTGTTAAAAGACTTCACCAAAAAAAAAAAAACAAACAACCAAATCACCAAACCCCTGAAAAAAAACTTCCAAATATTTCACGTATTATTAATTCATTCATTCTTTTTTTTCATCATGAAAGCTTTTTGTCTGGAACATCTTCAGAAGACAAAGCATTCTCTGATGGCTGCAGAAGCCCAGGTCCTCAGCATCCAAGTCCCAAATCTTCCTCCTGCATTTCTCACCATACATATTCAAGCTCCCTCCTTTGCCTTTCTTTACCATATACAGAATCCTCAAACTCCTTTCCCACTTGCCATCTGTTTTGAGAACCAAGCACACAAGGTTAGCGGAGAGAGGCGTGCACTATGAATGACCAATGAACACTATCTACAGAATATGGACAAACCAAACTGACACAGCTCTGGAGAAACTGAACGCATTTCTTCCAGAACGCATTTCCTCCTCTATTTGAGATCTGCTTTTCATGAAATTGAAAAGAATTCAAATGTTTTGGTACCATATCTTTTTTATGAAATGTATTTGAAATTAGCTAACAGACACACAAGTTGCTTGGAGGAACTACCAAAAAGCCGCCATGCCCAGGCAAGCTTTGTCTCCTTAAGCAGCCAGGCTATGCCCTCACAATACTGGTAGACGAACACAAAGGTTTTTAATCATGGAATGTGTAACACCATTTAAATTTTCCCAGCTATTTTTCCTAGAGAAATGCTATCATTTCTCTTATGTAAAATGCAAAAGCACCAACTTGTTTTCATGTTAGAAATCATAATGCAATAAGTGGACAAATGTGTTTCTGGTACTATTATTAAATGTATGCTCCACCAAACAAGGACAAACTTCTCAAAAGCCACTACAATGATAAAAACTATTGATGAAAGGCACTGAAAAGACCTGCCTTGATTTGATAACCCATAGAGTAAAGATGCAAGTGGTTATAAGTATCAGTCCTGAAACATTCCACCTAGCACTAAAGGGCTCTAAGGGAACAAGGAAAGAGAACACAAACAGCCTTAATAGCCACATGAAGAAAACCCACAAGTTACTTTCAGCCTCAAGTTTGCAGCTCATTTTTAGCAACAGTTACTCATTACCTCATAATTGGTCCAGGATCACAGGCTAAAAATGATTTGATTTACAGTGACACAGAAATGTCAGGAAAAAAAAAATCTGCTTCCATTACTTCTTGTGTGACAGTCTGGCAATAGATAAGTGAAAAATATCTCACCAAAACACTAATAACCACGTAGAGTAACTTTAACTTTCTGAATATTCACTTTTGTTATAGTCATTTATCTCAAAGACATCTAGTGTTAAACAAGCAGCCTTATTTTGTTTCTTTTTTTTGCACCTTGTACTACTTGGACATAAAAGTTTTTACTGACTACGGAACTCCAAAAAACTTTAACCAGCATTTCCTCTAGCAATAACAGTTAAGGAGTAAGTCTGCCTAGGTTTGGTCACATTATTGGCTAGGTAAGTTAGCGAAGTTCTTCTAACAACACATGCATTATTCCCCCTTGACCTTCCATATAAACATCAGACAAATATTATGTTTACTATAGTTTCAAAACAAAATATGTTCATGAATAGAGCAAAAAACCATTGCCAGATTCACTACCAGTTTTAAATGATGAGATTGTGGGACTCTTATCAATACAGAGCATTCATTATTTTGAGAGATAAGTATGGAAAAGAAATACTGAGCTAAGAAGCAGGAAAGTTATTGATAAAATAAAACTAGGTTCCAACAAACAAACAGAAGTTGGTACACTAGACAAATCAATATAGTCAGACCTTTTAGAAACACCTGCAGAAGATAATGAAAGACTAAAAAAAATGACTAGTCTTTATGAAGCTCAGAGAAGGATGGACTTGACAATCAAGGAAATGGGGTTTTGAATAAAAGCAATAGTCTAGGAGAGGAGGATCTGGAAAATGTTCTTGAAAAATGTGAGATTCCTGACCTTCTCTTGCACCCCCATTTTAATTTGAATCAAGTTTATAAACAAGCTTTCTACGTGCAGTCAGAAAAAAATCTACCAAAAATTCCCCTATTCAGCACTTCACTTTACTATAAAAAGAAATCTAAACGGTACTGTGAGGTAAAAGATTATCAACGACTATTAGCATTGGTTTCCCATTGCTGCTAATGACTGCTTGCTGGGATAAAAATTATTTTCAAGTGTATCTGTTGATCTCACATATTATTCATAAATCTTGGAGGTTTATTCTATCCTATTACAATCCTTACTCAAAATTGTTAAATGACCTTGCACTTGCTTATCAGACCTCAGGCTGAAGATGATCAACTTGTAAAAAGCTGTGAAAAATTATATTCCTATTTGAGAATCACTTCAATGGAGGTGATATACAGCTTAAAAAAATCTGTTGACTAACTTGAAAGATGATCATCTTACAAAATCACCATTAAGTCTCACAATGAAGACCCAAATACAACTGGAGAAGTATACTTAATATTGTACTTTGATCTTTTCCATTTGATTTCAGTGCTTTAGAACAATAGGAATAGTATCCCAGGTAAGAATAAAATATTTAAGGCTAATAGCATATGTCTAAAAATACATATCTCTAACACTTCAATCTATACAACTGACAATATTTTTAAACTCTCAAGACTTGGGCATCTCCTTCTAGAAATACTGCAGTTGCAAAGCATTTAATACCCAAAGTTGGTTACAATTTGGTTATGCAGTAGAAATATATCTTTCTTTTTAGGACTACACAGCATCCAAAAAACCCTTTTGGAGATACACTTTTTTTTACCTCAGAAAAGGAAAATGGCACTACGCTCTCTCTCTCATAATGCTGCAATCAAGACAGATTGCAAAAATGTCCTCCTTCACTGCAAGGGTTGTATATTTCACAGCTTTCTTCACATTTTTCCTCATTCCATATGAGCTATTCGATCTTTCATATTCTTCTTACTCACACCTGCTACCACCCGTGTGTGTGTCCATGTCCATCCTCCCTCTCTCCCCCAAGCTTCTCTTCTACTGATTTGACATGAGCTGGAGTTCAGCTTTCTGAAAAGCAGTAATAAAATTTTTCAAGACAGATCAAATGGTGAAGATAACACATTCATAAAGTGGGTGAGGTTGGAAGGCACTTCTGAAAATCAGTTGCCAACTTGCTGAAGGTGCACTCTCTGTCCAGATGTCCAGGTTATTAATGATTATGTTAAACAGACTAAACCCAGCATCAGCCCATGGGATGCTTTAATCATGACTGGTGTCCAGCTCAACTTCATGGCACTGACAGCAATCCTCCGAGTCTATGAATGCAGCCAGCTTTCAATCCACCTTGTGTCACTGTGCATCTACCTAGTCTGTACTTCATTAGTTTGTCTACAGGATCTTATGGGATGCAGTGTTGAAAGCCTTACCGAAGTAAGCAACATTCATTACCCTTCCTTCATCCACTGAGCTAGTCAATGAAGGCTTTCAGGTTGTCTTTCAAATGTTTGGGAATGGCTTCCAGGAGGATTTGATCCATTACCTTCCTAGTGATCAAAACGAGAGCGACTGTAATGTAACTTCCCAGATCATCTTTCTTGCAGACTTGAGTGACATTTGCTTTTTTCCCCTCAGGAACCTCACCTGATTGCTACAACCTTTCAAATAAAGTGGCCTCACAATTACTTATATATAGGAAGAAAATGATTTTATGTATCTCTATAGGCTTCTCTACAGTGAATTCACAGATATCCAAGCAGTATGCCTTCTACTTCCCTGACTGCAACGCTGGTAGTACTGCAGCAATATACTCTATATTTCTAGCTTCATATCTGCACTTGTACAATGCTGACAGACTTAATTGAAAGCTTTACATGAAAGGTCATTGCCAACAACAACTGCCAAGAAGAAGACAAGCCAAATGGATTCTCACGTGCACAGCAGTTCTTAAAAAAAAAAAAAAGGAGGGGGGGGAAGTTTGGTAGGGCTTAGTGTTTGGTTTAGGGGATGCATGAGCATCAAATATTTAGCTTTGCAGTCTCTTCTGATGATTCCTACATTTTGATTAGTTAGTGGTTTCAAAATTTAACCTAAGACAAAGAAAATACTCAGAAAAGCAGGCAAGGGAGCTGTCATGTTCCCTGTAAAGAGAAGCATTGAGAAACACTAGACAACGTTACTTGAACTATAGAATATTTAGAATTATAGTGAATTACAACTTAGAGGAAAGCTTGTTATTATAACCTATGCAAGAAAACACGGTTTTGCCAGACACATTGTTCTTTCGTGATCTCATAAAAGCACACACTTACATAATGAAAAACACCTTGGAAACAAAAATCTTGGCAATTGCAACAGCTGGCAACCAAAACAGTGACTGGGTTTGGACTGGTTTTTTTTTCTTTTGAAAGCAAATCACCAGTAAGCCATTCAATACCCTTTGGGAAATAATGCCTATTATCTGCTTATATACTTGAACAGGGTAGAAGATCACCCTGTTTTTGAAACCTGCTAACACCCTTCCTGTAAACATTTAGATTTATTCCTTCCAATGACTACAGTTTCTTAAGCATCAGAGAAGGATTGAAGGATTTTCCTGAAGTAATCCTTGAACATTGATGAGATAGACATCCTTGGATTCAAGAGCTCCAACATGGAAAGTGGTAAACTAGCAGCCATTTTTTACCAGCAGTGTGAGAAGTTCCATGTATTTAACTTTGCCTAAAGCACATACGTAAGTGATTCCCTGCAAAGTGACTAACATGGTGTCTAGAAAATACCACCCTGGCAGTGGCTTCTCATTTATTGTTAAAAGATCCTCTCTAATGTTCCCAGTAATCCCAAACCTGGCAGCAGGTATCATTGAAAGAGTCCAGGTCCAGGAAGCTACATTTCAACCTTAAAACTTCATCACTTCAGAGGTTATTAAAAAACAGCGCTCATCCCACACTAGCAGTTTAGCTGAGATGCAGGCTAGGAAGGAATTACATAGGCTGCAATAACCTGCACTAGTGCTAGTTCATTACTTGAAATCTTCCAAGCACGCTGCAAACTCCACCCTACCTTTTCGCTCGCCATTGAGGTTGCAGATTGATAAAAACAGATCTATGGCAGTTTTCTGCTTGTGCCTAATTTTAATGTGAAATAGGAACTTTGAGTAAAGGAAGAAGTCCAATAGCTGGATAGCATAAAGTGGAAAAATTACTCGGAAAAGAAGTCAGCAAAATGCAGTATGTTTCAAGAATGCTTGATAACTAAAATCAAAATATTATTAAAACTATAATTGATGCACTTTGTGGTAATTACATGAAGTGTTCTTATTTCCTTCCTGCCACAGTCAGTGCATGAATAAATAATCTGCTTTCAATTCCTCTCGGTCCTAAAATTGAAAAAACAACTAAAGAATACGCAAGTAAAAAAATTTTAAAAGGAGTGACATTTACTTGTTGAAAAAAAATTTACTGGTATACTTCAAAGACTTATGGAAAAGCAAACTACTCAAGCACAGAAGTAGTCAACAATAAACCCTTTCAAAATCCCTTGCTTTGATAGAAACGGTGAATTGGCCTTCCTGTAACCAGTGACAACAAAAAATCATAGCTAAATTATTGCTAAGGTCTGTATGCATTTGCTTTGTAAAAGACAAACCACAACTGGAAACCATAGAAGGAACTATTATCTTCCTACAGTTTTTACTGTTTCATACAGAATATACTCATTTTATACAAATCTTAGGTGAATTAAGATTCCTCAATTCTACCATTACGAAAACAAATTTCAGTCCAAGTCTGTGATTTTGATAGCCACTGAGTTTTACCGCCTGGCTTGTGGATGCCAGCAAGAACAGAATTAGTCATGTTTTGTTTCTCATTACAGAACTCAAGATCTCAAAACTCCAAAACACTACCTACTAGAAGTTAACCTCACTAATATATCATAAAAAAAATAACTCCAAAGCCAGCAAATTGCACTTAGATGGAAGATAATTACTTTCAAGACATGAGCTTTCTCACTCTTTATAAAAAACCCTTATTCTAACAAGGAGATGTAGTGAAGAACCTATTTTTTTCTGCTAAAGTACTAAACTCTTTAGCTTCCTACCACTCCCAAGCACCACCACTCTTGCAACAGCTAGTACATGAAATGAAAGTAAGCATGTTACTTAAGCAAGTCTGTGTGTGTTTATCTGTACACACCTAAATGCAGGGAAATACCAATCACCTTAAAGGCACAGTATGAGAAACATCATAAACCTGCACAGTCATCCAATCAAGAGTTAAAACTGATGATCTAACACCAATATTCCTGAAGGCTAATATTACATAGATGTGGTATAGAAATCCAGATCTAAAAACAAGCATTAACATCAATCATTTTGCTTTGGATCAGTGCACACACGCTACTGAAGTTTCACCTTGCAAGCTTAACTGTGCACCAATATGCACCTGTCCTGCTAAGACACTAGGCAGAATTGCTTCTGTTGCTCAGGGCATTCCCAGGGACCCTGATAAAAGGAAGAATGCATCTGACAGATGAAATTCTGTCTTTTCTCCATCCTTCTAAATTCAGCTCAAACTGAACAGTTGCAAAACAACAAACCTAAATGTTTCCACAGATGAGGCAGCACAGGCAACCCCTGCACAGCTTTCATTGGACTCTCACCAACACGCTTGACAAGGTTCCAGTGGGAAGACCTCTCAGTTACTGACTCAAGCTTTTGGTCTCTTCCTCAGATTACCAAGAGAAAGCCAATTGTGATGGTGGTTTTTCTGCTGGAAGAAAACTTCATGCTGGACAGAGACCACCATGAGATGGTAATAGTTTTTCACGGTTGCCAACTTGAACTGTATTTGAGCTACAGGCTTAGATGTGAAAGGCTCTGTAATAAATTACCAATCTCCTGAGCCATCCAGTTAACAACATGACTGTTTTCTTTATAAACACAATTATGCTTAAGTTCATAAATTTTCTGAAACTGTAGGAAGTAAAGCAACGGAAAAATTTAGATTCTTCATGACAGGTCATTTGTTTTCTGCATGCCTCTTAAAAATATACTGAAGAGTATAAATGCAGACAGAGAATTAAAGTAAGACATTACATTTTGTTTTACAACAAAGTTGTGTCTAAGCAGTAACATACACTACATATTTCTACATCATGTTTTGCTCCACTACTTCATGACTCATGACAAAGCCACCACAATCTTCTTGACTTTTCCCCTTCAGTGCTGAGACTTTTGTTCCATTTCTAAAACTAGGAGCAAATTAGAAACAATATCCATACAATTACTTCAGTTCTAAAAACGTTATTTAGCAAAGACAAATATTTACCTATTAAACAGAGTCTGGCATTTAAAAGCATTTATTGGGCATGAAAACAGAAGACGAATACCTAGCCATTGACTACATTTCCAGGGACACTACCAAAGTCACTTCAAAGACAAAAAGTGACTCTGGAAGAGTAATAAGGAAGCCAGACCTATTGCACCAAACATAGAATAGCACTGGTAGTACTGACACATGGGAATGAAAGGTCAAACTAATGAAATTGCAGTAATTAGAAGCATCGTATATAATTAGCACCATACTTCAATAGCCTTTCTTTCAATTTACTTGTAAGAATTAAGAGCTACAGACAACTGGGTCAGGAAAACCACCCAATTTTAAGACAACAGCAGAACCAGCCCAGCCAGCTATGGGCATATTTCAAAGGTATATATTTAAGAATTGGTGAGATTCACCAATGTAAAACATATAATAGAGTTTCCTGGTCAAGAAACACTAACTCAAGTTCAAAACATTTCGCTTATACTGTCATTTGGATAAACATTACTTTATTTGTAGATGTCTTCAAAAGTTGGCATGACTATGTTTCTGAAAGACTACAAATATTAGGAGAAGATAACGGCCTTCAAAAGTTATCTTTGTAAGTAAAACTGATAACTTCAGGAAGTTATTTTTTCAGTAGTTCTTACAGCCAATCACCCTCTCCCCCACCTACACACATGCCGTAGTTGTTTATCTTACTTGCAGTGACACTACTAGAGGCAGTATCTGCACCACAAGATAGCTGTTATTTAAATGAACACTTTTAAAATAGCTTATTTAGGAAAATCAAAAAAGGAAAACAGCCATCCAATATGCTTTGCTGTCATAAGCATATCAGATCATGGCTGGCTTTACAAGTTTGCTTTACTAATCAAGGCTGTCTGATTACACTATAAAAATATATATTTATTAGTGTGTGCCCTTAGCACAAAGGTTTTTTTTGCCCAGGTATTTGTAAAAAAAAAACAAAACAATCCTTGCCCTCAATCATTAATCCCAGTGCTAAAACCCATTGCAGATCCACTTACCAAATCCCTGTGTAACACCCAGTTCGCATGCAGGTAGTGAATACCATCTAGAATCTGATATAACAGTGACTTCACCATTCCCCGAGGTAACTGAACTGGCTTCTTGTTTGCTTTAGAAGCCCTGTGAAACTTGATTATATGCTGTAAAGGAAAAAAGAAATCAAAATTTTAAAAATATAACATTTAGATCTACAGCATTTCACAAAAATATGGCCAGCAATTCCTTACACGGACTGCACAGTTCTTTTTCAACCTTTCATCATTCATTTTGAAAACTAGAAATGTGTATCTTAAGTACTGGAAAATTAACACCATACAAGGTAGCAATCACCATCCTAAGGAAATCTCTCAAAAGTTAAATCAGTTGTTGCTGCGGTTTAACCCTGGCAGGTAGCTAAACTCCACACAGCTCCTCTCTCACTCTCCCACAGTGGGATGAGGAACACAAACCAAATACACAGTCAAAGCAAACTCACTGATCTCGGATGTTTAAGAGGTATTTTTGTTTGGGGGTTCCTTTAATTAAGATAGGCTAATATCTTGTATATCGCAGCAGAGAATTAAAAATGCACTACCTAACTCCTACATTATTTTACTTAAAGCTTTTCTCCTGCAGTAATAATGACACTGCAGTATTCAACACCTAATGGCAGACAGATTCCTGCAAACTGACTTGGGAGTTTTAAACATTTAAATTAGAAGCCTTCTTCATGCATTCACACCTCTTTTCTGTAATGGCTCACACTTGTGTGATAATCAAAACAGTCCTGAACTTGTCCATCCAAAACCTGGCACCAAACTTATATCATGTGTTCTGCCTTCATTCCTGAACTTCCACATTCCAGGTGCCAATTAGGAAACCGACTACTCAAACCCCTTTGGGAAAATGTCTTTTCCTCTCTTGCTGCAGCCCAGCTCCATACAGTCTGCCCTTCTTTGTTTCAGGCATTGAGTCTGGCATTCCTGGGAGGAAAAGGCACATCCTTGCCGTGCCAAAGGTAAAATACAAGCTGCACAGAGAAGAGAAATGTTGATGAAAAGGTGACAGTCCCTGCCCAGTCAGCCAAGCACCACATGCACAATCATCCCTCAAGCCTGAGCCACAAATTTCACCTCCTCTCACCTCCCACTTCCACTGACTCCAAAGCAAATGTTATTTTTCATGCAGTGGTTAAAGAGAAGTGACTCTTCAGAGACAAAGACAGATGGCTCTCCTGGACCTTTTTTTGTTTCTGCCCTAATATACTCTGTGCCTTTCTCCCAGCCTTATTTAAGACCTGCTGTGCTAGATATGCTCAGCACTGGAGGACCTGGTCCACAGCCAGCTCTCCGAGGCACAGAGTCAGCCTGGTCACTGCAACTAAGTTTCTCTCATCCAAAATAGTGAACAACCAAAGGCTGGCACAGCTAGGTAGTTCCAGAATTTATACAAGTATTTCCATGTAAACATAGAGGTTAAAATTGAGAGTCATTCCTAAGTTACTTACATACAAGTCAGCAGTTTGTTAATAGAAAGAAGTGCTTATGCAGTGATTTGCATAGAATTGTTTAGGTTGGAAAAGACCTTTTACAATCACTAAGTCCAACCACAAACCTAACATTGCTGAGACCACCACAAAGCCACGTCCCCAGGCACCACATCTACAGATCCTTTAAATACCTCCAGGGAAGGTGACTCCACCACTTCCCTGGGCAGCCTAGGTCAATGCTTGACAACCATTTTGATGGAGAACTTTTTCCTTGTATAGAATCATAGAACACCAGGTTGGAAGAGACCCACCGGATCATCGAGTCCAACCATTCGCACCAATCTCTAAACCATGCCCCTCAGTACCTCATCCACCCGCACCTTAAACACCTTCAGGGAAGGCGAGTCAACCACCTCCCTGGGCAGACCGTTCCATTGCCCAATGACCCTTTCAGTGAAGAATTTTTTCCTTATGTCAAGCCTGAACCTCCCCTGGCGGAGCTTGAGGCCATTCCCTCTTGTCCTGTCCCCTGTCACTTGGGAGAAGAGGCCAGCACCCTCCTCTCCACAACCTCCCTTCAGGTAGTTGTAGAGAGCTATAAGATCTCCTCCCCTCAGCCTCCTCTTCTCCAGGCTAAACAACTCTAGCTCTCTCAGTTGCTCCTAGTAAGACTTGTTCTCCATCCCCTTCACCAGCTTTGTTGCTCTTCTCTGGACACGCTCCAGAGCCTCAACATCCTTCTGAACATCCCCTTATGCAATCTGAGGCCACATCCTCTCATCCTATCACTTGTTACTTGGGAGAAGAGACCAACGCCCACCTCACTACAACCTCCTTTCAGGTAGCTGTACACAGCGATAAGGTCTCCTGCTCAGCATCCTTTTCTCCAGACTAAACCCCGGTCCCCTCAGCTGCTTTCTTGTCCTTCTCTGGATATGCCCCAGCATCTCAATGTCTTTTTTGTAGTGAAGGGCCCAAAACTGAATACAAGATTCGAGATGCAGCCTCTCTAGACACAGATCAACCTTTAAAATGCCTCAGCATTTCAGCTGTTCAGTAATTTTTTTTCCTCTAATTTCATTTTACTACCTAAACTTCCATAACAACTATCAGAACTTCCAAAACATTTAACTGGGAGAAAATCTTTGAATCAGTTTACCTAAAGGAAAACTGACACACTAGTTCTTAGACAAACAGTACTGAATTATTCCCAACTACAAGGAATACCATTTTGAAAAGAAATTACTATTATTTTATGCTGTCTAAACTCCATGCAGAGGAAAAAACAACTCATGACTCATACTGTACAAGTCTTACATGAACACATACATCTAAATTTCCACCTCATTCCAAACTGCCTCCATTGTACCCTTTGATTCAAATCTTCTTAATATCTTTTAAAGTTAGTATTACAATACTTGTTCCACTGAGAGCAATGCTCAAAATGTACACCAGATTTAATTCAAGGTGCAGATATACTTTTTTTTAGGGAAGTCAAGGTTGCATGGCATTTCAGTTATTTACAATGCTATTTTAATTTTCTTTAAAGTATTCTAAATGGATATTAAGCTTATTAAGTTAACAGAGGAAAAGTGTATATATCTTAAGACAAATATACTTTGCCTCCAAAATGTTTATATTTTAAAACTGTATCTTGTGATTAGGAATAAACAGCCTTCCTCCCAAATATATGAAATTTCAGCAGATAAGCAAAAAGGTCACTGAAACATATTAACTACATTTCAATTACATACAGTGGCTCTACTCTCATTTCACGTATTCAAAAATGACATGCAATATAACTAAAACTCTTAACTGTCCTATTCGGCTAGTAAAATCTGTAATTTTTCAATGGGAACCCACCCGTATAATCGCACAGATTTTCCTGTACCCTATTTTATCTGTAATGGAGGGTTATATCTGCATTTAACTAGATTTCTAGCCGAGTGATGAATGCAGATTTTTTATCTTCTTAAAGAGATCACAGATTAACTGTGTAGCGTGCTTACTAAACAGTTTCCATTATTTTTGCCTTAATACTGAAAATTTTTTTAACCAATGCATCTTTCCTGTTCCTTTTCTGCAATTAAAACTCTAAGTCTGGTACCTACAAACAATTCACCTTACCCAGAGATCATGCTCAGCGTAGTCAAAGAGAAGCCACACTTTCCTGTCAGCATGAGAAAGAAACACTTTTTGCAGAGAAATGACATTTGGATGCTTGAGTTCCCGCAGCAACTGCAAAATAAAGAAAGTCCACAACAGTTATATCCATACATTCAGAGCTGTGAAAGGGCTGGAAAGATGAATACTTTAATAGACTTCGCTATATAGTCTACAATACAAACAATAAAATTTGAAACTTGAAAGTCATTGAGAACAGCACATTTATTTTTTTTAATGAAAGAACCAGTCATTAGTTGGAAATCAAAGCTGAAAGCAGGTCATGAATGCCCTTAGGGCATTCATATCCTATTCATTTCCTAAAAGTTGAAGTCTGTATAAACCTCACTATTATCCAGGATGAAGAAGACTTCGCCAACAGCCAGCTGTGGCATCTTCACTTTTCCATAGGCTGCAATCTTTGGAAGTGCTGTTTGGGGGATCCAATTTTCTCCCTCTCCCAGTTACCTGAAAACCCTGCATTTTGGTTGCATTAATTTAGGACTGAATGGGATGAGTCATTTAAAGCCTGTCAATGCAGTCAGCTAAACAAAGATGTGGTTCGTAAGACAGAGTCATCTGATCTACAAGGTCACCACCACCTACAAAAGGTGATCCAACTCCCTCCCACAACATCTATTACACCAGTTATGCTACTCACCAAAGTCATCCACAAAACAGCTCCCTGTTCAGGAGAAAACTAACCCAGACACACAAAGGCTTAATTTTCTACTGAGTTCCTGAGCTGAAATGACTTGACACACTAATGTCAGATCCCTTGCTAGTGAAAGGACACAGCTAGGAGCAAGCATTTGTCTCGGCAGCAGTGTGCCATTAAACCAGCTCAACCACTTTAGTAGCTACAGTTTTAACCACCACCAAGAGGAAAACATAGCCAAGACACAGCACAAAAGCTGAATGCAAGCAGCAGTCTATTTGAGCTCTGCTGGTCATGTTACAATTATACTGTTCTCATACGACTGCTAAGAAATACAAAAACTTTATCTAAACAAACCACTGTCAAGCGTGGCTACCCAAAACGCATTCTTGCCAGCTCAGTCTGCCAGAAATGATGACATTTTAATAAAAGTAATAGCGAGGTTTCATTTAAAAGCCAAGGACAATATGAACTACTATTTGAATACAGAATAGAAAACTAACATTTCATTTCTGAGATTGAATCTATTTTCAATAAAACAATTTCCCCACTACTTAAAGGAAACAAGAAAATACATTCCTGTCTACTAATAGCTTTGTCACACGTGGTTAGCATTTTAGCTGCTACTGAGATAGTAAAATGGGAGTGGATACCTGCATATATTTGTTCCCTTCTTTTCTACATCATTTGAGACAGACTCCCATCCCTACTCACTGATCAGTCTTCAGTGTAGCATGTCTTGAGCCAGAGAACCTACAGCCCACAAATCCTTTGTCTGAAGTACAAGATGAAATATGGAGACAGGGGGTTGAAGAGACTATGCAACATTACAAATCAGTGCAGAAGATAGTAGTTTCAGCACATTAAATCTCTTAATCTCAAGCTTTGTCAAAGCATTACACAGTGAAATTTTAAGGCAGGATCTGCAAGAACAAGTGTGAAATTCTGCAGTTGCCTATAATTCCTACAAAGCATAAGATCAGCATAGGGAATAACAAGAAATGCTTTTTTGCAATTCTTACCAAGTGCAAGTGAGGGTAATCTGGGGTAGCCAGGCCCCTGCCAAGCACCTAAGCTTCACCCTCAGCCACTTGCTCACCCCCCTCGATGACATGGGAGAGGAAGCGCAAAAAAAGGCAAGAGTACTTGTGGGTGAGGATAAGGCTTCAATAAGTGAACGCAAGAGGAGTTAAAAAGGCAATCACTCACCGCTCCCAACAAGCAGACTGATGCCCAGCCAGTCTTCAAGCAAAGGCTACTTCCCCAGAGGAAGAAGGAGGAGAGTGAGTAACAGAAAGGCTGGGTACTGTGCAAGCACTGCTCAGCAACAGCCAAAACACCGGTGAGTTATCAACACCGCTATAATGAGGTTATACAGTTTAAGAATACATTGTGCCAGTCCTTACAGCAAAGAAATTTTCGTTGAATCAGTGTAAATCCATAGCTTAAACACACATTAAATATTTTGATGAACAAACTGTAACCAAAAGTTTGTGTGACAGTCCAGCAACTATGTGCCCACACCAAAATTTTACCAGGTTTCCTGTGCCCCGATGACACACCTGTACCGGACACAGCAGACTGTTCCTCAACAGAAAAGGCAGATACTAGTCAGAGCTCTAGAAAAAAACCATAGTTTTCCCCTTTGCTCTCTCCTGTCCTATTTTAAGTTCGTCCTGGTCCTCCTTACCCAGGTAGTGGCTATAATCCACTTTAAACACCCAATCTCTTCATTCCAAATATGTTTGAACTCTGAGGACACACAGAGAACCCAAAGCTGGTCCATAACAGGCCACAAAGATGAGAAATTTTAACTAGTGTAGCAGAAGGGCTCCCAGTCTGTATAGTGAGGCAACACAGACATAATACTTCTTGATTTGTGCAAAGGGTAGTCAATCCTGCAACTATGAGGTTCACAGCACTCCTCTTGGTCTGCTAGATGACAGGCTGCTGCTCTTAACTGTTGTCAAACCCAGCCAGCAGCAAGGTACAAGTAACTGAGCATGTGTTTCCTACAGGCATGCACAGTACAGACATGACAAGCCACACAGGTCACCAGCAGCAGCAAGAGGACAGCAGCTACTTTGCAAGCACCCACATAAGCACCCTCAGTACCCAACCAGACCACAGCTAGCCTGGATCCCATTTCCCCATTCAGCTAATCAAGCTTGAAGTTCGTACACACGGACACTTTTTGCAGGTCCCTCTGACTTTAGTGCAGACCGTACGTCTACTCAGAGTCCGAGCCTAGACACTATACTATCTCATCCAGGTTCCAGCTCTAACATCAAGTCTCTACAGATCTGTTCCCTCCTGCTTGCTGGTTTTACGTGCCTGAAATTCACTGGCAGATCACACACAAGAGCTACCCGGGAGAGGTGTGTCAGTGTTCATCTCCTGACCTACACTCCTGCCGTATCCGGCCCCTGCAAACCTGTGGTGTTCACAGCATCTGGTCTCTGCAGACCTCATCCCGTTCTCACAACATATCCCAGTTTGCTAGTGTGTCACAGACAGACACAGAACACACACGGAGTGTAGTTAGGAACAGATGCAGCCCTCTCAAATACTCAATAAAAATCTCTATCCTCCTATAACATCCATAGCAATCTGCTTTCCTACTCATCCATTGCTGCAATGGTGGCAGATGATCCCTGAATCACTATCTCGGAAAGGCTGAAATAGTCCAGGACAGCGATAACACAGAGTAACAAATGCAAATGCTGCCTGAAGGACGAAAAGAGCTCATGCAGATGACAACACATCACATGGGCTGTAAACAGCATTTTCAGCAACCTTACTCTCCACGACCCAAGCTTCTCTAGCCACATGCCTTTCCTGCCATGTGTTCAGCAGCTGACAGAGTTCACTGGAGACAAAGTGGACTGCAAGAAACACAGTATGACCTGCTGAAGATAAGGATCACTTTTTTGCCTAATGACTCTGATATCCAACTGCTTCTCTCGACTCTGGTTCAGTTGTATAGAACTGTGCTGGCTTTGGCTGAGATAAGAGCTACTATGAAGAAAATTAGCTCTATGGGGCTATGTTTTGGATCTGTGCTGGAAAAAGTGTTGATAACACAGGGATGTTTTAGTTATCACTGAGCAGTGCTTACACAGAGTCAAGGCCTCTTCTACTTCTCACACTGCCCCACCACTGAGTGGGCTGAGGGTGCCCAAGGAGTTGGAAGGGGACACAGCCAGGAGAGCTGACCCTGACCGCCCAAAGGGATATCCCAGGCCGTATGTAAAGCTGAGGAAAGGAGGAGGAAGGGGTAATGTTTGAAGTGATGGTGTTAGTCTTCCCTAGTAACCACTACAAATGATGGAGCTCTGCTTTCCTGGAGATGGTTGAACACCTGCCTGCTAATGGGAAGGAGTAAATTAATTCCTTGCTTTGCTTGCACGCGTGGCTTCTGCTTTACCTATCAAACTCTCTTTATCCTAACCCACAAGTTTTCTCACTTTTACCCTTTTGATTCTCTCCCACATCCCACCAGGGCGGATGAGCAAGTGGCTGTGTGGGGCTTTGCTGCCGGTTGGATTTAAACCATGACAAGAACACAAAGAAAGCAGACAAAAACTAGGCATTTGGCTCCTGGCAACTTACATCACACAATGAATCAAGAGCACTTCCATAGCCAGAAATGTTTCTCTTAGATGAGTTGGCCTGGGTGCTCTTGATAAGGAAGAGAGATTCACTTCACCTTCAAAGAAATATAAATCAGCAGCTGATGAAGATGCCAACACATCTAGTTTGACTTGAGTCTTATAACCCATGTTAGGCCAGTCTGGTCTTGCCCTTGCTTTCATAAACATTGTTGAAAACACAGCAAGGGAAACAGCATCCCTATGTGCAGGTCCTGGGCTCACATTAAGGATCTTCCATCTTCTTCGTAAATGCAGACCCATTCCACAGCCATGGGGCAGGTGAGGGGGGGAAAATGAAAGTGCCCTAATAATGCATAAAATAGTTATAATTCTTCAGGAACAATGACAAAGCAGGGCACAATAGGACGTTATTATGTAATCAACAGCAGCATTAAGGCAGCCTGACAAACCGCTGCAAGACTCTGGCAAATCTTCTCTTGCATAGGGACACTAACAATAATTACCTTTCACATTAAACATGAGCTGAACTCAGCACAAGTCTCAATGAGCATGATCTCCACCCTCCAGTGATATTCCCACATTTCCTGTACAGCTCTCCACACTACAGACACTTCTCATGAGCCAAGACATTGTACTGAATGACAGCGTTCAATACACTGCACTTGTCTTGTGAGGATTTCTAAATTTACTGCAAATGTCATTCCACTGCCATTCTTGACGCTCACTACACAAGGTCCATAGGCAATGGTTGTTAGGGAATAGTGTTGCATTACTGCCATGCCCGCCTTCTATAATTGAGTACAGACTTACTTGATAGAGTAACTAGCCAGGTGACCTGGACCAGAAGGAGTTTGGTTGACAGCCGACTGAATATGAGCCAGCAGTGTGCCCAGGTGGCCAAGAAGGCCAATGGCATCTTGGCTTGTATCAGAAACGGCGTGACCAGCAGGTCCAGGGAGGTTATCCTCCCTCTGTACTCGGCACTGGTGAGACCGCTCCTCGAATACTGTGTTCAGTTCTGGGCCCCTCACCACAAGAAGGATGTTGAGGCTCTGGAGAGAGTACAGAGAAGAGCAACAAAGCTGGTGAAAGGGCTGGAGAACAGGCCTTATGAGGAGCGGCTGAGAGAGCTGGGGTTGTTTAGCCTGGAGAAGAGGAGGCTGAGGGGTGACCTCATTGCTCTCTACAACTACCTGAAAGGACGTTGTAGAGAGGAGGGTGCTGGCCTCTTCTCCCAAGTGACAGGGGACAGGACAAGAGGGAATGGCCTCAAGCTCCGACAGGGGAGGTTTAGGCTAGACGTTAGGAAAAAATTCTTTACGGAGAGGGTCATTGGGCACTGGAACAGGCTGCCCAGGGAGGTGGTTGAGTCACCTTCCCTGGAGGTGTTTAAGGCACGGGTGGATGAGGTGCTGAGGGATATGGTTTAGTGTTTGGTAGGAACGGTTGGACTCGGTGATCCGGTGGGTCTCTTCCAACCTGGTTATTCTGTGATTCTGTGATTCTGAGTTACTCTTTTTTTAAAAAAAAATAAAAACGCCCCCTCCTACACGTTCCTCTGAGTGCTCTGGAACACCTTTCTCCCAAACCTTAGGACAGTCAGAAAGCTGGCTAGACACAAACCCATAGGCAGTATTAAGCAAAACATTCACTTAAGCAAAAATCACTATTGTGTCATCGTGCTAGTCTGATGGCATAAATTCAAAACGTAATTATCATCTCATGCTTCAAAAAGGCTCACATCAGTTCCACCAAGCTAGCCAACAATAAACGAATCATATATTAAAAGTCACACCATGGCCTAAAATGGAAAATAGGCAAAAAAGGGACTTGGAACAGGAAGAGTGTGGTTGATATAGAAAAGCAGGTGATTGTCAGACTAGAAGGCAACAAAGATAGAGTCATACTGTAAAAGATATCAGCGGAACAACTGCTATAACAGATGAGTATGGGCATCAATAAGACACTACCTGAAACACTGAGTAATTTTAGCCAGTTCAGGGAAGATTAATTCCAACTGCAAGAGGGCAAAGAAAGCCCAGGTCTACATCCAAGGAAGAGTGTATTGCACAATGGGAAACTAGCAAGTCAAGTCAAAACCTTTACAGCCTGCCAAAACAAAACCAGAGAAAGAAACAGTCTCTCTCCCTCTTTAAAAAGAAAGCAGCAGAGAAAAGCTATTCTAACTAATTGATAATATTATTATAAGTACAAATGGGTATGAAGTAGTCATGATTAATTTTGGCTTAAAGGCTGAATAATGTTTATAGAGTCATTATTTGAATGAGACTCAGGAACTGCCTTCAGAGATTTTTCTTTGCCTTACAAGTCTAACTTGTAGTTTGCTAAGTTTCTGAATGTGCATTTCGCTTGTCTACAAGAGCAGAATGTGACAGCCCATGAAGTGTCATCCAGTTCTTTAGTTCTAAAATTACAAAAAAAAATACAAATCACGCTTCTTAGTTTCCTATCAAAATCTGGAGCTTTCCTCAGGCACTTTAAACTTCCCGTTCACTCACAACTAAACTAACTAAAAACTTAAACTTTATCTAAAATCCCAAGTTGGCTTAGCTGCTATCCAGCAGATTTAAGATATGTTGGCTTTAATGTAAATACAATTTTGCAGTTTTATATTCTCATGAGTCAGATATTCCACAGTACTAATAAAGAACATAATATCTGGTGAAAGTACATGCTGTTTTCCTTTCAAAAGTGTTCAAATGAAACCTTACAAAGGCAACGTAGCAGAAAGTTATAATACTGCTCACTCTGAATTTATTATGAAGCTGACAAGACATTTTTGAAGCTCCAGTTCCTCTGACATACAACTGTGTGAAATCATTGTTTTATTGTATCCTTTAGTTTTTATTTTTCAAGTCCTAAACGTAGCAAAAAACGTGTGACAACACAAAATGCCTGAAGAAAAAAAGTCCCCATTTCCACTTTTAACTTCTGCCTGGGAGACTGAGATCAATATTTTCCTTTCTCTGTTGACACTCAGACACATGAACATTAGGGTACAAGTCAGCATTATACCCAAATCACCTCTGCAAGTTCCTACCAATTCCTGCGACTCACGTTAAGCAATGGTGCAACCAAACGATGGTTCAACTCAGCTTGCCCACAAAACAGAAAACTAACAAAACTCTTCATTTTCCCCTTGGTGAAGATGAACTTCCTCATCCTACAGTCACACTATCACTAGAACCAACATACAGTACATCACCTTCTGTGGTGACAGCCTTCGTTTGGTATAATAGAAAACCACAAAATCCTATAAACACACTCAAGTGCCTCCAAAACGGACCTAAAGAGTAGAAATTAGCAAAGCAGCCAGCTACTTATTGTTCTGTAGCTTTATGCCCCAGCTGCAGAAGACTCAAGGCTGTTCTAACATGTAAAAGCTGGCTATGGTGACTGAAGGATACCACACAGACAGGAGACAGCCAGGGTACAGCACCATCTGACACCTTGGCTCTGCTTTGATCCATTCAGCATTTCCATCACTGAGAACATCTGCTACCATATCTAGCAGTTCCTCTCCAGGAGCAAGTCATGAACTAATGCCATCATAGAAAAATTTTATACGGCAGTTTTACATACATACAAACTTGTCGGGAACTTCTGTGTCAACCAAACAAGGCACCAAAAAGCAAAACTACATGGAAGTCCTGCAAAACAGTTAAAACCCCACCCCAAAAAAACCCACGCAAAAAATCACAAAACAATTTCTCACTAGCCAAAGGAAGCACAGAACACAGAACTATTTGCAAACCTGCTAAAAACAGTTTTTAAAAACGCTAATCAACAGGAATAAAAAGTGAGTACCAAAGCTCTGGAACACAGCAGTCAGAGTTCACGATGCACTGAACATCTTTGCAAGGATTCTTTATCCCAACAGGTCATCTACCTCCATAAGAAAAACGTCAGAACGTAATAAGAAAACTGTATAAGAAACTGCCCAGTTCAAAATCCTGAAGCTTTATTTGAAGCCTGGTTAGCTACTTCAGCTTCCTCCAGCCTCAACGAATTCTCCTACTTCGTGAGCCGTAAAATAGCATTTGCCATACTATTCCAGGTGGATAGGCTTTAATGACTTTCTTCCTTGTGATTAAATCAGAAAACGAGGAATTGAGTGTTTGGGCTCGTATGTCACTTTTATACAAATTGCCTTCTATCCCTCTGCTCTGCCATCTAATACAAATCCATCTCTTGCTATGATAAGCACATAGTTTTTTGTGCCTGCTTAAATCCTAAATAGTGAAAGTGCATATCAAAACAAAAAAAAAACCCACAAAACCCTATACCAGGAAGCCCAGATAGTACACACATATGCAGAGAACAAGGCACGAGCAGCCAAACTTCAGTTAAGGTTCTGGAAGAGACAGGATTCACAGATGCATATTCATGGATGAATAGAAGAAACAGCGTTACATACCTCATTCTCTAACTGTCTTGGCATTAAAGATACTGTGCTGGTTTTGGCCGGTAGAGTTAATTTTCTTCACAGTAGCTTGTATGAAGCTATGTTTTGGAATTGTGTTGGAAAAAGTGTTGATAACACAGGGATGTTTTAGTTATCACTGAGCAGTGCTTACACAGAGTCAAAACCTTTTCTGCCTCTCACACTGCTGCACCAGTGAGTGGGCTGGGGTGCGCAAGAAGCTGGGAGACAACACAGCCAGGAAAGCTGACCCCAGCTGACCAAATGGATGTCCCAGACCATACAGCTTCATGCTCATCAAGTAAATCTGGGAGAAGGAGGAAGAGGGGGATATTCAGAGAGATGACATCTATCTTTCCAAGTAACTGCTACACACAACAGAGCCCTGCTTTCCCGGAGATGGCTCAACACCTGCCCGCCAATGGGAAGTGGTGAATTAATTCCTTGGCTTGCTTCGCCTCTGCATGCAGCTTTTGCTTTACCTATTAACCTGTCTTTATCAACCATGTATTTTCTCACTTTTATGCTTCCAATTCTCTCCCCCATCCTACTAGAGTGGAGTGAGTGAGTGGCTGCATGGTGCATCGTTGCTGCTGGCTGGGGTTAAAACATGAGATACACATTAGTTAGGATTTGCACAGTAACTGCTAATTATACCAGTTAAACAAGCAGTTTACATAAAATAATAGAAAAAATCCTTCTTTTTTCAACAGAGTAATAAACCAGCTAGATTTCTGAACAGTAAGTCTAAGTTGTTGTGCTTCATGAAGTACCAAAATGAAGAAAGATGTAAGTCGATATAGGTTGAGCTTCCATAACTGAGTTAGCCATTTCAACTCAGGCCTCTGACCTAGTTCAAGCCCTTCCTGTAACTGATGTATTATTTTAGCTGTCTGAAGATCTGACACTGTTTTTCAACTCAGGTGTCTGCATCAAATAGACAACTTAGCAGAATATAATAATATAGACATTTTTAAACATGTTACTCAATAGTCCCAAACTGAAATTAGCTGTTAAAGAAGACAAAAGCCATTGTAGAGGTGTAAACTCAAGGGAGAGTGAGTATAGCTGGGATTTATATCAAATTGCACTCTTCTCAGATAGCCACAGAGTTAAAAAAAAAACCAAAACAAAACAAAAAAACCCCCAAGTTTTAGCTCTCAAGAGAAAGTGAAATGGATACAACTCATACGCAAACCAAGTTATCCTAGTTCCTCTCAGTATCACCATGCTCATAAAATGCATTAATTAGGGTAGTCCAGAACACACTGTCACAAAATCCAATGTTTGGCCTTGACTTGAGTATGACAACAAATAGTTGTATTAATTAGATATACAGATAATGTCTTGGGACACAACAGTGCTGATTAACTCAGAAGTATTTTCAGATAAATATATATTATACATTCACATAACCAGTATAAAAAAAATGGCTATGATCCTCAATTTGGCTGCATACTCCTTTTCCTTTATAATATTAATTGAAGGAAGCAGGAAATAATTTCTATTAACTAGAACAGAAAAAATGAACACCACTTTTTAGGGTAAAAATTCTCCAGTTAACTCAAAGCAAGGTCAAAAGAATAGTAAGGAAAAATATTCAAACCCTAGAAATCCACTGTGAATTATTAATTCAACTGCAGGAAAATTCAACCACAGCATCAGCAGTTGCAAGCCTGAAATCATAACTGAAAGCAATATCAATAACACCTCAAGAAATGTTGTTTCGTTACTCTTTCTACCTCTCTGTTTCAGGGCTCCATTCTCCTCATAGCTTTCAATGCCCACTTTCTTGGCATCTGTGGTGTCTTCAGTACATTATCCTCCTTCCCCTGCTAACCCTCTCCCACATGAATCCTTTATTCGTACTGCTCTTCTCTTCAAAGGGCAGATGCTGCAACAAGATCTCCCTGCTTCCTGCTCCTCTTCCACCACTACCAGGGACGCTGCTGCCTAACAGGAATGACTACACAACACTCCTTACGCCATGCAATGAGGCTAAATCCTTCCCCACTGTCAGCCAAGTTAGTAATTCGCTTTTAACAGTTAGAAATTGAATTACGGTCATATCCAGAGCAGAGCCACCTCCCTAATACCAGCCAAGCTTTTCTTGCCAAATTCACCCCGAACAAATGCAGAACAAATTCTCCAAAATTCTTTAGGCAAATCACTGCAAGGAGACAAACAAAAAAAAAATTCCCAAATCCCTCTGAAACTGTAGCTGACACTTCCCAAAAGCATTCAACCTGAAGGAGTCGCAGTACTGGGAAAAATTCTGCAAGAATGGTTCACTTAGGCAAGATTTAAGACCCTGTTCTCAGCTCCTTTGGTTCAGTGTGGATGTGTACAAAGGCAGGGAGGCCCAGGTTTCATCAATGCACAGGAAGAATTTCTTCCAAAAATATTCTTTGCACTTCACGTTTTTTCACCTCACTTGGTTTAAGGACTGACACGTTTGAAATAACAAAGCCGACAAAGTTGGAAAGCCTGGTACTGACTTCTATGAATAAAAATTAAATTAGAACACAGTTTTACATTCTTGAAGAGTATGGGCTGAAAATTAACTATTTGCTTCTCAGGCACGCACAAGCATTTCCTTTTAGTAAGCAATTTCAGTTGAAACATTTCAAGTAAAACAAACCCAAGCAGTAGCATAACCTAAGAACACAGAACAGTTAAACTTCAGAATACCACTTTAAACAGTATTTCTTTGGAAGCATGTCACAAACCATAACTAGACCACATTATTCACCAGCTTCTAACAACGTGGAATATACAAATATAAACTTGAACAACTTAAGAGAACATTTGAATAATATTCATGGGTGTATTACAGCCTCCAGGGGAACAACAGTTTAGTTTGAAGTCTTCACTTGACTAGAAGCTAACATGTTTTAATCATGATGAACCAATAACACCTCATCTCTTCAGGAAAATAGCTGAAGTACTAATGCAAAAGTCAGGTCAAATATGTAATTTAAACCACCGATTCTAATAACGTTTTTAAACTGCTGCATTTAAAGCTAATCTGCCCTGAGGTGGGCAGTGAATTTTAACTTAAAAACACTGTCATTTTTAGACAGCAAGCACAAAAGGTGTGCAAAATCTTCCATGACATTTGTTCTTATTTTAAAGCTCTATGAGGAAAAAAACAGCACCTATAGTAGAATAACATGATTCGGCAAACAAAAAACAGCATGCTCTCAAATCAATACTTTTAATAATTCTGTTGGCTAGTAGAAAGAACTCATGTTACTTACTGCTATTTCTCTGCATGCAGACATAGAAATTCCAGTACCTTCTATTTGCTTTAAAGCATAATCTTTATCATCTTTCCTGTGAAAGAAGAAAAGAAGTTTTTTTTTAAAAATTGCACCAAGAATTCAAAATGAGCTTTTCACCACCATTCAGAGGACATCTAATAACTAATACAAAATTCTGCATCCTAATTTATTTTGATTCACTAGTTTAATGTCAGCATACCCCACTATACCATAAGCTAATCAGAGCATCTTGATAAAGCTAAAATATAAATTTGTTCTCACTACATAAATAGGGGTTCTTTAAGCACCTTTTTTTTAAAATGCATTGATCAACACCTTCTGTTCCTTCCCTTAATAAGGGGAAAACAAAACAAACACTTAGTACATACTAGAATTAAGTTTAGCCAGGGCTATATCTCCTATGAATGTATTATTCTGGGATAGAGTAAAGTCTTCCCCATGTTATAATGAATTCCTGAGATGCCTAGAAGCAACATCCCAGCAAGATCTTATCTTTCCTTCCTTCTGCATTAAAAAACGTGCCCTAAAAGTTTGTTCCCAGAAAGCTAATAAAACTGTGGAGATTAATTAAAAAAACACAAAACAAACAACAAAACAAGGTGCTTGTGTGATATGAAGGATCCAGAAAAAATCTGTTCAGCTTTAAACGTGTGTAACACTTAAAAACCACCTCCCTGCACTCTAAAACGGCATGTACCTTACAATCATTTATTTAAAATGCAAGCCTAACTCTAGCTACCAAAAGCAAAAAGAAGACAATACTGCAGCAAAAGAAGACAGTGAACTCTTGCCCATCCCCAAATTCAAAGAGCCCAAGGCTTTTAAAAGATGGAGTGCTTGTCCTTCACACTTGCGGACTGGCATCCACATCACTCCTTGGGGACATGGCTCCTAACAGTACTGCCTTCAATATTTGGAGCACTCGTATAGCCCCAAATCCCCAGGTTACATAAGACTCCTAATTAATTTTTAATGAATCCAGCTTTCACAGCTGTGAAGAGCCACCCAGAAAAAAAGTGCAACTCAAATATCCTAAAGGCAAATAAAACAAAACTGTAGTTAACCATTTAAAACATATGTCCTCATTTCCTCCAGCTCACACTAAATATTTGCAAGGCTTCAAATCACTGTACAGACATTTTCCCCTGGTCACCATTGCCTACTTAATCTCTCAAATTATCAGGTCCCGTCCAAGAGATTTTTTCATGGGGTTCAAAGACAACCCACTGTTAGCAATAACCTTTCAAAATCAAGAAGACAAAAAGTGGGAGATTAACAGACAAAATCTGAGCACAGTTAATGAGGAGGAAGAACAAAACAGCCAGTGGGTGAGAGCAGATTTCAGTAACAGGGCAATTACATGGATACAGCAAGATAAAAAGAGGTGGAAAGATACAGGATCTGACACAAACAGGAGGAAAAAAAAAAAAAAAGAGTAGGGAGAAAAGCAACAGAAGCCATTAGAAAGCTTCCATCCAAAAAAAAAAAACTTAAAACTTCCATGTCTGGTCAAGAAAAAGCCAGTGCCAAGCACCAATTTATACATGGCCATAACAAGGTGGGAATAGGGGACAATAATCCCTTACTTCTCACCTTAAAGGAAAACAAGTTACATGAAGCCTAAAACCAAGAAACAATTATGCTATTAAGCCTAATTAAACTGTGCAATTTATGATGACAGAATATCTTAGGCATTGAAAGTAAAAACGGATTTCACATCAAATGACACAAATTAATGTTGGACAGGAGAGTTATGGATCACTCCATGAGCAGCTACTGACCATAGCCCCAATCTGCTTCCCAGCACAGAGATTTCCTATTGATGCTGATAGGAAAAGACACAGGGAAATTTTCTCAGCTAAAAATCATTTTATTCTCTGCCTGTCTCAGCCAGTAATGGCTCGCGGCCCTTGCTGGATTTGAACGGGAACCAAAATAGATTGGACTAGAGGTCATTCTCATTGCCCTATGTGCTCATCTACTTATTTTTCGAGGTGTTTGGAGAGATCCCTGTTCCATGAGAAATGCTAGCACACAACATGGAGTAAAATGGGTCAGACTAAAGGTTATTTTCATTGCCCTGTTGCTTATCTGCTTAGATTTCAAGGTATTTGAAGGAGAACTCAGCAGAATGAGAAGCACTACTGGTAGCATTGCCTACGATGAAGCCTGCCTCACATCTAAGACTCTGCAACTATTTTTAATTGATCAAATTTTTGCCAAATTAAGACTGGACTATATTTTCCATACCAGATGGCAGACTTTCTCTGGAAATTTTTAGGAAGAAAAAAAAAATAACTTCAGCTGTTTCCTGGAACAAAACTGAAGAACACAAGTTCAGTCACATACATTAACTCTCTTACAACCATTGCTTTAATGCTGAAGTTTGACAGAGGGGTTTAAGAAAATACCATTTGGTCTCCTTAACACAATGGATCAAAGAACTGAGATCACAAGGTCCCATGCCCAACACAGCTCTGCTGGAACAGGCTGCCCAGGGAGGTGGTTGAGTCACCTTCCCTGGAGGTGTTTAAGGCACGGGTGGACGAGGTGCTAAGGGGCATGGTTTAGTATTTGATAGGAATGGTTGGACTCGATGATCCAGTGGGTCTCTTCCAACCTGGTTATTCTATGATTCTTTAGCTCTGTGTGGGTGCTGCATGCAGGAACCAAGGGCTCTACCTTGCCCTCAACCTACCCAAGCAGTTTATAGGGAAGATAAGCATGGTAAAAAGAAGTAAAAGAAATCACAATTTAGGCGTGAGGCACATTTTTAGCACCACACTACACTGAAAAAATAGCCAAAGACTTCGAGACTTAAACCTGGAAACCGTGCAGGTGCATTTGAGACTAAGCAGTAAACTGGTTCCTCATCCTCTCTAGTATCTGTTCTATGCTGAGGCCAGTAGCACATCATGGCTAACCATTACACCACTAGTACCAGCTTTTCCATTAACAGAAGAAAGTAAATCCTACTTCTACCTTTGAGCCCAGAGAGATTTTCTTTGTAAAACTTACTGTAATTTCCTGGGAGCCAGGGGAACTAGGGGCAGTAGCTTTTAAAGGGAATAATACGAGTTTACAAAAGCATTACAAAGCCAAATGAGAGGTCAGAGTGACCAAGCTTATTTTACACAACTTCCAAAAATACATTGCCAATAGTCTGTTTGGAATCATAACACAGCCCAGACTGCTGCCCCATCATTTCAGACATGGGTAATTTCCTTCTTAGGTAATGAAGAAATCTTCAATGACAAGACATGGAAAAGGCAAAGAATAAGGGGGAAAAAAAGGTAAACACACACACCCCGTTTATAAACATCTTCCACAGCCAACTGTAAGTAACAAAATTGGCCACTTAGCAGCTTGCATTTTGAGGGCACAGTAAGACTCAAAGCATAATTCAACTAAATTTCTTCCTCCTAACAAAGAAATCCTGCTGGGAAAACCTGTCCACTTTCTCTGCTCCCTGGGTACGAGACCTTAAGTGACTTCAGGAGCCCCTCCACCTACCAGCAGGCTTAGCAAAGGTCAATCTGCAAACTTATTTTCATTTCAATATATTCATGCTTTCCTGCACTTAAGTAGGCTGGCATCTTCAACACAGAAAGCATCCCCACTAGGAAAGGGCAGTTGCAAGAGCAATAAGAATAAGCAATCTCACTTTTACCTCACTGCTGGAAATGGCAGTGTTTACCAGTCACATGCAAACTACATAACCTTATGTAAAAATGTCATTTCCTCAGAGGCAAACTTGAACAAAAAGGGTAGCTGCACCATCGCTTCCAGTGCGCTTCAATGACAAAACAAAATGTACCTGCAAAATCACTATAAAAAGGTATAACTATCTAGTTTTGTTTTTATATCTTGGATAAAAATTTAAAAAGTGACACCTTTAAGGTAACTGAGCTATTATTATAAAGCTGTTTCCAAGTATTAGTTTTTTTAAAGTTCTACTGAATTTGGAAGTGCAATAGCAGCAAAAGAAACATTCAGTCTATCTTGGAAAAAAAAAAAAAAGAGTAGGAACAGATGCCTGCTGAATGTGAGCACATTGCAAAGCTTTAGTATTAAAATGCCTGGTATTTCGACCCTTTATTTAGAAGGGTACTGTAAGCTTAAATATGTTCAGCAAGTGGGAGAAAATATCCTACACATGGAGAAAAAAAAGGCTTATTACATAAAAGGCAGTTTAAAAAAATGAGTTGTTCTACTTCATCTCACATATCATACATTTCTACAAGATGTATTGACACACTAGAATATATGACTTACTCAGATCACTAGATCAGCTTAACATTCAATTGAGTAATAAAAACAGTAGAATGAAGTACTAAA
Source organism: Phaenicophaeus curvirostris (assembly GCF_032191515.1). Taxonomy (NCBI): domain Eukaryota; kingdom Metazoa; phylum Chordata; class Aves; order Cuculiformes; family Cuculidae; genus Phaenicophaeus; species Phaenicophaeus curvirostris. The sequence goes on from NC_091392.1 coordinate 187,885,520, forward strand.
ATCTTAAAATTAGTGGCAATAATTCCAAACTTAGATCACAGTTAAAAAAATTAATCTCAAATTCAAAATTAACTGGTCACAATTTAGGAACAGTTTTGTCTTTATAAACAAGGAAACGTAAAACTTGACTGCAGTTAAACGTCTGAATGAAACAGGCTCTGCAGTCTTATAACTACCGCTGGGGACTGTAAATGCAGCATCTCACCTACAGAAGGCTCTAAGGAATCTGGTAATCCAGATAAGTAGAAGTTAAGGCCTATTGGGGTGCTGGGGGGTGTCAATTCTACCCTTCAGAAATCCATTAACATCAGCAGTAGTCAAAGTAACACACCCTGCGTATGCACAACTGTCACACTATGGCAAGTGATTCAGCATCATCAATAACACCTCAAAATTCTCCGAATGCATTAAATAAGGCATTTTGATCTTACTAGCTGAAAATAATTTGTACTGTAGAGCATCTTGGCTTCAAACCAACACCAAGTAACGCCAAGTCCTAAACTATACTAACAGTACATCTTCACTACTAACAGCAAAACATAGGCAGGAGTTTTCATACATGCTAGACAGCCAAGTAAGACAAAAAACACTAAATCTTTACTACCTACCAAAATATCAAGCAAGGAAATAGATGAACTAGAGGGAGGGGAAGGGGGTGTTATTATGGTTTACTTAAATGTATCACAACAGTGTTAAACAGCAAAGATTTAAGCTACAATGAAGAGAAAGATAACATAGGAGCTTAACTATAGCATTCACCGTAGGTTTTTTTGTCCCTCCACCCCTATGTGTTTTACTGAACTTTAACATAAATACACAGCACACTCCACAGGTAGACATGACATGGAAGGAGAACTTAAAAAAACCCACAAAGCTATAGGTTAGAACACGAGCATAAAACATGACAGCAAATAGCATTTAGGAGACCTAGCATTTTCACTTTGTGGCATCATCCCCTGCCTCCTCTCCCAGGTTGCAGCAGTGTTATTTTTTTGGTTTGATTTTAAATCAGATTTTTAAATAAATTAAAGTCACCCTAGTGACGTGTGACATCCAGTAAACTTTATAGGAAGAAATAGTAATTAGTTCTTTGGAAGCATATGAACACAAAAAAGCAATTTTTGAAGCAGAACAATTTTATATGTGTTTACACAGCATTGGCTTTTGGTTTATAGCAAGTGCTTAAATACACACCAAAACAATACATCATTTTCTAGAATGCACGGCAAGACAAGAAGAATAAAATTACCTCTTTTTTCTCTTCCAAGGCTATATTCACAACACCAAACACTCTTGCCAGAATATGATGTTATACCAGGAGTTTTATTTATTTTTGCATTCTGTACGTGTTACCTACCAACCCAGAGAATCAGTGTGGTGGGGAACCAAGTGACAAAGGACACAAAAGAAGCTGAGATTCTCAATGTCTTCTTGGCACTGGTTTTCACATCACAGTCCACTTGCATAACTACCACGTTCCTAAGGCAAGTGGCACAGTCCTGGTGAAACGAACTGGAGGAAAACCAAACTAGGGATGACTTCAACAAACTGGAGATACACATAAGTCCATGTGACTGGGCTGCATTCAAGGCTGTTTAATGGAGCTGGCAAATGTCACTGCAAAGCCACTCTATCATCTCCCAAATGTCACAGTGATCATGGCAGGTTCCTGATGATTAGAAAAGGGCAAATATCAAGACCTTCTGAGAAGGGCAAAAAGGTTCAATGATATTATAGGCCAATCAGCCTAACCTCAGTCCCTGAAAAGGTTACACAGCAAACCCTCCTGGGAAGCTATTTTCAGGCCCATGAAGGAAAAGAAATTACCAGGAAAAGCTCACAAGGATTTTCCAGAGATGAGTGGTGCCTTATTAACCTGACTGTTCTACATAACGAGAGGACTAGCTCTGTGGACAGTGCAAAGGCACTAGGTGCTATCTTGATTGTAGCAAAGTTTGTGACATGATCTCACATTATCCTCAGAGCCAAAGTAGGCAGAAAGCTTAGACGGCTGAACTACAGAACAAATGAAAAATTGACGGGACTGTCAGACTTAATTGGTACAAATCAATGGTACAAATCCCACTGGCTAGCAGTTACTAGTGCATCCCTCAGGGGCAGGTACTGAACTGACCTAACACCTTCATTAACAAAGGGACAATGCAATCGAAGGCATCCACAGATGACACTAAACTGGGGGCAATGTTTGATGCATTGAGGAATCTAGATGCCCTTTGGACAGATCTCAGTAGACAGGCAACATGGGCAGACAAGAGCCTCAGGAGGTTCCAAGACAAATGTGAAGATCTGTCTCTAGTTCATACAACCAGACACGCTGCCAAGTGGATCAGAAACCACATTCCAGAGCAAAACCTGGGGGTCCTGGGGAACAAGCTGAACATGACACAGCAGTGTCTCTCTGTGGCAGAGACAAACAAATCCTGAGCTGTATGAGCAAAACTGCACCCGGCAGACAGAAGGAGGTGATTGTTCCTCTATATTCAGCACTTGTGAAATTAAATCTGAAAGCCCTGTATTCAGGTTGAAGATTTCCAGTACAAGAAAGACACTGACTGCAAAGCACCCCAAGGAGCCTGAAGTACATAACACACAAGGAGAGGATCGTTCAGTGCTCACAGAAGGCTAAGGAGGCATCTTATCATTACCTTCAGTTAGCTGAAGAACATAAAGGGAAGGAGCCAGGCTCTTCCTGGAAGTGCCTTGGCAAACAGACAAGAGGCAGCAGTCAAATGACAAAAAGAGAAATTCCAATTATATATCATGAAGAAAAACAACAGAGGTAGTCAAAAAGTGGAAGATAACTGCCAGAGTTTTCAAAGCTTAGAGATATTTAAAACTTATGGATGAAAACCCTAGCAGCCTAAAGTAACTTCAAAGTTGGTCCTGCTTTGAATGGAGGTTGAGCTAGATGCCTTCTAGAGATCACTTCCAACCTGGAGTATTCAATGTGGGACTGTGAGATAAGACTACTACTTTGTTGAGGATTCATCTGAGACTAAGTAGTTTCACAGCTGTGCAATAGATTTATTATGCATTTTCAAGACACACAGCTAATTCCTAATGCTGTTTTACAAGTCAGAAAGCATTTTCGAAGCTTAGCTAGAAAAGAGAGCGCGCTATTCTGGATGCACATGTTCAGAACTTTTGAGGACTGCTTACTATAAAGATTTAAAATTTTTTATATTGTCAAAACAGATTAGTATGAGGACAAATTTGAATTTGATCACTCATTGCAATAGTAACCTATCTTTATTCAATATGTAGAGTTTGTTCTAGTATTTACAATGTGTGCAACAGTATTGCCTCTTAAAAGAATTAATTACATGGTTTGCTGTAAAACAGTGCACAGGTGTTAATACTTGTAAACACACTAAGAAAAAAAGCCAAAGCTTAATATTTTTCTGAAAAAGAATAACCCTTTAGAATTATATCTGTACTTAATAGTATAGATAATGTTATTTGAACCTCCAAATCTCAATACAGCCGGCACATGGCTTGTGTAGATGTCACCCAAATAAAGAATAAATTATTTCTACCCACTTTAGTTCAACAGATTCCAAAAACTTACCCATGTGCTGAGAGCTTACACATGGAGAACCACATAGATGTAACAAACCCCTTTATCACTAAATGAAGCTGAGTTTGTCCTGAAAGGCCACTGCACCGTGACAAGATCAGTGTATTCTAGAAACAGACTTATTACAGCACTATACTGGATTTGGCTCGGATAGAGTTATTTTTCTTCACAGTAGCTTCTATGGGTGCTGTGAAAAATCCTATGGATTTGTGACCAAAACAACACATGAATGTCATTGTTACTGCTGAGGAGCACTTACACAGCATCAAGGCCTTCTTGGCTTCTAGTATCATGCCACCAGCGATTGAGCTAGGGGTGCACAAGAGGTTAGGAGGGGACAAAGCCAGAATAGCTGACTGCTACTGACCACAGGGATATTCCATACCATGTAACATCATGCTCAGAATATAAAACTAGAGAAAGAGGGAAGAGAGGGGCATTCAGAGTGATGGCATTTGTCCTCCCAATAACAACTAAGTATGATGGAGTCCTGCTTTCCCAGAGATAGCTGAACACCTGCCTGCTGATGGGAAGTAGTAAATTAGTTCTTTTTTTTACTTTGCTTCTGTGCACAACTTTTTCTTTACCTAACAAACTGTCTCTATCTCAACCCATGAGTTTCCTTAATTTCACCCTTCCAGTTCTCTCCCCCATCCCACTAAAAGGAGCAAGGAGCTGGGTGCGGCTGGTCTGCTGGCTGCAGTTAAACCTCAAGAAGAACACACAAGATAGACAGCTTGGATAACTAAAAACCACAATGTATTAAGTTTACTCAGTTTTATAGCCACAGTCCAACTGGCTGAGACTGAAAAAAGTTTTTAACTGTAAACATTAAAATTTATGAAACCCAGCAGTTATCACTGCATGCATTTAAATGTACAAAGCTGAACAGGTATACTTGTGCAGAATGAGATGTAAGGGTTCTGTGAGAACAGAGGATAACAATCAATAGCAAAGACTACGTGCATCAGCAGAAAATAAACTTTAATGGGAAAAATATCCTTACTAACAACTTGGTACTTGGTACCAAGGCTGAGAAGTTGCATTAGAAGCAACTGACTTAACAGAAAACACATTTTAGGTCAAAATATTTGTCAAAATAATTAGTGCACACACAGTAATTCTGATAACTGACCCTGTACTTTCAGGTAAACCTAATATAAAAAGCAAAATCTTATAAATGATTCTTAAAAAAAAAAAATCTGAGCCAACAGTGATGAAATGCTAACTTTATCATTTTGCAAATCCATTTTTACTAAATCTACTAGGTTTCATACATTTAAACAGTTTACAATTTTTCTGAAAAAAACCCCAACTGAAAAATAACTGAACTTTTGCACAGTAGCTTGCTTTAATTCAGTGATCTGCTGCTGAAAGCCCATCTCCATGCACACTAGAGCCCAGGCAGTTGTTTTCAGACGGAGATGCGCTTATTCAGACAGTGGGGAAATATTTCCATTTTTTTGGTTTGGTGTGCTTTCTGCCACATCAGAGACTTGAAATGGCCTGCTGAATGCTCAGATCGGCACATGAGTTGCCTAAAGGCAAAGAGCAGAGACAGAAGCACAGCAGTTCCTGTCCATGTTCAGTATGATGTTAACCTTCTAACTAGCACTTATTTCCACGTGGGCTGGAGACCTTTGCCAGAAAGCAGCAGCTGAGGGCTACACCTGCTGTAGAAATAATTCTCTTCACTAAAAGGCTCACCAATGCTACAGCAGTGACTTTTTCAAAATAAAGAAACAATATAAATCAGAATTAAGTCATTCTTACAGTTGTTTGAGGGTCATTTTACTTACATATACTGCATACAGCGACAGTACATCAATTCCAAAAGGAAATTAATCTAAAAATACTTGATTTTCCAAGGGTCACTTTTTGTGGGAAGCTTTCTATTTTGATTTGAGCAAATAAAAAAAACATATTTCAGTTACAGTAGCTGAAATCAGTTGGATAAAGCAAGAACAAAAGATGAATATCAGCTCATATTACTCCCTCTTCACTTGACTGAATTTAAAAACATTTGGAAAATTGGGGCAGCCCTATAACATGCGTTAAACCTACAGAAAATAGGTTAATATTATATTCTGTTATAAATTGCCTGCTACACAACCAAAGCATAACTATTTTTAAGAGTTCGGATTTATTCAAGCCCAGAGTATTTAAATGTATTTACAACCAGCTTAAAGTTTATCCCATCACAGATTCTAGCTTGTTCCTTTCACAGAAGAAATCTGCCAAAAAAACAGATAAAAACACAGATTCTGTTATGAAAGCCTCTTACGCATTAATAAATGAGAAAGGATCATGAATAATGCAACCCAGCCAGAAAAGGTGGGAGTCTGAGCTACTTCGTCGAGGATTTTAGCTAAAAAGAAGAGTTCACAACTATCCTTCTCTCATCTACAATATCCCTCCTCTACAAAGCTACCTGTGAAAATTTTTCAGGACTAAGTGAAGAAAATAAAGAACAGTTGCTACTAGCTAATCTGTAAATGAGGATAAATACAGCTCATAAAGTAGTGTGACTTCTTTTGTACTTGTGGCTGCCACCACAAGCCATGCCTTGCGTCCGTTCTAAGGCAGCTACAGCATCAGTATGTGCCTTACAGTTTCACACACTTACAACAGTGCTCACTCCCAAAGGGGAAACTTCAGACTGCTACCACATTTCTACAATAACAAGCGTTATATACTACTTCTCCAACTTCAAACATGAGAATCCAAGAAAAATAAGAATTAAAAAAACACATGGGAAGCATGTTTAAAAAATTAGGTAGTGTGAAACTGTCTAGAATCAGCGGATCAGAAGCCTGCAAACAATGCAGCATCACTGCTGTACCAAACCTCCACACGCAACCAGGAGCAGATCTGTACTGGCCCACAGGTTTCCAAACAAGCCGAAGCAGTGGCCGAGAGGAAGAAGCAGTCAGCACGTCCTCCTGCCAACACTACAAGCCACTTCGGGTGTCAGCGCTAGTTGAGACCCACACGGTAGCAGGGCAAGTCGCAAGGAGCTGCTGTCTTCTCCAAGAGGTACACTTCCAGGAGCACATCTTCATATTCCTAAGTCCTGCTGATCTGCAGGGGCACTCAAACAATACTGGTAAGCAACTGTTATCAGGAATGCCGGCTACATCTTTTGCCTGGTTTCACAGAGAGTACGGCAGACTAAAATATAATACAATTAGCGAAAGGCAAAAAATATAAAAATGCACCACATGCTTTACATCCTCAGGTTCTTGTTCCTTTGTGTTTAAACAGTACAAAACAACAAGTGAATCCGGTGGGTCTCTTCCAACCTGGTTATTCTATGATTCTATGATTCTATGAATAATACAGTAGAAATCTAGGACACCATATTTTCAGTTCTGGATACCAGGTGAAGCAGAAACATGTCACTAAGAAGGCACCCTAGTCTAGTTTCACTTCATAAAGATCTGTTAAAGTTAATTGTCAAAGACTGCTGGATAGACCTTCCATATGACCCAGAGCAATCACCCCTACTGTAAAACTGAGGGCTGTATTGATCTAAGACATGCTGTAGAACACCACTACATTGATCCAAGTTTCAATCAATGTACCATATGACCATGATAAGTTTTGGTGAGTCTTAGGAAGTGTTTACATAGTTATATCATTAAATTTAAATGAATTGCACAACTCATGGAAGTTGACAGAAACTTCATATTTAGTTTTAATTACCCTGTCCTCTCCTTTCTCTTTCTTCTAGAGATGGAACAAAAATACATTACTTTTTTAATGCTAGGCAGCAATTGCTTTAACGTTTTTAATTTCTAGCAAAATTACAATTTAAAGAACTAAAAGAGACTACATTTAAATGTAAATGCTAAAAAATTTAGCAGAAGAAAAAAATGTAAAGACATTTCTAAAGTAACATTAAAACAAATTCACATGGTTAGGGTTTTTTTTCTTTTAAAGATATGTACATGATGAAAAAAAAAAAGGCAAAACAAAAGACGGCATATTCAGAAGCTGGGGAAAAAAGGTTTGTGCTCTTTCTTGTTGCTATTAGCCCCGCTCCTCAGAAACATGTTTTATCCTTAAAGAAAAGCAATGCTTCAGCGTGACTAAGTTTTGCTAACACTGATTTGGTAGTGGACAGGTACAGTTGGGCTTGATGATCTCAAAGGTCTTTTCTAACCTAGCAATTCTGTGACCTCGGGATACGATTTTTAGATTGTGTGCTTTAAGACAAAACAAGTCTTCACAAAAGGACCGAAGAGTACAAGGAACAGTTTGTGACTGAAGCAGGTTTTACAGACTCTGATCTAAATTCACAAGATGTCACATGAAAATGAAAAACCATATTACTCAACAAAATGCTAACACAAAGAAATTATTGCAGCAAAAGATGTACTAACAGAACTGAATTTATTAAGGGTCTAACCTAGGCATTCTTATATGGCAAGACTGGTGTGCCAGAACAGCATCATTATTCTCATCAGATAGCAAGGCTTATGCTGAGAATATTTTCTACTTCAAAACAAATCCTTCACTAATCAGACCTTTTCGTGGGTAAGGAAAAGGTCATTTCCCACAGCTGGAAGAAAAACCATCAACAGCAAGGCAATAAACACTAGTGCTTCTGAGACAGCTGATAGTACATGGTGAATGGCAATTACTGCATCACTTTATTCTTTTTGTTCTTTGATTTTTTAAATTAACATCTTCCACCACAACATGCAGTTTGGCAAGAAGTTCAAAGTAAGCGAGTAAATTCAATGACACACTGTACATGTGGTTCTTCTGATCTAATATTTTGCTGCTGTCTAAAGAAAAGTTTTTGCTTGACATCTCTGCCTTCCTGCTCCTAGCCAGAAAACCCCTCCCTGTACACCAGCTCTGATCCATTCTACACTTATCCATGGCGTGATTTACCCACTGTATACAGCAAAAAGTCAAGAAGACATCCACTACTTTTCTTCCCAGCTTAACAAATTGTGCTAGTCTACGGTGGGATATGACAACTATCAAAACCAGCACTGAAGTATCTGGTAAGAACAAAAGACAACAAAGAGGTGATCAGAGGAGAGACGAGAGATGGATAAGAAAAGGCAAGGTGCTATTCGCTTTGCTCTGTGGTTTCTGGTGGTGTCAAAACCACAGGGAGTATGCTTGGCCATAATTTAAAAAAAAATAAAATATCAAAACAAATCAACCCCACCACCACCTAGCCCTGTGATTAACTCTAGCATAGAAGTTCCACAGAAGGAAGAATCCCTGGGATTTGATTAAGTATTTTCTCCTCTCTTCTCCCACAAAACTGTAATTTGACAGCCAGCTTAAAAACGAAGTTTTAAAACTGCACAATTACGAGTATCACTTCCATGAGGAGACCAGTTGATGGCCAGCAACACTCCACTCTGGATTCAAAGCGCCATGCTGTTTTATTCAGATATATCGCAGTCTTACTACTACTCTTATATACAGCAATACAAGAGGTAACTATGCAAAATCTCTATAAGGAGATTGCTGCACTTCATTTGCACTTTCCTCCTCTTCTCAGGTCACTCTTAAGTCAAATCAATGTTTGTACCACTTCAGAAACTAGAAGCTACATAAAGACAGCACAGCATTTCAAAGCACCTGTTCTGAATAGCACACAACGGGACTAGAGCACTGGTCTAAACCCCAGAAAACCATAATTTCATTGGATAACTTCTTGTTTCAGTGCATTTCTCTTCAGTAGTCAAATCAAATTATTTTCTTTACATGGAGGATACAACACATCTGCTTTAAAAAAGTTTTTATTATTAGGAGTTTTTTGTAGTCACAGGTTTGCCCAGCAGTCACAGTTCCACTATTGTAAGAGCTACAGGTTCACAGATGACATTTTCTTATTTAATAGCCCTCGATGGATTTATCTTTCATAAATGAACCAGTCACTGAATAACTGTTTCCTGTCTTCTGGATGACACTCAGGATTTTTGAGATTCTCCCTGTCCCTCATTCTCAGACACAGAAGAGTCCTCGTCTATGGGAACAAGTGAAGTTTTCATACAGACACTCCTCCACATTTCTGAGTATCCTGGCTGCCCCTCCTTACACCTATTATATCCTGCCTGGGATGACAGGATTAGAAGCACCTACAATACTGAAAATAGGATTTACAGCAACAATGACACTGTGTTTTGTGCTCATCTCCATTGCTACCAAGTCCTCTGATTCTCCCTGATTTTAGCAACTACTTGCACTGAGCTGGCACTTTCACAAAACTCCCATTATAAACTCCCAATTCTTTTTCTTAAATAACAGATACAGACACTACCATTGTGTAAGTAAAAAAAGGACCATCTTCCCATACACATTACTTCACATCACTTCACATCAATGAGTATAATATATTATTGAAGTAATTTGTGATATTTTGGGCCAAGCCTTCACAATCACTTCTTGCTTTCACTAGCTACACTTACTCACCAAAGCTTTGACTTACGCCAAGTGATTTCCAAACAAAAACTTTTGAGCAGCAGATTCCCAGGAGATACCACTAATGACCTCCCACCATTAATTCACATCTCTAACTAGCTTCTCTATCCAGAGAGGGACCATCGCTGTGTTCAGCTTAAGTCATCAGCAGAGGGCTTCACAAAATGCCTTTTTGAAATCTAGACAGATTACACAAACTATGTTGTCATAACCTGTATGTTAACTCCATCAAAGGATTTCAAGAGACTTAGAAAATGGTGAATGTATTTTATAATGCTGCTGTCTCCTCAACTTGGCACCTTTCATGGGTCCACTATCTCTGCTCTTGGTTCAGCTTTCCAAGTTAGTAGTACTCACTCCTTCAATAAGTCCTTTTAAAAACTGACCTCACCATTGACTCTTTCCAGTCTTCTATGACTGGGACAACTTAAAGCATTGGTTTATATATTTTGGTCAGTAATTTAATTCATTCTTTAACTCCTTCAGATGTGCAAACACATCTCATCTTGACAACTGGCTGCCATTCACTTCAGTTTCTTCAAACAGACCCCTCCCCAAACACTGCAGTTTGAGAAAGATTACCTGATGCATTCCTTGAACTCCAGTTCTTTAAGTTCTTTCTTATCACACAGCCAGAAGACAGAAGCAAAGCTTTTCTCCCACAGTTATTTCATCTTCTCTGAACACTCTCCCTATAGTTTAGCCATCCACTGGTCCTACAGATAGCATTGTGCTGCTAAGGCCTCAAGTAGTTTCTAAAGGCTGGGAGGGACAGGGGGTGGTTTTGTAGCCTTGGGGGCTTTGGGATAGGGGAAGGGAAGGCTGCCAAGGGTGGCTGCCACACTACACTTAGCCTACCATCACTTACCTTCTTTTCTACATTCATCATTCACAGAAGACAATTTTTGAAAGAACATATGCTCACTCCCAAGGGTTTTCTTCCTTCTACTACTGGGCCGTGTCAGATTTTTTTAACTGATGGCTTTACAGTGCATCTTGATGAATGATACACTCAGTCAGAGCCTAGAGCAGCATAAAAAAACGGTTCTCAAGCAATTTGCAACATTCCACCTTCTTGGCTGTCTTGTAGTTTTAAAAAGCCTCCTCCCACCACGATCACCTCCCCTTCTCTTATTTATCTGTTCATTTATTAAACCAAAGTGGTACTTCAAGCATATTTTTTAACCTTGTGTAGATTCCGCATCCCTCCAGGAGTAAAGTAAAAAACATGTTTGTGGCAAACAGCCCTCAGTAGTGACAATTTCAATGAGCTCTTCCATCCTATTGCAGGTCAGGTCCCAAGTCAATTCTCCCACTGTAGGCGCCCCAACTAGCTGTTTCAGTATGTAGCTACTTACCATCCCATCTAAACAAAATGAAGGTAAGGCAAATGAATCAGACAGATGGCAATACATCCTAATACTATTTTCCCCCCTTACATATGCCTGGAATTCTACCCATACAGCTTACAATGTTGCAATAGCTACTCTTACTTAGTCTTTGGGCATCTGATGCTCATCTGGCAGTCACATGAGCCCCCAGTTCAGCTTTTACTAAACTAAATTACCATAACAGTGAATGGCACTGTTAGCACCTTTACTTTCAAGCCACTGTTTTGTTCAACCATGCTTAAACAGGATTGACATTCACCCAAAAGAAAAGACAGCTAAACAATTCAAGTACAAAAAGTTACAGAAGATTCAAATCACACTTGGGGACAAATTCACCACCTTGTAGTCTTAAAGCCCACCCACACAGAGCTTGCTCCAGTCGCTTTTGTCGTGCTCCATACCTTGCATGAGAATAGAGCTGATAAAACCTGACCTTCCAAGGCTTCCTTGTGGGATAGCCAGCACCAGAAGGAAGACTGTAATTGAAAGTACACCTGCAGCTAGTGCTCCCCTCTACAGGCTAAGGCTATGCCTCTCCCAGAAACCACATCTTTGCCAGAAAGACAAGACAGAATCAGGGCTTTGCTACAATACACATCCTTTCGTATTCAGAGTTCTGTACATATTATTCACAGACAGTAATGAATTGAGTCTTCTTTTTCAGTGCAACTCTCAAGTGTCCTTTATTCAAATGTCAACATCTTGTACACCAGGTGTTACAAGCACCAAGCACAGAGCTTTCCCAGAAAAACAGGCAGATTGTTTCCATGACCTTTAGCTGTGTTCGTCCCTGTTCGCAAAACATGTGCGTTTTTTTTTCAAGACCAATTTTAATTTTGGATGTTTAGGCTATCATCTGTAGCTGAGAATATCACCATGTTCTCTTGAACATTTTGTCCTTTAAAGAAAATATCTGCAACTTTAATCCTGCCTCATAATTCTTTTCCTGCAAATTCTAACCACACAATACATTTTCCTGCACTACCACTTAACACTCAAGGTAGGTAAGGCACAGTTGAATAGGAACTGTTGCCTCAACAGCAGTATCTTTTTGCTCAAGTATTGCATATAATTTTGCAAAGACTCCTTGGCATCCCAGTCTTCATATGCTTAAGTCAGGCTTTCACTAGGATATGCAAAACACACGCAACAGGGCAACATCAGCAGAATTCTCCATAAAAAAACAGACTATTAAATTGTCTATAACTGGATATATAGGACCTTCCCTAAATAAGCTACTAAGGACTTCACATGCTTCAGCATAAATTTCTATGTATTTATTCAAATGGCTGTTTCTCAAAAGGGAAGCCTACAATACAGAAAAGTCAGCAACTAGTTCACAAGTGGCCTTTCACCTAACGAAAAATTGTAGCTATGAATAAAGCAATGCTGTAATCCCAAATGTACCATTATGGGGGCTTGACGAAGTCTCAGAAACCATTTGTTGAGCCTCAGAGGAGACAAGGGAGAACAGCAGGCTAGCCAGCCAGAACACAAAACCCTCCTGAATGGTTATCAGCCTGCCCACAGCACTAACACAGCATTACTTGCCAAGCTTGCAAAGAAAAGATGGGGCAGCAGGGGGGGAGAGGAGCAGGAGAGTCTGAGCACTGGCAGGATCAAGTCTGAAACTGAAACCTTATTCCCATCCACTCACAATGGGCTTCTCTAAACTCAAGACTGCTTGACGGTGAAAGACACCAGAAAATAAATCAGACTCTTCACAGCAGCTAAGTTGAGTATCCTGATGCTCCTGCTTCAGCTTCATTACTTTACTTGAACAATTTTAGATAAATTTTGTTGGTATTGAACCTTAAAGAGCATTCCCAAGACTTAGAGGAGAGCGAACTGATTATCATAGAATCATAAAATAACCAGGTTGGAAGAGACCCAGTCATTCCTATCAAACACTAAACCATGCCCCTTAGCACTTCGTCCACCTGCACCTTAAACACCTCCAGGGAAGGTGACTCAATCACCTCCCTGGGCAGCCTGTTCCAGTGCCCAATGATCCTTTCTGTGAAGAATTTTCTCCTAATGTCCAGCCTGAACCTCCCCTGGCGGAGCTTGAGGCCATTCCCTCTTGTCCTGTCCCCTGTCACTTGGGAGAAGAGGCCAGCACCCTCCTCTCTACAGCCTCCTTTCAGGTAGTTGTAGAGAGCAATGAGGTCTCCCCTCAGCCTCCTCTTCTCCAGGCTAAACAACCCCAGCTCTCTCAGCCGCTCCATCATCATCTACATGAAGCTGGAATCCACAGTTCCAAGTATTTTATATTACAAAACAAACTGCTGGCTTACTTTGTTAATAGTTAAGCATAAAAAAGGGCCAATTACACATGGATTAAACAGAAACTCCACAGGCTGACTCCATTTCTAAATGAGAATTTAAAAAAATATTTTACATCCCTTCAGCATTTCAAATGTTCAAGATCCAGCAGCTCATGTTCACCCAAAACATACCCAGAAAGCACAACTTTTTTGCCACAAATCCTTTAGGCTGATCAAATCTAAGAGTCTTCATGGCAGGAGACTGGCAGAAGACATGCAGATTATAACTTTTACACAACACTATTTACCACATCCAAGGAAAGAAACCTAGCTGCAAATATTCTACCTGAATTTGCATTTGCACAGTGGATAATACCACAACAAAGCAAAAGAACCCAGGGGGGCGGAAATAAATTCCATTTTCATAAATGCCATTACTCCCACAACTACTGTGCAGGCTACAAAAAGCTGCAACCAGAACTAGTGCAGTTTGTGTGACACTTAAAGCAGCAAGGCTGCGAGTGCATCCACAGTTTGTCAGCATCTTAAAAGCAGACAGTACCTCCAATCTCTTTATACAAGAACTCTGTACGGACACAGAATTCTTTTGGTTTTAAGTTAGAGAAATTCAGAAATTATCAGTATGTGTACCTACAAAATTAATATTCTTTTCCCCCCTTTTTTAACATATTTCTTACATTTCAGAGCTTTCAAAAATTTCTGAAACTTTCTGAAAGAGTTACCACCTGTAGAGAGCACAAACAACATGGTTTCAAGTCAGCAAAAAGGTTAAGGAATACATTCAGATATTCATCCTCTACCAGTTAGCCTTTTAGAATCTGTACTAGCCAGCCAAGGTCCTGCAGGAGCACAGAAGGTTTTAAGAGCCTCATCACATTTATCTCAAAAAGCAAGGGAGACACCATCATCCTTATTTAGGAAAAAAAAAATATTAAAAAATAAAAAAAACAACCACCAACTTAAACATTAAATGCTTACTCAAAATCTGCTTTCAACCTGGTGGCTAAAGAACTGCTGCTGCACTGTGTGTACCTACTACTGACTTCTCTACATGAACTTGTGTTCACCAAGTACTTTTCTTCGAACACACAGAAACACAAAACTAGATTGATCCTTTAATGCTATTTTATTCCTTCTCTCAGACCTATGGGACTCCCTTCCAGGACAGGTTTAGGGTATTTCCATAGTTTCTACTGAGATTCTCAAAACTCTGTGCTGCAAACAAGAGCTGCACATTCTGTCCTCTGGGCCCAGGAGACCTCCAGGACCCTGTTTCCTGACTCACTTTTCCATCTCTATTCATTGCCTGAGTCAGAAATCCAATGCTGCTCTACACTGATAAACGACTTCAGCCCCAGGAGACTTTCCAACTCCATTGTTTTTCTCCATCTTCAGATGTTTAACACAAGGAAGCATCGACTGTCACAACCAAGCACCAATCCTACCTAGGCTAGACCAAGGGGTGCTTTCCCATGCAGATACCATGCCCAAACCCTAAGCTCCTAAAGCTCTAAGCCCCTGTAAAGAATTCCAGCCACCTCTATCTCCTCTCTTGCATCCACCTGAAGAACAAATTAGCTCCAGGTTCATCTCATCTCCCTTGACAATGCACAGCTCATTGCATCCATCACTTTTTTCAGTATGCTGAACAACTACACACATTCTGCACTGCCACTCCAGAAGCAAACAGCACACTGCGTTGTTCCTAGCATGCCACTAGATATCTTGATATCCATGGCTAAGATCACGTTTGTTCTTCGCCTCCACCACTTTGAGCACATAATGTCATACACGCACCCCCGCATCCACCCCTAGATCCACTCTTTTGGGCACTCTGTTCACTGTATGCAGCCTTCATGTGCTCAGGCAAGGAAACAGTATTCTCTTCTGCCTCAAATTTTGCTCTGAATTTTCCAAAAGTTTATGGACATAAACAGGATACAAAATCCCACAGAAGTCATTCTCTAAGGTGACTGAAAAATGCAACACAACAGTTGCTAGCATATTGAAGCAATCTATCAAAAAAGCTCTTGCTTACTGAAAAGTAAATGTGTAAGGGCCTGTTTTCAGCACATACAGGAGGGGACAATTAAAACAAACAGAAGAACCAGCTCTCCCCTACAATTTGCTTCCAGTCTTGACATTCTGCAGTCATTTGTGTTTACCAGCCATTTCCATTTTATTATTTCACATTCAGTTACATAATATCTTACTATGTGCAAAAACTAGGATGGCATTAGACTTGACACTACAAATATGGAGTTTTCTTCGGTATGTCAGAGTACAAAGGGAAAAGGGCTATTAGAAAAACTTCAGTTGCTTGTCTGTAACCAGTGATACTTTTGTTTTAGAAATATTAACTGGTTTTTACACTCTCCAAGGAGAACAACTAACAGACCAATTCATTATCTATGACCCTCCCTCCCCGTACCACAAATCAGCACGCTCTGTATATGCACCACTGCAACAAGTTACTATCATGCATCTGCTGCTTCCAAGGCACCCGCGAAAGGAAACTAGAGAAGACCAACTATCACCCATATTAAAGATGCTTGTAGGAAAACCCAGCTTAGCATCACACTCGGAAATGAAAAGATTATCCTCTGGAATTAAGAACCAGAGCGAAGCTTGAAAAACAGGCTGTACAGCAAAACTACATATATGGCAAACATTTCATTCCAAGACCAAAAACAAGACAAGCCCAGCACATCACATAAATAGTGAAGTCTGAAAATAGCACTCATTTTGTCAGCATAGAACAAAGGAGATCCTGAGAAGTGCCTGCTGTTAGGACCAATACTCATGATCCTGCTTTCCAGTTCTCACTAAACTAATTTTATATTTAAAACCAAATAAAAGAAGATAAAAAGAGACCATACCATCCTGGAACTGGAGCTGCACCTAACAGCATGAACCACAACAGAGCTGGGAAGATACAGTCCACACCAGCAGCCTATGTGCGCTGCCTCACATGCTCGGTTCACCTACTTAGAGCAGCCCAGTTTCCATCTCATGTAATCACAACTCCACAATAGTAGAAAGAAAGAAACCTCTTCCCAAGAAAGTTGTTGGGGGAGGAAAGTAGTACTTTGTTTATAAGAGACAGCCATACAGACGTTTGTAATTTATGTCCTGCTTCTCACTGTCACACTACTTGTCTATGAAAAAATATTTTGATGGAAGATGGGAGCATCTCAGTATTAACTGGCTACTCAGAATAATCTGCTTCTATCACTATTTCAGGCACACCAATGAATGGCTTATAAGTCAGCAAGTTGAATAAAGAGGCAGACTTTTATAACTGTTTTGATACTCACCGTACTGGTTTTGGCTGGGATAGAGTTAATTTCCTTCCTAGTGGCTGGTATAGTGCTGTGGTTTGGATTTAGCATTGAGAATAAAGTTGATAACACACTGATGGTTTAGTTGTTGATAAGTAGTGTTTATACCAAGTCAAGGACTTCTCAGCTTTCCATACTGAAAAACTATCCCCTTGTGCCCATGAGAAATCACAAAGAGCAGTACATGCCTCCACTATTTACGTGTATTATTCTAATTTATAAATTCAGAAGAAGAGCAGATAAAGGTCTTCGGTGTTTCACAACAGTATTCTCACCCCCTCCTCTCCACACTTGTCAAAGGCATTAGGTAGGAACAAAGCATTAACTCACCTCTGCTGCAGGCTATGAAAATAAATCAAAACATCTGTGACAAGATAAAATATCATACCAAATAAAGCTCAAGGGCCACAGAAGGATTCATTCAACTACATAACCTTAAAAACCTATAAGGCCTGGAGTCACCTAACCGGCTAAGGGAAGGAAGCAAATGGGAAGACGGTTATAGGAGTGGTTTACCAGAAAAATTAAAGGGCACAAGACTTGATGCAATACAGCATTAATACCTCATTATGTAGATAATACCTTAATTAGGAACATTTTAACTACTATGGTAGTGGAGCCAAAAGAGACTTGGGGCATGTATTTTAGGATGATAATAGCACACATTACATACATAAATAATGTCTGCGGCATTTATAAATTCCACTTTGTTGACAGGAATCAGAAGCCAAAGGCTTTCATGCTGACTTCATGGCTCTCACCACCTGCCTGTAACCTGCACCAACTGCTTCGGTTCAGATCAGTTAAATTAACAGACATGAACATTCAACTAAAAAAAGCCACCAAAAACCAAGCCCTCACATCTATTAAACTGAGAGAAGCAAGAGTTGGTTTGAAGTTTATAGTGAAAACTATCAGCATGAACTTCACGGTCCAAGTCCTGGAAAGGCTCAATACAGAACTAATCAAGAAACTGTAGGTCTAGACTTGTTCTTTCAATTCTTGCCAAGTAAAATTTCTCGCTGAGTCACTACCACTATTTGTGGCTTTCCCAAACTCTGTGCATCTCTCACTAAAAATCAGCTTTCTACAAACATTGCCAAAATAAGTTATCTATGATCTGACATAACTGAACACATACCCATAAACACAGACAAACCAGAAATAACCTGAAACCAACCTTATAAAGAATCATGGGTTCAAAAAAAAAAAAACACCCTAAATTTCTTACAGTAAACAGAGGTGGGCTCCTCTGCATGCAGAGACGAGGACAGGCTCTGCCCTAACAGAGCAGCCTAACTTGTAGACCAGAAGAGCTTTCAAGTGTTAAAACAGTCAGAAGTGTCTGGTTTTGATAACATTACAGAAGAGACGCTAAGCTCTTGAGTTACCATTTTCCTTTGACAACAGGCTATGCAGTTTATCTACATTACATTAAACTATTTCCTTACTGTTCACAAAAAAAACCTCCATGTGCCCCTCTTCAAATACTGTGAAACAAGAACAGCACCAGCATCTTGTACATTACTGAAGCCGTTCATGAATTATTCTAACTTTAACATGTTTTGCCTTCTCTTTTTTTTCTCCTCATGGGAAATACTCCCAATCTCTTCAGTTTCTTTTCACACGGAAGTCTGAAACACAATCATCACCATTCTTCCAATATCCTTTTACTGGTGAGTAGAAACCATGACATACTGTATTAGAGAATTAAGTAAACCAGTTTACCAACATCCACTAGTTTTCCACCATTCTGATTCCTATACAACTCGTACAGACACTCAAGTAAAAATGGGGATAGAGATTTGACTGTTTGAAGAGTGCAAGGAAAATTCCAGCACATAAATAGATTTTCATCATTCCCATTATAACAGGCATGTCCAAATGAAACAATCTCTCCCTCCATCTACAGCAATACTTCCAACACAGAACAGTAATAGCTGAAATCCAACTAAAAAACCTCAAACTGCACTTGTATTTGGGAATTATGTCACTTTGACAGGTCCTGAGAGTGACTAGGAGAGCACTAGCTTGCATACTGTTAGCTGCAACAGCTGCTTACCATGCAAGTCTCTAGGAGATAAAAATCTTCAGATAAAACACTTGGGGATGTTAGTACAGTTTGATATATTCAATGATATTACATCTTGCTGTTGTAATTAAAAAGGTTACATACTGCCTAGCAGTGACATTCAGTAGTTTGTTATCCTCATCCAAACCTTAACTGATAAAAAGAAAAATGAAAATTCGGAAACACTTCTGGACTGCCACTGAAACTTGCTCCACACAACAGGCGTCTCAGCTTGCTGACTGTAGCTGTATCACAAAAACAGAAGGGGAAAGACAGCGAACAGAAGAATGCAGCGCAAAACTGATCCCACTGAAACTGCGCACTATTTTGGCATTAGCACATGACCAGCACACGCTGCCAGAAGAGAAAGCCCAGCCTGGCAGCTCCAGCCACACTTGGAGAAACGGTGCCTAGTGCCCTGCCAGCCCAGCCTGCCCATACATAGCACTCACTCCCCAAAGAGCTTTGAAGGAGTCTGATCCAGTCAATCAAAAACTAAAAATGTAAAAAAAAAAAATCAAATCCAACAAACTAAAAAGTGATGGCATGTTTTCCAAGTCTGGCCTAAGTCAAACAGGTAGGTTTATTATGTGGGTTGAGTAACATTCCCGTGGGAGCACCCACATGGCACCAAAAGCAGTTTTGATGCAGGAAATAACTGACTTTTTCTGGACAAAACCAAAGCAAACTACTGTACTACCACTAGAGACAAGCAACGGTTTTCTTGTTCGAAGACTGATGTTCAACATGACACGCGCACGCTGCCTTCCCGGTGCCTGCCATTAGCATCAGCTGCCCTCTGGTACACCTTTCTGCTACAAAAAAAAAAAGAAAAAAACAAGAAAAAAATCAACGTCATGGATACACAGAGTTTGCTCTAAGCAGGCTTTAGAGACCACTGCAGGTACTGCGCTAATACAAAAAGAAAAAAAGACAGCACCGTTCAATAAAAAGACAGGAATACCTGAAACTGGATTTTTAATCACTGAGGGCTTTTGAATATACACTTGCACAAAATGAATTATGAAAATTTAGCTCTTTTCTGTGTTTATTCTGTTCATTAGACATCCTAATATAGACGATGTCATTTAAGTACAAGCTACTCCAAAATTCTTTAAAAAATATTTGCAGTCCTGCAGCCTGCTCTTCAGAGTACTCTAAAAATCATGATGCATATTAAATGACTTAAAAGATCTGTGCAATTTAAAATAAAAATTACAAACATAATTTAAAAGCAAACTTTGTGACATAAGTTCAAGGGCAAAAATTATGAAAATTACTTAAAAGGTAGCAAACAAATTTATATGTAAAGAAAGTTTGAGCTGAATGAACACTACAAACAACTCAAAAAGCAAGTTATTCATCCATCCCTTGGAAAACACTGAAACAAAGTAAGAATATTTTTCCCGATATTTGTATGTAACAATACACAAACATGGAAATCCATTTGCTACATTCCTCCCTGCAAGATACAAAGTCCATCCACACATTACCATAGCTTCTGAAAAACAAAATGTTACTACACATTGGCTTCTGCAATTTAATTGATTCCTTTGGATAAAGGGATTTATGTTGAACCTTTACCTTCACCTTCAATCTTAATTCCATCCATATAATTTAAGATCCCATACACACAAGAATACCAGAAGCTACAAAAGCATCTGCAGATGTTTCTGGTTTATGTACTTTAGTGATTGTTCAATCATTGTCCAAATGTAAGAGATCGAAAAGATATAGTTTTCAGAAATGTGGAAGGGGAATAGGAAGTACTAGGGAAAGGAGGCACTAAAGGAACAACAGGACAAAAAGAATGGGGGGTAAGAGGGGAACACACATTGCTCACTTTTTTTTTGTAAACTCTAATCAAATATCATACCTTGATTACCCCCCTCACCAAGAACAGTGAAGATTTAAAATCATACCAGCTCAAGAACAAGAGAGGAAACGGTAACTCAAAGCCACCTTTGAGTCATTGTCCATTTTTAAATCACACGGTTCCTCAATGTGACTCTACCACCAGCAACTCTAAATGCACTCGCCCAAATAGCATCGGGCAGATGGAGGACTTCGCCAAGAATACATTTGAATATATGCTTCAGCAGTCTCGCAGGCTGAATTCCCTACACGTTGCTGCAGTCTGACACACTGAACAGCTGTGTAGAAGAACCTGACACAAGCATTAGAAATGTATCCATATCTTTCAGGACCTCAGTCTGGTTTTCATATTATAGGTCTCCTTATCAGCACTGAAACCAGGTCTGGCTCTACTAGCAAAGTCAGTACCCGCACTAAAGAAGACTTGAAGCAACGGTTTATCGCACTCACAACAGTTTATTCCCCTTCCTCTCCCAGAAAAAACATGATTTGGGCAAGGTAAGAATCTCTCCTATGAATAGTTTGAAGGATTCAAATGTAAAATTTGAGAAGAAAAGTAGTTAGCTGACTCATATCAGCAAACAAAATGCACATTGAACTAACTGTGCTGCGATGACTATCAGTATGTTTAAAACACAGACACTATGCAACCAGCCTCGTTACAACCATCCTGCAGGTAGCATCTAAAGCATTTCTAGAATTAAAACTTATGTAAAGAAAGTAGGATGGTGTTTCAGCTATAACTGACCACAGCCTGCTTCGAAAGTCTTTTTCATTTTTTCAAATGTAAAAAAAAATACCTAGAGTTTTAAAATAGACCTTATCAGAATGACAGCATGGAGAGCTCTGCTGTGATGAGACTGTAATAGACAGAATGAATGTAATAGAAAATTTAGGACCAGTTAGGAGAACAACCCTTGCCTCTCTTGCTTCTTCTGCTCCCTACCTCCTATTGTTCTGCTCTTCAGCGAGCGATTCTGTGTCATGGATGAGGGAAACCTGAATGACAGTTTGCTAGACCTTCCTTTAAAGCATTTATGCAAAGAAATGCATTTACTCAGATCTGTGCTGAGTACGGGTCACACAAAGATCTTTTAAAGCGTTCCTGAGCCCCGAAAGGGACCAGCAGGCTTCGGCTCCTGAGGCAGCCAGCAAGAACATCCAAAATGGTGACTACAAGTAATAAATCAGACAAAAAAGCATTATAAAAAAAGGGAGGAAGGAAGCTCTAGGAAGCTGACAGTCCACCGCAGCATCGAAGGCGGCTATTCATTTATTCACAACGAGAATCTTTTAAGTTACGCATTTTCCTCAACAACCTGATTATTGTCCCAAAGCCTCCCAGCACCGGGATGGACTCCGACACGGGGACTCTGGGGCTGAACGTCGCTCGGAGCCGCCCCCGGGGACCCAGACACGGGCGGCACGCGGGGCTTCACCGGGCGGCGGCAGCGGCCACGGCCCCGGGACCGGGGCTGCGACAGAGAGGGCGGCACGGAACCGGGGGCGACAGCCCGGACGGGGGGTGGGGGGGCGGCGGGACGGGGACAGGGCGGAGGACCGAAGAGCGGAAGACGGAGCGAGAAGCAGGCGAAGCGGGGCCACGGGAAATGTGTAAGGGGGACAGGACTGACGAACCGGAGACCGGAGCCACGAAAGAGGGAAGGGGGGAAGCGATTCGACCGCGGACAGAGGGGCAGCGAGCGAGCGAACCGGGCACCGGCGGCACGGCGTGGGGGAATGGAGGAGAGCGGCAAATCGGGAACCGGAGGCACGGAGAGAGAAAAGGAGGAAAATGGGCGAACCGGGGACAGGAGACACGGATAAAGGAAGTGGGGGAAGCGGTTGAACCGGGGACCGAAGGCACGGAGACGGGAAAGAGGAGTGGGCGAACCGGGGACGGGAGGCACGGGGGAACAGAGGAGAGGGTCGGGCACACGCGGGGAAGGGATGGACGGGGCGGAGGGGCGCGGGGGTCGGGGATGGGCACGGAGAGGCGGCGGCGGGGTCCGGGGAAGCCCCGTTCCTCACTCACCCGTCCTTCCGCTTGGCTTTGTAGACGTGGCCGTAGGTGCCCCTGCCCACCTTGCAGCCCTCGTACTCGAAGAGGTCCTCCACCCGCTCCCGCTCCCCGGTCAGCTTCACCTTGAAGTCATAGTCCATCTTCAGCGCCCGCCCCGCCGCCCCGAGCCGGCCCCGACAGCCGCGCTCCCCGCCGCGCCCCGCCCCGCCGCGACCGGGCGGCAGCAGGAGGAAGAGGAGAAGGAGGAGAGGGAGACCCCCGGGCCGCCCCGCGGAGCATCCAGGGCGGGCGGGCAGGCGGGCGGCGGCGGAGCTGCTCCCTTCCCTGTCGAGCCCCAGCCTCCGCCTGCTGCCTCCCGCCCCGCCAGCCAGCGGCACAACAGCCGGTCTGCCCGGGGCGGAATACGGCGGCCGCGCCTGCCCGCGACGCCGCAAAGAAACGTCGCAAACCGCGGGCCCCGCCCCGGCGGCGGGCGGTGCACCACGTGGAAGAAGGCGCGCGGCCGCCCCCGCGGAGCCCCGCCCCCCACGCGTCCCGGCGTGCCCCGCGCGCGATGCGGCGTGATGCATGCCGGGAGCTGTAGTCTCACCCCGCGCGGGGCACGCTGGGAGGTGCAGGTTGCGGCCCGCGACTTGGCGCGGTGCATGCCGGGAGTTGTAGTCTCAGGGCCGGGCGGGCGGCGGGGGCGGGGACAGCATGGGGCAGCGGGACTGGCAGAGGCCGTAGGCGTGTGTGGAGACCTTCTAGCCACCTTCTAGAACCTGAAGGGGGCGTACTAGAAAGCGGGGAGGGACTCTATCAAGGCGTGCAGTGGTAGGACTACGGGCAGTGGGTATAAACTGGAGAGAGGCAGATTTAGACAGGACATAAGGAGGAATTTCTTCACCATGAGGGTGGTGAGGCTCTGGCACAGGTTGCCCAGGGAAGCTCTGGCTGCCCCATCCCTGGAGGTGTTCAAGGCCAGGTTGGATGGGGGCCTTGGGCAGCCTGATCTAGTGGGAGGTGTTCCCAGGGTTAGAGTTAAGATAATCTTTAAGGTCCCTTCCAGTCCAAACCATTCTATGACTCCCAGTATCAGGGTTTCTTCTCTGGGCTGACAGTGCCAGGTGCAGCACGGGGTTGCCTCATGCGGATAAACAGCTGCAGCTGCCGGCATTGCAGCGGCTGGTGGTGGTGAATATTACGGTCTTCTCTCACTCTGAGGTGCCGAGGGCAGACACACTTGGTCCTGGCTGGCTCTACCTGCCAGGCCGCCTGTTAGCATCAGCATAATCAAGGCAATTCCATGACTTACAGCATCGAGCAGACAGATACCACAGTGCTGGCAGCCCTTCTTCATGTGGCTGCAGAGACATTGGGATCACTGCGTCTGCTGTTAACAGAAAATGCCCTTGCCAGAGAGCAGTAACTGAGCGCTTTCCAGTTCCTCTCCTTGGCTGACAGAGCTGTGGTCGCTAACCCAACACAAACCCAGATGGTCATTTTAGAGAACAGAGAGTTTGTAGCTAAACTAAAGCTACATCAATTTTTCTAATTACAGCCCAGCTTTTGGTATTTTTAGTAAACATACACACGTGTTCCACATTTCATCTCAAGAACACAGTGTGGGCAAGTGGGCACTCAAATCCCTAAGTTAGAGATAAAATATCATACCGTGTGGAAGCTTCTGAAAGAAGAAACAGCATTTTCTGGAACACCCTAAAATCACCTCCATTTTAATTTACAAATACCTCTTTTTATTCACACATTAAGGCTGATGCGTGACAGTTGGGAGTAGGGGTGTGTCATACTCCTGACCTGGCGTCACTCAATAAGACTGATGTCAGATGCCCACAGTTTGATCTTGCTGCGGTATGTTGCCATGTAATTGTGAGACATAAAACGTGTATTAGATAAAGCCATTAGACAGGTGTTAGCAAAAAATATATGCAATGGTTGGAAGTAGCAAAATTGGATTTTATTTTACTTGCTCAGCCACCCAACTAAATTACAGCAGAATATTGCCTGGCGACTCACTGCACCAATCGATCAGAGACAGCTCAGTGCAGCCCAGCGGCCCATAAAGATCAAACAGTCTGGAAGATGCCATCCATCTCATAAAATTCATCCACTTCGGCCCAGAGCAGAGCAACATGACTGCCTTCAGGGACACCAGGCTTTGGGGACTTCCAGGGACAGCAGGGACCAAGCTCATATGGCCAAACCAACCACATTCAGCACCTCCTGCCTGCCGATAACCCACAGTCCCGTCAGCAAAGAGGGGGAAGTAGAAATAACCATTCTTCTCTGACTTTGTGCTGTTATTTCTATTATTAATCACACTTTCATGGAGGCAATAAATATCCAAACTCGTTCATACAGATCCAGTTATTGTATGGTTGTTAATGAGTGAGTTCAGCCTGTCCTGACTGCATTGTTTGGAGGAAGAACAGTGTCTGCTTAGAAAGAAAAGAGGGCACAAATAAGAACAATACTACAGAATCCAGACTAGTTTTCTAAGGACCTGTGCTATGTTTTACATGTTTACATAAACTGCATGGAAAGAATTCCATACTTTGGGAAATACACTTAGAGAAGTCAAAAACACAACAGAAATAACTTGTATTTTCTTTCAGATCTCAGTCCTTTTGTATGAATATTTAGAAGTCTGCCTTTCTGCAAATGTTTCTTTTATTAGTTTTTCATAACATTTAGATTATCTGTCTCCCAGATCACATGTAGCTGTAAATTTGCTGCTTCTTCACTGTGTTTTCACTTCAGATATTTGTAACGCGGGCAACATTCAGTTTCACCAATTCAGATGGATGGACCCTAAGTCATAAGACAGAAAGCAGACCTTGATCATTTTAAAGATGAGAAATTCATATTGACATTTCAAGATCAACTTTTCATTCTTTTGCATGGGAAGTTGCATACTTCTGGGGGCTTTATTTTAAAAAGCTATCACAGTATAGTATAATTTAAAGAAAAAGTTTAATTTTGGGGTCCATTCTTCTAAAGAAAGACACAACCAAGCCATGATCTGCTATTCTCAACTCTTGGGTCCCTACAGTGGCCCTTGTAATTGATAATATTTATTTTCTGTTACTGCTTGCTTTGTATTCCTCTGTTCATGCTGTCTCAGAATCCATTTGAAAGTATATGCTTAACGTGTCCTGCTGAATTTGGCTCTTTGAAGCTTTCCTCTTTCTCATTTTTCTTCTAACATTCATGACT
Source organism: Phaenicophaeus curvirostris (assembly GCF_032191515.1). Lineage (NCBI taxonomy): Eukaryota > Metazoa > Chordata > Aves > Cuculiformes > Cuculidae > Phaenicophaeus > Phaenicophaeus curvirostris. Next base: position 187,911,776 of record NC_091392.1, read on the forward strand.
TGCTCTATAATACTCTTCTGTTCTAAGTGTGTCTTGTTTCTAATGTTTCCTGTACACACATATTTTGACATTTTTTGTTTGAAATCACCATACCTGTAAAAAAACTCCAGGTTCTCTGGAGGAAAGTGGCTGTTACTGTGTTAGCATCAATAATGCACAGGGGGTTGGAGACAGTTATGTGAGCCCTGTCCCAAGAGGAAAGTGGTCAAGGAAGTTTCACATCGTTTAAAATCTCTGAATGTAAGGATTGTATTTCAGGCAAAAGCCCTAGGTTGTCTGGGAACTGGCTGGGTTGTGGTAATAGACACTGCCCGCTGAGGTACAGCACCAGATACAGCAGGTTCTGCACCTCAGCTGGAGCAGCAGGACTGAAAGCAAGGTTGGTTTAGTTGTGCGCATGTTTGCATTTGAACAGCCACAGATGCTAGAATCATAGTTTGCGAAGCAAAGCCTACAGCCGGCGAACCTACAAGCAGCTACTTGTGTTTTGCAGTCTTCATAAACAGAGAAAATCAATGCAGAAAAGTCAATCTTTAATGGTTTGGCTTTCTCACCTTTGTAAGTGGAAACTACATGGCTCAAAACCATGCCCCCTACACCAAAAGAATATCACAGAATCACAGAATAACCAGGTTGGAAGAGACCCACCGGATCACCGAGTCCAATCGTATATCCACCTACTCCATTTGTAAATTTGAACGTACTTTTGATTTTCAGAGAATTTTTCAATTCAAAGCAACTACCTGCTAGAAGTCTTCCATACCTCCAAAGGACATTCTTTAGCAACATGACTACAGTGCTCCCAGCTTGCTATGGAATGAAAAAGGGCCAGTCTTGCTGAGTGCCATAGATCTTTCATATCTGCAAGGACCAAGGAAAACTGACAGCAAAATAATAATATGGAGTTTTTTCTTTCTTTTTTGGGGGGAGTGAGGGGTGTAAAGAAAAGCAAATTATCATACTTGCACACTTTGAGCATTTTCCAGAACACTTGCCATGGTTAATGTGCAGATGAGTGAGTTAACTGAATACTGGCAGTATTTAGGAATGCAGCGTAAAGCAGAAGTGCTGGTTCTACAAATAGTTTTGTATAAAAAGCAAAGTATTTTTTATTTTGGACCTAACAGCACTTTACTATAAAGCTGATTGGACTAGTGATATACATAATAGAACAAGGTGTCCTAGATTGTGGCACAAGTGCATGTCATTAACAAACACACGTCAGTTCTTTGGGAAGAGGTCTTGTATCAGAGTTGTGCTTACATTCAGGGAAACATCTGTTTGCCAGATACAGGACCACCCTCAGAAACTACCAGCCTGATTGTTCTATGCTCCCAAAGAAGGCACAGCATCAGTTCTGAGTCTTTATAGACCTTGAGGATTCAGCCTATGAACTGCTGGTTAGTTTTGTAATTGGAAAGAGCCCTGCCTGAGGGGAAATAAGCCCTGATAGTGAATATTATTCTATTATGTTGTATTATTTCCCTAAACAGAATCATAGAAATATTCAGGTTGGAAGAGACCTCTGGAGGTTATCTAGTTTAATATCCTACTGAAAGCAGGGACACTATTAATTTCAGGTTGCTTGAGGCTTTGTCCACTGGGGTCTTGAAAACCTCCATGGAGGGAGACTCCACAGCCTCTCTAGAACCCTGGCTCTCTTCTCTTGGTAGCTTCCTTGTCTGTACTGGCAGGCTGCCCCTTGTCTCATCTCAACAAGCCCTGGTGCCCACAGGCTTTCACATAAGGAAAGCGCTTCAGCCCATGACCTCCTTGGTGCTCTCTGCTGAACTCAACCCAATTTATCAATAACTTACCGTACCAGTATTGTTCCACTGGAAACACCCTAACTGGACAGCACACTCCACATGCAGGCAAACAAGAGCCACGTAAAGCGAAATAATCATTTCCTAGTCATACTGTCTGTATTCCTCTTGATACAGTCCAGGGTGCTGTCAGCCTTCACAGCAGCCAGGATGCACCCTTGGCTCCTGTTTAATTGCTGCCCACCAGGACCCCCCAATCATTCCTGGCAGAGACAGTCAGTAAGCCTGCACTTGGTATTGTCCAAAAGGGCTGATCACTCCTAGATGGAGGACTTTACATTTGTCCTCATTGAACTTAACGAAGTTCTTAGTGGTCCATTCCTCCAGACTGTGCAGGTTCCTCTCAAGCCTTTCAAGTTAATGTCACCACTTGGATGTCATCTGCATGTACTAAGATCCAGTTTAAAAGAACTGATTATAAGCTTCTTGCCTTATTCTTATAAAATCAGGTAATAAAATATAACAGAATAAAGCACATCTAAAGTAACTTTCTGAAGAACTTAAATTACTGAACAATTGAATTAATCCAGGGTTACAGATTTTCTGTTGTTGCAGAACTTGGTGATTGCCTGAGGTTTGCTGCCCTCCACAGGCTATTTCTATTATAGTTCCAAAGAGTGTTGTGGAAAGCATTCCAGCAGTGCAATAATAATATTCCAGGAAAGATCTACTGTTGTTTAAAAAGTAAACTTTGTATTAACACCACAGCATAAAATATACAAAGACTGTACTTAGCTATAGTGTACTGTTGAACACAAAATTCATCATTGGAGGACAGGTCAAGGGAAAATAAACTAATTCAGTATAAGCTTTGAGCAAGGACATACACATTCATTTATCTATCTAAAACATATTATAACCTTCTTCCAGGTGAACAGCCCATATGTGGGTTTGATACTAGACAAGTTGTTGTGTTTGACTATGGAAAAAATGATTACTGAGAAACAGACTACGAGATAAAAAATTTCAAAAATAGAACAAAAAACAACTGTGAGAAGAAACAGACTTGTCAAGGGATCCAGGCACTACGTGGCAGATAGTCTGACTTTTACTATGAGATTAAAATTGATCTTTGGGAAGGACATATTTTAATTGTTCTAGACAAAGGAAATCAGGATACGGCACTAATCATCCATACTGTGGCGAGGAAAAATGAGTAACAATGAGGGTTCAATTTTTTGAATGCAGCAAGCAGGAAGGAGTAGCCATGTATTGAAGCACACTGCGGAAGCAACTCAGAAAATAAAATCTGTTGATGCTATAAGCCTGATCAAGTGGGAGGTGTTCCTGCTCATGGCAGGGGCTGGAACTAGGTGATATTTAAGGTTCCTTCCAACCCAACCCATTCTATGATGCTACAATCAGCAATTAGTATATGTGAAATTTGTAAAAGGATTTGCATCTTGTGGGAAAAAGTTCTAAGGCTCTGCAAATTGAAATGACTAAAATCACAGCTTGAAAAGCAACAGCTTCTGTCAGGGCACTGAGCCTTCAATGGTTTGGTGCAGGGAGGCTTCTGCAGAAGGAAGGGTAAATGCAAAGGATGAGAGACAGGGTCATGGAAAATGGGAGAAACAGCCCATCTAAAACACAGGCTTAAGAATCATAGAATCCTAGAATGTCCTGAGTTGGAAAGGATCCACAAGGATCATCTATTCCAACTCCTGTCCCTGCAGAAGACATCTCAAAATTCACACCAGAAACCATTCTTCTTGAATATTGTCAAGCTTCCTGCCATTCCCTCGGGTCCTATCGTTTGTCACTAGAAAGGAGAGATCAGTGCCTGCTCCTCCACCTCCCCTTGTGAGGAAGCTATAAACTGTGATGAGGTCTCCCCCTGTCTCCTCTTCTCTAGGCAGAATAGACCAAGTGACTTTAGCTGCTTCTCATACAGCTCTCCCCCTAAATCCTCTGTCAACTTTGTGGCCCCTCACAAGTGCACACAGTACGCAAAGTGGGACTGCACCAGTGTGGAGTAGAGTGGGACACCCAGCTCCCCTGACCTGGCTAGCACTGCTGTGCTTGATGCACCTCAGGCAATGGTTGGCCCTCTTAGCTGCCAGGGCACACTTACCATCTACTAGAATCCCCAGATCCCCTTTTTGCAGGGCTGCTTTCCAGCCTCCCGCTCCCCAGCCTGTATGGATATCCAGGGTTGCACTATCCCAGGTGCAAAATTTGGCACTTGCCCTTGTTAAACTCCATGTGATTGGTAATCGCCTCTTCAACTTGTCCAGATCCCTCTGCAGGGCCTCTCTGCCCTCAAGAGTGCATACACTCCCCCCAGTTCCATATCATCCACAAACCTACTTAGTAAACCTTTGAATCCTGCATCCAGGTCATTTATTAAGACATTAAAAATGAGAACTGGCCCTGTGGAACTTCGCTAGCCTGATGTAACCCCGTTGGTCACCAGCCTGATGTAACCCCGTTTACTATGACCCTTTGTGCCTGGCCTGTCAGCCAATTGCTCACCCACTGCATTACGTGTTTAGAATGTTAGAATCATAGAATCACTAGGTTGGTAAAGATGTTTGAGATCATAGAGTCCAATCATACCTGTCCAGTACTAAATATTATCCCTAAGAACTTCATCCACCCTTCTTTTAAATACCTGAGGGATGGTGACTCAACCATCTCCCCGGGCAGCCTGGTCCATTGCCCAACAACCCTTTCAGTGAAGAAATTTTTCCGAGTGTCCAATCTGAACCTCCCCTGGCACAGCTTCAGGCCATTCTCTCTCATCTTGTCACTTTGTCACTTGGGAGAAGAGACCAACCACCACCTTGCTACAATCTCCTTTTGTAGAATCATACAATCATAGAATCACCAGGTTGGAAAAGACCTCTTGGATCATCAGGTCCAGCCACTCCTATATGCCACTAAACCATGTCCCTCAGCACCTCGTCCACCTGTCTTTTAAACACCTCCAGGGAAGGTGACTCAACCACCTCCCTGGGCAGACTGTTCCAGTGCCCAATGACCCTTTCTGAAAATTTTTTTCCTGATATCTAGTCTGAACCTCCCCTGGCGGAGCCTGAGGCCATTCCCTCTCATCCTGCCCCCTGTCACTTGGGAGAAGAGGCCAGCACCTTCCGCTCTACAACCTCCTTTCAGGTAGTTACAGAGAGCAATGAGGTCTCCCCTCAGCCTCCTCTTCTCTAGGCTAAACAACCCCAGCTCTCTCAGTCAATCCTTGTAAGACTTGTTCTCCAGCCCCCTCACCAGCTTCGTTCCTCTTCTCTGGACTCGCTCCAGAGCCTCAACATCCTTCTTGTGGTGAGGGGCCCAGAACTGAACACAGGATTTGAGGAGCGGTCTCACCAGTGCCGAGTCCAGAGGGAGAATAACCCCCCTGGACCTGCTGGTCACGCTGTTTCTGACACAAGCCAAGATGCCATTGGCCTTCTTGGCCACCTGGGCACACTGCTGGCTCATGTTCAGTCGCTGTCAACCAACACCCCCAGGTCCCTCTCCTCCAGGCAGCTTTCTAGACAGACTTCTCCTAGTCTGTAGCACTGCACAGGGTTGTTGTGCCCCAAGTGCAGGACCCGGCTTTTGGCCTTGTTAAACCTCATGCCATTGGTCTCAGCCCAGCGGTCCAGCCTCTTCAGATCCCTTTGCAGAGCCTCCCTACCCTCCAGCAGATCCAGCTGAGCTTTTCAACTCTCCTTCTCACGCATGCTCTTGGACTCCTTGGGCTCCTCTTCAAGGCTGCATCTGACCCTAGCTGGTTCTTTCTCTTATTGCACTAGTCCCCGTTACCTGGCTTAATTAGATACACTCACATTCTTTCCCATTCTTTCCAACTGCAGCCTTACTAGAAGACCTTAGTTAATCCCAAGTACGCAGGCACAGGCTGGTTAAAAGTTATTAGAATCACAGAATCACCAGGTAGGAAAAGACCCACTGGATCATCGAGTCCAACCATTCCTATCAAAATCATTCCTATTATTCACGCTAATCCCACAAAATCTTTACATCATATTCAAATATATAACTTGTAACACCTCGTTCCTTCTTTCACGCCGATTTGGTGAACTGCAGGCAGGGTTTGGCTGCCGTTGCGGTCACTGGGGGGGGCGGGAGGGCGGGGGCACCGCCGGCACCGGCCCGGGGCGTGGCGGCCGCAGCGCGCGTGCGCGGGAGGGGCGGCGCTCGCCGCGCCCGGAACTTCTGCTCGCGGCCGCCGCAGCCGCCCGGGCCGCAATCGGGGCTGGAGCGCGGCGCCCGGACGCTCAGGGGTCGGTTTCGTTCCGGCGGCGGCCGGGCCGGGAGGGAGCGGGGGGCGCGGACGGGGCCGGGCGCTCGGCCCGCTGCCCCGGGGCGGCGGGGCCCGGCCGGAGGGTGGGGAGCCGCTCGGCTGCCGTTGGTCCGCGGCCGGCGGTTGGGCGGGCGCCGTGCCGGTCGCTACCCCCTCCGCCCAACGGCCCCCGGCCCGGCCCGCGGCCTCCGTGTCCCGGGAGGAGCTCGGTGTCGGTCGCTGCGCCCCCCCTTCCCCCCGCGCTCCGTGCCCCGGGGAAGAGCGTGGGGCCGGGAGCCGCAGGCCCCGCTGGGATTTGGGGGCGGCCCGGGCCCAGCGCTCGGATCGCTTCGGGTGCCCCGCAGGCTGTGTCCTCGTTGCCTTCTGATTCCTCCTTTGTCTGCCTTCCCTTCCCCCTCTCCTCCCTCCACGGGCTCTGGGGGTTTCTGGGTTTGAGGCTTGGCTGGTTTTTGGTTTTTTTTTTTTTCTCTTCTCTCTTCAAATTCGGTGAGATCATCTCGCCCGGAGGCTGCAGTGTGACAGAGATGCTAAACAGCCCTGTCGCTTAGGGAGGCTTCTTCGTCGAGACTCCGTAGTCGCCTTGCTTGCCATCAGGGGGTAGTCTGTCAGAAAACGAATACCTAATCGAATTGGGGGTAGGAATTCATGGGAAGAGGCCAAAACCTGAAAGCACAAGGTATATATTGTTCAGATGACAATGACTGTAAGTCTTGGGGAATGGGCCAGATTAACTATAAAATAAGAACTCGAGGAGTTAGTTTAAGATTCAAAATTCTAGCATATGTAGGTAAATTGTTGGCATGTGGCACCTGTCTTTTTGCAAAGAGAGAGTAATCCTGAGTCATAACTGGATTTCAGATTCAGTTTTTTACATGTTAATAGTTTATACCCTTCAGCTTTTCAACACTTAAGATATTTTATGTGCCAAAGTACTTCATTTTGATGCAGTTAATACTCTTCAACTGTCACATCTCTGAAACGCTTTTAGTGCCAAAGTACTTAGTTTTGATGCCGTTTGATAAATATGGATAGCAGTTGTCATCCGTGCAGTTATGTTGAACAAATGGGACAACGGAGCACTTAACGCTTCTTACTGTTTCTAAGTGAGTCATTTTAAAGAGTGTGACTAATCATCCTGCCATACAGTTGTCAACAAACTAGAAATTTTTTTTTCTGCCACCCACAAAATCTGAAGAAGAGTTTTCCAGATTTTTCTGTGGATGAGAAGTGAAAAGTAAAGAGGTTCTCTTTTGAAGAATGGTTTAAATTTAGATCGAGGGGGACTTCAAGCAGTGGACTTTCTATTTTAAGAATTTGTCATTCTTTTGTGCAGCAATGAGACGATATATCTGGAAATTCGGTTAACTTAATGTGGTCATTGTTGGGTGAATAGTGGCGTGTTAATTGTTTTAAAGCTTTCATCTAAATAGCAAACTTACCACGAATCTAAATTTAAATTAATCTGTCTTATTTCCACTCACTGCTGTATTTGTCTCAATTGCAAGTCAACTGGGACAACGACACTTCAGTTTTCCATGAAGCGTGCATTGAGTACTTTCATGATAATCAAGTGATGGGTGTCATCAAGGTGATAATAGTGCAAAATACATGCTGAAGGGGGAGGAATTGTGTTTGTTTGGATCAAACCAGGGAAGTAAGACAGATCTGGCTGAGAAATTTGGGTTTAGAAATGTGATATGAGAAGTGCCTGACTGGAACCTGGTTCTTGTGGGAAGTGGAAGTTGGTGATTGCCTGCAGCTTATGAGACTAAGCCCAGAGCGCAGCAGTAAATTTAAAACTCCCAGAGATACAATGGGCATAGAAAATGCCTCGAAGGGGGAATATTCAGGTTTGGTTTCTTTTCAGTTACCTGAGTTAAAGAGCTGGGAGGGAAATATCAAACACATTGAAATGCAATATTGGGCACAGGCGGCAGATGAATGAGAAAGTTGGGAAGAGCTCTTTAGAAATGCAGTTACGTATGTGGAGGGAAGAAGTAGCATATGGGGTGGAAAATGAGACCAAGGATGCAACAGAATGGATCCCACAAAGAACATAAGAAAGGTATATTAAATGTATGCCAGCTTCTGCTGTTGGCAAATACATTTACTGATTATTTGTATCTGTTGGCAGCATGGATCAAGACTTACTCTTTATTGAGTGTGTGTCTAGTGGTTGGTTTTGTCTGCGTGTTGTCTCATCACCTTTCTGCAAAAACTAATTACTGATTGGGAATGTGCTGAGAATGCTGTTCTGTGCTTTTGCTGTAATTAATACTTGAAGTGACTTACATGTGTTGCTGAATTGACCCAAACCAAAAGTGTTTGCCCCATAACTTTCTTTTCACACTTAAGCAGAATGATGGTGTTTTGGGCCCGGTGATCTCCTCTTGAGAAGTGATCTCTTGTATCAGGTGTCTGCCTCAGCAGGTATCACAGGTGGCTCTTGCTAATCCAGAGGCCTCATTGAAAGGATGACACTTTGCTTTCTCTTCTTTCAAACTGAATGTCGAAGAATAGGTTTTCTTTAGGAAATAGATAAGCTGGGGGGAGGTCTGAGAGCCGATTTCCCCAGGATTGAGTCCTAATTAGAGGGAGAGCTGGTAATGGCACAGGAATCAATGGACGTGGTGCCTCTTTCTGATACTGGAAGGTTATTCATGCCTTCCGAATGTGGCCCCACTGGTTAAATATTTGGGAATACTGAAGAACTATGGGTAAGATATAGCCCTTTCTCTTTTACACCAGTTTTTTGGAGATGAGTATCCTCTTGTTAGCTAATCCTTGGATTGGAGATCACAAGGTCTGCCAGTGATGTCAGAAAATCATAAGAGTTGGTTCTGTTAAAAATGTACCTGTAGGTTTTGTTTTATGTGAGGGGTAGTACTGACTGAGATAACAAAGTAGTCTTACCTGCTTATCCATGAAGTTTTCAAGTGGAAGGTTGTCTTCTCTAGCACAATAGCTGTAGCTGTCAGAAGTCTGTGCTGGATAATTACAGTCCAATAATTACAGAACAGTGTTTTCCTTGACATTTTATCTTTTAAAATACTCCATGCTGTTGTATTTTACTTGGGAGAATGGAGATAGATTTTGTTATTCCTCTAACTTTGTAGAGTATTCTTATTTAGCTTATTGTCATTAATTCTCCTTATTGTCATTGTTCTTTTTATTTTAACGCTTTTTTGTACCAACGGGTGTGTCCTTTCAGTGAGCAAAGGGGACTTCTAGCTTTTTTTTGAGCAAGCTAACAGCGAAATACTTGAATAATAAACTACACCGTTGACTTGGCAAGGGACATGGGGCTTGGTTCGTCTTAATAATCTTTAGCTATTAATAAGCAAATTTCATTGAAAATGTTGAGAACTTTTTACCGTGAATTAGATAAATTCTTAGTGTAGATGCTGTATGGTCTAATCTTCTGGTTTTGTTCAGGGCAGGCTGGTATCATGGATCGCTCTCGGCACTGTGCAGGGAGTGGCAATGAGCAGACTTCTTCACAAGAGCACGGTCGTGGTGAAGATGAGAGACAACGGCAGCTGGAGCGCCTCAGTAGGGAGGAGGCCTATTACCAGTTCATTAATGAACTCAATGAAGAAGACTATAGATTAATGAGAGACCGCAACCTGCTCGGCACGCCAGGTAAGATGTGAATACCTTCTGTAGAAAAGATGTAAGGTGAAGTAACACTACTGTAGTCAGGGACACGTGTGGTTGTATGACTCCAGTACCCTGAGGTCTGTGGTTCAGTTCCTCTTCAAAATTTAGTAAAAATTAGCAAATTAAATGGATACTAAAGCTAGACTGAAAATAGAACTCCTTCAAATGCACCATCTCCATAAACAGGTAATATGCAAACCCAAATAATTAACACCTGGTGCAATAACGTATATCTGTTGGTATGTGGCAATTCTGGGGGCCTCCGAGTCATTGCTGGAAGTAGCTCTGCGTTTTTGCTGGGAGTTGGCAAGCTCTTGACACGCACTCAGCATCTTTTCTTGCCCCCCCCCCCCCCCCCCCCCCAATAGTACCCGTTTCCACTGTGTCCCTGAGTTACGATTGTACACGAGCACTGTTTTCTTTTCAGTTTCATTAATCTTTCCTTTTTCCTGAAGATTTTCCTTCAAGGTAGAAAATACTATTATTTCTACATGGCTAAGTTGAGCCATTACTAAGGCCTTACCTAGCAGCATTATCGAGATGTGAATTATTTCAGGGGAGATTACAGCGGAAGAGTTACATCAACGCTTGGAGGGAGCTAAGGAGCGTCTGGCATCACAGAGTGATCTGGATAACAGAGAAGGTGAAGGTAGAACTGTTGGAGGTAAACATTCTTCATTCATATACAGGCACACACAGAGAATGTGATGCATAAATCTTGTTCTGTACAGATATTTAAAAGAAATGCTGGTGATTTCAGTACCAGCCATTTCAAGTCTTGTTTTTCCATTGTGACTCTCTGGAATCTTTTCAAAGTAAGAGATATTTTCTAATAGAAAACCAAACTTGCAATACTTCACGAAAACTCAGTTATGTCAACCACAGATTACTTTTTTCTCTTTCCCTGGTTTCCCTTTGTTAGTAAACTTATTTTGCATTAAAAGTATTTTCATTCTAATTCTTAAAAGGTTTTAGCATGTATTAGAGAAGCTGGAGCAGGAAAGAAGTTAATTTGGAAACAGTTAACCTCTCCACTATATGTTTGCGTCACTTCATTTGTTTCCTTTAATGGATAGAGGCTTGTATTGTGAGCATTGTCTCTTCTCCAGCAGTAGTGGCTTAGTCACTTAATCAGTCCTAGTCAGGTTTAGGAGAGGAATAGTCAACTCTGGAATAGAAACAAAGATACCAGGTTTCTAAAGTAGGGAGGTGGAGTAGGGAGAGCTTCATCAGATGCCTTCGAGGGAAAACCTTCATTGTGGTCATGGCAGTTGGCTTTCTTTTATGCATGTAGTTAGCACTAACTACAACAGTTGTTTCTGTTACTGAGCTTGTAGCTGAAGGAGATTTGGGAATGGAGCTGTGGATGTTGTGGTAGGAAAAGAGTATATTTACACAAAATGAGAAAATCTGTCAAAACCATGCTTATTTATTCCACTGCTTATGGAAGACAATTCTTTAAAATGTTTTCCAAAAGAAGACCAAATCTGTTGTGCTATTCCTTGCTTTGTCAGAAGTAGCTGACTAGGATGCTCTCAAATTGATAGCTTGAGCAAGGGATAGATATTGGACAAATACAACTTACTTGGGATTGCCTAAATCTGTACACTTTCTCAGAAGAGTCTACCTGACCATATTAATTTATCTGTGTATCTGCTGGTGAGACTAAAATTCTAGGTTGAACTCATGAGTTTTGCTGATGTTTTTACATACAACATGTTTTCAGCAAAATTACATTGTCCTGGCAGTGTAGCTGTCCTGCCACTGTAACATTTCTGAAGTCAGGGCCCCGCAAGCACAGAGGATTTGGAGTGCCTAGTAGCATGCTGAGTATGCAGTTGTATGAATGTTTGCAATTCTTTGTTTCTCTCAGATTCTGATGTTCTTGGAGAAAACTCAAATGGTGACTCTTTGCTGGAATGGCTGAACACGTTTCGTCGCACAGGAAATGCCACTCGCAGTGGGCAGAGTGGGAACCAAACCTGGAGAGCTGTGAGTCGAACAAATCCAAATAGTGGGGAGTTTCGATTTAGCCTTGAAATCAACATCAATCATGAGCATAACAGTTTTGAAACTGCTGCTGAGGAGACTGTGGGTATAGATAGTAGCAGAATGCATTCAGAAAGAAGGCATCAAAGAGCTGTTAGTCCAGTAGCCCCACGAACAAGGAGCAGGACCACAAGAGAGGCCAACAATGAGGTTTCAGGCACTGCGAGGACCAGGTCTGTGAGAAGTTCTGTGACACAGAGCTCTGAAGCAGCCTCTCATCCAGTCTCAGGGAGGCTCAGGAGTAGAACAAGGGAGGTGACGGGTCCTTCCCAAACAACTACTGCACGTAATAATTCTGCAGCTACTGGTGCACAGAGAGAAATGCCAGAAAGGGCTACTTCTGCAGGAGTCACAAGAGGTAGAGCTAGGGCTAATGTTCGGATGAATACAAACCAAAGACTAGAAATTCTGCGGTTAAGGTCTACTTTAAGTAGTCGAAGCCGCTCTCCGCTGCAAAGGCAAAGTGACACTGCTCATTCTGAGGAACGTGGACAGAGGCAGGATAGAAATGCCCAGCAAGTCAGCAGGAGTAGAAGACAAACAGCTCAGCCTTCTTCACAGCCTGCTGAAGAACAAGCAAGAGGTAACGCTCAGGGTCCTCAGCTTTCCAGTGTAGACCCGTCTTTGGGAATAACTTTGGAAGAAGAGCAATCTAGTAGGCCGGTAGCTTCTGCTAGAAGGCATCCGACAATTACATTGGATCTTCAGGTGAGAAGAATTCGTCCTGGAGAAAACAGAGATAGGGACAGTATTGCCAGTAGAACTCGTTCTAGAGTCGGAATGGCAGAAAACACAGTTACCTTTGAAAGTGACAGTGGGGGATTTCGGCGTACGATATCACGATCAGAACGTGCGGGTATTCGAACCTACGTTAGCACTATACGGATACCTCTCCGTCGGATTTCAGAAACTGGGCTTGGTGAACCTTCATCAGTCGCTCTACGCTCCATCCTTAGACAAATTATGACAGGCTTTGGAGAACTGAGTTCTTTAATGGAAACTGAATCAAACTCAGAAGGGCAAAGAGGTGGTCATCACTTACCAAATGTACAATCAGAGCAGAATAACTTAAGTTCAGCAAACAATAGCAGTGATCCAAGTGGGACTTCACCTAGAAATGGGCATTCGGTAGAAGGCAGCAGGGAAACAAATGGACAGAGTCGCAATAATGAAAACCAAGATAACAGGCAATCTCAAGATGCGAACAACCTAGTGGAAAATGGAACACTGCCCATACTTCGACTTGCCCACTTCTTCTTGCTGAATGAAGATGATGACGACGAACGTTTAAGAGGTTTAACCAAAGAGCAGATTGACAATCTTTCTACCCGGAACTATGGGGATATTCATGCTGAAAATGAAATAAGTAAAACGTGTAGTGTTTGCATTAACGAATATGTAACAGGGAATAAGCTAAGGCAGTTACCTTGTATGCATGAGTTTCATATTCATTGTATTGATCGCTGGCTTTCTGAAAACTCCACTTGCCCAATTTGTCGGCAGCCTGTATTGGGGTCTAATGCCACAGACAATAGCTAGGATTATTTGTACTGCTTGGTTCTCCAGGATTTGCTTCTGCTCTGTTTATGATGAGCCAGATGGAATAACTTGACTTGCATAGGGGTCCATTTGTGTGGGGAGTTTTGTTAAATTTCTTTCAAAATTATAGAAAACTTGTCAAAATCTAGCAATGTAAATACTATTTTTCTCCAAGTGCAGTTCTAGGAGTACACATAGAACCAAATGATATCAGTAAAGTTTATATTTTTTTAGGTAATTTTGTTATGCTAAGCACTTTTGTAAATACAGAAATGCAGTAGTTAATCAGTCCCGCTTAATGTATGTTTTTTTAACCGTGTAGTAGACTCTATTTAGATTACAAATTATTTCACACAGATCCACCACTGTGTTGGAAAAATTAGTGTCTAAATAGCCATTCGTTAGCTTTTTGTTCTAAGAACAATTTCTTTTACAGAGAATTTCTTGCTGGACATATTTGCTAAAGATATTTAAGTTACTTGAAGTGCTCATTTTGATAGACAGTATATTTTTTTTAACATTGAAATATCCTTTTCAAAAACTTGCCAATTCGGTTCTATTTAAAAAACTTTTTGCATGTGGTTTTACACAATGCTTAACGCCGATCGAGTTCATATTCAAAAGTGGATGGGCTAGTGACATTATGAAATGTACATAGTTAAATGCTGTCTTTGACAATCGCCATCTTTTCAATGCAGGCAGAAATCGGATCAATTATAACTCCCAAGAGAACGTGTCTTAATGAACATGGCATTTGCTCAGAGAATAAATGAGCACTGAGGAAGTGTTTTCACTCTTCCAAATTACTCAGTTGATATTCATGGGGGTTTAACTGCTTTAGTTTAAAGAGGGAAATATTTCCTTGACCATTGTTGTCTACAAAATGCATGATTTGTGCATCCTACTCAGAAAAACAGAAGAAAAGCTTGAAGTGTTTTTGTGCAGAAATTCAAGGTACACATAGGGTATTAGTCCTCTTAAAACATGTCTGAGGACCAAATGGCAAAAGACTCTAAAAAAAGACAAAATAAGCTTCCCTAAAGTCCCCAGATTACTGTATGGTTAGATATTAAACTTTATACCAATAACTTATAAAGAAATAAAGTTGCGAATTAAATAATTGAGGCTTTGTGTGAGTTACTGTTGAGCTATAACCTGTAGGTTGGTAAGAAGATTTATCATTCATGATGTTCAGTCAGTTTTCATGCAATTCTTTCCCCTGTTTCCCCTAGCTGTATACTTTTGTTTCCACAAGTTGTGTTAGCTGTTTTGGGAGATAAATGCAAGACAAAGCACTCTTGGGGCTTCTGGAAGTAAGCTGAACATTAGAAAGGTCATCTGAGCAATGTGCATCTCATTCCTTAGACAAAGGCATATGCTTATGTGTATATATTATTAACGCTAGAAAGAATACTTAAGAAGTCCTACTGACTTCCTCTGCCTGTTGATGGCCTTGATAAATGTGCTTCTGTGCTTGATGCTTCAGTTAAAACATCTGCTCATTGCGTCCTTGAAGGGAAGTGATGAAATCCTGCGTTAAGCTCTTGGATGTCTACTTCAGTTTTTCAAGTGAAAAACTTGTGTTCCAAGTTCCACAGAAGTGCTTCATTTTATTTCTGAAATTTTTTTTCATTTTTTGATTATTTGCTGTGTTGTGCAAGTTACATTTCCCCTACCCTTTTACCATCCTGCACACCCTGCCTCCTGTGATTTCTTCACTTCAAATGCCCTGATAATTTTGTACCTCTTGCACATCTTATCACTTGTTGTTTATTTCTTTTTCTGATCATTTGTAAGTATGTCTCATAGCACAAGTATTTCACTAGCAATGCCTTCTAATTCAAAGTTTTAAACATTACTAGCAATGCCTTCTAATTCAAAGTTTTAAACATTACTACCTATTTAATCGGTAAATTTGAGGTAGTTTTTTTTAAATAAAATGGGACTAGAGATAAACATGAAGAATTTTATAAAATAAATATGGTAATAGCCCTTAGGCTGAGACTTGTTAAGGAGAACTTGAAATCCAAGTAAAGCGCTGATGGAATCAGGCTTATTCATAATTTACTCAATTCCTTTAGTTATCCCTGAATTACATCTGATTAGGTGAGCCAATAACTCTTGCTTACTCTTCATGTATATCATGAGAAGGTATGATAGCCCTTGCCTGTATCCTCCTTCACAGGACGGCTTTATAATGATTCTGCCTGTCATTCAAGGAGAAGTAAAATCTCCAATATGTTACATAGCACAAGGACAAAATACTTTGTCTAAGTTTGTCTATTAGAAAGGCATCAAAGTATATTTGTGCGTCACATTCATTTTCAAGAGCAAGGTGCAGTCTGTGTTGCAGTTGCTATTGCTGGAATAACCCACAGTCAGATGCTAAAGCAAGTGCATGTGAGTAACAATGAGACCACTCGCTCAGCTGTTAGTAGCTTCATTTTTTGCAGGATCAGTCAATTTTTGAGTAAGATAACCAACATTTTTAAATGGCACGATGGGTTTGTGTTAGAAAGTTTTTTTTTGTTGTTTTTTTCTAAGAAACGTTTTAAAGGTACAGATGTCTGGAAAATGGATTGAGTACAAAATTGTTTGAAATGCCATTTGTTATTTGGAATGAAGAAGGTAACCACTTCTGTAATATCCCAAATGTGTATTCGAAAATTTTATTTCTTAACATGTTGGAGTTTGAGGCTTTTGATATTTGTAGCTGAGTTCCATGTAGTCCTTCTCCACACAAAGGAATACAAAAGCCAACTGTTCAAATTCCAGAATGCCCCAGGTTTGTTCTCTTCTTTTCTCTCCCCTGCCCTTGTAAATCTCCACAATTCTCTTTCCCACTAAGATGCAAATGATCCAATTACACAGTAGTTCCTTCCTCCTCTTGAAACTTAAGCATAATCCACATTTTCTCATGGATGTTTACCTTTAATTTAGTTATTTTCAGCTCCCAGTTAGAAGCTTTTCCTGAGTGGAATTCTCAGCTTGTTCAAACAACTCCCATTAAGCGCATTTTTCTTCCTTTTTAAAGTAACATTTCAACTGCATTTGTCACCGTTGCTGAGCTTGACTTCATGACTGTATCTCCTCTATTCCTGGCTAACTGTGGCTTATGCTGAAAGCAAGGGGAGGTTTCTGTGTCCGCGGGACGCTCCTCAAGTGCAGATGTGCAATCTTAACACCATAGTCTGTACAAGAAGCCTCAAAAATATATTTGGCATCTCCTGTACTTACTGTTTTGCTAGGTCTTACTGTGGAAGCTGTGACCTTTATGTGCCAACGGGTCCAGAAGCTCAATTTTCTTGCACTATTTTCAGCACCAGCTGTTGCGTGAGGAATTCACCTGTCAGACTGTTTCTGCACTTCTCAGGCTTGTGCTTTAAAGTGTTTGTAATGATTTGGTCATCTGTGCAATTCCTGCTTGGCAATTTATGTGAAGTTAGACCTTAACTGCTACAAAAATGTATACTAGAAAGTATGTGTTACTGTATATTTGTTTACCTGGCCTGCAGTGGAAAGCTGCCTGCCCAGACAAAGCGTCTCATGGTGCTGAGTTCTGGCTATTCCCAACTATGCTGAGGTGGTGGCCTAGCCTGGATCAAACCCTTCACCCTTTTTGTGTGATAGAGAGGCAAGAAGATCATGAGAAACTAGGGTTAGTGAGGTACCGCTGACTCCTGTGGAAGTGGGTTGGGAGGTGGGCTACTTTCAGGAGTGTCTTGGAGGCTTCCGTGCTTCTGTTGAAGTAAATAGCACTGGGATGTGCATGTCCGCTCGTGTAATACATGGGTCCTAAGACAGAAAACAGACTTGCTTAATCAGTGAGGTGGTAGTGGGGGCTCAGAGAAGCTAGTGGTAAATGGCCAGATGGGGTGATTGGAGTTTTATCTTTTACAGTTGCCTTTAATCTGGAAAAGCCAGAACCTGCCTTTCCTACAAGAAGCTTTGGGGTTTTGAGTCTGTTCAGCTCAAGCCGCTACTGCTCTGAGTTTGTCTACGCAGCAGAAAGCGTAAATCTAATATGCATGGATATTTTTATGGTTGGATTTCCTCAAGCAAGTGCAAGTTACAGCAGCAGAGGGGGTGCAGAGCCAGGGTCCAGCAAGTCCTTAAATTTCCTGGTGATCAATAGGTGGTGTCTCACCTCTCTTACCACTCCCTCCTGGTGCTACATCTTCGCTGCAACTAGTGTCAGCATGATTAGAGCACGGGAAGGTAGGTGCAGCTCTGCATGTGATAGGAGCTGCTTAATCTGCCAAGCAGACAGTTGAGATGTTGCCAGTTCAAAATGAAGCAGCACCTCTCAGCAGGAGCAGTGGGAGCTCTGGCAGCGTTGGGGTACCAGCTCCCAGCAGCTTACAAGGTGGAAGATGATTTTCAGTGGCAGCACAGACAGGTGTCTATCTGGCCAGAGTGACAATAATCCCTTTCCAGCACAGACAATGTGTACTTGTCAGGTTGCAGGCTTATGTTGAGCAAGTCTGGAGCTTTTGTGTCTGTCATAGCATGAGAGTGAGCCCAATTCTGTGAAGCTTTGAGTGGATGGAGTTTTTTGCAGCCTGTTTACCTACCTTATTATGAAGGTTGAAATACATTTTTATGTAGATCTTATAAAAGAAGATCTTATGAAGATCTTATAAAAGACTCCATAAAATAAGTAATGACTTGATAATTTATGGCTATAAAGGATTTGAGGCATTATATAACAGTTACCTACAATCAAGCGAATAGGGTGCCCTTAGGTTAGGGTAAGGAACCTGGTGCATAGTGCAAGGGAAAAGACAGCTGAGCGCTTGCACATCTGTGCAGAAACAAAATGATATTGTAGTTGTTAAATACAATGAAGCTGGGAAATAGGAGAATGAAGGTTGCTTGTGGCACCTAGCAATGGCTTTCTAGCGACTCTTCATGCTGATATTCTCCCTCCCTGCAGATGTGGCCTCTCTCAGAGCACAGAGTGGGTCACAGTTACTTACCGAGCTGCTAGCAAATCTTTCCTTGGCTTTTGTTATGCCTTCGAGTCTTTTCTACTCCATGCTTTTGAATTCCCATCTTTAAGGAAAGTATCTGCCGTTTCTTGAGTTATTTCATGATGCTTATTGTTTGTGGTAATTTTCTCAGTACTTCTGTGAGAGAAGAATCTGCTTTGTGCTTAGAAAATTTACTTCTCATTTATTTTTTTTCCTTATTTTTTTTCAAATTACTATCTATTTCTCTACCTGACTGCCTTCTATTCAGGTATTTAATGCGATGAAACTTAGAAAAACATAATTGCATGGCATGAAAGAAGGCAAAAAATTAAGAGATGTTCAAGGTGAGCTAGAGGAAGTGTTTTCTAAGCTATTTTTGGCTGATCTCCATTAGACATTTTCTGCAGGTTGTCTCCTGCTCCTGGGTACACAGCTAGCTTTGTGTCTGGGAGGAATAAGTGACATGTGAAATGACTTTAATTGGTGATGTTAAGAGAAGTAATTTATTGCTGTGGTCATAAATTGAAAAACTGTGGGTGTAAGTTTTAAAAACAACCATTTCTTTCAACAGGTCAACTGGCAGCCCTAAGCCAGATCCTGTCTAGAAAGCCTTAAGGCTGGAAATTACTCAGAGCTGTGTTGGAGAGGGCCCTTGGAAAGATACAGAGAACTACAGGCTGAATTAATATTTTTTTCTGTTTCTTACTTGTGTGACACTGTCAGTAACATTTTAGCTGATGTTATGGCCCTGTGTAGCTCTCTGATAGTCTCTTTTAGAGTAATACATGAGGCAGAAGTGGATTCCTGTGCAACCAAATAACTGCAGACTGGTCAAAAATACATTAATTTCATCATGTTCCTCAGACTCCTCCCAACTTCCTTTTCCTTCCTTTCTGCACTCATTAGACCTTTTTGTACGCCTATAACCAAATCCAAGCTCTTTTTCACAGACTATTTCCACAAAGGACTTCTCTCTGGCACTAATGAAAATTTCATGTGAGTCACAAACAAGTCTAGAAAGGGGGAGAGATTTGGGACAGCTGGGGCATCACTCCTCCTGGTTTTCGTAGTCTCACTTTCAGAGTTTATTGAACACAGTCTCCCAGAGTAGCTCCAAACCTAATACAAGGGCATCATATTCGTTTGCTGATGTATTTGTACCATAAGAGCCATATTTACTTTATACTGGGCCACAAACCAGAAAAGCAGCACCAGAGAACTGGGAAGCAAGATGTAAAACATAGATTGTCAGTGCTGTGACCTGCGAGGTTTAGAATCAGGCACTCTAATTTAAATTTAACAAGATAGTACAAAAAGTTATGATTTGTGCACAATCTCTCTTGGCTTGATTTAGTGTCATGTGGTCATTCTGTTTACAGAATCACTCAGATTAGAAAAGACCTTTAAGATCATTGAGTCCAGATGTTGACCTAGCACTGCCAAATCTACCACTAAAACATATCCTTAGGCACCACATCTACACATCTTTTAAATACCTCAAGGGATGGTGATTCCACCACTTCCTTGGGCAGTCTGGCTCAACACTTCATCCTTTGGTGAAGAAAGTTTTCTTAACATCCATTCTAAACCCTCCCTGGCACGAGTTGAGTCCTTTTCGTCTCATCCTATTGCATTTTACTTTGTAGTAGAGACCAACCTCTGCCTTGCTATAACTTCTTTTCAGGCTGTTGTGGAGAACAATAAGATCTTCCCTCAGCCTCCTTTTCTCTGAACTAAACAACCCCAGTTCCTTCAGCTGCTCCTCATAAGATTTGTGCTCTGGACCCTTCACCAGCTTCATTGCCCTTCTTTGGACACACTCCAGCACCTCAATGTCTTTAATATTTTTATATCTTTAGAAGGACTGTTTCTTTCAATAAACACCCCCAAAGAGAAACACTGACGTTAAATTGATAGAGGAGTTGTAGGATTTACAAGTTCCTGAAGAGGCTTTGACACCTGACCATCTTTTTTAGTGCACTGCGCATACAGTCAGTCTGCAGGATTTTAAGGGAGAGAGGAGGCAAATGGCAGATTTGGCAAATGGCAATTATCATTGTTGAGTCATATGCTGCGGTTATAACTATGGATCTGTGCATACCCAGCTTTGATGGGAGAAGCATACACAACAAAAGAAATGGGTGCACTAGGAGTGCAGCACTCAGAGACAAGTCTTTAAAATGACAACTATCATTTACTCTTCCGAGATGCTGGGCAGCTAGTATGATATCAGCCTGTACACAGAAACCATCAAGTGCAGGCACGTAGTGCCTAGCATCCTGCAGCCTTCCCCTCAGTCATTTACAGTGGGAATGGGGTTAGCCCACCTTTTGGTTGCACAAGGCACCCAAAAGTAAAGTTTCTCCTATTTCCTTTCTTTCCCTGGGCTTACGCTGGACCTTGACTAATGTGAATGAGAGTTGGAGCAGGTTCACCAAACACTAGATCAGTGCAAGCTGCTCCTTGGCATTCACATTTACTCCAGAAGGTGTTTATCCCACCACTAAATTTATCTTTAGTGTAATGTAAATTGCTTGAAGTGCAAGAATGAAGCATACACACAATAAAGCAAAACAGACACAGCTTTGATTTTCTCTTACAGGTTGATCAGCTGTAATGGGATATGTGGGATCGCTTTGTCCCATTATTTTAAGCCGTTCTTTATAAAGGCCTGATTTCAGGCATTTATAACACACAGTTGGGGTTCTTGTCCTGAGTAAACTGAGACAGATGCAGTATATCACTTAGTCCTGCTTCTGAGAAAGGCACTTTATTTTTTACCTTGAACATTTCCTTCTCATCTTTGGTATCATAGAATAATTAAGGTTTTAAGGGACATTAAAGGTCATCTAGTTCTGACCACCCTGCCATGGGCAGGGACATCCCACTAGGTCCGGTTACCCGGGGCCCCATCCAACCTGGCCTTAAACACCTCCAGGGATGGGGCAGCCACAGCTTCCCTGGGCAACCTGTGCCAGTGTCTCACCGCTCTTATGGTGAAGAAATTCTTCCTAATGTTTAGTCTAAATCTGCCCTTCTCCAGCTTATATCCATCTCCCCCTGTACTATCACCACAGGCTTTTATGAACTGTCCCTCTCTAGCTTTCTTGTAGGCTCCTTTCGGGTACTGGAAGGTTGCTAAGGACACTATTAAGCCTCCATCTAGGCCAGTTCCATTATAATGTATTTTCTTATGCAACATTAGTTCTACTGTGCTGAACAGTTGAACCTTAAACAGACTGTAAGCTATTTTTGCAGTTCACACAGGTTTGCGCTACATTAATAATGCCTCGTCTCTTTACCTTCAAGCACACGTGCTCAGCAAAGCATACTGTGTTACTATTTTAATACAGAAGTCCTGCCCTTATCTGAGTGGTGTATGAATGGAGCACTTCAGTTTTCAGTACTATTCCTTTTACTGATTCTTAAACACATTTTGCATACAGTTTGTATGTTAAGTGTACATGTAAACACTTAAAGAGTAGGAAAAGTGTATACTGTGCAGTTAGTGTGCAATGGGTGTATGTGTAGCAGTTAACTTAAATACACGTACGCTGACAGCAGAGAATCATATTCCTTGCTTAGCACTGTAGGTTATACCTCTGTGTATACACACACTTATATATATACACACATATGTAAATTGAATTGTGCAAAAAAACCCCCTGTTATTTAAGGTTTTAAGGGACATTAAAGGTCATCTAGTTCCAACCCCCCTGCCATAGGCAGGGACACCTCCCACTGGATCAGGCTGCCCAAGGCCCATCCAGTCTGGCCTTGAACACGTCCAGGGAGGGGGCAGCCACAGCTTCCCTGGGCAACTTGTGCCAGTGTCTCCCCACCCTCGTAGTGAAGAAGTTCTTCCTTATGTCTAGCCTAAATCTGCCCCTCTCCAGTTTATACCCATCACCCCTAGGCCTATTGCTCCCTGCCTTTGTCAATAGTCCCTCCCCAGCTTTCTTGTAGGCCCCTTTCAGGTACTGGAAGGCCATTATAAGGTCTCCTCAGAGCTTTCTCTTCTTCAGGATGAAGAGCCCCAACTCTATCAGCCTGTCCTCATATGGGAGGTGCTCCAGCCCTCTGATCATCTTTGCAGCCTCCTCTGCACCTGTTCTAACAGCTCCATATCCTTCTTATGTTGAGGATTCCAGAACTGGACACAATACTCCAGATGAGGTCTCAAAAGAGAGGAGCAGAGGGGCAGAATCACTTTCCTTGACTTGCTGGCCACGCTTCTTTTGATGCAGCCCAGGGTAAGGTTTGGCCTTCTGGGCTGCGAGCGCACATTGCCGGCTCATGTCGAGCTTCCCATCAACCAGTACCTCAAGTCCTTCTCTGCAGGGCTGTTTTCAATAACGACCAATCTCTCAGCTTCCAAGCTGACGTGTCCACGGCAGAAGAGGGCGCCAGACAACCAGGAGCAAGTGCGGGCTGGCCGGTGCTTTCTGAAAGGCAGACCTTGCTTGGGAGGGACAGGAGACCCGGAGTGCGGCACTGGGGGCGCTGCTGGGGTAAGCACACTGCTCCTCCCCCCCAGCCGCTGTTTCTAACAGGGAGGGCAAAAATTAAAGATTTTTGGGGAAAAAAAGACGTTTCCCTTCCTGCTGTGCCGGTCCCAGAGGAAGGAGGGGAAGACAGAGGCTGCCTTCACACTGCACAGCACCCTTTGTTTTGCTGGGCGTGGAAGTGCTCATGTGGTGACAGCACCTCCAATGCACGGTAATTCTGAAATAAAATTAAAGCTAAATAGATACATTTTAAATAAAACTAAGCGAAGCCAACTGCAAAATCATAGAATCATAGAAAGGTTTGGGTTGGAAGGGACCTTAAAGATCATCTAGTTCCAAACTCCCTGCCATGGGCAGGGACATCCCACTAGATCAGGCTGCCCAAGGCCCCATTCCACTTAGCCTTGAACACTTCCCACTTCCAAGGATGGGGAATCCACCACTTCCATGGACAATCTGTTTCAGTGTCTTACTACACTCATTTTGAAGAATTTCTTCCTAATGTCTACTCTGAATCTTCCCCCTTCCAATTTAAAGTCATTCCCTCTTGTCTAGTCACTCCATGCCTTTGTAAACAGTCCCTCCACAGCTTTCTTGTAGGCCCCTTCAGGTACTGGAAGGTTGCTATAAGATCTCCTCGGAGCCTTCTCTTCTCCAGGCTGAACAAGCCAAGCTCTCTCAGCCTGTCCTCATATGGGAGGTGCTCCAGCCCTCTGATCATGTTTGTAGCCCTCCTGTGGACCCGTTCCAACAGCTCCATGTCCTTCTTATGTTGAGGATTCCAGAACTGGACACAATACTGCAGATGAGGTCTCACAAGAGAGGAACAGAGGGGCAGAATCACCTCCCTCGACCTGCTGGCCATGCTTCTTTTGATGCAGCCCAGAATACAGTTGCCCTCTGGGCTGCGAGCGCACATTGCCAGCTCATGTCAAGCGTCTCATTGACCAGCACCCCAAGTCCTTCTTTGGAGGGTAGCTCTCAAGTACATGGTGTACCGAAATCGGGGATTGCCCTGACCCGAGCGTAGGACTTTGCACTTAGCGTTGTTGAACCTCACGAGGTTCTCACAGCCCCACTTCTCCAGCCTGTCTCTGTCCCTCTGGGTGACCTCCCCTCCTGCTGGGAACCCCTCCTCCTGCTGGGAACCCCCCTCCTTTCGGTGTGGCCTGAAGGGCGCGTCACCGGCTCTGCTCTCAGAGGGAGCTCTCCGAGGTGCTGAAGCCGCCGGCTCCCCGGGCCGCTGCTGGGCGCTCCGCGGCGCAGGGCGCACTGTGAGACGTTTCAGTCTGCAGAAATGGCTCTCGGCAAGGGAGGAAACCTCATTTTGCAGAGCACGAGTCAAACGTGTTTCCTGACTAGCAGAGAGGCAGAAAGCAATGTGCCTCTTGTCCCAGTCAGCCAAAACACTGCAAACAAGGATTGTCGTGATTTCTGTTTCCTAAGGTACAGAAAATGCCTCTCTGTTCTATTAAACTGTATTTCAGTGCTTTTAATTTATTTTCACTTGTTCTCTGTCGTTCGTGACATTTTAATTTTTCTGATATCTAATTCTTTAAATAATGTGTAAGGCACAGATATGCCATACACTTAACTCTATTTGTAATCAAATGATGGCCTTACCACAACAGCTTGTTCAAAACATGTTTTGGAACATTTACACATTTGCTGCAGAGTATGGTTTCATCATAGCAAGTGTGTCAGTTCTCTCAAGCTTCTTTTCAGCCTTTCTGAACACATCTGATCCAGACCAACTTTTCCTCTTGCGCATTTTTTTACAGCAGTACAGAGTGAGTGCCAACACATCAGTGCAGCAGTATTACACACATGTCTTGGAGTCCCTTTGCACCCATCTCACTGATAATAAAGCCAGAGAACACTGGGCCCACATTAGCTGGCAACCTAGCTGTGGGACAAGGAAGCAAGTGAAAATAATGAAAATACAACTGGCACACTTCGAGAAGTATTTACAGTTTGGAAATGAACATAATGTTAAAACATTTCTTCATTATTTCCTCATTATTATTGCTCTTTATTTAAGAAAACATTTTTTCTTCATTGCTAATTATTAACTTGGCTCAATACAAGCTAAGGCAATGTCTAAACTAAGGTCTATTGTACTGTAAGCCCTTTCTGTGCAAAGCATTTGTCCGTTTTATTCTATGCAGTTTTCCATCATTTCCCAGCCTGATGAATTCCTTCTGTGGGCACTGTTATCATGGAATAAAAATTATTTGTTGTGATTCAGCTTACTGTACTTTGAATGCATGTTTAAAATCATACAAACTTGGAGTTATTCTGGTAAAGTAATAAGACTGATGTTTGTTTTGCTGAATTAACCTGCAGGTATGAAGAAGTCCAAACAGTTCTTGTAATAAGTTCTAAGTCTTGAGTATTATAGAAAATATAACATTGTTTTTCTTTATTTGGTTTCGATGGTTTTGTTAGTGTTTAATATAGAAAGGCATTTTTCAATTTTTAAGTATTTTCCAGCAAAACACAGATCATATCCTGCTACAAAATGAGTACCAACTGCAGTTCCCAACATATCAGTGTGGTTACTCTGCTCACTATAATTTTATTGACATGTGTCATTATTCAAAAGTCATCTGGAAAACCTTGATGTGCCTGGTACTGATTATTTTCCACTGGATGGAAAAATTCCACTGGAAATAAAAGGAAATAACTGTATAGCACTGAATGAGCTTTGAATGAGACCTGAAAAAGCAAGATGCCTACATTTCCAAATCTTTGATCTTTTTTTCCAGCACTGCACTGAGAGATACTGGTTTTCCCTCCCCCTACTCTGCGTCCTCTCTCCCGTGCACCCATTACATGTGCAATTCATTGTAATTCTTTTCTACATTCAGGTTAAACTTGTGGGCTATGGTTAACCGCAAGCGCAGTGTATTGTGGAGGAACACTGCTTCTGCACCAGAAAGCATAGGAGTCTACTGGATCATTTAAGAGGTTACAGGCAGGCTGCGCGTACATTAATACATGTTCATGTGTTAATGGTCACATCCCATATCAGTCTACAGTGATATAGCATCTCTGCAAAGAAGATCCATAAACAATTTGTGATATTTTCTGAAGTTGAGGTATGTCAAGTACACTTCTTGGATCTGGTAGTAGTTTCCTCTACAAATCTAGAAATACCACACACTGACTATTCAATCTTTTCATAAAATGTCATGATGAGTTAGAGACACTTTCCATGTATCTCAGCATATAATTGCATCATGCTAATTTTGATCGTTTGCATGCAAACAGGGGCAAAACACCACAGCATAAAGATTTGGTTTAAGGCCAAGACAGCGTGGTTGTTTTTTTTTTTAAGACAGGAGAGTTAGACAAGCAGAACTTGCAGTGATTACTCTACTCCCGTAGCCCAGTAACACCATTTCTAGTAGGAAGCCACAGGCTTTGTACTGATTTTGCAAGCCTTCATTACTGAGACTTGTTCTGTCTGAGATTTCTCAACCTGTCTGTGGCTTTCTTCATAATTTCTTTAGCTTTAACAGCAATATCTCTAATGAGTAGGTGGCTATGTCTGACTGATTACTTTTGCTTAACTTTGTATGGTACAATCCTAGCTTTTATATGGATAGTACAAGGAATTATACTGTGTGGAATGAGATATTTATAACTAACATAATGATGTAGTGTAGAGGAATACAGGTCTGGTCTGACAGCATAGTTCCCTGAAAGTGGCGACACAGGACACTGCAGAGGAGTGATTAAAAAGGGAGAGCAGCCATGGCACTGGAGAACTCAGAGCTCTGCAATAGTCAGCTAAAGAAGTGCAGACCTGGGTGGTGGGAAAAGCTGGTCTAAGGATAAGAAAAAGAACAAAGAATGAGTATGTAACATACATCAATGGCATCACACAGAGTAAAACAGAATATCATGTCCAGACAAATGAAGAAAGAGCAAGGTGTAAAGCTATAAGACATATAAAAATAGCCCCAGTCGCAACCCCAGTCTTAACATGAGGAAGAAGAAACCCCACCATATAATGCTTTCCTCAGCAAAGAACTTGTTGGGAAGACACCAATGACCAGCTGCAGGTCTGACACCCACCAGTAAGGCCAGCACTGTCAGTCTTTGGCCCCAGAGAGGCAGCTGAAGGAAGAGCACGACACTAAAAAAAGGACAGATAGGAAAGAGTGGGTCTACAAAAAAAGAATGGTGTTAATATTTTTGATTTTTTTTTGTAGTAGCATATATTTTGTTTCTTTCTTTTGCTATAATAATTAATTCCCACCTAATAGTTCCTTGATTAGACTGTAAAGTTTTCTGCTATACTAATAATAAAATTCTGAGTAAGGTGTTTAGTTTTTTTCATAACCAGATTCTGTGAGTAGCATCACTAAGAGGAGCAAAGGATGCATCTTTTGGAAAACTGGGTTTAACAGTCTCTCTAAGGTCCCAGATGGTATCTGGCACAGTTAGAAATAGAATAAAGATATCCGGTCTCCCAGCCTGGCACATTAGCCACAGGGCCATTCTTCCTGCCTTGGCTTTATTTATTACATTGAAATAATTTTTATGCATATTGAGCTCTTTGAAAGTACATTGCTATAAATACTAGAAAAGTGAGCACATTGTAATTTGAAAAATACTGACTCCTGTTTTTTGGTACATCATTCAAACCATGGAGCCATTATGACAGACCCCAGGGAATCCTACTGCCATGACTCACGGTTTGATAATCTACAATTTAGCATACATCAGCTCTATAACAAAGGCACTCCATAACAAAAGATGAGTGAAGATGAGTGCTGCACATCTCAGCAATGTGTTTATTTTCCCAAGACTCCTGGATAACCTGCTACTTGCACCTAGTTCCTAATGACCTCAGCAAGTTTGCAGACAACACTAAGCTGTGGATCTGCTGGAGGGTAGGGAGGTTCTGCAAAGGGATCTGGACAGGCCGGACTGCTGGGCAGAGACCAATGGCATGAGGTTTAACAAGGCCAAATGCCGGGTCCTGCACTTGGGGCAAAACCCTATGCAGTGCTACAGACTAGGAAAAGACTGGCTGGAAAGCTGCCAGGAGGAGAAGGACCTGGGGGTGTTGGTTGACAGCAACTGAACATGAGCCAGCAGTGTGCCCAGGTGGCCAAGAAGGCCAATGGCATCTTGGCTTGGATCAGAAACGGTGTGACCAGCAGGTCCAGGGAGGTTATTCTCCCTCTGTACTCGGCACAGTACAGAGACCGCTCCTCGAATACTGTGTTCAGTTCTGGGCCCCTCACCACAAGAAGGATGTTGAGGCTCTGGAGCGTGTCCAGAGAAGAGCAACAAAGCTGGTGAAGGGGCTGGAGAACAAGTCTTACGAGGAAAGACTGAGAGAGCTGGGGTTGTTTAGCGTGGAGAAAAGGAGGTTGAGGGGATACCTTGTTGCTCTCTACAACTACCCGAAAGGAGGTTGTGGAGAGGAGGGCGCTGGCCTCTTCTCCCAAGTGACAGGGGACAGGACAAGAGGGAATGGCCTCAGGCTCCGCCAGGGGAAGTTCAGGCTTGATATAAAGAAAAAATTCTTCACTGAAAGGGTCATTAGGCACTGGAACAGTCTGCCCAGGGAGGTGGTTGACTCGTCTTCCCTGGAGGTGTTTAAGGTGCGGGTGGACGAGGTGCTGAGGGGCATGGTTTAGAGATTGGTGGGAATGGTTGGACTTGATGATCCGGTGGCTCTCTTCCAACCTGGTGATTCTATGAATTTGAGCATTCAGAAACACAACCAACTACCATTCATCTGCACTCTTAGGTTTCCTGCCAGCCCTACTCTTAAGTGTTCTGAGCAGGACTCAAGTTCTTCCTCAGTTACTGAGATCATTCTGCATACTTGGTTTCCTTAGAAGACACTTTTTCAGTCTGCTTCCTCCCCTTGGCTTCCCGTTAGACTGCAGACTGGAGGCAGACGTTGCAGGCAGGTCCTCTCATGCTTACAGTCTATACGATGGCAAAGATTTTTTTTTTCTCTTTTTTTCCATGCTATTAAGCATCACTGAAATTCCTGGTTGCCAATGCTCAGGGACCTGCCTTCCACAGGGATATGTCTCAAGCTTGTTGAGGTAAGTGTGGGTTTGGCAATTAAACCTCTTCAGGGAGCTTGAGTAAAGTTTACATGGCTGAGTAGCCCTGTGTAGATGCAACCCAGATGGCACGTTAGCTGGAGTGCTCTTTGAGAACACTGGTGGTGCAGAGGTGAAAGCAAGGGCAGCGCATGAGAAGAAATTAGTTCATTTAGCTGCTGCTTGGGCTTGTAGGCTGACAGGGCTGACAGCTGACAGTTGAAAATACTTGTAGAATACTGTAAACACAGTTCACCTGAGGGTTAATTTCTGAAGAAAAAATAAACATGAAACTCGGAGCTGCCATTCTTTCTTTGTCCTGTTTTGGAACACTTTCCTTGACTTTGATCTGACAGCTTGAACCCCAAGCAAACTTCAGTTTAACTTGTCTGCTAACTAACAACATAAGTGAACGGATTTTTCTGTTCTCCAAGCAATTCCTACTGGTGCAAAAACACTAACCACAATGGGAAATAATTTGTGGAGAGGCAAAAGAGTAACCTGATGGAGAAAATCATGTTTATGAAAATAACCAGCTTCACATCATGGGCTTAAAATGGGAAAGGCATCAAGGGATGCCAGCATTCAGCATTGCCTTTACTGGATTAATTCATTTGCAAAAGTTCTTGGGCCAGCCTTCTCTCAGAGCAATAAAACCCACAAGAGTAAAAGCTTGTGTCTGCAAGCAGTCCTGTCCCAAATCAAACATCTCCAAGTGGACTATGATGCACCCTGTGAGATTAGTGTGAAATGTTGCACTTCTACACAGCTTTGCATTTACAAAGTACAAAATGACCCAGCAACAAAATTTCTGTTAGCAACTTATTATGAAGTTGTAGGTGAAAGGTAACAGTTTTCATATTATAAGTGAGGAGACCAAAGTACTGCAAGATTCAGAGGCTTAGCACCATTTACAAACCTTGGAATAACACTCAAACTACCATCTTGAATGCTAGCCAACGGGGCAGTACAGTGCTTTACCTACAGACTTATGGGCATTTTTCACAGACCTTCAAGGTACTGGGGAGCATTTCTTATACATGAGGGCTTCCTAAAACTCAGTGCATGCTCATCCCAGGGAAGCTTCTGCCCCATTTAAAACCACCCCAGAGAAGGCAACTCCTTTATGACATGTCAACCACTACTAGCTATGCCTGATGACTGAGACCTGGATCTATAAAGACCAGGGGGCTTCTTTTGAGTTTATTTTATATGCTTTAATTTAATTCCTTCTAAAAATCATAGAATGGTATGGATTGGAAGGGACCCTGAAGACCACCTAGTTCCAACCTTGCTGCAGTGGCAGGGACACCTTCCACCATATCAGGTTGCTCATAGCCTCATCCTTGTTTGCTGGTCCTAAGAAGGTTGCAAATGTTTTGCATAGGAAGGTGATGTGCTGTAAGAGTTGATATATTGATTAATCTCTCCTCCAGTCCTTTTTTTATCCTTGATTTATCAGATATTTTGAGAAGCAACAACGTCTTTTGTGGTGAGGCTGGCAGCGTGCCACAGTGATGAGATATGCCCTTGCAACTGGAACAAAGAAAGCCAGTTAAGGATCCTGATCCCAGCAGGGGCTTTGTTGGAATGCTTTATGCACCTAAATCATAGAATTGTTTAGGTTGGATGGGACCTTAAAGATCATCTAGTTCCAACACCCCTGCCATGGGCAGGGACACCTCCCACTAGATCAGGCTGCCCAAGGCCTCATCCAACCTGGGCCTGAACACCTCCAGGGATGGGGCAGCCACAGCTTCCCTGGGCAACCTGTGCCAGGGCCTCACCACTCTCATAGTGAAGAAATTGCTCCTTATGACTAGTCTAAATCTGCCCCTCTCCAGTTTATACCCATTGCCCCTAGTCCTATCATTACAAGCCTTTGTGAACTGTCCCTCCCCAGCTTTCCTGTAGCCCCTTCAGGTACTGGAAGGTCGCTATAAGGTCTCCTCGGAGCCTTCTCTTCTCCAGGCTCAACAAGCTCAACTCTCTCAGCCTGTCCTCGCACAGGAGGTTCTCCAGCCCTCGGATCATCCTCGCAGCCCTCCCGCGGACCCGTAAATACTATTTTCACCTCTATGCACCTCCGGGCCCCGGCTCGGTGGTGCCTTATGTAAGGCTCCGCGCCGTCCGGGGAGCCGGGGGCGGTGTGACCGGCGGGCAGCGCCTCGCTGAGGCGGCCGCGGGGCGGGCGGCAGCGGGGCCCGGGCCGAGGGCAGCGGGGCGGGAGGCCGCGGGGCCCGGGCCGAGCCCGCGGAAGGCGCAGCCTCGCCTCGCCGCGTACCCCCCGCCCCGCCGCAGCCCGCCGGCCGCAGCCCGGCATGTCCCGCAGGCCCGGCCCGGGCGCCGCGCGGAGGATGCCCCTGCAGCGGAAATCCTCCAGGATCCACTCCGCGGCCGGTGAGGAGCAGCGCGAGGCGGCGGGCGGGGAGGGAGCGCCGGGAGAAGGGAGACAACGCCGAGTCGGCCCGGCCGCGCCCGCGCCCTTTTCCTCCTCCTCCTCCTCCTCCTCCTCCTCTTCCTCTTCCTCAGCCGCCGTGTTTGAGCCCCGCGGGCATCGGGCACCTGCCCCCCGCGGGCATCGGGCACCTGCCCCCCCCCCCCGGCACTGCACCCACCGGGCACCCCAGAGAGACCCCGGCACCCACCCCAGAGACCCCGGCACTGCACCCACCCCAGAGAGATCCCGACAATGCACCCACCCCAGAGAGACCCCGACACTGCACCCACCCCAGAGAGACCCCGACACTGCGCCCACCCCAGAGAGACCCCGACACTGCACCCACCCCAGAGAGCCCTTGGCACTCACCCCATAAAGCCCTCAGCACCCGCTCCGTAAAGCTCTTAGACCCACCCCATAGCGCCCCTGGTACTACACCCACCCCACAGAGCCCTCCGCACCCACCCCAGAGAGCCCTTAGACCCAGGGCTCTATGAGCAGGGATGACCACTCTATAAAGCCCTTGGACCCACCCCACAGAGCCCTCGAAACCACCCCGTAGAGCCCTTGGCACCCAGCCCATAGAGCCCCTGGCACTGCACCCACTGGGCACCCACCCCACAGGGCTCCCAGCACCCACACCCACCAGTCCCCCAGCCAATGGGGCCTCCGGCACCTTCACCCACATACACACCCTCTGGGCACCCGCCCCACAGGGCTCGCAGCACCTACCCCATTGGGTGCCCAGCCACAGGGCTCCTGGCACCCACACCTACCAGGCATCCAGCCACAGGGCCCTGCACACCGTAGGCACTGCTGCCCCTTTTCCTGAGCTGCTGGGGCTGGCAGGTCATGGGCAACCTCCAGCGCTCAGCATAGGTGCTGCCTTCCTACCACTGAGCGGGCAAGGTGTTGTCCTCCATTCTTCCTATGGATTCTAATAGTTTTGGACAGGAAAATTCTTTGGTGTGTAGCTGGTCATAGGGTCATCATGCTGGAGGAGGGGAGGCAGAGGTGCCCTGCATGCCACAGGCAAGGTCAGGGGCCTCCAGCCTGTGGTTAGGAGTGGGGAGAGCGCTCACTGCTGTAAGCTTGCAGAGAGGCAAATTTTATGGTTTCTCAAGTGGTTCATTTAGGAAAATGCTTTCCAACACATTCATAAGAAAACAGACAAAACTGGAATAATTTGAAGGTGCAGTTCTGATTCCAAAGGACTTCTGTGGGACCAAGGTGCATTCGGAATTTACTCATGATATCCGTTTTACTTAACGATAGCTGAAGCCTCAGTGACATTGTCAGTGACTTACAAACAGGTCCAGGAAAAGGCTGAAATACCAGTTCCTGTGCAAAAAATATTTAAGTGCTTAGTACCATCTCTGCAGTGAGTAAGGGTGCAGTATGCTGCTTCTTCAGCACTTTTAATTTGAATAAGGAATATGCTTTTGAAGCTTATTTCCTCATAGCTTCACTTTGGGTTAAATCTCAGAGCACCTTGGACAGCATCTTCTGGATTGCTTTGAATGGTGCTGAACTGAAAGATGCCCTTGTGGCTGTGCACCCCATGGAAACAGACTGGAGCTAGCTTGAAGGAGAAGCCACCCTCCCTTTGGTTACTCTGCACAACCTGGTCACTCTACTAATTTTCCCCTGTTTGGCCTCAGTGCTTGCTAATAAGGTCAGAACCTGAGGGACCTCTACAGAGCTGCTGAAGTAAGCAGGATGCTAAGCAGAGAGGTGTGTAATGCTAGCTCATTGGTAAGGTTTCAGAGTAGGATTTAGCACATTACCAGCTTTACTTATCCTCAGTGTAAGCCATTCAGATGAAACAGTTGCAATTAAGCAGATTCCACTCGCCAGTGCTTGGGGCTGTGTCCACTTCAGCAGTCCGTTCTGAAATCCCGTCCCAGAGCTGCAGTTCAGCTGTTCGCGACTTGATGTTTGGAATCCAAACCTAGGTGCCCTTACCCATAATCATCCCTTTGGATGCTGAATTCTTGCACTTGAAGAATGTTTTGCTTGAACATAGGATACAGAGGAGCCTAAGCTTCAGGTTTCATAAATCATACTTGTTGATCTAGGTGGTTAGGTTACCTCTCAGTCATACTCTGGGTGCCTGATCTTCTACCTTGGATTTATCTATACACAGATTTAGATTTTTGTGTGTTCCCTGTATTCCACATAAACAAAATCCAAGTGAGATGGTACTTTGAAGAAAGACAGGGCTTGCTGGTTAGTGTTACTATCACTGCTTCTCAGTTGCTGAACAGTGTATTTCCTATTTAATATTTTTCTGAAGGATGACAGAATAATGTCTAGAATAGGTACATATGATGCCCATTAAAACTGACATAATATAGGTTTGTGTAACTTAATACATAGACTCATTAAATAATATGGTTGTAGTTGACAAGAGTAGCTCAGTATTTAGGGGCTGCCACCCAGAAGGTCCTGCCTTCCCCCTTCCTGCATATTCTCGTTGCTTTGCTTATCTCAACATTAGCAGTCAGATGGTTACATGGTCACCTGGATCAGTGCTGATGTAGCTTGCTACGAGCCTATATGATCTCAAATGGCAGCAGGGAAAACACAAAGAAAAGCAGGAATGCTCTGATTTTCACAGCATGCTGCGTCTGGGTGTGCAGACCTGCTGCCTGTGTGGACCTAACAGGTTCTTGCAAGGGGCTCTGGGAATCCAGCTGCATATGTACACGTTTGGAGACTGAGCCACCGTCAGCTGAAAATCAGTTCAGATGTGATTATGTGATGGCATTGCAAAATCTGAAGACCTTTCGTGAGCTGAATGGAGTTTAGGGGCGAGTGGTCACCCTTTTGTCATATTTAGTTAGGGTCAGGTAACCCTGTCTTCATCCACTGTGGTTTTCTTGGCATCAATGTATCATCCTCATATTCATTCTACCTTCTTTCCTTTTTAGAAGAGATGTTTCTTGCTTTAAATTCTTGTAGTTTGTTTACTAGTCCTGTTTATTTTTGAGGGAGTTTTGGTAATCTTAAAGTTTTAGCTTTTAGTTTAGGTTGTAGAGATTTATTTTCATGCGGTGTAAAGTATTTCAGTAGCTTGTAGATGTTATTCTTTAGTCAAGAACACTACCTCTGTGATGGTCTAACCATGTCTTTTCATGTCAGATACAACTGTGACTTCCTATCCTGCATTTTGTAGTTTGGCTTCCACATGTGCTAGTACAGTATAAAATGTGATGAGTATATCTGATAGAGTTTTAAACCCACTTAGCACTGGTACAAAGGACTTC
This sequence comes from Phaenicophaeus curvirostris, assembly GCF_032191515.1. NCBI lineage: Eukaryota > Metazoa > Chordata > Aves > Cuculiformes > Cuculidae > Phaenicophaeus > Phaenicophaeus curvirostris. Next base: position 187,946,384 of record NC_091392.1, read on the forward strand.
ACAGAAAAGCAGATAATGTGAAAAGGAGAATTTAGGGGTAATGAGTCACCTCCTGCTACTCAAATGATCAGTCCTTTTTTTATGCATTTGCTCATTAATTGATTTTTTTTTTTGCTTTGTACAACTAAATCTTTTTTCTGCTGTAATGTTGTACCTGTGAGCTAAATTGATTAGATTTAAATTATTCTCAAAGTCTTCTCCAGCTCTTTACTGTTGGAACCACAGACATCAAAGACTAACCTGTTCTCCTTCCTGTCTCCTTAAAGTCACTAAAAATATGCAGCTGTCAATAACACATCAGATGATTGCACAATAGCATTTTTATTTTTAGGGCAAGAAACTTTTAATTCCAACTTTGGAATGGATTAAAGGTACAAATAATCTTGATGTCATTTACTGTGGCCTTTTTCAACTGCTCAGTGGTGCACATCAGCAAGAAGAAATATTTTTAGTATAAAAGTAGTGACAGAATCTTCTCCCAGCACACAAGGAGCTGAAATTTAATTTCCTTACTACTTTTATATATTTTCCATCTACATTTCCCCTGAAACATCTGCTTATATTTTATGCTATGTATTTGGCCTTAAGAACAGTGACTGTCTCTTAGAGTCTCACTGCCTTCTGGTTATCTAGGGTCCATCTTTTTACCTTTTGCCTGAGGAATGTCTTGGCAAGAACCTCTTCGGGCCAGATCCTGGTTTTGCGCTGTGTTTGTACGTTACTATGACTGCAACTGCTGGGAAGTGTCATACAGAGCAGTTATAGGTGCATACAGACACTTGCATCTTGCTCAAAGCTTTACTTTGTAGTCATTTGCAGGTTAGGCAGAATTCCTATAGATATATGTAAAACTCACAGTCGGTGACATATTTAGAGTCAGCTTTGCACTATTTACATACCGCTGCTGCTCCAAAGAAGGTGTCTTTTGGGGTTGCGCAGGTCTGGTTCAGACAGCATAAGAAGCAGAGCGAAGGCTGAAGCTTTCACCATGAAGTTCATTCAAGTCACCTGTACTCATGGGCTGACTACATCATGTTTTGCAGGCATATCAACAGTTCTGAATGCGTTTTTAAGCAAACAAACTCTTTGAAAGGGGTCAGCACAGTGCTGAGCTAACAGATTCCTAAAATATTTAACATTTAAATGTTTAACTAATAGGGAAAGCCCTATTCTGCTGTGAGAAACATACCTGGTGGGTGTAGTGACAATGGGCGCTAAGTGGAGGGGTGTGCTTCCTCAGCAAACACATTTAATCCCATTCACGTTACCAGGAGTTATAGAAATGTATATCAAGACAACTGCAACCACAGTGTCGACACATAGAAATTCTAGCCCATTAGGAGAATCCAGGTGAAGGCTGAAGAACACGTGTGTTTATGCATGCACTCAAACTGTGTGGTGGTAATTTCATCTAAGTGTTATGGAGCTCCCATTTCTTTTCATCCATGTTTAACTGGCTCATAGTGTAGTATAATGTGCAGCTTATTCAGTCACATCAAAGGCCCAATCTTATTTCCATAAACACCAGTGACAATTACGCCTTTTCAGCAAGACTTCATCACAATAAACCCCATGTTTTACGTTGCTGTGTTTTTATAGTAACACAAAGCTGAGTCTTCTCAAGCAATGTGAGATCTTGCTCAACTGTGAACTGAGGTGGTGACAGTGACAGGGCTAACTGGAGGCCAACCTGAACTTCTAGTGTCTCGGGTAACTCACTTAAAGCTTGTCTGTCTGTGACAGTTTGTGTTAGGGTGGGAGGAAATTTAAAATACATCTGCTTATGACACTGAATTATAAAAAGATGCTGAATGCACAGTTGCTGTGGAATAACTTCATTTGTAAACAAGGTCTTAAATCATGTGGCAGAGGATATACTTTTTTTGCCTTACTGTGGCAGGGGAGGTGAGATCATGAATAAATCCGTTAGAGATCAAACCACTCATATGATGGGAAACACAGTTATTTAGGAGTTAGTTGAAGAGATTTAACTGTTAGGTTTTTAGGTTAAATATGCAAAATATTTAATAGAAATTTCTACTTCGTATATGAACTCTTACATTATTTGACTATATTCCTAACTCCATTGAAAACAGACACATGTATTGTCTATTTATAGGAATGATTTTATTTCTTCTCTGTACCACTCTCTCTCTGCAGGACTTCTGTTTCAGATTTTAGTTCCCTAGTGGTATCTGCTTTCAGTGTATTTTCTTGTGTTGAGTGAGTCAGTATCTTTCTCATTTTCTGGGTATATCTAAAAGTAGCGCCTTGCTAGTGTGATTTGGCAGTAATGCTGTTGTAATACCATGCAAGGATTAAAACATCTGACAGTAAAATGGTTGCAAGGAGACCTGGTTGTCTGCTTGGAGTCCAAGAATATCTCCAAGACAATGAAACTGTACTTATTACAGAATCACAGAACCACAGAATCACAGAATAACCAGGTTGGAAGAGACCCACCGGATCATCGAGTCCAACCGTTCCCATCAAACACTAAACCATATCCCTCAGCACCTCATCCACCCGTGCCTTAAACACCTCCAGGGAAGGTGACTCAACCACCTCCCTGGGCAGCCTGTTCCAGTGCCCAATGACCCTCTCCATGAAGTACTGCGTTTTCTTTGCCACAAGGTTTGAATACAGTCTTGATCTTTGCCAACTCTATATAGAGTTTTTAAGTGGAAGTGTGTGGCTTCAGAAATTATTCCAATTTAAAGCATTCCTTTTATATATTTATATATATATATAATTAACTCCTCCCCCCAAAAGTTCCAAGCTGACAGTTCCCATTGACTCTATCTCCAATTAGTTACCAATCCAAAAGGTGTTTTTATTGTAGTGAAAACTTGCTGTGGGCCCTATGAACAACCACATCATCCATTTCTGCTCTTCTGGAAATTTATCTGATACTGTGAGGACTTGCTACATGGTGGAACTCCAAGCTGGTTCATGTCCCTTTGACCATTCTTCTTTGAGCTGTCAAGTGTGCTCTCTAAATAATCTTTGAGTCTGCAAGGACTGTTATTACTTCTTGTGAAGTAATATTCTAACTGCCTGTGTTAGCTTTGTTATGATAACAGATTACTGCTTCATATTTGTTTTCCCGTACTGTGTTTCACTGTGGCACATTTTAATTAGTTTGTAGTAGCACAAATATCAGAATATCTGTTCCAGGAAGTATCTGTAGAGCCTGTTTGCTGACAGGTTCTTGTAAGGGATAGTTAATCACAAAATCTTTCTTGTATGTATAGCTGGTAGAACAGAGCAATATATCAGACTTTGAAAAGATAGTTGAACATCTCTGCAACAACAGGTTTCTGTTTCTGGAATAGCCATTATGTGTGGCTTGCCTTTTTATCAATGTAAATATTTTTCTTTCAGTCTCCTATCTTTTCTAGGTAAGCCTTTTGGAGCACTTGCCTGTACATAAGATGTCACATCTGGGAGCTTTAGATAATCAGTCCTCAGCTGGTATACTCAAAGGAGAACTTGTGAAAGATAGTTTACACGGTTGAAGACTGGGAAGGAAAAGTGAAATTGTATAACGTTGCCAAGTTTTATCTCTCACGCCAAGGCATGATAAGACAAAACTGACAAGATGCAGGTTTTAATGAGTGATTCAATCAAACTACCTATTTGCACTCCTCAGAGACGGAACAGTATCCATAGAATTAGAATGTCACATACTTGTATATGATATTCAGAGGAGGTTTTCCAGACAGCTGAAGGCATTTCTTGACAATGTAGTTATCCTTGGATTGAGCACTAACACCAATTTAAATCAGAACATGCAGTATCAATAAATTAGTCTCATGTTGTGATAAAGAATCACAAGACACTGTGGAGTTTTAAAAACATTTCTGCTGCTTTCCACCCTCACATGGGATATTTTTTAAATTTGTAGTTCTAGTTTACAACTTGGAAATTGTTGCATTGGGGCATCACTGCAAAGTGCAAACAAACGAGAACTCGTTTTCCACTTTACTAAAATGGAAGAGCCATGATTGGGTCAGACTTGTAAGTCATAGTAGATCCAACAAATTATGTCAGTTTGTTTTAGCCAAGGGTTTAGTCTGATGAACCTGCCTTCTTTTAGAATGTTTCAAATCAGGATTAACATAACTGAAATTGGTGTATAGGTTCTGTAAGGGAGAGGAGGCAGGCTTGCATCTTGATTAATACTGTCTGAAAGGTCTTGATTTTAAATTCCTAATCTCTCGAATGCAGATGACCAAACCCATTTATTTTATTTCATTAACTAGGCAGGTAGCCATAAAGAGTTGAAAGCAAAAGTGTTTATCTCCTTGCAGTAACACCACCCTGACTCATTTGCTGCTTTGAATAGAAGGAGGGCTGGGGTGTTATCTCCTGCTGACCCAGCATCGTTCTGCCTGTTCATACAAAGCACAGCGAAGGCAATCTAACATCCCATGCCTGTGAGATGTAGAAACATTCAACCCGGTGCTTATAAAAAAGATGTATGAAACAAATACCCCAGGCTTTTGTGTGCCTTTAATTACTCTAACCAAACGTCACCTGAACAGATGCAGTTTTCTTGTGAATAGGAGAAAAAAAAGTCAACAGCAGCCATCATAACTCTGAAATCAATACAGAGGCTACATCTGCATTTGTCACATCAGTTACACAGATAGGAACCAGAAGTTAACCTGGAAGCTATAAACTGAAAGCCAGTTGTCATTTACTCAACATTTCTGCTTCATTGGAAAGGCTCAGCACAGTTCGTGCTTCAGTGGTTTCGTGGCTGCTGAACTGAAATACATTGACCTCAATCTTGCTGCTTTGTTTTGAAGAAGGACAGAAAGACAGGAGAATTAAGGTATGTGGGCACTCCCCAGACTGGAGAGAGAACTGGTCCTGCTTCACAGATAAACAGTCAAATCCTGTTCTCATAGTGTCACTAGTACAAGCCTGCACCTGAAAGCCATCCTTGTGCCATTTCTCTGCCTGGTCACAGAGGGGAAAAGAGCTTTCATAGAGCTTACCAGGCAGACAGGAAGAGACAGTGCTATTGTTCTCTCTCCCTGCCTCCAGTCAAACTCATGCTAATCTTGTGCTGCCTGAAGAGCACTCTTCACTCCTTAACTGAAATCCAGACCTTTACTGAAGTTTTCCCACAATCCTCAGTAAGTGTTAAGGTTCTTGCCCTCTGTTTTTGATGTAAATAATTTTATTTACAAATCTCAAATCTGCTTATCTGATATTTCAAAATATTTTAAACCCTACAAATCTTCATTAGGATAACAAAAGGGGGCCCTGTAGCTGGTATGTTGCTTGTGATTAAGCTCTTCACAACAGAGTACATAATTTCAGTTTGGCCAATACTTCGGTATTTATTTTGAGCTTCACAATATTTTGGTATTTCACCTACCAGCTATCAAACGCAAGCTTCTTTCAGCCTAGCTATCATCTCAACAGTTAAATTTCTGTACATACAGTGAAGAGCTTCATTTGAGCTTCAGATTAATTTTTCAGTCAGAAATGACTAATAATTATTTTGGAAAATAACAAAAAGTGCATAAAGACAGCATGAGAATTGCCAGAAAGAGCATGAGGGCAGAGGGGCAAGGAGGGAGTCAGTATCCCTAAGTGTCCTGGAACAGGAAGCCAAAGAGGACAAAATGAAGTCACTACAAGCAGCACAACCATGACTGTCCGAGGGTATAGTGTGAACTGATGAAAGAAAATGCATGTGTCCCTACAAACCATACGTAAGTAGAGAACCTGTTGCCTTTTGATTTTTTTAATGTGACTGTATGCAGAAAGAGGTATAAACTCTGAGAGTATCTCTCTGCCTGGACTAGATTTTCTGACATCCTGAATTCCAGTCAGTGTATTTTTCTCACTCTGGAATATGGACAGGCTTTGAATATATCTGGAGATCAAACCACAAGGCAATTTTTTACATTAACTACTCAGAAATTAGGATGGCACGTGTCTCCCAGTCTTCCCAATGCCAGTTTATCAAGAACTTCCTCCTATGAGTGATACTGCGTAGTGTCAACATAAAGCTGCCCAATAACACGGATGATGCTTTCCATAAATGAATGCTGGGGAGCCCTGCTGTTATGGGTCTCTGTTAGCTGGGGCTGTGCATGCAGCTTCTTCCATCCACAGCATCTTTCTGTTACCATTCCCTCTCTTTTCACAGAGTATCTTACAGGAGATGTGCAAAATCCCAGATCCTACAGTGGATGCAAGAAGGTCACTTTAGTTGCAGGATCTCCATTGAAAACAGCTAAAGAGGAAGTCTGTTTTGTCTCACAGCAGATGCGCTTGCCATTTAAATCACTTATCCATTTCCATCACTGAGTCTATACCATCTCCCTCAAGTGTGTTTATCCACACTGGTTCTGGTAGGAGTTCAAGTCTGGCATGGCATGGGAGAGACCAGTAAATCTTCCAAGCCTGAACTGCAGGAGATACCTCAACAATCTTAATATTTCACCATCAAGCAAGACTCTTCATCCAGGGCTCCAAAGAGGAAGATTCTGCAGTCTTCAATAGTGGATGGCTTTGCTTAAGTTTTGGCCTGCTAGCTGATCACCTAAACCATTTTCTTAGGGCTTTTTGCCAAAACCGTAAAGAGAGAAAAATGGGAATAAAATAGCTACATTAATAGGTCTGTTATGATTTTGTTGAGACAGTGCAATTCTATGCTAGTGCTGAATAGCAGGGAGTTTAAATAATTTAGTGTTCTTTTTGGTACTTTTTGGTTCAGTAGACAGCCAAGTTCCCAGGCTCTGCACGCTGGCTATTCCTGCTATGACTGCTGTTGTTTAAAGAAACCTTAAACTCTTTTATCAGGCTATCAGTGCTGTCCCTGAAGCAAGACTTAATCTTATACCTTCTTCCTACTGGTACCTTTTTTTATTTCAAATTGAAGTCCCTTGTAAGACACCCAGAATTTCACACAAGGACATCTTGCTGAACTTCTCTGTCATTCTGTTATAGGCTACAAATCAAATCAGGATATCATTTTTACCCACTGATGAGATGATAAAATTTATATTTCTGTGGCCCAGTTTGTGTCTAGACAGGGCAGATGGTACCATTGGAGTGTATACCATCATTAATTTGGGATTTAACAACTGTAAACAGTATTTTTTTTTTAAATCAGAATTAGTGCATGAACCAGTGTTCAGTTATAACATACTGGCACCCTAAGCAGAAGCCACAAAATTTACTGAGGTGGAAAAGGACAATGGTGATGTGGTATCTTCTGTCTTATTGGGGAGCTAGAGCTGTTTCACATAAGTTCCAAGTATCAGTGTCTCTGGACCAAGGGAACAACTTCAGTTACCTACTTCATAGGGTCAAAATGATTACAGGCAGCTATGTAGTATTTGTATGGTGTGGGGAAATAGAAGGTGGTATACAAAAGATTTTCTTTAGTCAGGTAAGTTTGCAGCCATTAGCATTACATTTTATATAGTTGTCATCTGGGTTTGGTGAGGTCGAGCTCATGATACCAAGTCCACGTGTATATTCTGGAAAAGACAAACAGAGAGACAAACATGACCTTTTATTTAATCCTCTGTTTCTTGTAAAGAAATAAATTTTCAAGGGCATTTTATAAGCTATATTTCTGTAATTCTTTGGCATTATTTCTTATTGTTTAAATAGCTGATTAACAGTGATTCTACTCATACATAAACAATTCAAATGAGAAAATTGATACATCAGTTTTTATAGACAAAAATTTGAGGAGCATAATTAACAACCGAAAGAAGGGGGAAGGGAATTTCTACATTAAGAAGATTGGCAGTGCTTCAACTAGAAGACTATGCAGAGACTGAGGCTATAGCCAAAAATAGAATTGGATTAACAGAAGAAAAGCAAGTAGCTAAAACTAAGGTCAAAGCAGAAATAGATGCTTTTGCGTTGTCTCATACAGCAAAGGACAGGAAAAGATATTTTAGGCATTTTCCTATTGTATACATCTGTTAAAAGGAAAATCAGTTCACTCGTAAGACTCAATAAGTCATTAATTAAGAAATCAAGAACTAAGATTTATAATGTGAGAAAAAAACACAGTAACCTTTTCTGGTTGTTAATACAAGTTTGAGCATGTATACTATTACAAATAAATTAAAAATAGGCTGTAAAAGACAGTTATAATAATAACTTTTGCCAGATCAAGGAACAGTAAAACTAAGTTGTCTGAAAATTTCAATCAAGTGGGGCAATATAGTGATCATTCAAGCTAAAGAGGTTGTGCCTTATCTACTCCCCAGAAGGTAGGTTTAACTAGATACAAATTATAACCAATACCAGTTCTTATATCTCTATTTACCCTAATGAGCCCCAGCCCCCTAATTTGTGAGTGGGAGAAGCTATTGCACGCAGCTGGGAAGACTTTAAAAGAGGAGAAAGGAAGTGAAAGGTTGTGTTGGTAGAGGTTTTGGTAGGATAAGTTGTAGTATATAGGAGCTTGTCCTTTCTTTTAGCTTTTGGTTTCAGTCAGGTGAGTTTATTTTAGGGTTTGAGGGGGAGGGAAGGTTACATTTATTAAGAAAAATGTATTTTTAATATTTTCATCTCCAGTGCTGTGAGACACATACTGCTTATCTTTATCTTTTCTTCATTTTCCTATGTGGAAAAGCTGAAAGCCTGTTTAATGATAGGAAAGCTTACACAGAAGTACAAGAAGGGTCTTGTAGTAAGTAAAGCCTGAATCTGCTTTTCCTGTGATTTTTTTTTTTTAATCTGTGATTACATTTTGCTAGGTAAAAGTATAGCTAAAACTTAAACCTAGAGAAGAACTTCATTGAACTTGATGATCTTGGATTTTTTTTCCAACTTTAATAATTCTACAATAGCAAACAATTAAGAATATGTCAGAAAAACTTCCTGTGGGTCATTCTATGTTCCTGTTGTTGTTATCATATATGGTTAAGCTATGTGATAGCAGTACTACAGTTGTGGCTTTCAACAGCTGTGTGGTGAGAGTTATGTTACAAATGAAAGTTATACTTAATGTGAGAGACTCCTTCAGATTTATTAGGGTACAAGTCTAATTAATGGTGAGGAATTAGTGTTTTAGTTTGATATTAAGGTAGTAACTGAACGGAAGGGGTTTCTCTCCCTTGAATAGCTTTCTCTTTCACAGCAAAGCAGAAGAGGCGTGGGGAAATAATGTAGCAGTAGTATTTCTGAAGACTTCTAAACATGGTGCAGTAAACTTATATTTACCAGTTGGGGACTTTACTCGTATATGAGCGTATATCTTTTGTAATAGTTTGTGAGGGAAGAGCAAGAAGGCTTTTAGGCTTGCAGAGAACTGCTGCATGGAATTTGTCCCTAGCAGTTATTTGAGAAAACTGTCTGCTTGTTTTCATCTCTTATTTAATAAAATGAAGCTTGTACTGGGGATGGGAATGACTATTTCCCTTTCCAAACCTGTCCCCTCCCTCATGAAGGAATGAGAGACTTGAGCAACCTGTACCTCATCCAGGAATGGATACAGTTCAGCACTGTATGAAGATTGTCTGAAACTCTGTCCTGAAGAGTTCAGAACCACTGTTCCCTGCACTGAACAGAAGGAAATGAAAGAGTGACTGAAGTCTAGCTGATAAGACTGTCTTAGAGCAAGTACTGATGTTTCATTCCTACCTAGATATCTGCACTGTCACTGGAAATGGTGTCAGCTTGGTGTTATTGTTTGTCTTTCAGCAGTGGCTGGGGCTTATTTTCCTCTCCTCCCTGGGGCTACTTTGCTCTGAAAAACTCCTCCATACTAGCATGTGAGTCATAAGCATAATTTCCTCTAAATCCACAGCAGCCTGTGCAATACTACATAATTAAATATTGAAAAGGTCTGTGATTCTTGTCTTTGCTCATTCTGGTAGCAGTTCCAATAAAACTTTGCCTATTGCAGGCAGGTTACTGGAGTGTCTCAAACATGACAAATGGATACAGTACGAATACTCTTAATTATCAGCAGTGATGGAATAGGTCAAGCTGAATCCTGATCTGGTAAAAAATGAACATTTTATGTTTTGGCAGTGACAAGCTTTGCATGCACCCTAGCGGGAGACTTGTATGGTTGTAGTCCAACCTGGTCCCCCCGGTATAACTTTCTAAATCAAATTCACTGTCAGAAGTCTGCAGCAGTTTGGGGTCTTCACAAAAATATCTGTAGAATTACCGTATCGTGTCTTTCAGAGATCAAGGCAGTGATACCCTTATCTCCCTATACAAGGGGAAAATAATTCTAGAAGTCATGCAGTACAGATGCGGCAGACAAGACAGCTGTTCTAACTAGCGTAAGAAGGCTTATTATTCTGAGATTCTTCTAGTAAAAACTTCGTTGTGGAAAACTTTTCCAGCTATACTTATTATAGGACTTCAGCATAATAGTAGTGAGTGGATAGATAACACATATTGCAACATCAAAATAACTTGTAATTATATTTTTCATATAATGTGCCTCAAAGGGAAAGGGAAGGATCCCTATAAGGTTCTAGCTTAATAAGTTTTCTTTGCATCCCTGATCTGATCTTCTGACTGAGGCTGTAAAGCAGAGATAAGACTGGCTGAAACTGCAAAACCTGTAAGCCTCTCTTGTCTGTCAGTAGTGTGCTTGTCATGTAGGGGATGGGCAGAGGTGTGCGATGGCAGCTTTTCTCTTTCCTTGGTTAAACTTAGAACTGCTGTTGAATTTTCTGTTTTGGAAGTCTGTTTATATATCCATTAAATTAAAAATAAACTTGTCCTATGCTCAAGATTAAGTACACAGTTGTGTTCTGAGCTTTGTGCAGATGTGTGCTTTTGTTAAGCTGCCTTAACCATTATTAGCTGTGCTCTGGTTTTGGTAGTCCTTGGTGATACAGATGATTTATAAGCAACATGAGAGGTTCAGCAATGGTTCATCTGGTGCTCAAAACTAAGAGTACAAGAACTACTCTTCTAGGTCCAAATATGAGAAACCTGAAATGCAAACACCTACTTCTCTACTTGCTTGCTGAACTCTTTTTTTCTTGGAGAGGTGATGGTTTCAATCTGGCCTCAAAGTCCTCTGGAAACTGCCAGGTGTTGGGAGTGGGGAGTGCTGTTAATTATCACATCAGCATAGATATTCCTGCTTTAAGGTACCTTAAAGGGAATAACGTATTTGGTAGTGGCAGAAAATTAATCTGAGGAAAGTACTACCTCTCTGCATGCCCTGTGTTGTGATGGTGATGTAGGATAGCAGAGTTGCTCTGCAATTCATCTGTTACTCATAGAGCTCTGAAATAGCCTGAAGTTTATTTCTTCTTCCTGCTGTTAATAGTCAACTCCACGTTGTCCACTCTACACTGTGGATGTTCTTGTTTCTCTTGCCAGAAGTGTGATGTATTTGCATGGGTTATGCACATGTGGGATTTAGTGCAGTCCTCTATATGCATGTAGAGTGTTCCTCCTGCTGTGTTGGGATTGCTGAACAGTCCTGGATCTGAATATGGAGGTTTAAAATATTCTCTCTGGTTAACAAGACAGTATTAATCTTATTCCTGCAGTATGTTGCACTTCAGTGTAGCTAGCAGGAATTACATTACATTAGTAAAATAAGTGCAAGTTAAATAAGGTGATGGTAGCTGCATTTTATTAGTTAGTACACAGTTACAAAGGTGCTGTTTTCTGTAAGGCATTTAGTTGCTGCATGCGATAGCTGGAAGTATATTGCAATTATTAACAATTAATTGGTTGCTGATTTCCTCTCCTAAATGGTTCCATTAACAGTCCCACTAAGAGTTGCAGTGAAGCTTTAATAAATACAGCGGGCCACATAACCCACATAAGCCTGTGTGGCTTAGCATGTGCCATGTTCTCTAGTGGTACCATGCAGTTAGGTTTTCCATCTGATTTACTATGTACTTAATCAATGACTTGATAAGGTTTTATTTAATAAACATTATTTCAGTGAGAAGAATAGACTCTAACTTAATTTTTATCATTATTCTTTTAATATCTACTTTCTTATGTGTTAAGCACGTGTGGAAGAAAGGGAAGAACAGCAGAGCAGTAAGGATAGAGTGGATTAATAATATGCTGTTATTAGTTTAATGATCAGTCCTTAAAACTTGTAGCGTGATGCTGGGGTACCCTGTTGTGTAGCATCAGAAATGCTGGGATGGAAGATTGTTGCTGACTGTTTAATCAGTACCATCAGTCAGTCCTTGAGGATCAAACAGTTCTTCCTAATTACTTCTGGATCAGTATTGGTAGTCTGTCTGGTCCCGTCCTCTCCTTACCCTGCTTGCAAAAGATTCAGAGGACGTGAGAAGCACTACAAGGAAACAGAGTTCAAGTGAGACATGCCTGGCTCTCTGGTTGAGCCCTTTTCAGTGACAGCAATTGGCAGTGGTGAGATGAGGACAGGGTGCACTTCAGCAACAGGATCTGTCAGAATTGCTCAGGTTTGGCATTAGGGTCACAGCCTGCTGTGTTTTTGGTTTGGCTGTAAAAATTCACCCCAATACAGTTATCACGCATGTCCGATCAGGACAAGATACACATTAGAGTTACTCTAGATCTCCCTTGCAGCAGCTGAAGCAGGCTTTCTCTGAGACTTGGTCAGAGCGATTATCTGCAGCTGACAGACCAGAGCTGTCCTCACCTTACAGCTTGTCTGCCTGAATTTTTAGATATACAGTGAAAATTGCTCAGAAAGGAGCTCCTATGGATTCACTCATCATTAGAACTTTTGGTAGGAGAAGAACCTCAGGGCTGCATTAAACCTGTCTTGAGAACCTGTAGAGAAAAGGCTGTGTGTGATCTCTTGGCTTATAAATACAGCACAGCATCCTTTATTTCTCAGTTAACTACTTTGGCCAAGGGCCATGTTAGGCAAGAACTGCTAAGTGATGCAGTCAGATTAGTGTACGTGTAGCCTTCAGTAAAGGCACTTCCGTGAAGTGTTTCAGTTGGTAAATGAATTCTCTTCTGGCCTGTTAAAAGGCAGTGGTCTCAGGCTTAGGCCAAGTGCTGCTGCCACAGGGTATGAAGAATGCATTACTTGGCTTTACCCAGTGACTTTAAGAAGATTTTATTAATTTTGTTTTTTTCCTTTACAGCAATCTAGAGTTCTTGCCTCTAGAAATAAATAAAAAAAAATAAAATGAACTAAGTCAACTGTGTAGTGTTGATAACACTGCGTTAATATAAGTGTAAATAAATGCAAGAAGCCGTAGTGGCTTCGGGCTACTTAAAACAACTTAGAATTATCTTAACATAGATCATATTTCACTTCTGGTGTTTTCTCAAGAGCATATTAAGAGTAAAAGGATGGAAGAAAAATGCATGTTCTTTTTATTGATGGTATTTAATTGTTTGCAAGTACTTCATCTTTATCTACATCAATATTTTGGCTTTCTAAAGTAGAAAACCAATTTAATATGGAAGCAACTGCATTGATAACATTGAGACAAAAGCACCGATAACTGGATTGCAATGATTATCTCTTAATAATTATTCTTTTTCTATCTTATGTTTTGCTGACCTGAGTTAGTAGTACTGCACAAGCTAGATGTCAGGACAATACTTCACAAGAATTTAAATTAGTTCACTGTAATTATTCACTATTATCTTCAAGGAGTAAATGTAATGGGCATTTCTCCTGTTTATTTAAACCCTGGGGTTTTGTGTACTGTTTGCTTTTTTTTTTTTGTTAACTGGAGGGCAGATTCAGTTGGTGTGAAGATGAGAGAGAAGTTGCTTGTCCTCCTAGTGAAGTCTAAGACCTATTAAGTTGCTGCTGCAAGTTTGTTTTACCCTCATGAATATTTGTAAATCAGTATTTGAAGAACTGTCTTCTGATAGTCCTGGATATTTTTATTAAAATTGCGGTCATAGATCATTTCAACTGACAAGGCTTTATTTCTGGTATAGATTGTTGGGATGGTTTTGCTGTACACATACAAAAGCAACTTTGGAGGTGCAGCTTGCACCTGTGTTTGTCCTATGATATGTTAGCAGCACTGCAGATGTAGATGTGTTCACAGAGAGTAGATGTGATCCTACATCTCCTAGATCTCAAGGCTGGAAGACTGCTGTGGAGCACTTGGAGAACAGAGGTTCACTCTGTTATAACTGTTAATTGCTGAGCAACCTGATCTAGTGGAAGGTGTCCCATGGCGGGGGGCTTGGAACTAGATCATCTTTAAGGTCCCTTCCAACCCAAACAATTTGATGCTTTTATGATTAATGGCTGCCACTGAATTTCTCCAGTTGCTAGTGGAGAAGTATGAGTAACTGTTACCCTCTTCAAGACTTTCTTTAAAGATAGGCTTGATGGTTCTTGCTTAACTTTGACTGTAGTTTCTTGATGAATAATTCTTTCTGAAAAAGAGAGCGCTTTGTAAATGTAAAGGCCACTTGCAATAGGTACAACCACCATAATTTAGGAAGAAGTGTACCTTTATGGAAAGCTTGTTCACTCTTTCTTTGTATGTCAGATGTCTTCGATGATGTCTTTTAAAAAAATACGTCTGCACTAGAGCATGTGTAGATGGGACAGCATTTAAAGCTGTACCATGACGTCTCTAGGGATGTGTACTTGCACAGTGAGTGGTAAGCAAGCAGCACAGATTTGGTGGTAGGTGGACAAGACAATTATTGTTGCGATCTTCAGTGTGTGCTTAATTTTATGGTGCACTTCTGTTCAACTGGTAATAATTATGAAAACTTGTACCTTCGCAAGTTGCTCTTTCTGATGAGTTGTGGGGGATTCAGGCCAAAGTACCATCTCTGCTGTGGGACTTGATGTGCTCCTTTGCTGTAAACCTTAAGACTGAAGCCTAAAGTCCAATATTTGAGATGAATAAATGTTTTGGTACCTTGCTGGATTCCTAGTCAGAGATGTCAACAACTCTGAGAACCAAGTTCTTGTAACAAGGACATTTCTCCCAGCTGCAGTCTTTTTTTTGTTTTCAATTTGAAACTTACTGGCTGAAGTGCGTCTACTGGAAGAGCAAAAGTTGTTCTCTGCAGACCCACTGACTTAACAGATGTATTTTGGTTTTGTGCTGCCTCAGTTTTCTTGGGGGCAGAATCCACAACAGTATTGGATTTGTCTTCTGGCGCTGTGTGTTCTAGGTATCTGGGTGAACGAACTGAACGTTGGTCTCTGGAATGAAAGGGCATCAGAGAGAAGGTACCTCGCCGTGACAAATTGTAGCTATTGCATAAAACTATGGTAACAATCTCTTCTTTGTTTATCATAGCTATCGCTTTTGGTTATCAGATTTGACTGCTTTGTGTCAATAGCAAAGAGCCTGAGGTAGCAGCTGAAGGGAAAGCCTTTTGCAGAACGATGACTGGAGTTGAAATGATGAAAAAGGATAGTGTAAGACTACAGCAAGAGTTAAGAACTGTGAGAAATGAGATGATCCCGGTGATGATTCCTGCTTCCAGCTGGAAGGGAAATTTGACATTTTGGGGTACAATCACAATCCTCTCTCTCACTGAGACAAAAGTGGTATTTAATAAGTGTGAGGTTTAAATGTGACTCCAATACTTTTACCTGGCTGTGGCCAGTAAAGAGAAGCTTCTGATACAAGAGTTGGCTTCTATTGCATTTGTTTAATTTAAACCCCTTTACTTTCAGAAGTTGCAGTACTGCTTTGAGACAACCTTGAATAAAAAATGAGTATGCAGCTTCTTCCTCCTGTAGGATACATCTAAAACAGTTATAGGAGAACAAAAAAGATGACTTCTAGTCAAATCTGCTCTAAGACAGATGTGAAACAAAAGCTGTTAGCAAGTGGGATCAAGTACCTTACTCAAGGCATTCTTCAAGGAGAAGGATGCCTTGCAGCAGGAGGTGGCTCAATCTGGCTTTTGTTTAAGGGTCCTGTTTTGCACTGGACAACACACTTGCAGTTTTATTTGTCCCCCATGCTTTCTGAAATGTAAGCAATATTTGAAGTAACTTTTGCAGGTCAAAGACTTTGCAGAGAAGAGGAGTACAGGAAGGCTTCCTTGAGAGGATTGCTAGATTATGATGAATATTGATATTTCCTGATTTTAACTTAGACATTAGTTTTCTTAAAATATGTAACGTAAAAAAATTGAGTCCTTTGTAGATGTTGTGGCAATATGGGCTCTGTTGCATAATCATGGAATAAAGAGAGTCAGTTATACTTACTTTTTCCCATTAAAATTCCATAAACGTGAATTGACTGAATCATCACTGGAGACCTTAAGCCTATGCAAATAACATTAGGGCACAGAATAAGAGGCTGAAGGTTGGGTTTTTTTCTTATTTGTAGTGCATGTCCTTATTGTTTACTGACTCAGAGGCATGCTGTCAGTGGCTTGGAGATCATCTGTTAAAAATTAACTGGAGGCTGAAAATTCTCTTACTAAATTATTAGGGGTTACACTGTGGTCTCCCTCGCTGCTAAGTGGCTCTGAGAATTAATTGCCTTCCCAGTCTACAGTAGAGAACATTAATCTTTGATTATACAAGCTAGAGAAATATATTTAAAAGAGAACCTACAGCTACTGTTTCATTATTAACAAATGTCTGTTAGAAGAATTGTCTTCCTGACCCTGCAGGCAGTTCTATGCACATCTGTCAATGTTTGCTGTCATGAAAACAAAACTGGTGTTCAATGCAACTGTTATATCAAGACTCTTTTGAATAGGTACCTTATGTAAATCTTAAAGAGATAGATCCTAGAGGAGGGCAAAGAGTGTGTTTCTGAACTGGAACAACATCCCAGTAAGAACAAAGGAACAGAAATTAGTTACACCTGAACTCTTGGCTCAAAAATACTCTCAAATGCAGGTGGTTGCAGCAGTTACTACCCTGCTTACTACCTGCATTTGAAAAGTTGACTTCATGACTGGGCAAAATTGAACTAGAACTAGTGGGCCTTGATACCTGTAACATGTTCTCTGAACAGAAGCTTCAGTGAAAAGAATTAAATCTTTAAATTAGATGCAACCTCCACCACTTTGAAACATTTTGAGTCAACATGCTAAAGCTTTTTAACCATTTAGAACGAAATAGCAGGTAGGCTTGTAATGGGTGGAACAGTGAGGTGTAATGGGTGGAAGACTTGATGTTTTATCCCAGCAACATTCTGGTGAGCTTCAGTGATACTGAATCTGTCTGGAAATTACTCAAACGCAGGCTTGCTAACTTAGTGTTTAAACAAAATGTCATATTTCTGTTGTAAGGTATGGAGAATCCAAATTGTTACTAGAACAAGACAGTTCATGTGTAAATATGGCTACAGAGGACTAAATTCAAGACTTCAGGAATCATTAGCTGCTACAAGATTTGAGTAATTGCTAATTGGTATGATTTGTGGCCAGTGCTCATGAAGTCACCAGAGCAGGAACAAATGCACTTAAGGCAGTTGTGGTATTTGGTTTCTGGCTTCTAATCCTTCTCACTGGTTTGCCAGAAACCTGGCCCATGCATTTACTTGCTTTCCCACACTGAAGTATAAAAAATGAAGAGATATTTACTTTATTGCTAATTGTTCATTTAGTGGAACTCTTACATTTTAACAACTTGGAGCATGCTGAGCTTTGCTTGCAGTAGAGGGCACTGCGCTGACTGCCAGTCCTGTGCCATGTTTCTTTTTATCTGCCCTGCTGTCTGTGTGATGGGAGGGTCCTTCCCTGGTCGCCAGCTGGTGGAGATAGATTTAAACAGTCACTTAGTGTGGAATGAAAGTGCTACGTGTGCTCTGCACACAGTGAGGTGATCATGTATTTGAGGCAATGGGCACAGGAGTGGGTTAAAAATCTGAGCTTCAGTTGTGTTAAGCAGTTTAAACTTCTTATGGAAGAAGCCTGTAGAGAACAAATCTTAATGCCTACATAGAAAAAAGCTCTTTTTACTAGGACTCACAGCAGTGAATGTGTTGAACTGTGTCAAAAATGTATTTCTGGCCTCCAGAAGCATTTGCATGTCACAAATAAAATTGAAAGCATTAAGATGCGCTAGAACACTTCTATAAAAAAAAAAAGCTGAAATCCAGGGTGCTCAGCCTGTGTCATCCTTAGGATATGCTTGCCACTTCTAGTCTAAGACTCTTAGCTTGCTTAGTTGCTGGGAAAGAATTTTGCACTTACTCATAGTAAAACTGTATTATATTGAAAGTAGGTTGTTAAAGAGAATATTTGTTTGAACAATATGATCTGAAAGAAGTTTGCATAAAACTAACTTGTAACTGTTCTGTTCAGCTGGGGCCTGTGCTCTTGCTAGATGTGTAGGGACCTGTTTGAACTTGAGAGATCAGGATTTAAGCTTTATCTTTAAACTGGAGATTTTCCACAGTGCTCCACTTAAAAATTATTTATCCACTTTTATTCCTGAGTAGGGCATATGCTGGGGAAGGGCAAGGGCTAACTACTAAGGCAGGGATACCCTGTCTAGATGAGCTCTTAGTTGGGCATCCCTGACAAACAGCCTCATTCTCGCTTCTACGTGCTTTGACCACCACCACCAGCAGCACTAGTTCAGGCCCCTGCTTCACCCTTGAACCAGCATCTTCAGATACCTTCCTAACACAGGATCACAGAATTGCTTGGTTGGAAAAGACCTTTGAGATCAGAGCCCAACCATACCTGTCCACTATTAAACCATATCCACAAGCACCTCATCTATATGCAACGCCCTTGAAGATTTGCTTCAGCACAGTAAGACACTGAAATGTAATAACTTTAAAGAGAAAATTAAATTGAGCAAGTAGGAAAAAGTAACTGTCAAGTTTAAAAATAAATAAAAATATATATCTATATCCAGAGTTAACATCAATATTTGCAGTTGGAATGCAGTTTTTCTTTGCATTATTGAACAAATCTTTTCTCCTTTGGAGACTTGGAATTGTAGAAGTGAAATAGATGTAGAATTAAAATCCCTAACATATGGCAGGCTGACTGAAATCCCATATTTAACTTGAAATTATTTTGCTATAAGGCTGGGTGCAAAGCCTTGAAAAATCATTGTTTGGTGCTCTTGAAAAGTCTCATCAGTAGTATCTCACACTTCTGTGCAATGCGAGGGAATCATAGAATCATTAAGGTTGGAAAAGAGCTCTAGGATCATCCAGTCCTACTGTCAGTGCGGTTCCATCGTGCCTACTGAACCATGTCCTGAAGTGACACATCTATATTCTTTTTGAACACATCAAGGGATGGGTGACTCCACCACTTTCGCGGTCAGCCAGCTCTGATCCTTCACCACTCTTACAGTAAAGAAATTTTTCCCAATATTCAATCTAAACTTCCCTTGAGCAACTTCAACTGGGTCCAGCCCTATTCAATGTCTTTATCAATGACCTGGATGAAGGCATCGAGTGCACCCTTAGCAAGTTTGCGGATCACACTAAGCTGGGTGGAAGTGTTGATCTGCTGGAGGGTCGGGAGGCTCTGCAAAGGGATCTGAACAGGCTGGACTGATGGGCAGAGTCCAATGGCATGAGGTTTAACAAGGCCAAATGCCGGGTCCTGCACTTGGGGCACAACAACCCTATGCAGTGCTACAGACTGGGAGAAGTCTGGCTAGAAAGCTGCCTGGAGGAGAGGGACCTGGGGGTGTTGATTGACAGCGACTGAACATGAGCCAGCAGTGTGCCCAGGTGGCCAAGAAGGCCAATGGCATCTTGGCTTGGATCAGAAATAGCGTGACCAGCAGGTCCAGGGAGGTTATTCTCCCTCTGAACTCGGCACTGGTGAGACCGCTCCTCGAATCCTGTGTTCAGTTTTGGGCCCCTCACCACAAGAAGGAAGTTGAGGCTCTGGAGCGAGTCCAGAGAAGAGCAACAAAGCTGGTGAGGGGGCTGGAGAAGAAGCCTTATGAGGAGCGGCTGAGAGAGCTGGGGTTGTTTAGCCTGGAGAAGAGGAGGCTGAGGGGAGACCTCATTGCTCTCTATAACTACCTGAAAGGAGGTTGTAGAGAGGAGGGTGCTGGCCTCTTCTCCCAAGTGACAGGGGACAGGACAAGAGGGAATGGCCTCAAGCTCTGCCAGGGTAGGTTTAGGCTGGACATTAGGAAAAAATTCTTCACAGAAAGGGTCCTTGGGCACTGGAACAGGCTTCCCAGGGAGGTGGTTGAGTCACCTTCCCTGGAGGTGTTTAAGGCACGGGTGGATGAGGTGCTGAGGGGCATGGTTTAGTGTTTGATAGGAATGGTTGGACCTGATGATCCTGTGGGTCTCTTCCAACCTGGTTATTCTATGATTCAGGACATTTACTCTTGTCCTATCCTTTTTTAATGGAGAGAAGAGGTTATGTTAGAAATGTGCAGTGACATTAGAGGGTGGGAGCAATGCTTAATCTGCTTCACATTTCTGATAGTCAGCTGTCAGTACAGCTAGGTAAATCATAGAATCATAGAATAACCAGGTTGGAAGAGACCCACCGGATTATTGACTTCAACCATTCCTAACAAACGCTAAACCATGCCCCTTAGCGCCTCGTCGACGCGTGCCTTAAACACCTCCAGGGAAGGTGACACCTCCCTGGGCAGCCTGTTCCAGTGCCCAATGACCCTTTCTGTGAAGTTTGAATGCAGAACTAGCGGCAGCAATACTGATGATAGCTGCAGTGATGTCATCTTTAGTATGTTTGGCCCACAAGTGTTATACTGGGCAAAGGTCTTTTGAACTGTGAGTGAGCTCTGGAACCCTCAACCCCCAGTTTGGGAGCTTTCCAGAAGGGCCTTATATGCATGTGCCACTTTGAGGACTTAGCAAGCAGGGAGTACCACACAGTCAGGGCGAGATCGTGTCTTAATGTGCATGATATGCTAGTGGTGGGTGGAACGTTATCTGTCAATAACTCGGAGCCAAAATCCCACATGCCTGCCTGCTGCCCTGTGGGGTTTGTTTTCTGCTAGAATCTTCATTGGATTCGGTGGGTGGTGACTATTTTTTTTTCTGTTATATTCCTGGTTTTCTCCTTTTTTTTCTTTTTTTTTTTTCTTTTTTTTTTCTTCTCCTTATTCATCCCTCTAATCTAACTTGCTACTTCCCAGCACTTTTGGGTGACACTATAGTTTTGAGCTGCTGCTATTTTGTAAAAACCTTTTGCTAAGTTAGTTTTGTCAAGTGTTATAATTTGGACTGCATTCAAAGTCAAGATTGGAGTTTTGAGTAAACCCTTTAAGTGATTGTCTTTATTTTTGTTGCTGCCAACAAAGTTTTAAAAGTAGGTTTGTTGGATCCTTAGAGTGGTTAATAAATTTGTTCAAATGAAAGTAGTTTCCCTGAGGAAGGAACTGGGTAAGGAATTAATTGTCATTCTGTTTGTGAACTTGTTTTTTAATCAAGTCCTAGTCCTTTCATATGCCCAGTGAGGAAGTGGGATACTTGGTGAATACTTGATGGGTAAAAAACTGTTAAGGAAGTGCTCACGAGAAAATTGAAACTTATTTTCAAGCCTGCTATTGTACTTAGAAAAAATGTTGGACTCACAATGACTTGTACTTCAAATGCTCTCACTAAAGTTGATTGAAAAACTTGAATCACATCAGGGCTGAACTGCATCTTCAGTGTTAAAGCAAATTCAGGTTCTTGCAGATTTCACGATACTTCTGCTCAGCCTTATGTTGAGCCTTCAGCTCTATCCCAAGTTGTCATGTGGGAACATCAACCTGCTTTGCAGAACAATGAAGCTGTGATTGCAGGCAGCACTGAAAAATGTGACAAGTGTTTACTATAAAGGCTCAGAGGTGAGAAGATGATTTTTCTTTTTTTAAAGAATGAAAACAAACTTCAGTCGCCAGGGGCATCGTGATGTCTGGAAAGTCAAATGTGAAAAAACTATGAAACCTGTTTAGTTTTCTTTTTTAATCAGTGCCTGGAGCTACTAGTATGGAGTTGCTAATACTCAGTATTATGCAGGGATTTTTGAATAATAAAAAGCAGTACCGATACAAGGCGGTATACAGTTGATGGTAAATATGTGCACAGTCCTGACTTAAAATGCTTCTTACTGGTTCTTAGTGTACTGTGAACACGGCTTAGGTATGTTCTACTTGGTCTGAGAAATGCTCAGAGGGATCTGTCCAGTCATAGAATCATAGGCCTGTCACTTGGGAGAAGAGGCCAGCACCCTCCTCTTTACAACCAACTTCCAGGTAGTTGTAGACAGTGATGAGGTTTTCCTCTCAGCCTTCTCCAGGCAAAACAATCCCTCAGCCACTTCTCATAAGGCTTGTTCTCCAGCTCCTTCAGCTTTGTTGCCCTTCTCTGGACACACTTAATATCTCTCTTGTAGTGAGGGGCCCTAAACTGTTCACAGTATTTGAGGTGTGGCCTCATCAGTGCTGACTACAGGGGCAGAATCACTGCCCTGGTCCTGCTGGCCGCATTGTTTCCAGTACAGGCCAAGATGCCATTGGCCTTCTTGGGCACCCTATTGGCTTGTGTTCAGACAGCTGTCAATTAACACCTCCAGGTCTTTCTTTGCCAGGCAGCTTTCTAGCCACTCCTCCCCAAGCTTGTAGTGCTGCACTGGTTTTTGCGTCCCAAGTGCAGGACACAGCGCTTGCCCTTGTTACCCCTCATGCTGTTGGTCATAGCACTTGAAGGTTGTATGAAGCTGGAGGGCAGACATGTTTGGAGAGAATTTTAACTGGCTCACTTGGCTTGATGAGAAGTACTGTGCAATTGGGGTGGAGAAACATGTTTTTACCTTGTACAATTTTGGAAGAGTAGCAAAAATCCTGGGGGTTAATGTTAAGTATCTGTTGTGAGATACTCTTGATTTATTGATGTTTTCATAATCAAAGTGTAAAAAGTTCATAGTTGGCTTCAGGACAACAAAATAAAACTAGTCCATTTAGAAAGAGTCATGATAGCGTGATTCAGTCAGTCTCCATCTCCTCCACCAAGTATACTTGTCATGTCATAGACTTGTCATAAGCTGTCTTGAAAAACTTGATTACAGAACTAGTCAAGTACAAGTGTTCAGATGAGGCCTTTTGTCTTTGAAAAGAAGAAACAATGAAGTTCAGCGACCTGATTGTATCCTTGTATAATCCCTTATTTTGATCAAGGCCTCTCGATAGGAAATTTCTGTCCCAAATGCGTAGCCTAGGCCTACTGATTGAAACGTGGACTTCTTCGGTGTGTGCAAGTACAAGCTACCAAGTTTGGAAAGGTCAGAGGGGAACTTTGTTAGAGACCATGTAGTACAAATACTTGCATAAAAAGTACTGTGGTTAACTTATATTGAGCTCTCATCTAGAACAATGTGAGGCAGATGGTCCTAAGACCATATATTTCAACAGCAGCTGAGCCTTTGAAATAAGGGGGATTTGTGCGTGGCCATGACGGCTGTGATGAGGTGGTAGAGAAGTGGAGCCCAGGAGAGTGAGCAACTGACACCTTGCCAAATGGGTTCTGGGTCTCACCAGTTTGGTGCTATTGGCTTACTTGTGTCTGAATTTAATAACAGTGCCTCTGCTGTCAGATCTCCCTGGCCTGGAGAAAGTGAGATAAGCAGTTTTGGTTCCAGATTGGTCATTCACGTGCCCTGTAATAGAGAACTGCTAATCTAGGCTAGCCTAGTCAGATGGTGAGCTGTTACCACTTTTAGTAAAAAAGCAGAGTATGGCTGTATGCAGAGTACAAACAGATAGAATATTGTCTGCTCATGGATTGGCCTGTGTAGGGGATAAATAATATTCTCAAACACTGTTCTCAGATGTTTTCCTCATGAATTATGCAACACACGGCACTAATGAAAGCTGGATAAGAGCAACTACAATTTGGAGCTACCTTCCTCTCCTGAGGAAAAAGCACTTGCTTATAGCTAGCAGTGTATTCCATGGTTTCCTGTCCTTGTCTTCTTCATAAAAAATTGAAACCCTTTATGTGATGATCTCTTACCAACCTTAGTTGTGCCAGTCGCCTGGTGATGTTCTGACTATCTGGTCCACCCAGCTTCCCATTGGTGGTAAGAGATGGGCTTGATACACCCCTTGTATCTCTTGCCCTCTTTCCCTCCTAATGCAGCCTATCTTTCTCAGGGTACGCAGCTGTCCTAACATAACTGAACTCCCTTACCAAAATGAGCCAATTTATTGCTGAAGTGGACCTGGTGGGCATAGGAAAAGGTTCTGAAGATCTAGTATGCCACTGGGGAGGGAACTTAAGATACAGGTCGAACAGCCAAACCCTTTCCTCCTCCTATGGCTGTCTTCTGCGGCTTTAAGCACACTGCTGATGTTTCCTTTTCTATTCCCCATGCAAAAAGCAAGCGAATAGTCTGGAGGGGGCAAAGGTATGAGAAGGGGAGACAGACTGCCAGAGAGGAAGCAACCTGAAAAGCTGCTCTAAGTGCCATAGAGACAGTTATTCTTGAGAGGCTCATACGAATGGGGTTACTACATGTGAAGATGATGAAAACTATTCTTCCCACTCTTAAAGTGGAGGGATTTTTATTAGCTGAATTAATTTTTAATGCTTTCATTTGAAACCAAAAATACATTGCCAATAAACCTGTTAAGAGGCAGAGAATGTAAATTAAAAAAGTTATTTTTTATACCTGAAAGATGAATGGATCCCATGGCCCAAAATGTCACAGCATATCTAGGAGGAACAGAGCTTGAGTTCTACTGTATCTTTCTAGTAGGATTTCACTTGAGAAATTGTGCTTTGAAACCTGGTACGGGATGGTGTTTTACCATAGGGTGCAATCAGCATAAAAGACCCAAACTTTCAGAAACTATGTGAAATCAAGTTTTACTTAACTTGCTTAAACAAAGAAGGTAATGGATGATTAGTAGTGATTTAATAATGAGTTAACAGTAACAGCTTTTAAAGGTAATGTGTCTAATCATTACTACAAGTGAATAAGTATTACAAGTAAGTAATAATAGTACTTAAGATCCATAGTCACTAGGAAACTCTGGTTGCAGTGAGGATTTGGAGGACCTATGCAGTGCATCCACTTGCATGTGAGGTCTCCAAAGTAGCTGCAAGAGGGCCCAGCTTTTTATGATAAATGTACGGTTTAACTCTAAAAATGCGGAATCATCTGGTTTCAGATACCATTTTGGCCCCTTCTGGAGCATGGCCAGAGCGCAGAAAGGGAATCAAGGGACCCGCTGTGTATCTCTTATCTTTGAACTAAGGGAACTACTGAGACGTAGCATTTCTGTGTATCTCGTCTCTTCACACACAGTGTCCATGCTCAATGTCTGCCATGCTGACTGGTCAGCCCAGTTGTCAGTGACCAAGCAGAATGGCAATCATGCGGTAATCGTACACCATCCATGGGCTCAGAGGCCGTTGCTTATCTTGATGATGTACCTACTCCTGTTCTTGTGTTCTGAAGAAGGTACAATTAAAACAGCATAGCACAATTCTACTTGTAATGCAACTATGATGCATCTTCTCACACTCTATGTATACTGAAGAAATTACGATTAAACAGTACACGTAGCCATGCAGTATGGATTGTCCGTGGGTCAACTATTTTGTTTTAGGCCTGTTGGTCAGGCCCTGTCTCTTCAGAGGGTAAGAGTCCAAGAACTGGGTAGATAGTTGTTTCAAGTGCTGAAATAGTGGATGATGCTGAATTCACCTTCTTTTTCTGAAATGTAGTAGCATGTTCTAGTGAAAACCACAGCTGTCTTTGTGCACCGGTATACACAGGCACCTACTGCACACTTTCCTTCTGTGAATCCAATGCAGAGCAGTTTGAAAGTGCAAAACATATATTTCACAGATTACCATGGGGATGACTTTAATCAGCTCTGAGACCTGCTAATGCTGTAGAGATCTTTCAAGGACTGCTGCTGTTCATCTTCATGCAGCCAGTGCAAGAAGAAATGGACATCATGTCTCTGTGCCGTCGCTGGAAGAGACGCTTCTGTCTAGGTAACTGTACAGTGTGCAGCTGCTTTTATTGTGCATTATACCAAACGGTGGGTGGACAGAATTAAGAACAGCAGCTTTGGGAATGCTTTAGAGCAAAAGGTCAGTATGTATTTGGTAAATCTTTCTAATCTAATGTTGGATAGACGCCAGCATTACAGGCTTCTGTGCTTTCAGTAGAAGAATACAGATAGCTTTACATCAGGAGCATATAAATGGAAAAATGCTACTTTTTCTTGTTTAAATTGTTCTCCTGGAAATCAAGCTGTCCTTGCAGCTGATATGCTTAAAGCTGTTTGTAAATTGTTAAAGGAACAGATGCATTACCGAAAGGAAAAAAGCACTTGTGTGCCAGAATGCTAATAGAATTGTGATGTGCCAAAGATATTTTCAGCTTCAGCCAATATTAATACAGGGAAACAAGCCTCAAAGGTGGCAGGAGGGGAATGCTGTAAGTGCTCTGTTCTAAAGATTAGCTGGAAGTGTCACTTATGAGAAGGAGATTTGATGGCTGTTTTTGAAATACTCCACCAAACACCTAACAGATCCACTGTGCTTCATAGTTATGTGCATGACCCACAAAAAGGATTACTAGTCATGGTTATCTGAGGTGCATCTGATAAAAGTGCTAGAATTCCAGGAGCTTCCTTGAGCAGTGGGATTATTTAGAGGAGATGCTTATTCTTGTCTGAAATACAAGAACCAGCTTAGCTGTAGCTTCTGCCACCTCATGTTCACTTTGGAAAATTGCTTTAATGCTCAAATCTGATAAAAAATCCAGGAAATGAAAATAAAGATAGTGGAAGAAGGGAGTGGAATTGCCATTATGTGTTGTCAAGTGCTGTAGTTTCAGGGTTAAACTAAGTTTTTTCCTTTCCATAGCAAGATTGCTAAGCTGTTATGTATCATTTAAGAAGTCATGTCAATTCATTCAAGTTCCCACTGGCTGGAAAAGGGAAAGTTTAACTCCCATGTTTGAAAAAGGAAGACCTGAGAAACTACAGGCTGGTCAGTCTCATCTTTGCCCAGCAAGATGATGGAGCAGATACTCCAGGAAATTCTGAGGCACATGGAAAATAAGGAGGTGATTGGTAACACCTAATGTGGCTTCACTAAGGGCAAGCCATTCTATGATATGAGATGATGTTTTCTGAGCTGAAAATTCAAAAGGAACTTCTTAGTAGTTATCCTCATCCCAGAGGCTGAAAGCGTGTGCAGAATGGACATAGTATCTGTTTTCATGAGTTTGCACAGTGGAATCTGCATTTGCAGGGTTGGCTTGTATATAAAATGCTTGGATGTTCAGTTGAATAAGGAGTTTTAAGTCCAGTGTCCTCTGAACTGTCTCATGTGCAGAAGATATGTTCAGTGCTTTCCAATGTATGGAAGTGTGTTTTGAGCTTGATTGACAGCTGGTAAGCCATGTTAATCCTGCACTTAAAAAATTGTGAAAAGAGCAGGGAAATGTTGATGTGTGACATGACGTATAGTCTCAAAACTGTGCAGCCTCAAACAGGAAACACTGTGCTTGATGCATCAAGTTCTCACAGAACCAATGCCTCCACTGCCTCCTTCAAAGCTGCCTTACTGCTGCTTCTCATCAGGCTCATTTAAGTTACATATTGTTAGTTGGAAAAAATTGATGACAAATTTCTTGTAGGATACCTAGTCCCTTTATGTAAGAGTATTTATTAAGTTGTTAGAAACTCAGAGCATATGGAGCTTGGGTAGTTTTAAGAGTTTGATCTGAGTTTGAGAAGTGCCAACTGTTTGAACCAGCTCTTGGAATATGAAGTGTTTGGATTTGGACTTGTGGGGTTTCAGGGAGCTTGGGAAGCTCCTGTGGCTTATTACAGCTGCAGTACTTCTTGCTTACTTAAAATTCTGGTGTTGACAGTAGCTGCTGAAGCTGAGTGTTCAACTTTGTGTCAGGCTATTAGATCTAGTTTATCTGCTGCCTGAAATTTATTTTTTCAGGCCCCAGATGTATCATTGATTCTCATAAATCAGACACAATGTGTGAAATTCAGACTATGGTGGCAAGCTGCTAACAAATACATAAGTGATTTTGCAGAACAGCTAAGGAAAGTGTGTGATGGGACTGAAACTTCTAGAGAGGCCATTTTCGTCCAGTGCAGTACGGGAACTTAACTACAAAAACCCACTTGTTTTAACTGGTACCTATTCCTAGTGCCCCTAGTGTTTTAGTAAACTTAGTCTGGAAGCTGGAGCAGGGGAGAAGGGACTTCTTTTTCTATGCAGGTGATAAAGGTTCAGCCTTGGAATTTAGCTGATAGTTGTGGCTGTGAAACACTGGGGAGAATAAGAATAGATTATCATGTGGGTTTATTAGCACAGCATTATCAGCAGAAGCTGTTTGTTTTTGACACTAAGTGAGCAGGTACAAAATGACTAGGGAGATAGGGAAGAGCTATTTTAGGCAAAGTACTATCCTTCTCATGGTCTCATCAAGCCTTTATATGAAGACTGGGAGAGGGAATAGAAATATCAGACCTTTATTTTGCCATTCAAAGAAGCAAAAAGAAACGTATCAAGGAGACCTTAACTCGAGCCATAGGCAACCTTAGGCACCGTTGCTCTTCCGTACCTCAGTATTCTGTGACCTCATTATCTTGCTTTGAATAATGTAGCTGCCCTCTATTCGTACAGAGGGAGGTGAATTTTATTGGCTGGACCTGCTTCTTATCCTGTGCTTCAAGTGTTCTGTTCTGTCTCTTGAAAAACATGGTATTTGTTCATGATGATGCATATGAATCTTCTCTGTATATAGTTTATGCTAAACCATGTACTCCTGCATTAGTGTGATCCTGGTTGTGCTTTTGTTCTCTGAAGTGTCTCTAGCATTTTGTTAGGAATTTGTTTTTGTTGGTGACAACATTTAAGTGTTTCATCCAAATGAATTTGAGTGTATGCATCAAAATCTAGGTTCCAGCTGTTTGCTTGCAGCATATACTTCCGTTCACAATCTGATTGAGATGCTCAGCAGAAAAAAAGTGGCTTTGTGCCTTGAACTCCTTGGAGTTAAGGATCTTCTAGTTAGTAATTTAAGATTATTCAGAAAGACCTTTTTCAGTGTTGTCACATTTGGCTTAAATCAGGGATGAATGCAAGAAAGGAGTGACAACTTTAAGGCATGTACTATTCCTCTTCAGGCTTACATTAACAGGACCAAGCAAATGGAGTTCTTGTTCTCCTTGTTTCTTTAATCCCAACAGTTGCTTTTGTATCAGCTAAGGCTTCAAGAAATCTTTTGCTTTCCACCTACTGTGAGAGCTACTGATGCTGTATGTCTAACATGATCAATTTATTGCCTGTTAACTCCTGATCCACCTATGCCATGAGTATGTCTGCATTTATTGTAACACTGCCATTCTGCAGCTACACCTCCCTGGCAAATCAGTCCTCCTTGGATTGATCAGGTATATCAGAGATTTTCTTTTGGCTTCACTGAGCTGCCAATTTATAGCAATACTTCTTGCACTGATCCCTGGAGTGCACTACTAGGTGTAGGATTTAAAAAATTTATATGCTCCTAAAGACTGGATTAATTTATCTCTTAAAGACTGACGTTTGTTGTAAGCTGCAGGTAGTTCTCCAGTCTAAGTATGCAAGTCCGAACCAGTGGCCACTAACCTGTGTTGTGCTTTTGCATGTTTAAAATGATCCTGAACATTGGTCTCCGAGTAGGTTGACAAGTGACCTTTTTGCAGGATGATGGCTTCTCTTACAGAGCAATTCACTGGCTAGTCCTAGAGGCAACTACTCTTGAGTTTTAAGCCGCTTATGAAATTCATGATTATTATCACACTGGCTATATTTCCTGCTCAACAACACCCTTCTTACTCTTGTTAATTTTGTTAATCTATACACATTGCATAGCTGTGAAGAGAAAATGAGAGAAGTTGCAGACCTGTCTAATTTCCCTTGCTGTATCTGGGGTAGCTTGATTGATGATGGCTTTCTCCTTGCATCTTGGAGTTCAGAAAATAAGCTTCCTTTGCTTAGTCCTCTCCTGTGTTTCCAAAGCTTTATTTACTTTTAATATCCTTTTGAGGGCTACTGTGTTCATCTGAGTCTGAGTTTCTTTATTGATCTGTATCTAGCAAAGAAAAAACTCCCATCTTCAAATCCGATTTTCTGCTGTGCATAAAATAGCTTTTCCTCCTTTCTGTGCATCTAAAACATCTGCTACCGAGGTATGGGTGTCTCTTTGAATTCTGACCTGAACAGAGGGGTTATCTGAGAGCTTTAAGTCCCCCTTTTCCAAGGTTTGACTTGTAGCAGAATTGTTCCATAGCAATCTCAAGTTGCTTGACCCAAACACAAGGTTTTTCCACTATCACTTTAGCTGTTGACTGACGTAATTTCTGGTTAAATTTTAAGAAGCAGCTCTTGTGGAAGACTTCTAATTTGATCTTAGTTTGCTCATTCAGTATCCTGGTAGTTCTGGTGGAATGTGCTACTACTCAAAATCAAACCCAAGCAAAAACCCAAACACACAATTGTAGGCATTTGGAGAAGGTACCTACCAGTTACAGTGTCAGAATTGAGTTCACTTACAGCTTGTCTGTCTTATATTGTCTCTTCCCTGGAACTGCATATAATCGTGCCTGTGGAGGGGATTGATCCGATTTAGTAGTCACTCAAGTTGCTGAAATGCTAATGCAGACATCTAACTGAACAGATATTTTTATCCACGTTGTGTTGCACGGTGGCAAATATCTTATCCTACTAGTGTAAAAGGCCTGTTGTGGGGTTCCTAGTGCGTGGAATGATGAGATGGGAACTCTTGCTTCCAGTGTCACAAGCATTTCCTGATGATACTCTGAGGTTTTCATACATGTGTACTCTCATGTATGGTGTATATTGTAGCTAGCAACCATCTTCTGTCACTAGGAGTTGTCATGGCCTCCTTGTTATCCTAGACTGAATCACTGAATGTTAGTGTTCTAGTCTAAAAAGACTTCATCTGCTCATGGTTGGACCTCAGGTTAGCAGAACTAATACTATTTCCTTTTTAAGTAACTTTTTGCTTTCTAATGTGATCAGATACTAGTAGAGTAGAAGCTCACTGCTAGTGAAGTCCTAGGTTGAAATAGACAGTACTTCAATCACTGCTCCTTTTTCTTACTGATTATTTACTTTCTTGTGGCAATCTTGTACTTGTTAGCGTCACATCTAAAAGATTGTTCTTAGTAAATGGCCTCTACAAAAGTTCTGGTTTGCCTCAGACCCCAAGGAATTCCCTTGGGAAAGCTGAGGAAAGCCATCTTTTTCATCTTTGCTTTACGACTGCCTATTAAAATTGACAAGATAGCTTTCATCATGAAAACGTGAACTAATAGAATATCTGACAACTTAACTGTACCTGTTGGAAGCTTAAAGTTAGTAAAAGCTGCATTTTAGTAACATCTACAGCGTTGTTTCAGAACTAGAAAACAACTTGAAGTGAAACAGCTCTAAAACACCCACCTACTAAATATTTATTGCTTAGTAATATTTTTTGGAAAACAATAGCTTCTTTTCTTGATGGCATTTCCTTTACTGTAACGCATGGGGTAAATGTTATCTGGTGTAGAATACTGTGCCATGTTTGCTTCTTGTTTAGCAAATGAAACAGCCATTTTATCACCAATGCTTCAGATGAAGTAGCTCTTACGTAATTCTTCAGGAAGTAAGAGATGGTGTTTACTTCAAGGCTGTTGCTAATATGAACCGTAGTACTTGCATACATCTAAGGCCATCTTATTTGCAGGACGTATATCTACAAAGAAAGAAGCAGGTTTAAAATTACTTTGGATAATAAAAGAGCTAGAAAACAAAAGCTCCACTCTGTTTTATTCTGGAACTTCCTTTCTTCTGACTTGAGTAGATCAGAACATTTGCCTACAATTTTAGGCTGCTGAACACTGTAGAAGTTTTCTGAACTCTAAAAATTAAAACCTTAATGCTTATCATCAAGCTTTCACATGAACTGGTTATAGCTCAAGATTCAAGTATCTCAGTCCTGGTGGGAACAAAACATTCTTGGAGGATCTGGTAGCTGAGTTCATGCCCTGCATCTCCTGTGAGAGCATGCTGTGCTCTGCCTGTTTGGACTTTTATCTTTATACACTTTTAGATTCATTTGCAAGTGAAGTTCTGTTGAACAGTGAAGTCAGATAGAGAAATAATGCAAGAAAGAATGTGCTTCAGGTAAAACCAATTCACTTAGCCAAGCTTTAAATTCATTGTTTGTACACGAGCTTTTTGACAATTCTGAACTGCAGAATTTCTCTTTTGGTATTATTTTTGGTATGCTGTTAGCAAAGATCATCTTGTGGAAAATGATGTTATCCTAAGAAAGTGGTGGTGAGTCACTGAGTCTAGGGTAGCTTGTTAAGAGCAAACTTGGTATTTCAGTGCAGGCAAAAGTCAAACTTGCCTGCTACCTTTCTAAATATGCATCTTAGAAAGCTGAACATCTGACAACTCCTTTCATTGAGGCAAAGCTTGTAACAATAACAGCATGTATTCTGTAAATGACTAAGTTTGGAGGTTTTTGGTGAGGTGCTAGTTGTCACTCTGAGGACAGCTATCTTTCAAATGTCTCCTAATTGAAAACTGCCTTTTAATACATCTGCAGGGAATGCAAGAAACTGGTGACTTATACTTTGATTTGCGACTGTTTAAGCTTAGAATCAGTGTAGTTCAGGTTAGAAAGGACCTCTAGAGACCATAGATCAACTCAGGTCAAGTGGGGTCAGTTTCTTCAGCTCGGTGTCCTCTCTATGCTGGGACCTAGTCCTACAAAATGTGCAAAATCAGTAGGATTGGGTTTGGCTGTGACCTTTAGTTTTGCTTTAGGTTCTAAACTTGACATGATGAAACCTGTCTTGTGTACTTTCTTACAAACCTGCTGTTTCTCATAGCTTGTGGCTCTGCTGTCTTGGTTAGGTGCTTAATTTCTCTATTATTTCTTGTTTTTAAAACTGGAACATATGTTAAAGCAATCAAGTGCCTCACGAAGTTACAAGACCAGATGTAATCTGGTCTAGATTGGTCATCTAGTGATATAGTTTCAGTAAAGGTTCTCTTGTGACTTCTGACAGTTGGCAAACATCCCAAGGGAATCATCTTTAAAAACACTGCAGAATTCACCACAGTTTATTTACAGAATCATAGAGAGCTGTGATTCTTACGAAGCAGACATTAAGAAGAGAGATGTCTGTGGAAGATTTCATCTTTGCAGGCTCAGTGAATTTAGCGTATTAGATTAGTTTGTTGCATTTTCAAGTGATAACAAATGCAATGTGAATTTGTCAGAGCACCCAGCCTGCTTTTTCTAAACGATGAGAGGGAGAGCTATGAAATCTCTTGATATTTTTGTCAAGCTTCTAATACTATATTTTTTTAAAAAGCTGTTAAATAGCATGAAGTAAGAGTCTTGAAGAAATTAATGGCTTTATAAAAGGGAGCATATAACTTGTCTGATTCACAGAACTTGTAAAAGCACTGTGGGTAACGGTATTAGACTGCAACAGTGTCTTGTGCCTCAGCATTGAAGGCAAATGTATTGGGCAGTGTTTAAAGTCCATAAGGATCCAAGTTCCAAACCAAAGGGTAGCAGTCAGTGTTTCATTCTAATTATTGTGCTGCTTTAGCAGCTTGTTAATAGTTTAACAGAATACCTGTGGTAGACTGGCTTGCAAATATCCTCTGTGGTTTTATGTCAGGCTTTTGTTTACTTTGACTGTTGATTGTTTTCTGTTCTGCTCTTCCCAAGTCCATTGAGATTCTTCGAGGTTTCTTTCCTGAGGTGGGAATAATCACTTACTGACATGTTTTCTTTCTGTTCTGACAACTTCTGGCCAATAAGAAAATTCTGCCTTCCCTTTTTCCTGAAATGCGAGTTCCCAAACTGAGTTCAGAGTAGATAGTGACACTAGTGATGAGTTTCCAGGAATTTGAGGTGGGGCATTACTGGGAAGGAATGCTGGAGGACTCCAAGACCAGCAGCGGAACTCAGGAGATACAAGCTGAGCCAAATGACGTTTGGCAAGTGAAGGGAGCTTCCGCACTGGCACTAACCATGCTAGGTTATTCTTGTAGAATATGATTCCTCTTATGAAACTGTCTTGACTTCTAAACATCATATTTACACATTTGCAGTGGCTTTGTCATCTATACACAGGATATTCGTGTGAGATGATGGATGTAGTTAGAAGATCCAAAATCTGTGTAGCTAAACATAATAAATAACTAGGATATGAGGTACAGTCTTCTACTAATAATGTGCTCCTTGAAGCATGAATAGTTTTATTCCAAATAAATGGCATAGCAGTGTTGCAAGTCCTTGGGCAAATAACAGAAGATGCAGGTCTTGAGGGAGATAAATGTTGCAAGAGTGCCAAGTTGGTCTGTTCTGAAATGAAGTCAATAGGTCTGATCCCTTTTGATACAGGGAAGGAAATGCTGGTAAGTAAAAACTTCTCAGACTTCAGTTTTAAATGCCTCTGCTGCTAGAGATGGTCCTATCTGCGCTGCTTTTGTACATAGTGTTTCTCAAACAAGAAGCAGAGGTGTAGTTGACTTGGTGTGGCTGAAGTGATGGCCTACAGGTGGCCAGGCCTCCTTGAAGAGGACGCCTTCTGAAGGTGGTATAACCTCTGGCATTGCAGAGCCCATCAGAAGCTCAGGGCTCCTTAGATTTTCTAAATGTGGGGAAGGAGAGCATCTACGGCCACTATCATAGCTCACTGTGTCTGCAAGCTTCTGGATGCGATATGCTTAATAACAGAGGAAGGAGGGGGAAAGGCGTTCCTGGTGGGTAGGATTACTGGATTATCTTCCAAAATGAGGCTTATTCGACCAAGAGTTGAAGCAGCTGACTCGAGCCACTTTAAAAAATGAAAATGGTCTTACTGTAGCTGTTCATACACACCAGTCTGCTCTGAAAATATTTCAGTGTATCTAAAGAGTAAGGTAAATACTGTTGGCCTTGGGACCACCTACCTTGGAGAGAGCAACTGAGAGCCCACATAGTGTATTAAGTAAATATAAATATCTTTGAACTTTATCAGCTATATTGACTCGGTTAATCCTTAAAGTTATGAGACAGCTTCATGATACTGGGTGGTGAAGAGAAATAGTAAGCAGGAGGACTTCAAGCATCAGAAGGAATCATAAAAAAGTGAAACATCAAAGGTGTTTTTGAAAACAGAAAACCCCACACCCACATTTAGAGTGTGTTTGTTTTAGAATAATTGCACTATTGTTTGGGAGCTTGACTAGGAAAATGGATAAAAGCTGCCTCCTTGCACTTAATGCTCTTAAGAGTATTGTTGTTTGATCTCCTTTGCAGTTACACAACATGAAATCAATGGGAAAGAACAGCAAGTATCCAGTAGTGCTCTTAGCTCTGTTTTTCTGAAGGGGAAAATAACCACTCAGCAAGGTTGAGCAGTCCTCTATGTAGCAAGTTTCTTCAG
The DNA here is from genome assembly GCF_032191515.1 of Phaenicophaeus curvirostris. Classification (NCBI taxonomy): domain Eukaryota; kingdom Metazoa; phylum Chordata; class Aves; order Cuculiformes; family Cuculidae; genus Phaenicophaeus; species Phaenicophaeus curvirostris. The sequence continues at coordinate 187,981,728 of NC_091392.1, forward strand.
ACCGAATAACCTTACGTATTATAAGAATGGTGTAGTCTTGCAGAATGCATAGACTTCAATATTTCACTTCCTAAATTTGTCCTTCTTCACAAAGTAAATACTAGCAATTTGGTGTATTTCAGTTTAATTTGGCGTTGAATGAAGTGAAAGAAAAACAACTAGTGTTACACTTGACGTTCAGCTTTATCTCCAAAGTAGGAATTCACAGTGGGAAATGCCTGCCTCGGGCAAGAGACAGTGCTGTTGAAAGCACATTTTTGTTAAATACATTAGTGTTATTGGCCAGCTATTAGCATTGGTAAGTTGTTTTGTATACTGGACTATACTGTAAGATGAATGGATAATGTTGCCCTCCAGTGGCTGATGTCTAGAGGATACAGAGCCTGTTTGCACTAGCAATTGAAGAATCAATAATTTGGAATATCTGCGATGTAGAAGTAGGATGTTAGCCTAGATTTTTAGTCTATTTTTAAAAAGACAAGTACTGGTTATGTGTGAAGAACTGAATTGTTAAATATGTGAAGACTGTATTAGGACCAAATTTTTCCCTCAAGCTGTAGCTGAGAAGGATATAACCTCAAGGGGCTCTCATCTATTCATTTCAAGAGTCCTCTTAGCCTCTGTCTGATCAGGTCAGTTTGTTTCAGTATGATCTTAGCTTTTCAAATAATCTTAAAGTAACACTTTTACTGGATTCTTATGAAATAAGTAGTCTTAGTCTTGTCTAGAACCACCTGTGCTAGCTTGTAAATCCATGGCTTTAATAAACTGATGCATTACTTGAGCTATAAATATATTAGGGAAAGTATCTTCATGGCTCAGAAGGGATGGGGAAAGAGGTAAATGTTTCCAGTGACTTCAGAGGCTTTCCAGAGGAAATAGCTGGTGCTCTTCCCTTTCATTTTGACACTCTTTTAATGCAAAGCTTAGAGTTGGGTTGGTTCAGCTTGGAGAAGTCTCCAACGAGATCTTATAGCGACTTTTCAGTACCTGGAAGGGCTACAAGAAAGCTGGGGAGGGACAGTTCACAAGGGCTTGTGGTGATAGGACGAGGGGCAATGGGTGTAAATGGAGAGGGGCAGATTTAGGCTAGACATAAGGAGGAATTTCTTCACTCTAAGGGTGGTAAGGTGCTGGCCCAGGTTGCCCCGGGAAGCTGTGGCTGCCCCATCCCTGGAGGTGTTCAAGGCCAGGCTGGATGGGGCCTTGGGCAGCCTGGTCTGGTGGGAGGTGTCCCTGCCCATGGCGGGGGGGTTGGAGCTGTCCCTTCCAAGCGAAACCATTCTGTGATTCTAAATCTTCACTCCAGATAAACCGAGCTGAAGCTGCCGGTACTAAGCGTGACTCTATCGAGTCTGGACCCGCCCCCGGGGCAGCCCGGCTGCTGCGCGCGGGCTCTGGGCCGGGCGGGGCCGCTCCGCTCCGCGGGGCTCGGGAGGCGGCGGGGCGGGCGGGGGCGGCTCCCCCGGGGCCGTGCGGGGGCTGCGCCGCGCCGGGGCCCCGCTGACCGCCGCGCTCTTCCCGCAGGACCCGTCTGTTCCCCCGCGGGCTACAAGAAGGCGGATGATGAGATGTCCGGAGCCGCGTCCTCGGCGGATCTGGACGAGGCGCCAGCCCGCACCATTTACTTGAACCAGCCGCAGCAGAGCAAGTTCCGCGACAACCGGGTCAGGTACGGAGCCGTCCCCGCCTCTCTCCCTCTCTCCCGCGGCCCCGGTCCCTCTCGCCGCCTCCCGCCCCCCGCGGCGAGGGCTGAGCGGCTTCTGTCGGCTGGGGGGAGGCGCTGCCAGGCTCTGCGGTGGGACCGCTGGGTTCTGGAGCCACGGGGCTTCGTTTAGCGCCCTCGGGCAGGAGGGCTGGCGCTTGGAAACTTACTGTGAGATTTGCATCGAATTCACGAGGTAAAATCCGTGGGATGTCACCTTAATAACTAGCATCCCGATGTAAGAATAAGTAGGTTGAGTATTAAAGTACAGAATAGGATGGAGGAAAAGAAAAAATAAGTCTAACAGGGTAAGAGTAACGGCAGAGTCCATGAACTCATATGCCTGTGTGTAGAACCATAGAATCACTAGGTTGGAAAGGACCTACTGGATCATCGGTCCAACCATTCCCATCAAGGCTATGGTCGGCTTCTGCTCTTTAATTGCTGACAAGAGGGAGTTTTCTTTTCGTGTGGAGCCTTTCGTTGGGGGGATGTGTTAAAGACTTCTGTTGGTAGGATTAATGCTGTGTTATTGCACTTTGGAAACGCAAAGGTGCTCTGAAACATGGAGTATGTGTAACGTAATCAAGCTGTGGCAGTGTTGGCGATGCTTGCCCGGGGCTAGCTAGGTGAACAGATGGCTCCTGTCATCACTAAGGACGAGGGTTATTTAGCAGGCTTTGTTTGTTAATGCAGATGTTAGGGTTATTGTTCAAAGGGTGCTTTACACAATGAGTGGCTTTACGCAAAGAGTAATTCTATATCCTGCTGAAATGATCTTTTCCATTAGGTTTATTGTGTGTATTGTCAAAGGCAGAAGTAGAATATCCTTTGGAAGGATGCTGGTGTTCTGAATAGTGCAACAACTTACACAGGAGTTTATCCACAAATTTGACTTAATTTATACTTGTCTAGGAATGACTATGATTTAGGAGCAGTTAAAATGACAGATTTTCTTAATGCCTTGCTTTTTCTACGTAGGCAGCAACACTGGATGTTTTCTCACTTTATTTTTCTTTTTCTTTGACTAACTATGAGCTGAGCTCAACTGTCTTCTGTGGATAGACTGCTTGCGCTTTTACTGCTTTACAGAAGGAAAAGCAGGGAAAGGAGACTCAGCAGAGTCTGTTGCTTAGGTTTTCCTGAAGGGGTTGTGTTCTGATCTGGTTTATCTTAAGAAAAATTGTGTGACTGCTGCCAAGAACTTGTTCCTGATAGCACTGTTGCCAACACTTGGGGGCTGTTGTGTCCAACTCGTTGTCTGGAAGTCACCCCCTGATAGCTTTAAAAGCTTTTCAGTAGCTTTTAGCAGCTTTGCCTTCTGACGAAGGGCAACTTGAATCATGAGGAATATTGGTGTGGGAGGGATAGAATGAAATGCAGATGATGTAATGGGAAAGTAGAGGTGTTTGCATTACCTGATTAGGGATCTTAGCTCCTTAGTGTCACTTGGAAATTAAGTTTGCCTTATAATAACTTGCTGCTACTTAGTAAGTAAGCTTTGATCTTTCTGACTTTTAAAAGGGTGACAGGCTTTGTGCTCTGCCCTCTGGATTAGCCCTCTTCCCTTGGTCCAGTGGGAATGAAGGCAATGGTGACTTGAGCTCATAATATCGGCATAAGGGTGCCATGTGTAGAGTTTGAGTGGTGATTTATTTACTCTGCTATGTATTTTGGAGTTTCTCTTGAGGAACTTCTGTTCTGTGTTGGACTTTGTTACTTAAAAGTGTTCAGCTTCTGAATTTCTCAGTGCCATTGGATTTGAAGATCTGTTTTTTCCACAGGAAGCATCAGTGTGTCGCAGTGCAAGGTAGGTAAGCAGATAAGCATGTGTATATAAGAGCTTTTAGGAGAATTCAACTGAAGGAGATGATGAAAGTTTGTATGTCACATGAATTGTGACTGTCACCTTTTTGGTAGTCATCAAGGATTCTCTGAACAAAAGTGGGAATTTGTGAATGTTCATACTAAGTTTTCAAAATTCAGGAGTGGTGTGGAATGACTTACTCAAAATCAAGCAAAATACACAAGAAATGTAGATGCAGAAGTTAAGAGAAGGTGGGTCAGTGGTATGGTCTGTTGTTTAAGATGTTGTTAGCATCTTGAGCTTTTTAAATTTTTTTGAGGAGAGAGGCAGTTGTAACAGTGTGTTCCTCTGTTTTTTTCTTGTGGGTGCAAAAGGAAAAAGTGATAAGTACCAATGTTTTTTAATTTTGGATAAGTTAAGCAAAATTGATGTTTACCCAATACTGCATCCAAATAGCATATAGTGTTGACGCAAAAGCTAAATGGATGGCAAGATAGTACTACCACTTCCAGAAGTCTTAAAGCATGAGGTTGTAGAAGGAAGAACTGTTTTCTCTTTCCAAAGGCTTTCTGGTGTAGTGGGTGAGACTGAGAATACAGAAATGGCTACTTTTTTTTTTGTGCTCTTCAAACTTTTTCAAAAACTATTTCAAAACTTAGTGCTATATAAAACTTTTAGGCTGGATTTAGCTTGGTCATTTACGCATGTGTATGTATGTCTATCACTGTTCTCTGTTACACTGTAGCAGCAGTGATTCCTTCTATAGGAACCTATCTTCTACCTGTTTTAATTCCTACTCTGTACAGTTTTAAGAACTTTCTGTACGTGTAACTCCTCGGACCTTTTAATGAAAGGCAAATGATGTTCCGTTCTCAGCCAAAACATTTCAGAAGCTTTGGAATATGTTAAAAATGGAGCAAATGCAGTTACTTCATCCAACACAGCTGTAGTTGTGGTATTAAGTATGTTTGTTTTGATGAAAGCTAACAAGTGTTTTGAATTGTTTATTATGTGTAACCTAAACATTTCATATCTTATTAAACTTAAACTACAGCAATGTTTCTTTTAAACAGGCATATTTAAGTTCTTCAAACTTTGAGCCACTCTGTGCATAGCTCTGTGCCACTTCAAGCAAATAATTACTAGCTACTGGCCGGCATTCTAAATTTGAAGATTTAAGTTGAGTGGCAGCTGTCATTAAGTCCAAGACATCCCTGGCTACAGACAGTGTGAGATACAGTAGTCAAGCTTCTACAGAAACCATATTGAGTTTTATCTTCTGTTCCTTCCAGTGTATTGTGGGAAAGGACTTTCTTTACGCTTTAGAATACTCACTTTTACTTCTAATTCAGGTGTGAAATACAATGATAGTGGATCACTGATGTTTCCAACCTGTAACTCTTCTGCTATTGGTTTTATTAAATGCAAGCAATTATAGAAATTTTTGCATTGGTCTGCATCAAAAGAAGTGTGATCAGAAGGTGAAGGTAGGTGATTGTACCCCTCTGCTCTCGTGAGACCTCACACTGCGTTCAGTTCTGGAGTTCTTAGTGCAGGAAGGACTTGGATCTGTTAGTGGTTCAAGAGGAGGGCCATAAAGATCACCAGAGGGCTGGAGCACTTCCCGTTTAAGGACAAGCTGAGAGAGTTGGGGTTGTTTAGCCTGGAGAAGAGAAGGCTCTGCAGAGACCATATAGCAGCTTTCAGTACTTAGAGGGCTAGAGGAAAACTGGGGAAGGGCTCTTTATTAGGGATTGCAGGAACGGGACAAAGGGTGGCAGTTTTAATCTGGGAAAGGGGAGATTTAGATTAGATGTTAGGAAGAAATAAGTTTTTGACTGTGAGGATGGTGAGGCACTGATACAGGTTGCACAGGGAAATTGTGGATGCTGCCTTCCTGGAGGTGTTCAAGGCCAAGTTGGATGGGGCCTTGGGCAGCCTGGTCTAGTGGGAGGTGCCCCTGCCTATGGCAGGAGTGTTGGAACTGGATGATCTTTAAGGTCCCTTCCAACCCGAACCATTCTATGATTCTGTGCTTGTTAAGTAGTGGATAGCAAAGAGTAAAAAAATCAAATAATAATTTTTTTTTTTTTTGCTACCTAAGTTAGCCTCGTTTCTTAAACTACAGCTCTTTAGTGCCAAGTTTGGTTTATGTGATTACCTGAATGGTGGGCTAAGTGACTACAGGGTCACACAGGGATATAGATTGGATGTGATAATAGGGGTTCAAATGCTGCATCAGTAGTTAGGACATCACCAAACTAATGACATGGCTACTTTTGCGAATGGGCACTCAGTGAAGTCTGGCTGGTTTTGCTTAAAGTGACAATGCTTTACAGGTCTGGCTTTCATGTAAATACAGTCCTTTGATGTTTCTTACTAATACAGGGAGCCACTTTGTCATCGGTGGCTTATACTGTATGTTTAGCAGTATTGTACAGAAACTTTCTTCCAGGACCTGCTCTCAAAATCACCAGTCAAGTGCTTTGAGTCCCTCATTTGTTGCATGTATTAATGTTGATGCGGAAGTAGTTAGAACTTCTGGTCCAGGAAGCACAGAAATGCTGACGTGACTAGGTACGTAGGTAACTATCTCCAGGTTTTCCAAGTATGTTGTAGTTGCTATTGTAGCTGTTGCTTTACGTAATATTGAAGGCCTGATTCTGCATCCTGGTTCAAGTCTGATCTTACATCTGAATCAGGACTCCAGGGTCAGCCTTGATATGTGGCTTGAGTGGGAGGTCGGGGGCAGAACAGCGGTCAGGAAGGTCATCTTTCTACTTGTATGCTTTTAATTGATCTGGGATCTATAAGTCCTGTTGAAGAGCTTCTCATCAGATCAGACTTTGATGGCTTTGTGTATTGGAGCAATCCCAAAAGATGTGGTCTGATTGCCAGAAAATCTTCAGTTTATAGAGATGTTTTACATACAGGCAAACGTGAAGTTCTGCTAGGAGACAAAATGAGCAAAATGCCTTTTGTGTTAATTTTTAAACTGTACAGGGCCTTGAAACTCAAGGGAACTGGTGAGAATTAATTTCTTGTTTCATAAGGCAGAAACGCCACCACTAGGAATTTAGCACTGAATACTGTAACAAGGCTTCTAGTAGTACCATGGGTCTTTTACTAAACAAGCTAGTTTTTATCTTTGGTCTCAGACTGTCAGTGTCTGCAGGATGCTTACTGGTGATGAAATAGTAGGCATAGTCTGATTCCCCCTTTAAATTAAGGTTTAGGTTGCATTAAATGAAGCAAACTGTATTGTTTCAAAGTATATTGTTTTCTTTGCTTGCAAATAGGCACTGTAGAAGCCACTTGGGCTTTAGAGGTGTTAGTGCTTTCTGAATGTGTGGTGAGGTTCTCACTGGTGCTTACTGAGTCACTGCTGCTGAAACAGGAGTTGCTGGTATTACTAGCCAATTAGTGTTGACCCTTGTAACATGAACATCCCCACTATGACCTGCAGATGAAAATGTGAACGGTAATCTACATGCATTTATCTGCATTTTGTGCTACAGAGCAGCGTTCCCCTTGCACTAAAATCCACCTTTGTTCTTTAAGTAGAAATACACCTACTTGTGTTCAGTTTGTTCTTGACAGAGTTCAGGTACTGTGACCATTTGTACTAGTGTTTGTATTGTGTTTGTAAATCTCTTGTTTTGTTGTATGAATGAACTGCAGAAAAGCTTTTTACAGTTCTTCATAGAAAGGATATATTATTGTGTTCTGAATAGTACGAGTGTAATCACATATAAAATGAATCCTTTAACTCTCCTTTTTTCAGTTTAAGGTAGATACTATTTTTGGCTGAGAAGAAATACTTAATAATGTTACGCACTTCTCATAAATAAGCAAACCCCTAATTTTCCTGCAGTGCAGCTGTAGCTGATACTATGATCTATCACAATGAAAAGGCTTGGGTACAGCTTTAGAGGGGTTCTTTTAGGCATTAAAACTCACTAGAAGTAACTGGTAGTGCATGCTTTGTGTTGATATTGTGTTTCCAGATTTTGCTGGTATATTTGTAGTTGCTGCATCTTTGCTTTTAGCAGGCTGTTCCTAGGGCCAGAGCTCCTGAAGAGTTTAGCTGTTGAATTTTGCCTAGATGAAATGGTTGGATGAGTAAAACCAGATGGAAGAGTTCTAGGGCCCTGCTGCATGCTTAGCTTGCTGGTATTCTGAAATAGGGTGGTGGGGTGGGTTTTTTTTGTGTGTGTTATGGTAGATTTCATACACCAGCATTAGCAAAACAGCAAGATATTTACACATTGAAACTAGGTCTTTTTTTTTTTTTTTTTTTTTTTATAAAGTTACTTTTTAAGTGACTTTCAGACACTGGAGCTAAAGTTGGAATACAGTCTGACTTCATGCAAACAAAGCTACACATTTGTTGAAAATATACTAGCCAATATTCAGCAGTGTGCGTTTCCTTGTGACTGCATTTCTACTTATTCCTTCACTTTTGGTGATCTCTGTCCAGAAAAACATGAGCAGGAGAAGGACTAACTACACAAAGAATCACCAAGGCCATTCAAAGCAATGATGGAGACAAAGCCAAGTGTCTTTCAGGACTTGGATACGACATGTACAGTAAATCACGCTTTCTGAAGTCTCTTGCTGTTTATAGTTGTATGTGTAGCTGTCTGCTCAGTGCTGCAGACCTCACTGACTGCTAGTGGCCTGTAGAGGAGTAAGAAGTTCTCTTAAGTTGACCTCGAGTAGAGCTCAAACTCTTAAGCGCTTTCTGTAAAGTTTCTCTGGACTGAAGATTTGCTTAATTTTGAGAAAAAGGCAAGTATATTTGTTTCTACAACCGCCTTCTTGTCATGGGATCATAGAACGGTTTGAGTTGGAAGGGATGTTAAAGATGATCTAATTCTACACCCCTACCATGGGCCCAGGGCCCCATCCAACCAGGCTTTGAACACCTCCAGGGATGGGGCAGCCACAGCTTCCCTGGGCAACCTGTACCAGTGCCTCATGACTCCCATTGTGAACAAGTTCTTCCTAATGCCTAGTCTAAATCTTCCCCTATCCAATTAATAGCCATTCCCACCCATCTTATCACTCATGCTTTTGTAAACAGTCCTTCCCCAGCATTTTTGCAGCCCCCTTTCAGGTACTGGAAGGCAATTTTATGGTCTCCTCAGTGCCTTCTCTTCTGCAGGATCAAGAGCCCTGTGTCTTTCAGCCTGTCCTTATATGGGAGGTGCTCCAGACCCTCTGATCATCTTTATAGCCCTCCTCTGGACCTGTTCCAACAGTTCCGTATCCTTCTTGTGTTGAGGATTCCAGAACTGGACACAATACTGCAGGCGAGATCTCACAAGAGAGGAATAGAGGGGCAGAACCACCTCCTCAACCAGCTGGCCACGTTTCTTTTGATGCATCCCAGGATATGGTTTGGCTTTGAGCTGTGAGTGCACATTGCTGGCTCATGTCGACCTTCTTACTGACTAGCACCCCCAAGTCCTTTTCTGCAGGGCCCATCTCAATCACATCATCCCTAATCCCCTATTAAAATTGGGAATTGCCCTGACCCATGTGTAGGACCCTGCACTTGGCCTTGTTGAACCTCCTGAGGTTTACAAAGGTCCACTTCTCCAGCTTGTCCAGGTCCCTCTGAATGACATTGCATCTTTCTGCACCACTCAGCTTGGTGTCATCTGTAAGCTTGCTGAGGGTGTACCCAATCTCACTGTCTATATCTTTGATGAAAATATTGAACAGCCCCGGTCCCAGTACGGATCATTTAGAGAGAAGGATGTTGTGGGGGATCATGTCAAAAGCTTTACGGAAGTCCAGAGAGATCACATCTGCTGGTTTTCCTGTATCCACTGCTGCAGTTACCCTATGATAGGAAGCCACTTGGTTGGTCATACAGGACTTGTCCCTGGTGAAGCCGTGCTGGCTGCCACTAATCACCTCCTTGTCCTCGATGTGCTTTAGTATAGCTTCTAGGAGAATCTGTTCCATGATCTTCCTAGGCACAGGTGAGGCTGAGAGGCCTGTAGTTCTCAGGGTCGTCTTTTCAACCCTTTTTAAAAATGGGCCCAATGACTTTTCAGATATCATGGAGAGAGCGTCTTGGCAACTACCTCAGCCAATTCTCTTGGGACTCATGTATCTCATCAAGTCTCATAGACTTATGTACGTTCAGGTTTCTCAGGTGGTCATGAATCTGATCCTCCCCTACAGTGGGAGAAGCCTTACCCCCCTGGTCCCCATCCTGTTCTCCTACAACCCAGGTGGGGTGATGAGAGCAGTTGTCAGTGAAGACTGAGGAAAAACGTTGTTGAGTACCTCAGCCTCTGCCTTGTCTGTTTACATGAGGTCACTGTTTTTGTCCATCAGTGGGGGGATTCTTTCTTTGACCTTCCTTTTCTGATTGACGTACTTGTAGAAGCCAGAACAATAGCTGCCTAAGTTGTGGTGACACTTGGAGTTAAATAATGGCTTTGAAACTCAAGTTAGCTAACTGTCTAAAAGCTAGACTGTTAAGTGACTTGTTTTGATACTCTTTTCAGTCATCTTCATATCAACGCTGTGTGTTTGAAGCCTGCTTTGGGTTTGTGCAGTAACTAAATGTGGTACTAAACTTCCTTTATTAGCTAGTACTATTTCTAGGTTAACTCTTCCAATCAACTCTGTTTTATTGAGCTGTACTTGCCAGTGCGGCTACTGAAAAGCGAGAGCGTATTTCTGTAGTAATGACCTCACAGTATTGAAGCACACTGAAACAGTATCGTGCCTACAGAGCTTTCAATGTTGTTTCTAAGCAGTCTCTGTTTAGTGTTTTTGTTATTGAAAAATAGCCAGGAATCTGTTTCCCTTTCTGTAGGAAACACGTGAACAGAGAACAAATGGAAAGGCTTTTTCTGTGCATGTTCAGGGAAAGCCTCCAGGGTCTGTGATTTGGAAGCAAAAATGCTATCGTGTCTATTAAATATGACCATGGGATCTTGTTTTTAGGTTAAACTGAGCATAAACTGTTGCGCTGATGCCTGGTCTGTGTTGAGAGAACCATGAGGACTACTATAGGAGGCCGTTCTAATGGAAGCAAGGCTTGCTTTGGCAGCATCAATTACATGGCATTTTTCTGTTTTTTTCAGTGCCTGTGTATGGCAAAAATCCTGCTGATATTTGAGCTAATTGGCACAAGATACTGTAGGTTATATGTTCTGAAAAATCCTTAAACCGTTAGGAGTTCATCTTCCTGAACTAGAGTGTAGTAAGGCTGTCGTGCTTCGGTGGATCATGGTTCATAATGCGTTTTTTTGTACCATTGTAGTAACACTGGCTTATAGAAAGAGAACAACCAAAATGAAACACTTGAAGATAAGCTTGTTGCTGATGTGGCTCCTTAGGAAAAGTAGGTAGCTCAGCCAACCAGATTTGACAGCCTAAACATCTTGCTCCTGAAACTGAACTTTGTGTATTAGGGTAGATAACATTACTTGCCAGCAGAAGCAACAGTAATCAACGAATATTGCACTTAACACCCTGACTTTTTACTAGATTTTGATGTAGGACACAACATTAATTCTGTGAATTACCATAAAATAATGATATGAGAATATGTTTGAGGTGTCTGTGACAGTTTAGGTTTCCCCTTCTTTTACTGCAGTCATTGACTTGCCTAGGGGACACCTGTCTGCTTCTTTTTTTTTTTTGTATTTTTTTAATTTGGTTATGTATGATGTCTTGAATTTAACTTGCAGTAATCTTTTCTTCAGAAGACCTTCAGTGATTCATAGAATCATAGAACAACCAGGTTGGAAGACACCCACCGGATCATCGAGTCCAACCATTCCTATCAAGCACTAAACCATGCCCCTTAGCCCCTTAGCACTTATTACAGCAGACCGGAAGCACTCTGGCCCACAAAAAAGGTTCTCGTGGAACTTGACCTGCAGGGGAGTCACTGGGCTGGCTTTACATGTCCTGAGTCTTTTTAACCCGGTATGAAACAATCTTTTTCTCCATGAGTGCTATGATTTGCGAAAAGAGGGCTCAGATTGGAACACATCATCTATTTTGTATACGTTAATGGAAGTAGAGCCTGTTTGGCGAGATGAGAGTTGAAGTCTTCAACGTTCACTTGAATTACCTAGACCTTCTGCTGTGGTTCAGGTATCGGTGCTTGGCTTTCTTAGTAATTGTTCCTGCAAGTTCATGTGTGTTAAAAGCACTAGCATCAAGCAATACTTGTTCTTCAGCTCTCTGATCTGAGTATGTTAAGTACATGAACAGTTGAATGAGTAGCTGTGGGTGTCCTCAGGAAGGACTGGTTTTGGTACTTAAGACCTCTGGAACTGAGACTATATGAATCTCCAGGAGGTCCTGTTTCTTTATTGTGTTTTGCTTAAAGGTGAAATTAACCAGTTTTCAATCTAAATTCTCAGTGAAGGAGTGGAAGTGGTGAAGATCGTTGACTGGAAAAATGGAGAGCTGTATTCAGCTGCACATGATCAGCGTGCCTCTTCACTGAAGTTCTTGTCAAGCATTGGACCAGGCTGCCCAGGGAAGTAATGCCCTGGAGGTATTAAGATAGGTAGTTGCTTAGGGACATGGTTTAGTGGTGGACTTGGCAGTGGTAAGTTGATGGCTGGACTCAATCTTAAAGCAACCTAAATAGTTCTATCGTTATGTTTTCAATGATGATTAAGTAGATAAACTTGACCTTACGCAAAGTTTTGGGGAAATGGGCAAAATGGCAACTATGAGATTTGTTACACACAAATTCCAGTTAACAGATGGAGGAAATAGACTGGGAAACTACTATTGATTTTTGCAGTGCACCGTTGGCTAATTTGCATTTAAGTGTTGCCAAAACAACTAGTCCTTAGTGCTTCAGTAGCATGGTAGTGAGTTGAAGTATGAACAACAGTATTTTATTTTTTTCTCAAATCAAACAGTGATTGTATTCAGAAAAATCTCTGCATTGCCCTAGTAACAGTGGGGGTGGACTCAATTGTGCTGGTGTGTGGCTGAACTCCGTTATTAACAGGGTTTGGTAGTTTTTCTCCTGAATTACACAGTGGTGTAACTGGAAACATGACTTACATGTGTGAAGTTGCAGATACAGAGTAGACATCTTTTCTGATGTTTGCACACCTGTTTAAACATCAAACTGATCTAGTTTAGCAAGGTTTGCATAGTTAACAGCTGTTGCATTAGGAAAAAACAGTTAACTTGGTTTTCTGGATGTGCTCCCCTCCTTCTCCTGCCTCAATCTGTTCTGTGAGCTGCAAACATGGTGTTCTTGCAGTTGGGTACCAGACACTTCTTTGAAGATAAGGTGGCTCTTATCTGGGCTGATCAAAGGGCTAACCTTGGCGGATATTTTTCTTTAGTGACCAAAATTCTGCTACAAATGAGCTTACCTCCATTTTCCTCTCTGTTCAACTGTGGAGTTTAACTTCTTTATGAGCTCTGATTATCTTGACGTCATCTGCCGTACTTTTGTCCATTGGGAGGGAGCATGAAGATTTTTTGTTTTATAAGCATTGTATTTGTCCTCTAGAGAGCTGTACTTAAGAGCCAAATTAATAAAGTACTCCTGCCCAGCTTGGAGTATTAGTCAGCTTTTCATAAGTAGCTTTATTTTTGAGTAATATTTATCTTCTTTTTATACATAGGCATGATTTTTGTTCTGTCCCTGCATGGTAACAGCTCATTGTGCCCCTTTCTAATTAGAACTGTGTCTGTTTTCTGTAGGCATCTGTCATGTTATTTAAGCAATGTGTGAGGTGACTTAATGTGTATAAAGCTCATTCAAAACAGCCTTGTTGTGTTGATATGAACACAATCATTAGAGTAAGAATATTGTTTGCACCAGTTAACTGTAAATTTGATAAATGGTAGGATGTTGCTTAATACATGTTTCATCTTGATTGCCATCAGACAAATTCTTGCTTTAATGTAGTCATAGCAGTGTGGTATCCAAGGACTAGTGTTCTGATGGAAACATCTGCCAATTCTAGATTTCCAATTAGGATTGCTTGGGGAGTTCACTTAAAGGGTAGGTCTGAACTGTTAATTTCATTAACCCATAGTTTTAAAGTCACAGCGTATTTCTGAGATAGGTATGTTTAATTATGTTCTATATTACAGGGAGATTATTACATGTGGGACCAGGTAAATGTGGCTTTAAACATAAAAAATACTTGTAGGAAGAAACTAATACTGTTTAAAGGAAATAATTTCTCTGCCAGTTCTCTTCTGGTCCCTTCTACATCTTTCCTGTCTTGAGGAGTTGCATTATTAGTACTTCAGGAAACAATTTCTTTTCTTTCTTGAAAGAACTACCTTAGGGTTTTTAGTGCCTTGGAAATACAAGCCTTATTAATGAAAAAATGAAACACCACCACCAAAAAAATCCGAACAAAACCAAACCCATGCCCTGCCCCCAGAAGATACCCCCCAAATTAACTAATAATTCCTGTCATGGATTGTCTCACTATTGCAGAGCTTGCATTCACTGCCTGGGGGAAGGCCCCTGACCTACAGCTGCAAGCATTTGGATCTTGAGGGTCTAACTCATGCTGATCCCCAGTGGTTAATAGTGAGGGAAGGTGCTGTGCTAGTTCTGTGGGGGAAGTGAGGTGGAGTTGCTCCTCTTTATCAAAGTAATTTTTTTCCTTGTATAATGGAACACTCCATATTACTAGATAGACCGTCCTTTACAGCTTGGTGCAGGGAAACTCATTGCACTGCAGAACCTGTCCTGAAGGCATGTAGGTGACTGGCTTTTAACTAGTGAGTTCAGACAGCAAGGAATTGTATGTGAGTTTTAATTTCTCAGTTAGTTCTCTTGTAACTTGACAACTTAAGGATAGCTTAGGGAACTCATTTTGAAACTGAATGGTTAAATATTCTTGTAATCTTGGATGTTTTTTTTTCCTGAAGTCATACTTATACTTATATGGGTCTGATGTGATGAAGACAAGACTTTACATGGATTATTGAGACTAATACAGTATACTTTTCTTTTAAGGTAGAAGAAATAGTAATATAAGGACCTGGGGGAAATAACCAGGAAAGATTAATCTGAAAAAGTGTGTATTGTTTTGGAGGATTATTAATAACTGAGTAGAGAGTGGTTTTGAGCTGGGAGATAAGGCATTTTAAAAATAGCACTGCAGAACTTCTTATCTTTCCTATGTTCAGCTCTGCCTCTCCTCCAGCACTTATATCCATGTTTTGCTAAGGTGTAAGCACTTGATCAAGTGCTTGGAACTGAGGTAGGTGGTTGCCTGTTCATCGTGCTGAAGTTTGGAGGGAGAGTAAATTATCTGGTAGTTTATCCAGTAACAGAGGTACCTGTTACTAAAGTGGGACTGTCAGCTTCCTGGGTCTTTGTGATACCTCTTTTGTTCTGTATGGCTTTTCCTCACAACAAAGGCAATGTATTTCCTCGATGTTCGATATTTGTCTTCACTGTATGTTCTTTATAACACCGGCTTTTAGAAACCTACTTAAAACTCTTATTCATAATGTCTATATGACTTTACAATGAAGCACTAAAATATCTTCTAACCTGCAGCACAGCCAAATACAGCGTGTTGACATTTCTACCTCGATTCCTGTATGAGCAGATAAGAAAAGCTGCAAATGCATTCTTCCTCTTCATTGCCTTACTGCAGGTATTGTTTTACTGGTTTGCCTTGATTATAAAATGAAATTGTAATGCAGTGAAAGTTTCAGTTGTTACACTTCACTGCAAAGAAATTTAGGCAATTGTAATAGTAATATCGATGAGGTATGTACCTTATAATTGAAATTAGAAGGCAACGTAAACTTTCCAATGTAGTTGGTAAAATTGAGGTACTTTCATTCTAACTAAGTAAAAATAAGTAGTATCGTAAAACAAGGTACTACTGACCGTACTGAGAAAAGCATTTGTGGATTCTTGTTAAACTGTTGACTGTTTAAGTAGTCCAGATTAGCACTGCTTCCAATTGAATTACCTGAGTTGAATGTTTTTCTTGTGAAGAATGGTGAAAAGGAATATCAGGCATGTACAACACTCTTGTCTTTTTATTCTGTTGTGGTATTTCTTCAAATGCACAGAGAGCTTAGGCTAGTTAGCCCACTGAAACTCTTGTCAGTCAAGTACAAATCTGAAAGCTCTGTTCTCTCTTCTGAGAGCTTTATATCAAGTTCTAAATTTGCTAGAAACTAATCTTCAGTACAAATATAAAATGAATATCTCTTCTTCTTCTGTTCACAGCAAATTCCAGACGTCTCTCCAACAGGAAGATATACCACCTTGGTGCCATTGCTATTTATTTTAACCGTTGCTGGCATCAAAGAAATCATAGAAGACTATGTGAGTATGATTATAGGCAAGTTTATGCTCAAGACAGTGCTTAAAAAAAACCAGAGTGCCATGAAGCTATGCATCTCTGAAGTGTGTTGAGTCACTGCTTAAACAGCAGACAAATATCTTTTTGACTTTCAAAGCTCTGAACTTGACTGGAATTTCTGTAGGACACTGAGATAAAGTAAGCATTTTCATTATAGATAGTGAGTAAGGAAACAGTAGAAGTCAGGATACTTGTTTCTTCCTTTTCCAACTTGTTTATTCATGCTTTCCTTAGAATGGCCTGGCTAGAAAGGCACTGTAGAGCCCTGATAGATAGGGGGCTTTTTTTCAGTTGGTCTTGAAAATGGGCAAGAGGGAGGCAACTTTAGCATAGAGCAAACTGTTACGGGAGAATATGCACTAACTTAGTTGGATACTGCTTATAATAGAGGTCTTCCTGCTTTGCAAAATTTTGATCAATAAAGTAATTTTTCAATTGGTCTAAATAAGAAGCACATTATAGTATTTACTGCAGTTGTCATCTAAATGTATTGTTTCTTATTGTTTCTTTTGACTTTTTTCTTCCAAAAACTAGTTTTGGATACTTAAGGTTTTTTTGCTATTTATACAGGCTTGAGCCTGACCTGCAACATTGTGGACTGTCAGTTTAAAGCTAAATTATATTTTTACAAACCATTGGGATTTACATGATCTGAGTGACTTTTCAAAAAAAAAAAAAAAAGTAACATAATGACAAAACCAACCTAATGTATCATCTAGCTTTTTGTTATGTTTCCAGCTTTAATGGTTTTGGAATCTGTAATGAAGTGTAATGAGGTATAATGAAATGTTTTGTTTCCTTGCAGAAAAGGCATAAGGCAGACAATGCAGTGAATAAAAAGAAAACAATAGGTAAGACTTAACAGTCTTTAGCTATTTTAAGTGCAAATAGTAAAAATGAGTCCATTTACTTTTGAACAATTCTACTGCTTAAACAGTCATGATGGTGGGAAATGTATATCTTTATATTGTTCCTAAAATAAAACCCAAACTCCCACAGGAACAAACCTCACAAAACAAATAATCCCCCACCCCTAAAAGATAAAACCAACCAAAGGAAAAACCTAACAAATTCCTGTAACATTAGAAGTTAGCATCAAAGAAATTTTACACAGCTTTTCTAAATACTGCTCCTCTTAAAATATGGCATGAGATATGGTATTTCATGCATTTGTTTTCCTGCAGTGTCACTGAAAGAATTTAACATTGATATCTTCTGAATGCCTGCATGTGGTCCTAACGTATTGCCCCTACTTGGCCCTGAATACCCAAAGAAATAATCCTCATGTTCATCTTAAGTGGATACCTGTGCAGATGAAGTGTTTATTGATGGCTACCCTGTGGCCAGTCTCTGCTGCAGTCCCAGGATCTCACTGTTCCTGTGTTGGAGAGCTTCTTTGCTGTGGTGACTGGCAGATGAAACAGAAAACAGACTCCACCTTTGAATAGAACCCCTGCTTCTCAAACACCTTTAGTTTAAGTGTCAAGAAGCTGGAGAAACACTTAAAGGGACATGGGGGACTAAATAACCTGCTAGCTCCATGCTTTAGTTAACAGGCAGTACTTTTGCAGGACTATTTCCAATGAGTCATGCTCAAGAACTTAAGTTGATCATTAAGATCATATATTGATGAACATCAAAAAGCATTGCTTTGCCAGTTCCTCAAGGTAACTTCTCTATAAAAAGCTGGGAAACTGTTTCAAGTGCAAGGACACTATTTATTAGTCATGAGAAATGAGCTATTAGCTGGCTGTAGCACAACAGCCGTTGTTATATGTTATATGGAAGATTGTCCTTTTAAAAGTCATGTGGATGTTTCTAATTGTTACTTAGAGAACATGTGCTAATGAACATTTTGAGGGAAATTTAGCACAGTAACTGAGGAGAGACACCCTTAAAGAACACAAGATGTTCTTGTGGAGATAAGTGGAATTTAGCACTTCAAATATTTCAGTTGAAGTTTAATTTTTTTATATTAGAATCTTTCAAATGAAATTTTCAAAATTATGCTTAAAACTATATCCCTGTAGTTCTTCAGAGGAAGGCTCAAGATGGTCACTCTTAATGTTTATTATGGGAATGAAAAGCTAATTTATGTTCAAGGTGGGATTAAGATTAATTAAATTTAGTATCAGCGTGTGCCTTTAGGTTCCTTTTATAGCTGAGTGAGGTCTTGTCAATGCAATTCAGAGGGCAGTTCAGCTTACTCAAAAGTGGCTGTATGCCAGCTGCTTAGCTTTGTTCTGAACTATGCTGGCTGCAATGGCCAGATGCTTGCTTCATGGTATGCACATAGGCTTTGCATTTATGTTGATGTTTATTTTTTTGAGCAGTAGTGCATCTTCAAAGCACTTTTCCTATACTAAATTTCCCATTGGAGAGATCGGTTTGCTTTCAGGTGTGGGTTTGATATGTAGGAATCAAGTTCCCTTTGGAGGAAATTGCATTGAAAGTTAGGCTCCAGGTGAGCACTGTACATCTCCATTGGGAGCTGCAGTATTGTAGGCTCTGAACTAGTGTTTTTTTGTCTTGGACGGGTTCACATGATGTATACGGAGATGACATTGAATCTAGGGACCAGACTAAATGTAGCCCGAAGTGAAGCATTTGAGCAATACACTACGTAGATGTAGAGATCTTGATAATAACTTGTTGTGTATTGATCCCCTCATTGCCAAATTATAGAATAAGCCATGAGCATTTAATACTGTATGGGATGCTCTCGAAGAATATGTAAGCACCGGGCTAGCAAACTATTGCAAACTGGTTGAATATGCTTGCCCTTCAGGAGTGGAGTAGAAGATAATGAAACTGCAGCTTCAAAATTGCTGAACTGTTTTATGTCTGATGGAAGATTTCTCTAGATTGTGAGGTTATGAGTTAAAAAAGAACAGTTGCTTCAGTAATTTGCTTGAGTGATTTATTTCAATAGCTAAGTTTATTTCGGCAAGCATGAAAGCCAAATTGTTTTCTTGAATGCCAAGTTGAAGCTATAAAATATCTGAATGGCATGCAAATGTACAGTTATGTGAACTGTTTGAGATGTCTCAGATTTCCTGGTGGAATGGGTAGCTCCTTAAAGCAAGGCACTGGAGATGCTAGGTGTTGCAATCCCTCTTTGAGGGTTTGAGTTTTGGATCAAGGCTGCAGATACATGGCTTTTTGACTGGTGATTCTGGTCTCAGGCCTCCTGATCTAAGTAGAGCTCAATTGAAGCACAGCTTAGAAGACCAAAGGAGGGATTGTAACAAAACTGTTCTTCCTCTAAACTTTGTATACTTGTTTGGGTAGAAGCTCAGTAGTTTAGATGTATCACTAGCAGTGTTTCTGTTGCTGTCCACCCATTATATGTTAAACAGTTTATTTCACTGTCATCCATCTACTGTAACATTCAGTCTCAGGGTTCAGTGCTCCAAAGTATGCAGCCTGAGGACATGAACCAAGAGATGACCCGTGAGTGTGTCAGTACAGTACTGTAAGACTTTGGCACTACAGAAGCCAATGCCTGTTTCAGTACCCTGTTTCCCTGTGAGCTTCAGCATTTTGATTCTCTTCCTGTTGAAGCAGATCTTTGCTTTTCAGTGGGAGTTTCAGCTCACTTGACAGCCAAGCCTCAGCCCTAGTTGGGCAATGGGTACGGTAGTAAGGTTGGATGTGTCAGAGCCAGAACATAATGAATAAAATGCTAGGAAAAAGGTGAGAAGTGAATAATTTGTGGTTAAATTGTACATAGAGAGATTTCCTGGTATTGACTGACAGTGGTCAATATTACCCTTTGTCTTAAGGAAAGTCATTTCCCAAACAAGCAGCAACTGTGCCCATCTGTGTGTTAGTGTGAAATGATGCCAAGAAGAAATTTGGCTGCCAACTGTCTAGCAAGTAATAAAAATGATATACCTATATATGCTAGTGGCCAGCTGTTATTCTTTCTTGAATAAACATGCCTGCAGCTGTAGACGAAAGTGTGATCTGAGCTCCTGATAAGTATTTTGTGTGTGTTAGTTCCTATTCTGGTCCATGTTCTCTACCACTGTTATAGTTGTTTTGAAATTTGTGTGAGTCTTGAGTGTTTATTCTGATCTAACTTTAAACGTTATTTCCAGTTCTAAGAAATGGGATGTGGCAGAACATTATGTGGAAAGAGGTAAGGAAAGTTGGGAATGGGAAGGAGTAGCAGAACATGTTGAACTACTTTGGTTGGAATAAATTTGGAGGCCTCATGTTACTGCACACTGTGAGAATTCCATGTGACTTGGAGTGGGAGGGATCCTTTCTGTTGCAATAGTGACAATTGCCCTGAGCAAGGCACATGAGTACCCATCTTTAAATCCTAGTTCTATTTTTCTGTCAAATGCCAATAAGCTGTTTCAGTGTGCATGCTTGGTCAGTTAATTTGCTCCAGGGTTTAAACAGTATTGTTTTCAGTCCACTTCTAGCAGAGTAACTTTCACTGCAATGTTGTACTTCCTCTGATAGTTGAATGCAGACTGATTTTGCTACCTGTGCTAAGAAATTCTTGAGTTTTGAGGTTAGTTCGTAATCTGTTTGCTCAAGCAAGAAGACAAGCCCTGCTGTTACCTCAGGCACTCAGGTTCCACATTCTTTCAAGCTCTGTGCCAGGACCTGGTGAGATTTATTTCTAGAACTTGATGAAATTCCGGACGTTATGTTGATCTAATTGTGGCTCTGAATGCCTTTTTAAGGACAAAACTAGCCCTGTTAACCAACTCATAAGTGAGAAAAAAGTGCACCTGTTGAAAACCTTTGGGAGATGAGACCCAAAAGCAATGCTGCTGAAGTGTTCGGCTATAGTAGAAACTGAAGATGACAGAGGGTTCTGATGGCTAATGCTGATGCCTGTTCTTGCTGCTTCGTGTCCCATTTGTAGCAAGAACACTGAATTGAAAGATATTTCAAGCTGAGTCTGGAATCTAGGCACCTGAAATGTCATTCTTATACCCTTAAGTGTTTCTTCGTTTGGCCTGTATGTGTCTACATCTGCATATTTTCCAGGCTTGCGTTTACTGTTGGGGAAGAACAGTTCTGTACTATCAAACACATTTACTGTAAGGCAGACTTCTGATCTTTTCTCTGCTGAAATCAGTAGGGAACGTGTTTTCAGAGGGATCAGAGTAAGGCTAATGAATCTGCCTGTTCAAACATGCCATCTCTTTCCATTTTTGTAAATTGATGTGCTAAAATATTTAAGTCCATTTGAGACTCTCAGCAGTGTTTGATGCTAAGCAGTCTGATACCCATCAGGCAAACCGGGCTTACTATTTTGAATGCTACTTGGTCCTTCTTAGAATGGAAGTGCCAGGCATGTGTGACTCCTGAGCTGGAAATTCTCAAGTCCTCAGTATTCCAGAAATGAAGTCTTTTACACATGTCAAGAGACTATAGGTTAGGGAAGAACTGGTTGATACTTTATCTTTCTGTAGAGACAATGCTTCTTCGTGGTGACTAGTGCATTCAGCATATCTGAAGAGGGCTAAGGGAAAAATGATAGTCATGGGTGAGCATGTATGTAATATGGAGAAGGAATAAAAGAAACTCTTGATACTCAAGGAACGTAAAGTTTAAAGGTAGCTTTTTTTTAACTAGGAAAAAATCTTTTTCTAGGTTAAGTAAGACTGAAGGAAAAATAGAACTCAAATTTGGATAATGGCAGATTTAAAGACGAAAAAAGTAATTTTTACTAAATATAAACCACAGACGTTTGAACTTTCCAGTTGACTATTTCATTAACAGAGAATTGTTTACTTGGCATTTGGAAAAGAGAAGGTTTTGATACTTCTGAACTT
Source organism: Phaenicophaeus curvirostris (assembly GCF_032191515.1). Classification (NCBI taxonomy): domain Eukaryota; kingdom Metazoa; phylum Chordata; class Aves; order Cuculiformes; family Cuculidae; genus Phaenicophaeus; species Phaenicophaeus curvirostris. The sequence goes on from NC_091392.1 coordinate 188,003,415, forward strand.
GCAGTGAAAAGTACTCTGACTTTCAAAAGCACTGTTTCTAGCTGTTCTCTGTGCATGATACTGTTCTTTTAACTGGGTGAAAGAAAATAACCAACTAACATTCCAGACAAGCAAAATGTGTGTTTTTCTTTTCCATGCTACTGTACTCCTGCCCCTGACTCAACAGGTAGCAGTAGGAGATGTTGTGAAGGTCACCAATGGGCAACATCTTCCAGCAGACATGATCATTGTTTCTTCCAGGTATTATGAATGGGTGTGGAAATGATGTGTCTGGACTGAGGTGCAGAGGACACCTAAACTCTGTATTTGCTATAAAAAAACCCACCAAACAAAACAGACATCAAATGGCACTAATCCTTCTCCACATCTAAATTTGATCAATGTCAAATCAGTGCTTTATTAGGCAATGATTTATGTATCAATTCAGAGAAGTTCTTAGTGAATTATAGGTGAATACTACTATGAAATCTTAAAGATGCCTTCTTTCCTAAGCATATCAATGAATTTGTTGGAAGACTGAGTGTCTGTTACATGAGCTTCATGCAGTTTGTTGCTCTGTTGGCCTTCTCAGGATCCTTCCGTTTTATTTAGGAAGCTTAAGTTTTCTTTCATGTAGTTCCACTGAGTTTCCAGAATACTTTCCTGCCCCTCAGGAAAAGTTTCTTTCAAACAGTAATTCTAAAAGGCTTAGCCCAGCTGGCATCAAATCACTAGCCTGCAAAATAGCTTTTGGGCTTTGCTTGTTTATTCCTTGTCTTTCTATGCATGTGTATGGCCCATCTCTAGTATGTTAACAACAGTAAGCTGTTGAATCCCCCCCTTTTTTCTTTGAATTATGGCATAACTTCTTTATGCCACTGTACTGGCAAACAAAGCTTGCTTATTACTTCCTAGTGTATTGAGTGCTGTTTGACTGCTAGTCTAGCTTATATATTGTGTTGAACAACTTGTGGCCAAATCAAGGCTGCTGTCCCCTTGGATGGGATTTAAACAGGGAATGTTAGGGCAGTTTCTGTTCTTGAGCAGGATTTTTTTCTCACAGTCAAACCTAATGATGCCTTGCTCTTCTCCGTAGTTTTCTTGTGTCTGCATGCTTTTCAACAGAGACTGCAGGTTGCTCTGGTCTCCAGATCACAGTTCTCTTAGATGACCCGACTTGTAAGGGAACATGTTTTCTAAGCTGCTGCATTTTTGGCTCCATCCTTCTTGTCTGTGCCATTCGTGGGTGGTTTCATTGTTTTTGAAAGCTGTACGGGGAAGCTCAGTCTTTTTAAACTGTCATATGATTAAGGGTAGAAGTGTCTTCATTCCGTTGTATACAATATTGTATCTTTTAAAAACTTAGTCCAAATTTGAAATAAGCAGTTGTCAACCTTAATATGCAGTGAGCAAGTTTACTCTTTGACATAAATAACTTGCTGTGTCAACATTGTGGAATAGGTGTTTTACTTGAACTTCTCTAATATATTATACTAAAAATCTTTCTAATTTATTGCTTGACTTGCATGGATAAGCTTTTCTTTCTACACTATTCTTCTAACCTGCTGTGACTGACAATTGTGTAATAACTGGAGAGTTTAAGCCCAAGTATGTCAATTTGGGAGAAGTTTTGCTCAAAGTAAATAGCATTTTCTGTGGCAGTTGTGCTTTACAATTGGTATTATTCCCGTGGTACTTTTAAATGACAATACTAAGTGTCCTCAGTTTGCCAGAAAGCTTAGCATGCTCTGAAGGGGTAGGGTCTTATGCTTGTATGTGTTTTTATTTCTTGCGTCTGAGCTGACTGACAGAGGTGAAATCAACAGTAGTATTTATTTTGAATCTCTTTTCCCCTGTAGAAGAAGGTAATATCATATGAATTTTACATAGGGAACAAATTTACGTGAAGAAAAGCAAGATTTGAATGCAGACACAACTTTGCATGGAAACACTTCCACACCTTATTTAAAATGAGAGAAATTGTATTGGAAGAGTCGCTCTCTTGAGTTAATTCCTTCAATTGCAGCAGATAAGGTCTTTGTGACAGAAATAAACTTGGAATCAAGATGGACTTAATATGTGGCTTTCTTGGATTCCAATTTCAGCTGCCTGTATAGGAGGAGAGAAAAATCCAGACCCTAAACCTTCTCTTAAAAAGAATTCTCTGGAGAGAAACATCTAGATTCTTAGTGTGTTAAACATACCTGTCTGTTTTGTAACAATTTTTGTCCTAAGGAGCCTTTATTACTAACTTTTCTGCTGCCTAAATACTTTCCCAAAGTAACGTATTGTTTTAACAGCAAAAGAACTAGCAACATCTCAAGAATATCAGAAGTGAGATGATGAAGCAGCATGTTTTTGGCCCAGATGGAAACTGATACATCAATAGCAGCTTTGCAAGACAGTTGGTTTTGGTGGTGCTATACAGAGGTTGTAAAGCTTAGGGGACACGTAATGAGAAGATCCATGGTAGAAGTGTCCTTCCTTATCACAGGTGTTGCCCATGCAGAGCTTCTCCGTTTTAGGTGTAGGTAAGAACTCAACTAACTGATAACTCGCATTTCTGAAGAAGACTATTTGCCCCTGTTGGTAAGAGTAGAAGCTTCTCTGGAAGTTGGAGGCCAGAGCCTCAGTTTCACTCTTATTTTACCTTCTGATTCTCTAAAAGCTGATCAGCAGTGACTTCATATGTACCTCAAAGTCCCTCAACTTTAAGGTGGTTTTGCAGCCATGATCTTCTATATACACAGTTCACAGATGGAACTTGATAGCAGAGAGCGCTACATTCTTCTTCAAGCTCATCCAACAACATCTGCTTTTTACACTGTTCGATACTTAAGAATTTATCTGTAGCTCTTGCAATCTGAAGCAATTCTATAGATTACAGTGTACAACAGTCTTAAGTTCTTATTAACCTTTTGATTTAGACTAGTCTTTCTTTATGATTTGTTGTATGAGAGTTCATATCTGGAGACATATCTGTAAAATGTGTTCTTAGAGCTGGCTTTTTCATGGTCATACATGAACAATATGGATTTTTGTGTTCTGCAGTGCTTTGAAGAAATGTACTATCAGCTGTTTTAGTGCAGAAGTACTATATAAATAAAGTATTGAGTTCTAACATCAATAATTTTATGCTCCTTACAGTGAACCACAAGCCATGTGCTATATTGAAACAGCTAATCTCGATGGGGAGACAAATCTTAAAATAAGACAGGTAAAATAATTTAATCCTTTTTTTCCCCCCTCTCCATTTAGCTAGCTAATATTAGCTACAAAGAAGAGTCTACCTTGCATTCCAACAGTACAAGTATCCTTTAAAAAGAAAAAGAAAGAAAGCATCTTATCTTTTCAGGTGACTGTAGCCTTCTTTTCGTCAGATAGAAACCCAAGCAATAATGCTTCGTGTACTGTTTGTACTGCTTGTTGCCTACTTTCTCCTACGTGTGTGGATGGAACTTTCCTCATGGTTACAGAGAGATCATGTAGGCAATATAGCTAGCTGTCTCGTGTAGAGGGATTTAAACCAGTCCTATGTTAGCAGGATTGGAGAAAAGCTTTGTTTTCCTAGGTTGACTTCTAATAACAATTTTTGATAACTGTCTCCTTTGGATCGGTCTCTACAGGGATTGTCTCAAACTGCTAGTCTCCAGTCAAGAGAAGAATTGATGAAAGTATCTGGAAGGATTGAATGTGAAGGACCCAACCGTCATCTTTATGACTTCACTGGAAATTTGCGCTTAGATGGTCAAAGGTATTGACTTGACAACAAAGCCATAAATTCACTTGATTAGGAAAAAAAATGCTTCCTATGTGCTTTTTGTCTGCAACACTGAGCAGAAACATGCTGGGGAAGAGGTGGGTAATAATAAAATCGTCAATCAGGGCATCTACCAGTATATGATAACGTAGTTAGGTCTTCCTGTGGAGTCTTCTGTTTGTTCTGAGGTTTTTTTAGGAATCATGGTGGGTTTTTTATTACAAGAACTATCTAAAGAGAAGAAGAAATGGAGGAAATGGTTGGGGTTTTTAGTGCCTTCTTGTTATAGGAGGTGTGCAGAGGAATTGCAAACCATTTCCCTTCTGACTAGAGCCGAAGGCTGCACCATGTTCAGATCCGTAGAAAGAACTGTTCCTAGAATCTGGACACTTTACCAGTGTGACTTAAATTTCTTGCTGCTCTTGGAAGAACTTAGTTGTAGTATCTGAATCTATAGGACTTCAAAGGTCAGTAGGAACATACAAGTTGCATCTGGCTCTACCTTTGTTTCTGCATGAAACTTGTATTCCTTGGGCAAGTCATCTGAATAGTGACAGGTGCAAGAGTAGTAGAAGGTGGCTTGCATCCCACTTGGGTAGGATTACACATGTGATTTTCAAGATGCTTGTTTCATGGTGTATGTGAGGTTGTAGCGTACTGGGAATGGATGGTCTCTTAGCAAGTGTGATGCTTCTCTGTCTTTGACGTGAGAGAGAACAAATTATCCAAGGTGAAGTGCAGAGTAGGCTTATGGCTGCCATGTAAGTTCTCAAGTTCTGGGTGACTAGGACAGCCCCTTTCCATCAGTTTTGTCCTACTGCTTTTTTAGAAGGCATTAGACTTACCCAGCTTTCAGTACTCTTGAGTTGTGTGAACACCAAGTTCATTATATTACTTTCCTTCTTTTTGGGTTTGGGCTTTGTTTTGGGGAGTAAGGCTGAAAGCAGAATCATATTCCTGAAGTATTAACAAGAATTTAAAGATGTGCATATTTCTTGCTTTGCAGCCCAGTTCCGGTTGGTCCAGACCAGATCTTGCTAAGAGGTGCACAACTGAGAAACACTCAATGGGTCTTGGGTATTGTTGTGTATACAGGACATGATACAAAACTCATGCAGGTAAAGCTTTTAAGGAGGTCTAGAGCATGTTCTAAAAGTAGCTGGTCATTTTTCATGTGTTCTTCTTGTCCTTTGGACTTGATTTTATGAAATGGTTTTGACTCATTGTAGTTAAGACCTGGAGGCCTTGAGGAATACCAGGATGTTGTACCTCAGGTTGCTGCTGCACATGTGTAAACACTAATTGGTCTAAGAATGCTTCAATGTGTAAGGAAAGCTAACTAGATTTTTTATCTTGATTTATGTGATAGGTGGATGAAACTTAAAACTGAGATTTAATAATGGAGGGGATGGTGATGACTATCTACAATTCTAGCCTTTGGAGATAGTGAGGTTAAGACCACAGTCTCTGTATTGCTTTAATGGCAGGGAGTGTCTGGAGAGACCAGCAACATGCATGTGTTGCACATCTCTGCTGACAGTTAGTGGAATGGACAGCCAGGATATGAGCATATAAGGTCTTCAGAACTGAATGGTTCTGTTTTTATGATCTGCCACTTTTGGATCAGTTCAGAATATTTACTCCTATTGATACTTCATTGAATTTTGCATACAGTAGCAAACTGAATAGTGAAGTAGCAAGTTCTATAATGGGCGCTAAAAATACAGGTAGAGTTTGCCTCTGCAATTTCCTTTTGTCTAAGTCATTGTTTTTTTCTTTTTTCCTACTGCTGTTCAGAATTCAACCAAAGTACCTCTGAAGAGATCAAATGTAGATAAAGTGACCAATATGCAGATCCTGGTTTTGTTTTGTATTCTTCTGGTGATGGCCCTTGTGAGTTCTGTAGGTGCCTTATTATGGAACAGAACACATGGTGAAGTCGTCTGGTACCTTGGCTCCAATGGTGAGTATGCAGGCAGCATGTAAGGAATGTATCAAACTGTAGGGCTGGCCAGGCTTTTAGCTTTGCTAAATCAATACTTAAAATAAGAAACCAAGCAACAAAAGAAACAAGGCCTGTTGCTAATGTTTTGATCATCCATATTTTTCTTGTTCTTGAGAACAGGCTAGCATAGGTGAAACTCTCAGTGAGGCTTCTGTTAATAAAATCTTTAAAGATTAGGTGAATATCACTAGGCTACCCCCCAGGGAGCCAGGCAGAAACAAGAGGGCCAGGAGTTATTCTTGGATATTTGGTGTTCAAGTTATATCAGCTCTCTCAGGATGCCATGCATAAATCTCATTTCAGAGCAGGTCATGTACTGCTGCCTTAGGTGTCACGTCTGACTGTACCTGACTTAGGATAGCAGGTAATAGTCTGGTGATACTGACTTCAACTTTATGCTTATGTACAGAAATAAAGGATTTCTCTAGCTGTTTCAGTCAGAAATGCTTATGTGATCTTGTGGTTGAGAACTTAAATGCTAGATCTTATGATTTTGCCTTTATTCGATGTTATGTTTCAGTCATTTTGGCTTCTGACTTATGTTACTTTGTAATGAGAAGACCGATCTCTAATTGTGTGCTTATTAAAGCATTTTATGTCAAGTCTTTCGTAATCCTTGCATTTATTAATTCAGGTATCAAACATAAGCATTATGCAAATGCTTAATAAATAAATAAATAAATTGCTTTCCAGTAGACTTCTGACTTGAGGGGGTTACATTAGCTAGCTCTAAAATATATTGCTATAGACACCTAGAGACACTGATCTGAAAATAGTTCTCCGCAAATGGTCTCTGATGGTGATGGCAAAACATATGGCAAATGGTGTCTTCTGCAGTTTAAGAACTGCAGTTGTGATAGTAATGAAAAAAAATCATATAGGAAGAGCATGGGAGAGCCTCATATTTGATCTGGTTTTTACTAGTTGTGATGTCTTCTAGTAGCAGTATTGGCAACTTTCAAAGTTCATTCCTCACCCTCTCCCCTGCTTTTCAATGAGGAAATGTAAACTTATGCCTTCTAATGACAGAAGTAATATTGGAAAGGATGAATTGAACAAAATTCATTAGCTTGTGCCAATATAAAACAGGTGCAGCCCCTAATAAACTAGGATGACATTGTAGTCTGGATAGATGTGCTTTCTTTGTAAGTTGAATGCACAATTTATATCACTTCTGTAAATGCCAGAAAGATGAGGCCAGACTTTGTCCTACAGCCTGTTGTGATAGAATAAAGGGTAATGGTATTAAACTAAAGGAGAGTAGAATTATACTGAATAGGAAGAAATATTTCAATGAATTTTGTGAAACACTGGAACAGGTTGTCCAGAGGGGTACTAGAAGCCCCATCCCTATTAACATTCAAACTTTTGTTCGATGAGGCTCTGAGCAACCTGATCAAGTTGAAGATCTCTGCTCATTGCAAGGGGTTTGGACTAGATAATGTTTAAAGGTCCCTTCCAAACCAAACTATTCTACGGTTCTATGATGCTATGTTTAATTGTTATGAAATACCTAATTTCTATTAAGACTATATTAAAAAAACTCTTTTCCTATCAAGTGTGGTTCTAATCTTCCTGTAAACAGATTGAAGACATGGAATTCATGTGTACTCATACATGAACTTTCAACCTAGGCATCTCTAAGTCTTGCTCTGATCTTCGTTAGGTTTCTGCAACTTTCTCTGGTTTCTACCTCCTAGTTTATTCCCTTGCCTTTTTATCAACTTACCTGTAACACTGAAAATTCCTTCATTGTGGGCTGGAACTCAGGTTGTGCTGAGTGCTTTGCATACTGACTCCCGTGCCTCCCTCAGCTTCACGGAAAGTGAAGAACAGACGAATATGGAGATTTTCACAGAATCACCAGGTTGGAAAAGACCCACCGGATCATCGAGTCCAACCATTCCTATCAGTCACTAAACCATGCCCCTCAGCACTTCATCCACCCATATTTTAAACACCTCCAGGGAAGGTGGCTCAACCACCTCCCTGAGCAGACTGTTCCAGTGCCTAATGACCCTTTCTGTGAAAAATTTTTTCCTGATGTCAAGCCTGAACCTCCCCTGGCAGAGCTTGAGGTCATTCCCCCTTGTCCTGTCCCCTGTCACTTGGGAGAAGAGGCCAGCTCCCTCCCCTCCACAACTGAACACAGCATTTGAGGTGCGGTCTCACCAGTGCCGAGTACAGAGGGAGAATAACCTCCCTGGACCTGCTGGTCACGCTGTTTCTGATACAAGCCAAGATGCCATTGGCCTTCTTGGCCACCTGGGCACACTGCTGGCTCATATTCAGTCGCTGTCAACCAACACCCCCAGGTCCCTCTCCTCCGGGCAGCTTTCCAGCCAGACTTCTCCTAGTCTGTAGCACTGCATGGGGTTGTTGTCCCCCAAGTGAAGGACCTGGTATTTGGCCTTGTTAAACCTCATGCCATTGGTCTCTGCCCAGCAGTCCAGCGTCTTCAGATCCCTTTGCAGAGCCTCCCTACCCTCCAGCAGATCGACACTTCCACCCAGCTTAGTGTCGTCCTCAAACTTGCTAAGGGTGCACTCGATGCCTTCATCCAGGTCACTGATAAAGACATTGAACAGGGCTGGACCCAGCACTGAGCCCTGGGGAACCCCACTTGTCACTGGCCTCCAGCTGGATTTCACACCATTTCCCACCACTCTGTGGGCCCGGCCATCCAACCAGTTTTCCACCCAGGAGAGTGTACACCATTTTGTATGTAAAGAGAGGCTGTGGGTGGCAATATGAACAGGAGCCTCATCTATTCCTGCCTGCTGTCTATGATTTCTTGTCAATCCCTTTAGGACCAGTTGTGTTGGCAGATTTACTTCAGTAAATTGCCTAATGTTTTCACCATTGATAACAGCTCTTCTGCTTAAGCAGGATACTGTAGTTCATTTTGTAGGTGTCTGTTTAACCGTCAGCTTGTTCTTAGTTTTCTTTAGTATGAGTAAAATCTACCAATGGTGGCAGAGTTTAGAACAGATTTCAATCTTAATTTTTTTATTTTCTAATTCTAATAAGGCAGGTATGTGCTTTTCATAAAGTTATGTTGCTGTTAATATTGGTGACTAAACTGGGGCACTTCATGCATCAGATAAACCTCTACATTTGGGTTACTGTGTGGAATTTCATACTTACTACCATCTGTTTAGCCAAAGTTGTTAACGAAGTGTTCTGTTCTCTAATATGATCTCACCAATCTTGTCCTTCACCTGGTGCATAATAATGCCGTGTGTTCTGTGGATGTTCTGTATTTGTACTATAAAAATCAGTTTTAAAAAGGTCCTTGTTCTAGGCCTTAGCACGCTTGCTGATCGTTTTAGTGCTACTAAGTTTGGCAGCCCAACTGTGAAAATATGATTGCCCTGTACTGTAGCACTTGGACCTCTCCCTTTAGTCTGTTGTCTTTTGGTCCACAGAAATGCTGTCTGTCAACTTTGGATACAATCTGCTGACATTTATAATCTTGTACAACAACCTTATTCCAATCAGTCTTCTGGTGACATTGGAAGTTGTCAAGTTTACTCAGGCTCTTTTTATAAATTGGGTAAGTAACAAGAATAAATGTATTAATATCATCTTTGGAAAGTGGCATTGAGGGGAAAAAAACCAAACCCAAAACCTAAATAACTACCACCCTGAAATCTTAATCGGATTTTTTTATGGCGTTTCTGATTCAGCTTCTAGGAAAGGCAGGGAGAAGTTCAGAGGATTTCTTCTGCATTTGTTCTGTCTTCCACAGGAAATTTAAGAGTTAGTTGTAGGAAGATCCTCTGTGCAAATGGTAACTCTCATATATTTTCAGCTTTCGGGATGGGATGGGAAGGCTCAGAATTTTGGGTTGAAATGGGTCTCTCAGGTGATTAATGTTGAGTAAATATCTTCTAAGCTCTTCAGTACATTATAGGTCCTCCCAGTCAGAGCAGAGGGAAATACTAGACTTGTTTACGGCTGTGGATGTTTTTGTTTCGCTTTTTTTGTTTTGGATTTTTTTTGGGGGGGGGGAGTGGGGAGGGGGTAGAGGTTTAAATCCTGAGGCTGGACCTCAGATATGAGTAGTAGTATTTCTGTAAGGAGATGAGTTGGTGGTGCCTCATGCAACAGAAGAGCAATCCGTCTGTTCAGGGAAGCTTTGACTTGGAGTGTGTTAGTTTCTCTTCACTTGTGGACCAAAAATACTGTATTGATGTTTCTGAAGATGAACAAAACAAAGAGGAATACTTTGTCCTGGTATGCATCAATTCTTAGACTTAGTGGTTCCTCTACAATAAAACAGGATTTAGTGTGTGTGTTTGGAGCTGCTGATAGTGTATTAGAGGTGTTTGACCAGCTTATCTGAGAAATTGCTTTGGTTCATGTGGCAGCTCTTTTGCTTACTGTCCCAATTAAATCTAGGAATTATGAGATTATTTGAGTCACTTAGATGGTCTCTTTGCACTAGCTAAATCCGTGATTAAGTTATGTGGTTGTAATTGAAAACCAGTAATTAGGCTGTCTAATGCTTGTTAGAACTTATTCCTACTGTATTAAATTCTTAAATTATAGAAGTGCAATCAAGAAAGTGATAATTGCCTGTAATTGAATTTAGCTTTTCATGATGGTGTCCTTCAGAAAGGAGGCACCCTTATTTAACTTGGGATGCTGTTCATTGCAAGCCTTTAGAGCCTCCATCAATGGAGTTAGTCAATCAAGCCAAGTTGGAGGTGACTGAAAGGAAACTAGCATAGGTCTAATTTTATTCTCATTTCAGGACTTAGATATGTATTATCCTGAAACAGATACACCTGCAATGGCTAGAACCTCAAACCTTAATGAGGAACTTGGGCAGGTAAGACACATTCATGAGTGTCATGTTTGTGTGGTGTGTTCTGGGAAGGCAGAAGTCATGAAAGCATTCTGTATTAACCTGCTTTGTTCTGTTGTTCTTTGGCTCAGGTTAATGGAACGTCTTAACTGTCAATAGCCTGTTTTAAAAGTAAAACAATGAAAGATCACGGGATTGTGTTCAAGGTCATATAGGCAGCTTTAAGACTGCAAATTGAAAAAACATTTCTTATGTTCACTCTGAACAGACTTGTTTCTTCAAGGGTGTTGTAGAGATGCTTTTTGGTTGTGCCTGTCTATACACTGGAACAGAATGTACAGGATTAAGTGTGGCTGAAGAGCAGGCCAACAGCCTCAGCCTGTGTTCTTAGTTCTTTGTGTTTCTGACCATTGCAGGAAACACAAAAGGAAAAAAATGCAGTTCAACTTGTAGTTTGTTCCTTTGAGCACTTGGATTTTCCTTTAAGATAAAGATAACTTGTATTAACTTGCAGTTGTTTTGGGAGATTTGTTATGAATTAGGCAAATGAGATAATTTATTTTTTTTTTAGAAATGGAAGGGCTTACCCAAAACAAGGTTTAGGGAAGACACAACTTTGCCATTGGAGTTTTGTAGTACAATTGAGAAATCATAGCTCTTCTTCCTTGATCACCAGTCATAGGTGGTCCATGAACTTCATAATTTGTGTGAATTTATTGTTGCTGCTTACATAAACATTGTGTTCTGCTCAGCAGGGTGGTAGTCAATATTCCTCCTGCTTAATTTGATTGCTCTTTTCCCTAGGATTATTAAAATCTGATTTATTGATTTATTGCTTTGTTAGGGAGTTATTAAGCTCTAAATTATGGTAGTGTTTTTGTCCAAAGTAAACTATATGATGTGGCCTGACATATGTTGTTGGCCCATATGTTTTCAGAAACTGCTTACTATTGCTTACCTGTAACCAGACCAGATTTTGGGTTTGTTGATTGAATTAGTTGTTCAAAGATGCATTTTAAAATTTTGTTATATGCTAGAATTACTTATGTTTTGCAGTTCGTCAGATGTTTGGTTAACCTCTAACTTGTAATTTGCACAGGCTCCATTTCCAATGCTGAATTCAGAAGCAGCGTAGTGCACAGCTGAAGGATCACGTAACTAGATGTGTTGTGCACTCTCTTGAACTGAATTGCAGATATTTAGGACGACTTTTTGCAGTTCTAGGCAGAATATTCTGGTCTTTCAACTGGTAACTTGTATGTTAGCACCATTTCTTCCTATCTATTGTTGGTTTAAAATCTTAGCTATTGCAGAGGTGAAACAATGTGGAACTTGGCTTGCAATTCATTTTGGTCTGTTGTGGCCTACTGAAGGGGGAATGTTGAGTCTGTTAATGCTAAGAGAAGATATGTTGCTGTGTTGGGGTTGTCTCCAGGTTCTAGCTCCAAGTCATTTGTTTCCATTAAGAGATTGTCAGTTCGGACAGTGCTGACTGTGGCTGTGCATCTTGCAGTTCAGGACTGCTCATGACTGGATACCAGAAAAAGCGGTGTATGTGAGCCCCCAGAATACCACTGGGACTTAGTCTAGGATATTCCTGGCATGGTTCTGTTGTGGGGGGTAAAAAAACCCAACAAAACAATTCCTGGTAATCTTCAGAACACACAATTAATTGAGTCTTATATTCTAATAATGCTTCAGCAATTTTAAAGATTCTTTGTTTTAGTTTCCAGTCTTGCTCTTTGACGTTAGTGGAGTTGAAAGGTTTGGTGACTGTTACCTTGCACAAACAAGTACATCTGTGCTGACCACTCTGGAGCCTTGGCTATTGATACCTACTAATTGAGCCTTTCTGCATTTAGAGTTATAGAAGAAATCAAGCCATTAAATAACTTTTGTAGCTCTGGTAATAGCTACAAACCAACCTGTAATAAGTCTGAATTGGCTAATGCTGTGACACTTGAGCCATGCATCTCCCAGTATTTTCCTGATACTTGATAAGTTTTTCACTTGGAATTCTGTTGCTTTGCAAGTTGAAAATAAGACTTTTTTCTTTTTTTCCTTCCCCAGGTAAAATACCTGTTTTCTGATAAAACAGGTACTCTAACATGCAATATCATGAACTTTAAGAAATGTAGTATTGCTGGAGTGACATATGGGTGCGTATGACGTTATTAGAAACTCTGTAGCTTAATATGTGCTTCATAATGGTACATGCTTTTATATCAGAACAGGGTTAGAACATTCTGTTCTTCAGTTGTTATATTGAAATATCTTATGGTCTCAGTTAATACCTTCGCTTTTTATGTCTTGCGACACAAATTGTGAAAGGCAGACCTGGGGAGTAGCTTGCATGAAACAAAGAAAACATGCTTTCCAACTCACCTGATGACGAGTTAAACTGAACTGGAAGTACTAAGGAACCTTTCCAGAGAGAAGTTGATGCAGCCAAAGGGTGGCAGTTTTCAGTCCTGTTCCTGTGATTTCTTCAGATGAACCAGGATTTCATTATAACCACCTAGCTGTAGAGTTTATGCTCCTTGCACAAAAGAGTTACTGTTTTTGTTCAGTTTGTGTCAAAAGATTCCCTTTGAGTCATGCTGAGATTTCATAGCACTTGGTCTTTTCACTCTTGAATACTTAATCTTTGCGTAGTTTTAAATGAGTGATCTTAAGACGTCTGTGCAAGTTAACCTTTGAATTTCGTGGTAGCTAAATCAGATACCTCAAAGGCAGGTAACTTGATTCAAATATGTGAACAGCTGTATCCATGTTCTTGCATATGTTTTAGTGTGATGACTCTATCTTCACCTTATATGTATTTTTTTTTTGCGGGGGATGGGTTGGAAAGTGGAATAAATGTTCAGTTTGTTTGCTTTTATTCTACCCTTCAGTCACTTTCCCGAGCTGGAAAGAGAACGTTCATCAGAAGATTTCAGGTAAATATTTTCTAGCATATTTTTGGTTTGTGTAGAAGAGTAGGGACACTCTGTGTAAAGACTGCTTTCCAAGTTGGGACTGGAAGAAGCCCAAGGGAGCAATGTGTTTTAAGTGTTCTTCCAGCTTGAGCCTAATGTAGAGCTGATGGGTAGTGATAGGTCTTTTCTGCATAGGGAGATGATGGGTGAAGGGGTGTGAGGGATAAGCAGTTCCTGGGGTGACTTGCGTGCATGCTGTTTCAGTGCTTATTTATAATTGTTGGCAACAGATACAAACTAAGAGTAACCTTCTTTAATCTTACCTCTAGCTAGAGGCTGAATGTTACTCTTTACAATCACGAAGTTCAAACTTGACAAGGAGAAGAGAAGGAGTTTCTTTATTAAAATGCTGTGTTTTAATAATTAAATTGAGAAAAATGTTATGTGGAGGTGTCTCTCTTCAAGAGAATCACTCCTCTTTTACTCGGGGGTTTATTGAATACATGTGATGTCTGTCCTGTTCTACGGAAAGGAGCGAAAACCTAGAAGTGTTATGCAGGTGTTACTGATTCATGTTCAAAATAACAGGAAGGGAGGAGGAGCCAGGGAAGGCTCATGTGGCTTAGAATGGCAAATATAGCTAAGAAGTGGAGAAAAAAAAAAAAAAAGGAGACACTGAATGCTCCTAGAAATCCACTTTATCATTAACAACGTCTCCACTGGTCCAGCTCATTTTTATGATCACCTGTTAGGAAGGTGTTATGATGATGTGTTGCTGCTTCTGCTAATGTCTGACTTCTATGGATGCCTTGCTGGTTTCTTCATCACATTTTTCTCTCCTCATATTTTTTTTCTAGTTAGTTCTGTGGAAGACTTTCTTCCAGGTACTAATTTTGAGTACTTGGTCTTAAAGTCCTCTAGGGATCAACTTGAAGCATAAGTTGCTGACTAGAGAGGGAGCTTAGAGGTGTCAATCTTTTATCTATTTAGAAAACAGGTCACCTTCAAATTGATGTATTTCAAGTACGCTTTCAAACAGTTTCCACTACGTCTGCCCTAGGAGATTTGTTGACACTTGAATGTTCACAAATACACTTTGAAGCTTAACTATTTTTGGGTTTCCTCCTTGGTGCTCTGAGGTAGTTGTTGCTCATTTCCAGCACTCTGTGCTTTTACTCGTATGACTGTTTCACGATACTCCCAAGTACAGTGTAATCTTACTTTGTTTTTCCTTTGCTTCCCAACAAAATAGATGAAGTAATAAGATTGATAATGTTGCCACTTATGTTTTAAATGCTTACCTTGCTCTGCAGCCAGCTACCTCCCTCTACCAGTGAATCATGTGAATTTGATGACCCGAGGCTGCTGCAAAACATTGAAAATGACCATGTAAGTCTACTCTTGGAATATCATGTTTCTGAGACACCTTTTTCTAGTCCTGTCTGGAACTGAGTGATAAACCAATCTGATAAAGTCTGCCCCACAGGTGTCACACAGGCACAGAGGGGGTAAATGGGAAACAAACCAGTTCCCCTCAGTACCTTTCTGCTCGCTTGTCTTAATACTAAATTTAGAGGAACAGTGACATTGATATGGATACCAGCTAGCAATGAAACAGCTTCATAGATCGTAGTGTATATGGAAGATCATGTCTTCTAGCAAATGATGGTAGAATTTGTGTTTCTTAAAAAGAAAATCTGCTCAGTGTTCAAACGTCCATACATTTAAATACTGTTTTTAGTACTCTTCAAGAGCATTGCAAGATGGTTCTGGTGAGACTTGCTTTAGATATTGCAAGCGTTGGGAATTCCAGTTGTGTAAAGGATGTAAAAGATGGGATTTAATTGCAAGCTTAAGCTTAGCCTGGGACTTGTTGATTAGTATTATTGGCCTAACTGGATATGTTCTAAGGGGACCTAGTCCTTAAAAATGTGTCTGTTAACTGCTTATTCAGAAACCACATAGCTAAGAAATGCCTGACTTGATGGACATAAAGTTTAGTCAGTTGCAAAAAAACATGGTCCTTCTCGTGTGTGGAAGCTGTCTCACAGTATATGGCATTGGCAAGCACAAACTGAAATGACAAGCCAAGTTAGCTGATTGTTTTTTTAGGTTGTTAACTTCTGTCACTGGGAATCTAAAATATAGTTACAAAATACTGTTTGTGTGCAGCAAAGCTTTGTTTTCTGTTTTGCTTTACAGTACTTAAGAACTTGAAATGCAACATGGTGTAAAAGCCTGAAGGGATACGTAGTTGCTTTGTGTGGCACTACATAACCCTCAGGATGATAGAGCCTGAAGAAGGCTCTAACCTTCAAGAAGGTGGCCCTCCCAGAACAATGTACTGGTTTCCTATGTGGCTTTTGTAATAATCTGCTCTGGAGGCATTTCCCACTGGTCAAAGAAAGGCAATGAAGCTGTGAAGGGTCTGGAGCACATGTCTTAGGAGGAGCAGCTTAGGGAACTGGGATTCTTTAGTGTGGAGAAGAAGAGGCTGAGGGCTGATGTTACCACTCTGTACAACTATCTAAAAGGTGCTTGTGGAGAGGTGGGTGTTGGTTTCTTCGGCCAAGTAACAAGCAATAGGATGAGAACATAACACCTCAAGTTGTTACCAGAGCCTGGTACCAATGGTAGGACCCAAGGCAAGGGCAGGAAGGTGTGTCAGGCAACGTTTGTACTGAATAATAGGAAAAGGCTCTTCACTCAGAGGGTGGTAAAGCACTGGAACAGACTCCCCTTGGCAGCAGTCATGGTGCCAATCCTGACAATATTCAAGAAGCAGTTAGGCAATGCCCTCAGACACATGGTGAGATATTTGGACTTGTCCTATGCAGGGACAGGAGTTGGACTCAATGATCCCTATGGGTCCCTTCTAACTCAGGTCATTCTATGATTCTCTGAAGTCTTCATTCTTTACGTACTGAATCCTTATGTGTCATTGGCTTTTGGCAGGCAACTGGAAGAGATAAATACTGTTGTAACTGTACAGCTGACTGTTTGGCTGAGCACCTTGTGTGAGCTTAGCCTTTGGACAACCAGTGGGGGACGTTCTGGCTCTTAAGACTTAGAGGGTACCTTGTGTAGGTCAAAGTTGTCTTTTGGAGCCCGATTGTACTGGAGGGAAGGATGTCACCTACTGGTAAGCGTGGATTTAACACTAGAGACAAATGGAAGAACTACGTGTAACAGTTTGCTTAGGAAGTTCAGATCCATTTATCCAATGACATCAGGGACATGAGGGCTGGATTACAGAATAGTAGGAGAGGCAAGAGTTGCATATTCCTAACCCATTAGCTTTTTGCATTAGGTCAGCTGTTGAGGTACATAAACTGTTTCCTTCTACTTAAAACTCCTTGATGTCTTACTTTTAGTAGCTAGTTGATAGCTGCAAATGCTTTTTATGGGTGTCTGACAATCTCTATTCGTTTAGTACACTTGGATGCTAAAACTGACGTGTTCTAGCATAAGTTGCCATGTGGGGTTAGATGGTGCTGTACTCGGCTGTGCAGTGAAATCCCTTCAAATATTTGCCCTTTGGCAGCTCAAGCTCTCAATATGCTCTCTCGTACAAACAGTAAGTGCTCATTTTTCTGGTCTTGAAGGTTTGTTTTGTTTTTTTCTTCCATCTAGTCACAAACATTAGAGCTGTCTCAGTGCCAAATAACTTTCTTTCCAGGTTGAAAATAAAAAATAATGTACTTGCCCTCATGAGACTGTCTTCCATCTGCTAGGAAGACTTTTAACATCCTGCATCGCCTCTAAATTTCATATCTTTTTCTGGGCCACTGCTGTGTAAGTCCTGACTGATGGCCAAGTCCACTCTTTAGTAGCAGTCAAAGAATTATTGCTCTGCAGGAAGCATTCCGATGAAAAATAACCTGTCTGGAGAACATGTGGAGGTTTCTCTTGGCTTCCTTGGGATTTTAATGTGGAAGAACGCTTGTCTGCTTATGCTTCTGCTTTGTAACAGCTTTGGATGAACTGTGCAGCAGTGCCGAGAGTATGAAGCTTGCTTGTTCCTATGGGGAAAATGGTGTGAACTCTTTAATAGAATAAGAGAAGATAAGTTATTTCCGGAGTCTTAAAGGAAGATTTGGTGAATATGCTTGATAGTCTCTATCTTGTTGCCCGCAAGTTGTGCATGTGCTGTGAATAAACTCAGCGGGGAGATGCAGGCTTGTTTGTGGGGTTGTTTTTTTTATGCTGATGATATGAGTGTAGAGAAGGAGATCAAGAAGTGAAAGAACTAAGGAACTTGGATCTCCTTCTAGACTTCTGTTTCCTTGGATTCTCTCTGAACTTCCTCTATTAATTCCAGGTGCGTGAATTCATTCAGTGAGTATGTGTGAGTATTTAAGCAGCTGGCCAGGCAGAGTAGGTAATTGTTGTGCTTGTGTTGAGCCTTAATGTCAGTGCAAGTGTACATCTAGATCTCCAACATGTCTGCTTATTTTCATAAAGTGTCTGGGAACTGAGACTTTTATTCTGTCAGGCTTTGTTGAAATGACTGCAGTTGTCAGCTGATTCTTAATTCTGTAGGAGAGCAGAACAAGATAAGCATATTCCTGCTGGAGTGAAAAACTGGAATTGAAAATACAATAGGGGAGATTACATTCAGGTAGTGAGAACATCCAGGGTACTTCAGAAAGTAACTGTTGCCGGAAGACTGTCAAAACATAATAACCATTTTACAGCTGATAATTAAATTTGTTACAGCTTGATGAGAAATATCGGTCTTGTGCTTTTGCCTTTACCATGCATGGGACTTAAGTAGTTTTGCTCAAGTACAAGGCATTATTTTTAATCAGAGGTCATATTTCAGTGGCTTTGAATGAGATAAACTTGTACTTAACTGTATTGATTTTCAAATGCCAGTTGATAGGTGTTTGGAGTGCCTGAAATATCCTGATACCCTTCAGCCTTACCAGCTTCACTGTTTCAGAAACGCTCACATGGCTGGCTGCTCGGTGTTTTAATAAACAATAGAGTAGGAAGATAACACCTTTTTAAGATGGTGAGTCATAATTCTCCCTGGTAATAGAGTAGCTAAGTATTTTACTAGCTCTCCTTGGCAGAATGTGCCACACTTGTGCCAAGTAGTAAGTTCAAGTTTTTAGACTGTACCTTAATATCCCATTGGCCATTTCTAGGCCATTTGATCAAGAACTTGTCAGTCCTGCTCATCTGGAAATACTGTGAAGGAGGCATTGATCTGATACTGTTACAAATAAAAGGAGAGATGTGCAGCTTCCTTGTAACTTTACCAGGCGGTGAACAGTTGGCTAGAATACTGGAGTTTCTGACTTCAGAGTGAGAAGGCATAGATAAGGATGTGTATGACAAATGTGCAAATGTGTAGCTCTGTGGAATGCAGCCTGCTCTGCAAAAGGCCAAGTTAGGCTTTGTTTTATTCCTTTTGAATAAGGAAAAACACAAGGGGGCAAAAACTTGTGATACAGCTTCCTGATCAGTGGTCTGTGCCCTGCTTGATAATGGATTATGCTGTGCCTTCTAGATAGGGAAACTTGGCTTTCAGCGTGGGTGGTGCCTCGTAGACAACAATGGAGAAATAAGAGACTGTGTCTCAATGTGTCTGTAGTTCTTGACTCATGGGGGTAGTGTGTGAAGTCAGTTTTGTCAGCAGGTTATGTTGTTGGTGTATGTGGTTGTGCATAGGTGTTCCATGGCTCTTTGGAAAAGACAGACAAGAAATAGCCTTCAGACAGAGCTGTTGGACATAGCAGGGGGCAAAATATTGGGAGAAGGCATTTGGAATGAGAGCTACCTGTGGATCAGGTAGACCAATCAAGAGACCAAAATGAACTTTGTTCCTGCTACAGATGAGGAGAGAAAGAAAAATGTGGAAGAAAGTCCTTGCAAGAGTTGTTGTCTGCTCTATCAGTAAGAATCTAAGTACTGAAATGGTAGAGGCTTGCTTTAATAGATGAAAACAATAGAGCAGAATCGGTTAACTTCTGGGACTTCTGTTTTATGCTGGAGTTATGCTTGGCATGATTTAAGGGATATATTGCCACAGGATCCATTAATGAATTTTCTCTTGAAAACTCTGAAGCAGTAATTTGAATTCTCTATCCTGATTCATGCCAGTGCAGTAAATATTTTGCTAGTGCTGGGACAATTCAGAAAGAAAACAAATGACAGCTGTGTGGAGGAGCTAATTCGATAAGCTGGGCCTCTCTGGTGATCTCTTGCTATAGAATTGGAAGATTGCCATGCAATCTATTTTGAGCTGTGAAAATACCAAGACAGCAACAAATTACATTGCTGGTTTGAAAGCAGGAATAAATACATAGGGAGGATTAAAACTTATGACATTACCAGGGACAGGTTGTTTCCAGCTAATAGAAAACGTACTATGAAAGCGTGTAGGGGTGTAGGTGGCACATGGATAAGAAGGATATCAAAAATCTGTAGCAATGGGTGCTGGACAATCTGCAATGGACAATCTGGCAGACTGTGAATTTTGAGATAAAACTTGCATTGCTTTGTCTGTAAATAATGGAGCAGCAGTGACCTCCTGACCAGTAATTTGCCAAGGACTTAACTTTTTGCACACTACTCTCCTATTATATTCCATCTGTTCATTTTCTTGAATACAGCCTCTGCACTCCAGCATGTCAAAGGCTAAAACTTCAGTTATTTTAGTGGTGTGTGACCTTATCACAGAATCACAGAATAACCAGGTTGGAAGAGACCCACCGGATCATCGAGTCCAACCGTAAATAAATTATAATTCAGAAGTTTCAGTATGCAGAGATGAGGGCTTGTGTGAAGCAGTTTGTTTTTAAAATATTCGTGACAAAAATACATGAAATAAAACAAGGATACAAGTATTTGATGTACAGTGTTTTTATGACACTTCCTGATATACCTAATGCTTTTTTAATACCTATTAACATAACAGTTGTAAGCTGGCATTGTCTTGAGGCTTTCATAGTAATTTACTTCCTACTAATTAAACCTTGCTATTGCCAACGCCTCTTTGTGTTGTACGTGTATGTAGGCTATGTGCACCATATTGAAAAAAAAAAAACAAAACTTAATATTTTTTCCCTTTTCTTGGTCTTGTCTCTGAAATAGGACCTGAGACAGAACTTTGAGGTGGTTTTTTTTTTGTCACATAGCATGACTTGGGGACAGAAGCATTAACATGTCTGAGAGCTAATTGTGAATGCTGCTGGCCTAATTGTGAGAACTTGCAGTTTAAGTGCCCCTTTGAGTGGAAAATGGAATAATCTTTAATGTTTCAAGTCTGTGTGTTTAAATGGTTTTATAAAATAACTGTCTGATGCATTTCAGATAGTAGTACTGTGTACATTCATAGAAAAAAATATTATAGAAGTCTTTTGCATCAAAGGGTTTTTAATGACATGTAGCTCTCAAATGAACAAATTCCATTTGAAGATTTTAGCCTTATTGTTAGTGGTGAAAGACATTGGGATACACCAGCAGAATAAATTATATAGAAGGAACTTGTAATTAACTTGGTTTCTGTTTCACTAGAGTTTTGTAGGATTCTTTTCCATCTTACCTTGGTTAATATCACATTACTGAAGGTTAATATCACATTTCCATCTTACTTGGTTAATATCACATTGGCTGCCTGACCTTGTGCTAACAGCTCTTGTCATGATCTTTATTTTGCAGTGGCTCTGTTGAGACAGAGTATATATATTGCATGAATTTTATATATATATACACACACACATATTTTATATATATATATATATATAAAATGAAAACTTTAGAAAATAGGTGATCTTTTCATATGCAAAATCTCTATGAGCTCACATAGTCAGCAAAGGCTTTCGGCAAAGTTAGAACTGCTAAGTCCATGGCTGACTCAGTGACTGAGCAAATGGCTGCTGTGGTGTCAGATTTTGATACTACCAAAATGTATGTGGATGTTACAGATACAGCGGAGTTGAAGGGCAACATGTGTTCTCTTCAGCTTATCCAGTCAAACATCTTAAAGATGTGTGAACTGTGGATGAAGTTAGTACTGCAAGTTGTGAGCTGGACAGCTGAATACCCTTCCTGAGTGCTGTGAGGCTGAAATGCTCTGCCAGATACAGGAATGGAAAGGAGAGAAGAATGGTGTGGGGGACACCAAGTCACTTACAGCTGTGTTTACTAGAACCTGCTGATCAGAGTCCTCTGAATTAAGTGTCATGGCATCTTCATGGAGTTGCAGACCTGGTGTCTCTTTAAGCGCTTTGGGGTAGCTGATGACTGTGCCATTTGTGAAGTATGTTTTATGTTGTGTTATAGTGATGCTGAGTGTGCAGTGACCATTGGTCGAACTTGTGCTTGGCTGGATGGTGTACTTCTGTGGAAGAGCATGTGATGTTGCCCTTTACTGATTCATTAGCTGCTGTCAGGTCTGGATGTTTATTACTAAGGATGAAGTTGCTCTAAGTTTAATTCTGCTGTAGTTACCGTCAATCTATTTGCAGCTGTTTCTTAAGGCTATTAAAGCTGTACTTCCTCTTGCTTGATTATCATCAGTGTCTTGTGACAGACAACTTAGCCTATTAGAAACTTGAAGCTAAGGCTTTTTTATTTTTGGGGGTAGGGGAGTATTCTGACTTCCCAGCTCTTTGCGACTTTGGTGCTAATGATGAAGACCACACTTAAGGGCCAGCATTAATGAGCTTAATTTTGGTATATTGATGTTCTGGGACCAAGACAACTAATATAAATAGTGAACAGAATATTTTGCCTGTGGTCTTCTCAAGGTAGTGAATGGCTGCCTTTTGGTCTGTGTGTAATACTAAACTTGGCTCTCCTGATGTCCTGTCTAGCCTACAGCTGTGCATATACAGGAGTTTCTCACTCTGCTGGCTGTATGTCATACCGTGGTTCCTGAGAGACAAGGAAATAAAATAATCTACCAGGCTTCCTCTCCAGGTTGGTTGCTGCTGTCTTTTTGGGGAGGAATGGAGTGAGGGAATAGAAGTGAATGGGTGGGGTGAAAGGCGAGTCTGGTAATGTTGACAAATGCATTGATTTTTAAGAGTAAGAAGTTCTACGTGATGTTAGTAGTAGATATGGTATCTTCTATTACCAGTGCATGCTGGTTTTGAATGCCTCGTACAGAACTGCCAAGTGTATGATGTTTCTGTATAGGCTAGGCTAATGGTCCCTTCGGTTTTCATGAGATCTTATATGTTGTCCTGTTTCTGTGGAGAAGTACAACTTTCAGTGACTTCTCTTCCCTACTTAGAGTTGACGTATGGAAATACTGGTTATTTGCTCTGGCATAAGTGCCAATTGTTTGCCCTGATCTAGTAGCTTCTCGTGTTGCTTTATGCAGATATGAGATGCTGATACATGACACAATACAACAAAAAGCAGAGTCTTGACCATTTTCAGGCCTACTCTTCACCCATTTCTTTTTCCAACAGGCAGCACAGTGGTACTGGAAAAGGTAGGCAGGGTCAAAAAATATAATAGTATGGTCCTGCTTCCCATCAAATTTATTTCTATTTCTAAAGATATTTCCAGAATTGTAGTTACGTGCTCAGTACTAAAGCAGTGGCATTTCTACCTGTCTGAAGTATCTGAAAAGTCGACTGAACAGCCTGTATAAGGCACCTCACCTGTATAAGTGTTGATGAACTGTGAGGAGATCAGGGGAGTGGGTAGAGACATAAGGGTTGCTTGAACTAGGCAGTGGGTTCAGTTGTATGGTGGTTGTGCTTAGTGCCACTGGCTCCTTAAGGAGGCTTTATAACTACCTAGTAGAGGTAGAGGTGTTGGCTCCAGTTTCAGGTCAGGTATTTGAGCTCTTGATGATAGTGCCCAGTTCAGTTTCCAGAAAACAGTGCTTTATTTCATTAACGCCTGAGATTAGTGCCTTTATGGCAGGAACTGGATTCAATGCATGTTGTAGGAATTTAGAGTAACACAGATTTGACCTTGCATTTAGAACAGGTATTTCCCTGGTATTTATTTAGAAAAGTATGATTCCTCCACGACAATAGTGTAGTGCTTCAGTGGTTACAGGATATTTTATACAGATTATGAAGTTTGTGTAGCTATTGTTACATGTAGGATGAAAATGTGAATGTTCCTGTGAAAGTGTACAGATGTGGAAGTACCTGGGGAGAAGGGGGCTTCTGTGATGTTGCAGTGTGGTATATTTAAGTATGGGCTTTGTAGACCTCTTCTATATATCCGATAAAACTTATGCTTTTCTTGTTTTGACAGATGAAGGGGCATTAGTGAAAGGAGCAAAAAAACTTGGTTATGTCTTCACAGGACGAACTCCACATTCAGTTATCATCGAGGCGGTAAGTAGTAGATGGGGATGACACTGACTTGCTGAGCTCAGACAGAGCCTAAATGCCTCCTTTGTGGCTCCTGTGAGTTCCCCTTTACAGACCTTTCAGGATGCTACATGCAAAAGGGTTTTGCAGCCTATGATGGTTTGGCTTACTCTATTTTGAAGCTGTCTGCTGTTCGTTCTATGTGACATAGGCAATGAGAGGTGCAAGCTTATATGGGGAAGTAACAGCAGATGTGTGTGAAGAGTATTTCCCTTGTCTGGGAAGCACAGATGAGCACACTCTTGTCAGAAGGAAATTCTTATGTCTGGTAGTGTCTTGGTTTAGCTCTGGCCTGGCCAATGTTGGCAGCTTAAATTGAGCAGTTGGGCTCCCAGTTCCCTTCTGCCCCTACTCCCTTCCATGGGGAGATTTTCTAACTGTTATTTTCATCCTGAGCACGATCTTCTGGAGAAGACGTATCTCCTTAACAACCTGTTTATGCAGGGATGTGTAGTTAACAAACTCATGGGGGCACATTCTGACTTTGTTGCAGTCTAAGCTAACGTGGCTCCAGATTTATGCAGATGCAACTAAGATGAGATCTTTGTCCCTGGATTACCTAGTATGGTGCTTAGTAAGAATAATGGATGTATTTTTGTCCTTCATCTCAAGTGCATTCACTTTCAAGTTTCTCGGTACGCTCTCAAGCAAAGCACATGGAACATATTTTTTTTCTAAGACTTGTCACAAGCTTTTTAAACCTAATCCGAAAACTGCTTCTTAGTTTAAGGAAAGAGCAGTGTTAGGATGAGCAGTGTTACCTAGAGCTATCTAGGCATTTCTGATCAAGAAGACCCAGGCCCACTTGACCTGGTTTTATGTTCCTCATACATTCTAAACTAGGAGCATGGTCTGTTTGTAGCCAAGAGTAAACGCTCTCACTCCTAATAAAACCTATCTTTTGTTCCTGTCTCTCCTTATTGCTTACATCTGTGGTTGTATGTGTAATGTGAGTTGTAGGTGGCTTTTGGTCTTGGATGTTGCTGAATTGATACGTTCTTTATAAGGCACTATTCTACTGCAGTTAGATTTTGTTACAGTCCTTTCTTTAAACATGTGCTACAAATACTACTGGAGTTCTGAGACTCTAGTAACTTGTGCTGCTTAACCCCAGAGAAGAGTTGTAGGTGATAACAGGAGTTACTACTCAGTTAACCATATTTTGTCACAAGAAGTCATTTTATATGTTTGTGAACTCGAATAAGAGAAATACTAAGTCAGTTCAGATGGAGATTATTGTAATACCAAACCTAATGGCATGTTTAATTTAATGTGGAATAATGCTCACAGCCTGTAATGTATTTTAGTAGATAAGTGTTAAGAAGTAAATATGCAGCTGAACTTTCAAAGCATTCTTATCTTTCTGAAGTTAGATATTAGTTCCTTGAAGTAGTGTGTAAACAGTAAATGGAGGATGTCACTATTCTAGACATTTGAGATTAAGAGTACCGTCATTGAATAAGGCTCTACATGACTTTTACCAGGAGAGGGAGCTGTTATCACAGTTTATTTACACTGGGATATGCAAACAAAGATGCTCTAACCAACTAGCATGTTCGCACTGTAAATTATACCCATGATATATACTTACTTTCTTTTGTAGCTGGGAAAAGAAAAAACCTTTGAAATTCTTAACGTGCTGGAGTTTTCAAGGTAAGTTTTCCTCTAATACACTAAATGCAAGGGAAAAAGCAAACAGTTTTTGTAAAGGTGTTATCTAGAACGAAAACATTCAGCTAATGCAGGAGAAAAGCTGAACTTTCGTGGTTTTTTTACTGCTTCTCCCACTTCTCATGTCCAACACAGGACTAGTATTCAAATAGAATTAAAGCAGTATTTTCTACCAGCCCGATGTGTGGGCTGCACGTTCTTGTCTGTGGACACAAGGGAGTTGGTAAACTTGTCGGAAACCCTGAAGAACTCATGGAGCCACTTTTCAGGTATTCTGACAAGTAGCTTAAACAGCTACATTCTGAGGGAAAAGGAGAGAAGTAACCAACAGCAATCTCCAGAGCGAGCCTGGACTTACGGAAAGCTGACTACCAAAATATTTTGACTTCAGTTTTACATACTACTTTTGGAGTTGGCTGGTTACACTCTAGAACAGAGAGCAAGGCTTTAAGCCACAGTAAGAGCAGAAAAAAAGAGCAGAAAGCCCACCAAGTGGCGCCATCCAAACTGATGTAACTTTAATTGACAAAACAGTGATTTAGGAGCCTGATTAATCACACAAAGCTTCTTCCTACCTAAGCAGTACCCAGTCTAAGTAGTCTGACAGGGGTGCTTGCAAGGTTTAGTTTTTGTAACTGGAGTTCTGCAGTTCATAGCGTAGTTCTGAAAGGGGTGCCAAAAAGCCCTCCAGCTGGAGTTTCCCCTACTCAAAACCAAGTAGTTTACAACAGCACTGTAAAAGTACAGTCTCAAAGTGTGTTTTTCAAGTAGGCAAGTGACATAACGTTAAATCAGTTAGGTGCAGAATAATACTTCCAGTGCAGCAACTTTCCTCTTGACCACAGAGGGAGCTCCCATGTTCAGGTTCCAAAAAGAACATGGAATTTTCCCAGTGTCATTAGCTTACTTGCAGAAATTCTGGGTGCACGTCATTGCTGTCCTTCCAAACCTTCTTCAAAAAGTTTTAGAAAGGTTTGTATTTTGTCAGTTCATATGTGCCAAGAGGTTTCTTTCTTACAAATGGCTCTTGAGCCCTGAAAAGGCATCAGATCTCCCTGAGCAACTTTGCAGGAGTAATATGGCTGCTTTACACTGATCTGGTTGTGCATGTAGTCAAGAAAGGAAGGAGGAGGGAGGATGTTTGAGTCCTCTTTTTGTTAAGGAAGACTGTTACACTCACAGATAAGTTAGTTTGAATGTGAAACTATAGGTTCTTCAGGGCTTTTTTGTTGAGAGCTGATTTATTTCCATCTGCTTCCTACAAGCTGTGTTTTTTTACTAGTGATTTTTTTTAAAGGAGAAGTTGATAAGTGAAATGCCCAAAATGATCTTAAAAAAAAATATTCCTTGCCTACTTTCCATTATTAAACACTTGTGTACACTATGGCACTATTTACCTTTATTTTAAAAACATCTCAAACTTGACATGGAACCCTGATTCTGTTCTATATAATCTCAGCTCTCTTGATCTGATTAGGCCAATATAAAGAACCTGTAGGAAAGGTCAGGAGCTGGTCTGTACCATTTATGACTCTGATGTTGGTTTTGATTTTTTTTTTTTTTTTGACTTAAAAAGCTAAATAACTGAACTACTCAGTGAGTGACTTCTAATTAATACATATTCAGCCTTAATTACTAAATTTCTAGCTGAAGTCTCCAAATAAAGTTTGCTTGAAAAATAAGGAAAAGCTGACACTAAATGAGACTTCTTTTTAGAGAGAAGTTTTGTGCTGTCTTGTTCCCATTTGGGTGCAAGTCTGGTTGAGTGGTTGCCAACGGGAGCTGTAGGTCTGAAGGTAGAAACAGGCAATTTAGTATTTCTCCTTGATGTTGACTATTGTGGGATTTTAAATTTTTCAAGTAACATCATCTCATTTGATCTCGGATGTCACTGCTAGAACAGGACTTATTATTTATCACTGTGACAAATGAAAAAAAATATTTTTCTTTAATTAGTAACAGGAAGAGAATGTCAGTGATTGTTCGAACTCCAGCAGGACAACTACGTCTCTACTGCAAAGGGGCTGTAAGTAATTATGCTTCCTAATGGAGAACTAACACTGCCAGTTATTGTTTCAACAGCTGTGCCTGTTATTGGCATTTCATATCTCACATGCAGTACCTGCTGGCTTTCTGTTTAGAGCCAAGTGATTTAAGACATCTCTGATTCCTTCTCTGGCTATTTTTGCAGGCAGAAAGATTGCTATGTTTTCTAATACCTAGCTGAAATCCTAAAACTAATGGGAATGGCATGCTTTACTTAAGCAGAGGCAGGATTTCATCTACCTCTAAAGCAGCAGTTCAGGAACTAGGCCAACTGCTGTTGTCTGAATGTGTAATACAAAGATCTGTTATCAAGCGGTTGGCTCTTGATCTGATTCTGTTGCATCTCTGCACCTCGTGTTATTTGTCATCATGGCGTGCACCATGTTGTGCTTCTGTCTTCCCTGACAAGAGCAATAACTTGCCAAAGTACAAAGGCTGCAGAACTAACAGTGGCTCTAATTTCAATGGAAAACTATGGAGGTGGCTTTTGCTATGGGGGAAACTGTCTTTTGTGACAATTTGATTTACTTGGATTTGTCATGACCTATAGGTGTAAATGCACTGCTTTGTTGCCTCAATTTAACTCCTCTGATTAAATTAAGATGTGCCAACTTTCATGCTTAGGTGGTGGGAGTGGATTAAGTTCACTGTGAATGTGTAGCACTTGAAAGTTGTGTGCCTAGTAGGATTGCACAGAACTGCAACTGCTTGCTGCTCATTCTGTGCCTGTGGTCATCCTGTTTTTTAGAGTGTGGCACTTGAAGGGATGGAGGACAGGAGAGTTTGTAGTAAGATATTTCATGCCATTCTCTGTATGAGTGGACTCTGTCTGACAGAGCAAAAGGGGTGTAGACATTAGTGTCATCTGGTGTTTTGTATGTTATGCTGCATCCACCACTCATCTAAAGTCTAAGTTAGCTGCTTGTTCTGTGGAAACTCTTCTGCATTCTGAGAGTCGTCTCCCATCCTGCCACATCCATCGTAAGTTACTTGCTTTGTATACCTGTCTCTAATCAGTAATGGATATAGGTTTGTTTACCTAGGTTAAAAGTACTATTTGAGCAAAAGCAGGGGTTTTGCTTTGACCTGTATGTAGCGATTTGTTCTGGTAGTTTCAAAATAAAATCCGGTAACTGTAGATATGTAGGTGAAGGTGCTACATTTTGATTTTAGCTGTTACCTGTGCCTTTTCAATTGCCCTTTGATTTAGTGATGAGTAAAGCTGCTGCAGGAAGGTTATTTCTGTGAGAATTTTGTGCTAGAACCTATTCATTGTTTCTGCCTTCTGTTTTTTAACATCAATGGCAATCTTTCCTAGAAAGGATTTCAAGAGAGTCTTCAGTATGGATCTACGATGTGTACTGAAGAAGAGCAGATGCTTACATTCTCTGAAAATCAATGTATCTGTTCAGTAGTTCAGAAAGGGAGTGTTCTGTACTGCCTGGTGATAGGGACCCCTTTAATAAAGAGGGGAGGAGGGTAGAGTGTGCTTCTATCCCCATTACTCAAAGTGGATGCAGTTTCTTTGTCATGAGACACAGTCCAGGTTACTTGCCTCTAAAACCCAAATGCATTAGTTTTAAGCGTAGTCTTGTGTTCTAGTATTAGCAAGTCCATTTAGGTTACTTCACTTGAGCTTGTAAATAAACAAATGGGAACTTTGTGTGTAGACTTACTCTGTTGTAATGAATTTGCTTTTAATAGGATAATGTAATTTTTGAGAGGCTTTCAAAAGATTCCCAGTATATGGAGCAAACACTGTGCCATCTTGAATACTTCGCAACAGAAGGTAAGAGAAATGGAATGTCATGAGTATTCAATTCATCAAATTAGTCACAGCATGTTCTGCATTGTCTAAGCTTAGCAGCATCAAATAAGATGTTCGTGAGGATAAATTAAGTGGAGTGTAATCAACAAATTAACAACTCTACGATAAGTTTAAGTCTGAGGCAGTTCATGGCCTGCTACTGTGTACTTTGAGTACGGAAGGGGAATTTGGGAGGAAAAGGTGGGGTTCTCTGCGGCCATGATGAAGGGCAAGGGCATGGTTCTACCACCCAGAACACCTCAATTACATGGGAGCTGGAGGTGTGTTTACCAGTGTGTAAGTCAGATGATAAGTCACTGGCTTCATGAAGCATGATGATAACCTGAATGTCCCAAGAAACCTGGAAGACCAAGATGATCAGAAATAGTGTAGGGCCGTTGTGACCTGGTGTTGGCGTCTCCATTCACAGCGATGTTCTTGGCTTTGTTTCCTCTTCTGTAGTACCAGAAAATATTCAAGTTATAGTGAAATCACGGACTAGTAGTCCTCTTCCTAAATCTGAAAGTGTAATCGTCTTTTAAAAAAAAAAATAAAATTGCAGAATCTCTCATGGTCAGTAATTAAACATTTGTGTTATGACATGCACCTTTTTCTGTTCCACTCATGCCTGAAAAAGAAATGGTTACTCCTGTATGTTAATTCTTGTCAGTGGTGTAATAAAACGGTTTTCATACTTTGTGGGCCCTTTTCTCTGCACTTTTATTAATGTGTAACTCTCATTATCAATATGAGTTATGTGCATGCATTTCTAAAAGAAAATGTGGGCTGTGCAGTGTGTTTGACTGGTTTCCAATTTCGATGTATAGCCAGTTCATTGTTTACTAAAAATACATGAAAGCAACGCTTGCTTTCTTACTTAAACTTAAAAGATTAAAGATTATCTTTCTGTTACTCCACTATGGCTAGACTGCGGTTCTGAAAATCAGGGAGAATTTGTGCCTGTTAGCGCTTTCCTGATTTGCACCAGCATTACTAACTTAAATGAGCCAAACTTGCTTTACCTTTCTTAAAAAAAATGCTTTAAAAATGTACAAGGAGGCTTTCTGGAATCCACAGTTTAAGTGTGCATTAAGAGCCCCTGTTTTCTCTAGTGAGAGGGTTAGGGTTCAGTGTTATTAGAACATGATGCTCTGATGTAACTCTGCTGTGTGTAATGGCTGTCTTCTGCTTTGTTAGGTCTGAGGACTTTGTGCATTGCCTACACAGACCTCTCAGAAGACTCTTACAGAGAGTGGTTGAATGTCTACAATGAAAGTAGTACAGTTCTGAAAGACAGAACTCAGAAGCTGGAGGAATGCTATGAGATCATTGAAAAGGTAACATGCATACTTTTTGTGATCATCAGATAGATTCCCTTAAAAATTCTGACTTTATACAGTAAAATGCTCATTTCATTCATGAGCAACTGAAAAGGTGTTCTTGGATGGCAACTTGTTCAGTCTATAGACCCTGAAGTTATAGCTCATAAATCTTAGACTAACATGTATAGAAGGTCACTGCTACTTACAACCTTTTCTCACATTCTTGCTGTCCTGTGTAAGGTTGATGTAGCTTGATAATGAATAAAATTGTGTTGCACTGCGCACTTGTGTCCTAGTATAGGAAGAGAAATGTGTTCTTGTCATACAGTCAGTTCTGATTTTCTGAAGACTGTTGTAGACACCTCAGACAAAACCAAGTGCTCACGAAGCCCTGTTTTTGAAAAAAGGTGAACTGTTCTCTGTGCAGATTGAAGAACTTGTAATTCTGCAAAGGAAAGTAGGTATCGGAGAAGCAGTTTGAAACTGTGATCCCACAGTGAATGAAATCTTAACGTATTGACGCTAGGGGCCAGTGTTTCTTTGGTACTGGTTGGTCTTACCGCTTTTAGCGGGGCTGGTAGTCAACACTCCTCACTTATACTTGTTCGTGCTCTTTGCCTTTGCTCCACTTAGCTCATTCTCATTTTACATAGTGGTTTTTTTAAAACACTCTTTGAACTTTTATTTATTTACTGATTAGTACTCACAATACAACTGCAGTTCTGAAGCACCCTCGGTTACCTAAGTTAGTTGCAGCAGAAAAAGGAAGGAGGCTGAGACTAGGATGTGAACTAATTTTCACAAAGTAACACAAACTCCAAGTACGTTAACAGCTGAAGATTTGCTCTTGCTTTGCAAGTAATGACTGAAGTAATCTTTTCTGTTCGTCAGTCAGTGGCAGTGTGGTTATCTAGTCCTTGATTCTGTAGGTTTGCATAGCTTCTTTCTACTTCCCGTACTATGCTGTCATGCTCTCAAGGAAGTAGAATAGCTACACCAGAAATTTTATGTACTCTATATTGATTGTCAAAATGCTATATTAGCAGTGAGGTGCAATGTGTTGTCTTGAATTCCACTTTGAGCAGAGGTTTGTCTTAAGATAACGATCTCTCATTCTTTTTTACAGGATTTACTGCTTCTTGGAGCTACAGCCATTGAAGACCGCTTGCAAGCAGGTGTTCCAGAAACAATAGCCACACTAATAAAGGCAGGAATTAAAATATGGATTCTGACAGGGGACAAACAGGAAACAGCTCTCAATATAGGTATCCGTCTTCTGGTCACTCTGAATTTGTTATGTGGCAGGTTACATACTAGGTCTGCTGTACGGAATTTCAAACTAGCTCAGGCCTTCTTTTTATAGAATGGTTCCTTGGTAGCAGATAGGCATGTGGTAACCTTCACTTTGGAGAAGGATGGGTTTTGGAGTCACGTCTTTGCTCTCAGTGTCAGGCTCTATTCAGCTATCTTAATGTAAAAAGGACACTTCTGCTTTTAGTATAGTGCAGTTCTTGTGTGGACTGAGTACTGGTAACTGCGTTGTGATGGAAACTAGGGAGCTCAAACATACTCTGATGTTTCAGTCTGAGTGTGCATTTTATCAAACTCTTTTTCAGCTTTTTTCTTTAGTGGCTACCTTTTCTAGATTTTAATGGAGTTTGGGATATGCTGGGAAATACTGTAATACAAAGCATATAGCTTACAACTTCCTGGAAACTTTGTCTAAGAAAGCAGGTGGGTGCTCCTGTCACCCGATGGCTCATGAGGTTTATCAAGGCCAAGTGCTGTGTCCTGCACTTGGGGCACAACAACCCCATGCAGTGCTACAGACTAGGAGAAGTCTGTCTAGAAAGCTGCCTGGAGGAGAGGGACCTGGGGATGTTGGTTGACAGCGACTGAACATGAGCCAGCAGTGGACCAGGTGGCCAAGAAGGCCAATGGCATCTTGGCTTGTATCAGAAACGGCGTGACCAGCAGGTCCAGGGAGGTTATTCTCCCTCTGTACTCGGCACTGGTGAGACCGCTTCTTGAATCCTGTGTTCATTTCTGGGCCCCTCACCACAAGAAGGATGTTGAGGCTCTGGAACGAGTCCAGAGAAGAGCAACAAAGCTGGTGAAGGGGCTGGAGAACAGGCCTTATGAGGAACGGCTGAGAGAGCTGGGGTTGTTTAGCCTGGAGAAGAGGAGGCTGAGGGGAGACCTCGTTGCTCTCTACAACTACCTGAAAGGAGGTTGTGGAGAGGATGGTGCTGGCCTCTTCTCCCAAGTGACGGGGGACAGGACAAGAGGGAATGGCCTCAAGCTCTGCCAGGGGAGATTTAGGCTGGACATTAGGAAAAAATTTTTTGCAGAAAGGGTCATTGGGCACTGGCACAGGCTGCCCAGGGAGGTGGTTGAGTGCCCTTCCCTGGAGGTGTTTAAGGCATGGGTGGACGAGGTGCTAAGGGGCATGGTTTAGTGTTTGATAGGAATGGTTGGACCTGATGATCTGGTGGTTCTCTTCCAACCCGGTTATTCTATGATTCTATGATCCTTTAGGTATGTATGTTGTGCTGCTTTGGTGCAATTCTGTAGCCAGTGTTCAGTGTCTGGACAGAGTTTAATATGGTTTGTCATATCAAGGCATTGTATGGATATCCGTCTCAAACTTGTTCAAGTTATGTGCACGAAAAGTACACATTGAAGTATTTATCAGGCAGTTGTGTCTGGTTACTGATTCAATAGAATGGTAA
The DNA here is from genome assembly GCF_032191515.1 of Phaenicophaeus curvirostris. Classification (NCBI taxonomy): domain Eukaryota; kingdom Metazoa; phylum Chordata; class Aves; order Cuculiformes; family Cuculidae; genus Phaenicophaeus; species Phaenicophaeus curvirostris. Next base: position 188,036,823 of record NC_091392.1, read on the forward strand.
CCAGGAAAATGGCTCCTGGGAGTATTTATAGCAGATTTCCCCTACTTAAAAAGGGTCTGCAGGAAAGGTGTGGAGGGGCTTTTAATCAGGGATTGCAGGGGTAGGATGAAGGGGAATGTCTTTAAGCTTAAAGAAGGAAGATATAAATTAGATTAGAGGAAGAAATTTTTTACTGAGAGTGGCGAGGCACTGGCGTGGATTTTCCAGAGAAGCTGGGAATGGCCAGTACCTGGAGGTGTTGAAAGGCAGGTTGGATGAAGTTTTCAGCAACCTGACTTAGTGGAGGGTAACTCTGCCTATGGCAGGGGAGTTAGAACTGGATGACCTTTAAGGTCCCTTCCAACCTACCGTGGCTCTATGAACCTACCTAACACAGGAATGTTCATCTGTCTACTTGTGTTTGCAGCACAAAACTGGGTAGTTTTTAGCACTGTAAGTTTAGGTTGGTTGTTAGAGGGAGCCTTTAAACATGAGGTTTCCTTAAAAGGAAGTAAAAGTGCTAGACGTGTAAGTGCTAGGTTCTACCATCTTCATAGTCCTGAAATTGTACATTGTGTATAGATCTCCTATAAACTGTTGTTAGGCTTCAGTTAAATTCTCCTGTTCCATTCTTGATATCCTTCCTGTTTAATGTGATGACAAGACAGAATTCTCTCAATGGCAGTATTAGTTCTGACTCAATGACTTCCAAGATGCACAGCAGAGCAACTCTCTTTTTCCACAGGTGTTTGGTTTGTTTTTTTAGCTCCACTTGTTGAGTGGCATTCTTTGAAAGATGTAAAATGAAACAGTGAGCAATGTTTTAGAAATTAAAGCTTACTATTGCAGCTGCTCTTCCAATCAAATGCTGATAGAAAATCCTTTAGAATAAGTTACACTGAATTTGTAACAGCCTACTGCAGAAGGCTATTGCCATTCCCTGGGGAAAGAATGATGCAGACATGAAGGGAAGTGCTTAAGCTGGTCATTTCTTTTTTGTCCCCATAAAAACAAAGCAGTTCTTCAGCCTGGGACTGAATCTAAAAACTTTGTTCCCCAAGTTAGTGTTTTGTCTATACCCGTTGAAGCTTCATTATGCAGCTCTGTACTACCACCTAAGACTGGTTCACAGGCTATCTGCAAAGCTTTCATGTTGAGGGTGCAACTTTGTGAGAATGTATCTCATCCTTTTCTCAACAAGTGATTGCAAGTTCAAGCTCTGTGTTGCTTTCTAGAGCAGAAAGTAAGACTTAGCTGATGGATGCAAATAGGATGAAAATGTCTTTGCAAGGTTGCACCTGACATTCATATTCCACACAGCTGTGAAATGGAAGAGAAGTAGAACTGTGTGCTGTCTGAAAGTGCCTGGATATGTGATATCAACACACCTTCCACAAAGGAAGTTGAGGGATTTGCTTTCTTGACAAAAGTCATTCATGCAGGCATTTTAAGCTTGGATTTTGTCTACAAAACTTGCCCAATTATAAAAATTGCGTAGCCTGAGGAAGTGATTTGCATTGCAAGTGATGAGCCAGTATGGCCTTCCTAAGGAACCAAGGATCCTACAGAAAAGAAATTTATGCCTCGTTTTTTCTCTTGCTGTTGTGAGATATGGAGAGAGACACTTAATCTCTTTACACTGACAGTGCTCTTATGCTGTTGAGCCTGTTGGCCTTGTAGCACATCACTGGGATGTTATTCTTATAATGCAGTAGCCTACAGTCTCCATTTAAGAAAAGTGAAAGACTTCTTGAGACCTCATTTTAGTAGAGTAGTTTTTTAAACTTGCTGTGATTTATTTCTATACAGAGCACAGTAGAAATAAAAATGCTTCTTTTGTATTTCCTTTTCCTGTTTAACTTAAATCAGCAATAAAAGGCATATGCTTCAAATAAATGCTTTCTCTGCTGTTTTATAAAGGTACATATCTGTGCCAGTCCCAAGGGAACTTGCATAAGCTTTTAGGATAATACAGTGACGTCAGTCTGATGTGAGTTTTTGTTTGTCTCTTGCCATGAATATCAGCTGGAATGGTAGTCTTTATTCTGTAAATACCAAATATATACATATCCTGGATCGAGCAGTCTTATGGCAGTGATGATAATGTGGCAGCGGAACTGCTGTTTCAGTGACTGCAATTGGTATGACAGTTGGTGACTTCTTACTATTTCAGGAATAAGAGACTTTTTTTCTGTCTTGAGATTTTTTACTTGGGATTTTGGTGTGCTGGCAAATGTACAGAACTGCCTTCCGAGGGCTGATGGAGGCTCTCACAACTTGCTCTTGTTCATTCATGCCCCACTTCTACACTAGGAGTGATCTAGTACAATTAACTGATTCCTGTAGGAATTGGTAGGGGCTTTGTGTGTCATTGATGTGTAGTTTTTGATGAAGCTCAAGATCTTCCAGACAGAAGTCTCAGGCATAAAAAGTTTTGTGTGACCCAAATGTCGTCTAAGGGGACTGGGTAGCACAATTGGATTCTGTGTATATGCTTCTGGTTATGTGGCACAACCATGTATTCAGATCTGTTCCTGTAACATGTTGAAGGCAATTCTGCTTTCATGTAGATTAAAAAAAACCCCAAAAATTTTAGATAAAGAAATATTTGATTTTGCTGTAGGGCTGTAGACTGTTTACTGTGTCTAGTTCATCTAGTGTTTTCTTTGGTTAATATATCTGAAGTGATGTATTTAAAAATTCATTTAAAATCTGGCCTCTGTTGCTAGTAAAATTACCAAACTGGAATGTGACCTATACACCAATGTATCCAGTAGCATGTCTGGTAAGACTAGTTACTCCAAGTAAACTGTAACCTGACCAACCAATGCTAATCTTTAATTTTTAGCTAAATGTTGCATATTCTTCCTAAAACCAAATTCTTGTTTTCCTTGCAGGGTACTCTTGCAGACTCATTTCACAGAGCATGTCTCTCATCCTGGTCAATGAAGATTCTTTAGATGTAAGTATGCAAATTTTGGTCTAATTCTTGATGGAAGGAGGTGTTGCTAATGGAAGCGAAGGTTTATTGAGCTTTCTTATTTAATTTTTCTCTTTTTTTTTTGTCTTTAGGAGTAGCAAGATAAACAATTCATGCTAAAACAGGGGTGGGTTGTGCAAAATGTATTCCTGAGGTTTCCAGTCACAAGATGTAGAGATCAAACTGAAGTTTCAGAACAAACTGATTAAATCCATGGGTTTGATTCTGCTAGAAACTGTTGAAATGCTGCAGTATGACATCAGAAATATAGTTAGGTCTTAAGGTATAGGTACAGGAGAAATGTGTTTGAAGCAAAAAAACCATGCTAAAAGACTAATTTCAACCTGTTAAGGTATCTTTAGTGTTGCATGAAACAACTATAATCAAACCTATGCCTGAGTAAACTGCATTGTGAGCTTGTGTATGTACAGCTTTTGAGACCTAAAAATTGCAATAAAAATTACCTGCAGGAGGTTGCCATGCTCCTCAGGTATGTGCAAACCTTAACTAGAAAAATCATACACTTATACATGAGCGTATCCAGAAGATCTTTTTTCCAGTTTGCCTGTTTTGGCATCAGTATCAACATTTGATATTGCTTAAATATTTGACTGCTATTCGAGGTATTTGTAGGACAAAAGAAAACATCTGTTACAGGTAGCATCTGATACTTGCACTTCAAGTTGGCACTTCATCCTGCGTGACTGGATGGGAGATGCAAAGGTTTTATTTTTGAGTATTGAAGGAGTTACAAGATATGTAGATATCCGATAGAAGAGAGGAATGCAATTGTGGTGAGATAATCACGTGTTAAGTGTTATGTTCCAGTTGTGCTTATGCGATTTAGTTAACACCAGCCTCGGTAGCATTTCTCGCTCAGACTCCAGTTCTTTGTATGCAGTTGTGACATCTCAAGTCCCAGTGTTCTAGCTCTCCAGGATTGAAGAGGTTACAGTGAACCCAAGGGGAAATCATCATCCTCCAGACGATGGATTTAACAGTTTCTGTGCAGCCTAATTCAACCCCTATGGGAGCTGTCTCATTGCTGAGTTCTAGCAGTGAAGAACATGTCAGTCTTGAAGTTGTTTCCAGTGTTTTTGCGTATTTCAAGACATGTTCAAACAATTCTTGTGGGATAAGAAAACTTAAGTTTTTTGATGTTGTTAACTCTTACTGTATTAAGTGAGTGTAGATTGCTCCATCCCAATGCTAAATAGAGAGGAGGGGGAAGCCAGGATGAAGAATTCGATTAATACCTGGCTCCGAGCCTGGTGCAAGGAGAGGGGCTTTGGCTTTTTTGATCATGGGGGGGCTCATGCACCCCCAGGCTTTCTCGCTAAGGGCGGGACACATGGGTCTCCTAGGGGGGCTAAAGCCCTTGCCAGAAACCTAGCCAAGCTCATAAATCGAGCTTTAAACTAGATGTGAAGGGGGAGGGGGTTGAGCCCAGGCTAGACAGGAATGAGCCTGGATGTGGGGAATTGGTGATTGGGAGAGGGTGCGCGGGCGAGGACCACCAGTACCTCACCGCACAAAAAGTGGGGGAGAACACACCTCGGGGTGTTAAGGGAGATGCAGGCACTCTGGTGTCGACTACTCCAGTTACCAGGCAGTTGGGAACGAGCCCTGTTCCCTCTAGGAGGGCTGAAGGCTCGGCAGCTCAGCTGAAGTGCATTTACACCAATGCACGCAGCATGGGAAATAAGAAGGAAGAGCTGGAAGCTGTCGTAGGGCAAGGGGCCTATGATGTCGTTGCCATCACGGAAACGTGGTGGGACGACTCATATAGCTGGAGTGCGGCTATGGTGGGGTATAAGCTTTTCAGGCGGGACAGGAAGGGTAGGAGAGGAGGTGGGGTAGCCCTCTTTGTAAGGGAGGACTTGGACATCACTGAGATGGATTGTGGAGATGAGGAGGTTGAGTGCCTGTGGGTCAAAATCAGAGGAGCCCACCAGAAGGTAGATTTTGTGATGGGAGTCTGTTACAGACCACCCAACCAAGGAGAAGCAGCTGATGAGCTCTTCTATAAACAGCTGCGGTCAATCTCTAGATCGATGCCTCTCGTTCTGGTGGGAGACTTCAATCTGCCTGATATCTGCTGGGTGTACAACACAGCAGAAAGGAAGCAGTCTAGGAGGTTTCTGGAGTGCGTGGGAGATAACTTTCTTGCACAGTTGGTGAATGAACCAACCAGGGAAGGTGCCCTCCTGGACCTCCTGTTGGTGAACAGAGAAGGCCTTGTAGGCGATGTGGCAGTAGGTGGACGCCTAGGACTAAGCGACCATGAGATTATAAAATTTTCTGTTCTAGGTGAAGTGAAGAGGGTGGTTAGCAAGACGGTAACATTAAATTTCCAGAGGGCAGACTTTGATCTCTTCAGCAGGCTGGTTGGTGAAGTCTCATGGGAGACAGTACTCAAGGGCAAGGGAGCCCAGGAGGGCTGGGAGCTCTTCAAAGGGGTGGTCCTAGCCGCTCAGGAGAAAGCCATCCCCGTGGTCCGGAAAAAAAGCCGGCAGGGGAGAAAGCCAGCTTGGTTGAATAGAGAGATCTTGAGGGATATCAAGAAGAAAAGAAATGTTTATGGCCTCTGGAAGAAGGGACAGGCCTCTTGGGTGGACTACAGGAGGGAAGTGAGATTGTGTAGGGAAAAAATCAGAAGGGCTAAGGCTCAGCTAGAAATTGGATTGGCCAAGTCAGTGAAAGATAACAAAAAATCTTTCTACAAATATATAAATAATAAAAGGCGGACTAGGGAGACCATACAGTCCCTATTGGACACAGAAGGAACAACAGTAACAGGGGATGAGGAAAAGGCTGAGGTACTTAATGCCTTCTTTGCCTCAGTCTTTAGTCGTAAGGAGGGTCGTTCTGTCTGTGTACAAACCCAGGAGCTAGAGGAGCATAATGAGGCTCCCATGATCCAAGAGGAGGTGGTCAGAGCCTTGCTAGCCCGACTGGACACCCACAAGTCTATGGGGCCGGACGGGATTCACCCTAGGGTACTGAAGGAGCTGGCGGATGTGCTGGCCAAACCCCTTTCCATCATCTTCCAACAGTCCTGGAAGACTGGGGAAGTCCCACTGGACTGGAGGCTGGCTGATGTTGTGTCCATCTACAAGAAGGGCCACAGGGAGGACCCAGGAAACTACGGGCCTGTCAGTCTGACCTCAGTGCCAGGGAAAGTCATGGAGCAGGTGATCTTGAGTGCTATCATGAAGCACATGCAAGAGAACCGGGTGATCAGGCCCAGTCAACATGGGTTCACAAAAGGCAGGTCTTGCCAGACTAACCTGATCGCCTTCTATGACAAAGTGACCCGGCTACTGGATGAGGGAAAGGCTGTGGATGTGGTCTTCCTGGACTTCAGCAAAGCCTTTGACACAGTTTCTCACAGCGTTCTGCTTGAGAAACTGTCAGCCTCTGGGCTGGACAGGCGCACACTCTCCTGGGTGGAAAACTGGTTGGATGGCCGGGCCCAGAGAGTGGTGGTAAATGGTGTGAAATCCAGCTGGAGGCCAGTGACAAGTGGGGTTCCCCAGGGCTCAGTGCTGGGTCCAGCCCTGTTCAATGTCTTCATCAATGATCTGGATGAAGGCATCGAGTGCACCCTTAGCAAGTTTGCGGACGACACTAAGCTGGGTGGAAGTGTCGATCTGCTGGAGGGTCGGGAGGCTCTGCAAAGGGATCTGAACAGGCTGGACCGCTGGGCAGAGTCCAATGGCATGAGGTTTAACAAGGCCAAATGCCGGGTCCTGCACTTGGGGCACAACAACCCTATGCAGTGCTACAGACTGGGAGAAGTCTGTCTAGAAAGCTGCCTGGAGGAGAGGGACCTGGGGGTGTTGGTTGACAGCTGACTGAATATGAGCCAGCAGTGTGCCCAGGTGGCCAAGAAGGCCAATGGCATCTTGGCTTGTATCAGAAACGGCGTGACCAGCAGGTCCAGGGAGGTTATCCTCCCTCTGTACTCGGCACTGGTGAGACCGCTCCTCGAATACTGTGTTCATTCTGGGCCCCTCACCACAAGAAGGATGTTGAGGCTCTGGAGCGAGTCCAGAGAAGAGCAACAAAGCTGGTGAAGGGGCTGGAGAACAGGCCTTATGAGGAACGGCTGAGAGAGCTGGGGTTGTTTAGCCTGGAGAAGAGGAGGCTGAGGGGAGACCTCATTGCTCTCTACAACTACCTGAAAGGAGGTTGTGGAGAGGAGGGTGCTGGCCTCTTCTCCCAAGTGACAGGGGACAGGACAAGAGGGAATGGCCTCAAGCTCCGCCAGGGGAGGTTTAGGCTAGACGTTAGGAAAAAATTCTTCACAGAAAGGGTCCTTGGGCACTGGAACAGGCTGCCCAGGGAGGTGGTTGAGTCACCTTCCCTGGAGGTGTTTAAGGCATGGGTGGACGAGGTGCTGAGGGATATGGTTTAGTGTTTGGTAGGAACGGTTGGACTCGGTGATCCGGTGGGTCTCTTCCAACCTGGTTATTCTGTGATTCTGTGAAGTAAAAATGGAGCTGATGTTGCTTTGTATGTAGAAACATTTGGGTGCTGGAGATGGTTTTCAAGCCATGTTAATTTGAATTTCTTACTATTTCTGGTTCTGAATGTGGTTATATAAGTTAGATAAACATGACAAGATAGCAGCTTCTTCCCCTCCTCCCTGTCTTTAACAGGAAGAAAAGGTTGGCCATAACTTATGCAGAACCAGCTTTGGTTGATTCATGTGGTTCTAGTCCTATCTTGTTCGTAAAACTGATGTGCACTTACTGCATATGTCATGTAGCTGTACAAAGGAATACACTTACGTATTACTACAGGATATTTAGGCTCCAAAAATGCTTCTGTGTTTTATTTTTAAAACTTTGTATGTTTTCCATTGTTGTAGGAAAGTAGATTTGGGCTAGTTTTATCTATGCACTTGACGTTCTTGAAGTATTTTTGGATCCTTCTGCTTTTTAGAGAAGTCTGATTCTTCTCTTCAAACATGAGAAAATGGAGGCCTACGACAGCTGATCTCTATTCAATACATCTGATGTAATGCTGAATGCACTGCTTAGACAAGAACTCTGTGTGACTGTGTCTCTTCAGCTTGATCTGTTTTCAGTTGATGGCCTGGCCTTGAACACCCCAGTCCCTAAAGGTGTTCAAGGCCAGGTTAGATGGGGCCTTGGGCAGCCTGACCCTGTGGGAGGTGTCCCTGCCCATGGCAGGGGGCTTGGAACTAGATGGTTTTTAAAGGTCCTTTACAACTCAAACTATTCTATGATTCTATGTGGGCTATGGAGAAGACATGCTGACAGTCACCATAGGAAGCTTCTCAGTCCCTTTCAGAAGATCAGCTGCCTACTTCACAGCTTCAGTTGACAATCCTTGCCTCACTTTACTTTGGCATTTAGTTTATAATTGTAACAAGCAAGTGAAACCTGTCCTTCCTTTTACTTTTATGTTAGCACAGATGTACAGAAGCAAAAATGGCTACTAGAGAGGAAACAGAACAGGAAAAAAGAAGTAAGAGCGGAGGAATATAGGTTACAGAGAATGCTGAAAGGTGTTGACTAGTGTATGCCAAGGTAGTATAGGAGGATCTCCTGTTTTAAAATACTTGAAGGCTTATTTTAATTCCTTTGTAAACTTGGTAGTGGATCCACTTTGAGATTATGTATTCAACTTTTTCCCAGACTTGAACCAAGATGTATGAAGGAAAGGTAATGTTGGAACTGAAATGGAAGAAAATGTCAGTGACCACAGCATCTCTGCTCACTTACCTACATGCTCGCTTTGCAGATGCTTTTGAGTGGCAAAACTTCACTTGGAGTGATAGATAAGACCCCTGTGGAAAAAATTCATTAAGTTAGTTAGATGAGAATAAATACTACTTTCCTATGGAAGAGAAAAGGTGACAGATCTACCCATTTACTACTACTTGTTCAGTCTTGACTCCATTGCTCAGTTTCAGTTTGAAGTCTTCTGAGGCACGGGAGGGTGGATGGGAATGAACACCTGTCTTTGCTGTTTAGGAAATGGAGAGTAGGATCAAGTGAGGAGTAGTAGGGCAAGCAATTATTTTCATTTTTATTAAGCTTTCTTATTTATAAATGTGGCTCTTCTTGTTTTGAGGCCTTCTGTTCGCAACTGGAGAAGCAGAAATTGGAAGTCTGGAAAACTGAGTACAGAAGTATACCTTTTTTTGCAGGGACACCTTCCAAAAAGTAGAATTAGGGTCTCACCTCAAGAGAGTTCATTTTTAGCTTTCAGAGCAACTATAGACATTTTAGACAGCTGTACTACAAATGAGAAAATAGGTACAGATTGAAAAATGACAAGGTACTAAACTGGGGAGCTGAATGCATTGAACTGTCTAAGAAGATTTGAGGATATATTTTGATGTGGATTAAGATAGGGAGAAGCTCTTTATTGACAATCTGTTTTCTTACTATGTTGAAGTATTGGCAGACTTATTAATTGTCACGCTCCACTATGAACACCAATTAAAGATAAATGGACAGACAGACCTCAAGATGATAGAGGGGGCCATCATTTGTGTGAAGCATTTTGGTTGGGTAGATGTGGGTGTGGAACCTGTTTTAAAACCCTTGTGGACACTGTATTAGTCTTCAAAAGAGTGTGGGGGGATGGGAGACTTTCTGACTCTACAGAATACTGAACATTAAGATGGATCTGTTCCTCAGAGAAGAACAGGTAGTCACATGCAAACCATTAGAGGTCAAGGATGACACCATTGGTGATACGAGCTATTTCATTTGTACCTCGTCACAGGACTCCATCTAAGAACACACTAGAGTGAGAAGCCCTGATCAAACATAGCTTGACATATAATGAAACCCCTTCCTTCACTCTCTTTGACTGACCTCTGCTGACACAGAAAAGAAACGTGATTAACTTTTTATCAGGCATACTTAAAAATCCCTAGGCAAAAAAACCAAACTCTGTCATGATCTTTTCCTACTTGCTGGTCTCCAGTTATGCAGCTGAATGAGGAATTCTGTGTAATGCAGAGCACAGCAGCAGCAGATTCTTATTTTAAGTCTGAAGTGTAATGTTGCTCATGGTTCATGTTGAATTGAATGTCTTGTGCCTTGATTTTTCGCCTCAGCTGTATTGATCAATAGTATGGCAATACACTGAAGGATTCCCTCTTCCAGATAGTTGAAGATACTTTGTAGAACTCAATACTAAAACTTTTAGTTAATGACTATTATGTAGTGCTCAATGCACATGATACAGTATTGGTGGAAGAATGGTGAGTGGGAAGTAACAATAGAAGGGCTCCACTTGTGCATGACAATGTATCTTCTGCACCTAATGCTAGCTGATTCTTTCTAGTTTCCTTTTCATGAGCCAAAAATGTGAGCTAATACTGTAACGGTTCTAAAATGATTGAAGGTTGGGTGTCTGGTTTGTATGCTTTACATTTGTGTATCTTTACTTCTTTGAAATAGCATCACCTAAATTTTGCAGTAAAAAAAATATAGAAAGATTAGAACTTCTCTTTTCTGGTCATGTAACTTTAGGGAAGTCGGAGCTGGAGATGACTGATACCTTCTCAGCTGTAGGTGTTTCTGGCAGAGGCTTTAAGGAAGGGGTCATGGATGCTGTTCGAGTGGTTTGAGTTGGAAAAATGATAGTGGTTAAACAACATCCCTTGTGCAAGGTTAAGAATTTACTTCAGATGTAGCATGCATCAGTAGTCTTGGGAGTATTTTAGTGTTAAGTGCAGATTTTATACTTGAAATAGCTTGTAAAACTTAAATATGGTTAATTTATGTTAAGTGATGTGGAGTCCTTAACAAGCCTCTGATAAGTAGACAGTTACTAGAAAAGCAGCTGGTTAAACAGTATCCATTCTCAGTTAATTCAAGTTCTAGTTAGACACTTGTGCATTAAGAAAAAAATAGATGTGGAAAATGAGTGTTGCACGTTCTAACTTCTCTGCTGCCCGCTCATCTGGTAGATGTTCCAAGAATTTTGTGTGGCAGACATTGGTTATAGAATCCAGCCTTAAACTAAGACAACAGTGTAGAAGTTTTCCAGTAAATGTAAAAATTAATGGAACCTTTCTGAGCATAGAAAGAAAAGGGCACTGAGATGGATAACTATAGCATAACAGATGAACAAAAAAACATCATTGATACATAGTTCCTGGTCTTTTAAGTGGAGAAAATGAGTGATTACATGGTACATCATGAAGACGTATCTATTAGATTCTGATGCTTTAATTCAGATAATATGCTTTTCCAAAACAGAAGCACGAACCAGTAGAGCTAATACATAAAAGTTGCTTTGTATTATATCAGTCTTGTTTTCTAACCAATCTAAATCTGGTTTTTTAAATACTCTTATCATTTTTAATGTAAAACTGAGTTTTTCATAAGTCTAAAAATGAAGGTCTTGGGTGTTTTGTTTATAGTTATCACTTGTTCTTTCAATTCTAAGGCAGCTTTCAATTCTTTAGCTGCCTATTGTGAGTTTTTCAGCACTGGATCTCCATGGTAATGCTTATTTTGTATGGTGCACCTATAACAGAAATTGACTTCTATTCAACTTAGTCAAAAATCTCTCTGTAGAAGATTCTCATACGAAATTTTTGTAGCGTTATATTTAATATATTCCACTTCTGAAATCCATTAATGCTAAAAATGAATTTTTACAAGATCCAAGTTGAGCTTAGAGCCTTTAAATATTGATGCTCTTTCCCCTTTGTGCGGTCCCTGTGTGATGATTTTCCCCCACTTCTGCTCGTTGGCATGCAGCAGCAGGTGAGATGTGATCGAACAACTGTCTTGGCTTGGTTTTGAGAGCTAAGGTTTTTTCTAAATCATGCACGTGAGGGAAAAAAAATCAATTATTTCTGTTCTCTTCAGAGAAGTACTGGGAATAGAAAAGACTAATCCTTAGCTTGATTCAACAGAATACTAGAAACTTAGCATAATAATCTGCAAATGTTTATCCCTTAGAGACTTAACTGCATGCATACATATGCCCACTTAGTTTTTCTTTCCTTTTCCTAATAAATTTTTTTCAAGTGAAAATATTTTGAGCACAACATAGACTGCAAGTGTAATACTTGGTTTCAGTTTCTGTTTAATTAAATTGGAATCACTATAAGTTTTATTTTGAAGCTCTTAACCTGAACTAATTTCTCACTGGCATATCATACAAGGGGAGTTGCAAGCACAGTGAGAGGGAAAGCTGAAGAAGGGAAATTAGATGATCCAGAGGGGCCCTGAAAAGCCCGAGTAGTGAATAGTACAGCCAAGGAAAGTTGGGTGTGTTCCTCCCCTCAATGCTATAGAAAGGGCTGGAAGCTAACAGCTGGTTATCACATTGGGCTGTATTTAATAGTAGTGGAAGGGTAAAATTGGAGGGACCAGTTCTGAACCTGTGGATAGCATTTTTCAGTAAAGTAATTCTGTTGATATAAAATGGAGCTACACAGTGAATGTGTCCTGCAGTATTCATGTGCCTGGACCGGCAGTCATTGTCCTGTGGTATACATAGATGTGTAACTGACAACAAACTGATATTCCAGTATAAGAACCCTCAGTGCTAGTGTCTACTGATGATAATCTGACTGAAATGTGAGCATAGAACCAGAAGCTGCCCTCCTTTACTCCTCTGTTTGTTCAACTCCATTTCTTGCATGTTTCACTGTTTAGATGAGCTGTTGAAGGTGAGCATGGATAAACTTGTTTGCTATCACGATTTTTTTCTTAAAAACAAGCCAACAAAACTTCACAGTATAATTTGCTGGTTGCAGTCCTAACTCCGAGGAAGATTTGTAGGCTGTTTACGTTTTGAATTCTGGCAGTGAAGAATGAGGACCTGGGAAACCTGTTCATTTTGCTGTCTTCTTTCTGCCTTTCTGTCAGGTAGCATTGTTGTAAAGGTTCTGCAACCTACAAGGAAGATGTCTTAAGTGTGAGAATTATAATGGATTTATCCTATAAATTGTTACTGTTGTTCTTATGGGCACTTTCTGTCCCACGCTTCTGAACAGACTTTTACAAAAAACCTGTTAAGGAGTTCTTTAAAAGGCACCATTATTCTTTTTATTTAAAAACTGATGGATTTATAGATGTAGGATTCACTGATAAACTCAGATCTGAACTGCTCTGAATCTCTTAAGTTGATCTCTGATTTTGTCACTGGATTTACTGGTATGCTGAAAATGAGCGGGTACTTTTGCGTTGCTGCCTAAAACCTTTTTTAATTACTGCTGGGAAAACTCACTGTCTTTGGAAAGGAAGAAAATTCAAGGAGCAGGCTGCTGAAAATAGTCTATCCGTGTGTCTGTCTTCAAGCAAAGAATATAGTTCCAGTAGTGTCTTCTATACTATACTTAGTTATTGTCAGCTATTCAGACTTAAAGCATAAAACTTAAACTTACCTAGCTAAGACTTTTTGATGAATGGGTACTCCAAAGAATTGGCATGTCATGTACTTCATTCCTACTAAAAGTTAGTAAGGTGCGCAGGTCAATGCTGGGAAGACGAGAATGAGTGCTGTACTGCTAATGTCTCATAGGTGCTTTGAATGTTACGTCTTGTGTGTTGCACGAGAGAGGAAACAAGCTGTTTTGGGTGTTCTTCCCTCAGCTATTTTATGCCTAAATGTTTTCAGGCCAGGTTAATATGCTGGAAAACTGATCCATGTGGCAAAGCTCAGTTTTAGCCACCTATCAGCTCTTCTTTAGAGGAGTGTCTGGGATGCTTCTCTGGTGTCTTGTGGCTGCTAAGTTACTTCAGTTACCAGTCAAACTGGAATTCTAATCAGCTCTTTTGTGTATTACCAGGATTTTGCGAAGGAAGCTAATTAGGAAAAGAATATTAAAAGAATACATTATTTTACTGGATTCTTTATTGCTAACATTTCTGTTTTTCTTAATCTAGAAACAGACGTCTATCTAATTAGTAGTTACACAAGTAACAGTGTTCTAGTAATCATATATCTTCAGAAGTATAAGTGAGAAGGGACCTAGTGCTTTTTCTTTGTTATTTTTTTTTTGAGGAAAAAATCGAATCTTTCATAAATTCAGGAATTTTATAATCTGCATAAGAAGTTCATTTTATGTTTATGGAAAACAAACAGCACTTTATGTGAAAAGATGTTTTGATTTGAGTGTACTGTGTGGACTAACAAATGAAAGAATGTAGGTGTTACCTGGACGTTTATGTTTAATTACACAGGGCTGTGTAAGTTACGTCTTCTTCAGGAAGTAATACTAATCAGTTTGACCTGCAAGTGGTGAAATGATTTGGGCTGGTATTTTTGATTCATCCTGCTTTCTCTTTTCAGCATTTGTTAATGACTGTATTCCCTCATCTGTGGCGCTCTTTGTTAGTGTTTTCTGGCACTGTGATAGCTGGTTTGGATGTGGTGGGAGCACTTGGTCCTTGTATTCCTTCAGGTCTTTTAGCAATGTGAAGACTAGGTTTCTAAATAATTCTTTCCATGGCTGGAATTTGGGGAATACTGGGGAGGGCTATTAAAAAACCTCAACCTCTTCCTTCTTGAAGTTACTTATCCCTTCATTTCTTTAGTGCTAATACTGATCACACTTGACCCAAGAAAGATCTTTTGGCTTTAGGCTTCAGTTACTTCAGCAGCTGAAGGTTTATCTTGCTGATGCCTTGTTCATGCTGTAAGACAAAATAGCTCATATTACAGAAAAGCAGAAAATAAGAGTATTCCTTGAATTCAATCCAAAATTTGTTGTCTCTCTTGTAAGAGTAGTCATGTGTTAGAGGAAAGGGTTTGGTAACAAGCCTCTTGTCTATTAAAACTGCTTATGATCATCACAATATGTGAAAGCTTATCCCTCAAAAGATGATCATGTAGTGTTAGCCTGATATGTTTTCTGTTGTGTAAAAAACAATATACTACTAACTTCTGCTGAATGAAGTATCTGTTTGCTTTGAAAATGGAATTCTCTGCAGTGTACTGATACACTTCTTACTAATAAGCACAAGAGACAGTGGAAACCTAGGGATGCATAATGAAATTAAGCAGGCTTTTGTTAAATGAGAAGCTACCCAAGAAATACAGGTTTTGCTTACGTTAAAGCATGACGGTGGTTTTTTGGGAGGAACTAGACTATGTGGGTATCTAAAGGTAAATGAGTTGTGGATACTGATCCTCTTGACTAACGTGGATAATACTACATACCTGTAGAAACAATTTAGATTTGTCCTTTGTATTGAAGTGTAAGAACTAAGGACTCCTTTACCCTCTCAAGATAGTTATTTTTATATCTGATCCTCACTTTCATGGAAGGATAGAGAAGCCTTGTTCATGCCAGTTCATGTGAGGGTGTTTTAAGCATAAATGGTATTCCTTTCTTGGTGCAGGGCTAGCTTAAAGTGGTAGGATTTATTCGCCTGTACTGTTAATTTAATGAAGATCGTGAACTACTGCCTCAGGGTAAGAATTAGAGTGTATCTTGATGGGTTCAGAAAATGAAGATGGAGGGATATAAGTACCTGTGGTCTTACTTCTGTGGTTTCCATAATACTGACATAGTACTCTGTTAAACCCTTTTGGGAAGGTTAGTTACTTAAGAATTAGAGGAATTTCTGTAGTGGCAGCTTGATTACTCTAGGCCTGATCATCAATCACATTAAGGAATAAATATCCTTCATGTGAGAACTGAGGAGTTATGTTTTACATTGGGTTGAAGCTAGAAGAAGTGCCTCTGGATTTTTCTGGGTTGATGGGTTTGTCAGAAACTAAAGCTAAGCCGTTCTCTAGCTGTATAAAGTTAGTAGCTACTGGTTATATGTCCCTTCTGCCCAGAGTGGAACCATCAAATATGTCTTTTAGAAACTTTTAGGCTTTTGTATGTCTTTGCTGCTGTGATGTATGCTTATTTTTTACTGAAAAATGTCTCAAAATGTGTTTTTTTCCCATATGTAACTCCAGTCATTTAACTTCTAGAGGGTCGGTTCAGCTTTGTTTCATATTTAGGAAGTGATATGTTAGTGAAGATAAGCTGATTGAAGCTATGTAGTGAGTGTGATTTCCTCTCCATAGTTCGAACAGAAAACTCATTTGGAACATCCTGAAATTGTAAAATTACCGTAAGTGTTCTAAGCAGGCCTTACAATCACAGTTCTGTAATGTCAGAACTTTATGCTTTTCTCGAGAGCTTTGGAAGTGGGTGTTAATCAATGCTGAGGTGATTCACATGTACTCTTGAAGCTTCTCTTGCGCTGTGTTGCAGTGATATATGTTTGTCATGCAACTCTGGTTTATCAAGCTGGCCAGGCAGGGTAAGAGTACCCTTGTCAAGCTCTTGACAGCCCTGATGGACACCAGGGCTTTGGTGGTAAGATTATAGAAATTGCCTCATAAGCTTAGAATTGGTGTAATCTCTTTAGTTTTCCACACTTGAGTCTTGAGTTTCTCTCAATTAAGCCTATTTCTGATTAGAAGTAAAAAGCACTATTTAGGAAGGGAACCAAAATCCAAGGAAACTTACCTATTCACTTAAACTACTGTGTTCTGTCTTCTGCCCCACCATGACAAAGGTAGGTAGTGAGTTTGAGTTGAGCAGTGGTAACAAGTTCTGTGAGTGTGTTTCTTGGTAGGCTGGCTGGCTGTATTTCATGGCATGCCTTTCTTAAGTAAAACATATGCCACAAACCAAATTCACCTTAGTCACTCAGGAGTACTCTTCAAGCTTTGGCAAAGCCTCCTGTTCAGCTCGGTCTCTTGTTCTGCTGTGAGATCGCCTTATCCTGGGAATGCTTTTTTTTTTTTTTCTTTTATTTGAGGAGCTTCTTCGTTAGCATTTTATTAAATGCAGCATTATAAATGTTTTAAAACAGACTGGTATGGCAAAACTAGCTGTGGAGAACATAATCAATTTGTTTTCTGAATTGGTAGTTTTCCAGCCTTTTCACTTTTGTTCAGTTCCTGCTCTCTCCATAAATGTCGAATTGGTGCATATATGGGAGCTGTTGCTCAGTCTAGACTTTGCAGTTTTTCTTCGATAGAAGAAAAGTATCTCTGCAGAAGCAGAGGGTTTCTGCATGTCAAGACAACTCTCATGCACCCTTGCTATTTGATCAAATAAGCAATGTGAGATATTCCCATTATTTGACCCTATTAGTCTTACTGGAGCATGGTTCAATCTTAACGTTTTAAATCCAATCAAACTTGAAAGAGACAAGACTGATACAGTCATGTGATGATGTCTTTCTGGGCAGAGCAGACCACCTGCATTATCCTTTGAGGAATGCATTACTAGCTTGTCATGAACAAGTTGCGTCATTGGGAGAAATCTATTAATAATTTTATATAGGCTCTCCTTAAATGAAAACCCTTCTCCAATGTTTTATAACTAAAACATATTGGATAAATACCTTTTGTTCTTCTGGTTTACTCCTAATTAATTAAAAGAAGTATAACAGCTTGCTGAGTTGCCTAGAGAATTCTTTATGTAAACATTTCATTGTTGACCTAAGTGCAACCACAATAGGCTTCATAAACTAGATGACAGATGAGCTCTAAGCAAGTAGAACTGCTGAGAGCTGCAGCTGCAGGAGTACTTATGGAATGGCTGTGTATATACTGTGATGTTAAGCCCCTGAGAAGTCTGAAGAAAAAAGTAATCATAGAATCATTTGATTGGATGAGTCTTTTGAGGTAAGAGTGCAACCATACCTGTCCTCTACTCTGTTCACTACCAAGCCATGTTCCTGAGCACCTTGTCTACCTGTCCTTAAATATCTCTGCAGATGCTGACTCAACTGCCTCCCTGTGTAGCCCCTTCCCGTGCCTGATAATCGTTTTGATGAAGAAATTCTTATTGATATCTAATCTGAATCTCCCTGGTGCAACTTAAGGCCATTTCCTCTTGTCTTGTTTGTGAAGCAGTTCTGTCAAAATGGTTGTAAAGCCTGGTTTTGCCTCCCCTGTTATAAGCCTCATTTATTTTTCACTTTTGGTATTCTGAAATTCTCTTGAGGTTCAAGTTTTGTTTTGTGATTAGGAGTTTGCAGTTCCGTATCCAATAAGCTGGGCTTAAATAACTACACTCTAGTGAGTGGGGATCACTGTGTGCACTTAGAGGGCTAGATTTGTGAGTGGCAATATTACAGCTGAGAGGGGGGGCAAGTGTGTGGAAAGGCCGGCTGGGTGTCTGTCTTGTTTTATCCACAGGAGTTTTGAAATAACTGAACCAGAATTATTTCCTAGGTACTGTGGACTTCAAGTTTTTACTAGGGAAGCTGCCTTTGTTGTGATGCAGTGCTTCATACCAGACACCTTTTGCCAGTTTATCTTGTCCTAAATTGAAGTTTGTATGCTATAGCTTTCATTTATTTCATGTTTTGTTTTAGTTTTGTTTTATTGTTTTGTTGTTTTATTTGAGTTTTTTTAATGCAAGTTTTACCTTCAGTGTTAGTATGTTTTTCATGTAGGACTATCTGCTTTGAAGGGATACTGACACTTTGTAAGATTTTATGGAAAAATACTTCCAGTGATCTAATATGGCAATGAATTTAACAAAACCCTCCAAATGAAAGATAAAAGCCTGGTTATTTAGTCCATTTCACTTATATGTTTGTTAAATGCATAGGTGTTTGGATCCTTTGGTGCTCCTTCCTGGTCAGGTAAAGAGAATTATTCAATACAAAGTGGTTTGACTTTCTTTTACTTATTGGAAACATTAAAAAGAAATAACTTCATTCTCAAAGGGTAACCTGTGTGCCTGCATGTTTCCCTTGCTTAAGTATGGCCATAGGGCATTGGCATCTGTTAGATAAAGCTTTGGGAGCAAGTCTTGTCTCTCAGGCAAGAACATTTCGGCTGTGGAGTGTTCTATTTTGGGGCCTCTACTGGCTCTTGTAGCAGTGACAGTAGGGTAGAAATTAATGCTCATACTGACCTCCTTGATTTATGCACTTGCTTAAATCTTCTCAGGCTAATATATACAGCCAGTATCCAGTGTTCAGCTCTGATGATGTGTGGCACTCCAGAAAATTAAGTGACCACTGAGACAACTAAAGGTTGAGATCTTTTTCAGCCCAGGAATATACTAGTAATGGATTGACAGTATCCATTTTGTACCCAAAGACTGATAATGAGTACTTAGAGGAAAGCTGGATGTAAAATCTTTGTCCGTTGTTTTGTGTCCAGCAGAACTGACACGTGACGAGGAAGCTTACCTCTGTTTTGAAAGGTGGAGGAATTCTATGTCTGTTATTAATGTGAGTTCTTGTAGCTGAAGTATAGAAGTCACTGAAATAATAAGATTCTGCTATTTGTAGGAAGACAAGATTTCAAATTCTATATTACAACTGGGGACCATTTATGTGTCTAGTGGTGACCAAAGTTCTATGGCTTCAATAATTCTGTGTTTGTAGTGGGAGAAAAGGTCAGCCAAGCATGTGCTTTTGGATATGGAGTTAAGTAGCCTGTAGGAATCTGGGAAAATATCTTTGAATAAAACTAATTAATAGTTAAGGGCAATGTAAGATCTAGGGTGGTAAGCTAATATTTACATCTTGGCTGTATAATTAATATTCCCGAACTTATCTGTATATAAATAAGGAAAAAGGGAACGGGTTCAAAAGTTAACTAGCTGACTTCTTTGAAAACTTTTTTCTTTTCAAGTTATTAAAACTTAATTGCTCTGTCTATATTAGGCTTAATATTATCAGGTTCTCAAGGGGTTTATAATTCTATCCAGAGCCTGACAGACGAACTCTACAGTTCAGTAGACAGAGTTAATAGGTTTAGTAAATATTAATAAAATAATCTATTGTACAACTATAATCTTTAGGGAAATGGCTCTAGCAGTTTAATTTTAAAAAAGAAATATGATCTTCATGATTTTGTGGAGTTTTCTCATAAAAATTATTTTTAATAATTGAAGTGGGTATCATATTTATTAGATAAACTTTAATAAAAACTTCAGATGTACACATGGGGTAAACTGATAGGGAACTAAGTGGTGTGTTTTAAAAACTGTGGAAAAAAATAGATCTTTGAAAGTTAGTATTCACCGTAGGGAATGGTGTTTATTTGACTAGAATAGAGAAGTTTGCCTGGGGCTTTCTTACAGAGCACCTTTATATTCTTGCTAAAAAAATACAGGAAGCTATCAGGGTGAAAGCTAATCAGGTGGCGTGTCCAGTTGAATGCGTACCAGTGTCTTTGGGCAACAGTTAAGTAGTGTCAATAATATTTTCCTTTTTTTTCTCTAGAATTATGCTACTCTTGTCAGAGAAATGGTGCAGCAGCAGAGCAGTTTTTGTTTTCTGAGCTATTTGTGGGTATTTGTGAAATGTCAATGTGGAGCAACTGTATATGGGTATAGAATACTTTTTCAAGTTGTTAGGATTAGGATAAGCAATGTTATAACTGCTGGGTTTGGATGCAGAGATGCTTCCAAATTTATTTGAAATGCCTTTGTAAATCACTAGTTGCATTACAGAGTAAAAGTCAGCCAAGAACAGCATCTTCATAAAGGCTGCCCAATGATGTTTATATTATTTATGCAATGTAGTCATTTCTAGCAATGACAGTTGCCAGCAATTATATGTCAAATTTTATGTGGTGGAGTTTTGACTTTTGACTATGCAAAGAACAAACTAATAAGTCTGCAGTAGAAGAATAGGGCAGAGTGGGTTATTTGTGGGTGTCTGGCAGGGCTTGGAGTATCTGGAAGAACATGCTCTTGTTATATGTGATTAGCAGTTGCATTGGAATTTGTTTTGTAGGTGAACAGCATATTTTATAGAAGTCAAGGACATGGAGATATCCAGTGTGCTGGAGGGAGAAAAAGCAGCAGATACTATTTGATTTCATTGGGTGGGTTTTTTGTATGGCATAAGTATGTGAAGCTAAGAAATTGAAATTATTTAGATACTTAGGTTTGCAAATAAAATAGACTTTGTGACAGATTATTTGGTTCATGGTTTGTCCAGCACCCAGGAGCCATACGACTCTGCAATAAGGAAATATTGCGAATCAGAAGGATTATTTTGGCAGAAATCATGAGAAGCTCTTTGCCAAGAATGAGTCATTGCTATTTGTCAGTGTAGTAGGAGTGTGCTGTGCTCAAGGAAATAAAAAAGTTGTTGCTATAGCTGTTGTGTGGAAATGTAGCAGAATCACTAATCTCCCAAGAGGAATATAGGTCTTCCATATAATGTTTGTGGTGGTCTCGTGCAGGAAATTCTCAAACTAAATATTATTCAGAATACATCTTGAAGTGAGTGGTGGTCATGTAGGACCAAGCATGCATCTACCCCATCCTTACCCTTAAGAGGTGAAGCACTGCCTACTCACACTGCCCTAATCTCTCTTCTGGGAGCTTAGATCACTGGGCAGGCAAGGTAACTAACTGTTGTGTATTGCTTGCTCAGTCAACAAGAAGCCCTGAGGAGCCTCTGCTTTTCAATCATAGCAGCGTCTAGCAAAATATGGCCTGGTTCCTTACTGGTATTTTTGCCTGTTAATATACATCCTGGTATTGTGGACATGAGCAATGTGCGCCTGCAGCCCAGAAGGCCAGCCGTAACCTGGGCTGCATCACAAAAAACATGGCTAGCAGATCAAGGGAGGTGACTTTGCTCTGGTGAGACCACACCTGGAGTACTGTGTCCAGCTCTAGAGCCCTCAGCGCAGGAAAGATGGACCTGTTGGAGCGGGTCCAGGGGAGGACCAGTAAAATTATTAAAGGCCTGGAACACCTTCCCTGTGAGGAAAAGCTGAGAGAGTTGGGGTTGTTCAGCTTGGAGAAGAAGGAACTCCAAAGAGGCCTTATTGGAGTCTTTGAATTCTTAAAGCAGAGTCATTAAAAAGATGGGGAGAAAGTTCTTAGCAGGGTCTGTAGCAATAGGACAAGGGGTAATGATTTTAAACTAAAAGGGAAGGTTAGACTATGTATTAGGAAGTATTTTTTTTGCGCTAAGGGTGGTGGAACAGTGGAACAGGTTGTCCAGAGAGGTGGTGGATGGGGCTCTGAGCAACCTGGTCTAGTTGAAGGTATTGCTGCTCACTGCAGGGACAGATGACCTTCATGGTCATTTCAAATCTAAACCATTCTGTGATAATTGCTGTCATATGTCTTCTGACATGATTTTTTTCAAATGGAGGGAAGCTTGTTACATGTGTGCTTAACAGAAGCTCGGTGTTAATATGGAATAAAGTAGATAATGTTATTTTAAAGACTAAACTTGCTTAATAACATGGGCTAATGTGGTGGGAGTGCTTTTTTTTTGTATCCCAGTAAGGCATTGAAATATGTTCTGCTAGAGAAATTTCTGGTATGGTTTTAAGACATTTCTACTGCTTTATAAATGCAGTTTCAACAGTCCTGAGTTTGGGTTCACATGTACAAATGGCTTGTTACAATATCCTTTACCATTAAGCGTCTTTGGAACACGTGATACTTTATGAGCAAAGGTTAACTAGGGCCTGAAGGAAGCTCGGAGCAGGAAAGTACAGATGTAACAATGAGGACCACTGGCCAACCTCAATTATTACTGCTACATATCATTTAAAGGTAGACTGTCTGTTGCTCAGCTCTGCCGGTGTCTTCTAAAAGATGGTTTTCTGCCTAATTTCCATGTCCAAAGTAATTCCCCAGTCCCTAATTCCCCCTGATAGGAGTTCAGATCACGTAGGCAGAAAAGTAGTCTGTATGATTTAAGAGTGATTTTTTTGCTCTTACAGTTAGGAATATTGTTACCTTGTCTGTGCGTTATACTCCATTAGAATTAGAGCTCTGAAATTATTTAAGGTGCTGCCTTTTGAAAAGGTGCATTTGTATAAAATTTTTTAGAAGCTGAACATATTCTGCTGTCTGACAAGATGATTAAATTTTGGGGGTCGTGCAGTAACTGGAGTCTTGGGAAGCTGGGTTAAATGAGGGTTCCACTGCACAGGGTGCTGTTATGTATACACCCTGAAAAACTGTTGTGATAACTTCATTGTTTTGGGTATTTCTGATTCCTGTCAGGGAAAGCATGCGTTAACTTCACCTAAGTGAAGGCTTTTTGTGTTTGGTTTTGGTTTTTTTTTATACCTGAAGTATTAAATTACTGAAACTGATTGCTACATGATGTTACGATTTTACTAACTGAAATAGTGTTAAAATTGTAATTATCTGTTTGGGAACTTCAAGATTATTTAAGTATTTATGTAAAGTGACTTGAAACTTGACATGAGGATCTGGCATCAGGAAAGCTCTTGCAAAATAGTCCTAGGATGAATTGTTCAGTCACTGAAACAACCAAATGTCTCTCACCTCTTTGCCCCTCAAACACGCTACCTGGGATTGTTGAGTCTTGTGTAGCTATGAAAATATGAAGGTACTAAATGGTCAGCTGGGAATCTTTCAAATTTGCAGTTTCTCTGAAATATCAGTGCTGACTATGTACCATAGCTGGTGACAAAACTGCATAACCACTGCAGGATGTAATGGCAAAGGCAAATACCACTCTAGTGTCTTTCTCATGTCGTTTTACTTTGTATTAAATAGGACTGTGTTTAGCAAAGTCCATTTTCATATTCTTGTGCAGCTTAGAAAAGCTTGGAATGCTCAAGACTTTACTATATTTTTTTAAAGACAGTCTTAGTTAACCAAATAACTGGGAACGCTGTCAAGGGAACAGCTGAGTGAAGGCACTGTTTTCCTTTGATCCGCAAGGAGGCCAGTGGCCAAGCTGTCTTCCTTCCTGCTTGTATCCTTTTCCACACCTACATAAGGATGTTGCAAAGCCAGGCCATTGTCCGGCAGAGCCTCTCCGAAGGTGGTGTCAGGAGACCCATGCTTGTTCATGCATATTGCCCTTCCCCAAGATATATCTTCTGACAATGAGGTAATGCATTTTGAGTCATTTAAGTAGCACAAAATAATCTCAGACTGCTGACTCCTATTCAGGAAAATCTTGGTGCCCTATTTTGTCATCCTTTATAAACCCTGAAGTTGTGCTTTTCTACATTTAAAACTCTCTAGACAAGACTTCAGGCCCTTCAGGACTCTCCATCCATGCATTCCACAAAAACTTTGTCTTTTCTGAGCAGTTAAAGCTGTGGTGTACTGGCAAACATTTTTTTAAAAAAAATATGCACAAAAATTAATTGCATTTGACTTGGAAATGAAGTAAAAATTGACAGAAGCAGTGACAGTTTTATGGTAACTACCTTTGGTGTGCTATTCTGTTCACCTCGGTCCCACTTATCCTGGGGCTGGTAATTGGAGGAGGTGGGCAGTGGCTGTACCTTGCTGCTGGCTCTTCATGTGCTGTGGGTGGACTTAAGGAACTGGCTGCCTTGTGCCTAGTTTCAAGAGTGGAACTCGGGGGCAGAAGGGGCTTTTGGATCTGTGGTGTATCCTGTTTACTGTTGCTCATACGTGCTGCCAGTTGAAGTAGAATCAACTGTTCCAAGAAACCTTGCTGGTATTTGCTTTTTAGGAGTTTTTGATTTTTGTCCCTTTCTCGCTTGTTCCTCTGCTGTACTTGAGTTTCAAGACAAAACGTTTACATTTCTTTTGGTACTTCGAAGATCTAAGATCTCCCTAAGATCTCCCCAAGATCTTGCTTGTTTAACCTAGTAGTGTTTCTGTCCTTCCCTATTATACGCCTCTACTTTTTGTACTGTAATTTGCAGGTTTTAAAGACTGTTATCAGAGGTAAACATTTTCAGTCTTGCTTCTCTTGTCTTCTCCTGGAAAGTTCAGATATGGAGCTCTTAGTTTTGAGGCTTGAGGGAGAATGGCTGCTTACCACATCTTTGCTATTCTGGCTTTTCCATCTCTGTTTCTTCTTTCTAGTAGCCTTCTGGTTGTGTTTTCCAGGTGCAATAGCATCCAGATTCTTGTCCTTCAGGGCTTACTGTTTTCTTTAATCACAGTTTTCCTCAGTCTTTGCCTACCCTTGTGGCTGCTCTTTAATAATTTATATACTGTTTTCTCTTAAACACAAGTGTTGCCACATGAGTACCATCTTTCCAGTTGCTGGCTGAAGGAACTATTTCAAGCAGAAAAATACTGTCTGTTTTGCTGGCCTCTGTTTTATTAGGAGTCCTGAGGGCACAGATGGGACTGATGTCAGGAGTGAAGTGGCCAGAATAGCCTGTTGCACACTGCCCTACTTCCTTAGGTAGGTGCTGTTGGACAGGAGGCCTGAACTTTGAGTTAAAGTGGTATTCTGGAGTCTTAAATCAACTCCGGAGTCCTTACGGTGATCCCAGTTGGGTGGGAACACTCAATAAATATGCATGTTCCCTATTTCCAAGAAGCTGTTGGGAAAGAGGTAAGATTGTAAGAGTAGAGCTTGTAAGATCCCTCTGAAAACATCTTTGTGTGTTGCTTTATTGCCTAGTTAGGCATGAGCAAAAAGGAAAAATACATACTCCAAGGAGAGTGAGTAACTTCTGATGCTTGTCATGCTTTAGAAGTAGAAGTAAAATCTCACAGGGTATTTCAAGAACTAAGTTCTCTCATATTTCTGTTCAGTACCTACGCTGTGTCTAAATCAAAACCAGAGCTTTAAGAAAACAACTTGGGTAGAAAGCAGTCTGCTTCTTAAAAGCCTGTTTTATTACAGAGCTTATTCATGCTAATCAGTTGCTTTGGAATTTTCTCAGCTTCACTTGGAGAAACAGAGTTGATATTAGTCTTCAAGTGTTTGTGTACTATGACAGGTTGGCTTGTTGCACGTGTGAGATTCTTGAGTAGCTTTGAGTCTATAGTTTGCTATTTGGTGTAATGCTCAAAGCGGTTTTTTTTTACTTAAGTACTAGAATAACTTTGGCTATGAACTCTGACAGCGGTATGGCCTCTGTTACTTACACTAGCATGCAACCAAGCTATTAACTACACAGACGCTAATAGTGATTTTTTTCATTTTTTTTTTTCAAGACAGATTTTGGAGAGGAAACTGAGAGTGGAAGACTAAAAAGGGCTAGGGAAAAACAGAGCTTCAATTATATTTTTTTTTTTTACTTACTTACTCTGTAAAGAGGAGAAGTTCTGTCCTTCCAACTTTATTTTAATGTCTTACAGGTTGACATTATATGAAAATGTAAGCCCAAACCTTTTTGTTTTCCACACAACAGATCACATACAATTTGAACATACTAAATGTTTTGGAGTTTTTTTTTCAATGAACACAGCTTTTTGAAATTTGTTTGTGTCTTTACTGCAAAGATAGTGCAGTATGAGAAAATCCTGGTGAGACAATCCTGTCAAATCAATCTAATCAATACTATGTGTTTCCTGTATATATAATGTTTTTGGAGAAAAGATGGGTTCTGTCATTTACTCTACTTCTCATAGTGTCTAGTATTCATGCTTTTATACCTTAATCAATTACAATTCTCTAATTGCTACTAATGATAGAACTCCTTCAATATAGTCTTGGCTGTTTTTTTGGCTGCTCTTTCTGTCTGCCTTTCAGGACAAGTTGTTCTAATCTCATTCAATCAGGAATCTGGATGGTTATATTTTATATGTATCAACCAGAGTATTTTAATAGTGATTTTATACTTATTTTATATGTTTTATTTTATACACAGACATAGGTATACATACATAGGAAAAATCCAGGAACTCTAGCTGAGATCTGGGTCTTTAATGCACCCTGCATGCATATAACAAGGAAATACTACTGCTCTTTGAGAGTAAATTGTAGGCTGACTTGTATGACCACACACCAGTGTCATTTTCTTGGCTGAATTCTCCTTTACAGTTTGTGGGCATCTGAGCATATGAACAACTGAAAATGCAGAAGCATGTGGTTAAGATGCTGTAACAGACAATCCTGTATGTTCTAAAGTTGAAGGTGGTGATATCTTTCTGATGTAAAGATTTACCTAGTTAACTGAAAGATGGTTTTTTATCTTTAGGAAATTACTTACCAGAAATGTAATTTCCTTTGAGGCTCAAACAAGAGCTTGTTCCTGCTCTGGAAAAGCTGGACTGTTATAGTGGAAAGAAAAAAAGCAATTGGGACTTGTTTGACAAAGGTAGAAGGAAATAAAACAAAGAGCCTATTCTGTTGAATGAATTTAATAAAGCTAAAATATCAAAATATGAAGACACTGAGGTATTCAGCCTTGTTAGCAAAACTTAACAGACTGCTTCCCCTTGGCAGAGTACAATTGCTTTTACTAATCGCACACGTGTTGGGGTACAGAGTAAGCATTTCTTTTTTGCCCTTTCTGTAGAATGAGATAGTTTCTCTCTTATGTGTACCATAAACTGTTCTGTGGTCAAACATCTAGTAAGTATTGAAAGCAAAAGAGAGATTGTCCTATGTAGAGCATCTCTGGAGTAAATGACAAGTGTGTAATAAGCCTAATCCTGTTCTTAGTGTGCCAAGAACAGGATTTTAGCTATACTACTTGAAATTCCTATTATTCCTAGGATACACGTGTGTTTCTTGCTGAAGTTAGAAATATTAAAAAATAATTGCAAACTGAACCTCTTAATTTGAGGGAAAAACCTTTCTTTTCTTCTGCTCCTTCTGTCCCTATTCTTCCTGAGCTCAGGGGTAGCAAGTGGACTTCATGGATATTCCTTAAAGACACCCCTTTTCTTCCCTGAGATCACTAAGTTTAGGATGCAGTCATCTGCTGTTCTGCATTAAGTTTTATTTGAACATTCAACCATGTACTTCTGAAGTGGTCAGCTATTTGGTGTTGCTCTTTGTCGTGATCTCAAACTATCTGCAATGCCTTGTACCAGGTATGTATTTTTCATGATGTATTGGACTGACACGTGGACATGACTTTTCTGTGATTAAAGAAAGTTTGTCAAAGGTCTTTTTCTTTTTTCTTTTTTAACTATGTGAAACATGCTTGAAGATAAAGGTATTGCTGACAAGACTAAGGTTTCTTCAGGGTATACTTACTTCCCCATTTGCTGTGTTCCCCCCAATCCTGCATAATCAGTTTGCCACACAACTGAAAACATCCTTGAATAATTATCTGCAGCACTTATTATGGTTCTTGATGGTCTAGTTCATCTGGATTTTCGGCTGCCACTGGAGACATATAAAAGTCCTGATATGATCTGTTTATCTGATTTTTTGAGGGCAAGATTAGGTCTGTATGTGATAACCTGAGACTTGCTATGCAGATTAAGGACTTTGTATATAGACGTTTTAGATTACTTGGCTTACTGTGAAGGAATTTCAGGTTGAAGTTCATTTCAAAGCTATGAAAATGATCTGACTGAGGCCATCTGAATCCTCCGTAAGATGTTTTTCTTGGCATAATGGAAGACCATATTCATCAAGCAGAATCATGGTGCTATTAAAGCAAGTACTGCTTTGTAGAAGCGATGACAGTCATTTGAGTGACGTGTTTTAGGAATGGGTTCTTGTTGTCTTACTGTACTTTTTTAGTGATGTTTACACATGTTGTGTAACAGTACTTGCCTAATACTTTATATGTTATTGTTCTTTAAACATCTTGGTGAGTTTACTCTAATAAATATGTCTGGCTGAACAGATGACATACTGCTGGTGTTGTTTGTGTGTAATTGTGCTATCTGAACTCATTAAATTCTTTGAGTAATGCAGGTGTTTCTTGATCAGCTTTTACAGACTCTTGTGGGAAGGGAGATGATGAGCATAACATCTTTTGGGAAAGTGAATGACTCTGTTAAACTGAAGCTTCCAGGGGTTTTTCGAGGACTCTTGATGGAAATTACTTAGAAGTTGCAGGTTCTTTATGTGGTGCATGCAGAAATGGTTTAGAATAGACTATTTCCCTCCTAATGTGCATATGAATTCCAATTCTCATTAGGCTGTGAGAATATTAAACTATTTCGGCACTGATGTCAGAGGAATCTGAGATTAAATGTCTTTATAACTAGTTCAGGCTGATGTTTTCTCAAAATCATGCTTGTTGTATATTAGGGAGGTAAAACGTGACACTCTTATACCATTCAGTCTTTCTCTAGAGGATTGTTTCAAAGAAGTGAAGTCATGCAATTGAGATTTATAAGATCAAGGTAGTGTTTCAGTGTCAAGTGTCATTGGTGTGCTTGTGTAGTGTGTGCTCTTGGGTACCTCTTCAAATCAGCATGGGGCAGAGGCTGAGCACTGCAGTAATTCTGAGCAACAGCTATTGATGAACTCGATTATTTTTTTTGTTGTTGTCAAAATTTGATCTTATTGAAAAGAGTAAATTGAAGTTAGTGAGCTGGGATCTGGTCTGCTCCCATGATTAATTTGCTGAGTGTTTTTTTGTGTACATGTTGAATTAGAAGTGAATCATATATTTTAAATTATTCATGGCTTCTTAAACAGAGAGGTGCTGATAATATTTCCCTTGAAATACCAATTAATGAAGCAAGCTTATGGTTCTTCAGAAATGTGTATTAGTGTTACAGAATTGATGCATTACATTTTAGAGGCAATTTCTTTGTATTTCACTAAGTAGTTAAGTAGCTCTTAAGCACAGCTTTTAGATTTTCCTCATGAAGGACATTAATAGATGTAAACAGTTTGTCTTGAATTTTCATGTTACCGTGGTGTTTTGTAATGTGTTGGTCACTGTTCAGGATGTATCAAAATGGAACGTATTCCAAAACCAGTTTGGAGGTTGACTACAGTTGAGTTTAGTTGAGGAGGGACAATCCTTGGCTGAAGATTACTTAGAAGCCAAACGATGCCACTAAACTGTGAGGCTCCTTGTGCCTTTGGGATTTTGGAGTGGTTTTTCAAATGATCTCTTCAGAGAATGGCCTGACAGAAATCTGAAAAAGTGGAAGGGGGAAGATATGGAATAGTATTATTGCACAGGAGTACTCAATCATGTGAACACAAGATGGGAGGCGGAAGAGGTATATGTGTGTCACAATCTGGATGCAAGTTAAGTGTTGTTTTGGGGTTTAAAAAGTCAGAAGGCAGGAAAGGATGACACAAGAAAATAACCTACTCCATCTAACACACTTCTGTTGTGCTGTGTAGTCAGGTGGTCAGACTAATGTCATACCACAGTAGGTAGCTGTAAGCATAGGAGAAAGCCAGGGTAGCTTTGTGGGTGCTCTTAAGAATATCCTCATTATTGAGAAGGTATGCAAATGCTTGTCTGCATTTTTGTGAGTTGACCATGGAGATCCACATTATTGTTGAACTGATTGTGCAAGGCTGTCCATATCTGCATTTTGAAAACTAAATCTTTCGCATTCTACTGATGTTTTGAGTTTTTATGTAGTTGGCCATAAACAATGGCTTTTGGATAAAGTTTATATTAGCAGGTGACGCAGTGCACCTAGGCTTTCTGGCTGTGTACTTCTCATCTTTGCTTATAACTACATCTTTAGAAGTTGCTTGTCTACTTTCAGGAATTTAAGTTGTTTGCTCTCCTAGTAGAGTTTCACACAGAACCTAAGCGACAGGCAAAAGTGAGTATCTGTTCAGGAAATACTTGTGTTTTTTCCTTTGTTTCAGGAAAGGTTTTAAGGTTAGGAGTTGCACATGTGCTATTTATTGTAGAAAGCACTTCAAGTGACTCTTCTGCCCAACAGGTGTTGCTCTAAATACTTGTATCATGTTTCACCAGCTTTG
The DNA here is from genome assembly GCF_032191515.1 of Phaenicophaeus curvirostris. Taxonomy (NCBI): domain Eukaryota; kingdom Metazoa; phylum Chordata; class Aves; order Cuculiformes; family Cuculidae; genus Phaenicophaeus; species Phaenicophaeus curvirostris. The sequence goes on from NC_091392.1 coordinate 188,067,333, forward strand.
GTTTAGACATTAGTTTGCCTTGCCTTTATGCTTATTATCCCTATTCTCCTATAAATTTGCTTCTGCGAGGTATCCTTACAGATCCCTCAGGTACAACAGCTACATGGTTTAAGTGAAAGACTCGTCCAAATACGTGGTGAAGCTTCACAGTTGCAATTAAGATACAATGGAAGATTTTCCATGAGGGTGAGCTGGCAAGTATTCTCTTGAATTGGGGTTATGCAGCAAAGTCCTTGCTTTTCTTATGTCGTCCTTGGAAAATTTTTTTGTTTAACTCTGGGGGAGCATGGGCCATGGCTGGGGTTTTGACCTGAAACCACATTTTTCTGTTCCATAGGAGTTTACATGTGACTACTCATGTTATCCATATGTAGGAACAAAACAGTAGAAAACATAAAAAGTAAATTCTTGGATTAGTAAAATAAGGTTGAGCTGGCCTTTCAGTATACTCTAGAAAAATGATATAGAAGATTGTATAATTTGTATTATCTCACAGACTTAGTGGTTTGGAAATGGATTATAGGATGGTGGAAGAAGTTAACTTCCAAAAAAAAAAACCAAACAAAAAACCCCAAGTCTTTAAACTGCTGTAGCTAGCAGTACTTTCTAGCTTTATGATACATATAGCAACAAGTAGTCAAGCAGTTGACTTGGCTTACAGTTTAACTGTAAGCCAACTTTAGTTTAACATCTCTTACTCCAGGACCTTGTTCTGTGAGGAACACTTTTCCTCCATGTTAAAGGAGTGAAGGCCATGCAAGAAGGATGCATGAGATGTAGATTCCTAAGAAGGTGAGAATGTAAGGCTGATATAGGCTTAATGAGTGTGTCTCTCTCAGGTCACAGATGTAGTTCTGTTCTGCTGAAGAGTCTCTTACCTATGTGATGCTACTTGCCATGTAGTTTTCATAGAATAGTTTGGGTTGGAAGGGACCTTAAAGATCATCCATTTCCAACCCCCTGCCATGGGCAGGGGCATCCCACTAGATCAGGCTGCCCAAGGCCCATCCAGTCTGGCCTTGAACACCTCCAGGGAGGGGGCAGCCGCAGCTTCCCTGGGCAACCTGTGCCAGTGCCTCACCACTCTCGTGGTGAAGAAATTCTTCCTTATGTCTAGTCTAAATCTGCCCCTCTCTAGTTTATACCCATTGCCCCTCATCCTATCACTACAAGTCTTTGTGAACAGTCCCTCCCCAGCTTTCCTGTAGCCCCTTCAGGTACTGGAAGGTCGCTATAAGGTCTCCTCAGAGCCTTCTTTCCTCCAGGCTGAACAAGCTCTACTCTCTCAGCCTGTCCTCGTATGGGAGGTGCTCCAGCCCTCTGATCATCTCTGTAGCCCTCCTCTGGACCTGTTCCGATAGTTCCATATCTTTCTTATGTTGAGAATTGCAGAACTGGACAGGATACTCCTGGTGGGATCTCATGAGAGCAGAGGGGCAGAATCCCCTCCCTCGGCCTGCTGGCCACGCTCTTTTTGAAGCAGCCCAGAATACAGTTTGGCCTTCTGGGCTGTGAGTGCACATTGCTGAGACATGTTGAGCTTCTCCTCAATGAGCATCCTCTAGTCTTTCTCTGCAGGGCAGCTCTCAATCACGCCATCCCCCATCTGTAGTATTGAAACTACAGATTGCCCTGACCCAAGTGCACTTGGTCTTGTTGAACTTCATGAGGTTCACATCGACCCACTTCTTCAACTTGTCCAGATCCTTCTAGATGACATCGTGTCCTTCTGGCCTGGTAACCTTCTTCCCAAGAAAAGTATGGGCCACGTATCACTCAATGCTCAGAATTAAATACGACTGTAGTTGCTGTGCATATGAGGCTTCATTTCTTTCTCTTGCTCTCATCTGAGTAACTTAGTGAGCCTTTCCAGGGAAAAGCAGGGGACAGTGAAGAGGAAATTTGGAGCTGATTGTCTTACAGTAATTATCCAGTTCTTCTCTGAGTATCAGCTCATTTGTAAGATAAATTTAGGGAATGGCTGTTGATTTTAGAAATCATACTGGGTTTTTTTCTCCTTGGCAAGTTATCTGATATTGCTATTCTGTGCTGGATACTAGATTGCTTCATGAACGTTTCTTGCTGTGGCATGTAAAATTCCCAAGCTCTTTTGGGAGGGTGTGAGCTGTATGATGTGCTGCTGGTAAAATAAAAAATGAACCAACCAGCCAGAAGGCCAAACCAAACTAAAACAAAATAAACTTAACTACCAACCCCGCTCCCCCAAAACACTCACAAACCAACAAAAGCAACCAAAGGCACATAAAACACCCTTAAAATCATTTTACATAGCCCAGGTAGTAAAGTTTATCGTGTCTGTATTGCAGTATGAGGAGTTAACTCTTGTTTCCAGTGAAATCAGCAGAGCTCTGTTTGCACTGACTTCCAAATTCACTTTAAGCATCATGTGAAATGATTACTATTTGCTCTGTTAAACTACAAAATAACAGTCTGGGAAATGTCAGAATTTGTTTGTCAGTTTTGTTATTTAATTACAAACCTGGTATAGCAGAGTATTTTTCTGAGAAAGTTGGAATAAGCAAACAGGCTATTCAAATATTTGTTAAAATCCTGAGAGTGCAGTCCAGAGGAAAGACCACACAAACTCTCTTTCAGGATGTTTTTGGGTTTTGCCTGTCAACAAATTATACTCTGCTATGGAGATTTATAATAATATATTAATAATATTACTTCATGCTCTGGATGGAAACTGTGCACACACAGAACAATAAAATGTGGAAGCTTGTTTAAAGACAGTAATACAAGTAAATGCTCTGCTCTAGATTTGTATTTTTGTCTGTGACTTGTTAAATGGAAATGGGCAAACAACTAGGGAAAGTAGGCTGGGTAGGTTTGTTATGGAATATAGCAGCATGTCTTAAGTGTAACTCAAGTATAGAAGCTGTAACTACATAAATCCTTAAATGCTTTTACATGAGTCAGAATTGTTGATATTTTTAGAACCAACTCCCCCAGTGGTGCAAAATGTGCAACAATAGAATAAAAAGAATTGAAAACCTAGTTCTGTAGGTTCCTTGGTTGGAGCTTTGTGGTTGATTTTTTGCAATCTAACAAACTTTTTTAATGCTTGTGCTCTGAAGTTTGATTTACTTTGTGGTCATGTATAAGTGGATTATTAAGCCCTTTTGAAACCCTGATTAAACTGATAATTTTGCTCTGATTTAACAGACAGCTTAGGAATGTGCACTTGTCCTCTACTGGCTAATGTGTCCGTGTTTTTTTGAATAGCCCAATGAATCAGAGTTACTAAACAAGTGGACTTACCAGCTGATGCCCCTTCTGACCTTTAAATAAAACTATACCTATATTTTTAACATTTGCTGGAAACTTATCTGATATGCCAGTACAATAAGGATTGATTGGCAGATACGTCTCCAGGTTTCTCCAGAGCTGCCGGATGCTGTGTGCACCTGAAGGAAATTTTGTAGGAGGAAGATCCGAGTTTATTACAGATAAATGACGTGCTTGTAAAGCTAACCTTTAATATTCTATTTTTTGTCAAAGCTGCTGACAAACTGGCCTGAGTCTATCCAGGTAGTTTCTTAGGACTAGTATTGATTTCTGCTCCATCATGCTGCTTGTAGTGAAGGATTGATTTCTTCTTGCCTGGTATGACTCAAAGAAGAAACTTACCCCTTGATGTTAAACACAGAGTAAAAGCTGGTATCAAAGTAGAGATTTCTACTTTAGTTATTGTAATGAGTTGCCTGCAGAAGGATATCATTCCCTATGACTTCCAAATGTTTGTTCATCTGCTTACTTAGGAAATCTTTATTATACACCCAGTGCAATTTAGGAATAGTTTTTTGCTTAATTACACTGACCTACAGGAGCAGTCGTTTGCCTCTTTTAAAACATACCATTTGAACTAGTTGGAAGAAATGGAATTAATTAGTGCTTTTTTATTGTATTAGATTCTAAGTTATGCATATGTAGGGAAGAGTATAGTAAGAGCTTACAAAATCCTGTTTAAATTAGGTGCCTGCTTTGTAAGCCTTGATTTATAGTTTTTTGGAGTATCATTAACGCTGTTACTAATTCTGTGACATTTTGTATGTAAGATGAGTAAGTTGAGGGACCAAGGCATGAATTGGATGAGGCTTATGTGTAGCCATGATAATAAGCTATGGAGAGATTAGTAATCTCATCTGGTGAGAACCATCACCTTGTGTAAGCCTTCCTGCTGCCATGTGACTTTCTTTTGGGCAACAGGTGATGGATATTGAGTTATCCTTCTGAACTTGTTGTCATGTTCCTTCTCTGGCTCTGCAGGAGGCTGTGGTTGGGCTCTGCCCATTCACCTTCCTTTGGGTCAGGTTAAGAGGCAACAGGAAAATGAGGGTGTTTCCTCTGAAGCACCTGAAATGTTAGACAAGGAATAAGGGCAGGGACTGTCTGCCTTGGTTTCAAATAGTCAGATATGTTTTTAATGATTGCTATATTCTTGTGCTCATTCCCTGCTGGTTGCTTTTGGCTGTGATCGGAGTGCTTTGAGTGTGGCTGTTTTTCTCTTTTATTTCACTGACTTTATTTGTGTAAAACTGATCTAGTCAGACTTCAGAACTTTACATAGCAGATGGCCCGAACTGCTGCTATGTTTAGGAGTTTTGCCATACAATTTTGACTTTAGTGTATTTATCAAGTTTTGTATGAGAAACATGATTCAAGGTAAGTGAGGATATGTAACCTGTAGCTGTAGCACTTAATCTTGCTGCCCGATGTACTGTGGTGGCCGGTTGTCTTGACAGAGTTCAGATCAATTTTACTTAGTATTACACATTGCGGGGAAACAATGGTGAAGTAAATAATTTTTTAACTTGGGAAGCACATTTGTTTTCCTGAAACAAGGCAATTCTTTGGGGTAGATATAAAAAAGTGAAGGAACAAGTCCTTTACTATGACTTTCTAAATGCCCATGCTCATAGATCATTGATCTAATCCTGTAGTAGACATCTTTGTAAAATACTTAAATCAACAGAAAGGAGGTGGTTTTGTTGCTGATTGTTTTAGAAAACATTATTGGAATGGTTAAAGTCCAAAGTATTTGGGATGATCCTGCTGTTACTGTGATTAATATGAAGTCTGGACAGGTTTTTGTTGCTGATGGCTGTGGTCAGGATACCTCTAGCGAGGGTGCGTGTGTACTATTACAACCTCTTGAAGACTTTGCCACCAAAATGGGAGCAGGAGAGAAGTGAAGGGAAGAGACGATAGGGCTGTGGCGTGCAGGGTACTGCCTTCCAGAGGTCTGCAGTAAGACCTGGCAGAGCTGCAGTGATGGCTCATGAGGCTGTGGCTTGGGAGCATCCGCAGGTTCTGCAATAGCTGGGCACCATCACTTCATGGGCACTTGGCCTCTGGTGAGCATGAGAGGACTTGGGTTAGTGTGGCCATACTGAAGGGCAGTAATTAAAAAAAAAAAAAACAGAGGGTGAGGTGGGAGAGGTCTTCTCTGGTAAGCCAGAAGTACTGCCTGTGCTTCTTTGGCCTGGAGGGTACAGAGTAGTTCGCAGACCCTAGTAGTTTGACAATTCTGAATTGGTTTACTTGAGGTTCTCTTCACACTGTGGTACCATGTGCCCATCTGGTTTGCTGTTGTGGGTGCCTTTGGCAAAGTGTTGGGGGCTGCAGGGACCTTGGTGAGGAGAGGCTGGGGCTGCTTCTTGCCTGACACAGCCTCTTCTGCAGGGTACAGCTGAGTCTCTTGGCTAAGGTGTCAGTACCTTGGAGAAAACATGTTTAAGAAGGGACAAAATACTATATAGGTGGTGAGGAATGGGAGTGGAGGGGCCAGTGAGAAACAGCCCTGCAAGCACCCAGGTCACAGGCATTTCCCATCACTTTATTCAAAGAAAAATATCACCTTTGCGTCATGTTTTTGTTCTTTAGAGTGAACAGAAACAGCTTCTGAAAGCTTAAATCAAGAAATTAAGCTGTGATACTACAAAGCTTTTTGTGTTATGGTGTCCCATCTCTTCCCTTTGTGGATAGATGGTGGAGAGATCACTGAACAAAAGTACTTTGTGCATGTAACCTTGTTTCCCGCTATTTTAGGAATGTGATATGGAATTGGAGCTCGTAGGCTCAGATGTATTTTGACACTAAAGGGATGCAGCTTTAAATACTTCTTTTGCCATCTTCGTAATGGGGTTCTCATATGCGGGTTTCTGTATGTCTTTGGTTTGCTCAGCCAGGTGCAAAAACCCCCAACTCCTGCTCTCAGTTGAATGTAGAGAGAGAAATCCAGAGTCTGCATTAGTGCTGGCTTTCCTTGAGGTAACCTGTTCCTCACGACCAGCAGGTGTGTGGTTCCTAGAGTAACTAGTTTGGCTACCTTGGTTTTACTTTTAACGTTTGTTAAACTGGAGGTGCAAGGAGGAAATGCAGCACTTAGATCCAGGGTTTCTCCAAACTGTTGCTATAAAACGATTAATGGGTTGCAGTGGCGCCTAAATATCATGTTTTCATTTCTGACTCTGATTTAATGTTTGGGTTTTTTCCTTTTTATATATAAATTTTTTTTCACAAAAAGTACTTTTAAATATCAGTAAGTAGAGGCATGTGGTAACACTTTGTCTAGCACAGTTATTCCAAGTTGCACAGTTAAGATAAGCAGGAGTCCATTTTCCATTTTTTTTTGGGGGGGGTGGTTTAGGAGTGGATAGATTACAAGACTGAAAACTGAGTATTTGCAAAAACAGAAACCAATTATTTTTGTGTATGCTCCCAATAATTGGTTTTTAAACAAAGGGGAAAAATGGAAATTATATAATCCAGCAGACAGTGTTAATTTGTCACCTAAAAGCAGTGCTTAACTGGTACTGAAGTCTTTGCTTTTCATGTTCTGCCATCCTATGTCTTGTGTGTAGAGACGTTTTCTGTCAAAAATTGCACATATGCCTCACATCATGAGCAACTTGTCGACCTGTTTAGCGGTGGTTAACTCTGCTGGAAGTGATGGTTAAGCTAACCTGTGTGGGAATAGAACAGACCACTTTAAGCATGGATTTCACAATAGTTGAAATAGTTGGGGTGGCATTGAAACATGAACACTTGATTTATATATTTTTCTTTCCCAGCAGCAGCTGTTGGTGAAAATCTTTTTGGGGTAGGGAATATTGTTTGAATGAAGAGTAGTACTTTAAATGATGTCAGAATCTCTGAAAAGCACTAGGTTATACTTTACAGTTGAAGAGGATGTATAACAGCTACTGTGGGCACATGCACCAGAGTTTGCACTGAAACAAGGCACGTGTTTCTAGGCAAGTGGATGCAATTTCTGTTGATTTCTGACCCAAATTAGTATATCTGCACAAGGTTCTGTTAAAACACTAACCCACATCAGTGCTAGATTGGGTACATGCTGTGCTCCGTCGCATAGTCCAGAGACGTCTTGTTGCAGTTTGGATGCAAATCCCTTACATTAATGAGAAACATATTTTCTTTCTATTTATTCTTCAGGCAACAAGAGCCTCTCTGACTCAACATTGTACCAGTTTGGGGGAGTCGCTGGGCAAGGAAAACGATATCGCTCTGATTATTGATGGCCACACACTGAAGTATGCCCTTTCATTTGAAGTCAGGCAGAGCTTCCTGGACTTGGCACTCTCCTGTAAAGCTGTCATTTGTTGCAGGTAAGAAATTCTGGAACTACTTCTGGTAACAAACTGGGCACAAAGCCTGTGAAACTTGACCTAGTGTGTTAACTTTCCCTTCATGCTTATGGTGCTTACAGAAAATATAGGAGTAGGGGGAATAGTGTGATGTTTAAGAGGAAGCAAGCTGCAGTGGTGAGCCACTTGATAATATATTTTTCTCTGCTGTGGAACTGTGATGAATTGAGGCTGTGCTGGGAGTAGAGAAGGAGGACTTTGGATAAGTATGCCTTCCACAGACCTGTGGAAATGTTAAAAAGGCCAACAAAGTTGAAGGTTTCAGTTCTTTGTATTCTACAGGATGCTTTACGATGTAACAGTAGAGCTTGTACACCCTCATTGTGAGCATTTGGTCAACTGCATATTCCCTCCGGGTGGTTTAAGTCTGCTAGCTCTGGGAAGCAGTCTGTAAGTATGCTGGAAAGCTTGGGAAGTAATTTCTTTCATGCTCCTATGGAGGAAGAAGCAAGTTCTCCAGTGAAATGGAGGGAGTCCAGAGCATGGCCACCAAGATGATTAAGGGAGTGGAGCAGCTTTCATACAAGGAGAGGGTGAGAGAGCTTGGGCTCTTCAGCCTGGAGAAGAAGAGGCTCAGATGAGTTCTTAACAATTTGTATAAATACATAATAGGAGTGAATGAAGATCAGGGGGCCAGGCTCTTCTCTGTAGTGCTTGGTGGCAGGATAAGACGTAAAAGATGATCTAAAACATTTGAATGTCTGTCTGAAGACACAGTGAGGGTAGTCCGACACTGAAATGAGTTTCCTAGAGGCTATAGAGTCTCTGTTCTTAGAGACTTGGAAAACCCATGTGGATGATGTGGTGCTGGGCAGCCTACCCCGCAGCTGACCCTGCTTTTACCTAGGAGCGTTGGATTAGCTTATTTCTAGCAGTCTCTTCCAACCTGGGTTGTTGTAGAATTCTGCGACTGGGGACAAATGTCTCTTTTTTCCAGCCAGTGCTTTCTGTCATTTTCAAACCCTGTTCTAGGTGATTGTCAACTACAATGTCTTTCCCAAATTGTTTTTTCAGTAGCAATTTTTTTGCTGCTTCGGATTACTTTCTTTTTTTTTTTTTTTTGGAGGCAGAGGATAGAGGGAAAGGGCTTGAAGTGTTAGAGGAGGAGTCTCACTCTTGCTTACGGTTTTGTGGGAGTGAGCAAGTCTTTTATAAAAAGGAGCTCACGCATTTGCAACTATCTTCTCTGAACTGCAACAGGCCCACATGTAGGGCCAATCAGAAGGTCAGTGTTCTCTTCATTGCACAGTTACCTTGTGCTTAGAGAGTGCCAACTGCCCAGGAAGGGAATTGACTCTGTGTTGTAGCGTGCACTCCTGTATTTATGGGGAAGTTAACATTGAGCAAGTAGAAAGCTTAATTAACTTTCATACTCTGTCACAATGCTTTGGCAGGGAACCTTCCAAGGCATTTTGTTAGTTTATTTCTCAAAGATATGACAGGCTGGGTCAAAGACGGAGGTGGTGGAAACAAATCATAAATTACAAGTTATTACTACTATACTACAGTAGTATATGTAATTAACTGAAGATAATGAATGGTCCTGTTTTGCAGAGAGACTTGTAATACTGTATACTTCCTCTGTTGTTATTTCATGACTGAGCCAACAGCAGTTTTAATTATTAGTGAATTAGCAAACTGAGAAACAATGAAGGAAAAGACACTGTAAAGTGTAAATCAAAAGGAAAAAGATGATGTAATTTCATAGGCTTAAAAAGAGGAATAAAAATGAGTTTTAAATCCCTGGGGAAAAAGAGGAATGCCTTTAATAGCCTTCAAAGCTTTGCAGAAACCTTACATTTATTTGCCAGGTGGTTGATACTGAAGAAAGATAAATACTTTTTTTTTTTCCCCTCCTCTGGGTTGGTTTTAATTTGTGTGTCAAACAAGACAGTGCACTTAAACTTCACAGGAAAAAAGTTTTAAAATGTAATTGGCAAAGAGAAAATTTCAAATTAGAGTTACTCTTCAAACAAATGTGTTCATTGGAGGTGGTATCTGGGTCTTTAAACTTAGTGGTATGATGTTTTAACCACTCTAGGAGGAGCTGCATTGCTATTATCAACATAGCATAAATTCATGGGACTTAATATTTCATGAATTTACTACAACATTTTCATCTCCTCTGGGGCGTTTCAGCTGCATTTGCCTTTCAAAGACTTCTAAAAATATACTCAAGATATACTGTGTATTCATTTGCTGGGCTTTAGGCATAAACTGTAGATGACCTTGATTCTCAAGGGTAATGTCTTAAAATGAAACTGTAGCAAACCTGGCCCCATTTTGCATTAGGAGGGAGAGATGGTATCTCCTGATGGGGTTAAGTCTTCCACTGTTACAATATCTCTAACAGGCTTGACACAGTGGAAGGAAATATCCTCCTCAAGAGAGTTCGTGAAGCTTGCAAATCAAACCAAACAATTCTATAAGAAAAAGCCTTGTGTGTTTAAAGTTTTTTTCAGAGACTGACAGATCTTGTTATCTTCCCTTATACTGACTGGGATGTCAGAAGGCAACCAGTCCAGAGCAAGCAAAACTTGTGTGGAAATAAATGTTTGTACGGCGATTGAACTCATAACTTCATTTGAGATCTGAGCTGTTGATTGCCTGCCTCTGATTTTCAAGTGTTCCTTCTTTAAAGGACCTGTTGTTATTGATGTTTTGGGAGAGCAGAAAAGTGTTAAAGCTGAAGTAGAAGGGGATTGTTTTTTGTTGTCTTTCTTTTTAAAAAAACGAAGTGGAGTTTATTTATCGTTAATCTAGTGTTAATAACTCTTAGAAAGCTAGTTCATACAGCAGATAACTGCTTGGATTTGAATATAAAAAGCAGCAGAGAAGTATGTAACTTGAATATTATGACCGTATTTATAACTTTATTGAAGGGTCTACTGGAGTTGAAATCATAGAATCATAGAATAACCAGGTTGGAAGAGACCCACCGGATCATCGAGTCCAACCATTCCTATCAAACACTAAACCATTCCCCTTAGCACCTCGTCCACCCGTGCCTTAAACACCTCCAGGGAAGGTGACTCAACCACCTCCCTGGGCAGCCTGTTCCAGTGCCCAATGACCCTTTCTGTGAAAAATTTTTTCCTAATGTCCAGCCTAAACCTCCCCTGGCGGAGCTTGAGGCCATTCCGTCTTGTCCTGTCCCCTGTCACTTGGGAGAAGAGGCATTTGTAATTGAAATGTGGTGTTTCAGAAATATTTGTTTATGCCTTTGCATGGTTTGCAAATAATATTTTTGTTGTTGAATGGAACTTTTCTGCAGGTGACAGACTCTGCCATTGTATGGGTTTAATGCCATATTAACAAGACTTGCATCAGGAGGAAGCAATTTGTTGGAGCTTCATAGAGGAAATGGTTCTGAGCAGTTTTTATAAATACTTTAGTACTTAAAAATAATCATTGGACAGCATTAGTAGTCCTTCCTTTGATATTTCTCACAGACCTAAGCACAATGAAGCAAGCATCTCCAGAAGAATGAGTGGCATGAGACTGGGACCCTGTTTTGTGATTCTAAGTAATTCTGTGATCCATTGTGTGTAACTTTGAGCAGAGGCCAGCCCAAGTTTTATTTAGTTATTTCATAGCAAGTTGTGGAAAGTTGCTTGTACAGAGAAATCTTGTTGCTTTATTTTGTCCACCTAAAAAGACACTTGATGCTTCACTGTATCTGATGACATACCTACTGCTTAAAGGTAATGAAGCTGCTTTGACCAGCCTCTTCTTTTCCTATACTTACTGTGTAAGATTACCTCTATTAGAACATCACTGCCCTTTCCTGATGTATGTTTTCCAGTGCAGTTCATCTGCTTCTGCTGTTCATGTTGTGCTGGTAAAAAATAGTATGGCCATGGGGAATTCAATGAAGATACAATGACTTCATCAGCCTTTTTAATAAAAAAAAATATTGCAATGTCTGTTTTGATCAGTCTGGTTCTCCTAAAATTTTATTTTGTTGCTTATTTTTTGGCTTGTGATGAAGTTCAAGCAATAGGAACACCAGTGTCTCAATTGCTGTATGATGTGTCAGCCTCTGTGCAGATCAGGACATGTGATATCAGAAGTAGAGTTGTAGTGATAATGGTAAGGAACTGGGGAAAGAAGCACAGATGGTCAGAAAATGCATGTTCTTTAAACACCCCAACAACAACAATAAAAACCCCTGACTGTTTTCTCCATTGTATTGGCGTTTCAAGTAGTATGTGGAATGAGCAGCTTGAGAACATGGCCCCACAAACATCATCACTCTGAGAACTGACACTGAATGTTCTAAAATGAATATACCTTTTGACCAGACTGTATCTGCTTATGTGTTGAAAGGAAAGGGATTTAATTAAATGAAAGCAGAAGATGGGTAAAGGGAAGGGAAAAAGCAGGCTGTGAAGAGTACCTGTTGCTGGTTGTTAGTGTCGCTTTGTCAGATAGGTAATAAGAAAAGAGACGAGGAGACTAGAGACAAGTTGCCTTGTCTCACTCTGAGTTGTAAAGCCATAATTTGGATGCTTCTGGTCTTCCATTATCATTTGGAGATGTTAATAGTATAGCTCTCAAAATGAACATCTGGGATACCTCTTAAATATTTATGCCCTGAAGTCTCATATTATTGCTGGTGTAAATATTTGACAAAGTGATTATTCTGTGTTGTAGTTGAGAATGTGTTTGCTTATTAAATTTAAGTAGTATCTTTTGGCTGTCATTACAGAAGATCCCCATTCTTGTGACAGAAAATTGCAACGCAATTTTCATTAAGAGTATGCAAACCCATTCTAACATTAATTGGTCCCAAAGAAAATTATGGATGTGTTACATATTACTGTATGTACTTCTTATGTTTTCCCTCATCTGCCACCTACTAAATTATCAATGCTCATTCTTGTTCTATTTCTGACAATTCATGACAGCAGTATTCATCTTGTGACTTTGAAAACCATGAGGGAAGAATGATTCTGGCAGCTTTAATGTTTGTAGATAATGGAAGTGGGAGGAAGATTTGGGTTTGCGACATGACGTGGTGCTCTCTGCAGTCTTGAATGAAGAATAGTTACAAGTGATTGCTTTGCACATCCCTGCATACACACTGGACGATGTAGGCAATCTTGGAATGTTGTATTATGATTACTGTTCCTCAGAGCTTATTGGCTGCATTGCAAGAGCTGAATCAATTTGCAAAATGCCACTGATCTTGTGTAAGAAAGCCAATATGGCCAAGTTTGGAGAAGGCTGGTCTTACAAATTTCTCTCATTATCTTGGTTTGTTCTTGTTAATCAGTGTCCTGAGCTGTGACAGTTCCTGAGCCTCACTCTTATTGTATAAATGGTTCAAATGCACAGCTGGTGTTTAAAGGATTAAAAGTTACTGTTAACTCCAGGCACTTATCAAATGAGAACCCAGAAAACAAAGGCTTCACTCTAATCCTAAGGGTGTTAGCATTTCTCCTGCAGGTTTTTGTATCAATTAGCTGTGCAAACCAGGCTAAAAATCCCAGAATCAGGATTGTCATCTTAGAAGGAGGTACATGCTTATCAAGTCAGAAACATGTGTGAATCACTTACTTTCCTAGGATGATTTTTGTTTGTACTTCAAGAGTACTTAAAGATACTGTTTTGACTGGTGTGGTTTGGTTTTAAATGACATCAACTCAATCTTAAAGGTCCTTTCCAGCCTAAATGATTCTATGATTCTAAGCATGTTTCATTCCTTTTCCCCTGGGTAACTAATCAATTGTTGGTAGCTTGAATTTAAATGATTCATGGTGTAATTCCAAATGCTTCTTTTGTTTAACCCCTGACTGTACTTGGAACCATTTTTCTTTTCTTGTTTATTTGAGATGAGGAAATAATTCAGACAAAGTAATCTTTAAGTTAACTGCTGAACCAGTTTCGTTGTTATTGACAATATGGCAAAATGCTTTGGGGTTGGTTTGTTTTTTTTTTTAGTTATCTATGAAAAATACTGTTTTGTTGTTGGGTTTATTTTCATACTGGGTGACCAACTGACCAAGTTCTCATGCCCATAACTGTGTTTATGAATGAAATATTTGTTGCTGAAATATCCTACTACATTCACATGAACTTCCTATTTCCATAACCATTCTTGGTAGTAAATTGACTTACCACCCTATGTCTCAAAAAAAGTTGGAAGAAAAGCATAAATGCAGCTAAAAGCAACTGAACTACTTAAACTTCCTTCAGAAACAATTTTGTAGGAAAAATACTGCATGCTCCAATGAAAATTAAGAAGTTTCTCCTCCAAGTACTGTTTAAATGAACTCTTACTTTTAAAGGTCATTTGTTGTCATCTTGTGTGGTGCATCAGATATTTGGGTGACAAAAATCTTAGTAGTTCAGTTCATATATTTTGTAAAATGCAAGTGAATTTTCTGTATTGAGCAATGGTCTCATAACACTTGCACACGGTTCCAAATGGTATTGGTGTCCATTTCTCCACTCTACTACAGTACCTAGTCCAAATTGCTACCAGTCTTTTCCGTTTCTGAGCAGGAGAAGCCAGCGATGCTATGTTTAGTGCTACACTTCCCAAATGGGAAAATAAACATTCCATAGATACTGCACATGAGAAAACACTATGCTGCTGGAACGTATGCTATTTTAGAAGAAAGATAAAACTGTGGTTTGGACTACCTTCTGTTCCATGAGAAATACATAATACTGGTATATTTTTCTTTCCACGAGTGTTACTGTGTTAACCCCTATATTCTGGCCAAGTTCCAACTTGAACAATTACTTTCTTCTCACTGAAATCCCCCCTGCCTTTCCCATTGAGTATGATATTCTTTACGTGCTTTTCAAAGGTGTTGTGAGCGTGTCAGTGTGAATGCTGAAGCTTGCCAAGTTTTAATTCAGAGGGACTACAGCAAGGTCCTGCTTGTGAAACTCTATTCTAACTATTGGTGAGCTTTAGTTTTAGTCTTCTGGCTTGTAAGAGTAATATCGGAAACAAGGACATTGTCGTGTCTACTGTAAATGAAATGTTTACATTTTAGGTGGGGGGTTGTTTGATGGTGGGTTTTTTTATTTTACAGCTGGGAGGTGGTGCGTATTGACCCAGGGCTTACTTGGGTCCCTCCATTTTGCCAGTGCAGCCCTAAATTAACTTTGTAACTTGGCTGTCAGCAAAATATTTGAGGTCTTTCAAGATGACCAATGCTGCATGTGTAATTTGTAGTCTCTAACAGGGTGTATAAGGGCAGCAATTCATGTATATGCTTCTGTAACTGGTTAGAACAGTTTCTTAACGTGGTAAAGTATATAGGCTGACTACAGCTGACTGTTCTATCTCAACTGAAACCTTCCCCCAATCCAGGTTTGTGTCAGACTGTTTTCCATTAGACCTCAGTAATGAAGAATTTATCCTCTTCAGGCGTTCTGGCTTGATTGGACTCATGACATAGTCCTCTCTTGCTTCTTACTGCTTCTTGCTTATTGTACCGAATACCCAATTCTTGCATTCTGGTAATAGTACGTTTCCTGCCGGGAAGTGACTGAATGTGTTCTCTTATGGAGTTCCCTGCTGGGTCCATTAGATGGGATGGAGGCCAAGGGTGCCTTTCTGCAACCTTGCAGCTGCTTTGTAAAGGCTTATTACTGCATAGAAAATATCTTTAATTCTTTGCTTACTGAGTTGCAACGCAGAAATATTTTTCTCATTTCTCCTAATGAGTGAATTAGGTAACTCTCCATCTTGATCATTGCTTACTATCCTGAATTTCCTTGACTGAAGATTGAGTCGTTATAAAAGATTTCACGACTTTTCCTAGGTTGAGAGGACTGAGGATCCTTATTGCTTTTGATGAAATAATTTTGTCATCCAAATTTAATACTTTGAGTTTCACTAATAGCCGATGCTTGAATGTGCAAGAGATTAAGGCCTCTAATGATTATGTAGTGCTGCACTGCATTTGGAAAGACAACACAGTTGTTTAGAGTAATATTGCTGCTTTCATAAGATTTGGCGAAGTCTTGTGTTCTGTTCAGAGGACCAGCTTAAATATTGTTTTTTTCCATTGTTGATGGTACCATATATAAAATTAGTGGCAGGAACAGTCTGCTTGGCCAGCTTATTAGTACTGTAGAGAATTAACTTGGTGAGAAACCGTGTGTTAGTGCTCTGTAGTAATATACTGGACACTGAAATGGTAAAATGATTATGGTTTCCTGAAGTGCTTGGTGTTGGTGGAAGCTGACTGGAGTGCTTTAAAGCTTAGTAAGAGCATAGCTGAATCTATACTAGATACTTGTAGAAATCTGACCTTGCATTGAGTGAATTTTGACTTCTGTTTGCTCAGCTGCCCAAAGACAGCTGAAATAATTCTTTACAGTGTCTCCTAATGTAGTGCATTCTGTCCTTTATTAACAGTCCTGTAAGTGATGTTCATTACTTATGCAGAGCAATACTCAACTCATCCTTCAGAAAATAAAAATCTTTTTCTCCATGCTAGTTAATCCTCTTATTGCTTACAAGAAAAGGCATGGTAAAAAAAAAAAAAAATTGTGAGGAACACCTAGACTTGCAAAGATGTACTCCACAACTTGAGCAAAAACTCATTTTCTTCTGTACTTGAACTATCTTTCTGCTTTAGCAAAGTTGGTGTTCTGAAAAACTCCAGCAGGGTTAAGATGGTACAAAACTTCGTGGTGCTCTGTTGGAGTCTGTTTGCCTTCAGTTTTTTCTCGTCCTTTCTCTGGAAAATCAGGTTTTGGTACCTTCCACCTATTGTGGGAAGGCTGCTTTGCTAGTTTAAACTTGCCACTCCTGTACTGTCTAGAAAAGATGATAGAGACAGCATTGAAAATGATAGTAGCTTTTTAGAATCTTGCTTCTTCATATCCCCGTTTTTATTGGTTTCTATGTTGTGGCACACACTTAGGCTTTAAATTGCTCCATCTCACAGATCTTCTGTGAAGTGTCTCACTATAAAATATACCGGTTTATGCACTTGTAGTATTGTTTTATTAGTGCCTTGCATGTAACTTTTGCATATAACATACAGAATTTCAAGTTCCTAAATGGAGTTCTTTGATAAGACCTTCTAAACCTGTGTAGGATGTTACCTGTGGTTGTATTTGCCTATGTGTGATCTTGAAAGAGCTGCTACTTCTGTGCCTTAGTAAGGAAGAACTGAAAAGTCATAAAAATAAGACAAAACCCATGGTCGAAGCGTGTCAGGGACTCAGAAGGAATGCAACCTACTAACTGTATGCGGCTGGGACCAAGGCAAGTGTTTGAGAACTCAAATGCCCATCATTTTTCTACAAAACAGCATCTTTTTCTTCAGAAGATTGTGCTGAGCTTCTGGACTTTGCTGGCTTAAAAAGTGGTTGTCTTGAGGGGAAATGCAAGATTTGGCAGCCTCTGTGGGGGTAGGAAGGTCATAGTAAGTTTTTTGCGCTGCAGTTAATTTCTCTGTGGTGTCTCACTAAGCATTAGTCTTTCATCTGCTAAGTGTTAAGCTCTGAACTACGTGTGCTCAGAAATTGGAGTGTTTGCATATCACACATTCAATGTTGAAGTTAGTGCCGAGTTTCTCCAAAACTTTGTTTCTCAAGGCTTTATACCTTTATGTTGCTTATCCTGCAAGTGAGGCACTTTATATGCCTTAGTACTGGGTTGTGTGAATAGATTATCCAGATCCAGTCTGATTCTCTTGTAACTGTGGGTCAGTGGTTCTCTTTAGGAGGTGGACTGACTCTGAACGCTGCCTTATGATACAAGTGTGCCCAGGGCTGAACTGTGATGACATTGAGATCACTGCCCAAAGATTATGAGTGTGGATGTCTTGGCTCTGAGGGTTATTTGTAGAATTCTTGTGTGTTGTTCTCTTCCCTTTCCCCAAAGAGTATCCTTAGAACTGACAAAAGTAGCATTTCATTCATAAAATCACCCAAGACATTGTGGACTCGTGTTGTGACAAGTTTTGGTTCTATTTTTGTAAACAGAAAGCAGCTGTACTATTGGATATTCTGCTATTCAGATGAGATGTTCATAGGCTGTTGATTTCTGGTTGGTATAGCAGGAGCAAAACATGACTAAGTGCAACTTGGAGTTGGGGACAAGCTCGAGAGCAATGAGCAACTGCTTGATTATTTTGATACTCTGCAAGTTGTTTCTACCTGCATTACTCCTGGTTATGAAGTTCCAATTGCATCTCAAAAGAAAAAAAATCTGAACATATTTGTTAGTAGTTCCCCCAAGGTACCTGACCCCAACTGCTGTTAACCCTCAGTGCTCATGACTATCCCTACCCTGGTGCTGGGTGGCTAACCTATTTGTGTTTGTTTTAAAAAAACAGGGTTAGGAGTCTGAGGAAGAACTGTGTGCAAATTTTCTCCCTCATTGTTTTACTTGTCTGTTTCTTTTGATAACCAACCTGTGTGGGCTGGAAACTTAAGCTGTTCAGGGATATTTTGTTAGGGTA
Source organism: Phaenicophaeus curvirostris (assembly GCF_032191515.1). Classification (NCBI taxonomy): domain Eukaryota; kingdom Metazoa; phylum Chordata; class Aves; order Cuculiformes; family Cuculidae; genus Phaenicophaeus; species Phaenicophaeus curvirostris. The sequence goes on from NC_091392.1 coordinate 188,085,472, forward strand.
AGCTTTTAAAGGCAACATAGAACTAAACTTTATCCAATCCAAGTGTAAGAATCTAATGAATGTTTTTACTTTAATTGCTGAGCTCAGTACTTCTTAACACATGGAGAGGATTTGTTGCTTTTTGTCTGGCTAGTTGAGTAGGTGAAGTAAATAGTGATAATTTAAGACAAAGTGGCTCTATAGCCCAGTACATACTTGTTTACAACAACAGAGCTGTTCTGGGAGACTATCTCGCTGTACCTGGTCAGCTAGAATACTGTGCAACTGTTTTGGCCATATTTACTTCTAATGGACTTGGGGTGACACCTGGTGACCCACTTTCCTTTGATTGTCTGCTTGTACTGCTAACATTTTTGCTTATTGCTAAGTTAGAGATATGGTGAAGTAACTTCAGGCTACTGAAAAGCAGAGCACCATTTTCAGAATAGCTGTTGTGAAAGTTTCGGTACCTCATTGTATGGCAGTGCTTGGAAACAGGGAGGTTTCCTTCTCCCCATGGCAAAGTGACTGTGACTCATATTTTGATTTAGAGTTTTATGATCTCACATACCTTCACATTTAGAGAGTAAATATTGCATAGCTATTTTTAAAATAGCTGACTACACATGATTCTCTGGTTCATGAGAACCTGGCATGTATATACAAGTATGTGCAAGGTTCTTGCAGGTCATGGGCAAGAAGCTGCAGATGATTTTTGCTTCCTGTGACCACTGCTGGTGTCTTTGAATTATTTGTTCCACTCATCTAAAAGACTTATGTTTTATATGATGTGGACAAAATGTGTTCCATACCTAATGTGTGGTTCTGTTAGTGGGATCCCTGCCCATCTCGCCTCTCTTAGGGGAAGAGCTGAGGAATAAAGGAGAGTGTGTGCCTGTCCAGTCCAGAGGCTGACAGTTTTCTAAGCAGAATGCTATGAGAAACTGTCAAGGGCTTTACTGCAGTCCAAGAAGACTACATCCACAGCCTTTCCATCGTCCTGTAGGTGGGTCACTTTATCATAGAAGGCAATTGGGTTAGTTTGGCAAGACCTGACTTTCATGAACCTGCGTTGACTGGGCCTGATCACCCAGTTCTCTTGCATGTGCTTCACGATAGCACTCAAGATCACCTATTCCATGACTTTTGCCAGCACTGAGGTCAAACTGACAGGCCTGTAGTTTCCTGGATCCTCCCTCTGACCCTTCTTGTAGATGGGCACTCCAGCTAGGTCATGTTGCTCAAAGCCTTATCCAACCTGGCTTTGAACATCTTTGGGAATGGGGCATCCACAACTTCTCTGGACAACCTGTTTCAGTACATCACCACCCTTACAGTAAGAATTTTCTTCCTAAATAGAAGTATGTCTACATCAAATAGCAAGTAGTAAATGAATTCACGATAAACTATGGAGTAATGACGTGCAAAAGAAATTGAGTCTGACTTACGTGACAAATGAGGCTATGTTGAGTTTCCACTCTGCTCACAACACAGGTTCTTACTATACCATGTGTTGCAAAGTTTGGGAGATCGTTACAGTACTCAGGAAAAAGAATTGTGACAGAAGGATGCAGTTCTAGCTTTACTTTTTCTGGGGTTTATTTCATCCTTTGTCTCCTTTTTATGATATTCCAGAAAATAGCAGTTGGTGGGCGTAGGGAGAGGATTGCATAGAAATGTTGGAGTTCAGAAAACAGATGGCAACAGCTTCTTTAGAGCTTTTGTGGCTTATTTTATGAATAAGCATTTAGGGAGCTTTTAAAAAAACCGTGTATCCTGGACTCAATACCATTTCCTTAGTCCTGAGAGCTTAATGTTAATGTTTGGATACAGTTGGGATCTATTACAGTACCTCAAAAGCTCCACTGATTTGGAGCTGTGTTTTATTGTGTATTTGTGCCTAGTATCTATAGTTTGCTCCTGATGTGCACCTTGTAGCTGTGCTGAAAGGGGAGGAAACATCCAGGAGCGCTCTTTTTCCACCTGTGTCACTTCTGGTAAAGCCCATGCTTGGTCTCTGCTGTCCTTTGCTTAAAGGAAGGATTATGTGAAGCACCTTGCATAGTACAAGTGGTCAGACTTGTTGCTTTTTCAGTAGCTGGCAGCTTGGAAGAGACCTATTTAAAAGTATGTAAAGCATGGCAAAATTTTCTGTATCTTGTTGTACAAGAGGCCAACAAAGTTTGTGTGAAGGCAGGGAAGAGGCTGAGCTTTTTCTCTTAGTCCTAGGTGTCCCATAGTGTGATGGAGGTAGGTCTGGCACTTCAGCATGTGCTCTACAACAGTGTAGGTTTTTTCTGACAGATATTTATGTACTGGGAGTTGCAGAGAGCTTGAAGAGCTTTCTTGAAAAGTACAAGATTTTGGGTTCACAGCAGGGAACTTGGAGAGTGGGGAATGCAAGGGGACATATTCCTCCAGCCTACTTGGAAGACATGGTTTGCTCAGGTTTTTATTGCACTTTGGAGTGGTTTTGGTTAATATACAACACCACCTTTCTTTCTGCCTTTCATCAAACTTTGTGTGTGACTTTGTGTTTAAGAAACAAGAGCATTTTTGTTGTGGGGTTTTGTCATGGGTTCTCCAAATCTATCCTGGCACTTTAAGGTCTGCAGTTATTTTATACAAACATTTGTTTAGTTTCTTATCCTGTTTTGTTGATTGCTAATTACTTTGGTTGTATTTCTAGCTATTAAACTGTTTCAATGTGTATGCCATAATTTTTCAGGATAGATGAGTGTGATGGAATCATACATTGCTGGCTGTCCTGTAAAAAAGCTGATAGAGGAACTGCTTTCTTATAGCACCATAGTAATAAAAATTGAAATGTATAACAAACTGCATCTTTAACAATCAGTTTCTTTTTCTTGTTCCATTCTGTTATGGTACAACTGTTGTTAACACTTCTCTTTTCCCAATCCACGCTTCCACTTTCTTCACATAGTCTTATTGGTTCATTTTTGGATGCCAGTTTTGCATATTGACCTGACAGGCTGGTCTGTTGTGGTATTGCCAATTTGCTGTGTCTAGGGGAAAAAGGATTTTTTTTTTTTTTTTTCTTTACCAGGTATGTGCTGCAGAAATCAATATTTTACGAGATGGTAGAGAGTAGGAACAGTGGTGGCAGGAGCAGTGTAGCTGAAGTTGCAGCCAAGAAGCACAATCTGCATGCTCAGTATTCACAGTCCAAGTCTAGAATGGGAGGATTGGAAGGAATTTTGGTTTTGGCCTGAGAACAAGAAAACTCTTAAAATGCCAGTAAACTTATTTTAAGTTTTCATTTTGAGAAAAATAAGGAACTGAGTGTAAAATGGATAACAGTATGGTATTCCATGTAGTGATGACTATGTATGCAGTGAGGAATATGAAAAGACTCTCTTCTATTGTCAGTCCTAATTGACAGCTGGCCCTGATTAGAAAGAGGAAAGAAGTCTAAGAAAGGGAAGACAAATGGGGGATTTCATTGAATGGAAAGCTGCAGAACAAAAGAGGACTTCTGTTCTTGTACGTTCTAGCGGGTTTTAAGAAATGAGCTTTCTGACCTTCAGTCTTATAGGATTCTAGTTTGGATAGCATTGTATGGAGATACTTTTTTCAGTTGTTTTGCTTTTTTAGCTAAGGTCTTGCCTGCCTTGATCTATTTCTATGTCCAAACGTGAATCCAGAATTTGCCCCTCTCACCTGCTTAAAAAGTGAGAGGAATGGTGGGAAGAGGTATGAGGGCAAAGTAAGTCTTTCAGAGTTGGTCTGTAGTATGTTTTATCAGGAATTCCTGTTCTGTGAGCTTTTGTCTTGTCATTCATGAGGTGATGACAGTGATATGAATGACTATTGAGCCTTCAGCAGTGAAATTGAAGATCTGGGACCATATCTCCTGGCTTTATAAGAAGATTCCATTGGAATGTTGAACATAAGTGGTAGCAGCCTGAAGGCTGCATTTGTGTAGTGCATTATATAGGCCTGTGAATCACACATTTGACTCTTAAGTCAATGCAAATTGTCAGGTCTCTTTCCATCTAACACAAACTTGCAAAGGTGCAGCCTGCATGTGGCTTAGTCACTTACACCTGAGTTAAAAAACCCTATGAATCTCAACAATGATGTGAAAGTTAAATTGTATTGCTGAAGTTCACAGGCTGTGTGAGCACAGATACTGTGGCAGAAATGCCTTTTCTTCTAGGAGACTTATTTCATCTGTTTGGGGCTCTTACCTTTAACATTCTGTGGGCTTTCCGAGGAGCAGTACATGTAACTGGAGGCTGGTTGTTTTGGAAGTCTGAATGCCTGATTTGTGCTCTGAATTTGCTACGGAGACTTGAGACACCTGAACTTCCTGCAGTTCTGTGTGTAAGATCAGGACTATGTCTTTGAAGATGCCTGTTCCTGGAGGTTTTGCACGGTGACAGGCTGTATTATTATCTTGTTTGTTCCACGATGGCTTCAAACATTGGAGTAGTTCTGCAGATACATGGATGGGTGTCTATGTTTCGCAATAACAGTAAAAGGATATCTATATATCAAGAGCAGCTTTGTTTCTAAACATTAAGGATTAAGGTTTAGCTACCAAATTTACCAGGTTAGCAAGTAGGTTTGGAAATGCTGATGATGGTAACAGATAGCAAAAAGAAATGCAGTACCAATATCTTAAAGTAGAAGAACAAACTGCTGTTTGGCTGTGGGATTAATTAAATATCTAACTGGCTTAGATGCTGAAAGTAGTTCAGCTGCAGCTGCTACTGGCTTCTTCAACAAGATAAACTGCATAGTGTGAAGTCTAGGCTTCTGTAGCCAGGCTGTGTGTATCTGCTTACCACAGTGTCTGCTGCAAAGAAATTGGCTCTGTGTATCTATGTTAACAATAAGTTTTCAACTTTAGTTCTGCATAAAATACTAATGCTAGGTTATAGTATTTTGCAGAAAGAGGATAACTTTGGACAGCAAATACTTCAGTGAGCCATTTGGAAGAAATTGCATGTAAAACTTGGTAAAACCACTTTATTGGCCTAAATATTGCATGGACTGGAGACTTGCTAAAGGACCTTAAGCAAAAATAGTAGATGTGGCAGTAATTTGAGCTGCAGAATAGGGAACTGTGCTTATAGGATAAGTACCAGGCTCAGTTAGATTGAATGATTTTATTAATAATTTAAAGGAGGAGGCTAAACAGCTCATCAGTTAAATTCTCAACTTGATACTAAATGGGGATCTTTTGCCTCAGATGGTAAGAAAACGTGGAGTACGAAGTATTGAGTGCTTAGATCTTAACAGACAGTATAAACACAAGCTGAAAAACTAGTGTGTCTCTCAGTGAAGAAAAACCTGACGTATTTTTGGAGGATACATTTATACAGTGTGTTTTACCTGGCTGTGTTTATGATTCTGCTGTACTAGTTCAGGGATGTGTTTTGGCAACTGTAATTAATGTTGGATTCTTACTAATGCTGCAGACTATGGGTAAGAGTTAAAATTTGTAACACTGTAACAAAGCGGGGGCTGTTGATCACAAGACCATGCTTCTCTGAACAGTCTATTTCTGCATAGATGCTGAGGGTCTGTATCCCTTAGACCTTGAAACAAGTAAGAGTGTTTATTTTATACATCTAATTTGTTGCTTTAAGTTACTTTCAGAGGTTGTTATTGAAGTTTATGCCCTCAGGTAAACTGCAGTTCAGCCTGGTGTTGTTCGGTGCTTGTGCAAACTGCTGTCTTTCAGGTTATTTAATAGCAAGTTGCTCAATAAAATAAGTTTTCTTCTGTCTGTAGGGCCCTTGGCTGGAGGAGGAAGAGGCCAATTGTGGCCCCCTCTGATCGCTCTCCGATCGGTGTGTGGGAGTACAGTGCCTGTTGGGGCTGTATCAGACAAGAAAGTGAATGATCTCCAGTGTTGCGGTTTGGGTTTTTTTACATTACAACACACTTTAGGTGCATAGGCCAGAAATAGGTGACATAAGTGTCCTTTTCTGTGTTATGCTGAGTAAAGCCAAGAGCACTGATACACTCTCAATAGGTTCCCTATTCAGAACTTCATTAGCTTTCAGGGAGCAAAGCAATTCTGGATCTTGAAGTGCTATACTTGTCAGTCTTGCCAACAACACTTTACTAGATACTGTTGTAACTGATGCTTGATATTATTACAACTTGGGGAATGCATTGTTTTACAAATGACATTAATAAAATATGTAATACTGAGGAAATCCTGTGTTAGCAATTTTTAAATTGGTCATGCTCATTATAAAGAAAAGCTTAAGCTCCCTAATGGAAAAAACATTGGACAATTTTCTCTGAGAAGTTCGCTGATATATTCTGCTTGATTTAGTGTAGATATTAGAGACAGACAAATATAAAACAAAATACTTAACATTTGTCATTATTGGAAAAATTAATTTTTTTCCTCCTAAGGCCTTCTGCTCTTTTTATGATATAATTCAAGTATTTTGAGGGCTTATTCCTATTGAACCTTTCAAATAGCTGATTTGATTTGAGTCCTAATATAAGGAGTTTTGCCTTAATATTGGTTCAGAACATCTTCAGAAAACTACTTTGTCTTGTGTTGAAAAACTGTCCAACATTTTTTACAAGTGTCTTGATACTCTTGAGTTTTGCCTGGAGGCAAAACTGAAGAAGGGAAAATATCCTTCAGCTAACAAAGGATGGAACCTGGGTGGGCTCCGCCAGTAAACGTTGCATCAGGCAGTTTATAAACTTCTGCCAAAAAGCTGGTCCTTGAAAAGAGACAGCCAGTGGTGGGCTTCGTGCCGCTTGTAGTTGTTACAGGATGACTCTGAATGTTATTCTGAACCCTGCTTACTGAATGCTTAATCATGAAAACTTGCTGTGCTTATTGCCACAGAGCAGTTGCTACTCTGAAAGAAAAAGTGTAGGGGCTGAAGTAGAGAACTTAAGAGATGCTTGTGGGAAGTACAGAGAGTGAAAATGGAATAAGGTCAGGAAAAAGTGGGTTTTGAGGAGCCTGAGAGATTAGTGATGAACAGCTGAAGTAAAGGATGGGCAGCTTTGTTTGAAGTTATGATGTAACAGGCAAGCCAGGAAGGATGTTGAAAATGAAATGAGACTTAATTAAGATCAAAGTTTGATGATTAATAGTAGTCTCTTAGAAGCAGCGTTTTATTTTGTTGTTTGTGAAGGTAATGTCTGTGGAAGATAATGAGAATTGAAGTAGGGGATTCTGTTTTGTTTTCAGACCTGCAGATGTTAGGCTCTTGCTGGAGAATCCAAAGTAGTTTTAGACAGAAGCATTACATGCTACTGCTTAATAACCTCTTCATGAAGAACAGAAACATTTATTGAAAAAGTTTCATAGTTCTGTATGTTACTTGCACACCCTCACAGTAGCAGGGATTTGAAAAAAGGATTGAAGCATCTCATTGAGTGGCATGGTGTATTTCTGGTGCCTGAGATCTTTAAGGAAGGTTCAGTTTCTTTAGTCTGGGATCTGCCATAGGCATCCATCAGTCGCAGGAAGCAATAGGGAGAACATAAGTTATATAATAGATGTAGCTTTTCGCTAAGACGACGTATGGAGAACAGCTAACGCTATTTCCTTATCTGATAGAATGAGATATTTGGCCCAATAAGTATTCCTATTAAGTTGGAAGGAAGAAAAAACTTGAGGGTTAATTATTGTTTTATTGTCAAATATTGACTGTTCTTTTCATGCAATGAGTCAGGGGATGAGAAATTGCTGAATTGGGGAACAAGGTTGGAAAGGCTCTTGGAGAAAGTTGAGTTTGACGTAAGTGGTTCCACCACAATCTTAAGTCTTTCTAATGGCTTCTTATGGTTGTTGTTCCTAGAAAGAGGAAATCTTATCCAGCTTCACCAGCTAGACAGTGATTCTCCTATGACCTTGGCCTGCCTAGATGTAGTGTGGTCGTCCTAAACAGTAGTAGAGAACTTGTTCCATTGTATAAAGACTGTAACTAATTGAACCTTGATGCATTGAAATGACTGAGCTCCTCTGGTATCTCACTGTAAGTAGTGTTCTCTGCAGACTGTTATCTCTGCTGTGACGTCTGCATTTTCTCCTGTATTGTTAACAACAGATGCTTTTGGAAGGCTTGATGCAGAGTAAATATCTTGCCTGCAGTGAATGAATAACTAGTTTTGTGATTATATTTGTATCTTTAGGCTGGATTTTGCTGGCTAATAAATTGCAAGTTGTGAATTGTGGTTTGTGTGTGTATTAGTGATGGCTGGGGTTTTAATGTGTCAGTAGATAACTCTGGATATAAATAGCTTAAGAACTTACCTCAGGAGATGGTGAAGAAAATACTAATTTATAGTAACCTTTCTCTTAGACTTTCAATCTGAACTAGATTCCAATTTAGTTTAACCCCAACTTACCTTTGATTAAACTAAAGAGCTTCTGATGGGCATTTGGCAGCAATCCAGCAGCGACAGCGGTGAAATGTTTCTTTTTTTAAACTTGAATTCACTAAACATTTCTCTCTAACAAGTGGAATCATTGTCTGGAATTCAGTAAGTTAAATACTCCTGAGCAACCATCTGCTGCCATGTGTGTGAGCTCATCTTTTTTTCTTGTAATCAGCTTATTTAAGGGTCTTTGCTTTCTTCCTGTGCTTTTCAGACTTCATGCCACAAAAGTAGCATGAAGCAAACTAGCCTAACAGAGCTTTTAAATCAAGTTCATGGGGTCTCTGATTTCCATCTGGTGCACCAAAAACCCAACAGTTCAAGTGGCATAGAGGCGGTGTTCCTCTACTGAAATAGAGAAACCTATAAAACTATTAAAGTTCATTTTAAACAAATAATCCGAAGAATCGTCAGGGCAAAGGATATCTTAGATGTTGAGTAGTCAGGTTAAAAAATAAGAGTGGCTTGTGTGTAAGACAGTAAATATAGGGACCAGGCGTGAAATTGTCTGCTATTAGAAGATAAGTGCTTTTTGCAGCTGGCACTGCAGTGCCTTTGGGGAGACGAGCTCTCTTGTACAAGAAGGCGGATGAATGATTGAGAGTCAAGAGAAGAAGGTGTGGTTCTTTACAGAAGGCTGATCCCAGATCATAGTGAGCTATCAAAAATGGTTGGAGCCTTCTTATTTTTGTGTTGTATTTCGTAACTTATGTGTAACACTTAAACCCTCATGCAATTAAATTATGCTAGTGCTGTTTGTGGCAATTGAGAGGGAATAAGTGTACCTGTGAAAGAAGGTTCCATTTCTTCCTCTTGATTTTACTGTTAGTTGAGTTATGTACCTAGTTGTCTGACATAATCTTGCATCTTTTGTTCTGAAATGTACTAGAGAACTTAGTGTAGAACTATGGGTAGAAGGCTTGAATGACCCTGCAGTCTAGTTTCAGTCTAATGTTTGAAAATAACCAGCTATGATTAAGGAGGATAACGCTGAAGACAGTTTAAGGCTTCTTTGCCAATTTTTTAGGAATTAATTTGCATGAGTTATTCTGTGGAGGTCCAGGCATAAATTGTCTCTGCAAGTCAGCTGCAGTAGCTTCCGGATCCCCTGAGGATGGCAGCCTTGTCATGTATACTGGTTTGCCAGACAAAGTATTTATCTGAAAGTGATTTTACAGGTGAGAATTTATCTCTGTCCACCACTGACCATGTCCTGTATTTTATTTCTTTTCATAGGATTGCTGAGTTAAACCTATCAGTTTTTCCAAGATACCGTTTTTCAGAGTATTTATGTACTAAATATCGTCTTTGTAAAAGAAATAAATGCATATATGTCTTGAAATCAACCCCAGTGAGTAATCACTTAAAACATCAAATTGCTTACCCATGTTCTTGTTGTCTAACCCTAACAATCTAGTTGTATTTTTCAAACGTATTTGAAGAAGAGCAACTAAGATTTGTGAAACTTCCAAAACTGACATTTCCAAAGAGTTTTGGTGTCACAAGGCTGTTATTTACCAAAATGATGTGAAAGAATATAAAGGAATTGTTCCTTTAGTAAGGTTTGTCTTTGCCACGTTTAGCTTTCAGATAGTATGGGGACAGGGCAGTTGTTTAAAAACTCAGAACTAGCCTGCACTCTAGTGTGAATGCACCCACTGATATATAACCTCAGACATGGATTTGCAGGTACTACCTAGAGCTGCCAGGATCTAGAGGACAAGTTGATTCTGTAAAGATAAATGAAATGAACAAAACACGAGGAGTAGATGAGCAACATTTTTTTTCCTTTTCTACTCCTGTGCTGCCAAGCAGAGTGAAATGGCTGCACAGGCAAGGGCTGTTGTGTCATCTCTGGGAATGTTTTGGATTTCCTTTATCTTTGGAATAATAAAGCTCTTAAAAGCAACTCAGACTTTGCTCCTCACTTGTTTCTGCTGGATTATCATAGAATCCTAGAATAACCAGGTTGGAAGAGACCCACCGGATCATGGAGTCCAGCCATTCCTATCAAACACTAAACCATTCCCCTTAGCACCTCGTCCACCCGTGCCTTAAACACCTCCAGGGAAGGTGACTCAACCACCTCCCTGGGCAGCCTGCTCCAGTGCCCAATGACCCCTTCTGTGAAGAATTTTTTCCTAATGTCCAGCCTAAACCTCCCCTGGCGGAGCTTGAGGCCATTCCCTCTTGTCCTGTCCCCTGTCACTTGGGAGAAGAGGCAAGCACCCTCCTCTCTACAACCTCCTTTCAGGTAGTTGTAGAGAGCAATGAGGTCTTTACAATTATGTGGGGATAGCGCTCTGTTTGGGTGGTAATACGTTGGGGAAAAGGCTGTGTTAGTGGTGATCTCGCAAGGGACCAGGGCTCTTATAGCAAAGTAAAACACCTTCCTGTTTTAGACTGAGTCAACAGAAGGAGGAGGGAAAAAGCAGGAACTGCCTGATGGGTGTGTGGTGCCTTTGCCCTTCCTCGGCCCTCTTGCCCCCTCCATAATTTTCCCATTTTATATTCCTTTTTATACCATGTGCCAAATCCTATCTTTTGAGGGTGTAAGTTGGCTGTAGATTTCTTTTAAAGACTTGGTAATGAAGTTACCTTTACAACTTGATTCAGTGAGGTGCTAGATGTCTCCTATTTTGATGTTAAGTTCTTGACACAACGTGAGATTAGTTTTTTTAAATCAAGTTTATGCAGTGATGATGTTGTGATTCTGTCATAAATAACAAATGATAGTAAAAATCTCTGTAGAAAGTTTGAAGTGGTGGTATAAAGATGATACTTAAGGGACAAACTGCTGAAATAAGGGAGGAATTTCAAGGGTGTTTATAATGGTGAAAATGAGATTTGATTCTCACTTGATGTCTATGAAGATATTGTAAAAGGTTATTCACCATCTAATGTGTTAATTGGTTTTTGAAAAGTGTCTGCATGTGGATTAGTATTCAAATGGATGAGAAATTTGTGCAATTTCTCATACTGCCTTTTTTTCTAAAAGCAGAAGCATGTGCAGTGAAGGGCTTGATTCTGATTTTGGGATGGTTTTGCAAATGCGCACCCAACTTTAAGATAATCAGCCGCACAGGACTGCAATGTTATAGCAATGATATAACGGTTCTCTGGATAATTGTTTAAGAGCAATTAAATGGTTCTTTGCAGAAAAAAATTCCAGGCACTAATTTAAAAAATAAGCATACAAAGCAGTAATACCTTAAGGGGGTGATAAAACTTTCTTTGAGGATTCAGCATGGTACTGAATGCCTTCAGAGTAAAACTGAATACTCCCCTAGAGGCAAGGGACATTGGTTTTGCAATGTTTGAACCTGTTTTTTATAGGTTGGACATAACAGCGGTCTTTGGGCAGTTTACTACTTCAACTATTTGAAATAACCTTTAATATTCATCCATTTGAAAGCTGATTGCTCATGTAATAGCTTTTAGTATACGTAGTTGATCTTGCCTTCTTGACAGTTGTAGCTTGGACCTTATAACGCATGGGACCGGGCTCATGCAGAGATGCTAGGTTGTTCAACAACAGTAACTACCTACCTTAAGGCACTGCTTAAAACTTCCCTTATGTTTAAACAAATTTAACATCAATCTTTTTTTTTGCACATCAGTTTTTTGTACGTCGGAGTAGGATGCAACTTCAATAGTAAAAAACCCTCACATTTCTGTAATGTATTAATGAATTAATTGCCAGGAAATTCTGATGGGTGCGATTTTTTTATTGTCAATTCGTCAATGTATCTTGTCATCGGATTTTTTTAACTATGTGGAAAACTTCAGTAAAATATTTAATTACTGAAGTCCACTATAAAGGTGCATTTTAGTAGCCTTTTATCTCTCGTTCCCAAAGCAAAAACTTTGTTGTTACTCAAATATTAAAGTATTTGCATTGCTTTTACGGTGAGGTCTCTTCAGCGTCCTGTTGTAGTCAGTATTGTATAATTCCAGTCATCTTATTTGAGAGTACTTCCTGTTCAGATGATATTCATTTGTAAAATTACATGCTTGGTGTGTTTTCTAGATTTAGCTTTACTACTGGTCCCTTGCAATTAAAATAAATTTGTCCAGGTTTTTTCTTAGTGTAAATGGATCTTTAGGACATTGTATTTTTTTCTTCTCATGAATGAGGATGAAATGAACATGTTCCATTGTAGGATTGAGCGAGTTCCTGAAATTGTTTGCGTTAAAGTGGTTTGAGAGCCATCCAAGATGATTTTGCTTCATGGCTTCCAGTAATGGAATAATTTTGTTGCTGCAGCTTTTTTCATAACAAATTGATATTATTATGAAAACATGTAAATTAATAAGGTAAAATGTGACATGAAATTCCTGCCTTCCTACTCTTATTAACTTGTTATTAGAATTGACTGTCTTATTTTATTGAGTTACAGGAGCATAACAGAAAATTTTGCCAGAAGTGACTGATACTTGAGTTCAGTGTAAGCAATCGTGCTTTCACTTGCCCTTCAGGATGGTGTGAAAATATCTTGTCTTATCACATAATGAAAGAGCTTATGGCTATTCTTTTGCCCATGAGGAGACACTGTCATTCACAAAGACTTTTTTGGGAAGACACCAAATTCTCTTTATATGCAGTACAGGCAGCTGTATGCTACAGAGTGAAATGGAGAGCACTTGCTTGGAATTTATTGCAGCAGTGAGAAGGAATAGTGGGGATTTTTGTTTTCACCTGGAAGTTGAGGTTAGTTCACAGTATAAAGTAGTGAAGTTGAAGCACTAGCTACAATTCCACGGTCTTTCTTTCTTTCTTCTGCTGCCCTCAGCCCTCAAAAAAATCCAGCCCCCAGCAAAACCTTAAAGACCCCCCCCAAGCACTGTGGTCTGAGTTAGACAGTAAAAACAAATCGGCTTTTGTGACTGAGATGGCCAAGGTGGAATTAAATTATTACTTGAAAGTTAAGGTTCTTCTTTTACATTGAGGGAAATAACCCCCAGCAGAAATGTTTTGCTTCCTAATTAGACCAATTTACACTAAGCAATTTAATGAATATTCTGCCCTTGAGGTGACACTTGCTTTCTCAGACACAGGAGTTCCCCATGAGCAAGGGAAGAGAAGGCAGCCAGGCAAGGGGGAGGGATGCTTAGTGCCAGTTTGAGATATTGAGAAATGTGAGAACTGACATCTGTCCGAGACAATTTTTCTCAAACACCGACACATAGAGCAGTCCTATGTGGGATTTAGAAGGGGGAATGTGTTATGGTATAGTAACAGCTGGCTACAGATATGGATAGCAGTCCTGAAAACACAAAGGAGAGTCCATGCCTGGGTCAAAACAGGGAAGAAATAGAAACAGTGTGTGTTTGCTAAGCTAGCTGTCGTTCATAGTTTTCTAATGAATTGTATGGGTAAAACTAAGTTCTTTGGTTATTGCTGTGCTTGTGTAATTCCTGCTCTGTGCTACAAGTATGTCTTACCCCCCACCAGCCAAAATGTTCACCACCTTTGGAATAACTTTGCCAATTTTTTTCTCTAGATTTCAAAACTCAAAAAGTTCCTCTTTTGCTTTATGCTGTGATAATTACAGTAAGTTAATGAAGATAAAGACAAGGATGTAACCAGTTAAAAGATGATATGCTTCGGTGCTGGAAGGCATTTGGAGAATAGTCTAAATATTTTTTTGTCTACTAATTCACTACCTGACATATAGAAAAAAAGTGTTTCAAAGATATGTGCTGTGTTATAACCAGTTGTCTTCCTGACATGAGTAACACCTTTGGATAGTGTGGAATATTAAAAAAACACTGAATATTTTTCCATTTTAAAAAATGAATGAGTTTTGTATAGCAGCAGATACTGATTCTGTTTTTGCAGAAAGAGGGATATGGTCACAGCATTTGTGTACGCAGATGATATGAACCAATAGGAAGAAGAGGAGTAGTAAAGACAACTCCCATTCTAGACACTTGAATGACGAACAAGCTTTAAGATTGCTTAGTCTGGAAAAAGAGTTCAGGAATGTAAAAAGCTGTGGCAAAGAAGAATGAAATTACTTTGTTTTCCTTGTCAAAAGTGAAAACTTAAATTGTACCGATGCAGTTACATAAAATGATGGAAGAGAATATTAAACCAGGAGGCAGTGTGGAGGAGAAATCTGGTACTTAGTGCAGTGTGAGAAGTGTTGGTCCTCTGAATTTACGTCATATGCCTTATGGACGAAGACCCAAATTTGGCCTACCACTCAGGAGGCGACTGTGTGAGAAGCTCCTTGGTGAAGGAAGGAAGCATAGCAAGGGGCCTATGAACCTAGCCTTTGTTCACGTTTTACAGTGTGGAACCAGAAACTGCAGTGTTGGAGTATATTTAGTACTTGTAGCTTATGAATTTGTTCACATCTAAGAGGTGGATTCTGGGGGAGGGAGGGGGAGGTGGGCGGAGGATGAGTATGCAGGTGTGGAGTGGGCACCTACCAAATTTTCACCTTTTTTTGCTCCTGGCCAATTTGTGTAAGTCTTGGTATAGATAGATGTGGCTTCACCAGATGTTTCTGTTGTGCTTTTTAGTGTTTTAGGATAGTATAAGGGTGAACTAGGTATCCAAGCAACATGTTTCTTGAAGGACTGTTTCATGAAAGGCCCTGAAGCTTGCAGGTAGATGCAGTTAGATGGCTCTCTTGAGCTATACTGAAGAGTTACATTATGCTGATAATTTATGCAACTGTGTAGAAATACTGCAAATGAGGAGATAAATTTCAGACTAGTGGGGCAGTGTCCGTTCTAACTGATGCTTCCAAGTGTTTTACCAAGTTGGAGATGAAAACTTGTGAAGCAGCCTAGTCAATAAAAAGTAGACCAGAATAATCTCAACTAGGCAGGTGAAATAAGCGTGTTTGGTATGCCACAGTCTAAGGACATTGAGCTTGAGTGATGGGCTGGATGAAGCATCAGGCCTTGAATCAGGCAGTGTTTCAATGGAACAGTGGCTTTGGATCCTCTGTTGCAGTTGTGTAAAAAAGAAAGCTGGACATCATTGTGCCTTTCTGGAAGATTACTTGTTTCAAGATATGTCTGTGACCTTGGATTCTGTGTCTAACGTTTAAGATTTCTAGAGGTTTCATTTTTTTGTAAACAGAACTCCTTTAGTCAAGAAAACAGAGATCCTGGTTCAAACATGTAAGAAATCTAAATGCATCGCCAGGAGTATTATGTCCAGTCCTGGAATCCTCAGTATGAGAAGGTTATGGAACTGTTAGAACAAGTCCAGAAGAGGGCCGTGAAGATGATCAGAGGACTGGAGCACTTCTGCTAGGAGGACAGGCTGAGACAAGAAAAGGCTCTAAGGATATCTTATAGTGACCTTCCAGTACCTGAAGGGGCTTACGAGAAAGCTGGAGAGGGACTATTCATAAAGGCTTATGATGATAGGACAAGGGGGAATGGGTATGAACTGGACAGGGACAGATTTAAGCTTGATATAAGGAACAATTTCTTCACCATGAGTGGTGAGGCGCTGGAACAGGTTTCCCAGGGAAGTTCTGGCTGCCCCATCCATGGAAGTGTTCAAGGCCAGGTTGGATGGGGCCTTGGGCAGCCTGATCTAGTGGGAGGTGTCCCTGCCAATGGCAGGGAGGTTGGAACTAGGTGATCTCTAATGTTCCTTCCAACCCAAACCATTCTATGATTCTATACATACATTCAGACGAGTGTGAAAAATATCTGCCGGAGAACTGAAGAACAAAGAGCGTGTGTTGTAAGGGTCATAATTAATTTTATAAAACTGTGGTGAGGATAGTTTAGCAGGGAAGTGGGGATCATAGATGCTTGTGGGGCTTTTGGTTGAGTTTTGTTTTTCTTTCTTTTGAGGAGCAAGTGTTTAATGTTGCAAGGAACAAACATTGCTTTACCAGAGCTTGTTGTGTTCTGGGATGGAAATTGAAGGTAAGGGATTCTGAAACCAGAGTACTTAGAAAATTGGAAACATGCCCCTTTTAGGGATCCAGCATTTGTAATGGTTCTGTTCTAAGAGAAGTTACAGTAGCCAAGTTTAAGTTGGCTAGTTCCTGCCTTTCCCACAAATCCCCCAATTCTGTAAATTGCTGCAGAACAGATTTCTCTCCATGCAGTTTTAAGATGTGTGGATCCATGGTGTCACTAAGTTCTGAATGTTCATCTGTGGCTTTATTTGGGTCTGACAAACTTGCTGAGTTCAAGCTTTTGTGCCAAGTAGTCTTAGAGAAAAATGAGAGGGAAAGCAGGACCACAGGACTGAAAAGGTGGTGTGCAGGTCAGGCACCCGCATTTCCTAGGTGTAGACTTTATTGTGTAGGGCCAAGGGCGCAGCACAACACAGGAACACACTTCTACAATGATCTCCCCAACACACCACTCCTGCTACAAAGGCAAGACGAAACATTTTTCTAGGTACACTAGAGCAGGAGCAGGCAATGTGAGTAGGTTGGATCTGTGGCAGGGATTTAAAGGCAGGAGCCCTGGAATTGTGTGAAAGGAGAATTCCTGTCAAGAATGTTTACGAATGTCCCTTTTTTGATGAAAATGGTAATGTCAAGGGAAAGGAGAACTCCTTCAGGTAGTTGTCGCCATTTGCAAGGCCTGTTCATACAGTCTGAGTTAAAGCCCCATTAGCCAGAGCACAATCTGATAGTTTGTGTAGGCTGGTAGTAGTAACTGCTTATGAAGGGATGTTGTGTTGAAGCAGTGAAAGATAAAAAGACTGAGATAGTCACAGATGCATCGTTAAGTGTTTTGTGTCAGGCCGCAAGCTTTGGTGAACAGAAGACACTTCAATCAGCTATAAGGAGGCCTGTGAACATGTTGCAGTAATTTGCCCCAAGGCCAGCATTTTACACTGTGAGTAACAGGGGAAGGGCTTGTCTGAGGAGAGTTAACTGCTGTTACATATCAGAGTGAAGACAAACCTAGAATATGAAAGCATAGCTTTGTTTTATTCTCTTGCAGCACTAGCTATTCATCAAACATGGGATTACTTTAGGACATTTCAATTGTCTGTTTCTTTAACTTTTTATTAGTAGGTCGTGAGCTCCTTTTGGAGTTATGGTATATCAAAATATGCAGGTTAATGTGATCATGTTCTTCTTGAACTGAGAAGGAAGTGTCGCAGTAGATAAACCCCACCTTTTTTCAGTGTGTGTGTGGGAGGTGTGTGTGATGTGACAAATGCATGAGGCTGTCAAATGTGGTGGTGAGTTGCAGTGATTGAGAAGAGTATTTTTTAAGTACTAGAGTGTGTTTAAATCAGCAGAAGTTACAGGTGCTGGAATAAATGTGCACTAGCATTTCTGTATGGAGAGGTCTCAAGCCTGGATCCAGTCACAAGTGGTGTTCTCCAAGGCTCAGTGCTGGGTCCAACCCTGTTCAATGTCTTTATCAATGACTTGGAAGAGGGGATTGAGTGCACCCTTAGCAAGTTTGTGGATGACACTAAACTGGGTAGGGAGCTCTGTGAAGGGATCTGAACAGGTTGGATCAATGGGCTGAGACCAATGGGTTGAGATTTAACAAGGCCAAGTGCCAAATCCTGTACTTGGAACATAGCAGCCCCATGTGATGCCACAGGCTTGAGTAAAAAGCAGCTAGAAAGCTGCCCGGAGGAGAAGGACTTGGGGGTGTTGGTTGACAGCAACTGAACATGAGCCAGCAGTGTGCCCAGGAGGCCAATGGCATCTTGGCTTATATCAGAAACGGCATGACCAGCAGGTCCAGGGAGGTTATTATCCCCCTGTATTCTGCACTAGTGAGGCTGCTCCTCAAATACCGTGTTCAGTTCTGGGCCTCATGAGGGATATGGTTTAGTGTTTGATGGGAACGGTTGGACTCGATGATCCGGTGGGTCTCTTCCAACCTGGTTATTCTGTGATTCTGTGATTCATGCTACAGGAAAGACATTGAGGTCCTGGAGGGTGTCCAGAGAAGGGCAACGAAGCTGGTGAAGGGATTGGAGAACAAGTCTTGTGAGGAGCAGCTGAGGGAACTAGGGTTCTTTACTGTTGACAAGAGGAGGCTGAGGGGAGACCTTATCACTGTCTACAACCTGAAAGAAGGTTGTTGTGAGAGACAGGTGTTGATCTGTTTTCTCAAGTGATAGGTGACAGGATGAGAAGAAATGGCCTCAAGCTGTGGCAGGGGAGGTTGAGATTGGACATTAGAAAAAGTGTTTTTACAGAAAGGTTTATCAGGCACTGGACCAGGCTGCCCAGGAAGGTGGTTGAGTCACCATACCTGGAGGTATTTAAAAGATGGATAGATGAAGTGCTTAGGGATGTGATTTAGTGGTGGACAGGTGTGGTTGGACTGGATGATCACAAACGTCTCTTCCAACCTAGTGATTCTGTGATTCTATGACTGACATGAGATTAAAGGTGGACAATAGGCAGCCCATTCTTTTAAAAATCTTATAGGTGATGGAACACAAATGCATGCATTCATATGAACATTGAAAGTAAGCGTTTAGAGGACATCCCATGTAAAGCTGTTTTCTTCTGTTTCATTTTTTTTGTATAAAAATGGACCTAAATGGAAGGAAAAGGTGAAGCAAGACTGAGTGTCGCTTGCCTGGAAAAGATGTGTATTGTTTTTTTTTCATTTCACTAGAAACTGGTTTGGGGCTCAGTATGATACAAAACTCTCTTAATTTTGTCTTTGCCACCAATATACCTTCCTTCCCTTCAGAAATAAAAAAAACCCAACCCAGGTTTTCTGTTTCTGTGTTAGACTAAATATGTTTACATAAAACTATTCCTCGGCGGGTGGGGGAGGGGAGACATGGACAAAAACTAAACCCTCCATCTTTTCTAAAAGCTAGAACATTCTTGGCATTTCAGCTCTTGGAAAGCTTGATTTACGTTATCCTAAATCAGTCTCCTTGATATTAATCAATACTTTCTCTCAGTTTTAAAACAGGAAATAGCTTCAGTCTGTGTTTAGACCCTGCAATGTCTCATGTCGTGACCTTTTAGTTATTTGTTTCTTTTCTGCCCCCTTCCCCTGTTTTTCCTTCTTTTCCTTCTCACAAAGGCCCCTTAGCCTGTCTTTGGGTTTTTCCTGTATGGTTGGAGCTGTAGATATTTTCAGTTCCTGCTTTGGTTACTTGCCTCTTAGAGGCTTCCAGCACCAACTTTCTCACCTCTGTTGGCCTTTCCCTTTCCTTTTCATATAATGCAGTATTTTCTGCAGCTCTTTAATTTCTTGCCCTACTTCAGCCCTGCTGTACAGGCTTCTTGTAGTCTGAAAACCCTCTGCTCCATATGCAGCTATAATGAACTTAATGACACCAGCTGAATAAATCACTGTTGCAGATGGTGCTGTCAAGTAGGTAGGAGCGTACAGGAGGCTAATCCTGTCCAAAAGGGCAGTACAGGCATCCAGGGATACCACACATAAGGAAATAGCAAGCCTTGTATTTCTTTGTGCTGCCATTCTGTTTGGTAATTCAATAGTTAAATCCATTCCTGAAGGGGTATTGGGACACATAGTATTCTTCCATTGGTTTTCGTGTTTCATTTGGAGTCTTGACAAACCATAAGTATTGGAGGGCTATTAGACTTAGCTGAGGAGACGTGTATTGAAAGAGCTCTGTACATAATTTTAACAGACCTTGGCATAATTAACAGAATCTTCTAGGAGGGGCCCCAGGACAAAACTGGCCAGAATATCATGCTTAAGTTTTGTAGACATTGAGAGTGAAGGCTCCTGGCAGGGCAGCTGTCTGACAGGACGCCTGGTGCCGTGAGGAATGCTGGTGTTAACTTATCAGTTCATGTACCAGCATAAACAGATGGCACCATTGGACTTCTACGTATTTGCTTTCCATTTGGTGCAGATATTTAGTGTCTTTATTAACTGAAAAGGTTTTTGGGGTTGTTTTTTTTTCATTAAAAAAATCTTCAGAGAAATGTATGCTGGCTTACTGTTGCTTTATTCTTTTGCCCTGCCTACAAGATATCTTTTTTTTTTTATGAGTGGAGTCTCATGAGTGCTGTCCTTTAGTTCAGTTTCCTGGTTGAAAAATCTGCATACGGTAATGTAATATTCTTCTTCAGGAATGATCTTTATGGCATATGTAAATGAAATAAGACCAGCCCCTGGTGGTATTGACAGGATGCTGAGAAGGAAGCTGACTGTGTATTAACGTGCTTGCAGCTTAGGTCATTCTCACCGAACCTTGCAGCTCTGTGAGGTTCAGCTGCTTAGTCGAGATGACTCTGCATTCTTTCAGTGACCCTTTGTAAAATACTGTTTCGTTAATGAGAAATATTTTTTTTACAGACATCTCTCTCTAACTGTAGATGGTACCAAGTCAGATGCGTAATAGTTCTGTTTATATAGGTGTAATTAAAGAAATACTAGCAGGACTCGGTGATCCGGTGGGTCTCTTCCAACCTGGTTATTCTGTGATTCTGTGATTCTGTGAATCTGGCCAAAATCTGGTGTAAGCATAATATGGTGGGAATAATCACTTTCTTTTTTGATCATTCAGTTCTCCGGATCAAACTGGTCTCTCCCATTTTCATAGAATCACAGAATCACTAGGTTGAAAAAGACCCACTGGATCATTTCTGAAAAAGTTTTTCTTGGTTCTAATATTTAGTCTGTCAAAGGCCCAAATATTCTTAAACTGCTCCATTGATGTTGCGTGTTCTTTTTGCTTTTTCTCTTAATGCTAGAGTAAAGGAGAAGGAGCTGTGGTGCACATGCAGTGAAATTAATTTAGATCCTTTAATTTTCTTTGCAGTTAATATTTCTGTTATCTGTTTTGGGACGTTCTTGTAAAGATCTAGATTATCCTGTCATTAGACTTGATTCTGAAAGGCTACTGCAACCATTCAGATATGTTATTTATAAAAATCAATGAGTTAGGCTTACAACACACAAATGCCAAAGAATCCCTGCAACACTGGTCTGTGTTTGGCCAGATATGGAAAGGAACAAGCATGAGGCAAAGAAGCAAAAGCAGACCAACCAAATTAATCCGTAATGTTCACAAAAAGGCTCACTTTTCTCTTTTGTGAATGCATAAATGTTGTAACTTTCCAAAATCT
Organism: Phaenicophaeus curvirostris; assembly: GCF_032191515.1. Taxonomy (NCBI): domain Eukaryota; kingdom Metazoa; phylum Chordata; class Aves; order Cuculiformes; family Cuculidae; genus Phaenicophaeus; species Phaenicophaeus curvirostris. Next base: position 188,106,888 of record NC_091392.1, read on the forward strand.
CTTGTGCATTTCAACTTTTCTACACATTTTCTAAGTTGTTATATGTTGTTAGTGATAACTGATTTATTTTTGCCTGGAAGGAAACCTTGTATAGAAGCAGGCATGCCACTGTCGGGATTTCAGTTCAAAGCAGCAAGAGATCAATTATCTGGCATGACAGTGCACCCTGTTTCACTATAGAAATTTGCCATCATGTTCACTGCAGTTTTATGCTTGGAACATGAGCTGGATTCTAGTTTTTCCTTTTTGAGGAAAATTTTAGGTCTTTCTCTCCAAATGTGATAAAGCTCCTCTCAGTCAGAGATGAGTCTATAATCTGTTCCTGGACAGAAGGTGCTATGTAATGTGCAGAGACGTATTTCCTTTTCCTTGTCTGTCTGCCTGGTCATTTCAATGGATGCTGTCAAGTTCTTGCGTTTGAATGAAAGCACTTAAAAACGATCTTCCCCGCCTCTCTTTTTTTTTTTTTTTTAAGATCTTTTCTGATTCTTCTTATGTGTCTGTCCCATGGAGTTAAGATTCCAAGATCCAGAAGCAAAATTTACTCCAAATCTTTGCCTAACAACTGGTGTGCTGAAGGTCTGTAAAAATCCCAGACAAGAACAGAGAACTGCAATGGGCTCTTGGTAGAAGCAGCAGCTCTCCTGCCTGGACTTGTCCGAGATGCATGAATTGGTCTCCATATGCATAAATGTTGTTATGGGCTGGCTTTGGCATGCATGCTGAGGGTAGCCCATGAGGCTTAAGCTATGTGATCTCTTTAGACTGTGGGAGTTTAAAACCACAGCTGCCTGTGGTTGGAGATGACCTTTAGGTAAAGTGTGCCCCCAGCTCCTGTCAGGGGAGGACAGGGCAGTCGTTTGTGATTTCTAAATCGTATTCCTGCTGTTGCTTCCACCAGTTACCCAGAGGGCAAAATGCTGCCATCTCCTCTAGTTTTATCACCATCCCCTGATGTGGACTTAATCAATCTACCTGAAAGGAGGTTGTGGAGAGGAGGGTGCTGGCCTTTTCTCCCAAGTGACAGGGGACAGGACAAGAGGGAATGGCCTCAAGCTCCGCCAGGGGAGGTTTAGGCTGGACATCAGAAAAAATTTTTCACAGAAAGGGTCATTGGGCACTGGAACAGGCTGCCCAGGGAGGTGGTTGATTCACCTTCCCTGGAGGTGTTTAAGGGATGGGTGGACGAGGTGCTAAGGGGCATGGTTTAGTGTTTGATAGGAATGGTTGGACTCGATGATCCAGTGGGTCTCTTCCAACCTGGTTATTCTATGATTCTATGAATCTGTCTGTACCTAAACGATCTGTGCTCTGTGCATCTGGGACATGGTCTGTTCAAATCAAACCAGAGACTTGTTTTCCTAGCAGTCAAATAAAAACACTGCAGCCAGAGTTTGTACTATTTGTGACACAAGTGAAAGAGTCGTAGACCATTTGTTCAGATTTATTTTTCTGTGTGCTTTAGTGTTCTTCTGTAAACACCATAGCAGCATTGTAGAAAAACTGGATATTGGGGCTAGTTGAAAGTGAAAATGTCTTCACTAAAGTAATGCCACAGTTTGTTGCTGGAAGCTATCCAGTGAAAGGATGTTGAAAGAAAGGTGACCCAGTGAAATGGAAAACAGAAGAAGTTGTTTTAAGCATCATAAAAAGGAAAGAGAGAGGTCATGTTTGTTTTTCCTAATTATGATTTCAGGAGAGTAACTGGCTGCAAAATTACTTAATTATCTTCTGTTTATTGTAAACTTCTATGCTTTTTCTGAAGACACAAGAAGTACTTTTGCTTCATGAATCATGTTATATCAAAGCACTTTCATTATATTACAAAGCTCTGTAAATTGATGTTACAACTGAAGAAAAACACTTTTATCTGCAAGCACTTAAGAATACTGCCACTTTCAGAACCATGTAAGACGTTAGTAGCTGGCTTGTTCAACTCCTTTCAGCTTTTGTGCTCACACATACCGTATTGAAGCCATTGGTTGTTTGTATAATACTTGGTTTGATCTTTTTTTCCTGGTACTTTCAGTACTGTAGAATCAATCAAAGGAAGTTATTGCTCTGTTGGGCATTAGCATACATTCAGATGTTTCTGCATTAAGAACTGTTCACAGAGGAAAAGGCTTTTATGTCAAAAAGGAGAGTAAACAGTATGACTGCAGCTGCTCTGAGCTGTGCTTGTATTTCTGACCTATGTATGTTTGAAAATGAGCCTGTTTGTACTAGCAATTATCCCAGTCTGGGTAGCGTGGTTGTGGAAGGTTCCCTCCTCCTTCTCTTCCTTTTTAAAATTTAATTCCTTTAGTCTCTTTAGCAACTAGGCAAATGCTATGGATGGTGAGAGGACTGAGTGGCTCTTGTGAGAGTTTTTCATTCGTTGATTAGATTGCACAATTGAGTTGATTTCTTTGTCTACTGCTGCATGATGTACTGGGAATAGTAATGGTATGACAGTTTCTAATGCTGAATATTCATGAGATATGGATGTGACTTCCCTTGGAAACTTTTTAAAACGAACTTATTGGGAGAATCTAGGTCTACAGAGGACTGGCTGATGGTCTGGACCTTATTCAGGCCTCATTAAAATCCATGCAAGGATTAGCTTTAGATTGGGCTCGTAGTGATTACTGTCAGCTATTAAATTTAGTAAAAAGCCACTGAAAATTCTTCTGTGGCTTTCCTAATTGTATTATTTATACTGTTTTATAGATGTTACAGATATGTAGTCAGACATAGGATGGGATAGAGGGGAATAAGTGTGGCTCAGGTGTAAAAGGCTGGGATATAATTAGTGTTGGAGCCTGCATTGACCATGATAATTATGGCACAATGTAAATGAACGTTTTTGATTTTTATTAGAATCTCCATGTTTCCAGTCAAACGTTTTCTTTACTGTAGAACATAAATATATGTGACATAGCATTTAGGCAGATTCCAACTCGATACATAAACTTTGTTTCACAGCAGTTGTTCTACAGAAATGAGGCCAATGGTCAGTTGTCAGTTCTACTACTTATTCCTGATCAATTTTCTTAATTTAAGAGAATTAGGTCTATTTCTTTTATCTAGCAATGGCGAAGGAAAGAAACTAGAACTATATCTTACTACGAGGTCTGATATACTCTGAATATTGGGTTATAATCAGGCATTATATACTAAGGAAAATAAAATGTTACTTTTGGCTGGATTTGGAAGTAGCAATGTGGAGAGCGCTTCTAAAAAAATATAAGTCTTTGAGAGCCGACCCTTTTGGAAGTAATCTTTCCCATGTGGAACTTTCAAGCTGGATCAGACAGTTTCTGTTGAGTCTGTGCTGGCTATCTAGCTTTCTCAAGGGATCTATTTGTTTCTTTTGATGGATTGACTTTTGTGCCAGATGTTTGGTATTTTTCTGAAGAGTGGCGTAAAAATAACAAAGAAATCTTATTGTGTCTTCCCAAAGTGGTGCTAACTTAAAATTGCCAAGTATCCACTGTTAAAATACAAAAGTCTCAAGGAAATTAAGCAAAAAGTGATTCATGGAAGTTAAACACCAGTGGGTTCATTAGATATAGGAAAGGGCATAATGTGATGGTGGGAAGAGTCTGAAGTGCTGGTGACTGAGGAAGAGGTGAGGTTGGAAGATGATGACTATTTACCTGCGGAAGGTGCTCCAATAACATGGCATGGTGACTACTTATTGTAGAATCATAGAATCACCAGGTTGGAAAAGACTCACTGGATCATCGAGTCCAACCATTCCCATCAATTACTAAACAATGTCCCTCAGCACCTCGTCCATCCGTCCCTTAAACATCTCCAGGGATGGTGACTCAACCACCACTACTTGCAGGGGAAGGTGTTGAGATCACTTCTATACTGCAATGCCCTGTTATACTGTGTCTCACTGGGGACTTTTGACACGTGAGGCAGCCTCTGTACTAAGCATACTGCTTGAAATCTAGGCTTTGCAGGGTGACAGAGCCACATGGGAACTCTCTTTAATGGACCACATCAGTCCCTTAGCAGGGAAGTGTCTCCATTATCACTGAACCGGAACTTCAGGTGTCTAGATAAAGGAGACCTCTGAAGGCCTAGTTGAATCTCTTACTCAAGGCGGGGTTGTCATATTATCCATAGTAGATGATGTCAGTTGTGACTTTTTGTAGTTGAGCTGTGAAGAATGCCTGAGGATAGAGATTCCACAACTTCTCTGGCAGATCTTTTCCTTTGCTCAACACCTTCATGAAAACGTCCGTCATCTCCAACCTGAACCCTCAGCTGGAAATGGGGCCATTGGCCCTTGTTACAATACTTGACTTGACAGGACAGTTAAGTAACACCGTGATAAGCAGTAGTACACTGTTGAACTACCACTTATTTGCACAAACCTGTGTGTTGCAACCTTTTCTTACAGGTTATGTATTTTAGACTCCTGACTACCTTAGTGATTTTCTGCTGTACTCTTTCCAGTTCCATTCCTTTTCTTCAACTTAGGCTCTAAACCTGAATGTATTGTAGATGTTCCTTCACTTGTGCTGTGGAGCAGGCTGATAACTTCTGTCTTAGTCCTGCTCACACTTGTGCACTGAGTATTGACCTGGTACACCATGTGCCTTGAACACAGGGTACTCTCGGTATCACATTCAACCTGCTGGTCCCCAGGTCCTCTTCAGAAGGACTGCTATTCAGCTACTTCCCAGCCTGCACTAGTGCATGGAGTTATTCTGTCCCAGGTGTGGAGCTTGGTCTTTGTTTGAAATTCGTGAAGTCTGTTGTCTCAGTCCCTGAATTTTGCCTCATTCCTCTGAATAGAAGCTCTGTAATTCCTTGATACCTTGTCCCCCTAGTTCAGTGTCATCCGCGGATGTGCTGAGGGTATCCTTTTTGTCAGCATCTGGGTTACTGGTGATGAGAAGGATGGACCATTAACTGTCGGACACTGAATGTTTGACCTTATACCTGTGAACTATATTTTATGCGAAGAATGATGCATTATTTATGACTCAAAGATGTTATAACAGTTGGATCCTTGCTTGGGCTAATCACTCTGCCCTGCTCCAACGTGTAAGGTTCCACTTGGGGTGTTAGTTGAACTGAGTATGAACACTGCGAATGGGAATAAAATCTGTGTTCCTAAGAATTAAATGGAAGGGCATCTACAGTGCTATTATAGCCAAGTGCTTTTAGAGAATAAGCAGGTTTTCTTTTCCATGTAAGTTGTTTGGGTTTATTTTACCTCCAGAAGATTTAGTAATTTACTTTTTTTGGCATTCAATCTGTTTTTATGGAGGTTTTTTTTGATCCAATGGTTTAGCTTTGATTTTTAAGTCACGATCAAGTGTGAGTGTAAGGCTATAAGTAGTCTATAATCTCGATGTTTTTTCATTATGTTCATGGGAGAGCTATTCATATAATATCTCTCCATCTTCATGAACTGAGTGTTTTGACCACTTTAATGTTAGATTAGAGTTGCTGGAATTTTGTGGTACTAACCTTTGACTATGCCTTGCAGATCACTGCCAGCAGACTTCTAGCAAGGCTACTCTGACCTTATTTGGAGAAATGGTCTATAGAGTATTTTATGTATGTCTCTGAAGTGAAGTGTCTTTTCAAAACCCTCTTTAAGAAAAATGTAGTGCCCTGAAGATGCATGCTGGCAGCCCAGCGTGATAGCCAGCTACTTTGGCACGTATGTGAGTACAAGCTGTGCCAGTGAACTCTGACAGTGAATTCCCATATGGAGTTGTCATCGCCAAAACAACTGGCACATCTCTTTTTGGGAGGCTTATGATCAGTCTATTGTCTCCATCTCCCTCTACCCCTACTCTAGGATCTCTTGATCACAGTTTATTTAAAGATAGAACCTATGTTACTATGCCTTGTATCCTGCTGTGCAGACTAGCTTGTTGAGCTAGTAGGAGCATGTAGAAGGCACTGCATGTCTGCAGAGTCCTTCAAATGTTACAGCTTTTCCCATTATCACATCTCTCTTCAGGTGCTGTAATGTGTCTTAAGAGGTTTCCAGTTGCCAGGTTGTATTTGAAAGCAAGGCTTACTTTTTACCTCAGTAGCCTGTTTGGCTTTGGGATTTTCAGCGTATTGTGTTTTGAAAAATAATTGCTGTTATCTGGATTTTGCTGGTTTGTTAAATATATGAACATATAAAATTCTGATATATAGCAAACAGGTTTATATGAGCTTAGGCTTCCAACTCCCAGCTTGTAACTAACAAGTAAAATAAAATTTACTATGTGAATTGAGCATAGACTGCATGATGCCACAAAAAACATTTTATGAAATCAGGTAAACATGCATAGGCTCCAGGCTTTTCTCTGGACAGAAAGCACTGTAAGCCGACATGCTTTTCATGGCTGGATTTAAAAAAAAAAAAAAGCATCAATTTAACCGTACTGATATCCATTGGTACATGTGTAGAGTATCCTGTCTAACTCTCAGTAGCCCCTTTACTGCTTCCTTTAGAGCTTATGAATTTTTCAGTACTGGGCAAGTCACCGTTTTTCTCCCACGTTTTTTTCCTTCTAATCTTGCTTGAGTCATGAAGAATGTCAGTGAATACTGTTCTACTTCCAGCATTTCCTTTTTTTTTCCCCCTCAATTTCCATTATATCTTTTGAAGGAGATGTTTCATGTGGTCTGACTCATTTAGGTCTTCCAGTCATAGCCTAAGCTATGGGTTATTTAAGTAACCTTAGCAATAATAAGGTAGCTTTGTCTGATACTTGCAATTCCTTTGGTGCTAGTGACTGAGATGTGCTGAAATTCATTGTTACTGTGGCAGTGATACTCTGAAGCAGCCCAGAGCTTAAAATTACTGGAGTTGTGAGAGGACTGATCTCTTACTCTTAAGACCAGTCTGGTATAAAAGTGAACATGGAAGAAACCTGCTCTCTTCTGCACCTAGTTAATGGGCTGGTACTTTATGCTGCCTCTCAGTTGCCCAACAGTTCACCTTAAAAAAACTTCAAGTTAGTAGAAAAGGGCTTCTTATAATGCCTATTGAAAAATTTCAAAGCTGGTTTTCTCCCCAGGAAAGAGCATCCTTCAGGCAATATCCATTTGCTTACTTCCAGGATAAGGTTAGCTTAAATGAACTTATCTTTTCTCTGATTTTATAAACCTCCTTGTGTATAATTATTCTGGAGTCCTTTTTTTCTCCTTAAGTAATACAGGTGGTATTAGGAACAATCTGTCCTGGCATCTGTTAGTACTAACTAAGCATATACTGTTAAACATAGCCATATATGTTACCAGACTGGAACTGCAGCCTTTTGTGTCCTTTATATAAAAATATAAAGGTTTGATATCGTGAAGACTTGGCTCCTAGTTCTTATTCTAATTCAAGAAGTAAAATTGTTGCCATAATTTGAGCTATTAAGCAAAATATTCGTGCTTTTTGGGGGGGCTGTACTCTGTACAGCTATGTCTGTACTGTTTATGTCTGTTGCTGTGATCAGAAATGTGGATGAGACTAAACCAAATATGTACAAAAGAAAATCAACCCTGAGTTGAGATACATGCAGGAAATGAAAATGGCTGTTTATTTGGTGTCTTTTTCCATCCCCCTGAAGATTCCTTTCAATAATAGCAAGGTGACTAGCTTGGAGCTCTAAAAAGAGGCATAATTCTTAAGTCAATGCAAGTTTGGAAAAAAACAGAGAGTTGAGTTTTGTGAGCCTTTTCCTCTTATATTAAACCCTTCGGGCTGTGCGTACACTGTTAATGAGAGTGCTGGGGAGCAAGCATGAACATGGGACTATGATTGCTTCTACTGTACTGCTGAAGTACTCCCTGACTCTGCCTAGACTGCTTCAAAATGCTTGGACAAGCTTTGGGACACGGTTGGCTCTAGCAGTTGCTCCCTCAGTTTTGCAGGTGTATAGTGGACCTGGCTGGCCTCCCCTTGCAGTTGCTATTACAGGTGATGTGCTATTGCCCTGTGTGACAGCCAGTGATGTGCAGTTTTGGTTTCACGTGCTCTCCTCTGCAACAGAGTCCTCCCACTTGAAAGGTGCTTGAAAATTAGAGGTGCAGGGACCAGTCCATGTTGTGTTCCCTCTCCTGACCATTTTTCTGTTTCGCTGTCACAGAAGCAATTGCTGTTGAACACTGTTGTTTTCACAAACCAGAGGGCACTTCTGCGTCTTAAACCTGGTTACTGAAACATTCACCAATACAGTTATGTTGGAACCATGTGTTCAAGGGTTACAAGTACTCTAGCTATAACACATTAGTGGCTGGCCCTGGGCAAAGATGCTGTTACTAAACTTTGTCAATGTAAATTTGGTAATCTGAACTTACACTATCGGTGGTGACTGAATATGGCAAAAGCACCCCTTATACCTTAAATGCCATCATTACCTTCGTGTAACTGTGTTTGCTCTAGAATACTGTTGTTTCCTTTTCTCTCCTTATGTTCCCTGATCTTTTCTTAGTGATGTTAATTGTACTGAGTGTGAGGTTAGAGGCTATAAAGATTCTTCCTTGAAGCTTGTGTTTGGGAGTAGTGAGCATGCTGTGAATATTTCTCTGTAAGTTAATACTTAACCTGACTTTGGACAGAGCACGGATTTAAGACTTGACCAAGATAGAGCTGGTCCCAGTCAGACTTAGTTGTCAATATCTCTTCTGTCTAAAAGTAGTCTGTTTTTTTTTAACTTCGGTGGGAACCCCCCTGGTGCTCAACTCCCCCAGCTGGGGAGAGATGGTAAAAAATGGAATTAGTTTGTTGGTTTGGGTTTTTTTTTTTCTACACGTCTAAGGATTTAAGGACTTCACTGCAAATATTTTGTTAATTAGACAGTATTGTATTTCTTTGGTGGTGTGATGAATAAAATTTTTTGGGAGCTTACCTTTCTTCCATAATGACCCCAACTTTTGAGGTATACTGATAATTAAGAAGTTGAAAAACTTGCTTTTTACAAGTAGGTGGTACTTTCTTTTTGCTGAGTGAGTCCTCAGCATGATACACTGGTCCATTGCAGCCCTCTGACAATAATTACTGTGTAAGGTACCCTGCCTGGGATTGTGTCTGTTTGTTCTAGGAGTGTGTAATTCAGGGATCCTAGACTTTTCCACAATAACATGTAGTTGCAAGCTGATCATATGTATGCACTCATTTTAAATTTGGATGGCTCTTTTGTAGAGAGGGAGAAAAATATACAGTCATTGGAATTCAGAATGAAGAAAAACTGTCAGTGTTTGTAGTACTGCTGAAATGGTGAACTATTGCAAATCTGTTAGTTGCATCTCCCTTCATCTTCTTCCCATGTCAGTGTTTATGGCTTGCGTCTTAGGTATAGGATCCTGAAGGAAGCAGTAGTTGACAATAGTAATGCTGTCTGAAGCTGCTGTGTTTTGGGTTTCTGAGCTGCAGTTATTGTGGAGGAGCAGAGCACCTGTCAGGCGATAATGCTGCCCACGTGGTGTGGCTGGTGCTACCACAGTATCGCTATTTTCTTTCTAGAGGAATGGGCTCACATTGGCTCTCCCAGTTGATCAGTTGGATTCACTGCAGGACAGCCTTGCTAAATGGGCTGATGGGGTTATTAATGGCCATAATCTCCATTGTCACTTCACCGTGTGTTGCAAAAGTCTATAAACAAGCTCTGCTGTGTGAAACATATGGGTGCTCGCTTCCTGTGCGTGTGCTCAGGGTTAGGAAGGCATTCATCTGTACACTTTACAGACTGGCAATTTTTGCTCTGTCATTAGGAAGGGGAGATTTTTGTGTTGCATGAGAACTGCTCAGGCGGATTAGCATGGAAATGAATGTGCCTTAATCAGCTTGGGGTGAGGGAAGCTCAAAATTAATTTGATACATTAGTTTCGCTTTAAAAATGTATTATAGCTCTTGCCACTAGCGACCATTATAGTTAAAAATGCAAAATAGTCTCCCATTCGACACTGTGTTTATGCTAACTCATCATTTTCCAACTAATTCGTTTTCCAAATTAGATCTTCCCTATTTAATCTTTGCCCCAGAAAGCAGGATGGGGGAAGGGCAGTCAAGACAGAAACATGCAGGGAGGGATATCAAAGGGGAAGAAGATGCTGACTTGAAACTTAACCCTGTGTTCACTAGGGTGCTGCATAGTATATCATGGTGCTTAATACGTTTAATCCAGTTTATGAAGAGAATATTAGGTTATTGCAAAAAAAAAAAAATACTGTTTTTAACTATCAGCTTTCAAGCAATATATTTCAGCTTAGAATAAAATTTATTAATTGAAATGAGAAACATTAGAACCTATGCATTTTTGCCAACAAGAAACAAGTCTATTCCAGTAGCATGGAAATCTGGAGTCCTGTAACTGATGTATTTTTTGAAAGCATTTTGAGCTGCTGCTTGGTTGTAGAAAACCTTCTCTTACAGGAAGTTGTCAAGATCCTTGAAAATGGGTTAATTCGTGGGCGAGAGTATGCTGAGTAAGCTGGGTGATGGACAGATTTTTAGTCCGGTTTGTTCAGCTTCTGCAGAGTCACTTGTGAGACATGATTTGGCTTTGTTATGGAGAACTTGTCCGTTTCAGTTGATGGACGTTGGATGTAAATGATGCAGCTCTTAGTGCATGCCGTCAGTTTTCTGGAAACAGTGATGACAGCTGTGCTCTGGGGAAGTGTTTTGGTGCTTCACCTTGGCCTAGCCAATGCATGAAAGGCCATCGGTTCTTCAGAGCAGACTTAGTAGCACTGATTTTTTTTAAAGTTTTCGTTCAGCTCATGCAGCACCCGTTTATTGAGCTTCTTTGATTTTCCAGTTTGGTGCAAATGTCAAGCAACTGTTGAATGGTCAATGTTTAGTTGGCTAAGAAGGCCAATGGCATCTTGGCTTGTATCAGAAATGGTCTGACCAGCAGGTCCAGGGAGGTTATTCTCCCTCTGGACTCGGCACTGGTGAGACCGGTCCTCGAATCCTGTGTTCAGTTCTGGGCCCCTCACCACAAGAAGGATGTTGAGGCTCTGGAGTGAGTCCAGAGAAGAGCAACAAAGCTGGTGAAGGGGCTGGAGAACAGGCCTTATGAGGAATGGCTGAGAGAGCTGGGGTTGTTTAGCCTGGAGAAGAGGAGGCTGAGGGGAGACCTTATTGCTCGCTATAACTACCTGAAAGGAGGTTGTGGAGAGGAGGGAGCTGGCCTCTTCTCCCAAGTGACAGGGGACAGGACAAGAGGGAATGACCTCAAGCTCCACCAGGGGAGGTTTAGGCTGGACATGAGGAAAAAATTCTTCACAGAAAGGGTCATTGGGCACTGGCAGAGGCTGCCCAGGGAGGTGGTTGAGTCCCCTTCCCTGGAGGTGTTTAAGGCACGGGTGGACGAGGTGCTAAGGGGCATGGTTTAGTGTTTGATAGGAATGGTTGGACTCGATGATCCGGTGGGTCTCTTCCAACCTGGTTATTCTATGATTCTAGTTCTTCTGCAGCTTCTCGTTTTGCATGGGTCTGTTTCAAAAGTGGCCCTTAATTGTTGCCCACTATCGCAGAGTGGTGTCTGTAACCCTTCTTCTTTTCAAGGCTCTCAGTTCCATTACAGAATTTTTGGAACCGATGTCAAGCTGTACATTTGTTGACGGCCCCCTGGCCAAATGCTGGTCTGAGATTGCTAGCAGTTACTGTTGCTTTGCATCACCTTTTGAACTTGGGCTACAAAATTGCTCTAATTAGCATTTTTTTCAACTTAAATTTGACAGCTTAACATAAAAAAGAATAAACAGTGAAACTAAAACCATTTGTTTAACTAAGTAGAATGTGTTTTGCACTTCAAAATTGTGTAAGACGTGAACGTAGTTAAATAAAAGTTTAATCCAAAATGGGCATCAGAGTTTACAATTCCCAAACCAGCCATTATTTTTGCACTAACATAAAATATCGTAGTCCATGTCCCCTGGAGATCATTTCAGTGGCAACTGTGGATGGCAAGTGAGTTGTTGAAATTTGAAATGTAAGTGAGAAATTCTGTAGTGAAACTTTTACTAAAAAAAAAAAAATATTAAAAGGAATGTGTTTAACTATTGTTGTGTTCAATTGCTACGTTAATTTGGGTTCTTTCTCTTCAGAAGGCTGTATATGATTCAATGGCTTTATAACTACAAAGAGAGCTTTATAATAAAGAAGGCATTTCTATTATATCTGAAGCGATACAGAATGAACAATTTTGGGAACCATTAAATTACAAGGAACGACTAGATGTTCCCTGACTGTGTAAGTAGGGATGTGTGCTTATGTTTTGATTTAGAGCCGTGCTAGGCATTAAAAATACCATGTTCTAGGTACACTACCTCTAAACTTCAGGTTTTCCTAGAAAGTCAGGTGTGTGATTAGCATGTGAGTGAGGCTGAAAAACTGAAGGAAGCTTTTTTTTTTTTTTTGTAGTTACAAGGTGAAATGAGACCCCTGATGAGTGAAATGGGAGGTAAAACTCTTTAAAACTAAAGAATAGATGCAAAATCAGTCTGATAAATTTGGACAAGTGAAGCAGTTTGGAGGATGGTCTGCTGAGGACTAAAATGAAGAAGGTTATGGAGAAGTGAGAGATTGCAGCTAAAATGACAAACGGTGATGAAGTTGTGGTGTTTTTACAAAAGCCAGTAGAGGTTTGGTAGGACTTGCAGTTGTCTGTGTTTAGAAGAGATGGGACTGGGAAATTACGATAGAAAAGCAAGAGTTGGAAGCCCAGTCAGGAAGAGAGAATTTGAGAAGGGCAGGAGGATGTGGTCTATCAGTCAGTTCAGCATCAGGTTCCTGTGTTGGGAGAAAGCAGGCATTCCACCTTCCCAGAAAGCAAGAGAGGAAAAGCTCGTGCACTCGATCAATTAGAAAGTATAGAGTACTGCATAATTTAAGATGTGTTTCATCCTATGTAATTTTGCATGACAGTAGTAGGCCTTTTCATTTGAACTCGTTACCTTCAGCCCCCTTTACCTTGATGGAGAGAAAAGGGTGCTTGTAAGAGGAGGTGAACTATGCCCTCAAAATACATGTCTAAAATAAGCCAGATAAACTGCACTCCAGAAGTGCCTGTTTCTCTCCATTGACTATAAAAGGAGTGTGGTGTGATTAATATAGATAGAGATGTCTCCGTTGGAGGCGCTTATATTTAGCTGACTGAATTCCTTTGGTGCTTTTTATGAACATTTAATTATCCATCAGTTCACTCAGTGCTGTCTCCAAAGTTCTAAGTACTGTACCAGAGCCAGTCTGTGTGAAATCATGGTTGTCAGCAGGTGAAGAAGATTCAGAGCACTTGGTAACCAAAAAGGATTCGGTGTAGTGCGCTTTTTGAGTTGATACAATGTGCGTGTGCTTTTGTTCAGTGCTCTGTTGTGTCGGTTACTGCATTATTATAAGGCTATCTAGGCTATCTTGGAGCTTCATGACTGTAATTCAAAACTAGCCCTTGTTTGGATGGCACATAGTTGAAATCAGCACCCTGGTGTGTGTCAGGAGAAGCCAGTGTGTAATTAAAAACTGTTAGATATGATGTCATGGTAACATTCTTTGCTTTCTGAGCATTACTTTTAGTGGCGTGTTAATTTATTTTGCTCCCTCTTCTGGGGACCAATGCATACACTTAGATGTCAATATTATTGATAGCTCTCAGCTCTTTCTGGGCTGCCTCCCATCTCTGCCTTTTCTGAAGATGAGGTCACTGAGTGTTTTGAAGTACTAGTGTATTTTACGATAGAACAGGGTAAAATCATGTTCACTGCAATAAAGGTAGGCTCTTAAGAGCCTCTTGTGTTGCATTAACAAGGCATTTCAAGGAAGTAGAATATCAAATTAATGTTTCATGTTAAAGATATTAATGCCTTGTTGTTTAATCCCTCTTATGGCATAGAGGCAGGAGGAGGTAATACTTGAAACAACTTCCTTCCTTGCCTTCCCCTTTACACAAATGAATATTAAAAATTTAAAAGTGTGGGTCAGAATGTCTTAAGAATATTTTCTATTGAGTCGGGGTTGAGGGAGGTAAGCAGTCTTCAGCAGAAGTGCTCTGGTCCCCTTGCTTGGCAGGAGGGGATCCACAAACGCAGTAGTTCCCACAAAAACCAAGACATATAGAGGGAGCAGAAGAGCGTGCTGAGACTCAGTATCAAGCTGTGCCTTGCTCAGGTGTGGAAGAGCTTGTGGGGCTCCCTTCCCTTTGGGCTTTTTAAGATATTATTGATATAAACTGATCTATAAATGATGGATTTTTTTTTTCCTGGCTTTGTCTTATAGATAGAAGGACTCCAATAAAGTTTACTTATTTTGTTCTTTGTTAATCATGTCTCTTTTTTTTTATACACAGTTGGTGGTCCAGGTCCTAGTTCTCTAGCAGTACCCTGGCTTCTTTGGGTCTTTTATGTATTGCATACAGGTATAATACTAATATTTTTCTGAAATACTGCTTTTTTTATTTCCCAGCTGTGGTTTGTCTGTATGCTTTGAAGCATCTGCAGTGATGCAGCTATAGTTTAAGGGCCTGTGTGACTAGTGTTATTAACAGTTGCTATCAGTCGCTTTCATGCATCTATAAGTATGCAATAAATAGATGTGCATAGAGACAGAACTACGAAACTGTTTCTCGCTTCCCACTGACAGTAACTTGTGAAATGTAGCTGACCTATGTGACACAGGACTGGTCGTGTTGATTGTGTCCTCCTCATCTCATTTGTGACTGCATCCATCTTGATCTATTAGATGGAGTCTGTGAATAAAAGGGAAAGCTGCCTTGCCAGATTGCAAAAAGTGCAGTAAAGCAATTGATTGATGTAAATCAGTTGCAGTACATGAAAAATTTAAGGTAAAACTATTGTTTTGCTTTTCTTGGTTAAAATGGATGTTTTCCTGTTTTGCTTGTGCTTACTTTTGAGGTTTTAAAAATTTTGCTACAAGTAGTGGGTTTCTAAATAATATTTATTTTCTAAATAATATTTATTTTCATATTTATTTTTTTAAATATCACCACTTCATGGGGTGGGGAGGGGGCAGGTTGTGAAATCTTTCTCTGAAAGAAAACAGAGCCAATATGAATTTGTGAATTGCTTTGGCTGTCCCATAAGTATTCCTGATGAAAAAAAAATTAGCTGGAAGATCTTCCACCTGTGCTTGAGTTCTCTTCTTAAAGAAATTAAGTAAGCCTGAACAAACCTTCCAGCAAAATGCTGAGTTGCTGAGTAGAATCGTAGCATATCTCATGTTGGAAGGGACCCATAAGGATCATAGGATCCCATTCCCTGCGCCATGCAGGACTACCAAGGACTAAACCATATGAGTACAACTTCTCTGAACAGGCAGGACACATCAGCTCAGAGGCTTGCTCATAAACATGTGGACCCAGTCTATAAGTAGTAAATGCAGACGAGGTTAAAAGCCATTGGGAGCTCATCTGCAGAAATCAGCAGGAAGTCATTTCTGACATTATGTGTAGAAATGAGCTGTGTTACTTCTCTGTGCTGTGCCCGGTGCAATTTTTTTCTTGGAGTTTTTCTAAGGAGAAGAGGGACCTTAAATATTTACTGATGGTAACAACATAGTACTACATTATCTGAAAACTACTTACTTCTGCAACCTTCCACTGTTTTCTTAAGGATTTGAGTGCCCTGAGGATAAGTAGGTCCATGTCTTTCTGAGGGTCCCTGGCTCTGGGCTGCTTCTCCCTCCCAGCTTCTACCCAGAGTACAGTGCTTTGTGCCCTGTCTTGCTTCCGCTTATCCCTTTAAAGAGGGAGCAATATGATACCAAAGCATTGGTGATTTCATTTGGGATGGAAAGGTTCTGTATTAATTTGTTCAAGTTGGTGATAAGGATTTAAGTAGGTTTGACACTGAGGAGAACCTTCCATTTTTCCGTATCAACTTTTACCCTCTGAAGAGCAAGGCTGTATGAAGGAAGTCTGAGAGGTAGGCAAGTAGCAAGTCTGCTGTACGACTAGGACTTCACTTTATGCATCCCTTCCATCATCCCCAAACAGATTATATTGCACAACCAAATGATGAATGTGAAAACACTTCTAAAGGTGCAGTCCTGAGCTCAAGCTCTCTGTAGCCGCAAGAGGTTAAATCTAGATTCTCAAAGAAGCAGTTGAAGTGGGAATCTGAAGACTGATCTTGTAGCTGTAATCATGTATTTGAAACCTGACTTTTTTTCCAGGAGTGTATGTAAGAGAAAATCAGTCTAGACTAAGTTGATAGTATCTTTTGTCAAAGATGCTTTCGAGTAGAGATGGTAAAATTAACTTATGTGCAAACAAACATTTGCAGTGAATTCTTGAATTATGCTCATAGGAAGCATTGCTGTCTGACCAGTGAAGACCAGAGCAGAAGATTTTAATGCAACTGTTGTTTTCCTCATGTCCGAGTTCTTATTTGGGTGTATATCAAGGCAACGCTTATATCCTGATACTGCTGTGGTGAGCTTTGCAGTGAGAGCAAGGGATGTTCCACCCAGTTATAATTGCCAGTAGGTGCCTGTTGCTGCAAAATGTTTCTCCGAAGTAGTTGGTTCTTACTAACCCTTTTTACTTTGATTTGTCCGGGAATCTTTGTGGACTTGGCTATTCCTCTTCCCCTTCCAAGATATCACGTGGAGGAAGGTACGGGTTAGTAGTGTTTTGTGCTCTAATCTGCCAGTTACTCGTGTAGGACAGCCTATCAAATGGGCAGAAATGGACTGCAGCTCTGATCATCTGGCTAAGGGGATTAATGTAATCTAATGCAGTGTGTTAGTATCAGAGAGATTCCGAAGAGCAGAAGAGGTTTGGAGGCTGAGTGTGTGAGTTGGGAGGGGAGGAGTATAAAACCCCTCAAGAATTCAGTAGCTATTTCAATTTGCCAATTTTGTAGTTAATATACTGTGTGCGGCAAAATGTATTCTCTGGAGCATGGGCGCATACTCGATGGAGAGGGATCAAAGGATGGTTGCTATCAAGTTTCTATTTAGCATAAACAACTGTAAAAAAGTAACACCTTGTGCCAAAATTTTGTCTTAGATTTCATATTATTAAATCAAGTGCAGAAATATTTTTGATGTTTAAAGCATTTATCTACTGTTTCCTGTAGCTTGCTTAGTCTTATTAGGCATATAAAGATGTTGGTCTATAACTGGGTGTTATATAATTGTGGGTATGTTTAACTTTATTTAGTTAAGGCAGTAAAATCACATTCTGTGTACTTATGTAGTAGTTGATAAATATATTTATATCGAGGCATTCTGTTGTTTTGACAAATAATAGGTCATTAATGTCAAAGTCAACTTAAAATCTGAATCCACAGCTACCCTGCAGGCACAGAAGTAAATACAGGCTCTATTAGTTTGCCTGACATGTCGCAGCTAAACCGCACTAGAATAAGTTTGACCATTTCTGCCACATTCTGGTCATGTCTGAAGTGTCTGTAGACAAGCTGCTAGTTTCAACTACAGAATCAGGGATGCTGTTCACAGCCTGTCTTTTTTTCATTCCCCTGTTACTTTAAGCATATTTTAAACCTGGGAACTTCTTGGCTATTTCTATTGCTATGCAACTGAAAAGTAAATGACTTGAAACTGGACTTCTGAGATAAGTGTCTGTCTGAGGAGGACATTAGCACATACGAATGGTGCTCGGCTGCAGTGAAAGAATTGCATGAGGGAGCTGCCAAGAGTCTATGGTTCTGTATACCGGAGGTGCCCCTGGGGCTGGTTAATTGGGAGTGTGTGGACTTGTCAATCCTATCCCTCCAGCACTGGCTCTAAGTACCCTGGAGCTCCCATTTTATGGCTTAAATTCCTTGTTGACTGCTTGCCTCATGCTTTATTTTTTTATCATGTGAAGACTTGGGGAGTAAGGAAGAAAGGAGTGTGCATGTATATTTGAGAGAAAAGTTAAAATTTGATACAGACTGTATTCAGAGATGCTTTACAATTATAAACTGACACCTCTTGTGTATCATAGGTTGGTTAGGGTCATAGGGTTTTATACTGGTAATTTAACTGGGCCCCTATGGTGCCAAGGGGTGTTTTCATTGCCAGGTAGTTGACTGCTTAATAAATCTATCCAGTGGTATATAAGAAAATTTTATGGTACAGTCAACTTCTTCCTGTTTTCAGCTTTTAGGAACAGGACAGCTGCTAGACTTTTCAGGTGGCTTGGTTCACATGTGAATTTTGAGTCCTTTATTTTTTTCTTAGGAGCTCTTTCTTCTTAGTTACTCATCAAATTATTTTAAGAGGTGGTCAGCACTAAACAAAATAATAATTTTAGAAAGGCCATAAAGCAAACTGCTGAACAAGATAACACTGCTTGGTTTTTATCAGCAGTAATGCAACCAGGTGTATAAAAAGGCTGTATAAGTTGCTCCCACAGGATGCAGACTCTGGAAAAATTGCCATGTTAAAAAAAACCAAACTCTCCTCCATTCCCCAAGCTCTTCATTCTTCCCCAGTTTTAATAGCAAAGCTTTGATATATCAGTTACATTCTTTTTGTTGAGAGTTATGTGGCAGACTTGAGATGTGGAGAAGTTTTGTCTAAAGCTTTATTTAAGGGAATGTAAAATAATTTGGAACTTTAAAACTGATGGGGAAAGGAATTAGGGTTGTTTGTACAGATGGGGTTAGAATGGAAATATTTAATCTACATGTAGGTATTTCCAGAATAGCTCATGTGATTTGGTAATGTGATCCACCTTTTCTGTGAAGAAAGGGCATTCTGGGTGTTGTAGCCAATTTAGTAACCTAGTCCTGAGTATTTTTTTCGCTTCTTCCTGGTTTAGACTAGTTTAACTCCATTGAATTCCATGAGTTCGTATTGAACTGGAGCTGATATAAAGTGAGAGAAGGATCCAATTGAAGTAATTATCAATAACACTGCTGAGAATATTCAAGTGATATTGAGTCAGCCTTTCGTTTATGATTTGAAATTGAATAACATCATTGCTGCAGTCTGACTTGCACTAGCATGTAGGATGTATGCGAGATCAGGGAGAAGCATTGTTCTTTAATGTCCTGGCAAGTGGGGAATTAGCTGGAGGAGGGTGTAAGCCTGTAGTAAGTTTTGCAGAAAGACTGAAAATCTCTCTGGTTTATTCTCTGAATGTATTAGTGATTTTCCATCTCCTGGATGGAGATGCACTGTTGATAGCAGATAGGGAAGCCTGCATTTTTCATCTGTAAACAGTGGTAGTTGAAGGGGAAACTCACTTCTCCAGTGTTCCTAATACAGTGTCACTGGTGTTTGCCGAAGTGTAGCAGGTTGGTGCTGCTGGAGAAAAATAAAGCTTTCAAAGTTTTCATATGTATTTGGTCCTTTTTGCATGAGATATGAGCCAGTAATGATAAATGTGGCATTATTTTTAAAGCTACTTTTTCCTTTTGAAATGGTTTGGCACAGGTTCTGAAGCATAGTTGTTGAATAAAGAAACTTCCCAGCAACTGCCCTTTGATTACTTCTAAATGTAGGTTACAGCTGTCCTTTTGGGTAAGGCAAATAGCTCAGCGTGTGAGAAACTGACACCTTTTTCTCTCCTTTTCAGAGTATCTCCTCTACAGAAGTCTGAAATAGTAGACATGGTCAAGAAACACGTCAATGCCATAACACTTGCCATTGGGGATGGTGCCAACGACGTAGGAATGATCCAGACGGCTCACGTTGGAGTGGGGATCAGCGGCAATGAGGGCATGCAGGCAACCAATTGCTCAGACTATGCTATTGCACAGGTCAGAAGCAAAAGAGAGCAACTGCTGTATCCTGTTGTCAGAGTTACACTGCGTGGCCCTGCTGTGCTTGATCACTTCTACTGGCCTTCAACTAGGAGCATATTTGCTTGTTTCCATCTTAAGGCAGCGGTCTGAAATGGATATCTTAGATATATTTTTAGGACTCTCATTACTAGATTTTGTATGCTGCAGGGCAAAGCTCCGCCTCCCCTCAAAGTTGCAGTTTCCTCTTGACAGCTGATTGAAATCTTGTTTCTCCAGTAATCAGGGAGAAGCACTTTGTGAAGGTTATGTTAACATGCTTTTAAGCCCAACTTATCTCTCTTGATGCAAACTTTCTTTTCTTACTATGACTAGGCATTATAATCAGGTGTGTAAGAGTTTGGGAAATGTTGAAAAATTATTCTTTTGAGGTGTCTCCTTTTTGT
This sequence comes from Phaenicophaeus curvirostris, assembly GCF_032191515.1. NCBI lineage: Eukaryota > Metazoa > Chordata > Aves > Cuculiformes > Cuculidae > Phaenicophaeus > Phaenicophaeus curvirostris. Next base: position 188,126,990 of record NC_091392.1, read on the forward strand.
TTGTTTTTTTTAATTATTCCTTTCACCCTTATGATGTTGAAAAGAATGAGTCACAGTTCCAGAGAGCTGGCCAGCATTTTCATTTTAGGTGTTTTGCATGTTATTTAGGTGATTGCTCCCAAACTATCACATCAAATTTGGCACCAGTAACTTCAGCTGGAGAGAAAAGTAAAAAAGCCTTAAAAAGACTTAAGAAAGGAAGGAGGTGCTTCAGTTGCTTTACATCCTCTGAATACTATTTACAACTGAGATGCTCTATGTGTTTGAGACTGATCACAGAGCAAGAACAGATGAAGCTGACAGGAAACAGAGACAATCCACTGTTTCCTCAGTGATCCATGAGCATCAGCTGATATTCCCTTCTGCCAGGATGCAGGCAGATTTGCTCTACCAAGTGATACGAAATGCTATCAATTTTTGATAATTCCAGTAGGAGGTGAGGTTTTGTAAGGATCATGTTGCTGTTGGCACAGATAACTGCTTATTGTGTTTACCCTGTTGTGAAGCAAAGTGGCAGTCATGTGTCCCTGCTCTGTTCTGCGGTCTGATGAAGTACCCTGGCTTTCAGACTTGAATAACTGATATCTTTAACGAATTTGTCTTAAGTTTTAAGTTGTTTTACCAAAGGCTTATTCTGTCATAAACACCGTAATTGTGAAGTCTGTGGTATTGTGGAATGACTTTCTAATTTAACTTCTGTAGATAATATATTGCTTTGGCTGTGTGTCTTATTTGAAAACTCTTTACTTAGACTTTCTTAGATAACGTATTGCTTCCATTTTAGTAAACAAGCGTAAGCAACGAGAGTTTGCATACTTGATTTCTTTTGCATTAGTTAGAGTAATGGTAAATCTGAAGAAGCAATTCCATGTGCGTTTGTTGCTTCTGCGTTAACAAGCCCCCCTGTCTTTGGTTTTAATGATAGAATGTGGAAGTAAGTTGGTTTTGGTTTAAATTCCAGACAGGAAGTCACTGACAACAGCAATGAATCTTCTTAGTTCAATATGAAATAAAAGCTGGTCACACCAGCACAGAATTTTAACTTTAAAAAATATTAAACCACTGTTGAATTGTATTTTTTATGTGATTGTGTAGAATAACTTTGTGCTGATTAAAAAACATATAAAGGAATCCCCCTTGTAAAGGAGACTCGGAGTGCATGGTAATGTGTTTCCAAAAAGGCATTCAAAAGAAAAACTTGTTCTCTGTGGAGTGTTTTTCTTTTAGTGACTACATAGAGCTCCCACTGAAGTGTTACTGTATGTGCATGCCTTGAAGGCAGAGCATGTTCTTATTGAGTAATTTAAGATGACCACTATAATGTAGCATCTCATGTTCAAATAGTATTTCAATTGCAGCGGTGCCTGAAGAAGGCATTTATGTGAGAGAGAGCCTCTGGATGGGCTTGTTCGGGATTCAGGGTGGAATCAAAGCATAAAGTAAACAAAAATAAAAGGACAACGTGTATCTGACTACTCCAAATAGCTTCTTCAAGTGCAACGAGTATCTGTTTGAATGATACTGTTCCCTTGCAATAATACTGCACCTGTGATCCATATTTAGAGAATTTCAAAATCAAATGACCTAACTGTTCAGAGAGACAGTAGTAGAATTGAAAAACTTTTTTCTTCAGTAAAAGGCTTTATCATCTTAATCCAGAGAGCTTTGGATGTCTAGGGACAGTTCACTTTTCTTAACTAGGGAAACTTCTTTGTTAAACTAACATTCGTGTTTCAGTTTTCTTTGGAAGGTTTTGCTTGCATTTTAGATGCATTTTCCCTGTCTTAAAACACATACCCCATGCTGCCAATATGTCATTACCTCATCCTTTAGTCAAGATGAGGGCATCTTTCTGAAAACATAATCTTCGTGTAAAAAGAATTGTGGTGGCATTGATAGAAACAACTGTGAAAACTTACTGAAAACTTACTGGCCTTATTGATTTTTTTCTGATTTAAAACTCCATAAATGTAGTAGTGCCCAAACAATGGCAGTGCATTAGTAGAGCCCTGTCCCTGCAGTTGCTCGTGCGTGCCAGTTGTTGTGTGTTTGTGTAAATTCAGTGACCAGCATCAAAACCAATATAATTGCTTGCCAAGTCTTAATAGGATTCCTCACCCATGTGAACAGGCTCAGAAGTCTTAAGATAGGTTATTAGTATCTTCCTTGTTGTACTATGCAGTGCACTCATTTTCATGAGAGTACAGACAGTAGAGCAATTGATAGTAGGATTTTTCTTTGACTTGAACTCTAGAGAAATCTCCATCTGAGATGGTCACTTGTTAGACTCCGCAGAGAGAGCAGTTTGTAGGGTGTGTCTAACTGTTCTCTGCAAGAGGCATTTGAGGTGACTTGGCAGGATGTAGCGACAGGTTTCCCAGTACTGCTGGTAGGTTTTGTCCGTGAATTTTGATGAGGAGAGTTGTAGCTGTGCTGCATATTAACTGAAGCATTAGGTGTCGTATAGGTCAACTGCTCCCTTGTGAGTGGCCCACGTGAAGTCCTGACTCAAGTTGGACAGACACTGAACCGTGAAATTCAGTTCATTGTAGTTGCTTTCCTTCTTTTTTGCTGCCATATCCTAACAAATCTGAGTTGCTGGTGCATAGGAGAGAGGCTATTCTTACAGGATTTGTAGTTCAGTGATTTCAGTGCTGGAAATCATCGGAGCAGAGCTATCTTTTGACAGTCCTAATTCATTACTGTGGCTTTCAATTTAAATAAGTTTTAGTTTAAAATAAATTATCTAGAATCTTAATTTAGGAAGTCAAACTTTTCCTGTTAAGTCACTTCATGGTAAAAGAAGCAAAGCAAATAATGCTTTCCCATCTTAATGCTATCCTGGTGTCTAAGAACCCTTCAGGTACACACGTGCTGAATGGTAGAGTCACCAGTTTAAGCTGTCTGTAACTGGAATGCTGCAGGCCATAAAATGGTTCACTGACAAAGCCAAGATTAGAAAATTTTGCTTCTCCTAGGCTGCACTGAGTCAGTTTCTGTAAAAGTCTGTTTTCAAAACTGCTGAATTGAGAAGCTGCATTTGAGCTCTATCTGTGGTTCGAACTAGGATTAAAAGGTGTCTGTTTTTCAAGATTCATTTTCTTGCCCTTTTGAAAGATCTTCTGTTTTTCTTTAGACAATATTTTAGGTGCTTTGTATAACACATGATCGTATACATTTTGTGGGCTGAAAATGTGAGCATTCATTGTCTGTAAAAGACTCTATTTTTCCACATGTGTTCTGCCCTTGTGCATTTTATTTCAGGTCAAGACAGTTCTAATTACCAGACTGTTAATTTAATGCAGAGAAAGAACCTTGCAAGCCCTCAAACACAGGAATCCTCTTTTACTATGAAATGAAGAATTCATATTCAGTCCACAAGGCTACGTTATGCTAACCTTGCTTGATTTGTCTATCAGAATAGTAAGAGCAATTGAAGACTTCTTGGTCTTCAAAGGCAGTGAAGACTATTTACACATTCAGAGGTTTTGCTACAAAAAAAAGTCTTTTCTTGTCAATATTGTGATGTTTTCTGCATGTGTATTCTGCTGGCCTATTTAAATGTTTCATTTGAACAGCTTTAATAGCTGATTTGCTTGTGGTTGTTTTGGGGTTTTTGTTTAGGGTTTTTTTCTTTTTGTCTCCCGTCTGAGGGCAGGGTTTTACTTCAATTTTTTAAAATAGTTCTTCCTGTTTGTAGAATCTTGTTTTCTCTCTTTCAGTTTTCCTACTTGGCGAAGCTGTTGTTGGTCCATGGAGCTTGGAGTTACCATCGAGTTACCAAGTGTATACTGTATTGCTTCTACAAGAATTTGGTTCTGTATATTATTGAGGTAAGACTAGCTAAATGGATGGGTCTCACTGGCACTTACTCCTCAAATCTTCTCTTATAAAAACAAAACCTCATCTGAATGAATTGAACTAAAAGGACTGACATTTTTTTTTTCCGTCTTTAACAACTTAAATTTTTATCTCCTTTCTCAGTTGAAATAGTCACCTTGAATCCTGCAATGTTAGCAGGAGGAAAGCTGAAGGTTTCAGTACAGCGTAGCCTTGGATATGAGATGTCAGGGACAAAGTTCATTCCTACTGTGCAGATGTTTTTGTTGAGAGCTTCAGTGTATTCGTGGAAATAAATATTTCAGTTGGAGAGTTAGAGCATATATTTATAAAACTTAAGTTTGGGGCTAAAATTAAATTAGGAGTTCATTTAATAGAATCAGGAAAAACTTCATAGGCTAAAAAGATAGCTATTGCTTCCAAATTCTAAAAACTGTAGCTTAGCTGGAAGTCAACTTAGTTTGCCTTCTTTTTTGGAAAGAGAGGACATAATTTTGCCCTATAATGCTAGGGAAATTATTAAATTAATCAGGTTATTTTCTTTAATATTTACAACGTAACTCTGTTTTGAAAAATTGCCTGAAGTGTCAAGTAGTGAAATCAGATTTTTTAAGAGGGCTGAAGACTGTTACGAAAACTAACACATTGCATTTCAGCCTGCTTAGACAGGAAGGTAGTTCTTGTACTTCAGGATATAGTCTTGAATTTATGAAGGATCAGGAAGGGATGTTTATTGTGTGCTGTTGCTTAGTTAAAAACGCACGAGGAACTTGAACTCAATGGGCTGGTCACTTCAGTATCATGTGGCCACTTGGTACAGCGATTTCAACATTGGTCATCAGTTTTATTTGTAACGTCTATATGTGTTTATTGGGTTTTCTATTTCTTTCTTCAATTCAACAGACATGAATGAGGTTAAGAGCTAAGAAAGTTAGAGCATTTATAATCAGGTAGCTAGTTATATTGGTTACAAGACAGTGGGTAAGGAATGTTTTACTTGTCAGTGAATCGTATCATGGTCAGTGTGCATAAATGTGACTGTCAGGGTTTCATCTTATGTATGATGTTAGACTCTTAGAGAACAAACATTCTTTGCTAACTTGTTCCATTTTTTTCCTGTGCTAACTATTTCTGAATTAGCTCTTGGCTTGTATAATTTCAACACAGATTAATCTGCTTAAGAGTTACACGATGCCATCCCAGTGTTTTGCTGCAGTGGTCGAGAGGCAGGATGATTGAGTGATATACAGTATGCTACATTTCTGAAATATGACTTGATTTTTTTTTAATTTTAACCATCCAAACCTTGGTTTTGTTCCAAGAGAATGGTAGTTCAGTGCTTAGCACTCCTGCAGTGATGCTTGTGCATATAGTATGTTCCTGATTGTTTCCCATCACTCTCTACATGTTTAATATTTACTTGTACTTACTGCCTGGATGCATGGTGTATAGAGAATAATCTTTTAGCATCGTAATGAGACAGGGAATTGAACTTGAACTGCTTTCTAAGTTGATCTTATGAAGGTTTGTACCAAGTAAATATTTATAGAATTGAATCAAAAAACGTATCGGTCAATATGACTGTCAGCTTTACCTTTGTTACTGTATCTGTTTTATTTCAATAAAGCTTTAACACCTGAGGATTAACTATAGCAAATCTTATATAAATGAGTTTTGCAGTAGTGAAGCACTGGGGCCCATCATAATTTCTATTCCCTAATAGTTTCCAAATATCAGAGAGAAATAAGAGAAGCTACTCAGGCTCAGCACATACAGCATCTGGACACAACTTGTAGAGGCATACATTAAGATTAAACCTAACTTTAATTAAACAGTGATAAATGGTGGAGGAGAACATAATTCTGTCTCCTGACCTAGGATCCAAATATTGGTATGTTAAAACTCTAGTAACTACACTTAGACTTTTGTCTTAATACCTACCACTCTTATACAAGGATGATCCAAATTGTGCTATCTCCAAAACATGAAATTTCATCAGCTTTTGTTCTGTTTCTGGGAAAAGTGGTAATTTAAAATACCGTGTTTGGTATTTGGTGGGAAGTGTGCTCAGGTGACTGGCATCATCTGCTCTGATGCTAAGAGATTCTGCTGGATTAAGGCTGGTGCTTACCTTTCTGTAATGGGCGATTCTTTGTGGAGAGACAGGGGCCTCAGGAACTGTTTTCAGCTGCCTTGATAAGTACTAAAATGTGTGCCCATATTGGGACAGTTTCATGCAGCTAGGGAGGTAATACAGCAGAAGTCAGACCTTGTTGTCTAGTGATTAATGAGGAAATGGAGATGGTGTATTGTCCTTCTCCCTTGACTAGGTCTTAATATTTTTCAAGAGGTGAATTTTACATCCTCCAAGTGATGAAGCTCAGTGAAGTCTGAGAAGATTTTGGTTTGGCTTAAGAACTGGAAACTCTGCTCTCCTTTCTCCGACCTGAACTCCTTCCCTTTGCATTTCTTTATCTTTGTCCTCCAGCAATTCTCTTTATTTCCCCCTTTGAGTTTTGAAAATACAAAACTCAAATGAAATATAAATCAAAAGCGGAAGGAGAAGCATATCCTAGAAATTCAGTCCTTTCAGTGCAATTCTTTAGCCTGGTTCTTGAGCCCTTGCATGTCACTGCCACCAAGGTGCTTCAGGGTGTAAAGCTGGGGTTGCCTTGCTTATGGCCCCACTTACTGGCAGAGGGGCACAGAGTTGTGCCTGTCCATCCACAGAGCTTGCTGACTGACGAGCCCCTGCCACGTCCCCACTCTGATGGGTCTTGCTGGATCTGTCCTAACAGTGGCAAGGAAATCTGCATACAACTCTACCAGGATAGGTGCAGGGATGAAATGTGACCATAAAGCCTTCTCTTCTTCTGTTCCTCTATTTCCCCTGTCTGGCTGTGGTAGCAGCTAAGTTACTAAAGCTGTTGCTAAGGAAAGCTAATTCAGGACCATCTTGAAACAGGTCAGTGACAGGGCTTTGGCTTTTAAAGGTTTGACAGACAAATAGATGGGCATCATTACAAAACACCATCTCATTCCATTATTTATGTAGCTGGCTTTCAACTGAGTAGTGAAACAAAAGATCTGTTTCACATCTGCCGAGCAGAAATATTTCACTGGAGATGATATAAAGTTGTCCTGATGACATCAGAGCTTTGAAATATAGCTGATTTCAAATGTAAAAGAGTACAGGAACATTGCTTTCATGTCATGCTTGGAGAAGCAGAAATACAGCAAGATCAAAGGCAGTATCAGAAATATCAGGGAAAAGTTCAAGGCATTTGGAAGTGGTTCTGTGGAAACAGTAGCATGGAGGAGAGCTTTCAGGCCAGCCCAGTGTGCAGGAAAAATGTGCTCCTTCTTCACTGGAGCAAGCTTTTTATCTGAAGGAGGTTTAATATGAGGTGGTCTTGTGTTATATATTGCAGAATAGGGGGGTGCGGTGGAGTGTAAAAATAGATGGTCCCTGTGTCAAGGTCTGACAGTGCAGGGCCACAACAGAGCAATAAACGGCAAGTGGGAGGGGAACAGTGTGTGATGCTGCACTGTCTTCTCTTCTGTCTTAAGAATCCAGAGGTAAGTTGTAAGCCCAGATGGAAAAGCAGTTTCTTTGTGGAGTCTGAGAGGGAAGTCGTATATGTGAGTAGTGTTAAACAAATAAGATGAATGTACTAAAAACCAAAATACTAGAATCATAGTTTCTCTTTTAGAGCTGATTTTTCAAGTCTGAAGAGCTCTGAGTAAACACAAAGCCTAGACAAACATGCTTTTAAATATGCAGTGGTTTGGTGAGCACAGCGAGGTCTGGCAGTGAGAGCTGTAAAGTGCTCCACATAGTCTTTGTGGTCTCCACTCCAGCCAGGGTGATAGCATGAGCTATGGAAGCACACATGAAATGTTGCTGCAAGAGGCCTTCCTCCCCTCCCCCCATTTTCATGCTTTACTGTCTACCACAACAGGTATTTCTTAAAATCTGGAAAACAGACTTGGGAATTTTAGCTCTCTCATCCAGATGGCAGGCAGAATTGTGTATATCTGATATGATAGTAAAAAATATATAGCTCAAATGCTTCTGTGTGCTTATCCTTGATTTATGTAATCTGACTTATACCTACATCCCTGTGCCTTCTGTTTCCAATTGACTTTGCAACTCTGAGGTTACAACCAGGCAGTAGAAAACCTTAAGCTGGGGATTTTTGCAATGAGTTGGACTGAAGTGAAATAACTGTTGTCATAAAAAGTAACTTTGTTAAAAGATAAGAGCAGTATTTTCCCACAGTGTTAAATTAAGAATAAGAACATCTGGCTACAAATCTCTGACAGGAGTAACAGTACAGGCAGCTAGCAGTTTGGTCATGCTTATGTCTTCAATTTATTCAGTTGCTCATTCAAATACTTCAAATGCCAGTAGACATTTACCAGTCATTACTTCAGAGTGCGTGTACTCGGTGTCTTAAGCTTATGATAATGCTGTATCATGACAAAGTGAAGTAGAATGTGTGTGTCATTTCCTTTTGGAAATCTGGCTTTTGAATTCTCACAAATGCATGCATATCCTGAATAAGTAATTTATTCTCTGTAGACGGGTTCTTTCAGATAGGCAAAAGGTGGGATTTGGTGTTCTTGAGATTGGTATCAGGTGTAAATTTAGGAAATGTATGTGCCTGAGAGAAACTTATGTGATGTCCATGAAGATGGCCTTTACAAGTGCTCTGAGGTCATGGAGAGCAGCGTGGGACAGGCAGATGTGCTGCAGGACCTAGCAAAGACCTCCATTTCTCAGAAGCAGCATGATAGTAGTGTTAGTACTAAAAGCTTTATGTTGAGGTAATGAAATCCTATCCAGAAAATGAAGGAAATTATTTTTTCATTTGTTTTTGTTGTTCATTTGGTTCTGAAAGATGTAAAAAGAAAGGTATCCAAAGGGGTAATGTTAATCAGTTCAAAAAGTGCAGAACAGTTACGGAAGTTCTAGTACAAGAAGTTGCAGACCTGGAAGTCACAGTGGTGGAGACAGAGGACCCCTTTACAACCAACCAGAAAGATTCTAATTCAAGAAAACATTCTTTCATAGGAATAGTTACAAAAAAATAGATCCTGCTAATAGCTGTCCAAACTTTTTAGAATATTGTAAAATACAGTTGGCCAACCTAATCCAAAACTGTCTAGATAGCACTTTGCTTTTTATTCTTTAACTTACATACTTTTTTTTTATTCTTGGCTGGCTTACAGTGCCTAATTTATATTGCTTCCACTGGCAATTTGTTCTGTATTTCAACCCCCCTGTTGTCTGAAGAAAATCAGAATTGCATATAGGCTGATCTCACCAACTTTAATCCATGATTGACTTCTTGGTTTATGTATTTGTAATTGAGCATGTTAATCCCAAGAGTTTCCAAGGAGTCGATCACAAAGATAAATCAATGCTAATTTTTGTTTTATTTTTAGTGCTATGCACGGCACAGTGAATCATTGGAGAGCAGTCAGTCTTCCCTGAAAACCAAATTGACTCAACTATTAAATGGCTGGTTCTGAATTTTTTCCAACCACGTTCAAAAGTGATGGGATGAGTACCAGCATTGTTCTGTCTTTTTATGAACACTGCCTTGATTACACTACAACCAACACAGCATGTAATTTTTTTGCCATTCCAGATATTAGAAATAATAGATCAAGTTCCTTAGCATGGTCTCAGTCTTTAGGTGAAATACCTGCCAGGTTCAATATGTGCTGTAATGAACTACTTCAAGAAGAGATCTACTGTGATATTTTATTAGGCAGATAGTATGCGCAGAGTGCCTGGATCCATTTTCTATGTATAAACACATAAGAGTTGTATGACAGGTACAGTGTTTTGGTTTTTTTCTTTGGTAAAATAGATGCCAAATTTTGTGTGAAGAATAGTAAAGTTTTATTTGGAAGTCTTATAACAAAGCAATAATAATGCTGTTAATCTAAATGAAATCTGGGGCAACTCAAACCTAGGGGGTTTTCCATCAAACAAAATTGGCTTTGAAATTCAAGTATATGTTTCTTTCTTTCAACTCCACTTTCTTTCCAAAAACTGAAAGTTTTCATATAAATATAACTCTCTTTATGGCTTTGATTATAGACTTGAAAAATGTTGACTATTCTCATTCTATATTGGATAACCAGTTATTTTAACTAAAATGAAGGGGAAGAGATCCTACTTTCCCATCTACCCATGCCAATTCAGTGCATGTGGCATTATTTGTTGGTATAGAGAAGGCCAAGTTTCAGACTTGTATCAATGTTAAGCGTGCAAATAAATTTTATCGGGGAATAACTTGTACTTAGAACATTCATGCTGAATTTAGCAATGTATGTTGTGCTGCACTGAAGAGGGTAATTTTAAGAGAGAAGTTTTAAAAGCCGACACTGTGAATACATAGAGGTATATATGGTAATACAATGCTCTACAAATATATCCCTTAGGCCTGAGCTGGTTTTCTTTCCATCTGACCTATACTCTTATAAATAGACTTTCTTTGGTTCAACCATTGATGATTTACGTGGGAATAACTGATAGCAGGGTAAGTTTCTACACGTATCATTATGTATGAAGAAGGGGGGGATGTCTGTTTTGATTTTCACTAGGCAGAAGCCATGGGTCATGAGTTTGTTTTACACTTGTATCTCATTCCTCTAAGTAGCTATGTTCAAAATGCATTTCTACAACAATTCACTTCTGAGAATGGTAATGCAAATGATCACAAATGAGACTGTGTGTTTTGTCAAAGAGGACTTGGTGGTAGACTCTAGCCCCAGTGACTGCTGGTAAATTGGAACAGTGAGTTTAATTCTCTGGTTTAGAAGCTTTGAGGCAGTGATGTTAAAATGACTCTGTGACCTTGCACGTTCTGTAACTTAATGCAACTTTGAAAAGTTTATTCTTCCAGGGGAGAGAAAAGCAGAATTACTTTTGCTCAGTTAGCTCTATCTGCTGTAGTTTAATGTTATCCAGTTGTTTAAAAACACTACTTAGCCTAGATGTTAGGAGAGGTTTGTAGATGGTTTTACACAGCTCTTTGTAAACCATTTTTAGGTGGTACCGGAGCTAGGAAGTGTTGGATACAAGGTGTGTAGTGTTGATTCTTGAGTCATGCTTTTGCATGATTTCACAGTCCTTTAACCTTTATTTAAAACCAAGGTGTTCTTAAATTTTAACACGGAGCCCACTTTTGGAAATGTGTGGTGGCTTGCTTGTGAACAGTCCCAGTGATGTCACTGAAGAGTAATTTTATTTTTTACTTACTTGCACTTCTTTGGAATAAAAAGAGTTTTTCTTCCAAGCCACGTGCTAGGGTGTTGTTTGTTCTTGTGTACTTGTGAACAAGAAGTGTGCTGCTCTGCATTGCACTTGTCTGAACTGAACAGAAGTCTGCCTATCTGCCAGCAGCTTGCCCAAGAGGAAGGTCAGGCTGTAAAGCTTGATATTTTTTTTAAGCATGAGTAACTTGATCATAACACTGAAAATGTTTGTTTCAGTGTTCCATTTTATCATCTTGAAGCATTTCACTGATTCTTTGTCTCTTTTGTCCTTGCAAAGTCAAACAAAAGAAATATCCTTACCTGAGCTCCTGTCCGATAGCAGTCTTGTTGACTTCATACTATTTGTTAAGGGCATTTCTCTGGCATGTTTGGAGGCACTACTGGATTGTTTCCTGTGCTGCATTTTCTAGTGTGTCCTGTTGTACCGATGCATGCAACTGATGAGTTCATAACTCTTATTGCTGTAATATTGCTTCACAGGCAACTACAAAACACTTCTGAACCCTATCTTAGAAATGTTGTGTTGCCAGATTTTTGAATATATACTTTTTTCTTTCCAGTATCTGCATCATGAACTGAGCTAGTCCTGGTTATTCTGTGGTTTCTGTTTTTTTAGGATCGTGACCCAAAGAAGGTAGGGCAGAGAACAAATTTAACTGAATGGAAACTCCATTTTTTATTTTTCTTTTTTACATGCTGCTAGAAAATAATTTTGCTATTTCACTTGGATGAGCCTTTATGATAAAAATACTTCTGTCGAGTTCTGCTAATTAACCACTGGAGATTGTTTTATTTTGAGATTCAAAGTCATCTGTAGCCTAGTTTAAATGCATGTACAGCTTTTAAAATAAAATATATCTCATGTTTCTCAAGGAAAGAATCAAAAATATGGATTTGGAGTTTTTGTTTGCCAGAGTTTGAGGTCTTGAACAATTTTTAAGCACAGCAGGGTCAGGGATTAAAATAATAAACCATATTCTCCATGATCACTCCAGTTTCCAGTGCAAATCTTGGACCAGCATAGATGTTGCATTCAAATGTGATTTTGCAGCCTCTTCTGCTGCAAAACCATTTCAGCGATTTGACTGTATTTGACCCAAGGGATATTTGCCCTACAAGGAGCTAGAGCTCTGTGGCTGGGGACAGGAGAAAGGGAGTTATCACTCAGTGCTGCTGAGATGCTCCCTTCCTAGGAATCCTGCATTGCTTAATTGAGCTGGCATTAGGATGTGTTGGACTGTGTTGTAGCACTCTGAGTGTGTAACAGCTCAGAGTAACCTGTCCAAACCAGGTTAGTTTTTTTTTAATTTTGTATTGAAATGCTCAGCACAATGCAGATAGCTATGATTATTTATAAGCTTTTAGTTATTTATATGCTCTAGGGAGCACGTCCTTGCTCTTTTCCTAAGAAAATGCACTAGAAATAGCAATTCATGCTATCTAATTATAGCATTGCTTCTGAGTGATACAGTCTATTTTTCTGAAAAGTTGTCAAAAATTAGTCAGTTACAGCTTCCCCCCCCATTATCTATTGCTCTTCCATAATGTTTCTGTTACTTCTGTATCGTGCTACTTTACCTGATTCTTTATTTGCAATTTGGATGTCAGTGTTCTTAAGTAAGAGCATCCTAGACCAATGTAATTTCTGGTATTTCTGAACCAGGATTGACAGTTCACTCTTGCTGGGCCTGTGTCAGTCAAAGGAGAGGCGAGTCAGAACTAACACGTAAGATTATGGTGGTCTCAGCCTTTTATACCTGTTTGTGGGTATACCCTCCTGTTGGATGTAAGCAGAAGTATAGTCAGCAATCATGGGCTTAAGGAAAAAACCCAGAACTATGCCCTAAAAGGCACAGGGCCCATTCTCTGGAAAGCAAGAGATATGTGGGCTTGATCCATGTTTGCTTGTGTTACGACCCAGTTCTGCTTCCAAAAGACAAAGGCATAGATAACCACTGATGACTTCATGCTGTCAAAAGAGTGAAGGAGGTCAAACATTGGTCTGCCAGCTTTTAAACGTGACAAAGTCATTTTGATTTTTTCTTGCTGGATTTCTTTGCATTCATGCAAAAGCAATTAAGAATTTGGAAGCAAAAAGATGGAATATATTAGCCTTAGCTGTATCTAAGTTCTGCAGGAATTCAGTGGAAGTATATATATCTTTGTATAAACTGTATAAATACTATGTGTTTAAGAAATTAAATTTAGTACTGTATGTTCTCCTCTAAACAAAAATAATAGTGCATTTATTCATATATGGCAGTGCAGACTGATTTTATTAGTGTTAACTGACTAAAATATGTAGACAGCTCAGTAGCAGTAGTGTAAACCATCAGTAACCAGTAACACCTGAACCTCTTAACATGATTTGTGATGATGGTTTCTGTCAAGTTCAATTTTTATAGAAAAGTGAGTTTCCCTTTCGGGTTTACTAACAGTGTCTTGACCTTTTCTCCATTTTACTGCCAGAGAGTGGCAGGTGTCAGGAGCAGGTAAGCAATGTGACAGTCAGCTTGTGCTTTGTGTCAGCTGACAATGATTAACATTAAAAATGATTTGGTTTTGTACTACTCTGAAATGCCTATTAGTACATCCTCATCATGGACAAGATAGGGGTAGACTATTGAGTTGCTTTATTGTCCCCTGGTTGATTGAATTTTTTTTTTTTGGTTTGTGATTGAATATGTAAATGCATGAAGTCTTGGAGGTTGCAAGATGTGAATTCTGTAGTGGCATCGTTAATCTTTGTTTGCTTGCTACAGTCTTCTTTGGACCGTGTTTTCACCATCACTTGAATACACAACTGGGCTGTACTTTAATAGGATGTAAATGCACGCTGCCATTAAAAGGGTCAGTCTGGTCTTTGTCCCTAGAAGTGTGTTCTTTTCCCCATTCCTTGCTAAGGCTCTAGTGTTTGGACAGCTGCAGGATGAGCTCCTTAAGGTTAGAGTTCAGACAGATGATGTTTGTGATGCACATAGGAGCTCTCGGACAAGAGGTAGGACCAGCTCTCTTGATAGCAGTGTAGAATTTTGTCAGAGTTAAGCGGACACGTTATTTTAGTAAGCCAATGTAGGAGGTTTTGGCTGTGTATCTGCAGAGAAGGGAAACAATTTTGGAGGAAGAGCAGGTGAAGGATGTGAATTAGTGCTCATTGTATCCCTAGTAATCTCATAGCATAACTGTTCGGAGACTGATAATCAAATAGCTTTTGGGGCTGTCTGGGTATCTGCTACTCAAAGACATCCCAAACATCGAGCTAGGGAAGAGGGAAAGAAGTTGAGAAGTGGTAGTTGATTCCAAAGGCACATCTGAACAGAAAACACTTTCTGTATGTCTGTCATGGGTTGTTCATGTGCACAAGGAAGCTATGATCTCTCACAAACTGAGTGAGAATACGCTGGAGACCATAATTTTAACACAACCTTTGTGCAATTACAGGATTTTACGGTGTGTGATTTGTGGTATATGAGGGGGTGGATCTCTGAGCATGTGCATTGGGCCATCTGGGCAGCAAGGAGGAGCTGGCCTGTGCTAAAATACAAGGTATTCCTGTAACGGGGGAGTGATAAAATGACACCAATGAAACTCCTGGCAGACTTTGCTTCTCTGCAAGCAGTTATTACTATTTTTCAAGCAGTTGCTAATTTATGCTGAGTTGAACTATGAAGATGGGAGCAGTAAATCTAGGAGAAAAAGCAGGAATGTGTTACCCAAAACCAAGATAGTGCTTCAAGGGATGCAAAACATGAGAATTGCCATTCTCTTCAAGTTACCTGATGTTGCTGAGAAAGCATTCTAGGAGCAGCATGAGAGAAAAGCTAGAACACTGTAAAATGTGGATTCGGATTGGAAATCTATGAGTTTGGCTTCTGACTACATAAAAATTTACAGGGAAGCCTGTCAAGTTCTCCATTCTTGCATTTGGTAAAGAAAGGGGAGTGTATGCTGGTGGTCAGTGACGAATATGTGGGGTCTGTAAAACCCACTTTGGGAGCGAGAGTGTAGCATTTGGATGGATTACACAAACCTCTCCCCCTTCTCCTTGGGGAGAAGGTTTGTTGTCTCTTCAGCAATGAAGTTATTACCTTGTTTGCATTTCAAAAAGGGTAACACACAAAATAATGCATCTTTCAGCATGCTTGTTTTGATACTCAAATACGTTGCTGTTACCTGTGTGATTTCTAATACAGGACACTTCTATGGCTTTCTCCTGCTTGCTGTCAGGATAGCTACACTCAGTGAGAAGCTCTCGTGAGCACAGAAGGTTATCTGCCCAGAAGCTTGCTTTTTATGTGTATCTAGAAATAGACGGTTTTTTAATCACCAGTCTGATTTCATTCCTTATAGAACACATTGTCGAATCATTAAGTGATGGTCTCCTGAGAGCTACGTTCTTCAGAAACTCCACACAATTCCTTTGATCATTACCTGTCACACTTCATGTAGCTGATCACATTGTAACCTGAGTGTTGGTGACTGACTGGGTATTTTTGGGGGTGGGTTTTTTTTGCTTGTATTGACAGTTTGTCTTCCTATGTATGTTACTAGTGTGTCACTGAGGAATGATGCTCAGGAGAAGCTCCTACTGCTCTCTTTAACCACACTGGTATTTAGCAATGAATCTCAAATAAATTTCGTATTCCTTTCTTAAGAAGAAGCTAATCTACAGGTTTTGATCACTGCTCAAAGCAGCAGTACATGATACAAACGCTGAGTACAAAAAACTCCACTTGCTCAGGGGCTTGGTTACATTTTTTGTTTGCAATGGAAGTTGCTGCTGCACACATTTCTATAATGTAAAGTCTGGCAATACTTCCACATCTACTGTCACCTCAAAAATAATGAAGATCAATGAAACTTTAATTATTGTATTTCTCCATTTGGAGGTGTAGTTAGAATCCATTCTGGTGGGCAGGAAATATCTGCTTTCTTTTGTTTTAACAGAAGTAATTACTATATAATTCTAGTAAATAGGGAGAAACAGACCTTCATCTGCCTGACTTCAGTTATTTCTCCTCTCCATCCCCCTTCCTGGCACTGCAGTGGACTCCTGCAGTGGATATGAAACCTGTTCCAAAAAGCAATTTTGCAGATGACTGCCTGACTAATGGTATGCAAAGAATAATACCCTAAAAAATGGCTTTTGTATTGCATTTAAATAGTGCTTACTTCCCTTGCAAATATGAAGTTCTTCTGGCCTTGCCTTGTGGAGTTTGGTACTCAGAACAGCCTCTTGAGGTGTCACTGTAAAAATAAAATAAAAATAAGAAATATTGTCAACTTTTGTCAGCACTTCTGGAGGTGCTCTGGATGTTGAGGGTTGGCCACTTCCTCCCCTGGATGCCTGAGTCCTGCAGCCGTGTCATCTTTTGGAAGACACAGGCTAATGCCAAGGCAGCGTTGTTATATGTCTGGCTCTTGTGCTGGCAGCTGCAGCACCACACTGGGGATAGTCCTTAAACATTTTTCCTCAAATCACTGCTTAGACAGTAAAATACAGAGCCCCTTTTTATTCCTCGGCTCTATCTTACCACTGAGTCTTTCAGCTTTGAAAAATAATATCAGAAAAAAATGTGAATTTTTACATGCTGTGGAAACTATGTGAAAACACATTTGTTTTAGAAAAGCTGGTTTTTGTTGTAATTGTGCTTTAACATGAGCAATGAGAGTGGTGGTATTTCTTCTTATAGTATTTTATGTTTGATTAATTGGGTTTGTTTGTAGCAATAGACAAAAAATGTTCTAACTGACCAGTTAAATTAGTAGAAAACTGTCTAGTATAGGTAGAAAAGAATCTTTTTTCATTCCAAGTTTTTATTTTGTTGTGTTCCCAAAAATCGTAAGTTATCTGCTTTTGCCAAACTGTTTTAGGATGTTCTCTCTCTGAAAAATTACTCGGGTGATATCAGAATTATTCAGGTGCATCTTTGGGCTCTGATTGCAGCTAAATCAGAGAATAATTCGGGGGGTTGAGACATTTTCCTAGAAATGCTCATATTCTGTAATGCTTATAGGTTTTTTTTTTTCTTTCAAGTCCTTGAAAGGCTTCTAAATGGATTGTGCGTTTTTGTGTATGCATAACCTGAAGGTGTCTTGCTTTACCATTCATAAAAATGTTTACTGACTGCTGTAAAGCAGAATGGGAACTTTCATAATAAAAGTTGTCAGTCACAGCTGTTCTTCTGTGTTGAAGAAGAGGATTAGGGCAATAAAAAGGATAAAAAATGTACCAAAATGAAAAAGACTTTGAGTTTTCTCTTTTGTAATTTAAACAGCTGGAAGTCCAGCACAGTGCCATTTGAGAATTAATAGCTTAATATATTCTGTTAATGATCAGTGAGTTTCAGCTGTTTCCTGAAGAACATTTTCAATGGACTCACTTGAATGCACACGTCCCTTTGTATCCTTGATGTATTTCTCAAAGAGGAGCTATTTCTGTGTTTGTATTACGCTTGCCTAAACCTGTTTCCCAAACTATTTTGAAATCCCCATTGTACGTACAGCAGGAGGCTGTATGGTTGCATTTTGTCAGACTGGGCAATTCCTGGTATCCCTCATCTTTAGAAGAAATCAGTTGCTAATGAAAATGTAAAAGGAATACAGCTGTAACATAGGTATTGCAATTAATATTTTCAGTATTTGAATTTGTAGTGGCTGTTTCTCAAAACCTGAAGCCGGAATTCTTAACTTGACTTTGATATGAATAAAGTCTTCTGAAAGAATATCTATAGCTTTCGGAGAATGAATCTGATGGAGCCAGGTCAATTGCCTCTGTGGTGTGAGTGTAGGATGTTCTCACTCGAGATTGCTGAAAAGAGGATAAAAAATTAACCAGTCTTACTGTTTCCTTTCCCTACTACAATGATAAATTCTCTTGCAGAGAGAGCTTTTTCATGACAATCATTTCTTAACCTTATTTTTAGTTAGAATCAGCCTCTCTCAAGGCCAGAGTTGTCCTGATGAGACCCTATGGGAAGGCAAGTACATTGCCTCAAATGTGATAGTCTCTATCACGTTACTCCTGGTCAGGATCAGGAGGATTTCTAACCTTTATGAGGGCATTTTCCAGGGGGTCATGGCTTGTGTAATGATTACGAACGTAATTTGGAAAGGTGGTTTATGCATCAATAGTGCTGCTGAACACATATGAATCTTTCCTATATAAAGAAAAGACACCTTTGTGCTGCAGTTGATGTTTTTCTGAAGTTATTCATTGCGGTCTACAGCCGGTCATCCTTTATCCTTCACCTTATTTGTATGTTTTTACATCTAGATAGTTTTCCCTGAAGTGATCCCGCTTGTGTTGCGTGTTCTTTTTTCTCCAACCTGTTATGAAGTTTTTAAGGGTTTATGTGGCATCTTGTACCACTTATTTCTATAAAATACAAGCACCAAAAGTGGAAAAATAATAATCTTTGTGTCCTCCTTTAGTCTTCTGCTGCAGTGTCACTGCAAAATCAAAAAGTTAGAGTGAAGTCCCAGTCCTTTGCCTTCAGGTCCAAATGGACCAAGGATGAGAGATTTGCAAACTACCAGCTGACTGTGGGGCTGGGTTCTTCATTAAGCATGCAATTCATAAGCTCAGAAAGGGAAAGATTAGCCCTCTTGCTTCAAGAAAATGAAAGAAAACAAGGAAATCTGTATGTTCAAGTACTTTGAAAGATGACAGTACAGTAAAGTAGTTGGTACAGCTTATCAACAGAAATATGGCAAAATGATCTTTTTAAATAGGTTGTAAATTATACATTACATACATGGTTCTCTTTTTATTTAATGTACAATTTGTGGCATGGCTTTCCAATAGAGATTTGTGTGGTATGTAGTACAACATATGTACTGACATTTTGATTTGAACCTTGGTGACCTATATTAAGTTTGATCATATGTGGGTATTAAAATGGTTTACAGTAAGTAGTTATCAATCATAATAAATGACACATGTTGATCCCAAGTTGTAAATCCACTCATTGCCAACAGCAGTGTTGATTTGAAGTAACCTATTGCCATTAAATTGAGCATATATAAACAATTAGCTGAGTTAAATTGCTTGGCTGTTTACTGTTTGATTTCATGGTACCATACAAGCTCAGAGCACTTGAGATTTTGAAAAATGAGGTGTCTGAAACTTTCAGCTATTTATCTGTCAGGCATGGTGATGTGAAGTGTAGAAGACCTTTAGAGAAAAGACTGAGAGGCAAAACCAGCTTTAAATCACTCCAGGGAGAGCTTCAGAAAAACAAAACCCAAACCAGTACTTCCCTATTTTCAAAGCGGTGAATGCAGGCATAGCTGCATGACTCTAATTAAGTTCATCTGAGTCATGCAGCTAAAGCCCCATGCGATGTTTTGAAAATGTAGGAAATAAAAATGGTCTTAAACCAGACATCTGGGCTTCAATCCAGTTTTCTGGTGATAGCTTCTGGTGGATGCCATTAATAAAGCATCATCTATGGGCTAAATTATTGAACTGTAGATGTCTTTGCATAAGCCTTCTAGGTAAGTTTTTTTTTAAAAAAAAAGCTGAACAATCACACACAAACCCCAAAGACAAAGCAAGAAATACCACCCTGAAGCAACCAACCAGCCAACAAAAAACACAAGAATTCTATGCACTCTTAAGCCACTGCTGCTAACCATGAGGCCGTTTTCCTTTTAAAGTGTGTTACCCCTTTTTCCCCCCTCCTACTTTTCAGTTGTCCTTTTTACTTTTTCCCCAAATTTTTACAAGGTACTGATCCGAAGTCCGTGTTCTGCTTCTATTTTTTCATAGTAGCGAGAAAATACCTTTTCTTTGCTGGTTCTATTCTCTCAGGTTATGTTCTATAAGAGCCAGAATTTGTAAAATGCACCTTTTCAGAGGTGAAAACACTTTGCTGATTCCCTGTCTTTTGTATTTTGATGCTTACAGGAAGGCAGTGATGTTAGTAATGCTTTAGAAGCTTAATTTTTTTTTAAAAAATTACCTCAATAGCGAGGAAGATTATTTTATTACCTACTTCTATAGAGGAAGGTATTAATAAATGAAGTTTGGGTTTGCCTTCAAATACCAACAAGTAAGCTGTGTGTAATTAACAAGTTTTTGTAAGAATTCCAGAAGTGTGGACAACTTAGTCATCACTATATTTTTGTCTGAAGTGTGTTGCCATTTCATTAGAGGTACCAGTTTGGCAAGGGTTCTGTTTTGCCTTGATCTGGTTTAAGTGTGGGAGAAATTATGAGAAATGTAATAGTGAAAAGATGAGCTATTTGCTCTGCTTTTGCACAACTTCTTTCTGTGGCTTTTTGGAACATTGGAGTCTAATAACTTGCCTGTTACATCTTTTAGTTTGTTTAAGCTGATGACAATACGTATAGAGCAAGCTGGAGGAATACCTGAGCGATGCCTGTGGGCAAGTAAGAACACTCAGCCATGAGAAATAGCTTGCAATATGCTTTTGTGACATACTTACATGCTGGTTTCTTTAAAACTAGCCAAGGTATAAATTTATTTTGGAGCACTGGATTTACTTCAGGACATAGGTTTCATCTTTGTATGGTATTGGAGTCATTGGCTATAACTCTACATCTGATGCTCTGTTGGGAAGCATTGTGCAGAATTAGAAACAACCTTGAAAGGTTTTTTTATTTCCGTACAAAGCAAAACAACTTCTCCATGGGCTGCATGTTATACTTCATCTGAGAGACCTTATGCTAAGCATAGTTAAAACCTGTAACCACTGATATTCTTTTTCCTCTTCTGCTATTTTTGGGGGAAAACTAGCACAGAACTTCTGAGTCCGGTGTCTTGTTTTAAATACAATTTAACCTGCAGATTTATATGTAAGAAGGAATGCAAGTTTGATTTTATAGTTCAGCAGTATACATATAGATGTCATACTGTGAACTTGCCACGTGAAAGGAATGCCCTTCATTTGCTGTGCCAAATGCCTTGTTCTTCATTTATTCATCATAGGAAACTCAGAGTTTCCAATGAAAAGTATTCATATAAATCCATTTCTTCAAAGATGCACCTTGTTTTATGAAAAACTACCCACAAGTAGCACTGGCAGCCCTTCACCACTGCTCTAGTTGCTTCCCTACCACAAGGCAGAAGGTAAAAGCTTTTATAAAATATAATAACCTCTTTTCTCACATATGGTGTGTTTCTTGGGGTTTGAGTTTTCTTCTCTTCAAGAAGAAAATACTCAGGAGTCTTCCAACAGGACATAGTAATGTCTAAGCAAAAGGCAGAGCGTAACCGTTTTACATGTTAGTACCTGACACTAATATGGCAAACAATGCAGACAGTAGCTCCTCAGGAATGACTGAAGACACAGAGGACCAAACCTTTGCGAGTCAATCCCTTACAAGGAACTTAACAGCCCTGCGCAGCCCAGAAATTAGCTGTATCACACATCCAGCAGTTTTGAGCCAGGGGCTTTTAATCTGTGTGGCTTTTTTTTCAGCACTGGCAGGGGAAAAAAACTTTGAATAGCAAGGTGGCTGATGCAAGTAACCATTTGCCATCTTAAAATTATCTGGAGAGCTAAAACTACGGATTGCATAGTCTTTGTGGGGATTAAGAAAGGTTAAAAGAAAAGCTTGGTGTAAAAGCATTAACTGTATTTGATCATGTACCTGAAAATACCTAGGCTACTAAGAGTGGGAGATCCAGCTTGTAAATTCTGGACATATTTTCCCAGAAGTGTTGGGACATGGCTGTATGTGGTGGTACATTCTCTGTTGTTAGAATAGAGCGACTGAAACAGACCCCGGTTTAAAGTGGTTTAAGGTTTCTTCTAGTATTTCAGTAGTGCAAGCAAAACAATAAACTTTTTCCCCCACCTTTCAACCTTCAGTGCTGAAATCCCCAAGCAGTGAAGCGAAGGCTATTTCTGACATCCTCTTTCTAGTCGTGTAGTTATCCAAACTACAAACAAATGTTCACTTGCCTGCCATCGGGCTTGCCTACACAAGGAAGTTACAGTGGTTTAACTATAATGCAATTGTAAATCTACTTAAATTGGTTCCAAATGTTCTGTGAGCACTCTAAACCTGATTCAAACTGAAATGATAGCCTGGGTAGTGTGTTCTGCAGGCTTAAAACCTGCATTTTACATTTATTGAGTTGATCTGTTGTGCTGCACTATGGAAGACATAGTCTTAAATGGAACAATAAGTCACTGTCTGTTGTGATACCTTAATTGGTGCTGAAATGACTCTTTCTGACAAAATGTTCCTGGCTGACTGGAGGTGGGAAGAGCCACATGCAATAAGAGGGTTGTTTGGCTTGTTTAATTCCAGATGCATCTGTGGTATCTTTTGAGGGAGCAGTAGCTATCCTGTGTTTTTGGTTCTTCCAGAGAGCTGACTAGCAGGCTTATAGATGTGAACTGGCTTGCGTGCATATTACTTACTGGTAACACTTGGAGGAATAGTAGGGTGAGTGTCTTGTAATCCTTTGTACTTGGTCTGTGTAGACCAACTGTGGGGCTTTTTTTTAAAACTTTAAAGTGCCAGAAAGAATAAGGCCTGTGTTTATAACATTAGTGAAGTCTCATGTTGTGCATATAGGGCAAGATGACAGTACATTTGAGGGTAGTAAGCCTGGCAAGATAGCTTAAAGGACAGCATTTGGGCAAGGGTGCTAGATTTCAGACTAGCTGTGAGCCGCAGACAGTGAAAGGACACCTCGTAGCTTAAATGCTTTTGCCACTGGAGAAATCTTTTGATGCCCTTATGAAAAGACTTCTCTTACCTCTTGGGAGCATTGTTTAGAGCAAGTGGTTTGGGCTTTTTTTCCCATCCTGACCTGAAAACATCTGGAGGTTATTTGGGGTACCACTTTGTTTCAAATATATTGGTCACCAGCCCTGTTCTCTTGGTAGAGCTGGTAAAAATCTATTGTGAGCAAAGTGTTCAATATTGCTTATTAATCAGTTTTTAACTGCTGCGGAAGTTTTGAAAAACTGAGGAGAGGTGTTCTCTCAACCTTACTGGCTCACTATGCATAATGCTCCTACCCTTTCCTAGTCAGGTAGGTCCTAAAAGATAGACCAAGCTCCAGCTGTGAAGGCTGTCAACTGCTGCAGCAGCTTTCTGCCTTGTGTAAAGGTTTGGGCTTGCTGGTTTTAGCCTTCTGTAAAACTAGTTGCCTAAGCATGTCTTGTTGCAGATGGCTACAGGGGCTTAGGAAACAGCAAAAACACCAAGAGATAGAAGTGTTGCAGGTTACTACGTAGGAAAGACGCAGGAGACTTGGAAAATCCACAAAGCTGGATGTTTGAGGATACTGGGCAAGTACCTGGAAACTGCCTGGTTGATACTCTCCGCTAGGTGCATGCACGCACTGTTAAAGGCAGGCAACTAGATGGATTGAGTCGTACCCCTGAACAGGTATGACTGTCTTGATAGTCTTATGGAAAGTTAACATCTAATGTTCTTGGTTTTGTAGGTTTCTGAAATAGAGATGATTCTTCACAGAGCTGAGTACTTTCTCCAGTACCCAAGATCTTAGGAGGGCTGCTTTGTGCTTGTGAGGAGAAAAAAAGTGATAATGCATGACTTGAACAGAAGTTTTTCTATACAGATGATTACTTCTTATTATTTATGTATCTATGGTTGGTTTCCTTCAATTTAGATGATGTGCTGTACTGGGCTTTTTTATTTTCTTTTTTAGAAAAAGGTCTTAATGTGTCTCAACTCAGATATTAAATAGGGGCGTTCTGCTCCAAGTACAACTACTTCTCTAAAGATGTATGCTGTTTCTATTAGAAATGAGCAGAGAATGCACTGGTGGGAAAATTAACTATTATTTAGTTGGGCAAATTGTCGTGTACTACATACTTTCTTAGAGAATACTGTCTTTTGGAGCCCTTGTGTTCTGTACCAAAAATTAATTAAGAGTTAGTAAGTACTCATCTCATCTGTGTTTCATTCGAATGGAAAATATCCATTTATCCTCTTTTGTGCTCTCTAGGTGCTTTTCACATTTGAGTCTAGTTTTGAAGTGTAACTGCTGTTGGAGGATGAGAAGCTAGCATCATGCTGTTCTGTGTAGGTCAAGTGAGTCACTTGAATGCCTTCTGAGCATATTTCCCTGCTTTCCACTCTGCTGTATTAAAAGATAGCAACACTTATACCATTTACCAGAGGTGGTTCATGGAAATTCCACTCAATATAAAATCACTTTGTTTATGAGTTAGCTTTAAGGTCTTGCACAAATGTCATTTCCATAGTTTATACGTATTTGATTAATTTTCAGGTAATATTGTGGTTAGATTTTCTTTGTTCTACACTGCTTAAAAGGTGATTAATGGATCTTCTTGCTCAGAGTTACTACTTAGGGTGTGGTCTAAGGTCAAACCACACGTGTAGACCTTATTCCTTTGAGTGTCACCACTGGTGTTATCTCAGATTTTCATTGTGTGTAGCCATTCGGTCTTACTATGGTTTTTTGGAACCTTGTAGAGAGCTTCAGCAATCAGAGATTTACCCCTGCCTGCATTGAAGCAATTGGCATGTCATATCTCATAAGATGATGGTGTGAGTTATCTTGTTCTGGTTTAAAACTCAGTTGCAAACTGCTGTGAAACTAAAAGCTGGTTTATAGCAAACACACTCAGTCTGCCGTAGTCTCTCCTTTACTACACAGCCTTTTTAAGGAGTGTCATTCGTAAAAGGAAGCAGTCTTTTGCTTGCTTGGTGTAGAATTTGTGAGTGCACAATGCTCTGCCAAAGCCACGTAATGAAATCTTGGACTGAATTCAGGAATCACGTGCCTGCTTTGCTCCTGTGTATGAACTTCCATGTTTTTCTTGTCTAAGGTGTTTTTCCTAGCTGCTTTGATTTTTCTTTGTACACAGCTCTATCAGAAGATACAGCAAATGCTTTAAAGGCACACCAAGAATTTCTTTGTATTGCAGTGAAAGCAAGCTAATCACTTTCAGAAAGAAGTTCAAACGTTTTTTCATTAGTGAGACATACATCAATAAGTATTTTCCCAGTGAAATGATTGCACATGCTTAAAATGTGCTGCATATTTTGGCAAAAGATGTTTAGGATCCAAGTCTTTTAGCTTTTGCCAACATGTGAAGAAATAAATTTAGACTTATATTACCCCATTGCATGTATTTTCCACATGAGAGGAGTGGCAGGGAAAGCAGAGGAGAGATCTTTTGTGAACATATCTTGAAGTGTGTCTAGGGATGGGGTAGCATGTTTAAAAGCAACTGTGTAAAAAGAAAATGGTGTGTCCTGTCTGTTTTTAGATTGTCCCACTGACCAAGGCAATGGTTGTATTAATAAATAAAAAAGGAAGAAATGCAACATAAGTACTAGGAAGCTTTTTAGGTTGCATCATATGTCCTGGAAGTTTTGGGCTAGAATGTAGTCTCTGCACTGCGATGCTAGTAGAGTTGCTGGTAATGAGAAACCTGGGCAGCTCCTGGGATTACCGCTGTGAAGGTTTTCTCTTTTCTTTATGACAGAGGATGAGCTGCAGTTTCTGTAATGGTCTGGCTTTTTGGTTGCTAATTTTGCTATTTTACTTGGGTTCCGAGTTGTCAGTAAAACTTTATATAAACTTCCTGGTTAAAAGTAGCTTAATGCAAAGGCTTACAGAGAACGAATTTTATTTCATAGAGAGGAAGGAGGGGGGGGAAACAGCTTTCAAGGGGAACCTGGCCGTTCATGTAGCCATAACAGGGAGCCCTTAGGGAACTGTGGTTCCAGACCTAAAATGACCTTGCTACAGAACTGCTCCTATTACACTTAATACAGCAGCTCTGCAGAAGGTCTCCTTTATGTGGTGACGAGAAAAGCAAAGTCTATGAACCTGTGTTCTTTAGTGTAACACAAGGGGCTTCTGCAAATAAAAGTAAGAAGGGAAAGGATTGAAGTGAAATATCCTGTGAAATAGGAGCTGAAGAGTGACAGTCAGTGTCTCTGTCACAATCAGCTTTATTCAATCAGTACTAGGAATGCATTTGGTCCTTGGAAATCTTAAATAGTTTTGATTACTATAAGGTGTTGCCTGAGTTCATATCCAAGAAATAAGAATAACCAACTATATTTTAACAACACTAAATTAATATTGGTCTCATCAGTTCTTATTGTAGTGCCCTTTGTACTGTATGCAGGTGTAAGTGAATGCATCCATATGTGGATTGGGGACTGTGCTTCATTAAGCTATGTCTAGGTTAAATGGAAACTGCCGATTTCTCAGTGCTCTGGGAAGAAGCAAACTAGTAGCAAAAGTAGTACCATTTTGTTAATCAATTACAGCATTCTATACAGTCCTTTTTCTAATTCAATTCTGTCTTCCTCCACCCTGATAACCTCTACCCCTAAAGGATTAGTGCTTCTAGATTCAAATAAATCTTTACTAAGTGTTCTTGTGATGTTATTCCAGCGCATTTCATCAGTGAGGTCTGGGATTGGGATTTTGTTTTCTTTTGGCTAACTGGGTGTGAAAATAGGGCACTACAACTTTAGAGACAGCTTGCTAGTCACTTCAGGGTATGTACATACATGTATGTGGCAGATGATGAGTGTAAGGCCAGCTCCAGCGTGAGTGGGACACGGTGTATTCCACCAGTGTCCCACAGATACAGCTTCACAAAGATATAGGATCCTAATGTGTAGGTGTTTAGATATTAGTTTTTGACATCTTTGCTCTTCCCTTTCCAGATGTACACAACATTGGGTGATTAATTTATTTTTTTTTTTCATTTTTTTGTGCTAGTTTCTGGCACCAGATTTGTGTTAAAGCTTCTAGTCTCTGTACGCTCTCGTTCTGGTATGAGAAGTATTACAATATTTTGTTGTTAGGGATCTGCAGTGATGTTCTTTGTTCAGGCTGCAGTGAGCCTGAGTGCATGTCCCAGATGTGGAGAGTCTTGGTGGCTTTAGTCTCGCTTTTCACTCAGGTTGTTATCAGGCTTCACTCATGGAGCAGTGTGTGTTTTGTTGACGTTCCTTCTGTTTGTATGTGCAATACCAGACTGGCCTGTTAATCTTTTCTTTAGCCCTTTACGTGCTTTCCTTACCTTTCCTTGCTTTTACTTGAATAATAGTAGTAGCATCTTTTTTTTCCACAATTCTGTAATGTTCTATTCCAAATACTTGTTTAATAGAATTTTTTTTTGTGGGTTTGAAGCACTTAGCAAGCCTTGAGGTGGATAAGTTACCTGAAACTGTTGATATTTCCTCACCTATTAATATAAATAGTTAAACTTGTGTCTTTATCTGTTTATTTTGTCACTAGAGAAGAAATTAAAAATAACAAATGCAAAGCACTTCTATTACTTCAGCATTGGTTAAAGATACCACTTAACTTCGTAAAAGCCAGCAGGTCATTTAAATCCATGTGATGGTATGTCCTTATCTTTTTATTTGACATGTGGGTCAATTACACAGTTGTGAACGTTGTATCAAGACCAGTCTGGACTGATTACATGCTGAGGAGATACTGTAAGTTCTCATTAATGCGTGCCAAGCCATTAATAGTCATATTGTACTTCCCAGTTCCACAGTCATGTGCTAGTACTGAAGGGCAGTGGAAGTTTTTGATTAGGCAAAAAAACCAAAACAACCAACAAAACCACTCCCAAAAATGTTAATGCTAGTGAATTGATTCCTGTAATACAGGCATTGTTGCTCTGTGCATAAGCACATCTTTCAGGTCAATGAAAGTCTTTCTTTACAGCTGCTCTTATTGCTAAAGAAAGGAGTGTTATGAGTAGTGTTTGGTCTGTAAAAGGTGACTTCTGGTACTGAGAGTTCATAGCATGAGTTTCCATTGCTTGGTAGCAGACAGTGGTCTGGCCTCGTGTTTCCAGCTTGCGGACCAAGCAGGTGAGCACACCTTGCTCCCCAAGCAGGGATGGGAGGAGGATGTAGCCAACAAACTGCTGCCTTGTTTCCTCTCAGCTGGCTTCTTCCAGGCAGAGTGAACAGCCCTCTGGTGGCTTTGTAAGATAATGATGGACAACTTTCCAGAGTCATCAGTCTTGATAGTCTTGTTGTAGCTGTAGTTTCAGACTCCTTGATTGTGCTGGAGTGCTGAAACTGCATCCTGATGGACTTCGCCAGGCTGCCCCAGGCCATGTTGTTTTCTGTTTTGATTTTTGGAAAGTCAGTATGTGAGCCCTGTCACCTGTAGGATCTTACGTATATACATGATGTGACAAGCCTAGGGTAGCAGAGTCAGCTTTCTTGATAGTCCCAAAAAAGTATAAGGAATGATGAAAAGCAAATTCAGAACAGAACTGGCTTTATTTGTAAAAGGGAAAATGTTCTGAGGAAATGATAAGTTTAACCATATCTTCTGGCAAGTACATCTGCCCTTTGGCAACACAGGCCATTTCTAATCAGGTTATCGTAGGCTTGCCTCTGCAGCAATTAGTGAGCTGAAGAAATATTAAATCCCTGGAACACTTCACGCCAAAAGAGCTTGAGAAATATCATGCCCTTCGTTAGTCGGTTTCGTAAGATTAGCAGAGCTGTAATCCCGCAGGGTCTTTACAGTTGTTCTAATGGGCTACGTGTTCATTTTACCAGTGATGTAAATATTAAATGAATAATTTGGTGTATTGATTAGATGTTAATGTCAATCAATGTATTCCTAATACAAAAAAAAAAAAAGAGTAACACTATCCCACTGTTAAGAAAAGGAGTTTGCATGATCCACTATGTTTTGTCGGGGGCGGGGTGTTAAACAGATTAATCAGATTATTGGAGTGAAATGTTGCTGGGAGAGGTACTCTTCTCGTCTCTTATTGGCTAGGTCCTTTGTCATGTAAGTCATCTGCAGATGTGGTGTCTTTCCATAATACTCAGAACTCCTGGGCCAAGAAACATTATTGTTACCTAAAGGTAACCACTGAAAAAAAATATGGAGGTTTGCTAATTCTTATTTAATTTTAAAGCTGTAAGAATTGCTGGTCTGTTTAGCTGTGGGATGATGCTCCTCTTGCCTCCAGTGCCCTTCTCCTTTCTGTTCTGCTGTTTGCCTCTCCTGTTACAAGTTAGCTGTACTTTGCAGGAAGTATATTGGCAGTTGATTGTTTAGAGAAGAGAGGCAGGGAAACAACATGTCTAAGAAAGAAATCAGATTTTCAGCATGTATCTCTTCTAAAAGCAGCAAAAAAAATGAAGCTGATAAAACTGTGCTCTTTAGTATGCTGGAATATGAACTGCATATCTGTAGTTAGCAATAGAAGCAATAATAGCCCTTCAGGCTTATTTAATAAATGAATGTTTAAAACTGGGAAATCTCTGTTGTATTGGTTGCTTTGATATATATTTCTGAGCAAGCTTTGCAGTAAATGCATTGGGTTTTATCAATGAGACAAAAGCAGCATGAAACTTTAAAAATAACCGTTAGCGCTGACAGAGAAGATCGGAGATGGTTTTTAAGCATAAATGGGAACTTGTTTGGGGTGCACTGGACCTGGAGCAAATGCTTTTCAATTGAAAAATATTGATCTGTTTTCAGCAAAGAGTTAGTTGATAAACAGTGGAGAGAATAAAAGGAGCAAGGGGCATGTTTCTTAGCAAATTCAATGAGTTTCAAGCAGCCATGCCTACCCTGTCAAATCTTGTCAATAAGGCTCTTTACCTCTATTATAAAATAGGTGCTGTACATTCTCCAATGAAGGGATTATTTAAAGGCTGTGTGCTGTTAGGCAGGAATGAGAGCCCAGTGTTGAGACAGACATCTGTAGTGAGAGATTTTTAATCAGGATATGTTATTAATAACCTGCACTGGAGACACACAAACCTGCTTTATTTGGCCAACTGTAAATAAGCTGATTTGGTAAGAGTGTGTAAAATGTGTGTGTGCTGAGAGGGAGTATTTAACTGATTTCTGAATAGTAAAGGAATCCAGTCTGGCTGTTATTGGTGCCTGTAGCAATTGTTGATACTCTGACTACATTAACTCTCTGTGCCCTTTAGCAGAATTGGGAAAACATTTCTAGTACTTGTTAAGCTGTCTATTATCAAGACATCATAAATATACACATTTAGGATAGATTATTTGCTATCCCGGTGCCTTGGAGCACTTAAATAAATTAGTTGCTACTATTTCAGGTATTAATGTTGCAGTAATTATGCATGAAGCAATAATGCAATTAGAATTGCCTCCCAACTTGCTCAAATGGGAATATTTTTTTAAAAGAATACTTGATCTTTTCTCAAAATATACTGTAGAACAGGTGCATAGGCTGTGTGTGTTGAAAACGCGGTTTGGGACTGTTTAACTCGAGATCTTCAGTTTGCCTGTAGCTCAAGTCAGTATTAACCAAATATTACCATCTGTTGGCTTTTGTTGACCTCTGGAAGGAGGCAGCAGTCTGATTTTCTTTTTTCCTCCCCGCATTTTTGCTGGTGGTGAAGTGATCACATCACAGCTAGCATCAAGTGCTTCAGCAGTGGGGTTTCTTCTTTAAAAAATGCAGCCACGCTTCAAGGTGGGAAACAGGCTGGTTTTCAGATTGCGGCATGTTCCACTTTCTTTGTGCACAACACCTACTGGTTTCAGGTCTTTACAGTAACTGCTGTAATAAAGCACAGCAATATACCAACCAAGATTTCAGCTTTAGGTCTGAATTTCTTTACATTTAAATTGGGTCTCTTGTTCTTTGGGATAAAAATATATATTTTATACCTGAGTTAACAAATAAGCTTTTCCAGGTTTTTGGCAGCCAGGTAATAGTTAAAGTGAAAAGGTTTCTTTTTTCCACCCAGAAAAGCATCTTAATAGCTTTGGGTCCATTTGTTCAGAGCAGTTCTGGATTTGAGCCCTGTAAATCCCTGGAGCTTGGCAAGCCAGGCAGACTTGGTAAGTTTTCTACCAGCTTACCAAGTCTGAGTCAAGTGTGGCTTGTTGCAAGTTCAGATATATTTAGTACCCTTTGTTACAGGAGTGTTGAGGTGTGTGGTTGATGTTTTGGGGTTTTTTTTTCTCTTTAAGGTCAAAGAATATTATACTCTCTGTATACAAACAGCTGGTCCTCAAACCATGCATGACAATTTTATGGCTTGTGTTGAATTCAAAGTAAATGTATATTTTATGCAGAGTATATGATTTATTCTTGACATTAAGATATTGAGGAAATATACAACATTCTTTCTGTTGATTGGCATTTGGTAATGTGAATCTCTGGAGAAGACTAGCATAGCCATTCTTTTTCATAACTAACAGCTCTTATCCTCTGTTTGGAGTGCGTGGGACATGCAAACTTGCTTTAAGTGTTTGGAATGTGCTCACTTCTAATTTTTACCTATATGGGTCCTGCCAGAAGATAAATAGTTCAGATTTGGCTTTTGAAATAGCAGAACATTGAGCTTTCTCAATCTTTGTTCTTGACTGCCTAAATCATAGCACCCATGAAATAAGGGGAAAACTTTTCTGTAGAAAAATCTTCCAATGTTGAAAGGTGTTTCAGAAGACTATAGGTGGTAACACCTAAATATCTATTTACCACAGTCAGACACACGCATCTCACTATTCTCTAGTGATGGATGAAACTCAAGGGAATTTCAGCAGAGTTTTCAATGAATTCTGCATCACCAAGTTGTAGTAGGGTAGGAAGTTTGATTAGAAAGATTGGGTTGTGAAGAGGATGTATTTCATTTGTACTTTGACAGTCTGTCTGTTTTGTGATGCATTTTGACAGTTTCATTTTTTCCAAGTTTTATATGATTGCATCTTCACTTCATTACTGTTAATATTGTTGTTGGGAAATGTGAAATTAAGGTGTTAGCTTTGCCTGGTCTGGAGGTTTTCTTCTAGCCATGGGCTAGCTACAGAAAGTCTGGCTGCTTTGCTTTATCCTTCTGAGGGAAGATCAGGATATCTGTTGCTGGAGGACTGGTTGT
The DNA here is from genome assembly GCF_032191515.1 of Phaenicophaeus curvirostris. Classification (NCBI taxonomy): domain Eukaryota; kingdom Metazoa; phylum Chordata; class Aves; order Cuculiformes; family Cuculidae; genus Phaenicophaeus; species Phaenicophaeus curvirostris. The sequence goes on from NC_091392.1 coordinate 188,158,994, forward strand.
GAGAAGCTGTGACTTCAGAAAGCAATGGTTTCCTAAGCAGCATGAGTCAATGTCACAAGAAGCTACTGGACCTTTGAAGTTTACTTTGCCCAGTGGGATTTAGAAAACTGGGTACACCACAGGCTGAGTTTGCCAGGTACACAGACAGGCTTCTGATTTGTGAATGATTTAAGTCTTCTAGGATTGCCACCCTCATTCATTGTTGCAATTAATTGCAAGTAGTCTGAAGACAATGAATGATTACATCATCGTAGCTAAATATCTAGGAATACAATTGTTTGGAGCTTTTTTTCTTCATAGAAGAAACAATGGAATTCTTCATTATCAGACAGCCTCAAATTAATTGTGAGGTTTTTTTGGGGAACCTCAGGCCTTGTATCTTGTATCTTTCATTTGAATAGCTGAGGTATACAACTGGTTGAAACTTCCCTGAGTGTGTGAGTGAGACTGGTCAGTATGCTCCTTTTGGGCAATTGAGTGAGTCCTCAGAGCAAAATTTTGGGAGCAGTGATTAGTCAAGGCATCAATACAGTAGAAGTGATGAAAGAAGTTGGGATGTATAATGTGTCTTACTACTTTTTCTGGACAGAGCTGGAGAGGTGGACACTTAAATGCTTATTTAATTTAAATTAATGCAAGGTTGATGATGTGAGAGAGAGGAGTTTCTTTTTAGGAAACTGGAGAAAATTTAACAGTTTATACTAGGTTGAACTTAAATGGAAATGGAATGAAACTTCTTAAAGTTTACAAGGGCACTTACAAAATACAAGCTGTAGGGCAGCAGGTACAGAAAGCACAAACTTAAAAATAATGAAGGATAATATCAATAAACTCCCAAGTAGAAAAAGCAGCTGAAGATTGAAAAAAAAAAATGTATGAAGTAGATTAAAATAGCTGGCCAACTGTGCAAGGCACCTTTATAAGTAAATGGGTTGTTATTGGTGTCATTGCTTCTCACTTGAACAGCAAAAGTGCACTAGAATGATGATTAATTTTAAACAAGAATGATGGTATAATAGATGTAAGGACAGCTGTAGGGGTTCAGATTAAGAATTCAGCTAACCTGGTCTCTCATATTCCATGAGCAGTGGTAGTTTTCTGGCAGACTCATCTGGTTTCCAGCTTTCCTTCCATGATTTCTTTTTTTTCTAATTGCTTTTTGCATCCACAGCATTGTCTGTCAGGCAGTTTCATAGATGAACTATGTATTGTGTAGAGACATTTCACTTATCATGTAGCCTGCTAATCTTGCAGCAGTGCCTGTTTGAACAGCTATTTGTTATTCTTGTCAATCTCCTAAATATTTTCATCTTCCCTGGAGTTGCCTCTGTCCCATGCTGAAGAATCCTAGGCTATGTAGATATTACATCTATGAAAACAGTTGTAGGTCTTGATGCAAGCTTGTTATCTTCTCTTGTCTTTTTCCCTAATAATTCTATAACCATTTTGGTGGGACTGTAGAGATCAGATGATAAACAGTTAACTGATGTTATCCAAAGTGTTTTGCTAGGACACTAATACTGCACAAATGTGTTGGGGAATGAATGGATGTCAGTAGGAGAGTGCTCTTACGTATGCATGAGAATGGTGTCAGAAAAGACGCCTGGCAGCGAGTGCCATGGGCTCTCAGGCAGCGAGAAGGGGATAGAAAGGTATGGTCACCGCTTGACTGATCTGCTATACCTAGTGCATCCGGTGCAAGAGGAACTTGTGCAGTAAATGCAAGGCAAAATGTTTGAAAGGGATGGGGTGGGGGAAATATTAGCACGCACAAAGTTGAACTAATTTTGAATGAAGTGCCATGGTGCAGTGTGAATTTTAAAAGGGACTGTAGCCACAAATTCACTGACATTCTTTGGTATCTGTTAAGCGCTATTATTCACATGCAAACTCCTTGAGAATGTCCTTAAACTGCTGATTATTCTTCCAGTTTCAAATTTACTTGTGAAAAGATATTTTTTTCCCTTCTTTCTTACATTATTTAGTGAGCTTCTTTCAATGCCCACTGACTGAGAAAAACTCTTTTCATAGAATCATAGAATAACCAGGTTGGAAGAGACCCACCAGATCACTGAGTCCAACCATTCCTTTCAAATACTAAACCATGCCCCTCTGCACCTCATCCACCCGTGCCTGAAACACCTCCAGGGAAGGTGACTCAACCACCTCCCTGGGCAGACTGTTCCAGTGCCCAGTGACCCTTTCTGTGAAAAATTTTTTCCTAATGTCCAGCCTAGACCTCTCTTGGGGCTGCTGGAGGCCATTTCCTCTCATTCTGTCCCCTGTCACTTGGGAGAAGGGGCCAGCACCCTCCTCTCCACAACCTCCTTTCAGGTAGTTGTAGAGAGCAATGAGGTCTCCCCTCAGCCTCCTCTTCTCCAGGCTAAACAACCCCAGCTCTCCCAGTCGTTCCTCATAAGGCCTGTTCTCCAGCCCCTTCACCAGCTTCCAACCCAGTAATGCAGTTCTTGTGTCAAAAAGCTGCTTAAGCAAAAGATAAGAAGTAGGCTCAATGAAGTTTGGTCAAAGGAATTCCTGAAAAAGAGTCTACCTCTGCACTGATGCTTACAGCAGTTTGCTGGATCATGGTGTTACAGAATCTCCTTAGTTGGAAGGCAGCTTGGAGGCCTCCTAGTCCAGCTTCTTGCTTTTCAAGTAGGGTAAACACTGAATTTAGACCAGGTTGCTCATGGTTTGCAGAAGCTGAGTTTTGTGAACTTGTAAAAGGATGGAGGCTCCACAGTCTCTTTGGACAAACTCTTCCAATGTTTGCTCATTAAATTCATTGGTTATTAAGTAGTACTGTTTGACATGTAGACAATAAAAGTGTAACATAATTATAATTATGGTTATGTAACTGATAAGTTGGTATTGCTGTAATTCTGGAATTGTAAAAATAGGAAACAGAAGTCAAGCAAGGCATCCATCAAAACGTACTTACCTTAAATTCTGGTCTCTGCTGACTGTGATGGAAACTGCGTTGGCTTCTGGCTTCAAGCATGTTAGTTTGCCAGTGATAAGGATTTTGAAATAGTTTGAGGCCATTTCTTATTTGAAAGTAGTGATGCAAATACAGCCAATTGCTCTATCACTTGAGTATTTTATTTTAAGTAAGCAGTCATCTGGCTTTAGAAGAGAATAACTGCCTGGCACTGCTGATAATCGTTTTCAGAGCATGACAAGCAGCTGTCTACAGATGGCGGTCTGTGTCCCACAACCTCTTTCTCTACTGTAAATGGAAACATGTACTGCAATAGTAATCTAAAACTTCTTGTAACTTGTCTTTGTTTCAGCTTTGGTTTGCTTTCATTAATGGATTTTCTGGGCAGATCTTATTTGAGCGATGGTGCATTGGTCTGTATAATGTGGTAAGTGCTGCATATTTTGACATGATATTTGAATATTTTGCTGTTAATGTTCAAAACAGATACAGAGACTTAATCTTTGAATTTTGATTTTATTTTTTTTTCCTCAGACCCTGTAGCAGTTAGATGCTCAGAGAAGCACCATGCAGATACTTTGAGTGGACTCGGGCTACCTTAGTATCATTGCTGTGACACTAGCATTTTTACCTTGAACCCCAAACAGGGTGTGGCTGTCAGAATGATTTCTGATTTTTGCTGTGCTCTGAAGAGTGTCACACTGCTGCATGGTGTTATCACTTTTTTTTTTTTTTTAAAAGCAATAAGGGGAGTGTCTCTGGGACCAAGTTCCACAGCACACCATAGACTTATGCTGGTGTTTTCTACAGTGTTACTTTTTTGATGCTACTGATGTGTCCTGCTGTCTGGATTTATAAGCCATTAGGACACTTTGTCACTGCTGTAAAATCCTTTGAATTTCTCTTTGGAGGGAGGGAATTTTATTATTTATTTTTTTTTATAAGCAGACTCATTCCAAATATATGGTAATACACAAAAAGCTAACAAATTATCACTGAATGGTATTAATGGAAACACTTAACTTCTGTCACATTAATCTTAAAAATGATGGCACAAATCCTCACATTCCATAAGATTTCATATTCTTCATGGGAGATATCTTTTCAGGGATTTTCCACTCCCTTGATTCTCTTCACCCTAATTTCCTGAATGTTACTCAGTCTGTCATTTACATTTATATATTTGCATCCATTATCTTTAAACCTGATTTGATGGATCTATGTAAAGCTCATGGATGAAACTCATCATAGAATCATTATGGTTGGAAAAGACCTCTAAGATCGTTAATTCCCACTGTCAGCCCAGCACGACTATGCCTACTAAACCATGTCCCAAAGTGCCACATTATTTGAACATCTCCAGGGATGGTGATTCCACCAGTTCCCTGGGCAGCCAGTTCCAATGCTTCATCACACTTTATTTTTCCTAATATCCAATCTAAACCTCCCCTGGTGCAACTTGAGGCCATTTCCTTCTGTCCTACTGCCTGTCACTTGGGAGAAGAGACCAACACCTGCCTTGCTACAGCCTCATTTCAGTCAGTTGTACTGAGTGATAAGGTCTCCCCTCAGCCTCCTTTTCTCCAGGCTAAGCAGTCCCAGTTCCCTCAGCTGCTCCTCATAAGACTTGTGACCCTTCACCAGTAGTGTTGACCTTCTTTGAACGTGATCTAGCACCTCAAGGTCTTCGTTGTAGTGAGGGACCCAAACCTGAACACTGCCTTCAAGGTGGGGCTTCACCAGCGCTGAGTACAGGGGGACAATTGCTTCCCTAGTCCTGCTGATGACACCATTTCTGATACAAGCTAGGATGCTCTTGGCTTTTCTTGGCCACCTGGGCACACTGCTGGCTCATACGCAACCAGCTGTCAGCCAGCACTGAGAAGTCCTATTCTGTCAGGCAGCTTTCCCGCCACACTTCCCAAAGTCTGTAGTGTTGCATGGCGTGGTTGTGACCAAAGGACCCAGCACTTGGCATTGTTGAATATCACACAGTTGACTTTGGCCCTTTGATCCAGCCTGTCCAGATCCCTCTGCGAGCCTTCCTACCCTCAAGCAGATCAACACTCCCACCCAATTTAGTTTCACCTGCAAACATACTGAGGTAGCACTTAATCCCCTTGTCCTGATGATTGATAAAGATATTGAACAAGGTTGGCCCCAACACTGAGCCCTGGGGAACACTGCTTGTGACCAGCCACCAACTGGTTTTAACTCTGTTCACCACAACTCTCTGCGCTTGGCCGCGCAGCCAATTTTTCACCCAGTGAAGAGTACACCTGTCTATGCCATGAGCTGCCAGCTTCTCTAAGAGAATGCTGTAGGAGATGGTGTCAAAAGCTTTACTGAATTTGAGGTACATAACATTCACAGCTTGTCGCTCATCCACTAGACAGGTCACCTGGTCATAGAAGGACATCCTCACTGGGTCTAGGGATGTAATTATTGATTCTCACTAATCTCTTCTCTCTAGGAGAGGGTCATTGGGCACTGGAACAGGCTGCCCAGGGAGGTGGTTGAGTCACCTTCCTTGGAGGTGTTTAAGGGGACGGGTGGATGAGACACTGAGGGGCACGGTTTAATGATTGATAGGAATGGTTGAGCTTGGTGATCCAGTGGGTCTTTTCCAACCTGGTGATTCTACGATTCTATCCTTTTCCTGTGTGTTGCTCTTTGTCTATGTTTTGCCAGCTTGCTGCTAATGGGGACCATAGCCCAACTTTTGCTAACATGCATACGCACTAGAAACAGTTCATAACTTTAGGCTGCTTTTTAACTTCAAGAACACTTTTCAAATTGTTAAAAATATATGTATGTATAGGATTAGAAATTATTTTTCTTATCTGAACTGTTAATGTAAAAGGAGCTGAATGAAGTTCAGTGTTCAGACATACACAATGCTATTATTTTTACTCCATGCCTGCGTTGCAGCCTGCAAGAGACATGGATACCCAAGCTGGCTTTAAATGAGCTGCCTCAGATCCTGGAAACACTTTAAGAGCAGCAATGTGGGACTCAGCAGAGGCTAATTTACTCAGCTTCTGGCAAAATGTCCTGCTGGCTCTCCTGGAAAGCTTCTGAGCCTCGGTCATCTAAACGCCTGCCCATAGCACAGATACATACTGCAGTTAATTTGTTCCTATCAGTTCATGCCTGCCTGGAGAATCCCTAAAGTGCCATAATACAGAATGGCCTTTGTTTTTCAGTAGATTTTTTTTTTTAATGCTATTTCCACATTTGCTTTGTCTGTAAACTTAGCTCTGGTTAAGCAAATTACATATTTAATTATGACTACAACTGCAGCTGTAGTTGAACCTATTCCCACAAGGCTTTTTTGAAAGAGTACGTCTTGTCTTTCCTTTGCAGTCTGATGTGGTTTACCCTCTCTAATTAGCTGGTGCATCAGAAACTGACGATGCGTAACTTCTTGGGTTTAAGTTAGTTGTTTAATAGTAGAAATTTTCTTTCGTATTTCTTTTGTTAATGAGTCAATATTTGAGAGTTATGAATTGCTGGCAGTCACTTGTTTGTACTTGGATTTTAGAAAGTTATATCAAATAACGTGCTAGTTTGTAATAAGTCTTCACTGAAGTGTGTGGGATTTTTGCTCATGTCTAGATACTGAAATATGTGAGATTCATTTAAAACTAATAGCTGCTTTTAATTAGTATTTGCTTTCCTTGCAGATTTTCACAGCGCTGCCACCCTTTACTCTGGGAATTTTTGATCGACCGTGTGCTCAAGACAGCATGCTTAGATTTCCACAGCTATACAAAATTACTCAAAATGCAGATGGGTTCAACACAAGGGTAAGAGAAAGTCTGTTTCTTTAATAACAACCACAAGCATTCTTATTTTTCAGATCTTTCTCATTAGAAAATAGCTTATTCCCTGCTGTTACTTTTGCTTTACACTAGCCACTGAGATTAAGTTTGCTCTGCTTCCCAGTTTTTTTTCTTAATTCCTTTTTTTTAAATAAGGATTTTCTGCTGTGACTTCAAATGCAACTGGACCTGAAACATCCATAAACTTTGATTCAAAGTAAGATTTGAAGATTTGAATCAGAGTATGTTTGTTTATTTGTTTTAATTCAGATCTGCTGGTAAGTGGAGAGTTTACCACTTTCAGAGGAACAGGATGACGTTGCCTGGACTTTATTTACCATACCAGATGTCATAATGTTCTGTACTGGAGGGGACGGGGGTGAGAATTAGTAAAGCTCTATTTCCATATTTCTTTTAGAAAATAAAATTTTAAATTATTTCTTTGGACTTTGAGTTTTGAAGAACACATTTTACTTCATTTTGCTATTTAAATACTGGCAAACGTCAGCATTTGGAATTCTGTCTTTGTTCATGGCATATGTGAGTGTATCACACAGAATCACAGAATCAGTAAATTGGAAAAGACCCCCAGGATTATTGAGTTCCGTTAAGTATAGTTCTGAATCAAGCTGTACAACTGAGTTGATTTCTTCAGAGTGGGAAATGTAGAGTACAGAAAGCTTCAGTTTGTGCAAAATGGCATTATCTGCAAGTTTAAAATTGTGGGGCACCAAGTATTTGCCTGTTGTGAGAAAACAGAACATTTTGTACTGTTGAATTGGTCTTCTAAAATCATTCTTTGAGGTAATTAAAGAAGGATGACTCTGTTTGCTAGATTTTGATAAATATCTTTAATTACAAGCAAACTTGCCTATTGTATTTGAAGTTGTTTGAATAAAATCATCCAACTGGGCCAGTGGTTTCTTGTGAAAGAGCAGAAATTGTAGAAGGAAATAGATCCTGCAGAAGTTTAGGTATTTCACTTCAGGACAAACATTGTCTGACTCTAAACTACACAATGAAGTGTTTGTTAGGAGTTAGAGAGAGGTTAAGAGTTTTGGACTTTACCAATGACTTGGTTTGTTTTCCCTCAGGTTTTCTGGGGTCACTGCATCAATGCCCTGATCCATTCTGTCATTCTCTTCTGGTTTCCACTGAAAATGCTAGAGCATGGTAAGGGCTTCATTATTTCTTACGTCAATAACTAATGTTCAGTCTCAGAGTCAGTGTATTTGTGGAACGGGAGGTCGTGACAAGTCCCAAGAAAATAATGCTGACACAGTTGAACAGGCTGTAGCTGTTGAATGTGGCTACTTATCTAGTGGCTTTCAGAACTTTATTCTGATTTAACATAATTATTGCTTATATTGTGACTTGAATACATGAAAAAATAAAGTGCTACTTTGCCAAGAACTCGACTCGAATGTTGAATCATGTTATATGAAATACCTTATTTTTCTTGGTAGTGGGTTCAGATCTCGGCTTTTTACTGTGCAATGTTCTTACAGCAGCTGCATTATAACTGCTGCTTTATATCTTGTTGGACCTTTCCCATGCCATAACATGATACTGTAAAATGTAGGGTAAAATAGAGAGGTTTCACGACTGTTGCAGTCTGTTGAAAAAAAATAATTGTTTGGAATGGGAGTAGACCAGATCAAGAGTCAGAGATATAGGGAAAATGAGACTTTTTCATTGTACAAATTAGGCTTATTGAGTCTCACTTTCCATGAACAGTAACACAACTTCATGATATTTCAGGGGACAGTAAATCCCATATGGTTCCCACCTAGCTTTACAATATAGTTGTGTGAGCAGAAAAACACATGGGAACTGTCTTATAATTTCCTGAGAAATACAACTAGATCTGTTGAGGAAATCTGGGATGGCAGGAGGGGAAATAATGTTTATATAAATCCATTAATTCTTCAAAACTGAAACTCCTTCCTGGAAAACACCAGTTTCAATGAACCTCCTCAACTCCGGGACATATTAATTGGGGAAGAGGTGAAAGAAAATAGAAAGGGAGGCAAGATGAATGCTCACATCAGAAGCATGGTGGTAAAGATACCTGTGGGAGGCAAGTTTGTGTTTATCTACCTAACTTGAGTAAAATGTCAGTATTGTATCCTTAGTGACAGCTTCTCAGGCTGTGTGGTAGGCCATACAAGAAAGGTTCTTCCCTTTCCTCTGTATGTGGGCCAAGAGCTTGGTTCAGTTTCAAGGAGAGGGCTTTTTATGTTTGATTGGATTTTGTTTTGATTTGGGAATTTCTGTTGGGGTGTTATTTTAGTGTTTATCTCTAATACCTTTCTATACATCCAAATTCAGATATTTTAGGCTGTCTGTCCTTAGTGATTACAGTTAAAGAAAAATACAGTTTTTATTTTACTCTTCCATAAATGTGTTTTGAAGTAGCTCCTAGATAGATAGTGTACTTTTAATTTCAACATTTAAAATAAAACTGGATTTCTCACCTACTCAAATGCTGACTTTGAGTTCCTTTGAACAGATTGCTTAGTTTGCTTCGCAAAGTGGAATGAATATTGAATTTAGAAATTTCCTTGTATTTTCAAGTGAAAAATCAATTTTAGTGCCAGAGACAAAAATGTGCCGCTCCTACTGGGATGTTTTTTAACCTCTCAATTTGCTTAGAATGTGAAATGTATATATTCCATGAATGGACGTTTGCGTAGCTTTAGAAATGAATGTTCACTGAGCATCCTGCTGTTCTCAATAATGGCAATATCAATCCCTTCAGGACTGCTTAGCTTCCCAAAGTGGAAAATCATGGAACTCACTGAAAATAAGGCATTAACTTTGCTGCGTTAAAATGTAACTTAAAAACCCCCAAGTCTTGGACCAAAAATTGTTAAATTACTTATATGTGCCCTGTGATGTAGCACTGGAGCAGCATACCAGCAGAGTCATTAGGTCAATTTATTCTAAATCTATCTATTAAAAGTGGTAAGTATTTAGGCATGCCTTTTTCTTAATAAACTAAGTCTTTTGACATCAGCAGGGTTCACTGGACATAGAACACTCAGCTATCTAGTGCTCTTTGCCTTTTTTGTTGACACTAGAGGGAAGAGCAAAGCGACTGTTAATATTTGATGTGTATTTGTGAATTATATGGTAAATGCCTGAAGTTGCAGAGTAGCAGGGGAGGAGTCAGTTTAAAAGAGGTGCTGGTGGCTAGGAACCAAGCTAGTTACTAACCAAGCTGCATCAGGCTTTAGCTCCTGTTGCAATGTTAGTCATTAGTCCTGTTGGCTGCTATGTCTTAGTACTTGGGGTTTAAAACAGTGAAGAAAGCAGGGTTATAGAACTAGCAGCTTCTGGAAAATATCTGCAAGTTGTGTGGTTCTTCAGAGACAGCCGCGTGTGGCTGTTGTAGAAGAAAACCATAACAAGTAGCTTAGGGCAACTGCACTGACTAAATATTTAATCTTTTCACCCATAAGCTGGGTACAGTCTTCATCACAGAGGTCAGGGTGTAAGGGACTTTCTATAGAGGCAAAAATCTACTGATTCTGGCTACCTACGTTATAGGAATGTCATTACCTTAAGTAGATGACCTGATTTTAACAATGTCAGATCCAGTTTTGCAAATAAACCTAGCAAAATCATACCTTCATAGTAGAAGCACTGTGCTGGGCAACATGTGTTTAGAAACAGATCCAAGGTTTTATCTTAAGCCTTTTTATCCCTGCTGTTTATGTATTTCTCTAGCAGTTGTTCTAAAACCTGTGAAAATAGTACTACTTAACATGTTTGAGTAATGCTTGAAAGCTCCTGTGAGTACAAGTTCATTTGGCATTAGTGTGGCTGTCGAATGTGCTTTCATGGTGTTCCGGTTTTGATCAACAAGGACTAAGAAAGACTAAACAGGCATTTGAAGTATTGCCAAGATTGGTACTTTGAAGTGATAGATTAACATGTACTTACCCTTGTGAACACTTAACTAGAGAAAGGGTGCGTGGAGACTGAGTGCTGCTCAGTTACTGAATTGAACTGCAGCAAGGTATTTGTGATGCTGGATGAGTCTTTTATAGATGAAACTTCTTCTGCAGGTTTTGTTAATTCATCTCTGATTCATCACAAATTAGCTGGTGATTTATACACTTTTTCTTCACAGGCACAGTAAATAATGGGAATTGTTAGAGGTGTCAGTAAGTGGTGCAGAACAGATAGTGACAGAAAAAGCGACCCTGATGTATCTCAGCTCTTATAGGCAAACCACACGTTAGGCTCTGGCAGACGCTTCCCCTAGCTGGCAACGAGGGCTCTGATATATGCTCCAAGTATCATGTCTGAGGCCTGGCTTAGCACAGCTTCTGCATTACCATTATCTCACAGCGTCAAAAAGTGCTTTTACCTGTTCTAAATTGCAAGGCTGGGACCAGTTATTTTCTCTTTAATATATCCATGTTATTTCATCCATTCTATTGATAAACTGATAACAAATATGATAATTTTTCTTCCATTTTCTTTCAGATGCAGTGTTCACGAGTGGCATGGGAATTGACTATTTATTTGTTGGAAACATAGTTTACACTGTAAGTTTGTGTATCCTGGCGGTTTTTAAGTGGTAGAGTTTCATTTACATTTTTTTATACCAGCAGAAAATGGTGTGAACCAGAAGAATGTCTGAGTAAAATAAAATCAAGCTCATAGTGTGTGCATGATTTTTCCCCCCCTTCTTTTTTAATTTTTTTTTTTCCCCCAGGCATGCACCCAGAGTATTTTCTGCTCTCTTTCCCCCATCCCACACTGCCATAGTCCTGGGTCGGTACCTAAATTGTAGTAACATTTTAGGTGTAAATGAAAGATTGGGCCATGAACACCTTTGAATTTAAGAGTGTCAATAGTGAAGTTGGTGCGTTTTTTTCTCTTTTCCTTGCAGTTTGTTGTAGTCACGGTTTGTCTGAAAGCTGGCTTGGAAACAACTGCATGGACTATAGTAAGTACTTTTCAGTAGCTTTTATTTCATTAGCACACCTTCCTCCCTAATGAGTATTGATACAGAAAAGAAGTACTAAAAATAATTTGAGGCTTCAGTGTTTTAATTGGTCCTTTGAAGTAAGGATAAACTGCTAAGCTCCATAAGTAGAGGACGTGAGAGGAGAATGAACTTGTAGATCACACGGTATGCATGATGAAAAAGGGTAGCCTGTCAGAAGTGGGAAGAGAACACAAAATATATTGCCAACGTCTCTAAACATCTAAAATTGAGAGAATTTTGTGTGGAATCAACGTACTACTGTAATTTCTTAAGAAAATAGATCAGAGGCATCTTTACTCTGTACCTCCTTTAAGATTATTGCAATAGAGAATGAAAGATGTCTGCACACAGATAAACAATCAGGCTTTGAAAATATCTTTGAAGCTAGTAAAAAGCTTCATCAAGTTTGCACTGGATGAATTTTTATTTTGGAAACGTAGTGTAATAAGGATGTTAGTCAAACAGTTATGTTGATTCCTTAATTTCAGACATATACTTGCAATGAGCAAATACTCTGTTACTGGTAGGTGTTAGAATCTGGCAAGGCAGTGACCTCCAAAGAGTATGGAGGGCTAGGAGGGTTCCTGTGGTGATGAACTTCCACTACCTTACTCCACTTGTTCCCCCAGCCCCTCTGAAACACTAGTATTTCAGTTTTGATGGAATCCCTGTTTCTGTAGACCTATGAGAGGCTTTATGGGAACCTAATTCTCAAGAAACAGTGAGACCAAGCTATTTTAATGTCTCTCATATTCTTATTTTATTAGTTTATTTGAGGAGCTTGGATTAAATGTCCCACCCTTATTGCTGTGTTTAGTTGTAAAATGTTTTCTTTCATTCTTCACAAAGGAATTGTTAAGATTAATGAGCTGATGTCACTTCCTGAATTTTAAAGATTAAATGCTAGCTGCATGTGTTGTTTAATTGTTAGGGACATGCTAATATTCTTTGCCTTATAGTCTGACTTGAAATAAAATAGGGTTTTTTTTGCTCCTGTTTTTATTTTAAGAGATACCGTAAGTTTAGTGGAGCTCAGTGTTATTTAACAGTGGCATTTTATAGAGAAATTATTGTTATGCACAGGGCATTTGTTGTTTTTTCCTTATACACTTCTAATTCCTGTCCCATTACTTGGACCTCTGACTCATCTTGGAATCTGATGTTGTTGACAATTGCTTCAGCTGTGAGTGAATCAATGCACAGAAAATCTTTAGGTTACTTGGAAGAGTATTAAATGTACAACATGGACTTAAGCCTCTTCTCCATCATCAAGTGGATTGGTTACATGCAATTTGTTCTTGAGAGTGAGAGGGACACTGCCACTTGGGACGGATTCAGCTGAAAGCTTTAAATAAATAGTGCAGATTCCAAGTGGCTGGGAGCCTGGTATATCCAGTAGGTAGTGTGAAAAGAAAGACTTGGGTAAAAGTGGTAGAATGATGCATAACAAAATCTGCACGTTGAAGCTGTGTGGAGCAGCTTAATATTACGTGTTAAATGAACACTGCAGTATGCTTTTTCCAAAACTCTTAAACTTTCTTCATTACTTTACCACACTATCTGAACTATTTCAGATAAAAAGGATGTACAGGATAGACATACAGGCTGTCTAGTTTTTGTGGGAGAGCCTTGGTTTCTTTTTTCTGACTGTCACTCATTTAACACATCTGATGGACGTGCTTCTGTTTTGCACGTGAATCCTCCAGGGGTGAATGACAGAGATCAGTGAAGAATGAACAGTGCAAAGGTTGGTAGGGTGAGTGTAAAGAATATTTTCCAGTAGGGAAAGGGGGGCTTATATTGAAAGCAGATGCTTTTTTAGAGGGAGAGAAGCAGTTCAGGCAGGTATGAGCCTGAGATGAAGAAATTGTTGGAACAACCATGAAAAGAAGATAAAGACATAAAATGAGTAAAATCTTTGAGCTGGATGGGGCAAAGTGAAGAGGTGCAAAACTGATGCTGTCCTACTAACAGACTGGAAAGAAAAACAGGAGGGAGGGGCAAAAAACCAAGATGTCATTTCACTAGCATCAATGCACCTCTTAAAAAAGAGGAACACTAAGATGTACAACTATATCTTGGATTGATTTCCCTGCTTGCTTTATCATTACTGGTTTTAATTGTGAAGTCTGTAGAGTCTGCAGCTTGGAAGCATCAGTCCAAGCTACCCACAGCCTTCTGTCCACTTGTTTGGACAGAAGGCTGTAGCTCAAGAGAAGACATCGTGTCGTTTTAGGAAAGCGGTACTGGGCTGTTCTGTTGAATGGGGCTGGCTTTTCTTCAAAACAAATTCTCGCAGCAGCTTTGTAGTGCTTGTTCTTTGAAGAGCTGAGCACTACAGCTGCTCACTGTGGCAGGGCTGTATTTTAGTCAGAATCTTCACACGAATTGTCCCTAGTCTTCAGAAAAGTAGACTGGAAGGATAAAATCCCCACCTTATCTTCAAGTGTTTAAAAAAAAAAAAAATCCCTCCAGTCTTAGTTTTATTCACAGTAAAACTGAATAAAAAATGTGGGTGGGTTGGTTTGTTTGTTTTTAAATAGAGCAGTTGCTGGTCAGATCTCCTGGGTGAAACAGAATAAATAGTGAAATTTGGAAACAAATCTTCCTTCCCACAGTGTCTCTCCAGGAAACAGACTGTTTGATGTCCTGTACGTTAGCCCAGCAACTTTTAGGGTTTAACAAAATTCCACCTTTCAGAGAGTGCCTGGAAGAGTGTTCTTTCCATCACCTCTGACATTTTGCCATATGAATGCTTCTACTGTAGGGCAGCCTTCAATTGCTCCCAGCTACCTGCCAGTCTGCAATGGTGCTGCAGACTACTTGCTTGTTTTCACTGCCTGTGCTGAAGAAAGCTTTCCTTTCTGAGGATGCTCAGTGCTTCCAGAGGAGGAGCAATCTTTTCCTTCTTCCAGAATTTTGCATCTATCTTGCAGTGGGCAGAACACAAAACTCAGTTAGACACTTCAGTTCTCAGACATGATGTTCAAAATGTCAACAAATGCAATCATCAGATAGAAAGTATAAAGCGGAGAACTGAACAAACATGCTGTGTCCACCACAGCAACCAGTGGATTAATTCATTCCCATGTTCCTAAAAACCTATATGTAATTAAGATTTATGCAGGTACTTCTCTGAATTGGAGCCAAAGTCATCAGCCACAGGAGCTGTTGGCATCCAGAAAAGCTGAAGCCAATAATGAGCTCAGTTGCTTGTTAGAACTGAAATTAGTGATTCCATCCACTGCAGTGTAAAAGTAAAACAGTCTAAATCATGCTGAACAGCAAAATAGTTTGGGTGTGTAGGAAAAATTACTTTCTTTAATGTGACTGAAATTAAGTCTGTGCTGGATGCGTTCTTGGGCTCTTTCATATTCCTTTTATTTACTTAGTGAGTCTATGAACCAAAGAACCGGTAAGGATGTAAATGCATTGCAGTTCTGTAAATCACTTAGAACACCTTTAAAACAAAGAAAGCAAAGCTGATCAGATTATATTGATTGTGGTAGTATGTTACACAACT
Organism: Phaenicophaeus curvirostris; assembly: GCF_032191515.1. Taxonomy (NCBI): domain Eukaryota; kingdom Metazoa; phylum Chordata; class Aves; order Cuculiformes; family Cuculidae; genus Phaenicophaeus; species Phaenicophaeus curvirostris. The sequence continues at coordinate 188,174,287 of NC_091392.1, forward strand.
CTGAGTCTTCCTCCATGAAATGTATGCAGGTGGTGCACATGGCATGTACACATATGCTCTGCCATAGGGAATTTATCCATGTGAAGTTTAACCTGAGCCTTTGAAAAATTACCCGTCAATGTGTGTGTTGAACCTGGCGTGTGCACAACAGGAAGCAGGAGCTAGATGAGAGAAATCAGAGTTTTAAGGGAAATCTGATGAGTTTTTACAGCTCCAAGTGAGACTGATCATCTGAGAAGGCTGTCTCTCTGCCCTGTCATGAAGCAAAGTTTAAAGAGAACTGGTTTATGCTGTTTAAACAACCTGTGCTACTGGCCTGAAACAAAGACAGGCCTCAGTGAGATGGGTAGAGACCTGAACAGAGAGATACCTGTAGGTCAGGTGGATGGAAAAAGTGCCCTGTGTTGACTCTCCTTCTCTCCTTGCTCCTTGACAGTTCAGTCACCTGGCCGTCTGGGGAAGCATGCTGCTCTGGCTGGTGTTCTTCGGTGTCTACTCAGCCATCTGGCCCATATTTCCCATCGCACCAGACATGCTGGGGCAGGTCAGTATGAATGCTTGGCTGCACAGTAAGCTGCTCAGCACAGCACCCTGCTGTCACCAGCACTGCTGCTTGCTGCTTCCAGTACTCACACAATGCTTGCAAAGGAATTATGCTCTCAGAAGAGTTCTGGTACTTAATTTTAACCTTTTTTTAATCCCTGCATTCGTTTAGCTTAATCTCCTCATTAGAAGAGTTCTTTTTGTCCCCAAAAGTGATGTCATCTGTGATTATGTGCACTGTGGATACTGTATGACAATTCTTAGCTCACTTTGATAGCAGTGAGACTGGCTCTTTCACTAGTGCTTTCCTAGTGACTCTTCGTGTGTTTAACAAAATGCCGGGTAGAAATTTAGTTTGTTTTGAGGTTTTAACTTTTTATCATGGATTCTTTCTCTTCAGCATATTTTGCTTTTGTATTGTTCCTTTTGTCCCGCAGTCATTTGAAATAAACTAATAGGTTGAAATGGTCAGAAGCAGAAATTAAGCTGATATGTTACAGGTTCCCTTATAATACTAGAGGAACTTTAGGTTTGTTCATGCAGTGACACTTGAGTTCCAGGTGGTGAAATTTTCCCTTTCGTATTATTATTTCAACCTGTGGTGAGAAGATTGAGTCATGAGCCTGTCAAATTCACTCAGGAGCCTTGTGCATGCTTAAAAGACAGGGTTACCATAAACAATGAAGGATTTAATTTATGTATGGTAGAAAGTTATTCTGTAGAAATGGAACCACTGTCAAGATGGCCAGAAAAAGGTGTTTTGTAACAAGCTTAGAGTTTTCTTTAATACAAAGATCTGTTTATGATAACAGAAAGAAGAAAAGCAAACTAATAATTTTAACTAAGAATCTAAGCATATTTAAGTCATGTCATCCTTGTGTACTAGAAAAATTATAATAATGAAAGCCAAATGTTGACAAGCCAGTTAGTGATTTTTGAGGTTACTCTCATGTTTGTTCTCAACAAGAGAAGTTGCGCATGATATTGTTACTGTTCTGGCCTAATACCTATTTTATTATCTTGTGCTAAAACACTGGGGATAGTGGAGGCTATGATAGATTCTGATGGACAGCTTTTTACAGCAGAGTGATAGCCGATGGGCTGGAATCAGCAAGTAAGTGACAGACAGACCAGGTCTTAAACCTCTGATAGTATTTCATGGCGGTCTTTGTGTGTTTTACTGCATGTACAACATCAGTACCTTTAATTCACTTTTTCATATGTCAGGAAGAAATCTAACCTGAGTATCCTGCAGAGCCACAAACTGCTTGTCCTCCACAGCAGACTTGTAATGCTGCCATTAACGTCAGTCTTGTCAAACACAAACAGCAAAGTGAGCTGATCCTTCATGCAAGAAGGGTTAGACTATGAGCTTTATCTTGGCATTGCACTTTTTTCAAAAGTAGCTCTTATTTTTTTTTAATTGCAACTGCAACAAAATTCATATTGTTTTGGTCAATAGTTGCTCCAAGAGAAATCACAGATCTAAGAATAAAAGCTCCATGTTAATTAGGATTTGGTTTTGGTTCAGTATGTTTTTAGAAATTGTTTAAACTTCATTTTTATGCTCTGCCTTTCTGAAGTAATGACTTGAGAACTGGTACTAATATCTTGCTGACGTGAAAATAATTTAATGGACTATTTTCTACATGGAGAGCACGTTCACTTTGAGTTGAGTAGTCGTGGAGCTGTATCCCTAGATCAGTAATTATCGAAGACATTAAGGATTGTTCTTCATTCTAAAATGATGCTTTTTGAACATAAGCAGTCCAAAATAATCTGTTGTATGGCTTTCAGTGTGTTTTGGCCGAAAAAAGTGGATTTCTTGTTTCCTTTATCCTTTTGTAAAATCAAGGAGAGCTTCCAAGGTAAAGGGTACTTGTTTACCACTTCCATTAACTTACACAAAGTCTTTTGAGTAATCAGTTGCTGTCATAAAACCAGTTCATGGTGAAATGACCTGGGATCGTGCTAGACACTAGTCAGTAGAACAAATTGCCTTGCTGCATTCTAGACTGAATCTGTCCCCGTACTCTTGCTATTTTTTCTGCATCACAGGTATCAAGGTATCTTAAAAGCAAAATGAGACAGTGAAAGGCTTACTTTATTCTGGTTTTAACCCTTGCTAGTGTGTTTGTTTTTTCAGTACACTGAACTTCAGAATATTTCAGATCCTCATACTACACAAATCCAATAGTACTTGAAGTGAGCTGGTTGTAACTGTGATACTCCTCTAGCATCTGTGCCAGGCAGGACTTTGTGCCATCAGTAGAAGGCATAGGAGGTACAAAACATTTAATTCCATCCATTCATCAAATGTCAGCATGGTGCCTTCTAGACTTTTAAGTATGTGAAAAGATGCTTTGTTTCTGCTGGGATTTATTAAACCATTTTCACTAAGTATTTCTTGCCCATTATATCTTTAGGCTTCTCACAGGAAAAGTAATACCATTTCTTTTTTCCTCCTTGAGGGCAAAGGGAAGCAACTTTAGTTATTCTCTGCTGTCAAAGAGTCAACATATTTTTTCTGTTTCCACTACATCAGTCATAGTAGAATACATGTAACATAATAAGACAAAGCTGTGATAAAAATGTCAGTAGTCCTTAATACGAGTTTTCCAACGGTATGACATCTGGTACTTCAGAAGTAAACTCTCTGGCTGTTTTGGGGGAGCCTTTTCAGACACAAATAATATTTTTCTTTAATAGTATCAGAAGCAATAATGTAAGACCAAGGAGCCTTCTGATAGTTCTTTTTGTATTTGCAGAGAACAGAGACACTGAGAAGTCAGCGTATATTTTTTGTCTTACCTTTGGAGCCAGGATGCTTTTATGGGAGCTGCCTCACTTTGAATGACAGTATTTTGTAAAAGATGTAAATACTTTCCCACCTTCAACTTACTACTATAGATTCTTGGAAACAAATAGATGCCTCTATTTTTAAAAAGTGCTACCCACATTGATATTCATTAATTAAGAGGTGGTTCAGAAATATGCCTCTCTGAGGATAAGTGTCTTTTTAATTATCCTTTTTCTCAATTTTTTGGGCTTGTGGCTTGTAACCCAGCGCTATTTTGTTGATTAGCACATTAGCCATAGTCCTGCCCTCATGCAATCATGGGTGTTCTTTTTGCCTGGGGGATGGGGATTTGGTGCCCCAAAGGAAACAGTGTACAATAACATTTTTGCTCATTCCTTATGTATATAACACAGGTGATGCAGGTGAAAAACTGCTTCTCTTCTCTTTTTGTATGGATTTCTTCGTGGGAATTGTAACACACTTAAGGTTTACAGGAATTATTATTATTACGCTTAATGGGATTGAAGACTGTGTGCAGGTATTCCCACCCATGCAAATACCTGGATACCTGTACTTGTATCTGTACAAGTGAATGTTATGTACATGTACGAAAGTAACGGTGCATTGTCTTGATTCAGACGTTATCAAAGGTGAAGAACAAGGAGTGTCTTCATTCGCTACACGTAGCTACAATACTGTTTTTTTAGTGATTCAAGGGAGAACAGTGGTGTCAGTGAAGGAGTATTTCCCTGACCTCTCTGAAACATTTGTTATTGGTTGTGGATGAAGAAAGAACTAATACTGAGCCACGGGTTCTTTTTGTTGTTTTTTTTTTTTTTAATCTACTTACCTTAATGTAAGTGCTGTGTTTTGTCTCTGCCTTGTTAGTTGTTGTCACTGTTAAGGAAATGTCTTTAGGAAGATTAGTATCATTCTCAATTTTTTCAGTTTGGAGAAGAGGGAGTAAAAGAGTTGGGGGTTTTAATCTACTTTGGAGAGGTCATATATTGTGGTTAATCCCAAGTGCAGGGCAGTAATTTCTAGTTGTTTAAAATTTTGCGTTGTGCTGTATGGAGTCTTATCTCTGAACTAGGGCTTAAGAATCGTTCAGTATTTGGAACGCATTATTTTGATGTCAGGTTAACATTAGGAAGCTCTTACTCTCCCGAGGCTTCCAGCTCTCTTGCGGCTGGAGGTATTCGAGTTGGAGCTGCTCCACTACCCAGCTGCTTTTGCACAACTGCAGTTGAGAGGAGATTAATCAAAACTGCAATCCAAGTAATTGTTTCACCACCTGCTTTGCTTCTGTATAGTGGAAATGGCTTCATGTAAGAGCCACTTTCACACTTTCACAGCTCTGGTGGCAGGCTTACTTTGTTTCCTAGTGCAGCCCACATCCTTGACTGAGATATTTCTTTTTTTTTTTTTTCCCCCAGCTTAAGTGTCAAATTCTTGATAGGTTATTTGTCTGCTTCTGTAAGACTTGAAGGAAGCTGTGCATCAGCTCTACTTGGTGGATTAAGGGTGCTTTCTAAAATATCCTCATAATCGAGATCTCTGGTTGATCCCATGTATTGCAACAGTTGCAGGACTGACTTGTATTAATGGTTTGTCAAGAAAACATTTATCCCTCTTTTATCAAAGCTTCTCATTCCTCTTTGTGTATGCTATTAGCAAGACAGGTTCACCATAGCTATTCTACCGTATTGTTGGCTTCTGAGGAGTGGGAGGTGACTTGGATGGTTTGACCTCTGGCTGCATGGCCAGTTTTGTAGCTGACTGTCAGTCTCAAATTCTCTTAAAGCTTGATGATTCAGTTCTTGCTAAAGCATCAAAGAAAACTTCATGGTTTGGTAGACTTGGAAACAATATAAACTAAAACTAAAAATCCTAGAGGCAAGATAGTAGTTCTTATTCAATGCAATATGTACATTTCATGTTACTGCTCTTTCAAATCCACACTGAAATACTGACAGCCTAATGTATTGCATTTTCACATTTTCCAGAATATTTTTACTCTTCTTTCTGCATTTGAATCTTTTTCCAGAGGTCTCAGTTGTTACTCTTTCTGGCTTCTTGTGTTTCCGTAACTTGGTGCTAGTTAGATAATAGGCTGTTTGGATTGTGGTTTGTTTGTCTGCAGTTGGTTGCACTTTACATTGTGGTGTCAGTGTTTTGGTCCATAGAAATGCTTCATCCAGCTGTTAGGCAGAAAGCAGACTTTGCCTGCAGATTGAGGTCCTTAATGCCTGCTGATTGTGTTTGTTTTTATTATTATTCACAGCCGTCTTTGCGGCACTTGATGTGGTTTTGGAACTTTTTCTACAGTCTTGGGCTAGGCTCTGTGCAGACAAATCGGACTAATGAAGCATGCATGTATTTTTAAGCATCTGTTGAAGGAGTGGGTTTGTTTTTATGTGCCACACATCGATTTCAGAAAGGAACCTTTCAGTTCTAGTTCCCTGGTGTTGTGTTGTTCTATGTCGTATATCAGAAAGATGAAAAACTTGAGATAAATGAAAATTAATATTTTTAAAACTCCTGAATGCAAAAACTAACTCCCCAAAACATGCCACTTTACATATTTGGCAGCTCTGCACCAAACCTATCCTAAATATTTTTAAAAGATGTCCCAAACTTATTTATACTTCATATGTATTTCATGAAGGCTTTAAAGCAGAACTGCATCTACAGCAATGCCCAGGACTGTGCTGGCTTTTCATAAATAGAGCCTTGTGAAAACAGGGTTAAGCCATGACCATAAAAACTCACTCTGGTTTGGGAACTGGCAATGCAGAACAGGGCAGTCAGCTGGCTTTCAGACTGCTGAAGTCTTCATCTTCATCATGATTCCTTTCCTGCAGAGGAATTGTGGTTAGCAGGCTAGTGTATTAGTTGGGGGAGCAAGAGGTAAGTGAGTGGAGATAAATGGTTACCTGCATGTTATGGAGATGGTTAGACAGTGCACAGGGTGTCAGCTGTTTTCCTTCAGTGTTGGAGTGTTACCTGGACACTAGCCATACTGTCTGGCCAGCGTGTGTTTGGAGATCAGGTAGCCTTAACAAATCTAAATGCTGCTCAGAAGCTCAAGTAGAAATACAGTGCACTCACAGAACATTTGCACTTCTGCATAATTAGCAGATTATCCAGATTTATTGTTTTTACAGTAGAGTATGTCAGTGTCAAGGAACAAGCTCCTTCACTCAGGATAGAGCTATTGTTTCATGGTATTTTAAAGATTGCATCTTTTTTCAATTTGGAGTCCAGAGTTGCTCAGTGTCCTTCAAAATTTCCCCAGATCACATTTTCATGCATTTAAAAGTAGCAAAGCTTGCTTGCATGCTTGTGGAAAGATGTTTGGAAGATATCCTATTCAGTATTTTCTTAATTAGACACAGCTGGCTTTTAGATAGAGAAGAGCAGCTACTGTTTTGTACCAGAGGCAGTATGCACTAATACTCGTGTCTACAAAAAAAAAAGTCTGCTTTCAGCCTTGTTGATGAGCAAGGGCAGACCAAGAACATATGACTTGCCATACTGGATCAGAGCATTTCTGAGGCCACATTCTGCATTAGAAACTTAAGGAGGAAAACCAAACAGCTCTATAGTGTGGGTTTGTCATGTACAACAGGGGTTTGTGTGCATCTTGGTAAAAGAAAAAAAAGTTTCTCTTTGGATAGTGTAACTGGAGAGTAGCCAAACAGTTTTTATGCCATTTATGAAGCACTCAGCCTCTGGCATCTTTTGCAGATCAACTTTGTAGGCCAGCGATGTGCTCAGTGGGGGATGGGTAGAGTGGGCTGGAAGGCAATGTGAGAGGAGGCTTCGCAGTGAAGAGTTTTGGGTCTGCCTCTGTGTGCGTTCACTGTGGGGCAATCCTGTCTGTGTTTGATATGACAGGCAATGTGAAGGCATGGAGCAATATGTTGTTCCTATGTGGAGTTTTTTGCCTGAGTGGTCTGGCATGATGAGGATGGTGAGGAGAAAGGGGACATAAAAATAGAGAGATCAATATGCTGTTTTTCCTGTAATCTCCAGGACACAAAGCAAGGAAGGTGATAGGATAATTGCATATGTTATATGGTTTTTAAAAGAGCATTTAAGCTCATGGCTATGAAGCTGTGGCTCCTTCAGAAAATAAGAGGACTAGCAGATGGGATCTGTTTCAGAGGGCAGGAGGTAACTGTCTGTGAGCTGGAATTAGTGGTTTTATAGCTTGCTTGGGTCACACTTAAATTGCTTTGTTTTCTCATGGATGCAGGAAAGCCCACATAGCAGACACTTGGGGTTTGGTTGGGATGTCGTTTTTCCCTTCATTCCTTGGGGAGAAGAGGGTCATGTTATGTTTTCATTTGAATTTACGTATAATAAAGGGATTTTGTTTGAGGGGAATTTTTTGTTTGTTTAGCTCAATTTGTGTTCCATGCCACTGTTCCTTTCCTGCCCTGGTTGGATTGTATTTTTGTTAGAGACAAGCATAACTAGTTCATATGGGAAAATATTTCCAGATCAGTTTGAAACATACCTTTATTCCCTTTCCTCCCTATAGTATTTGTTTCATGAGATCATTTTTTCCCAATTGCATTATGTCAAAATTTGATCCATAAAGCCCTGAGGAGTCGAAATGATCTCCCTTATATTGTTCTAAGGCAGATATGGCTACAGAGGCTTCAGAAGTAGTGAGGCTGGAAGGAGTGCAGCCCTCCCAAATACGCTGCCCACTGCCACGGGTCAGCTGGTGCAGCCTGTCCTCTACGGCTTTCCTGTCAACTCGACAGCTGGTGGTGACGATGGTGTTTTGTGCTGCTTCTTTGCACTGAACGTGGCTGACAAAGAATGGTTCTAATCTGAATGCTGTAAGTTTTGAGTGTCTTTGGGTTTCTGTGCAGGAAGTCAAGCTGCACGTGTTTGGATTTTAGAGTATAAATTCTCATTTGGGTATGTGTATTACTTGAACCAATGCTTCTATACTTTGTCAGAAAGTATAGGAAGGAGTCAGTGGAAAAGATTAAACGGTGTTGTTAATGGTGGTGCTAAGCAGACACACTTTTTGAGAGATGTATTTTCTTTAGAGTTGTATATGATTCAAGAACAATGTTATATGCAAACTTATTTCCTTCATGTCATTCTCTGAAATGATGGCCTCATTTAGATGAAATTGTGTGTTCAAAGTACTTTTCATTTTCAGAAGGTTCCTGGGAAGGAAGAGGATGAACACCTACCAGCCATCAGTTCCACCTGTAACAATGTGAGCTATACCCAGTACTAAACAAAGGAGATGATGGGGGAGTGGGAGAGATAGTTGGAGAGAGCAAGCAACATGAAGGGAAGAATGAAGAGACATTGGCTTTCAAAGTTTCCATGCTCAAGTCAATGCTTGTGTGAGTGACTAGAAGAGAAAATAATGTGGTTAGCAAAGTGTAATTTTAGACTCAACAAGAAATTAGTATTCCCTTTGGAAGGCCTTCTTTTGTGCAGTATTTTGGAGTGAGAATTTGTTTTAGTAAATATTTAAAGGGTTTTATGTTGGTATTTCTTGTTAGTCATATGGTTCCTTTATCTATGCAAGCTGTTGCCTGCATTATTTTGTCCAGCAGCGTATGTGCGTACACTAGAACAACCAATGTTTGGCATTTCATTTTTATGTATGGAAGAAATATTCTTGTTTCAGGAGTCTGAGAGAATTTGAGAAAGATTCCAAAAAGCGATATTTTTAGTCTGTTTCTGCTTCAGAGACGCATGAAAGGTAACCACTTCTAGCTTTGCTTCAACATAAGCTGCATTCAGTAAAGGCCTATCCAAATTCAATTGAAGTTTCTCCACCCTAATGATGCAGAAGTCAGAGGAAGTGATGGGGAATTTCTTTGATAGTGTAACACAGTTTAGTTTTGTTGTTCTTTTATGAAATTGGATGCCAATATAAAAAGAAACATTAAGAAATGGAAGAGGGAGAAGTGAGCATATGGAGTAACAAGACAGGTATCTGTAGGGGAGCAGAACAACAAAAACAAGGCTCTATCAAACAGTTTTTCTTAAGTGCTGATGAGAAGTGTCATTTGGGGTTAGGCAAAAGCTCACTGAGCTGATGAGTCTCACCACTACTGTTGATGCCAAATATGTGAAGAGCAGTTGAACTCCTGAATCAGTCATCTTTACACAGGCCAGAAGATGTGTGAAAGGCAGCCACAAAATCCAAAATGTTTTCCAAGGGCCAAATACACATTTGCTGACAAGTATGTTTAATTTCAACTGTATTTCAAGGAGAAGATACTACCGAGGGGCATGGAATTGTATTGATAAGGTGGAAATAGCCAGAGAGAGGACTGAGAGGGTGCTCTTAAGTGAAATTAGTGGCTGGATTTAGAGTCAGAAGTGTGAAGAATAGGTGTGTTCTGGAAGTTGAGTGTTAGAAGTCAGAAAAATAAGTCCTTACCATGCTTTTCCTGTGCAAGTAAGCAGAATAGTTTTAAAGCCATATATATATTCTGCATCAGCTTCCAATATAAGTGGCATGCAAGGACTCAAATTTAGCCAAGCACTCATTGTCACAGGCAAGACGAAGTAAATTATAGCCTGGATTTGGATACTGGGGTTTATTTCAGGACTAGAGAGCACTACTTGATTATTCTCATTCACTTTCTTCTACTATGATGTTATGTTTTCTAGGTCTTAACTTCCCTTCCCTGCAGAGAGGTCATTGCTACCCTGGGAAAGCTGGGCAGAGAGTTTGGTTGGTTCCTGCTGTGCCACTGCTGTCAGCATTGACCACCCACAAGTGTTACTGGTCAAGGTCCCCAGCCGTTCCACAACATTCATCTCTATGCATGTCCTTGTTCTTTGGGATCTTCTGCCATTTTCAGGATCTTTCCTGAAGCATCCTCACCACCTTCCTTCCAGACCATCTCCCTCATTTTTTTCCAAGACAATCACTTCTTTTCATAGACCTTTCGTTTTGGCTTGGAAAGCCAAGCCCCTGGTTTTCCTTGTCTAAGCAGTCTGTTACAGAAGCACAACACGTCATCAGCCTTATAGTTGGGGATAATGTCTCATCTCTTCATTAATCAGAGGATTCAGAACATGCCACCTTTGTTTAGTCCAAATGCTACTGAAATTTACAACCAGCCTGTACCAGTTGCAGCTAGAGCAAGCTTCTGCTCAAGAGTTCCAAATTTCACTTTTGGATGTTCAGAGATGCATACGTACCCTCCCCCAGTTGCTTTCTGCCTTCACGCTGTAAGCTGATTTCTGCCATGGGATGTCAAGCAATTCTGTACATATTGACTTCTGCTGTTTACTATGCAGAAAGGAATTGACTTGTGCTTCAAAATCAGTCTTGCATTCTCCAGCAGTAGTAAGTTTTTCAGGAGACACTGTGGAATGATGCTTTGAACTCTTGCCGTTCCAGAGTGCCTGCCAGCTCTGCCATCATGATGAGTAACCGTGCCTTTCTGTCAATCCTACTCGTTTTACCGGAGCTACTTGAGTATCTTCTGTTTGTAGGGGCTGCAGGCTCAGGTCCACAGAATTTGTTGTAGTTTCAACCACAAGTCCCACAATCCATCAGTTTCTCATTGACATATTCTTGAGCATCTTGTTAGTCTTGTTTAAGGGAAGGAAAGTCCTCACTGTGAATCAGCCTAACTGGATAGATACGGTGCTGTCAGAGCTTCACAAGAGAGAACTCTTCCCAGAAAGCCAGACTGCTTTGCTGAGCAGTCTGGGTCTTTTTCCTGTGGATCTAGGGACTGAAGGTGTGGCTGAAATCATAGAAATCATTCCGATTGGAACAGCACAGGGTGTTAATACAGGGAGGTAATAGAGAGGAGAATGGGCTTTTTTAGTCGCATGGGTGTGAATATATTTGGAGAAATATCTTTGTGCTATATCTCTGATAGAACATGTGGGAAACGATGCATTGGTTTGGTTAGTCACTTAACAGGAGCTTCCTGTATATGGTGTGTCTGTACAGTGCCCATGGGGCATGTTAAGATAGGAATTTATTATGCTGTGGGTGCAGAATTCTGGTGTCTGAGGGCAGAAATGGGCTGGAGACCCATGTAGGAAAGATTTGCTAAATATAGTGCATAAAGGTTAACAACTGTAGGTAATGGTGTAGCATCAGCTGCTCTCATATATAACATCAGAACTCTTTCTAAGGTTGGGTCTTTTGTAAGCGATTAAACTGTGGAAGCTTATTGCCAAACTAATAAATTTGGATTGAACAGAGCAAATAAGTTCAAGTTGACCTTCTGGTTACCCATTAAGGGGATCCTGGGCTTGCCATAAGGTAGGCCATAAGTAGATATGTACAAGTTTTATCAGGTCAGTTTCATCTGCAATTACTTTTTACACTGGAATCACTTTAGATACTGCTTTAAGACAGGCTATAAGAAGGGTTATGTGAGAGAAAGAAATGTCATGAGGGGCAAAGAGAAACAAGAGCTGTGGAGGACATTGCCTGAGTTAAATTATGCTCATTAATTCAATTTGAGGCAGGAATGTGTGTAAATAAACCCTGGCAGCTGCAGCAGCTCTCATTTCTGCAGGGCTTTGGCAGGAATGCAGAGGCCAATGGACATGAAATCCTGGCGCTCTTTTGAGAAATTGCAGGCAGACAGCTCTGCAGCCGGGAGAAAGAACAATCCAAGATTTACTGAAAAGACGTAATCACTTTAAGCAGACTTGAAGAGTGTGGAGTTTCAGACATGCAGATTTGGAGGTAAAATTAGTGCAGACAAAAACTAAGTCATTGAAAAACCACAGGGCTTACCTAATTCTCCTGGGTTAATGGCATTATTCACGTTCCAAATGTTCAGCCTCAAAATGGAGCACGAGAACTGTGGCTAGCATTCAGTGTCTTCAGAGTAAACTTAGTCTGGGTTCTCACAAGCAATTGTCTAAGGGTAGTGTGAATGTACTATGTACAGGAAGTCAGATATACTGGCCACTTGAAGTAGCTGGCTCATGTCCAGAGGAGGTTACTCTTTGGTCCTCTTCCTGATACTGGATCCCTATGAGTGCCTGTAAGAGCTTTCCCATCACTTCATATGGTCCTAGAATTTGCCCTCCCGTCCTGGCCTTCCCAAATATTCAGTGGACAGACATCTCGATGGTGCTGCAGAGCTGAGGATGGGAGAGAGGCAGTTCTGCAACAGCTAATAAGTGATGGACAAATTCTCAGATCCGTGGATTTTTCAGTTGTGATTTTTTAGAGGTTGCAGTTGCTATTTGTCTGAAACTGATTTGAATATAAGCTTGATATATCAGTATACAAATATCCATAATACAAAAAAAATACAGAAAATGGTAAGAGCTTTAACCAATGAATCATCCTTGGTTTTGCAGGTTTTAATTTAGAACTTTAAATAACAATGTCACATAGAGCTAAAGCTTGAATTTTAAATGCAGCCAGATGAGCTCTTCAATATCAGTATTATATTTGAGCTAACTATGAATTGATTATAATTTACCAAACGCTTAAAATCTGATAGTTAGTTTCCTGATATATGAAAAAGCAAGTTTTTTTCCTCACGTGGAAACCAACTTCAGCCTAGGTCTTGTTTTTATCTCAATTCCATTGTCTTCAAATATTTGCAAGTCTGAAAAATCTCTTAAGTGTGCTGGCAAGGGAGCCTGTGTGAAAATGAGGTCTAGTAAGGTCAAAACCATAGAGCAAAAGCTGCAAATGGAAGAACTTGATGTTAACAGCAATAAATAAAGCTTAGTGTTTGGCTGTTCATCGGGCTTTGGAGTAGCTTTTTTGCTTTGCACATTAGATAAGCTAGTGCATGCAAAGATGTGTAACAAAGTTTGTTAACAGCACTTCTGAATTTCAAAGTGGATTTCTAAAATACCACTTTGAAATATGCACAGTCTGACTTTACCTCTGTCTTTCTATTGAATGTGGTATTGGCACCTCTGTATGGCTGTTGATAAACCAGGAGGCACTTGAGGGAGTTTCACAAACAAGCAGATTAACTGTTGAAACTCTAAACAGGCTCCTAAGTTTGTTCAATGCAGAAACAGAGCTGCCTTAAGTACACTATCCAACACATCATGAGTTTTTCTTATTGCTCTGTGAGAGAATACATGAAAAAAAACCAGGTGTTTTGTGCCCTTGAATTTGGAGCACTGGCAGACATTTGGAAGTGTAGGTCATAAAAACAGGGAATGGGAAAAAGGCAGCCCAGCAGTCAAGCAAGGATGGACCCAGTCATGCATAACACTGGCATTAATTTTGTTGGAAGTGGCATAAAAACAACAGCATGCAGAAGTTTACTCTTTCTTCACGTGGTTTAATTACAAGCTTGTCATAAATCTGTTTATTTTATTATGGAAAGTATCTGCCTGAGCAGTGGCAGTCAAAACTTCAGGCAAACTGCTGAGACTTCCAGTATGTTATTTTATGCTTCCCTTTTTTTAAGCTATTGTTTACACACACTGTTATTTTTGCCCTTTCAGCCCAACTCACCCTTGGCACTACAAGCTTCAAACAACATCTAATGTGAGATTTAGCAATAGAAGAGCAGCAAGATCTGCTCATACCTGCTGTCTTTCAATAACTGCCTCTAGGTCAGTAGCCTCTGGCTGGCTTTGCTGTTCTTGGGAAACTTGAATTTTAATCATTTGCTCCTGTCAAGAGCAGCATAAGGAATGCTCTTTCCTCAGTCTCAGTACAGTGAGTCTGAACACATGTGTGCAAGTCCCTTGGAAGCCTCTGCTTGCTGCTAGCTTTAGCTGGATTGAAATCAGTTGTGATTTGTATTCTGCCTCTCATGGGCTGCCCTGTTGATATACAGAGATATACAGTGTTTAAAATATACACACTGCACAGCACACCCTCACTGGTGTGGGTGCTTCCCTCCAGCTTCCCTGCCCATTGCTGCCCAGATACATTTGGTATCCATAACAGCATAGGTGAACTTGGATGCAGCCGTGTTCATTTAAGTTCACAATGATTGCTGCCCATGCCACATGCTTTTTATGTACACGTAGAGGCATACGGTGCTTCAAAACTTAATTTCGACTAATGTACCTGCATTTTTTTTGTACATAGGATTTTCTGTTTATTTCTCTTATGTCTTCAATTTACACAGTTTCCTCCGTGGCTACTCAGTGGCAACTGAGGATCAGCTTTTGCAGTTCGTGTTCTACTCCTTTTCTCTTCAGCTGGCTCGTTGCAGGTCTTCTGAGCTGTGTGGGGTCAGCAGCTGCAGTCCTGCTTCCCATTTGTTCCCTGCTCCCCCCAGAGCCTCTTCTTAAAGGAAGGTCCCATCCAGTGAAAGCTGCTCCCTTGCCCCTGGACTGGGTAGTGCATATTCCAGGAGGACTTCAAAAGAGCAGAAACGACTCAAGGGAGAAATTTTGTGAGCAGTCCAGCAATCACAGCAGGGAGATTGAAGGGTGTTTTCCAAAGTGCCCTCAATTAGTGTTGGCTGTGACTAAAGACTTACTGGAGCCCAGGTACAGCTTTGAGTGCCAACACTGCAGGTAAGGCCCTGAAGAGTCATTTCAGAGAGTTCTTTGCTTTATATTTAATTCCTTCCATTTTCCTTTTTCTCCCAAAGGGACTTGACTAGGACAGGAGTCACGGCCTCACTGAAAGGGAATTTCTCACAGTAGAATACATTACTGAGTTGGAGCCCTTTCTCCCTGCTTAGCTACTGCTGGCTGTTTGTGTAATCCCTTAAACAGTTTTGAAAGTTTTACACATCTGTGCCAGAACTCAGCTATGAAGCATAAAAAGCAGGTAGTGCCGTCTTAAGCTGAAAAAATCAATTTGATAGTCAAAAATGTGGCTGCAGAGCTGTACTCTGGTCATCACAGGGTCTTGCAAAGCCTTTCTTTGCCACATCCACACTCTGCAGTTAGGATTTAGCATTCCAAATCCCAATCAGCCTTATGGTCTGCCTATTTGGGGGATTTTTCTTAAAATTTATTAAATCAAACACCCATAAGGGTTTCCTCTACGCAAGTGTTTTTTCCAAATGTGGAACTTCCTCCTTCCTATCTATGTCGGCCAGCCATCTCTAAGCGATCTTTTTAGCCTTGAGCCCATGATGGGTTTGATACCTGTCTTATGGTCATAAATCAAGAAGATGAAGTTTATAGCATTTGAGAAGGAAGAGATTCCCATATTCTTATCTTACATATGGGCCAATATATGGTTTCTATCACATAGTGTTATCAGATACGCTGTTTAAAGCACTTGACAGGGATGGTTTTGATCAAACTAATTCCATTAAGAATAGTTTTCGTATCTGTCAGGGAAGGTGGATGCTTTTGTTGTTGGAGCCTGTGACTGGAAGGCTGAGAGGATGGGAATGTTCATATGTTAAAGTAATTATCACTGTGATTTTATAGACTAATAGGTTATGACCTTTCTCTGCCTCTCACTGGAATGCTGGGGATTTCCCCCTCTGTGGGAATCTAAATATCCTGTTGTTGCGTTCTTATAGTGAAAAGATCCCAAATGGCCATCAGCTTTCTTTTAGAATCTTGCTGTGGTCTTCAGCACTGTCCCTGTAAGGCTCAGATGGGTTTTAATGTGACATTTAATTCTGCTGTTGTATGTGTGATTTTCAATATGCTATGATTGTGTATTTGCGTTTGAGCAATAGCTTGCAGTTCTGTATATAATTTATTGCATGGCTTTGTTATACGTGTTATGTTTGATAGTGCTACTTGCTATGCTGTGTGCAAGATAAGCTATTCCTTGAAATACTTTCGGGGGGCAGGGGAATACAGTAACTGTTCATACACACCAAATATGCCAAGCTGAATACTAGAACATAGGGATAATCATAGAAACATGGTAATTTTAAGCCCATCTAAATTAGCTTTCTGCCCACTGCCTCATCTCCTCTAATCAAAGAAATTATGCAGCACAGGGCAGCTGTCTAAATTATTTAAATATCTTCCGTGGAGAAAAGAAGTCTAACTGAATATAAGTTTTACTGAATTTTCTGATAGTAGGAACTGAGTAAATGGGCAAGATTGGGAGGGAGGTGGAAATTGTAACAGGCTTACATACCAATGGTCAGGTAGTTAAAAATAAACCCTTGTGATGAATAATGTTACTATTTGAGAAATACATATGCAACATTTTAATGACAGTATTGAAATACTCTGTTTCAGCTGTATAATACTCTTCCTGTAGAGGGACTTCACCAGCACTATTTCAAGGTCATTTTTTTTCCCCCTGGCTCTGCCATTTCCCAGCCTTGAACTACATCACCTACTGCTTCAATTCCCAGTTTATTTTCCCATCCATCTGTTGTTTACCCATTAGTTGGTATTGATTTCTATGTATACCCTTGCACTTCATGCAAGATCTTTAAGGGAAGGAGAAATCACGATCTGATGTAGCCGCTCTTGTCTTCCTTTCTCCCATCAACAACCTTGTTCTCTTCTGCTTCTTCAAACAGTCTTGCCCACCCAAAACACGTCATTTGCTGCGTCTCCAACTCTTTTGCCTTCATTCACCTTTTTCTGTTCAATAAGCTATTGGTTTCATGTGACATCTAGCAAATAATACTGGTTTTCCTACCTGCTTAAAAAAATACTTCCTCACATCTTTTTTCACTGTTGTTTCTTTAGTCACTGTAATGTTGGTGACCCTTTGTGCAGTTTCCACTTTTCTTCAGTGAGGACTGTTTTCAATCCTATTCCACCATCTCCTCACAGGCTAGCACCTTTTTGGCTAATTCTGAAGCCACTGGCTTTTTTTTTTTTTTCTTCTATTTATTGACAATACTGATACCACCTTCCTTGTAGAAGCCACTGTTTGCCTCAATCTATCATGTTGGTGTCTTGCCATCTGAGTTCCTATGAGGCAGAAATCTGATCATAAACAGCAAGTTGCAGTCTTCTTTAAATTATAGAAGTTATTATCTAGAGAAAGTGAAGTAAGTCCTGACCAGAGTGTCCCAGCAGAATAGTTAGAGAGTAATGGACAGAGTAGGACTTTCCTGACAACTATTGACTTTGGGTCCTTTTAAGCAGTAGTGGTGTTTTGTGTGGAAGGCACATGACAAATACTAGTGTGACACAGGGAACTGGTTATATGAGTAGCCTGTGATCACAGCGACTCTGCAGCATCATGCCAACGTTTTCCAGTTAAACAGTCTGATGCAGGAAAAGCAGTGCAGAGAATTTTAAAATATTATACAAAATACATGTGAGACAGTTCTTTGAACAAATGCATGGTTGATAAATACTCATAAATTGTGTTAAAAGTAGGTGTGCAACTGTCACAACTTACTAATGCTTGTCACCTGTATTTTGTTATAAAGATGTGTTTGTGAAACTGTCGAGGGGAGAAGTCCATCAAAAGGGTTAAGAATCCGTAGAAGAGATTAAGGATCAAATGGCTCCACAGAGGAAGAGGGAACTCAAGACTGAATAATGCTGTGAGCTTTCTTGGAACAGAGCACTGCCAGCTGCTGTTATAATCCCATCACTCTCAACAGGCACATAGTGAGTCTGGGACAATCATGCCTCCAAATTCAGTATTAAATGAGCTACTTTTGAAGCTGGCATGCAGGGTTATGTCATCCCCTTGATGAAGTGGCCTGTAGCATGCATCCTTACACATCTGTAACCACTTAAAAATGCCCCTAAAGTTTTCCAAACTATTGCAGACCACAAGAGCAGAGAAAGGATAGGGGAGGAGGAGCACTGTGGATTTTATAATGAAGTAAGCTTCCAGTCCAGAAGACAGTAAATAACTTTGGAGGAAAGACTTCTGCTCTGACTAAGCACTTTGCTTTTTTTTTTTTTTTTTTTCTTTTGGACACTAATCTCTTTAATACTGTGTCACTGGATCTCCTTTTGCATGGCTTGTACCAAGCAGACATCTGGACTTAGGCCTCTTACAGACAGAATGCAAACTCAATATAATAGCAGTACAAGCAGAATGTGACCTTTGTACCATTGTTGGTCTTCTTACAGTTCTGCTGGGCTAAGCTGAGAGAGGTAGGTAGTGACTGAAGGAGGTGAGTGTGAACACCTGAAGGTTTTATGCTTTTCTCTTTGAGAATTATTTCTCCCCAGCTTGACCTTTCCTTCCTCCACCCCTCATCTGCCCATCCCAGTGACTATTTGCATCCTTTAGTGCCTGCGTTCTTTTGCTCAGAAGAGACTGTGAAAGAGGGTGCCACATCACACTTCGATTCCAGTAGCTGGTCTAAGAAGTATAAGACAGAGCCCAGCCCATTATTCAAGCTTGCAGGCCCCCATTGAACTTCCATGGGGATTTTGGTCCATCTCTCAGTGCAGCAAAGTGTGGAAGGCACTAGTGCACAGCAAAGGATTTAAGGACAAGTTTGTACTTTTTTGCAGGCCCTAATAGTTTTACTGACACTGCCCCAGTGTATATTGTAGATCAGACTGCAGCGCTGGCGAGATCAATATCACTTTTCCAGGAACAGTCAATACCATTGTTTTTTTGATGCTGAATATTTTAATTCCAGTGTGACACTAAGGATCTCCATTGGGAACTGCTAGCAAGTTATGGGGCCTTCAGCAGAACTGTGAAAGGGAATTGCACTCTTACCACTCTCCTGTCCTATAAAACTGTAATTCCTTCCTCTGCCTGAGGTGCCAGCCTCCTCCTGAAGTGTTTCTTGCCCTGACAAAGTGTCCTGGGTCTCCACACGTACAGATTGAAGTCTGCCAGCATTCCCGATGCCAAAGTTTCTTGCATTCTGACTCACAGTCAGTTGAGAGCGAGGACGTAGTCTAGCACCCATCTGCCCCTGTCCACTCTGACTTCCCACACCTTATCTTTTTGAAATAGTAGAATGGAAGGGATTAATTTTAAAGGGGGATTCAGGGCATTTTTCCTTGAGTGAAAATAAGGTTTTAGCTCAGACTTGCGTCTTGGAGTTAACAAGCATTTTTGTATGCCCTTGTGTCTCTTTTGAAAGGGTGTGCTCTTTCTATGCTAATTATCTCTTTTCTTGATTACTCCAAACTCCTCTATTGTAATTTGGGAATTAGGGATATCCAAGTTTTAATCTTTTCAAGCTCCAGCAGCAAAAATTCTCTTTCTAGCCCATTAATCAGGCCCTGCATAATTTCAAATGGCTCTTCAAGCTCCTTGTGTGCTGTTTCTTGTGTTGCCAACTCTTGCCCGTTTATTACAAGCGACATGAGCCTGGCCTTCACTCAGGAGGCTGTAGGAACAGGCAAAAGTTTGCGATACATTCCTTCTGCTTTCATGTGCTTTGGGAATTGATTAAATCTCTACCTGATGCACTGTAGCATGAAGGAAACTCGTCTGTTCTTTGGGCAAGGATCCCATATCCTCCTAGTTGTTAGTGACAGACATGGATTATGTGTATGGCTCTCAACCTTTTCTAGTATTCGGTGTTACTTTGGGCAGGTGACCTATTTAACATATTAGACAATTAAGCTTTTAAGGGGGATTTCAAGCCGTGCTAGGAATAAAACCTATTTGTAAAAATTGAGGGAAAAGTGTTCTTTGCTATACAGTCTAATGAAGGAACAACCTAAACTGTAGGCTTAGCTAACCCATACTGGTGTCATAACGCTTTGCATTCACCGAGCACATAGCATAGTTTAAAATTAGTTGTAGTGTCTCTGCCTTAGTATAAAAGCTCACTTCCACCTCTCTAAAATCCCATGTGAAGTGCTATTGTGTTTCATTTCACTCCCTGGTGATGTTAGTACAGAATATCCTTGCTGGGGCACCCTGAGTAAACTGGTGTGAGCGTACCAGGGTCCGGAGAAGAGCAACGAAGCTGGTGAAGGGGCTGGAGAATGTCTTATGAGGAATGGCTGAGGGAACTGGGGTTGTTTAGCCTTGAAAAGAGGAAACTGAGGGAAGACATTGCTCTCTACAACGACCTGAAAGGAGGTTGTAGAGAGGAGGGTGCTGGCCTCTTCTCCCAAATGTCAGGGGACAGGACAAGAGGGAATGGCCCCAAGCTGCACCAGGGGAGGTTCAGGCTTGACATCAGAACAAAATTTTTCACAGACGAGGTCATTGGGCACTGGAACAGGCTGCCCAGGGAGGTGGTTGAGCCACTTTGCCTGGAGTTGTTTAAGGGACTGGTGGACGAGGTGCTGAGGGACATGGTTTAGTGTTTGATAGGAATGGTTGGACTTGATCATCCTGCAGGTCTTTTCCAACCTAGTGATTCTGTGTGATTCTGTACCTGAGATGTGAGATTAAGCTGTTGAAATGGTTGAGGGAAAGTACCTCAAGCTTACTGGCATCTTGAGGTTAGGCGAAGCTTTCCCTCTTCTCCCACCTTCTATGTCAGGCCTATTAGTGTTCTATGTCTGGTTTCTGGCTTCTTAAGTTTTCTTTTGTGTTGCAGAAGACTGGCAGTTTTCAAAGTGTAGATGTTTTGGAAGTTCTAGCACTTTGGAGTCCTGGCTAAGAAGTTCTGCAGCGTGGCACAGTGTATAGTATTTATGTAGTAAATTGCATTGTGTTTTATTTAATAAATTTTGTCGCTATTTGTGTTTCTCCAGAAGAGAGTCTGAAATGAGAATGCAGACTTTCCTTAAACTTTGTTTGCCTTTGAACGGGCTCGTGATTTTGTAACTGATCTTTTAGCATTGCTACTCTTTTATTTCCTGCTACTTACCACTAAGGTCATGTTTTATATTGAGTTTTATAGCTTGTGAAGGTGAATAGTCTATCCTAGTCCTCCCTAACTTTTCTGGGGCTTAATTTTGTAAGAATGAAGGCAATATATTATGTGGGAAATATGTCATAGACAGAATATACCACTCCTTTCTTTTAAAATGATTGTAATAGATGAACATTCAGTGGCCCCTGTGGCTGAAGAAATTGTGGTGATTGTGCGTGCCCGTCTTTATAAGATGATTTCCTGCATTGTTCTGTGGAAGCTTGTCTTTGCCAAATGCTACACTAAAAATTTTTTTTGAAAGGGAAGCATCAAAGCAGATCTGTGATGCTTCATTCCTGCTGTGTTCAGGAGAAATGAGATTTTGTGAATAGTCCAGAAATGTCTCATTACTGATTTCTTTCTTTAACATCACTTTAGATCTTTCCAACTTTCCAACTGAAATGTATTTTAATAAAATACAGCCATGAATGTGGATTGCTGCTTTTGTCTGTGCTCCTGACGTGTGTCACAATTTCAGTGTATGCAGACATCAGGTAAACTCTTCTTTTACTCAGTCTTTGTAGTTCTATCTTGACCTCAAATAATAGTGTATTTTTCAATCTTTAGCCTCTTCTGAGTGGTCAGGTTTTTCCTTCTTCCTTTCTTATTATTACGTGCTCAGTGTAAATTTGCACAAGGCAGTTGAAAGTCTGACTGTAACTGAAATGATGTTGAGGCAGAGATAATTTTAATTCAGAAAAAAAGCAGCTTTGAGTGTCCATAATCAGGAGTTAGCTCCTGTTAAGTCAAGCCAAAGCCAAGTCTGACCTTTTATTTGCTGGGCAAAAAAGGCTAGTTGATGTTCCCACTAACAAACTTCTAAAGGTTTTTAAGACAAATATGTCAAAACATTTTATTTTCAAATGGGTGTTCTGGGAGTCAAAGGAAACTGTTAGCAACAGTGTATGCTACAGTGCACAGTATGCATCAGGTGTTCTGAAATTTTCATGTTCTAAAACAATTATTTATGCAATAGAACTTCTCTTCCTGTTTTCAAGTGAGATGTGTTAAATATATTTCTTGAATTTACTATGGAAATAATTATACCTCATTTGAGTGACCAAATAATGGAGCTGAGAGAATGCACAGAACCTTTCCTTCCTCTAAACCCACATCATCATCCTGAAAAGACGAGTAGAAACTCTCAAAAGCACTAGTTTTGTAAAAGTTATCAAGTCAGAGCAGAAAGAGAAAACACCTAGGACAGGCCAGATGTTGGACAAAGGTGGAAAGACAGTAGACTGTTCTCATACAAATGTTAATGGTGCTGTTACTTCGGCTGAACAGGAGCTGTAGCAGGGACCAAATGAGAACCAGCCATCTGCTGCAATATTGTTTCCATTGTGGTCAACTTTCTGATTTGTACACAGGTCACTCTCCTGTGGGTTATTTGTCCAATGCGTGAATCTACCCTGCAGTTTTTTTTCTTTTCAGGGTGCTTTAAGGGGCAAATAGAATATTCCTTCTCTACCTGCCACCTTAATTCAGTGCAATTTGAGTGCACTTAGGCTACCACTGTGACAGGATCTTCTGCCAGAGTTGTTTGAATTTAGCCAATATGTTGCCAACTTTAGTTAGAGTCAGACAGAACAAGGTGTGATAACCTAATCTTTATTCCTAACACAAAGGCTGAAAAGATACTTCTGTTACCTCTTTGGCATGAAATTCTGCTCTTTTGTTTTGGAGGGATAATGATAGAGTAATTTTAAGGTTCGCTTCGTGTTATACCAGAATAATTTGATGTGTGGTGAGGAGTCTGCCAAGAAAACACATCCTGCATTCCTGGAAATTAATCTTCTTTCACTCTCTGCTAAGATATGCTGCTGACTTCAGCATACCTTGTTGTTTTTAATGTTTTCATCATCTTTTTAGACTGGGGTTTGCAAAGGAAAGAAATGTCTGACTTCTACACATCCCACATCCTTATATTGATACTTTGAGTGCATGTGCCCCAAGGGGTTCTTGGCCTCTTGCTTTGTTCTTCCTGCCAATCTTCGGATTGTTTACAGATAAATATGTTGGTGGGAAGTTAGGCCAAGCTCCACAGTTCTCCAAAGAGGAAGAGTCACTACCTGAGCATGAGCTCATACATTTGCATGGACTCTGGATCAGGCTGAGTGTGTTGCAGCCCAGACACTACAGAAAGGTGTACGAAATCTATGAGTTCCAGCATGAACCAGGGGAAAATCTTAAAGCAAGGCCAATAGCCTGTGACGTGCAGGTCATCAAATTTAACCCAACTACGTGAACTTCTGAGCCTGTTCTTCATGTAGACACAGCTATTGCCTCTAGATCAGGGGTGCTCTTGAAATTCCATGTGTCTTTGGGTGCTCACTATGTTTTCAGTTTGACAGAGGAATCCTACCTGTTCCCTCCCATATATTTAACTTGAGTTGCCTTTCAAACGGAGGTGTTCGCTCCTCTATACTGCAGACTGAGAGTAATGTAACAGAATTTAGTTACTGAATCTGCAAATAGTGCCCTAAGTTGGGGAAGCATTTCTTTCTGAGTAGTTTTAACAGCGGGATGGTACTGCAAAGAGGAGCATTTAATACTTGCAGTTAGAATAATCTCTGGAGCACTTTTGCAATCACAATAAGTAGGGTCTTACTCCAGTAGCAACGGGATCAATTTGCTTGAGGAAAATGCCATAGCACTGTATGAAGCAATAATGTCTTTTTGTTAATTACTGTTTTTCATCTTAAATCCCATCTTGTGATTTGATTTTTCATGCAAGGTTTTCGGTGACAATTGTGACGTGATTTAGTGCTGCTATTTCTTCAAGACGCTTTGGTCTAGCTGCAGCTGTCTTTTTTGAGCTATATTTAACTAGAAGATACTCTGCATTAATTTTGAAGATTTTTTTTCAAAAAAGCATCTTATGCTTAGTTTTATCATTCTCTGTAAAATCTGGGAGTAGTTTCAAACATACTTAAAAAGTGATTATATTTCTGATTCAAAAACCAAAATTCTCAGGGCCTTATTTCTGCCTAATTCTTCTGCAGGCAAGATATAATTGAAGTAATCGGAAGATTCCAGTTTAAAAAAGAAAAAGAATCCTCTGTATAAATGCAAAGAACTGAAAATGAAAGGATTTAACTGGCTTATTGTGAAAGAACACAGACCTATTGTGTGTAAAGTCAGTAACCCTTTCAGCTCTGCCCCTGTGCTTTATGTAACTTCCTACAGATTGACTATCATCTAACTGATATCCTGCCCTGGAAGATAAGGGAGATAAAATAAGATCAGAGGTGGGGTGAGGAAAGTAGGAGATAGCCAAGTGTCTCTATCATCACAAGCAGGCTTCTGCCAGAAAGTTTCTTGAGCCATTCCGTGTGGATGGCTTTAAACAAAAGGTAACTTCTGTCTAACACAGTTGTTTACAGTAACTTTGATACAGAGAGTCTTCTTCCAAATAGTTTGCACATTGTGTAGTGTTGATTGTGGTTTGTAACAAGTCTTCAGTTATTCACAAGGCCATTGAATTCATGTCCTCTTAAATTGTATGTCCCCCATCAACGTAAGACCCTGGATGTGGACCATATAGCTTTTCTATTTCTTTTGCTGGGCTACTCTGTTTAGAGTCAGAACTGAAAAAGGCAGTATAGTCCCAGTGCCTGATGTACTTAATCCTTACTCAGATTGCCAAGGATTGAGGAGTTTCAGCCCTTTTTTATGGGGCTGAGCAGGTCCTCAGTGATGCAGTGGTGGGTGAGTGCAGCCATCATCTAGAGGTGGTTCTGTGCTGCTGCGGCTCCAGGGTTGGTGCAGTTAGGTGTGATGCTGCCTCACCACAGTTTATTGACATTGTTGCTGTAAACCTTGGTCTTCTGCTCAGAGAGACACGGACAGTGGTGACATCCAGCTAGCTGACATAATGGTATTGCATATGATTTTGTAGGCCTTCTGCAGCAGGACTAATTGTGTCCATAAATGCTCTTACACTACGTAGGAGAAGTATTTCCATTGCAAGAGAACCCGTCCAAATTTTTGACAGGTTTATTTAAATACTGTAGTCTTTTTTAGCTTGCAAATCTGTTTATATCATGCTTGTTATAGCAATGGCGAAAATATCTCTTATCAGTTTTACTGTTTACTTGTTCTTGGAGCGTCTGCTGTTGTTTCTGGCTAGAGTTAACAGGTAAAACCTCAGGAAAAATAGGAAAGAGTTAATGGGTAAAACCTCAGGAAACAACTACTTCAACATTTCCAGAAGTAAAAGAAATAATTATTTGGAGGCCAAAGAAAATAACTACTTATCCCTGTGAAAAAATAAGGGTTTCTAATAGAAATAATTGAGTCCCATGGCAAATCTGAATTATTCCATCAGGTTTGCTTAATTTGATCTTTAAAACCATTTCCTTTCCTATTTGCCAACTGTCAGATACAGAAATTATGATTTTAAAGGAAAAATGAGTAAGACCCTCACTGAGGACAAATAGAGCAAAAAGGCCTATAGAACTAAATTTAACACTGTAATGTCTATGCATTTGAAATTTGGCTGAATAATTTATTTGTCTTTTTGCAATTGTTTGTCGGAAGAGAAAATGTTAGAAACAAAATCAGTAATCTTGGGAAATAAGCACATATTCTGTGTTATAAAATCTGAATTTCCAGGTGCATCACAAAAATGTTCTGTTTTTCCATGTTATTAAGAAAATAGTACTGTGAAAATGGAAACTGTGAATTAATGACACTTTAGGAAAAATAAAATTTCATAAAGGAGTTTACTGGTTAAACCATGGAGTAATGGTCTGAGGAGCAAAAAGAGGATGTCAGCTTGAAAAATGCCTCTAGAAAGGTTACATACAATGTCTGCAAATGATAATTTCTCTAGCTGGAAATATGTTGCTAGTGGCGTACTCCAGGGGACTCATCTTCTTAATAATACATATATAAATACTTTGGATGAGAATATCAGATGTAAGATCATACTAAATTTTAGCCGGTGATATCCAAGTTAGAGGAAGTGAAGAGCAAACACTTCAGAATTTATGCAATCCTGTTCGGTGGGATTTGGGATCTTTTAAGTGTCTGAATCAGTCAGTAGGAAACACGCTTTAATGCAAACAGATGTAAAACAATGAGTCTAGTGGCAATCACAAAAAACAGAGTATATATTAAACAAAACAGTCATGTAGTACACTGACCAGACACGAAATTGAGGTTTACCATGCAGCTATGTAGCTGGAAATAATAGCCTGGTATAGCTATGCAGGAGTAAGTAAGAAGGGGGATTAATATTAAGAATGAGAGGGAAAATGGCAAATGCAGTACAAATGCAAAGAGGGGTGTTGTGACTTTACAGTGCATTGCTGGATCACAGAAAGGGACGAGACTGGCTGTGGGCTTCATGGGACAGATTTCAGTCAGATGACACCAACAAAATTAAAATAAACTCCAGCTCACAGATTTTGTCTCCAGGGCTTTGTTTCAGTAGGCATTTCTGTGTGGTAGGACTGAAGGAACAGCTGGAGGAAGTCTTCCATTTTTGTTAACTGGAAGATAGAGCTCTAGGCAGTTGGGTTTGGTCTTTTTTTGTGGTTGGTTTGGTTTTTTTTCTTTCTCTCCCCTGTTTTGAACCTCTGGCTTAGCAGTTGTGAACCATGAGAACGACTCCAGGAGATCTATAAAAATGAGAAGCTGAAGTGTCTGGATAACAATGGATGTTCCCTAACAGTGATAGGGTAACTGAAATACAGTGAATCTGGAAGAATGCTTAGAACAGAAATGGAAGCAGCAGAAATACCCAAGGCAATTAAAGCTCAGTAGTAGAGACTAAGAGATGATTCACAATCCACTGTGTTGTGGGACAAACAGGAAGGTTTAAAGAACAGCTCTTCGCTGTGATCACCTTTAGTCTGGCTTCCAACAGTTTGCTGTAAAAAAACCCAGAAAATTCAGATGGTGTAATGAGCATAAAGGAATAAGAGCTATAAGTGTGGGGCAAATACACAACTGAACAAATCTCTAAGTAGGAACCTAGTGCAAGATAGTTTTAATGTGGTGAACATAAGACTTGAAGGCTGGGGTTTTTTGGTATCTAAAATGTGTTTATTAATACTGAATGAGTATTTAAGATACTACTTCAGTAGTCTGTGACAGGGAGGGAAGACATAGTTGGTTCAGGCATCTTAGAGAAACCTGTTTCCAGATGTGCCCAAAGCAGGCAGTGTCTGGGATGATAGATGATGAATATATACTGTAGTAGTTGAGAAGAGTTTTTAATTCATTCCCCCTTTGCTCTAAGATAACCTACCTGCTGCAGAACTGAGGCAGCAGTAATGGTTCCTGAGAGAACTCTCCAGGAATGAGTGGGATTTTTGTGTTGGGTTTGTCTCTCATGTTATAGATAAATCATCTTGAGGTGGACAGTAAAGCCAAGCTTCAAGCAGAACTGTTTTGTCTATGGCTTACACTTACCTATGCTTCCATGCATCCAAATTAGGACCATGTTATCCTGAACCTTGTTGCAGCAAATACTACTGTTATGTCTGCCTGGCTGTGTTTTACCCCATGTTAGTCTATTAGTCTCATCTTCCCCTGCTTTTTTTCTTTCTTGGATGTTATTACTGTTCTGGGGCTCTAGTTTTTTTACTCCATCTACAGGATTAAGTTATTCATGAGCTTGGGACAACAGGCCTGCTAGCCCATAGTGTCCCACTAGAGCTCATGTCTCAGGATATAAACTTCAGACTAGAACATATATTCGATAGGAAGAACAGCGGAAGGAAATTTGGCCAACCAAAATCCCAAAGGTAGGTGTGAGAGGCAGGGATGGCATTTCATCCACACAACCAAATAACAAGTTGTGGTTTTGTTGAAAGAAGCATCTACAAGTCATTATTGAGCTTCAGCTGAAGTGGGGCTGATCATCTGTTGCAATTACAAAAATGTTTATGCACGCATAGAAGTGTTTAGAGGCAAGTATTTCCTGTCTGGTTACAGACTTGTTTCATTTCTGCAATATAGAATTTAGAGAGACAATTTGATGTATCAAAGAAACTATAGCAAGAAATGGTACCTGCCTTTGGTGGAAGGTAGAGGTTGGTTGCAGTGCCCAGCAAGTCTCTAGGTCACCTGGAGGAGCATGGAAGGGGGAAATCAGAGGGTGGTGGCATAGTGTCCATGGAAAAATGCATGTTTTGTTGATGCTGAGCTCTGCCCAGTGATGTGCATCTGTAAAAATGAAGCTGTCTTTTCTCTTTTTTATATTTTTTAACTAGAAGTAATTCTTCTGATTTTCTTGCCAGAACTGGAACTGATCACAGTTGTAGGGTGGGTAGACACTAGTCTGATTTATGAACACAATTCAGTCGTGGGTACAAACTTTGCAGATGCAGAATGCATTTGTGAATAAGAGTTGCTACTCTGATCGTTTCCTCTTTGTATTCCACATTTGGTCTTGATTGTGTATCCAGTGAAATCTGGATACAGTGGGATCAGCGGGAAATCTGCCATTGACGCTTATGGGAGTTCAGACCCTTGGGTCTTTGTGCTTCTGGTTATTTCCACTCTTTTATTTACCTAATAAGAATTACACAAATGCTTCTCTTACAAAAATATCCTTTCTGGCAGTAATAAGATATATTTCCCCTGAGAGCTATTTTTGCTATATTGCTAGTGCTTTCTGATCCTTAACGGCTGAATCCTGGTTGAGCCCCTCATGAAACTGGTCTAGAGGCTTAGAGGCTGTGTAGTCAGAGAGTAAGGGAAACACAGCATGGCCCAAAGACACTTCTTCTACTAAAGCATGAGAGGAGAGGAGGCTAAAAACGGAGGGAGATTTCCAAAATGCATGGTTTTAAAGTGAGTGTGCAGATGTGTTTCACTGAATAAGTACATTTCATAGATGATTTCATCCTACGCACAGTTAATGGCATGAAAAGGAACAGAGGGCATACAGATTTCCACTTTACTGAGTGGAGTATTCTGGACCCTTATACTGTGTAACTTTACACCTAGAGATGGAAGCAGAGTAGCAGCAAATGCTGTTCATATCAGGTTGTAGATAAGGGTGTCACTGAAACCTTTTGCCCCTTTAGGTGTCTTGTAACAGCCTTTCATGACAGCTGTTCCATTTTAAGGATGAGTGCACACAACAAATTCCAGACATCCCGTGGCTGGTGCAGTTTAGGCTTCATTTGGTACAGGCCTTGAGAGGGCTGAGACGAAGCTGTCAGGGCTTATTGTTCAGCCTACGAGGTCTAAATAAAGAAAACATTTCAAATTCCAGTTGACACTGTTGTTTAACCACAGAGAAATAAACATTGTGACCGTAGATTTTTAAGCTAATCATATCCCTTTTGCATTTGTTTTATGTCTTAACTATGTGCCTAATAATATGAGATCTTTGTTCAATATTTTTATAACCTCTGACAGTTAAATAAAGGAATTAGAAAAGCAGATTTACCCAGTGACCAGAAAAAAATTAATATTCATTGTTGAGGATAAATTGACCTATATGCTTTTCTTCTTAAATTGTCTTCAATCTCTCAATTCTATTCAAGAGCTCTAAGCATAACTAATGCTGCTTTTCTGAAGCATGCATTTAATAAGCCAGCTTTTGCTCATATTACTAGGCTATATGTTTATTACTACAAATAACTACTAGTGGCATGTTGGCTTTTCATCGTCAAAATAACTTTTTGGGGGGGGAAATAAAAGAAGTAACTATGCAGTTTAGATAAAATGTTGAGACTCTAAGGAATCAAAGGACAGCCTCAGCCTTAAAATTTTATCAGAAAATCAGACTGGCACCTTCTAGTGCTTTTCCTTATAACTTTTTACTCTTATGCAGCTATATTTATTCTTTCAGAAAGTCTTGTATAGATAATTCCTCCACAGTCATGGAAGCTGTTTTAAAATTTTTTTTTTTTAGTTTTTTAATAACTAACACAAAAGCCTTCTAAATCTTCCCCAAGAAAACAAAAAGCTGTAGAAAGAATGTCTGGAATTACTGTCACATGTGCTGGTGGAGAAGCAGAGGTAAACATTACCAGTGGTATTATATATTGCAGCAAAGCTGCACATTCATTTGTGATAGGAAGGTTAATTTCAAGAGAAATGGTAGTAATGTGTTTTGCTATCTCCCTGCACAGCAGAATTGGTCAGGAAACTGTATCTGTGACTTTGTCCATCATACTTCATCTATGGATGGATTTCAGTATTTTCCAGGGAGTTGCACCCCTGTCTTAATCCGTCTCCAACCATAAATCTTCCCCATGCATGCAGCTACTTTAGAAGTAAATCCAAAATGTGTTGCTGTCTGACCAAATGGTAGTGTAGCCCTCCAAAGAGAAAGAACACATTGTTTTTGTGGTTTTAAATAGATCTGGAAGTGTAGCTGAAGTTAACTTGGCTATTCAATTACTTTGTCAATCGTATTAGGAAATATACTTGATGATAAGGAATACAGAGGAATATGTAGTCTAGTTATTGGAGCTAGACAGACCTGTTTTCAAATTCAGTACCAAAGGGTACTTCAGTGGAAAGAGTTGCAATCATTTTATATAGCTGTTACTTTTTATAGGGTACTAAGGGAAAGGGGACGTGTTTCATCAGTTCAAGATACTTGTGTGCATGCACTGCAAAGTTACAAAGAAATAGTATATGTTAAGGTTAATTGGACATCCGTATAATGGTGTCAACTATTATATCTGAAACTCTCCCAAGAGATAATAAGCAAACATGTTGTGGACTAATGGTCTATTTTTTGCCTCTGCTTCCCTGTGAGGCAGTCTGGGGTTATAAATGTTTTGATTTATTTCCTCTCTTTCCTCTCCTACTCTTCCTTATTTTCTCTCATGCTTCTCACATTATCATTGTCTTCCTCAACTTTTTTCCTATATTGACAAACACTGATCTAGCAAATGACCTGCACATAGGGCTTCAGACTGACTTTGGCCTTTCGTATCTAAATAAGGTGGACATGCCAAGTAGATCCTACTGTTTTTAGCTTGTGTGGAATTGAGGTCATTCTCCCAGGTCAGCATTCTTCCTTGTGAAAGATGTGCATGCGTCAGTTGCATCTAGAGATATTAAGTATGCTGGCACCATCTCTAGGGTCTTTGACCAACAGCTTTTAGTAGAACTTCAGCTTGTGGATGACAGGCTCAGGTGTAGTACTCCACCTCATGAGTCTTAGAGAGTGGAGTAGCAGGGCAAAGTATGCTACCATGCCTAAATTTTTTTTTTTTTCTGAGGCTAAGTTGGCCTTCCTGTTGTTCTATTCTCTCATTAGTAGGAGGCTGAAGAGGAATGGCATTTGGGAGGCTGTATTTGAATGCAGTATAGTACAATGTGAACTATCCAGGGACAACATAATTGCTTAACCCCTGTGATGAATTCCCAGTTTCATCCTCTCCCAGACCTTGTACAGAGATCAGGTTTTTTAATGATGAATTAAAACTGAAAAAAAAATACCCCAATAAACCAGGTGGCATTAGCCTCTGTTTTTTCCTCAATTGTTTTTCACCTCCCCTGCTGTAGTAGGGTTACCTCAACCCAAAGCAAAATAGCTTTCCAAAAATTAAAATCTTAAATTCTGCATGGAAGTGAATAGATTGCCCATGATATTCATTAGGTCATTGTCAAGCCAAAATACATGTTTTCCTTACTCTTTACCATATGCCCTACAACCTCTAGTTTGTTTTCCAGACTGAAAAAGAATGAACGTTTTTCATTTTATTCTTTTTGGTTTTTTCCTTTTTCTGAAGCAGTGGGAGGTGATTTGCTTCTCTGACAATAGGGATGGTTTCAACTCTTGGCATCTCTTGAGAACACAAGAGGTGGATATAATAAGGTATATAATATTGCTTGTGTGTTAGAGCTCTCTTAGTAGAATGGGTACTGGGAAACAAAGTGCCAGTGGTACTCTTGCAGAATTTGGTGTGGGATGAGTGTGGGGTTATTTACACAAAGGTTGTATGACTGTTTTTTAAAGCTGATGTCAGTACCCCATCTTACCTTTAAGAATGGATCTTCATATTTCTCCAATCAAGGCAGCTTTGAAAGGATAGGCTTAAACGCCAGTATCCCTAAATATTTTACTTTAGCATTAAATGAGCTTATAATAATAATAATAATGAAGGGAAGAGCTTTAGGAATCATGACCTTTAGAATCATTTGAACTGTCTGCTTTCTGTCAATTTTTGCCTTTTAGAAAGTGCTAATTCCTGTTAAGTCCGCATGAGAGACTTGTTTAATGAGCAGATTAAATGGGTGATTATATGTCTTTTAAAAATGGTTTTTGTGGACAGGCTTCATGATGCCACTCTCCTATTTGGCACAGCAACATAGAGCAGTCTTTTTAATTACCCCTGCAGGGTCACTGGGACCCAAGCTGTTTGCTTTATTAAACCCTGATGGCGCCTCGGAGCAGCTCCTTCTAAACTCTGCTGTCACAGTTGTATCTAAATTAGCATCTGACTGACCCTCTTTTTAGGCTTTTCAAACCCCAGCTGACAGGGATTGCCAAAAGATGCTAATTGCTTGGGCTGGGCTAGGAACAAGGGCTTGCCAAGATAACAAAAGAACTAATGTTTCTTGCAATATGCGTCCAGATTCACATAAGTACCTCTTTTAATTACCAAGAATTATTGTAATGCCCAGTCAATGGAATAATTGACCCTCAACAGCGAGAGCTTATTATGTAATAAATAATGGCATCGGTCTTGTCAGAGTAGCAGGTAGTGAGGTGATTTGCTGGATTCAAAAGAGCTTTTCTCAGCAAGCCTCTGGGATAGACCAAGGCATCCCAGTAGGAGTCCAGCAGAGGGGACTAATTTGAGTTTAACTGAGAGGAAACGCGCTGAAAGCTTTTAGACTTACCCTTACGATGACAAAGGAATTAAAAAAAGGATTGGATTGGTAGTTTGGCAGCTTGCATCTAGGGAATCTCTCATTGATGAGGCAGACAGTCAAGCATCATGCAGCTACTTCTAGTCTTTAGGGAGTTTAAGAGGATATTTTCATTGGGGGTAATGGAGGAGGGGTGTTTATTGTCTGTTCCTAATTTATATCTCAGCATTACATACATACACTATGCCTGCAAAGGAATAAAATGTGGTGTTATTAAAAACAGCAATTAATAGTTGTAAAATATCTAGTCGCTTTTATGTGAAGAAACGAATCCAGCATAGTTTTGCCTGCTCTCCCGTTCTTATACTCCTATTCCATTTCAACTCCTAAATCCCAGGAGATGCTGCAGACTGGAGGGGTTTGATCTGTTCTCAGCAACACTGAAGGAAAACCAGGGTTCATTTATTTTGTTGGTGTGCCTAGAATAACTCAGAAATCAAGATCCAGCCTTCTATTCTGAAGTCTCCATGATCATAAAGAAAATAGTCTACAGTAGAGCCCGGTGTTCAAAGTAGGCTCTGGGAATAATCTAGCAACTGTTGGCAAATATATAGGGAAAGCACATACAGACATGGAAAATCCCTTCCCCTCCTCCTTGCAAACATGGAAGGGGCCTGTGCGCATAGCATGCTCCTGGGGGAAATGTTTGTAGTCTTATTTATGACAGAGCTCTTGTCCTTTTGGGTCAGGCTATTGCAAGCTTGGCTTGAGATGTGTTGGCAGAGCTGCTAGGGGAAATCTGCATAGGGCCTGCCAAAACAAGTTTTGGACCAAACCATGTTTTTTAGTGCCTTGCTTTAATGATTAAGGTCACTCCTGCAAAGCATGCGTAAAGCAAGAAAGTAAATATTGACTTGGCTAGGTGATATATGAATAGCACTTTTTGTTGTGTTTATAAGGTCACCAGAAAGAACTGATGGAATTGCCTCCTTGTGCTGAATTTCATTTCGCTTTATCCACCATTCTGTTGCTTGGGAATATTTTTTATGATGTACAGCACCTCAGTATTTGGAAAAAATACGTTCTAGTTCAAAGGTATTTCCAATGCGATGCTTCTTTAAGTACACAGTTCTTGCTTTGCCTGCTCCTTAACTAATAGCATGGATATCCAGTGGAGATTTAGCATAACAGAAGAAATATTTCAGTTGAAGGCTGATAAGCTGAGTACGAATGGAAAATGAATGTTGTAGTTTAATTACACATAAGTCATCTTAAGCTCTTTCCATTTAAATATGCTCTTTTCTGTTCCTTCTAATCTGTCCTTATGTGTCACTCAGACTCAGTGTTTTCAGATTGCTAGAGCAGGAGAGAGGGGCAGACCTGAGGATAAAGTTTGCTCAGTAAACCGAACTATATCTTTCCTTGATCTGCTCTGAAGAGGCAATCAGATCAAGATGAGCTGGCAGCACGGCAGCGGTATTTGGAGCTAGTTGTACGTCCCATCACATAATCGCCAGATATAAATATTGCTTCTGAACTCTGAACCAAATTTAAGCTGTATTTTTAAGATGTATCAAAGTTCCGCTGAGGCTATGTATGTTCTCTCAATAGAAAGTTCGAGCTGATACTGAGAAATCTTGAGAGCATCCTGGCCCTTTCACCCATTTTTTTGTTTCTTAGCTATGCATATACTTGTACTGCTGGAACTCCTTAGAGCCTTTATGGTCCTGTTGATAGGGTTTTTATGGACAAATTTCTACCCCTACCATCTGCTGTGTATATTCATCACCAGACAAAAAGGAAGAATCAACCTGAACGCACAATATTGTTTACAATGAGACATCTGTGCATTACTGAGGCAAGTGTTTAGATCTGGCAGGAAAGGGGAGTTCTGAGGTGGGATAGGGGTGGGAGAGAGTGGAGTAGCTTTGTTAGTGTTTTCCAAGAAGCAGCTTCAAGAAGACATTTGGCTGAAATTGTTAAGTCTACTATGGGCAACAGTATAGGTAGTGTTGAAATCTTTGTTTGAAGATAAGCTTTAATTTTCACCCTTTACTACCATGATTTCTTTGGTTTCCTTGATTTCTGTGTCCTTCCCCACGTCTCTCAAGCCCCCCCCCCTTTTTTTTTTCTTTTCTTCTCATTTCAGTGGGGCTCGAACCAGCGAGGGAGATTGGGATGTGCCCACTCCAGTGTTTGAATGAATTGGCAGTCATGATGAGTTAAGGAGATCAGTATTATAAAGCTTTATCTGCTCCATAGGCTGAAATATCAGCTGATCATTGTCCTGCTTGTATCTGTGACTGTAGGGCTAGTCACTCTAAAGCACCAATACTTGAGTGATAGCTAAAGTACATGATGAGATGGCAGTGAAGTTATGAATTATTTTACATCTATTTTTGTTAGAGAAGATGAAGGGGAAATTATAATTCCAAGGGTATTTTTAAATGGAAATCAGTGTGTGATCTTAGCAAATGTTAATGTATTAGGAGAAAGTTAGGAGATCTATTGAAAATTCAAATGCAGTAAATCACTCTAATGCTATAGTGGAGGTAATGACAAGATAGAACAATACATCTGTACCTGGCAAACTCCTTGATAAAACAGTTATCGTACAAATAGAATATAATAAGCGCTTTCAAAATCCCTTCCTGTTCTTTTCTAACAAGTGCTCCTGAAAACCTTCAAGGTATGCAAATGAAGTCTGTCTTCAAGGGAGAGCCTAAGAATTAGTTATAACTTAATCTTACTTTGGCTCTTGGAGATGAAATTGAGGAATGAATTTTCTAATTAGGACAGCAATAGGCATGGGTAACTCCGGCAATTATCTTTTAATTTTTTCCTGATACGGTTTTATGTAAGTGAATATGGAGTTTGGCCCACAGAGATTTCATGTGTGAAGAGTATAAGGGGAAAATTAGATTAATATAACTTAAGTTAAAATGACATGGCTTTGGTGAGAAATTGTAGTTCTTGAGTAATCAGCATTATTGAAGAAGTTGATGGAAGATAGAGGCAACCTGGATGATACAAATTACTCAAGTTTCGCAAACATTTTCCAAAATGCCCCTCCTAAGATTCTGTTTACGAAAATAAACAGCCATGTGATCCAATCCAAGTGCCTAGTGTGGATTAAAAACTGTTCAGGCAGGTGTGTATATAGGAAGCAGCACTGGGACAAGGTCAGTCAAGTGACACAAACACAGCGGTGCTTTAAGGTAGTTGATGGTGAATGTAGGAAAAGAGGGGAGGAAGTGTATACAGAAAAGGAAGGCTAATGAAGGAGATCCTAGAATAGAAATCTCCTGTTCTTGAAGCCTGTGCAGAGGAAGAAAAACGTAATGAGGGATTGACTTGCTGGAGAGCAGTTTCACAGGCTTTATGAGCTTCTGTGGCAGTGACTGAGGAGTGGGCAAAAACAGAGCAGCAGTTTTTCAGGGGCTAATTAGGAGGAACTGTCGGACTCACAGACAGTGTTCTGTGGGTACAAATAGTTGGCAGGTTCCGGGTTGATTGAGTCTGAATATTGAAGCATAAAATAATATTTGAATCAAGGAATCATAACTTGCTCAGAGGATTGAGACTATCTCATCTAGAAGAGAGCTTTTAAGACCATTTGGCAAATAACTACCACACTGTGGTAGGAAAACTGTCTAGTCTTCTGCCTATCTTAACCCTGCAAAAATTTGGGAGTATTTAGGGAGATTAAAATGTTAATAAAAGATCCCTTTCATGTGGAGTAGTGAAACTACCCCAAATCATGTGCTGCCCTGAGAAGTGTTGTAAATAAGTAAAATAAACCAGCTTTCAGTAATAGTGCATCTAAGCAGTGCTGCAGTGTAAACTGTGAAAATGTGTGTAGTTCATGCC
The DNA here is from genome assembly GCF_032191515.1 of Phaenicophaeus curvirostris. NCBI lineage: Eukaryota > Metazoa > Chordata > Aves > Cuculiformes > Cuculidae > Phaenicophaeus > Phaenicophaeus curvirostris. Next base: position 188,210,968 of record NC_091392.1, read on the forward strand.
TGCGTAGAGTTTCAATTCCCTTCAGTCTTCTACAAGAACTATCAGGGTCTCTCCTCTTGCAGCTCTCGTACAGCGCCAGTGGCTGCTCCACCGGGTCACTGGCCGTCACTAAGAGCCATCCACCAGGACAGGCAGCCCAGGTGTAACATTGCCCCATGAAGTGTTAAAAGCAAGGCTTTCAGAGTATTGGTGCTAGGCCATAGCTCTATAGTTGTAACCCCTTAGATGCTGAGGAAACGTAGTTCTTGTTGGATTTTTTTGGAGACTGGTTTGTTAGAACTTAACCCTACTGTGGTGAAATCTCTAGTGTACTGGTATTAATTTAGTAAAATGGCGTATTTACTAACTCTGGCTAAGAATATATAGTCAGTCTTTAAATTCTTGTGAGGATGAATATTTGTCTTTATAAAAAGACTTTCAAGAATGTATTTCATACTCTAGTGAAGGAGCTGTTCTGGTGCTTCTTTTGTAAACAAAGCTAGCTAAGCTGTAGCTTTAGCATGGCAGTTATGGGAACACATATTATGATCAAGTTTACAGAAACCCTCGACTACTACTGGCCTTCAATTTTACTAGCTAAGCAAGCAGAGGAATTCTTTAGCTATCAGTCCTTTCACAGTCTTTGTCGAGTTCCCAAGAAGCAGGTACCTCAGTCTTTCCATTTCCTTCCATACAAGCTGCATAAATACTCTAGTACTTACTTAAGACAATATCCTGAGCAGACTTCAAACCAGCAATTTTTGTGGTAGCTGTACTGAGAAAAGTATGGTGAGAATTTTTTTTAAACACAGGGCAAAGTGTTCTCAGTCCATCACAGCTTTTGCCTAGTGTGGGGGACTTTGTTTCAACTTTCTGTGCATAGTTTATTCTTCAGTAAATACATTTTTTGCTTTAAATTTGATATAGCTTAAAGCTGAAAATGCGAGCAATTACTCAGAATTGTTCCTTATTTTGGTTGCCTTAATGTAGATATCATTTGGTTGACATTTGTAGTTTCAGGGGTTTTTTTTCTTATGCTCTGACTTTACAATGAACCATTCAACTTTTCTGCTATGTAACAATGCTTGAAGGTTTTCTATTTTTTTTTTTTTTCTTTCCTTCAAGTACTAATTTCAGTGCTTGGATACTTTGATAGGGATATGGAGACTTGGTAATACAGGAGAGCTCTGAAAGTAGCAATGGATAGAGTTTTTAGATTATACTTTTTCTAATTTTTTTAATCAGCATTTATTAACACCTATTTTACTATGTTGCCTGACTAAACATTTTGGAGAAATAATGTCTGTGTTCAATGCACTGAATCTTTAACGTTCTGGCAGTAAACGTTTTCTAAAACTAGAACAACTTGCATGTGGTACACCTAGTATTTCTCCAGATAAAAAAAAATGTAAAATCCAAAAAGGAAAATAAACAAATTGGTGGATTTGATTAAAAGTTAACTAAACACTTTGGAGAGGGGATATATTTGTTAAAAATTCAATAAACAAAATATCTCTGAAATACTCAATCAAAAGTAAAGGAAGTTGCACATAGCGGTGATTGGATTCCTGGAATGACAGAAACAGTATTTAGTGATATAAATAAAGATCTTTAAAATACAACATATTGAAAAAAGCAGCCAATTGCTTTGCAAGTCACCTTTTATACTAATATTCCATCTCACTTATTCTGTACATCAGCTGATATTGAGAAAGCAGATGAGCAATAGGAAGTTGTTCTTTTTGTCATAAGTTTTCTTTCAGAAGACAGTGTATTACTAGTTATTCTGTGAAGCTGTTGATAATAGTTATTTTTTAAAATAAAACAAATTCTGTGTACAAGAGAAGTACGAACTTAAAGATAAGTAACCTGTCTGCAAAATTTTTTTAAACTTGTTTACTTGCCTGCTGAGCCGTACCATGAAAGGCTTAGTTGCAAAAGCTGGCTTACACCGTTCTGGATTGATTAAGTGGTGTATCACTGAGCGTTAGAAATATGTGCTATATTTACAGTGTGGAAAATATTTATTTCATTGCTTATTTGGGCAGATGTGAGCAAGTGTGGGAAGTATGTTAATATATGGAAACGTCTAACTCTAAGTCAAATGTTTCCACAGTTGGTAATATCCTCAGCACAGATTAAATTTCCACCTAAAGCACAGCCATGTTCTTCACTGCCCTTCTCAGCCTTGCCAAGCGAAGGCATGTCTCTTCAGCAGGCAAGTATTTGGTGTGCTTAGAAGTAGTTTGCTCTGGTCATTTCCATAACACGTGGGCTGAGGGTCACTGGCAGTCCAGCTTTAAATGAGCGGATAGTATTTAAGTAGGATTTATGGCAAGCCAAGCCATACAAATTGTTGCTGTATCAGGTCACTAATCCAGTTAGTCCCGTGTCTTCTCTCAAGTTACATATAGTAGTAGCATTTTTCAAAAATGAGGAATTGGAGGACCAGTAGGAATTGATTGAAACATGAAAAGCTGCTGATTAACCATAGTAATCTGGATGGCAGTGGGAAGCACCTTATGCCCTGATCTGTGATTATTTATATTCTAAAAACTCTAATCCCTGACTGGGCCCTTTTTGTCATGTCTCAGATGGCTCATGGCTGGTTGGTAGAGCATGTGTTGCTGATCCATATACAGGTCAGCTTGATCACAGAGTGTTGGCTCTCTTTGAATCCAGCTGCTAAGCTACAATAAAAGAAAGCTAAAAATATATCAAATATTTTCCTAATACTGCACTGCCATGAAAGCAACTGGGTAGTTTAGAAAGTCATTGCAGGGTTGCAAATGGGAGGAGTTGTCCTCTTTAAGAAGTACTTCTAATGACAGAGTGCATTCCAGTTGGGAATTTGAGGATTTGCTCTTGCTACGCGGTCTCATACCAAAAGAGCCAGTAGGAGGAGAAGGATTCTGCCATGGTTTGGTAGGTCCTTGGCTTCAAAAGATCTTGTTGCAATGCATTCTTCTGGCTCTGCAGCAGGGGTTTCCCCTATTAAACCTGCCCCTTCCTTGACTTCAGACATCCCCTCTGTTTCTTCCTGACAAGGGGGATTGTCAATGGGAAACAGGAGACAGAGTGGTCATCTTGCTGGCTGATGGTGAGCTTCTGATTTTGGCCAACCTTGAAGAGTTTGCAGAGTACAAGGATCCTGCTTGTGTTCTTAGACTCTCTCATGACTATGAGATAAATTCACAACCAGGCCTAATACTTGAGCCTCATTTCCATTGACTTCATGATACAGTTGACAACTCTACAACTGTCAAGGTAGAAATTTCCAGAATTTTTCACAGTTGAGAATATTCCAGTTAGTAGCCTAAAGGGCTCTACTGGGTACATTTATGCAGCTGTATGGGCTGGATTTTTCGTGCTGCCTTTTATATTTAACACCTTTCTCTGGAGTTAATTTTTGCTTCTCAGTTAAGCTAAGAGTGCAGCTGGTGTCGCTGTCTGCATTGCATCCACAGAGAGAAAGGTCTTGGTTTTCTGCCAGTTTACCAAGTTCATGTATACTGTAAGCCCCTATTTTTTTCCTCTCTGCTACTTGTGCTAATAGCCCTGATATGCCTATCTTCTGAATGTCACCACTTGCTTTCTCCTTAACCTTTCTATGGGAATGGCTTCTGGTGGTTTTCAGTCAAGATGATGGGAAATACAGGGATTTAAGTTGCTTTCAGAAAGGTAGGTGTCCACCAAAGGACATGATAGCTTTTGCTACAGATTAATTCATTTATTTTAATGATAAAATAAACTGTCCTATAAGCCTCTTGTCTTTGAACAAATAAATGAAAATGTCTCATCTGATGCTATTGTCAACCTATTAACTCTGTTTTAAAATCAAAGCAAATTTTTTTTCCAGAAAAATTATCAACTTTTTCAATTTATAATACTGTTTAGGGTTCTGAGCTTTCTAATGAAAGAAAAGTTAATTTGAAAACTGCAAAAGGTTACTACTCAAACACTTAGAGAAGGCAGAAGAGACTAAGCCTTGTACATTACAAGAGAGCAAACATAGGGGGGAAGTACTACTTAAAATATAGTTCTACTATTCTTAATTCTACTTAAAATAAATATATCTGGGGACAGGACACCAAATAAGGAAACGTGTTATTAATGCTAAAGGATGGTGTTGATGCAAAGGGGTCTAAACAAGCCGTGTATAAACATTAGCTAAAAAGTAGTCATGAAGAGCTGCTTTCTAGGGTGAGGAAATTCCAGGACAGCTTTCCAGTAATAGCAGCAATAGTTGAGCAAGAGAGGAAATAAACAAATTGCTTTGGAAGGAGGAGATTAATAATTTTATGAGGTGACAAACTGACAGTAATTTCATATTGGGAAAAAAACCAAAATGTCTGCATGGGAAGTGGTACACCAGGAGTCCCAGGAGTCAGAGCAGGACACTTTTCATCTCTTAGAGAAAGCTTTCTAAATGTGTACTTGAAATTACACTTTGCCGGCATGAGTTCAGTGACTGGTGAACTAGCTTCCAGTTGGAGCTTCCTATTAGTCTGTCGTAAGTTTTCATTTATAGATTAGCCAGTTAAGCTTTTTAATATTACAGTATCTCTGATCACTGTCAATGCTTTGTCAGTTCAGAAGAGTTGGCTTGGGGTTATACACTCTTTCTCCTGTGCACGATATGCCCAAGTAATGTGATGACAAGAGTGAGGTCTCCAAGACTTAGTAGACCCAAGACACGTCTCTCCTCTGCAGTGAATTCTACATGTGAAAGGATGTGTATTTCCTTGGTAATTCCCTTTTTGCATCAACTGGGATACTTGGGGATGGAATAAGCAATGAAATTTATGTAAGTGCTATATCTTTTTGTTCAACATCTGCTTCAAAACTGTCATAGTCAGCAAGATTCCGAGGAAGTGGTAATCAAAGTTGTGCCAGCTGGTAGCCTTTTAGGTAGGTATTGTTATCCTATCTTTGCAAAGGAAACTATCAGGAGCTATAATTATTCTTAAGAATTTATTTGTTGTTAGAGCATGATCTGATTATTCCATTTTGAGCCATGTCCTGAATGCTTTTTGGTAACTTTGATATATACAAAATCAGAAGAGCAGTTTTTAGGATTTCTTTTGCTTTAACCACTGCTGTAGTAGCACATGGCCAAGAAAAATGTAGGCTTTTTTTTATCATACAAATCTTTCCAAAATAATAAGAGGAAAACTAATTTCATATAGCTGACTGAGGTTAGGAGCAGTATGTACTGGATTAGTTCAGACCACATAGACTTGGAGTTAATTACAGATTCTTTCAGCATTGTACTTAAAATTATAGTAGAAATGGAAACTTAATGTGTTACTGCAATTCATCCACAATTTTCATAATACAAGTCAGAGAATGTGCTTAACATGGGTACAAGACACTATGAATAGAGCATAAGCTTATGTGCTATTTCAGTAGTCATACTTTCTGTTACATTGGAACTGGGATTTTGGGGTAGGTGGATTGTTTCCATCTCCTGGAACTGTTCAAGGCCAGATTGGATGGGGCCTTGAACAGCCTGGTCTAGTGGGAGGTATCACTGCCCGTGGCAGGGCCGTTGGAACACTTTAAGGTCCCTTCCAACCTAATCCATTCTATGATTCTTGTTGTGGGTTTTTTTTTGAACAGGGATTCATTTAAGGTGAATAACAGAAGAGGAGATCAGGAACACCTCTGTCTTCCTCCTCCTTTTAGTTGAGCTATTGTTGAGTTCACTCTGCTAATTTTGGAGGATGTAGGTTGTGGGTGTCTAGTATGGTTCTGCAAGTCTATGTTTTTTTGAAACTCAGTCTTCAAGAGCAGCATTTTTTTTCAGAAAAGGTCACTCTGTAAGCGTCAGGAAACCTTTGATGGATAGCAACCACGTGTTGTCATTACTGTGGTTTGTGCAGTGCCCTCACTTACCACATATATGTACAGTTGGGTAGAGCAACTGTGGGTTTAACAGCTAAGCATAGGGTTAGAAGCCAGCACCAGTTTGAAAGTAGGCTGGATGTATTGGTGTATTTAGTTCCATACTACATGTGCCTTGCCACCAGTTTGTGTTTGTGCTTTCACTGTTCTGTCTGCACATGCCTAATGTTTAGTGGTTTGTTCTATAGGAAGCTTCATACTTGAACCGTATAGACTGAGGAAGGGTGGTTATTGTTCTTCTGGGGAGGGCTTTTTTGTAGAAGGTGGGGTATTTTTCCCCAGAGACAAGATTGGCCTGTGCAAGACTGTGAACAGTCTGTTTATTTGAGCACTGCTAGACTGGCCTCGCTTTTGGTTTTGGGAACTGCTGCACTTTCTAGATATGTCAGATAGAGCGGGTAGAGATTTGTGTACCTTGTATGCCTGATCTTCTCCAATAAAGCTCTACTAAAAACCTGTGTGGTCTTGAGGCTTTTTGTGTTTGCATTAGTTTAATTGCTTCTCTGACCCCTCTTCCTCTGTTGGCCTTTCAAGCTCTGTGGGCTCTTAGCCTCACTGATATCTCTCCACAGGATCTTTGTACCAGGAAGCATCCAGGCTTGCCTGGAACTCCCCCAGCTTTGCTGTCCAGTTATATCCAGTAGTTTCTCTAGGTTTTATACCAAACTTCTGGGTTTGCATTTTTAATGCCTGTAATTCTCTTCCTTGTCTTTTGTTAAGCTGTAGATGAGGAGTTTATTAGTTTTAGCTCTCTTCCTAATACATTTGTTTCAGCATTTGACTGATTTTTTTTTTTTAGCTTCTTCCAGAAACTTGATATTTAGATATTTAGTTGCCCTCTGGGGAAGGGGAGTAATTTCTACATATTCTTCCAGATCAGTTTTTTTAAGCAGCACTTCCAGTCATTTGATCATCTGTGTTAATTTCTCTTACTATTTCCTTTTGTTTGTTTGTTTCCTCTGGGTTACTAAGATTAATTAGTTTCCATACTGTAATTCTTCTCTGTATTATAGGCAGTGTTTTTAAATGTCAGTCTTTGCCATGACAGTCAAAATAAGACGTCTGAGTTGACTTTAATCCTACAATAGGAAATTTTTCAGTCTCATTGTATCTGTTATGTAAGACCTGAGAAGGTGATCCACGTATGAGAACAGCAAGGGGTTTACCCTAGTTTGAGAACAATGCAGCCACATGACTTTCCACTATTCTTATATTTCACTGGTTGTGTCTAAATGGACTCTCAAGAATGCTCTGCAGGGAACCCTGACTGTCCAGGTCAGGAACGTGTTGAAATAAGCTATGGCTCCATTCCAGTCCATGCACCAGCATTTTTTTTCCGTGAAAATTAGAATGTAGGAAACGTCTCATGCACATTCATGTCTTGTCCCTGTATGGACTTAAAACATGGCCCAGTCATACCTACATTTTAATGGTACCTCTGCATAAGCATTCAGACACGTGCACTGATTCTCGCCTGGGTTCTTATCTGTAGAGATGTACTTCTTCCTATTCAATCTGTTGAAAAAGATCTGCAAGTTCTTATGGAGTCTTGAGTCAGAAGAGTGTTTCTCTTTAGCTTAAAGGGCTGTTCTTTTTGGTATTTGTATTTGCTTTTATAACTTTAAAAAAAAGAGGTGGAAGGTGGAAACATTTATTCACATACATATATCAATGCTCTCTGAATGCTTTAAGAATTAAGGTGGTCCTGGGAGAATAATAACATCTATGTCATCAGTTAGAGAGGCACTCTGGAGAAAAGGCCTGTTAAAGGGGGAACTTGCTTCTCCATTGTTGAACTGTGGATATGGCAGAAAAGAGCCCAGGCAGTTTGGCTTCCTGCTGCAGATTTCCTGTGATTTCTCCAGCTTTTATGCCTCAGAGTTGCTGAACACATTACACTTAGTTGATCAGCTTTTACTGCTCGAACGTGATAACTGAGATATTTTTTGAGCCTTTCCGTGAAACACTAGTAATTGTTCTGTAGATAGGCCTAACCAGGAAGCCTACCAGGATCAGCCCACCGTCTAAGCAAGTGCTGGGGTCAGCTCCAAGTAAGGAAAGGTTAAGAAATCCTGAATTCTGTCAGTGGGACTGAACTCAAGACTGATATGTTTTCAACAGCAGAAGCTTTGCCAGCGATTGAGAGCAGTGATGTCTCAGAAGGAGGTTATAGCAGCTGTCTTCTACATATCTCGTATTTCGTTTAGCCTTGAAGAGCTCAGGTTCACTTCCTTTTAATTTGCCGGTTCCTTTCAGTACATGAACTCCCCTACACTGTGTTTTCCTGTTTGTTCTCTAAGAACCATTAGAATCGTAGTAGTAATGACATGATGATACTATTATACCCTCTGACCTGACAGTGAGTCCCCTGGTTTGCACTCAGCTAACACTGTCATTCAAGTGAAGGGCACTGAGTTGTGCTACTGGAGTGTTTTCCTGGAGTTGATTGTTTGCTAATTATTTTAATGTTTCATTTCTCTTTTGCTGACTTCCAGTGCTTTCTTATTAGTTATGCATCTTCACTGATTCTTGTGTCTCTATGTGCGTGTATAGGTACACCTTCATCTTTATTCTGCAGTTTTGAATTCACTTTGCAGAGAATCATTTCTTTTGTAAGTAGCTATGTTGTTTTGGTTCTCCAAACTTATTGAATGTCTAGAACTTGCAGTTTCAGACAGTGTTAGTCCAGGAATATCATTTTTATGCTCTTGCCTTTGTAAGATGTGGCTTTTTTTTCTACTTGGTAAGATAGCTTGGATATGGCCTTTTAAGGCTTTCAGCAAACACCTTGTTCCTATGAGCATGCCTTGGAAAACTTGATTGCCAAATGGTACACAGGGTCAGGTTTTATTGTTCAGTTTGCCAATCTGCATTTGGGCTTGATTTCCTGCGTTTAAAACCGTGTCAGATTAAACACAGGGTGCCTGGACTGGAAAATTAACAGAACGCACCTGACTCCTGGAAATGCATAATCGATACATGGTGCTAGGATCATTTTCAGAAACTTGGTTGGCATGATAATCGCTGTCTTAGATTGTACCCATATTAATCAGGGCAATTAGATGTGGAAATACCCTGAATCTTCCAAAGCATACATAGCAGCTGACAATGTGTAGAAATCAATCACTTGATCGTTCCTGTCAAGTGATCTGTGAATTGTGCATTTTAGTAAAAGTAGGCCTGAAGTCCTGGACTAAGATATGTGACCATATCAAAATTGTAAATACAGTGGACTGCCCTTTCCTAATTACTTTATCAGATGCTTTTGCTTATGCAATGATGGTAGCAATTTTAATCCCCTGAATTTAAGAATTTCTGGAGGAGAATATAGTAGTAGCAAAAATAATCAAACCTTCTGGTAGCATGCTTTATCATTGGATCTGAAATCAATTTGAAGCAAGCGAGTATCTTGACGATCATTGTATAACAATTTTCATTCTGTGCATAAGGAAACAAAATTACACATGGGGGGCACTACCCAGGTGAAGAATAGCTTGTAGCAAGGCTTTTCAATAAAGATTGTGGAGGAGCTGACATAGTGCAGGGAACTGTGTGCATTGTGGCTTCTTTCAAAGCAGCATAAAAGCCTAAAGTTTACACTGAAATTTTTCCCTGGCTACATTTTGAAAGGTTTGGAAAAGGACCACAAAACGCACGCTTATCAAAATGGTGGAGGTGAGCATCTGTCTGTAATGGGAACTGCAAAGAGAACCGGAAATGTTTAGCTCTTGTTTTTTGGTTAGGGCTGTTCTGCTGAGATGCAGGAATCGGACACTGGACCTGACTGAAGCATCAGTGAAGGGGGGTTGTGAGCTTCCTATGCCCAAAAATGAGCAGAAAGCAGAAAGGCTAAACACAGGTCATCAAAGTCCAAACAATGTAAACATACACACATACTGCTGTCAGAGATGTAGAAGAGGTTAAAAAAAGAAAAAGCAAAGATTGTTGTGTAAGGAAGCACCACTGTCATGTTAAACCAGAGAAGAATTTGTCTCATTATGTTTAATGTCACATCACTCATTTAGAGCCCTAAAAATAGTGTTTATAATAAAAGCCCTGACACAGCCATGGCTAGCAGGATTCAGATGGCCCTTTTCCTCTTCTAATTTCTGAACAGAGCTCCTCCTTTGAAGAAAAGTATTTGTTTACAATTGTTTATCGGAGCAGGAAATAGATCAATTAGATGGAACTTTTTAAGTTAATTGACTGCCACTACTAAAACCACCTGACAGGGTGCTGGTGCCAGCAGTGCCAGATGAGAAATCTCATCGTTGTTGCTGTGGGAAAGGCAAGTACATGATGGGAAATGTTATTCTTGGCACTCGAAAGATTAAAATTTTTAAATATTTATAGAGCCTTATCTAAACTACTGATTGATTATTTAGTGCCTTGAATTGAGGCAGGGATGTGTGAATCCCTAGAGCTTTAGGATGGTATCCCATCTGAATGAAGCTGAGCCACTAACGGGGAATTGGCACTCTAAATCTTCCTCTAGTTATATTCTCCTTTCCACACTGCATTGCCTTTCTATTTATTTTTTTTTCCTCATGGATTGATTTATTAATGATCTAGAATGTAATAAGCACACACAAAATAAAGTGTTAGATTCTTCCCTGTTTGAAATATTTGGCTTCAGAGCTTTATTCATATGGTTTTTTTTTTTCTTTCCTTTTTTTTTCCTGCTGCAGATGCTTAATCCTTTTTGCCTGTGCAAAATTGGGATGATTTCATTAGCATGGTGCTACCTTGTTGTGATACTGAATTTAGCAACCTTTTCTGCTTCAACAATACTTCCCTGCTGACTTAAGGGAGTTTTAGAAAGGGGGGGTGGGGGAAGATTTAGCAAAATATTGTGGATTATTTTTGCCTGGCAAATTCCTGGCCTGTTTCGAGATTCAAAGCTATTGGATGTATTTGATAGTGTTGCAAACCCACATTTTTCCTGTCTGTTGCAGAATACTTCCAGATTTGACGACTGTAATGAGGTCTTTGATAAAGCTTCTACTGCCTGTAACAAATGGGCTTACTGTGAGTTTCAGAAAACCACAAAGTAGAGAGAAACAGGAGAGCACAGCCTAGAAGTCAAGACTCCTATCTTGCTTAATCTTGAGCCTTGCAGGAGGACCCCCTGGGTCTACAAGTGATGTTGAAACTATTTGGCTAATGTTTATCAGCTTTTTTTTAAAAAAAGTCTTTTCCTCTGGTATTATTTCAATGTTGCTGTCAAGCCTGTAAATAGTAAGAGAAAGTGAATGAATTTGGGTCATACTTTAAGGGCAGAGAAGGTAGGAAAATTCTACAGGTCAGTTATCTTAAAAGCAAAAATAAGCATTTAAAATGCTGTTTTGGTTCTCATAAACCTGAGTAAGCCAAACTCTGGATTACTCGATTATGTATGGCTGTGGGATTTGTTTTGTGAGTGTTTTCTTGCTCAGCCCACATTCTGAGCATCTGTCTCTTCCTCTGCACGTGTGTGTGTGTGTGTGTATGTCTGTCTCCAAAGGAGGAGAGGAGGAGACTTGAAGTTTTGATTTGGAGGCTCAGAATGTGCTCCAAGTCACCCACTTTAATACAGACTGGCCCCAGAGGTGTTGGAAAGTGTGTTTGTGAGGAGGAGGTGATATAACGATACTCTTGGGTATTTACCCCAGAATATATCTCTGCAGCTGTGTTCATGTTTCTTCCTTGGAAAAGCGAATAGTTCCCTGGGAGGGATTGTGAGGCCTCACTTTACAGTGCAAGTGTAATAGGAAGGTGCAAGCTGTCCACAATGTGTGGGTTTGTCACTTTTGAAGGAGCTGAACCTTAGATCCTGGCACTCTGGCACTGGTTTTCCTCCGCTAAAACATTCTTTAAGGAGCTCTACATAATGCATGTCTGCATTGAGTTATCTTTCCCCCTTTCACTTCTTGATTGAACTGCACATAACTTTATCATCAGTTTAGTTTACTTTACTTGTCTGTTAAGTAAAACTAAAAGCTTTGAAGAACTCCTGAAATGGATTTTAAGTATCACTGAAACTAGTGACTACCTTGTCATGCTATGGGAGGAGTTAGTCAAATCTCAGCTCTTATGTGCATAGGTCCTTGGTTTCCGATATCTGAGAGCGTGGGGAGGAAAAAAGGAGTAGTGTGTAACCATGCCATGTGGTCACCTTTTTGAGACAATGGGTTTATTCACTACAATGTCAGTTTAGGTACCTATGCAGAAGAACTTATGCATGCTTAGTGGGTTAGAAGAAATCGATCAGATGCTTTTTAGCAGCATCTGTCTTTGGAAACCAGCATCCCTGATAATGGCTGGTGTCTGTTGCAGAGAACTGTCATCTCTTCATCTTCTCAAGTCAGGCTTTCCAGCAGGCTGAGTGTTGCCACTGGAAGGATAAACACAAAAATAGGAAACTACAGGATTTAAAGTGACAACAGTGGAGGAATGGGCTCCTGAAGGTAGGCGAAGCAGAGGGATCTGGGGCATTTAAGAGTGAGAAGATGGGTAGGGGTCGGTGCAGTGTTGAGGGAGTTGGGGCCTCTCACTGCTGTTTATTCTCTCAGTCTTGCCCACTTGATTTCATTTCTAGATAGAGGGGAAAAAACTGTTCCTTCTCTGGCACTCTCTGTATCTCCTTCATCCGCAGCCTCAAGCCAATGCAATCTACACAAGGCGTATTTGGTCTCAATACAGCTATCTAACCTACCGCCTTGGCTGTTGACAACGTCTGGTGGCAGATTATTAGGAAGAGTATAATAATAGAAAAGGATATAATGAAACTTCTGTGGTATCGTCTCACAGCTCTAAGCAGCTTGGGAATTTCAGCACCCGGAAGCAGTACCTTTTGTATTTATTAAACCTCAGTGAATTTTCCTTTCAGGGAGCAGTCTTAATTTTAAGTTAAGCTTTTCAAGTAATGTGGTCACTCTCTGGTCCGCAATAACCTGCAAGAATCCTATGCTATTTATGTGAAAGCATGTTGTATCTAATTATTTTGTACCTGCTGTTGGCTGGCTGATTTGGTCCCCTCAGTCCCTGTAGAAGAAAAAAGGAGCAATGACTCTGTTTACCTGCTTTCTGTCGTTCTTGTCTTTACAGGCCTTTATACAGTGTCTCTCTTCTCCATGTTCCTAAAAAAACTAAAGTTATTGCTTTAGTCATTGCTCATATTTAAGCTGTGCCATGCTCAATTATTTTTCTTGCCGTTCCTCTCAGTCCTTTCAAATTCTTCAGTATCCTTTTGGAATGCAGGGAGCATGTAGATGAAGCACAGTTGTTGTTTTTTTACAGCAGCAAAATGTTCAGATTTCTTCTACTCCATTCTCAATAAGTCCTAAAACTCAGTCTGCTCTTTTGGACTGCTGGGTAACAGGGTTGCATCCTTAAGCTTTCAGCTGACTATTACGATTACTTTCCCTGTGTCTGTCACTCTTCACTTAAAGACATTTAGTTTTATTTTATTGCACAGAAAGTCCTTTTGCCATTTTTTCTGATCAGTTTTTATTATTTTATGTGCTCTTTGAGGGAGATGGTATCTTCTCAAACTGTTGCCTTGCTATTCACCTTTTTTCCCAGACCATCTATGAATATCTTGGTTGGCACAAATTGTAGCACAGACGTCTGTAGGACTGCCCTGATGATCTCTCTCCATTAAGAACACTGCAGTTGTAGTCCTGCTATGGTTTGACTTGTTACTGTCCTGTGCAAGGACCTTTTCCACTTATCCTGTGGTACATTATTTTCTGAAGCTCTGATAAAGGGCTTCATCAAGCTGGACCAAGTAGACTTTGGAAGTCTGAATAAACAAGGTTACCTGGTGAGGAACTCTGTTTGACTCTGGCAAAGAGATTGTTTGTGAAGCCCACTGTGCAGTGCTAGAGTTTTTCTTGTTCTCCTCTGATGCAGGCACAGCAACAGGGTCATGGGTGCCTGCTTGCAGACACTTTGTGTCCCCGGCATTCTGCCTCCCAAGGAAATTGCTGGTGGAGCTGGCTTCACCTACCCATGATCCAAAGCTTCTGTGTGATATAGGGAAAGCTGCCTTAGCTGCTATAAACTAGCAGCCTAATCTGGTGGAAGATGTCCCTGCCCATGGCAGAGGGGTTGGAACTAGATGATCTTTAAGGTCTCTTCAGATTCCAGCCATTCTATGATTCTGTTAATGTTGGTTTTCCATACCTGGAGTTTAAGTAGTATCACTTCCTACAGATATGGTGTACTGCTCAAATTATTAAGCAGCGTAGCTGTTGCCAAAGAGCCTTGGATAGAAAGAAACTGGGAAATGCAAAATATTACAGATACTTCATCTAGTTCTATTTGCATATAAGAATGACCCATGATCCGGTGTCACTTAAGTGTTCTTGAAAAATACCACAATTGTTACTAAGCAGCCTGCAGTGTGATTGCTGGGGAGGTGTGTGTGTACACAGGGAGGAGGAGGGAGAGGTCTCCACCATCAGCCTAGGTAAACCTACAAATTCTCTAAAGGGGGATAACGGGTTTGAATGAAAAGATTGCTGGCAAGTGTTTTAAAAGTGCTACTTATCTTTGATACTCAAAGCCTTGAAAGACTTTGGAGTTGGCTTCTGATGTCACTTGATACAGCTTTGGAAAATCTTAATGCTTCTTGTATTTTGATATTTTAATAAATATTTTTATTAATTAATAAAATAGTGAGATAATATTTTAATGTTAATTCTAAATTTACGGATTTTCACTTGCTGTACCTTGCAAGCATTAAGCAGAATATCACCACCCACCTTTTTCACTAGCCAGGCAGAAACTCTTTTAAAACTGTTCATGATGATGCACTGCTGACGTGATTTCAAAGAGGAATTGTATGGGAATGTTTCTTTTTAAAACTGCGAACAACATGACATTGTAAGATTTTTGCACAGAGAAGAAAATAAACCAGATCAAAATAGGTCAAACGTCAGTCTTCCAGTGTGAAGAGCATCTATTTTAAGTGGAAGATGAGGAATGAAATAGTAGCTGTTGCCCTGAAATGAAAAATGGTGCTGTTTATGTATTTAATTGGTCAGGGTTTGTAATGGGGCTTTGAATTCTGCTGCTGTCGGATCTTGTACTGCTGCTGTCAATCACGGTCTTCTCTTTCTTAAAAGACTCATGGTAAATTTATTTTGGATAGTTTCTTAACAGGTGTTTCCTGGACGTCCCAAACGCTTTAAATGAGAACCGTGCTCCATGTCCGGAATTCTCAGCTGAAATCACACAGTGGCCTGACACGGGCACTGGTGTGTTTACTCATCTGTGGCCACGCTGACAGCAGGCGCTGGCGGGTCCCCTGGACACAGAACAGATGTTGGGGATTAGGAGGAAGGATTCGGGGAGGCTTTCAGCCTGCGCCTTCGCGGAAGTAATTCATTGTGGAGATGCAGACAGGGCCGGCTGGACCTGCGCTGAGGAGTTGGTTGAAATGGGTCTTGGCGGGTTTGAGTATCCGAATCAAAACCAAATGTTTTTCTGGTACCTTTTCATTAAAGGGAAAGCATAAATCAATATAATAAAGCTAGGTCACCAAATGGTATCATACTTGTACAGCGTTCTTCCTAACAAAGAAGCCAGCAATATGGGTCTCTTAAAATAGTGCTACCTTTCACATTGCAGATGGAAAGGCTGCCTGGTCCACCTTGCTGGGAAGGCACAGGAGGCAACTGTGCTCGCTGCCTGGGACTGTGTGTCCAGGAAAGCCTCCTCACCTCAGGCTAGTGCTTGTGGTCATCTGCCTTGTTTTGTCAATGTTTTGTGATTAAGGAAACATTTCCTTTGAGACTGTTAGTCTTCAGCTGGTAGGTTTGGCTCTTGTGTTTTGCATGTCCTATGCCCAGGACTCTGCCATCTAGGGAAAAATGAGGGTGGCACAAGGTGACAGAGACTGAGTGGTGGAGAAGATCTGCCGTTGTATGAAGTGTCTCCGACAGACATCAAGTACTGCACCACATGCTTGTGAGGCTTGTCAGGCATCTCAGTGTGCCAGAAAGGTAACTTTTGGCTGCAATTTGTTTATTTATAGATTCAGAGCGGGCACCTGTTTCTGAGATGTGGGAAAGATAATGTATGTATATCATTATTATCATGTATTGTGCTGTTGTTATGAAGATTTTGGTAAAGGGTGAAAGTAAGAAGGTAAGGGTGGGGTGCATCTCCAGTGTTTTGTAAGAGGGTGTGGTGGGAATGATTGCAGATATACCGCGATAATCATAGAATCATAGAATAGTTTGGGTTGGAAGGGACCTTAAAGATCATCTAGTTCCACCTCCTTCCATGGGTGGGGACACCTCCCACTGGATCAGATTGCCCAAGGCCCCATCCAGCCTGGCCTTGAACACCTCCAGGGATGAGGCAGCCACAACTTCCCTGGGCAACCTGTGCCAGTGCCTCATTGCTCTTATGGTGAAGAAGTTCGTCCTTATATCAAGGCTAAATCTGCCCCTCTCCAATTTATACGCATTGCCCCTAGTTCTATCACTACACACCCTTGTGAAAACTTCCTCCCTAGTTTTCTCTTAGGACTTCTTCAGGTACTGGAAGGTCATTATTAGCTCTCCTTGGAGCCTTCTCTTCTCCAGGCTGCACAATCCAAGCTCTCTTAGCCTGTTAATACAAGGCTTAAAGATGTGGTGGTTGTATGTGCTCAGGCAGTGGAATTAATTGCTCTGGGAATGAAAATGAAGGAAAGAACCAAGATTTTATGGGAAGAAGTGCCCATTTGTGGTAAGAGTCTATTGTTCTGAGTTAAACTGTGGTCATGCTGAAATAACCCAAACTGTTTAGAGCCTTCCAGAGAGGCGATTTGATGGTAAAGAAGACTTGAGCCAACTGCATGCAGACTGTGTTTAAGAACATTACCATTGAGTATAGTCGCTGAGTGAGGATAAAATCCCAAGTTAGTAAGCTACTCTTTCTGGAGAAATATAATGTGGGTGAGTAATGACTGTTACCTTATTCAGGTCAACCATTGCTATAGCAGATTAGAAACAGCCGAAGATGTATAAAACTGAGTTTAAGAGTTGTAGTTTTGTGGAATGCAGAGCCACCTCTACGGAAGTGAGGTACTTTCAGCTGCTATTGACTTCAGTAAGAACCTGCTTATTAATTTGTAAGCTTAGACTCCAGTTTGAATTCAGTCTCAGCCTTGCAGTTACTAGACCTAATTGGTGCTATATGGTTATCAGCCATTTTCTGGAATGCTTGAGCTATCAAGGAATCTCCAAGATGTAATACACAGGGAATAGTCTTATGTCGATTAAATTTATTTCCTGATATGTTTTGACATTACGTGTATAAGCAAGGTATAAAAAAACCCACAGTGCTTTCCATGTGTGGGACCCAGTTCTGTAGGATACTGTAAGCAGCAAACCATATGCCAAGCTGCAATACTTTCTGAGAAGCTGCCTGTATGCACAGATGTCTGTATGTCCCATCAAAATTGTTAGATCAGGGCTGTGGAGAGTAGCAGTCTTGCTAAAGTTAACTTATTTGCCAAATGTGGGGACAAGGTGCAGAATCTAATTTGAGCTAATACCAGTGAAAGTTTTGTTACTGATGATTTCAGAACTTTGGGCTCTAGAACTTGAAGTTGGGTCAGCAGCTTCGCTCAGAAGGCAAAATTGTTTATATGGGCTAGGTGAGTGGATAGGTACCCAATTATTTTTACCTAGAATATTTTATAATGTAGCTTTAGTTAATGTGGTTTGTTTTCTTTTTGAATCCCCCTTCTTGAGATGGTCTATTAAAGGACAAAAATATTTGGCAGAAAGATGCACTAAGCGGCAAAATAAATAGGAAAGGAATTAAAAAAGCGGACTTCTAAGTTGATTTTTTAAAACAGTGACTAAAATAATCATGTGCTAAAGAATGCTCTTTTTCTATACGCTAAAACAGTTGTTTAAAATGCTATATGCAAAGCGTGCCAGTGAGATTGACCATGCTTTCTCTGATGTTAAGACACACACCCAAATTCATACCATGAAACCGCGATAGAGGTACAGTAAGACTGGGGTTCCTGTAAGTGATTTTTCTGCTTGTGGCAGAGCGCCTTTTTATTCAGGGATGCTACTTCACTAATACTGCAGAAGAGGGAGTATCTGGAAACACAAGTGTTCTGTGCGAGGAAGCCAGTGCTGCTGCAGTAGCACAGTTGGAAAATTTCACCACACAAAGCCAGGAAGCTTGAAGGTTCTGACTCTTTTGTAGGTGTAACTTGGCAGGTTGTACAAATATCTTGTATCTTCACTGGCAAGGAATGGCTCCTACTGAACATAATTACTCCCTTGGAGTTTTAAATTCAAGGGTGGGTTATGTAAAATTTAATGTCTTTACCTTGAAGCTTTCATGATAAAGGCACAGTTATTAAATAAGGGCAGTTACTATACAAGAGTGGTTATTACTAAATCCTGCACAGAAAATGTTACAGGCACCAAACAAGAGTGGTTGTATGCTGAACGTGACTTCAAAAGGAGAAATATCATATTAAGTATGAATTTCATTTTGTATGCAGAGCAGAAGTTTATACTAAAGTGCTTGGAACTGTGAACAAGACCAACTTTTGTTGTGAGGTCTATCAGTGTTACTGTTTCTTATTTACTTTGTTCTTTCTATTCACACCTGTGTTGGTTTAATTTGAGGGGGTGAGAAAAACTGCAAAGATTCTAAAAACGTGTCTGTGGGAGTGACTTTGCTTTCAAACTGGGAAGCACACTTTCATACAAATTTAACTTGGGGTCAGTAAAGTTAGAGCAGCATGGCAGGTCGCCACCCATCAGCAGGTCGCTGCCATAGATTCTGTTGTGTTGCACAACCATTTAATTGGGGGCACCTCAGAAAACTCAGACTATCTTAGATTTCAGAGTAGTATCAAGCCTGAGTTAGGTGATAAGTCTGGGTTGCTATCAAAAGTCGTCTCTGCATTGCTTTTTTCCCAAGGTGTTCATAGTCCCCAAGAACATGTTTGGAGGAAGGAGTTATTTTTATTGAGTGATTTTACTTTGTGCTCCCCTAGCGTGATGCGGGGCATACAAGGAAGCGGGGGAGGGTCTTTTTACAAGGGCATGGCACGATAGGACAAGGGGGAATGGTTTTAAACTGGAAGGGCGAGGATTTAAATCAGACATTAGGAAGAAATCCTTCACAATGAGGGTGCTGAAATAGGTTGCTCAGTGAAGTTGTGGCTGTCCCCCTTCTTGGGAGTGTTCAAGGCCAGGGTAGATGGGGCCTTGGACAGCCTGATCTAGTGAGAGGTGTCCCTGCAAGTGGCAAGAGGGTTGGAATTGGATGATCTTTAAGGTCCCTTCCAACCCAAATCATTCTATGACTCTATGATTCTATGGGAATTAGTGTCCGGTACCATTTACCTGAAGATTTACTCAAGTAATTCATCCACTTTTAAGGAGAAGGTTCTTTGGTTAAGGAGGTCTGTGCTCTCTAATAAAATTTCAGAAATCCACTTATATCTGTTTACATGGAGCATGATTTTACTACTAATTTTTAACCAACAGTCTTCTCCAAATGACTTTGTAACAACATTCATTTACATTTTTTGTTGAGCTTAATATAACCAATAATGAAAAAGAAATGTTAGGCTGCATGAAATTTCATCAGTTTAGACTGCCAGTGAACTATAAAATCAAATTAAAACACCATCTGATTAATTTTCTTAATTTTTTGCTATCAGAGTAATAATGGAGAGTAACATGGGCAGGCTCCTTGTTTAATTGGTAGTGTTGTGCACTAATTAAGTAATGAGATACAGTAATTTCTTTTTCTCATGCAAGGCTGCATATGGAGAATATGTTTGTAGTTAACACGAAACAGCGCTTATTAACGCCCTTTGGGACACATTTGGCCAGTGATATATTCATTTATGTATCAAATATTAATCTCTGTATATTATATTAAGAAATAAACTAAAAATAGGTCACTAACTTGCTATATTCCTCCATGATGGAAAAGATAGTTCCCAACAACAAAATAAAATGGGTTTAGAAGATGTGAGGACTTCACTACTCCTGTGGTCTTACAGCTTTAATAACTTCTCCAAAGTCATGGCAACGCACATGAAGCTGTGAGTTCCTTCTCCCTCTCCCCCTGCCTTGAAGATACTAATTTTTGGTTCTGTAGCTTTGTATTGCCAGTTCTTGGAATTTTCTGCTTGTGGAAGAACTTCAACCAAGTGATTTGTCTTTTTGAGTTGCCATAATAGTTTCCTTGGGTTTTCTGAACTTCAGTTTGTTTTTTATGCTTTCTTTTATCTAGTGTAACTTCTTTAATGAAAAGCTTCCTGCCTGAGACCTACATCTCAAAATATCTTGGGCTGTACTAGGAATATCAAATATGTGCCTTTGTTACTATGTTGGCTTTTTTCTTTTTGCTCGAAGTACTGCTGCTAATACGTTTCTAGCCAGGTATTGCATTAAAATTACTACTAAGCTTGGTAACTGCATTGTGGAAGATAGGCAGTGGATATATTCCTTACTTTAGACATCCATATGGTTTTAAGTATGACTGGCAAAATGAAGGAAAAGGGGTAAAATATCTGAGTGGGGTATCTGAATTTTTTCTTTCCCCCTTTTACTGCTCCCAAGGGGGCGTGGCTGTATGGAGCCTGGGAGAGGGAGGAAATGGGTTTGAGACTGGACCAGTGTGTCATTGTGTTAAATCCAGCCAGCCAGTGAGGTCATTGTTTTCATCTGAGTCATTTTAGAATGAAACCCCTTACATTATGGAAAACATTTCACATCTTTATTTCAGACATGGAAATATCCAGCTAGCCTTTCAGTAGTAGAGCTCCACTGACTTCATACTTCTGACTCCCAGTGTTGTAAACAGGAGAGGAAGTCAAGTTCTCGTGCCTCATTTTTTTTAATGCTTTGCCACTAACACAAAGGGATTATTCTTTAGGCACATTTCCAGCCAACATGTTCATTGAAGAGGGAGATGGTAAATCTGTTGATCACACCTGTCAGCTCTGAATTTAGTAAATCTGTCCAGCCTTGAGCTGCCTAGTTATAGTGGGGGAAAAAGTTCTTAAGCACCGACTCATGTTGAGGCTAGATTATGTTCCAAAGTGCACAGGGAAAATGCTTGCAACTGCATTCTTGGATTTTGATTGTACTTTGTACTCAGGCTCCAGTAGGGTCAATCTATGTGTAGTCTGATTTAACTGAGGGACTTGGGCAATCTGCCCAGTTCTGCAATTGATTTGTATGACCGTGAGCAAACCCTGTCATCTCTCTGCACTTATATTTTAATATATTTGGTCTTTAAGGTAGGTCTGGTATCTGTAGCACTCCAAGGATCTTGTGTAATACAGTAATTAGAACTTGTAGAATATAACAGTATGAGGTGGAGCTACTGATCATTCCACATAAGCTAATAGAAACAGTAGGGTAGGGAATTTTGAGAGAATGTAACCAATAATAAAAAAATCTTTCTACAAATACATCAACAGTAAAAGGAAGACCGGGGAGAATAGTCAGTCTTTATTGGATGCAAAGGGAACAACTGTGACAGAGGATGAGGAAAAGGCTGAGGTACTTAATGCCTTCTTAGCTTCAGTCTTTATAATAGCAAGGAAAGTTGTTCCCTGTGTGTACATACCCAGGAGTTAGAGGAGCAGAACAAAGCTCCTGTGATCCAAGAGGAGGTGATTAGAGACTTGCTTGACCAATTAGAAGTCCACAAGTCTATGGGGCCGGATGGGATCCACCTGAGAGTATTGAGGGAGCCGGTGAATGTGCTGGCCAAACCCCTTTCCATCATCTTCCAACAGTCCTGGAAGACTGGGGAAGTCCCACTGGACTGGAGGCTGGCTGATGTTGTGCCCATCTACAAGAAGGGTCGCAGGGAGGATCCAGGGAAGTACAGGACTCTCAGTCTGACCTCAGTGGTGGGGCAAGTCACGGAACAGGTGATATTGAGTGCTATCATGAAGCACATGCAAGAGAATTGGGTGATCAGGCCCAATCAACATGGGTTCATGAAAGGCAGGACTTGCCAAACTAACCTGATCGCCTTCTCTGACAGAGTGACTTGCCTACTGGTGATTGAGTCACATTCCCTGCAAGTGTTTAAAAGATGGGTGGATGAGTTGCTGAGGGGCATGGTTGAGTGATTGATAGGAATGGTTGGACTTGATGATCCAGTGGGTCCTTTCCAACCTAGTGATTCTATGATTCTATGTCCTATGTCTTCTGAGATCCAGTTGGCTGCTTGGTTGATAAGGATTTAATACTTTTGTCCTTTCAAGTTTAAACTTCTGTGTCTCTTGAAACAAGAAAACTACCCAGTGCTGGCAGCGAAACATTCAGTCTGAAGAGGATGCAGAACATGTAGAGGGTGCACAGCGCAGTTCTCTAAAGGAAAATAGGGCTGGATAGTGATCTGTAAACTGTATAAATTCATTAGACATTTGCAGGGGAGTTTGCATAGTATCGTTCATAATCTTTGATAGTTTTTTTCATGCGTGGAATCTGTTCCTGTTTCTACTGTAATTCTGCTTCAAATTTACTGCATTATAATGCGTTAATTTACTGCATTATAACATCAATAAAAATGCAGTAATTTCAAGATTGGGTCAAGTGTGTTTAAGTTCCTACTGAAAGTACTTCTTAGACCTTTAAAGTGATTTTTTTAATCAGCCCTATTGCTACAGAGCAAGTGAAAGGCGATCTTTGCCAGGAATCTGGCAGAGAGTCAAGTAGGAGCATTGTTATGATATATCCCAGTCTTAATGCCTTACTTTCTCATGGAAGATAATATATTAGTCCATATAACATGCCATCAGGTGAGGCATTGGGACTTCAAGATAAAGGGAGTGGGATTGTTTGCCTAAGCTAGCAGGACCCTGATATCAGTGGGAGATGTTTGAGATTGAGACCTTAGGAGCAGCACCTCAGAGTGGTGGGCTGAGGCAGGCTTTGAAGACAACCGTCCGCGTTGACTGAATTATAAACACGCTTCCACATGACTTGCATGATGTGGGTTGGGAACAGAGTAACCAACAGGGTTTCCCTTACCCCAGCTTTAGCCCGTCTGAAGTGGTTTGCTCAAACCAAGCCACTGGTCTGGAAGAAATGATGAAGGAGAGGTACTGGCAGGCACATCTCCCTAGTGTATCTCAGTTGACTACTTTAAGGTGGGGTTAACTGCCTGCTGGTGATGAGCTGCTTTCTGCTTTGGTTATTGAGGTGATGCAGATGTAGTGGAAGGACCAAGGCTCCTAGAGTTGCACCTGCAGCTCCAGCCACGTGTCTGTCATCAGCTGGATCCTTCAGCGTAACAGTTTGAGTCCCTGCTATCTTCTCTGTCTTTCCAAAGGGATAGGCTAAGTATCTCAATCACAGATATCTAGATAAATAGTGTCTCAGTGATGGCAGTAAACATTTCTTGTGCTGTGAATCCCTCACAATAATAATGTGGCCACCTTCTCCCTGTCTTCCCCTTTCCCAAGTACTGCTGAAGGCGGTGCCATGCTGTTATCCACATTTCACTAGCAAGTGCTGAAGTAATCTGACTGTGATCGCCTGGCTGTGGCTTGGACTTGGATCCCTAGTGTGTAAAGCTGAAATTTGAATGAATATGAAACTGTAATTGAGCAGTTTATTGGATCCTTATTGATGCCTCATGGAGGGAGCTATGATCATACTTGTTGCACTGTAAATACAACACCAGCTATTTTCATCATGATCTTATGCTTTTGCTGTCCGTTTTTTTGTCAGGGTTACGTATGGGGTGTATGAGGACATTAGGTAATAAAAAGCTTTTGTTATTCAAAATGTGAATTTAAATTTTGTCACTCTTTTAATGAGTGATGTAAGATGATTGATACCTTTATTTGATTTGTCTGAATCATTCACTGGGCCATAGTTGTTTGCTAACAATGCTGTGATGAGAAGACCAAAACAGATTGGATATCTAACTTCCCACCCCAGGTACTTCTGGCCTTGTTGTTCTCCTTGAAAGTTGTCGAAAATAGTGTCACCACATATTGGTGGAGTAGTAAAACTATGAATTATGTTATGTTTATTTGCATACTATGAAAGAATAGTAAAATGGAGACAAGAGTTTGAAATGTGTTCCATATTGGAATTGAAGAGGTTTTAAGCATCCTGTTCCGTATTTGATACGCTTATGTACACCGTGGACTGATTTAAAACAAAGGAAAAAAAACAAACAAAGAGAAACCTCCAAACAAAATTAAAAACCTGTTAACCTAGGCTTTCTGAAGTAATAGTACAGAGCAGCTCTTACTGGTCATTTTGACTGGTCAGTACTATTGCTTTTTTTTTTTTTGGCTGTATTTAAAAGAAAAAGAAAGCACCCACCCTTACAAAAGCTATGTATGCATAGATTAAAGGTATTGGGACCTAAATTGTTTGCTCCTCAGTTGAAATAACTGGAGCTAAGCTTCTTATCTCATTTCTTGTTCCTATTCTTTCATTTCAAAGAAATTTATGACTTCTCTAAAACTTAAACTGCAATGTCTTCAGAAGGTGAACTTGTTTTATTCTTGAGTGTTTTGGGGGTGCCATGTGATGAATGGTTCCTGGTAGTTGGCTTTGGATGTGCTGTTTGCTAGTTTACATCAGTAGACACAATGAAAATGACTTAGTTGCACATTGTGAGGTCTGTGTGATGACGGAGCTGGTCAAATTTTGAATTTGTTTAGAATACAAACTTCTTCTCTGCCTCCTCCCTGACAGGTGGAGGGGATTATTCATTGAGAATGGGTATGGAAATGCCATGTTTCTGAAGATGTATTGCAACACTGTCTTCCTTGCTGTCATGAATAGTTCAACAACTGGAATGGAACATGGCAACAGCTGTGAAGCCTGAGGAATGCTTTGTTGCAATATATAGGTGTTATTGCTATAGCTTCTGTTAGTAACCACAGCCTTCTGTCCCACAAGTTGGAGAATATCCTAAAAATGCTGTCTATGGATGTCCCCAGAACATGTTAGGTAGTTTCTAGTGAATCCTGTCCCGTGAACAGATGGTGTAACCCTGCTGGAGAGAAGGCAGAGTTCGGAGGCAGAGCTATGCATGCAAGACAAACCACTGTTATGCAGCACACCAGTCATAGAACTCCAAGAGGAAACTAGAGATGAGCAAGGAAGAAGCCTTCCAGATAAACTCAGGAATGGAATAGTCTTGAAGAGGGTTGTGTGGGAAAAGGTTTGTCAGTACTAAAGTGAGCGTGTAACAGGTTACAGATGCAATGAATAGTTCTACTGTTGTGGAGAAGTTTTTGGATGGAATAGTACTTGAGTAAAATGCATAATTGCAGGTGAAAAGTGTTTGGCTTGACATTTTTTTGATGTTGAGCTTAACATGTGAGGTGTCCAAATTCATAGCCATTGATTGAGATGCCAACATTTATAACAACAATAGCATTTGAACTTCTACTGAAAACATACTCAGATTATTTGGCACTTTAGGAGTGCATTGGGTAGCTTTCAGATAGGGTAGAATGTCAAATATTTGAGGCAAAAGTAGTAGAGAAAGGATATAGAATACTCTGGCCTTTTTTTAGCCTTTATAGCACAGACGATGGAAGGACAGTCAGTGGAAATGCTGATGTGATTAGACTGCTAGTACTTGCAGGGTCACAGCCAAAGCAAAGCAAAGCATGAGGATAAATCTCATTATGTTTTGCCACTGTGTTATTGCAGTTCAGCTCTCTGGCTAACAATAAAGTTAAGATTTCCCTCTTATTCCTGCAGATCCTTTTCTTTAAATAAGCATAGATCAAAACTGTCCGTATGCTTCTAGCATTCTCATGTGAAAGTAGGAATGAGGGCTCACAAATAACTGAGAGCTGATTCTGGTCCTGGAATGTGTTTGCTTACCAGCTGTGTGGGAGGCAAAGTGTCCATAAATGTTTTAGCACAGTCTAGCTTGCTCTTGGTTTCAGTACAAGATTTACCACTGACCTGTCAGTCCAGCCATGACACGGAGGATTTAATGTTCGAAAGTGAATAACAGTTTGGGAAATACTTTCTGCTTGGCAATCCAAGGGCAAGTTGCTGCTAGATATGAATAAGTTGTGAGGTGGACTACTTTAAACAGAGATCAACGCCAGGAGATGATGCTGAGTACTATCTGTGAAAGATTCTAATCACCTAAAATAGCATTTCTGCAAGTAGTGCTACATTTCCACTTTGTTCTGTAACTATGCATGTGAGCTGGAACTTGCAGGATTTCCAGTTATCTTCCTTTTCAAATCCTACCAATCTTTTTGTTCAAGTGTTAAGAACAATGAGAAAAATGCAAATATAAACTTTGAGCTCTTTGTTTGTAAAAAGAGGCATTTGCTTGCTGGACAGAAGCGAATCTTTCCCACCCTGGGTTTCAAGCAGTAGTTTGAGCAGGAAGTGCTGTATTTAAGTGGAATATGACTGAAGCATTTTAGTGAGAAACATTCTGTTTTTCATGTCAGTTTGGTGCTGCTCAGAGATCTAGAACTGTGGGTAGAAAGACAGTAAGGAAGGGGCACAAATACAGTTAAAAGTGCAAGCTAAATATACTTATGGTGTACTTCTCCGTGAGTGTGAATGTGTCTGCCTAGATCCACAAATCAATAGCAGTGGAGGATTTGGTGGAAATACTTGATTTTTTGAAAATGTCTAAGGAATCTGAGTTTCTAAGGAATGACTGCAGTGAGAAATGTCATTGCTGTTTTTTTAATTACAGGCCTTTCTCCTGTTAGGAGTTGATGAGACTTCCCACCATCACTGAATTTGAACATCACCCAGATTATGGATGCAGTACCTATTTGATGCCATCACTCTTCCATTTCCTTGTAAACAGCCATTTAACATATAATGGCTTGAAAATACTCATGATTTCTTTTTTTTCTTCACAGGCTGGAATGGTGTTAAGGTGTGGATATTTCTGGTTTGGCTTGTTTCTGTTGCCCTCTGCGTGCCTTGTTAAGGACGTGGCATGGACAGCGTAAGTTCTGAACTAGTCCGCATGGTGTTATAGGAGTTATGTTGTTATTCATGTGTTGTCCAGATATCGTTCTGTAAAAAACTATGAGCCTTTCAGTGAATGCAAAATGTTGATATTAATTTGGAAGACCACCGAGTAAAGTGAAGTGGGAGTCATTCCCCACCTGCTAATGTAACCAGCAATGTGAGAGAATGAATAGTCAGTCCTGAATCTGAAGAAGGCAGCCTTATCTGAGTAATGAAGTTGTGTCAGCGTATGATTATTTGTGTTGGCTACCCTTTAGTTAAATTCAAATTTAAATCAGACATCAGAGATTTCCTAGTCCTATAAAGGAGCAAATAGTACATTCAATTTGACCAAAGTTAAGTAGAAAATAAAAATGTGGCACTTAATCCATACCTGATAAGTACCCAGTCCTTTGTCAGCTGCTCTCTAGGTTCTCGTTCAACAGTGGGTCTTCCAAGACTTAACTGAGAGAAGAGAAATATTCTGCGTTCTGTGACTGAAGTGAAGTCTTAATGATTCTTTCCCCACCCAAAGGGTAGGAACAACCCTTGTGAAGAACAAACCTGTCTAATCCCCTTCTCTCAAAGCTGTGGGGTTTCAAAGCATTGTAGGGGGCAAGCAGTTTCATGAACTTTGATTTAAAGAGAGGCAATTTACCTTTTCTACCATTGCAATTTGAAATGCAAAAGTATCGTTTTCATTTAGAATTTCTAATATTTTGTTCACCTTGCTTGTAAGTGTCTTAAGCACCGAAGCTTCGTCCTTTCCCTTGGAAAGCTGTGTTGCGACCAACAAGGTTTTATTACATGGATATGTATTAAACTGTGCAAGGAGGACCCAGGGCATTCCAACTCTGGGACAAGAAGGCAGATCCCAGCTGGAGTGAAGAGGGAGTCTAGGCTAGATTGTCACTTATCACTGAGGCTCTGAGTGAAAGCATCGTAACACTTATCGATCATAACACTTCCTTGATCAGCCAAGGAAGATTATAAGAATTATAGGATCCTTTAGGCTGGAAGAGACCTTTCAGATCAAGTGCAGCTGTAAACTGAAGATGATCAAGTCCTCCAGTCTTCTTTACCGAGAAATGCAGAAAAAAGCAGAAAGTTTCCCAAACACAGGCACATTCCAGACACTGGCATAAAAGGATAAATTAGATCATATGCATATATCTGAAATATTTTTTCTTCTGATTACATTGATAGCACAGCTAAATTAAACTGGTAGTAGGCAAACCTACCAATCAGTAAATTTTCTTGGTTTCTTCCTCAGCTTAGTTTTCATGAACTGCACTGCTAAAATTAAAACTAGATATCATAATGTAAAACTTCTGTTCAGGCCAAACTACGGTTTACTAGTTAACATGATAGGTTTGGGTTGGTTTTTTTTGTTACGCTCATTAAACTTCTTCCATTGAAAATTATTTTATAATTTTAAAGGTAAGGCCAAAATGATTAAATTTTGATACTTAGCTATGTCTATGGCCTGCTTTTTAAAGCTCTGCAAAGAAATCTTAGAATTCATTTAGTATAAGAGGCTCTGCTCCTTTGTCAAGCATTGTTTAAAAGTTTAAAATTACCTGCTCAGAAGTCAGTGGGACTACTTTTGTGATTAAAACTAAATAGGAGCTGAACAGTCTGCGGCATTAATGATCACATATATATTTAGGTGCCCAGATTACACACTAGTTTTTGAAATGTTTTCGTGATAGTTGAATGTCCCAGACTTGTCCTCTATTCTTATCAGTTCTTGGCAAAAAATGACTCAAGAATTGTAAAACAGGCCAGACCAAGGCATGCTCATCCTCAGCTATTACTCATTTAAAACTCTGTTACTGACTCAGCCTGTTCTTTTATTTTTCTTAGAAGAACTTCAACAACATAATCCTTTCAGTGGTTCAGACCAAGAATGCACAGAGATTGTGAAGCTTTCAAGAGAAATGTGTATGATTGATAGGCTAGATATTTTCCCAATAGATTTTAAACAGGAGGCTCCTGTCAACATTAAGCAAAAAAATCTGTTCTCTGAGCAGGACTTCTTTTTTTTATTTTTAACCCATCACTGAAAAATTAACACCATTAACATTTTAACTGGGATAACTGAAATGACACAGCTATCAGCGCTGCCATATGGAAGGAGTAAAGGTCTGTTTCCTTTCCAGGAGGCTTGCCATTCAAAAGTTGAGCCCAAGGCCTCTGGAAATCAGCCAGCAGATTTCCACAGCAGTGGTTGCACCACGTTGCTGTCTGTAGTACAGCAGAATCTGGGTTTGGCTATAACATTATAGCAGCTCTGACTTTTCATAATCGTGGAATTTATCCCTTTCAGTTTCTTTTGGACATGAGGCATATGTCCACAGAAAGAGCATCCATGTAACGCAAACAGTAGATGCCTAATTTCAATACTACCAGAAAACCATAAACACAGAGCAGTCTTTTTTCTGAAAGAAGGTTAAAAGGGATAGGAAGGTGTCTTTCAAACTTCATGCAGATCTTGATTTCTAAACTGCTGTGCTGCATCAGTTATCAGAACTTGCTGGAAGCAAGAGCTAGTTTTAAGTGTTCCGTTCATTACACAGGCTAAAGCTGTGAACGTTAGTCTTATCTCGCATGTTCTCTGCAGCTCCAGGCTTTTTTATTAACTTTATTTTTTCCTTTTTTAAGTGAATCAAGGAAATGTGCAAAACTCTCTTTAAAAAGAGAAGGGAACTTACTAATACTGGCCACAATACCACATTGTTAACTTTTGTCCGCTACCCTGAATTCACTGATTTGGTTTGGATTTGGCTTGGATTTGGTTTTTGCCTTACAGAAGTCCCAGTTGTGCTACCATTGAAATAAACAGAGCTTTATAAGGTGAGAACTTCCCTACAGATGGCGCATGTCACTTGAATACATGTCACTGATGCTAGGAAATATCACAATAGCTGAGCCACAAAGCTGTGTGGGAATCATAAAAACGCAGAGTGTATTCCAGCAAAATCAGGCACGAAGGCAAGAATTTACTAATAAATGATGTCTCAATACTTTGTATTACAGTGAAAAGTTTCTTGAGCTTTCCAAAATCTTCATGTACTTTTTTTTTTTTAACCATGAGGGGAGAAACATGTTGCACTTACCAGCTCTGCAGTGTAAATAAGAGAGAAGGTATAAGGAGCTCTTCCTGTCCTTGCACATGCTTGTATTCCCTGGAGTCACCATGTATGAGAAAAGTTTACGAATGTAATGATGCTCCTCATTGGCAGATTCAGGCCTGCTGAACCCCTTGAATGTCCTCCTAGGGCTGTGAACCCTTTAGCTGTTCTTATGGTCTGTGATCTTAATATGCCAGTCTATAAGGGAAAGGTGAGCTTGACTTTACGTAATGCATCAGATTTCAACAGAAGAGGAATGTCAAACACAAGAGTTTATGTATGTTGAGGCCTGATAGTGCATCCAGGGCCACTTGTAAAATAAAATGCACTTCTACTTGTGGTTTTGTGTGTCAGAAGTTAATGCATTGTGAAAAGATAATCAAGTATCCAGTCCTGTTGCCACCAGTTGACTGAATATTTTCAGCTGAGAGCAAGCCCAGACTCTGAGGCAATTGTAGTACATTATTGTAGTATTAGTTTTTGGAGAAACATATGAATAGTTTAGTTCAGGCCCTTTTTATAAATACTTAATTACTGACCCTTCCATAGAAGCTCTTGCTTCCAAGAGGAGTGCCTTAATGCATGACAGTTACCTTGTTGGTTTATTGTTGCTGAATGGGTACCCAGCCTCAGCAGAGCCCATATGTTTCATCACTTCACACTACTTACAAAGTACTTCAGTACCTCGAGCTTGAAGACAACAGTATTTTTTCCACATTGTGAAATATCAATACAATGCCTCCTCATGCTGTGCTGCACTAATTGAGCTTTGTTGCTCAGGCTCTGTTCTGTTAAATTTTGAATTCAGTATTCACTCTGAGGGAGAAGAAAAACATCTCTTATGGTTTATGGCAAGGTAAACATGTAGCCTTAGGAAAGACTGAATAACTTGTAGATTTCTGTGTTCTTGTCTGTGGGAAAACTGGTTATGAAGGATTTTTAAAGTTCCAAACGTGCTCAGTCTTCAAGTTTGCAATAGCAACTATGGCCTCTTTAAAAGGTAAGAGATGAGTTCAAGGTCAAAATTTCAATGTATTTACTCAAATTAGAGTATGATAGTGAAGTCAACTGTCAAGATTGTAAGAATTAATAGCTCAAAGCTTTCTCATTTTAATCACTTATAGTTTCCTTTCTCAAAGAGGGGGCCAGTGTAATCATTAGCCTAACTGGTTAAAGGAGCTTGAATGTAATTAATTTCTGTACAGTCTTTGGTAATCTCACATTCTAGAAACATTATACATTTTAAAAATATCCTTGCTACTGATGGCTTCTGTCACAGTATGTTGGTGTTCCCTTGCAAATCAGACACCTTTGGTGGTTTTTTTAATAGTGTGCTCTTCCAAGTACATCCTGATATACTCCCTCTGGATTTTGCTATGCTTATCTTTTGTCGTTCTCTTTCTTTCCCCCCCTCCTTCAACAGCACAAAGGCATGGGGACTTGGATGACTTACTATTAATATCAAGGCACTGTCATTTAAAATAGTATCAGCAAAGATTGTGGTCTTTGTTTCTTATTCCCCACGGAAGGAGTAATAAGAATCATGCTTTTTAAAAATAAATGCATCTTCATTATATTTTAATTACGTATACACCAAGGTTTTTTCTGCTAGAGGGAGTTTGGCATTTGTTAACGTCATTGGTTGAAGATTACAGTATCTGCCTGTAAGATTTTCATAAAACTTGTAACAAAATGTGTGCTGTTTCTGGAGTTGAAGAATATTGTTTTAGTGCTGCAAAGCAAGTGATGTTTCAGCCGACTTGTCTCCATCTTGTTTTCAGGGTTATTGTGCAGTCACATGCAAACCAATATTATCTCATGGGACATTTATCCTCCTTTAAGTGGCACAAAAGAGAAAGGTTATCAAAAACTGCCCATTGGAGAAAGATCTTTGCATTTTGTATAGCTGCTTTCTACGTGTTAAGACGAGGAGACTAGATTCTCTCCTTCTATCAATGTAATTTAGGTGTAAGGGCACTGGAGCAATAGGTGAAGCTGGGGAAAAAAGGCCTGAGTCTGTTCATGGGGGACATTGCTCTCCAAATTCTGGATGCATATGTGGTACGTGGATTGCTCTTTGAATCCCTAAGAAAATAGGATATAGCCAGTCTTGTTACTGTCACTTTGAAAGCTCAGCAGGGAGAAAAGTGCCTTTCCAAGTCATGTGAGACTGCTAAATGAAAATAAAGGGGCTTGAATGGCAATTATTATCTGAGACTCTCCTCAGGTTTTCAGAGCAGTGCCATGCATAGCTCAAAAGACGAGTGGAATCGTGTTTTACTGCCATGAATATTCAATGAAACCTGGTTCTTTTGTCTGAATGCCCTGGTCCTGAGCAGTCTCACAGCAGCAGTGTCAGGTCTCCATAGTCACGTAGTTTTGCTGCTTGGTTAGATTTTGAGTGTTGGGTTGAAGCAGCTGAGGTCTGCTGAATTTGAAGTCCTTCTTTTTTCTTATGTAACATTTCCTAGGTATTGTGAACCTGAACTGATGTGCATTCACTGAAACTTGTTTCCCCAAATCCTTCAAAGGAAAGCTCCACACCTCTTGTCAGGGAGGTAAAACTGGGGGCTTGAAGCAAAACAAATGTTTACGTGGCCTTTTTGTTTTGTTTTTCTTTTTGTTTTCCTTGTGGTACAGGGCCAAGCATACCTACCATAAAACTTTGCTGGAGCAAGTTCAAGAGTTGGAGACGAAGACGAGAGAGCTGGAAAAAGCCATGCTTCGTGATAGTAATGGAAAGAGGTGGGGCAAGTCTATGCTAATGTTTAAAACAGATCTTTCTTGTCCTCTCCCCTCCCTATTTTCAATCACCATTCAGATTGATTCCAGACAGTGTTGTAAGAAGGCTCCTCTTCTGTATTATTTATTTATTGTTGTTCCTTTTCATGTGTATCTGTTGCCCACACAAGAATCAGCCTTTCCAGTTGAATTTCTCCTGCATTATTGCCGTGAAGCTGTATTGGAAACTGCTGCTCAGTCTCCTGCCTGGTAACATGCAATGCTGTTACCTGGCTGCTGGGCCAGCTTGGTTTTGAAAGGACTTTGTTGTATATCATTAAAAAAAAAAAATAAAAATCATCAATCTGATAACCACATCAGGGGGAGAGAACTGTCTACGACTCAGGATATGAAGGCTATAGCTAAAAGGAGGACTGGCTAATCCAGTCTGCCCTACAGCTTCATTCAGTCTCACCTTAAGGGATTTTTATGTTTTTGATTTTTTCCACTGCAGCTTACAAGGCCATGCTTTTAGGGTTCTCAGTTTCCCGTTGTGCCTCTCCCTCATATCCACACCATATGGAATTGAACATATTGCTATTATTGAATCTTTCATTGTAAGGGGAGTGTGTGTGTTGTGTGGGAACTTTTCTCTCGTCTGAAAGAAGCTGAAGAAAATCATAGTAAGGCTTTTGCGTCAAACAGTTTCATTTACCATCTCAGAATGTGGTTCTGCATCAGCTGGTCGGAAAAGCTCCCCAAGTTCAAAAAGGTTTTAGAACTAACTCTTCTGTTCCTTACACAATATGGCACCACATGATTTGCTAAGAAACTACACGATCATTAAACTGGATTTTAACAAACCTTATAAACTAGCAAACTGAGTGGAATGGGGCTTTTAAAAGATTTTGTTCTTCTGGGGCAGGGTCATCCTTTGAGCCTTTGATGTCTATTCTAAGGTAAACTAATTGCCATATTGTAGCTGCTGCTAAGACGAGCAGATAGTAGATTTTTTCAACTGAACTTGTGAGTTAATAAGGACTATTTTTAGGGAAAATTATCAGGGAGTGAAGTTACCAAGATGATAGTAAACTGAAAAGCTTTAAAAAAATGCTTGTGTGAACTTTGTGTTTATAAGACATCCTTAGTGACCAGAGTTCGCTTTTCACGGGCCAAGACAAAGTAAACACAGTGTTATTGATTAAGATCACTTCAAAACACTTAGTATGTTCAGATTTTGTTTTGAGTCATTTTTCTACTGTGACTCTTGGATCCTACAAAACACAGTTTATAAATTGTGCTTACTTGCAAAAGTCAAAACCTGCACATCAAATAATTTAAAAAGAAAAAGCAAACTTTGCAGCACTGGGCAACAAAGGCAATCTTTTACGCTACAGTTAAAACTAACAAACATGCCTGAAATCAGCATTTCATTAAAAACGGGTCTTGTTTTTAGAGGGCTGAGCAGGTGCCTTGAAGTCTGTTGGAGCCAAAGTGCTTGGTAGCTAAGTTGGGTCAGCCACCCAGGCAAGAAAGGAGTAACTTGGTGTTGTCAAGTACTGACTCACGGACTGATTAAATGCCAGGAGAGTGGAATACAGCCCAGCACAAAACTGGCTGTTCCAGGCACATGACTCTGGTAGTACGAGCCCCTTGGCTGTTGCTGTGGTTCATATGTATGCTTAAGATGTAAAGTTGCATTGGTGTTGGTTTGTAGCTTATGTGTTTCCTTGCCAGCATATAGTGCCATTATTGACAGCTTGAGGGGAGAGTGTATTAGCTTTTTTGCCTGATGAACCCCTGGATTGCAAAGCGGGTTGACACACTGTTAATAGTGAGAGATACAGTTAGCATTTGATCTGTTTATATGTATGTGTCTCCAAGAACTTGATGGGTTTCTTCTCTGTTTACACACTGTCCTGACTTTCTGTAAATTTAATGGCTATGTTGTAATTCATTCATACACTACATGTTTTCATAGCCTTTTATTTTATTGCATTCTCACTGCAAACTCTTTCATCTGCATTCCTCCTCCATATAGCTTCACTTCATTCTCGAAACGCTTGCATGGAGATGATGTAAGGAATCCTTTCTGGTCCTCCTTCCTATTCTCCCTCCCCCTTCTTTCCATGCATTTGTTTGTTCTCCTTCCTAATTGCTCCCAGATTTTCTGGGTGGTCCATCTGTGAACTAGATAATGGTAGAGTGCCTCTGCCTGCTAGGAGTTGGTGTGCCCTGCTTGTGATGTGGCCTCCTGAGTGCTCTTCAGAGTTGTTCTGTCTTTTATCTCTTTTGTTTGTCTCCTGGCTCTTTCACACCTGCTAGAAATCGTGTGCTTGTCCAAGGAGAAGGGTGAGGGTGGGAGAGAGGCAGAAGGGGAACTTTCTGTGGTTAGAGCCTCTCTGGTTCACATTCTTTATTTTTTAAACAGAAGCTGTTGGAAATGCAGGGTACCAAGATGTGTCCAGTGCTTTCTCCTCCTCTCCACAGCCCCATTGCTATTAGGATATTGCTGGTGATGTGGCACCATGCAGGGAGAGAAAGTAACTGAAGTTACCTCATTTCTAATGGAAGGTGGGGAGCTGTGTTAAAACTGGACTGATCTATCCATCGCCTCAAAGTAACAGTGTTAGTTCTTGGTCAGAAGTGTTCCTGAAAACATATCCATTAGGTGTTGGTTTGTTCAGGCAGCTGTGGAAGATAAGCTGGCTGTCATCAGGGTCTAGTTTCCTGGCCTACATAGTGAATGCTATTTTTGCTCAGCGTTTTTCACAAGCAAACAACAGAAAATCACACCCAATTACAGATAAGGGAAGGATTTAGGGAGCTAATTGCTTTTGTCATTCCTTAGACCTTAGACAAAAAATGATGTGAAAGATCTAGATGTTTGGGTTTCATCTGCTAAACAAAAGCAACTCACAAAGCCCAGAAAGCAGTAAGTGCATCTAGGCTTGCACAACATGGTGCCAGCAGTTTGCTGTGGCTTAGCTGAATTTCTTTAAAATGTGAGCAGGTTGGGGAAGGAGTGCTGGGAGATCTGCATGTGCCACTCTGTACCTAAATATGCATATTCTGTGCTTGGGAGTCTTCACCTTACCAACTGTTCTTGTTAGACACATTTTTCCAGGTTAATAGAAAATGTTTTCACTGGTGTTAGTTACATCCTTCTGGATCATAGACCTTTGAGCAGTTTCTAAAATAGAATTTGTATATTTTGGTCTAAAAAAACCAGGCACAGGTTGTTGTCTTTCTCGTGGCGGGGGGCAACAGCAAGGCAAGTGCTTAGTCTGCTCAGGAGACCTTATGGGCCCCCTCAGCACTACAGCTGGGTCCCCAAAATCTTGCGAATAACACTAGAGAGATGCTTGGAGATGATATCAAGTATATTTTTTGAAGCTGTAAAGGGTGGTGTTCTCATTTCTCTGTATACATCATCTGGACAGCTAAAACCTTATTTTTCATGGAAGCTGGGATGGTCGCAAAATCAGATGATTCCAGGAGCAGGGGATTTCATCAGGGGAAATAAGTGTCTGGAAAACTGGCAACTCCAGAAACAGCTTGAGAAACAGAGGAAGCAATATGCGGTAAGGGGCTGGTTATGGATCCCATGCCATGCTCACCTCCCTGTTTGTGGAAGATGAGCACCTGCACCTGCCCTCCCCAGCCTGGCACCCGGCAGTGCTGGGCTGGACTCCAGCCCAGCTGCGACGTGAGCAAGCCTCGGTGTGGGAAGGGAGAGAGGCTCCCTGGCACTCTCATACAACAAAGGACAGGATTTAACACTAAATTTACATGAATTCAGAGAGGTGAGAGGGACAGCTCCTGTGCCAAAGCAAACATGGACATGTGGAGACACCTGCCCAGCAGATCCAATCATGTTAACATGCAAGATTTACACAAAGAAAACAAACAGCTTTTCTACAGGTTTGTGTTCAAAAGTGGCATTGAGTTCAGCTGCAGAGATTTTTGTGTCTTTAAATAAGTTTACAACTATATCTTGGCTCATAAAGGGCCAAATCTTCAAATCCACATTCATTTTTCATTCCATCAGACCTCTCAGTGAAGTTAGCAGTAGTTCAGGTGGAGTAAAGCCTGATTAGGGACCAAAGCAAACTTTACTTTGGAAACTCATGTCACTTTATTGCTCTGCTCTCCGACTAATGGAGAGCAAGCAAAGCTGTGCAGCACCCTATTTGTGACAGTAGATTTCCTGTTTCAGAGGGTTTCTCTGTCCTAGAATTGCCAGAGAGCTCCATTTGAAAGTAGCCTTTTTGGTTGCTTTTCTGTTCTGTTTTTAATCGGTTGGTGGCTGGGATTTGAAGGTTATTTGATACTGAAGAACAATATAGCTTTCATAGTTTACATACTTTACAAAGTGCTGAAGAGCATACCTGGGGTGCTGCAGAAAAGTGCTTGCATCACTGAAGTGTTGGGAAGAGTGTCTTTAAATTATGCAGAAATCTGGGAGGCAGTGTCTTGTCTTTAACTACAGAACTAGCAAGGTATAGCTGCAAGCAATGAGGACGCACTATGATGTGCATTTGCATAACGTTTTTCAGTGTGCTTTCAGATGCCTGCTCCCATATTTCTTTCATGTCCATTTTATAAAACAAATACTGGTTTTCAGCGTACTTAAAACAGAGTGGAGAGCCTGTGGGGAACTGCTGTCTTCAACAAGGAGACCCACTGGTGGAGATCCTCTTTCATTTAAGTGCTTCTCACCAAATCTGAGTCTGTTGCTTTAGTGAAGCACGCATAACCGGCTCTCACCTTGAGAGCAAGCTGTCTTATTTATCTTTGCCTTGGTTTTATATGGTGGGTGAGGGCAGATTTCTATCTCATTTCAATAGCTACGTGACCCGGTGGGACACAGGTATGTGTGGGGACTTGCCCACTTCACAGGTCCCTGGGGAGGAGAACGTGGGAAACCTGACTCAGGCTTGGGGCTGTTCATGGAGCAGAGAGTGGCAGAGCCCTCAGCCTTGCACCAGCGGAAATGGTAACACAGACTTAACTTTTCTCTTTACAAAATGAGCTGGGGACCTGATCTCATGGTTTTGGAAGAAGAGGCAAGATATGTCATTAGGATGAAGAGAAACAAGGCTTGGGCTCGTTATATTTCAAAGCACTTTGTCTCTTTATAGCTGCATTTCAAGGTACATCCGCTTGAATAGGGAGACAGTGCCAGTAATGCCCCTTCACATCAGCAGGTACAATGAATCTTATCAGAAACAAACTGTCTTGTGTTTTCAACTGGTTAAATGGCATTGGATATTTGGAGCCAAATTCTTCTTTCATGGATGTGTTGACTTCAGTGTATTTACTCAGGATATGCATGACTGATCTGAATCCGGCCCATCCAGTGCAGCTGAGCACAAAATAAGGTTGAAGAGGGGAGAGGTGTATTTTGGTTTTGAGGTTTCAGAGTCTTTTTATCAATTTTTCCAGATGTTCTTCACACTATTTCTGGGAAGGCAAGGCAAGATTTCTCGACCAGTATACACAACAAAGTGACTGGCATATTTACGATTTTTCCTTGCAGCTTTTCTAGTAAAAAGATATTAGACTCCTTTTACTAGGAAAAAGCACATAAAATTATATCAGGCTTTTTTTTTTAAAAATTCTTTGATTCCATATGGTAAACATTCACGTACGGTAGGTGGAAAATGCGCTGCTTTTTTATTTTACACTTGTCCATTTCTCTCTCCCTCCTGTCCTGTATCACTAAGGAATCATTACATTATTTCCTCATTTTAATATGTACTGTTAATTTCTGGCATTTCTAACCCTTCTGAGGCACTTAAAGTAACTGTTTGATTCTGCTCCAGCTGAGCAATGTGGGGGCTGAGGGGCAGAGGTGGGAGGGAGTGGAGGGCAGAGAAGATTTCAGAAGTTGGCCAGAGGGATGAAGGGGGAGTTACTGTGCACCCACTGGCACTGGGGACCCGAGTGCCCAGCTGCTAGCACAAACCAGTTAGAGCTGACAAGCCCCTTCTCTAGAGCAGTCTATTATTTCACATCCTGATTGTGTCTATCATGTAACCTTGAGGGAGATTCAGTGCGCAAATAGGGTTAAAACCTGGTGACCTGGAGAAGGATTTAGAGCTGTGATCAAATCTAATAGCAAAGTCAAAGTTGACAGAGGTACAGTATTATCAGCACAAAGGCCAAAATGAAGCTGTAAATTGAAATGAAAGAATAGAAAAAAAGAGAACATAATAAGATGAGAGTTAAAACTGATTAAGGGGCCAGTCTCTCTGATGCCTAATCCTCGGTTCCTGGGTTGAGCACTAGGGATCTCCACAGGGGAGAGAAGAAGAAATCTTCCCTCCAGGCTGCACAGCAGGAGAACTGCTCCATAACAACTATTCCAGCCTAATGGCTTCAGCAGTCTGGGCCTTGGCTGCTCCGCTGGCTAACCCCATCTCAGAAGAGAGGCAGGACAGCCTGCATTCATGCCTCTGACTCATGGTAAAGAAAAAAGCACTAAGTTATGTGTAGCGAGGATGAGAAAACAGAAATTAAATAGATATTAAATACTAGATATTAAATATTCAGTAGACAATTACAAAATACTTAAAAGAATAAAGAAAAGTAATTTGGTTTTTTGTAGAACAACCAAGTGTCCTGGGCTTTGCTCTAAGTTGTATCCAGACACTTTGAAAGTTCATCAGTTTTTGTTGTTGCCCTGTTCTTCAGCTTTTTTTTTCCTAAAGAAAAGGAAGAAAAAAATGGATAGGAGAAGTTTAGAGTTTTTGAACACGTAAGTCATTTTAACTTTAGTCAAAGTATCTTGTTGGACTTTTTTAAACCAGAAAATTCTGATTTAAAAGAAAAATTTTAAAAACCCCAGCTATACATAGAGACCAAACATAGAAAACTTCAGCCTCCAAGGTGACTGCTTCCAAAGAAATGAGCGAGTAGGAAAAGCATGTTATACTTGTAACTGTATTGCCACCTTATCTGTAGAGGATAGACCAAGCACCCACTACAGTAAGTGCAAAGTGAGGCACTTAGGGACAAGAACTAAACAGCACTGATAGCAAAAGGAGAACAGCTGAAAAGCAGCAAGCCAGACTGAGCCTTTTCTATTTCTCAGGCATTGAAATTGAGTCATTTCCCACATTGTTGAAAGGCTGAAGGCAAAACTGGGCAGCTTCAACTTTTTTTAAGTTAGTTGGCTTTGGGACAGATGACGATGCCTCCCCCCAACCCCAGTAATGAAATGCATAAACACATGCTTAATGTTTGCAGTCCTTGGAAATGGAAGGCACTCTAAGCAGAGAGAGACCTCATTATTTTCTTAAGGGTTCTTGCTTTTCAGAGAGGCATGTGATGTTTAATGTCTCCTTTTTTAAATAATATTTTTTAAAGGGGCTTGGTAATACTGTTTTCTGTTCAAAGAAGTTGCTCTGGAAAGGAGGTTAGGAATAACAGCCTCAAAATGAAGGCTAAAATGGATTGTCTGAGTGATTTTTAGGAGTCAAAGGAGTGGCCTGTTTGGCTTTTCTGTCTTAAGACATTGTTAATGACAAAAGAAAATGTAAATCATCCTTGCTTGTCACTAGAAGGAAAACCTTTGTTCTGCTTTTAGCTGTACAACTTTAAGGGCCAACTTGAAGAGGACTTTGTGGGTTTAAAGCGGAGAATTTGGCCCGAGAACTCTACGTACAGTCTGGGTGCTGCACACAGGGCTGGATGAAGCTCACAATATTCCTTGGTCTCTGTCTGTCATTGTGAGGTGGCTCTGCCACTGGCACAAGCTTATGTGGCAATGTGGGTAGGCTGCACCTGAGATGGGACGTGCTGCTGCATGCTGGCTGCAAGCTCTCCTCCCTGTTGGGGTCCTGCATCTAAACGTCTGAGATGTAATGGGAAAGGAAAGCTGCAGTTTTGGTGAAGCAGCACACTACCCAGCCAAATCACAAGCTGTAACAACAGTGTTTCTCCAGGGCACTGGCGAGGGTCATGGTTCCTTGTTCTTTTTGTTGATGCGGCTGTAGGGCTGGCTTAAGAGTTTCCCAGGCTGTTCCTTACCAGCTGGGGTCATATGGGCCTGTCTTTGTCCTGTCTCCTCAGTTGGATCAGCTCAACTTTTGTGGGTCCGTGGGACAAATGAGCTGAAGGAAGTGGGGTGAGGAGCACTGTCAGGAGCTTTAGCTATCAGTCACCACACTGGGCGTCTATGGATCTGCCTCTGAAGTTGTGACACTCTTTAACCTTTTCACTTCCAAGCAAGATAAACAAATCGCAGCAGTCTGAGCTGAGCTTGGTACCACGTGTTGCAGGCCTGGAGAGCTCGCCACTGCATGGCTGCTTTAACTGTGCTCCAAGTTGGTCTTCAAGGACCACACATACTGATACATGTGATGTTTAGCAAACACTTGGCTGGATAATGTCAAATATTACTCATAAAGAGGACAAGTTCCTTAAATAGCTCCCTCCTATCTAGGGAGAGGGAGTTTCTCCTCTGTGGCTCTCAAATGTTCTTGGGACACAGCTGCAGGGGAGCTGCTGCATTAACAAGGCTTGGAAATGTTTTACCACAGCAGGACATAAGGCCTTCAGCTCCCCTGCAAAGGTGGCTATTGCTGAACCCTCAGCAAGGACTTGGTACTCCCTAAAGCCCAGTTGTCTTGGTGCAAGAGTCACCTCTGATAGGTTGCGGTAGGTAACTTCTTGCACCTCTCAGCCTGCAAGTAACATAAGCTACACTCTTGTCTTCATTCCCCTGTGGTTAGTGTCTGGTGAACCTTTGGTCTTCTTGTTGATGGCTTGCTGAGTATTTACAGAAAAATGCGAAGGAGCATGGATTTGAATGTCTATATTTCTACTGAATCCTGAGTGATTAAGGAGCAGTGTGTAGATGCTGAGTCTGCAAAGGAAATGCTGATTTTTTTTTCACTGTTTATATGCCTCAGACACTTCCTTGTTAAATGCTCTGGAGATTTCCTTTGATTACACTGCAGCTTCATTATCAGTAATGCCTGTTTGCCTTTTAAATTAAAAAGACCTCCTACTCTAATTGACCTCATACTAAAACATTCCTGCTATCCAATGCTAGATAACCAAAAATAACATCTCTCCTTTGTGGACCAAAAGAAAGAAACCAGCAGAAGCCTCTGGTTGGTACTTTTGCTATGCAGTAGCAGGTCAGTTCCTCTCTGCGGTGTCTCCAAGGTCCAGAGGTATATTTGCTCGTTCAGATGGTCAGACCTTTATTCCACAGCCCTGGGTTGTTCTGGGTATTTGAGCATACAGAGTTTTCCTGAGCCCTCAGCATTAATGTGACTTGCATTTGAGATTATCTGCATGCTTTAATTTTGAATTCCTGATCTGTAGGAACATTATTTTTAGGTTGTTCTTGTGCTGTCTGTGTTAGTTGTCATCTCTGCCTAATGTGTAACTGGTAGCAATTACCTTGTGTGAATTCAGGTAGTGCACTTGAGTCTAAATTAAAAGAAAACAAGTTAAACAGAGGCTTGAGGGAGTGCACTCAGCCAGGAAGGAGTATCTGAGGAAAAAATTAGATCTCCTCTGGCCAGTTACAAAGGTGTGGCCACAGACTCTCTCTGGATTATGGTACTTGCCATTTGTCCTCCAGGACCATGACTGATGCTGTCAGCCTTTAAGCAGCATTATGCTGTGTGAAGGGCGAGAGATGGAACTTGTGAACAAATCTTCAGGAATACTTAGTGTGTAATCCACAGCTAAAGATGGCGGGGACGGAAACTTCCTAATTTTTTAGCTTCTGTTCAGCCACATTGGATATTTTGCACAAACTTTTCCCTTTCCTTCTTCCCTCCGTGCTGTTACAGTGCAAGGACAATGCATTACAAGTTGTTTCTTCCAGCAGGAGAGGAATGAGGGCCAGCCTGGGCTTCTCAAGCAAGAACATATTTAACAGATTATGTGGCAGGAGAAGGAAAAAGGCTGAATGAGGTTTTGTCTGCTGCTCCATTTGAAAATGCGTGTGGGTAGGAGGGAGGCTGTGGAGTTACAGGCAGAACTTCAGCCTAAGATTTGGAGGGTTTTCTGTTTTAAACCAAGCTGTATAGCGTTTTACCTGTTGCTAAATGCTGCAGCAGTAACACAGGATAGAAGAAATAGTGACGCTACACCTGCAGGCAGTAGGGCAAGGGGATTCGTAGCTGTTCAGATG
Source organism: Phaenicophaeus curvirostris (assembly GCF_032191515.1). Lineage (NCBI taxonomy): Eukaryota > Metazoa > Chordata > Aves > Cuculiformes > Cuculidae > Phaenicophaeus > Phaenicophaeus curvirostris. Next base: position 188,253,837 of record NC_091392.1, read on the forward strand.
ACAGGAAAAACAGCAGCATGCTTGCTTGTCCTCAGGGCTTACCCGCAGATGTACATGTATTGCTTGCCCTCTGGGCTTACCCGCGGATGCAGAGCATCTTGCACTGAGGAGCTGTGCCTCTGCCATGGCTTCTTCACGTGTTTTTAAGGCAAAGGGATAGCAGCTAGGATATGTGCTAGTGTTTAATTTGTGTCATTTTTAGCAGCCCTGGTAAGGCTTCACTAGTAGCTCAGTTCTTCTTCCCTCTAGAAAGTAGAAAAGCAGAAACAAAATCAAATCATTTCATATGCGAATTCCTGAGTCCTGAATAATTCAGAATGGCAGCAAGTTAAGACCAATGCCAACTAAGCGTCTTTGCCCATTTGGTGTGCCTGTGCTCTTTATCTCCTCTAGTAAATCATAATAAAACACAAAATCATTCCTTAAGAGTTCAGTTCCTGTAGTGGAAGGCAGGTACTGAATTAATTTTTTTTTTTTTTTAACTGGGCTATATGTATATTTTCTTAGGGAAGATCCAATTTTAGGAGACACCTGCATCCACTTTAACCTTGTCTTCTTTCTGAGCCCTGCTTTTGCCACCAGCCAATTAGTAGACTTGGGAGGACATTCTGGGTCAAGCTATACCAAGTACTGCAAATCCTCATTAATGCTAATTAGTGCTCAGTAGGTTAATTGGTAGTGAAGCTCATCTTTTTTTAATTACTTGAGCAAATGAGCTAGTGGGACCTTGTGGTCAGCTTTGAATTATTCTGTTTGTTTTGATGCACCTCATTTGAATGTGTAAAGCCAGATGTTTGTTGCCTAGATTTAAGGGCTGTTTGCTTTTGTGAGGGATGAGAAGAAGGGAACACAGAAAAATAAAATGAAGGTCTCTTAGCACCTTAGAGCAATTCAGACATGAGCACGCAAGAGTTGTTTTTCATGGAGTGGAAAATACTGTTATGAAATAACATATTGTCTTTAGTTTATCTTTTGACTTGTCCTTCAGTTAATACATGTAACGTTGTTAATGTAAACTTATAGGCAGATAAATCATCTTGACCCTCTTAGGAAGCTATTGCAAAGATATTCCTAGCACAAGGTATTCTTTATTATTGACAGCAACTGAATCTGGTTCCAGATTACTTGACTAATGTCTTTTTAAAATCCTTTTTTTCATACTAACCCTCAAAAATGGGACATTTTAATAGTTTTTTTCCTAAGCTACTATTCGTTTTGTTTAGTTCAAAGCATTTTATCTGTGTCCTTTATGGTTCATATAATTACAGATGGGTAGTGTGTCTCCCTTATCCCTTATGAGGTCACTGACTAAACAACTGAAGCATATTTCGCTATCACTTTCCAGATCACTGACTCACATAAGGATGTCCTTGTTTGTGATTTCTTCCATTCTGGCATCATGTTTGAGGTTTCTGAGTGTGAACGCAATTATGTCCAATATTCAGAGAATGATCTCATACTTATCCTTTTACCTTAGTGCATCTTAAGATGCCGTCCTTAGGCATGGGAAGCACTTCGGCACTGGCCCAGTGGCACTGGAAAATAGAATTAACACTTAAAATCATGGCTAACACTTGGTATAGATTTACAGTCAATAGTTCTGTGACCAAGGCCTAAACTGGTGCCTGAAAGTCTGACATTATCATTAATTTTGCATCAAAGTATGAGGGAGACTGAGAAGTTTTCGCTTTGTTATCTGTTGATAGCAGGCAATTTTTTTTTTTAAAGCAGACGCTCAGTATGAGTGAAAACACTTTAGTTAAGAAAGCCACTTAGTTTCACTTCTCTTTCCTTTCAGGGCTTGTATTGGAACATGAAATCATAGAATGATTAGGGTTGGAATGGACCTTAAAGATCATCCAGTTCCAACCCTTCTGCCATGGATAGGGACACCTCCCACTAGATCAGGCTGCCCAAGGCCCCATCCAGCCTGGCCTTGAACACCTCCAGGGATGGGGCAGCCACAGCTTCCCTGGGCAGCCTGTGCCAGTGTCTCACCACTCTCATGGTGAAGAAATTCTTCCTTATGTCAAGTCTTAATCTGCCCCTCTCCAATATACAGCCATTGCCTCTTGTCCTATCACTATGCACCCTTGTAAAAACTCCCTCCCCAGTTTTCTCTTAGGACTCCTGCAGCTACTGGAAGGTCGCTATAAGGTCTCCTTGGAGCCTTCTTTTCTCCAAGCTGCACGACCCCAACTCTCTTGTCCTGTCCTCATATGGGAGGTGCTCCAGCTCTCTGATCATCCTTGTAGCCCTCCTCTAGACCCATTCCAGCAGCTCTATATCCTTCCATATCTATCCCAAACCACCTCTGATTCTCCTACAAAGATGGTGAAAACCATACCTGTGTGATGTTCTTCATTTGGAGAAGATTAACAAGTATGCCACTTCTGTCACTCACAGGCTGCAAAACACAGCATCACTGGTGATAGTTGATTCTGCAGGCTCCCTACTTCATACACTTGTTAAAGATTAGAGAAATGTCATGTCTTGCTTCCTTCGTGCCTGCCATCCACTTACCTGGTGATCCATTACAGTACTTGCTTTGTGTTATACTACCTGCTTTGAGCGTTTGGTCATTTCATTGTGTATGTACTTCATTTTTCTGCAGCCACATGATCTCTGATTTTAATGACTTGGATCTTCAAAGATTTTTAGGAGCTTCCACGCTGTAGCCCTGTTTTAGTGATTCTTTCTTCTTTGAAAACGCACACATCTCATGACCCAAGATCTCTTAAAGATTCTTTGACACCCTCAGTCTGTATCTATAGTTTTGCTTCCGAAACTGTTATCAAATTTTATTTTATTTTGAAGGAATACTACTGATGTCAGGCAGGGGAAAGCAACCTGAGGTATATGTTGCTGCTGTGATTCTATAGTTCCAAGGGATGGAGGGGAAGAGTCCAAGTGTCTGAAAATGCTGTCAGTTTGTAAAGATTTTAAGGAGAGGTGCACAGGCTGTACAATTTTCTAGTTCAGGTGTCTGAGCTTAGAGATCACAGGAAAAAGACAGATTTCCTCCTTTCTTTCTTGGACGTCTCATTATGCACTGAACAGAGGACTGTGAGCATGGGTATTACCCTAATGGACTATTAAGTGGAATATAAGCCTGCATAGCTGGATTACGTATTACAGGCATCTTGGAGATTCTTTGGTTACTTTCTTGTTTGAAGTTGGAAAATTGCTTCAATGAAAGGAAGTTGTTTGTTTAAAGCTGTTGTAGGTTTGTTGACAGCAGCAGCTGTGCTTGGTGGGATTTCCATTTCATACACCAAATGTATGTGAATTGGTAATTTAATCCAAAAAAGATATCAATGTTGGCATTCAGATGTGTATCCATATTTGCAGTATAACCAGTGGAATTACTGCTTGTCATTAAAGATGTGAAAGAGCAAGCAGACTGTGAAAATGGAAGCACGGTTTAAATGTGAAGCAAAAGGGATAAAGACTGCAAGGAGCTGCACTAGCAGGCAAATCCCTTCTATGCACTGTTTTCATCTCAGTGTTAGCTACAAGGATGGGAGGGGGAAAAAATAGCCCAATACACAGGAACCTTAAACTAAAATAGACTATAATATCTTTTTCAAAATAACTGGAAATATAACCGTTTGAGGCTTTTGGGGCTCCAGTGCATTGAGTTTTGGAAACCTACATTATTTTAAAACCCCATTGAACTTAGTGGGACTTGTGTACGTAATTAAGTGCTTTCAAAGGTCAGGATCTTGGCCATCTTTTGTTTATTCTGGGCATAATATTCTTGATTAAATGAATCGTATTTTTAATAAAAATCAGAGTGGAAAGTGCCTCTAATGATTTGTGTGCATCTGTTAAACCTATTGTAAGCATACTGTTACTTTTCACTTGTGTTTTCACTTTCATGTTTTCACTTTCTGTAAGTTTAGTAATAATTTTTCAGACCTTTGACATGGAACTGTATAAACCAATGGGGGTCTTCATAAAAACCTGCATACAAAGTTTTGTTTCCAGTATGGGAGGTGGGAATAGGAGTGTTCTTTAGAAAGCAGAGTTAACTATGGGTCTTACTGATTGCTTCAGGCCATTTTGCAGGTGTGATAGAAGCCTTTTACCATGTGCTAAGCCACAATGCTTTGCTCCTTCTCTCTAAGGCAGTTTGTGGGTGCCATGTTTCACATACATAATGCTAAAGAGTAATCTTTTTCATGTTCTATATCACTTGATGTCAGACTTCTGATATGGTTTGTAATAATTTATAGGCATTGGGCATTCAGAAATCACAATGATAATATTAGGTGTGGATTAATTAGATGTAAACATACACAAAGTGGCCTTAGAAAGGTGGAGTTTCCATTATTACAGAGCTGTCTTGATACTGAGTAGTTTAAAGAAAGAGAAGATTCTTTTTCATGCTATAATCGTCTTAAATATCGACAAAGTCACAGCTGTGGAGTACTTTAGATACAGTTGACTTTTACCTTGAAATTATCTGGTTACTCACTGGTATGTTTTTTTTTTTTTTTCTTCCCCAGCATGAACGAACGTGATCATTTGTTAAAAAGGCTCGGCAGGAAAACTCCTCCGAGCCTTTTCCGTGCTCGTTCTGTCCAGCAAAGTGTATCACGTAAGTAGCAGATCATGTATGCATGTGTGTTTCACAGCAGTCAGTCCCAGATGAGTGAAGCAAAGAGTGATTATTTTTTAATTAAATTGTAGGTAGAGATAATGTAGCACAGAGGCTGAGCTGCCAAGCAAGACACATACATTTGGAAGTGGAATTAGTGTGTTTGGCCCTAGGCAAGTGGAGCTCAAATATGGATAATTCCCTAGGATCCAATCAAACAGGCCCAAATGACAAAATCCCAATATGCAGGTTCTCTAAATGTGAAATCCTGATAGTCTCAAGAATATTGTAAAGTCAAAATCTCTGCAGGACAAAATAAATGTTGTGATAGAGCCTAGCTTAAATAGAAATGGTTTCTCTATGAAAAGTCATGTTAGCTGAGAATACAGCAATGTTTCAGGTATGCCACTTAGGAGTTCCGTGTGTTTCTGATGAGGAAAGCCATGTCATGCAGAGCTGCCTTTGTCCTCTGCTGAGAAAAGAGAAGCAACATCGTGACTATTGCTATTTGGAATAAATTGCATTTCTTTTTAGCACAGAGGTCATCTTTATGCATCTACCTAGAGGAACATGTGACAGGCTTCCATCTTTTGGACCTGATGGGTTTTTGTCAGTGCTAGAAAGGCTCTTACAGTGTTAAAAATAACCCAACAGCTCTGTAGGCCAGATACACAGTGAAGGACCGTGCTGTCTCGAGGGACCAGGGAGTGCAGTCAACCTGTTCTAGTGGCAAAATGTAGTCTCTCTTGTGATTAACCTGGTGGTCAAAATATGCTCACCTTACTAATGAAAATAGTCCCCCAGCATGCCCTGCAGCGCACAGGGCAGGGGGCAGGCACTCGGGTTTTGGGTTTCCTATTGCTGCTGCAGTGAGAAGTGACACCTCTGACTGTTTAGGAATCCCAGGGAAGTCAAATTTCATTTGACTGGCTGTGTCTTCTTCGGTATCAGAACTGTTGTGGTTCAGGCCAGGGAGGCAGGGCTGGGATTTAAGAACCCAAATGCCTGAGATATTTCTGTTTTCCACGGGGAATTTGACTAGAAGGGGTGGGACAGTGACAGATCTGCTAGCCTTTGTCCTTCATAGAGGCGTTGCAAGGCTGTCACTGTCAAGGGTTGTAGAGTCTTTACTGATCAATCCCATTGCTCCTGGGAAAAGAGGCCAGTGCACAGAGCAGCCCTGTGGACCATGTGCTTCTGCCAGGATTTAATCCTTTGTGTCAAGGAGCCAGGGATGCTGACGGCAGCGTGGCTTTGGGCATGCAAATGCACTCTTTGAGGAGATTCCAAAGGCAATGATTGGCAGAAGAAATCCATAAAATGCATAAATAAATCACTATCAAAGTAGTCTGCTGTAGAGACTTGCTACAGCACAGAGAAGATACACCAGTAGTGACTAGTCAGACTTGATACATGCTTTTGGTCTGGTAGAACACATCATTAGGATGTTCATAGTTGAATACCTATTGGGAAAGAAAAATGAGATATCAAAATAAACCCTAATTTGGATAACCCATTCCTTGTAAATGCAAGTGATTATGTGCTAAATGAGTTGGGCCACTCAGGACAGGTTACAATCAGCCATCTGTTTTTCACATGAATGTAAATTTTGATTGTGAAGCTGCTAGGACTGAAAGACACCTTTAATGGTGTACCCATGACTCCTTAAAACTTCAGTTTTTAAAACTCTTGTCAAATGTTGTTTTCCTGTGTTGCATAGCTGCTGTATGTACAAGGCCATATGAAATCCAGGGAACGTATGTGCTGTTTTCTCAACCCTAAATTGTACAACTGTTTACTATATGCTAGAAATCTTCAAAGCAAAGAGTTGATGAATAGGGCAGTATCCTTGACACGCGGGCCAATATCTTAAATCACACTACAAACACTCTGTTTGAAGTCTTGAACTGTTCATATGTTTCCACCAGGCTACAAGTTCACAGCCTGTGAAGGCCACTTCTTCAGAAAATTGCTTGCGTGACTTCAACTCAGAATCTGACACTTGCTTATAAAGCAGGAAAATGGTTTGTTTAGTTAGAGCTGACAAAGGCTTAAGCAAATCAATTGCTTTGGTCCCAAAAAGGAAGGAAAATGAGATTGAATTTCTTAGCACAGAATGTAAGGATGCGGTACTGGTTTGAAAGTCACTTACTTTTGACAACAGTTCCCCAATTTGGGGAGAGGAAACAATACTTAAATACCTTTGTTTCCAGTCATGTGTAAAGGAAAAAAATCTCATGGGGAGTTTCAGTGCTACTTCTAGTCATCCATGATGAAAGGAAAAAGTTGACTGAGATAAGTCTGCATGTAAAAAAAGGCAGAAGCTTACTCTCTGTTTTTCCTTAGCTCTCCCTTGGTGAGCCAGCTCCTCTCAAAACACATTAGCACAACGCAAGATCTGTGGGCAGGATGTATGCCTGGGGTGCTTCCATACAGCACCAGCCCCCAAAAGATGGGACAGAGCCATACAGCCAGTGCTGTGTCAGTGCCATACAGGAGCGCCAGCCAGGATTCATCTCTTGAACACCTCCTCCCCGTAAGGAAACTGGCTCAGAGTGGCTGCCTTGGAAAGCAGCCCCTGTCCACCCAGAAGGGTATGCCCTTAACGTGTCCAAGACCTTTATGGCAATTTTTAACACTCTGACTTTGGTTTTGTGTTACTGAATCACATAGAGCTGTCAGAAGCATGAAAGAAATCTATCTACTAACTATACTGTCAAAGATTATGTGGTTCTTTCCTACCAGTGTAACTTCTGGGAAGCTTTGTGAAGTTCCTGTTGGATGGCATTGTCACCAGACCTTAGTGAAAGTGTTTTATATGGTTATCATGGCCACGTGCTAACATAAAACCACACCAGTGGAATCTTGTAGGCAGCAGTGACAGCACTGGCCTCCAGAGTTGGTGTAGCTCCTGGTGAAACTGGGGATTGCCTGTTGCCATCTGCTTTCTAAAGCCTCTTTGAGTGAGCAGGAAATGCCACCAGGCTCCTCTCAGACACATCTTTGGTCCCTTTACTTTGGTGTGCTGTGGGGCTCACACCTGAGAGAAGGAGCAATCATGACTTCCAAGAGCTTCCCTCTCGGGCTTTGCTGGCAATGAGGTTTTTCCAGGTCAGCTTTCTCCAAGTCTCCATCCATGTTTGTGTCTTTTTTTTTTCTTCTGTGACTTTGTTAAAGTAGTATCTCCTTTAGAAAAGCTCTGTAGATGCAAAAGATGATTTGTGACCTTTCCTTTCTTCCTGCATAACTGACTCGTATCACCCCTGTGTCCCTACAACCTCACCAACAGGGTGGGAAACCCAGCAGCTAGAGGAGCAAAATGAGGCTCCCATGATCCAAGAGGAGGTGGTCAGAGCCTTGCTAGCCCAACTAGACACCCACAAGTCTATGGGGCAGGATGGGATTCATCCAAGGGTATTGAAGGAGCTGGCGGACGTGCTGGCCAAACCCCTTTCCATCATCTTCCAACAGTCCTGGAAGACTGGGGAAGTCCCACTGGACTGGAGGCTGGCTGATGTTGTGCCCATCTACAAGAAGGGCCGCAGGGAGGATCCAGGGAACTACAGGCCTGTCAGTCTGACCTCAGTGGTGGGGCAAGTCACGGAACAGGTGATATTGAGTGATATCATACAACACATGCAAGAGAATCGGGTGATCAGGCCCAGTCAACATGGATTCACAAAAGGCAGGTCTTGCCAGACTAACCTGATCGCTTTCTATGACAAAGTGACTCGGCTGCTGGATGAGGGAAAGGCTGTGGATGTGGTCTTCCTGGACTTCAGTAAAGCCTTTGACACAGTTTCTCACAGCATTCTGCTTGAGAAACTGTCAGCCTCTGGCCTGGACAGGCGCACACTCTCCTGGGTGGAAAACTGGTTGGATGGCTGGGCCCAGAGAGTGGTGGGAAATGGTGTGAAATCCAGCTGGAGGCCAATGACAAGTGGGGTTCCCCAGGGCTCAGTGCTGGGTCCAGCCCTGTTCAATGTCTTTATCAATGACCTGGATGAAGGCATCGAGTGCACCCTTAGCAAGTTTGCGGACGACACTAAGCTGGGTGGAAGTGTGGATCTGCTGGAGGGTAGGGAGTCTCTGCAAAGGGATCTGGACAGGCTGGACCGCTGGGCTGAGTCAAATGGCATGAGGTTTAACAAGGCCAAGTGCCAGGTCCTGCACTTGGGGCACAACAACCCTATGCAGATACAGACTAGGAGAAGTCAGGCCGGAAAGCTGCCTGGAGGAGAGGGACCTGGGGGTGTTGGTTGACAGCGACTGAACATGAGCCAGCAGTGTGCCCAGGTGGCCAAGAAGGCCAATGGCATCTTGGCTTGTATCACAAACGGTGTGACGTGACCAGCAGGTCCAGGGAGGTTATTGTCCCTCTGGACTCGGCACTGGTGAGACAGCTCCTCGAATACTGTGTTCAGTTGTGGACCCCTCACCACAAGAAGGATGTTGAGGCTCTGGAACGAGTCCAGAGAAGAGCAACAAAGCTGGTGAAGGGGCTGGAGAAGAAATTGTATGAGGAGCGGCTGAGAGAGCTGGGGTTGTTTAGCCTGGAGAAGAGGAGGCTGAGGGGTGACCTCATTGCTCTCTATAACTACCTGAAAGGAGGTTGTAGAGAGGAGGGTGCTGGCCTCTTCTTCCAAGTGACAGGGGACAGGACAAGAGGGAATGGCCTCAAGCTCCACCAGGGGAGATTTACACTGGACATTAGGAAAAAAAATTTCACAGAAAGGGTCCTTGGGCACTGGAACAGGCTGCCCAGGGAGGTGGTTGATTCACCTTCCCTGGAGGTGTTTAAGGCACGGGTGGATGAGGTGCTAAGGGGCATGGTTTAGTGTTTGATAGGAATGGTTGGACTCGATGATCCGGTGGGTCTCTTCCAACCTGGTGATTCTATGAAGGGTGATGCTCCCCACATGCTCAGGTACCCTCAGACCTGTCCGTCTTTAAGCAAAGTCCCATATCATCCCTGTAGTGCAGTTTGCCTCCTGTAATCTGGAACAGTTCAGTTGTCATTTGTCTCAGAATGCTCTTAAAAACAGCTGAATCCTGCTCTCATTTAGCACTACTCCAGCAGAACTCCCCCTGAAACGTGGAGAGCCGTGCCTGAATGAGGATTACTGCACTTGGCCCAGATTTCCTATGCTGGCAAAGAAAATCCTTCTTCCTTTGACAGAATATGGTGATTGCATAGAGTAAATCTGAATGCAGAGCATATGGTTTGCACCTTATTAATCAATGGAGAAAAAGCACCTGTCATCTGAGGTTCATTTCACAGTATGGGGGCTGGCAAATAATAAATAATAATAATGTGTTCATGCTGAGGGCTCTAATCCCACCATTTATTCTCTACTAGCAGACACCTTCTTCCTCTCACTTTCTGTTGGTGTGTTTTGATTTGAAAAACAACGGAGTAGCTACTTGAGATGCTTTTTAAAATCTGTTTCCCCTTGTCTTGCGTGTGTTTGAAATATATGCATTCTGTATTTTTTCCAAGCTACGTATTTGTTGACTGTCAAGTGGAGTTGCAATCTTTCAAAATCAGCTTAAGAAAAAAATTAGGAATAATTAGTTTAGAATTGATGTAGTGGTATCTGGTTCTGTTTTCAGCACGTAATACCAGTAGGTTAGTATGTGGGACAAGAGAGATGGGACCATTTGTCAGGAATTCCTCTTGGGTCCTTTAGAAATCACAGACATGGTTTATCAGCGGAGAAATTAATGATTTCTGTAATCATTAGTCAAAATGTTCAAGATTTAAAGCAGTTCTCACTTTCCCAGGATAAGTGGAAGAGGACTGCTGGAGGAGTCAAAGCTGAGCTAGCATTTACTTTTTAATTGCTAAAAGTGAGCTGCAACATCATAGCAAATGATCCCCCCAAACGCTGAAACTTAATTTTAGTGGATTTGAATCTGGACATTTTTCTCCAGAGACAAACAACATGATGGTAAAATGCATTTTAAACTCTTGACTATATGAAACCATAGAACCACTGTGTGTATGAAGTGGTGACATGCTGCAGAAGGAGAGGTGTCTGACAGGCTTCCAGTGAGAATTGCCCTCGTGCTAGTTGGGCTAAACAAACTCCAGGAGAGACAGCTTAGGTGTGACAGAGGAGAGTGCAAGGAGTTGGAGGCCTCTAAAATAAGTGACTAAAACTGTTTGCAATCCTTCCATGGGCAGACTTCCTGGAAGAAAAAGAGCGCTCTGGACTCTTTCTGGTCCTGGTCTTGGAAGCTGGTGGATGTGAGTGAGCTCTTGAGCTTGTGCAGCGTTACTGTCTGTGTTTGAGACATGCACGGAGACTGTTTCTCTAATCCAGTGCTGCACAGACCAGAACAGTCATTGCAGTGAACAGAAAAAGTGTGTTTAAATTAGAAACCTAATGGGAGAATAGATTCTGATCTACTAATAGAATATCAAAGCTTTGAAAACAACCCAACAGGATGCTTTTAAAATTCAGTAGGTTGCCTGATAATATCTGGTATGAGCGAAACCTTAGATTTGATGAGAATGTGAATCTCCTCTTAACAAATGAGCCCCACTGACAGTTATTCAAAAGTGCACCTTTTCTCCATTAATAGACAGCCTCTGAGCACAAAGATCCTTCCTTCTGCAAGGACTGTGAGTGGGTTGTGACCAGAAAGCCCTAAAGAAACATGTTCCTTCCTTGGGCTGCTGCAGCACAGCTGAACAGTGAGGGCCTTGTTCCCAGGGCAGGCTCATAGGTGTGGTTTTAAAACTGGCGCTAGGGGAGAAGTTCAAACTTCCGAAAAGTTCCCTAGTAACTGTCAGATGGAAACTTTCATTGTTTTTGGATGGGGTCTGAAAATAGAGGGAATGTAGAGCTGCTTGGGGAGTGCGGATGGGACTCGAGCATTCACAGCGTTCTGACTCCACAAGGCACAGACAGCTGTCTGAACAGCTTGAAGCTAAGTTTTAATTGTGATGTGAATAAAAAAAATGTAATATGAACTCATTTTCCTGTATAGAGATCAACAGGAAAAGTTTAAAATAAACTGCCAAATGTTGAGCTTCAGCTAAGTAGGGCAGCATGCAAGTGTAGGGGTCACAGCCTTTCCCATGGTGTACGTACAAAGCCCTCGTTGCTAATATTTCAGGATGGATCAAGAACATAATGTAAGGATACCCTTGGTATTCTTGAACATTGATCAGCTTAACCTGAATTTTTTTTTTTGCTGTGTTAGGGTGTTTTCTACTGGTGTGAGAGTGGTGAACCTATTTCTTGGATTGCATTTTGCCTTGGCTTTGCAGAGCGCTTGGGCTGCCTGGCTGTTCTCTAGGCCAGTCCCAGCGCTGGAAATAAGCAGGTCATGGGAAGATCCATAGGGCTGATGGGTTCCCTGCACTTGTGTGGTCAGTGCTGCACTTGCAGTGGTTATGACAGTTGAAGAATATGTTCTGCTGAATAATCTTACTGGATAAGTAAATATAGTAAAGCTACCTTGATGCAGACCAGGCTGTGGGGCACGGGCTTCAGTCTTTTAGGGCTCAAGCTTGCAGTCTTTGTCCAAGTTGACTTTCCACTGAAAATTTAGCCAAAAAACTAGCAGTATGCTGGCGTGGGACAAACCCACTGGAGTTATTTAAGCATGACTCTAGCCTTTTTTAAATGAAAGCCTGTTTTGTAAATCATGTTTCCTTTGCAGTATCCAGTATGCACATACCTTTTCCAAAAAGACTACTTGTATTTTGTGAATGAATTCTGTGAGCCTTCAGCTAGAGTCATGAGAAACCAACCTGTACCTCTGTAGCTGTATGTATATTGGCATGGAATTACTCAGGGAAAATAAAATGGGATTCTGGGATGATCGCTCACTTCATCAAACCAAAGTTCATACTGTCATGCAGTCACTCCAAGAGGGAGATGTGACTGGAGTTAGTTTAGGATGTTGTATTTCTGTTTGAATACCCTGCATTTACTAGGAAAGATTTCCCACCATGCTTGTGATTCAGGTGAGCTAACCTGCTGGCGGTGTGCTCTCCTGCTAAGGGAGTGTGCGTTCTGCCTTAAGAGCTCGAGTCTACAGCAAAGTCCCTGTGGCTTCAGAGGTGACATTTACCTGTGGTCTGTGAGAGAGAAGACTCTCCACCCAACTGAACGATGGTCATCTCTAGTGTTGTGAGACTCTTGCCAGCAGCTACATCTGTATAGGATTTGCTGACCACCCTAGCTGTGCAAGCGTCAGCCAGAAGAAAAGATTTAGGAGCCCTTGAGCATCTGTGCTCAGCTCACATAGTCCCAACTTGGTTGTCAAGGTGAAGATTTAACTATAGCCTCACTTGGGGCATACGTTTTCCCAATTTATTTTTGGCTACTAGTATTGGCCACCTGCTTAAAAGCAAGCTGCGTTCAGGCCCATGGGGAGCAAGCTCAGTCTAGAGCTTCAAGATGATTAGGGGCCTTGCATCAATCCTGCCTTTCTGTCACAGGGTCCCTCGTTGTTGTGCTCCAGCCTTAGCTCACTTTGGTACCTCAAATGGAAGGGAATATACCTGGAGCCTGTTAAGAGAGGACTCCTGAAAGACATCTTCTACGTGTCTCGTGTCCGGGTAGTAGTCTGGGTAGAGCCTGTGGCTCCCGTGTTTCTCCGTTTATGTAACTATGCTAATGTGCCCTTCTTCTCTGGTTACCCATTTACACCTGAAAATTACCTTTCCTTGGTGTCACAAAGTCTGTTGTCCTTTGCTATAGTTTTCTGTAGGGTCATGTCTGCTTTCAAAGTTGTTTGGTATTTCACCTCGTTGGCCCATTAGCTTTTGTATCTATTTTACCAGTGATGTGGGGTTTTGCAGATGATGTCAGAAATGCCACTTGCATTGTCCACAGTACTTTAAAAGAAATAAGATGTGGTTATTTTCATCTGAATCATTTCTAGGGAGACGAAACGATTGTTCTAGCTAGCATGGTTAAGCTATTTAAAATAGACACCTCCAGAATATGTTTGTGTTTGCTCTTTTCAAGATATGGGTAACAGGCCAAGAGAATCAAGAGTTTCTCAGTGTGATTTGTCAGATGCCACTTGGAAACTTGTAAAAAAAAAAAATCTTTAATGGAGTTAAGAGGAAGGTGTGACTCAGATCCAGTTGTGGTCTAGACATTCCCACGTTCCTCCAAGGAAACTGCTGATATCAGGCAGACGATAGAGGAGTCGAGCCAAAATGCAAATCTCTACCTGTCTTTAAAGAAACTCTGCCACTATGCAAGTACACATGGTGTCCAAATAATCTGTAACTTATCAGTCAGGTTAACTCAGAGTGAAATGTTGACTGCGTACCCTAACCTGGCCTGGGGAGGGGGCAGCCTTTCTGTGCCGTGTGTGCAATGCTGTAAATGCCAGAAGTGCAGCACAGAAACGAAGGTTGTTGCAGTCTCAGTCAGGTAACCTTAATGATGCCTAAAAATAAGAACAGGCTGTGCCTTTGAGCTGGACTCCAGTCATTTATTTTTTTTTTCTTCCTTTACTTTTTCAGATGGGTATGCATTTTCTCAAGAAGAACACGGTGTTGTTTCACAGTCGCAAGTTGTTCGATCCTACGACACAACCAAAAGGAGAGCAGAAATAGAATAAATGGTTCTTTACTTGATGGGTGGTGGGAATAATGGGGTTTGGATCAATGCATCCACTGTTAACACGTTCTTGACTAGGGTTGGCAGCAGCAGCCAAAATACCAGAGAACTCATTTCCGTGGCCTTAGCCAACAAGTTTCCGTATTCTCCCTGCAAACCTTGAGTACATATTGTGGGGGGAATCATTGTTTGAATTCAGTCGCAAAGCTCTGCCTATATTTTGTTTATGTTGTTACGAAGCATTTGACTGTGTTACGTGAGGTGTGAAATTAAAAACAATGTTTTACCATTATTTAAAACATCAGCATAAGGTTGTTCTGGGAGAAAAGTAGAAAATTTATGTTCCATGAGAAATCAGCCCGTGCTTAATTGGAACGGGGTGCTGAGATTTCCTGTTTTGTTACACACCATCCAAGTGCACACGGCTGCATGCAGACTTACTCCCTTTAATACTTACCGTTTACTAATTTGGCTGAAATTTTTAACAGGCGGTTTGGCATAAAATTTTTGATTGCAACACAGTCTGTAGCTGAAATTGCTTATTGGCCTTCTTATGACAGAATAACACAAGATGGCAGTGAATGGCTTAGAATATTTCTTGCCCTCTTACAGGATTTATTAGAGCTCTATCCTAGCTTTCTAAAACTCAATTAATAGTTAACTCACAAAGCCAGGAGCCCTTCTAGTTGATATTTTGGTTCAGGAAGGGAATGCAGACACTCGCTGTTCTTACCATCAAGAGCTCTTAGACTGTTAGACTGGAAAGTTGCTCAAAGTTGTTTCTCAACTCTTGTTTCAAAAAAAAAAAAAAAGGGCTCTGGAGAACATAAAGCAATGAGGCAGCCAGGCCCTCTGGGACTGTGTGTGCATGTGTGTGTTGGAAGAGTCATCCAACTTGAAAACCTCCCCCGTCCCTCCTCCTGCCCCCAAAGTGCAGCCCATTGCGCCAAGAGGTCAAATATTCAGCAGCTTGAGTGACAGGATCTTTAACAGCATCTTTTTCATCAGCGAGCCAAGTCATGTGCCTGCTTGTCTGTCATATCTGTACTCGAATTGCTTAAATATTGTTTCAGATGGGGAGGTTTTAATCTGGATATGCAGAGAGGAGTAATGCTGTGGGGGGATGTTTAATTGGCTCCCAGCAGAGCAGCATTGGTGTGTGGGTTTTTTCCTCTAGAAATGTTACCATTTTCACATCCTATATTAATGTCCTCCGGTAGTTTAAATACTGCATCGCATTACAGTGGAGTTTGTTTCCCTCCCAGACTGAATACAAATGAAGGTCATTTACTTGTATTTTTAGAAGGTTCAGAAAACTTAGAAATTTGTAGCTTTGAACGGCATTGTTTACTGTTGTATGTCTGCACAAAAATATTTCCAATAAACCTTTTATTAAAGCAATCCAACGGACCAAGGCTTGTTTGTTTTATACCCCCCCCGCCCTGCCAAGTATTGCAGCGGGAGTTCAATGTTAAATGCATTTGAGATTTAGCCTGCAAAGCTGGTGAGTGGATTATTTTTATTTTTTCATGACCTTTTGGGTATGTTTTAAGGGTCTGCTTCTGTTAGTGTCAAGGACAGGGGTTGGGTTTCTTTCATGGGTTTTAAATTGGACCCCAGACACCAGATGAGCACGGCAAAATAAGAATGGTGCTGGTGAGCTTACAGCAGGTACCCGATACTTGAATAGTGTCTCTAGGGGGAAAAACATCTTTTTGTACAAACTAGATGGACAGATATTCTACAAATTATACATCTGATCTCACCAAGGCTTCACCAAAATAAATCTTTTTTCCCACCGAAGTCACATAGGTGCATTACAGGAAATTAAGTCCTAAAATCACCTTCGCTCCCAATTGGCAGCTAATTTTACCAGAGAGTTCTTCTAGCACCAGGCCTGCGTGCTCATCTGCTTGTGGGATGAGAGCATTCTGGTGCATCAAGGTGTGAGGTGATGCAAGGCTATGAGAGATGCCTTTCACCAAACTATCCTGAGCATAGCGGCAGGATCTCTCCTCTTTCTGCTTGATCAGAAATATCACATCCACTCTCCGCTGATGGCACTTGGATGATGCTACTGAGCTCACTCACATTTATTTGCCGGGAGAAGTACCTCCCAAGCTCACTTGCTTCAAGCAAGACTGACAGTGTGAAGCACCACACAAAGGCTCTCATGGCCCCAGTAGCTCTGCATCCATATGCTCTGGGGGACGCGTGTTGTGATCCTCTCTGCTACAATATGTTCTTTCCATTTAACAAATAGCTTTTTGGGGTGAGTTGTGAACCACCTTGTCCCTTGTGCTGGGAAGCTGGGAGGTGACACGCGGGAGAGCCACAGCAACTTGGTGGGGTGACCCTGGGCTCTGAGACTTCAGGGCTCAGCCAGCTCAAAGCAACAGCAGCATCCTTCCAGAACAAAACCATCTTACGTGCACCAAGTCAGGAGTGATACTCAAGTCATGGCTGAAGTTAAACTTCTGGAAAAGATTGGCCTTACTCAATCCTTGGTGACTGTGGGGAACACACATTATAAGATCCCTATGGAAAGTAAAGTTGTATGAGCTTTAACAAAGAGATCTTTTTGTCCAAACATTATTGGGTACTGGAATTAAACAGATTTTATCAGGAACAAAATGCATATTTAAATATAGCCTGGCTAAAACTTGTTCTCCTTAGGGTGTTATAACTTGATGAATGGTTGGGGTCCTTTTTCCTTACAGATTGCCGAAAGAACCACTTTTAAAAGCATAGAGAGACTTTTTTAAAACAACGAATTACTTCTGGATTTTTTAAATTAGGAAACAAAAAGGAGGTGTAAGCCAAATTTCCCTTTTTCCCTTTACGAGTCATCGCTTGAGCACATTTCAAAACCCTTTTATCCCAGAAGCCAGACCTAGTACCTGCTTTGCCTTTGCAGAGAAATAAAGAGTGAGTGATGAACTCCTTGCATATCCCTGTTGTGCTGCAGTAAACGCCTGCTCCTTCCCTGGGCTGTGGTAGCAGCAGGAACTTCACTGTATGTAAAAGCTTCTCGCACATCTGGGCAATCAATTATGCCAAAGTAAAATTGATGGTAAACTTGAATAAGCTTTATTCAGTTGGTGGTGAGAGAACTCAATGCTTATCCGACTGCTCCCTGCTCTACCATCTCTGGTACAGCACACTAAAAGGAAAATGATTCTCAGAATTGTTAAATATAATGGATTGCTGCTTAAACCCCTTATTAGATATATTACTTGACTAATCACCTCAGAGACTTTCCCTCTAATGGTTTGACAGGCAAGACTGTGAGAGTGTCTAGTGCTCATGTCTCAGAGGCAAATATTTACCGGAGCAGCTGCTAAGGCTGTTGCCAACAGTCCTTGGTGCCTTATACCAGACGCCTTATACCAGACCAAAGGGGAATCAAAGTCCTTAAACCCATAGATTAATGCTCAAGTCTGAATGGGAGCATTAAAAAATAAAAAGTGTAACTGAGAAAGGTCCATTTGAGGAATGTTAAGCAAAAAGATTTCAGAAATGTGATCCCTTCCTGTGAGCACTGCTGCGGCCGTACCCAGCCACCCAGCACTGGCCCTCCCTCCAGCACAGCCCTGCGCCTCTGAGCTCCCTCAGCATTTGAGGTGCAGCAAGTCCTCAGAAACTTGGAAGGAGCTGTACGTTTCCTCCTCAGAAGAAATACGGGGCTGCAGAGAAACGAGACTTGAAACATCCCTGACAGCCACTGCTGGTTCTTGGCTGTCCACATTAAGAAGGGAGCTCTAGGGCAGCTGGGCAGTGAGCTGTGTCCAAGGTGGGGGAGTGGTGAGCCGTGCTGGTGAGACCTTGCTGCAGTGGCTGTACCTCAGCCAGGACACAGGTCATGAGGAAGCTTGATAGGAGAGAACTCATGTTGCATTTTCCACGCAATGACATGGGTGCAGACAGTGCAGTGATGATGGAAGAGGTGGTCCTGCTTCCCCTCTGCATTTCCCCATGTGTCAGGTGGTGTCCCTGAGATTGTCATGTTGTTGGGGCAGCGGAGACACTGAGCTTGCTGGATCACGTGGAGCAGGCCCTTGAGTGATGAAGCTTGCAAGCTTTGAAAGTGTTTTGGCATTTAAATCCTGGAGTGAAGTGCCTGGGAGCTTCCACACTCGCACCACTTGGTGTCGGATGGCTTGGCTGTCACTGCCCTCCAGCCTGATCACAAACGTCCAGCACAGACATCACAGTAAAAGAAACGACTGATTTGTTGGTCTTGATGGATGCTATGAACCTAGTGGTACCTGCTAGTGACCAGTACAGACAGGAGGAGCACCTCCCAGTCCTTTGGGAGATAGAAGGCTGGAAGGTTGGGACTGTAGGTTGTGTTTGTGTAATGCACTGGGTTTGTGATTGTGCTGGTCCATCTCCCTTCTTCTATTTTCCAGATTGTGGAAGGAACTGCCTGCAAGGTTACTAATTCAGGCTTTAGTCTGGAGAAAAAAAAAAATGTGATATTATTCTAGTGTAAGTTCATTCAGATGTGCCTGGTATCAGAGCTTGAACTGCATACCTGTATCATACATGCTAATTAAATCTTGCATAATGACTATACAGATTTACCTGTACATAGTGAAGGTGGCATTTTAGCTTTTAAACAGGGAGCCTGCTTCTGACTGCACAGTAGATCTGCAGCGGTTGCTTTTGGTTTGCACCAATGTAAATGAAGAATCACTTTTTCCCCCATAACGAGACGTTTACCGTCGTG
The DNA here is from genome assembly GCF_032191515.1 of Phaenicophaeus curvirostris. NCBI lineage: Eukaryota > Metazoa > Chordata > Aves > Cuculiformes > Cuculidae > Phaenicophaeus > Phaenicophaeus curvirostris. The sequence goes on from NC_091392.1 coordinate 188,272,768, forward strand.
CGCGGACTGTCTGGTGTGTGAAGTCAATAGGATTCTTTCTCTCAAAAGCAAATACTCAAGGAATTAGCAGCTGCGTAAACCAATATTTACCATTTGGGTCATAAATCATAGCAGAGAAGGCACAACGTTCTGGTGTTGCTCTCTGGGAGGAGCGACGTTGTGTGATGGGCCAGGCTTGTCCTGGTGTGAGCGGCCACAGGGCTGTCAAGCTCCGGGATGTTTGTGGTGCAGCTGAACTTGGCTCTGAGCCTGGCAACATCACTGCTCTGCCAGCCTGTCCCCATCAGCTTTCAAAGTACTCTCCAACCCTGACTGAAGAAGTCACAAGATATCTTGGAAGGGAGATAGAGAGGTAATTTTATTTTATTGCTCTGTTATTGTTGCAGTCTGATACAGTGTTCATTCACTTGTCCCGGCTTAATTGGCTTGATATGATCCAAAGTGGTGCTTTCCTGCTCTTTTGTTCTTGAGTTAATCTACAAAGACAAACCAGTTCGGGCCATGCCCTGAGCTGCTTCAGCATAAAACACAAAGAAGTTTTGATGGAAAGCAACTCATCTTTTGAATTAAACAATGTTTCTCAGGTTGATGTATCATTGTTTGCCTTCACTTTGCTGGAGGTTTTCTGAAGGACTGATAATGGTGAACAAGGGATTGCTTACCTGAAAGTGAAGGATTATCATGTTTGGGAGAAAGAATGTTATTTCTGCGCTACTAAGTGGTGAAAAGAGCCTGTGATGGCAGACAAGGTTCTGTTTTCAAAGTTTAAGGTAATTTGCTTTTGACCTTCCTGATGTGCTCCTCAGCCAGTCGCATGTACCCATTGCCCCGATGACTGAGTTGTTACCTGTGTAGCTTCATCTCATCAGAATCATAGAATCATAGAATAACCAGGTTGGAAGAGACCCGCCGGATCATCGAGTCCAACCATTCCCATCAAACACTAAACCATGCCCCTTAGCACCTTGTCCACCCGTGCCTTAAACACCTCCAGGGAAGGTGAATCAACCACCTCCCTGGGCAGCCTGTTCCAGTGCCCAGAAGTTCCAGAAGTAACCACCAAAACTGATAAATATTAAAAAAAAAGTAAAGTAAATTAATCTTCTAACAAAGCCAGCAGCCAACAATGCTGGAAGCACTTGCAGACTGAAAGCTGTGATTCATGTTACACTCCAGAGAGGTTTCTCTCCCCCCTTCTAATGAATGTCAGGGAGTAAGCGGATACTTGGCCTCTGTCACACCTAGCAACTTCTCAGCTGTGCCTAGAGAAACGTTTGCCTTCTTGTTTTCAGTATTTGGAAAACCAGGAAGGCATCACCTTTGTTAAATGGGCGTCTAGCCTCCTGGCAAAGCTGTGCCTCCACTCATTAACCCGCTGGCCCCCATCCAGAGTAGCTGCCCCTGCAGGAGCTCCAGCTACGGCCGGATGCCCGGCTCCTCGTGGTGTGCGGGGCTGGTGTGGGGGCACGCAGGAGACAGAAAAGACATGAGGCCCAGAGAAAACATTGTGAGCAATCTAGCGTGGGGGAGCTGGAGAGGGTGGGAGGTGCAGGGTTGCGAGCTCGGTGAAAAGATCCCAAGTCGATGTGATGAGATTTCTAGGCCAAGCAAATATGAGAGTTTTTCTGTGGGCATATTACAAGACCTCTAAGTGTTGGGATGGGAAGGGGATCTCTGCAGCAGGGAGAGAGAAGCCCTGTGCCAGGCAGCTGTTTCTGCCCAGGGGGGGCTGGACCCAGCGCAGGAGCCGCAGGCATGGAGGGAAGGCGTGGCCCAACTGAACTTCACTTCCAGCTCTTGGCATGGCTGGGTCAGTGCTGCCAGCATTTGGCTGGTGCTGCTTCACATGAGGGTTTCCCACAGGTGAAGTCCACACCAATACCTTGTGCCATGTGGGTCAGCATGGTGGGCAGCTCCCCCACTGCTGTGAGGCACAGGAGGCTGTACAGCACCCATGGCTGGTGTTACCCGGCCATTCCAGTTGCTCAGAAATATTGTCAAAGGGATTAAACGCTCTGCTACAAGACAGGGGATACTGCGACCTCTAAGGGGCAGGATCCCACTGAACTGGCTCCATTCAGTGCAAATCACTGGAACAGGTTGCCCGGGGAGGTGGTTGAGTCACCTTCTCTGGAGGTGTTTAAAAGACGGGTGGATGAGGTGCTCAGGGACATGCTTTAGTGATTGATGGGAATGGTTGGACTCGATGATCCAGCGGGTCCTTTCCAACCTAGTGATTCTATGATTCTATGATTCCATGAACTGGGGAAGGGGAGAAAGGATGGAACAGGCTCAAGTGACTTGTTCAGCCCATTTGCAAGTGATCCTGGGCAGGAAAACGTTTCAAACCCCACTGAGGACAGAGAAATAATACAAAGGGACCTACAGAGAAGCAAGAAATATGAGCAGGAAACAATAAAATGAGACTCAGCTTGGAAAAATAGAAGGGAATCCATGTGGGGAATAATATTTAGTAACAACTTCAGTGGGAGGAGAACAGGAAAGCAGAAAATCTGGAGGGGAAAGAAGAGCTCTGGCAAGACCAAAAGGGAACGGCAAATTAGATATTTTTAAAGGGAGATGCTGAGGTTAACGTGCTGAGCTGGGACCCAAACCCCAGCTCGCTCTCCCATAGGCATTATGGGCCACATTTAAGCAACAGCTTCTAATTGCATGAAGATCCACTTTCTCCTGATCAACATGGCAATGGCCGGTAACCTCTTGCTGATGGGGAGGAATGGACTTTGTCCTCTGATCATGCCCAGCTAATAGGTAAGACCTTTCAAAGTGGTTCTCCATGTGCATGTTGTGAGGAGGTTGTTGCTGGTGATGGTTCCGTGCCGTTCCCCTGCATGCCAAGTGGTTTGGGCACCATGGGTCAGCTTGGTCCCATCTTGTTCTGCTCTCTGACCTGATGGGGTTGCCTGCAGCTGCTGTGGCAGTACCACTGTGCCCACAATCCCCTTTCCAAGGACACCAGCAATGCATCGGCATCTGCTACGGGCAAACCAGTGCCAGCCCAGCCTGTACGTGTTTTTCTGGCCTCTCCTCACCATCATTACTCTTTACTGAGGCCACCGTCTCTGGCATGGCACTGAACAGTTTAGTGCCTTAAGTAGGTAGCAATGTACTCAGACACAGGCACTGAAAAAGTACACATACACTTTAAATTGCGAGTGAGAACATAAATCTAAGTGTGTGAACAGCAGGAAAGAAGAAGAATTATTTAGAGCAGGCTGGGAAGATGGGAGTGAGTAATGGGATGAAACTGAGCAAACAAAAAGGCGTAGAGCCCCTCAGAGCAGCTTTCCTGTGCTGTGCATCATCCGTCACAGAGCTGCACAACGTGCCCCAGACACCCCGTGGGGAGCACTCGGACAGGGCTGCAGGGTGGGTGAAGTGCCTGCAGGAGTGGCTCCATCGCTTCTTACAGCCTTATAAGGCTAAAAATATATTTACAGGCTTTGCAGCAGGTTTACAAGTGTGATTGTGAGGGTTTTTTAATCCTTGCGTTATAAAGAAAACGGGAAGACTGTCTCTCCTATGGAAAAGATGCACACTCCTTGGTAGGACCTAAGAGCTCTCATGCCTGTCCCCGTCCCTGCCCCAAGCCCACCCGTGCGGACGGTGCTGCAGCAGCGCTGCGCTGGGGTTTTCTAGTTATGGTGTTACATGTGGGACGATTCCTTCTGCTTCGCAACCAAACAGACCCTGAGTTCGAGACTCCGAGAAGGCTCCAGGGAGACATTATAGCAGCCTTCCAGTGCTTAAAGGAAGCCTACAGGAAAGCTGAGGAGGGGCTTTTTATCAGGGAACGTAGTGATAGGACAAGAGATAAAGTTTTTTCAGCTGAAAGAGGGGAGGTTTAGATTAGATATGAGGAAGAAATATTTGACTGTGAGGGTGGTGAGGCACTGGAACAGGTTGCCCAGAGAAGTTATGGAAGCCCCATCCCTGGAAGTGTTCAAGGTCAGGTTGGATGGGACTTTGAGCAACCTGTCCTAGTCTTAGGTGTCCCTGCCCATGGCAAGGGCGTAGGAACTGGATGATCTTTAGGGTCCCTTCCAACCCAATCCATTCTATGATTCTGTGATGATTCAACTAGCACTGTAGCCTATAAAAATGTACAGAAATGCATCATTTTCCTAATGACCATTTGTGCTTGCTCAGAGTTTATCAGCAAGTTTCCATGCTGTCTTTCCTCATGCCATCCATTGCCACCACATGCTGAAGAGAAAAACCCTTCCCTGCTCTACAAAGCTTGCAAAGTAAAAAAAAACAAAACAAAACCAAACTATTGGCCTCTCCTGCTGCGAAGTGCTCATCACCGCAGCACATCTGCTCTAAGCTATGGTTGACCTCTCCTCCTCCTTCCCTGCCAGCTTTCTGCTTCCAGCCTTGCTCCTTTGCCTCCCCCTGATACCCCAGAAGCTGGGACATTCTGGGACACACTATGTACAGCCTGACCAAGGCTACATTTTACCCCAGACTCTTCTTTCCTATTTATTTGAGTGATAAACATGCCCCTTCCACTCCCCCAGCCGCTCACCTGCTTGGCCTCACAGGGCAGCAGCAACAGTACCAGTGTTGGCATCACCAGTGGCTGGAGGAAGAAAACACCAGGAAAGCGAAGGAGACCTGTTGCAGACTGAGTTACGTCTCCTTGAACAACACAGGTTTAGGTTTTTTGTCTGACTTACAAGGATGGAATTTGCTCAAGTCAGAAGGGTGTCTGCGCAGAAGGAGATGGGAGCAGCATGGCCACTCACTGAGAGTAACTGCAAATCCAACTGAAACCAAAATCCTCTGAAAATGCCAGGTGCTGCAAAGTGTTCAGCATTACTTGGAAAGGGGGAGCCTGACAGGACCATAGGCCCTGCCCATCCTGCTCCCGCTGCTGCTACCCAACCATCCCTGCAACCACTGAGACATGAGGGGTCTCTAGCTCACCCGATGCCCACTCCCTGCTCTCCTTCTCTCCAAACAGCTCCCACAGCCATAACTCACAAGGGCACAGCATTTGGCCACTGTTGTTCTTTAAAAACACAGTCAAAAGTCCTAACTTTGCTTTTTGGCAGGGTGTGGAGAACTAGGCTGGTCAGATGTGCTCTTGTAGGCAGAGGGAAATTAAGCATTAATTGAAGACAAGAACTATAACAGAGCAAATAAAAACAAAGTCACACCATAAAGTATTTATTAAGAAACAAAGGGGGCTTTTTTTTCTTCATTGGTAAGAAGCACTTTAAAGCAAGTGCCCTTTCAGAGATGTAAGAGCTATATTAAATGGTAACAATGGTTTTACATTATTGTACATGACATAAAAAAAAACGATCACAGCTCGCAAACTTCCTCTCATTACAATGCAGTTTTTTCTGCTTTCAGTTGTAAATTAATTTCTACAGACTTAAATTTAACTTATTCTTTTTTTAAAAAAAAAGTAAACAATATACAAAGAACTTCACCTGAATTTCATAGGTCTGTGCGGAGGTGTCCTTGCCAGGGCATGTGCAAGGCAGGCAGTGAGTGCATTGCTGTGGGGTGGGGGGGTGAAAGTGGACTTGGTTCACAGCTGGGAAAGATCAGGAACACATGGATGGGCTCATAGTCAGGCCATGCAGTGACAAGCCAGGTCTCACCTGGGGCCAAGCACCTCCAGCTCCTGCCGAAACTACCAGCTGCTGAAGGCAGCCAAGCCTCTCCCCTGATGCCACCTCAGCTTTGGAATGTCAGCGTGACCAAGCTGCAATGTGGGCAGGTAGAAACCTCGATCCCCGAGACCCAAGTGCACGCTGGGTCCTTCAAAAGCCTGGCAGCACCCAGCTCTGGTGCACCTACTGCCTTTAAAGATTCCCCCAGCACCGAGACATGCAGAGAGAGCAGAGCTGTCACCCACCACCTCCAGCAGCTGGCTGCTGCCTCGCCCAGACACCCAGCCTGGCTGAAAGGGAAGCTGGGTCTCGTAAACCAACCTTTCTGCCCAGGTCCCACATACCGAATGAGCGATCACAGCCAGGAACAGCAGATCTGGGATAAATTACCTATTCATTTTCCTGTGTCAGTGGTGAAACCATTTCTGCCCACCACAGACTGCCTGTGTGTGGCATGTTTACGAGTAAACCACTGGATTTGGCAAGGCTTCTGCACTTATGCATCATTTAAAAACAGACATACAAAAAATAGTAGTATTGCAGTTATTGCTACATACTGATACAGTATCAGACATTAAGAAACCTTTCATCAGCTCTGGTCTGGTTAAAGTAATTGCCCAGTTTGGCGATGTGCCCTCTGTTTTGGCTGAAGAATACATAGATGGAAATGCAGCAACTATGTTTTTTAAGAGACAAAACCAGCCTTAAACAGTTTTTTGCATCCTAGGTGATACATTACAATTAGCATGGTCTGATTATTCCCAGCATGCTGTTGCCTCTTCAGCCTGGAGAGGTATTTTTCCCAGCACAAAGCAAAGCAAGACGGAGACAGCAGCTCCAGTCTAGAGCTGTGCCATCCCCCCAGCATCGGCATTGTGACTCCTCCCTGAGACCCCACGGCATCACAGGGAGCCACAAGCACCTCCATCCTTTGGTCAGGCCCTTAACCTTGTTTTTATACACCACTGTGCCTTCTTACTCCTCTGGCCCCCAGGTAAAGGAGAAAAGGGGATGGGTTTCAAAGCTCTGCCAGCCCCTCCGTGCCCAGGTTGGGGTGACTTTGTATGACCCTCCCAGGGAGCAGGGCTGGGGACACGGAACAGGCTTGCAGGGGCACGAAACCCTTTTTCCTACGGTCAGACTCAATCGCAAGCAGGGTTATAGTCTGACAACTTCATGCGCATTCACACGGGTTTACTGTTTCATGGGAAGTGAGGTTAAATCAAGCGTGTTCGGAATCACAGTACAGCATTCTCTACAAAGGCAGTTGCAGCTCAGATGCCGCTGCTGTACCAATAGCTTTGCCGAGCATCAGGAAGAGCAAGCACCTCGTACCCTGCTTTCAGTAAAGTTCACAAAGATAAAAGTCTGTGCAAACCACTACTGGGTTCTGATATTGAGGCAAAACCAAATCAAGAAGGGTTCCAAGTGCACTGGAAGGAAGAGCGGAATAATTCACACTCTTTAATTCCTACATAAACACCAGAGATAAAGAAAATCAGTCTTTGCAAGACCAAACCTTTCATGGCATTCCACCCCAAACTGGGAGTGTGTATCAAACCAAGGGGGCTGGTACCAGCACCCGGCATTGCACTGTTCCGCTCTTGGTTGTGATTGTCTGTAAAGCAACGGGAAACGTCATTAAGGAGCTGGGAGAGGAGAAAAGAGGTTTCATGAGTACTGTAGTCTTGTACAGTGTAACAAAACTCTTTCTACAAATTAATTAGGCAAATACTTCTGACCATGTCATACCTGAAGGGCACTTAATGGCTCCGGCATTTATCTCGCAAGTACAGTGAACGGAAATGCATTTGCATTTTCAGCGTAATCCTTCGCTGCTGTAAATCATGCACTGGAATGAGAGCGTATCTGGCAACGTTAATTCAGAGATATCATCCTACAGTTTCTGGCAACGGACCCCGATGAAAATAAATGGTTTATAAACACTGTCTGACATGCATGAGCCTTTCAAAATTATTTACAAGTGATGTTCTGGGAGCTTCATTCCAAGGAAATATTTCTCCTCTGTTCAGTTTAGATATTAAAATCTGTCGGGTGGGGAGGTGGGGGAAGGTGTCAGCGCTACACAGTCACAGCTGGGTACATCTTCTGTTCGCTGTTGGTGTGTGGGTAGGGAGACTGGATCTGCCTGTAGCCGCTCTGCAAACCATCGAGGAACGGGGGCACCGGGGTCAGCGGCATCGAGTCGTGCTGCACGGCGTAGCCCACGTACTGGGGGTGCAGGTACTGCCCCTGGTGTGGCACAATCTGGGTAGCCTGCTGGCAGTTCAGCACTGAGAAGTTCGTCGGCATGTTGACGTAGACGTTATTCATGGTCCCTTCTGGCAAGCAGCAGTTGGTCTGGGACCTGGTCGGGGGTGCTCTGGCTCCCGAGTTGGCGCTGGAGCTGGAGCTGGCGGCCGTGCTCGACTGGCGGGAGGAGGAACCCCGGGAGGTGCTGGCACTTGGGATCATGGGGATAGTCTCCATCAGGCGGGTGCCCCCCGGGGCTCGGCTCTGCTGGGGCTCCTGCTTGGGCCGCAGGCATCTGCAGCAGCAAGCTGCCACCAGAGACCCCAAGATGATGAAGGCGACGAATACAGATCCAACAATAAGGAACGGCACGTAGATGGGCACTGCAAAAGCAAGGAAAATATCATCACCGGGGGACAAAGACAAACCTAAGCAGCTGTGGCAGAAGGTCCCGTCCCTCCTCAGCTGAGCCCACCTCCCCCCAGCACAGGTCAATGCAGGGTGAGCACTAAAAGCTGTGCATGCAGCCAAGCATTTCACACAGGAAAGATGAAGAAGGCTGCTGAAACCCATGGCTGGAGGTTCCAAAAGAATCTTTGAAGTTATTAGCAGGGACGAAAGCTCACAGCTCATGCCTCGCTCCTGCTGATGGTGGTCTAGTCCACATCAACCATCACTCCACATCTCCCCAGACCTTGTCTCCAATACACCCTGCTAGAAAAGTCAGGCAAGAGAACGCTGGTTTTGAACAGTGCCATGGGGAGAAACTTCGGGGGCAGGATCCCTGCTCAGAGCTCAAGAGTATGAGGCGGTCCGACCCTGGTGCTGCACTGCATCCCTCCCCATTGCCAGCCCTCTCTGGCTGCTGTGCCCCTTGGGGCAGGGTGACAGCCAGGCAGCAAATGGGGCAACACTCAGGGGGCTCTGCCACCCCACAGCCCCAGGGATGAACGTCTGGCTGTACCTCCTGGTTTAGGGAGAAACCACAGAGTGGGTAGTGGGGTGACACCACCACACTCCGAAGTTCCACTATCAGCAGAGGGGGAGCATCCCTCTAGCTTTAAGAAGGGACATCAGGGCAAGAGTAAGGGTGGGCAAAAGGTGAGAGCAGAAAATACAGGTGACGAATGCTTCAGCAGTGGAGTTGGGAGCCCGACAAGGGGCTTGGTAAACAAAGTCCTTGGAAGGACCTGAGCTCCGGTTGCTCTGCACACTCAGGGAAAAAGCCGTTTTCTCTGCCTCAGTAAGAAATTTGCATGGACATATCCAGGAATAAGGAAGGGAAGGCGCCTCCTGTCACAAGTGAATGCTCCCAACAACACACCTAGGCTCCATCATTTCCACTGACCCCTGACCAACACCAGCACAGCCACCGCTGACACTGCACCCTGGGCAGGGATGTAGCTGCCCCTCCTGTGAGTTAACCAGTGCCAGTGCTGCGACATGGCTCCCAAACTCCCTGAGCAGTAAATATTAATTGTTAAGAAAATTAACTGCCAAGAAAAATATCCTGTTCTCAGAATGCAAACAGGGTTGGATACCTCCAACTGAAGTCAAGATATCTGACTGCATGGAGCAAGTTATTAACCAAAAGGACACATTTCTCCCATTTCTTTCGTAATTTTTGCTATTTTTAGACAAAAGGCATGCAAAAAATTGTCTCCATTTCTGCGCTACAGCGGCTCCTTAGCAGGTGCACACACTTGTACAGGCTGTAACAGTTCTCCAAGAGTAAATCTGTCCTAATTATAACATCACTTCAGGCAACTTCTAGCGCATTCAGCATTTGGCGATGGCAACCAGGGTGCTGGGAAGCCACCGAGGCGTTTTTTAAAACGGCAGCAGAAAGACAGTTTATCCTTGAAATTCAGTCTTGTAAAAACTCATCCTAAGCTGGGGGACCTGAGCTGCAAGAACAAAAACGATCAGAGAACGGACCCGCCAGAAATCACGTTGAAATGTCACGTTACTGAGGATTTTCTTTCCCTGCTCAAACGGGTCTTTTCATTCCGTTTTTCCCTTTCCAATCGGGAGCGCGCACGGGGCTCGAGGAGCCGGTCCCGAGCGGAGTCACCGGCTTTTAAAGCTGATAAAGCTGGACTTTAAAAACAAAAACCAAACAAACAAAAAAAACCCACACAAAAAAAACCCCAAAACAACGCAGGGGGAAAAAAAAAAGGCAGCACCTAAGCGCGGATCCCCCGGTTCGGCAGCCCCCGAAGGGCTCGGGTCCATCCAGGGCGCCCCGCGCCGGGGAAACGGCGACAAGGCGGGGAGCGGGAGGGATGCGGGGGAGACGGGGGGATGCGGACGGGACCCGGGGGGGCGCAGGAGGAGACGCGGAGGGGAACGCAGAGGGGGATGCGGACGGGGACGCAGCGGGGAGCCGGACGCTCGGGAGCCGGCGGGCCGCCGGGAGCCCTCCCCGCAGCCCCGCGGTGCCGCTCACCCGCCGCGCCGTCGGGGCCGTCCTTGCCGGGGCGGGCGGGGTGCTCGCCGCCGCCGAGCCGCCGGTCGTTGTCGCAGGCGCCCTGGTCGAGTCGCGCCTCGGGGCTGGCGCAGCAGTAGCGGAGCGCGCAGCTGCCGCAGCAGATGGTGGCGTCGCCGCCGTCGAAGCGCTCGGGGCACTGGAAGCCGTCCCGCCAGCCGCCCTGCGCGTCCAGCCAGCCGTGGCAGTACTCGCCGCTGGCCGCGGCCCCCGGCGGCAGCAGCCAGCCCAGCGCGGCCAGCAGCACCCAGCGCCGCATGACCGGGGGCGCCCTCAGCGCCGCCCCGCGCCGCCGCGCCGCCGCCGCCGCATGCCCGCCGCGGGGTGTCGGGGGGTGGAAAGGCTCGCTCGCTCCCTCCCCGAGTCCGCGGGTGAATCCTCCTCCTCCTCCTCCTCCGCCCGCCCCAAGGAACCCGCGGAACCCGCGGAACCGCCGCCGTGCGCCCCGTCCGGCGCCGCTGGGGGGAGCGGCGGCCGCGCCCCCCGCCTTATAGAGAGCGCGGGCAGCGCCGCGCGTGCGCAGCCCCGCCCCGCCCCGCCCGACGGCGCGGCCCGTGCCGGGGGGGAGGAGATGGGAGAGGGCAGAGGGGATGGGGGGATGCAGTGCGGAGAGAGGGGGCAGCGGGGATGAGAGGAAGGACGGAGGGTGTCATAGAATCATAGAATAACCAGGTTGGAAGAGACCCACCGGATCATCGAGTCCAACCATTCCTATCAAACACTAAACCATGCCCCTCAGCACCTCATCCACCCGTGCCTTAAACACCTCCAGAGAAGGTGAATCAACCACCTCCCTGGGCAGCCTCTGCCAGTGCCCAATGACGCTTTCTGTGAAAAATTTTTTCCTAATGTCCAGCCTAAACCTCCCCTGGCGGAGCTTGAGGCCATTCCCTCTTGTCCTGTCCCCCGTCACCTGGGAGAAGAGGCCAGCACCCTCCTCTCCACAACCTCCTTTCAGGTAGTTATAGAGAGCAATGAGGTCTCCCCTCAGCCTCCTCTTCTCCAGGCTAAACAACCCCAGCTCTCTCAGTTGTTCCTCATAAGGCCTGTTCTCCAGCCCTTTCACCAGCTTCGTTGCTCTTCTCTGGACTCGCTCCAGAGCCTCAACATCCTTCTTGTGGTGAAGGGCCCAGAACTGAACACAGGATTCGAGGAGCGGTCTCACCAGTGCCGAGTACAGAGGGAGGATAACCTCCCTGGACCTGCTGGTCACGCCGTTTCTGACACAAGCCAAGATGCCATTGGCCTTCTTGGCCACCTGGGCACACTGCTGGCTCATGTTCAGTCGCTGTCAACCAACACCCCCAGGTCCCTCTCCTCCAGGCAGCTTCCTAGACAGACTTCTCCCAGTCTGTAGCACTGCATAGGGTTGTTGTGCCCCAAGTGCAGGACCCGGCATTTGGCCTTGTTAAACCTCATGCCGTTGGACTCAGCCCAGCGGGCTGAGGGGGAAGCGCGTGGGATGGGAGGAGGCAGAGGGGACGGAGTGGGGGACGGAGGGGATGAACAGGGGAGAGCGGGGAGGGAAGAGGGGCAGTGGTGTTAGAGGCAGGCAGAGGGGAGGGAGGAAGGCAGAGACGAAGGAGGGGAGTAGAAGTGATGGGGGAACAGGGGATGGAGGGGGCAAAGGTGAGGGGCAGAAGGGATGGATGGGGCACAGTGGGGAAGAAGGGGGACAGTGGTGTTGGAGGCAGGCAGAGGGGATGGAGCGGAGGCAGAAGTGATGGAGGGGGACAGGGGGGATGGAGGGGAGCAGCGGGGATGGAGGGGACAAGAGAGCAGGTGGTGCAGTGGGCACTGGTCCCCAGTGTGTCCCCCGAAGTGGCCCCGCTGCCCCCTGCGCAGGGCTGGGCACCGCTGCTCTCAATCGATGCCAGTTTTCCACCTTCCAGCTCCTCAACTGGCAGTGGCAGCTCAGGGGATGGCGTTAGGATGCTCCTGTGGCAAAACTTGAGTTTTATGGAGAGATTAAACACAACTCGCTATTACCAACTGATGCTTCTCACTTACAAGACAGTAGATCAAGTAAAGCCCACTTCTTTCAATGAAAAAAAGAAAAAAGCATAAAATGTGTAACTCTTATGTCTGTCATTGGTTTTAGACCTGCTTCTAAATCATTTCTCTACAAGGAAGGTGACTACACAGTTGTGTTTATTTCACTCACTCTTCCAAGCTTTTCTTCTTCAATTAAATTACAGTCTTTCACTAATAACATATCAGTCCTTCCCCCTCCGTCTTCCTCTCCCTCTTTTGTTCTCACTCTTTTCAGTCGCTCCCAGACAGCTGCAGGCTTTCACAGAGGTATTAGTCTGGAGTACCAGATTGTGGTCAAATTACAGCCCAGGTAATTGCATTTTGCCCCCTTCCCTTCGCTGCTGCTCCCGGAGAGTTGTTTCCCAGCCGTGTCCCTTTCCCAGCTCAGCCCCAGCCAGAGCCACGCCGTGGCAAGGGCAGGGTGCAGAGGTGGTTCCCACACATCTCACACCTTACCCCAAAGAGGAGTAGTAACCCAGAGCAGCCGAGCTTTGGAAAAGCTCGTAGTTATCAAGATGAGAAGTGGAATTGTAGTGGTACAGGTTCTGCATCGCCCATATCAACTTGGCTGGATGGATGAGAAGAAACTTGCGTGCTCCATCTGAAATCCTGATTAGCAGCTCCCCAGAGCTGACAGCTCTCATGTGTTTGGTCTGGGATGAAGAGCACCCCATGGACAGTCATGACTAACAACGTTTCATACAATTAGCCCGTATCACCCAGAGCACTCGTTGCCCAATGTACCCCGTGCTGCGGGTCAGCCTCAAGGCGCCAGGCAGGAAGGGGAGCATCTGCAGAAGGAGTTAAAACCATGAACTCCCACCAGTGACCTGGCTGGCAGCCCCTAGTGACAGCAGGGCAGCTTTTAAATGCCTTCATTCACAGAAGTCCTCCTGAAATATTTTCTTCACGTCAGGGTAGGATAAACATCTTCATAATAAGAAAAGAAGCTTCTTGATGCTTTCATACGCAGCTAGCAAAATACTTTCCCAGTCCCATCCTTCGAGTTGATGGTTCCACTAATGTTCAGCAAGGTGGATCTCTCAGGAGCAATAACAGCCTGATAGAAGCCAGTCTACTTTATACTTATCTAGCCCATAGGTATTCGCAGTTAGGAGCCTTCATCACAACAGCATACCAACACCTGATCCTTTGCAGAGATTATCTGTAACAGGTACTTTATGTATTCAAGCTCAGAATTTGTCTTAACTTGTCTGGGTAAAAGCAGAGATAGTAGCACACCTCATTACACTTCTGTAAAACTTAAAACGCTTGGCATTTTGCAAAGTGCTTTAGGACTCATTTAACAATAAACTAATTAGCAGATTATTTTTAAAGCTGTCTTTACAAGCTGATCAGGTAATATCTGTATGATTTAAAGCACACACACAAAAAAAACCCATATAACCAATATATATGAAAATACACAAGCATAGCAACAGTCTTTTCTCCTCTGCAACTTTTCCAGTCACTCTCGTGTGCCTAGCAATCTCATAACATCAGCTCAGTCTTTTTCAATGTAAACTGAACCTATCTCTAAGGCCCCAGATCCTGTAGGACACCAACCTCACTGGATCCCATCGTACTGAGCATTTTGCACCTTTTAGAAAAAACTTAAACATCATACATATATATATATATAAATGTTAGACTGGGCAAAGCTCTTCAAAGCCTAGAGACATTCAGTGATGATCACACAGTCTATAAATCTCTATTATCTGCTTCAATTTTATTTTTTTCTACAAGTCTTTGAATCTGTACTACTGCTACCAGGGGTAGTTTTCTTAGGCCTTTGGCTCCGTAGAAATGGTCTTTGCCCTTCTCAAGCTGAATGCATGACTGCAGGAAAGGGAATAAGAGGTTTCATTTCAGAACTTGCATTTGAAGAACTCATATGCTGTTCTGTCATTCATGAAAAATCTGCTCACTCAGAGCAGGGAAAATAAGAGTTAAGATTACTTTTGGTACGTGTCTGAAACTGAAAAAGTGCATTTTCTGTATGATTTTTAACACTCTGAACTGCAAACTGCCTGTGCAGCAGTGCAGGGGATAAATGCATTTACAGCATGTTAGAGCTTTGATAGGACCCAGCATCCAGCTGTTGTGCTGGCCGTGCCGGACTGGGATGCTGATCCTTACAGGCAAAGCTGCTGCAGGGTAATCACCCCTGTATGCTTCGATGACTGTGTAAGACCCGTATCTTTTTACCTTGTAAATTCATTCCATCACTGCCTTGACAGATACTCTCCTTATTATAACAAAGGCATGTTTGCTATTTTACTACTAGAGTCCCTCTACTGCTGGAAATTTTTCAAAAGTATTTATGTGCCTTCACAGCACCGCACTTTGCTTTCCTTAGGTTTGCAGGCCTCGTTTGACAGAGGTCCTTGCAAACACAGTTGTTACTACCTCAAAAAAAGACATCAGAAATAGGAAAGGCAAGAAAAGAAAGAGAATATGACAACTTGTCTTTAGTCCTTAAGAGCTCCCAGTTCAGCAGGTGAAAAAATGACCAAGGACACCCCACAGAGTTTGTCACAGTGAGGTACCACAAGTATTTGTTGGGGCTGGCTGAGTCAGCGCACATTGGATAGGAAGGAGGGAAGAGAAAGGACAAATTGGGGGAAGTTGTAACAATAATAAGTGAGAAACAGTCTCTCTCTGTGCCCGACTCATAAATTTTCCAAGACAGAGAAGGAGCACAGATCTGTCTTCTTATTCTGTATCTCTGTCTGTTTTGGTTGGAACATCATTAGAGCTAGGAAAAGGAAAACCCTGCAACACGACTCCCTGAGCTGCCATGAGCTCCTGTGGGTATATACATAGCTTTGGCTGTTAGGGATCTTTTCCTTTCCCCATCATATTTCCAACTCATGCTTTGCAATTTGCTACATTCTCTTGGTGGTAAGAGACACACAAAAATGGCAGCAAAACTCTTATCCTCTTTTCAACTCATCAGAGGTAAACTGTACATGGTGGGTCGATGCTTTCTCCTCTTCCCCTTTTGTATATTCAATTTCATTCTTGGTAGCCTAATCACTTAGTACAAGTGAGATCACCTGCTTTTCTTTGTGCCTAGCCCTGGATGCCAAAGAGGCATTTATGTACCTTTCTCATTATGTTTAGCCAGTGTATCTACCGCTACATCATCACTGTCAAACAATTCTGCAACCTTATCAGAAACCTTGAAAATCTGGATTCGGGAATTACTTTGGCTCTATAGTTGTGTCCATGACATCTCAAACCAGGATTGTAAATTAAAAATCATAACCTGAAATTTTCTCCCAGTAAAAAGCTAGAATTCATGGTGACAGTACTATCATTTAGATCATGTGACATGTAAAAGCCAGGGCATGCTTAGCACAAGAGCCGGATTTTATTGCAGTTTGTATACTTACATATTGCGGCTTAACACTTCATCGGTAGAAATTCCTCTTCCTGGTAACGTAAAATAGTGGAATCAATTCCCACTTGAAAGCCAAGCTGAGTACGTAGGGGTTTAGCTGTTTAAAAACCTGTTTTGCTGTTTGGGTTTATTTAAAACTATAAACAAATTACCTTGGAGTCAGGAATTTCTGTGTCTTGTACATCCATCCTGGCAAAGTCACTTCTCAGCTCAAACAGTGTTTCCTTCGGATAGAGCAATACCTTGCTGCCCCCATGTGAAGTTAATGGGAAGGGCAGCGTAATTAGAACAGCGTTTCTACAGGTTTTATAAGGAGAACTGTTGTAGTCACAAGCAGTGTCGTTAATGACAGGCTGTACTAAAGCAATTTCCCAGATGAAGATAGTCACCAGAATATATGAACTTAACTTAGTAGGGTTTCTCTCTCTTCCTGCCCTGGTTTTTAGCTACCTTTTACACTAGTGTAGCTATACGGTAAGTATTACTTAAACACTGTCAGTATATTAAAAGGCCTAAACTGCTACTCCAACTGTGGTATCACTTGCATAAGCCAGACTTTTTCTGTTTCTGCTTAGGGAACGTATTTAAATATCTACATTTTAAAATGCATATGTATCCAAAGCAGAATGACTTTATTGGCTCTCATTTCCTGGAAAATAATTAGAACAAGACGTCCCAAGAAAAAAAATCTCACAGAAAGATTCAAAGGATTCAAAATAACCTGAAATGAAATGATATGAAGTGCACACACCCCTCAAGGGCCAGGCTGTCAGCTGCAGCAGCACCAAGCACATCAGTGCACAAAGATTCGGCTTCTGCTATCAGTGCTCACTGAAGTGACACCAGACATCAGCACCGGCACCACGTTATCACAGCCAGCGCAGACACCTCCAGTATCACATGGCTGGCTCCAAAATGCACCACTGTCTCGATAACGGGGTTAAGGGATGCAGGCTGCGGGGAGCACACTGAGCCCTGCCGAACCAGGGCTGTAGGGAGTTTGTTAGCATTAGCCAACTACTCAACTGTGATCAATGTAACTGTCAAGCTCTTCTCGCAGGAGTCTTAGTACATTAATTTTTGGAGCTCCCACTTACCGCAGACACAACAGAGTGCAGTTACAGTATAAAAGACACAAAGCTGATGCGCACATCTTCAGATTCAAAGGGGTGCTATTTCCTAAATTATTTCTGCTGTAACCAGCCACTAGAGCCACTTGAAAATAGGAAAGAATTTTAGCATTTTTTTCCCCTCCTCAGACAAGAAGAGAGGAAGAATTACTTATTATGGACTAAATCCATCTTTCCACAGCCTGATCTCCCAGTAAGACTGGCCAATTTGACAAGGCATCATCATTATAAAGTTATTTCAATTGAAAAGAAGAAAAAACCCAAAGTACTGGAATTTTTCACATTCACTCTCCAGTTTACGCTGCACAGAGCATAAGCCATGAGTGTTTTATCGAATGCAGGAAGAGAAACAGAATTTTACTGTTGCTCACCTCCTAATGCCATAGCGCAAGACAAGGACTTAGACACCATATAGTGAAAGCAACATCACTGTGCAGCTCTAGTCCAGATTGCTACCTGGACAGTAAGATTAGTGAGCTCCAGAGAGTAAAAAGGTGCTTCTCCTCTAGGTATGGTTCAATGGGATGTAGACTACAACTCAATTTGCAGTTTTCAATTTGACATAGGGATTATTAGTGCTGATAAGCAAGAAGCAGCAACGTGGTGCAGAAAATTAACAGTATTAATGAAAATATTTTCTAGATCAGGACATTTTTTTATACTCCTTACAAAAGCAGTTAAAAAGACTGTATCTGCTTGCATCATTGATATTTTGTTTGCTGTCGTAGTACAGATCAAATACAACTTACCTTAAAGTTGATATAACCTAGAAATTAGGTTTTGGATTTGAACTCCCCTTCTATTCTCAGGGTTAAATTTAAATGATAAATTCACTACTCTGCAATGGTGTCTGGTTTTTAATGTTACTATTTCTGTCGCTGCTGGAATGCTATCACCCTCCATCTGCCTGAGCCCACAGCCTTATCCAAGCATCCCTTTGCCCTGGTACTTCTCAGCGGCTCTGAAGCCCAGCAAACACCATTACCACCCCAGTGTGGGTATCACCATGACAGAGCAACAAATAACAGCTGTACTGACTGCAGCAGTGCTAGAAATAAAGCCTGGGGGAGAGGTGATGAGGAAGGTGACACTTCAAGTATAACATGACAAATTTTTCAGAAAAGCATTTAAAGCAAAATATTGTTACTAATAAAATATAAATTTAAGCTAATAGGCATTTGCAATAGACATACATCTTCAGTATAGCGATTATTGTTCTGCCTGGACGAGCTGCCACAACCTCCCTGCAGTTCCAGCCACTTCTGCACATCTCTGATAAAAAGCAGGAGGTTGCTGTTGGCACTGACAGAGCATTACCACGCCTGAAGCGAACATGAACGATCTTAAAGGCCTTCCCTATCTACTCTCAGAGTAGAGCTCATCATTAACTTCACTTGGCTGCTGCGGGATCAAGTAGACCACTGTTGTGGTCTGTACTGCTTAAGCTTAGCTAACAGCCAAAGCAGGGCGCACCCTCTGCACGGAGAATACTTGCTTCTGGTTTGGCTGCTGGAGGTATGCAGACACCTGCCTGCTCACTGAAAGCTATTCTTGTAGTTTAAACATGCACTGTTACCGTGGGAGTACGCAATGGCGATGCCAGCTGCAGCGAGGTCCTTCAGACAACTACAAGTTCCCTTAGTCAGCAGCCAAAATAAGACGTAAAAGAAAAAAAAGACTGTTCCCATTTGAAACTGATACGATGTGCATTGCTAAGATTCATTTCTGTGGCGCTGAGGCTAGCACAGCCCTTTTGCTGTCACTTCTGTCAATTGATTTTCATAGAATCATAGAATCACCAGGTTGGAAAAGACCCACCAGATCATAGAATCCAACCATTCATATCAAATACTAAACCATGTCCCTCAGCACCTTGTCCATCCATCCTTTAAACACCTCCAGGGAAGGTGACTCAACCACCTCCCTGGGCAGCCTGTTCCAGTGCCCAGTGACCCTTTCCGTGAAAAATTTTTTCCTAATGTTCAGCCTAAACCTCCCCTGGTGGAGCTTGAGGCCATTCCCTCTTGTCCTGTCCCCCATCACTTGGGAGAAGAGGCCAGCACCCTCCTCTCTACAACCTCCTTTCAGGTAGTTGTAGAGAGCAATGAGGTCTCCCCTCAGCCTCCTCTTCTCCAGGCTGAACAACCCCAGCTCTCTCAGCCGCTCCTCATAAGGCCTGTTCTCCAGCCCCCTCACCGGCTTCATTGCGTTGTTTTGACCTGATGCTAAATCAGAACCACTGTATCTGCCTTCAGCATTGCTGTTAAGGATAAAGGCAGCAACACCCTGGAGAGCTGTGCCCAGCACAGGTGCACAAAACTGCAAAAGCAACTGGTAAGATACAGCTATGCTGACCACCACTCCTCCTCCCGTCTTCAGTGGAGATGGAGGGACGTCCCCACGCTACTAAGGACTAGGGCAGCGCTGGCCTAACTGCTCACTGCCACTGCATCCATTTGGCATTTGGGCCCACCCATTCCAAGTCTTTTTTTGAAGGGAGGACTGCTTTTCAGTGCAACTCCTTTATCCCATGTGCCTTACCTTATCCTGGATAAAACACAAAAGCATTTGTTTTCAGGATTCCTTTACATGTATGTTGATAAAGAAATAAAATTAGTCCAAATGGCCAAGAAATGTTAACATGGCTAACAGGATTAGAAGTTTTAGGTGATTTTCTTCCAGCTAAGAGTAACTTCTACTTAGGTACTTAACCATAATAAACTACTTTAACTACCCAAATGTGTATGGTCCTTGCATATCCCCCGACAAGGCATCATGCAACTGGGATGCTACTTAAGCTGCCTGTCACTATGGTTTTTCCCATAAGAACTTACCCCCTTCCTCTCTTGTAAGAGTACACAGTATCTTTCAGAATTTCAAGTTTCATATCATAGTTTTGTTTTGAATACTTTATTTTGAATATTTGCCAAGTCGATGTTTCTTTCCCTTTTTACTGCACTGCTGTGTCTGATGAAAACCTCTTCACCCTAGTTTGCTTTTGTGACTGGGATCATCACCTCTGAAGCACAGCCTGTAAGCACAAAAAAAAAAAAAAGTAAGAAAATGTGAATGACCTGAAAACAAAATGTACTGCATGACAGAAACCAGAGCCTTCCAGTGGCACTATGTAACCAGCACCCTCCTGCCATCTGGTGAAATCAGCATTCTCCAACAGAGCTATTGGAATACTGATAGGACTCGCTTACTTTTAATTTTTTTAAAATTCCTTTTGCTATGGAGTTAATTTACAATTACTCTTAATTTCTTAATAAGAACATATAAGCTGCTTCTTTTGTATCTTCTGCTGAGACATTCCAGGTATTAGAATCAATAACGTATAAAAGCTGGCATGACTGACTTATTTCTACTATTAACGTGAGTAGCAGACTGGAGAAAAAAAAAAAAGAATTACCACTGATGTCAAAGATGGGGGAGAAGGGGAAGGCCACTAAAACTGTATTCCTGAACTTTATTTTAAATTAAAAAATGATGCTATAAATAATTGATGTTCAAAATGCAGTTATGTTATAAATCTGTAGAAAAGGGATATAGCTGAATTTGGATTTCCTGTGGTGAGGAAGATGCATAAACTCTATCCAACTGCACCTCATTTCAGCCCCCTCCCTCCCAGTCTGCAAGACAGAAGTGAATACGTGTAGCTGTCTCACTAGGCAACTTGTCAGGAGCAGAGACAAACGGGAGCATTCAGAAAATTGAGAATGGGACCAGGAAGAGGTATATGGAGCAAGTCATACAAGCCATAATGCTGTCCTACCTCCTGCAGCATTCATTGTAGGAAGAACAGTGACGAAACAAGTGACTGGTAGCAAAAAAAAGAGGTCACACAAGTAAGTTTATACCAGAGCTGTATGACATGGTAGAAACCAATAGAGAATCACATCCTGTATATATGACTTCAACCTTCCTCTGGTACACATTTTTCTTTCTTTTTCAGAACAAATAATCCAGGATTGATTTCACTTCATGGAATTGAAGTACAGGTTGGCTTCTTGATCTGCTTTGTTGAAAACCAAGCCACATCTTGAATGTATGTTTTCCACTCTAATTGTATTACATGAATTTAAATGGGGGGGTAGAGGGAACCATTTGAAACAGGGTAAACTACACTGATGCCTGAAAATCACAGCTAAATTAAACTACCCAAGTCATGTTCTGGGAATAGAATTATTTCAAGTCCCATTTTGACTTTACATTGTACTCCAGCATGTGATTATTCTATTACGTAATCACTTTTCACTTAGGCTAAATTAAGGACATAATTGCTGACTTAATGTGAAAAGAAACAGAACGCTGGTACCCAGGAGGCTCAGGCTGCTTTCCAGTTTACAAAGCCATACCTAGCGCTGCGTTACAGCACAATCCAGGTTCGTATAGCGCCCTATGTAGAGATTCTAGACAAACCCACAATACAGCACCTCCCTTCACCACCCCCTTCCAATCCAGAGATCAAGGCCACAACTTCAGCAAGAACAATTTTGCACTATGTAAATTCCAGGAAAAGAAATTCTACATTTATTAGCCGATGACGCGGTTCAGCGGCAGACACGGTAAGTGGTGCAGCCAGGCACTAGATCAAGGCGAAGTGGTGTTTGCCAGAGCGAGAGAAGCCCAGGAATCCTGGAGGGAGCCTGGTAGGCTGGTCTGGACTCCTGGAAGCCCAGGCTCATACATGACGGCTGATGCAGGGGATGTTGTCCCAGAATGAGCCACAGGAGATTTAAATGGCGTCCAGGGAGCACCATGACCCGGACCACCGTGAACAGGGGTGGGCTCATCAGAGGGACGTGCTCGAACAGTTTGAGATCAGTTTACAAAGGCAGGGAGCTCAGGGAGGATGCAGTCTCTGTGCTCAAGAGGTAAGCATGGCGGGTGAGAGGGAGCCCAGCCATAGTGTCCACCTGGTGGAAGGCTGTGTCCTCCACACCTGCCAGAAGGGATGGGTCAGTCCAGACTGAGCTCCCAGGAAAGCTCGCAGCCGTCCAGGTCTCAGGCTTCACGGAGTGCCACCAGCCTGCGTTGGAAACAGAGGGCAGAAAGGGCAACAGCTGCATATGGTGTGAGCAGGTGGACTAACCTCCTCAGCCTGTGTGTGTCCCTCAAGGGGGTCCATACTGGGACCGGTGCTGTTTAATATCTTCATCAATGATATCAACAGCAAGTTCAAGTGCACCCTCAGCAAGTTTGCAAATGGCACCAAGATGAGTGGTGTAGTTACTAGAGTGGAAGGACAGTATGTCATCCAGAGGGACCTGGACAGGCTGGAGAAATGAGTCTGTGAGAACCTCATGAGGTTCAACAAGGCCAAGTGCAAGGTCCTACACCTGGGTCTGCACAATCCTCAATTTCAATACAGGGTGGGGGATGATGTGATTGAGACCTGCCCTGCAGAGGAGGACTAAGGGTGCTGGTTGATGCGAAGCTCGACATGAACCAGCACTGGGCTGTGAGTGCACATAAGGCCAACCATATCCTGGGCTGCATCAAAAGCAGCGTGGCCAGCAGGTCAAGGGAGAGGATTCTGTCCCTCTATTCCACTCTTGTGAGACCTCATCTGGAGTATTGTGTCCATTTCTGGAATCCTCAACATAAGGATATGGAGCTGTTGGAATGGGTCAGGAGCGGGGCTACAAAGATGATGAGAGGGCTGGAGCACCTCCCATATGAGGACAGGCTGAGAGTTGGACTTATTCAGCCTGGAGAAGGCTCCGAGGAGATCTTATAGTGACCTTCCAGTACTTGAAAGGGGCTCCAAGAAAGCTGGGGAGAGACTGTTCACACAGGCTTATAGCGATAGGAGTAGGGGCAATGGGTATAAACTGGAGAAGGGCAGATTTAGACTAGACATAAGGAAGAATTTCTTCACCATGAGAGTGGTGAGACACTGGAAAGGGTTGCCCGGGGAAGCTGTGGCTGCCCCATCCCTGGAGGTGTTCAAAGCCAAGTTGGATGGGGCCTTGGGCAGCCTGATCTAGTGGGAGATGTCCCTGCCTGTGGCAGGGTGGTTGGAACTAGATGATCTCTAAGGTCCCTTCCAACCCAAACTATTCTATGACGATGTTTGTTTCTCCTGTAACATACAAGAATAACAGCAAATGATCTTTCAAATACACAAACATATTACAAGGATCACAGCATTACTGTTTTATTGTTTGCACAACGGTAAGTTGCACATATGGACAAACAGTACACATTTAGAATTAGCTTCACAAATTAATACATTACAAGAGAATCCAGTGGTTTAACGTATTAACTATTTAAAAAAAACAATAACAGAGGAATACAAACATTAGTTTTGACTGCAGCCCAATAAAAGTTTAAAAAAAGGTTGAAACCAAAATAAACTGTAAGCTCTATTTTTCCGAGACATATAAACCCCGGTTATCTCCCTTCCTAAGAGACTGCTCACAAAGATGCAATAACACACAAGTACAAAAGTGAAGAATTCTGTGCTCAGTTTCCCTTAATATTATCAGATTAAGTGAAAAACTGAACACCTGTCAAAAAGCAAATCACTGTTGAATACACAGTCAACGTTTCCAAAACATACAAAATGGTAATAACACTTCAATAACAGAAAACAAATGACCTGGTACTAGAAAAGTCTTATGCACTGCAACTGTTTAGGAAAAAAAGGTGCTTTTGTGAAAATGATTGTGAATATTCATGTGATGCATGTTCTATACAAAACACCTTTGACATAAAAAGGAATTCGGCTCCAAAGTTCTATGTTCACACTTCAACCTGTATCTTTTTTGCAAGGATTCAATTGATCTACTATTTCTCACATAAGCAGTACCTCCTAAAGATATTTTCCCAGCTATTTCTAGTGCATACCAAATTTGAGATGCAGCACTAGAAGCACTGATGCTGTAACATGCAAGATTCATAAACTACTGTTGCAATAGCTATAACCTTCAAATTACACCAATTTCCTCCTTCGTTCTTTAGCAGCAACTTATTGTACTATACCTTGGATTGAAAGAAGACATGTAACTGCTTTTGAGTCAATGCTATTAGCACAGATGAGAAGCTAGTCAATCAAGACCATTTTGGAACAGCTAATTTAGGTTTTCATTAGAACAGCATATCCTGTCTTCTCTAACTGCAGAGAACACTCATCCAGCCCAACGACTCTCTGCTTGCACACAGACCTTGTGGCACCCCGAGCTTTCAGTTGGACATCCTGCAATGTCTTACTGTCCAGGTCAGAAGGAAAAACAAAACCAACCAGTTTGGGATCATTACCTATGAAATGTTAAAATTTCAGATTCTTGTTTAGAGTTGGCTGCTAAATGGGTCAAAAAAGGTTAAAAAAAATCCAGCTACTAATCACTGTTTACCAAACTTTATGAAATAGTAAACATAGTATTTCAGCTGGTCTTAAACAAGAAAACATAAGAAGCAATGATGACATCACCTGGGACCCACTATTTGAAACTCCTGGGAACACCAAGATATGGGACCACAGGGCAACATGGAGAAACAGCACACAAAGAAAAGGAAAACTGCCTACAGGGCAAGGTTTGCACATCTGTATTTTACACATATATATACACATACATACACACAAGATGTGTGCGCTGTACTGTATATATTTACATCCATTTACACAAAAACACCCTGAAGTAGATTAAAGGCCATATCCAAGAACAGAAGATATGAACTCTAGTATTTGTACTAGAATATATTTTATCTGTACAAAAAACAAATATGCATATATTCATATGGTATAAAGCTTATTAACAAAAAATATTCTGATACTAACATTAGGTTATATAGATGGTTTTACAAGATTCTTCAATAATAATGCAGTATAGAACATTTCTAAAACTAGGGCCAAAAATAAAAATACATAAACAGGTTTCTATTCACAAGAAAATAGCTGTTCAATATGACTTATCTTTTTATTTCAGACTAGGGAAAAGTAGCAAAATTTTTTACAAATCTCCTGGGATGCAATTTAATTAATGCATCAATCTAGAAAAATAGACTTTTCAGATGAACAAAGTTGATTCACTTCCCCTTCCCTAAAACGGGTGTCTATCTTTTTCCTCGCTTGTTTCCAGCCGGAGGTTTCTTCAGCTGAAGAAGTTGCCCTCCTGTCCCAAAGCCTGCAGATGCAGGATTAGAAACCCCGAACGTCAGGCCAGCTGATGCTGTGATGCCAGGATTGCTGAAGTTAAACCCAGATGTAGTCGAGCTGCCAAAGCCTTATGAGGGAGGGAAAAATATTTTAAAATGTCAGTTATATCAGGACTGCAAGTTTGATCTCCTTGGAGTTATGAACACCAGCCACTTTATGACCAATGTTTGTAATATTTTATGCTGACGTGGATCTACAACAGTAAGGCACATTGCTAACAGACTTGGACTTGCTGTATCAAGTTGGATATTACAACACTAGCAAAGTCTAACTCAGTGAGTTTAAACAATTTTGTCCTAAATCACAAGTCTATTATACCATTATCCATCCACACAACAGTAGCACCCAGAAGTACCACTGAAACTGTACGACAGAACTACAACTCCTCAAGTTGTCAGTCTAAATAGATAAAGCATATGCAGGGTGGCAAGGACGGCAGAAGTACCCGTGGAGCATGGCCTGCTCTCCTCACTTACAGCAGGTAAACGGCAAAGACGGAGCCAGAGTTCCCACCTTGTGCCCTGCTGATGACGCTACCTTTGTCTTTGTAACACACGTGGCACGGACCACGTCTTGAACGGGAGGCAGAAAAGGCTCAAAATCACTACCAAATTCTTGGTGTTTAAAAACACCCTTTATGACTTAAACCAAAACGCAGCACTGAAAGAAAACAAAGCTTTGGAAACTGAATGATTAGGGGAGCAAACTCTGCTATTTTTTCTCCTCCACCCTCTTCTGTAAAGGTAAACAAATTGAACATCTGGTTCAGCTATAAAACAAGAAAATCTGCCTCGTTTTCAGCAACAACAACTCATTTTACTTTTTTTTGTGAATTTGTTATGCAATCAACTTGGATAACAACTGGTATTACTAGAAAAAGCCAGAAATCTCTTAAATTAGTTAAGCAGAACTTCGTATCTCCATTTTTTGTTCTCTCAGTAAGCCAAATAATGTAACTAATCATGCAAAATAACAACTGTGACACGAGCAAGTTAAGTTTTTAACAAATAGTTTCGGACAACTTGCACAGGGAAACTTGTAAACAATTAAAATATGAAAAAATGGGACTGGTTCACAAGCTAAAAAAGGGTATAATCTCAATATGCATTATTTAACATAAATTTGTTAGTTCTCAAGTAGACAGTTAAAGCAATCCTTTGATCACATCAGTATCCTGAACTCAATGCCTAAGTACCTTTAAAGCACAGAAATAAAACCACAAGTGGTTGCCTCATCAGAATCCTAAAGTGACTCTCACAAGCCTTGTCTCTTCTGTTCTCTCACTCGTTACTGATACTTTGGATCAAGAACTACTTCAAAACATAAGGTGAAACTCTTCCCCCTCCAATGTCAGGACCTGGGTTACAAATCACATCAACTTCTCATGGAAATCTCTTATTATCTACATTCCAGTAACTGCAGTCCTTCAACATGCAGATGCCTGCGCATAACCCATTGCCAAAGTAATGAGTGTATAAATCTAAAGTATGACTAATGATATTGTTCATTTGGGTCTTGTCTAAATTTTGTGGACTAATTAGTCTCTCATCCTAGGATATAATGGGTGGAATTGATGCAATTATTCCTCCATTTCTCTGCTAATTCTGAACCTCAGGTATGATTTTTAGAGTGAGAATCTTGTTCTCCTTCAGGGAGTCTCATGAATGAAAAAAGTCTTTAATAATCAAACTTGTTCTTGGTAAGTTACCTTTTTATTTCAAATATATACCTGAGATAACAGGCAAGCACTGCCTCCTATAGAAAACACAATGAATGCCATTCATAATAAAGCTGTACGTGACCTATAGTGTCAGGAGTTCAATAGACAAGGGTAAAGTGTTCCCCACGTAGCATCTTCTAGATGCAGGGATTATTTGAGGTGTGCAGTCTGAGCATTACTTGAGTAATGTTGAGAATAAGTGATGCGTAAACTGTGCAATAGAAGACCAAGTACACACTTGTTAATGTAGGTATAACTTGGCAAGTCATAATTGTTATGTTAGAAGCACCATTTAAAGCAGCCACAAAAGCATAAAAAGGCAGAAGGAAAATTAATCTAAATGGCTTTGTTCTGTCATGGCAGCATAGCAAGGCCATGGTATGAAGTTCTTTTCCTACAAGTAAACCAAACCCTAAGGCAGAACACTCAAATGAAAAATCTTCAGGAAAAAAACTTGAACAAGGTACACATTCAGTCTTATTCCTGTTGCATGGAAAGAATCTATCAAGGAATAAATCAGTTCTAGAGGGAAGAGTCAAAGTCTTGAACCAGAGCTACAATGTGATCAACTATTTCTTGGCTGAAATTAGTATTACTTACATGTAAACAATTATTTTCAGAAAGTAAATTACAACCTGCCCTTTCAGGGCACAGACTTAGCATGTCTCTGAAGGATCTTTGAGTGCACTTTATTCACTGGGCTTTTGCATCGCTACTTCAGTCAGCCCTTTAGATAGGTAAGCCAAACATGAGGTACACACCTCCCCACAACTGGAGTTTTTTTCTTTTAACACCACAGAGAAAGAGCGGCTCAGTAGATCTCAAGGGCAATCTATTCCTGCCCTGATACCCCACACCATGACAGGTACGCTAGGTCAAAAAGCATCGCCAGCACAGCTTTGACCAATTTATTAGAGCTTTTGCATCTAAAATCTGCCAATAGTCACAGATGGATTATACTCAGGTCCATTGTTCAGCATTTTAAGCATGTCCAGCCACGATCTCTCTTGACTGTCTATTAACCTGGGTACTGAGGCTACTGTTTTTCAATAAAAATAAGTCCCTAACGCTAATTCTCAACTCAGCTCCTGAAAGCATAAGCAGCATTTCAGTTTTCACAAAAACAGCGTGTGTGTGTAACCCCCCCCAGTCATTAGTGGTGGGCAACTGATACATATAACTAGTGTTCTAATTATATTTTAAAATATACTAAAAACTAAATTATGTATTTCATAACTTAGCAGCTTGAAATACTGCAACACTACTTATACAAATATTACAATATAGGCTCTGGAAAAATAAACTACAAGATAAAACTGTAAGCAGTGTAAGTTTTCACTT
This sequence comes from Phaenicophaeus curvirostris, assembly GCF_032191515.1. NCBI lineage: Eukaryota > Metazoa > Chordata > Aves > Cuculiformes > Cuculidae > Phaenicophaeus > Phaenicophaeus curvirostris. The sequence continues at coordinate 188,300,952 of NC_091392.1, forward strand.
GTTTCTGATATTACAAACTAACGAAGCAAAAGAAGGTTGATGCTTAAACACTGCATATACAAAATCACAGATGTTCTGCCAAGAATTTACTAGCGTGTTATACACTCATGAATGTTACAGAGCCAGCTTAGTGAGCTATTTCCTCATTATAACGCAAAGCTTAATGTACTTTACAGGCCTAATTTGACACCATAACCCAACATTAACCAAGGAAAAATATAAAACAAAATGAAAAGCACATCAACTAACAACACTGATCCAAGATAACGTACCAGGCATTTACAAATATATACCAGCCACTTGCTATGTTTGTTTTCTTAACTGCTATTAACACATGTTGCTTCTAAAAAAGAAACATGCTACCAAAAGCCAGTCCCAAGAGATCGGACATTCTTTTAATCTGTCATTGAGGAAAGGCTGTAAGACAGACTATAGTAAGCTATTTGCCTCAAAAATAAACAGTTTAAAAAGTAACTAGAGATGCAAGCTGTAGAAGTGACTAAGATCTCAGACATCTGAGGTAAGAGGCAATGACATCCATATTTTCATTTTCTCACCTCCAATAAAATGAAACCAAAGAAGTGAAATGAGTACCGAGTAGTTAAATGGTCACAGACACGTTTTCAGAGTAGCTAAGACAATGAATTATGGATATATACAGAGATACAGTTCCTGTAACTTACTATTCAAATAGAAAGGATAAGCAGATAAACAGTTTTTAGAAGCCTAGAAGGTTTCCTTAAAAGTAATTTTAATTTTACTTGTAAACACAGGAAATCAAATTGCTGATATATCTGTCACAAATCCGTGCACTGATTTCAATAGCTCAGTAACCTTAGAGCCAACACATTGAAGTAGAAACTGCATTTACTGTAGTAATTGCTCTAATCCATCTGATGTATCTGATCTCCTGCTTTTACTCCTAATTAGATATACATCATCAAACAAAAAACATTAATGCTCACTCAGAATCCTCTACCTAGGAGGTCTTCAACAGAACCTAAAAGGTTCTCTGAAAAATCCGTATTTAGCAAGTAAACAGTTACTTCAATGGTTATATACACAAGCAACTTTAAGTACATTTGTTTCAGTAGCTTGCTAAGACTGAGTGCAGCGGTTCAATTATAACACTTGTGCTTTAAGATAAACTTGAATTCAAAGAGAAACAAACCAACCTGCACTTAGACTTCCTGATGGTTTACTTGTAGTTCCAAACCCAAACGATGATGCTCCTGGGGCACTACTTCCAAAGGCAGAGCTACTTCCAAATCCTAATAGAATAATAGTAAAGACATACAACAAAAAAATTACAGACGCAGCAATTAAATACACATAGGCTTTGGGCCAGTACTCTAAAACAAAACATAACTCTAAGTATTTTTTGGTAGACAAATATTCCTAGGATTATTGCATCAAGAGTGTTTTACTTTCAACGCAGAAAAATATTTCCTTCAAAATACAAAACTGAGTAAAGGAAAAGCTACAAAAACAGGTGAAGTAAACTGTCATTATTGAATCACTGTTAAATTGGAAAGAAATTTCTAACCGAATTGGCCAAAACTAAGAAAACAAGATACAGGTTATATAACTTCCATTACAGAAAATCACAATCTTCATTCACAATTCAAAAAAAAAAATCTCTATGCTTAAAACAGAGCACATGTTTTCTTGAGTTAACATTTGGCCTATCTTAGAGCCATACCTTCCTCCAGGTCACTGGAGATCAGCTTTATCTAGGAAACCACAAAATAGGCTGAATACAGAATACAAACAGAATTTCACAATATTTAATGGGAAAAAATCATCATATAACGGGCAGCCATGAACATATAGCTGTAATAAAACTAATTGTGTTAATTTTGTAATTGATATTTATTGTTTAATAATATAAATTTTAAATTGTGTTATTAACATGAGGTCACTTCAATGGAAAAGTATTATTTGCCATTTGAGACACACAAAAGGAGCAGTAAGAGAAATCTATTCTCTGAATTGGCTGTCACAAGAGATTTTCAAGAAAAAAACAAAACAAAAGAGTAATTTGAGAAAATTATGCCCCTATCTTAATTTTCAAGTGTCAAGGAAACTCCTGTTTTATTGCAAATTGAGCCTTTACTATTCCTTTAGAGAAATAATTTTTAGATTTTAAAAATAGCAGTGACTGAAGATACTACCTGAAGTAGTGTTCTCTAGTCTTCTGCAACTTTTAACTCAAATAAGAGTATCATTTGAGACTAAGATCCTACCACTTAAAACTATTTTGTGCTATCTAGTTTGAAATGAATTATCAAATTATCAATGGTCAGGCAAGATGTCTGCAAATATTTACAGAGCATAGGGTCTATATGCTACATATCTGATAAACACAGAGAGTTTTGAGTTTATCACCAACAAAATTCACAGAATATTTATCATGGAGAGAGATCAAGTTTTCCCAATTAAAATGGTGTTTCACGAGTAAACATTAAAAAACTGCCCTGTTAAGAATTGATTTTTACTTTATCTTAGAGGGTTTTTAAGTATTCATCCTGCTGATTTGTTTCAAAAAGCACACCTGCAGGACATTTCGCATGTATTCCTTTGTTCCTCTGCACTGGCCTCTATCAGATAGTCTTCTTGCAAATGAATACAGAAAATTTAAGCAAATGCCTTCTTAAGGAGAAAGCTAGCAAAAAAGAATACAAGACAAAACTGGAAGATGCATATTTAAGGTAAAACTGATACAGCGTTCAAGTAAATCTTTCCAATACTAAATTATTTTAAATATATTACAACACTGATTCCCATGTTTTACTTAAAGAGGCAAAATGTAGGGATGTGGACTGTGGCTGCAGAGAGAAGAGAATATAACAAGAAAACACACATCACGTTTGTGCTCAGCAGATGTAACAATTTTCTTTGTAGATGTCACACAAAAGCTTCAGAGCACACTCTGGTCTTTTGACCTGCACTGACCTACACAGACAGGACACTCGCATGCAGACTACACTACATTGTACCAGTCACTTAGACTCTAGCTGTAGTTCTGCTAATGAGAACTCATTACATTTAAATGAAAAATGTCTACATGAATTATATTATTTTATTGCCACCTACTCTTTCAGTTATGTGTCCCCTTGGACTATATCCCCCACCAGTACTGTTAACATTTGGAGAAGTATTTTTCCCACACTTTCAAATGCTGCTTTTTCAGCTTGAGGAGAATTTTTTTTCCACCTCAACACTGACAGACAGTGACAGATAAAGCAAACACATTTCAGCAAGCAGGACCCCTGAACTGTAGTAATTTAACATTTATTTTTATTTTAATCCAAGCAGAAATGGGTCCCCATAGTCATCAGTTGTACATAAAGGTGAAGAACTTCAACAGATTAGCTACAGCATGATCCAATGTCTCAGGCACCTAACTTTAACATATGTAACATTAAGTCCAGCTGTAGTTACATAAGTACTTGATGTACTCCCTAGCTTTAAGAACATAACTTCTATGTGATTACTTCATCCTGGGTTTTTACTACAATGATTTATTAGGCTTAGTATTAGCCTTAGCAATTCCTTCTGCCAGGCATGAAGAAGTTTGGAAAGTGGAGACCATCAAGTTCTAAGTCTTTCCCTGAAAGAGATTATCCTCTTAGCGGAATTAAAGGTTTGCAAGAGATTCAGATGTGCGGTATAATAATTCAATGAAAGATTAGAAAAGTTAAAGTGTACCTCCAAGGCTTGAAGAACCTAAGCCACTTGATTGCAAGCCAGTGCCAATACCTGAGCCGAATGGCGTTCCAAAACTAACTCCCAGAGATGGCTGTGGCCCTGGTATAAAAAAAATGAGAACAGACTTGCCTTACTCTTTCATAGTAAAGAGGTCCTTTATTTATTCAAATACGTGATAATGTGAACATCATTGCTTTCAACAAAACCCATTAAGATCCCAAACTAAAATTCCTCACTTAACTGTCTGCCATCTGGTAAAAACCTAAAAAATTAGGTGAAATTAGTCAAGGCTAATAACCTAATGTAATTTAGAATTTTTAAAAGTTAACCAGACTCACCTTTAAACTTTAAAGCACTAACCAAAACCTTGAGCGAACACACAGGTAACAAGATTTTGCTACCTGTAGTAATGGAATTATATTAAGGGAAAATCTGCAAATTAAAAATATAAGAACTGGCACTAATATAACTAAAACTATACTACCAAACGTTAATTTAATTAATGAATAGGAATCTTCTTAACTACTCAAGTATTCCAAATTTAAACAGAACACTAAGATAAAAAAACAAGACAATGACTTTATTTTATTAAATTTATTGTTCATTTTTAAGCAAGTCAATTACACAGTAACATGACAATTCAATTCTTTTCCACACAAGTGATAACTGAGTTCTGTTAAGCTCTGCTACATAACATCATTCAATAAGGTAAACTAGTCAAACCACCTGTTTAAATAAACATTTACAAAAGGCACAGTTCTGTGTACCTTAAAGAATTAGATACATTCAAAATTTCAGAGTCAACTTGCACATAACTAAAAAAATTTGACAGTATTTTCCCTGCATATTCGCACTAAGATGCAGGACTGTCAAAAAACATTTTCAGTCTCCCAAGATAAGATGTACAGCCTCAGTTCCTTTTTTTTTTTTTTTAAATAACCTCAGGGAATAATCAACTTGCTAGCCCATTACTAACACATTTTAAAATAATTAATTCTGATAAATAATTAATATATTTTGACAGTTTTCACAGTACAATTATATTCCTGTCTTTTTGAACAGTTTTCAGTGCACTAGTTAAAAAGTTTAACTGTTGAAGATAAAATACAGTGCCAAACTCTTAATCCAGTCATTCACATCATTCCTCAAGATAGCCTTCGCCACACTTCATACATACTTTGTGTACTATACTCTGTAAAGGTGATAATTTATTCAATTATTACTATAAAGCTCAGATGATTTCAGTCTTTTTCCTAAACCATTATCACACATTTGGACTTAGTCTCATTCAAAATTTCTTCCTTCATACTACAAAGTTCCCTACGACTAATATCAATCTAGCATTTTAAAATGTAAATATTTCAAACTTTTAAAATTATTTCAGCATTTGAAGATTTAAATGGAAAATAATTTTGAATCAAGTGAAAGGCACTGTATATTGAAAGAAACACTTTCGTGAGGAACACAAAATTCTTATGTGATCCAAGCTCAACGACATCTGTATACTCAAAGTAGTGTTAAACTAAACTTTACGGGCAACTAAAGTTGTTAGTTTTCAGTCGCTGCTTAGCACGGAGTAACTGGGAAATCCAAGCTATTTTTTCAACTAAAAGTAGTATATTAGGTGTTGCAATTACAAATTTTCACATAAATTTCAAACTAAACTTGTTTACATCCAGTTTAAATACTGATACACCTACCTAGCAGCTCTTTAAAAATATGAAAATTCTTAACAGTAAAAGAAACAAAAAACCCTACACAAGTCAGTCATCTAATAAACTAAAAGAAGAACCCAAACCCACATATCCAGTTCCTTCTCAAGTGCACAGGTTTCTGTCTCGGTAGGAGGCACTATTAGTGGAAGACCTTAAAATAAAACACTACAGTCCTCCAGTCCAAGCTTTTTTTCTCCCAAATGCAACATGCTTTTTAGAGCTAGTAAAAAACATTATTCTAAAAGACTTTGGATTATATAAACCAGGATCTTATGCCTTAGGCTAACAAGGTTTTTATTGAGCAACAGCACATAATATTTGTTGATTTTTGTACCATAATGTTCTGAAGGCATCACGACTATTCTTGTAAGTAAACATGATTTTCAATAGCAAAAAACTACTAATAAAAGATTTTGATGCCAAAAGTACTAGCAAAAAAAATTGGCACTTCCGGCTATTATAGTTACGAGACAATTTGTTTATAACAAGTATTTTAACATTTTACAACTTCATATATTTGCCCTGGAGAGCATTTCCATTTAATGAATAGGACCCACTACAAAGAGTCCAGGACAGGTCAGCCAGTTTTCCTAAAGCAACTTTCTGCAATTTTTTTAAATCACAGCTGGTCCTAACAATGAACAATTTAGTGTCACAAGTTAGACCTGATTCTGACAAAATAATACACTGACTAACATTAACCAAGGTTAATATCAAGTTACACAATAAAAATTTTAAGTGCTACAAAGATCTCAGAATCCTTTCCTGTTAGCACTTTGATCTCACACCAAGTCAAGTCAAAACATCACAAATTATGCTAATAGCTTGACAATGCTTTGACTAACTCTGCACTTTACCAGTTAAGGAGAGAGTAGCTAAGTTGTCAATGGGTGGTGGTGGGGTGGGTGGGAAGTACTTCATTTCAGCCTAGAGGAGGAAAGGTGAGCTTGAAGAACAGCATTTCTTTAAGACAACTTAGTCCTACCACAAACATCAGTTTCAGCCTCATGCATTTACACCACTTCCTTCATTAAGCTTTAACTTCCTTTAAAACCTTTTACTGTAGTCCCATCAATAATAACAGGTAGAACAGTCATAAACATTTCAACTTCCATGCTGTTCAAAACTACTCAGGACAGGCACAGGCAAGGCAGTGGTTAAAATTCTAGCTGCTGCTAGATCATGATCGGCCCCACTACTACCAATAAAGCTGTGCTCAGAGCACAAGTGATAAACTAGGGAAAAAGGTTGTGTGCAGATAAGACTTAAGCATAATTTTAATAACTCTAGCTTCAAAAAGCTGCACAAAAATTGTGCTTTGGTGCGTGCACCACAGTCCTCATGTCCTGATTAACCACCCCAGAAAAACAGTGGAACGCGTATTTGTTCCCTTTCTTCCATATGGCCAGGATCCACTGGCTTTATTTCAATGGAAGCCAGACACGTCTTGGCATGCAAAGAGAAAATAAATAGGGTGCATATCTACACCCAGGAACTCGGGAAACATTCCCTGATCCCAGAGCTTAGATGTGACTATTAAACCTTTAACTTCCAAATGCAAATCCGAAATACGTTATTTATCTTTTTCAGAGAAAGAACAGTAACTAACTCTGTTCTCAAAGAGACTTAACCATGTAAACATCAATTTTTTTTTAAAAAAAAGAAACTAACCATCCTGATCCCTCAGTGATAGAGTCCCACATATTAAATTTTAGTCAAAAAACTTTAAAGCCCAGATGAATTTTTTTGTTTTATTCTTATCTTCAGGAACAGCAACAACAAGTCAGGCATTACACAGACACTCCCTCCCCCTTTACATACACGTCATTTCATAAGATTATCTCGTAACATTCTACCATCTCTCACGTACCCTACTGCAGAATCTAGACCTTGCAAAGAAATATGTGTAATTCTAACTTCTAGTAGATAGTTCATGGAATTCATAATAACATAACACAAAAGTTAAAAGCTGCAAACATTTGCAGTTTTACCGCAGCAAATGGCCATCTGAAAACTCAAACAAGGAAAAGGAAATTAAGAGGCAGTCTTTAAATATTTGAAGACTCTTGCAAAACTGAAAGAATAGACCCTTCCCCTTTTGCCCTAAGAGCAAGATAAGAAGTGGCAGCCTTATTCTGAAGCTAAGAAGTTCCAGGTAAGTTGCTGGGAAAAGTCACACACTGAAGTCAGTAATTTAGGAAAGCTGTGAAGTTTTTCTTTCAAGCAAGCTTAAGACTAAGAACTCTCTGGAACAGCTCAGGCCTGACTAATTTTGCTTTGAGCTAGAGGAACAGAAAAGATAATTCAAGTTCCATCTAACCTTGTTTTAAGAGCTTGGTACTCTTGAGGTGCCACTTAAAACACCAATCTACTATTTCTCCAGGTCCTCAAGTGAATTGCATGGAGAGTGACATTATTCCAACTGAATAAGTGTTAAACAAACTTTTGTCTACTTTTTTTTGGCCTATTTGATTTAAGTTATTGGCTTTGTTCTATCTGCATCACTCTTGTAATTGACACGGTTTTGGCTTTTGAAATACTCTGCCAAAACAACCAGCAACCCCCCCCGCCAAAAAAACCCAAAACCAAAAGAAATCCCAATCTACCACACTCCCATTTGCTCCTTTCACTACAAAACATAACATACCTCAAGGTGTAAAGTCACCTTACCTCAGGCTGTGTTGGTACAGGTCAATTCTGCCTCCCCCCCCTTACTTCACTCCTGCTCCTAAGCGAATGCTCAAAGTCATGCTATAAGTGGCATCAATTTACTGAAGTTATCAGCAATTCTCTTGAATCTGGACTAGGAAGAGGAAGTTCAAATCCCTCACCACAGTTCATGAATGTGCAGTTATAACTATGACATCTCAAGTCTATGACTTTCATACACAAGTAATCCTGTAATGATTGTGGAGAGTATTTAAAGAAACCCATAAGACAAGGAGAAAGAAGGGCAAGGGAGCTACTTTGGCAACATTAGGCTGCGCAGGCTAAAAACCCTGATGTGTGTCATTACACTATCTCAAGTTTTCTGTTTAAAACCAGACTGTTTCACAGATGTCACTTCAAGAGAATTTCCATCAGCAAGACTGTGCTCTATGATGGAAATTTAGAAGAGAAATATTTCAGAAAGACTTCATTTTTTTGTTGTGCTGAAAATATTTTGGCATATTTGTCTTTTCAACCCATCTCCTTGCTGTGCTGGAAGCACGTATTTTCCTACTATGGAGAAGACAAGGACAGCTTAATAATTTGTCAGACCTAGGGTGGTTGCTCCATAGGTCCCTCATAACAGAAGTTGTATTTTGAGTAGTTTAAGACAAGAGAAGGAAAAGGCATTACTACAACTTTCAGTACACCTATGGTAAACATAATTTTAGAAATTTAATGGTAGAATGAAATGAACTATGCTTTTCATAATTTGCTGACATAGGCATATGTGTGTTCAAGTATGGAATTTATTTTATTTCTATTTAAAGATAAATTAAGGTCTCTACATTCCAAAATTCCTTTCCGAGAAGTGTTGGTTAGTATAACAATGTCAAGTAATTCGCCTTTAGTTATTTCCTTTACCATACATGTCCACTTTTCATTAGCAGTGGGTCATGCATTTCTTCTGTTTTGGTTTTGTCTCACATACAGAACCACTGATACACTCTGTTTTCAGAATGGCCAGCAAAACCTGCTCCAACATCACCCTGACAAAGGAGTTGTCTATAAAATAAGCCAGGCATCCATCCTTCTATTCTACAGAATTTTTGCTCTCTATCCTTCCTACAGCGTTTCTCATTTTACAGTTCCAAAGTGCTATATTATAAAAATGCATTATTAGTTTTACATTTAAAAAAAGGTAATACGCATTTAGATATTCTCTCCTCACTGCTTTTAAATAATTTACTATAACCATACAGTTCTGGAAAGAGGCTACATGTATTCAGAGATGTTACTTAAGAGTGAAGACTCACATTCCAAAGGGTAAATTAGAACAATACAGTAAATATCACTTATACAAGGAAATTCACAAGATTAAGTATCTGTTGTATAATTATTGCTAAGTCTACCCTGCTTTGTTTCTACCAGCTATGCATCAGTAACTTTGCTCATCACAACGTTTAGGTTTTTAGTCTAACACAAAGGAAGACTTCATAGAAAATTTTACACAAATTTACTATTGTTATAACACTAATAATCTATAACTTGAATGCACTCAGACCTGTAGCAGGCTGTTGCTGCTGAGTAAGTGTTGCAGCCATCGCAACGGCTGCTGCATTTGGTATGTTGCTGAAAGGGGTCGGTCCAGTCGTAACACGTGGCGCGCTCTGCCACTTCTTAGCTTCTGTTCGTCTTGCCTCAAATACATCCATGGCATCTCCCAGAAAGGTTTTCCTGTAGCCAAGGTATTGGTCTTTGAGCATCTGAAGGGGGCGGGGGGAAGCCAATTTAGTCCAACATATTCAACACAAAACCTTAACTTAATAAGGATAAAGAGACACAGAGTTACAAGTAACATTTGCTTAAAAAAACAACAACATTAGACCAACCTAGTTTCAGACCATGTTTTTCTACAACTTCAGACCTTTGAATCAAAATGTATGTGCAAACCAGAAAGCCTACTTCAGCCAAAGGAAACAACTGCAGTCAAAGCTCTGTCTTCACAAATCATATCACAGCAATCAAATAAGGCAGAGATCAGATTCAAAATTGCTCCTCTCTACTAGCATCTCCAAATTGGTAAACTAAAACAGATGGTCAGAATGACAGATCCGCTTAAAGCAGTATAGTCATTCTTCTGATTTTTTTTAAAGCTTTAGTTAGTGTCTTCCAAAGTATCAGCCTTCATGTATATCCACTAGATTAAATTTCAAATAAATTCCTCAAAAGAAAGAAAGATTCTTAAACCAACCCCTTAGTTTCAGGCAATAGCTGAAGTCAAGTCCTTCCTATTCAGTCATGCTGATGAGGTACTGAAGATACTATTGCTTGCACCTGCATACTAATCCAGCTCTTCATACTGAAGAACAAAAAAGCTTTCAAAGATCACTGCATGAGTTTGGGCTACAATCAGATCTCAGGAGAGCCCAGAACACATTTGGGATCCTTATTGTGTAAATCCACCAAAATTATCAAGAAGCTGATATATTCTACATCTGGTACCAAAACCAAGTTAACTAAGAGCAGCACAAACATCTGACGGCAGGTAGCTGTTTATCCAGTGAATAACCACGCTGAGAGAAGCAATATAATGCAAAGAATCCTGACAGAAGCAATACAATGTGAAGAATCCAGTCCATGCAAGATTCTCAGTACTCCTGAGAAGGAAACAAGCATTAAGATTTACCAGAGCTTTTCCCATTAAAGGAGTCACGTAGCAAAACCAGGTCTTTTGAGGAGTAGTAGAGGGAACTGGAGATGTTTAGCCTGGAGAACAGAAGGCTGAGGGGAGACCTCATGGCTCTCTACAACTATCTGAAAGGCGGTTGTAGCAAGGTGGGTGCTGGTCTCTTCTCCCAAGTAAGAAGTGATAGGATGAGAGGAAATGCCTCAAGTTGTGCCAGGAGAGGTTTAATCTAATATCAGGAAAAGGTTATTTCCTGAAAGAACAGTCAAGCACTGGCACAGGCTGCCCAGGGAAGTGGTAAAGTCACGATCCCTTGAGGTATTTAAAATACATGTAGATGTCACACTTTGGGACATGGTTTAGTAGCCACAGTGGCAGTGGGCTGACGGCTGGACTTTATGATCTTAAGGGGTCTTTTCCAACCTTAATGATTCTACGATCAGAAATGTTCTCCTCCAAGTGGTTTTTTTTGTAACCAAGAAAGTTTCTAATGACCTCAAGACAAAATTATGTGTTGAGGAACACTGAGGTTTTGTCAATATGTCCAAAACTGTAAACAGACAACTCAGTCTTGAGTCCATGATGGAAAATGCAAGTCCAAGTTGGACTTTTGATACATTAGCATATTTTCACAGTAGTCTTTTCTATACATGACTTTCCATGAAAACTAGTTTGAACAAAATTAAGCAAGCCAGAATATGATTTACTAGAATTCTTTGATACGTTGAAAAACATCTTACATAGTAATCCTATCTTACATATTAATACCTACCTTTTTTTCTGTTAGCTTTGAGTAAAAGCAAATTTATATCACCATTGCTCAAAATTAATAGATCATTGGGCAAAAAGCAAAACATACCAGCATGAGCTCCAAGAGAGACATTTAAAAAATTGATCGACAATTGAAAAGGAAAATTAGTTAAATGAAAAACATTTCATAACCTAAATGATTGTGGTCAGGTACTATCACTGTAAGTAAATAATTCAAATAAGACTTAAGCTAAACGAAACCTACTTTTTTAATCAAAGCACTTCTCCAGGACAGTTTGAAAGTTTTTAAAAGCAGTTAATTTAACAGAAAAAAACCCCAAACCAAACCAGAACCTGAAGACGCAATGTTTTTTAAAAAAGTGACAACAATACTTTCACTAAAAACACAGGAGCACATCAAAACAACATACCTTTACATTTTCATGTATTGATTGAAGTTGTGCAGCTAAAGCTACAAATGTTTGATAGATTTTCTGCATAGCCATAGATAAGTCTGCAAAAAGCACACAAAATACTAAGTGACAATCTTACTACCAGCAGAAAAGATTTAGTGTTTATACTGCAGCAAGCTCACCCAAAACCCATACAGCACAAAGCACAGAAACATTTAACCTGTTCTCATGCAAATGTTTGTCTAGAAAACACAGAATTTGAGAGCACTTGGGTGACTCAAGTGACCCAAGGACTACTTTTTGAAAGGGTTTCAAACTGTTTTTAAAAAGTACATTTTTCTCAGGTATGTTTTTATATACATGGTAATTTGTTCCTTATGATTCTATCATTTAGCAAAGCTAAAAATATTTTTTAGCCTAACTTCATCAAATTAAACAGGAACATTTTACCTCATTGGTGTACTCTTAGCTCTATTCACAAGAATATCATGAACAGAGAAACACAATGCAGAGCTTCCTGCCTACACGAAGTCTTGGATTTAGGATATCCTACTTCCCTCGCAGATATAGTGTTTTCAGAGCACTGACTGAGCTCATACAAAACTTTAGGATTAAAGGGGAAATCTCAAAGGTGTTCAGAAAATGAGACATCAGCTGACAAAAGCAGCTGTTTCAGTGCTTCTTTCAGAAAAATGTACCTAAATGGAGGACAGAAAATTGCTGAAGTGGTCTCTCACTGTGAAAAGATGAGCTTCTGTGCTTCCTCTGAAGGATGCATACAACCTACTGAATTCAAGTGGTAGCTATCAAGTTCTTGAAGATGCATAGACCTAGCAATGCCTCTTGTACTGAAAAGGTCTGCCCCTCCATAGGGGAATTTCTTCATTATAATTTGCATTCTTTTCTAAAAACATAAGCTGGGAAATAACTCTCACACTAATCAGCAGGGTTGTTGAGGCAATGGTATCTATGAAGTCTGGCCACAGGTTGCCAAAGAGTCTGGAGACAATTTATGGACATTCTGGGTCATGGTTTCCTGTATGGTAAAGGCTACATATATGAGACAGCGTTGACCAGATAAGATCATTCACTGACGGTCTGAGCATGCTGGCACAGACTGAGCCTCGTCCATGCAAGCGAAGAACCTTTAGACTATAACAGAAACTGCTGAAAATACTAAGTAAAATCTGTGGAGGCACACGAGGGTCACATGGAAAGATAAGAGGGCCCTCAGGATTCAGCAGATCTTCCATGCTGGAAGCTAGGTCTAGACAGTTTTCTTTTTGAAACAGAAGGTCCAGAGTCTATGTACCATCCAGTGATAGCAAGATGTTTAAATATCACTTAACACAAAAAGACATGCACTTGCTGTCAGTGCTGATTGCAGGACCTGTACATAAAATGTCCCAAAAGACAAAAATGTCTATGATCACAGGAGCGATAATCAACAATAAATACTGTCCACAGGCCAGTATTCTCTCACCAGATTGATTCTCCCAAGATTAAACGATGTAGCAGCAAACAAGACTAAAATTTCTCAGCTGGTCAGAACTGAAGGCAATACCAGGCTCCAAACCAAGGAAAAATACCCATTTTGACCTAGGACTGACAGAGCAGGCACCCACATTGGTCTAGTCAGACAGCCCAGTGCAATACAGAAGGTGCCAAACATCAGCCTTGTAACAGCAAGATGCTGAAGGGAGGGAGATGGATATAGTGGATATCAAAACAAACCAGGCTTACAAATTGCACCTCAGGAACTAGATCCCTTCTAAAAGGCTCAAGAAACTCGATAACTTTAAACTTTAATTTCAAATCTCTACATTAAGCAACTGCAGAATCTATCTGAATACTTATTTCTCTACATTAACTAAGAAGAGCCAACAACAACAAAAAAGGAGATCAATTTAGGTTCTTATAGGATTTCTTAATTTTTATGTATTAAACATTAAAATTGAAGCATTTACCTTGTGGAGTTATGTGTGAATTATTTGCTTGAGTAGCAAGATGATTTTCCAGTTCTTCTATTTGTTGCCTGTATTGCTGCAGCTGTACTTCAAACTGCTCGACCAAGATTCTGAAGTAGCTAGAAGAGTAAAACAATTAAATTGTATGGTTAAAAAAACAGTGACAAAGTAGTGAAGTTTAATCTGATCTTTGTTAGTGGTCAGTTTTCATTTAATTAATTTCAACAGTTATGTTCTATGACATTCTTGACATCCCTTTGTTCATGAGAGGAACGTAAAGACTGCATTTGTCATGTTTATAAGATAAAGATAAAATAACTGTAGAAATAAAACACTGGGTTCTATGAAGCTTTCAGTAAAAATGTTTCAAGAAGTAGAAAAAAAATCAAATTATGAAGGTCACAGAATCATAAAATGGCTTGGGTTGGAAGGGACCCTTAAAGGTCATCTAGTCAAAGCTCCCTGCAGTTAGCAGGGACATCTTCAACGAGATCAGGTTGCTCAGAGCCCCATCCAGCCTGACCCTGGATGCTTCCAGGGATGGGTCATCTACCACCTTCCTTAGGCAGCCTGTTCCAGTGTTTCACTACCATCATTGTAAAAAATTTTCTTCCTTGCATCTAGTCTGAATCTACTGTGTTTAAGTTTAAAACCATTTCCCCTTGTCCTGTTGCTACAGGCCCTACAGAAGAGTCTGTCTCCATACTTCTTACAAGTCCCTTTTAAGTATTCGAAGGCTGCAATAAGGTGTCCCCAGAGTCTTCTCTTCTCTAAGTTATATTATTGGCTATTTTTTATGAATAACAGTAACTCACTCTGCTGGGGCTGTGTTCTCATGCTGGAGACCAGGAGGAGTTTTCTGTGTTCGTAATGCTATTTCTGCATTCTTTAGTTCCTAAATAAACAGGGAAAAACAAAAGATAAGGTTCTGTATCAATGTTCAAAAAGAGACAGCATCAACTGTACTGCTCATTCACATATACATTTTCTTCACATATTTAAGTAAACACTATGGTAGAAATTAACCAGAAAGCCTTCTAAGAACAGACTGCCAGAAAGCTGAAGAACTGCAAATGCCAGCAGAAGTTTGGGGAAGGAACAAACAGCAGCACATACCGAAAGAACACCGAACTCCCAGAAATTGAAAAAGTATCATGCTTAACTGTCAGAGATAAGATCTAATTTCTATTGTACTTCAGAAATCCTGTTATAGTTATTGAGGACTATAGGGGAAAAAAAACCCACAACCAAGAGCAACAAAGTAACACACCTAAAAGAAGAAATAGTGCAAAAAGGATTGTTTTGCCTCTTAAAAAAAGATTAACTAGTTCAAAAAATACCTCTCTTTCTACGGAAATGATCTTTTTATGCAGTATAATTACAGCACACACTTGTTTAATACTTTCTAAGAACTCCACCCCCAAGAATTTCTCTGTGCCTCATTCTGTAGTTATTCTCAACCAAAACATTTACAGATATCCGAGCGTATTGATAAAAAGTTTTTGTTTTAACAGAAAATTGTTGGCAAGGCACAAGTATAGAGCATTTCCTTTTGATATCACCAGATACAGAAAAAAAAATCAACATTTTTACTTTAGAGTAAAATGCATTTATTTATATGTGCATTTGACATGTCAGATGAAATAAACAGTACAGAACTTTACTTGAAAAGCATTTGCATCAGAACATGAGCTCAAACGGGATTGAACAGTTAAGATGCAGAGTGGACAAGGGCTGTGACTCAAGTTCACTAAATGAATACTAGTGCCTGTTAAGATATTTTGTTCCCTGAAATTCTGGGAGGCAATTTGTTTTTTGTTTGGTTTTTTGTTTTTCAAAAAAGTAATCAGAAGGAAACATACTTGCAACTCTGCTACTCCAGAATTCAGCATATTGTTACAAATACATTTTTACTAGCAGCTGAACATATAACTGCAACTAAACTAAAGTGGGCACATATTTCCTTCTGTTGCCTTTGCTATGTAGGAATGTATGTCATTTTATTGCTGTTGTAGTTACCTGAAAATACTGAAATCAGTTTCAGTTTCTCCCAGTAACTTCAAACACATTAGAAGAGATTAAATTTTTCGCTCTATTTACAACTATTTTAGTTTGGATACACGTTAACTTGACTGATAAAAGCAGTTACTTATGCTATATGAAATAATCAATATACAAACTCTACATAACAAAAATTATATTAAACTATACCTGTGCAGTTTCCACTTTCAGCTTGTCAATATTAAGAGTGTTTCTCTGTAATCCACTGGCAACTACTGACAGAAGTTGTTTCAAAGCTTTAATGTCTTCTTGTACTTTAAGCATTGCTTTAGAGGACATTCTACTAATTTCTTCCTGAACTTGTTTTTGTTCTTTCACAAATTTCCTGAGGAATGGAAAAAGGGGGTGGGAAGGAAAGAAACATAATATATTGAACTTGAAGTACCCTAGTGTTTACCTCTTGGTCATATTAAATAGCTATTAAAATATTTTTTCCAAAATCAAGTACTGAATAGTAAAATTACTATTACTAGTATGTACTATGTATTAGTATGTACTAGTATTATAGTAATTTTTGGTATGGTATTAAAAAAACACTAAACTCCCTAAACTCCAAAAGCAAATATTTAAGCATGTCATGCTGAAACCTAGCAAACTAAGACAATAGATATATATATATAAGCATGCAGTGATAGGAATAGGGGCAACGACTATAAATTGGAGAGTGGCAGATTTACATTAGACATAAGGAAGAATTTCTTCACTATGAGAGTGGTGAGGCACTGGCACAGGTTGCCCAGTGAAGCTGTGGCTGCCCCATCCCTGGAGGTGTTCAAGGCCAGGTTGGATGGGGCCTTGGGCAGCCTGATCTTCTGGGAGGTGTTCCTGCACATGGCAGGGAGGTTAGGGAGGTTGGAACTGGATGATCTTTAAGGTCCCTTCCAAACCAAATCATTCTATGATTCTATGTATCAATTATTTCATACATACACATGTAAAATAGATATCAGCGACGTATAAATGACTACTACCTTGAACTCACAAATATAGTGACATACAGTGTCTTTGACTAGACTACAAACTGCCTCTTTCCGGCCTGAGAGAAGGCTCTTTTGCAGTTCTCTCTATTCTATGAGATCCACAATGCACATACATCATAGACATAAGGTTCAATAGTTACTATGCATGCTCAACGAGCTTAATATTCGCAGGGAGAGATGGATGAAATTCTACAACTGTACTTGTTGGGCACACCCATTTGCATAAACACATGGAAAAGTAAGGCTAAAAAAAGCCAAAGCCTTCAGTTACTAGAACTACCAGTCTACTCTGTTCCCAAGTTTAGCCTGCCAAAAGGCCTTGGGCTAGTAAGTTATCCTGCATGCAGCCTGCAGTAGGCTGTTTTTGTCACAGAGCATTGACAGCATACAACACACTAGCTAATCAACCATTATAAATAAAAACCACTACTTACTGTAGATTTTCTACATCTTGACAGATTACTGGAGGTAGATTTTCATCCTTCAGTGCTTTGCTATCTCTACAAGAGACAATGCACATTTAAATGGTGCTGTAATACTGCCTAATACTTTTGCATGACTACTAAATATCACAAAAACATTCAAATGACTGCAGAATTTCATGCCCACTGTATGTATGTTGCAACTAGGTATTATCTGTATTAACGCACACAGATACTACACCAGGGCCCAAGCCCATGATGTAAGCACTGTACACATTTTTCAGACCGCATTATCTATAACCAACGCAGATAAGCTATAGGTACTGCATTTGATGGAAAAAAAACATGAACCATCATTACTAAACTGGCAATATTGCACAAGCTGGTTATTTACTTTTAAGATTGAAGCAGTATAAAAGCCAACATATTTAGCTTAGCTGTTCTATAAGAAGACAGAACACAAAGAAATCTGACACTTACTCTGGTCTTGCTCCTGTTTTGTCACCTAGAAAATAAAAACTCTAGATGAGAAAAAAAGCTTTGAAGAACAAACAAAATAAGCACAGTAAGATTTTAGGGAAGAATTAATGACTACAATCTGCTTGATTTCTCTTGATAAGAGGAACAGACTAGGCTAGCCATAAAGGTTTAATTTACTCCCCCTTCACAGATAAATATCTTTTCAAGAACAATGGTTTAACAGTTGAGGTGTTATTTCTTGGCACACAAAGTAATGCAAAACATCTGTGTCACTATACAAGTCATTACAAATGTATAAACAGCAGCAGTTACACAAGACCTCTGTTCATGCTTACGCAATCACAACTCACTTAAATCTACAACCACAAAACATTCAAGTGTTTAAATGCAGCAACAGAAATCTCTCAAATATGAAGGTAATGAAGGCTTGCCCCTTGGAGTTCTGTTACCACATTAACTCTAGTAATGAATGAGGTTTTACAAAACAGATGTTACTGCTTACCTGCAACCTAGACACTCCAAACTATATATCTGTGGATCAAGATGCAAAACGCTTCTCAATAATAAAACAGAGCTGCTATCTGCTAGGAAGAACACTCAGAAAGCCCAAGAAACAGGCTTCATAATCTTCAGCTGGATTCAGTTCACATCCTCACTTACCTCTCAGTGCGACCAAGGCAGAAAGCAGCAATGCATCTAATGCTAGTGTCATAAAACTTAAGCTGCACAAGGCAGTCCTTCTGTTGGGACGAGCTGCTACTTCTAGAAGCAACACCTACTTCTAATTCTCTGCATACTCTGTAACCCAGTACATTAAAGAGCCTGGAGTCTCACAACCATCCCCCATACCTTTTGTGAAGTGAAAAAAAGACCTACAAAAAACTGGGGAGAGGTTGGGGAAAGGGATAAACTCTAGAATTTATAACTCCTTTCTCTGCCATTAACCTAAAAATTAAGCAGAAAACTAAGCGTCCTTTGCTTTCTTCCTGCAGCCACTTTTTTTGCTGTAGGTCTGAACAATACTTACAAAGTAAAAGACACAGATTTTTGCTACTTTCTGGGCAAGTGAGTGGTCCACTTTAAGATTTATTTTTTTTTACCTTCTTTTTAAGTAATATGTGAGTGAAATATGTATAAGAACGGCTTATTTTCCTGCAGCCATATTTTAAAGGAATACTAGACAGAGAGCCTTCAGGCTCCAGAAGGAAGCATTTTTATAACCATTCCACAAGAGAGAACACATGTGCTAGCCCCTATCTGTCCTGGGATTCCTAGAGTATTTTTCTTTGGTAGACACATCCGCTCCTTCCTTTTCTTCAGGAATGAAAGGAAAAAACCCTCAAAACCATAAACCCATCACTCTCAAACCTTACCACAGTTCCTCATATAGTAGTATGAGCAACTGTACTGATAGAACTGAGTAGTGGCACAGAGTTAGGGATACTTCTGAGGGCTGCTTAGGCCACCACTAACCACTACAGGAAAGACTCCTAAACTAAAATTAGATTAAAAATAAAGAAAACTCAAAACAGTCTCCGTTGACCTTTCCCACTGCTTAGCTAAGGGATCTCTGCATATCATCCTGATGGTGATACTCCAACTCGCCTAGTTCAACTATCCAACATATAGGGACTTCAGGTACTCATTCAAGTTGCCATTCTGAGACCCATACAAAACAATGCTGAGAAACGTCAGACTGAAGTAGATTTTGAGTCTGTATTCGTTTGGTCCTCATTTTAAGTTACCTGAATACTATAGTAATGGGAATCCCATAAGAACCTAGGACTCAGACCTTTTTCATAACTCCCAATTTCAGTAATACACTCCAAAATTAACCAACATCATGCAGAGCACTCTAGTGTGGACAGTCAATACACAATCTCTTCTACAAGTATGAAGAACTCTCTCCACAAGTTATGTCACTCTATAAAGATGGTTTCATAAAATTTCTATATTTCCTTCTCTTTTAGGTATTAGTATACCTCATTTTAAATTTGGCTCCTGGATGGAATCAAGAGATTATATAACCAGTATTGATTCCCCTAAGAAAATGCACATTTTAGAATGAGATTTAGTTAAGCTGACTTTGGAAGCATAAAACCAAGACAAATTTGTGTGTCTATACATGAATGCTCAATATTCTTAACATTAATACTTCAAAGCGCCCACAGAGGAAATGTTTTTATAACTGGTTTTAACAAACTCACAGAACTTATCAGCTAGAACAATGCAAGGCCAGAAATGTGGCCTTGAAGAATAACACCTAGGAAAAGAGCATTTTCAATGCGCAGGCTTTCAGAAAAAGAAGCTAAATTTAAGATCCGTTACACCCAGAGAGCATGGGTTTCAAAGGAGTACTTCTTGTATTTTCAAAGCAGTACTTAAACATGGCTCTGTTCCCCCCTCTAGTGGGTATGTGACACATAGCAGTTTAGAAATCTGCCGTGGGTTTTCAGCAAACAGCCCTATGTGCCCTCTCTCCCCAAAGGCTAAAGTCTCAGTTTTTAATTGTGATAGTGACTTATACTTATTTTAAGCAAATACACTTACACTATATTTCATTTGCAACCAAAATCTTTTTTCTTCTATAAAATCACAGTATACAAGAATGAATTTCAGTGTAGCTGTCAGCTTTAATTCCATGCTGCTAACATAATGAAAGTGTCTTTGCTGTAATGCTCAGGTAATTTTCTCTATAAAAAAAAAATATTAAAACAAACTTACTCTTTTTGTCTGAAGAGCTACTAAAATCAATGCCACCGAGACCTTCACTGGCAGTAGTTGAAGGAGCCGCAGTTGTCCCTAGAGTTAAACTCAAAGCATTCTGCCCAAGTCCTACAAGAAACCGAAACAGAATTTCTGCACTTAAAAATGTTGACACTTAAAAAACTTATTTTAAACTAAAAGCACACACAATCCTGCTTGCAGTTTGTGTCCATTTACTACATTTGAATTAAAAATATATGCAAAATAAAGAAAAGAGATTGCATGAAGTTCCACACAACTGTGCACAAGGGTTTCCTGTAATTTCTTCACGTAACTAGGTAGCTAATTAGGTAGTTAACATCTTAAGTATCTTTCTGTTTCATTAAGAGCAGCGTTACTAACACTACAACACAGCACAACATATCTTTCCCCTAGAGCTGAAAAAGACAGGTAACCATGAAATGGCAATACTAACAGATTTCATTCAGACAAAAGGCACCAAAATAAGGAGCTTTCAACTTCTCCACAGTTAAGTCAGATATTTGCATACTGTTGCTCTCTACCATTTATAATCAATTTCCTTGAGTCAACTATGGCAATAACAAAGATTTCCTTGCATTTTAATTTAAAAGAAAGCACTAAGTACAAGTGAATTTAAGAATGAGAAAGAGGCCAATGACTTCAGATTTCATTTTTATTGTTCATGGAAAGTAACACTGTCTTAATTGTAACACTGTTGAAAATTACTTTCACAGTGTTAAGATTTTATATAAACTAAATCTTACATTATGAATTTATACAATCACACATTAAATGCCTTTTTATTTTTTGAGACAGAAGGAAGGAAAAAACAAAGTAACATTCACCTGTTGCTGTGCTTGTATTCTGGAAGAGCGAACCTCCTAAACCTGCTAAGGCTCCTCCTAAGGAAAGGCCTGTGGAGGCAGTTGTAGTTGGAGCAGTCGTGCCACCCAGATTTAATGTAAAGCCAGTAGTTCCTGCAGCGGAAGCAAATCAGCTTCATGCAGACACTGCATTCAAAAATATCCACAGACAATCTGAAATAACTGAAAGGTCTAAACAGCAACTTCATCGTAATTGGATAATAAACTCAGTCACTGTTTCTGTTTCCTGGAGATCTTCCAAACAAATCCATAGAGACATATGAATACGGTATTTTATTCTACAATATCATAATCTTGATTAGTCCGTATTTACCTGGAACTACATAAAATTTTTGAAAGCTGCCCCAACCCCTACAGAATCTAGAACCTAGCACTAATTTTACAGCATAACATGGATCTAACAAGAACTACAGACTTTCTATATTCAGGTACTGAAATGTGAGTGTTCTATGACAATTTTAAAATTTTTTACACCAAACAGATGATATAAGAACACTTGTTGGTAGCTTGACCCTTCTTTCTGGAATTAAACACCCCAGCTTCTGGTAGGATAGGAAAGAACTGAGTAGAGAGAAGACAACAGGCACAAAGGCACATAGCATAGAGGGCACAGAGAGCTGAGCTCAAGCACAGACTCCTAAGGTTAAGAAAAATGAGCTCCAGTCTTAACTATCATCACGTACAGTGCAGTTTAGCACAGTTAAATACTATGGCAGGTTGGTGCCAGTATGAGAACTTCATTGCAAAAATGCAATGCTGCAAGTTAACCATTCCAGGCCATCTACAAAAGGTAAACATTTTCCAAACTTTTCAACTGCACAAGTGGGAAGCGTCAAACTTTTAGTGGGGTTAACAATAACAAAAATAATTATTTTACATGACAAATCACTTCTTGCTACACCTATGCTAAATCTATGACCTAGATTTTTGGGCAACATACTGCGTGGTATAGGCAGCATATAAACTATCTGGTTTAGGGTACTAAAATTTAGAACCAGTGAAGTCCAAATGAACCTTTTTATTAAAGTACCACCACATTATATAAATAGTAAAAAGATATAGAGCATAGAAATGTTTTACCATAAAGTTTTATTTGTAAAAAAATCAAACCATCCCCAATCCTCCCCAAACACTTAAATGTTTTCCTACCTGCTGCAGGAGTTGATGTAAGAGCAGATGATAATGATAGGCCACCCGCTGAGGTAGAAGTAACAGGTAAAGCAAATGGTGTAGCGGAACCCGCAGGTTTGTTGAAACCTAAACTAAAGCCTGTGGTAGCTGCTGATGTGGTGGCAGGCGTGCCTAAAAGAAACCCCAAACAATTACTACTCTTAGATCATCCTGTCTGAGATTGAATGCTAAATACATCTCTTCTCAACTATTCCCATTTAGCCATCGTGAGCACCATGGTGTGCAAGATCACATGTATCAGGTAAAATATCACCATAGCACCTTCAGACAAATTTCAAAGGTTTCCATCATTTGCTGAGGCATTTTTACTCCAGAATTCCTAGTGATCCGATGGGCTTTAAATATGGACTAGCAAGTCATATCTAGTGGCAATCAAAAAAAAAAAAAGTGAGAAAAGGAGCTTCCACCAAGAACATCTAACAGATGAACCAAGTATTGTTAAATGTAACTATGAAAAAAATACTGCCAACAAAAACAGACTAGAAATTCTCCACTACCCATATATTCCTGTATTTCTAATGGCAGACGAACAATAGTCACTAAAGATACAGAGAAATAACAGTAAAATATTCCCAAGGTCTCTTCCCAGTTCAAGCCTCTCTATTCTTCTGAAAGAGGTAGTTACTAGACCTGTTCACACAAATTTCACGAGGACAAGAAATTCTGTATGAAGAATTCTCTGATTACACATACCACCTCCCTCTGCTGAATGATGAAATCCATTCAAAGTAACATAAATACAAAGTCTAACTTTTTGTGACGACCACTGTCAATATTGTACAGGAATGGAATAAACCTCTAAGAACAAGTAACAGGGCCCATAACTACGAGGCCTTAGCATTTGGGCTGCAAATTAGACTGCAATTAGTAATGGGGAAAAAGCTCACATATGGCCACTGTCTACATTATAAGAAAGATCTGTGGGGTTTTTTTTTCCCCCCACTGTATAACATTAAACTCCAAATCAGGTCCTTACCTAGTGTCAGTCCTGTAGCAATAGTTGTTGCTGTTCCTGCTTTAAGAATAAAAGCAAACAGAATAGTAATTGAAGACGAAAGAGCAGTTATGATAGAAAAAAACATGAAACAAAACATTGAAATAACACAACATTACAAGACAATATGTAGATTATTAGTTTTTTCTGTAGTATGTTGAAAGCAAAACAACACTGACGCAGAAAACAGTATTCATAAGCAACAGCAGCACAAATCAAAGCATAAATGACTTCAGAAAATGCAATTTTTTCTTTAGAAGAATCTGCTAACAGTGAAGCAGATGTTAACATATCAGTATAGCAAATTGTAATTTCAAGTAAATGACGATAAATAAAAATACCGAAAATAGTAATTAATCAAGTATTTTTTTTCAGGCATATGGTAATGCTTAACATTAGTATGTAAAACAGCAGATTTAGAGTATAACAAAGAGAATTATAGAGTCGTGTTCGTAAAATCCTGTGTCTTGGTTTAGTCTTTCTGCCCAACTGGTAGTTTATAGAGGTTATTTTGAACACAGTGCTATGCTATTTCATATTTTAAAAAACACCTGAATAGAAGATCAAAAGAATAATTGAGAGCTAAAAGAAAATTGTCCCAGTTAGCATACTGCTAATTTTATTTCGGGTAGATTAGTTCTTAGAACTTCTCCTATCTACACATACAATATACAAGAAAAAAAAAAAAAAAGATCATATTGTCTAACAACACTGGACCTGAAGCAAAATTCATTAATTTATGTCTGCAGGATTACTGAAAATAACCTCAGTCAGAAAAGTTTTATTCTTTTGCACTCTGATACTCCTATGAGAATCTGTACATTCATGGGCTGAATTAAAACACTAAGAAAATACTAATAAATTATAAATATAGCTAACGTTAGAAAAAAACCAAACCATCAAAACCAGAAATGCTTACTACTGCAGGACTACAAGTATCACTTTCTAAATACTAATCTCACAATGTTTTTAAATATTTTTCAAATCAAAATAAACCTCAATCTTAAACCAAAACTTTTAGCATTCTGGATGAAGAGTTAAGACTTTAGAAAATAACAGGATTCAAACTATGGAATAACTTACACACAGGACGCGGCAGTTTTCTGGCATTTGTGTTTCTGTAGCATTGATACTGCAGAATTCTCTACGAACGACTTTCTAAACTGTTCAATGAAGGCTTTTTACAAAACTACATAAGTAATATTCTAAGCTACAGAACTACTATAAAACAAATAAGCACTTTATGATGACCCAATCTTTGTGTACATATTATTTATTTCTTAACTGTTGATTCAAATTTCTACTCCACAATCATTTTTCCTACCTGTACTGGTGCCTCCTAGTGTAAAGCCAGTGGTTGATTTTGATCCAAAAAGTCCACCCCCAAAGCCCACTGAAGGAGCTGATGTAGTTGCTGTAGCAGTAGAAGAGCCCAGAGTTCCAAAATTAATTCCTCCTGTTGAGCTATTACAAAAAAAGACCATTAGCAGTAATTATTTTTCAAACTAAAAACCTACCCCCTTATTTCAGTTTCTTTCACACTCCATCATTCATGTCCCCAAACTACACAATGCAGCTGGACAGATCCCAAGCTCACTACAAATGCAGAGAATGAGGAAGCCTGTCTCCTTCTACAGCTTCCTAACTCCAGCTGCTTCCCTGACACCAACTCCAGCACTTGTTCAACTCCTTGCCAAGCCAATACATCTTGTTAGACCAGTGGGAAACCTGAACTTTTCTTCATTAGATCATTACATCAGTCCTGCCTAATTATTGTCCCTGAACAACTAAAATTGGAGAATAAATGCTAAATGCAGCACAAAGGTGACAACAAACCTGTAAGGGTATCTTTCCAAAGCACGTTGCAAGTAAACCTCAATCAACATTAGTTTGTTTAATCCTAAAACATAACCAGAGAGACACAACCATTCACATCAGCAACACAACTTCGTCCTACCTTACCACCAAAACACACCGACGTATTAATATTTCCTAACCAAAATGCTATCCTCCCCACAGGTGCAAACCACAGAGGATCCCCACCTACCATACTTTCTTTTCTGATTGTATACTTGTCAGAAAGTTCCAGAAATAAACTTATATTAAACTTAACATTATCTCTAACCAGTGAAATTAGAGGTACCAGCAGCCAAGTGAGTATGATTTTAAAAAATTTTATTGAACTGACAAAAGATCAGGCGAGTAATTGATTTGTAGTAAATTCTTGCTCCCATTTGTGAGCCTTTTTTAGAAACTAGGTAAGTTTTCTGTGACTCAATATTTTGCATAAGTACAAAAGTTGCACTGAAATAAAATGGGATTTAGGCTTCAAAGTAACAGGTATCAAGAGGTATTTTATGTTTCATGTGTTCAGTATTCTCTGGTTGTTCCCTTATCTCCTCTCTTTTTGTATAAAAGCAGCTCCAAAGCATAACAAATCGAACACAAAAGCAAATCCTTAAAAAAAGAAAAAAAGAAGCTAGAATTAGCTTTTACATTAAAAGTTTTCAGAATATCATAAAATAGTTTGGGTTGGTAGAGACCTTAAAGATCATCCAGTTCCAACCCCCAACCATGGGCAGGGACACACCTCACTACATCAGGCTGCACAAAGCCCTGTCCAACCTGGCCTTGAACACCTCCAGGGAGGGGGAATCCACAGCTTCCCTAGGCAACCTGTGCCAGTGCCTCACCACTCACACGGTGATGAAATTCCTCCTTATGTCTAGTCTAAATAAATACCTACAAAAACTGGTAACGGCAAGCCCAGCAAAAGTTGGACACAATTTCAAAATCTAGGTGTGAGTTACTCTTAAAGTAGTAATTCAGGAAGCAGAGGGGAAAGAAGATTAGAAGGGCCCACTTATTGTCATATTCCACAAAGGCCAAAGCATTTCAGCCTCCTTTACTCCCAAAATGTCAACTACAGCACCATGACATAACTGCTTATAAACTTAAACATACAACATAGTGCTTCTCTCACTAGTCAAGAGTTTTATGTTCCTCATCTTTTTCCAGTACAAAGATGATTTTTCTATGAAGATTCTTCTTGTTTTACATTCCAGTAGAAGAAAGTTAAGGCACAAAATATGCAGTTCAGCACTACAGGATAAAATAAATAAATAAATAACCCCCCCCCACGTAAACCTCAAATAAAATGAAGTGGTATTTTGTTTGGTTGGGTTTTTAAGAAAGAAAGAAATCAAAACGCAGAAATACAGCAATGGCAGCCTTCTCACCAGCAGGAGAAAGCATGTGCCAGGACTATCTACTCCCTACGCACAGAAGGAAGAGAAGCTCAGGTGACTGGAGTTTCATATGAAGAACAAAGCATTGCACCTGGCCAAAGAATACTGCAAAGAACAGATTAACAAAAAGAAAGAGCGTAAGTTCCTGAATGGCTAATGGTACCCATCACATAGGCTTTCGGACACCAGAATATCACCTTTAACTGGCCAAATTGATCAATAATATGTCTGCTTGGACTGCACAATAAAGCCCCTTTTCTCCCAACACCTGGCAATACTGTCTTACACGCAGCTCAGAAGAACAGCTTCTTCTTATAGTCTCAAACATGTTCTCAAGCAAACCCTCCCACAGAGATGCTTAAGATTCTTTTTTGCAACAAACCATCTAACAGTAAAAAGCCTTCTCCCTCTTGGATACTTCTTGACCAACAGCCCTGAAGACTTGTCCTGCTTGTAAGAATACATGAAAAAAAAAGCAGAGTACCATATTGCTATTAATTAGCACCTCTTAAACTTTTACTCGGTATTTTTAAGAGATTAAAAAGCCAGTCAGAACAGCAAAAAAAAGCCAAACAAAAGAATTTGTGATCAATTGGCAGCAAGTAAAGATAAAAAAGAGAAAAGTTACCTTTGTTTCAGGCAGTACCTTCAGAAGAATGTTTTGAATAAAACAATACTACTTTAATTTGCTCATTTTAATCACGGGCAACCTGCATTGGACAGGCATGAGTCAGAAGAAGCTTAAATTATTTGTCAACTCCATATAAGCTTCACTGTTAGGGTAAAAAAACCAAAACACAACACAACCACCCAAACCAAAAGTCAAACACAGACAACATAAGAATGTCATCGATCTGTTATGACAACAAAATTAACAGTAATAGAACAGACTCAGAAACTTGTTACCTTTTATTTGGGCTTCTAAAAAGCAATACTGCCTAAATCCAGAGACACTCTTTCAGATCCAGACATTGTTCCCTCTCCGTTACACAGCTAATTCCCAACAATTCTAACAGGTAAGTATCTTCCAGCCTCGGCTTTAAGTGAACTTCCCCTGAGTAGTTCACCATGCCCATCTAGCTTACATTACAGTGGTCAACTTTGATCACAGTTGGGAAAAAAATTGATACAAAGCTCCACTACAACAGCCCAGTTCTTCAACAGGGGTCAGAAAAACAACAAAAAAAACCCAAATAATCTCTGCTAGTAAAATTATGTGCAAAGAAAAAAAAGGGGGAAACCCCCCACAGAAATAACAAAGACTTACCTAACATTCTGAGAAACCTAAGTACTACTAATGTCCTCAGTAAAGTGCCTGCTGCAGGTGACGTGTACAAAGCATGGCAAAGCTTTTACTCCAAAACACTATACACCAAACACAAGGTTATTTTTAAGAAGAAGTTTTTTACTATGAGAGTGGTGAGGAACTGGAACAGGTTACCCAGGGCAGTTGTGGATACCCCATCCCTGGAGGTGTTCAAGGCCAGGTTGGATGAAGCCTTGGGCAGCCTGATCTAGTGGGAGGTGTCCCTGCCTGTGGCAGGGTGGTTGGAACTAGATGATCTCTAAGGTCCCTTCCAACTCAAACGATTCTATGTATCAATTATTTCATATACACACACGTAAAATAGATACCACTTATGTATAAATGACTACTGCTTTGAATTCACAAATACAGCAACCAGGTCTAGTGGGAGGTGGCCCTGCCCATGGCAGCAGCTTGGAATTGGATATCTTTAAGGCCTCTTCAACTCAAATCATTTTATGATTTAGCAACCTTCCAGTACCTGAAGGGGCTACAAGAAAGCTGGAGAGGGACTGTTTACAAAGGCTTGTAGTGATAGTACTAGGGGCAATGGATATAAACTGGAGAGGAGCAGATTTAGACTAGACATAAGGAAGAAGTTCTTCACCATGACAGTGGGGTTGCCCAGGGAAGTTGTGGCTGCCCCATTCCTGGAGGTGTTCAAGGCCAGGTTGGATGGGGCCTTGGTTAGCCTGATCTAGTGGGAGGTGCCACTACCTATGGCAGGGAGGATGGAACTAGATGATCTTTAAGGTCCCTTCCAACCCAAACTATTCTCCGATTCTTGGATTATCTGCGTCAGCAAGGATCAGGTTGCAACCCAGGGCAAAGAAATTCCAACATTAAACGTTTGGGCTGTGACCCAGGCTGGCGGCTGAAACCCAGGCACGCACAACTCACGTTCTGCCTTCAGAACGTTAGGAAGAGCCGAGACAGAGCAGCTCCCCTCGTTACCGGGCCGATCCCCACGCCGGTAATCATAAAGGGCCCCCGGCCCCCTCACCCCGCGCACCAAGGGCCTTCAGGCCAAGCCCCGCCCTCACGCGGGCGCCGAGCACGAAGAGGTTGGGGGGTGGGGGGGGTGAGGGGCAGCGTTACCTCGGCGCGGTGGCTCCGAAGGGAAAGCCCCCGCCCCCTCCTCCGGTCCCGGCGGCGGCGGAGCCCAGGGTCCCCGTGCCGAAGGAGAAGCCGGCAGACATGGCGGGAGCGAGCGGGGCCGAGAGGCGGCGGCCTCAGGGGCGGCGGCGGCGGCGACGAGGCCTCCTCAGCGCCGCACCGCGAGCGGCACCAACTTCGAACCCGGCGGCGGCTGCGAGCGCGCGGGCCCAGCCACGCGCCCCGCCGCGGTGCATCACGGGCCGGCGCGCGCCGCCCGCCCGGAAAGCGCGCGGGGCGGGGGCGCGCGGGGCCCCGGATGGTGGGGGGAGGAAGCGTGTGTGTGTGCGAGTGAGTGTGTGGGGTGAGAGGGAGTGGGAGAGAGTGCGTGAGTGCGTTGTGTGAGTGAGTTTATGTGGGAAGTATGTGAGAGCGTGTGCGCATTGTGTGTGCGTTTGCGAGTGAGTGTGTGTGAGAGTGTTGTGAGAGTGAGTTTGGCGAGTGTGTGCATTCTGTGTGTGAGTGTGTTGTGTGCGTCTGTGAGTGAGAGTGTGGGTGTAAGTGTGTGGTGTGAGTGTTGTGAAAGTGAGTTTGGTGAGTGTGCATGTGTGTGTAAGTGTGTTGTGGGAGTGTGTGGTGTCAGTGAGTGGACAGGGTGTGAGTGTTGTGAGAGAGTCTGTGTGGTGACTGTGTCATGCAGAATCAAACTATAACTCAGTTAAGGGTTATAAAGTAGGTTATAGATAGTTATAGATAGTTATAGTGTAAAGACATGGCTATTCATAAATGCCTGTTACATATTCATGACCTTCCCTTCCTATTATAATTACATTCGAGAACCTTCTCCCATACTGGTGCAGGCGCAGTGTCTCCTGTTGGTCGTGGTCTGAGGGCTCAGAGCTGAAATAGCCTTCATCTTCCTCATGAATTGTCCCTGAACTCAACCTGTGCACAGTCGCAGTCTCATCCTGTTCAAGCTCCAGAACCACAGAGCAGGCTGCAGCTGGCTTTCTGTTGTTCTTCACATTCCAGCTTTCCCTTATCAGTGAATGTCTGTGAATGAGCTCCTTCCTTATCAACATCCAGGGTCTTCAAGACCTTTACTAGCAGATAGTGTGCATTGCAGTGAGCTAAGCCCTCTTAAGTTTTTCTATCTTCTCCCCTATATCGTATGCCCGTTCATCAACTGTGTGAGAATGTGTGTGTGCATTGTGAGTGAGTGTGGGGGTGTGAGTGTGTTGTGAGAGTGAGCGTGCGGTATGTGAGAATGAGTGTGCGCGTTGTGTTTGGTGAGTGTTGTGTGAGAGTGAGTGGGTGTGTTGTGTGTTTGTGAGTGCTTGTGTGCATGTGTGAGTGTGTGTGGTGTGTTACCCCCTTGCTGCCAGAAGGACGCGCATCCAGAGGAGGTGCACGAAAGCTGGGGAAGGGTCTGGAGCACAGGGGTTGTGGGAGCTGCTAAGGGAGCTGGGTGCGTTTAGTCCGGAGAAGGCCAAGAGGAGGCCTTATGGTGCTCTTTAACTGCCTGAAAGGAGGTTGTACCAAGGTGGGTGCTGGTCTCTCCTCATCGGACAAGAGGAAGTGGCCTCAGGTTGCATCAAGGGAGGTTTAGATTGGATACTAGGAAAGATGTATTTCAGTGGTGAAGCACTGGACCAGGCTGGCCAGAGCAGTGGTGAAGTCTCCATCCCTGGAGATGTTCAAAAAACGTGTAGATGTGGTGCTTTGGGACATGGTTGGTAGGCAAGGTGGTGTTGGGCTGACAGTTGGAGTCTATGATCTTAGAGGTCTTTTCCAGTTTTAATGATTCTATGATTCTAATGCCCAGAGGTTTTTTGGGTGCCACTGGGCAAGGTCCTGGGGGCTGCGGGCCTGGGCCCTCACAGAAGAGACAAAGGTAATGTAGACCTTTTCTCAGTGATATGCCTGGCAGGAACCCCCGAAGCCCTGCATCTAGGGAAGTGTTGACTCTGCAGCCTCTCTGAAGATTCTGTGATGCAGCTGGCTGGTCCCAATACCCACTTACCACCCCGCCACCACCACTCCCCATAAGTGTTGATGGGCAGACAGAACAGGCTGTGGTACCTCAAAGATTATCTCCTGGTGACCAGCCAGGAAGCAGGAAACTAGCTCAAAATTCAACGCAGATTCCATGAAAACCCCAAAACCCACCTAATTTTCAGCTGCACCTGGTTTCACAACCAGTACAATGTCACATAGCTCTTGTCTGCCTCTCTGAGAACCCATCATTTTTTAACACTGTTGTACAAACTGCAGCACCTGGATGTCACAACCTAAGTTACTAATTACTGCCCACACTTACTGCATGAGTATTTTCCTGGCCAGGTAGTACTTTACACATATGCCCCAGGCATTGCATAATGGTAAATGGTCTCACCTCCTGCCCCGTCTAGTTGCTGGATCTTGATGTATCTCGTATAACACCAGGGAACTGTAAGAAGCTGCTGCTGAAAGGCAGGGGGGTGTTCCCAGAGTATCCCACATGCCCCATTTACTCAGGAAAAAGCATTACTAGACTTTTGGTTTAAATCTACCTGATAGTCTAGATGAACCATAGTGCTATGAGAGGTTTTATACGATTACCTCCAGAGTGTCTCAAAGCATCTCAAGCAATGCACATAACTTGATGTTCTGCTGCTCAGTGCTATGATTGCTGGAGAATATGGATGGCCAACAGATACCTACTGAAAAGATCCTTGAGATTATTTATGGGTCACTAGATTGCTGACCTTTACACAAGGCAGAGCTTCAGGTATATAGTTAAATGTAATTTGTGATGTTTAGTGCCTGTTTACTTAAGTATTGCATACACATGCCTGTCTTTGAACATCTTAAAAAAAAAAAAAAAGCCCCCACACTGTGACATGTTAAATGGTGTGTATAGAGTGATTTCCACAGAGTCAGTTGTCAACAAATTCTTCTGACCTGGCAGGCCACAAAGTGACAAAACACATTGGCATAACAGGAAAGAAGGCATCTGTCACAGAGAGTGATGTCTTTGTAGTATGGATTTAATGACTTGTGACAGTCCATGAATGTCTCCACTCAAAATATTTAAGTTCAAGATCATGAAGTCTGTATGTTAGCAAAGAAGGTTAATTTTGTATAAAAACTATCATACTGTTTCTAATTTAGATAATAATCATGAAAACAGCAAGACTTACATAGCCCATTCTGCAACCTTTAAGCTAAGTTTTACCGCACCTCTGAACAACTGTACAGCACACACAAGATTTTTGTGCCCTGACACCCACACGACTGCAGCATTGATGAGTCACTGCTCTGCGCAGCTTGTTACTTTGTTCTTGTACAGCCTAAAACTCTGAACAACCCCAACACACCTTTACCAGTTCTTACTTTGGTGAGAGGGCCTTTGACTCTCTCCATTAAGATCCTCACAGAGGAACTGTCAACATAGGGCCTGTATGAGCAGGGAGGTGGACTGAAACCTGTCTGAACGGCCAGGCCCACAAGGGATGACCAGTGGCACAAAGTTTTGTTGGAGGCCATCAGTGACCTAGGGGTCAAGACTGCATCCAGTCCTGTTTAACATCTTCATCAGTCACCTGGATAATGGGGGAGAGCATAACCTCAGCAAGTTTTTTGCTGATACCAAATTGAGAGGAGTGCCTGATATATGAGGGGGCTGTGACCTCAGCGAGGTGGAGAAATGGGCTCACAGGAACCTAATCAAGTCCCACAAAGAAAGGTGCAAAGTCCCACATCTGGGGCAGAAAAACCCCACATACCACTATAAGCTAGGGCCCACACGACAAGAAAGCACCTTGTCAAAGAAGAACCTGGGAGTCCTGGTGGACACCAAGTTGAACAAAAGCCAACCGTGAGCCCTTGCCACGAAGGAAGTGAATGGTATCTGGGCCGCATTAGGCAAAGTAGTGGACTGAGGGAGGTGATCCTTCCCTCTGCTCAGCACTGGTGAGGCTGCACCGTTGCATCCTTGACTGGAGCACCTCTCCTGTGAGGAATGGCTGAGAGCTGGGACATTCAACTGGGAAAAGAGAAAGCTGAGTGGGATCTTAAAAATAGATAAAGGGAGAGTGCTAAGAGGACAGAGCCAGTCTTTCCAATGGTGCCCAGTGACAGGACCAGAGGGAAAAGCCACAAACAGAAACACAGGAGGCTTTGTCTGAGCACCAGGAAACATCTTTGTACTGTAAGACTGACCGAGTGTTGGCCAGGTTGCCTGGAGAAGTGGTGCCCTGTGTCCTTGGTGATATTCAAAAACCAATGGGACGCGTTCCCGGGCAAATGGCTCTTGATGGCCCTGGTTAAGCAGGGTTGGACTTAGGTACCCCCAGAGTTCCTTCCCACCTCAACCCCTCTGTGATACTGATGCCGTGAAAAGCCACTCAATAATCCATGCCAATTTAAGTATGGTATTCTTCAATGTGACGCCGCGCATGCAGGGAATTGCTCCATTGCACGTGCAACTTCCAGTACAATTCACAAAGGTGATACACAATCAAAGCATACATATTCATCACTTTTCTGGGAACAGGTGTGTCTACTATAATCAGTCCCCAGAATTTATTTACGTAAGCATGTACTCTGCCCTCTGGGGGTCTCCTTCAGGGGTCTCTGGATGAAGAGGGGTCTCTGGATGAAGGCAGAAGGTCTTGCTCACAGCTGAACTTTCAGCTCTCCTTCTCACTCATGCTCTTAAGACTCCTTGGACACCTCTTCAAGGTTGCATCTGGTTCTAGATGGTTCTTCTTTCTCTTATCATTGTGCTAGTCTCTGTCAGCTGGCTTAATTAGATACAGTCACATTCTTTCCCATTCTTTCTAACTGCAGCCTTGCTAGAAGCCCTTAGTCAAGCCTAAGTATCCTGGCACAGGCTGGCTAAAAGTTATTATTCAAGCTAATCCTAGGATGAGGTTTAACAAGGCCAAATGCCGGGTCCCGCACTTGGGGCACAACAACCCTGTGCAGATACAGACTAGGAGAAGTCAGGCCGGAAAGCTGCCTGGAGGAGAGGGACCTGGGGGTGTTGGTTGACAGCGACTGAACATGAGCCAGCAGTGTGCCCAGGTGGCCAAGAAGGCCAATGGCATCTTGGCTTGTATCAGAAACAGCGTGACCAGCAGGTCCAGGGAGGTTATTCTCCCCCGTACTTGGCACTAGTGAGACCGCTCCTTGAATACTGTGTTCAGTTCTGGGCCCCTCAGCACAAGAAGGATGTTGAGGCTCTGGAGCGAGTCCAGAAAAGAGCAACGAAGCTGGTGAAGGGGCTGTGGAGAACAGGCCTTATGAAGAGCAGCTGAGAGAGCTGGGGGTGTTTAGTCTGGAGAAGAGGAGGCTGAGGGGAGACCTCATTGCTCTCTACAACTACCTGAAAGGAGGTTGTGGAGAGGAGGGAGCTGGCCTCTTCTCCCAAGTGACAGGGGACAGGACAAGAGGGAATGGCCTCAAGCTCCACCAGGGGAGATTTAGGCTTGGACATTAGGAAAAAATTCTTTACAGAAAGGGTCATTGGGCACTGGCAGAGGCTGCCCAGGGAGGTGGTTGAGTCGCCTTCCCTGGAGGGGTTTAAGGCACGGGTGGATGAGGTGTTGAGGGGCATGGTTTAGTGTTTGATAGGAATGGTTGGATTCGATGATCCGGTGTGTCTCTTCCAACCTGGTTATTCTATGAAAACCCCGAAATTTATACATAATATTCAAACACACCATAAGTTAGCCCCCCCGCCCCCGCCCCCCCTTCCATCGGCCGCGGCCCCGCCCATTGCGCATGCGCGCTGCCCGCGGGGCGGTGTTGGCGAAGCGCGCCCTCCTTCCGCCGCGGGGGGCGCTACGGCCCCGCCCCCGGCCCCGCCCCGGAAGCGTTTCTAGGTGCCGGCGGTCCCGGGCCGGCAGCGGTGGGTGCGCTGCGACCATGGAGCACATCCGCACTACCAAGGTACCCCTGCCCGCCGCCGGCAGCTGCGGGAGAGGCCTTTGGTGTTCTCCTCTCTTCCGCTTTGTATGTGGCGCCTCCCCGGGCGGGGCCTTGCTGCTTCCCGAGGGCTCGGCGGGGCCCCGGGGGGCGGCAGGGGCTCCATGGGCCCGCGGGGCCGCCGCCCGTCCCGGGCTCGGGGGAGGCGCTGCAGCCGCCGTGGTGCCGGGGGCGGAGGAGGCGCCGAGAGGGACGGGGCGGGCGCGGTTCGTGCGGCTCCTCTGGCTCTGGACGCGAATCGATGTGAAAACAACAGTTTGTCCTTCCTTTGAAGGCTGCCCAGGGAAGCTGTGGCTGCCCCAGCCCCGGAGGTGTTCAAGGCCAGGTCGGGTGGGGCCTTGGGCAGCCTGGTCTAGTGGGAGGTGTCCCTGCCCACGGCAGCGGGGTTGGAACTGGGTGATCTTTAAGGTCTCTCCCAACCCAAACTATTCTATGGTTCTGTGATTTTGTGAAAGCCTTGGGCGTGTGTTAGTAACGCGAGCGGGGTGTTGGGCTGTTCAAAACCATTTGTCTAAGCTGCAGTTGGCATCCTAGGCTCTTCTAAATTCTCTGTTTTCAGATTTTTCTATAATCGATATAAAAAAAAGGGGAGGGGGATCTAAGTCTTTCGTCTCTTTGTAAATAATTTCGAAGTTGCAGCTTTTATGGAATTAAATTTCTAGTAATATTTTCCTCATCTTGTTTATCAGCCCTGCCTTTAAGGGCTGCTGAAAAGACTGCCCCTCTCTGCTGGGTCCTGCGAAGCATCAGTTCTTTAGTTTTCTGGCAGTCTGACTTTAAACTAGGTTTATAGATGGGTGTGGAAAGGGAGTGGTTGTATTTCAGCTCCAAATAGTAGATTTATAATGAATAATTGTATGAGGAACAGCTTCTAATGTTTTTGAGTAACAGCTTATATAAATTGTGTACAATTAGTCTTGTTTTCTGCGTTTGTATTTGTGTATGTATGAAGGGAAGTTCTCTGATAAAGCTGCTGTTAGTGACACTTTAGTTTTGCTGAACGGGGTAATCTTGCACCAAGCTGATAGATTAGAGACGAGTTTTTTTTTTTTATCAGCCTGTTTACTTATAAACCTGAAACTCTGTGTCTGGAACTTTAGCTATTGACTGTAATGGTACAATATCCATTTCAGAACAAAAACTAGATGAAACCCAAACTCTCTTGATGATCTAAGTAGCTGTTTAAGCTTCAAACCTGGAATTGGGACTAGAAAGGCTATGGGTCATTGATGACTTTGCATCTGTAAGTTATTGTGTTTCTGTGTGTTTTTGGGCCCCTAGTGGGTAAAAAATACTTCACATAGTGATGTAACTGAAGAGGGAAGCATGCGCTGAACACGATTTATAAGAAAGAAGATTTGCTACTTGAAGTAGTTATTTTTTTATATGCCAAAAAAAATTATCCATTCTAAAAATATCAATTTCATGGCTAGAAATAGCATGAGGTTTGGTTACAATTGTGATGCTCATTTAGCTTTTTGTAAGCTGTTGGTTTACTGGATATCCAGGTGGATTAAAATCTAAATATGCTAGATGATAATAATTATGAGCAGTAGAGTTACAGGAAGCAAGAAAACTAAAGTACAGCCTGCACTTGTGGGCCTTAAAAGTTCAGTGCATGTGTAGGTTCAAGCTGGATCTCATTCCAAAACTGTTCTGAGGCATATCTACGTTTTCTAATCTGACAGCACTTCACAGTTTTTTGAGTTTATTTTATCAATATTAAAGTAATAATGAAATAAACTTGAAATAACAGTACAGTCTTGCACAAATTAACTGCTGTGCAGGGAAGCTGTTGTTCCTAGGAGAAGGTGATGAATTGAGTTTTATTTCTCCTCAAACTTCAGTTTGTTGGCAGTGAAGTTGAAATTGTCTTCGAACTGTCAGCATAGCTACCTAAAATCAAGTTTAACTTTTGTGAAATTAAACTGTCCAACAGGTTTATGTTGTATAAAGAAGTGAGGTCAGCTTAAAAAGCATTTCTCTCTGAGAATAGATGCTTAAATAGCAACCGATAATGAAAACCTCACAATATGTCATAAGTGCTGCTGATGGTGAAATTACAAATAAAGACTACTGTGGTTTTGCAGTGAAGCTTTGGAATTGGAGTGTTCTTAAAATATTTTAAAGCAAAACATAGTAGGAAAAACTGGTATTTCTTCAGTCCAGTCTGTTTGTATATTTGAAGTCAGATCTGTTTTAGTGAAAATACCGATAGGTTTTCTACTGGATATTGCAAGTTTTAGTTAGCTTGTCTGCAAAATCCTAGGATTATGTTTGCAAGCTTGAGACGTAAATGGGCAAAGGACAACTTTAAATTTCAGTGAATATTATACAGAATTGTAATAAAAGTATCTTGGAGTGATACACTAATTGGTTTTGTCTTGGTTTAATTGTTCTAATTTAATTCTTCGGCTTTTTTAATGCTAGCCTTCAGAGGTATCTTGCCAGCCTTCCATTCAGTTCTAACTTGTCTGCTGTATTGAAACGCTTCTCGGTGGTTTTTTTGCCTTAATCTGTAACTCCTAGTCCTGATTAACTGTCTGGTGACTCTCCCACTGTAAATACTCTGCATTATTGAGGTGGCTGTTCAAATTGTGACTGGCTTAAAACACACTAATTGTTAGTGCTACCTACTGTCAGAATATCACTTCTGAGTTCTTAAATGATCCGTGTTTGCAGATGTGCTAAAACTCAGTAGCAGTCTTCAATCTCTTAATCTTGTGAACGCTTTCTCTTCAAAACTGATGACTGGCTTGTTTTTTCTGAGTAAAGATTTGCCAGACTTTATAGTTAAAGAGCAAAAAAAAATGTCTGTTTTAGCTGAATGCCCATTAAAGCTGGCTTGGGTCAAGTTTAAATGAACATGTAGTCTGTGGGGGCTTTATCTGAATTACATTTTGATTGTCTTTAAGAAAGATATCTGTATAGAATTTAGCTTTCAGAATTCTTGAGGACATTACCTGTGTAAGAGGAACGTGGAGCGCTAATGCCTGTCCTCATCTAACATAGAAATACAGCTTTGAGAGTAGATGTCTTGTTCAGTGGAGGAGAATGGAGCTTCACGTGACCCGATTTAAGACATGTGGATGGTGTTAAAATATTAAACCACCTGGATTTAGACACACTTGAAATTCAGCTCCTGCTGCACACCAGTCATGGGAAATGAAGCCAAGAGAGTAGTATACAGAACTTTTTTTGTGTTGCCAGAACAACACTGGAGCAATTTCTGTGCATTTCTCAATTTGCTGGGGAGATGCAGTGCCAGGTACCAGAGTTCAGTTCAAACTGAACTGCCTAAAATGAATTCTGTGTTTTGATTGTGCTGTATTGATTTATGCTATTCTACATTTGAGCACTGATACCGTGCTGATTACAGCATAATGTATTTTGAGGTACTAATGCATGTGGCTTCCATTTTTTTTTGCTTTATAAACTGAAATCTTAGACTATCGTAGTAGCACTGGCTTTTAGTACCTCTGTTCTGTTTTATATGCATTAAATTGCTTTCCTAACTTTCAATTAAAAAACTAGGCCTTGCAAGATTGCGAGAAATACCTGAATTGAAAAGGCAAATTTTCAGTGCTTTACATGTGCTTTTAGTAAACAATTAAGTTTGTACATACGTGATAAGTAGTTTAGCATTAGTATGGTAGGTGTGGGCTCTCCTAGTCACCTCTTCTGCGTGCTGGCCTTGCTGCTGTGCAAGACTTTGGAGTTCTGCCATGCATTTAATGGCAGTAGCATCAGGCCTCAGTCATAAGCTTTAGCTTGGCACTAATGAGACAGTGCTGCCAAGAAAGAGGAATGCGGATAGATAAGCCACTCGCCACACTCCTTTCCTGTTGCTGCACACAAAGAATCATGTAATGTTTGCTTCAAATAAAACAAGTTGTGGAGCTTGTGAAGTTATGTGTGGCAGATAAAATGCCGGCTATCTAGAAATAGCTCTTTTGAAATGTTTTTCCATAGGATTGAGATAACTGTTAATGTTATCCAGGAGCAGAAATCTGCCCTTGCAAGACTCAAGGTTGAAATATGCACTTCAAACGCCAGCACTGTTCTTGAATTTCTAGGAGATTGTTACAGTTGTTGGTATAATGCTTGTGTTTCATTAGAACTTTTTGACTGTGAGGCAGATTTATGATGATTTACATGTTTTTAAGTTTGGGATGGTATAAAAGATGGTGGATACCCAAAAGTGAAGTCAGGAGGACATAATCTGCATGGCTTTGAGTATGGAGACAACCAACAAAGCATGTTGCTGAGATCAGCTGTTAACTCAGTGCTGGCATCTCAATAACAGGAAACTGTTAGTATGCGTTTGCTCTGCTTTGGGGAAGCAGTTTAAAAGCTTAGGAATTAATTGTTCGGGGTTTTTTTAAAATTATTTTTTTTTCTTAAAAAAAACCCAAACAAAACAACAGCTGTGATACCTTGGTCTGTTTTTTCTAGTAAATAACAATAGTAGTTATGTGTACGGAGTAAGTATTCTGAGCCTAGCCTTGTGTCTTCATTATGCACTTTTGTATTGAAACGTGATATTTTAACTAGTCGCTGTTCTCAAAGCTTATGTTACTGCTAGTGTATTTGACCTGAATGGTCTTACATGTGCTGTGTTTTGCTTTCTATTTTTTTCATAATTATTGCACAAGCTGACAAAGCTTTTGTGATATTAGGGGTTTTTGTTCTGCAAAAAAACCCCAAAATTTTGTTCCCTTTCCCTTTTTTTCTTACAGGTAGAACAAGTGAAATTACTAGATCGGTTCAGCACAAGCAATAAGTCGCTGACGGGAACTCTATACCTTACAGCAACTCATCTGTTATTCATAGACTCAAGCCAGAGGGAAACATGGGTAAGGATAACAAATGCTTGCAGCTCAAAAGCATGGGTTTTTCCAGTGTGCCTGTTCTTCCTGATCTAAGGTTGAATGTGTTAACTTACGCCTTAGATAAACTGTTTAGTAATTTGCCACATTCTCCTTGTTCATGATATCATAGTAAGGTAATGATTTGCAGGTTGTACTCTTGCGTGACACTGCTGCCATTAAAATCAGGTAATGTTGATAGTGTTCACTTCTCTTCCAGCTGCTGTAATTTCTTCTGTAGCTCTCATTTGTATTCCTAGGTGAACATGTGGTAGTTTTCTTTAAACAACTAACTTGCACTGCATTTCAGAAGCAGGAGTGGGAGGCTGCTCGGTGGTTTAAGCATCAGGTTTAAAATTTCTGCATTGACTTACCTTGTATTTAGATCCTGCCCAGGTTAAATGAGATGGCAAAATCCAAAGATTTAGGCTTTGGTGGAATGCTGAAGATCCCATGCCGTTTTTTTTTCGAGTGGTAGCAGGTGTTTCTTCCTAAGCATTCATCTCCAGAATAAAAGAATTTATAAAGGGCTGCACAAGCTTGATAACCACTACTAATGTTGTCCTGTCAAGATTGGCTGACTCACTAATTTCCATTAGTTTTTCTGCATAGTGCCCTGGTGGTGCGCATGTCAACATCAAGTTCTGGCTTCCACTGTAGTCCATCTGCCTGACTGAGTTCAGTGCCTGAAATCTATCATCCTCCAGGACAAAGTCTCGTTTCCCTGAGTGTGTTCTGTTTTTTTCTTAGTGTATTTTTCTGGATTACTTTTAGTCCTGTGTTGTGGTTATCTGGATGCCGCAGTGCTTTCAAGAGAAGTTATTTTTCCATAATTTATTCTTGGATACAATGTACAATTTTCTACAAACCAAACTGTTATACTTTCATATTGAAAGGGTTATTAGGGAGAGCACAGTTCAGAAGTATTGCTTGTGTCTCCCTGTGCGCTACATTAAAAGGTTTCATTTTGGGGAAATTGAACCTATGCTGAAAGTACTGCATTTCTGTGATGATAATGCAAGCATTAAGTATAATTACAATCATGTCTCCAAGATATAGTCTCTTTATGAATGCATATTTGGCAGTATAGTTTTCAGATGGCTGTCTGAATCTGATCAATATTTAAGAGATGATTCCTTGAGTGAGGTAATTGAAGTGCTGTCAAGAACATCTTGTTCAGCTGAGGTGATGAATCTGTGGCTTTCTTCTTGTGGTTGAGCAGCAGTTACTTTTCCATGTGTTTTTCTAAATTTTTTGTAATTTGCCATGCAGATAAATCTGTGGAGGGCTTTTGTGTATTAATCACTGTGATAGTCTTTCAAAGTGGTTGAAAGGCATTTAGCTGAGAGACTGTCTTGTCTGCATAACACAATGGGTAACAGAGGAGATGTTTCTCTTATTGCCTGTTCATTTTCTAGAATGATTTAATTCCAGTATTTTCAATACTGGAATTGAAAATCTTCAGCGTCTTCTGTATCCTTTATACTTTGAGTTGCTTTTCCTGACTGTCTTTATTTTGCCTGAAAATTCTGAAATAGGTACCTGTAGACCCTTTAAAAAAAATAAAAATCCTACTTGGACTCTGCCTAATTAGATGTGTGCTTGTCAGCAAACTTACAGTAGAGGACCAAATAACTGCAGTAGAGTTTTATTTCTTGCTTTTGCCTGTTTGCTGTTCCTTACAAACATTTGGTAATATTTCAAAATATGAAGGAAGATAATTAAATTTTGACAAATTATGATATCCTGACCAGAATCAGAGTCTTGGATTTCTTTTTATAACTAAATGGTTGACAAAATTAGTCAAAATCCCTATCAGCATCTCTTAGTCTCTTGTATCTGCTCTTGCAAATAATATGCTGTTCTCATTTTTCATCAGCATGCTTATGCTCTGAATTCTTGTGTGCCACAGATACTACATCATCACATTGCTGCAGTGGAAAAACTTCCCTTGACAACTTCTGGCTGCCCCCTTGTCATCCAGTGCAAGAACTTCAGGATAGTTCACTTCGTTGTTCCCAGAGAGAGAGATTGTCACGACATTTATAACTCTCTGCTTCAGCTGTCAAGAACAGGTAATACTTTGAACTATAAGACTTTGCAGTTTATACCTGTATAACAAGTCGGTAGAGGGGGAAAAAAATCCATGGCTTCTTTTTTTTTTTAAATTTGCAAAATCTTTTAAATGGATTTGGTCAGTAAAAGAATATTAATCATTCAGTACTTGCATACAAATTCAAAAGATGCATTGTCTGGCTTTTGTAGGTCACTGATGCTCACTAACAGAATGTGAGACTGGTTTATTATGAATATAAATGCATATAGTCTGTCTTAATTGATGTTCCATATATAGAATGCTACTAAGCAAATACTAAGTTGTTACTGATTTCATATAGCTTCAAAAATAAAGCTGAAATTTTGATGCTAAAATAGCTTTACCAGTTCAGCTTTATAAGAGATGTCTGTCACCTTGTATGGCCTTTTGCATTTTCTGCTTTGTATTTAGAACAATATAAAATGTTGCCCTCTGTGGTATGTGAATACTGTATTAAGAAAAGCAGGAAACATTTTGAAAGCTTTTTTGCTTTAAAGGTAGCTTTAAAACTTATTCCTTTTAAAGGTCAGTAAATGTAAATTTCTGATTTTGCCTTCAAAAACTGTTCTTTTAGCTTTTGTGAAGTTTTCTAATATTTCTCTATTTTGTCAGGTTTATTGTTCAGTCTTCATTTTGTAACCTCTGCTTTACCCTTATGGCTTTAGAACTATCTCTGGTTAAATGGGTCAAACACTCAAGAAAGGTTTCATAACCTACCTTTAACTAAATATCTGTAGTTGTGTCAGTTAACTGTACGATATTTGAAGAATAAATATTTCAAGAGTGGCAAGTGTCTATTCAGTCTTGCTTCTGAGAATCCTGAAGCCTGAAACTTTCCCTGTCAGTTTGGGAAAATTCAAGCCTTGTCAACTGTGCTGCCTTTCTTCAGTCAGATGTTTTTGGTGACAACTCATTACATAGTCTTATCCTTTACCTTTTAGCAAAATATGAAGAGCTGTATGCCTTCTCCTATAATCCAAAACAGAATGAGTCTGAGCAAGTCAAAGGTTGGCAGCTTATTGATCTAGCAGAAGAATATAAGAGAATGGGAGTGCCAAATGATAACTGGCAGTTGTCCGATGCAAATCGTGATTATAAGGTAAGTGCTGCAATGGAAGCATGTTTTGCCCTTCATCTGTTTCTGCTTTATCATCTAACTCTAGTCCTATAGAAAACAGTTTAATACTATGAGTTGGCTTGTCTTGCAACGTACGCAAAAACTTGCAAGTGGAGAGAGTTAACTCCTTAATCAGCGTGCAATCTCACAATCTGAAGTTTTTTCCAAGACTTTGCTGAAAGAGTATGTGTGCATGGATACATGTTCTTTGGGGTTGTTTCCAGAGTATACTTACCTGTTTGAAGCCCAGCTTCACAAGTTTTGGTGCTCTGCAGCTTTGTTATCTCTCTTAACTGAGAAGGTTTCTACTTTAGCATTTGCAGTATTTGCTGTGGTGGTGCAGCTGATTCCCACATTAGATTTCATCTTACTTTGTAGTTGGCAAATACAAAACATGAGGAAAATAATTTCAATAGTTTGTTTGAAACACATTTGTAACACTTCTACTGAGGAGTTGCATTCTTGAGAGATGAATGTATGTATCGGTGCTTTCTGGCAGTGCTTGGTTGTATAACTTTGATACTGATTTGTACTACTTTTTCCATGGCTTGTCTCCTTCTGAGTTATTTATGTGTATGTAGAGAAACATGTTAGTGTTTATCCTTTCTCTTATTTGCCTGATATCTCTCAAATTGGATACAACAGAACTAGTACAGGCTTTGTGCCTTGTACCTAAAATTCTTTTTGTGTCTCTTTCAGATTTGTGAAACCTATCCTAGAGAACTTTATGTTCCCAGAACTGCAAGCAAGCCCATAATTGTTGGTAGCTCCAAGTTTAGAAGCAAAGGAAGATTCCCAGTGTTGTCATATTATCATAAAAATAAAGAGGTATAGTGTTTTCCTCTTAATGCCGAAGTACTGAAAATTGTCAACACTTGGCAGTAGTTCAGGGTAGGTGAGGACATAAGTATAGTGACTTGTATGAGGATCATGTAATTCACAATAACCTTAAATACAGCTGACACTAGTGGTGTCTAACAGGATGCTGAATTAAGCTAAGCCAGTTTAAAAGAAATCCTTAAGTAATCAGTTGATAATCAGTTGATAAGCTTTCAGAAACTGACCTTAAGATAACAGAAGA
Source organism: Phaenicophaeus curvirostris (assembly GCF_032191515.1). Lineage (NCBI taxonomy): Eukaryota > Metazoa > Chordata > Aves > Cuculiformes > Cuculidae > Phaenicophaeus > Phaenicophaeus curvirostris. The sequence continues at coordinate 188,345,368 of NC_091392.1, forward strand.
TAGCTTTGTCAAGTAATCTGTCTTCCATGATATATCAAGAATAATCTGTTAGGTCAAAGTGGGAATTAGAAAATAAAAAAATCACTGTATGAATTAGAATGGTTCTTTAAGGAGGAATTTGCAAGGTAAAAAGAACTGGAGGATGTGAAATAAGATTTTTCAGGGTCTGGTGGAGACTGGTGTGTAGCAGCATCTGCCCGTATCGGCAAGGAGGTATTTTTGAAGGAAGAGAAGGATTGTTGCCTTGCTGAGTTAAGAATTCATGAAGGATGAGTGTTAAGCTACTAGATGTGTTTGAAGATAATTACTATTTGGAAGATGCACCCAATACTTTCTGAAATACAATATATCATCAAAAATGACATGTTGAAAAGTACATCAGACAATGGTACATTGCACTTGGAATAACAAGACTGTACTGGCAGTAGTAAAACCGACCATAATTCATTTCATACCAGGAGAGTAACTTGCTTTCCTAAAGTATATTTTTTCGAGCCTATACTTTTTTTGAATTTTTAGACCTGGGGGGAAAAGTCCATTATGTAAGCAGGTGCCATACCAGTGTAGATGAGCGTGAAAAAAAGTTTTGATAACCCTTTAGATATAAGCGATAGTACCTATGGTTAAAGGTCTGCAAGTGTTGTGCTTACCAAGTTGGAACACCTAAACATATTTTCCGTGAAGTGCTGTTATCTGCCAAATGGAACAATTTGTTTCAATGTCTTTTTAGAATTATGCAAAGCATTTCAACTACAAGTATTAAACTGATGCTAACTTGTTCTTTATTTTCTATGGTAGGCTGCAATTTGCAGATGCAGTCAACCTCTTTCAGGTTTCAGTGCCAGGTGCCTGGAAGATGAGCACATGTTGCAAGCCATCAGTAAAGCAAATCCTTCAAATCGCTACATGTATGTTATGGACACCAGGCCGAAGGTATGTACTTCAGGTCCTACAGGCTAACCGCTCCTCTTGAACAGAATACATGTAATTCTGAAAAATTTAGAGTTTACTGACTTCCGTCATGGGCAAAAATGGTCTTTAAAGGTAAGCTTAGGCCTTTCTATTCAGGCATTTAATTACTTGCTTGCTTAAAGAAGTTGAACGCCTCTCAGGACTCAACTAGAATTCGCTGAATATGCTAGTGAACTCTTGGGGAGGTGCATTTAAAAATTCACTTAAAACATAGTTAAGAAGTGAATAGTTGAGTGGGATCCAAGTAATTATAACTGTTTGAAACTAAATTCAAGAAATGGTGAGCTGTGAAGAAGTTTCTTTTAGAATGAGAGGGAGTATTGTGTTCAATGCAAATGTTCTGTGACAAGGGCTATTGCTGTCTGTCTTACCCACGAAGAAGTAGGGGAAATTGTGTTGTAGCATTCCAAGATCATACTTCATCACTATAATTAAATTGAATTATGTCATTTCGGCCTGTGTTGGAATGTTTGGGGTAACTTTCACTCTTTAGATGATCTGCATTTAAATTGTTATTCATTTCACTCAAATGTCTGAAAGCAGGAGCTGTAAAACGAGGATGTAAAGTGAAAATCCCATGTTGTGAGATTTCTACTTATTTTGAGCAGGGTTCAGCAGTAGAGGTTGGTGTGATGGACTGAAACTGAGCCAACTGTGGTGTTTTTGTAGTTGTAATTTTTATAGCTGCAGCAATTCATTAGCTTTTTAATTCCCCAACTCAATGCTTTTGGGATGCCTGGAAAGTACATGTGTGGTTAAGTCTGGGTCTTACTCTTTCCTTTTTAGGTTAATTGTTTTGTAGTGTCTTTACTCGGGAATGTTTGAAAGTATGTGAAGGTTTGGTGAGAATATGGAGGGGAGGATATTAAATTATTAAATGCGTTACTCAGATGTCAGCTCTAATTATGCTGCTTTTTACGTACCAGGTCTTTCTTATACTTGAATGCTTTCAAGTTGATTTCTCACAAACTATTAACTTACTATAAGCTGCTTATAGCATGTGTTTTTGTGTGGTGTTTTTTTCCTCCAGTGTATTCAATTGTAATTGCATGCCTTCCATTTCTTAACGATTTTTATTTCAAGTACTGATATTCGGTATTATATTCGGTATTATTTTACTTTTTTTAAGCTTAATGCCATGGCAAACAGGGCTGCTGGGAAGGGCTATGAGAATGAAGACAACTACTCTAACATTAGGTTCCAGTTTGTTGGTATTGAAAACATTCATGTAATGAGATCCAGCTTACAGAAACTTCTGGAAGGTATGTTTTAACAGTACTATGATAGTGCATGTGAAAATAGACTGTGTTTTTCTGAAGTCTTTAATAACAGCTTACACAAACTATTGATACTTCTATATTTATCCTAGCTTTTTGTTTAGTAGCAGTTTGCTGTACTTTGGTAATGAATTATCTTAAACCTTTACCTTTTGAACTGTAAACCAAGACAATGGAGTTTCTTTGAAGAAAATCGAGTGGCGCATGTGTCTTGGGTGGAGTTGATTATGTCAGTTGCTTGTAGGAAGGGCTTCTGTGTTTTTTAAGTATACGTGCACATATACACATGAGTAATAGAAATGCACAGAATAGTGTGTGTCTGTGCATACGTTTCGTAAATAGAATACTGATTCTTTGAGGAGCACTTGGATCCACAGAATTCACAATAAGCATATGGTCTGTACAAAACTTGAGCTCTTTGGCCTGGTGAACCTTTTCTGTGGTTGTAGAGAGTTTGTACAGAGGGAGACAGGGCAAAAGTGAAACACTTGACCAGACTGCTGTCTGCCATATGGTGATGAAAATGGAAAGGCAGAAGCCTATCTAATAGTTCTGTTAGTATTTTATCTACATAAACAGTTGAAAACAAATTTAAGAAATTTTGTGGACTATTAATGCTGAGATTACAAGTGGTAGAAGTGATGTTTCTACACCTTACAAAGAACAGGCATATAAGCGCTTGTCTTATAGAACTATGCAAATATTTCCAGTCATGGAGAAGGCGTAACACTTGAGTAGAAGCTTATTTTCATGAAGACATTCTGGCTGCATCTGTCAGGAAACTTTACAGGCTAGTGGTGTAGTCTTTCTTCACTCTCATTGAGCCTGCATCTGCTGCTAACCTGTTCTTCAGGAACTTTCGTTGGAATACTATTGAGATTTTTTGTGGTTATTTTTGAGGTTATTCCTGCCTGTACTTTATTGAAAGGAAAGTTGAGCAGCATGAGCCTGAACTTCACTTTTTAAGTTTGGGATAATGCCTCTTTCTTTTGCTAATATCTTCTTCAGTTCCAGAAAACTAGCTAATCTTGATTTATTTTTCTAGAAACCTGCTCCATTTTAATGGTATCTGATGTAGAAGTGCATGTATCACATAGTTAAACTGAAGACTTCATATTCCTTCCATTTGACTTAGCATTGTACTTAGCTTTCATTAAGCATGGAATATGTTTTAGTTTTGCCTTGTGTGGAGAATTGCTTTACTGAAGCTCAATTGAAACAAAATCATAAGTAATGCCTGTAGTTGTTTTCCAGGTTTTGGGGTAAATGAACTATCTCTGTAGTTTTTGCTGAATGCCAGTGTGGAAGAGCATCTTTAGGGGTAGGAAGGATCCTTAATATTCAGGGAGGTTGCCATAATTTAATCCTCAGTCTCTTGTACAAATGTAGCATCAGCATGGTGATTAGGAAGGAAATGCTGTGAAAATGATTCATAGCTTAAAATGAGGAAAATGCCATTTAAGTTCTGTGTACCAGCTTTCCCTGGATGTGCTGAACTGAGTGTTCTCAAATCAGAATGTGATACCAATGACCCTATTCTTTCAAGAGCCACTGTAACTGGGACTGTCCTCAGTTTTATTTATAACAAACAACTGCTACTCATTTTTCAGCACGTGTTCTGCCACTAAGCTTTTTTTGTCTTACCTCCCTGAAGTCCTTCAGAATCTAATAAATCCATTTGCAAGTGGAATGTAAGATATAATTGTTTGCAAAATCCTTTTGAAATGGGACTACACCATGGAGAATGCTAGGGGGATTTGCAGTGTATTCTTCATCTCAGGTTTAGCTGTTATTTAAATATCTTTCATGCAGTGAAACAACACTTCTCTAAAATGTTTTTTTTTTTTTAAGTATGGATGTGTTGAGTCAGCTCCCCTGATAGGCCTTCATTGCATCAGGGGGCTTTACTGAACAATAAACTGCATTGCAGAATGACATGGTGAATTTTGTTCTCTGCTTTCCCTACTGACTCACTTACTCCCATACTTGGAGATAAAGATTACTTTGCAGCTGCTGTATGAATATCCCCACTGATAGCTTTTGGCTAAAGAGCCTTCGTATTTTATTTTAGGGCGCAGTAGCTTGGTAGAAAGTAGGCTTCTGCTGTGGCATGGGCAGATGCTTTTGTAGATGGCAGCGTTAGATATCTTGTCTTAGAATAACACATACCTGAAGCTCTATCAGCCAGCAAAGGTATTGTTTTATTTAATTGCAAGAAGTTTGTCATGTTTTGACAGTAATATAACTGTGTGAGTTGCTACTTAGTTGTGTAAGAACTAGGTTATCTCTCTCCTTTTGCGCAGTGGTAGGCGTCCACGTGAGAAAATTTCAGTCTACGTCTCCATCTCTTGGTATTAATGCTGCAAGCCAGTATTCCTTTAACTTGTTTTTCTCTGCCCAAGATCATGGTGGGAGTTGTAGCGTGTCAGTTCTGTAGGTAGACAAAATATTGATGATTCAGTTTATCACTGTCCTACAGCACTCACTTTATTCTCCTAAGCAGAGTAGAGAAGGTGATGAAACTTTGACAGTCTCCCTGCTCTAAACTGTGTATATTGTTTGGATGCAGCTACTTCCTAAAAGTAGTCATCATTTTTAAGTATTGCTAGTAAGTTTTCGGCATTTCTGTTGCCTTCCTTGCTGTTGGGAATAACTAGTGTATTTACTTTGTGTGTTTTTGACAAAGTAACATTCAAAGGTCTTACTCCTGTCATTCATGGTTACTGTAGTTTTACAAGAGTTGAGTTTTGGGTAGAGAACACTTCATAGTGCCCCTCCCTCAATCATTTGAGTGGTAGTTTCCTGAAAAGATTTCTGAGCAGTTTACAGCACAGGGCTATAAAAACAATATACAATTATTCTCTGTTGCAGGCTATAGGTAGTTGCAACTATTTAAGGCTTGCTAACTCTTGGTTTCTTTCAGTCAGTAACACAAAGGGTTTGTCTGTCAATGACTTTTTGTCCGGTTTGGAGAATTCTGGATGGCTGCGTCATATCAAAGCTGTTTTGGATGCTGCTGTCTTCCTAGTCAAGGTAACTTGTATGCTGCTGCTTTGGCAAGTTGACTTGCTACCAGGCAAAATTACACTTGATATTTGTGTACTGTGTAAAATTCTGCAGTTGACCTTTTTCGAAGCACATGTTTAGTTTCCATCCATACCTCTGCTATACTGTTCTAAGTATTACAACTGGAGGTGTTAACTGTGCTAGCTAACGTTTTGAGATTTTTTTGTATAATGTTTGGTCACCTTATTGGGAGATGAAAGGATTCTTATGCTCCCTGATTCTTTCAGGTATTTATGAAAGATGTAACCAGTTTGGAGGTGGGTGAAGCAAACTGTTATTTAGTGTATCTTGAAAAACAAAGCTTCTGGGGCACTATTTTGCAGAGAAGCCAAAATGGCTATGCTGACTTCATCTGACAAGGAAATGAGACTCTTTGTGAAGAATTCAGAGGAACAATTGCTTTTGCCAGGCACTTGTGAAACCAAGGGCTTGACCTGAGAAGGACTGGGTGAATTAAAAAACAAGGTCTTTGTTTTTACTCAGTGAAATAACAAGGAATTAACTTCAGCTAAAGTGGATGATTTTCCTGAAGATGACCCTCAGAAATATTTGGCCTGATAGGAATTGAATTCTTCATTGAAACTAATAAAGCAATTCCTAGTACTTAACTTTTGTGTAGTATATTGATGAACAAATGATCATCTTTAATAGTATGTTTGTGTTGGTTTATTTTTTAACCTATTTGGTTTGTAATGCATAGTCTACTTTCTTAGTATGCATTGTAATGGAGTTGTAAGGGATAGAAAACTTGGAGCCATTGCAGATGCTCTTGTTACCTTGTGCAAAGGTGGTAGTGGAATTCCTTTTCTTTATAAGGAATTCTCTATAATTCCATGGAGAGAAATTCCTAGCTTTTTGGTAATATCAAATCCTTTCCTCATAATAAAAACTTTTCTGGATTTTAAAATAAAATAATTTATGCTGTGAGTTTGGGATAAACATAGCTTTTGTATCTATTTAGTGAACTTTGACTTCTGTCTGGAATAGAATACTCACTGAGGAACTGTTTCACAGGCAATAGCGGTTGAAGGTGCGAGCGTGTTGGTGCACTGTTCAGATGGTTGGGATAGGACTTCCCAAGTTTGTTCTCTTGGAGCTCTCTTACTCGATTCCTATTACAGAACAACCAAAGGATTCATGGTAAGCTGGCCATTGCATTTTTGAGCTGTTCTGTGGTAAACAAAGGTTATGAAATGTTTGAATGTGGAAATCAGCAATATAAATGTATGATGCTTGCTTTTTGTAGTTACAAATACAGAATTTGCAGTTTATCGATAAATCTTTCTTTTAGAAATACTTTGCTACTGGGAAGAACCATTTATTTAAAGTCTGAAAAACTGAATTAGTCAGCAGTTTCCTTTAGGCACCCTGAAGAAATGTGGCAGTGTCTGCCATTTGCATCCGAAAAAGCCCTTTACCTATGGAATATAAGGACTCCAAAGTCCTTATGTGAGATACATGTATGGAAATGTAGCAGCTCTGTGCTTTTATCACTTATTCCAAAGTCAACATTATTAAAAATCTTAAAATGACAGCTTCCCCAGTGACAGAGACATGAAAATATTAGGCAATCTAAATATCTTCATCTTTCTGTAGAGAGGAAGGAAAATATTGCTGTGGTTATTCCAGATTTCGGAGTAGGAAAATCAGCAATGTTCTGCAGTGGCAATACAAGGTGCAATGGGAATTCCTCGAAGATAGCGTGTGAAATTACTTCCTCTTATTGGTTAGAACTAACTGCCACAAATGTTACAAGCAGCAAAAGTGAAGTTGAGGAATTAGAAGAGACCTCAATTCTTGTGAATAGTGAGCATGTGTGTAATCTTTAGGGAAGTAATTTAATCTTTTTTATTTTCACTTCTCGCTGTCAATTAGATATCTCGGAAAACATCTGCAACAGGCAGGCAGCCCTGTGTTCCTTTTGGTACTTGATGCTGTGACTGAAGTGATAAAACAAGCTAGTGTTGATATTAATAAATCTATTGGTATAAAATGTTACGAAGATTATACTGTGTGGATTTATGTAAACTATGATAGCAGGAAAGCAATACTAAAATTTTTCCCATACTTCGCAGTGTTTTTGTGAGTTGGTTGATAATTTGTGTGTGAAGTCATATACCATTTGTATGTTTAAAGTGAGCCTGACATAACAGCAGTTGCCTGATTGTCAACCTGCTACGGTTTTTTAATAGTTTTAGAAATGTGCTTTGAAAATCTCTTGTGAAACACTTCCAAGAAAATAAAGGAACTACAGAGTGACAAATAGTTGCTTCTACCGTAGTTTTATTTGACTCCAATACAATATATTGATAACTTGGGATAATACTATAAATGTAAGATTGAGTAATATTTTACATCAGATTTTGTTTGATTTTGCTCTCTAGGTCTTGATAGAGAAAGACTGGATCTCTTTTGGGCACAAGTTCTCTGACAGGTAGTTCACTCTCCCAGTACAGTGAAATGTATACTGTGAACTGAAATAAGTATCCTTAAAAGCAAAAGACAATGTGTGGGTGTTAAACTACTCCAGCATTGGTAGAAATTTTGCAATGAGTGAGCTGTGTTCAGTAGACAGTGCACTTTGTGTATTCTAATACCTATTGGATAATTGATTTATGTTACAGACAGAAATTTCTAGTGCTACTGGTGCCTCATTCTGATGTCAATAACTGCAGCTAGAACTGAATGTATGCATAGACAGTGCAAAACACATCTGAAGTTGTGCTATTAAGCAGTTTATTATAAACCACTTAGTTTTGGAATTTTTAAAAATTAGTTAGCATTTATATTTACTTTTAATGATGAAGTCATGCCTGCCTTTTAGAAGTGCTGTATGTTAGATTTCTGTTATTTCCTTGATCTGCCTTTCATCAGCTATGACAATAGCCTTGATGCTATTTATTGCTTTTTACTTTTCTTATAGCTGGAATGCTCCAAATGTTGACTGTGGAAGAAACAGACATAAAGTAACTTAACTGTCTTATGTTGCTTTTCTGAATTGAATAGAGATGCGATTACTTACAAGTCAGAAAAAAGGTTAAATATAGGCTTATTTCTATTCAAAAATTGCCCCAATTCTCAAAGCTATGTACTTAACCTCCAGAACAAAGCTAGTGTCAAATTAATGTATTGTTGTTTAAAAACAAGTGCAACTAATACTTTTTTAAATTTGTACCTGAAACCAGCTTCAATCTGTTTATGGAATCTTTTTCAGGTGTTCTCAGCTGGATGGTGACCCAAAAGAGATCTCACCAGTGTTCACCCAGTTTTTAGAAAGCGTTTGGAATCTGACCGAGCAGTTTCCACAAGCCTTTGAGTTCAATGAAGCATTCCTCCTTCAGATCCATGAACATGTCCATTCGTGCCAGTTTGGTAACTTTCTTGGAAACTGCCAAAAAGAGCGAGAAGAACTGAAGTAAGCAGACATACTGCCATATTTCTTTTATTTGTTTTGCCAGACTAGGAAAAACTAGGAAAAAATTCTTCACATGAAGGGTTATCTAGCACTGGACCAGGCTGCCCAGGGAGATGGTTGAGTCACCATCCCTGGAGGCATTTAAAAAGGCAGGTAGATGAGGTGCTTGGGGATACGATTTAGTAGTGGGCAGGTACTGTTGGAGCTGATGATCTCAAAGGTCTTTTTCAACCTAATGATTCTGTGATTCTATGACTAGGAACTTCTGTGAATCTTCTTCATTTTATGTTCTGGATAGAAATGGAGACAGGACTGGTAGTACGGAAAATGATGTTGAACTGCATCAGGAGACAGTAGTGCTTCTGATGCTTTTGCACACTGAAGACAGTCTTTCTAGTGCTGGGAGAAAATCCCATTCTCATTTTTCATAGGAAAAGTCAAGGCTTCTTTCTGCCTTTTTTCCTCCCCCACCTAAAAATGGGTAAGCTCAAGTTTGGAAGCATCACTTCATTCCCTTCCCCAGTCTATTTTTAGATAACCTCAAAAATCTTGCCTGCTCAAGACTAATTTCTGTCAGCAAAAAGTATTCGTTGTCTCCTAATGCTTTCAGTTGGAAAACTTCTGTAAAGTTTTCATCAGTTCATCTGTGTCTCAAACTGTATATTAAAAGCATTTATTGCAGCTAGGCAAAACTTGCATAGCATCAGCACTAGTACTTCTAAAACTGGTAGTTCTATTCAACATTAGCGTATGCCAGGAAGAAGCTGGTTTTACTAAAAGCTTTTAGTTTAAGATCTTCAGCGATTTCTGGTAACTTGTAAAAAATACATCAAGATGGATTTATGTTGAGTTGAACAGCTTCTGGTTTTTGCTCTCAGTCAGTGTCTTGACTGTGATCTCTTCTTGCCCTAAGGTTGAAAGAGAAGACGTATTCCTTATGGCCATTCCTTATGGATGAACAGAAGAAGTATCAGAATCCTCTATATAATCCAGATTTTTCTCCAGAACTAACTCTTTTGGAGCCTAACACAGTATCGTTCAATTTTAAGTAAGTTTGAATTATATACAGTATCTTTTATTCAATTCTTTATCCTCCATGATTAACACTGTTTGCTACATGCAGGTTTTGGAGAAATATGTACCATCAATTTGATCGAAGTATGCATCCCAGGCAATCTGTATTCAATCTTGTAATGAATATGAGCGAACAAAATAAACAACTGGAAGAAGACATCAAAGAACTGGAAGCTGTAAGTACTACAAAATAAGTGTACTTACTTGTGACTTCTTTCTCAAATTCACATTTATAGGCTAATAATTCTGCTTGTTTTCATATGAATGTCACTACTGTAAGGCCTAGTGTTTGTTCTGTGTGACTGTTGACTTTGACTTTCGCTGTGTGCTTCTATGCTGAAAGCCAGACTATGCAGCCAATGTTCTGGTCTTGAACACTGTTTATTGTACCTTGCTGATGAACTGTATGTATTATGTAAAAGTGCTTCTGCTACCAAAGCGTTATTGAAGATGGCTTAATATAGATTAAATTTATGTGGAACTTACCGTAGATGACAGGGCATCCCTCCGAGCTACAGCTGTGTTGCTAAACCAAGGAGACTGAAAATGTTTTATTTCCATTATAGCTACTAAAATGGAAGCAGTAAGTATTGTCCTTCTTCTGTTAACTTCACATGCAGATGCATGCTATTGTAAGTCACAGTAATTATGGGCCATATACATTGTACTGCTTATTTGAAGACAGGTAAATCCAGAGATCAGTTTTCTATAAATGAACATCTAATAGGTTGCTATGGTAAACAACCAGGAAAGACTGAACAGTGTATCTCACCATATTGTAGTATGGCTCGATGGGTGGTGTTTAATTATGGTCAGTTAAGTTGCTGAAACTTCAGAACAATACCTTTTAAGAAATGCAAAAGTTCTTTAATTGTCAGTTTTACTTTTTTTTTGTGTGGCTAGAAATGGCAACACTTAAATCCTCTGCATTGTTTTGGGGTGTGGGAAAGGGAAGTACAGATTTTCCAAAAGGAAATTTAAAATTGATCCTGCCATAATGTAATTAGTTCAGGTTACTTAATCCTAAGATGTTGCAGATTTTAACTGTATATTTAAAAGGTTTTATACAATTGAAGAAGCAAGATGAAACTCAAGATGAAGCAAGCAGAACAATAAACAAGATGAAAATTCAAAACTGAGACTTTACTTTATGAGAACCTGTTTCCAAGGTGTTAAGTGAGAAATGCATGCTTAGGTGAAGTTGAGTAATGAATAGATGGAGGATTTTGAAATGGAAGAGTTTGAAGTCTTGATGTAGACTTTCCTACTGCTGTTGTCATCTTCAAAAAGAGACACTAAAGTCTTCTGGGCTCAGTCTAGGTTTTAGTGGAGCATAAATGCATCAGTAAAAAATCAGTTCAGTTAACTGGTTCAAGCTTCTGGTTACCAGGTGAGATTAGATTAAGTTGTTTAAATTCAGGTATTTCTTCTTTTTGTTAGTGCTTCTAGAATGGGTCCTTTCCTCCTGTACTGCTTTCTAGTTGACATCTTTCAGTGTATTCCTGCATTTGAATAAACAGTCTTGGCCCTTTTCAGATATAAAGGGGAAGTCTTTTAGGTGGCTTTTAGGAAGGATGTAAGAGCTGAGGTGTAAAATTACTTTGTCTTTTTTTGAGAGTTGTGTGCTTAAAGGTCACTGATTGCTAATAGCTCTAAAGCCTGTCTTCCTTTGCCTGTACTTTAAAAAGTATTCCTGTCTTGATTGGGACCAAACAAGGGGAAGCCTGGGAGAACTTCTTCTCTACAGATGTTGACAGACAACCTTTACCTTCTGCTTAGCTGCAAATTTTAAGCATACAGTGCTTGTAGCAACTTCTGTAAATGCGGGGGAAAAATATTGTGTTATCCATTGGCCTAAATATAATACTTCTACATATCTAGCCTAGGGTATGTAATAGTGTGTTCTGTAGATACTGATTTGGCCAGCGGAAGTGGAATCACTTCCTGTCAAAGCAGAATATTATCAATAAAGCAGTGATGCTCACTGTTAGTAACTGTTTTCTCTATTTCAGAAAATAAAGCAGAGAAACGGGCAATCGGATTCAGTCCTTGTGAAGGAACATCAGCAGTCTGTTCACCCTGCACCCACGGCCCTGAAAACCCCTCCATGCTTCAAGAAGGAGCAGCCGCTGATCCCTGTGAATGATGTTGTAAGAACTATAGAGGGCAGCAGCACAGCAGACAACCGCTTCAGTGAGTTCGTGGAAGAGTTCTCGAAAGCTGAGCCTGCTGTTGTCAGTTTGGAATATGGAGTGGCCAGGATGACCTGCTAATTTAATTCCAGCACTGTACTCCTCTTCTAGACTGATTGAATGAAGAGATGGATTATTTTGATGATGGGCCTGTGCTCCATGACCAAAACACAATTTGCATATTGGCAAGTTTTGTTAATGTAGGCTAGAACAGCATGCTAGTTGTCAAGTGTTTGCTGTTCTTTTAAGGAAAAAAAAGTTAGTGTCTTTTAAAAGAAACAGAAACGAACAGGGGCATTTGGTAAAATCAAGGAATGGTATGTCTTTGGACTTACGTCAGTTTGCACTAAATTGATTAAAATAGTAATGTTACTTTATTCAGTATAGGAAAGCACAGGTGGTCTTTCACAAATAGATTTTATTTGAGCAAGGAAACTTGAATTTTAGGAATTGAAGCTACATGTATATATCACATATGATAGGAATGTGTATACCATTGTTTTAACATCACCCAATACTAACTTTCAGTGTATTAAGTGCCATGGAAAAGTATGATGTATTTCGGTTCATAAATAGTTGGCCTTAAACCTGTCAGATCAATGATACTGTTGTCTCTTTCTAATGGAGTCTACCTGGCTTTGTTTACATTGTATTTGCTCAAATTGTTATTTCCTAAAACCAGGACTGAATATAAAGAATGAAGCATGCCAGAGCTGGCACAGCCTTTTAGCAAATAGCTGTATGAATGTTAACTTATCGCAGAAGACTGTTTTTTCTTCCATTTCCTCTGTGGTGCAAAATGTTATAGATTGGCCTGTTTTTCCTTTCTGGCAGCTCAGTAGATTTAGCATCACTGAAGCTACAGGCTGACCTTAAAAGCTTTGATTTGTGGCAAGGTGTTTAAGTGTAGAGCAAAACATGTCATGTAAAAAACCAAAACTGAGTAGTCAGGTTCATTTGGATTGTTTGCTATGTGCTGTGCAGTTGCTCAAGTTGCAGAAATGGAAGCAGAAGTTTAGGAAGTTTAGTCTACTGACATTGTTCCCATGTAAAAAGGTCATTCAGGTGTCCAAAGCTCATGGGAAATTGAGTGCCTCCTAAACCTTTCATTACAAGAAAATTTCAGTTATTAGTGAAATCCCCTTCTCATCTTGTGAAAACTTGTCCAACCTGTGCATCTTAAGTAATACCAGTTCAATCTGGAGATTTTTATGTGTTTGGAGAGAGGATAAAAGCTTCTAGCAGGATGCAGTAGAGGTCATGGGACATACAGAAAAAAGTTTGGAAGCTTAATTATCTAACCTTCTAGTAAGGGAGGTTTTTGCTGGAGTTTGTCTTGTGATGGTCTTTCTGAGCAGATAACAGGAAAGAAAAATACCAGTGCCCAGTTCTTAAATAGAGATACAAATATTAACTTTGGCTATTAAGATCTCTGTGTATGATGTTAGATTAATGCTTTTATCTCTGAATTTAAATAATTTTTGTTTAGAAGTGAGAATGAGTTTTCTCTCATCCTAATCCCTGAAGTCTGTTTTGTTAAAATTACTGGTGTGCCACACACGATTTAACATAATTGGCAACATTTCCCTTTGCACCATATTGGATCCAGGATTCGATTAACAGGGTCAGTATAGGTCACAATCAAATTGCACGTATGAAGCTGTCTGGGAGAAATCAACTGTGACTCCTGTGTTTGAATATTAATTCACCCTTTTCACTAGCATGCTTTTTAAAAGCCTATAAGTGTAAATAAAGATTCGGAAGTATTTTTATTTCTGAAGACATGAACATAGTGTCATCTTTAAAATATATTATTGAGTCATTTAAACACTTAGAATTTCTCCACTGCAGGTTTTCATAGTTTTATGTTTGCACAGTGGTGCCTTAAAGGGTTGCAGCAAGAGAGGTTTTTGTGCCTTGCGATTTACTGCCTCCCCTTCTCCTTCACCTTCTGTACCACCTTGGTCCTGTGGTTTTCCTTTGGAAAAAAACATCTTATATATAAGCTTGTGTCATATCACAGTTGTGAAACATTTATTGCGGAGAATATGGGTAAGCGTTATCAGTTTGTACTTGCGTGTTTTAATATTTGGCTGCTCTGGTGTGCCATGTACACTTTTCATATTTATTGTTTAGAGTTTATAGATTCAAAAGATTATATTAAGCTTTTTTGCACATACTGTTGTATTCTGTTTTTACTTTAACAACCATCTGATGAATACCCCTGTATGGAAAGTTTTTGAAGAGGAGAGCTGTTGCCTTTCAGTGCTGTTAAAGTGAGTTTATATCAGTCTTCAGGCTCTTTTTATTGGCAGAGTTTACTCCTTAGTGAAAGGAATTAGGATGCCTTTTTATTTTAAATCAAAGTTGTTAGTTCTGCTTTAAAGAGACATAAAACTATCTGCTTGGGCGCAGAATCTTTTCTTCATGAAAAGGTATATTTAGTTATCTGAAGTAAATATTTTACTTCAGTTAATGCGTGAATAGAGTTTTATAAGGCTATTTCATAGAGCAGCCTTCTTATAAAGTCCAGATAGCTCTGCCAACTCAGCCCCCAAGGGTCACCAGTGAGAAAAGTTCCTGCAGAGAGGCAGCTGTCTCTTCTCATTTGCTGTTTAGGCTTAAGCCAAAACTACCCAAAGCACATGGGACATGTGGTGAAGTAAATAGATGGTGGTGAAGTGAGCTCCAACAGAAACCTTGGCAGGGTGGCCAGGACTCAGCGCAGTGGGGCTGTTCCATGTCAGTCAAGAAGGGTTTAAAAAATATCAAGTTGACTGAAAAAACTGTGACAGAGGACTTCTGGGGGCAGAAAGAATTTTAATTCTTATTTCAATGGATAAGCTTTTCTTCCTCATGAACACAGTGCCTCAAAAGCAGTTACAATACTGAAAGGTGCTGATTATAGAGCAAAATAATGCACAGAACTTTCGTGCTGCAGCATTAACATGTAGTTAATACACTTAGCAGTTGCTTGGGAATATAATGTCCCAGCTAGAAAGTTGCTCCATTGGTTGCAAGACTTTGTCACCTGTCAGTTCTGTGCTTCGTCATGAGGTGGTCTCGGTTTCTGTTTTGTGCTGTGCTTGATCTTTTTTTCCATCTGGAATGCTATAAAAGAGAAATAATTCCTTTTAATTAACCAAGCTGATAGTTTCACCTGAGCAACTTAAAACTGATTACACTCTCTACTCCAGGCAATTTAAAATATTTATTTCACTTTTACCAAAAGCTTGGTTTATTTTTGGGAGGCTTGCTATTGTCATAATGTGTTCTTCAATACAAGTTTAGATTTCCAACTGTTCCATTTTGTAGGACGACTGCCAAATCAACAGACTAAGAAATTAATTAAGCAACACTGAACTGAGCCTGTGCATTTTCCACACATGTCCAATTACTAGTGACCTAAATCTAGGGCAAAAGCCTGAAGTCTGGAGAGTCCATTTAGAGAACTGGAACAGCAGTCCTTCTGTAAAACTGCACATCCTTGTGTTGAAAAAATGCTCTAATATAATGCTTTAGAGGGAAAGCCATCACAAATCACACCATGACAGTTTGATGTGCCTCTTCCTCAGGTTAAGCAGACTGGATAAAGCCTTGCTGGGAAAGGTGAGATATTCTTCCTCTGTAGCTGCTGTTTTTCCGAAGGCGCTTTGATAAAGCAGTGCTTCAGCAAGTCTCTGCGAACTTGCTACTCCCATTCTGGTAAACAAAGCGCATAACTGGATGCACAGTTGGACTGAAGTGGGGCTGGGGTAGCTTGGCTTAGCTGCTATCCTCTTAAGGAAGCGACACAAATAGTATAAAGAAATTTTGATGTTAAAATAGCGCACAGCACGTGCTGTCAACATCTGTTCTGGGGAGTCCTGCCCTGCTCTTGAGCAAGTGTGGCCAGCATGAGTGCCTCACATAAGAATGATGATTACTTTCTAGTTAATTTTAAAGATAATCCGATTTGAAACTAGATCATCCCTCTACAGTGGTAATTTATAGATTTTTAGGTCAGAACCTAGAGATTGCTCTTTAAACTCCTGTTTAGTTGCTAATCGTTCTAAACCTGTAGCTGATCATAGCCTAAGCGCACTGGTTGTGGAACCTATATTAACCTTTAGGATTAGATCTTAGATTAGATTTAAGTCTGCTTTGACTCGCTTTCACCATTTACGCCACACTTTCTTACAAATGTCGCTTATTGTAGTTCTTGATATCCATTGGATGTAATGGGCTCCTTGATGCCTTGGATGTTTAAAAAATCCTGTAAGTACTGCAACTTTCTTTATTCTGAAGGCCCAGATCAGCCTTAGTGAACAGTGTGGGTGAGCTCCTGTTACATCTAACTAGCTTGACCTGCCTACAAGTTAAATAGCATTGAAAATCATCACGGTGTCGTAATTGAGTGGTGTGACTCCTGTATGCATGATGGGCTTAAGGAACAGGATGTAGTCAGAGACCCTTGTCATAACATGTAGCAAGGAACAGTAGTAGCCTGCCGGGGTATGACTCATTAAAAAAAAAGAAGCAGTAGAGCTGTTTTCATGTCCAGCAGCAGCTCAGGGACTTGAGTTAGAAGGTCAGAGGTGCGCTGCTTCTGAGATCACTTTTCAGGTCCCGGAGAAGAGAATACAATGAGCTGATATATTAAACACCTGTAGCTGAGCAATGTTGCACTGACATCAAGCGACAGAAAATATGTATGGATCCGTGTTTCTTCATCTGGCTTCAAATAATAAATGGTGGTGACTTTGAAATTGGGGTGCAATGTATTGTTTATAGTTTAACTCAAGGTCAATTGTTTACTGTTTATATGATGTTACAGTTTTTGACACACTATAAAAGGCTTTCCCATCTTAATGTCAAGGCTAGCGTGTACACATCTTGTGCTTTGTATCTTGGCATATATGTACGCTGAACGCTTTTCTTGTGAGAAGGCAGTCTTGGTGAAGTCCCACGCTGCCCCACAAAAGCATTCTTCATTACCTAGCATTGCAGATTGCTTTTCGTGTGCTGTCTTACTGTTGCTCTGCAAGCTTGTAGTTTATCTTTATGGCTGTCTGTTGGCAATGTCCCTTACAAACATCATTCCATCAAGGAAAACGGGTT
Organism: Phaenicophaeus curvirostris; assembly: GCF_032191515.1. NCBI lineage: Eukaryota > Metazoa > Chordata > Aves > Cuculiformes > Cuculidae > Phaenicophaeus > Phaenicophaeus curvirostris. Next base: position 188,362,464 of record NC_091392.1, read on the forward strand.
TGTTTGTTTTTTTCTGTCTCAGGGATTTTTACCCCTGAACTAGTGAACTTGAAAAATACTGCTTATTCTCCCTTTCAGGGCTTTGGAGTGCCTGTTGACTTCCACAGTCAGTTTTCTTACAAATTTTAGCTTCAGACCTGGCTATTTATTTAAAGAAAAAAAAAATTATTCAAATGTTGGATGTAGCAAAGGGAAGGCAAACTGTTTTCGTTGTAAGGTATCTGGACAGGCCGGCTATTTCAGTAACATTTATTGCTCTCTGTAAAAGTAATTTATCTGTGTGCTGGGATCATGCTCAATGTATATTCCTGAAGAAACTTCAGCAAACGGAATTTTGTAGTAAGTACTTTATTTATGTGTTTTGAAAATCCACGAAGCTTAAAATAAAATGATCTTAATGTTGCCAATGTAACTGGGCATAAAGTACAGAAGTGACTTGGCGTATTTATTAATTTCTTGAAAACTCCTTTTTATAGGAGGCTGGCTCTGCTTTGTGCTCTTGACTGTAGACTGCTGGTCTATTCATTACAAACACTATTCTGTGTGTAATTTAAGAGTTAAATGTCAGGAGAAGAGATCTCTGTGTTTACTTAGCATTACCATTACTCCGTGCTTGGTAATCCAGATTAGTGTTTTCAACAGCTTCAATAAATCTGCTGAGGAAATTGGAATAATTTTCTGAAAACACCAGCTTCTCTTCCCAGTGATTTTTCTATTAACTAAGAACAACTTCTCTAATTTAATTTTTTTAGTTCTGAGGTTTCTTAGGACTATGCAGCTGTATTTGTCATCTATTAAAGATAGCTATCATTTTTTTTTGTCATGGTAATAAAGCTCTCCCTAACTACTAGTTGCTATACACTGCTCAAGTTTTTTCCAGATCATTTTACTCGTATTTACTTGCTTCACCCGCATCCATCTTGGTCAGCACTGTGAATATGGTTTCTGTTCATAGTACAAATGGAAACTAATGTGGTGGAGCATTGGACTATGCAATGTTGTGACCTTTGTTACAGACTGGGACCCTCCTGCTGTAGGCAGATCTGATTTAGAGGGCTCTCTTTGATCTGTTGGAGGTTTTTATTCCAGTGGTTTACTTTCAGGTAGGTGGGCTCTATGCTGGAACTACACTGTGGGAGAATGTGGTGACTAACATTAGGGGAAAGGGTCAAAAATTCTTCTAGGTCATGGCACTAAGCTTTAACCATGTGCTATAACCACCGTAACATTGGTCTGTTGGGTTCTGTGTCCAGCTGCAGTAGCTGCTGCGTGAAGTGCATCAACATGTTCATTCACATGTGCTTCTAGTGCATGGATGCTACTGGATGTAGTGGAAGTGCAGTGTTCCACATGTGCATATGCAAGTGGAGGGAAAAACTAAGTTTAAATTTCCTCTTAATATAGCTTAGAGGCTGGTTAATTTATTTTACTGACTTGGTCTAGGGAGCATTCATTTTCTCACTTGTCTAGAACTACAGCCTACCAAACTTTAGGCATTACTTGGAGTGTGATGTTTAAACTGAGAATAGACAGCACATGTGAGAATTAACTGTCTACTATACGGAATGGTTAAAGAGAAGCAGGTGGGGCATAACAATGATATAAAAGCAAAAATGGCAATGGATATGTCATTTGACCTCTGTGGTGGCTACACTGGGCTATGGGAGGAAGGGCTGATTTTGCAATGGCTCGAGGGCTTCACTGCTGGCTGAGCTCATTCCAGAATTTGATGCAAGATTGAGTGATCCTAAAAATGCTGCTGTCTGCTTTGTGCCTGTTATTCCATCCCTTGAAGGTGCTGTGGGTAAAACACTAAAGATGCCTGTTTTTTGGCAAGAATATTCCTTCACAGAGAGAACAGGGCTGTTCCCTGAACACTCAGGAGTGTGGATGTTGTTCAGATGTGCTCCTCAGCTGTGATACCAGCTGCTTGGCTGAGTCCCTCTATGAAAGCACAAGCAGCTTAGGGCTCTGCTTGAGATTCATGTGAGAATGCTTTTGTGGGGGAAATGCTCTCAGCGACTGGGTCCTTCTTTGATTTCTAATCCCACTTTAAGCTTTTAGTAAACTTGTTTTCAGTGCTATGCTGGTGGAAGAAATGATTCTTAACAAACCGAATGTTTACTGTTCTGCTCAGCTGCTGGATTTTGCATGAGCACTGTCTTCCTAGGTTATCTGGTGACATGCTGATGTCTCATTATTTGAGAGGTTACAGCGTGAATACCATGACAGAATAATAACTTCGGTTATTTTTTTTTCTCTTGAATGTGATAGGGACAGCACATGAGCAGAGAGAAATGATCCGATTGCTATTATATCGTTTCTTTGAATGGCTTTTAAATGCTTATTGTGGGTGCAGAAAATGTCAAAGGAGAATACTGACAGCTACTATAAATCGCACTGGAAAGGAATGTTTAATGGAAGAAAAGGGATGAATGTTTATGCATATATTAAACATATGTGTAAGGAGGATTTTGTTTTGTAATTGTACTTCATAAGTGATTTACATCCCAGGGTGAACACAACTGCAACGATTGAAGTGTGAGGTTAGTAGTGTCTCAAAGGAGAAGCGTAAGCACTTGGTGCCTGATGCTTTATCGTGACAAAGTTTTGTAAATGTTAATCTAGCGGTTCTTTGTAAGAATTTATGGTGAGTTGACTTTGGATGGTCAATGCATTTTGGGGCAGGAAAACATCAGGGGGAACACAGAGCACAACTGGATGTAGCTGTCACTACAGATTTTGTGAAATATGGTGCAGAGGAGAGCACTGAGATTTTAGTAGCTGTAAAGAAAATTGAGGCTCAACTGCACTCTTAATTCCTTTGCTGCTGCTTCTTTCCCATAGCACACTGGTCCATCCGCGGTGCCAAAGGGGACAGCCTGGGAGAGGAGAGATAACTGGTATCTGACTGTTGCTGATATGAACCAAGAAAAGGAAAGGAGAGCTGCCTCCCGAGTAGAGATCACGTGGAGGAGACTGCATGCTGAGAGTGGGTCATGAGGTTGTAAGAGAATGGATTTCTGCTTCTGGTTGCAGGAGAAAGGTTGGTCAGCTGGAGTTCAGCAGTGGGGAAAACATTAGGGTTAGCAATAAGAACTACTTTAACTTATTGATGTTTGAGGTCTTGTACTGTATGGAGGAGTTGAGCTATTTATATCACCCTGTAACTGACATACATACAGCCCTAAAAATTCAAACACCTGGGTTTCAATTTGACTTGTTCTATTTCAAGATGAGAATCCATATCTAAAATTCTGCATTGGTATCCTGAAGTCTTGCCAAAAGTTTATGAAGAGCACAATTTGGCAGAGACTGCTCTCTTATCTGCAAATTTGCACTGAATCTTATATGTTCTGTTGTGGCTGGTGCTCTTGTGGCTACTCAGTTTCTTGTAAATTCTGTTATTTTTGTACTTTTTCTCCCTTATCTGCCTACATTCAGTCAGACTGCAAGGCAACTGAGGCTGAGAAGAGCTGCTTCTGTGTAGCTGCAGGGGTCAGCCGGAGGACAGTTGTTTACTACTGAGCTGCTCATCTTGGTTAACAGTTATCCAAGCCAGTAAGGTAGAAAACCACCATTTGGGATTTCTAGCAACAGTACGATGTGCTTGGTCTGAGCTGCAGAACAGCATGTTGATTTGGAAGCTGGTATTACAGCAGATCTGAAGAAGAATGAATGACCTGACTGTTCTGAAAAGGACCACGAGGGAAGTGCTAGAAGAGCAGTACTTCTGAGCAGCACTTGAGGGTGTGAAGAGTGTAGTGCTGTTATTGTGAGGATTAAGGAGAGCTGCTCTGACTTACTGCAATTAAAAGGCGTTCTGAAATTGTGCAGCTTGTGCTCAGTCTGTTGCTTTGTAGGCTTCTTAGTGGAACAGATAATAGCAGTGCTTTTAGTGTTAGTTAAACAGGCACTGGTGTATTGAGGACGTGTTCTTTCCCTGGGGAGGGTTTTAGAAATTGGTAATCACAGCCTAGAAAGAGCTAAGGTATCTTGGGCTTTACAAGGTCAATGGAACTTGGTTTTCTAGCAGCGTTTAGGCCATAAATAGAACTACAGCTACACCACTGAGTTAGTCTCTACCAGTTCCAGGGAGAGTCTGGGCTTGTTATTAAATCACGTTTACCTTTTCTATAACTTTTCATGTTAATTCCAGTTTCTAAATTAAGGAAAACTCCCTTACCAGCTCTTTGGTAGACATTGGGCTAAACTGAGATTTACACTTTGGATAAAAAATATTCTGTATTCAGCTCCAAGTTACAGTATGCTTTACAGAAGGAAAAAAAATAATCCAAGAAATTCCTGTGTTGAACAGTTTTTAAATGAAATGCAACAATTTAAAACTGGCAGCACTTTGTGGAAAATATCTTTTAAATCCATATAGTTTTAAGAGAGAAGGAAAATACCCCAAACAATGAAGACATCTTTTGGGCTTGATTCTGAAAATAATACTGGATATTTGGTGTCATTTTTTAAATACTTCTTTTTATAGTGGATTCACACTCCCTGAAGTGGATAAGTAATGTTTTTCTGAAGACAAAATAATGAACAACATTTGCCACTTTGTTAGGAATGGGATGGTTTCCTGCATGCAAGGATGTCTTCGCAATGTTCCATTCTGTTGAAGATGTTCCTACCTGCATGCTCTGCAGAGGCAGTGACTCGTTTCAGGTGAAGGAAGCAAGGTATTCACAATCTCTTGCTTTTTCCAATTATTTTTCACTTTTTTGTGAAATATTTTTATTGATATCCATACAATAATGCAATCTAATCTATGATAGTGATGTACTCCATAATGCTTTAACTATCCATTCTGGAATCTTAAGTCTTATATACTGAAGTTTAGGAGAGGGAGCTGTCAAGCCTTCATACTCTGGTTCTTATTAACAAACTAAAAGCCTCATTTCACTTTTAAACCTTCATTGAAGGTGAAGGGCTCAGCACGGAAATGCATTAATGACATAATCATTCAGCTGTTTGTTTTTCTTTAGGGAGCCTGGCTCTCTGGACATAAAGCTAAGCAGAATGGGGACTGGTGGAGAAGACAGATTCTACAGAAAACTCTATCAAAGCTAAGCATGCCTTGTTACTAGAACATAAAATGCTTGGAACTGGTCTTCATGATGACTTGAAACATTAGCTACTGTTAATCTGGTTGAGAAGCAGCTCTCATCACTGTGTTTAGTTCTTGATTTTCACTGTCATTCAAATGATAGAATAATTGGAAGCACATATTCACTGTTGTCCTTGTCAGATGAGCCATCTAGACTGAGTTAGAACTATGGAAAGAGCCTGAAGCTACTTACGTAATACAGTTATGTGGCCGTTACGTTATTATTTTCAGCTTTAATGCTTAAAGTACCAATAAATCACTTTATTGCCTTCTATAGTACAAGGACAATAGCAACTGTCCTCTTACCTTCTTTCTGCCATTTGTTATGTTTTATCAGTCTTTATTTAGTTGGATAAATTGATTTCTGAAAAACAGATCTTATTTAAACCTGAAAGCAAAAATATGGCAGGGAAAGCCATCTATATAATCTTTTAGGGAAGACGTTTACTGATTATTTTTTCTATCAAGTCCTGTAAGACTACAAATAGGACTGCAAACCTGCAGAAGAATGATAAGGTTTCTGAACAGCTAATCAGTCCTGATGTTCTCAGTCATTTGCAGAATAGTAGACTTGTATTGGCTGAAAGAGGTGTGTGGAATACAAGTGAAATTCACAGGAGAACCTGAGCAAGCCAGTAACGTTAGCTGTGCAAAGTGTTTTAAAGTTACCTCAAGAGATTCTAGCACTAATTTAATAATAAAACAGGGGCAACGCAGAAATACGTAAAAGCTGTAAGTCACAGAAAAGCAGTGGAGAGAGATGAAATTACTCTGCCCACTTGAGCAAATATCCACAAGTTACTAAAACCTTTAAGTACTCTTTCCAGCAAACCTCGAGGAGGAATCACAAGCTGCTGGCATTTACCCAGGTCTCTGGCACCCGAAGGGATTCATCTCCAGCTTTAAGTACCCACTTCTGTAGAGACGTCATCTCTGAGCTCCTCAGGCCGATGATGAACATCTTCTGGTGTGCAGCTGCCTTTGGGCTGAGGTGCGTATCTGAAATAGGTCATAAAAACCTCATGGTGAAAATGCCTGTTTGTGTCACTTGACTGTGCAGGGAGCCTCAGGTGACCCACTCAGTCATGTGTGAAATCAGGCACTGTCCCTGCTGCTCTTACAGGTTGAAAGTCTAGAATCTGGAGTAGCTCAAAAACTTGCCTGGCAAAGTAATGGTTGATAAAGGAGCAAAGGTGCCTGCATGTTCAACACTGCAGTGGTTATTTGTTGGAGGACTTCATGGCAGTGGCCTCTCCAGCAGCACTGGGGACTCTTGCAAGGCACCTGGACACTCTGTGCTGTTCATGGAGAGCTGAGGGACTCACAGGACACTGGAGACACCCGAGGCTGAAGTTTCATCCTACTGGTAGCAAAGCTTGGGCAGCAATCCAGACATGGGTTTGCCTCGTTGGCAAAATAAAATGAACAGGATTTAAGAAGTCGTGTACTGAGCAGGGAGTTGGTTAGAGACGTCCAGCAAGATACGTTGGTGCTTGGTGAAAGATGCAAGGGGCTGGGTGCCAAATCCCACCTCTTCTCTGCTGCCTTTTAGTTGTTAAAGTACTGGTTAAGAGTTGCATATGTAAGGGAAGCCCTGGTTTGTTTTCCTACTGGACCTGGTTGGGTTGAGGCAGACACCTCTGTGGCAGGGTGGTCCTGGCACTCAGGCTGCACACTGGGCTGAGCAGAGTTGCAGTAGAGCAAAAAGCATGAGAGAGCAGCCCCTTCTTGTCTTCAGCCTTTCCTTGGGCCTCTCTGTGGTGACTAAAGCTCACTATGGAGCAGAGTGACACCTTCCATTCACCCAGGGAAGCAAAGCTGGCCTCCAGATAACTAGTCAAGACACATGAAGTAGAAAGAAGAAAAGGGGCATAAGAGGAGTACTTGGGCTAAGATGACTGTAGAACTGTCTTCAGCTTTCTGGTCAAATGTTCTGACCCCTGCTTGAGGCTCAGGAGCTGCAGCGAGACTAGCTTGGGTAAGGGAAAGCCTTTGAATATTAGTCCCTACCCCAAGTAGGGAGATTGGAGCCTAATGTCCCAGAGACTAATCTAAATAGATCATGAGTTAGCTCTGGAAAAGGGAGTGTTTCTGAAGTGTCTGTGCTGAGCGTGTGTTGCTGGGCAAGCCAGGCTAGATCTGAAGAGCAGGTTTTATTGCAGAGCTTTGCAATGCTGAAAGGAGATGCATTTTGTGTGATTAACCTGTGATATCCCCAAGGCAATATTGCTTCCCCCATACACTGGCGTTTCCCAAAGGATTCAGAGATTCTGATATTGGATCCTCATTATTTCCAAGACATGTTCAAGATGTGTCATGCTAGCACAGGTATTCTAAGGTGTGAGGTCAGGATGTGATGCCTGTAGTTAAATATATTGAAGTTAAATATGTTGTAGTTAAATATATTGAGAAGTGGGAGAGCAGAGTCTGCAGTGCTGAGTACATTGAGGTGCTGCTCACTGGTGATGAAGCCCCACGTGCTCAGTACCTGTAAGGATTTTGTTCCCTTGGGCATGCAGGAAATCCTCATTTCCTATATAAAAATGCAGAGTATGAAACACACAAACTGCCATCTGCTTCTACACACCAAAAATATCAACTTGTTACCTATGTGAAGGAGATTAACTTCAAAGTAAATGTAGCAATTGGTGCAGAAAGCAATATTGCCTTTTTAAGTGGCACAAGATGTGGCCAATCTAACAAAATAAATGAAGTGAATTATGCAACCTTGCACCAAAGCATCTTAAGTAGTTTGTAAATGTTCCTATATGCCAGATTCTCTAGGCTGAGCAAGGAAAACAATTTTATTGTATCCCAGCTCCTGGAAAAACTTAAATTACTAACAGATATGTCATTCAGAGAGAGATAGCTGTTTTCTCTTAGAGATATTTTAATAATTTCCAGGCTATAATAAACTGATGGTTAATTCTCTATTTTTTTTTAAATTATCTCTCACAATTGTATGAGAATAGGAAGATGGCTTCATAGTTAAATATGGGATATATGAGTTGCATTGCAGGGCCTGCTGCAGGCTCTATTTAAACTCGGAAAATTCTTCTAATCTCTGCGTTACTCCTGTTTGTAGAAAACTGAGATAATGTCCTCTTTTCATCAGTTCCCTCTTTGGTTTGCTTAGATTGCAATCTATTCAGGTCAAAGATTGTTCCTCTTATTTTACATGGCATTTATATGGACCAATTTCACTGAGGGCCTGAAGCTTGATCTATAGATAATTCTGTTTTCTAATGGTATTATCTGGAAAATATCTGCAATTAATCCATGAAGAGGTACTAAAATCACAATGAAAAACAATTCCAAACTGCTTAAAATTTCTATCAAATTGCAGAATGGCAACATTACATCTAGATGATTAGAGCAACTGCACGCAGCTGGCAGATGAAGGTCCCTAATGTTGGCACAGTCTGAATATTTTATGCTAAAGTGCTATTTTTACTTTAATAGGGCTGATACTTGTTGTGTGTTAACGTTGTGTCCTAAAAAGCCTGTAAAGGAGAAAAAGTAAGTTCTGCAGAAGCTAAACAGTAGCAGTCCCCTTTCTTAACAGTGCCAGCAGATTTACCAGGTAAGAAGAAATGCTAAAGTAGCAGTGAAAATCAAGATATTTAATATTTTACTTCCATTAGCTTGTGAGGCAAAACTGAGGAAGAATAGGAAGAACCTGACATAAAGCATAATTCTGAAGTGAAGGGAAGGTCACTAAACAGTTTTAACACATTAGCTTTCCTTTTTTAAGCAAAAGAGTTGGAACTGTTGTATCTAGAGACCCTGGAGAAACTGGTAAGTACAGAACTAAAGCAGTAGTTAATGATGATGAAAATAAAAAAACTCCAAACATGAAGTTGTTCATAATCAGTAAACAACATCAGGGATATCTCTGGTTTTGGTGATACAAGTACCAAAACTCTAAGTTCTGATTGTCCTGCTGATGGGAGCTGCCAGCTCCTCCTGATAGTTTGCAATGTTGAACATCGTCACGCCTGGTCTCCTGCCACAGGGCTTTTCCCCCAGCTTGCCTAGCCCACCTGTAGGCTTTAGGCATTTGATCCCTGTGGCACAGGGTAGCTGTGACAAGGGTGTGGAGTATATATTTAAGTGCTTATGTCCAGGTGTTAGGTGACAGCATTTCAAAGTCCTGTGGATTCCCTTGTAGACGAGAAAAAGATGTTTCTAAGTAGCCATCCAGATAAGCCTATTTTAGACCTCTGCCTAAGTTCAGATTTCTCTTGACTGACTGTGAAGGATGAATCGCATCCAAAAAAACTTTTCTTACCCTCTGTAGATTAAGTGTGAAACCATTGATCCCCCACAGGCTAAACCAGCTCCAGGTTCTTCTGCTGTGACATCCAGGGGCAACACGAAGCCTATGTCCACGATGTGTCTTGGGTACTGGATGCACCAGTAAAGCCATGTGCGCATTATTATGCCTTTGCTCTTCCTACAGCTGCCTGCGTGCCCCAACCCTGCCCATACTGCCATGTCCTGGGACTCTCCATTTGCTTGTGTGAAGGGCAGGGGGATGTTCAGCTTTGGGGAACTGGGCTTGGATCCTCTCTGCTGTGTGTAGGTGAGCCCTGGACAATGCGACAGCCCTGATTTGGGTTTACATGGCAAATAAGCCTGTATCTGTACTGGAAGGGTTTAGGCAGAAACATGCTCAGGGATGCAGGCTGAGATAGCGGTGCTAGTGGTTTACCCGGAGCCCTTCCTCAAATAGTGAAAGAAAGGGGATTGAAAAATCAACCACCCCACCAAAATAATGACTTATGGATAAATCTTCTCAGTCTGTCCTCACTTCCTTTGGGATCTGTCTGGTTCCAAGACATTATAAATTTTAATTATATCTAATCTTAACATCCTCACTTTTTCACAAACTGAAATGAGTGTGGTGGTCTTGCAGCCTTCTGACCACTTGTAAAGGCTTTGATTCCTCTTTGACAAGTTTGCTCAGGAGGGGTCCCAACAGTGAAGTGCTGGCGGGGTGTTTTCTGAAAACCTTCATTGCTTTTAATAAGTGCTACTGCCTCTTTGCTTGTGTAAGGACAAGTCTGCATGGACATAGTCACAAGAGAGGAGTCTAAGAGAAAGAAAGCTTCAAAGTTTCATTATACACTTCACTGAAATGTATAATTCATACTTATGAGAACCGTGTACAAATTCTTGTTGCATTGTGTAATTTGTGCACATGATCTCCTCTAGTTCCGCAGTGAATGTCTTTATTCTTTTTTCTTATTAAAAAATAAAAAAGGTTTTTCTGTTCTCTCATTTTCCTGGAATTTGCCATTTGTTTGTAGTCGGCCTTGTCTTAGATACAATGTTCCCTGTTTCTTGTTTCTTTCTTCTTCAGGACCTGCCTGAATGGGGAGCGTGAACAATTATCATCTCAGTGTGTGAAGATTTAATGGCAAAACACCAGAGTCCTTTGCATGTGACAGTGCTTGTTGTGCCTAATGGCTATGGATGTGTAGTGGTGGCCCTACAGATGATGTCCTGTTGCTCCCTGCACTAGTTTAGTCATCTCTAAGCGCTGTTGGTTGCCCACAGCTCTCACCAACTTGAAGAGGCTTTGCAGGCATGCAGTGCTTTAGAAACTGTGACCTGTTAAGGAAAGTAAACAACAACTCTTCAACCTATGGGACAGCTACTTGTCTGTCTCCTGTGGGTTGGGTTTTTTTTTTTTTCAAGATTCAGAAACATTATATCTTTGTCTTAATAGCCTGTAATTAAGGCATATTTTCTTGATTACTAGCACACCTGGCATCTATTGTTCATGTAGTATCTAAACATGTGCTCTGTTTTTCATGCTAGTAACTGAGTTTCTCACTGATGATGTTGTGTATAAACTCATGTGGACTCCATCTCTAGTGTTTTCAGCAGCAGCTTACGCTATACTGTGCCCTTTTCTAATACCCTTAATCTCTGCTTCTGGCAAATAAAATAGTGACCTACTTTATTTTTCTGCCTTCAGAAAAAAAACAAACAACAAAGTGCACGTGGTGGAGCAGCAGCTGCTGTGAGCAGAGAACAGAGCTTTGCTAAACCCATTCCTGCTTTTACATTTCCCCCCTCCAACCCTCCCCTTCATCCTACGTGCAGAAGGGCATTTATTTGAGCTGGTGCTGCTTGGGTGCCATCACCCAGGTCTGGACAAAACAGAGGAGAAGAAGGATTACCTGAAGATGGGGATGGGTTAATTGCAGAGAAAGTGGATTTGGGGGCTGCAATCCTCTCTGTTGGTGCTCCCTGATGCAGCGATGACTCCTGCTCGCAAAGCTAGAAGCACATCGACAGCTCTCACCCCTGTGCTGTGTATCATGCTGCTCCACCTGAGCTATCAGTTATTTGGAAAATTTGTGGAGAGCAGGGACCAATGTGTCGCATTCACCTTGCAATATGGGAGGAACGGGGGTGTCTTTCCCATGGTTCACTCCCCCTCCCTTTCTGCAATGGATGATGGTGTCAGTGTTGACTCATCAACCTGTTTGCTTCAGGAGCGTCTTCCAGGAGCTCCAGTGCTTCACAAGATTGTCATACAGTGATGAGAGCTGGGCACCAAAATAGAAAATCAATAGTATGCAAGCAGTCCCCTCCCACATGTGCTATTGAAAATCTCCCCCACAACCTTTTGCATCAACACTAACAAGATTTCACCTATAAATCTGCTGCACTTAATCTCCCCGAGTACCTCTCCAGCACTCGTCTCTCATCTGCAATTTAAGCTCCCTTATTGACAGATGCACACACAAAAACAACTTCTTTCCCCCCACCCCCCCGCCCCAATTCTCCATTGTTCATAAACAACATATGACGACAGCTTTGGCAGGGCTTTATTCCTCCTGTTTGTACTTGAAGTAGTGAACGGTTCAAAACAGGAGGAGGAAGCTTTCCTCCTGCCTGGCTTTTAGAGAGCTCCTTGTCAGAGGCAGCCAGGCAGCCTGTGGTCTCCTGCATGGGGGCTTATGTGGCCATCTCCAGCTTCCCTGCAAAGCCGTGGCACATATCTGCACAATTGCACAGTGGTGTCTGGATGTTTCATCCCTGGTTGGCTTTAATACCGTCTTCAAGTTATTGTTTCAAAGCTGCCTGATGCAACATCAAAGCAGCAGCCCAGACAAAGCACATTCAGGCTGGGAGCTGGGGTGGAAAGAGGTAAAATTTGCAGCAGAGCGATCAAGCATGGTGTTTTTTCATTTGGTTCAATAGGAGTGAAGGGCATGCAGGAGACCTGCTGGTGGAAGAAATTTTGTAGGTGTGAGCCTCGCCAGAGAGAAGATTCAGAAGATTCATCTCAGAATACAGTTAGCTGCTTCTTTTTGTTGTGATCACCAAACTTCTAATAAATATTGATTGGGTGTGTTGGAAGGAATATTTGGACTCCGGCGACATTATGAAGAATATCTGAGGGTAAATGCATAGGGTCTTTCATGTAGTGAAAATAGATGAGTAAGCTGAGAATCCTAACAAGAACAAATCTTCATTTCAGATCTTGTTTAAGAGATTAATTACAGACCTTGTTACAGAGATTAATTGTAGACCTTGTTAAACATGTAATCAGGGGCAAATAGGCACAGCCTTACCCTACCTAACAGAAATATAAAAATCATGTTGCAACAAAGTGTGTTTGTAAAACTAATGACCTTCTACAGCCACAACTGCAGTGAGTTTTGTGGGTACTGGGAGGACTCATACTAATTATTATTCCATTTGCACAGCATCATGGTTTTAAGGAATCTAAATTACCATAAAAACAATAATTCTCCTTATTACTAATCTGTTGAATAGCTGGAGAAACAGAAACCAGAGTACTGAAATGACATGCCTGTGCTCTCCTACAAAGTTGGTTAAAAAAAAGTAATAGAAATTGAGAGTCTTGCATTCAGCTGTTCTGTTGAGATTTAAGAATTTGTGGAAGTTACCTTGTAAACATACAAAAAAACCACCCTGGGGGAAGTGAAATCACAAATTTAACTAATTGAGCCAAATAATTCGAAGCTGCTCTTGTCAGTGGGCAGCTCTTCTCTTTGAGGTTGTTTTTTTTTTTCCACTGAGCTCTTGTGAATTCTTTGTTGATTCCCCAAGTTTTTGACACTTAGACAAATGGGTAATTCTGTATTTATTTATTTTTTAATGTCACAGACACATCAATTTAGTTCTCTGAATTCTGCAGTCACCCAATGCACACATGGCCATTGAATCAATCATATCTGCAAGCTGAAGCCATGCATATATGTGTGTGTGTGTGTGTTACACGTTAGCTATTTAATTTAAAATAGTTTCTAACACCCTTTTCAACTCCAGAAAGAAATGATGTAGCTATCTTTGCAGTGTGGGCATGGTGGCGACCACTTTTTCACCAGCACACACACTACAAAAGCTGCTGGCTTCGGCTACAGATGTCCCTGCTCCTCTCCTTTGGGTCGCCCAAGGTACTGACGGGACCATCTCCGGATTTAGCACCGTAGTGTAGCTGTTTTGGTCTTTCTTTCAGCTTTCCGGCCCATCTGTTTAGTGTCTGCACCTTCCTTCAGGCCCAGCTAGTAGTCAGATTTCTGTTGCACACTGGGTTCTGCCCTGCCCTTCACTTGTTCCTCCTGTTTTCTCTCTTGCTCTGGTTCCTTTTTATAACTGGGCCATTTCAGGTACTGCATTTTATCCTCTGTTCCTGGAAGTGGTCCTCAAAAAGCCTTGTCCTTTCTTGTTTTATCTTTTCTGCCTTAATGAAAAAAAAAGGTTGTGTGCTGCTTTTGTGGACAAGAATATGAACCATCTGTGTTTAAAAGTAATATTGGACACAATGTCTCTCATCTGCATGTGTGGGAAGAAAAGAAGGGAATAAATCACCTGTGTTACATTCATTCTTTGATGAGTATCAAGAATAACACAGTTTTATAGGGTGTATTTTTCCTTCAAGGAATTTTAAAGGACACAGCTGAGAAATGGCCATAAATAAGGAAGTGATCAGAAACAGAAATCGGATGAAGAGGTTTTACCTGGGACTAGTTGTGAAGTTAAGCCACTTCCCATGCTGCCAGATTCTCCTCTTTACAGTGTTGCCTTTTAACAGCAAGACCTGGAAGGGCCAGAAGGTCAGGTACTGGTCAGTGAAACTAGCTCACACCAGTAGCGATGCCTCTGTAGTCAGTCATGGCAATAAGGATGACAGCTAGAATTTGCCTCATGGCAGGCAAACCCAGGAGCCCTTTGAATGTTAGAGAGGACCCAAATAGTTTTAGTTCACATGAAGGAAGGGGCTTTTTCCAAGGTTAATTCAGTTATAAAACAACTATCATGGCTAGATTGGTTTGCCCTTGCCTGGAAAGGACAAAAGAGAAAGGCATGAGTGTTTTTTTCCCTTCCTTCTTATCTTCATGCAACACTACCTGCAAGTTCAAGGGTATTTCATTGCCTTGTTTTTCAGCCACACATGGAAACTGGTGTGGAGAGAGGGTCTCAATCAATTCTCATGAGACAAAGTAGCCTGAGGGGTACCGTCCTCCTGCTCCAGCCATGGCAAGAAGGTGCTTCCTCTGTCTTGAAAGCAGCAGAGGACGGGCAGTACTGGCAGCGAAGAGACGCCTCTGAGGGTTCTCCCCTTGTTGGTCCCACCAGGTCATACCTGTGTTAGTACTGGACACCTCTGGAGCAGCCAGGATTATGGCTGACTTTCTGTTGCAGCACCTGTGGCTGTTCCTGCCTTCAAAACATTATTTTGGACTGCTGGCTGCTCTGCTAGTCTGTGTTGCCTGTGTTTCCAGCTTCTCTTTGCAGTATATTGCTTTTCAGTACAACTGGTATGCTGACACTATCACAAAATCACAGGTGCCAGTGCTTGGGCAGGATCTATCTGTGCCTAAGATTTGGTTTTCTGGGGCATTTCTTGTGTGTCTACCAGCCTGTGTGGCAGCTTGTGATACAGCAGCCCAGGGTACTTCCCAGCTGAGATGAAGTCTGTGTTACACAGAATCATAGAATAGATTCAGTTGGAAGGGTCCTTAAAGATCATCCAGTTCCAACCCCTCTGCCACAGGCAGGGACACCTCCCACTAGATCAGGCTGCCCAAGGCCCATCCAGCCTGGCCTTGAACATCTCCAGGGATGGGGCAGCCAGAACTTTCTTGGGCAACCCTTTCCAGTGTCTCACCACTCTCATGGTGAAGAACTTCTTCCTTATGTAGAGTCTAAATCTGCCCCTCTCCATTATACCCGTTGCCCCTCATCCTGTCACTACAAGCCTTTGTAAACAGTCTACCCCTAGCTTTCATGTAGGTCCCCTTCAGGTGCTGTAAGGTTGCTATAAGATCTCCTAGAAGCCTTCTCTTCTTCAGGCTGAACAACCCCATCTCCCTCAGCCTATCCTCATATGGAAGGGTCTCCAGCGCTCTGATCATCTTTGTAGCCCTCCTTGAGACCTGTTCCAACAGCTCCATATCCTTCTTATATTAAGGATTCCAGAACTGGACACAATACTCCAGATGAGGTCTCACAAGAGAGGAATAGAGGGGCAGGATCCCTTCCCTTGACCTACTGGCCACACTTCTTTTGATGCAGCCCAGGATACAGTTTGGCCTTCTGGGCTGCCAGCACTTGTTGCCGGCTCATGACGAGCTTCTCATCAACCTGACCCCCAACTCCTTCTCTACAGGGCTGCTCTCAGTCATGTCATTCCCCATCCTGTATTGAAATCATGGATTGCCCTGACCCATGTGAAGGACGAATGACAAGGTATTACTTCTGCATCCTTTGTTTTCTGTATGGCATGGCCGTAGCATTCTTCTGTCTCTTACTGGCCGCTTTAAAAAAAATTCTTCATTTCTGTCACCTCAGTTTGGTGTGGAGCCAGTGGAGCCCATGGAGGTCTCATAAATTACATGAGTGGAGAGACCTCACCTTGAATCCTGCTTTCAGTTTTGTGCCACTCATTACAGGAAAGACATTGAGGGGCTGGAGTGTGTGCCAAGAGGGGCTACAAAGCTGGTGAAGGGTCTGGCAAACAAGTCTTATGAGGAGCGGCTGAGGGAACTGAGGTTGTTTAGTCTGGAGAAAAGGAGGCTGAGGGGAGACTTTATGGCTCTCTACAACTGCCTGAAAGGTGGTTGTAGCAAGGTGGGTGTTGGTTTCTTCTCCCCAGCAACAAGTGATAGGATGAGAGGAAATGGTCTCAAGTTTCCATGACTTCGACTATCAGGTACCTTCCTAATTAAGTAGAGGTTTTGTATTTTTTATTTCAATAGCAAAGTTTTGCAGAATCAGGCACGAACGTTCCTTTGCAGCGATGCCAGAAAGACTGGCATAAAGACAGTGCCCTTAATGTACTCCGAGGTGACTGGTGACTGTTCTGCTACTGAAATGGGGGAAACAGATGCTCTGGTTATCTTTCATGCTAAAAACTATGGCTTTGTTCAGCTTCCAAGGGGAATATGGGAAAAACCAAAGAAGATATCATGCTAAATATCAAAGCTGTCTGAGAGTTGTTTCTCCCCAATGCAGAACTAAGTCTTGTGACGTTCGCTGCAAATAAAATTAGTGGTTAAAATTTGCAAATGTGAAAATGTTGATGTCAAGGTAGGTCCTGCAAAGCCTCCGGGAGTGTGGGGCTGTATCCAGTCACATGGACCAACCCCAGCATGTAGCAGGTCCCTGTGCTTTGCAAGATGTCAAGAGAGATTACTGTTTCTGTCACAGGGTTCAAGAATTTTATTTGTATATTTTACAGAAAAAGAAACAAAAATACCCAGCCATTTCTGTTTTGCTAAAAGTGGTTCATGACACACTTTGAGTTCTAGAGGAGCAACAGAGCTTCAAAAGTCTGCAGTACCCTGGCACAAAAATTCAAGAAATGTGCTCAGAAATAAGACTGTTTCAAAAACACACGAGCACAAATTTGTCCAGCTGAATGTCTGGGGACTGGCCTAGTGCAAAGGAGTTTTCCAAAAAAATTTTTTTTTTAATCCTGCTAAAAAAATTGGTGTCTTAATAGAACAGTAATCCACATGTGCTGTAATACTCGTTACTAATTAAATAATTTTTAGGCTTAGAAATGCAGATAAAGCAAGCAGGGATTAAACTGTCCTGGCAGTGTTAGTCTCTTTAGGAAATTCCCAGGGAGTTTTTACAGAAAACTGTTTAAATGTGCATAGAGACAGGAAAAACACCTTTTCAGCAATCCCTGTTTACTATATGGAGCCTGTATATTTCTAATAGTAATGTCTTTTCACACATTTAGTGAAATTTGATGTGATATATATATGTAAGGTCAGTGCTTTCTATAATTCAGTAATATCCAATCTTTTTTGCATGTCAGAGAAAGCCATTCTTACATTTTGTTACTGACTGTATCAGCCTGGGGTGAATACCCAAAACTAAGCGTGAGGTGTATCAAACACAGCCCCGGAGGCTCCCTGAAGCATTAAATGTAACTTGGGCACAACGTGCCTTACTAGGAAGGATGCATTTGGCATCTGCCTCTGTGCTGTCCATGAGCTCCCCTTTTCACCAGGATGCTTCTCCTGGAGGTGCTTGTTTCCCCTTGGAGAGGGCTGAGGGGCTGGGATTAAAGGTGTTCGCTTCTGCAGTCCTCATGAGTCCTACAGGAAAGGAAAATCCTCTCCTGGCTTTGTGTGGCAATTCCAGCCCCCTGTTTCCCTGACTCTGTGCAAAAGGAATCTCCTTGGTGTTTCTCAGGGGTTTCCAGCCACAGGGAATGGGAGCAGCAGGGAACCAGGATCTTGGGAACCATCTTTTGAGTCAACCCAGGGCTGGCCACAGTGCATCTAGCCACCTTTTCCGGCATTCCCACACCAAAATGTGTAGCCTTGCTGCTCTGCTCGGTCTTTGCAGAGCCTGGCCATGCTCCAAGTTAAGTTCTCTGGTATTTTTGTATTACAACTTTGATTTTTTGGTGCTTTCATTTAGCTATTTATTAAGATGCTTAAATGCAAATGTAGGTACTGAAGTTATGTTTTATACATTGTCTAGATCTGCACTTCTCACTTGAAAATGTGTTGATGTAAATTACCAGCAAGTGAAATTTTCTACATCTCTTACAGCACTGTCTTACACAATCAGATCTGTGGGGTTCTACTTGATTCTGGTGCTAGAGATGTGGTGTAAAAATAACTACATTATCAAGCCCTGCCTTTGTAATTTAGCCCAGCCATGGTTTAAAGCAGGAAACCCTCAGTAAAGACAAACACATTGAACAGAGATTCATAGTGGCATGCTCTAGTTTTCTCTTTTTCAAACAAGGAGAGTGAAAAAGATGTTACTAGTGGAAATGAAGGCAGAAGGAAGTATTTGTTTATTGTTTCCTGCCATTTTGAGAGTGTCCTGTGTCATTCTTTTTCCCTTTAATTCTTATTAATTAGAAAAGAAACATGACAAACTACGCACAAACACCTTATTACAAGATAATTACCATCTGATGCTAAGATCCTTAAAATTTTCAGAAATTTTCCAAGTATATTATACTCTCTTAACTGATAGCATGTTATTATGTTTCCCTAGGGTAAATGACTTTTCACCTTGGATGTCAAGAGAAACTTCTCTGGAAATTTTTCTCCCCAGGTATAAGCAAATACTTTGAAATGCTTTATTGTAATTGAACATCCATAATGCTCAGTGCATAAAAGATAAAGACTCTTACAAAAAAACCCTTATAAATGATTAATAGAAAAGCATCATACCCTTAAAATGCTTCAACATAATTGCAGTGCAAAAGGCACGTGAGATGCTGGAGTCACACCAAATTTACATTATTGCTCTCTGCTACTGTGTTCTGCTCTATCTTATTTTATACACATTCCTGTCAGTGCCTAAGTTCTTTCCAGTTTTTCAGTAAAGGAGTGAATTGATGTAATTTATCCTTTTTTTTTCACACTTTCACTTTTATTTGTACAATGGAGTATTTTGGTAGGTTGTTTTTCTTTAGAATGCACAGAACTATTTATTTACTTTGGAGAAAACACAGAGAGAAAGCATACCTTGCACTTGGGACAGAGAGTTGTGAAGCTAAACACCCCCAATCCCTGTGGGACTCCATTCCTGGCGCAACTGGGCTTTCTGATTTCTGAAGACACTGAATTGAGCCCTTTCCAAGAGCTGCATTTCTGTCAGCATATTTAGGTTTTCACCTGCACCTAACAGTTAACCAGCTCAAATCCTTCTGCCTCTGTAAGATAACATCCACTGGAACAGGCTGCCCAGGGAGGTGGTTGAGTCCCCTTCCCTGGAGGTGTTTCAAAGGCGAGTGGATGAGATGCTGAGGGGTATGGTTTAGTGATTGATGGGAATGGTCGGACTCAATGATACAGTGAGTCCTTTCCAACCTAGTGATTCTATGATTCTACGATTCTACTCTACTTCTGTAGTTAAAATCTTCTTAGAGAACTGAAGGAGCAGAGATTTAAGCTGATTCACAACAGCTTTAATTAAAACTCAGTTAAACTGGTTCACATTTAAACATCCAGGAGACACTTGCATGGTCCCTACTTAATTACTGTAGTGCCGCCTAATGCCCTCTTCTGTGCCCACAGGTGGCAGGCTCCTGCTTGGGGGACATGGGGTGTAGAGCTCTGCTGGACTGCTTGAGCTTTACACTCCCTTGCCACCTTGCCTGCCACTCCAAATCCCTCCCTGCCCTCTCCCTGGCCCTTGCTGAGGCTTGGTGGCCCTGGGCAAGCAGCTGCAGAGTGTAGGGAAGGCAGGTGGGGAGCCCAGTGCTACCCCAGCAGGGCTACTGCCATGCTGCTGAGAAGCCTCTTGCATGGTCACAGGGGCAGTGGAGGCTGGTGGTGCCCGGCACTGCCTGCAGCCATATGGCTGCTCCAGGGGCTCCCTGGCACAGTCCCCAGCAAATCCTCTTAGTTCAGCTTCACCGTCTTTCTTGCCTCTTTGATGTCGGTCTTTTCTTGGTGCCCACTCCAGTCTCAATTCCCACTGCAAACTCTTGCAATCAGATGGTGTTTTCCTACTGCTCTGATATCTATCATAAGCACCTAATCAAGATTAACTAGCCTAAGGAGAGCAAAAAAGATCATTTTGTCGTGAGGGGCACTGCTCAGTAGCAAATACTGGGAATGAAGAACTTTAATCTGTTGCTAATATTAATTCTCCTCTTTGACATCTTGATAAGGTAGTTGTTTGTTCCCATGTGTCAGAGGCAGGCAATAAAACTGACTTTCCTAATGCTGTTAAAAGGATTTTCTTTTTAAATATAGATCAAGAAAATGAAAAGCAGTAAATAAAATGTTTGAGATTTTTTTTTCCAGAGTGGAAGTAGGTGCACAGCCTTATGTACCAAGAAAGGTGAGTTCACATTAACAACAAGTTGTTGCAATTTATTCTCTTCCTCAAAAGCAAGATAAGAAAACACAAATCCCTGCTGATGCCTTTTCATTTTTGAAGCAGCACAATAAAGAAACATCTGCTAAAGCTAATGACTGCATTTGCATAGATTGCATGTGACAATCCAGCACACAACAGGGTATCCCGTCATGTAGAAAACAAGCCACAAGGGTGATGCACTTCTTTGGCATTTATTGCCAGAAGTCAGCTACCCTTCTACAATAATAGCGCAGGCTCATTTCCAGGAGGGCTTTGGCTAGTGGCACCAGGCAATATTACTGATTCCCTCTTGTTTTCCAAGCTGAAAGTTGTAGGGCTGTCTCCTGCCAAGTGTGGAGGAGAGGCGGAGGAGAGACAGCAGCTTTCATGATGGCACCCAACAAAACCCCTCAGCTCCGGAGTGGTGGGAGGAAGGAGTCCGATTATGTTGGGCTCAGGCTGAGTGAGGCTGAGCCCTGTTCCCCAGCAGCATGGGCACAGGGCTGGCTGCAGGCGACACGGGGTGGTTGTGCACAGACCTGCTATTTGCTGAGCTGAGGGAAGGCTGGTGCCTGTCATGGAGCATCATGGCTGGATGCCATGTTGAGTTGGAGGGGGAAAAAGGGTTCCTTTGTGTTTTTAGCACAGTGGTTGAGTTTTATGGCATCACTTTGTTATTCTTGCAGTGTTGGCTATGGACAAATACAAGACGATAATTTATATCCCAGGGCAAACTGTCTCTGATATAGTGCTACTCCTTTCATTGTGCTTAATTGGGCTAACAAAAAAAGACAACAGCTGCAACGGTGGGAATGAAAAATGCCTTTGCTTGTCCTGGTTTTGACAGGAATCAGCCTAACAAGGGATTATCAATTGATCTGAGATAAGTATCACTGCGGGATTCAGTTTGTTTACTGTTCATCCCCTTTACTATTTCATGGATACAATTGCACTCCAAGAAACTAATACAGGCGGTTGTTTTGAAAGAGAGGCGACTCTTAAGCAAGTTTAACTCCATAATGTAAAAAGGAGAATAATCATAGAATCATAGAATAGTTTGGGTTGGAAGGGACCTTAAAGATCATCCGGTTCCAACCTCCTTGTGATGGGCAGGGACATGTCCCACATAGAATTGTGAAAAAAATGCTTTAGGACCCCTGTGTGTTTAGCTGTGTACAAATGCATGTGCCTGTGTGTCATGAAGTGAGTAAATAAAATGAGAACCAGACCAGAGGCATGTTTTTGAAAAAAATCAGGTCATTTTCTCCAGCTCGTGTCTTCCAAGATTGCAGTCACAGTTCCTTCCAGCCTGGTAACTGATGAGTTCAGGCAAAGCTCTGCAACCACCTGTCAGCCTACTTTAGGAAAGTGTCATGGAAAAACTCCATGAAAAGGACTGGATGATCTTGACTGTCCCATTTGATACATATGACATATTTTGGATTGGTGCATGGGTTTCCCATTTTTTTTTCTAGAAGCAGGGGACGTACTCTGGCCTGGGAGTCAAGAAAAGTGGGCTTTCCCCAACCAGCCAGTGAGTTCAGGCAAACCTGTGCTGCTGGTTTCCAATCTCCTCACCCCTGGGCTTGGTCCAGCACCGTGGACCTTGGTGGGAGTTTTGCAGTTGTATTTGGTAGGTGCCAAAGGCACATTGTGTGTGGTAAAATGACTGAGGAGGGTCTGGAAGATGCTTGTTCTGCACCCCAGGTACCCTACCAGCCAACTCAAAGGGCCTAATCCTACATTTCTTACATGCCCCTGGTGCTTCTCCAGAAACCTGTTTCGTACAGGTAAGGAGAAGAGCAGGAATGGAAGCCCTAGTGATCATTCCTCTCGGTACTAATCTATTTCCAAACTGAACTGTACTCTTTAGATATTTTAGTAAAACTGTCACAAATCAACACCCACTGCTGCATTTTCCTTAGTGATGAAAAAAAAAAGGAAAAAGAGAAACTGAAAAGCTGTCCTTTAGCTGACATTCAGTTTGAATTGATCGAGTGATCTGCTGTCAGAGCAACAGCTCTTGTCAAAAATAGCCCTTTGGAAAGAAAACTCTGGTGTTATTTGTATTGTGTATAGCACGTAACACTCTCCAGTGTGAGCAGAGCATCAAGAGACTGATATTTAAGAGATCAGTGAAAGTGACATGAGGCAAATGAAACATGTGTTTCTTTACAAGCTACCAGCATCCCTAAGACCGCCTCCAACTAAGGAGTTCACTGATGTGCATCAAGACACCATCTTGAGAAAGAAATATTGGGATCAGAATTTTTTAGAAACTCTCACAGCTCTGAGGGACTGATACGACCAAAATCCAGGCTGCACTAAGCTTTTCCCGTGGTGCAACTTTGACCAGACTCCCAGTCCTGCAAACTCCCAATCAACTCAGTAGCTGCCTTGGTGCAAGAAATAGGCATCGCCACATGTCCATACATTGAGCAATGCACATGCTTGCATTAGAGATGATGGACGATGCTTTATTTCTGTGTAACAATGTTTTTCCTCAAACAGAAAAACTTAAAGCTGAAAAATATGGGCTGATATTCTTGGGAAAGGGAAGAAATTAATAAATAAGATCCACAAATGCTGAAACGTTTTGGAGAAGGGCTGATTTAAGTAAACGTATGTGTTTTTCTCTGAAGATTTAATTGGGGCTCAGAGATTTTAGGATGAGATTTACCTCATCCACACTGAAGCTGACATGTAAAACAGGTCAAATAAACTGCACCCTAAGAAATGGGATTTAAGCTAACTTGCTGTGACGCAGCTGTTTAACCTGCAGCTGGGTAAAGCATGGGGAGATGAAACCTTTGGTTTGAAACAGATGGAAATCAGTAGTTCCTAAAGGTTTGCAAGGTGTGGCCTAGTTTTTTATCAGATTTAACTTTCAACTCTTTTGGAGGCTGCTGAAACATACTGTATGTCAAATACAAAATACATAGTGTCTATCTGCTTAAAAGTAGCTTATAAAGGAGTAGCTGCAGGTTTGAGGCTCCTGAAAAAAATCCTATTTGTGACTTTTGTCATTAGTTTTGGAAACTTGTCATAATAAAAAGCATCCTATCTATGTAGACAGCGTACTTAGTGCAGATGAATCTTTAATTAAGGGTCTGATTCTGACCTTTACATCCACTAACACTAATCACAATTATTTCTGCTGAAGTCCACGGGAAGGTCCAAGACAGTACAAGGGTGAGGAAAAAACTCAGGCATCCCCAATGCAACAAAAATTTTCTGAATGCTTACTCCTCTGCAAACACGTCCCCACCCTCCAGAAATCATTCATATCTGTCTGAAAAACACATTCTGACCCAGTATTCCCCATCATCCCCCTAACCTGCTCAAACTCTTCTTTGGGCTTTTAATTACAGGTAGAAGGGAAGACATATCCTCCTGTAGTACTATTGTCTGTCAAGTCTGCTGGGACTGCACAGCAAGGATTTTCATTTCTTTCTTTCTTTCTTTCTTTCTTTCTTTCTTTCTTTCTTTCTTTCTTTCTTTCTTTCTTTCTTTCTTTTTTTTAAGTAGAAAAACTTAACTATCACAATTAAAAGCATTTTTATTATGTCAGGGATATTGCAAACATCCAAAGAGGAAAGAGAATGGCTGTATATCTATACAAATCCTCCCATATTTACAGGATATTTTTTTCTCTTTTCAGTTCATTGTATGGGAGAAAATAAACTCTGCACATTTCCAGTAATTACAGTGCAAGTAAATCTGGGATTGGGCTGGGTTAATTCTTAGAGGTTCTAGCTACAATGTTACAGCAGGATTAATCTAGATGTGGGGTTTTGTTTTTTTTTTTTAATGCAGAGAGCTAGGGCACTAACATATTAATTAGAAATAAATCTGTCCTTTGGGGGACTACATGCACTGCTTGCACTTTTAATTTGTATCTAGCTTTAAAACAAATGACAGATACTTTCCTCCTTTCCATTTCTCAGTTGCTTCCTTATTTCTCTGTAATCCTTTTGTTTTGCACTATGAAGAACCGTTGGTAACAAAAAGATTGTGCGCCAATCAATTTTTTTAGTCTGTTGGCTGAACTGGAAAATATTCAATAATTTTCTTTTGGGTCAAACTTGTGGTTTGCTTCGTTTAGGGAATGCTGCTGTTATTTTTCTATTTTGTTCTTTGAAACAGTGAAATATAAGCCATTTATTCAGAAAAGATTTTTCAGCAACAAAAATCCTACAAACATCTTGAATGAAATTGGCTTCATCGTTTCTCAGCTCAGATTGTTTACTTGATTTTAGAAAACCCATGACTGGTTTGCACAACCTCAACATCCATTTCTTGATGACCATTTTTTTCTATAAAATTGTACCCAGAAGGGATGCTGAGAATGAGTTATTGTAACAAAATAAAAATTCACAGTGGCTGCAGGATACCTTTCACATGCGAAGGTGTTGTTCGCCTTTGGTGCAAGGATATTGTCAGTGAGAACAAAACTTATTCCTACTCCCGAAGTCCTCACTAGCAGGTCTCTGGTCTAAATACACTGTCTTCCAGGTTTATGAAATGGAAATTTCCTCCGTTTTGTCTGGACTGGCTGTTTTCTATTTCCTCCACAGTTCTACTGCAGAAGGACATGGTCATTTACCCGTTCAGGAGTCTGTACCTCTGCTCTTATTTGGTGTGATTTCTTGGAGATTTAGAGAACATTTTGTCTGCTTAAATTGCACTGTTCTGCAGCACTTCCAAATTCTGTAAGTTGGTGGGGTTCAGACACAATTTTCTGAAAACAGACTCTAGGTCTTTATTTTGAGAAACTGGTCTTGTTATTCTCAGTGTACACTTCCCAGTACTGCTGGTCTTTAGTCAATGAAACAAAGTAATGACAGTTTATTCTCTCCCAGGAGACTGGAGATATACTTTACAGGGCCACACATCTCCCAGTCGTGATGATCTTTGTTATCTGTACTTTGCACTGATAACAGATTTTCCCAGAGACTGTTTTTCATATGTCAGTCAGGCAGTTTCTGGTGGAAGTGAGCATGAAGCCTATGCAGAGATGACAGTATGATGGCATGCAGGAAACTCACTTTATCCCTCACTCTTTATTCTTCCTTCCATGTATTACATTTTTTAGATTCCTTTAAGAACCCTTTCCCTGAGATATCCCCAAGCTGCGAGTGAGGGTCAGCCAGGCTCTGGATATGCTGAACTGCACATTTATGCCTTTCATGCCTCTGCAGCTGGTGAGAGTTTGGTTGAAAAGGATATCTGATTGTGGGAAAAGGAAGGATGGTGTAACAACACAGGTGGTCCCAAGAAGGTTCTAGCTGCTGCTGCTTAAGCTGGAGAGGGAGGAAGGATAAATTAGAGGACACAAATCTGTGGGGAGGCAAATGTCACAAATCTAGATGCTTTTCCCCTGTATCTGTATGTTACAGCAAGAAGGTTCATATTTTAACCTCCCATTTCTTTGGAATTTTTTTCTTTGCTGTTTTTAGTTCTTCCCTTTTTTCAGTCCCAGTGGTTCCCTAAGCAGATCTTAGGGTATCAGCAGAGATCTGACACTACTTATGTCTTCCTTAATGAGCCTGTTGATTTTGTAAACCAGCAACCAGCAATCTCTTCCATTTACTGATACTATAATGCATTGAGGAGTTTACCTGTGCAGTAGAACAACTGATCATGTGAAAAGAAACTGTGGTGTTTGAAATAACTGTTCAAATAGTAGGTCTGTTTTCCCCATAAACCTGTTGCTTTGGGCCTCTCTGTACTCATCCATAAAATCTAGACCCTGGCATGGTATCTATGGTTTGCTGACTTTCTCCCATCACAGCCAAGGCTGAGAGGTAGGCATTGTGCCAGCCGAAGTCTTGCAATTCACTCTCTGCTATTTGGATTCACTGCTTATCATTAGGAAGACATACGAGTTTTAAACTGATGGCAGCATCTTTGAGCCCCATAGCATATGTGATTGCCATCCAGAGGGACCTTGACAAGCTTGAGAGGTGGGCCTATGCTAACCTCATGAAGTTCAACAAGGCCAAGAGCACCTGGGTCAAGGCAATCCCAAGCACAATTATAGGCTGGGTGGAGATCGGATTGAGAATAGCCCTGAAGAGAAGGAATTGGAGGTGTTGGTGGATGAGAAGCTCAACATGAGCCAGCAATGTGCACTTGCAGACCAGAAAGCCAACTGTATCCTGGGCTGCATCAAAGGAAGTGTGACCAGCAGGTTGAGGGAGGTGATTTTGCCCCCCTACTCTACTCTTGTGAGACCCCACCTGGAGTACTGTGTTCAGTTCTGGAGTCCTCTGCACAGGAAGGACGTGGATCTGTTAGAGTAAGTCCAGAGGAGGGCCATGAAGATGACTAGAGGGCTGGAGCACCTCCCATACAAGGATAGGCTGAAAGAGTTGGGGTTCAGCCTGGAGAAGAGAAGCCTCCAGGGAGATCTCATAGCAGCCTTCCAGTACCTGAAGAGGCCTACAGGAAAGCTAGGAAGGGTCTCTTTATCAGTAAGTGCAGTGATAGGGCAAGGGGTAAGGGTTTTAAACTGAAAAAGGGGGAGATTAGATTAGATATTAGGAAGAACTTTTTAATGCCAGAGTGGTGAGGCACTGAGACAGGTTGCCCAGACAAGTCATGGAAACCTCATCCCTGGACGTGTTTGAGACCAGGCTGGATGAAGCTTTGAGCAACTTGATCTAGTGGAAGGTGTCCCTACCCATGGAAGAGAGATTGAATCTATATGATCTTTAAGGTCCCTTCTGACTCAACCCAATCCATTCCATGATTCTGTGAGGGTGCTATGTTGAGAGGGCTGCCCCGACTCTCTGGAGTCACTGAAACGACTTAGAAATGAACCGTGAAGTGAAAAACTCCTGCTGAAATTTTCGAGCATCTCTGTCCTGTCACCCTGTGATTGGTGCTCTTGTTCATCATGAGGCAGCCTCAAAACACCACAAAACTCTGGTGATTCTGTCAAAATGAGGGACAAGATGCTTTGCCAGCTGTCACTTCCATCAGTAATTCATATTTGCTGAATCCTAGGATTTATACTCAGTATTCATTCTGTGCCATATACTGCAGTCTCCAGGAAACTGGAAGCATCTGCCTGGTGTAATCACTGAGGAAAAGGAGAGTGAGGCTCTGCTGGCTGGTTTGTAATTCTTGCTGCTGCTGTTTCACCTGATGGCTCCAGCACCCTGTAGGGAGGGAGGCTGGGACAGGACTGTAGGCACTCTCCGCTGAAATGGAGTGAAACAGTGGCTTTCTGAGGATAACACCACAAGGCAGTGGTGGAGCCAAGGCTGGCACCAGCAGTATATGACAGTATCCCTCAATAAGCATCCCCAGAAAGCTGTTGAGTACATCAGGGAGCAAGGAGAGGATAGCCTTCACCTCAAAGTCTTTAATTGCTATTAAACAGTGTATACCTTTAGATACCACGTATATTTTTTAAACTACCTTTTATGAATAATTTTATTTTAGAGTTTCTTGTCTGGTTTTTTTGGTTTTTTTTTTTTAACATTCATATTCTTTCTAAACATGAAAGAAATCCACCTTCGAAAGCATTTATTCCACAGACCCTTTTCAATATCCCCTCCAGCTGGAATAAACCTGCTGGTGTAGCTGTGCTGCGCAGCTCAGCATGGGATCTCTTCCACCGTGCCAGATGCCCCTCGGGCTAAGTCAGGTCACAGGGGATGCGGTAGAAGCACCTCTCCCACCACAGCTGCTCAGCTGCCCCTTGTCTGCAGGTCATCAGGAAAACCCAGCCGACTGCGGAGTCTCTGTGTGCTTTTAAATTCCAGCTTCTCATTTGTTTTCACTTTGCAAAGCGTCTGTCAGTCTTCCTGCCCCTTGCCAGGAAGACAGAGTTATGACATCTTTCACTGTCAGATGCAGACTTCCATTTCAGACTTACAGAGATGAAGGGAAGCCATAAAGAAATACCTACTGTAATTCAGGGAACAACGTTTTAAATCTCTGAGAAGAACACTAAGTAGTAGGTATTGCTTAAATATGCTTTGTGTAAGCTTCCTAGAATGTAGAACCAGAAAAAAACCAAAAAACAACCACATGGAAGAAAATGTTTCAGGTTCCATTTCACCCAGCTCCCCACCATCCTTTTCCAGAAACTACCCTCACTCGCCTTGGAAGGCTGTTTGCATAGACGATGCTGTATCCCTTTGCAGTTTTGCAAAAATGACACCAGACCATTTGCTTCCAGGGAAAATCCCGGCTGAAAGCAGGGGCAATCAAAAGGGCAAGGGAACTCCACTCAAGTCTCTGTGTGAAGGTACCATTACACACGAGGACACAGGCACAACAGATGTGGCAGAGAACATTTCCTCCCAAATTCCTTGATTGTACAGCACTCAGGTATCCAAACATCCCTAAATGTAAGAGCTATTTTACATGAATATAAGCACCTTTCAGTGTTACACTTCTTCAGGTAGAAGTTGGTGAACGTTTTGTCTAAGTTTTTTCTTGTTGAGTCCTCCAGTGGCAGGTTGACCAAAGCATGTCATGAGTTCATGATAAATCCATAGGTGTCCTTAGGCTAAAGCAACAAAATAAAATGAAAATAAAAGAAACAATTGGAATTTTTTTAATTTGTCACTTTCAAGATTCAATGCTTTACTATTTCATTCTAGACTTACTATTCTGCAGGTACTTCAAGGTTATTTAAATCATATTTTAAAAGGTACAGAAGGGATTGAAACCAAACGGGTAGGAAAAAAAATTCAATTTGTCAAAACATTTCCAAAGTAATAACTTCAGGTTGACTTCAAGTCATTTTCCTCCATTAACACAGGGATTTTAAGTTGTCTGAAAAACAAGCTGAAAGTTCACCCTTTCCGTTAGGACTGCAGATATTCATACAGAAAGAAAAGGAGCACAATTACTTGTCTGTTCCATACAGCTGTGAAGCATTATGTCAGCTCTCCTCTGCCTTTTGTATCTCTGTACCTCCTTCCTTTGGACTCAATGCTTGTTAGAAGAATTAGTGAAATATAAAGGATTGTTGAAATATAGCAAAGCATCTGTATGAAAGTGTGAACATTGGTAAGTTCAGCCATGTGGCCAAGTCTTATTTATCAGCTGTTTGTCCGACTTTTTACCCAAGATACGTGGCCAGGTTTTGTTCTTTAAAATTTCCAAAGGATGCCTGGCTGTGTGCATTTGTATTTGCAGAAAGTCATTTTGTATTTCCTCTTTTTTATCAAGCTTTCTTCATCTGTCTAAGAGCAGGTGATGGGGTAACTCATCAGGTGGCACAATTGATGGAAACACAGTTAACATGAGCAACTTACACCGATGGGTTGAGTTTCTACTCTGATCTCCCATCTCCATGGCTTTTAGGTGCCATACCTGTTTAAGAAGTGTACTCTGTAAAAAGTAACTCGGTCATAGAATCATAGAATCACTAGGTTGGAAAGGATCCACTGGATCATCGAGTCCAACCATTCCCATCAATCACTAAACCATGCCCCTCAGCACCTCATCCACCCGTGCCTTAAACACCTCCAGGGAAGATGAGTCAACCACCTCCCTGGGCAGCCTCTGCCAGTGCCTGATAACCCTTTCCATGAAATATTTTTTCCTAATGTCTAGCCTGAACCTCCTCTGGCGGAGCTTGAGGCCATTCCCTCTTGTCCTGTCCCCTGTCACTTGGGAGAAGAGGCCAGCTCCCTGCTCTCCACAACCTCCTTTCAGGTAGTTGTAGAGAGCAATGAGGTCTCCCCTCAGCCTCCTCTTCTCCAGGCTAAACAACCCCAGCTCTCTCAGCCGCTCCTCGTAAGACTTGTTCTCCAGCCCTCTCACCAGCTCACCAACTTCGTCGCTCTCTCCAGCCCCCTCACCAGCCAAAAGTACTCCTCCAGCCAAAAATCTTGGGTTCTGTCTCATCTGTCCTTTCCTCTGTCTCTCGCCAAAGGCAGGAGAGACCTGCGAGTTGAATGATGTGCTCTTATCACTCTTATTGAACACTTGTAATTGTGAATGCAAATGGCATTTTTTATACATGAACAGAAAAAGGACTAAATTCACTGGATAAATTATTCACAACAGATAATTCAACCTGCTCTCGTGGGAAGAGTGCAATGAATGTCTGATGATGTTGAAAAAAACCCCCACAACTAATTCTTCCAACCAGTGAAGTCAATGGCAAAACCTTTTACTAGCTTCAAAGGGAGTAGAATTTAGCCTCAAGCCGGAGGGCTCACATACGTCTTCTCTTTAGTGGTTCTCACTTGCATTTAGAGCTAAAACCCAGACAAGCATTTATGTTCTGAGGAGCCCAGGCTAATGCTGTATAGCTGAGTTGGGCTGCCAGGTCACATGCATTGTTACAGCTCCAATTGAAAGCAGGTCTGCTTTGCAGTCCTGGTGAAGAGCACTGCCCCGAAGCAGAAATAACCTGGCATCAAGAGAGAGCTAAGGTAGACGGGATCTCTAGCAAGTCTGGAGCTCAGGGCAGGTTAATTTGGCCAGGTTCACCTAGTCTGGAGAAAAAAAGGAGACTGAGGTGTGACCTCATTGCTCTCTACACCTTCCTGAGGAGGGGATGTGGAGAGAGTGGTGCTGATCTCCCTGGGATCCAGTGATAGGACGCATGAGAATGATTCAAAGATGCATTGGGGGGGGGTTATACTGGACATGAGGAAGCATTTAATTACCAAGAGGATGGTCAAACACTGGAATAGGCTTCCTAGAGAGCTGGTTGATTCCTCAAGGCTACCAGTATTCAAGAGACATTTGGACAATGCCCTTCATAACATGCTTTAACTTCTGGTCAGTTCTGAAATGATCAGGCAATTAGACTAGACTGGAGGTCCCATCCAACTGAACTGCTCTGCTCTGCTCTAGTCTGCTCAATTCTATTCCAATTTACTTTGTATCTAGGATAGATTTGCAGGCAGTGAGGGGGGTTTGTGTCCAGGGTGCCACTGGCGACCCCAAGCTGGCTGTGCTGCTGCCCATCAAACCTTGGTGTCAGTGCACTATGAGCACGATTTGGGGGCTCTGACGATGTGCAGTGGATGCAGGGTACAGGAGAAGGCTTGTGTGGGGGCTACCACTCCGCTTCCCCTCCCTGGCAGAGGGGAAAAGAGTGGAAGGAGGGTTGGACTATGCTCCAGCTTGTGCCACTGCTCTCCTTTGGTCACCAGTGGTGGGGACATGTGGCCTAGGGCACTGGGGAGAATCATAGTATCGCTAGGTTGGAAAAGACCTTTGAGATCATGGAGCCCAGCTGTACCTGTCCACTGCTATATCATATGCCTAAGCACATAGTCTCCCTGTTATACCTCCAGGGATGGTGACTCAGTCACCTCCTTGGGCAGCTTGTTCCAGTGCCTGATAACCCTTTTCGTGAAGAAATTTTTCCTAATGTCTAATCTGAACCTCCGCTGGTGCAACTTGAAGCCATTCCCTCTTGTCCTATCGCCTGTCACTTGACCATCACCCACCCCGCTATGACCTCCTTTCAAGTAGTTGTAGACAGTGATAAGGTCTCCCCTCCAAAATACAAGGAAGCAGAGGTGGTGCCAGACATCCTGGTAAGGTGGGAGTGTGGGAAGCAAGGAGGGGAAGCCCCCAAGAGTCTGTACCTCCCAGATTCCATCTGTGTCCCCCATGTTCCCAGACATTCTGGTGAAGTGGGAGTGGGGGAAGCAAAGAGAGGCAGGCCCTGAGAGTCAGAAAATCACAGAATCATAGAATCATCAGGTTGGAAAAGACCTCTTGGATCATTGAGTCCAACCACTCCTATCTGCCACTAAACCATGTCCCCTTAGCACCTCCTCTACCCGTCTTTTAAACACCTCCAGGGATGGTGACTCAACCACCTCCCTGGGCAGCCTGGTCCAGTGCCTGACAACCCTTTCTGTGAAAATTTTTTTCCTGATATCTAGTCTGAACCTCCCCTGGCAGAGCTTGAGGCCATTCCCTCTTGTCCTGTCCCCCGTCACTTGGGAGAAGAGGCCAGCACCCTCCTCTCCACAACCTCCTTTCAGGTAGTTGTAGAGAGCAATGAGGTCTCCCCTCAGCCTCCTCTTCTCCAGGCTAAACAACCCCAGCTCTCTCAGCCGCTCCTCGTGAGACCTGTTCTCCAGCCCCTTCACCAGCTTTGTTGCTCTTCTCTGGACTCACTCCAGAGCCTCAACATCCTTCTTGTGGTGAGGGGCCCAGAACTGAACACAGTATTCGAGGAGCGGTCTCACCAGTGCCGAGTACAGAGGGAGAATAACCTCCCAGGCTCCATCTGGGTGTCCCACGTTCCCGGTGAGGTGGGAGCCGGAGAAGCAAGGAGGGGGTTGATGGCACCCCTGCTCTCCGCCCCCGCGGACACGCGGCCCCCGGTTCGATCAGCGTCCCCAGCGCCCCCCGGTGCCGCGTGACCCACCGAGGGGAGAGGGAAGGAGCGTGGAAGCGGCGCCAAAGGCGTCTCGCGAATCCACGCTCGGCGGGGGCGCTCGGCGGCGGGAGGCGAGGGGTTAAGTTACATAAGGGCGTGCGGGGAAGGGGCGGAGGCGGCGGCTCGGGCCGGGTCCCCGCGCGGCGGGAGCAGCGGGGGGGGGGGTGGAAAAGCGGCTTTATCCCTCCCTCCTTCCTCCTCCCTCCCGGGTCGCCATGGAGACGGGCGGGCGGCGGCGCGGCTGTCAGTGAGCGCTCGGCTCCGCGGCAGCGATGGATCCGCGGCGTGGCTGCGCCGAGCCCCCCGCCGCCGAGCCGCCCGCGGGCAGGATCAACAAAACCGCCTTCAAGCTGTTCAAGAGGAGGAAAGGCGGCGGCGGCGTGCCCAGCATCTTCGGGGTGAGGAGCGGAGGCGGGGAGGGGAAGGGCGCCGGCGGAGCGGGGCTGGTGCGGAGCCGCACGCACGACGGCTTGGCCGAAGCCGCCCCCGAGGGCGGCGGGAAGGACGAGCCCGCGGCGGGCCGGGAGGCGCCGGGCGGCCCCGGCTCCGTGGCCAAGTCGCACAGCTTCTTCTCGCTGCTGAGGAAGAACGGGAAGGCGGAGAGCGCGGAGCGGCGGCCCGGCGGCAGACAAAAGAAGGGGCTGCGGAGCATCTTCGGCGGCGTGCGGTGGCACAGGAAGGACAAAGCCGGCAAGGAGCGGCGCGGGGAAGCCTCGGAGAGCCCGCCGGGGCTCACCGCGCCCGGCTCGCTGACCGCCAGCTTGGAATGCGTCAAGGAGGAGCCGCCGAAGCCTCCTCGCGAGGCGGCGGGCGCGGAGCGGCGGGAGGAGCGGCCCGGGGCGGCGGGCGGCGCGGAGCCGGCCGCGCGGGACCCCGAGCCCGGAGCCGCCGCCGAGGACGCGGCTCCCGCGGGCGCCGCTCCGGGAGCGACCGAGCCCCTCGCCGGGCCCCGCGGCGAACGCGGGCAGGAGCCGGCGGCCGCCCCCGACCCCGCGTCCTCCGCCGACCCGCCCTCGGAGCCGTCCGCAGACCGCATTTGTTTGATGTTCGCTGACGTGACTTCACTGAAAAGCTTTGACTCTCTTACAGGCTGCGGAGATATTATTGCGGACCGCGAGGAGGATGCGGGCGGCCGGAGCGGCGGCTGCGAGAAGAGCCTCCCCGGGGCCGGCAAGCCCGGCGCCCCCAGGAAGCGGCCCGGCGGGGTGGCCTACCAGGGCGGGGGGGAGGAGATGGCCAGCCCCGAGCAGGCGGACGACACCTGCCTGCAGGAGTTCTGGGACATGCTGTCGCACACCGAGGAGACCCGCCTGGAAGAGGGAGGAGGGACGAAGAAGCCCGAGGGCTCGAAGGAGAACCGGGGCTCCGAGGGGGCCCAGAACAGGGCGGCGGCGAAGCGCGGCGGGACCCACCAGATCCCCGTCCACCTCGACCGCAAAGCGGAGCCGAAGGGCGGGGAGAAGGAGCAGCAGGAAGGCGTGCCCAACAGCGACGAGGGCTACTGGGATTCCACCACTCCCGGTCCCGAGGAAGACGGTTCCGCCGGCATCCAGAAGGAGACCGTTCCCAGGGACAGCTGCAGCGGGGATGCGCTCTACGACCTCTACGCCGAGCCGGACGAGACCCCCCCGGCGGCGCCCGGGGAGGCAGCGGTGCCCTGCCCGCCGCGCTCCAAGCCCGTGTCCCCCGCCGCCACCGCGGGCTCGCTGAGGACGCCCTCGAGCACGGCGAAGGACTCCAAGATACCCATCAGCATCAAACACCTTTCCTCGCACCCTGCCGGCCACGGGACGGACGCCGCTAACAGCCATCACGCCGCGCACCATCACCCGGCCAAAAGCGAGATGCACAGAACGAAAATCCCCGTCTCTAAAGTTCTCGTACGCCGGGTCAGCAACAGGGGCTTGGCGGGGACCGCAGCGAGAGCTGCCGCGCACCAGGACGGGGCCAAGAAGTAGGTGAATAAGAGGTGAGTAGGACCACGGCGGACGGCGAGGTCAGGGGGTGAAACTCCGCCTTCGAGACCGCAGATAACGAATTAGTTTTGCGTCACCTGAAGAAAGGCACCTGAGCGGCTCGCTTTGCTCTGCTCCGTGGGTCTCCACTTCTGAACCCCTTCTTACCAGACCGTATGGCCGAATATGAGAAGTCGACTTCTTTTCAAGCACTTTTTTTTACATTTGTACCTTTTTTCTGCAGCACTGAACACTGGGGACGTTCAGTTTTACATGCCTTTTTGGAAGCAGGACTTGGATTATGAGCCTAAATGAGCATCCTTCCTCATGCAGAGCAGTGCCACGAGTTCTTCAAGGGACCAGAGTTGTATAAGGAGCGACACGAGGTTCTCCAATACACTTTTAGTCATTTCGGGGGGAGGAGCGGAGGGTGGGCGCCTGGCTCCGAAAATGTCATTTGCTCAAAGAAGATGTTGGAAAAAAACGCCAAGCAAAAAGCAACCAACCTAACAGGTATTTTACCTGCTGTAGGAACAAGGGCACTGCTCAGCAGCAGTTTTGATTGACTTGTGTGCAGTAGCTCACTGAGGAGTTAGGTGGACTTGTCTAACAGGAAAACGTATTTTTGTTCATCTGTGTGTCTGGTTGGTTTTAATCTGGTCTAATGTAAATGGGTAACAGAGACACCTGACGTAGGTTCAGATGTTTACATCAACACTCGTCTGATAACGCGTACAATCAGGTTCAGGGAAACATTTTACTTAATGCCAATATATACACACTGTTCACATTTATACAATAACTTGCTCGCCATGTGTAAATATATACATATTTTAGCAGATTTACTCAATGCTACAGATTTTTTATAAAAAGAAAAAAAATCACTTGTCTGTATTATCTAGAGTTTAAGCAAGATTTAGTTTTTATAGGTAGATAATTTTACAGTTCTAAAATGGTAGAACTTTGTGTAAGTACCCTAAATTAGAACAAAACTCTGTTTTGTATGGGCTCATGCATCCCTAGATAAGTAAGTCTGAAGTGCTGATTTTATTCCGGTGGCACATTCCATGTGTCAGAGCTGAGGTTCTGACAGCATCGCCACTGCAAACCTCTATTTTCAGGGGTTTAGACACAGTTGCTCTGGGCTTAAACCTTATGGAGAAGGAACCCAGGAAAGAAATGTTTTTTAATTATTATTTTTAAAAATATATAAAATTAGTTTTTGACTATTTAAAGAAAGTTTGGGTTCCTGTTGCTTTTTATTTTCATTCTTAATAATGTCAGAATAATTTTACTTTAAGAGAGAGGAAATATGGTAAGCTAGTGGTACATAAAATGGTCTGATGAGCTTAGCTCTTATGAGAAATGTATTAATGGCCAGAACTTTTTTGAATAGTGGCTACCGCGCATGGGCATAGACAACATTTCAAAGAAATTTAATAGGGTTTTAATGTGCCTGAGGACGTATTTTTGTGATACACTGAAAAAGCTCCAAAAATCACTGAAGTCTAAGGGTAAATGTTATGTATTTACAAAATATTTTGATATAAGTATTTAATCATCAGACCACAGTTAATATAAAGTATATGCTCCAGTGTATCTGAAAAATAATATACATTTAAAAAATATACATGTCTATATTATGCAGAGAATCCTAAATTCACATCATTGAAGCTAATGGGTCTGAGCTTACATAGCAGTTGGTTTTATTGTCTCTTAATCTGAAAGAAAAAAAGGAAAATAAATATACAGACTATACATTTGAAGGATATTAAGGTTATAAATAAACCATAAAAAGCCAGGAAATACCATAAAAAGAATTGTATATATGTGTATGTGTGGTTCACTGGGGGAACGACCTTGTAGTCACAAGGGTAAAATTGGCATCTAGTTCTGAAATTACTGTGGAATTTAATACCAGACTGCAACGCCCCAGTGAATAGGGAGAAAGCGTTAGTTTTCCCCATCAGTCCCTGTTGTCATGGTTTGAGTAAGAACCTTAATACACTTCAAAGAGAATTATTTTATATGTTTTCTTCCTAATGTATATGTATGTGGTTTTCTACATGCCTGCTCACACAGACGTGTTGTACATATGCATGTGTAGTGAGGACGCTCCTCCTCCGAGGGGTACGTGCACCGGGGTGAAGACGCACACCCGTGCACGCTCGCACTCGTGTGAGCGCAGCCATGCGTGCATGCTCCCACGCACAGGCTGGGGGGATGTGCTATAGATCTGTCTCAAAACATGCTGGTGATGATTTCCTTTGCCTGAGAAAGGGATTTGCGTTTGGCCTGACTCTGCTTGTGCATTTTAGAAAGCTGAAGCTGAAATGCCCTCAAAAGGATGAATGCACAGAACACGGAATATTGTCCGGGTCCTTGGCCCTAAACCTAACATTCCTTTTGTTTTTGTTTGACTGTAAGGGCCACATCTTTCCTTGCATGACAACTCTGCAGAAAATCCATAATTCCCCATTTTGTTTAGCAGACCAGTTGGGCAGAGAGATTCTATAGGGTACTGGAAGTTGAGAGGGAAGGAGGATGTGGTGACCTTGGGGTAGTACCATTAAAACTGGAAGCACTGAGTACAGATAGTAGGAGTGGTGCATCTTTAAAACCTCTAAAAGATAGCAGCTACCATCTCTACAGGACTTTTATGTGGCAAATTATTCATCATATGTGTTTTGTTTGCATTGTGGCATGTCTGTATCGAGAAACCAATAGAGTGACACTAGACTAGCTCCCTCTCACGTAATGACTAATGCAAATCATCATTAAAATACCGTGGCTTCCCTTCATTTTTCTCTCTCTCCTTTGTTTTCTGCCCCATTTTTCCTCTGTCCTCTGCATGCCAGTGGGGGCTTCCTCCTCAGTGCTGACCCCTGGTGTGGAGCAGAAAGCCCTGGGCTGGCAGCTGAGCCAGTGGGAGGGCGGCTGTGCTGCCTGCTGATGCCAGGTGCTCCCCAGTCACTCTCTCCAGCTTTCTATTGCATACCCAGTGTAAGTACATTTTGCAAATCTCTTGGTGGTTCCTTTGGCTCCTTGCTATGTACGTGTTTTAAGGACAATCATATCCTTAAAAGGAAAATGGAAATGTAGCTTGTAGTAGGGCATCAGTGTTTTGAATCATTGCAGCATAGTGACGTTGGTTCAGGGTAATGGTTGTGTGAGAGGAAAAATACAATTTAATGCTCAAATTAACTTTGGATTTATAAACCTCACTTTTGTCTTTAACCCGTGTATGTTTTTTTATTTTGAAAGATGATAGACAATTTAATATTTACTCGGGCTTTCAATTTTCATAGAAATATATTTGTGTAACTCCACACTATGCCTAAAACAATCATTGGAAGGAGATTCAAAGGCTTTCTTTAGACCTATATTTAATTACTGAAAGATCCCTGTAAAATACTGTGAGATACCTAGGAACAAGCAGTTAATGGCTCACTGTACTTAAAGGCTGAGACATGAAGAGGTAATAGTCCTGAGGCATTCTGTGGTGATTTGCAATTTTATTTATGTTACCCTCTTTAAACATGTATTTTCCTTAGCTTTGGTAGGTGTCCAGGTCGTAATGGTGTTCTGGGTCCCAAAATAACATTCCCAATGCTGTTGTCATTTTGATTTTCTTAAGTATATTTTTCTTTGTTTGTTTTGTTTGGTATTTTGTGGTCTGGATGATGCTTTGTAATTATCAGTTATTGTCATCCATAAAGGATTTTATAGATCAGGACTTTGCATTTAGTTATATGTACTGTTTGCACTTTCAGGTCACTGCTGGTAAATTTTGTATGTTCTTAGGATATTTCTGTGTATTGCGTAGCATTTTGTAGCTGTCTGCAGTGACTGCAGTGGTACACATTCCTGTCCTATATATAAGCACAAAAGATTTTCTTTCAGTAGCATGAAATGATGTTTTTGTGGACTTCTTTTGTCATGGTAGGAGTTAAGTTTCCTGTACTGTATGTGTGGCCTGCAACAGACATAAAGGTTCTTATTTTCCCTGTAGTGCGTATGCATTTTGCTCTTGCCAGTAATAGGACTCAAGCACATGTAATAGATTTCAGAAGAAATTCCATGACTAGAATAAGAAAAATCTATGTGCAGTCTTATTCCATCAGTCACCAGCATTTTCTTCATCCACCGTGAATATCCTCACCGCTGTTTCAGGGTAGTAGAGGAATGAATTTTAAAAATTACGTGCATAGATGTACACTATGAAAATTAATTCACTGATTATTTTTTAATGAATCTTACTAAATTATTTATCTAAGCTAAGCGAATATTGCACCAAAGTCTTCAAAACCTCTGATACAGATGGTATTTTCAATAAGATACTGTAAGTGCAGATGAGCCAAATTAACAGGCTTTGCTTAGCAAAGCAAAACCTAGTTGTTTCTTAAATTTGTAGTACTGACAGAGTTTGCAGATCAGAGGGAGCCATTGATTCTACTACATCTCTGTGCTTGGAGGGTTTTTTCCCCTTCTCTAATGGACTACTTTCAGGAAAGGCTTTTCAGCAAGATAATGGTATGAAAGAGACCGTTCACAGTAACAAAACCCACTTACAAGGCAGATGGTTATCTAACAATCATAATGGGGGACTCTTAAGTAAGATGGCCTGAAAATGTATTTTCATAGTTATTGATATGAAAGGCTGAGGCTTCTGTCTTGGAAAAACAAATTGACACTGGCTCAAAGATGCTGCACGAATGAATCTTGGCAGCATTTATACATGAGAGCTTCTGCAGGTATTTTTTATTTTATTTTGCTTTTCTTTTATTGTTTTTCGGGTTTTTTTTGCTTTTGCTTTGTTTATGTTTGCATTACGATGACATAATCCCACATGTCTGAGCGCGAATTGCACAACAACTGACTCTTCCGAGAGTCGATGCTGAGAATACACTGTCAGTTGTCCTCAGTGGCCTGGGACTGGTCCCCACTAAACAGCCTTCCTCTTCCATTGAGGGATGGGATGATGGGATTCCCTTGTCTGAGTCAATGCGTTGTTTACTGTGAGCATGAGGTATCTGAATCTGTCTTGCTGTTTGTGTTCGACAGACAGCTTATTTTTAATTTGACTCATGGGAATTTTTTAGCTCATCATTATCTCACATCTCTTCATTGTGAGCATCTTGGCTAGGAACGGTCAGGACTGGTGCGGTGTTTGTTAGATCCATTTCATGTGGAGAGAAATGGAAGAAATTGTCATATCTGAAGTAATAAGAGCTGTAATCACTCAAGCCACATCCTTTGGGCCTTTATTCCTGCAAAAGCACGTTATTAAAGGTCTTCTTGCCTTAGAAGGCTTCTCCATCCAAAACAGTGAGTACTATGGCCTGGGGCTCCCTTTTATTTTCCCCTCCGTGTCCCTCATTCCCTCTCAGCCATACTGCTGTTGCTTGGGAAACCAGGGTTTTTGATCTAGCTTTCCAGCACTGGTAAAGAGGAGCTGCTGCCAGTGTGTTCTGGAGGCCTTTGCTCCTACTTCTTGGTCTTGAAAAAATTAATTTGCCTTCAGAACAATTGGCAAAGATAGGTAAAATGGAGATCCGTGCTGTGTAATCTCATACATGTGGGCGAGTGATATTCTGCGCAGAATAGAACGCATCCCTCTACTTTCCTGTTGTGGACAATTTAGCAAATATAGCAGAGGCGCATGTAGGAAAACCTAGAAGCTCTTTGTTATGGAGTCGGTACCCAGATTTTCTTTATCTTTGGTAAGAGCTGCTTTTCTTTTCCTTCCTGTACTTATTTAAATGAATAGAACCAAAGTTGTAGTGGGGAGTGGAAAAGGTTATGTACTTCACTGGGCAAGGAGGCTGAAAGGCTTGTTGTAGCAGTGGCTGAAAGAAGATGTTTGCTTTGCCTACGCTAACATCGCATCCAGGCAATGCTCTGCAATGGCATTTAGTCCATCTATGGCCACAACATTAGAAAACTGGCATTCGCCAGCGTGACAATCTCTCTCCAAGGTCCAGTTGTGCTGTGGCAAAGCTTCCATTGACTCCAGTAAGAATTGACGAAGGTCCTTAATCTCTTAGTCTTAAAGAAATAGTGTTTCTTAAGTAAGTCTTCCTTTTTTTAAAATATGAACATTATTCAGGTGATTGTGCAGTCTTTTATATATCTGTAGTAGTATTTTCACTTATCTGAATGCAAAGCATGTCTTCCCATTGTTTTTCCTTCTTAACTAGCAGCCACTCCCGCCCATAACTCCAATGCTCAGCGTGTTTAAATTACAGCTAACACAATCACTGCCTACCTTAATTTAACTCGTGATGGCAAAACCAGGACCAGATCCTTTCCAGATCACTAAACCCCCCTGCTTATTGTGTCGTTGTTCATGTTTTTTGATACAGTAACTAATGATGCCTTTCTTTAATTATTACACAGCCACATTTTGAGTCTGTTTTTAGAGAGATCAGTATGTAGGGACTGAATGGTAAGATCTTTAACAGGTTTTTGTTATTTTGGATGGTGTCGCATCAGAACAGTTGCTATTTCAGTATCAGGTTGTTTCCATGGCCATTTTATGTAGATGCATTCAAAGCTTTGAACATAATGTGCTTTTAAAAGAAAATTGAGTACATCTGCTTTGAAT
Source organism: Phaenicophaeus curvirostris (assembly GCF_032191515.1). Lineage (NCBI taxonomy): Eukaryota > Metazoa > Chordata > Aves > Cuculiformes > Cuculidae > Phaenicophaeus > Phaenicophaeus curvirostris. The sequence goes on from NC_091392.1 coordinate 188,403,866, forward strand.
TAAGCCTGACCTTAAAATGTAAAAGCTACACATCTTGTTTAATGGCTGCAAAAGGGAAGGTTGGCCCCAACTCACCTGCACCCTGGGGAGCAGGGCACTGTCACTGGGGTAATTTGCAGGCTGACCCTGCCATGTGGTCCCAGCAGAGGGGTGCGAGGGCTCACGGTGTGGAGGTGTCTGCCAGACTGGACAGCAGCAGCCAGTGTGGTGGTGCTGTGCTGGAGTGGGAGGGTTGATACAGTGGCTGAGAGGTGGGATGAAAGCAAGGGCTGGACTTCTGGTCCTTGTGAAAAAAGAAGGCTAAACGTATGCCTATAGCTCTACTTTTCTTGCATCTATGCTTGGATTGCTGTGTGACACTGAGTTGGGAGCCCAGTTGTGTGAGTCAGGGTGTGCGTAAGCCAGTGCTCCTGCTGGTGGAGTACAATGGGACTGCTCTCATCAACACCTCAGCAGTGCCCAGTACCTTCATTTCTGAAGGCAGTTTTAGCACAGACTTCCACAAATCCTTTGTAGCCCAGCAGTGAACCAGTGGCATGTCACTGCTCTTCCATCGTTGTTTTGCCAGGGGTATGTGAAGACCCAAGCCCTCGGCAGGGTGATGAGCGCTGACTGTGCAGAAGCACTACCAGGTCCTAGGCAGAGTGCAATTAACTTTCTGCAGCATGTGGCTTGATAAAAGCAATGTTATCCTGCTTTTCAAGAGAGGGAGCAAGACTAAAGCTGTTGCCTTTGTGTAAAATAGAAGTGAATCCTGTAATGCGATAGATTGGAACAGCTAAACAATATCTCAGTCCACCAGTATTCCCTCTGAAATCAGTGGATCTATTAGCGGTGTTGTTACTATTAGCAGCGTGGTTGTTACAAAGACTGAGTGAAGATTCAGTAATTTGGCCCCATCTGAATTTTCCTTTGTAAGTTTGTCAACAGTCTGTCTCAGAAAAGCTCTAGTGTTAAGGCTTGTGGCCCTCTTGAAATGGGGGCTGAGGTATGAGTGTGGTTAGTGGAAAATACAGATTCAGTAAGTCCAGAAAACACAGCATGGCTTCAGTCTTTCATCACAGCCCAACTCTGCTTAAATATCATGGTGTGCCTGAGGAAAACATAGCAGGGACTGCTCCACACTGCATCTGACAAACCGATGCTGCCAGGGTTTCCTATGTGCTGCAAGGGACAGGTGTGTCCTGTTTGAAGTCACTTAACTTGTTTCTGTAAGACGTGTTAGAACTGACAGATCACTGTTAATTACAGTTTTCCATTATATTTTTTATGTCAGCCACCTCCAGTAAGGTAGCATGTGACCTATTCAAGATAATGAGCGAGTAAAGCCAGAACTCCCTGCTCTTCTTATCTAAATGGTTTGCTAATAATCTGGTGAGTTTGTGTGCACCAACTTTTTCTTAGTGAAAGCTCACAACACTCCTGGGGGTGTTTTTATAACAGACTGTTAGACACACTCTGCTCCTTTCCACTTCTACAAACTTCAGTGAGTATGTCTCTCCTCAAATCGCTGTATTCTTAACATATTCACAACCTAACTGATAGCAATAGATGTCTTTCTTCCCTGGCAGTTCACAAGGATATACTAATCAGTGTTTATTATATTTTTAATTCTGTAAATATTTATTTTGGTACTCTGTGTATTTATTGGCACTGATTCTGGTGTTTGCTTATGTGTCATTGTACATGTTGATGGTTTCAATAGTCTTGCTTCTAATGAATGTAAGGAACTCAGACTAACTGCACTTTTCTTCCATTCAAAAATCTTACAGTGAAAAATATTCCCACTGTCATTTTATGTGTTATAATGAATACAGTTAATAAAATCAGTTGTCACTTTTCATTGATGAACCTGAAGGTTACTTTTTGATGTTTGAGCAAGAGATACAGCCAATCTATTCAGTGCACTGGAAAATTCTAGGCTTTGGAAAGCAAGACACTGGGGAATTATGTCCCCAAAATAGCATAAAAGAGAATATTTGGGCATGTGTGCACTTTCATTTTTATGTAAAAATGCCTTCAGCAGTTTTACTAATAACGTCATGGAATAACTAGACTATATTCATTACTTAGGGGAGGGCTTTCATAAATGAGAGAGTTTTGGTCTTCTGTTTCATCAGCATGTTCTTTGGTTTGTTTTTTTTGTTGTTTTTGTTTGTTTGTTTTTTTGTTTTTTCCCCTATCTTTTCTTCTGCTTTAAATCACTTAGTGGAAATGGACTGAGTTTCATTTTGTTTTTCAAATCAGCTTTGCTTCCTGATTGTGCTGGTCAGGAAGCCAGCAGGGAAGGTGGTTCTCCTGGCACAACTGACTTTGGAGTTGCAGTTTTGGTGTGACAGCTAGAAAACGCAGTCTGCTGAAAGCTACATTTCCCACCTTTAAATCTGGTACTTGACTGCTACGACTATGAAGTGACATCTTTTAGAACCTCTGTTTTGTAACTTTCTCTAGATTTCTTGCATTTAGAAGATGCATAAAGCATTTGCATCAGTATAGTTTTAACTCTTACGTGTATTTACTTCAGTTAACTAAGTAGTACTACCTTGCTAAGTGTTCTCCCGTGTTACTACTTGTTCATGGAAGAAACGGAACCCAATAGAAGAACTGGAATAAAATCTACTCAAAAGTTTTCAATGAACAGCAAAGCAAAAGCTATGAAAAGCCCATTACCCAAGTAAGTAGCAGGACATGGTGACGCAGTGTAAATTGACCCTATGTTCACAGAAGTGTAGTCCCTATTCCTGATAGCAGGAATGAGGCTGAAGAAATGTTTTCCTGGTGATTTAATACACAAGCAATTTTGCACTCATGTCTTCTCAGCCTGTGTTCCCTTTTGCGCATTCATGTCTTTAATCCTATACATCTGGAAGCAGAAGAGCTGTGGTTTAAATTATTCCCTGCCATGGAAGATTGCTTAGTGATTACCTTGCTTGTGTCCAGGTATAGCTACTGGGATTTTGGGGGGCAGAGGGTTGGAACTCTTTTGGGTTTGGGACTATATTTTGGGGTTGAAACTAGATGATCTTTAAGGTCCCTTCCAAACCAAACCTTTCTATGAAAGGAGTTGCAATGAAGCCCAGGGCAAAAGTACAGCAACCTCATGAATCTTGAGTACTGTGGGTCTGTGTGATGCAGCTGTGAACACCTTCCACAAAACCAGTCCACAGTAGCTGTGACAGAAAAATTTGAAGTGTCTCCTGAAACCAGGAGACTTGGCTCAAATGTTCTTTTTGAACTTAAGATAAAGAGGCTATTTTTCTAATATTGATCTAATAGTCCCGCCCTGATGAAAACCAAGATCAGTCATTTCTGACAGAACATCACGATTTTCATGGCCACCTTGCTGGAAAAGTGTTTGCAATGAGACTGATGACCTGCAAATCTCCCTGTGAATCTTGTTGAAGATGAATGCTCCATCCAATTTGCAAATTTATCAAGCAAGAAAGAGGAGAGAATATTCTCAATTCCTAATAATTGATAAGGAATATTGGCAAGAATAATGGACTAGTCAACAGTCTGTGAGTGAGTAGTAGTCTTATTTTCAATCTTTTCCCTTGAATCGTGGTATTTTTTGCTTTCAAAGTGACCATACAGGAGTTATTTACTAGGAGCTCACATTGAGCAGATGCCTGCTCCTACCTACCACGTTGCACATCTGCTTTCAATTAAAACCATTCCATGGTGCCCTGAGGGGGATGGGAAGGAGGCTTGAAGGTTCTGCAAAGGGTTGTTTCAGCAGCCACGCATGCTGATTTGGCAGCTGAGGACTAAGAACCTGCTTCATCTCTAATGACACATCACTCCTTTTGCTCTGCAAAGACCCTTAGCACTTGGCTCAGACATTCAGTTAGACCCAGAGAACAGAAAGTCTGCTCTATTCAGCACTGCACGTGAATTCCTGGTGAGATGACCTAGAGCCAAGGGTTACCACCGGAGGGGAGGGAGGGCTTGTGCCTTCTGACATAGTGCTGGTCCGGACCAAGAGATCCCAGTCCCTCTTCCACTGCTTCCTTTCCAGGCAATTGTGACCTGATTTACAGAAGGCTGGAGGTGCCAAATTTTAAAGTCTGATCCACAAGATCAGCTGCACTTATCTGTAGTGTTGCTCGGAACGTTTGGTCTGAGGTTTTATGATAAAATTTCACTATCACTTAAGCACCTGTCCCAGGCAGGCTCAAAAGCATCGTGTGGCTGTCTGCTGTCCTGTGTGCCATGGTGGGAATCATGGACAGGCTTCCTCTGGTGGCATCAGCCTTCTTTGTTGAGGTCACTTGGGCAGAAGAGAGACCTGAGTAAAGAACCTCTGGGTGAAGGTTCCACATGAGCAGAAGTTGACTGGGTAGAAGTACGGCAGTATCACAGAGGTGGTGGGAGAGGTTGAGGCAGCCAAACCTAGTGCAGGCAGAAGCCTTACGGGCAGCGGTGTCCTCTCCTGCTTCACAGGGAGGTTGCCTCCGTACGTGGCTCAAGTTCCTTAAAGAACATACTCAGCTGTAGGCTACCGCACTGTGGGAACAAATGGTGCTGAGCTCATTGCCTGGGAACATGCAAGGTGACATGCAGAATGTAAAGTAAACAAACTTCCTATGACTGAACAATATTTTAAGGACAGAAATAATGCTAAATCTGTCTGTCATTTAAAGCAAATCTGCCCTGTACCTGCCCAGCTCCGTTTGTTCACCTGTAAATATGAAAACACAATCTAATTTTGCCACACAACAGGTTTGAAAAAATAAAGACAAATGTGTCTGAGTAATACAAGTAATCAAAAACCTGGCTATGAAGATAGTGGCCACAATCTAAAATGGACATGAAGTAAACATCTGTTCTACTACGATGATGTAGAGGATCAGAAAAATGATGGTAACAAAAAGCAAATGGATTGTTCTGAGTATTTCTTAAAGAAAAATAGACACAGATAAGAATTCAACTAGTCTTGGTATATCCTTACAGCAGGGATATATTCCATCCACATCTCTCTTTTTCTGAGTTTCTACCCTTCATATTCTGCACCAATAGATTTTGTTTACTGACAGATAACAATATGAACGAAAATACATTACTTACAGTGAAGAAATCAGTCCTGCTACTCTTTTACTTATAGATGTCTTTTTTTCTGTGTTAACAAATTATGCTTCTGATCTTTCCAATTAGACCATACCCAGTCATTATTGTGCCACATTTAGGGTCTGATTACACAGCCGCTGCATCTGAACAGCTTGATTCAAATCAGTAGGAAATGCTTATATGCAGCAACTGCAGAAACTGTTCTTGCATCCTTCACAGAGCTGCTTATTGCTGCTTTCTCAAGGGCTTAGAATATTTACATCTGTCATCACTACCTGAAGTTGAATATGCTAGTTTTCTTTTTAATTTTTTCCTAGGGTCTGATAGAAAACCCCATAAATCTGCAAGTTTTATGAAAAAAAGGGTTGGACCAGATTACATGGTTAAGTTAACTTGTCTATGCCGGATCTTAATTCTCTCTCAAGATGAAGCATGTATTCAGACTGATTTAAAATAAATGACTGTACTGGAAAACAAAACAGACATCAGAGCACAAGTGTAAAGGCAAATGTCAGCCCTTGGCTCTGAAATGACTGGGGCCCTCAATCTGAGCTATGAAACCTTACATTTCTGCCTCAGCACAGGCAAACACACAACACTATTTATAGCACAGCCTTTTAGTATCCTTCTGTTAGAATAGGCTTCATTGGAGGATTTACATGACTAACCAAAAGCAAAAGCCTTTTGTACTTGGTTTCCATAAGAGAAAGCCAATGTGAAGCTGGTGTTCACTGGGCTGAATTACAGAAAATATCAGTTACTAGAAATCCAGTTACTAATTCAAAGGCATCTGTTACCATGGCATAGGTCTCCTCTTCCCTCTCCATGCCCCAGATTTAGCACCAATGATGGGAGCTTAGTGAGAGCTCAAAAAGAACAGTTCTTACCTCTGAAAAATAAAATGCATACTCAAGGGAAACCTCATGTTTTCATGGCAACTAAGGAGTAAAGGGTTAAGGCCTAGGAGATGGCTCTGAACCAATAAACAGCACAAAAGGCTCCTATTAGCAAACCAAGAGCCCAATGTGTTCTCATTTCCCTCCTGGTATCTTCAATTAAACCCTTTGGGCCACAAAGTTACCGTTCCTGCCAAGGACAACAATCAGCATGAGGTGATTATTTTAGGTTCTGCTGCATACCCTGAAGTCTCATGAAAATGAGAACCAACCCTCCCATCACCCTCTGATCTGATTTCCAGGGCAGGGCAGGCCTGTCAGCTAGCCCCCATCCTTTCATCTTGCTGTGCCAGCTGCAGGCACCCAGGCTTTCCCAAGGGATGCCACTTTCTCACAGATGCGTGCCTGTTCCTGCCTTCCAGATGGCAGTGGTCTTCTTAACAAGCTCCCTGATTTCTCTTTCCCTCTTGGGATTTCATTTCAATGTTATCTTGTCACATCTGTTTTGCTCCAGTTGGGTGATGTGCAGGAGCAGGAGTTGCAATGCTGCTCCAAGAGGTTACCAACCTCCAGCTTCTGTGGTTGTTTCAGACCTCCCTGCTGCAGAAGTGCCCTGTGCAGTGAGGATCACTGATGTCCTGGTGCCCCAGCTGCTGAGCAGAGGTAAGGATGACTTTGTTGAGGTTTTCAGGCTGCTTGTTTCCTTGTCTTGTTCTGCATCACTGAACTTACTCTTTCCTCCCTAGAGCTTTCCTGCAGGGCTTTTTGAGGCTTCCCAGCACTGTTATAGAGCTGTTTAACATAGCTTGGGAAGGAGGAGAATGGCAGGGAATACAGGGCAGGGAATTGGAGCCAGGTTGTGATATGCTTTCATGCATGTTCTCAGTGAAAAACTCGATCTTTTTACTTTTTCCACCTCTCAACAGGGATCATGATCCCATGATCCTTCTATAGGAAAAGTTTCATGTGGCCAAATCCTCCACACCTTAACCCGCTATCTGTGAAGTGATTTCAGCCATGAATAGGGGCAAGGTGCAAGAGTAGCGCTCTCTCATTCCTCTCATCCTGCCCAGATTCACCAGGGGCAGATGTGGCTGTAACCTAAATGAGAAGAGGGAAGGAAAAGCCCTCTTTCCCATTTTTTTTTTATTTTTTGCATGGGATAGCAGTGGTAAATTCTTAGGGTGAGGATTTAGCTGAAGAGGGGCCATGGAGCAGCCTTCCCCTTTCCCTGACTATGCTGCTGGTGCCCTCGGGGCTCTACAAATGTGCAATTAAACAGCTGGAGCTGAAGGGTGTCGAGAGGAACTGGCAGCATCGTGGAGCAGCAGGAGGCAGGTGTTATAGTCCTTTCTCAGCTGAAGCCCCACACTGTGGACCCTTCCCCTGTCAGAGGCAGGGGAAGGATAGACGTTTGGGCTAAAACTTCTGAGCCTTTTGATATATCTGTCCTTAGACCTGGCTACAGATGTCCTTGCCTCCAGATGTTCTTTCCGCTGTGTCCTGTACATCTTTGACCTGCTGATGGCCCTAGACTCTCCAGCTTTGTGAAACTTATTGAAGAAACACTAGAGTAGAAAGTAATACCAGTCATAAAGGAGTGATCTGCTTCCTCCATCACTTCCAGTTTTCTGGTAGGGATGGCAGCAGTAATTATTCATTACTCCCACTGCGCAGCCAGAAGTCAGCTGTCCTTGGGATTTGATGAGACAGGCATTGAACCTTGCAAAGTGATGTGGTGCCATTGTTCTCGGGAAGGGCAGAATGGGAACTGATATATTGTTTGAACTGGTGACCCACCTCAACAAGCAGTGTATTTCTGTCCATGGCTGCCAGGAGAGGAGATATTTTACAAAGACACATGAAGATGCTATTGTGGATAATTATGGAGTGTCTGTTTCACAGAAAAGGTACTTTTGTAACTTCAAGTAGTGATATGTCTCTGTTCTGATGAAAACTGTTTGTATGGTTTGTTACTGCTGAACAAATGATTCCCAATTGTATAAATATTCAGCTTTAGTCAACCTTTCATAGACTCACAGAATGTCCTGAGTTGGAAAGGACCCACAAAGATCATTGAGTCCAGCTCCTATTCCTGCATAGGACAACCCGAACATTCACATTGTGTGTCTAAGAGCATCATCCAAATGCTTCTGGAATATTGTCAGTCTTGGTGCCGTGACTACTTCTGTGGGGAGCCTGTTCCAGTGCTCTACCACCATCTGGGGGAAGAACCTTTTCCTAATGTCCAACCTAACCCTCCCCCGCACATCTTATGGCTATGGGTTCCACACTACACTAAAAGAGAGAAAGAAAAAAACGCACCTTATGGGATGTGAGGAAAATGCTGATGAAATTTTAGGTACTAGGTATCTATTTTTAATTGGGCAGGCTCAAAAAGAAAGGAAGGTAAGAGAAGGAGAACATCCCATTGAGGTGAATCATATTGCCACGAGGTTGTTTGAAATGGTGTCATTACTCATGCACGACTCGCATTTACAAAGGAAAAAAGTAGTATTTTTTTAGGGAGACTAAAAGCATCTCCAGGCCATCATCCATCAGCCAGGGCTGGATATGATGCTGACCTGACACAGGTTTTGTCTTGCTCTGGGCAGAGCTGGCTGGGCTGTGCCACCGTGGCTTTTGCCTTCCCTTCTTGCTGGGCAGGCAGCAGGAGCATGGCATTATTCAATGGAGGTACTGGGAAAACTAATTCAGAAAGTGTTTGTTTCCAAATCACGTGGTGTGTAAAGCTTTGGTAGTTTTTAACTGGCTCTTGGCTGGGTTTTATTTCCTCCTGCATTTCAAGGATCAGCGTTGGAGAGCTGGGTGCTGCTGTGGCTGGGGTGTCAAGCAGCTGCCACCAGCAGTGTCTCAGCAGAAGAAAGCTGCTGCCTTCGCTCTCCAGTAATTCACACCATGCCAAGTTCTGCTCATTAGATTTTATAACCCATGGGAGAAACGTTAGTAAATTTAACAAGGTTTTGCTGTGGGCTCACACTTCAGTGACTGGTTTTGGTCCTGGAGCAGTGTCCTGAGGACTTCTCAGCCCAGCCCTTATCTGCCTGACTGTGGCCCCTACCTCGGTGAGCCCCCTCCTTTGTGTCTCCTTGGGCTGTCCCTTACAGAGCCACAGATTGCAGAGGGCTTGAGGTCATCTAGTCCAAATTTCCTGCTCAAACAGGGCCATCTAGAGCCAGTTGCCCAGGACCCTGTCCAGACAGCTTTTGAGGATGGAGACTTCTCTGGACAAACTATGCCAATGCTCAGTCACCCTCATGGTAAAAAAGTGTTGCCTGATGTTCAGAGGGAACCTCCTGTGTCTTAATTTGTGCTCAATGCTTGTGCTTATGGTCTCTGGTCCTCTTGCTGGCCAACATTGAGAAGAGCCTGGCTCCATCCTCTCTTCAGGTATTTATATACATTGATGAGATCACTCTAAGCTTCCTCTTCTCCAGCCTGAACAAGAGAGATATTTTCTAAAAGTGTCACTGTACTGCTAGAACCACTTTGGAGAAACCTGCTGGGATCAGGGGCCTTCCATCCTCAGCCCCACACCATGCTTTGCCCCACAGCAGGCACGCATGGAGCCCAGTGAACCTGGAGAACTTTTAGGACCATGTGCTCTCTCAACAGGGAGAGGAGGAACACACAAGACCTCGCTCTGTATGTGGTAGCTTGGGGTTGAGAGGTGATGGAAGGGTGATGGAGGGGGCGGAGGGAATTCTTCCTAAGAAGCAGCACCAGCTTTTTCTGCCACAAACCGATGCATGATGGCCTTAATCAGCTCCAGGCACCTTCTCACAGCAGGTTTGGTGAAGCTGCTGCAGCTGACAGCGCACATGAATGCTGCTGCTTTGAAGTCCCAGCTCACCCTTCTTTTTCCTGTTAGATACTCCCATGAAGAGATAATTTCCTTCATGAAAGGTGAGGTACTGGCCTAACAAGTTCTCAACTGTGAAAAGCATATGATTTATTTAAGATGTCTTTGTACTCTGATGTGGACCCCCAGCTGGATGAGAGCCTCTCCAGGCTGGTACTGCCAGAGTCACAGCCCCTGTGGTCTTACAGCACTGATAGACCAGGCAGAAGGCATGGACATCTGCAGAAACTGAGTCCACCCTGAGGAAATGTGGTTAAGTGGAAAAGGCATTTGCAGGACCAAAGAACACCTGTGTTTTAGTCATGCTTCTCCAGCTCACCTGCTTCCTGTCTATGTGTTAACCAGCCCACCTCCTTGTTGGGAGTTTACACAGCGCAAATGTCACTTGTTGCAGTATCTTCTGCTCTGGCTGTACAAATGTGGGTGCAAGAGAAGAGCCCAGTCTGTGGCTGCTGTTTCTGTCCAAGCTTGTACTAGCTCCAGGGACTATTCTTCCTCTATGATTCGAAGGTCTGACACATATCAGCTCCATGATGCTCTTCATCGGGAGAGCTCCATCAAGCAACAGGTGATAACTTCCTACCTCTTATCTTCCTCTGCTGCAGCTATCATCAGACCTTCCTGTGTGGTTTTAACAGTGTATTTAACAGTGTACTCTCACTGAGGACCTACCACCTGCAGAAAAGCTTACATACTGCTGAGGTGCTCTGGCTCTCATTAGGTTCTGATGTTGTGCTCAGTGATGGTGGACAAGGGCTTCACAAGTAATCTGCTGGCAGAGGATCAGATCTTTGCAGAGGGTTTTCAAACCCCTCCAGGGTTATAAAAACTACACTGCTTACAAGGCACAACTTCAACTTCTGTACAATTTGTTATTTCCTTTAATTGCTTAAAGAACTCTAATTTTTACACATTGTGAAAGCATCTTTGTTTACAATGATTTCAGAGGGTAATATTTCTAGCATGGGTAACCATGGCAATGAATAATTCTTTTCTCAGGAACTGTGCCAGCTGCACTAATGCCTTATAGTACCGCCCAAGCATTTTACTAATGAGAGACTTCTCGCTGTAGGAGGACATTTTCCCGTGACCATGCATTAGCCTGTAGTTTCTTAAAAGCACATTCTTTATTGGTAATAGGTGGAGAAAAAAAACAAACTGAAACAAGCTGATTGCAGTTATATAGCTTCTTTTGCATGTAAGGTTTTCCTGTTCTTTTCTTGGAGTCTGTCTTATAAGATGCACTATTTAAAGAAACTTACAGTATGCATTAGTCTGTTTGGTTTTTTTTACTACCACCTTCTAAAATAAAGGTGAGTTTAGGATGCTCTAGAGCAGCTATTTCTTACATAAAAAGACACCACCCTGTAAACTGATCTTGTCAATGATATGCAGCTTTTATCGCTAGAGAAAGGACATTGACTATTTCAAAAGATTAGTTTTGTAAAGAATTTTATTTAGTTAATGAATAATTTAGAAATATGTTACTTTATAAATATATAAATTACAGCTTGGAATCAAATTATTTCAACACCAAAGGACTGAAATTGATTAAAATATTGTTCTCATCTATGTTTGAAGATGATAACTACATTTGTAAAAAATATAAAATAAGTAAAATATGTATTTCTACATGTTTCATGATTTAAATGCAATTGAAATTATTTTTAAAATAAATATTCCAAATAGAATACTTAGCTTATACAATTTAGGGTGTGTTGAGTAGAAACCCGTAAGGAATAGCTGAACTACAGTTCCTGTCATTCTGTGGACAGAGTACAAAACCAACTAGGTGAAAAAAAGCACTCACCCATGTTTTCAGAAAAATATTAACAACAATCCCAAGTCACTTATCCAAAATCAAAATTCTTAGGAAAGATTTGTGGAGGAACTGTTGAGTTGGGCAAAGTTGTTTGGAACGGTTGTAGCTTGAGGATTTCTAGAAAAGCATTTCTTTGATCAGAGAGAAAGTGAATGTATCCAAATAAACAGCACAGCACAAAGGCTCAAGGTTTTGGGTTTTTTTTCATGTCACAAAGCAAATTGATCTCTTTTCTATGGTTAGTGATTTGGTGCCCTAATTAGTGGGCCCTGTTGTCACCAGTCTAAGGGACTGACATCTGCCTAGAACCAGCTGTCGGGTGCCTAGCCTCCCTCCACAGGGCTCCCTATCATCACCCATTCACTCTCTGCTCTCCAGAAAAGATCTGCTGACCGTATTCCTAAAGATAAAGTAAGATCCACCAACTACATTTTCCCAACAAGTTCAGTCTGGGTAAAATAAGAAACATTCCCCCAAATTATGGTTCTGCGCAGCCTAGGATAGCTTGGCTGTTCTGCTGCTCAGTGATGCCCCCACCTCTTTAGCATTTAAAAAAGTAGGTCAGTTCTGACATGAAAACAACCTGGAAAAACCATAGTGATTTTCCACCAAACTGTCACAACTCAACAGCTTCCTTCCCCCCACCCCTCCAGTTTCTTTTTCTTCCTTAGACATTTCCCTGGGTTTAACTCAAATCTCTTTATTTTTCCTCTGCCGACTGAAACCACAAATAATCATTTCATGAAAATTACAGATCGTTTGCTTCTCTCCCTCCATTCTGTCCCAGAGTGGATGGCCACTGAGACGACTGGTCTCCCTCCCAGCAGAGATCTCCCCTGGCTCAACTTTGCATGGTGGTGGGGTACCAGCTCTCGGACAGCTGAGCCCAGACTGAACACTTGTGCCAGGGATGGGGGTACTGCAGATGGATCTGATACCTGCTGGCCTGAAGGTTTCCTCCAGCCTGTATGAAGCCATGCTCTCTCCTCTCCCTTCTTGCACTGTAGGCTGAGAGGAGATTTTCCAGTGGGATGATGGCACAAGAATAATTTGTGCATTTTTGTGCGCTGACCTTACAAACCCTGATGCACCTGATGGCAAACTTGATGAACCCTGCAGAAATTGATTAAAGAGAAAGGGTGGCTGAACTTGAGCCATTGACCTGATCTAAACTCTGAGCTACCCGATGTTGGCTGCTATTTTCACGGCTACGTCAGACAACTGTCATGATATGGGAATGCTCTGTTTCTGGGTTTTGTTTTTAACTTCTTTATGAAAGATGTACTGACAAAAAGAGAGCTACAGAAAGGGAAAAGAAAAGAAGGGGTGAGAGAGAGGGAGTCACTTCATGCAGCTCTTCCAGATGGCAGATACCCAAGCCCAGGCTCCTTCTTCTATCCTTCTGATATAAATCCAGCATGCACTTCTCACAGTCTGTGGAGTTACTCTGGATTTAGGCTGGAGTGCGAGCAGTCCTGGCTGGCAGAGGTGCTGCAGTAGGGCAAACTAATTGCTCAGGGAACAGGATTAGAAAATAAGGCTGTCCTGAAAGGGGAGTTTGTACAAATTTCTGCTGGATTTGTGAGCTTGTGATGGTTCTGGTGTTTTGCACAGTGCCATGGCCATTCCTCATGAGTGAGCTAGTCTGGGATCCCGCCTCTCATTTTGCTGTGTGTAACAGACCTCCTCAGAAATCCTTTCTCACTTTCAGGCACAGGGATGTGGTGCTCAAAAAGCTTCCAATGAGGGGATGCGCACCACAGAGGGTTAAAATGCTGTGATTTCTGAGGCAGTCCTGAGTTTGTCCTTTTTGAGGGCTGCAGTGCTGCTCATTAGAAGCAATTAATCTCCAGTGCTGTGCTCTCCTGTCAGCTCCTGCTGCTGTCATGGGACAGCTCATCCATGAGGAAACAGGCCAGTGTCTCCTCTGATGTGTCACTTCTCTCTTTTCTCTCACAAGTGGTTTGGGTAAATATGTGTGTGGACATAATGTGTTAACAGCAGTCACATCTAAGCTCCATGAGTGTGGGGAAACTGGACAGCTTCTTCTGCTGCTGAAAATTAGGTTTGTGACGGAATTAGATGTAGTTGTTTGAGAGATGAGAGGCACTTCACAATGCCCAGGAGCTCTGCATTTGCTCTAGAGAGCTAAAGAGGAATCAGTGCTCTTGTTTGGGAAGTCTTCTCTGATAGCTTTTTTATTTAACATCAGTTCTAAGTGTAAGTGATATAAAACATTGCCATATTTTTCCAGAGACCCCTCTTCCTGAGCCCATTGTCATCAGTTTTTGGCATTCCTAAAACTATAGGAGAAGGCATTGCTCAGCCAGGTCAGGGGATGGTTTTCAACACCCTTCAGCCACATACATTATTATTTGGTTTCTGTATAAAGCTCTTTTCCCTTCAGAGCTATGGCTGATTTAAAGGAGCTTGAGTTAAAGGTTTCACTGCTGATTTTACAGGTAACACTGTCTCTCTAAGCAGTTCCCAGCACACAGCTAGGCAGGTGCAAGCAACCATCCAAGGTGAGACAATTCAGTCTAACTGTTTTATCTTTCATCTACTGATTGATCACGTGTAACCCAAAGCCCAGACAGAGATCATAAATGTCACCTGAGACATTACAGTCCTTTTTACAACAGATCTCAGTTCTCCTGAATACCTCAGAACCCCCTCACAAAACATGTGGGAGGCCTTGAAACTATCATCTTGGAAAAGGCCAAATCTACTTACCTTGGGTGAAAAAGGTTGATAATATTATCATGTAAAAAACCATATCCCCATCAAACTTGACAGTACCTGCCCCACCAGAGATACACAGGCAACCGGGATATCTACTGCTGGCTTTCTTTGTCAGCCGTGACTTTTTCATTTCTCACTTTCACCGACCTAACTTGTTTTTCCCTTTTTCTTAAAGCCTCCATTCACATAACTTGCAAGTTGTTGAAGAGCAACTGCATTACATTTGAAGGCTACAAACCCAGGTGTTACAACCCTGCTGTATGATTAAGTCACTTTACCAGCATTAGAACTCTGGCTGGAGGTGGTCCACAGAGAACCTCTGCTGGGCACAGAAGCTTCTAGCCTAGACAACCTGAAGGAGGCAACTCTGGCTCCTGGCATAACTCTGCCTTCTGTGACAGCTTGGAGTGGTAAACCTTAGATCTGCACCTACGCAACTCTAGTTTGTCTTACATCCTACTTCCTACCTTTGTCTACACCCCTATACTTGTTTTCCCATCTCTTATTATGTCATGATGCATTTTAATTGTGTTTTTGAGAGAATTTCAGATTATTCTGGAAAACTTAATCTTGTATTACCAAGAGGATTGCAGTGGGGATTTCTACTGCAGTCTGAGCTGTCTCTGCTTATCTGCCCCTGAAAACACCACTCTGGGGCCTTGCCAGGGCCTTTGGGGCTCTGGGGTGTTGTAGCTCTGACACCATCTTTTTGCTGCCTCCTTCCTTCTGGTGGAGGAGGCAGAATTAGCCTGGTCGCTCACTGATGCCATGCAGATGAATTGCACTGCTACCCTACCATAATGCCTTGTCACGCTGTCCTGCCACACTGCTCTGGAGCTGAGCTCTGCTCCTACTCCTTTCACTGAACTAAGGAAGAAGAGCACACAAGCTACTACATCTCCCTCTTGCCAAAGGCAGAAAATATCCTTTCACATAAAACTGTTTTGACTCATGGCTGGTGTGTCCAACACATCGGAAGACTTATTATTTAATAAGTGCCCCTGCGGAGTGCAGGCTGCATCAATAGCCCAAGAGGAGGTTCTGAGAAAATGTTTTTGGCAATGTTTTCTTCTTCCTCTGCAGCCAGTGAGCCCAGGAGCCGAACCCCAGGCACTGACCCTGGGCAGCTGGCACAGCAGGAAGGATGGCAGATGTGGGCAGACCGACTCCTGCATGCAAGCTGCTGTCTCCTTGCCTCGCTAAGCTGGTCGGATCCCTGATGCACACCCCTCCTAGGAGCCTGTCGAGGCCACTGGCTTCTCCTGCTGCCAGAGCTCTGCACCAGTCCTGCACCTGGACGCACTCCATTCCCTCTGCACCTCCAAGGGGCCTGTGTAGGGGAAGAAACCCCATGAGGGTGTGGGGAGGAGTTCAAAGTCTTGTTGAGTATAGGCTGCAGAAAGAGGCGTGGTGGGTTATTAATAATAGATTTCACAATAGGGAAACAGAATTTCTGAATGTGGAAATAAAATGCTCGTCTAGTCAAACCTTTCTCAGTCTGGAGCTCTTCTGCTTGCTTGGTGGCTAAATCCCCACTCCTGCAGTCTGTGGGCAGGTAGCAGTCCCAGAGAGTGTCTTTTGTGTTTAACATCAGGAATTACTGCTTTCTCCCAGTACTGAACATGGGCCTGGGAAGATGCTGAGTCTTCCAAGCTGAATCTTCCCTCTTTTTTCTCCCTCTCTCTCTTTTTTTTTTCTTTTGTATGTTTTGGGGTTTTTTTAAATTTATTTTCGGGTTTTATTTTGTTTTGTTTTCTTTTGTTTTGTTTTGTTTTAAATGAATGCAGTTGCCATTATCTTCCAGCTGCTGTTGAGGATCAGTCTGGAATGACCCATGATGCTCTCCTGCTATCCCTTGGGATGTCTGGCCTGAAGTGGATGGGATGATCTGCCACAACAGTACCTGGCTGTTCGCACTTTGCATACCACACAAAGGAATAAGTAGCCCAGGTGCTCAGAGGGGTCCACACCTCTTCCTGGAGGGGCAGCTCTCACCTCATGCTGGGCTCCCCACCAAGAGCACCTCATGGGAGGGTGTCTGCTGGGTAGGTTTACAAGAGTGTCCAAGTGCTGCACCATGATGTGATGACTACTCTTCCCAGCTGCTGTGCGGAGCTGCAGCTTCTCCTATCTTGCTGGTGAGAAGCCACCCTGCCATGCTACAGGCAGCTGTCTGCATTGCCAGGGGTGTAATGCAGGAGCTGGAGGTGGGAGGATGGAAAAAGGAGGCCATTGGGAAGGGAAATCCAACTATTTACCTCTTCTCTGCTAATAAATCAGCCTAAATTCTTTGTCTGACCAAGAAGAGTCTGCTTGAATCAGTGGGCTATGCTTAAAAATTAATTGTAATGTAAATGCACTGCTCCTCCTTGGCTTACAGGAGCAGAGATTTTACCTAATGTCCATGCTGGGACGAATTTTTCTCTCAACTTAGCTCATTCTTGTTCAATTACTCCCCAGACCACCATTAGAATTAGAATGCCCCATTAGAAAGAATCATAGAATGGTTTGAGTTGGAAGGGACCTTAAAGATCATCTAATTCCAACGCCCCTGCCATGAACAGGGACACCTCCCATCTGGCTGCTCAAGACCCCATCACACGTGGCCTTCAACACTTCCAGGGATGGAGCATCCACAACTTCCTTGGGCAACCTGTTCCAGATAGAATCATAGGTCTTCATTTATTTGATTTTGGGGCAGTGAAAAGCCTCAGTGAGCCTGCTGTAGTCAGACTGCCCTGGGCAGGGCTCTTGGGCTATAGAATTGCCTGAAAAACAAATGAAAAAAGAATCCAGGGGAGAAATAAGAGTAGGTTGGTCATTATCTGTTGATTTCCATTATAAAGGAACACCATAGACCAACAGCATTTGAATGATGTAATGCAGATCTGTACCCACAGACAGAATTTGGCCCTCTGCGTCCTGGCACAGGAGGTGGGAGGGAAGCTGTGGAAGTAGGTCCATCAGGGTGAGTACATTAACTTGGTGTTTTGGGATATAATTCTCAGAGTTAAAAATGCATGAACAGAGATTTTACCCTGAAAGCTATGATTTCCTCTGAATTCTCTTCTTTTGTGCCTTCTGTATATGAGCTATTGTTAGTCAATTGCTACACAGCATTTTACAGCATGTCTATTGTATAGTGGTCCTTTCAGCTGTCATGCTGTGATCACATTCAGCTTAGATGTATAGAGCATTTACTGTTTGCTTTGGGAGTTTTTTAATGAATGTTTCATTTAATATTCACCCTTAGCTGCCATTTGTCAGCAAGATCAACGTTCTGTTGGATTTCACTCAGAGCAACCTCAGTGCATCATTTATGGGTCCATGTCTAGGCCACAAGATCATCTGTGCCACTTGCATATAAAAGTGAAGGCAACAGAGGTCTAAATATAGACTATAATGGAAATTACCTTCTTTTCCCTTCTTTTCTCAGGCTCTGACCCATTTCCTCCCCATATCTCTAGGAAAGATCTAGGAAATGTCTTGAGCTCCACCTAAGGGCGTCCTGTCAAGAGGAAAAGAGAATTATGTTTGCTTTCTTCCCTTGTTTATGCTGCATGGAACATGCTTAAAAGGCTTTCCTCTCCTTATCCAATAATATTCTCTTGCTTTCTTCTTATAATAACTCCAGGGCTTGTCCTAATAGACTCATTGGATAGCTAGAGTAGTACACACATATATGTAAACAGCTTTGCTGAGAGGTGTACTGATTTTTCATTAAGACTATTAATGTCCTTTGGAGATTTTTATTCTGTTTTATTCAAATGCCTAAAAATATGTAAGAGAAAATATACTTGTGTTAAATGATTGGATAATTCTGACATCTTAGCCAGGAGTTGGGCTACCACCATTTGAGACACCCTGCAAATTCATCAGCAAAAATAAGGAAAGCCAAAGTTAATATTTTACATAGATTTTTCTTTTAGACCTATAAGAAGCAGTCCCAATCCTTTTATGCCTTGTTTTTGTGATAAAATAAATAAATAAAAGCAGGAGCAAGAGCAGAAGTAATTTTTTTTCTTTGGTAGGTCACAGCTAACAGAGCATTTTTTGAAATCCCAGCAACTGCTACTGTTCCTGACCTGATTTGGAGACTTCTCAAAGCATACAAATAAAGCCAGGTTGACAAAGCTCAGCTTAGAGATAGTTTGCCTTCATTTATCTCAATTAGGTTGGCCACAGGGACAGGAAAAACACCACCAAACTAACCAGCTTTCAAGAATACTTTATTACTCTGGAGCAGCAGTACCAGATCCTATAAACTGCCTGAGGTTGCTGGCCATGGCAGTAGCCCTTTTAACATTTTCTTGTTTCCCCTGTATAATTCCTGTTTGCTCCCTTAGTATGTGCATCACTGACTTTCCCTAGTATTTACTCCCTCTTCTGCACAGTCATGGCTGTTAATTCAACGGGAATTGAAGCTCTTTAAAAAGACCTGGGAAAGGGCTTCTTTTTTTGCTACAGAGGCTGTACATTTGACATATTTCTCCCATGTTATAGTAGGGTTCCTGACTTACTTGTTGTCAATCATTCTGACTGGATCGATAACTCTGGGAAAGAAGGTTAGAATGGGCTAATAAATAGGCTTTGAGTATAGTAATAAACATCCTGGCTATAAACTCCCTTTACATACATACTTAATTTTCTGCAGAGTTTGTCATTTAAATATGAGGCAAGCTGTATTCAGATAGGAAGTTGGGGATGATGAGGAAGGAGGAAGAAGGATGATGAAGGCACAGGTCATGACAATGATTAAATTAGCAGCATGTGCTTCTGTGGATGTGTTTCAAGATTTTGTTGCATTCAAAACCACTTCTCAAGTAGTTTTGGGACACTAATGAACTTTTATTGCTCTTCCCAATCCTTGTCTCTAAACCCAGAGTTGTTTTTTTTTAAAAAATACCCGACGAATCTCACTAAAGTATCAGTATCCTACTGTCTCTACCACTCCTCCTGTAATTCACTCTTGGGTTCCTCCTCAGAAGTGAGTGCTGCCAGTGTTGTTACTGCCTCCCCTCTGCAAAACATCCTGCTCACAAAAGCTCTCCACTTGAGCGAGAGAAAAGAGTTTTCCTCCTTAAGAGACTAGAATTTTATCCTCATTACACAGCTTTTACTACTGTGTAATACCCAGCAATCATCTAATATCTGTCTTCTTTATCCATAAAATGAAAGCATCAATATCCCCATCTGTCAAAGATTACATATAACATGTAAACATTCACTCTGACCAGGATGTGATGGAGACCCACATTCCATTTCTTACAAGCACTGCTACCTCTTCTGCTCTAACATCTGATCCAGGGTAACTGCCTTGAAGAGCATTCTGGAAGATATTCACACTCTACAGGTTCATTCTTACATAAAGGTAAACAGATATATAAGCATATAACTGAATAGGGATATTCGTAAGTTATCATGTACTTAGTATCTGAATAATATTTTAGTGCCATGAAAGCAGAGCTGATTTTAAGGAATCACAGTAATTTCAAACTCTATCTGTTTTCCAGCAAACAGATTAAATGCCTGCAGCCCTATGCTATTTTCCCCATATACTTGGATCCTCTCAGTTCAGGGCCTTGCTTGGTGTGTTTTCCATGATGTTTCTCATTGGTCCATTAATTCTAGCAGCTCCAGGGTAAATTCTATCTGCAGCTATACGGCGTTTGATTTGCCCTCATCTCCATAATCCATCTGTCCTCTGATCTGAGAGCTGTTTGCAGCCCTAGGTGCCATGGAGCATGGACTCAGTGAGATGCTCTGAAAAGTACAGACAATAACCTTGAATAATTTCTTGCTTTTTTCTTAGTGTCTGATTAAGTTAGTGTGATTCTGTGCAGGAGTCCTGTAATGGGTATCTATCTGTTTAATATATGGTATCTCAGCCATGGTGCCTGTTTCTGGAAGGAGATAGATATTGGAAAATGGAGTAAATGGATGGTAAATAAAGTTACAGGTGCTTGATTCATCTCAGGATCTCATCTGAAGTACTGCAATAGTTTCTTGGTGTGGCCAAAACCAACATGCAGTGCCTCTTTGCATCTGAGCATGGGATGGGGTCTGGCCCACAGATGCCAAGTCACTTGATTTCTTCATCCTGAGGACTTTAGCAGCAGATAAACCAGAAGGAACCATCAGCTCAGACAGGGAGACCTCCAAGGCAAGCAGTAATGCGTGTGGGAACACTGTGGTCAGGAGCCTGAACATGCCAGCATTGACATGGATCTATCACCCAGTGACCTGGCCATGGGAGCACTGGCAGTTGCCAACAGATCTACTCTGGTTCGTGCATTTGATGACCCTCAGCTTTCCACATCACACCTCATCTTAAATACTGGAAAAAAAGATCTTTGTGATGTACAGTTATTATGGGTCTCCCCCCCGATAATCTTGATTTATTTTAAATCTGTGAAGATATGTGGTATCTGGTCCAGATGGGCTAGAGGAGCTGACATCCCCCGTCACCACCATAGCAACATCTGCCTCTGGCCTACTTGTGGCAAGCATTTAATCAGCTACTTACAGTGGATGTGTTTGTGCAGTGGAAACTCTCCCCATGTTCCTCAGGGACTGGTGCTGCTGGGTTTATTTTTCTAAATCCGTAACATTTTGACTTTTTTTTCTTTTGGATATTTTCATTCAGGTAGGCATGGCTGTGGGAGGACAGAAGGCTTAGAACGAGTAGCAAAACATGAGAGCATCCATTATGTTGGCTCTTAAGAAAAGATGCACAAAGATGCCCAGTACAATTATGCCTGTTGAACAAGCTTAAAGCTTCCCCTGCTAACATGCAGCCCACAGGGGAACACTGTAAAAAGCAGTCTGGCCAAACAGATAGAGGATGTGTTCAATTATAAATTGACTAAAACTATTTTTCTTTCCCATTAGCATATTATAGCAATGGCTGCTGCTTTGGAAGTCTTCCAGCAAGGACAAAACGCACCATTTTTAAAAAAAATTACATGTCAAACACATTGGGCTTAAGCCAACAGGCTTAACACAGAATTTCACAGTCTCGTGTTTGGAGGGGATGGAGAGAACTTGGAGGCAAGCTCTATACAAAATGCATGCAAACAGCTTGCCCCTTGCCCCCAGGTTTTCTCTCTCCTCAAGTGAGCATGGTGCTACCTCACTAAAAGAGGTTTGAAGTCTTTGCTCTGGAGTCACTCTGGAGTTGTTCTCTGTTATTGAAATGACAGGTTTTTTTGTTGAACATTTTCTTGCAATTCACT
Organism: Phaenicophaeus curvirostris; assembly: GCF_032191515.1. Classification (NCBI taxonomy): domain Eukaryota; kingdom Metazoa; phylum Chordata; class Aves; order Cuculiformes; family Cuculidae; genus Phaenicophaeus; species Phaenicophaeus curvirostris. Next base: position 188,425,511 of record NC_091392.1, read on the forward strand.
CTCCTGTTGGAGCAGGCATTACTGGTTGATTCCCAGGTTTGCACATCATTGAGGTCTGTGCTAACCTTGCCTCTTCACTGACTGCTTCAAAAACTGCAGGGAAATGGATGTGAGGGAAAACTAAAACTAGGACAGGAAACACATACTGGGAAATATTAGCTTGTGAGTGAAAAAGGTCTCCGAGGAATCACAGGAACATAGATGTAGATGTGCATGCACTAAATAACAACAGCAAAACACACCTGGCAATTAAGGAAAATGAGAAAACAAGTGAAACTTCATGTCTGGGGATACTTCTCCTGATGCCTACCCCTCCTGGGAGCAATCATCCCTTGAAACCATCTGCCCTGGAAAATCCCCAGCTCAGTTTCCTAGCTAGGAGAACCAGCAAGGGATTTGTTTTGTAATAAAGCCTGGGGTTTGCAGGACTTTTTTATCCATAAATATTTGAAGTTTTCTTGGTGGACACAAGTCTTCTTCTGGCCCCTCCAGAACCTCCCTCCAGGATGCCTGAGCCATGCATGTGAGGCCACATGGGGTCCATGTCCTTAAGAAGATACTAGGGAATCAAGATGCTAGTCATGTAATGGACTGCTTACCTCATGTGCCTCATAAACTGCACATCTGCTCATGCACAGCAGCAGGGCCACCTCCAACCCTCCCCATGTTCCCAGGGACCAGCTTGCAGCACACCAGCATAGCAGCCAGATGAGCTGATTTGGGGTAACTGGCCTGCCTGGTCTGGGAGGGGGTGCATGCGTGACAGCGAGGGAGTATAAGGAGGAAAGAGCCAGTTTTGTGGGTCACAAAATCACTGCAAGAGAGAAGACTGGTCTGTTTTCGAGGGGAAGAGGAAAAGTGATTTTGAAGGGACAGATTGGAGTCAAAAGATGAAGCATGTGCAGTTCAAGGTTCTCTTCACTGGGTTGTGTAGGTTCAGGGTACATCTGCATAGCCCCAAGACAGTTCCCAGTCTACACTGCATATTTATAATTTTAATCTCAAATGCATCTCCAGAGAAACCCAAATGGCTCCCTCCAAGATGAAACTCGCAGAGAACGACTGGCACTCCTCGTACTCCACTCATCCATTTCCCTCGGTACAAGACCTGTCCTTGGACAATATCATCCCTTGGTGACAAACCTAGCACAGGGCAGTCCTGTGCATTAGTGTCCTCCTTTCTTCTTTTACATCCCCTTTTGGAGGACAGGACACCTCTAACTTTCGCCTTCCAACTTTTCCCATGGCCCTGGGACACAAGTCACCTGTACTCTTCTCTACCCAGAGGGTCCTGCAGGGTACAGTCTTCGCATGAAAAGGTGAGTGGCACCTGTCTGCATCCCCTCCCCATCTTCACTGTGGTGCAGAGAAGTTGGACACGTTTCAGCACTAGAAAGGGAAGGAGCGGATCCTGAAACAGAGCATGAACAACAGGTAACAGAGAGGAACACAAGGCTGCTGCGGTTACAGTGATAGTAGCTCTCAGCTAATAATATTGCTGGTTTTAGGCATTTTGTATGTTTTGGATTGTGACACTTAGCACAGTGTTGATACATTCCACATCACTATGGATAAAAGCATTGCTGCAGCTTGAGATCACTGTGTTTGTAGGTGTGTTATTCTGGGGGGCGGGGTGTGTGTGTGCACTTTTAGGATGGTTGTGCTAACGTCCTTGGGTCAACCTGCCCAAATTCAAGTTCCCCTGCTGTACTTTATACTCGCTGGACTTCAGCCAGTGCCATGCAACATGACCAGTGCCTGTCTTTGTGCTTTGATTTTAGGAACTCTCATTACCAGAGGGAAAACAGATGCTTCCCATCCGGACTAATAAGGGAAGAGGTTTCACCCAGGGGATGCATCTGTTTAAAGATAGTTTAAATGTAATTAAATTGGTCAAGTTTGAGGACCAGCAGATCTCTGCCATGAGGGACAAAACAAAAGGACTGAATACATACATTAAAATCTGTGCTCACATGTGATTCTGGGGATTGTTCTGTGCATTTTACTATAAACTGGAATACCCGGAGGATAAAACAGCAGCTGGGATTAAAACAAAGCTGGCATCGGTCCAAAGTACCAGTAAACCACGTGAGATTATTACTTCACTAGATATTTTACCAGTGTGGAAAGAAAAGAAAGTAGAAACTGATTTCTGCTAAACAAAGGAGTTGAAGAATCTCCAGCAAAAATAAGCCCTTGTCCTGCAAAATCTCTATCCAGTTCTTAACCCTAAAATGAACAATATATGAAACTCTATCATTTCCAAACAGGACTGGGGTCTAACAAGGGCTGCACCAATCCATAAGGGATTATTTCCTCCATGTATTTTATAATATGACACACAAAAGGTGGGATATAATAAAATGTACACAGATTTCTTATCTATAAAATTCCCTTTTCTGTTTATACAGATACTAAATATGAACACAACGAAGAGAAAGCATTTGGTATGTCAGAAGAGAAAGGCAGAAGAGGCGAAAGGAAGGAACACACGAGAAAAAAATAGCATCTAAAAGAAAGCCTGAAAAATACACCAAAGCAGAAGCCAGAGAAGTCCCTAAAATAACCTGGCTGATGGGTATGATGAGGAATACAGAATTTAGCACTTGCTGTAAGCAGGTGTCCAGATGAAGCATCCCCCTTTAGCATTCCCTGTGAGACTCCAAGCTGGACCGCTTGCTAGAAACCAACCACAGCTCATAGCTGGTATCATATGACCACGGATGTTTACCAGCATCCCCTGAGAAATGAAATTTGTGCAAGCCAAACTCCCAGTAAACACATCACAATCCCCAACATCACCAAATCTGTGGGAAAACTGGCTTTTTTTCATGGAGAACAGGACTGAAGGGGCATTGGAAGTGGATCAGTACTGTCTCCCTCCACATCAGTGTGAGGACTGACTGGAGTGTGCTGGATGTCCGACGTGCTGCTTTGTGTCATTACTGAAGTTGGAATAACTTTTTGAGTGGTAATTATTTAAAAAAATGAAAACCAAACCATTCCCACTTATCTCTACTCAACTTTGCAAAGGCAAACATGTTTTAGAGGTTACTAGATCATCTGCTTTTATAGGGTTTTGGTCACAGATATGGCTTAATGTGCCTTGGGCTTTGCTTTGATGAGCACAGATTAATCCCATGGTATTATTTCTTCCAAGACTCCAGCACAAATGAATTTAAAGGGAACTGTTAGTGCACACTGCATTGAACCTTGCATTAACAGAGCTTGCTGCAAGGCAGGCGTATCCAAAGTGGCTGCAAATCAAACATCACCTGAGGAGAGGAATGTGAGCATTCTGGGGTGAGGGTTGTTCATGACCCGAATCTGGCAGTTTGCAACACATGCCACAGCCTCTGGCCCAGTTCTGTGCTGAATTCGTTACCTGGCATCTTCTTAGAGCCAAAGTACTAGGAATCCAAATGTTTAAGTAGGACATGGAAATGCATACTGTGAAAGCCTGCATCTATATTGCTGCAGTTTCTAGTTGTGAAGGATACTTCAATGTAATACCATTCATATGACATTTACTCCAACTATATCTGTCTTAAGATTTCATAACATCTCTTATCACCGTAACTGAGCCATGCTCGGTCAATATTAGAAGAAAATCTAGTAAGTATATATAGCTAATCCATGGACTTTCCCTTCCCTGTGGTAGGAGGGCTTCAGTTTTCCTGCTTTTTTTTTCTTCTTCTCTTTTAAATCATTCTGTGTTTGGTGAGCTGGTTTTACTGGAGAAAAAGCTTTTGAGGGTGGTTGATAATCAACCCCTAGAACTGCAATTTCTTTTAGAACTGTGTTCAGTAGTCCAGCTCTTTAATTAAGGACATAATTTTAGATCATAATGATTAATAAAAGAAACAAAACCGAGGGCATTAGACTACCTGTTTATTTGTGCTCCTATTGGAGTGCATCCAACCAACAAAATTCAGAATGAAATCTGAATGTTTCCCATCTTAGAGTCTCTACAGCATATGGAGTGTACTTTGTACAACCGTCGTTCCCTGTGCTAAATATTCTGTGCAAGTCAAAAGCATGTGTCTGTAATCCTGGTATGGTTTATCACTGATGTAATGACATTTACGGGAAAGCACGTTAGGTAAAAATAGGCTAGGGTAACTTCATTCTTTCAAAAACCTGCAATTCAGGATGAATGTCAGAAGATGGCAGCATAAAAGCATAATGAAGGCCCCTTTTGTCCATAGGCTTTTGTTTCAAACCATGTTTTTGTTTCAAGCCGTGGTTTGATTCAAAAAGAGGCAGATTTTTTTAAAATTGTCATTTTTAGCAGTAGCATCAAATATGTAAGGTATCTTTCCAGTAAATATGAATGCTTGACTGCCTTTCATCCCAATGGAAAGCAGTATCAAGAGCAGAATATTCTTTATTATATACAAGTTTGCGTAGTATATCTTATTATGCATGCTTTTAGAAAACTTTTGTTGCTCTATTATTCTCAAAACATTAGTGATCCATCTCATCCACAAGAAAAGATAACATATTTCTGAAAACGTCTCTCTCTCTAAAATTACACAATATGGTGAATGTTTACTGAATTTAAAGGACTTTTTTTTAAAAAAAATCTTATTCCTATTGCAAGTATTTCTCACAGTGAAGACTACATTTTAAAGCTCAGGAAAAGCAGAGAGAGACTGAGAGATTGTTCAACAGCATCACTCCACCTTGAAGGTCTTTTGTTGTGTGTCTGTCAGCTTCACCCATAGCTTAGGAGGGTGTCAGCTATCAAAGGACACAGTGATGCCAAGAGACAAAGTGTGTTTGATTGAGGCTGTTATCGCAGAAAGAAAAGCCAAGAAATGAGGCACTGCCACTGAAGATGTGTTCCCTCCTGCAGTAATAACTTAATATGGTTACTAGACCATATTCTCAAGCTTTACTATCTGACATGACTGTCAATATGCTTGCTGAGCTTTGGCATGACAAGTCCTGCCCTTCTTCAAGTCCTGACCTAACCAATTGCCTTATTTTGCTGTATCCTCGTGAATGTCATTGCATTTCACTCTCACTTCAGAGAGATTTGAAGTGATTCTATCTACTCTTTTCCATGATTTTAAGGGGACAGTCCTGGAAACATTCCTGTGTGATGCAAACCAGATGCTGGTTTTGACAGTGTGTGATATCATCTGTGGTATAAAATCAGCACAGCATGTCTGTAGATGACAGTGTTTATCCCCTCAGCCACGTACCTCACACTTTTCACTTCAGTGGGGATAGCTTGCCCCAAGACATCTTTCTGTAACTACTACTGAAGAACCAGGTTCCTTTTTCTAGCTAGTGCTCCTCAAGTACTCTGGTTGTGCAATGTATCATTGCAGTGTGCCCTTCCCTTGAGAATAATGAACTTGAGGCAGTTTCTTCTCCCTGATCCAAGGAGAGGCAGAGAGGATTCATATGTCTCCATTTAACAAGTTCAGGAGTCTAAGTAATTTCTGGTTTTTACTGGATATATAAAAAAAAAGTGTGTCTAATGCAAAATATGCCAATATTGCTTTTGTTTTGCAATGTTCCTTTCTTCCAACTTTATTCATGTCTGTGGCATGTAAATAGCTTGGGATGGTCATGTAATAGTTTTCACAAGAAGTTATACAACACACCACTTCTCATCTGCTGTCAACACATGCTTCTTAATTTCTTCAAAGATCCTGGGCAGATTGACAGCAGTTGGAGATCAAATCCCATGTGATTAACTGTAACAATAACTACAGCTAATATGGTTTTACTCTGTATACCTCTAGAACTCCAGGTAAGACCTAAGTAATCTAGTCAAAATAATTTGTGAGATGGCTGTCAGTTGTCAGAAGGGGAGAACATCTGTGGTTCTTCTGCCTGTCCCAGTCTCAGGGCTTCTACTGATCAAAGCTACAACTTCCCATCACATTCACCTGCCTTAGAGGACAGCTGTAAGTCTCTTCTATAAGCCTCTTCTTATTCATCCTGTACAATACAAAAATGTAATGTCATTCATTACTAAGTTACTCCAGAGTTATGAAAACATGATTCAGCTAATTTCACAGAGATCTGCCCTATTACTTGCTTTAATGAAGATGCAATGGATCACAATGACACAAGCATTAAAAATTACCAGAATGGCTTGAGTAGCCTTATTCACCAGGCAAGAGAGAGAAAAGTTAGTTCAAAAGGCAGTACCATGCTAAATCCTGAGAACCAACTGGATTTCCATTTGATTTTTAGTGTCTTGAACTAGTATTGTTTAGAAAAGAAGTTTTATAATCAAAAAGACAAGTTAGTTTACTGATGTGTAGACTTTCACCCTGTCTTCTGATAAATACAACTCTTTGTGTTGTAATCATGTAATACAGACTTCTGTAGAACAAAATAATCTGAAAATAATGAGAGCATGTATCCCCTTAGAGTTGCATAGAGGAGGGTTTATAAAATCAGAGTAGAGAGCACTGCAAATATCATTGTCATACATCTTCCTTAGACACATGAGCTCTGCATGTGATGAGACTACAGGTAGGACTGAATGATCTTCCCTGCTTTGCTGTATATAAAGACAAACTTAAAAAAACATTTTCACAGTAGAGAGACTTTTTATGTAATACATGATGGTTATCAGTAATAACAATTGAATTAAAGCCTTCTTTATTCCACTCAGCCAGTGAGGCCAGACAATAAAGTAATTTGTCTCCCTCTTAATTAAATTTTGCCATGGGAATCATTGGTGCTACTTGGCAAAATACCTGCATGGAAGAAATATATATTGTTCAAAAAAATAAAACAAAATCCCTGTACGCTGATACTATTTTGATAATGCCTAAAATCCATCTGCATGCCAACTTTCATTTCCCTATCAAATTGGTATGTGTGAACATTAGCTATAAAAATACCTCTAAAAACTTAGTTAAAAACATTTTGAATTTTGCCTGGGAAAACCACTCAGTCACTCATGGCACTAAGGAAATATATTAACGGACTTTTAATGTGCATCCAATCATAAAGTGATTTTCTTCATGACAGGCAGTTATACTTTGTGGTTCAAACCAGAAATTGATTTAGCTATTCCATTCAAGGTGTGGCACATGTTCCCATATTTTAAATGGATCCCAGTGCCATCCAGAGGGGGTCTTCTATTCAGTGCAAGCTGGGATGTATTACAACAGGTTAAACTAGTCTTTTATACTGATGTCCCTGTGGATCAATCAAAAGTTTAAGTTCATGGATGTGTGAACACCCTGGAGGTGTTCAAGACCAGGCTGGATGAGTCTTTGAGCAACTTGATCTGGTGGAAGGTGTCCAGTGGGAACTGGTTGATGTTTAAGCTCCCTTCCAACCCAACCCATTCTATTATTCTATGATTCATAGGCAAATTGGCTTCTCAGTGTGTGTGTGTGTGTGTGCTCACTCTGTAAGACCTTGATCCCCCCTGTTCTCTTTGGGTTCTGAGCTCCTGCGCCTGCAAGCACTGCACTCTGGTCAGCGTATTCTCTATCTGACCAGGTGGGACAGGTTACACACAGGAGGCTGCTATTTTGATTTCCCTGATTCCTGCTGCTTCCACAGAACATGCCAGTGCCCATTCCATCAGTGTGGAAGCACAGTGTGGAAGCACCTACAAACCTTTGTGTGAATGCAGGCCCAGTGAGGCAGGGGCTGTCTTTGAGGCTCTCTTGGAGCCACAAAACCCACTGATCTAGAAGAACCCTCAGAGAGCTCCTTAGGAAGCCTGGCAATAAAAGCTGAGCTTTGGGCATTCATTTCAGGCTGAACTACTGACTATGGAAAAGGATGTGAGATTCTTTTTCATTATCAGACAATTATTGTAGACTCTCAGCAATGTCACTGGTTCTTTATTTCTACAAATTTTTGAGAAGAATGTCTTTAACATTGAGAGATATTATCACAGAATCTGTATTTACTGGCATCACATACACAACAAGAACTTCACCACTCTCAGTCAAAGCTGGAGAGCAGCCAATATAGTCAAGGCCTTAAGAAATTATTGGTGGCAGGTACTTGGTTATGAAGTATAGTGCAGCGATTATAAGCCAGATCAAAAATCTGAATTGGTACTTTTTAAGTCAGAAGAATACTTGAAAATATTTATCTGAGCCCATTTCCACATTCAATACTTGGAAATCAAATTTTTCCACATACAGCTAGAACTTCAAAGTCCTAAGAATTTGCGCATGCCATCCTTACCTTGTTGCTCAGTAGGACATTGGCTACATGAATACATTACTGTTAGTCATTAGGCTTCTCCATGGCATAGGGAGGCATAGTATAGTTGGTGGTAACTCAGATTCCTCCTGCAAGGCCTGGAATATTACATTGTTCATGTTTGCCTTGATTGGTTGGCCAGAATTGTGAAAATAGGATGTGACATCTGCCTGGGCTTGTGTGTGCAAAATAGCAGCTGTGTGAGATGTGATAGGCAATAATTGGCTGCCTGCAGAGCAAGAAAACACCCACGTAAATGACGTGTCTCTCTCTCTTCTAAAACATTAAGCAAGGAAACCTTTCAACAAGGGGCAGGCAGCCTCTCAGGAAAGAACTGTCAAATCTGCTTACATCATTGTGTCTCATTAAATTGGGAAATGCAGCTCTTGTAATCATTAGTTCAGACAGCGCATCATCCCACCAGCCATCAAGTTGGTATTACTGTAATGTATTATTTGTGTCACTGTTCACCATAGCTGAGTTCTTGGAGACTCTTGTAATGTACCCTTTTTTATTTTTTTTCCTTTTACAGAAAGGCCAAGAAACTATTTTGAATTAGATATTCTCAAGACAGAAATGGGAAACGACACAAAAGGCAACACAACATTGCCAAATAAATCCATAATGCACCGTCACCTTGAATGTTATAGGCTCTTCAAGCTGCTTTGTCACAACAAGGATATGAGAGAGTCAAAAAAGGGAAATAGAAGAGATCATAGAAATGACACCTTTATTAGGAATCAATATGTCACACCCAGATGTCTTCAAAACGGAACAGAGACAACTTGGGGAGGGAGGGTGGTATCATGTTGGTCTACAAAGTCTGAGTGACAAGAAGAGATTAAGCAGGGAGTGTTATTTACGATTTCTCATAATTCAGAAATCAGAGTTATAAAATGAACTTGTTATATTCAACAGTGTTCAATTCCAAGCAGTCAAAAGGATGTACTTTTCACATAACACGCAGCCAAACAGTGCAACTCATTGCATAGAATAGTTTGGATACTGACTGATGAGGTCACTCCATGAGTTTATAGAAGATAAACCCACTAACAACAGAAATAGTTATGACTGAAACTTCTGGATGAAGAGCTTCTCTGATAACTGAAACCTGGAAGGTAAAAATACTTAGATTATTCTTACACTCTCCATTAAACACTGACTTCTATGAACTAGCTGGATCTTTAATGTGACCCAATAGACTTATTCCTATGTTCCAATAGTGTAAATAACTTTTTACTGTTGATATTATTAACAACAATTATGGAAATTATAAAACAGTACCTTACATTATAAAATTATTTATTTTAAAACATGCTGTTTTCCATAATGTAAAAAAATTCAAAAGCCTCTGTGCCTCAGACTTAAAAGTATTATTGAGCTAGGAAAAAATGGTATTACAGTCAAGGCCTTGGATCAGTAGCAAAGGCTGACAAGAAGTCAGTTTTATGTGACACAATTGCAACTCAGATATGGAGGTGACCTGACTGCCAATTTACTAGCGAGACTACTGTGGCAGCTCCTGCTTTACTTGTAATGACTTAAAATGAAATGATTTTTCTCCAGCTTTTCAGATTATTCCTCAAAATTTTAAGTCTTTAATTTGTGAACTCTAATGTTTTCTTTTTTTTTTTTGATTGTAGCCCTCACTCAATTTCAATTTTCTTGTTAAAAAGAAGAAAATCCAACCAACACCGACTCTAAAAGCATCTAAAAGATATGTTTAAGAAAACACCTCAGCATGTTTCCAACACCCTTCAGATGTGATGCCAGCAGAAGGCATGAAAATGGCTGTGACTTCTTAGGTTGATCCCATCTAGTACCTTCATCCACTGAATCACGTTACGTAGATGCTTTGGAGCAAGGACCTTCTACAACCTGTAAGTGACATTGATATAAAGTCTCAAGAAAAATAACATCTGAAAGTTGTCTTGAGCTCTTAAAAGCTCTTCATCTCCTCAATCATATCCTCTCAGATTTGAAGTCATAAACAAAAAAAAGAAAATCAAAGTGATGCACACAGCAGTGTGACTTTCACAGTGGCAAAGCCAGAAGAAATTGTCTCCTTATATAGGAAATATTGTACAGGTAGGGACCACAGCAGCAGCTGGCTGGTCAAATCTTGTACCTTTCATGTCCCCCAAAACAACAGGAGAAGCAGACTCCACACCTACACTGCTGGGTCTCAATTCTCTTCTCACTGTTTACCCCATCAGACACAAAACCAAGATCTGGACTGTTCTTGGGATTCTTTGTTTACTCTTTTCACTTGTGTGACAGCAATTCTGGCTGGAAAGTAGGTATCACTTACTTGTGAGGAAAGGGATGAGGTTTCTCATGGGAACTGGTGTGAGATGGCATGGGGCTGGGCTGCACAGGGGTGATGGGGGACTGTATCTTAGAAGATGAGAAGCAATGGAATCTTGTACTTTTGGGAAACTGAGAGATGAGAGCAGAAAGGAAGTATCATGGAGTTATTTTCCTCTAGTACTTGGGGCAGAAAAAAGTAACTTCTGGCAGTACAGCTGAGGAATTCTGGACCTGCTCTGAGCTCTGCGGGAAATACAGGAAGCCTTTCGTGCTTCTAACACAGTAATTTCGACAGCACACTTAGACTAAACTTTGAATCTAAAGCTAATGACCTAATTCTGTGTGATGCTGAATACCACAAACTTCAGTGGGACTGTGGATCTTAGGGGGCACCTCAGTGTGTCCCAGTCTCACAGCACTTAGGCAAGACGGTGAGGCTGCTAGTGTGAAACAACACGGCACCTGGGAAGATGCACCCAACTGGACCCAGGGCATGGGGATGCATCCCTTGTGGTCACTGAATGACTGAATGCAGCTGAAAAAAATACATTTTCCTTCAAGTGGGGAGGTAAGAGCAAGGAATTTCAATGAGTTTTCTGGAGTAGTTTTTTTTTTACTACATGTATTATACATTATGCCAAAGTCATAGAATCATAGAATAACCAGGTTGGAAGAGACCCACCGGATCATCGAGTCCAACCATTCCTATCAAACACTAAACCATGCCCCTTAGCACCTCATCCACCTGTGCTTTAAATACCTCCAGGGAAGGTGAATCAACCACTTCCCTGGGCAGCCTCTGCCAGTGCCCAATGACCCTTTCTGTAAAGAATTTTTTCCTAACGTCTAGCCTAAACCTCCCCTGGCGGAGCTTGAGGCCATTCCCTCTTGTCCTGTCCCCCGTCACTTGGGAGAAGAGGCCACCACCCTGCTCTCCACAACCTCCTTTCAGGTAGTTGTAGAGAGCAATGAGGTCTCCCCTCAGCCTCCTCTTCTCCAGGCTAAACAACCCCAGCTCTCTCAGCCGCTCCTCATAAGGCCTGTTCTCCAGCCCCTTCACCAGCTTTGTTGCTCTTCTCTGGACTCACTCCAGAGCCTCAACATCCTTCTCGTGGTGAGGGGCCCAGAACTGAACACAGGATTTGAGGAGCGGTCTCACCAGTGCCGAGTACAGAGGGAGAATAACCTCCCTGGACCTGTCACAGTGAATCATAAAGTTAATACTTTAAGAATACAGGAGCTGTAGCTGCCACAGCCTACTGTGTGGCAGCAGACATGGTCCTTCCTATTGGAAAACTGCAGTGACATCTCAGTGGGCTACTACTATTGATGTTAATGATTACACACTGTTTCGGAAGTTCAGACTTGCTATAAAAGTACTGATATGGGGGCCTGGGCCTATGTGGAATGAGATTAGGTTCTCAGTCATACTGCCAGAGGGGAACAATAAAAATTTCGCAGGAGCCACTGGCAGTTTCTGAGGGAAAGGTGTAAGCTGTCATTAAAAACACCCTATTCTTTCGGCTCTCCATCATGTCAGGGGCAGGCTGATGGTGCTGCCTGGGAATACTTGTCTTAAGTAGGCCTGCTTCACCTACATTCAGCAAACACAGTTTTCTTCCACTCCCTTCTTTCCAGAGCAAAGTTCACTTAGAAAACAATTGAAAAATGGTCAAAGGAAAGTCCCTTCCCTGCAAGCAAATGCCCTTGCTAAACTTGTACTCCCAACTTGCAGGTCACATGCCTTCGCTCCCACAAGCAATGTAGGTCAGTGTAATGCAGGGTCACATCAAATGCTCCTTACCTGTCCTCCCAGATAGGCACGTTATTTTTTCCCGGATGAAAATGTTAGACAAAAATTTGGCAAGAAGACAAAACAATCATACACAGGTTAGTAATGACGATATCACTGGGTGTCCTGCAGCTTTGAGTTATTAGTAGTACAGCAAAATTCATTAGCATGTCAAAGCACCACAGCCCAAAATGCACACAGACCAGCATAAAGAATTAGGGCATGAAAGACAGCTTATGTGGAGAGTCACCAACAATGAAAAAGGGAGAATATTGTGCTTGGAGCAATTCTCATTCATTGGAACCTTGTCAAGATGGTTAGAGACTACAGAATAAATGTGTCTAAACACATTTTGTTTGGCCACACAAGAAAGCAAAGGTTATGAGGATATCCTCCATCTTTTTCTCTTCAGCAGATGCATATAAGATCATTTTCTTTGTCTTATCAGCTACTGCTTTTCTGTTGTATAGGACATGATGTCATATCATATAGCAAAAGGTATAACGATCCATATTCTGACCCTCTGAACTGATGTATTTATACTCTCAGGCAGTATAAATCACTGCAGTCTCCCTGAAGTTGCCAGTGTGGTGTTGATTTAGAGTGTTAGGCCTCCAGACCAAAGCCACACGTGATCATGCCATCTGCCAAGCCCTTGCAAGCTGGCTCAATAACTGTGCAGGTGATTTTGAGGATATTCTTCTGCTCTAGATACTGGTGGTGACAACTAACTAGACAACAGTCAGTCCAACCCACTGGTCTATCAAGGGTCATTTCAGTCTGTGCTCAGGTGCTGTATATAATGTTTTCCAGGCAAGACATAAAACTGTGATTTTGTATTCATTCCATGAGGGACTGTAATGCTAGTGAAGTCTGGTGTCCTACTTACATCCCAAACTGGAAAATTGCCACTTTACCTATTTTAAGGTTGGTTTGCTTCCAATGCACCGTTCTTTTTGAGGTCTATTCAGTCACACATGGTCTCTGAGTGTAGTTAGCTGCCTTCTTTTTCCCCTAATCTTATGGCAACCCTGTCTCCCACCAGGGATTGAGAATAGGGTACACCCTGCTTTAAAACTCGTCTAATTCCTCTGAATTCAATTTGCACGGCTTTGGCAGCACTACTATTTTTATCTCTGCAAGGTAACATGAAGTGAGAGATTGTTTTACTGACATTAGTGTTCGGTGGAACTGGAGCAGGCCAGTATGAAAAATGTATGTTAGTTAACTAGCAGGTGTTAGATATGAGTAATGAAAGAAATGTGGGAGGCAAACTTTGCCCACTCACTTTGTGCAATACTTGTAACTCTGCAAAGAATGGCCTCTTTGTGCAGGCATAAGCCTTGCATTCATTTCCTCCTCTGATCTTATCTGGAGAATTTGAGTGACCCTGATATGCCATTAAATTTGGGTCCCTGTATATTGAACTACTCCTTCCGTTTTTATTCATGTCTTGGCATTACTGGCCATCCCATTTTCCCACTCTATAGATAGATCAACACCCTGTAATATCCTTGGGCTAATTTTGTGCCTAAGTTATAATGCAAAGAAAATATGATCTGGTAATAACAATCACAGTTTTTGAAAAGGAGCATACCGTAATGTGATCACACGTGTGGTCAGACATACACTGCTCTGAGCCTCCAGTACTCTCAGAGGTCTGGTATTTTCTTTTAAATATACAAAGACCACTTGTCTATAGCCTGCCCATAGTCCATAGACTATCTGTATTCTAAATACCATCTACCTATAGTCTACCATACAATACTTCTAATTTACTTCTGCAACATAGATTTCCCCATGAAGTAGGACCATGATTGTCAACTATTTGGGCAGATAAGCTGAGAAAGAAACAGTTTAGTCTTCTTCAGTGTCAGTGTATACTGTTAGATATACAGTATTTTAAGAGCAGAAATGACCATTCAAGATTATCTTTTGCATTACACAAACCATAGCACTCTCCAAGGATTTAACTTACACAAATGTGAAGTCAGTCTTTGTGTTAAGAAGTACAGCTTACTGCTACTCTGGCTTTTTTGAGCCAGCTATTCAGTCTTCATTTTTTTTTTATGTTCTGTTACAAAGCTCTCCACTGCTGGAAAACTTTGCTGCATTAACTTGAAGGACTGTAACCAAGTGATCTCATCAGTAAATCAAGCAGAAAGAGTTCTGATTATGAAATACGGCTTTTTTTTTCCAGACAACTAATTATCTGTGTACCTCTTTCTGAACCCCCTCCAGTTTTCGAACGTTGTGTTTGAAGTAGGGATTCGGAACAGAGCTAAGTATTCAGGTACTTATTTCATCAGTGCCCTACATATTTCCCTGCTCATTAGTGGTATTTTATTGCTTTTGTGTCCAGCCACATTTACATTAGCAACAGACTCACATTGGGACCTAATATGAGACAGTAAATCACCATTATTCACAGAATCACTGTGTTTGGAAGGTATCTCTGGAGCCTGTCTAGTCCAAACACCCTGATTAAAGCAGGTTCAGCTCCAGCAGGTGGTTCAAGGCCATGTCCAGGGTTTTGAATATCTCCAAGGATGGAGACTTATCTTCTCTGGGCAACCAGTTCTAGTGTTTAACCACAGTCCAGTGAAAAGAGGGGTTTGACATGTTTAAATGAAATTTCCTCTATTCTCATTGTTCTCTTACATGAACGGCTTTCCCTTTGACTTAGCTAAAATGCATTTCAATGATCTTCTAAACACTATTAGAAGCCAAAATAAATTTCTGCGTTCCTGACCTCAAGCAATCCACACTATAACTGAATACAAGACAGTAATCTGATGTACTATAGTTTAATAAAGAGGTTTAGATTAGACAGAGGGATCTTATAGACATCATCTTAAGTTCAGCAATGTGCAACATTTGAACTAGCAAAAGTATTTAGAACTTTGTGTTCTCTTTTTTTTTCCTGTTTGTTTTTCTAGCTTGTTCTCAGATGCCATAAAACCTTAGATTTAGCCATTGACATGACTGTCTAATATGGATCAGTGCACTCATGCAGTACCATTCTCTCCATTTTCATAACATATGTAGGAATATATGAATAAAAAAACCATGCAATAAGATGTTCTGTTCACTTATAATTTTAATATTCGTTAATGTTCCTTTTATTCCTTTCCTAACTTTAGAATCAGTTCCTTTATTATTCTCTTGCATAGCTTTAAAATTGTGTTTTCAATCCAACAGATAAGACTCAAGATTACGTATCAGATTGTCTCTATCTTTCAGACCATGCTTTACAGGAAAAAGGGGCCATTACTCTGCAACACAGAAATAAAATAAACACCCACACTGAAAATTCTCATAGAGAATCACGAGAACCTTTCCATAAAATTGCCTTATATAATATGTAGATTTTCAGTGCTGCTAATATGTCAGAAAAAGAAAACTTCAAAGTACCTCATCGTTTCCACTGACAGAATTGAAAAACTGATGGCTTCACTGACAGAAAAGACAAACTTCAAAGTGGACAGTCATCTTCAAAAGCCCAGAACAAGCCAGACGCTCCCAATATACCTGGTCTGTGAATGAAGGGGATAAGTATCTTTCCTTGAGTGTCAACCTCTCTCTTCTATAAGGACTAAGTTCTCTTAAAAGCAAAAGTACTTCTCTTAGAAGAAAAAGTACTGCACACATACCAAAACAACATAATTTTTTTTTTTATTCAACCACTTCCAAAACATTTGTAATAATATTTTTTAATGTATATTTTTCACTGACTAGGTGCAAAATATTGACTTGCAGCTTTAATTAATTAATTAATTATTAATTAAAATAATGAATATAGTCATAAATAATGTTGATCACAGGCTCACATTTTTAAAGCAAAAGGGTTGAGAGTCAGATGCTGTTAGCTTTCTCTTGAGTGGTGTACTCTGATACTTCTACATTGATGATAGTAGATACACACTACTGCAGTCTGTATGTCAACTGGGCTGCGCTTTGCTCTTTAGAAGAGCCTTCTCTCTTCCATTCAATAAGCAATAAGCAGTAAGCAGTAAATGTCCTCATTGCTCTGGATTTACAGAAAGGTACTGAAAGCAGAAGTAGATGTTATGCAGGAAATGTATCCTCTGCAATTATTGTAAAACTACATTTCTCTTGATAAAGAATAACATGAAGCTCCGCCAGGGGAGGTTTAGGCTAGATGTTAGGAAAAAATTCTTTACAGAAAGGGTCATTGGGCACTGGAACAGGCTGCCCAGGGAGGTGGTTGAGTCACCTTCCCTGGAGGTGTTTAAGGCACGGGTGGATGAGGTGCTGAGGGATATGGTTTAGTGTTTGATGGGAACGGTTGGACTCGATGATCCGGTGGGTCTCTTCCAACTTGGTTATTCTGTGATTCTGTGATTCTGTGATCCCAAGACAAATGATTAATTTTAAGGCACGACCTTCCACTAGATCCCAGAAACTGTATGTATAAGCAAATTTAACAGAGCCTAGGAAGTGGGTTGAGCACTACTCTGTGATCATCCATGCCATTTAGTTGTCAGCTGTTCCCCTTCTTTATTTTGCTAGCAAATACCCTAGGATGGCTCTCCTTCCTTCCATTAAGCTGGTAGATCTGTGACTGGAGCATGCTTCTGCCTAGTACACATACTGACAGTTTGTGATGAACCTGTGATTATGAGGGGAAAGGAAATGGGATGCTTAATGTAGCCTTGACTTTTTCATCACTAATTTGCACTCACTGCTGGAGGAGAAGCCAGAGCAGGAGGAGATAGGCAGCTTCCTTCTGAATTGCAGCAAGATGTAATTGCTTTCTATAAACCAGACAGGAGAGATGAGAGCTATCTGAGCTATGGAATAATGTTGGCAAAAGAGCAAGAGAGTATTAACTGCAGGAAATTATAAGATTGTTTTTAACTGCTAGAGCAATCTGACTGTAGAGGAGTCTTCTAAGAGTCATGAGTACAATGAGCAAGTTCTAAGACTGAACTTCCATATACTTAAGAAAGTCTCCTGTGTTGTGGTTTCCTGTGACGACTGGTAACGGGAAGCAATGTCTCGGCAGCTCCTTCTGTGTTCTGCAGATATAGAATTAATCGTCATTGCCATTGAATGATTCCTATGAGTTTCTTAACCAGGACTTCTAGAATCCATGAGCTTCACCTTCACATTGTCACAATGCTGTGGCAGGAAGTTGCTGTGTGCTGTTCTGTTCAGGATCAGCTTGCAGAAATGCTCTGTGTTTACTTCCAGGGAAAGTTTATAGACATTCTTTCTTTCCACTTGTTAAGATCACAGCAAGCAATATTATTTACAACTTTGACTTGTGAAACTTGTTCAGAGAGCTTTGATAGTAAATTTTTTTTTTGGAGCAAGACTCCTAGATGACAGCTCCCAGATCTTGCTTGCCTGCTGAGGTAATAACATGAGGAGATGCCACAGGAAGAGAAGGCCACTTTGGAAAATGACTATTTTAGTCCAGTGAGTTCCAAATTCCAGCCCCACATTAAGAAAATTCATATATTTCTGGCCCAGAGAGAATATAAGGAGCTTCTGATGCACAGAGGCAGGTTTGGAAGAGACAGTCAGTAACTGAAAACTGACTAATGGCCTGTCACAGCAGCCCATGATCCTGGTTTTTTTCAGGTGTGGAAATGCCAATGAGAGGGTCAGCAAATAAAAATCTTACAGCTCTGATGCTTTAAGGATGCTTGGTTTGCCCTATGACATTGGGTGCATTGTATGGAAAGGTTTTCCTTCAGGAACTTGCATGCAGAAAGAGAAAAGAACTGCAAGAGTACATACATTGGTCAAAGAACATTTTTGAAAACTGTGGTTCTTCAAGAACTGCTCCAGCTTGGGATCTTTCCACAGGGTACATTCCTTCAGGAACAGATTGCTCCAGTATGGGTCCCCTGCAGGGCCACATGTCCTACCAGGAGCCTGCTCCTGCATGGGCTCTCCGTGGGGTGCAGTGTAAATAACTGGTGCACCATAGTCCTTCATGGGCTCCAGAGGTCTTCATCATGGTCTTCTCTACAGGCTGCAGGGAAAACTGTGCTCTGGCACTTGGAGCACCTCCTCCTCCTCCATCTTCACTGACATTGGTGTCTGCAGGGTTGATTTTCTCACGTACTTCCCAGTCCTCTCTCACACAGCTCCTGTGCAGTGTTTTTCACTCTTTCTTAAATATATTATCTCAGCATTTCTGATGGACTCATCTCTGCCCAGCAGTGGGTCCATCTTTCAGCCTGCTGGAACTGCATCTGTCCAAAATTAATTAATTAAGTGACTTCACCAGGGACAAATCCTTTATGACCAACTTAGTGGTTTTCTATGATGGGGTAACAGCAGCAGAGGACAAGGGTAAATCGATGCATGTGATCTATCTAGTCTTCTGTAAAGCATTTGACCCATTCTCCCCCAACATCCTTCTTTCTAAATTGGAGACATGTGGATTTGATGGGTGGACTGTTCGGTGAAACTTGGCCCTTGACAAGGTAGAAAGAACAATTTTCCCTTCCTGCGTATTTGCTTGAGATAGATTTATTCGTCAAAACAATGTTGGCACCACTTCCAGTTTAAAGGTAACCTCTGATTTCCCATCCCTAAAGGATTAATAGGGCTGAAGCCTGGCTCCATCTCTCAATGAACAGTGAAGTCCATGGAGTGTCCCGTTGACTATGGGTGTGTGGCAGCTGCCCATTGTGGAATACCCTTCCTCTGTGCTTGTCGCTGAACGAAGGCTGGAGCTTGGGATCTGGGGCTGCAGGAACTCGCAGGGGCACAGCTGTGGGGACAGTGCCCTCCACATCTTGCCCTCTTGCCATGTAGACAACAGGGATGGGGATCTCACTGTCTATGAGGACAACAACAAGCTTGTCTCCAAAGAGTTTGTTAGAGTAAAAAAAACAGTGTCTTTTATACAGTTTGTTTTCTTGCCTGGGTTTGATTTATTTTTTATTTTTTATTTTATTTTTATTTTATTTTTTCTTTTTGGGATGGCTTAACTACTCCAGGAACAATCCTTGTAGCTTGTATTGGGAGTGCTGGGAAAGGTAAGATGCTTTCCTTTTTTTAAGCCACATTTTAAAAACCTGTGGAAAGAAAATAAAAAGAAGATGAAGAGAATGGAGAAATAAGTTACTGTGCATTCAGTCACAGAAGTTATGGGGCACAGGTGGAGAGAGACCTCGACGTCCAGAGATGGGATAGCAGGAAGGTGCATGGGGAATTGCTGTCGGTGCCCATCCTGCAGGCTGCAACACAGAGCCTCCTGCCAGGAGCCTGACCAGGGCACAGCTGGCCATGGAAACCCTCTGGCAGGATTGCCAGCTAGAAACCTTAACACATTGCTGGGGCCTGTGGGTGGGTTGCTGTGGTTACTGGGGGATGGTGGCAGGAAGGAGCCCCAAGGCTTGCCAAGAGCTCTGAGGCTGCTCTACCTCTCTGCCCAGCTTCATCCTGCTGAGGAAAAGCCCCAAGGCAGTCATGTGGTTTTCTCAGTTAATGGAATTTCCCTTGACCTTGGATTTAAAACTGTCCAACTCCTTTCCAAGGTGCTAACTAGGAAATGCTAAAGGACTCACTGGGAAGAGGAGGGGGAAGGGCTTTCCTGGCTGGGTTTTACAGCAGTGCAGGCTGGATGTCCCACAGTAGATGTTAATAGTTAACAAGCAGACTTCAAAACACTAAGGGACCCAAGAGAATGCCGCTACGCCCCTCTGCGATGCTGAGATATTTCTTCTGCTTAAAGAGCCTTTGTTAAACTGCCTTGGAATAACTCAAGCTCGACTAAGTGGAACTAATTTGCCTTCATCTTCCCAATCCTATGCAAAATAACTTTGAAATCAGAAAGATTTTTGAGGCAATGATATCCAGTATGAGGAGGAAAGCATAAATCTGGATCTTAAGGCGTTCAGTGTAACAAAAACCTCAAGTGATAACTTTGCACTCTGGGAGATGTCAAAACATCAGCTAGCAGAGGAAAGGATGTAGACCACCCCTCTGCCAGGGATGGAGGTTATCTGTCTTCTCAGGTGGCCAGCACAACCCTTAGAATAAGAGACTGTCTTATGGATACACTCGCACTTCCAAATCTTCAGCCTATCACACCTTGCTGTGACTTTGAATGACATATTAAAGACTGAATATAAATCCAGGTCTCTCCCTGTTCAAACACAACTGTCAATACCAGCCCTGATCTCTTTCTTCTGGGTCTTTTAATATTTTTTTTCTTGAGGACAACTTATTCAGAATATAATTATTCTTGTTTCCAGTTTGTCAGCTGAGTTAACTCTCTTTCAGCTCTTTTCTTCACAGCAGAACTGATGAAAGTTCACTCTGCAAAGTGTGTGTTTCAGTGATTAAAAGTAAAACTCATCATTATTATTCATTTTTATGCCAGGAGAGGATATGTTAAATCAAAAGAATCAGTTCAGCGTTTGGCTAATCAAACCAGCTGCCACTCTAATCAACCTTTCCCCATGGCTGAGAATGTGCTAAAATCACCTTATTTGAACTTCATTAGAAGTATGCATCTATTCTTTAAGCAGTTCCTGAAAACAAATAAACTACTTCTACATTCCTTGTATGGACTGCATCATTATTACATACATATGTTATAGGCCTCAGAGAAAACTGAACTATACTAATGTATTTTTATGCTTAAAGATACAGTGTTAGAGAGAGGGTTCATAGGTTCATAAGCACCTACAGATCTCAGAAGGTAAATGTAGAACATAAAATAGATACAGAGAATTAAAATTACTTGCCTGAGATGATCTGGCTGCACGCACTGTTGTCAGGACTGTTTATTTCCTGGACAAACATATGTAATTACATGCTTTGTCTTCTTTTTTTATGTTTCCTATTAGGTGAGCTATAGTGCCTAATTCTGCTACTACAGAAATAAGGAGGAGTTTCCCCACTGATTTCAAAAGATTTAAACTTAATGAAATAAAGCCAAATCACGGAACAGCTAATGTGGCCTCAGGATTCACCTTGGCTTTTGCCAGCACGTGCTACAGCACCGACCCTTTAGCATTCAGCAGTAGTGCAGAGATGTCACCATAACATCCTTCATGCTGCAAAGAAAGGTGCATAAACTGGTTCAACATTGGCTAAAGCAGGGCATGGAACTCAGGTGAACTTCAATTTGTACCATGAATGATTAAAGAAGGATCATCACAGTGAGATCTCGGGGATACAGAGGGGTGTGAATTGAAGTTAATCAAGGAGGGACTCAGTGGGGGTGGGAGGTCACACTTTCTTAGACCACTAGCACAATGAATGACCAGAACTTTCTTATCTGTTACTGGCTGGAGACAACCTATGGCTTTTGAAGCATGTGAATTAAAGCATGACAGTTTTCAGGAGTAGCAAAACCTTAATTAATGTGGGATGGATGCCAATGGCAGTTATTTTAAGAATAAACTTGAAAGCAAGTGTGGGAATTCCCTAAAACAGAGGTTTTCTGTTGCTGTTTTCTGAGAACATGTGGTTGTATTGGCCTGTATGGTAGACTATTGGGGCTGGCATCACAAAGGCATCATTAAATTGTCATTTCATAGCAGCTTTGTTTTATTTTATCCTAAACCACTTCAATGAATCTCCCATCATCTAAGCCTGGCGTTAAAGAGAATTCAAAATCAAACAAGATACTCAAGAAAGAATTGTGCTTTGACAGAACTGGGTCTCTTGATGCATTTTAATTATTTCATAGACTGCATGAGATGAAGACAGGAGTTTCTGTCTCGAACTGTGACAGATGGTTTCTTAGAAAATAATAAGCACAATTGTTGCATGTTTAGCATAGGTAGCGATAGACAGCTTTACATATGCAATTACTGCACAAGACCAGGGAGATGATGAAAGACTATTACCCTTGTAAAAATCAAATTTTCCAATGTAATTGTAGCAAGTATGAGTGGATAAGCAAATGGTTGTGGCTTCTCATAGTGGTCCTGCTAGAGAAGCACACAGAAACTGGCAATAGTTGCATTTACCTTTTGCTCATAAATAGCTCATGCAAAGTTAATTAAATATCACAAGTAGATTAGCCACTTTATTTCCCTTACTTAACTACAAGAATTAATACTGGATTCAGTAAGGAGAAACGTTGCTATTAGCAAATGAGAAATGCAGTGTTCTAAGTAGGTAGTGATCTGTAACATTCTACCTTTTAAAATTCAGAAGTAAAACCAGGAAGAACCATTACTTCACTTTACTTGTGTTTCTGGTTGAGAAGCTGCTGCGAAGAGGAACATTATTTCTTTTCTATGAATTTCATTAGATCTCATTTCTGTATTGTATTACAAGAGAGTGCACCTTAATGATGCTAACTACATTTGACAGGTACTGTAGGAGGGAGCACATAATGGCAGCAGCAGAACCAGTCCTTACTCATTAATTCACAGGCTTTTCTGGTGTGCTCATTCCTTAATACGTGAAGCTTTGTAAAACTCTAAATGAGGTTTTCTTCACTCATGAGAGGTACTGAAGCAGTTGTTTGGTTTTATAGGTGGGTGACAGAAGCACAGGGAAATTAGGTGATTGGCCTAAAGTCTTTTGCAAAGCTAAGCACAGACTTCAGGTCTCTTGGTTCTGCTCTTGCTCTGGAGCAGCCTGTGCCTTTTCCCTAGTTCCACAGTGATGGGACCCAGGTGTAAATAGCATGCACAAGATGGAATACCGTGTTCAGTTCTGGGGAGACCTCATTGCTCTCTATAACTACTTGAAAGGAGGTTGTGGAGAGGAGGGTGCTGGCCTATTCTCCCAAGTGACAAGGGACAGGACAAGAGGGAATGGCCTCAAGCTCCGCCAGGGGAGATTCAGGCTGGACATTAGGAAAAAATATTTCATGGAAAGGGTCATTGGGCACTGGAACAGGCTGCCGGGGGAGGTGGTTGAGTCACCTTCCCTGGAGGTATTTAAGGCACAGGTGGATGAGGTGCTGAGGGGCATGGTTTAGTGTTTGATAGGAATGGTTGGACTCAATGATCCGGTGGGTCTCTTCCAACCTGGTTATTCTATGGTTCTATGAATGACAGAGCTCTCCGATGAGGTGTCGGTAATTCTTAGTTTGACTATAACAAATGAATACGTAACATGATCAGACTTCTCCACTAACAAGACAGTTATTTGACTTTCTGTGCGTATGTATCATCTAATACTGGTAATGACTTTTCATTCTTAATTCTGGGGAGCCTGAATTCCCTGCTACTATACGCTCTTTTTACTCCATACATTAATATGTCAATTAGTGCAATACAGTGTGTTTAGCATGAAGTAATCTAAAGGAGGTGAATAAACTTCTAATATATTCACAAAAAATACATGGAATATTTTCTTAGATTTTTATATTTGTGTTCATGCCAGGCACATCTGAAAATCACTTGACTGATACTGTGTTACTGAATTACTCAGTTATCTGTTCTGGAATTACGGGTAGCTGTCTCTGATGTGTGCAGTCCATGGGTACTAGTATATTTTGCTCTTGCTCACTTCCAGCAATTGTGATGTCCACTAATATTTAGCTTCAACCTTGAGGTTGCCTTCAACTAACATGAACCATATTTTGCTTCCCTTTGTTGTCCCAACTACCTCTTGCAATTCTGCCTCAATGCAAACACTTTTTACATTAAGGCAAAGTTACACATTCTGTACTACAGCATCAGCAGGTGTGTTCTTTCCTTTGGGAATGTAATATTATCCTTCCCCATCATTCTTCTTAGCTGCTGAGACACCTACAAGACTCCAGCTCTCATGGGGTATGAAGGCAAATGGAGAAAAAATTCTGTCTTGTCAGCTTCCTCCCATAGGTAAAAAAGCTAAGTCTTGCATCTCTTTTTCTGAACCATCTGATGTGTAAAAAGAACAGTTCTCCCCTGATAGAAGGCATCAAAGGAAGAAAATTATCATATGATCTGGTCGATATTCCCAACTTTTCACCTTCACCACTTCTTTCAGGTGCTTTTGGAAAGAGGGTGTGTGATCTGTTACTTCACTTCCCTTCCTCCACCTTTCTGGAGCATGTATCTGTCTTTTCTCCCACCTTTTTGGAGACTTAGCCAGGTAAGTTTGTTGTGATTTCCCCTCCCTTTGCAGAGAAACAATGCTCTGAAAAACAGAGGGCAGGAGTCATGGGGGAACACAAAAGCTAAGAGGATGCCAAGCTCCTACAAACCAGATGACAGGCCGTTTGTAACAGTCG
This sequence comes from Phaenicophaeus curvirostris, assembly GCF_032191515.1. Classification (NCBI taxonomy): domain Eukaryota; kingdom Metazoa; phylum Chordata; class Aves; order Cuculiformes; family Cuculidae; genus Phaenicophaeus; species Phaenicophaeus curvirostris. Next base: position 188,449,996 of record NC_091392.1, read on the forward strand.
ATAGTGGTAGGGGAGACACTAAGGTGCCACTCAATGTGACCAGTCTTATGCACAGACCGCAGAAAGCTACTTCTGAGAATTACTGCACTACCAGTGCTGGAAAACTGAACTGCTTGTTAAGTTTTTTATGCAGTCAGCTAAGAAGAGGGAAGAAAGTCTTAGTTACCCACATTATATTACAAATGTAATTATCACTTACTGATTAGTCAAGTATTGCATGTATAGAAGTGGAAAACACACATTTCAGAGTCTTGCATAACTATAGGTACGTATTTTAGTCCTTCAACAGGAAAGCAACTCTAAACAGTTGCAGAAGTATATTAGTAATTAATTTTGTATCAACTGAATAAAACCCAGCTAAAACTTCAGAAACGTTAGTTCGTAAGAAACTATGTAGGTGACTAAATGCCACAGTTTCATAAAACAGGGTCTCTTGAAAACTTGTATTTCTCTTATTGCAACAAGGAAGTGGAAATGATGGATACAACTTCTAATTTCAACTGCCAATTACTCATTGTTGACTGAGACCTTTATATGCCCTTTTAAGCTAGATATGTTGGATAAACAAGTAAGTTAAGAGACTGGGCTGTCCTTCACTTCCTCTGTAGTCAATGGAAAGATTACATTTTCAGGTGGCACTTCAGATAAGCCCATTACCTGCAGAAAACATGTAGTGGGAAGGAGAGTATGCTGAGTATCTCAGCTATACGACTAATATACACATATATTAATCCTGTATTAATCACAGCCTAATTCCATATTTCTCACTCAAACAAAATTCCAAGCTTGACAGAGTTTGGGGCGAAACGGAGATTTGACTCAGAAAGGACTGTCATACCAGGACTTGTTTGCTAGTTCAGTACCTGACAACAATAAGAGATAACAAAAATAACCACTTCTATAACTCTGAGAGCATAAGAAGGATGATGCAAATATTCATAAAACAGTTCAAGTTGGAAGGGACTTCAAAAGATCATCTTGTACAAACTTAAGTACAAAAGGGAGCCTAGGTGAGATTATCTAGCAACCTGTCCAGTTGTGTCTTGAAATCCTTCAGTGCTGGGGATTTCACCATATACATGAGGAAGTTATTCTAGTGATTGATTTTTCTTGCTGTAGAAAGCGCCTTTTCTATAGCAAGATGAAACCCACTAGCCCATTCTTCCAGCCTGTCCAGGTTTGTCTGTAAGACAGCTTGCCCTTCTGACATACCCATCTCACTAGTCAGTTTAGTGTCAATATTGATCACTGGGGGATCCCCCTTGTGACATGCTGTGAGCCTGAGTAAAAACCATTGATCACCACCCTCCAAGCATGGTCTATGAGCCAATTTCCTACCCATCTTGCAGATCACCCATCCAGTCTGTATCTTGCAAGTTTGTCCACGAGGAAGTTGTGGGAATCCAGTGGTATAAAGGGCTGACCTCCCAATTCTTTCATCAAATGTAATACCAGAGCTACTGGCAACTGTGCTGTGCATGAGCATAAAGGAAGAAGGGCTGTGAGGGGGTTTCCTCTAGGGCAGTGGGTGCACTTATTAACAAACACAGAAGTTCCACTCACCACGCTGCTCTTATATTCATTTTTGGGTGGCATCTGAGCCAGAGAGGTTTGTTGCACAAACACTCGCAGAAAGTTAATTTTAATCATGCAAATAAGTAGTATTTCACAAACCCTAATTCTGAATTTACCCCGGAAGGAATGATTAAATTGTGTCTAATTAAGGAACAGAAGCAACAAGTGGCTTATGTGACTAATTGCCTCGGGAAATATTATTCAACTTTTCAATATTCAAAACCAAGAAGGAAAAAATTAAAATTATATGTCCAAAGCAAGTTGGAATAATTAGTACATTTGAAGAAATAAATATTAGGATATATTTCATTACTTAAGAGGACTGCTTAATCTTTTCTTCTGATTTTTTTTTAAATATCTGGTGTATCATTACATGGACGTGAAAAAAATCATTATTTCTCTTCTCTAGCAGCAAGGGGCCACGAGTAATAGTCACTTTTATTAATATTTTTATGGTACAGACTAACGAGCTCTTAGTCTTTTATTTAAGAACTTAATTTTACAGCCTCAGAGAATATCAGGGTTTATCTGATCTTCATTGTAAAACCACTGACAAGAATGTATACCTTCAATTCCCCAAATGATACAGATTCATTTTTGTGAGTTTTATTGGAATATATATCCCTAAGCAAATACATAAAGATCTGGCTTGATTCCACATAGAATCAATTACTGTAAATTGAAATAATTACTGTAAATTGCATGCTTACTAGCACTTGGTTGCTGATGAAGTTACAGTCAGGAATCTGACAGATAAGGGATTAATTCCCCAGTAACAGAGTTTTTCCTTCTTGTTATGAACATATGTGTATGGAAGAAACAGATCTGAATATGTCAGATGAATAAATTAAGGAGTCTAGGATGAAACAGAACAGCTGGAAATGTAACTGTTGATAATAGAAGGCTAATTAACTTCAATGAGCAATTTTCCACCAGATGTTCTATTAGCCATAAAGAAACTAGAGAAACCGCACAGTATGCGTTTTTATTGAAAAATTCAATTTGAAATGCTATTCTACCTACATGGTAACTGGAAAATGACTGCACCGTCTGTTATGGGTATAAATATTCATGTGGCTGATTTGCAAAAATCCTTTCATTGCGTTTTAAGTACTGACTTAGTTTTGTACATTCTTTGTCTCGTCAGAGGTATGAGTCTTTCTCACTTTAATAGATAATCAAAACAAAGAGTCTGCTTTTAAGAATATTTTTGAATGCTAAAGCTCTTTCCCTGATATTCTTTGTCTGCTGTAGACTGCTATAGCATTTCCCAAGCAGCAGTTTCAGATTTTGTCCAAAATCCCTGTAGAATTTGATTATTGCTTAGAACATCAGATACAGCGAATACTGAAGCCTTCTTTCCAAAACAAGTCATTCAAAGAGCAGGAAGGGGACACCGGGTGCCCTTCTTGAAACTTTTCACCTTTTTACACATGTCTGCATTCATTATGCAAATTGCTTTTTCTACATATTTGTTCTTTTTTTGTGTTTAGGATCCTTTGGACCTATAAGATCCTTCTGTTTGTCATCACATAAGAAACTGTGTTCTGAGTCCTGTTTACATGGCTTTTAAAGAGAGTCAACGCTATGCGAGTTTTGAATTGAGTACATCCTCACATTATCTTCACAAACCAGAAGACTGACTTAAGGAATGAACATTATCTTTCCTGACTTTATCTGCCCAGAAGGTAGCTGCCATACTTCTGGTGGGAAGAGCGAGAGTCTTTTTTTTTGAGTTTATATGTTTTTAGATGCTTCTGAAGGAACCTGCTGCCCTGTTGATGGAGATGGCTTGCTGTGATTAACCACCTAAGTGCGGAAGTTGAGCAAAATTCAATAATAAAAAGGGAAGGTGTAATGATTCACCATCTGTTGGTACCTGGTTTTCTCCATTAACTATCTGAGGAGTAACTAGGAAGGCAGTTGGTTCCTGGAACAGGGTCTTCTGGAAAGTGGTCAGGATACCAACCCTGTCAGAGTTCAAGGAGCATCTGGACAACACTCTTAGTCATATGGTTTAGTTTTAGGTAGTCCTATGAGAAGCTAGGAGTTGTGCTTGATGATCCCTACGAGTGCCTTGTAAGTTGAGATATTCTGTAATTCAATGATCTTATGAGTTTACAGGACTAGCTTAGATTTAGGTAGTTAACCTTTAGACATCTGAATCCCACTATACAGCCTACAGGCAAACAGGGAGATCTTTCCATTTTAAGAAGAGGAGTCAGCAAAGGCATGAGGCTGAGGTATTGCCTTCCAGTCTCATGTTGGATACTTACTTTCGGCTTTAATGAAATACTGAAGTTTTACTTTTTATTGGGGTAGAGTCTTAAGTTTTTACAAAATCAGTATACTGCTAAGTATTGTCTTGCCTATAGAAAAATAAAATGTTGAGGACATTATCAGTTAGAGGATGATGGTCTTTCCTTTGTATAAGTGGTTTCCCTGTAATTCATGTCATAGGTATTTTTTTTCCTCTGTATTCTTTCTTAAAGAAAACTGTTCATAAGAACCAACATCTAATGATCTTAATCTAAAATGTCACTTTTATTTCTCTGTAGTAGTTGTTTGCACTTTGGAATCAGGGGTAGGAAAGGGAATTTGTAAATGTTGCCATGGGAATTCCTGATTTTTTATCAGATCAAAGACATCTTCATCTGCAAGGCAAGTAAAAGGATCAATATAATTCTCATTACCAGCTACAATAAAGGATTTCAAAAATAATTAGGTAGAGCTGTCTTTTCTTAAAGCAAAAATCTCCCACCCTGTAATTGTCAGAGTTATCATATTCTGTTGGTTATTAATGAGACTCCTGGAGAACATGTTCTTGCCAGAGTTGTTTTAAATCTTGAAGTTCTGATTAAATATTAATTTTATTACAGTAAAAATGAAAAATTGACTAGCGATCAAAAGGTCAGTTCTGCCACACTGTCAATGTAGGAAATACATTTACTCTAATGGCTATATGAGATGTTCTTAAAAGATTCAAAAAAATAGCACATTAACTATGAATAAATATTGCTGTGGTAGGAAGAGATGTGCCAGAAACAGCAATAATAATAATAATAATATCTAATTGTATTCCTGAGAAATAGCATCTATTGTTTAGTGTGTGGACAACAACAAAGGCAAGAAGGAATGCTTGTAATGGACCTCTCTATTAATTAATTCCATTAATTTCAACATTGAAAAAATGCCACCATGTGTTGGTGGGGAGAAGGAGGAGAATACCTGGCTCCCCATTGTCCCAGTAAAGCAGGTGCAGGGATGGAGACCTGAAAATCAGGTGTCACTGGTGTTGTTGACTGCCTGCAAAACCCAGGAAACAAAACAGCCATCGGGTAGCAGGAGGAAAACCATGCTCTTTCGCTGCTTGTTTTTCATTACTTTGAATGATTGTAAGTCCTGTGAAACATGTTTCAGTAAGAACTACAAACAATATAGGTGTTTAGGTGTATTTTGCAATACGAAGATATGTGAAAAACATGGTGTGGGATTTTTGGGGGGGGGGGATTAATCAACAGTAAAATTTCTGTAAAACAATGAACAATAGTCCAATTGCCATATTCTGACTTTGGTTATTCAGGTAGAATATGTGTTGTACAAGCAGCATGTATGTTTGCGAAAATGTCTAAGATTGGTGACTGAGATTCAAAACCAGCTTTTGATTCAAAAGAAGATCAACATCACACTGGGTACTGAACAATGTATTTTTCTTCTCTTGAAGTTGTCTGCCAAACAACAGTAAAGATACATATCTATATATAGCAATATATATGTAAGAATATATAACTTTACTTTTATTCAGAACCAGTTAATTTCTGCATTGTCCATATGGCTGTGTCTCTAAAAGGAAGACAACTCTCAGAGAACATGCGAATACCATTTATTAGTTAAGCCAGATGCAGTTCTGTTTGACTGACTGCATGTTTTACCGTCTCTTGACTATCTCAATATTCCTTATGCAAACATTGGGAACAGCAAGTCAAGAAACTGAGTGTTTAAAATACATTTGTGTTCTGTATTACTCAGTGCAGTAGCTATGCCTCTGCCTGAATGGGATGCTTGGTTTGAGACAGGTGGAGAGTAAATGGGATCGAAGAGAATTAGGAGTGTTTAATACATATCTACAGCTATTTGCTTGGCAAAGATGATGACGTTCCATTGCATGCTCTTTTTTTTTTTTTGCAAAGCCAATAAAAGAGCAGGATTTTTTTCTTAAAGAAACTGACTTAAAAGTCTAACAGTGTAGACAGTTGTTGTGGGGTTTGCTTTTCCTTTTTTAACTAATGTCACAATAACAGTAGATTTCTATGACCTCATTCTTCTCCACACTTAAGTGCAGGGGCAGCAAATTTTAAGGACAAGAGGTGAAGGATTACTCAGGAGGGTGCCAGCACAGACAGTTCCATTTGAGAGTACAATGTCATGAAGAATAGAATAAAGCAGAGGAAGATGAGCAGTGGTAAGTAATATTTTCTGTACTGACAAAAGGGAGGATTTCCTTGGTAAAAGAACAATGTCCTGCGAGAGAGGATATCAGCATTTGAAATATGTGCTCTTTTTAACTAAGACTGCTTGAAACATGATTTGTCTTCCTTTGTTCAGGTAATAAAGGAATAACCAAAACTTGGTCATATTTAAATCTCACAAGAAAACGCTGACTCCTGTAAAACTGATTGTAAAACTCCTCTTGACTATGCAGGAAACAAAGATCTTTCAATTTATATTGAAGAAAACAATGACATTTACCTCCAGAATCTGGTAGAGAGAACATAGAAAGCAGGTATTAAGAGGCCAAATTCATATCTTCTGCCATGAAAAACAGGACAGGGAAAATGAGTCTTTGACTGGGGTTAAGAAATGTGAATAGACATAATGTTGCTGAAATTCTCCTGCTTTGCTGGGGACAAGTTTTAAAAAGACCATGAGGCAATAATAAAAATTACAATTTCCAGCTATTGTTGGCAGGGACTGAGGGTGCTCTTGCAGAGATATGGTTCTCTCAAATGATAAGCTATAATGTCTCAGAAATGACAGGAGGCAATGATTTTAATTTACTTATGTCTCAAACTAACTTCTATTTTGACATTCTACTTAATCAAACTGAGTTTCATTTAACTTGTTTTGACTAACAACTGATATGCTTTTTTTCCTCTCCCGTTTTCCCGTAAAGCAGATGGCTTAATGCACAGATGCTTATGGACAGCAAAGCTGAATTAGCTTTGTCTGATTAAGTATTTTCAGAGAAGAATACCTGACTTGTCAGTTACTGCTTAGTGTATCAAAGCCAAACAAATTGTATGCTTTCTAAATAAGGAATTAAACAATAACTTTGATGCCTTCTCATGCTAACTATGCATATGTCTCATATAAGCCCACACTCTGTAGCCAGCAGCTGTGATGTCAATAACTTGATTCTGTTAAGAAAAAGGAGAGATGATCAGAGTTGGAACAAATGAGGTAATTGTGATCTAATATGCATTGTCTAGCAAATAACCATATGTTTGCCTGTAAGTCCTTCAAGGCAAGGATTATCTTCCTGTTCCACGTATAGTGTCTAGCACAAAGAGAATCTTTGCTATGACTAAATCTCAAAACACTACTGCAATAGAAATAATAATAAACCATGAAGGGGAGGATGATTTGCGTTTTGGAAAAAAATATCTGTTAATTGTTCATCTAAATGTACTTAAAATTCCTTGCTCTATTTTGTCTTTTTTTTTTATAATAATGTCAAAGTAACTTTGTGGAGACTGTTTGTGAAACTGGCTTGCTACCGATCACTGAGTATTTCTTTAAATATACTCAAAATGCAAGCAGTTATTTAATGTTGGAAGCTGGCTAGTTCATTTTTTTTTTTGTACAATGATTCATTCCCACTTTCTCAGCAAGTCTGATGCTTGTGCTATCCAAACCAATCCTAACAGTTAAATAATTGGCTGATATTTGTGTTGGTTTTTTTTTCAATTAATGATACTAAATAGTTGATGTTCAGCTGGAGTTTAATAACTACAAAATATAATGACTGCTAAATTAGCTTTTGCAGCTCTTTGGTCAGTAGACTGACATTTCACAGACTGTCTGGCTGAAATCACTTTCAGCTAATTGAAGATTTTCTCACTCCATTTAGCTGTTAAACCCTGGCATATGGGCTTCTGATCAGTTTTCCTATTCAGGCAGATCCTCAGAAGAAGCTAGCAGTGAAAATATTATTAAAATAAAACAAATCATGAATAATAATGATGTTGTTTTCCCCCTTGAAAGGCTGTTTTTTAGTACTGTCTAAAAGAGATGCTTTCAGCAAGGTTGATAATACAAGTCCCTGCAGGAGACTGACGGTGTGGGATGTTCCCTGGGCTCTGTAGTGGTCTGTGGTGCAACATTCAGAAATGAATATTTGTAACGTTTTTGTTACCTCCTGGCATATTTTGGTACACTGTCCACATAAATCCCAAAAATAGGCTAATAATCTGAAAGAGGTTTAATCATCCGAAAGTTAATTAACATTCCTCTAGTCATGCGTGTATTGTATGCTTCCACCGGACTTAATTTACTGCTAGAAGTAGGGCTATTAGGATTCTATAAGGAAAACAGTTATAAGCAGCATTTTCATGTTGCAAAAGACAATGAAATTATCTTTCATTGAATAACTTCACAGCTTAAACTCAGGCAATTGATTTGTTTGGAGAGAAGGAGAAGCATGTGGTGCATTGCAGCAGCAGACGTGTCAGTGACACTACTGATGTTCCAACTGAGTCATCATCATGGTTTAAACTTTCATACTACCAATACTTGCAGCACAGACCTCCAGCTCTAGTGTTTATAAAGTAAATTGTACTCGTATTCTGCTGCTACCTCTTGTTGAACAGCTTTTAAAACATGGGGTACTATTATTATTAGTGTGTAAAACTGTTGCCCACTGATAGGAAAACCTAGGATCAGTTCAAAGACCTATAATTTGGAGTTTTCTAGTAGTTATCAATACTTTCACCTTGAACTACTCTCCTTTTTCTCCTGGTTGCTTCTTTCCAGTCTGAGCATATAGGATGTTTGGACTCTCTGTGATCTTCACTAACTTGCTTTTATTCTGTTCCTGTAACTCTCTTTGCTTTTCTTATCACTCCATGCTCAAACACAGCTTTTTCCAGCTCATCCATAAAGCAAGTTGTAAGAACACAGGAGAGATTGTCCTTAATTCTGGTACACTTACAAAAGCCTGTGTCTGAGGCCAGACAATTCACTAAAATGAAATGTCAAGTCTATGTCCCAAAGAAAGTGCTGCTAGAGATTCTTAAAAAGAGTTCTTGAGAAGACTGTACTTCTTTGTAATAATATGACTGTACTTCTTTTTCAGTTTGAAAAAAAAACTGAACTGTTTTGATTAAAACTTAAAAATTCAGTCAGGGACAGACGTCCTGTGCAAGAGCTCCCTAACTCAGCAGCTGACATCTGGCAAACACTGAAGACCTGGAAAAAGGCTCCCAGGATAAGAAGTATCATACGATATCGGTTCTAACTGCCAGCTTCACTTCTCTTGCCTATGGTAAAAAGCATTCTTTCAGCTACTCCAGCGGGTGCAGTCAAGTGGAGAGAACTTCTGTAGGGTAAAGGATATTCATGTGAGAGCTCCTCTGGCCATTGCTACTCGTATTGAAATGTCTCAGAGCAGTGTCAATCAGAGACTGTGTAACTCCAAGCAGTGCTGGAAAGTCTGAAGGCCTGTTTGAGCAAAAATCGTTCTGTGGGTTATTATTTTATTTTACAAAAAGCTAAGACAAAATGAGGCATTTCTAGGCACCTGATTTAGAAAGCTTTGAAATCTAATCCGCCTTAACCTGAACAATCAGAACTATGAATTTGAGCCAAACTGTGCTGTGTAATTATGTTGGTTATTCCCTGTGGTGAAATGCTGTCTGCAAAAGACACTGATCACGTGAATATAGCACTTTCAAGCAGTTATGGCCTGTATTGAAAATTATTGAAGCTTAAATAATTATCTAGCTAAAATTCAAAAGGAGAAAACTCCTCAAACTTCACATTCCCTTCCTTCCTAGTGAAATTTTGGGCACTTAAATCAGTGGGAATTTTGATACTGACTTCAGCAAATCCAGAGAACAATCTTCAGTATTTATTTAAGCACTTTCTGCTTTTTATTTTTCTGATGAATTATATTTTGCAGAAATTCTTGGATAAGGCAATGAAAACTTTGGTTTCCGTTTCCTCTCCAACTGTCATGGGAAGTTTTTCTGTGCAAATATATCACAGCACTTGTGGCATTGCTGTTGATACTTTTTTAAAATTTCAAAGTAGGTGACAGAACTTAAGGACAGCCCTTTTGTTCTCCTGTTTCCAGGCAGAGTGAAAGTCAGGTGGTACTTCCACTCAATGTCTTGCATACTGGAGTCAAACATGTGCATGTTGTTCCTGTCTACGCTTGTGTGCATTAAATAAAACTGATTCAGGGATGATGTACAAAAAAATTGCACTGGATAACTTTCTTGCAAAGAAAATTGGGATATTTTTAGAATCATAGAACAGTTTGGGTTGGAAGAGACCTTAAAGATCATCTAGTACCAGACCCCTGCCATGGGCAGGGATACTTCCCACTAGATCAGGCTGCCTCATGAAACCTGGCCCTGAAGACTTCCAGGCAGGCGTTATATTTGAATTCTCTTGGTTTGTCATAGGCAGTGAGTGCACAGCACACTAATTTTACATTGAATATTCCTCCTCTTCCTTCAGCAAGAAAAAAAATTGCTTCACAACATCCTTAAGCACTCAGCATCAGTGTTTGAGAGACTTAACAGAAGAGGTTTTTTCCATAGATGCTTGAAAGTCAAATTATTATTTTCATTTGCCTGGTTACAACTCCTTTGTGCTCAACTGTATGTACGGATATGAAGATTTAAACCTTTTGAGGGAGACTGCTGACTACAAGCAATTGTCAGATTGTATTTTCAACTGAATTGTTTACAATTTGAATCTTTATTGAAGTGTTAGCAAAAATAATTGTACTGCCCTAGCATCGAAGTTTGAATCTCAGGCAGCTTAAAAGAAATGATTTGTCAGTTTAGTAATGATATAGAAAGCAGAATTCTAAGTAATCTTAATTGTGAGTAACTTTTAAAAAATTATTTTCTGAATAGGTTCAATGGAAAAATGAAAGAAAAACAAACAAATGAAGTTTATTTTTACCTGACTAAAATATGATTTTCCTTTCCTAGAAGATTTTTAACACCTAACGTGAGAGCTTCTTTTGCTCTCACGCTGCCTCAGAAGGATTTTCATTGGCATGAGCCCCACTGAGTGATGCTGGTTCATGCATGCAGTTCTCATTGCGTTAATGTTTTTTTCCTCCATTTAGTTGTTTTATAATCCAGTGGTGTTGCCCTGAACGGAGGCCTCAAATCTGTTCTACCTACACCGGCTGTATTGCACACCACAGAGATTTCTAATCCAGTCCCTACCATCTTGGCTAATTTGAAAAGAACATTGAAAAGCAATAATAGACTTTAGCTATAATAAAATTTACAACTAGTTTGAGAAAATTAATTTAGATAGATGATACCTATTTTAATGTTTAAGAGACTTTATACAGACTACTCTGCCACAGTGGCTTCTGCTCATTGTCAGGCTTCCCCCAGGCACAGGGGTGAGAGCAGGGCGTTGAGCTCTTCACCTTGCTGGTGCACAGGTGGGGTAATGGGGCTATGGCTGCGGAGGCAGCGGCATATCTGCCTGCCAACTCTGCTTCTGTCAATCTGGGAAACCGTGGCCTCCTCACTCTGGCCTCAGGAGAAGACCTAGCAAGTGCCTGTGCTGAGTGGCCCAGGGAAAAGGCAGCATATTCCTCCTCCTTCAGGGAGGAGATGGGGTTGTCAGGGGCATCCTGGAAAACAGCTTTTCCTTTAAAAGACGGACCTAGCTATGTGTTAGCTTGGGAAATACACCTAGTGGTGCAAAGCACTTGGTGATTTACAGTGCCAGAAAAGTCCTGGTGTGCTTATTTAACCGGTTAGTGGTCACGTTCTGCCTGCTCAGCTTGTTACATAAATGTTTCCTTGCATGAAGAGAGTATCAAGGTCAATTGAGGTCATATAAGCAGTTTGATGTGAGTAAATGTGACCAGAGCTCATATGACACTTGCTGCTGGGCCCCTGCTCCTTCTCTGCCTACTCCAACATGTGGCAAAACAGATAAGACTTTCAAAAGGAAAATCCATTGCAGCAATGGGAACATGCAGTGTCTCTGTCGTATTATTTAGACAAGCTGCACCTGATGTCGATAAAGAAACCTGTGGGACATAATGCAGATAGTCAGCATTTCTTGCTTGTTGGAGTTTTGATTTTATAAAAAAAAAAAATGTATAAGGAGGAACGGTGATGATCTTTCTGCAGCACATGTGCCTCATACAACCCAGCCAGATGTAAATTGGTAAAGCCTGGAGCAAAAGATACAGCAATTTGCAGACCTAATCTTGTTAGCATTTTAAATCAACCTGCTTATTTTATACGGAGAGTGCACTTTTAAACAGCATCCTTTAAACTTGTTAGCATCTCCTTTGTTGTGACTAATGTACTGTTCGTATTAGTAAAGCCACAAGAGTGTTAAGTTCAACTTCTTTAAAGCGTGGTAAGACCCATGCGTGCTTGCTGGGGTCTGGTGCCTGGCAGGCCAGCTTCTGCACTTGTGGAGGGACAGATTGGCATTGCCACAGTGACCCTAATTCTTCCAGCTCATTGATAGCTGACTAAGTATGGTGTGCAAAAATAAACCCTCCTCCTTACTCCAATGAGAGACCTGGATCAAGGATCATTAGCCTATACTATGCACAGCCTTACTGAGGCTCAAAATTGCTTTCATCTCATTTCTTACTGACTGCACCTAACTTGGCATCCCATCTTACTATATGCCAACATACAGTCTTGGAAGAAGATTCTACTCTGCAACAGAGCTTCCCACCACCTCTTCCCAGCCTTGGATGTACGGATCTTATGTCCCAGGATGTGATGATATGCTATATGCAGAGTGACAAATGAAGACTGCATGAATGAAATGCAACAAGAATTAAGCAGCAGAATTAATTCATGCAGATAATTCTTAAACAACCAGAAATATCTAGTGAAAAGTAAGAAAACATAATTCACAAAGCCACAGATTCATCTCTTACTTTGGATCCTTAAGTAAGAGAGAAAAATGCCTCCAGAACTGCCTAGGAACTAAAATGCACAATTTTAGTGGATACTAAAAATCATGGATGTAACAGAAAAACTGTTTGGCAGTATTTTCTCCACACCATATCCTCTATTAAGAGCTCACTGTTCTGTGGGCAGTAATTTCTGATTTCTGGCCCCACAGTGCCTAAAATATTATCACCTCTAATTTTGCAATTCTCTTCTGCTCCCTTGGTACCAACTGTCTTTTTACTTGAAAAGGACTCATTCAATTAAATTAAAATCACTGCAGTGATTCATGCTCTTGGTTTAGTTTGGAGATTTAGAACTGAAAAAGGGCTTATATGCTTGAAAGCTTGTAATTTCTTTTCAGCTCTATCAATCAAAGTTTCCTTTATAAACATTGCCTTGTTTATGTCCTTGGAGCATTGCAAGCTAAAACAACATTGCATTACAAATACAAAGCATCACTGGTGATTTAAAAAAATTGAGTATGCATTCTGAAATTACTGAGAATCCATTTCTCCTCCGAGTCTTGTTTCAGTACTTTTATTTGTACTTAAAAAACTAGAAAGTAGCTTGTATGTGACCCTGATGTGGCAGCAAGGGGGATGCACAGGAAGGAGATTGCAACACGTCTGACTTGTAGTGAATTAGCCTTAGTTATTGAAACTCGTGAATGGCTTAAAAAAACTCAAACAGTCATTGCTTTCTCTCTTTCTCCTCCTTCTTTGCTGGTGCCATTGTTTATTGGCATCTGTTTCTGTCAATGTCTGACTGTGACTGGTACAGATAGGTTGAGCTGCTGGATCACAGGCAGGGAGCCATAGATAGGGGGTGAAGAACAGCTCTGCTACTGTCCATTTACTAGAAATCACTTGTTGTCATATAAAATAATAAAAACTGTTCAGCAGCTTTATTGGTCAGTAATCTAGTAATTTCTGATTGAGACCGTCTGTATTTGTAATTTAAGTCTTTTGTGAGGTTTGCCAAGTCCTTAACCATAAAGAAATATGGTCTTCGGGACAAAACTATTGAAACTGCAGAAACGAAGAGGTTGAGTACCTAAGATCCCACACTGTATGCAATGAGCTTTTCCCTGAACTGCAGAAACTGCATTTAGATATAGCAGGTGATTCTCATGCTTTCTCCATTAAAACTCCAAGGTGTATTCCATATTCTTAGGTTATTTTCTTAATTTTACTTTGTGGAAAAAATGAATGTTAACTTCTTTAATGCTAAGATAAAGCCTACAGATTCATTCATTAAGGGATTATTTTAGTTAATAAGTGTGTGAGAGTAAAACTGAGAAGTGTTTCATGTAATTTGGTCGTTATTGAACTGACGCCTACATCTGTGCTAGTGAATGAAACAGGCCAAGACTCACTGGCTGGAGGGCAAGTACTGCAGTTCAGCTTGCATTCCTGCTCCTAAACTTTTTAACCTCCTTCCCAAAACTGAACGTCTTCATCCACAATGCTTATTAGGCATTATTTGTATGTTATCTCCAACTTGATGGTAGATGAGTAGACAAGGTGCTCAAGGACATGGTTTAGTGGCAGGTAGGAATGGTTGGACTCGATGACCTAAGAAGACCTAGGTCTTTTCCAACCTAGTGATTCCATGATTCTATGATATGGCACACAACAGTGGTAGCTGGCTTAGGCCAAAATCGTGCCACAGAGTGGGTAAATGAAGTGCACACTCATAGGGTGACACACACAAGGGTGACCGTGAACCCATGTGTTGACCTTCTTTAGCCTATGGTGTATTAGGTGTTACACAAGTACAGAACAAAATTATCAACCTGAAAGACTTACTGCTATCAAATAAAAGAAGCAACAGGCAGAAACAGGCAGAAACAGCTATACGGAGAGCCACTGAATCAATACTGGACAGTAAGATCAAGTTTTATCAAACAGAGAGTAGGGCTCATCTAAGAAACTGAGGCATCTATAATGTGGACAATTACATCTATATGGATAACTCTGAGCTCCTGTTGTTGTGAATGAGGAGATAACGACAGTTCTTGCTCTTGTAAAGGGAACCCAAGTGACTACTGGGCTCCATGGCCTACAGAATCTGTTTGGTAGAAGACATTTTATTGGATCATACACTAAATCTGCAGACTCTTTTAGTGGAGAATTTTTTTCTTCAATCAGGGCAATCATAGGCAGAACTTACTTGTGGAACAGTATGTGAATGTAGGAGAACAAGAGAACGTATGATGGGATTTTTATCTTCACAGTCCAAATGCATTTAGTACAAGCAAAGAAAACGTAGAATCAGAAAAAAAAAACTAGGTAAAAGACCTCTGGAGCTATTTGCTGAAAGCAAAGCCAATTTCCAAGTTATAGCAGGTTTCTCAGTGCCTTGTCCTCTCAAGTTTTTAAAATCTTCAAGGATGCAGATAGCTTGACATTCACGATTTAAAGATCCCTTCCAATCCAAACTATTCTGTGATTCTGTGATTGATTCTATGTTTTCTGTGCAAACTGTGCCAGTGTATGCTAGCTCTCATAGTCATAAGGTTTTTTAATGCATAATAGGGATTTAGTTTTCTGTTCTCTCAGTCTCTTGTCATAAGCTACGTTTCTGTTCTCTGACGTTTTGAGTATCCCTCCTCTGGACACACTCCAGTTTTCCAACATCTCTCTTTCAGTGTGGAGTCTAAAACTGGTCATGGTACTCCAGTTGTGGCCTTAAGAATGAAGAGCAGGAAGAGATGATTGGGTCTTTTAACTTGATGATTATGTTCATGCTAATACAGTGTACTGTGTAATTAGGAATAGGTAACAGGGATTTTCAAAGTCATTTTAATCAGAGAGTTAAAATGTAAGCTTCCTGCATAGACAACGTAGAAGGAAATGATAAATGTAAATATTTTAGTTGATTTTCTGAGTGGGGAAAATGTGGGCATGTTAATGCATTCTTATAATCTAATAATGAATGCCAGCGTTTTAATTCATTATCAGATATAGCAAAATGGATGTCATTGTAGTGAGCAGCTACATTGTACTAAATTATATTCATTCAGGCATTGTTTAATCCTTGATATTGCTTTGAGTTAGTTTAATAGAATACTGCAAGTAGAACAGAGAGCAGGTAATGTCATTGTTTTGCAAAAATCCATTGCCTTTTCCCATTTTCCTTTCTTTTCCTACTTCATATGGGCACAAAAAAAGCAAGTAATCTCATGTAATGGAGAGTATAAAATAGTTGAAAGAATGACCTGAGTAAGTTCATATGAGGAAGACATCATAATTAAAAACAGCCTAGGAAATCCATATCTTCATTTGTTAAGAATCTGGCTTAACACAAATTGTACTTCAGATCCAGGAAATCTAGGGTGCAATAGCTGGAACTTCAAACGTGAAACATCTGTGTAGCCCATGACCAAAATGTCAGCAACTGATTCCATCAATATTCTTTTATGTGCTGACATAAATATTCTAATATGGGACCTATTTAGGTATTGATGTTTACAGACTTTATTTAATTGATTTTCAAGCCTCTTATTCTTCAGCAAATGTTCCTAGAATGTGCAATACTCTTCCTGGCTGCGCAATAAATTATCTGATTTCTTGGGTTTTCTGAAGCAAACCTTGAAAAAGAGAAAAATCAGCCACTAGCAGCAGAGGGGACAATATATCTGATATATTTCTGCTTTCTCTTTTTTCTGTTTGTAAGAATCTTGAATATACATTTTTCCACATAAGAAACTGTTATTAGGGCCATGAAGAGATTTTCAGGGATTAGCAAGTGCTGTCTGGGACTTTCTGCTTTGCTTAAACATGCTGTCTCCCTATTTTAGTGCATTGATTAGTTTCTTTTGTGCCTTTCCAGAGTTTCTCCAGGAAAGCCATCAATGCTCCCAACTTTGTAAGAACAGTCATTTTTGCCCCCCATGTGATACTTATCCTATTGATTTTAACAGAAATACACTTTTACCACACTTGCAGATATGCAGAATACGTCTCAAGAGCAGTGATTTTGCTCAGTCTTGGCACCTTCATTCTTAAGATTCTCTTCAAAATGCAAATTAGAGACCAAGCCTGGAGAATCAGAAATTTCAGAGCACATGCTAACTGCAGAAATCTGAGATGGTTGCTCTGAATGGGAGGTTGTCAGTCAGACTTGCATTAATGTGAGCTCAGAGGATTTGCATCGCTAGCTCAGAGCTCAAGAGGAAACACAAATCTTTGCTCTCACAGGGACTGCAGAGCTAACTCCCAACTCTGTCCCCTTTTCCCTGAAGCTCTTTTAATTACTGTGATCTTGTTAGCATAATTCAACAACTTTAAAAATTAAGCCAATGAAGATCAGTTAGTTAGGATGTGAAATGATGTTTCTTACCCTGCAAAATTATAATGTTACACGGTGGTCTAAATTACCAGAAATCTATAGGGCAATTCAAGCATTTTTAGGCTTTTTCAGACTGCAGTATTTCTGGATCAATAAATTCCCATAAAACAAATTAACAAACCAAACCAAAACCACCTCAAAATCCTGCAGTCAGTGTTTGATTTTTAAGCACTAGGGTTATAAATAAATATTTTCATATGGGGTTGGGAGATTTTACTCAGCAAGCAATAACATTTCAGTTAAACAAACTAATCATCTAGGTAGATTAAATATGTTCAGAGGGTCACATTTGAAAAGATAATTTTAAAATTCACTAGAAATGAAAGTGTGATTAGATAGAAGACCACAAATGATTTGAGAGATGTAGTGCTCTAGTCAATGCTTGCAACAGGTGCTGAAGTAGCTGGGCAGAGCTCATTTCTATCCTGATATTCCTGTCCTACAACAGGATTGTTTTAAGGGTTGTTTGTCCATTCTGCAGATGAAGTTGGCCAGAGTGGTGACCCTTCAGGCTTGGCTCTTGCTGATGTGGTTCTACACTGAACAAGGCGCTGAGGGGCATGGTTTAGTGATAGGAATGGTTGGACTCAATGATCCTGTGGGTCTTTTCCAACTTGGTAATTCTGTGATTCTATGATTCTCACAGGCCACTTCAAAAGACAAGTTCACAGCCTCTCTTGCAAGTTTTCGAGTCTGACCCATAGTCTCAATTCTATTCTTTGTTATCATGACAAGGAGGTTTCAGGAACTGTCTATTGACATAAAGACATATAGGTTATTCTTACCAGTGGATGGAGAGCGGGAAATTATGGTACTGATGGTTTGGCTTTGCAAAGAAATGGAGGCATGAAAATTTCTAGGAAAATTACTGCAGGGCACAACAGCAAGGGAAATTCCAGACCTGATTCAGAGCAGACCACAAACTGCCAAAATGCTCTCAACATCCTTGCCCTGGCCTTTAAGGAATTACATAACTAGGAACAAGATAAATCAGTCTGATTTAAATCATGCAGGGAAGGCTCAAGATGACAAGCAGGTTCTCTGCTCTCTGGCTCTGTAGGTTTATAATAAACTTTTCTACTTAATTTCCTTCTTAAGCTTGCCTCCTGTGAAGAAGACAAAGAGCATAGTGGTCTGTAGCACAACAGGCATCATTTGTTTGGAATGATGACATAAAGAAGCTCTGGGAAACAACAGTACAAAACATCTACTGATGGAGAGAGAAGGGAAGGTCTCTCGCATTCTGCAGATGTACAAAATTGTTTCACTGCCTTGTGTCAGAAGCAAATGTACCAGGAATGTCTTCACAGAGTTAGGTCCAGCGACAGGAATTCTTTCCTTCACCAGCTCAGTAAATGTCTTCATGTGGGCAGAGTAAGGTCCTCCAAACTAGTTTGTCTAAACAGTAAGCCATTTGAACTGTCTTTATTGTGCCTGGATCTGCCTGAGACCTCTGAGTACTAGCATGTGATTTTCCTTCATCATAGGAGTGGTAGCTAGGAAATGTACTAATATGTGTGGAATTACACAATATAGGACAGAGATGTCTTAGGGAGACATCTGCCATGCAGAGTAGGTGAGAGCAAATATAAGCAGCATAGACAGTATCAGAGGATCTTAAATGTTCTGGATGCATTTTTATCTCTATTTGAGAGACTGTCACTGCCATCTGAGCTGCACAATGGGGATGAAAACAGCACATGTATGTACCTGTGGTACAGCTGTATTTGGGACATCATCACTAAGTCAAACTGTGTTCTTGCATCTAGTGAGAGTAGTTATACAACCTCTGCAGAGATGGCAAGATGCACAGAATGGTGAATGCTTTGTAATGAGGATAAAAGGTGAACTGAGCTGGTAGACAGGAACTCCTCTGGCTCATAAGAACAGTGGAAGAGAGATCTTTTCAGCATCAACATGAAGAATGTGTGCAAGAAAGGGAAATGGGAAGTTGAAACAAATGGACAGCAGAACAGGAAGAAGGGTAAGACCAAAGGTAAAGTAGCCAAGGGTATAAATTAAGCCTGGAGAGATGGCTCAGTTTACATTAGCAAAAAAATAACACAGAAAAGGTGAAGCAGGACAGAAGAAATCTGGTTTGGACTGGGTTGAGGAATGAGTAGGAAACTAGAAATAAGATTTAACAAGGCTTGCATGTTACTCTGTGTATGTGAGTGTCTGGGCAGTGAAACCTCCACAATAGCCAGGATCTTACACACAGCAAGAAATGCTGTAACACTTACAGGTTTCCTAATACAGAGGACAATGTGTGCATACTTTTCACCAAAAGCAGTAGCAGCTCTTGCACATGATTTACGCAATTCTCCATTGATTCTCTGGTAAAAACTTGAAATTATAATGATTGGGCTTTTCAAAACCAGTCTTTTTAGTTTTGGGGGTATGTGTAATATATATTCTTGTATTTTCTGAACTCTATGCATTAGTAGTGTGTTAGGCACTGGGACTAGCAGTAACAGCATGTCTCACAGAATCCTCTCTCCAGGGACAGAACTGTGGCAGTGGAGGGTTTATTATATATTCTTGTGGTAAAACATTATTGACTTGTGTAGCACAGGGCAAGGCTAAAGAAATTAATTGTCCTTTCGGGGTTTGTGATGCTCTGAATTTCCTGTGGAAGTTTATCCATTCTTGGACCAAGACCCAAGAGCTGTGTTTGCTACAAGAATCTTTTTTTTTGCATAAAATTCCTTTGTGCTAGAAGACTAAAGACCTTGCTTGTTCCTTCTGATCACTAATCTCAGGTGACATCCTTGGTACTCCAGGGTTTACTGGTGCTTCAGTGATTCCAGCAAACTGGTGCCACTTCAGGAATGACAATAACCAACTACCAGAATAATCTACTCTTGCAGCCTTGTTTGAAATCTGTAGTAGTTCAAGGAATGATACACCCACTCCTGTTCTTTTATTCAGTCTTTAAGTTATAAACACTACTCTGTTTTGCTGATCAAATTGCTCCCATGAATGTCTGGACAACCACCAGACACATTTCTTCCCTGTGTGTGGACTGACTCCTAAGCAAATATTTAAGCAGTTGGCATTTCGTTTTGTCCATGTACTAGCCATACACCCAAAATTGAATCACTGTCAGTACTATGAGTTCACACTGGGATGTTTGCTGGTCTGTTATCCTTATTGTACTTATAATTTAATGTAAGAGATAAGCTGCACTAAAGGTCACTTGTGTAAACTTCTGATAGTTCTTTGATGGTCTACAGACATCTTGATCATTAGCCCATTACTTATCTGCTTATCAGTTAACAATCTCAAGCCATGCAGTTGCACAGCTTTGATAATTCTGAATACAAGCTTCCTGTGCTTTGGGCTTAATTTGCATTACTGTGACAAACAGTTGTAAACCCATCTTCATCCTTGAGCTGAGACCAAGTTACAGGGAGTCCTAAAGATGAGGACAGACATCTAATCAGCGTTCGGGTAGTGGGACAGTGAGAGTGAAGGACGGATTCTGTCTTTTCATGTCAGAAATTTTGTCAAGGAGATTTTCCAACTGGATTTCCAAAATGCATGCATGAATAAATCCTGTAATCTAGATGGGCTGTGATCAAAGCATGAGCTACAGGGGCAGTTTCATCACTCTTGGGCTGGAAGAGAAGTAAGTCTAGTAGAAAAGAAAAAAGTAATTTAAGTTATTTATAACTTGTTGATGAATGATTTCTGGAAATGTGGATTGTTGATTATCGAACAATCCAGGTTAATTTTGAGATGTGTTTGTTATTTTTTTTCCCCACATGTATAATTTTTGAAAAGAAATTTTAATTAGTGCCTCATTTTGCTATAGGCTCTGGGTACTTATGACTGATTTTAAGCACTCGACCAAGTTTCTTAGAATGTAACCCATCAGCCGCAGTAAACTTCAGAAAGTGGTATTTGTCATGTACCTGTACCTTCTTGGTAGTGTATCTAGTTGTCCAATCCAAATCACAAAATCAATTCAGCCCTTACAATGTTGCCAGAATAAGACACCTTAGCACTTAGTGATAAAGAGTAAGCATGGCTTTATTATGGATCCAGGCACATGGTGGGAACCTCTGCCAATCACGTGCACTAATAGTATGATTTCAGTTTCCTTAAATCAATTAACTAATACATATTCATTAATATTACTCAGAAAACTATTGTGTGTTATTATTTCAGGGAAATTATTTACATTGCTCCCTCCAAGTGCCACATCATCGTTGTCTATCTGTGCATGTCCAAAGTTCTGGTTTTATCTTTTTTTTTGGTGGTCTCAAGTGGAGTAAAGAGAGTTCTCCATGTTCTCGTTCTCCTAACCTTCTAGTCCTTTCCCCTTATATGGTTTGATCTTGTTTTGCAGCACAGACCATCAGGGCCTGTTTATATGCAACTTATGCTGGTCCAACATATTCCAGGAAATTCTGACTGTGTTCACACAAGGTCCACACAATAACAATGACACCTACAGATACTGTACTGTACACCAGATGCCATTAATCACAAGGTCAAGCTAACTTAATACAAAGCTTGCACAAGAAAGAAAAGAAAATAGATTAAGTCCATAATAGTAACAATAATATATTTTAAATGCTATCAGGTTTTAACAATCTGTATTAAAATTGGTTGGTTTATTTCTTTATTAAAGGAATCTAGAACACGTAATGGTTTTTGGCTGAAAAATTGTCTCAGAGACCCTTTTCTACCAGTGATATTGAAAAAGGGGATGTTAGAGCAAGTAGGTCAAAAATTTTTTCCAAAGAAGCAGTAGAAATTATTTGCTCAAGAGTTAAGAGTTAAAATTTCTGGTTATTATCATTTAGCTGATTTGAAATTAATGTGCTTTGGCATACTAATTCTCCATAGTGTCACAGTCATCTTTCTTACATATACATTATCATTTACTTAAACTCAGTTCAGCTACTAGTGGCGTTACTAACCTTCTGAGAACATTATGTCAGATGTCTGGTTTCAGACCAGAGGTGTTTTGATGCACAGGCTCCCTCTTGCACATACTGTAGAGGGAAGGAATAAAACCTCACTGGCAAAGAAGTGAGCTAAGCTGTGGAAGATGTCTGAGTTTACCTCCTGTAGCCGCTACAGGCTTCCTCTGTGGTCACAGGCAAGCTGTGCTACCAAAAAGCACAAGTCTACACCTTACAATCCCTTTTTCCTCTGTTGGATTCTGCCTTCAGTGACATGATGCCATTCCATAGCTCATGGATCTTCTTTTGGATGTGCACAGACAGGAGACTATCTGCTCAGTCTTTAGAAACTCATGGTCTTGGGTTAATCCTTGTAGAACCTCAGCAGTAAAACATTGTACAAGAAAAAAATCCTGACCTTTAAAGAGGTTCCAGAGGGAGTGGGAGGAAAGCACAGAGTTGCAAAGTCTGTTATTTTAGCTCATCTACCAGGTCAACAACAGGAGGAGGAATGATACTGTAGTCTGTGACGCTTGCTGCTGCTGACTTTAACAGCCCTTCACTTAATGCATGCCTAATTCCCTCCACTTGAATTGTCATTTACACATTTGTTTTTTATCTAGATTACTAGTTTTATATGTTCTCCTTAAACAGTATTTTAATTTTTGCAGTTGCTCACTGGTATGCAATTGGTAGACACACAAATAAATACAGTATAGGAGAAAAAAAGCTGTGGCAGCTCCCAGGGGTACGTTCTCTGTTTATATCTTGCTAGGTCCCCCAATTCAGGAACATCCCTCCTCCTTTCTTGTGTAATGTGGGGCACCCTTTGTAATGAATAATAGCTAATGCTGAATTGATACCCAGAAAGAGTTTGAGTCATTTGGTAGCTCAACATCAGCAGTCAAACCCAAACTGTGGTTTTTCCCAGTATCCTGAGTAGACTCCAGATCAAATGCTAGCATCAAGTTAAAAAATAATAGTTTTTAATGTGTGATATTAGGTTTCCTTTGGTACTTCAGTGATGGTACCAGTGTGGCCATATTAAAAAATTCACATTGACATCAATGATGGTTGTTGACAAGAAAGAAATGTAGATTAGACAAATGGAACTACTGTTTAGGTTCTGATTTTGGGTCCTCCCCCTTTACCTCAGTATTGCTTTTTTTAAGTATGTATTTTTGGGCAAAAGTAGTTTTAGTTCAGTTTAGTTTATACTGTATTGGCTTTCAACAAAACTTGCGTTGCAAGTATTTTAAGTGAAGTTGCATTTAAAAAGATACCTGCTCTGGATTTTAAAATGCATTTAAGCTCATCTTATTCATTTGTTCATAAAATTCATAAAATCTTGGGGGTTGCCAACTGTAAAAATTGGTGAAATTTTGAGCAGACCATGACTCAAGTGTAATTTTAAATAATGTTTCTCTTTTGATTTATTTTGAAGCTCTATTAAGTGTTTCACTTATGCAGAATCTAAGGCAACAAGGGTCCAGCTGAGTGGAGTTGTCATGTATGTCCTGCTGGAAATGGGATGTGAAAGATCTTCTCTGAGGCCCTCTGACAGCAACCTTGAATGTCTCACCAGATAAGTCTTAAAAGGACCATCAGATAGGAAATGCATTCATAGAGCCCTGGCAATGCAATTTGTTAACTAAAACCAATACATTGGTTAGGAACAAGGCTGGGGAGTGTTGCTTATAAATCCCAAAACACTGTTTTGTTTGGCTGGGGGGAATGCGGTAATGTTAGTGAGACTGACTGGGACAGAATGCAGTCCTCGTAAATACCATGTGACTGTTTGTCTTTAAGAGGTGAGCCTAAAAGAGGGCAGTATCTGTTTCAACAGTGAGCAGTCTGAGGATATGAAGAAAAACCAAAAGCTCTTGTGCATTTCAGGGTCTGCTGATGAGAGATTTTATAATGTGTTCTTCCTCCTTGAAGGTTGCACCCTTGAGCCTGACCAAAATCACATTCCTATTGCTAGAGGATGTCCCTCTGTCTCCAGCACCGTTTTGAGCACATTCCTCTCTTACAGATTGATCATTCCTTCAAAATCAGAACCACTGGCTCTGAGATGTGCCTGCCTTGCCAAATACTTCATTACGGACTTCTGTTAAATTTGCTAGGCCAGTAGCTTAGAATTTGTGACTTCTGCCACTTTTCATCCCATCACCTTTCTCCATGTTTCCTTAGTTACTATATGGAAAAAAATTTCACATCCTTGTTGTGGCATGAGAGGGAAGGAAGATTTCCTAGAAATCTTGTTTCCTTTATGACAGTAATGTAGAATATAGTTGGCACGGCATATTTTTTGAATCATAACTTTAATGGTTGTTTTACTCATGGCATAACTTCTAGCTGTCGCTGATATATACGATTACTGAACAAATTGTGCATTAACGCTGCATTACTGTCAGCTGACGGTAAGAAAGCATTTTCTTTCAGACCACCAGAAGCTGGAGGTGGAGCTATTGAGTTCGAAAAAGTCCTTCAAAGCAGGAATTCCTTGTAGAGCAGGGCAAGCAGCAGGGTAATGGAGCAGGCACACTATCTTCCTTGCAAAGTCCATCTCTGAGCTGCAGGGCAAATTCTCATTTAGAGTCTGCATCTTTTTCTGAACCACCATCTTGTAGTAATCAAAATTGACTTTACAGTTAGTTTAAAATGCCTTGGAGAAGATTTCAGGCATCATATCTTAAATGTATACTAACATATACTAACCAAACCCCGAGAGATGTGAAATTCATTGAGACCATACATTTTCAAACCACAGGGAGTGTGGGAGCTGCCACTTTCCATTAGGTCAGTTGGAATATGTGAGGCTAGCAGACCTGCAAAGCACTTGAGGGTGCTAACGACGATGTCCGTAAGAATAAATGAAACCTGAAATTCTTCTTACTCAGACTGACTGGCAATCAAGATGCACCAGTCCCCTGTTATCTGTTTTCTGAGGTGATATGAAGGTGTGCAATTATTTGTTGTTAGCCCAATACAGATGTCTCATGATCAGATTCATGAAATGGGATATTGGGATTTATAAATAGCCTCCCCCTTACAAGATTTGCCCTTTATTTTTGACATAAAAAACCCCAGCTTATACCAGTGGAAATGCATAATGTGGCTTCTGCCTGTCATCCATTTACACTTCCATCTGACAGTAGCCTGAAAATTTGTGGTGGTGGTTTACTGGTGATGCATTCTGTTTGACAGTGTGTGCATGGCTTTAAATCAGTGTTTGGGACAAGACCTTAGTTAAGTCTGTCCACAGTTATTCACACCTTGCTTTGCTACTATAATATTGACTCTGGAGGACAGTCACACTGCTTGTCTGTAAGACACTATCAAGATGCAATCCTACATATATGTCACAGAATAAAACCCATACCTGTCTATGGGAAGAGCAGGTACTAGCACAAAATAGTAGTGTCTCAATTAACCTTTATTGTATGCTAAGGTCAACAGAAACTCTGGCTCTCTGGATGCGCCTCCGAAACTATGTCTAAAATTGTTGCTATGTTGAGATGTTTTTCTGGATCTGCTTATTTCTTTGGGATGGAAGAAAATTGTGGCATGTCATGGAAGGATAAGATGCATGCTGAAACATACAGGTTGTAGGCAAAAGAAAGGGAAGTAATGATCAATAGCGACTATTTCTGAGTATGCCATAAAACAAGTTGTCACTAAGCTCCCAGTTGTGATGTCCTATGCAATTTACTAAGCTAGTGTATTCAGCATATTAAAGAATATTTGGTTTAAATAAGTGTATTATGCATGTCTTTGGATTCACATGAATGGAAAAAGCATCTGAGGAACAGATTTCCTAAATACATTTAGGTAGTAGTTCAGGCTAACTGATCTCAGCACTGGCTTTTCTTAATGTTGAGTTTCTTAATTTATAACGCATTTGTGCTCAGGAGACTCAGGTAGTACTCACACATAAATTTAGGGCTGTACGTAGAATAAATCAAATGTTACCCTGAGGAGCTCACAGTGCAGATGTTAGTAAGAAATGAAAAGTTAGTATAAATCACAAAGTAGGAGAAAACAAAGGAGCAAGGCGAAGCTGAAGAACAACGTGGAGAGGAGGATAAGGTATACAGTGTTGACTTAACATCTGGTTTGGAGGTTTCATATGTTGGGATCTTTTCTTATTTGATTTACCATGACTATGTCCAGTAGCCCTTGTCAAAGTTGACAGTATTGTGCTAGATGCTTTGCTGTGCAAAGATGGAGATGGAAGGTGGTCTCTGTCTCAGATTTAATCTGTATGACTGAGACCCAAGGTAAGATGGTTGGAAAATGGTTACAAAGAACAGGTGCTATAGGCAATGAGTTACCTTGTCAAAGACACTTCCAAAATTTAACAGTTCCGGCATAAAATATACTTGTTATTTTATTGTGACTCAAATCCTATTTATTTATGGAGTGAGAGTACTTTCAGTAGTAATCTCACAGAGAGTTTGTATTCCAAGAACAGTTTAACACACCTTTTGCTCTTTTACTTGGGAAGTAGGAATTAGTTACAATATTACAGCTGTAATGACCTTGAGCCTGATGATTGTAATTTTCTGGAGTCATGAGACTGTTGCTTTGATTAAAACCAGAAAAAAACACCAGTCTCTGTCCTCAGCAGCACAATGGGCACTAAGACCATATCGGTTTACAATTCTCTTGTCTTTATGCTACAGATTTTAACCCTTGGAGCTCTTTCTATCAGTGTGGCATAAACTACCATAGGACCTGTCTCAACCTGGGCTTGACTTCCTGTGGCAACTGTATCTCATAGAAACATCAGCATTGCTGGCACCTGGAAGACAGTTTACAGGGAAACCATCTTGGAAATACATCTTTTCTCACAGTGGAAACTTTCTACTTCAAATTCTCAGTAAATGCACACTTCAAAGAAAGGAAAAAAAACCATAGCCTTTATAAACCTAAAGCAAGAAGATATTTAATATTATTTGGCTTCCATTTCATTGACTGGTGCTTAAGTAGTCCTAAAAGAATCTAAATAGACAAGTAAATGAAAGTAGACTGTAGGAAGTCAGTTGTGTAGAGGAAAGAAACACCTTTCCCTATACACAAGCCTCTGCAGAAACACATATGTATGGTACTATCAATATGTTATTTACAGGTAACTGAACCTTATTTTCTCTTTATGAAAACAACGAAGTCCACTTATGACCTAATCCCAGCAAACAGATGATTTTTCTCTGTCCAGTCAGTCCTGGACTATAATAGATGAACTCTTACAGAGTCAGACTGTCAATCTACTACTCCCTTTGGTGAGTTCTTGCATGTTTATTCTTTCAATGTCAGTACGATTTTTATATGAGCAGGTGTTTATTGGCAAGAACAGAGTTTCACCCTGGCCTGTTTCCAACATTGTGAATGTGTTACTCTTGGTACAGTTAATGACCAGCAGAATGAAACATACTCAGGACATTTTGACGGCTTCCTCATTCAATAGCAAACATCTATGTAGAGTCACAGACCAGTCCCACAGAGCAAGTAGGGGAAAGTCAATGATTTTTAAACTCGGTCTTAACAATTAATGTAAGTTTTCAAGGGAGATATTAATTTTGAGCCATGTCAGCTTTCTGTAATGTCAATACATAGGCTCCCTCTCAGGCTGGGTGGGATGGGGCTTTGAGCAATATGATCTAGTGGAAGGCGTTCCTGCCTATAGCAGTGGGGTTGGATCTAGATGATCTTTAATGTTTCTTCCAACTCAAACCTTTCTATGATTCTCTCGTTAGTCAGTAGTGAGAAAGAGGTAGTTTCAGAGGGCAGTTGATCCCACCTATCTTTCTCCATTGTCAGGGGAGGAAATGATTAATGAACTTGAGACCTATTTTTGGAAAGGTAAATAGAGATAAAAGTTACCCAAACTATGTCTGGTTTTTGCATACCGGTATTGTTATTATACACGGTGGTGTCAATCAGAACTGACTGTCTCTGCTGTGTTCATGAGGGAAGTGTTTATCACATGCAGCTTTTCCCACATCAGGTAGTACAGTCCATGCATCAGGTCAACCACTGTTCATAGTGGCCATTGTACTACGTGATTTCCCTTTCTTCTTTTGAATTTTCCTTCCTGTGAGGGTAAATCAGCCTGAGTCAGCAACAGAGGTGGAAAAGTACTCTGAAGCAGACTAAGGATCATGAAGTGTTGCCTGTCCTGTCCTGTCCTGTCGTGTCCCTGTGATCCTTTTGCCCTTGTCTCCTGATTTGGCCATCTGTGAATCTTGTTATCTAGCACTGTGCAGAGCAGACTGCAGTGTGACTGATCTCTTGGCGCAGCCAGTGTGTTGCCTCGGTGGGTTCTGTGGGATGAAAGAGGCACAATATATGCTTTTCTGTCCACGACTTGTTTATCTGCCTGACATCCAGGCCACTCTGGGAGAGCTCTCCTCTTGGAGAGCAACTGGCAACCAAAAACCAATCAAATCAAGGCAAAGTTAGAGGAATTCTACTATACAAAGAGCTGCTCTAAAACAAAGCTGCATTTTTGTGGTGTATTGTCCTGTCTCTGTGTGAGTCCTGTAAAGAGACAAAGGCAAGCAGGAAGGAAATCTCAGCTGCTTAGTAAATGCCCTAATTTGATTTATTTACTGCTCCCTTCCCCCATCCAAACTGTTCTGCTAACCTGTTAGTCCCAACTCAGACAAGTAAGACCAGCTAATCTGATTAGTTCTGACACACAGGAGCAAGGCTGCTGGGAAAAGCTGGACCCTTACAGCTGTTTCAGGCTTCAGCTTCGATCATACTGTTATGGGTTTGCCAAATGTATACTGCAGCATGACGGGAACCCGGTAGCATGTACACAAGTGAACAGTGTGACCGTCACTGAAGATTTCTGCCCTGGGTCTGAGGCTACTGGAATACAAACCATGTTTCGTGTCACCTTCAATGTAATGACAGAGAAAGTTACCTTCACCTTGGCATCCTGTCCCTCCATCACATGGAAGGTAAGCTCAGATACGCACCGTGTAGAAAGGTTGGTGGCACAAGAAAACTGATTTTTTTTTTTCCCAGCTGTAATCTGTGTTTACAAAATTTTAAGGGGAGCAATAATGTTTTAAGGGAACTTCATTACAAAGTGGTAAATGCACAACTCATTCTAGTTAGACTGACTAAAGGGATTTGGTTCTAAAGAACAGCTTATTTGTTGTCTTTCAAAATTTTTATAACTCTTCATTTAAAAATAGCCAAATACATAGTTATTTTCCTAATTGTGTTCTGGAAATGCTACTATATTCATATTAACAACAAACCCAGAGTGGTATATAAACACAACCTTCTTGTGTCTGTAAGGAAGGGACACTGTCTGGGGAAAGCTTTCAAGCTTCCTAGTTAATTTAGGGATTGCGAGGATCTGTGAACTGTACCAAGGTAGGATAAAACAGAAAAATTTCAACCCTATGTTAAAGGACTTGAAGCAAAAAAAACCCCTTAGATGCTAGTCAGAGATGCTTTTCTCATCAGCTCTTTCTCCTATTCAGCAATTCAGTTCAGATCTTCATTGCTTTAAGACAAATGTTCCTGTCTCATCTTGAAGAGATCAGCATTGTCAAGGTGAGACGGGACCAGGCTCATTGCCTTTCCTGTCTTTATTAGTGAACATGTGCTTCCACTCTAGTGCAGTTTGAGAAGACAGCCACTGTCTTCTGAACTGTTGCTTTGAAAACCTCATTTTAGAGTCTGTTATTACAGAATAGTTGCTGTAAGAACCTCATCTCTACCTGTTATTATGCCTTTCAGATGTGAGGCAATTATGAATAACTAGATACAGTGGCAGAGCAGGGTAATTGCTCTTGCTTCGGCTGTTCATTATTCGTGATGATTCATAAGTAGTTGTCGTATATCTTTGCTGTATCATTTTCTCAGTCTTGGATCTATCTTTTCTCTTGACTTGTGAGGTGGACACTGCTCAGAAGCTGTTATTAGAAGTTCTTTAAAGGACCTGGTACAGTGTGGACCCAGTCCAGATCTGTGACATTTGTAGCATCAAAAGCTAAACAAAAAGCATCTACTGGGGCAAAGTGTGTTTGGAGTAAAATTCACATTAAATGAATTTTACTGAACACCCTCTCTTTGTGGGAGAGTTCATGTCAATATTGCTTCAGTTTCCCTATTTATTCAGAAAACTTACCTTCCCGCACATACACATTCACTAAATGGTAAAGGAAGGATCGTTTCAACTCAACATAATATGACCTTACCTGTGCTCACTAGTGGTGTGTTAAAGAGCTTTCTGCTTTCATATCAGAGTTGTAAGGACTTACAGCTCTCTGCCTTTAGGCTGCAAGGCACCCAGAAGAGGGGATTGAAATAGAAAAGGATACTGATCTTACTATGCTGCAGTGTTCCTAGCTGGCTTATAAGCTCTTTGTACAGCAAACATGGATGCAAATATAACTCAGCTGTGTGCTGCATTTCAAAGCTCATTGCATTACTGAGGGCTGTTAGACCTAAGTGCACTGTAGAAAATCCCTCTGGAACAAACTGGCAAGTACTGAAAAATGCATCCTGGCACACCAGTTCTTCAGCTCTTCTATTATTTGCATAATTTATATGTTTTGATATGTGCAATGTGCAAACATGAGAAAATGCTTTGAAGTAAAAGCTACAAGAAACTACGGTACAGTAAGACTTACTGAAATGTAGTACTTTTATTGATGACCTCAGTAAAACAATATGCGAGAAAGTGGGCACAATTATATGGAAAAACAAGATGAGATGCCAAGCCAGCAGAAGAGGTGGCTAGAGCTTACATAAGAAATGCTAATTTAATATAAATAAAACTTCGTAGAGGGCGGTCATTTCTTGTATTCACCAGCTCTTACAGTTGGAAAAATCTGACTAGGTTTCAGGCACATAGGCCTTTCATTTTGACTGTAGGAGGCTAAAGAAATGTACTGTTTCCCTACAACCTTACTTTGCTTATGTCCTTGTATAAGCCAGAACAGCAGTGGTACTGCAAGTTGATTTAAATCCTTTGAAGCTGAAAGAGGTCACATCACTGCTGGAGGAGGAAGGACGGAGACATTTACTTTTGGACTGCTAAGTCTTTTTCTTTCAAGAGCTGGTGGCCCAGCCTGCAGATAATGCTGAGATGTGCTTTTCCACATATGACAGCGTGGCCTGCAGATGAATCTTGCACAGTGTGGTGGGGCCAGGAGGATAAGGCATCTCTGCAGCAGAGGTCTTGGGGCCAGGAGGAATGGTACAAGTTCTGTCCTACATTGTTATCTTTCTGCCCTATACTATGCAGTTTTCATTTCTATTAGAAATTAACTTCTCATTGAAAGTATTGGTGAAAAATATTCTGACAAAAGCCTACTCTATACGTGAAATATTCATTTATATAATAGTGGAAGAAAGAGAGGACCTCTGCTCCAGACATGTCGCAGTCTGTAGAGCATAAACTCCATTGCTTTTGTCAAAACATTGTTTTGTTAAAACTAGTTTAATTAGAAGAGGGAGAGGGTATGGATACAGAAAAACTAGAGGGAAGTGACAGCTGAAAAGGCTGTTGGAAAGAGCAAAGTGGTCTGAGTTGAACATGCTTTTTAACATAGGCACAAGTGCTTGAAAACAAAGCATCTTTGAAGCATCTTTATTATAAACCATAAGCATCTTTATTATAAAGCCTGAAAGAGAGGACTGGGCTGCTCTTCCTCACCCCTCTGTCAGTCTGCCTCTGCTCGTTTTCCTTCTCCTTAGAGAACAGGCTACTGGTACTTCTCAATCTGTCGACAAGCTCTGAGATACGCTTGAGTTACACAAATCAGCCTGTGGCTGGTATCAGTTTAGACAGAGGACCTCTTCAAAGGCATTTTCAGGTTTTGCTCATGTGAATTACTGTTGCATTTTCAATCAGTTGCTGCTAGTGTTCAGGGAGTTTCATGTTGTGTCCCTTTATGCCCTATACCTGGCTTTAAGGACAGGTAACAGGATCATGCAGCTATTGATATACTAACAAACTCCTACTACTCATTTCCAAACCCATGAATAAGATGACATGCTGCTTAAATGAATGCAATTCAAATTCACACAGGGTACAAGCATATTTAGTTACAGAATGTACCCCCTCTTTGAGGATTAGGTACACTTGAATCCTATTGATTTTCTCGTACTGTTGGTGGTTTGGTTTTGTTGAATCCTGTCTGAACCGCTTGGAGGAAGCAGCAAAAACTGTTGGCTTGTGCCGTTTTATTGAAAGCCAGGAAATTTATTTGATGGGGATCAATCTGACTCTGGGCTTTATTGACAACTGGTGCTGTGCTTTATCTCCGTGACACAGAGAGATAAATGAGCTGGGGGTGGCTTTGCAGGCAGTTGGAGCCTGACCCGAGTGCATTGTTGCCAACTTTCGAAAGTCGCACAATGGCTCACTCTCCCTGGCAGTTACAGCCGTTGGGGCAGGGACCTGTCCTCTGAAAGGCTGTTAAGAAATAATGATGTAAACTCCTCCCTAAGGATGCGGGAACAATATTTGAAGCCTACGAAGGGAGCAATATCTCTGATAAAGAAACCAGAAAATTCAGGAGCATAGAGTTGTTTTCTTTCAGTGACAAGTTGAATACAGCACTCCTGCTTGCGAAGGGCTGGTGGGGAGGCAGGAGAGGCGTGGGAAGCAGACGGCAGTGCGCAGCTTTTCTGGCTTAGAATAACCTTCCCTGCTGCTATTTTAGAAACCTCGGCTAGACTTACACAGAGCTGCAATCTGCCTCATTCAGCAGGAGTAAGTGCACATTACTGAACAGTTCGTTATTATTATGCTTTGTTGTGGTCATACCTAAATTCAGCCCCAGTGTCAAAAACTACAATGCTAAATACAGTAAAAACAGAAACAGGCCCTGCCAGAAAGGTTCATAATCAAAAACTGTGGATTTGGTACAACATAGCAAAGGTCCACACCGTGAGCAGAAGGACAGTGCAGTGATGATGAATATCATCCTCTTGTGATGACATCCTGGGAGAAATATGAGTGCAGGAGGAGTGCAGCATGAAAAAAAATTTTCACAGAAAGGGTCATTGGGCACTGGCACAGGCTGCCCAGGGAGGTGGTTGAGTCACCTTCCCTGGAGGTGTTTAAGGCACGGGTGGACGAGGCACTGAGGGACATGGTTTAGTGTTTGATAGGAATGGTTGGATCAGATGATCCGGTGGGTCTCTTCCAGTCTGGTGATTCTATGATTCTGTGATTCTATGCTGCAATGTGTTACTCAAGGGCTGGAACCAGGAAGATCTTGCACCATCCAAAGTCACTGCTCTTCTCCCCAGATCCTGTCAAAGCTGGGGAGGTGACAGAGCTGAGGATGCTCAGCACCTGCAGGGAAGAATTTCACTGTGTTCTTTACTTGGATGTTGTTTTCAGCTTTCAGAAGACTGCATTGCTTCTTGAACAGCAACCACTTAATTTCCAGCTGTTAAATACAGAGCCGCTATATGCTTCTGAGTGCAAGTTACTTAAAAAATAATCCACAAATAGCTGTTGCTCTCAGTCTTCATTTGAAATGCACGTTTTTAAACCTATATTTTAAGGAGCTCCCCAGTGTATACACTGGATGTTGGTACATCAAATTCTATGAAGTTTGTCGAGGTTCACAAGCATGTGTGAGACCTCGCTCTTTTCTCCCTGCTCATAAGTGCTGGTTCTTCCTACTATATACCCTCTTGATATATTTGTTAGTCGAATTTGTTACTTTTTGACATATTCAAAAGATAGGTTGACAAATTCCCTCACTCTTCACAATATTCACAGTTCAGTAATAGTCTGTGACCCCAAATACTTGTGTCAGCAACCCAGAACCCCAATGCACACTGCCTCAACCACATTTGGGATTATGATGCCTGATTCGCTAGCTCCTGCCACGAAACAAGTGCTAACTGAAGTGATGACTTATTATTACTTCTAGCAACAATCTTAGAGTTTTATTATCTTGAGCCATGATGACAGACCTGTCATTGTATTTCTGGGAGTTCTGTTGGTCCCATGTGTCTCCTCAAAGTTCTTGCTGCCAGAGACTTCTCATCAGCAGGGTGGTGAAATCCCTTTCCCCATCTCCCCCTGATTGTTTGCTTAGAATATAACATGCTGGCTTCTTGCCACACAACAAAAGTAGCAGTAAGTTCTTAGCCTCCTACAATATCCTTAAGTAACTGTGACTCATACGAATCAGCAGATCCTTGCTGAGGGTCAGGTAATAAATGCAGAATATCAGGTCTGTGATACTCGTTTGATCCCCGACTCTAGTTCACCAGCAGAAGGCAGCAAACTTCTCCTTCCCTCTGAGCTTCATCTGAGGTTGTTTGAATGTGAAAGAGTGGGGGTGACTCTTCGTAGCACGTTTCCAGTGAGAAGAAATAAGCTGTAAACAAAGCAGTTGTGCAACTCGGAACAAGGGAGAAGAACCACGGAAACCACAGAAATATTGCTGCAACCAGGACAGAAGAATTAAGTAGAGGCCAGAACAAAATCACTGCAGTGACTTGCACTGAATGGCATGAGAAGCATTTTGGTGTCACTGTTATTGTTCTTGTGGTGAGAAAAAGGGACCATTATTTGCAATGTAGCAAATGAACAACATTCAGAGCAGCATGATAAAATCGAAACTGCTCTGGGTCAGCTCTGCCCGTGTATGTTGACCCCTTGTCTTTGGAATGAAGACATGGAAAGTTCAGGATGGATATTTTTATAGGAGGCTGTTTCTAGCCATTTATTTGTTTTCGTTCTGAGCTGTACCAGCTCTACTTCTTTTACTTTTGATAAGGGCTGTTGACTACCACTTTCTCTTACTCTCTTCTGTATGGTGCTCATTTAAATGGCTTGTTGTGACAGCACTACTCAGCTTCTTTTCCCCAGTTGCTGCTAAACTGAGAGACTGGAAGAAAGAGAGACAGGCTAAAAGTGAAAGCTGCTAAACTTCCCATGAGGAAATGTCCCTTCACTTATAAGATTGTGCTGGTTAGAGCTCAGTGAACTCTTTATGGCAAATCACTACATAAATTTTGCCATTCCTGTTTTCAAGTGTACCACTTCTAATTTTAACTGTCTTACTGGGAATTTTAATTTTTATTTTTTACTCCTTCAATTCAATAAGCTGTTTCTGCAGAGCATTTGCTTTGTGCTCACTTCTCCATCAATAAGTAAGTGGTTGGTGACTAGAACTCCTAAGGAGTTGCTTCTGTTGTCTGACTGGGCACTGAAACTAATTTCTGTGTTTATTTGCTGGAAATAATAAAAAAGGCGCATTTGAATATCATTTAAAACAAGGCAATGACTTTTTATGGGTATAAAAATGAATTAATTCTCCAATGCCTACTGTATTCTGAGCCAGAACATCTTTCTTAGTTAAAGTTTTAAAAGAGAAAAGAAGGAAATGGGTTACTCTGTTGTACTCATGGTTTTGCAGGGTAGTTTTCTCTGGAAAGTAGTGCAGAATGCTAACTGGACTGTCTATACCTCTGTCAGTGCTTATGTCATGTATCTGAGGGTTTCAGCTGAAGTTGTCGGGCTTCTGCCTTAGGCTCAAGTCTTTCTATTTTCTTGCAGTTATTAAAAAAACCTTCTGTGCCTTTGACTAATCTATAGCTGGAATAGATAATTTTAGCTTCATGGACATCAGTCAGTGGTGTTGATGTTTGTGTACATTGTGTTGAACATGCCAGGCTATGCTGCCAGCTCGGCCATGGGCAGGGGCTAAAGTCCTCCCAGCGTGACAACACTCATCTCCTACAGCTGTGCTGTTGGCAGAGGTGATGATGGATTAGTTCCAGGGGCAACTCAAAATTTTGCTTGGGTTTTTTTGGTCCATGTCCTTTGGCAGGGAGATGTGCTGGGAATGGCCTGGACATAAGTGGACCTAACTACCTAATCTGATAGAGTTAGAACTGGAAGAGTGTTAGTGGCCTAAACACCATGGTTTGGGAGGCTTTAAAGGTCCTCATGTTTCATCAGAAATGCCGTAGGTACCTGAAACAAACTTTAATTTAACATAAACTCACTGCTGATTAAAAATTGTTCAAAATAGCTGATGTATTTATTTTGTATTGTCATATTTATGCCTGATCAGGTATAATCTGTCTTGCACGCTTCCATTTTTATGCTAGATCAAGGAACATCTGCCCTCCCACAGCCAGCATAAAGCCTTCACAAAAGCATGAAACTATTACACAGCTCATATTAATGAGTTAATAGTAGGGAAATACTACTGTATTAATAGTAGGGAAGAACAAATACATGGGAACTGTATGCTGTCATTTGAGGAAACTGCCTAAAAAACCAAATGGGAATTGAAAGGTCTTTGCTGAAGACAATGAAGTGTTGATTTGAGCAGTGTGGAGGCTGAAAAAGATGATGTCA
Source organism: Phaenicophaeus curvirostris (assembly GCF_032191515.1). Taxonomy (NCBI): domain Eukaryota; kingdom Metazoa; phylum Chordata; class Aves; order Cuculiformes; family Cuculidae; genus Phaenicophaeus; species Phaenicophaeus curvirostris. The sequence continues at coordinate 188,486,400 of NC_091392.1, forward strand.
CAGCATCAAAACAAAGAGGTGTGTATATAGGGGAGGTTTAGGAGTTGTCTTGTGGAAATGAAATTTTGGATTCTTACCAAAAAGAATAAACCTCCTTTATGTGAAACACTGTGAAATGGTAGGGCACTTATGCATTTTGCCCATGGGGTTTAGTTTCTGTTCTAGCACGGATGTTTAGTGCTAGGTAATCTTAGTAGTAGTGGGTTATTATAACTCTCTTAGATACCTCGTGCTTTATTTAACAATATCTGAAGCTCTCTGCACTTTATTATTATAAAAGGAGCAGTCAAAAACTTGGGACAGTGTGTAGAAATCTTCTTCTAAGGCAGCAATAATTCATTCCTCTTTATGTAACATCCATTGTCTTACTGCAGCTAAAATCATCCTAGGTGCTTTACAAAACATAAAAAGACATAGTCCCTGGCCTAAAGTGCTTTTTGCCTTAGTTTGAACATGACACAAGACATGAGAAATGAAGGTGAGATGGTGCAGGGATCAGTGAGACCCAGAGCTCCTCTAAGAAGTGCACTCTGGTGCAATGTTTATAAAACCTGAGCATAAAACTGTGCCCAGCCCACTCCTTGTATTTGAAGTTAACCTAATTTTTTGCAAAAGCAAGGCTTTTATGATGTTAAATGGCATTGGAGGGGTTCTAACTGATGACAGTTTCATTTTTTAATTTTGACAGGAGCTCTTGTGAATCACATCACCACCTGGGGCATCGAAGGAATATACACCAATTTATCTTGATATTCCATACTGTAAATCACAATGATTTACCTGCTGTTTTAGAAGAACTGCAGCAGAGACAAGGACCAAGTGATGGGGAGTGGGCAGAAAATGAGCATTACATACATCATTTAATTCCCACTGTGGCCACAAAATGTGGTAGAATTGTTTCCTGAGCTGTACCCTATTCAAGTTTCTTGTAAGGCCAGCAACTTCTAATCAGACTTGTAAATCTCAATGCGTCTTTGCAAGCTGGTTTCAGCAGCAGAGGATGCTTAACAGTGTCTTAGACTGCTTCATTGAAGCTAACAGTGCTTTTCACAAAAAAAGCGTTTCCAGGCAACACTACTTCTCTGAGAGACAGAGAGAAAAGTATAGTTTAAAAATCTTTGTTTACAACTGGAGAAGAAGATTCCTTCACCTTAGTGGGCTTCTGGTAGTTATTGAGTCTTCATAGTTCAATATTCACGTGTCAGAAGGAAACCAGCCAGTTCAGCCAATTAGTCACAGACCAGACTATCCTGGTTCCTTTGCTGTTACTGATCCTGAGATTTAGGAAATACAGGATACTGCGTAGAGTTCCTCAAGTCTTAATACCTTCATTGCAAGATGGAAATGTGTCTCTCCTGCTGGCTGTGGAGTCCTCTGTGATCAGAGGAGAAAAGTAGAACAGCTTCTTTAGGTAGATATTTTGGGTTCAGGTAACCAAGTGACAAAGACAGGCACGTAACATATGACATTCTGGAAAGACCAAGCAATTTACTTCCTTTCATGCATCCCTCACTCAGTCCTCTCTAACAAAACGACCTTATCTGTCTCTGCTTTAGAGGTGATCAAATCAACATCCTAACACCTAGCACTTTCCAAGGGAGGATTTCAGAAGACCATAGAGAGGAAGGCAGTGGGTATTTTCTTAATCATAGAATCATAGAATCATCAGGTTGAAAGAGACCCATCGGATCACTAAGTCCAACCATTCCTATCAATCACTAAACCATGTCCCTCAGCACCTTGTCCACCCGTTCCTTAAACACCTCCAGGGAAGGTGAATCAACCACCTCCCTGGGCAGCCTGTGCCAGTGCCCAATGACCCTTTCTGTGAAAAATTTTTTCCTAATGTCCAGCCTGAACCTCCCCTGGCAGAGCTTGAGGCCATTCCCTCTAGTCCTGTCCCCTGTCACTTGGGAGAAGAGGCCAGCACCCTCCTCTCCACAACGTCCTTTCAGGTAGTTGTAGAGAGCAATGAGGTCTCCCCTCAGCCTCCTCTTCTCCAGGCTAAACAAACCCAGCTCTCTCAGCCATTCCTCATAAGGCCTGTTCTCCAGCCCCCTCAAATGTACATGAAGAGAGATTTACATCCTATAGGGCTCAGCAAGTAGCTCTGCAGGGTGTTATACGGGATTACTCTGGTCAGTACACCTCCTCTGGCTTTGATTTCCAGCACCCAAGCTGAACAAACAGCCTAACCGAGGCAGAGGCCCAACATATTTCTCAAAATACACTTGAAATCCGGCTTCGACTCCATACAGAATTTCACAAATCAGTGCCTCTGAACATCCAGTAAAACACATGAATCAGATGCAGACTGTAGTATCTGTTCAAGCCTTGGTCTCTACTGGTCAGCCCTAGTCTTGGCTTGTGCCAGGCTTTACAGGCTTTGCCCCTGACCCTTGTGCCTGGACAGTGGCAGGGGGCTGCGAGCAAAGCTGAACTTGTGTACAAAGGGGGAGGAATTTTCAGCAAGCATTCTCCAATATAAACTAGTTGTCTCTTGTTTTCTTTATTTCCCAGTCAAAGTGGGATGTTTCACCTTTCTTGCAGTATCTGTTGGCTCATCCCAGGCTGGACAAAGTTAAGAGGGGCTGTACACCTTCCACCAGCACTGCCTGGGTCCTATGGCCCTGCTGCCTTCTCTTGCAGGCCATATCTTTCAGTAAAATGGTGCTAGAAAATAAAACCCCAGTGTTTAATAGGGAACTAGAGTGAGCAAAAAGTTTTGCATTTGAAGTTTATAAATCACTAGATAAAGTGAATCAGACTGTGAGCTGTGCATAGCCCTGGCTATAGAGTATGCAGTACAACTAACTTCTTGTTATGTTTCCTCTAACTGTCTTGTCACCCTTCTGACAATAATATCACCAGCTCTGGATGAACTCCATAACTCCGGGTAAGCTCAAAGATAAGCTGAGAGGCTTTCGCCGTTTAAACCTCTTTAAGGTCCTAATGCATTAACGGGAGCTTTACATAGACTGAGAGTTGCAAAAACAATCACTTATGAAAATATTCTCTTTGGTTTGGGTGCCAAAATGTGACTTCTTTCTGAAAGCAAAGGTGTTACATTGTCATCAAACACTGTGGATGACACTTCTTTCCCCTGGTGACAGCACAGGGCTCCTACAAGTGCAGATCCCTGATGTTTTGTTTTGGGAGATTAGTAACATGTCTGTGTGTAGCCTGCAGACTTGTTTTGTTAAAGAGCATTAAAGTATACATGGTTTAATACTTTCCTTGGTTCAGGCATTTCTTCACTTCCGAAAGTGATCATTTTGAACTTCATCACTATATTCGAAAGCAAAGACAGGCTCAGCTCTTTGCAGGAGTTGTTTGTCTTCTACAGACTCAGATTAGCTATTCCAGTAATGCACCATTAGTATACACTGTTATAACCATTAACTAGTGACTCCTCAACACAACAAATCTCTGTATTCTGAAGAAACCAGAGCTATAGTGGGTCCTGTGCCCATTACCTCAAAGGATTTGTCCCTAATTACAGGAAACATTAACCATCCTGAATCTCATGCATCATTCCCCTCAGTTACTGGAATATCTACTGATTTTTTTTATGAGATATAAAATGTCTTTGCAATTTTCTTTCAGTATTTTTTAGGACAATGACTTTGAAATGGTCACTGACTGCAGGCTTTAATGTCTGGAGTCTCATTAAGGGAGACCCATAAGGACCAAGTTTCTAGGTTAGGAAGTGTACGATATTTTCACTTCTGGAGAAAGGTTAGGCGGGTCTGTGTGTGTGCTTAGCTCTTTCTTACTAGACAGTCATTGCTGTTTCCAAACTGTGGGCCTGGCAAGCTCTACAGGTGTTCCAAAAGCCCTGATCCCTCAGTCATCTTTATAGGGAGACATATTGGACTGGGCAGTGGATCCCACTTACTCATATTTTTCCAGTGGAAATAGTGCGATAGTTCAGTATTTGGAGGGGCAATGGTGTACATTTGAGTCTTATCTCAACAAACATTCAGTACTCAGCCAGAGAATGGGCCTTGATAGAAGAAGTGAGAAACATTCCCAGATCCCAGGTTAGATATTACCCAATATCGGTTTTATAAAGCAGGAGGAGAAGAACGTTTCTAACAGTGAGAAATGAGCAGTTCATTTGTCCAGTAACGGAAGGACTGGCTGTCTAAGCTGATGGCTAACCTGAGCTGCTATGTTTCTGAGCTTAAAAGTGTTACTAATGGACATCAGTCATGACAGTGACTAATGTTCTTGTTTGTACCAATGTTTACCCAGTCTGAAAATATGTAGGTTCAGTAAATGATCTCCAGACTTTGAAATTCTACTCAGTTCTACACCCAAAGCTCACCAGCAACAGGGAATTATTTATATCACATTGAAGTAAAGAAACAACAGAGTAAAACCATGAAACCAACAGGCCTGGCTTTAGCCAGGATACAGAAAAGTATTCGGCCACTTTGAAAGCTGCTACTGCCTCCTTCTCTCAGCTGCACTGCATACATTACAAGATAAGTCCTACTTTAAATGGAGGGGACCATTGATAACTTACTGAATCAGTAATTTAGAAGAATTTATACATGAAGTGTAATGTATAGCTCAAGTAACATTACCTGAATCTCTTGAGATATTGTAATTGCCTTCTTTCAGCTGTAAAACTTGGAATCCAAGGCTGTAGGCTGAACTTTTCTGAGGAATTAATTTTCTCCAATTAGAGATCTCATTGCTGGCCTTGTGTTACAAGCAGTTTAATTTGTTTCATTCACTGTTCTTTCCAGTTTTGTCAGCAAGACAATTTACTGCAGCCTGTCAGTGTGTAGGGAATCCATGATGAATTATGGAAATCTTCTGTGAAAGCCTGACCTTTTCTGATGTTTGTATTAGGATTCCCCAGTACCTCCATTCTCATACATTTTAATGCCCTAAGCAGAAAGTAGTCATTTCAAATATTGCTGAAGAAATTCTCTTTAAAGTCTACCCAGACACAAGAAAAATCCTCACCAAAAAATTATTTCCTGCAGCCAAAAGCACTGCAAATGTTATTAACTGAGAGAAGCTATTGGAGGACATAATAGGCTCCTCATCAAGTTCCCACCAAGGCAAGTAGAGTTATTACAAACACAAAAAAGCTTTAAAGTTGTTGGTTGGTTAGATACACCCTGCACAGCTTGTAATCACTATTAATGCAGATTAAAAAAGCTGAGAAATGTGGCTCAGATTTCTCACACATCCAGAGGATGGGTATTTATCTAAACAGACGTATTAGTGAGATGCAAAGTATTGTAATTTCTTGTCCCAGCCAGAGGCAGTGCAAAGCTGGAGCAAGAATGAAACCGTTTAACCAAGTTTTCCAAATACTACCTGAAGTCCTGTATTGGTTGGAAGCCCATATGGTTGGTAGCTCTTACAGTATCTTGACAGCTTTTCTGTTCTCAAATCCATGTGCTTTACACTATAAGGAGCAAGTTCCAAGAAATGTATGGCGCTCATCACATCCAACTTTCCACAGCTGATCTATTGTCCTGCGACTTTAGAAAAAAGAGTAACAGTGACTGGGAATCAGAAGGAGTCTCACACAGTGAAAGGAAATTCCGACTTCAGATAATTTCCGTAATTTTAATTCCTTTAAAATGGCCAAAGCCAAAATGAGGGAAAGTTTGATTCTGAACCTGTCAGTTGATCTGGAAAGGCACACTTGGACAGTTATTAATTTACATGTTCCCTGATGGGCACAGATGGGCACAGGGTTACATATCTCAGCCAGCAAAAGGACACATTGCTTTGGACATGTGGGGTCTGATCTGAAGCCTTATAAATCCAGGGTGAAGTTTTCCAGGCTGCAGATCACTCTTTTGAGATCTAATTCAATGTCAAGTCAAGCTGGATGTGTTTCCCAAACAAAACCACAGATGTAGGTAGATAACAAAGGAGCTGCTGCATTCTTTTAGAGAAGCAGAAAGGGAGAGATTTATTTCAGAAGCCACGAGATAGTGTCCACTCCAAAGAATCAGAATGAGTGTGCAGATACATTTTCTTAGAATTTTTATGACCACAGCATTCCTTGGTTTACTGATAGCAGTGTTAGATATTGTGATAGATATATCTTGCAACTGCAATACGGTTTAAAATCCTTTGCACCGAAGCTGGTTTAAGTACATATGAAGGCTTCATAAAGGGTTGGAAATTTATCCCTTGGCCACATGTTCCTTCCAGATAAAGGGATAGTTTTCTTCAGCTTTAGGATGCCCTGTTTGGGCCATTTGTGCTTCTGACCTTGAGTGTCATGAGACATTTAAAAAGCTGTGAATTCAGACGTTAAGAAGAAGCAGAAATGATGGAGCTAGTAATAGGCTAGGAAGGTGTAGAAACCCACAGCACCATGTGCACTGAAAACCTTTGTTTTTTTAATGTAGCTCTTTCAGTTCAACCCCTAGATGTTGGTGGATCATTCCCTGGTGCCATTGTTACTCCAGTAACCCATTATACAAGAGCAGTTTGCAGCACTGAAAGTCTTGTTTTGCCCCTTGGTGAAATACTTCTATATAAGAGGTTTGTGTGATTTTAACATCACAAGTAGGCAGGAATTATGCTATTTTGGAATAAGGGCTGTGTCATCTTATACTTTAAGATGCCCTGTCTGTAGAACACATTTTGTGTTTTAAACTTACAGCAATTAGCTGTTGAATATGGGAGAAGAAAGCAAATGTGGAGTCACCTGGTCTAATTTCCACATTACTCATTTTGCAGTCTAAACAATAAAATTTAAATACTGCAGTGAAATATACCCACCAAATTGGGAAGAACATGTATGCTTGAGAACGTAGAGGGATGGATACCCCATTGCACCTCCCTATCACTTGAGAGCTGCAGGCTGAGTTTTGATGAATCACGCAGACATTGATAACAAGGGGAAATGATGTTTGAGGCAAAGTGCTGACCTTGCTAGCATATGCTGCTTTCTGACATAATCTACACATAGAGATAGGTTTTAATATTTAGCTAGCATTTTATTGTTTTATATCTATAAATGCATTCATAACAGAGCTGGATTCTGTTAGATATTATCCACGTGCAGAATTTCTGCCTCAAAGGATTTATAAATCAATAATTCTAATTTAGTTTAAATAGAAGTTATTTAGCCAGCAAAGTCTTTAGAACTTTGTTTCCCATTTATTCTATAACAACTTCTATATTTTTTCACATGCTGGGAAAGGAACTGCCTGAGTTAAAAAGAGGCTTGATCTGAACAAGCTACTGATCTGTTTGCCTAACAGTTGTTGGATGAATTTAATTCCCAATGACTAAGACCTGTTTCATTTGGGACTGGAAGTTCAGGGGCTTGCAAGGCTGGTGCCTGTGCCCCCGTTAGCAGAGCTCAGCTAGATCACAAAGAGACCTCTTGTGAAAGTCAGACTGAATCATCAAGTTTCCTGCTTGCTATCCAAGCCACCATCAGATTTATTTAGTTTAGAGACAGGAAAGATCTTGTCTATGGTGGGGAGTGGGAGACTGTTGTGTGAGTAATTTTAAATGGGCTTAGTGTTAGGGATATTTTTTTCTTTAAAGAAACTATCCCACAGTCTTTGTTTTTAGGAAATTCCCTTTGTTATTTGATCTAATTTTTCCTTAATTGTTCTTCATTTTATTATCTAGACCAAAACCACCTGTATGTGAAATGATGGCAAAGCACTTTTTGTGCAGTTCATTTTCAAAGAAAGTACTTGAAAAATAGGTTTGGGACCTAGATGAAATCAACTTAGTAGATTTTATTATTGAAATTGTAGAACTACTAGTAGCAATTCCCCATAACATAACAGGTTCAGAATTTTTATCTTCGTGAGTAAGGTAGTAGTGGGTTTTTTTCCCTCTGTTATCTTTAGAACTAGCTAACACTTAAATACACAATTGAAGCACAGATTGTGTAGAAAAGTGTGGAGAACATTAGCAAAGATCAAGGGAGAGCTTGCTCGATTTCTGGTGGGAAGACATTTTGCTACTACATGTGTTCACGCTCTTTGTAAGTGTACCGTGGGAGCTTACTGTATATCAGTTTATTTAGAGCGATCTAGGATTATGTTTTATGAACTCCTGAAGCACAATTTAATTTAACAAGGTGTAGGGTCAGGAGATGTGTTTCAGGAGAGGTGCAGTTCCATGAGCTTATGACATGCCCCACCGAAGTGCGGATGGCTCAGCTCCTATCACAGAAGTACAGTCTGGCATATAAAGGAAAGTGACCTCTGATCTCACCTGCTCTTTTTACACAAAGGGCTACATGACACATGTGTTTGGTATTTGTGAAGTGGACCGCTGAGACATCACCATAGTGTGGGTGATTTGGACACATTGGGGTTAGAATTGCTACAGCCTAGTGGTGCAGCAGATTCCTTGAACATTGCTAGAGTGTTACCTTTACTGGTACAGCAAGGAATATGACTGCACAAGCACCAAAAACACTAAAAGCAGTAAGGCTCAAAAAATAAAACAAAAATCTATGGCTAGGATCTATAGGATCTGATGGCTTATCATAAGCTCTACAGAATATTTCCCCTCAGGAACTGCTTTGGATGCATTTTGAGAACAAGTCCTCTGCAGGAATTTTTTTTCCAGTATTAAGAATAAGCACACATTTTAAGTTTGAGGTGTTCTGATGCTTCTGCATTGGCATTTGAGTAAAGCCAGAAAGCATGGAAGAAACTGGAAATTAAACAGATACAGTATATTAACCTTTCTCTCCCAACGCACTATAAAAATAGCTGTTTTAAATCATGTTATGAATGATCTTTTAAGGCAGATTATTAATCCATATGTGCTCTTTCAACCCTATTTAACTGTCATCCAGAGTGGGGATAGGCACAAATCAAATGCACCGATCAGAATGACCCTGGTCACTATGTGGGAGTTGAAAACTCAGTTGATTGAGGGTTTATGAACGACCTTTCACTTTGTACCAGGCTGCATCAAACTACCCAGTCAAATACCCACTCAATTCCTAAGCGTCCTTAATCTGGTACAGGTGAAGTAATTCTTTATATGCAAAATGCTAAACAGATGTGCAAACCTGAATTCTCAGGCTATTTCTAATTGCGCTCTGACCAAGTCCTGCGCTGCAATTAGCTGGTGCATCGCTAGATGTCCCACGAAGACATCAATGAGACTTGGTGGGAGAAGTGCTTCACAGCTGGTCCTGTGGGATATCAAAAAAATAAATGTTCCGTTGTTTTTCTCCTGCCTTTGGCTCCTCAGGTTAGCTCTGTATGCATTACACTGCTAGATGTGAAACTTGGATTTGTTTCAGAACCTCTGAAATTGTTTTTTTTCCCTGACATTAACATTATAAATAAATTCTTCATGAAGTCTTCCCATGTTTGGCTTTTCAAAGAAGAGCCAATGAGTCACAGGTTTCTGAAGCATATTGTTCCCAGCATTATAGTTCTCAGACATTAATTACAAGACATCAGAACAATAACAACATTTCCCCTGCTGCTTTTGGAAGAAAACAAAATATGAATCCAATTAGTTTGAATAATTCTGGTATTGAGTAATTTTATTGGTCACAAGTTTTATTTTCTCCTTGCTGCTGCTTTTTGTAAAGTCAAGTCAAGTTGAAACAATAGGAAGACACGGGGTGGGGGAATAAGTACCTTGGTATCCTGTGAACACCAGGTATCGTTATCTTCTCTATGTTTTCAGAAAGAACTAATGAAAAGGCTCCTTCAAAAGCAAAATGCCTTTTTTGAATCCTTTATCTTCTCCTGAAGCTATTTACCAGCACAAAAGGCTTCAGCCTAAGAATCAACACAAAACCAAGAAGAAGAAAAGGATCAATGGAACAAATGTTCTGCCAGTCTAGTGCTATAACCCAGCAAAAGTTTTAATTTCTGCATGGCAATGGGCTGAGGTTTTTGTGTTCCTAAAGGTCAGGATTTTGGTACTTTCTGATGTTCTGAAGACCAGTTTCTAATCACTTCATTTAGCACATACTAGGAAGTGGTAGATCTGTATAATTGGCTTTAGAAGTACTAGTACACTTTTAAAGCACTCTGAAAATATTTAGCTTTTAAAGCACTCTGAAAATATTTAGCTTCTCAGCAAATAAACTAAATGACATTTCTACTCCTCTTTGTGAATTTGTTCCCTGCAAGTAAAGGACTGTATTTATGTGACCTCTCTACAGAGTTTGCACTTCTGTTGCTTTTAGACAACCTCTTAAAACAACAGTAGCATGAACCTCATGTTTTCCACCAAACTTCTGACTGCACTGTGAAAATACAAAATTCTACTAGTGTTGACATTAGGATCCATGTGTATTTTTCAGGTGGCAATATTAACACTCTCTGTGGAGGTGACATTGCAAATGCAAAGCCAGATTTTCAATTCTGCTGTTGTAACTACACTGTCTGCAGTGATGGTGAACAGATGCAATATGTGTCTTGTGATCAGTGATTTCCTGTCCTCAAAAGACCTTGTGAAACTGCCTCTCCTTCCCATTTCCAGATGCTCATTCAGAGCCTCAATTGAATTAGTTTCAAAAACGTTGTCCAAACACTCTGTTCCCTGTGATTATGTTTTTCTTACCTTTATGAGAGGGGCTTGCTGAACCTTTGTTGCCTGTGACTGAGACGGCATCATATCCAAGTTGTCCTTGAAACATACCCAATATTCTTGCAGCCAAATTGGTCACAAATTATCTAGAAATGTAGAATTTATGAGAATCTCTTTTTGCATCAGGGAACTTTATAATAATATATCTCTCAGGGTCTTCAGTGCTTCCTGTCACAATATCATGAATATCTGTGTGCTGAAGGTTTAGTGTCATCTTAGTAGCAATAGATCTAAGACATATATATTTGAGTTGTCCAGAGGTTTATTTTGCACAGTGACTTGAAAGTTCCAGCAACAGCACCAAATGGATTTTCCCTTGTTAAGAATGTCGTCAGCTATAAGTTTTCGAAGTTTCTTGTCCACACAGTTTTCCAGAGAAAGTTTGAGATGTGGATCACAAGAATTGTCTTTCTAGACTGGCCTTATCTTGGTGTACTTCAAATGTGGAGAAATACAGGAGTTTCTGTTTCTCAAAATATATCCATGTATCGTGCTCTCATTAAAAATGTATGCGTCTTGTTATATGTATGAGCTTTCTTCCCTGAGATGTGAAACTTTTGACCTACTTTGAAAACAGCCCTAATGCAAAGTTTCCCCAACTTCTGCTGGACTCTCTTCCTCATTATCTGCAACAATTTCCTGCAGTATACTGGACTCTGCTTTGGATATGACCTGCTGCCCACAGTAGCTCCTGCAGTCATCCATCTTTATGTTGGCAAGCTTCCATTTTATGCCAGCATTGCTACAAGAGCAACTCAAGAACAACACTGAATCATGTCAAGACAGTGCAATTCTTTCTCAGTTAGAGAGATTTATTTTCTAAACCTGGAGCTCTGGACTCTGTGGAGCATCTGGATGACTGGACCTTTGTTTCTCTGGCCTTTGGTATCTAGAAACAGATGATTTCACAAATCCGATACAGGTACGAGCTTGTATATCTTATTCTTCCTTGTATTCAAGGTTTGATTTGTTTTGTGCTACTTTGCACTTGTTAAAAACTTCTCTCCATTTTTCTGTCATGTACAAACTATCATAGTACTTCGGGAAAGAGTGTGATGCTGGCTTCTACTGCCTTTGGAATACCAATGTGCCTGTTAAAAGAGGTTCCTGTCTTCCTTCTTTTAGAAGGAGCAGAGTCTGCCTGCCTACCTGCATGCTAGATGCTTAAGTGGCAGAGTATGTGTTTCTGTACGAGCAAATAAACCATATCAGAGATACAGAAGAGAATGAATGGTGCAAGAAGCAGCTTGGGGAGAGGTTTAACAGAATATAGGGAAGCTGGAGACAGAGGGGATGTGAGGAGTTAGAAATAGACCAAGGATGAGTAAGCAGAGACCCTGAAGGTGTGTTGTGGGAATATAAATCTAAAGGAGAAAGGAGGATGAAAAGCTAGTCTGAAATGGAGATTTTTATATTTTTTTTGTGAAAAAGAGGACCAGAAGTTGGTGCAAATCTGCAGAAGTGAGTGAAAGGAAAGCTCTGTAGAGGCTTATGAGGTACCGGAATCATTGGAGTACATGGGCAGAAGGAAGGAGATCCCTTTGTTTCTGTCCTCTCAATGGACTGGAGATGGTACTGGAGTCCTTGTCACCTCAGCCAAGTAGAGGAGGAAGCGCACCCCTGTGTGCATGTGTTATCTGCATGGCTAGACCTAGGACTTGACTATGAGATGATCTTACAGTGGGGGGCGGGGGGGGGGCATGTAGGAGCCCTTTAATTTTAGAAGTTTACTGTTAAAACATGGTGTAATGTGGTGGTTTTGTTTTTATTAGAAACTGGCAACCACAGCCTGATTTACTTCATGGTGGTCACAATTTCTTGATGTACATTTGCAGGAGAAAGAGGTTTTGCAACCATGTACCCTTTATGAGTTTACTTTAAATTGAAATCAGTAGGCTCTCCAAAGCTGATTAATGAGATTCTGCCATGCTTAACAGAGCTTTATAACTTGGGCCTCCAAACACATGACCGTATTAGTTAAGATCTTTTGATTAGACTTGGCCTTCAGTTTAATCAGAGGCTCCTTTGAGAAAAATAGCTGTAATTGAAGAGTTAGTTTCATAATGAGAATATTATCTGTCAGTTTTATGATAAAAAATTCTACATGTACCATAAATTTTACTCTCCCTAATCAAATACACAATAATAAAACATTATTAACTTAGTCTACAGCTGATTATATCTACCCCAAAACAAAATTGTTACGCTCTTGCAGATAATTATTTCCAATTAAAAACTCTGTTGATAAAATGCAGAGGAGATAATCTTCTTTCCTTCAACAGTGCAGGTTTCATCACACTTGCGTTATTTAAAGTTTTAGTCACAGAAAAATATCATTCTGATATCCTGCTAGAAAGGAATTAGTCTCTATGTTGAACAGGATGAAGCTAGAGTACTTTGGACAACACAGAGAATGGCTCAGCAGAGGGAGGAAGGTTTTGTAAATCAACATGAGAAAGTAGACATTTCTAGGAGACAGACTTGAGATCCATCTTCATGTCTGGTGTGTGGTGAGCAGTGGCTATGTATCTGCTTGGGCTGGAAGACAAGAAAACATGCACTCTTGGGTTGATTACATTCTTGGTTTATTGCTTTCACTAAGGTTATGCATAGTAGAAACCACAGAAACTGAACAGAGACATTTCTTATGTATATGTATTCACATTTTTATCACCATCTGTGTTATCTAGTAGTCCTATAAATTGTTTGGGATGTTCTGTAGATGTTCCAGGCCACAGATTAAGTTGTTTTGGCATTCCTAGAAATCAGAGGCATTTTATTGTTGCTGAAATAGAGTGACTGGAAACTGTGTGCCTTACACATGAAGAAGTTTACTTGTGAGTAGCAAAGAAAATGCAATTTGCTACCAGTACACTTGTACACAACAAACTCTCTAGTTCATTGAATAGACCCTATCCTTACCATGCCACTGCCAGCACTAGTCAGTCTATTGCTTCTTTCCGGGTTCTGATTTGGGAGAGTGAGGGGAAGAGCTATTTGCCCACTGCTGTCTGAACAAAAAAACAACAAGCCAGATCCTGTTTCCCCAGAAGAAATTTAGCAAGAAGTCTGTGGCTGTGGCGCAGAGCTCACTTATTAAAGAGTTTGCCCAAATAGCCAAGCTGTCAGGCCAGTGAGAAAGGTGTTAGTAAGAAAAGTGCTGCTGCATTGAACCATTCAATCTGGGTGATTAAATTTTCCTCAAGAGGTGCAGGACATGCTGTATCTGTCCATACAGCAATAATACTAGAGAAGTATTCAATATTGGAATGACAAAAAGATGAGGTATTTTTCCAGCACAGCACATGGTCGGATGAGACTGTGCCCTTTCACCCTGACATTCTCAGCAAAAGTTGCACTTTATGTAAGTGGCACACAAAAAAGGCCAACTTCTGTGGTTGGGAAATGTGTCTGTGCCCTCTGGCATTGTTAGAAACCAATAACCAGAGCAGTAAACAGACTACAAATCTTTGGCATTTTGTGTAAAGTTGCTTTTAAAATGTTCTGTATTTGAAAGGAGGACATGACTCAGTTAGTGGAGTTACATTATAAATGCTGGCTTGAAAGTGTCCATAATAGCTCTTTTCATTGCAGGCTGTCTGCTAGCAGGGGCTAGGAAGAGTACACCCTGCCACTCAAGACCTGTTGTCCTTTTTTCCTTGTTAAAGCAACGCTTTGATGCTGGCGTGGAGACAGCTGCGAACTGCGTGGCTAAACGCCAGTTTTGTCTGATAAGATTCTTTGCCAGGGCCTTTGCATATCAGCTCTCAAAACAGCCACAGGGAACGGTCTCTGGAACAAGGCGAGTCATTAGTAACAGCTACACTGTTATTGATTCTTTTTTTAAGAAAGCTTTAAGATATTGTCACTGTCACTCACAGTCATGCGTTTGCCAAGGATGAAGAGAAGTAACATCATTTTGTTATTTATTTGCTCAGTAATCACATAGAAATAACAGCTTAAGGCTATAAAAAAAAATCTACAGGGGCAAAATGAAGCTCTTTAATGATATGAGAACCCTTTGGTGGCCAGTTTCTGACCCACTACAGTTTTTAGATCCTATCTGGGTAGGTATCTGTGTTGCTGAGGACTGCAAACTCCTCTGCCTTTTCATGTGGAGGACTGAGACTCATCGCCGGTTTCTTCTACCAATATATTTAATGTATTAGATTTAGCTGAGCACTTGAAGTAGGCCCTAAATGACACTCAGTGGTCTTCACATTTGCAGTGACATTTTCCTACTCTAAAACCTATTCTCTTAAATTGTCTTTTCATTGTCAGGTGCCTTTATTAAATTTATCTCATGAGGAAAATGGTTGCAAATCACTTGTAGTGACAAGATTCATGATTATGGTGGAAAGCAACGGGAAAACAACCACAAAGGAAGAGCAATATTACCGTGCATTTGAGGTGAAGACTAAGGATCTGGAATTAAAATTTGTGCTATTGACTGCAAATCAATAGTTATACTAGAGATACCATTAAGAACAGAGTTAAGACAGTTCTTAACTAAGGTAAATCCAATACAATTAACAAAGTTAAATTAGTGGATTTCATTTGAATGGCAAATACTGAATAGAAACAAGAAATTATTTCAGAAAATGCACACAAACCTGTATCTATAATCTAACTGTAGAACCAAATGAGATGAACAAAACAAGCTGTAATCACAAATGATTAGTAACACGTCAACATTATGAATTAGATTTTAATCGCACCAGCAAAATTTCCAGGGCAAAATTTCTTATGTAAGTTTTGTATTCCCCAAACGTCTGTATTTCTAACCAGATGCACAGTGTTATTGATGATGATATGAATAACAAGTAAGTCCTTTGAGGGAATAATACAGTTAAAAGAAAGGAATTATTTACAGTGTGTGCAAAAATGGCATTTTCTTTTTTTTTTCTTTTCCTCTACAATTCTGCTCATAGGCCCAATAAGAGGCTTTATTGAGGATTCAGGTATCACCAGACTGATGTATCTGTTCCCACTGAGATTCAACATTGTAGGGAAGGAATGAACATGATTTCTTCTGTTGCCTGTGTTCAGAACAGTTTTAATAATAATCACCCAGCATTGCTGCTTGTAATGTAGCAGTAAGAAAATCAGGAAAATATTTGGGATGCAAACATTTTCACAGTATCTCCCCTCATTATACCTACCTTATAGAGAGGCATTATGAAAATGCTTGTTTTAATTTGAGCAGGCATTCAGGCAAGGGCTTGAAAACTTTCAGTACCAAAGACTACATTTGTGTGAACTATGCGAACAGCTCAAACAACAACCTTATTTTAAAGGGGATATCATGGATGTATTAATATTTTCCATTGGCTGTTTGGCTGCAGAATCAGCTTCCTTCTGTGAGTCCTGATCAAAAAGACATCAGGTTTGCAGGTCTTTGAAGAATACTGTAGGATAGCTTAGCAACTATAGGATATGGAACCTGGGTAAGAGCCGAACAAATGCAAGATGCTTCAGAAAATGTCTGCAGGGGCTATTCTGAAAGGGTTTGAATTAACTTAGATCTTACAGGGTTATCTTCTATGCAGTTCCTTTTCCTTCTGCCTGATGCTGTTCTAAATGGAGATAAAATATATTTAATTTTTGAAGTGACTTTCTCTTACAGCATGTCAGTAGGTGCTATACTGAGATGTGCAGGGTATCTGTACTATATTAAGAAACTGAAGATAAACTGGACTTATAAAATGTACAATCTTTGCTGTTTGTCTACAGCAAAATTATTAAAAATTCTATTCCCAAATGTGTGTTTGGGTCTTGAATAAAACCCTGAATGAGAATAGTGTAAGTAAGTTCAAAATAAGGCACAAAAATAAAATATTTCTAGGATATATACAGAATTCTGCTGGCTATTTGCTTTACTGAATGAGATATCTGTTTGTATTGTTGTTCTTTGACTTACTGGATATGTACTGTCACAAAATATCTACATCTGAATGCCCTTTTTTATTAAAAATAATTGACAGTTTTATATTTCACTCAACTCAATTGATATTTCACTCTCATTAAGCTGAAACAACATACACCTCTCTCTCCTAAATATATAAATACAAAGAGTGAATTGCAAATTTTAAAAAATTAAGTAAGTAGAATATCAAGGTGGAAACAACCTGTAAATAAGAAGCTATTAAAAAATGTATAAACTATTCATATAACATAGATTAAAAATCAGTTCCCTAGTGTTAGATTCCTGTTTGCACTTTGTTTTCCAGGGACAGTTACGAGACTGCAATACAGCATGACAGAAATCAAAACCTGAATTTATCTAGGATTCTCCAGTGAAAATTATATTGGTACAATTAAATGAGAACATGGTCTGAAATGTTGCTTGGAAACAAATAAGGCTCGATAAAACTACCCTTCCTTCTCTGGGGAAAGATTGCTCTATTAGGATATCTGTTGAGTAATACCAAGTGTGTTGTGGAAGCTCAAAAAAAAAATAATGGATTCCAGCTGAGGATTACTCTGAATTTCTGGCTTCCTTTGAATGCTGATCTCAAAGTGGAACTCAAGGGCTTCATACCATTATGAAGCCAAAACAAGAAGTCTGTCTGCTTGGACCTAGACAAATTGAAACTACTGGTTCTTATATAGCTGCTCCATCAGTCTTTCTGAGTTAATGGTTTTGCTAACTTTATAAACATAGATGGGAATTCATTCTCTTTGTGTACTGTCTGTTTTCCCATCTGTCCCAAATAATTTCTCTTTACTGATTCGCTTATTTTCCTTGTGTGCAGCAACATGTGCAGCAATCGAGCAGGGAAAAAGCTGCTGTATGGAGCAGGGTACTGGATCAGCTGGGAACTGGTCTCTTGTTGAGTGACCAGGGACAGTGTACTGCCCACTGGCACTGCTCCCACCAGGATCTGGGCTGCTGAGGAGACTGGTGAAAGTCATTCCAGTTTGGCTTCAACTAAGTGGAAGATTTTGGCATTTAGTGTGTCACTCACCACAAGACTACTTGTTTTGTCAACAGCTGTTGAAGGGGAAACGCAGATCCTCTAAACGTGGTCAGCAAAGGGGAATATACTTTTGACTGACTTTGTTTTCAAGGGTGGTTAGCTGGGCATTCAGGCACTGCTGTTTTGGACATTAAAAAGCTCCATAGTGTTCTGCTGTTTCATTTCGCCTTGCTGTTAACACAGTCTATTGTGCTCTCTCACTTACTCCACTTACTCCATATTTAGTGGAGGCATGAACTGTGCTTTCTGAACTTGCCCTTGAGGCCCTTCAGAAGGCAGTAGGGCAGAGAACACTGAAACTGGAGCTTTCTGTATCACTGAAGACTGACTGTAGCCTCAGTACATTTCTGATCTCATCTTGCTGCCTCTTATTTTGAAAGTGGGAACACCCCAGCTGTCTGTCAGGAAAATGCTGCTGCTTATGACAGGAATTAATAAAACAGTGAATATTGTGCTGGAGGCACTTAGTGGACTTGTCAGGGAAATATTCAGTTGCACATCTAAAAGAGTTATGTATGAAGTAGCAAGCTTGTTTCTCTGTAGATTAAAAAATAATTTTATGACTGAGAAACAGCAAGAAAATAAACTGAATGTCAACTTTTGCTCGGAAATGAACTTGCAGCACTTGGAATAACAATCAGTGTTATTAGTGTTGACCTAGCAAAATGCCAGGTCACACACCTACTTTTTATTTTAGGGAAGTTATTAAATATCTTGCTAAGAATTGCTGCTTCCTGCTGCTAGAAGTATGCCCTGTTTCACTCCTCAAAATATTGCATTTCATTGTGACAATAATACTCTAATACATGCCCTAATTCATAGCTTTCATCTAGATTCTGCCAATAGCATATTATAAATCTAAACTGATATGAAAGCTGTAAGGAAGATCCATTCCCACAAGAAACGTGGGTGCTTTTGAGGTTAAACTCCACAACAGCTAAGCAATTTACAACATTTTGCAGTAGGAGACATGGAAAACTAATTATATATTAAGCCATTAAAAAATACAGCAAAAGTCATTGTTAGAAGTGGTCTCCTGGAGTTAAGGTGATAATTTGATAATTGGTTTTTACATGATAAAGGAAAATCCTCTTCTTTTCATTTGTTTCCTCTAATGGTGAAGAACATATATGAAATAGAGATGCCTATCACCACCGTACTAGACTCCCTGAGGAAGTGCTGAGCAGGCCATGCCTTCCCATGCCAGTTTGTTTCTGAAGATAAAGGTCAGAAACTGCAAGATGTCTTTGAGATTACACGTTGAATTGAACTATAAAAACATTTTGGGGTTGCTTAGCCATGAACTCTGTATTGTAAACAGAGTTAATTTGTCTTAGCTCTTGGCAGCAAGGCAGCACTAGTGCTTTATTAAGAGCTGATGGCAGATGCATTGCTAGATCTCTCTCACACAGAATCTCACAGAATCACTAGGTTGGAAAAGACCCACAGGATCATCGAGTCCAACCATTCCTATCAATCGCTAAACCATGCCCGTCAGCACCTCATCCACCCGTCCTTTAGACACCTCCAGGGAAAGTGACTCAACCACGTCCCTGAGCAGCCTGTTCCAGTGCCCAATGACCCCTTCTGTGAAATTTTTTTTCCTGGTGTCAAGCCTGAACCTCCCCTGCCAGAGCTTGAAGCCATTCCCACTTGTCCTATCCCCTCTCAATAGAGTGATCAGGGAGCCTGGTTTAGATACACAGTTCTGATTGCAGAGTACCTCTATGTGTGTCATGGCAAAGTATTGCTCTTGTGTAGCCTTGTCTGGAAGCATCCACTGCACTTCTTTGGTCACCTAGCAGATTTAAGAAAGTCTTCCTGGTACACAGATGAACTGTGAGAGAAGGTAGTGAGAAACAATCCTGAACTCCCAACCACCCACCAAGCCTTAAAAAAACCAAACCAGAACAATACAAACAAATCCCTTGACATTGTCTGAGAAGGTTCTGTGTGTACACTGGCATTATTTGCACATGCTTTTTTTGTTAACAGATCAGGTGAATAGAAATAACTTGGGCTTGGTGGTGATTTTGAACCAAAAGAGAGTAGATTTATATTAGGCATTAGGAAGAAATTTTTTACTGTGAGCATGGTAAGGCACTGGAACAGGTTGCCCAGAGAAGTAGAAGCCCCATCCTTGAAGGTGCTCAAGGTCAGGTTGGATGAAGCTTTAAGTGACCAGATCTAGTGGAAGGTGCCCCTGCCCATGGCCAGGGGGTCAGAACTGGGTGCTCTTTAAGGTCCCTTTCAAGCAATCTAAGAAAGCCAAGCAACTCCTCTTCCTTACTGTGATTGTGTTTGGTCAAGGTGTTTTTACCATACACAAAGACTTTATGCAAGACTGTTTAAGAGTATAAATTAATTATTTATTGACCAGCCAGTCAGCAGTCTAGCGGGGAAGATTAGCCTGTATTTCTCCTTGGAACTGGCTGGTCCTTGTGGTTGCTAAGTTGCCATCTGCCAGGGCTCTGCTTTCTTTCCTTAGGGTTTTATATTGGTTCACTATTTTTCCTTTCATATGCTTGATTTTTTAACTATTACCAGTTATTATTCAACAATTACATCTCTGTGTTTTCATCTTCCATTTTTTTTGGTATTTTTTTCGTCTTTTTTTTTTTCTTTTTCAGTGTTTAGCTTATGCACTTTTTAGAACCTTAACAACATTTTTTTTCCCCAATAAAACTAAACTGAGATCATACAGCCTGGCTGCATCAAGCTATACCTTGGATGACAGATGGCTGAACCCTCAGGCCACCGGTTTCAGGTGCAGCAAGCTCTTTGAGGGCTTTGCAGAACTTCCTGCACAGTAATATCTCAAGATTAACTTTATAGTCTTGTGTATGATTTCATGCTTTACCTGAACAAGATGCTTATTGGAAAATATCTATTTTTGGCCTGGATAGATCCATAGCATAGGATTATCCTTCGGGTCTGCTATGCTGAGCAGAGGTTATGTACTTTCAGAATGAAGATACTCTACAGGTTTTAACTTCACAGTGAGACATATAAAAAAGCACCAAAAAGAAATAAGAGTGTTGTTTATTCTGCTGAAATAACCTCCTGTTTTCAGAAGCTAATCTTGAGTTAGAGTTGAGAAGATGAAGGAGAGTGGTATGCTCATGGCTGTGTCATAATAATACTGATAATATTAAAAAAATACAAGGAAGTGCTGAGTCAGTAGTGGGCCATTCCACTGTTTAAACACCTGCTGAAGCTCTGTTAACAGACCTGTGGCCAGCAAACTGAAGGATGTGATCATTTCCTTCGACTCAGTACTCATGAGGCTATTATATGAAGCATGGTGTCTGATTTTGGGGTCTCCAGTACAAAAGGAATGTCAAGGTAAAGAGTCTGCAGAAGGGCCACTCAGATGGTCATACGGTCAAGAAACCATCCAAAATCAAACAAGTCCTTCAGACCATCTGACTTCATATTGCTGGACTGATTGATGCTCTTGAATCCTGCAATTTGACTCAAGCAACTCATGTATCAGTGCATATTAGAGTTCTTATAAATTCATATTGGCAATGCAAAACTAGATTATATAATTAAAGTTCAATTCCTCTATGATAAATTGACTTATTTTTTAAAGCCATCTGTGTTACAGAAACACAGATGCTAAATGACTAAAAAAAAATTTTTTTGTCCTAACTTTAATTTGAATCTTTAAACGTTAAAAAGTATTTCTTGACTACTCCTCCCATTGAAAGCTGGGCATGTCTCAGAAGTTTTTCAGTAGCTGATTTGAAAAAATGTTCCCCATATGCATGTTCACCAATGTGTTTTGTTATACCCATACAGATTAAATTTATTTTTCACACTCTACTAGACAGACGTTTTGTGATGCAGATTTGACTGACAGGCCCATTTAACTGACAGGAGTTACTCAATCTGGAGTAAGGCAAATCCACTAGGGTTCCAGGACAGGGTGTTCACATGGCTGGAGAATGCCTGAGCACCAGGCTTCTGTCTGGCTTTTCACAGCCTTTAGAAGAGTCTAGTGCTCTTTTCTAATCCTTTTCACTGCCTCAACTGTTATTTAAACCAGTAGAGCTTGATATTTATGTGTTGGCATCTCAAAGACAGCATAATTACAACAACATTAATTTTCCCTATTTATGTGAACAACTTGAGTATAAGAACTCTTATGATATTTTTAAACCATGTCATCTTGATGTTCCTCATGATATCAAGCTTATAGCATGCACCTCCTTCCACATGATCCTCTTTTCTTGTTAGGATACCATGTATGATATGCAGATGTGATTTCAGTGCATGCTGTGAGGAAGGTACTAACTAGAATGAACCAGTCTTTGTCATCTGAATATAAGATTAAAATGCTACTATGGACTATGTGTTGGCACAGTTATCAACAGTGAATTGTCTGAAACTAGCGATAACTGCACTTTGATTCTCTGGAAGTTCATGCTTCACTGGTAAAAATAAAATTTTAGCTTTTACAATGGCTTCCATTTGATGTTCTGAAGCCCAGGGAAAATTAACATTGAAATATCTGGACTTTGTATAGTCCTCAGCAGGAGAGACTTCAGTAAAATATAGAGCTCTGCAAAGAATTAAACACGTAGCATAGGCTGGTCATCTGGCTTCTCTTTCTAGTCAATATGCAGAGAAATGCACCTCTAGAAGCAGAAAAATGCACCTCCAGAAGCAGATTCGCACACCCGGTTTATATCTGTTTTGTAGGGAGAATTCACACTAGCTGAACACCTCCTCCTTTTGTATGATATACTGTTCCTATCTGAACAAGATCTACAATATCCTTCCATTTGGGCATGTTTTTTCTTTCATCTTTTTCATCATTGCCTCAGGGAGGTGGGGACATAAGTATGCACCACGATAAACTAACGACAAATTTTGTCTGAAACCTGATTTATTCACTTGTGATAGTGCTTGTCCAAAGAGGCTGCTTCACTGCAGTGAGTGGCAGAATGAACCAGGCATGATACCACCACACTTCACCTACTTATAGAAGAACATAGGTTTCCTTTCCATCATCTTCCAACAGTTCTGGAAGACTGGGGAAGTTCCATTGGACTGGAGGCTGGCTGATGTTGTGCCCATATACAAGAAGGGTCGCAGGGAGGATCCAGGGAACTACAGGCCTGTCAGTCTGACCTCAGTGCCAGGGAAAGTCATGGAGCAGGTGATCTTGAGTGCTATCATGAAGCACATGCAAGAGAACCGGGTGATCAGGCCCAGTCAACACGGGTTCACAAAAGGCAGGTCTTGCCAAACTAACCTGATTGCCTTCTATGACAAAGTGACCCACCTGCTGGACGAGGGAAAGGCTGTGGATGTGTCTTCCTGGACTTCAGTAAAGCCTTTGACACAGTTTCTCACAGCATTCTGCTTGGGAAACTGTCAGCCTCTGGCCTGGACAGGCGCACACTCTCCTGGGTGGAAAACTGGTTGGATGGCCGGGCCCAGAGAGTGGTGGGAAATGGTGTGAAATCCAGCTGGAGGCCAGTGACAAGTGGGGTTCCCCAGGGCTCAGTGCTGGGTCCAGCCCTGTTCAATGTCTTTATCAATGACCTGGATGAAGGCTGAGGGGAGACCTCATTGCTCTCTATAACTACCTGAAAGGAGGTTGTAGAGAGGAGGGTGCTGGCCTCTTCTCCCAAGTGACAGGGGACAGGACAAGAGGGAATGGCCTCAAGCTCCGCCAGGGGATATTTAGGCTGAACATTAGGAAAAAATTCTTCACAGAAAGGGTCATTGGGCACTGGCACAGGCTGCCCAGGGAGGTGGTTGATTCACCTTCCCTGGAGGTGTTTAAGGCACAGGTGGACGAGGTGCTGAGGGGCATGGTTTAGTGTTTGATAGGAATGGTTGGACTCGATGATCCAGTGGGTCTCTTCCAACCTGGTTATTCTATGATTCTATGATTCTTCTATAATAGAAGTTTAAATCTGTAGAAGCATATTTTCCATGCTTTTTGTAAATTTTCTTGGAGCACACAGATTGCACTCCAGTAGTTAACTTCGCTTCCTTCCTGAAAGTCTCTTCTGCATTTTTGTTTGATGAGGGCTGGTGTGTGTCCTCACTGGGAAGTATTTGCACTCTCTGCATCAGCCTCCTTTCTGTAATATGTAATGATGCTCTGGATGTAAACAGTGACCCAACGAGTATAACATCTACCCAGATGCAGCATGGGCTGGAATTCTGACCACAATGTCCTCTCTGGATCCAACTCCCAGCACCACTGCAATGTCTTATATGATCATATATGGAGATGCAAACACAGCAGCCTTCTGCATTTAAGGTTCATTTATAAGCCTTGTGGTTTGCCCCACAGTCAAAGAATGTACCATGTGGAAAAGAGAAACCAAGCCCACAAAAGGACATATAATTATTAGAACTGGGAGTCCTAAGGCAGTAATGCTAAACTCAGAATATCAAAAGAGTAATCGAAGAGTGGAAAGTAAACCCAGAGGAAGGAATAAATTTTGAACAGTAGAGTAGGTATGGGTTGCTGATATGTAATCTTTGCTGGTCATCCTGACTCACCGGCCTGCTGAGTCTGTCTAAACAGTTTCAGATAGGTTTGACTTGCCTTGTGCCCGCAATCAGTCTCTCCGAAAGCATTCTCAGACAGCGTGAGAAAAGCGTGACCTGACTCACGCAGTGCACGGCTACTCCCAGGAAACTCGAGTGCTCCAAAATCCTGCCCTAGCTGGGAGCACTGCTATTGTCTGGAGCTGAGGGGTGCCAGGAGGACCTCGAGCAATCTAGTGCAGAGTTAATTAAAAGAAAACAAGTTACAGTTTCATCTCATTTGCTAAAGAAGATGGTTAACTCTTTGTTGCAGCAGGCTGCCAGTGATTTGCTGTGCTGGGATGAAAGCCCATCCTTTTCAATCACTCCCCAGCACAGCAAAATTACCAGTGTCAGGAAAACTCATTTTGCGGCATTAATCAGAATGGATTAAAATGGAACAATTTCTGAGCTGCCCTGCAAGAATAACTGTGGGACATCAAAGAGAGCCTGTGATCCACAAAACCAGAAGGCTGTGTCCTCTGCTTTGAAATATTGTAGTCAGCCAAACATTTATCGGAATGACATGTTAACTGCATTGTGTTTAAAAGCACTTTGGTGTTTAATTGCTTGTGTCCTATCTCTTCTATTGCAATATAATCAGGTAAGCAATCATCTGGTGTGTTCAGGTGCTTTTGTTGGAGCAGTTTGAAGATCCATTTAAAATCTTGGACTGCTTCTTGATTTTAAGTGGTTGGTAATGATGGATAACGGACTACCAGAGGGTCCACTCAATCCATTAGGAATAAATGCATTTCTGTATATGTTATAGATAACATGCAGTCATTTTAAACAAGAATGATTTCTTGGCTGCTCTGGAAGCTATTGCTCTTCTTCTAAGGAAAGAAAAATCAAACTGTATGTATAATTAAGATATTTTATAATCCAAAAATTTTCTTGTCTTGAAAATCTGTTTTAGACAATATATTTGAATTTGCTAAATAGCAACATATTTGCAAAAAAAAGGAAAAAGGCTTTCTTATAAAATCAGAAATCTGGATTACATGTGGAAAATGGAAGGGGTATTTGAACTAGCCTTTCCAAATATCTTATGCTATTTTCATGTTTTAAGAAGCATAAAGTCTGCACAAGCTGCTTCATAGAGTAGATACACACAATATGATTTTCAAGGGCAAAGTGAAACAAATACTCATCTCTTCAGAATCTTCTCCACTTTATATAACATCCTACATGTACTATAGTCATATAGACCCTCCAGCACCTTACTGTGGTCACTACCATATATTTATTGTAAAATTGTCTCTTGCCCAAATTCTTCAGGCTGTAACACACAGTTCTGTGAAAATGTCCGCATCATGCTCAGGACCAACCAAAAATCCCAAACAACAAAAAAAAAAATCCAACCAACCAACCAAATAAAATGCTAAGAATTTTTTAGGAAAGGAATAGAGAACAAAATATTGTGATGCCAGTGTATAAACAAGCCCATATTTCACCTGCACTTTGAATACTGCGCAGAGGTCTGCTCTCCCCAGCTCAACAATACACAGTGCCACTGGAAAAGATCCCGAGACAAGTCACACGAATGATCAAAATTATGCAGTGGCTTCCATGCAAGAAGCAAATAAGATAAGATTCTTCAGTCTACAAAAAACAGACAGAGGAAGGGGAAATACAGCAGAAATCTCTAAACTATTAAATGCCATGAAGAGGATGGATAGGAATTTCTTGCTTATATGATAGGTTTAGAATAAAGAAGAGGAGGTAGTTCATCACCCAATACACATTTAAATTGTAGTTCACCTGCAGGATGTTCCATATGTTTCCAGTTTGCCAAAATTCAAGAGAAATCCATGAAGAGCTATTACATATGAAGACACAATTTATGGCTTATGAAGCCCCTGAAGGCTTGAAAGCATTCTGATGAATTGTCACCATGTACTTTGTGGGTTTTTTTATACTATTTGCTAGACATTCACTTTTGGCCAGAGACAGGATATTGAACTAAATAAATCCCCCTCTTGCCCCAGTGCAGCTATTCTTATATAACCTGTATTAAAATCTCAGTTTAAAAACACCGGAGCTTCAGTATGGGGAACACATGGAGAAGAGGAAATGGGACAGCACAGCTAGGAAGGTATGGCACGTAACTTGGAGCACACACACTTTTCCAGGCAGTGCCTTTGGGAAGGCTGGAGCAACCTCATGTCTTCTGGCAACTTCACATTTGTATAAAAGGTATTATTTTCACCAATGAGAGTCAGTTATTTATGCCAGTAGAACTAAGGATGTATAAGGTCTTCACTCATTTACATGAATAGCAGAATCTAACACAGATATTGATCACTAAGTGACTATTTAAAATTTTCTCATAACTAATGCAAGCTTTGAACTTGATTGAACAGCTTGTTTCTTTGTTTTGCCATGACTTCTTTGATTGCAGCATTGTATACAAAGAGAGATTCCAATTTCCAAGGAAATGCGTAATCTATATTTAGTATTGTGTTGGACACAGGAGGCAGATTTTCAGCCTTTTACTTCAGAGATATATACCTGCAGTGTCAGCACTACAGTTCTGTTACTACTTCTCACAAAGTTCAGAATGATACTGGAGAGATGTTTGTGAACTTGACAAGATTCCGTGTTTTGTTTGGTTTTATTTGCTCCATCCAAATAGGATCTTGCGAAGGAATATGTCATGTGGGAGGCAAGGAAAAGGATCTTAAACAACCCTACACAGGAGGATTAAAAAGTTATTTTCCTTTGAACCAGGCTTGAACATCTAGCTACACAAGCTTTGGAGACAAATTCAAACATCAGATTTCAGGAATGTCAAACTACACATCTCTACTACTGACTGTGGCATTTAGAAATAGCCTCTACATAGCCCTTGTCAGAGTCCCTGAAAGACTTTTGTTTGCACTAGAATATTTTAGTACATCAGAAGTTAACTTCTGGTACAATTCTATCACATTAACTCAACCTCATCTGTACTTTTCTCTGTGGTGGTGTGAGCAAAGTGGCTGCCAGACTTTGATTCTAAGATTTTTTATTCAAACTAACCTTACTTCAGGGCTAGATGATTCTACATCCTCATGTGAAGCAATGAGAGTGACTCCATGGACCATTTCCTAACAACTGCTCTGTACAGCATCTCTAAATCTAAAAAATATTTCCTTAGCACCAAACAAGGTAGATGAGACAGATCCCTTCTGGAATTATTCTTCTGGAAAATTGTAACAGCGCTTAGAGACTTATTCGTCTGAGATGCCCCATATGCTTACATTATGCCTTTCAAATAATTGCTGAAAATCAGCCTGAAATGTCAAGATCAATACCTGTCCACTGTAACTGACTCTTTACAAGTTGTGTCTTTACTGCACATTTTTTCATCAGAATACAGAATCAGTGACCCCATATCTGCATGTAGAAATTGCGTGAATAAGTAGCTTTTTCTGGACCAGATTATATATCTAACCAAGTCATATTCAGCTGCAAGTTATCACTTGATTACTGAAACCTCTTCTAATGTGATGCTAGCAGCTCAGTTTTCACAGAAAATGTGGTTACTTCAGTTTTCAGGACAACCAGTGAGATCCTTCCTCCAAACACCTACAAATAGTTCAAGAAAAAAAAAAGTTTGTTTTTGTGAGACTGGACTCTCCATCTTATCCTCAGGAAAAAAAAATGTATCTTAGTGGATACATTTCACATTTCTGCTCTGAGTTAGAGTCATCTAAGGAAGGGATGAGTCAGAAAGCCAAAATGATTTTTGGAGAGATGAATACTTCCCTACTAAGAGGGATGACTTGTTACTGCCACCCTCATGTTCAGAGATGGTTCCCCTCAGATGTTTATGGAAGGGAGAAATACCACCCACTGACACTGGACAGTGCAAGTCCCTAAATGCATGTACATACTGCAGCGGCTGCTGTGACTGCCACTTGTAAAAATGGTCCTGACCCCAAAGCAACATAAAAGAGTGAGCTTAGTTGTTGCTGCTCAGGTTGCTGTGCCAGCAAAGTGCTCAGTGAGAAGCTGCGTATTCCTAAGTGAGGAAGGATATCCAAGTGGCTCTGGAGCAATCTGAGACAATAAAAAATAGATTTGTTTCTCAGCTCTGTGTTGCAATGTTTGTGCATGTGCTGTAGAAATAATTTGGGCTGTGATTTGTGAAAGCACTGGTGGTCCAAGGATGTCGAGTACAGATTGTCATCCATGTCGAGTCCCTCACTGGCTGAAGAGTGAAATTAAGCACGAGCAGCTGTGGCCAGCCCCAGTGAGGACGAGGGACTGTAAGAGTACACAGGAGAACTCTGATAGCTTCTCACTCACACATAAGCACTGAAGGTCTACCATGGATTAGCAAAGGTTCACCTAGCCTAGCACTCTTGTAGCCCAGACAGGGGTCACAGGAAAAAGAAGAGGAACACAGAAAGGTAGCATTTATACTTCCCAGAACAGTCTCCCAACCAGAGCTGATTCACAGTTTAGAGGCTTGGTGAAATGTCACACATTCCTCTACGGTCTAAGGTTTGCTGGAATTTATTATTCCAGAGTGCTGCCCACAATGTCTACATTAAGTATTTTCCTGCATTTCTAGAAATATGAAAATAGACATGCAGCATCCTGCCAGCCAGTGCCTTTAAAACAAAAGGAGCTTGTTTTGCCGTGGTCATACAGTCATCTCCCAAGTAGTGCTCATTAAAAATGAGGACTTAACTGAGATGATTTCTATGGACAATTACAGTGAATATAAACTTAGGTTTATTGGTGGTGCTGAAGGGATGAAGCGCACCTCAGTAAAAGGAGTTTGGTCAGTGCATCAAGCTGGTAAATGAGTGAGCTTTGCAGATATGATACCTTTTAATAAATAAACCATTTGTCTAGAAGAAAAATGACACTGAAACACACTTAACCATGGCACTTCCAGGACCGTTGCCCTCCTTGAGAAATCATTTATCAATCTCTTGATTCCATTATTTATTTGCAGAAAAAGAGCAGTAAACATTTTGGTATCTTTAAATCTGAAAAGACATTTCTGCATTTGCCGTGTTCTAGTCCAGGCTTTTGTTGTGTGTCATTTATGCCACTTGGAACAAGCTGAGAGAGTCAAGAGGTATTTCTTGTTTACCTCCCTGGAAACACAAACACAGTGTTTAAAAAAGCCCTGGCACACCAGACTGTATGGGTCTTAATTTTAACCCACAAACAGAACACTCCACAGCTGCTTGGATGATGGATCATTAGGAAATCGTAGAATCATAGAATGATTTGGGTTGGAAGGGACCTTAAAGATCACCCAGTTCTAACTCCTCTGCCATGGGCAGGGACACCTTCCACTAGATCAGGTTCCACAAAGCCTCATCCAACCTGGTCTTGAACACCACCAGGGATGGGGCAGCCACAACTTCCCTGGGAAACCTGTGTCAGTGCCTCACCACCATCACAGTAAAAAAATTCTTCCTAATATCTTACCTACATCTTCTCTCTTCCAGCTTAAAACCACTACCCCTCATCCTACCACTGGACTCCCTGAAAAAGAGTCCCTCCCCTGTAGCCCCCTATAGGTACTGGAAAGCTGCTGTAAGGTCTCCCCGGAGCCTTCTCTTCTCTAGGCTGAGCAACCCCAACTCTCTTAGCTTGTCCTCATACAGGAGGTTCTCCAGCCCTCTAATCACCTTTGTGACTCTTCTCTGAACTCCCCCCAACATTTCCATGTCCCTCCTGCGCTGAGAACTCCAAATCTGAATGCTGTACCCCAGGTGACGTCTCACAAAAGCAGAGTAAAGGGGTAGAATCACCTCCCTCGACCTGCTGGTCACACTCCTTTTGATGCAGCCCAGGATATAGCTGGCTTTCTGGACTCAAGCACACACATTGCTGACTCACGTTGAGCTTCTCATCCACCAGCACCCCCAAGTCCTTTTCTTTAGGGCTATTCTCAATCCATTGAAATGCAGCATGTGACAGCCTGGTACATCTTCCTCAACAAGGGTTTTGTGCATCTTGCTAGAAATGATGGCTCCAATGGCTGAGAACAGGCATAAGAGCTTTCTACATCTCTTGGGATACAGACGAATAAATTGCATCAGTGGTTTCCAGCCTCTTCTGGGTGAGTCTCCTACCCTCAGCCTCATCTTCTTTCCTGCCTCCTCCATTCCCAGCAGCACTGTAGGTCTGGGAGATGAAAGAAGGGGAAGTTTAATACCATAAACCATCTGATAGTGCTTCTTTTTGCTCCTTTCTGTCTCTTACTTTCCCTCTGCTATTAGCTGGGGTCCAGGAGGGAGTCTGACAGCAGTGCTGGGCCCTCTGTGCCTCCCATCCTCAGGTGCTCAGTGCAGCAGGGGCAGTCACTGCATGGCTCAGGCTCCCAGCTGTGCCCTCCTTGGACTCAGCTCTTGCCCAGTGCTTCAGTGCTGAGGGTTCAGTGTGGCTGTGTATGGAGGGTCTGAGGGCATATGGAGTATTTTCTGGTTTACAGGGGTTTACAGTGCTTCTTCTTCTGTGTCACAGCTTGCAATTCAGCAGGGAGGCGAGTGTAGTAGAGGTGCAGTGTAGGGAAGCACAGCTGATGCTGCATGACCAGAATTAACATGCTGGAGCTTGGTAGTATGAGAAGTTGTATGATTTTTGCCACTCAGAGGTTTCATACTCTCTTCCCTAATTCCTAATCAGCAGTTTCAATATTTGGTTTCCTATAAAACACAGTCTGAAAAGTGCTTTCTGCTCAAGTCCGTAGTATTGCCTTCAATATCATTGTTTGGACTAATTCCATGGCTGCATAAGTAGCTTTTGATTTCAGTGGTGGACTGGAACCTAGGCATTGAAACTGATTTTGTTTGTGACTGGCAGGGAAGTTATTTCTTGTTCTTTAAAATCGGGTACTCATTTTAAAATGAGTGTTTTGCTTCCTCTGCTCTCCCCTTTGCCTGGAACATCTCCTTGGTTTGTAAATTTTTTATGGTTTGAGGACTGCCTCTTGCCTTCTGCTTGTTTACTAGCACTGCTGTGCCCAATCTGGATAGGAATTTCTAAGTGCTACCATAGTACAAGTATTAGAGTAACAGTCACAGCAAACTAGCTTGCTACAAGAGCTGTAGAAACAGACTATACCCAGAAAACACAGCTTCAACCTGTTTATATGTAAATAGAAAGGCTTGAATAGCTCTTTGCAGGGTTTGCACAAGTTGAATTCATATATTACATTTCAGCTAGACTTATAAAATGAATCAGATAATAGTTGGGGAGGGTACTGACACTGCACTAATGAATTATGCTGTTGAGTGGTTATATAGAAAGGAATTCCAACCTCATGAATTTTATGCAGTGTGATTGATTGCCTGACAATTTAATGTGGATTGAAGTCCCTGAATGGTTAGCCTCCCAGATGTTTTTTCTCTCCTCTTACATCTCTATTTAGATATTCCTTATCTCTTTCTTTTTATATGATTTTTTCCATTTATGTTTTCTTCAGCAAGGAATATTTTCTTCCTCCTAACTCCATTTAATTCATTCCCAAGTTTAAATGACAAATAAAAATCTTAGATTTGAAAACTCTGACAAGCTGCAAGAGGACTGACAAAAACCAAATGCACAACATCTTCCACGCATTGTGAGGCACTAGAAGATTACTGTTTATAATCTAAGATTAGTTTAAAAGATGCACATATGTCATAATACTAAAAAATTCTGTGCCTTTTTATGAGTTTATTTGCCTTGGTAATTTCAGTGAAGTAAATGAAAGTATACATGGAAGTACAGTACCTCAGAGTAAACTTACGAACAAGCTATGCCTATATTAGCATTGAGCAGGAAGAGGTCATAGGGTTTGCACACAGGGTCACAGATGTCTCTATTGCCAGTTTGTGAGGATGCTCCTGAGTGTGGGTTAGGTGAGGACCAGCCAGTACTTGCTCTGCACACAGGCAGTCTGGATGAAGCCCCTTGCGTGAGGCTGGGAAAAATTAATAACCTGGATATGGTCAAACTATGGCACTTGCCTTCACAGCAAGAAACCAAACTCTGACACTGTTTGGTGTACTAGAACATGTATATCCTCACAGTAACATCAGATCACATGGACAAAGCAATGAAGAAGGATCGCCTGCAATATAATGCATTGATAGTGTTCTGTCACCTTTACTGGGGCACATTTCTGGCAATGCACATAAAAACACAAACCAAAAGGTGACAGTAAACTAAAATGACATAGGGAACTTTTAAAGAAGGAGGTAGTAAAAGTTCATATCTCAGTGTTGTTCCCTTTTGATATAAACAGGAGTACAAGACTCTTCTTAGTAAAAAGATTATGGGACTACAGCTGCATGAATATCAGACTAACCTGATCGCCTTCTATGACAAAGTGACCCGGCTACTGGATGAGGGAAAGGCTGTGGATGTGGTCTTCCTGGACTTCAGCAAAGCCTTTGACACAGTTTCTCACAGCGTTCTGCTTGAGAAACTGTCAGCCTCTGGGCTGGACAGGCGCACACTCTCCTGGGTGGAAAACTGGTTGGATGGCCGGGCCCAGAGAGTGGTGGGAAATGGTGTGAAATCCAGCTGGAGGCCAGTGACAAGTGGGGTTCCCCAGGGCTCAGTGCTGGGTCCAGCCCTGTTCAATGTCTTCATCAATGACCTGGATGAAGGCATCGAATGCACCCTTAGCAAGTTTGCGGATGACACTAAGCTGGGTGGAAGTGTCGATCTGCTGGAGGGTCGGGAGGCTCTGCAAAGGGATCTGAACAGGCTGGACCGCTGGGCAGAGTCCAATGGCATGAGGTTTAACAAGGCCAAATGCCGGGTCCTGCACTTGGGGCACAACAACCCTATGCAGTGCTACAGACTGGGAGTAGTCTGTCTAGAAAGCTGCCTGGAGGAGAGGGACCTGGGGGTGTTGGTTGACAGCCAACTGAATATGAGCCAGCAGTGTGCCCAGGTGGCCAAGAAGGCCAATGGCATCTTGGCTTGTATCAGAAACGGCGTGACCAGCAGGTCCAGGGAGGTTATCCTCCCTCTGTACTCGGCACTGGTGAGACCGCTCCTCGAATCCTGTGTTCAGTTCTGGGCCCCTCACCACAAGAAGGATGTTGAGGCTCTGGAGAGAGTCCAGAGAAGAGCAACAAAGCTGGTGAAAGGGCTGGAGAACAGGCCTTATGAGGAGCGGCTGAGAGAGCTGGGGTTGTTTAGCCTGGAGAAGAGGAGGCTGAGGGGTGACCTCATTGCTCTCTACAACTACCTGAAAGGACGTTGTAGAGAGGAGGGTGCTGGCCTCTTCTCCCAAGTGACAGGGGACAGGACAAGAGGGAATGGCCTCAAGCTCCGACAGGGGAGGTTTAGGCTAGACGTTAGGAAAAAATTCTTTACAGAAAGGGTCATTGGGCACTGGAACAGGCTGCCCAGGGAGGTGGTTGAGTCACCTTCCCTGGAGGTGTTTAAGGCACGGGTGGACGAGGTGCTGAGGGATATGGTTTAGTGTTTGGTAGGAACGGTTGGACTCGGTGATCCGGTGGGTCTCTTCCAACCTGGTTATTCTGTGATTCTGTGAATTTGCAGTTCTTCTTGCAGAAAGGATAGCATTTGCATACCTCTTAGTGGTGTCCCTGACATGATTGACATATCTCATATATGAGCTTTCTTTTCCTTTCACGCTCTTCCCTGATAATCAGTCAATGGTGCCAAAGACACTGCCATTGTTATTCTTTTAATGGAATTGTCACATAAAATACAGTAGATGAAATCTAACGGTACAGGAAAATCGATATTTTTGAAAGCTCAGAACTGCTTTTTTTTTTTACAGAAGACAAGCTCTTTAATAGGCAGGCTGTTAGCACATATGCATTTCATGAACAATGAATTTACTTTTGATAGAGCAGACAGTCTTAAACAACCAAACACATAAATTTCACACTGAAGAATGGTGTTAGTTTCTTCTAAATTTAATCCAGAGTGCAAAGGTACTTTCATAATGTACTGAAAACAACACAGAGAAATAAGAGAGCATTTTCAAGATCAGAGTATGCTAACGTCAGTCCCAGGAAAATACAATTCCAAATTGTCAAATTTGAACGACATTTTATTTTCATCAAAAGAATTATTTATTAATCTGAATCTTATGAAGCCTTAAATTAAAGGAGTCCAAAAAACTATAAAGCACCACTTGCAAGAAATTCCAGGTAACTCTTATTTATGTTTGAAGTTATAAGACCAATGGTGACAGCCATGTAGCTTAGAAATCATCAAAATTGTGGCAGAATATGAGGACAAATCTCCTAGAACATGTCGTTTCAAAATCTTAGTCCATCAAAGGACGCTAATCACTCTCCCAAAGGCAGCTCTGCCTGAGAAAACTCACAAGCTCTCAGAAGACACGCTCATAAGCAATGAGGTTAGATTCCTCAATGGCAATTTTTTTGTCCTTAATTGCTAATTGACTCATATAAATCCCATTTGAATCCACTGAGACTAGATAGAGAATAGCTTGGAGAAGAGTGTCGATATTACATGATGTACCTCATGTTACTAGTTCCTGACTAATACAGTATGTAGGTCAGCAGACAAGGGTGAAGAGTGTTGTAATTAGGTGAAATAATTACATTTTCCATTCTGCTCCTCCTAATACAAACACAATTTTGTATCCTGAAGCTCCCATCTTCCATAATTTGCACAGAATTCCTGCAAGGGTATTTACCATTGGCCACATGGGTCTTACTAACAGCAACACAACACAAGGAGCAGGGACACAACTTGCAGAGTACCCAAAGTGAATGAGAAGGATGCCTGGAGGAAAGCTGAGAAAAGCAAGGCTCTAAGTGCCTTAGGTAAAAATAGCTAGGAGGGACCTGGATACTGTAGTGACAAGGATAACAAAAATTCTTGGATACAGGCAATGCTGGCCATTGAAGAAAATTGTTTGTATACTTTGGGTTAGTACTGTATGTTCTAGTCAAGTGCTCTTCCAAGAGTATTTCTACTGACTAAAAATATTCCTGCCTCCACCTGCTTGAGTGAACACTCTCTAGCCCATTTCCAGTAAAATGAGCTGGATTAAAAAGTTGTAAGTAATCCAGCTCAGGATTACTGAGACAGGTCAGGGAGTGATCATGTAATGGGGTCTGCTAACAGCTAAGTTGAGGCGGGTAACCTCCAACGGGATGCCAGGGATCAGCTGGGCATGGGCTGGAAGGTGCAGCACACAGGCTGGAAGAGGACTTGGGTCCACAGCTACAGATGCTGTGGCAATTACTTTTCCTGATTTTTTTGGAGAACAATATGTTCTTGGGCATTGCTGCATTGTAACTGTTGGAAATTTGAACATATATATGAGACACAGGAGGTGAAAAAAGAGTAATTTGTAGCACATCTGTTAAAGATTGCTGAGAGTGGAGTAAAAGTGTTTACATCAGGCCACTAACCAAACTTTCAAACTGATTTTAATTTTCATGTTGTCTGTCTCCCAGTCCAAGATTCCCCATCCCACTAACATCTCATGTCCGCTGTTACTTCTTCTGGATATTCCGGCTGAATTTTCTCACCAAGCAAATGTACTGGTGTAGGGAAATTATCTATTCAAGAACCTTGTCCTTAAGTATTAGTAACTTTGATAAAGCATCTTTACAACTGCCCTTTTGCAGGTGCCTATAAAAAGATCCAGTGCTTAAAACGGCATGTTTGTAATCCCACCACATGTAAAATTATCCACTATGTTCCTATGTAAAGGAAGGAAAAATATGTGACCCTAATGCAGCAAAAAATGTTCTGACATGCATCTAATCATAAACACGTCAATAATCCTGTTGCATGCCATAGTTTTACTCTTGCAAGGATATGCTTATATACCTGTTAAAACAGGACAATAACATGCCATGCCATCATACACTGAAGACGATCCCTGTGCTGCAGCAAATATGTTTAACCCATGCATCAGAGTGACTCACAAAAGACCTCACTATGAAGCAACTTCTAAACCTGTATCAAAACTAAACCTAGACAGCCACTGATCACATGTAATAGAAATGTGGAATTTCTTTCCTTCTCTATGAAAAGTATTTGGGTTTGTTGGGAAACTTTGACCTTTCATGCAATTGCTCAAGGCTTTGGTATGTTTTAAGTTAATTCTGCATACGTTGGAAGAGCAGGACAGGATCTACATATGAGTTTCCCACAGGGTTACCTTGATTGTAAAGAAATGCTAAGCAATGCTGCAGACAAAATGACAAGCTTAGTGTTGACTAAATAGATAAAAAGTACGTCCTTTATGACTACAAAAGGAACATGAAATTTGGTAAGCTATTACTCTATCCACCTTAGACTGTCTCCTTATTGAATATTCCAGATATTACAAGTGCTCTAGTAGCAGTTTAATTACTGATGAGGTATAAGGCAATTAAAAACCACAGTATTCACAAAGACACTTCCTAAAGAGTTTCATGGTCCACTTCACCTTTTCACCTTTGCTAATGTTGGTGAGGATATACTGGGAAACTTTCTTCTCAGAGGTACGTAAAAGGTAGATAAACTCACATGTTTTGTTTCCCAGGCTGTGAAAAATTAGCTGAAATGTCTATTGCCCAAGTAAAAGTGGATAAACTGTGTTCACCTTCAACTGCACAATCGCTTTTGGCAGAAACTCTGGAAAGTTTTAATGGAAAAAGTCTAGCATAGATGCAAGATCATGAGGTGAATGTCTATCTGTTCTTTCAGCAGATAACTGAAAACATGTCCCCAAGATGACAGACTTGTCTTGAGTATTGTTATTATAGCTTGCTTAAGTAGAGAAGTAAAATAATGGCCATTAACGTATACTGGCTATAAATTGTAGGGAAACAGACTCCACGTTTTGGGTTCTGGCCTCTCCAAAATTAATATTCCACAGATGTGAGTCAGTTACTTCCACCAGAAAATGAACTAAATTTTGAAAAAATTTAAAAAAATCTAAAAAAAGGAGAGAAAACAAGATTTTGAGGAGCAAACTACATGCAAGAAATTTAGTTTTAATGAAGTTAGTTAACGTATATATTTTTAATGACTCATACAATCAGAGGTTTGGTTTCAATTTTGAAACAGGGATGAAAGGCTACTCAAGGACTTACAGGTGATGATACTTCTCTTGTAAACTTGTAAGCAACCTTTTCATGGTTCCAGCTGGGGCACTGAAATATCATTATGCTACAGCTTAGAGTTTCTTTTGTTGTGTTAAAGGAGTGGTGCAGAGAAAACACTAATATTGCACTTAACACAGTGCCATAATGTCTGAGCTCAAGGGTCAGTCATTAATTATGTGTGTTTTATAATCTTAATTTATTTGGATTTGCATATATAGATAGCAATCAACAGTAAAAAAAAATCAGGAGTGTAAATTAAGTTTTGCAATGTATTTTGGAATGATCAAGTTGTGGTACCCTTTATGCAACCGTATTTTGGAGGGGCTCTCCAAGCCTTTTGAGCCCTGCCTGCTGCCAATAGACATTGGCTGGAATGTTTTTCTCTCAAAGCTCAGAACTTCTGGTATTTTTCTCAGTGCTTTTATGCCATTAAAGTTCTTGCCCTTGACAATCCTTGAGTGAACATAATCCGAGACACACCACACTTTCTGACAGCCCCTTTTAACAGGAATTCCAATGCATTTTTCATACTTCATCCTTCATGCAGCCTTAATCATTTCCCTTGAAAGAGAAACTGTACTGCTCACCTACGTTATTTCTAAGTATACACTTTGTTTAAGTTCTCACTTTTTTAGATAGTGAATTTCTAGGGAGGTAATTTAGTTCTAGTTATGCAAGTTTTCTGTTATTTTTTAGGAGGTTTGGTTTGGGGTTTTTAGGATTTTCTCAGTTACGTAACTTTTGGATAATTCCAGGAGTTTTGTTTTTACTTTTGTGGGAATTTTGCAGGCTATCTACAGTTCTGCTTTGCAGTTATAATGATACAATGTTACAAAAAGTACCCTAATAATGTGTTCGAAAGCTACATAGAGTCAATAAGTTCTGTTTACAAAATGAATCAACACAACATTTCATAAGGAATCAGCATCAGAAATTATGTTATAAAATTTGCCTAATATCAGCTAAGCTCTAGTTTTGTTCTTGTATCAGATGAGGTGCTACTCAGGTGTTTACAATTATGTGCCACGTTGTTCCCACAGCACTGGCACCAAGAAGGAATTTAGATGTACATCTTCATCATAGTCCTGACTCTTTGGGCTTTGTGCTGTTGTTCCAAGAGCACTTTGGACTATCAAAACTCATCACTATCTGATGAAAGAAGTGGTCCCTCCCTGCCTCCCTGGCTGCTCATTTCTGCTCCGGGGTTGTCTAACCACTGAGTTAGCACAGGTCTCTCTGGCCTTACAGTAGCCTGGATTGGTGAAGCTCTCCAGGTAAAATCAACCTGTCTACAAAGCTATTTGGAAATAGCTCCAGTGAATTGGGTGAATTAAGTGAATAATTTCATTTGACTCACCCTATTAGGTGCAGTAGGTACAGTCCTTTCTAGAGAAGCTTTTCTAGCTCTGATAATTGAATCTTGACATTATGGAAGGGCTAATGTAAAAGCACAGCCATTGGCTCCCGTTACAGCTGCGTGCACCAGTTTATAACAGAAGGGAAGGGGACCAGGCGAGCCATCTCCTGAGCAAGTGCCCCTGGAAACACTATGTTCATTGATGCGGAGGCCCTCACGATGCTAGTGCCCATGTGATGCCACCACCATGCCAAGAAGTAGTGCTCAATGAGCAGCACTTGCTGCACTGGTTCAATGAGGATAACTTCCCTCACTTTTATTCAAGTGCTGTTAAGCTGCACAGAAGGAAAGAGGAGCCAGGCTTTGGCTTTTCTCCATTCCAACATAATCACTTGGAGGCCTGCAGTGATCCTCTGAGTGAGCCTGCTGCCTTCCATGCCGGCGGCACACGGATGGCGACACCCCGCTGGGGCTGGTTCTGCCAGGGCGGGGAAGGGGCTTGGCTCACATGTTTCCTCAGACACATTTATTATGATGGCCTAATGCATTCCTCCAGGGGTTCTGCCAACACTCGTTCCTTCCTATGTACAGCTAGACCTGTGTTTTGGGGAATAGGCAATAAGTATGGTTAAAATTGCTTCTACTTATTTCCTAAGGGATGAGCTTCACTCATTTCCAGCAGTGTTCCCAGCTAGAAAAGGTGGCAGCTAAAATTGCAAATGTCTTCCCTGTAGCTGAAATAGTAAAAGAAATCGGTGTCTCTTGGTATTGTTTTTCTGTTTGTTAGGAATATGAGAACTTTTGGGGGCCAGCAGACCACTAAGGCTAAAACTTATGATATCCCAGCATCCACTTCTGCATAAACTGAATCCCTCAGTCAGAGTTTTGTTTGTGTGTGCGCTTGTCCTGTAAACCTGCCTGCTTGTACTCTTTTGAGGTAAGCTTACATTTAACTCTGAGTGCACTGGCTTTGAATTAAGTGTTCTTTCTGCTTGGTCATGGGCTTGACCTGCATCCCAGACAACTCTTGCAAGGCAAGGTGTCTTCCTATGGGCAGCTATGGGTTTGTGGTGTGAGAAGGGACCATAGCCATTTCCATCACAGCAACACAGGGAGGCATGAGCATCCAGCTCTGAGCCTACATCACTCACCCATCTTCATAGCTGTGTGTCCTTTGATAAACTTAGCACATCCACTGAGTTCAGAGGAAGTAACTAACATCTTGCTTCATATTGAATATGATTTCTTATCACCATGTTTGTAACTTGCTGCTGCTGTGAATTTCAGAAACTTTACTTTACTCCCCTGGAATAAATAATAAAAACAATCAGTTTCCATTAACATACAGCACTTCAACATCCTGACATTTATGAGCTCACAGTAGGAGTTTAATTAATTAAGGATGATTCTGCATTCTTCAGGAGGAAGATTGCTTTTTTTGTTTATATTGTCATAAATAGTCTTGTATGTTGGAACACTGGAAAATACAAAGGAAATGTGCTTCCCTCCCACTTTGGAAATACTCTCCCTCCGCATTTTTGTGTTTTGTCTTTATTATCATTGCCAGTAAAAACCCTAAGATCAGCATGATTTTCAAGAAGAAGGCTTCTGTACAAACAGCTTTCAGTGCATGTTAACAGATTTATCAAAACACTAAAGAACAAGATTAATAGGGAATACGAAAATAAAAAGTAAGGCTAAAGCAACCCTGCCAATATTCTTAGGTCCAGGTTTTTATTTCCCTCACAACAGAAGTGTATCTCCCAATGTGTTGCATTCTGGGAGATATCTTTGGCTTTAAAAGTACTCCAGTGTAAAAAAAAAAAAAATATCCTGTTAAATATAAAACATTGCTGTCTTTGAGATTCTATTTGAAAAGCAGGGAAAGACAATGAAAAGTACGTATCGCTGTGGAGATCAGCTCTGTAGGAGTGTGAGCAGGACAGTAACCTCTGATGACAGGAGAGAAAGAACAGGGTAACACTGCAAGAATCCATATTCCAGGACTGTGGATTTGGGCCCAGGACCCCTCTGATCTTTTCAGCATTATAGCTCTGGAGCGGAGCAGGAGCGAGGACTGTGAGATTCTTCTCAAAGCCCAGACAGTCTTTTCAGATCCAGCCTGGTGAACAAAACCTCTTCTCTTCACACTCAGTGTAGCAAAGAGAAACTCTTCAGCCAAACACAGCAAAGCTGCAGAGCCCTGTTTGGCACCATTTTTCATCTACCTGCCTTTGCTTACAATGTGTGTAACTCTTGCATGCAGTGACTCATTAATGTGGCATTTAAGGGAAAGTGCTGGGCAGAGAAGTGCAGAATGCTATTGATTTTTCAAGAAATTCAGAAAAAAAGAAAGAACCCTGAAAATCTTCCTTTTTTTTCATCTGTCACAACTTCATCCATATTTGTGGGTGTATAGAAATCAGAGAAATAAGAAGCATCATCTACTAGCATAAAAAGTCTACTTCCTGCCTACTGTGTCTCTGTCTAGTCTCCCAAGAGAGATTAAGAGCTTGATACTTGGAAAGGTGCAAGGTTAGCAAGGAAGGGTCTTGGAGCAAAGCGTCTTCTGTGTGCAAGGAGCATTTCTCAGGAGCACAGCAGAAAGCGTGTCTCAGTGAGATAAATGAGCATGCCCTGAGCATCGTATTGGCAGGCGGGCTGCTGCCAGTGTCTGCATGAGCATATTTTAAGCTGGTTTAGACATGTCCAAGTAGCTTTATAGTCAGTGCCACTGCACTGCTTTCAGAGTTAAGCTGAGGCATGCAGCCCCTTAGTTTTACAGGCCTGAAATTTCTTTTTGATAGAAAAGTCTGATATCGCAGCTTCTATTTGACCCAAGACCTAGGGCCAGAAGGAGAGTGAGCAAGAAGGAGCATGACTTGGCAGCCCAGTAGCTACAGCAGTTACCTCAGGAAGGCGTTTTGGGTTCCTTTCTCTACCATCAGTATTATTTGTGATTTTATACCCTGAGCATCCATCACAAGCAAAGGGACACCCTCATGCCTGCTCTCCTCCTGGTCCCATGGTTCCTGAGGTCCTGGTCCAGCAGACCAGGTCCATTAGGAGGATCCTTCTACCTCTCTCTTCTGTATTCCTGTGGTTCTGAGGCTTGTATGGTTCTGAGGTACAAGATGTGAGTGTGAATTCTACTTGGTCAGCAGATGCAATTAGCTGTCTTGGACAATTAGGTGAAAATGGTTTCAGGAGACAGGTTACCTGATCTAACAGGTGAACACCACTGAAATGCATAAGATCACCTGTTTCCGCTACTGACTTGATGCCAAACCCAGCAGTCATTCAGAAGCCTGTGAACCTGTAAACTCACTAATGCATGAGATGAGATAGACACCCCAGATGACTTCCTGCTGGATAAATGAATTTAATTGTCTGGCAGACAGGTCTGAGAAATGGATGGGGTGGAAAGTACCACTGTGCGTATTGGAAAAGGGTGAAGACCTTTCCTTTCATCAACACTGAGCCATTAGATTAGCCCCACAGCTAAGTCTCACATTTTTGAGGCATCCAGCAGCCACAAAGGAGCCACCACTGGCATCTGGAAAACTTTCAGGCTGAGCAGGAAGCTTAGTGAAGAAATGCTAAAGAAGATACAGCAGCTTTGGTTTTTTTGCCTTACACAAGTTTTGGCTACATCATATTTTTAAACATCAAAATGGGCCTTATTTCTGCATTTGCCTAGTCTCACCTTTGAGACATTGATTCTTATGCTTCTGCAGCTAAATTAAAGACTCCCCTAGTTCCTGTGTAACTACTTTTTGATAAACTAAATAATGTGATCCCTTTAAGTCTCTCACCGTAAGGCATTTTCTCCAATTCTTTTGAGGCCCTTTTTTGTGGCTTTTCCAATTCAGTATAATTTCCATCCTAAGTTTGCCCAGGACAATTGCAAATCATTTTGTAGTTCATTAAAAATTCAGCAAAATGCCAGTGCATCCCTGAAGCAACTTGTTATTCTGTGACTGACAAGGCAATAATCTGAATTAAAAATGTTTTCCTATTAAACATATGGAAAATCTTCCTGTCCCCATGCCCTAGTACATATGAGCAACCCAGGAGTAAAATAGCAGTCTGGAAAAATCTTTGCTTTGTGGAGAGGATGTAACAGAAGAAGCACAACTGCATATGCAGTTCATATGCACACTGCTTTTTCAGGTGTTGCCTGGAAACTGCCTTTTAAATACGTTTCTGGGAGAGACATTACTTTTGACTATGGCAAACTTGTATAGTTAGTCAAAATGATACAAGATTAACAGCCTTGTGGAAATTAACATTTTACCTTTTATTGCTTATTCTTGATAAGGCAAAATTATTTTTCACAAAGATTTTTTTCTTTAATAATAAAAATACTGCTATTAAAGATGAAATGATGAAAGATGACACCACCATGACAGTAAATGGATATCTGTTCACTCTTGTAACTCATATATTTCCATACAAATGTCTGTAATCAGATAAAAACTGAAAGCATAGCAAAAGCCTTCCACAGAGCACTGATAGGATCCTGTTTCCAGAAGATGCTGACAGTGCCTTGGCATTCCAGGAGCAAAAACCATAAAGGAGAATAGTTTGTTCTTGCGTTTTAGCATTAAGGAGATAAGCAGGTTGCTTCTAATCTCTTCTTCACTGCTTCTTGGTATTTTCTTCTATTAAAAGCATTACACAATATAGTCCAGTTATTTCTCAGTCTTTTTCACTGTCTAAACAATGCTGAGCTTTTTATCGTGCCCTCTTGGTATTATGTGTTTCAAAATGATATGCTGGGGCTTACAAAAGTCTCCAGATACATTACTTTGCCATTAGTAGAGCTGGAGGTGGTCACTCAGCTGCAACAGAATTTTCCAGCTTCCCCAGGGTGGAGATGGCGACAGGAATTATGTTTAACGCAGCCTTGTGAGAGCTTAGCTCTGCAAAAAAAATCCAGGAGATCTGAATTGCAGACTGACTT
This sequence comes from Phaenicophaeus curvirostris, assembly GCF_032191515.1. Classification (NCBI taxonomy): domain Eukaryota; kingdom Metazoa; phylum Chordata; class Aves; order Cuculiformes; family Cuculidae; genus Phaenicophaeus; species Phaenicophaeus curvirostris. The sequence continues at coordinate 188,529,912 of NC_091392.1, forward strand.
ACTGATTATGGCTGCACGTCTGTAATGTAAGGAAACTTCATTTGGTCTGCTCACACTTCCCTGCCTGCCAGCAGCACCTCTGTTCTTGTTCTCCTTAGCTTTGACCTACTGTCATATGTGAATTAGACAGTGTACACATAATCTATATACCCCCCATGCCAATAAAAGCTAGAGATAAGTGCCCTCTCTGCAGTCTGGCACATACCAGGCTGTAGCACTGCCTGTTGTGGCACTTACCTAATGCCATTACAACACAGTTTTGTTTGAGAATGTAGACAGATTCTTTTCTATGTATTTTCCTCAAATCCACCGAGATCCACAGGTATGTCCAAATCCATGTCAAATCCTGCTTGGTTTTCTCCATGCTGAATCTCAGCTATAATTTTGCCAAGTGAGGGGGACATGCAACAGAATCACTTGAGTGTGGTGTGGTTATGAGACCTGATTATAATTTACAGCCTATGTGTAACTAACTCATAGCTTCATATCACATTCATCTCTTACGGTGACCCTCTAAATCAAGGCACATTCACATGTTGAAGAGCGAAAATACTTCTGGATGGAAGACTTACTAACTGGCATAAACAAAGTTAGGTTGATCCCATCATCTGTTCCTGTGTTTATTATAGGTCTTCCCTAGACTTAGCTACATCTCATTTGGCCACACAACTGGCTACACAGTGTGACCCCTATTTACATTATTTACAGCTAGCCCCACAAAAAAAGAAATTCTGTCTCTATCTTAGATATTCATCTGGTGAGCAAGCCTCTAAAACCAGCTCTGCAAGCCAGCCAGCCATCTGGAACAAGCAAAGTTCATTTCCGAAGTGTACTAACAGAGCAGACTCCATGGATTGTCTCCAGAGCGCTGGCTCACAGCCAAAGATAATTTTTCTACGTAATGTATTGTGAAATATTTGCAGTTCTGTGTTGGTGTTTCCTTCTAGCAATCTTCTTGGTTGGTGAGGACTTAGCCCACCTCTGTAGAACATTAGTTGCATGCAGTAGCATGCTTATCTTTGTTGCTTATCAGGTACTGCCTGTCTTTTTACAAGATGAGTCCACTAGTAATCTATATCAATTGATTTACTGTCTGAAGCAAATGTATAGAATCAAGTAATTAAAATATCGAATGATTCCACTGTTTAGCACTATCAGAAGGAGTAAAATTGCAGCCAAGAGTAATTTTGTTAACTATTTCTCTTGGTACATTTGCTTCTTTTTCTGCAGAAATATTAGCACCAAATTGTCTGAAGCATTTATCTCTTGCCAGTAACACTATCTGTTCCGACTTAGTAAAACATGTTCAAGCCTTTCCAACTCAAGCGCTATGTACTTTATGAAGTCTAAATTAAGGTCTTTATGAAAGCAGCATTGGTTATATAACGACTGTGCAATTTCATTAAATATGGATTATTATCAAGAACATTCTTTTGCAGAGAATTTTGTAGGCTTCTTTCCAAGCATAGCAGAAGAAATCTTTCAATCTTTTACAAAGGAAGGAAGGATGGAAGGAAGGAAGGAAGGAGGGAAGGAAGGAAGGAAGGAAGGAAGGAAGGAAGGAAGGAAGGAAGGAAGGAAGGAAATAGTGGTTAATTTTTCATATGTCAATGTAGTGTTTCTATGTCATGTTTCTTTTGAACCTGTCTGTCTTCAGAGGATGTTAAAGAGGATACTTAGGGATAAGTTTGTCTTAATATCCCATTTCCGACCAGTTTTTTAAAAGCTTAGAACTCTCCAATACATCTGATTATTTTATAGATCTTTCTGTGTTTGAGTTTCTGGGTACTATTTGTATAGCCTAGTCTCAGACCTGTACCAAAAAAGAGCTTACTTACATACTTCAATTTGTTAAAACAAGTTATAAGAAATGGAAAATGTAATTACAAGTACTGGATCATCACTGTGGCACAGATAGCTCCAAATCAAGAACAAAATCCTACACACACCTTGTATATATTCTCTCCATGTTGTAGTCACTCTAATTACATTAACCCGAAAAAAGGCTATCATGCAACAATCTATATACTGTGATGCAGAGGAAGACCTGCTGTGGGCTAAGCATAACATATGACTATAGTTTTATACTCCTTATTTTCAATGAGAATATAACCCAATCTTCTCCAGGAAGTAAGTTTGCAAGAAATGTCATTTAGAAATAGATACAGAGACTGCAAGGAAACAGAGGAGCTCATAATTCTTTATAGAAAAGTCTCTAGCAATATAAAGGGCCTTTGAACAGTTTTACTGGCAATGAAAGGCAGCCTGGAAGCTGGACTAAGTTATGGTATGAAAATCTCTTCCTGTAAATGACAATTAAGACCCATGTTTTTTCAATTAGCACTTCCAGGACTTCCATGGGGTATGACACTGCCATATTGTATAAGAACAAGGTTTGAAATGAAAGAACAGATGAAAACTTCAGAGATGAGGGGGTACCCCTAGTAGGAACGCGTTAAAGAGCATAAAGTGGAGGGATCACTTAATGTTCGGAGAACAAAGTGAGAGATTTGTCATGTGTGGGAGGAAAAGAGAGGCTCACTGGACTTCTGACCGATGCCTTTGCACTGTAACCCCAACTTTCCCATGTTTGATCCTTTCTCCCTGTGCAGATTTAAATCTGTGGCAAGGCTGGTAACAAACACATCTCTTATTCAGCCATGAAGGATATTTCTGTCATATAGCACTACAGTGACCCAAATTTGGCATGAAACAGAGAAATCAAAGCAAAGGATGACCAACATGATTCTAAACCTTTTGGTCTATATGAAAAACAGGATGCAGCTCAACCCCCCTCAACCTCACCCTAACCTGGAGGTCACTTGAGTGGCAAACTGGGTTTTTAGCTTTCACCCCAACCACTGTTGTATTCTTACAAAAAGAGGCCCAAGAGCGTGAAGTTTTCCAGAAGTGAAAGCTCTTATTGACTGAGAAACTATACACTATCCAAAGGTGACCTATACTCCCCCAAAATTGTCTGTGGACGTGAGTGAGCATTTCCACCCATCTCTCTGATGCATGTGCAAAAATGCCCAAGATCTAGGAGTAAAGAAGTGAAAGTTTGCATCTCAAACAGATGTTTGACACTCCCATTGTTGTTTGAGAATCTATTCATGTTTGAGGCTCCTATTTCAAGTATTTTCAATTTGCACTGTGTTAGGACAAGTGGTCTTTCAGAGAGTTCATGTTGAAATAATAGTTTGTTGGGTTTTCTATCCAGTATGCCATTGGATGCAGACTTCTTATAGTTAAACCAAGGCCTAAACTGGTTCATTTGCCTTTTGGTCTATATACTCTCTTTAAATGCTTACAATACATTTTGTGAAGGGTGTGGAGGTTACATTTGTGCCTATGATATCATCATGTGTTCTGTGCTGGGTACACAATATGATATGTGCTGTTTGCTGATCTGGGATAAGACTTACTTGGCAGAATGATTGCTCTTTCAGGGTGCTGAATCTCTGATATGCTTTCAGTTTCTGCAGTGCTAGGTTATTTTGGAGAATGTCACTGCTGAGAATTGAGCATCTGACCTTACAAAGTACAGGAACACCACCAAGAAGGTGCTGAGACCCAGTGACTTGCAGTAGTTGAAGGTATATTTTGCATTTTCGCAGCTGTGCTGTAGAACTATCAGAGTAGTAACGCATTAGTTATGCTAGCTCTCTTCATTGTCTTAATTTTTTTAATACTCTAGACTTTCTGAGACAAAAGAAGGCTCAGTATAAAAGGGTTTCAATCTTTTTGCCTTGGGAAACTTCTATGTGTTCTGCTGGCAGTGCGGAGTCTTCTGTAGGGAATCCTTGACCCGTGTGTGCAATGTCACATTAATTACATCTATACACCAGTAACTACAGACTTTTGTCAAAGTCTAACCTCCTCCCATCATTCTTTTTCTCTTTCTCCACTTTCTGCTGGTTTCCATCAGCAAGTAAATCTTCTTTCCAGTCAGGAAACCCACACTGCTCCCCAACTACTTGTCTGCTCCTGGCTCCAGAAAGGCAGCAGTGCTTGTGGTGGGGCCATTCAGGCAGCCTGTTGCAGTTATCGCCTTGGAATTGCACTGGTTTGGTGTAATATGAGACGCTCCCACAGCTGTCCTTTCCAAATTCTTTAGAAGTAGTCCGTTAATCCTCAGGGATCTGTAAACCACAGAGGAAAACCACTGCTTAACTAATCGGATTATCAGCTAGCTCACTTGCACATAACACATATCTAAACACTGCTTAATTTGGGATATTAATTACAGTCTGCACTGAAAGAATATGCATAAGGCTTTAATTACATGGAAAGATGTTAGATCTTCAAATTTGTGGCTGAACTCTTATTCCAAGGGTTTAATAAGCTGGTAATTGACTGTGATAACCATTTTACTCTGTAAATTGGCTTTGGCTGTATACCGGCAAAGAAGTGGCTGCTCTGAGTTACATTGCCAAATGCCACCCTGACCATACCCAAAACAGACCAGAATTTTTAAATCTGATATTGTCTTACAAAGCATCAACATTGTCCCAGTTGTTTATTGTCTTACGTAACTGACTGACAGAGGGTGAACTCAGACTTAAGGGTTTTTTAACTTTAAACTTGTGGGGGTTTTTTTATTTTATAGTTTCATGTTGTGCATCCTGGAATGTGAATCCCTTCGTGTTCTGGGCTGTGCACAGAAAATGCCAGCATGCTTGCTGCATAGAAAATGAATACTGTATGTTCCATGACCAGGTCTTATCAAAACAGCACCTGCATATTTACAACATTGATGTATTTACTAATCCCATTTGTAGACCCATTATCTGTAAATGGATGCTAATATAATTCTGATACATGAAAGTGTATTATTTTTAGAACATATAGTGACAGTTCTGGATGAATCTCTGGAATAAGAAAGTTCCTTCACTAGTTGCTGAACTAATTTTTCACATGGAAAGCTTGTGCATCTAGGAAAGCTTGAAAGAAGTGTAGGAATGGAGATAGATGTCTTTTTACAATTCACTTTTCTGTGCAGGACTGATCCCGCTTTGAAGATCTTCAGATAAACCCTTAGAAGGTATTCAAAGAATATTATTTGGAAGGTGAGAAACACTGAAAATTTCCCTTGGCATTATATAATTCAAACAAGATTAGATCTCGCCTCCCAGAAGACATTTTTGGCTGTTTATTACATTAATTTAAAGAAAAAAAATAAATTCCCTTAAAAATATGTAGAACTTCTTTAAAGCAAAATTCTGATACAGATCCAATGGGAAGCACACAAATACACAGAAGAGAAAGATAATCACAAGTGCGAGTAGAGTAATGCCTGGAGTCTGAAACCCATAGCAGGATGTATATTCTAAAATGAATCCAGTGAACCTCATGGTGAAGGGAGTGGGCCTACATAATTGCATTTTATACGTAGCTTTTCACAAAAACTATGCAGGAAGGAGTTTGGTAGCAGGTTTCTTTACAAAAGAAGGTCATTCTGAAGTATATCTGATGCGTTGGAGATAGCTACCCCATGGAGTTTATACAAGTCTATAATTTGGAATTAGTAGTTAATATCTGTAATAAATACAAGGAAATCTACCTCTCAGTTGCTTTATAGTTAATAAAACTGACTATTTGCTTCCAAATTTGGGAATTTTCTCATTTCAGTAGTATATTGGATGAATTCAGTACTAATTCATGGAAATAAAAAAAAATTGAATCATGAATCTGATAATCAATACTAAATTTTATTCAAGCATGTTGTCACACAGTCTGAAAGTTTAAGAAAAATTGCTGTTCTCAAAGAGTATCTGTCTAGTTTTTATTGCTCTCTGCAACTGTCCAAGCTTCATCACTTTAGTCCAATCAATTTAGTCCATATAGAATATTATAAATATTTCACTGTTTGCTTTAACACTTCACAGTACTGCTTCAACATGCAACAAATTTCTTTCAGTTGACGAAAATCTTATAGTAAGTGTCCTACGAGTGACATTAAGACTTCTGGCTTATATCTAGTACCTAGACAGCTTGAAAGTCCTAGTGAAAAGAATGTAGAAAGGTACAAGTGACATGCATAAATATCTGATCTAAAAATCTGCCTAAATACAACCAAAGCTATTACAGGATAGGAATCACATGTAATGAGTGCTAGAAAGAACTGTACACAGAATAATTCTTCATTGCTACTCAGTTTTTACTTTAATATTTGGCAGTAAAGAAACATAAATATCATTAGGACTGTTGTCATAAATGCAGCACCTTTTCAAAAAGCAGACCTTAATCTGACAAGTCTACAAACTCTGCATGTGCCACTAAGCCTTTTACTGTTCATGTGTGGTTATTTTAAAGTAGTTGACTTCACACTATAAATCATCCTGTGTTTGTATAGTTTGTGCTTGCTGCCGGAAGGGTAACAGAGGCCCCAGCTGAGCCACAAGTTTTTTAAAAAAAATGGAAATTAGCTTTTGTTACAGTACCACAATTAAATGGCTTCCTGTATCTGGTCTGGCTTCTGTGAACTTAAAGTTAATGTGAATTCATCTGTCCAAGACTGTCCATGTAAAGCAGATCCTCCCGCATCTCCTGGAACTTCTCTTTGAGTATCTTCTGGGAAACTTTCTTTCTATAGGGCATGCCTGAACTTCCTTTCTACAGAGTCAGGTAGGCTGGAAGGGACCTCGGGGACATCTAGAGGTTTCTAGCCCAACCTCCTGCTTGAAGTACCTCCCATGAGAGCAGGTTACTCAGGGCCTTGTCCTATTGACTTCTGAATATCTCTGAAGGAGATACTGCCACATTTCTGTGCACTCCACATCCTCATGGAAAAAAACATTTCATTCAGAATTCCTCATGTTGCACCTTATATCCATTGCTTCTTGACCTTCTGCTGTGCATCTTTGAGAAGAATTAGGCTCCATCTTTTCTACAGTCTCCCATTAGGTAACTGAAAAGAGGACAAAGTTCTCTCTTCAGCTGTACCACACAAAACAGAAACAGCACTTTCTTTTTTGGACCTCAAGAACTTAGCTCAACATCCTAGTACATGGTCTGGGAATGGGAATTGCTCTTCAGAACCTCTACTCGGCTTTGAAGGCATTGTGCAGAAAAGACTAAAGAGTTCAGAAACACAGAAAAAGGGAAGAAACAAGGGAGACCCTGGCTCTGTGGCTTTTTTCCATTCTGTTTTTTTCAGTGGGAACAGATTATGCATTTTTCATGGAAAAATCATAGTGTAAAATATATTAGTGCTACTAGGAGCAGAGACTTGTAAGCTGTAAGGTCATTAAGATATACAGTCAGGCTTCTTCCTTTTGTTCTCTTTCTCTGGCCCCATGAATCTTTCCATCACTTCACCTCTGTGAAATGACCCCTCTAGGGAGAAAGGCAGCTAGCCACCATAAGGATTAGTTGGTTAATGTGTTCGCAAAAACACTTGGGAGATAAAAAAAAGGAAGTATATTTAATGTTTTACACTCTACTGTATAACAGAAATGTGTTATTTACCATGTTTATCACGAGGCTGATGAAACAGTAGCCTTGAAGAATTGTTGTTGCACTAGGCACTGTAGAAACTGAGAATGGCGGAGAGCCTTGCTCAGCTTCGTGGGCTTAGAAAGGGAATAGACATTAAAGATAAGACTCGTTCTGCCAAAGGCAGATACGTGTCTGCTAAACATCACAAAAATTAATTTCCTCCTAGAAATACCTCTTCCCAGATAGTGACAGCTCACAATGAGTGTGCAGCAAAAAAAATGTTGCCTTACTTAGAGGAGATAAAAGAGCTAGAAAGGTAAGTGAAAGAAGGAATAACATGGAGGAGGCCAATACAGAGGAAAGAAAAGCTCTAGTACATTTAAAGAGAGGGAAGCACTGACGGTGGGATGAGAGAGGAGAGGCAGAAAGGGACTCGCTGGTCAGTGAAAGCCGCTCAGAGCCCCCTGAATGTCCAACAATTTCTGCATTGGGATCTTTGGAAGCTGTGCCTTCTGCCTTGAGCTTTGAAGGCAGATTCCCATCAGGCTGTGAGCTTGGCTGGAGAGCATCATTCCAGCTCCCAGTGTCCCCAGTGGGCCCCTCTCCCTGTGCTTTTCTTGGCCATGTGGAGGTATCTTTGGCTGAGTCCCGTCCATTTCCCTTTGCTTGGCTGGTCCTATAGCTGACTCTACCAGCTGCTGCATTATGTTCCTGTTGAGCACCTGTGACTCCATCAGACAGCTGGAACCAGTTCTTTTCCATCCACTGTGTTTTCATAATAGCCTGCCTTCTATATGAAAAGGATAAGGATATTTTTCTTTAGGTTTAGATGCTGCTCCCCACTTTTAGGTCCTGTAGTTCAGGCAGCATGTGGGATTTCTCCCCTTACGTCTTGATTCTCCAGCCCTGTAGACTTCAGACAGGGATATCTAGTTCACCCAGTATGAGGTATCATTAAATGACTCCCTGTTCAATGCACACATGACTTAAGGTGATAAGATGTTTTACTTCAAGACAAAATTTCAATTGCTTTGAGCTGCCTGGAGGTACACACCATTTCCAAATTAACATTTAAATCTTACCTAAGGAAGGAATGTAAAAACATGCGTCAGTGCAGGGATTTTAAATTAACGCCTGTGAAAGAAATACTTGAAACACAGAGCTCAGAACTTAACCCCTGGTATGTCAGACTCACAATGTCTCAATAAACCAGAAAACTGTTCTAAACACACTACTACTGCAAGTGTAGTGGGGCATCACTACCCAGTCTTCCATCACTGTAGATGGTGGAGAACCAGGGATCAGCAGGGCTGAAATAGCTCCTGGTTAGCCCTGGATCAGGAGATTGTCATGATTACTTTAGGGCTCCTTTGCTCTCTATGCTCTTCAGATATCCCAGGGGTAAACCTAGGACAGCTGTGTAATATACACAGTTCATATAATTTAGATTCATAGAGTCTCAAAGAGAGATCTGGGCTGCCTGTTCCGCACCATTTGATTCCTAGAGGATGTTTCCAGGGTATCAAAAAAGACTGTAAATGCATAAAGTTAGCCTGGAGAGTTCCAACTGAATATGCCAAATGTATATATTGTCTTGAAAGAACAAATTCAATTTTTTCTATGGCCAAATGTACACTGAGTGTGGAGGGTTTTTTAGAACGGTGGATTTGGCAACACTAGATTTCATGTTTTTTCTCCAAGCTTTTGACAGTTCATTGTAAGCTTTGAAGTCTGCTTTACATAACCGTGAGATGACTCAAAGAACATCAGCTAATTTCAGAACTGAAGATTCCCTTAAAGGCCAGAGTTTAGCACCAAAATTAGCAGTCCATTGAAGTCCCTCACAACAACATATTTAACGCTTTCTCCTCAAATGTGAGTTCCCTTCCCACATCTGTATTATTCCGCTTCCGTTCAAGCATGCATCTTTCGGAATTGCGATCCTGGTCTTTTGGTATGTTCTTCATCAGTCAGTTTGCATAACATACTTTACAGTCATATTTTTCTGTTGTGCCTTTTACTGTGGAATTATAGGACTACAAACCACCTCAGAGGATTTCCCAAATCTCATGAGCTAAATGTGAGGCTCACACATTTGCGCAATGGTTAATGGACTGCAGCTTAGAGACAATATCTGCAGATTTCGTGCTTCTGTGGGACCAGCCTTCCACACTCCCACCTTCACAGCTTTAGCAGGGATATAACACTGTTATGTTCTGCCTCTCTTGAGCCATAATTTTTTTTTCCATTCACTTGAGAAACAGAAAAAGAGACAAATAACAGTGGTGATGCTGAGCAACAGTAAGATAGGAGTTTTAGAAGATTTATTTGCCATTTTGTGTTCTTTTGTAATTATAGTAATTAGAGTCAACGGCTCGATGTCCAGATGGAGATCTGTGACAAGTTGTGTCCCCCAGGGATCTGTACTGGGACTAGTGCTGGACAAGTGGGCCTTTGTGAACCTCATGAGGTTCAACAAGGCCAAGTGCAAGGTCTAACACCGGAGTCAGGGCAATCCATGGACTCAATACAAGCTTCGGCACATGACTGAGAGCAGCCCTGTGGAGAAAGACTTGCGGGTACTGATTTATGAGAACCTTGACATAAGACATCAATGTGTGCTCACAGCCCAGAAAGCCAACTCTATCCTGGGCTCAAAAGAAGCATGGCCAGTAGGTTGAAGGAGGGGATTCTGCCCCTCCACTTCACTCTTGTGAGACCCTACCTGGAGTATTGTGTCCAGTTCTGGAATTCTCAACATAAGAATGATATGAAACTGTTGAAACAGGTCCAAGAGGAGGGCTACAAAGGTGATGGGAGGGCTGGAGCACCTGTGCTATAAGGACAGACTGAGAGAGTTGGGGTTGTTCAGCCTGGAGAAGAGAAGGCTCCAAGGAAACCTTATAGCAGCCCTCCAGTACCTGAAGGGGACCTACAGGAAGGCTAGGGAGAGTATTTACAAGGTCATGCAGTGACAGGACAAAGGGGGACAGCTATAAATTGTGAGGGGAAGATTTAGGCTAGACATAAGGAAAAAAATTTTCACTATAAGGGTGTTGGGACACAGGCACAGGTTTCCCAGGGAAGTTGTGCATGCCCCCTCCCTGGAAGTGTTAAAGGGCAAGCTGGACAGGGCATTGGACAGCCTCTTCTAGTGGGAGGTATTCCTGTCCATGGCAGGGGTGTTGGAACTGGATGATCCAACCCAAACCATTCTATGATTCTGGGATTCTATGAGTCTAATTACACTTGCCATGTCACATTGCTCAGAAGATCTGAACTGCAGAGTTGTCTGCATTTGAAATACTGCTCCATGTGGAATAGACCATCTCCTGGCATGAACTTCCAACCATAATGCTATTTATGCATGGTCCATAAAGGCATTTGGCTGAGTCCATTCCTTTTCCTTGTTGTTTTTGTGGTCCAATAACTGCCTCTGCCAGCTGCTACATTATGCTCCAATTGAGCACCTGTGACTCCATCAGATACCCAATATCAGTTTTTTCCCTTCCATGGTGTTTTGATAATAGCCTTGTTTGCAGAATGATAATCTCTTCTCCCTCGCAGCTTGTTCTGAGCAGAGCAGGAGCACAAGGGTGCGAAGCGCTTGTTATTGTTGATTACCTAATGCTAAGCATGCAAGTGGGGTATCTGTTCCTCTGTAATCAAGACCAGATGAAAAGCTCCTTAACTTGCACATGTCTGAAAAAACAGTTTGTTCTCATTCCAGGCTGTACCTTGCAGGTTGTTGTAATGATTTGCCTAGAACTCTACTGCTGTGTTGTTTATGATCAGGTAACTTCACTGAACTTGAATCAGACATTAGAGTATCATCCACATTGAGAGACAAGAAGTTATTTACTACTTTTAATAGCTGTGTTACTATGTCTAACCAAAATATCTTTAACTGATTATTTAATTTAAGTCATCTTCAATTCCACATAAAATACCCAGCTCTGCATATATTAGCTTTCTACAGTCACCACAGGACTTGGATGCCGTGTTTCTCTGTAGCCATTTTCTCTCTGGAAATGTGGAATGTAACATAAAGAGTTTTATGAGGGAGAAGATATTTTTGTGTTTTATCATATGCCTTCATATCTCACAGATGCAGCAGTTCCAGAACAAAGTGTTTATGGTGGGCCAAAGTGTTTATGGTGGGCCACAAATGACCGTGGTACATTGTCATTAGATGTCGATATTGTCATATGATTTTCCAGTGAAGAATGCAAATATTTTTGGCTCTTGGCTACTGAGAAGAAGAGATGTTTGGCTGGTTCCAGGCCCTGGAAGGGCTGTTCCTTTTGTGATTGCTTTCTGTCCGGTTTGATGTGATGCTGGTCCATTCAGCTGGGGCTCTCAGTCTCCTCCGGCAGCTCCCAGTTCACTTCTAGAGACAGAGTGCAGCTTGCTTTGCCTGGGATGTTGCAGGTGCTCCCAAAATTTGCAGCTCCAGGGACTGAGAATCAGACAGGCTATATTACAGAAGCTCATGTGCCCTTTCCTCGGGATTTCCTACATCCGTGAGAGTAATAAGACCATAAAATCTAAAACAATCCACAAAGAGCTAGATGATTAAAATAATGCAGGGTTACAGGACTGACTGATTTCAAGTCACTACTTCAAATAAAGCCAACACTCTAAGTGACAACTGTTTTCATACCTTTGCCTGGCTCCAGGGCAAAGGAAAAGACAAGGGAATGCCTTTAAGTCCTTCCCTTATATTTTTTCCAGTTGCAGCAGGATTTTGTATGGGTTCCTTGGGGCTCTTTCTTGAGATGGCACATGATGAACATCACGTCCCTGGGATGTAGCCTTGTAGCTTGCAATGACTGACTGCACTTCAGCAGACAAGGTGGAAGTGTCGTTGGTCACTGCAGAAAGATGTCCACTCATCCGAGTGAGAGACCAGTGATTATATCAGTGTGTCGTCTCAGTGTCACTCAGCTTAAATGTGGCCTTTCCAAGCCTGGCAGCCACTCCTGGGCACCAAAGGTGTACCTGGGCTGCCACTGCTAGTATTATCTTTGCTTTCTAGAGAAGACAAATAGAGACTTTGACTTTCTGTTAAGTCTGATACTTCTTATAAGTGCTGAATTCATTCATTATTTATTGGTGTTGCTTATTATTTGTGAAGAGTTGGCTTTGCGCTGACATTTTAATGAAGGCTGACTCCTGTCTCCATTGAGTCTTTCAGAAACATGACAAAATAGAAAGCAAGTTTTTTTGTTGGTGAGGATTAAAAGATACTGTGAAGTGAAGATGAAAGGACTGTTGTCACCCACCATTTGCATTTAAAACATGCAGTGTTTGGATCTATAATGTGAAGCCAAAGAAGTGTTTCCATTAGTATGCATAATCATTTGGAGCAGTATCTACTCTGCCTCCTTGGTAAGAAGGAACCAGTGAGACAGTCATAGGTGCTTCAGAAATCACCTGATTTTCTCAGGGCAGATCAGACCAACAAATGTTGAAGGGAAAATACCATGCAAACCATTTTTCAGACCGTCAGTAGGAGTCTGTTTCCCATTTATTCTACCTTCTGATTTCCATTTCTTAATTGTTAGAGATGGGCATTCTGGAAATATAGGCCAATGAAAAGAGCAGACACTAGAAAGAAGAGACCAACTTGACTCTGCAAAATGATTGCCTGTGACATTGCTTGTGCCTTTCCAATGAATTTGTTAGTGACAAAAAGCTTTCCTGTGAATGTAGCATTACTATCACTGACTTTCCTAAGCAACCATGTTGCACCTTCTGCCTTTCTTGGCTTATTGTTTCTCTCTCTGCCATTTTCTGAAAGCATGACAATTTTGCCCAACAAAATAGCATAACTATATGAAGAGAGATGATGCTGTAGTGGCACATTTGCTTTAACTCTACTAATGTTTTTGGAATAGAAAATATGGACTTTTCTAATGAGGCATAAATCTACACTTATTTTACTAATGCTGTGACTAGTTTCTGCACAGCTCCAAACTCTGGACAAGGTGGTAAGTTGACAGGCTTGGACCATGTCCCAAGTGATTTCCATCTCAAAGTAACCTTTGGAGTCTGTGATGGTCTTTCAGCACACCACCACCTAGATGTAGTTTTCCATCTTTACTGACTGTAAGCATAATTAGGTAGGCCTGGATTTACCAGAATTGATGAAGGAATGTTACTATTCAGCCACTTGCCTCTGCCCACTTCTGACTCCTCTCTCAGAGCCCTGAGCTGAGGGCATGAATGACACCCAAGCAGGAACATGTGGGATCTGAGAGTTCACGAGGAAAACCAAAGCCTCCCCTTATGACTAGGACAGTCTTGAACAGTTCATCCTGGCCCTGTGCAGGTGGTGGTTCTGTGCCCAGTGGTTTAGGAGTTTGCTGGATTGCAAAGGAAAACTCAGATTCAGCTAAAAGAGTATCTGTCATGTCTGGGTCTTGAACATGCTTTGTGCCTATCATATAATAGTATCTAGCAGATTCAGAGCTGCATCTGAAGCTCCTTCATTGACCTGTCTGCTTTTCCTTTATCTTCAGTAGATTTTTAGGTTCTGCCTCATTACACACTAAAAGACCTATATCCTCCTTTCACTGACCCAGGCTTGGCCTCATTTGTCCAGGGGCCCCTTCCCAGAGTTTGGGGAAGGAAACCTGTGTCTGGTAGTTGATGTCTCCCTGTGCTGAACGCAGCACTGGCATATGTGTCTGTCCACGGCAAGCCTTATTCGTCTTCCTCATTGATAGACTCTACACCACAGTTCAGTGTGTATTTGTGAAAAAATTGAGGATACTTTTTGCCTGAAGGTAACTATATGCATGTTTTCATAAGGAAGGGAAAGTGAACAAACGCAGCTGTCCTCTGGACCCCAACTGCTCCCTTGCTTGCTGTGCAAATGCTGCCTGCAGCACTAAGGGAGAAGGGGAAGAAGGTGTGACGTCTGCTCCTTGCAAGTGTCCCTCTGTCTACCTTCAGCACTAAGGAGGGTATACACTAAGGAAAGTGTGAAGAAGGTAGAAAGAATAAGATTTCAGCATGCTTTCCCTGTTATTTCCTAGGGAATGGCTAAACCTAGTTTCCAGAGAGTTCACTGTGTTTGCAAAAGTGCATTTTGGTGTGTGTCACTGTGTGTGTTGGCACACAGAACAGAACTGAAATGTATATCTATGCACTGATGTAAAAAAGTGGGGAAGAGTCATACTAAATTATTTGCAAAAGGAAATAATTTAATAACAGACTTGCCTTTGAGTTGCTGGTCCTGTTTTGACCAAGTTCACTGCCCTGTGAGTAAGGACAGGTGGGAAAGAAGCACATCTCAACAATGGGTTCCTCTGTGCCTTAGAAATGTTTTGCGTGGGTCTGAAAAGGAGGCATCGTCAGGAATCCCTTGTTCCCTGGAAAGGCCTAGAGGCCCACTCCAGCTCAGAGATTTGGGTTTAGTACAAATGGGAAAGAGGTTAGCTGGTGAATCCAGCACATTTTCTTTTGTACGTAGAACCAAGTGTCATGTTTTCGAAATCAGCAACTATCAGCAAGAAATTCAGGCCATTTATGTCCAAAATAATAAAATCATGTTTTGAAATGTGCCATTTGGCCCAGATCAAAAGAAGTGGGCGTATTTGTGTTTCAAAAACGAGTACATTAACGTTATTCTAGTTGTTTAGTTTAGAACCTATGGAGTCTCAAAGGGTGGTAATTTAGTCTGTTTAAACCAGCCTTTTTAAAGTCTCAGAGGAATCCTAAATATATATGTAATGTTTGCTGCATATAACTGATCTGTGTACTTTTACCTGAGTTATCCTCCTCGTATTTACATTGCTATTTGTTTACTTAAAACCAAAAGTCTCTGGGGAAACCGTTGCTGTAAGCAAACTATGGGTGGTTTAATCCACATCGCTGCCACTTCTCCAAGGGGCCTGAGCAGTGTAAATCTTCATCCCCACCGGTAAACATCCTGGGGTATGTCGAGAAAGCCAAAGTAAATAGCACTGAGTTTAGGGTTTTTAAAAAAATACTGTTAAAACAAAGATGCTTTTCTCCCTCTGTCAGTATCATTCTTCCCTACAAACTCACTGTTTTGTGTGTATTTTCCTGTTACTTTATAAAAAGCATTTGCTGAGCTCTTTGTTTAGAAAAAATGCTCTTCTACAAATCAAGCAAATTATGATTTCAGGAGGCTAAAGTCCTGTGTCAACTGACATTTGGCTGCCGGTTGTAGCACCAGCTTGATTATAATCCAGCAGCTACTGTATTTGACTCACTGACAACTAAACGTGTGGCTCGATGTGACCAGCTGTAGGATTTGTGACTACTACTTAGAAATCAGGGCAAAAATGTCACTGGGGCCCCTGTGGATCAGAGAACAATTCCAGCAGAAATCTGGAGTCAGCTTTGCGAGGGCTGAGCCAACCCATATTTTTTTTTGTGAGCAGGAATAAGCAGGCAGTGTCGGCCTCTTGCAGAGGGGCAGAAGATAAAACCCTGATGGGTTACGCTCCACAGATCACAAGTGGGAGGATATGCTGTCTTTGCTGACCTTACAGAGCTAAGGAGGGAGAGTTTCCAGAGTACTAGCAGGGCAGCAGCGCTGTCTTCATTTTGGTGGTATTACCAAACTCTGCAGGGGTCATCACCTCTACTAAACTTATATTATCTATAAGTGGTTCTGCTTCACCTTCCTTAATGGACTAACATTTCCACAGCACTCATCAACAAAGCAATCAGGTACCTCCATGTAGGAGTAAATGTCTTCTAAATAACACAGTTGATTTAATTTGATTTTGGACTTGCTGAGTGCACTCACACAGCAGGATGTCAGTACAGGTACGAATGGTAAATACAACACCTGCAGTGTGTCACTAGGGTCAAAGTAAACTAGTTTCCATTCCAAACAAGAGACCACTTTCTTCCCCACACTTGCTCCTGCCCTTAAGTGCCAGCAGATGAATCGTGCCCCTGCTTTGGGCTATCCAGCCACAGAGGCTGCCTTGCCAGGCTCCGGGGCAGACAAGTTGGGAAGCCAGCTCCTCAACCCCAGCTGGCAGCCAGGGGTGGAAAAGAAAATGTGACAGAGCATGTGTGGCAAGCTCCAAAATAGGCATTAGCAAGCAATATATGTTCAGAATGGCCCTGAAAATTAAAAAAAAAAAATATATATATCTCTTCTGATTTTCTTGGCATCCTGGGAGTGTTGAGGATGGAATAGATGGCTGCAGTGCAGGGTAGGTCTAAACTGTTCTCCTCCTTTGCTTTCAATAGGGCTCCAAACCTCTGTGCTGCAGATCAGCATACAAAGTCCCATGCAAAAAACCTTTGTGTTCCTTGCCCTGGCAAACAGATAAGAGTAAATGCTGACAAACTCAGATTCAGCTGAAGCAAGAAGGAGTGAATTCTAGTGCCATGGGCTCTGCTCAGTACTCCAGCTTCAGCTGCCAGGCATTCAAACCCACAGGCTGTGAGCAAGAGATGGCATGTAAAATATGAGAAGTGGCCAAGTTTATTTAATATGTTGGCTTTTCCACTGCTCTTAGCACTGTTATCAGAACATTTAATTTAGTTATATGGAGCAACATGGAAAAACACTGGTAAGCATAATATTTAAAAGTTACTTGTAAGAACAAATAAACTATTAGCCCCTTTGCATTGCTGGAAATCTAATAAGGCACTGATTACTTATAGGACTGATTAGTTTTAAAATATACTCAGCTTCAGCTTTTATATACATGTTACTCAGAAAGCCTTGCGGCACATGAAGTCATCCTGTCTGGACCTAAGAGCTGATACCACTAGACCTTTCGACTTGGCTGCAGAAAGACTTTCTCTCCATTCCCACATGGCAGCTGAGAAATGGCCAACTCCATGTGCTTGGAGGTAATTTTTCTCAGTCATTCATTTGGTATGAGACCACTACATCTGGAAAATGAGATAATTAGCCCTCTGGTATGGGATAGCCCGGCTAATGGGAAATTTTTTATCCTGTGTTGAACCTGTATACAACCAGGATGGGAAAACAGCTAAACACTGGGAGCATCTCAGACTCTAGCATCCTGCACAGGCACAGACAACATGATTTGCTGCCTTGACAGTACCTGCAGGTTTTAAACCCTATCTGCTTCACCTGCATTCTGGCCTTTTATTGGGCTGCCTTGTGTATTGCCAAAAGAGTGAAATCCAGCTTCTTTTCTTCCTCCCACTCTTCTTCACCATGTATCCCTGCTGATCACCTTGTTGCTAGCTCTGGTACTGCTTTGGTTACAGAATAAGCTGATTCAACTCACTAAAATGCATAGAATTAAATAAGGGTAACAAGATAGTAGGGAGAAGGGTGAAAATGCATCTGGAAATGGGGGTGGAAGGAAAGGGGAAATGGAGAGGAGGATGGCAAAGAAAAACCTCCTTCTATGTGTGATGGACAAATTTTGACTTGATTCAGTGGCCGTGTGAAATCACAGCTCACCTCTGAGCAGCAGCAGTAATGTTAGTCATTTTTGGGAAATCCTCCAGCATGAGTAGACATAGCAGATTCTGGCACAATTCTTTGCAGATGGCACAGGTGGAAATGGTATCACAGCTTGGACTGCATGCAAAACTACCACATGTTTTAATCACAATGTTCTGGGTATGAAAGGTTGATTGATGCTATGTCACAAGAAGGCTGAGCTTGGGAAAGTGTCCAACTTGTAGGTCCTGCCTCTCTGAATAATTTTCATCCAGAAGCTGCATGGCTAGACAAGAAATTCAAAACTGTTGGGCAAGGCAGGATGCAAACTGGTCTTTCAACTTGCTAGGCCAGCTGAGCAATAGACTTGAACACTAGTACTGGAAGAACTTTGAAAGGATTTTCCTTTTCTAGAATGCACACTACCTCCCCAAAAGACTATGCCTCCCTGTAAGCAGAACACTTTGAAAGTAATTTAAAATCACTCCCAGAAGTGTTCAACCCGCTTTGAAGCGTGACCAGCTACAACAACCTGTGCAGTGCAAAAGCCAGCAAGGGAGGAGGCAGAATGTCAGCCTACAAGTATTTGTTACAAAACATAACACAAAAAGAAGTGACGTTCCCCAAATCTGTTTGAAGCAAAGCCAGGGGTGACTACACTAGCCTGCTATGGTATGCTGGCACTTAGACTCCTATTTGACACTCCCTGAGTTTCCTTCCTCCTCTGCACGGGTGTATTTCACCAGCAAGTGAGTGCCATCAGGGAGGAGGAAGATGATATCAGTGTACCAGGGCTATGTGGGAGCTGGTATAGGCTTGCAAGCAAAGCAATTGAGAATTACAAAATGACTTGGTAAACCAGAAGGGAGAATTCAAACAAATGTACAAAGGTGTGACAGAATGAGAAAATTTCTCTGCTGTTTTCTCCTATTTTTTCTTCTGCCAGAGTCCTCAGATAGTGTGTCCAGGTAGAAGCATTGCATCATCTGAATGGATTCATTGGTGGCTCAAAGGGCTCTGAAGGGCAAAGGAGCCGCACAGTAGCTTTAAATAAATTAACACTGTTATGGGAGTTGTTCCTGTCTTTGTCAAGAAAGGGCTTTTCTTTAAGAGTATATGAAAGGTCTGCAGTATTGTGGACACTATCCACAGTTTGTAAAGTATGTGCTGGGGTAGATCTCAGGCACAACTATGAAATAGCAATAACAGCTGTTGTTAATGGGAGGCCACGACTGATACATGTTAAGATGCTATTGTGCACCGAGCACTTCTCCTTCTTTCCCGTCAGGATACACCCCAATCCAAGTGCCATCCTGGTTCAGGACTGCAGGTTGTGAGTGCTCTGTCACTCCTGGGTGAGCTGACTGTAGAATATTTAACTGAAAAAAAAGAATAATTTTTTGTTAGTTGAGCAAGCTAAATTGGCTCATCAGATTGTCAGAGGAACAGCAGAGCTGGTTTTAGGGTGGAGGTAAAGACCACTGCTCGGAAGGGAGAGAGGAGACTCTGCTACCCTGTTTCGGTGGTAGCAAGCCACTAACTAATGCATGCACCTTGTGAAACCGCACCCTCTGATGCCACCACATAGTTGTTTATTTCATCACTCCCTGGCACAGTGCCATGAAAATGATCTGAATTAGCCTCAGTATTTGTCATAGGAGACTCTTTCTAGGTCGTTCTGATACTGAGAAAGGGGGAGACCAAATGTAGCAACCTGTCAGGTGATCTAAGGAGACAGTAATCTTAAGGGAAGTGTGACAGTGATAAGGAAACAACCTCTTATCCCTGCTCATCTGTAGTCTGGACAACATCTCCAGCTGTGGCCTAAGGGGACAATCAGACAGTATATTTAAGCTAGGCTAAAAGATAACTACTGCCAAAAAGAGCCAGGCAGCCCCCCTCCTCTTCACACCCGGGTCCCATCCTGTCCTTTCCTTGGAGCAGCACTGATGTGTTCTAGCCCAGCATCAGATGGTTGTTTTGACTTTGTGGCGAGTGGGTCAGGGAGTTAATATAGGATAAGACAACCCAACAGGAGGAAAATTAAGATTTTTCTGCTGACTAAGATAAATCAGCTAATGGTGGAGTCAGAAAAACACTAACTCCAGCCTAAGGTGAGCAGCAGACAGACCTTTCAAGGGCAGCTGCTGTTAGCAGGTTCATCATCACGAGCAGACATTGCACTTGTGTTAGAATACACAGCACCTGTCTCTCCAGGCGTGGCATGTCTGTTTGCTAGAGCTGATGCATCCACCGTTGTGGTACTTGGGGCCCAAACTTAAAAAAGTTCAATAAATTGATGCCAGGTTATTTTCCAGAGTGCCATACTGAACAGGGGTACAAAGTTTAGAAAGCCTGAGCATTTGAAACAGACAAAACATGAGCTCAGTTCATCGATCTCCTTTGGGTAAAGGGCATCCCTTCAAAGTGAACAGGAATTTCAGCTTTATCTTTTCAAAGAGCAGACCACAGACCTTGTTTTGTTTGCTGAATTCTTTTATTCTGGGGTTTGCCTTTCAAGTTTTCCCCAGTATTTTGTGGCCTTTCATGGGCTGCATCCTGCTGGACTGAGGAGGAT
Source organism: Phaenicophaeus curvirostris (assembly GCF_032191515.1). Classification (NCBI taxonomy): domain Eukaryota; kingdom Metazoa; phylum Chordata; class Aves; order Cuculiformes; family Cuculidae; genus Phaenicophaeus; species Phaenicophaeus curvirostris. The sequence continues at coordinate 188,550,353 of NC_091392.1, forward strand.
CCTAAGGAAATGATCCTGTAAAACTCAAGTTATGGTTGGAGCGCCGAGGAGGTCAGCCCTGAAACAGAAAGGAGTTCTCAGCCCCAGCTCTGGTAATCTGCTAATCCCTCCAGACACGTTTGAAACGATATTTGAGACTCCTGTTGCTGGACGTAAATCAGTATTACATTCTATAGGATAGTTCAAGGACTCCTATAGAAAGTCGATGATTTGCATTCAGGGCTCTGTGGTTTCCTGTGTTCCCCCTGCTTTGTTCGGTTCCCTTTGGCCAAGGCAGTACCCAAACTCCCCCACCCACCCGGGAAGCCCCTCCCGAATAGGTCCAGTGTAAATAGATGCCGAATACGTGGCCTGAATAATTAAAATCTAGCTGAAAATCCATTGTCACACAAATAAACTATACAGATAAGAAGCAGGTGGTTGAGAACAGTCTTTTACTGCCTGCACTTAACCATAAAGGCTGGCCAGAGTTCAGGAAGGATTAGGTGTTTCTACAGGAACCAGAGCATTTGCAAACACAGCACTAAGAAGCTGCTAATGCTTTGTGCTTGCAGCTCTGGGCCAGAGCCCGTTTCCTGGGCTCCTTCACTCCTTTTTTTTTTTCTAAAGCAGCGTTGCAAAAGCACGCAGGATTCTTCTGCCGTCTCTTCAGTGTAGCAGGTCATCTTCAATAGCAGGCAGTAAGTGTGCTCGTGGAACTTTCTGTTATCTCATGAAAACCAGTGGATGATATTGCCCAATTGCTACAATTCTAAGTTATCTATGTATGGCAAACCAGTCTAATTATGATATAATTTCTCTGTAAACAGTCTAGGTAGGGTATCTTCACTATTTGGTCAGGAACAGATTCAGCTAAACACTCCTAGGACAAACCATATCATATATATTTGCCAGCAAAGGTGTTTATATATATATATACACATATATATATACACACACATATATACACTACTTCTAGATATACATATACTACTGTTGGATGTTTGTTTTGGGGGTTTGTTTGGGTTTTTTTTTTAGTTAATAGCTTATCTCAAGGAAACTGGGCTCAGTTTACAAAGAGCATAGTGACTTCAATACTTATTTTTGCTGACAACAGAGTATTTGTTTGGTGTGCACAGTGTACAGAAATACATCTGGTTTACTTCTTGTATATATTGCTACACAATAATACATTATTCAAAGTGGTGTTTTTGAGTTTGTGAAGACTGTTTTATAAACCATGTGTGAAGGGTCACAGGTGCTGCTCCTGAAACACTCTGCTCAGCCAACAGATATTCCTCACGTACTTGCCTGGCTGCAATGCAATCGCATTTCAGCGGCTGTAGGATGAGGGAACAGTACTGTTCCATTTGACTGAGAGATCACAGGCACCAAAAAAAGCCTAAATGGGAATTTAATATTTCATATAATCTAGTGTAACTGGTAGCTGCTGTTCTATGATCCCACCGCGCTGCCCACCCATCTGCTGGCACTGCCTGACTGCATCCAGCAATTACACAACTGTAGCTCCGTAAGCTTAATGAGCTGATGAAATGGAAAATCATGGCTTTTGGATGGATTGGTTTTCGAGTGGATCAGCTTGCTGAAACCACTGCCCCGGCGGCCCCAGCACAGGCACAATGCAAGGCAAACATGGATTGCTATGGGGTGTGCAGGGAAAAAATGAGGGTGACACCTTGAGCCCGTAGGTGACGTTTCACAGCTGATCAAGTGCAAGGTCAAACTGAGCTCAACAAGTCCAAAGAAGACCTGACCAGAATCATAGCTCCCATACACCACCTCAGTGCTGCCAGAGTTAAAAATGTATTTCACTCTTTCCACTGGCTTCACTGAAGTCTTCAGGAAGCCAGGGTAAGGGCATAGTGCTCAACCTTTTTGGAGTTGCTTTAAAATATTTTAAAAACTTAACCAAACTTAGTATACTGAAAATATTTTGACTTCATATACCCAGTTCAGTGTAAATTGCACAGCAGCATGGTTTTGGGCCACAACATTATAAGCTTCATAATACCTATCCATTTCTTAAAACATTTACAGTATTTAAACAACACTTTAAATGTGGTATCAGGTCAGGATATTAGCTAATGATAGATGACAAATATGTACACATGTGGCAACTAGATTTCATATTCAGTCTTTTAAAAGTAAAATGGAACCTCCCCAAAGGGTTAAGACTTCCAAAATCACGAATTATGTATACACATTTAGGCCTTCTATTTCCTTTCTCTCCTCTCTTCCCAAGAATTTTTCCATTTAAATGATAGTTCAGAAAGTAACAAATGATTCTCAGCTACATTCTGGCTGTTGGTAGCAAGGGAAAAGATGCCAATGAACAATTTCTCTGATTCTTTTTGAGGGGAAAGCGGGGCAGGTGTAAGTAATGAGGAATATGAGGACGCCTGGGTGTTGGGGGGAAGGTTATGATCACTTGTAATGAATCTCAGGGTTGGAGGAAAAGAGGTTATAGTTCCAAAGTACTAGATTTCTCACTCTTTGTAGCTCTGCTCTTTCCAAGCTTAAGCATGTATCTAACCCTACTCAAAGACAAAGTTTCCTTAGTAAGTAACACCGAATTAGACCCTTAAAGAGAACTGCAAATAAGGTAGTTTTCATTGGTCAGCATTGAACTGAAACACTGAAATGTTGCTTGTAAAGCTGTTTTCAACTCCAAGTATCAAAGTTCGGGTTTTGTTACTTTACCTCCCACCCCCATCCGTTTACTACCAGGATCAAAAAAGCCCTTCGGGGCAACAAGGTTTTGCACATGCTGCCACCCTAGTCCCACAGCCTAAATTACTAGCAAAAGGGCTAGAATTCTGAATACAGATCTGCGTGTGGCAGCAGCAGTTTCAGTGAGGGGATGCATTAAAATCCATTAAACCCCATGTGATCCCTACAGCACAATTCTCTTTTATCTTTCTCCTCTCCACTGCCAGAGGCTAAACAGCTCAACTCCATAGGGCTCATCTCCATAGGACTGGAGAAGCAGAGTCTTCCACAGGCTTTACTAGCTTCTGACCCTTTGCAATTCCTCGTGGTATCTGTTGTAGCTTTATAAACTTCACTGGGTACGTTTAAAATGTTTCAAGCATCTCTGGAGGGATCTGATAAACATATGTGAGTAAATTAGAGAAAAATGAAATGTTTTGGGACTGCCTCAAAAGTTCCTAAAGTTTTACTTCATTTAAGCATTAGAAAGGGGCTGTTTGTGTGAATAATGGATTTTTCCCTTTTACTTGGAAATACAACTCCTTCAAAGAGTTGTGGAAGTCCTTAATAGTAACTGCTGTAATGAAACATCCCCTCCATCTGGGTGTGAAGTCTCTAGTGTATAAACATCCACTCTCTTTATTTCTTCCTTAGACAACAAAACCACATTAACCAGCCCGCTGCAGGCTGGATAAATCTTTCTCATAGGGGATGAATTGTGTTATGCAAATTGCTTCTGAGGGGGGCAAAAACTTAAATGTGGTTACTATGTCAACAAACGACGGGATTTAGGCATTTTTCTCAAGGACTTACGTCTGCAGAAGGCTGAGGGAGAATTTATGGAGCATGTTGTGCTGACACTCTTCCAGCTCTCCCTCCCCCTGGGCGCAGGGGAGGCACAGGAGCGGCTCCGGGGTGCGGTGGCTCCTTGAGCCCCCCAAGAGCCCAGGGAAGCTGTGGAGGTCTGGGGCTCCTCACGGAGGGTAACCTGGGATGCTCAGAGTGGACTCCAGGCATTTCGGGGAGAATGAGACCACCCTTGGGTTTGTTTTATTTGTGCTAAGTTTCTTGCCTGTTTTTCACGGAAAGATTTGTACGTGCAAGCATCTGCTGTGCTTTCTGAGGAGTCGGCAGTGAGGTAAGAGATATTTTTTTTCTAACAAGTTTCCTTTCCTGCTCTGTTCTCCTTCCCCCCTGAGCTATGAACCCTTGTCAGCATCCTGGTCCTGTTACACCCCCAAGCGCATCTGCCTGTATCCCTAGGGTGGCTGGGCGTCCAAACCTTGTCAGGGACCCTGGCCAGAGAGGTGGCTCTGGGGCAGGCAGGCTCACCCAGCCCACCCTGAACCTCGGCCAGGGACAAGGCTGTTAAGCTCTAGAGTCTTGTGTGATTGCGGCGCTTGGGAAATGCTGAAACATAATCCACGGTCAAGCGATGCTACCCCTCTGTTAGGGGTTCTTTTGGGGTTGTGAGTGCTTGTGGGTTTTGTTATTGCATGAGATGTGTCTTGTTATCTCCATGAGGTCATTCCTGTGCATGTCCGATCCAGTGAAATTAGTTAAGATGGGTGAGGAATGGTAGAAGTTGCTGAGGGGAATTCAGTGCTGTTTGGAACATGAGGAGATGGGTTGGTAGCTGCCCGTGTGTAGCTGGAGTTGCTCCTTGCAGATGCACCACTGCCCTGCTGTGCAGCTCCCCACATCCCACCCTTCTTGTCTTTTCCAGTACAGGTCTCTCACAATTCCTCCGCTCCATCCTTATCTATCTCAGCTGTTCTTGTTTGGACTAGTTTGTTCATGGGATTTTGGAATTCATCACACAAGCACATTTTTTACAGTGAAAGCAAAGCCCGTGTGTAGCATTTTCTGCTCCCTTTACACCCACAAACTCTGAGTCTTAAAAAGCTGCTGCCTCCTTGACTCTTGTTATTGGCATCAACAAACCCACTTTAACAGAGATGCACAGGGCCTCACGTATCAGGCCACAGAAAATCCATCTTAGTGCTCCTGCAGGAAAAGAACAGCTGTGTGGAAAGATCAATAAACATGACCAGTTGCTCCAAGAGTCATAAAATGGAAAGACTCCACAAAATAAAAGCTTTGGCATGGGATCCTGGCTCCAGACACTGCAGGAGAAGTCCTGGGAAACTCAGTAAATAATGGGAAGCCTCAGACTTGTTTTCTTTCAGTGGTTCCACACGTAAAAATATTTGGTTTAGGAGTGGAAATCACAGGGGTAGGAAGAAATACTTGTCTATGCAAAAGGAAAGCTTATTTGCACTTAATGCATTGAAGAAATCATTCATGAATTGTTTACCTATGTGAAAATAAGACACTTGCAGTGCTGCCAAGGCCAGAGGGAGATCAGGTGAGCTCCATAATTGCTGGCTTGCCCTCAGAGTTTGAAGTGTCTGGGGCTGTTTTGGTCTTATTCACTCTCTTTATACACAGAAAACCAAAAAACCAGCCTATGAAAAAGTTCATGAAAACATTTTCAGTGACATTTTCTTCTTTCTACCTGACTTTTCTATGTTACCGTAGCTCTTTGCTCCTTCTTTTAATCTACATATCTCCCTAAGTTTTCCCTTAGTGAGGACAGAGGCATCCCTCGGGAATGCACAGCTGCCCCTTGCCGGCTCCCTCTCCTTTCTCGGCACCACCCACGGGCCCTCTGCCCTCTCTGAAGCTCTATTCTCCCACCCACTTGGTCTCCCCAGCCTCTTCTAGGATGGTGGCCCTTCCCCACTGCTCTCACATCTCCCCCAAGCTGGTTCACTCCTGCTCTCCTACCCACCTCCCACTGCTGCTTTCATGCCTTTCGTGCTCACCAGCCTGCGGCCACCCCTCCTCCTTCCTCTGCCACTACTTTTGGGACTGTTGCTCCCCAGAGCCTTCCCTGCAAGCATCCCGTCAGGACAAGTTTCCCAAGGAATGGCTCAGGCTACAAAGCGATGTCATGGAGATGGGAAAGGAGCTGCCTGAGGTTAAATCTTTGCTCCGGGGCAGGGTGAGCAGGATTCTTGCAGGGCTCTGGGTGCATTTCCTCCACAAAAGCAACTGTAGAAGTGGCTGCTGGTTCCTGTGCCTGTACAAAGCCTTTTCCCCCTTCGCTTTGACACTCTTTCTTAGAGTTTTTTTGACAGCTGTATGTTCTTGAACTCAGATCTTGAGGTTTCACAAACTAATTAAGCTTTCTAAATGGTTATAAAGCTAAACCCTAACATTAGAATAGTTTGTGTTATGCATGGGGTTGTATACATGTGAAGACTTATTGGTAAAGCTAGGGCAGTAATTTATACCTCTTCAGCTCAAGCAAGGGTTTGCAAGGGGATGGGAGGGAGCGGGTAAGAGCCTACAGCCCCTCTCAGTGCAGCACATGCTCTGTGCCATGTGCCAGGGCCAACAGCCCCTGCAGTGATTTCCATCCCCAGCTGCGGGTCTGTGTTCAGGCCCCTAATTCATCACATGGAAACCTGTGGTTCAACAAAGATGTCCATGTAGAGTTTTGTGTCACTGCAGCTGTATCGGTTGTAGAATGGTCCTGGCTAACTTTCCTATACAGGCAAAGGCCTGTGATCTGCTTTGAGTCTCACTTCTACAGCCTTTTGCTCACATGGGAGCTCATCCAAAGCCACTGAATTTTATTCTTCTTGGTGGGCTTCCACTCCTCCTCACTGCAGCTAATCTCACAGGCTAGAGTACTAGGGTCAGGTTCTTTGACTCTGACTCAATTCTCCTAAAAAATACTTACCACTGGGAAGTATCTGCACCGTGGGATTCACTTTGCATCTGAGCCATTCTTGGATACACGCTATCACAATGAGATTCTTCCCTTTCTGCAACAAGAATGTCCCATATGTCACAACATTGCGGGGCAGTGTACAGGTGTATGGGCTTGACTGAATTAAAGCTCTTTTATACTTGTGTACTTACAGCTTGTCTTCCTATGAGGTGGTCAAATGAGCAACATTATTTGAGCCCCATGTGCTTTGACCCCCAAATGTCTCTTTTCAGCAACACTTTGCACTGTACTCACACATGTGGTGCAAGAGGCTGGTCCAACTCTGCTTGGATTAGAGCAGCATTTCTGTGCCCTGTTTGTACTAGATTTACCTTGCCACAGCCTAGAAGCAGAGGAATCACATGAAGTTGTTGGTTAAGAATTGCTGCCACTAATGTCATTCATGGTTGAAGATTCTAATTCTGTGTTTAATCAAACGTTAGAAACACTGTAGGATTATTTCACTTTCAGTTGAAATAATATTAAATTTCCTTAAAGGATTAGAGAGACTATGTTGCTATTGAACAGGTATTTGGAGCCACTGAACAAGGCCTCCTAGTCTGAGAATGGAAGTGACAGTTTTTGAATCTGGGTTGAAGCAGAAGTTAAATGAGTACAGAAATTCGTCTCTAAGCCCTCAGATTCCAAGAACCTTACTGTATTTGGGAATGATTTTGAAACTACTCAGGATCAGTTCTGTAAAACCCCATGAGTAGATCCTGTACTGGACTCAAGAGACAAAATTCTCTCTCTGATTCAAAGAAACAAAATGTTGCTGATAAAAGTCTGTAACATCACCCACAGTGACCGAATCTATCTTTCATTTGCTCTTTTTCCAAATGGGACTACAATGATCTTCACTTGTCAGAAAGCCACAGATGGAGAACCTTGCCTTCCTTTCTTCCTTAGAGAATGAAGTTACACCATCTCTTCTGAAATGTAGACAAGACTCTTCTTACGTCAAACCTAAGGGAGACAAACAAACCTGAGGCTAGGGTGTTGATGTTAAATTGAGATAACTCATAGATCATCAAAGAGAGTAGTTCATGTGTAGCCATGATCAGAATTTTACAGTAGTCTTCTCAGAGTCAGCCTTAAAAAAGACTAAGAGATGAAGGTACTGCTCTTCAGAGAGGGGTACAGCGCTGTTTCAGTTCATTTACTGACATGTCATTACAAGGTACCATGCTGCCTTTTCACAGGAACAGGCACATGTCTGTGCAGCACGTATAACTAAAGGTAGCACTTTCAGGCATTGACATGTAGACCACTGTTAGAAGCCAGAACAATGATGAAGACATCCAGATCTAACTGGAAAGAAAATAGCAAAAAAACCCCACGGATACACTGTGTGGTGTGGACACCTGTCACGCTCTGGTCTAGTTTCCTGTTTGGAGACACAGGAATCCTGGGAAAGTGTAAGAGAGCCATATGATTCTTCTCATAGACAGGGACTCCGTCTCACACACATGATGGGCTATGCTCCCTAAAATGGGGGACTTGCCGTGTCCAGAATACACCCTGTCCTGTGTGCAAGCTGTGCATGTGCATGACAGGAGCATGCTTGAGGGTTTCATTGGCTCATTACAACCCCAGTGCGCTCAGTCATCTGTCACCTTGAAATTTTTGGTAAATGGTCAAAATCCTTCTTTTCTAATTGAACTACATTTCTGGATAGAAAAATGTACTATTTGAGCAGGGAGGGCTAAAAAGGGAACTTAAAATCATGTCAGTGTTTCCTTGCCATCCTCTTCTGACAGGCTGAGAAAGTTGGGCTTGTTCAGCCTGGAGGAAAGCTCCGAGGAGACCTTATAGTGACCTTCCAGCACTGGAAAGGTCTACAAGAAAGCTGGGGAGGGACTGTTTACAAAGGTTTGTGGTGACAGGACAAGGGACAATGGATATAAACTGGAGAGGGGCAGGTTTAGACAAAAGGAAGAATTTCTTCACTAGGAGAATGGTGAGGCCCTGGCACAGGTTGCCCAGGGAAGCTGTGGCTGCCCCATCCCTGGAGGTGTTCAAGGCCAGGTTGGATGGGGCCTTGGTTAGCCTGATCTAGTGGGAGATGTCCCTGCCTGTGGCAGGGGGGTTGAAACTAGATGATCTTTAAGGTCCCTTCCAACCCAAACTATTCTATGATTCTGTGATTCTTTGCCCTTAAGCAAAGCATATTGCTGGGCATAATTTCTGAAGATAGAATGCATCAGTTAGATACCCGGCTTCTCTGAGTGAGATGAAGACAAAGATTTCCTTGTAGTCTTCATAAATCTCTTCCGAAGCCCTTTGCCTTCCGGTGGATTAGTAGAATCAGCAAGCAAATCACAAGTGAGTGAAGAGCAATCAAATATGCCAAAGTTGTGAGTGACTAATTGATACTTGTCACTGTTCTTTCAGTTTGCCGTATAATTCCTGAAAGTGGTATTGAGTGTCATCTATTCTCAGAGGGACCACAAATCTTGTTGGAGAATCTCATATTTAAATTACATGATTTTGTTTCTCCTTTCATAGGAATACTAACACTTTGTCCTACGAGGTCTGAAAAGAACATCACCAATTTACTGTATCTTTTAACAGTCCCTGTTTCTTGTGCAGTTTTTGTCATCTAAATAAATCTGTCTTTTAGGTTCCAACACACAAGGAACAGTGTGGTTTACCAGTCCTCGATATCACACTCTCTCTGCATATTCCATTTCCAGAGCCCTAAAGGGACATGAGCAGAACTTACTTCCAAGCAGTTGATAAAAAGTTGCTTCCTCTTAATGAGTTGGATGAATATTTTCAGGTGGAATAATTAAAGGGAAGAGAATAAAGGGAAATTATTTATACTTATTAGAAGCATTTAATGTAAGTCTATCAGAAATACTTATATTTTTTAAGTCTTTTTAAATTGTAAGCAAATGAAGATGCATTATCTTTTTCTGTTCCCCATTCAATTAATTATTCCAAATCTTGGAATTCTACTTTTTTTTGGAAGAAAATAATAGTGATGCAGTTGGTGATCAGCAGACAGTGTATCCAAAATTTTTATATTCCATGAAATAGTGTCATTATAATCTATTCAAAGCAAAAATAAGACATAACTATCAAGTGAGTTTTGTGGGAAGATGAATTCTCTAGCTGGCTGACACAACTTTTCCTATCTGGTCTGATACAGAAGACTGTCGCACCTATATGTGTCCCAGCTGAGGGGAAAAGGTCAGGGTCTGCTAGAAGGACTTGAATAAGGCCATAGAGGTTTTTAATTAGCAGATTTTAACAAGCTTGCCAACTAGATGAGAATTACAGCTATGGGTGAGCTCCTGTGGCAGTTACCTTCATATGCTCTATGGAGCGCGGACAGCTTTTGAATGGCAGTTGTGTAATGAATTGATTTAGCTGAAGACTCATTTCTAGAACTTGCAAAAGCAACTGCATCTTCAAGGAAATTCGTGTTGGGACAGCAGACAGATATCTGGCCTCACAAAGGGGCCTCCTGTTTTATAAAGCAAAATATTCAAACCTTAGCCAAGACAACATAAATCTCCTCCATGTAAAACTAGTAACTTATATTGCACAACCTGAACCATTGAAATGTTATTCTATGTCTTCTTGGTCTGATTTAGATTTAAGCAAAATACTTGGTACAACTGACCATTTAGTTAAGTGAATCAAAAAGAAAAATCAGAAGCGTTCTAATCTGCTGATTCATTTGTTTTCTTTCTAGATGTAGCAGGTTCATCATTCTGTGTGGAGCTTTAGTAGTTGGCACCACTTATTAAAACAATATAGATATGTATTTTTTTTCAGAAAATTGAAAGATAGTTCTCCCCTAGAATATTGTTGAATCGCAGAATACTGTGACGAGCATGCGAGTCAAGGACTGAACATAGCTCACATTATGCATGTTTAGGTTTTACACTATAATCATCTAAGAATGCTATGATGGATGATTATATACGCACAAGTGCAAACACACATATATGATTTTAATTATGAACACCAGGTAGATGTGCTAAGTAGGTAATGAGAACGTGGAGGGTATTATGGTATATTGGTGATAAGCCTTCCTTATATGAATTCCCCAAAGGCAGAGTTTTAATAGTTTGTACGTGTTAAGTCATATGTGTCTAAGGAGACCTGTGCCTATATATCTCAGGGCATTAGGAATGCCCAGGCTCTGTGCTAGGCAAGGTCAAGGGTGGAACATCAGAAGCTCTTTTGGATTTTGAGGGTGTATTTGCAACTTTCACTCATGAGCCGTGGGGAAAAAGACAGGGCAAATTGACTCTTCGGGCCACCAGCTGAGCCATAATCACCAAGAGGAAAAAAAGCCCCAACAATTTTGGCTTTCCTCAAGAAAAAAACTAAATAAAAACCCCCCAAACAAACCAAAAGAACACTCAGAGGGAAATCTGCTAGATTTGGGGATCTCACCTCAGATGAAAATGCCAGACTGAGAAGCTGTAGTGCAGAGGAGAGTTAGAAGTCTTATTTTGGAGAAGAGGTCTCTAGTGGTGATGAATAACTAGGTGTTACTCAGAGAAAAAAGTCCACAGAGTGAAAAACAGCGAAAGATGCTGAGGTCTCCTCAGTAAGTACTAGGAAGAAGCAAGCAAGCAGGTAAACTGTCCCTGTCTCAGAATACATTACCTCCACAATGCTTTTTTCTATAGAAAAAGATGTTACCTACAGTAACTGTTTTCTATTACTGACTCCTGGTCTGTTGCTCTTTACAGAGTGGAGCTTTTAAACTACAAAACAGGGAGAAGGGGTCACCATCACTGAAGGGACCACAGCCCAACACCCCTGCAGAGGCAAAGGGCTGCATAATTGCATGTACAGTGAGTGATCTCCTCAGGCCTCAAGGGTGTTCACTTTCCCTGCCACATTCATAAACACCACCATATCACTTTTTCCTCCTCCTGGATCCCTGGTTGATCCCTGAAATTGCATAAGCGTCCTCTTTTCACTGCAGACAGCTACTGCTCCTGTCTGCTGTCATCTACTACTTTCCAACACAATTCCTCTTCACGTGGGGCAAAGCTCCCTGGCTTTCTCTTGGCCAATATTACCTTCAAATTTGTCTGTAAAATCTTAATAAGATTAGGGTCAGACTAAAGAGTCAGTTCATTGACCAGGCAACCGTCCCCTATGTCTTTAAATATAAGTGTTAAATTTAATTGAATTGTATTTGAAATGCTCATTAATCATTCTTGCTGTTGCACATGAAGTGCCTGATTCTGGTTAATACTACGTCCTGAGAGAGACAGTCCTTTGTATTATTCAATCTTCTATGAATTTGGTTTTGCCATTGTTGTCAAAATTATAAACACTGAGTGTAGGTATGTGGTCCTGCAGGAGTTGTCCCTCTCATAGTAGTTGGTTTGTATTAAAGAGAAGGAAAATTATTTACAGGACTGAACATCCAGTTGTATCTTAAGTACAATAGTGGTTCAGCAGGAACACAAAACATGGCTTGTTTTTCCTCCCAAAATTTTCATTACATGAAGCCATGCTCATAATATGCATTATTGCGATAAGAAGAGTAACTTGTAAGCTCCAAGTAATACTGGAATGCAAATTTCAACAGCCAGTCTGTTGAACAAAGTCTCCTAAATCTGCGTATACTTATGCTGCTGGCATATAGTGCCAAATCAACAAGGAAAACACCTATTTCATTAGAAAGAATTATATGTCTGAGATGTTAAGTCATTTAAGATTCCCCTGTCTCTTTCCTCTCTTTGTCTTCCTGGTGGGAGAACGGAAGGGAAAAAGAACGTTCTACCTGTTGCTAAGGAAAAGCATCAAAATGTTTTTCAAAATTCAGCTTTGCCTAGGATCTCCACTCAGGACACTTAATCTTTCACCTAGTTTCTCAGTATTGCTTTCACCACAGGTTCCATAGCAAACTTTGATTGTGAATGCAAGAACATTGTGAATATTTTTTATATGAATATTTTGCACCTAAGTAGGGTGACCATAAATGGAGACACAATTGTACTGAGGAGCGTGGCTTGATTAGTCATTGGGTCTAACATTCTTACATCTGAAGACCATGAAAGGTATCTGCATCAATGGGAATCCAGAGTATGTTTGGTTTTCTATGCAGACCAGGCTCTAATGTTTTGAGATTGGCAGCAGCAGATAACTTTCTAGCAGTGGGATATGTGAAAGCCAAATCTAGCAAGATAAATGAAAAGTTGTAGAAGACAATATAATCCCAGGAAAGGAAAGGACGTGAATCTTGTGAGCTAAAACGATAGGCTGGAGATGGAAACTATCAAAAAAATAATTGGAGACTAAACCACCAGAGAACTGAAGACTATGCCGCTCGCATAAGTACATGAGGAGTTTTGCATTTGGGAAGTGAATTGAACAGTGGGAATGCACAAATGCACTCACATGTTTGACAGATATTTGCCTTGATTATGGCCTTGATCTTGCAAGGACGTGATCCTTGCATAGAGTCATTTATTGAATCTGTGTTCTAATGGTATTTATAGAAACTGACAAATGAATGAGATTTCATCACAAACACATTTGCTTCATGTACTTTGACAAATGCGTGTAGTGCTGCCTGCTTATTTTGTGCTTTTTAACAGATCTGCATAGCTTTTCTTTTAAAATTTCCTGAAGTAATTGAGTCTGAGGCTCAGGTGAAGAGATGAGGGGTGTTCTGCACACATGGACTCTAAGGAAAAGCCGTTATCTACTGTGCCAGTGACTTGTTTATCCTGGGTCCAACCAAGAGCAAATTCAGTCTCTGCTAATCCCTACACCTTCTCCCAAGCTGCCTGTTTGCTCTGAGGATGTGTACGTGAGAGAGATTAACGCTAGGAGAGTATTGCTTGGGTTTGAGATCTCTGCATTACATCTTTCCTCTGTATCTGGCAGTCAGCTGCCGAGTGCCTGATTTGTGGTAGTAATGGAGTCCATGGGACTGCTGCTGCTGCTGCCTTCAAGGTAGGAGTCTGATCACATCCTGGATTATTCATAGACAGTCAGAATGTCATATTCATCATTTCTATATTTTGTTGTATTTCTTTGTGTAATGCAAATGCTTTATGCTTCCTGAAAACATACCAAGGAGACCTTATAGTGACCTTCCAGTACCTGAAAGGTCTACAAGAAAGCTGGGGAGTGACAGTTTACAGTCTTGCAGTGATAGCACTAACGGGCAGTAGCTACAAACTGGAGAGGGGCAGATTTAGACTAGACATAAGGAGGAATTTCTTCATGATGAGAGTGGGGAGGAACTGGCACAGGTTTCCTAGGGAAGTTGTGGCTGCCCCATCCCTGGAGGTGTTCAGGGCCAGGTTGGATGGGGCCTTGGGCAGCCTGATCTAGTGGGACGTGCCCCTGCCCATGGCAGGGGGGTTAGAACTGGATGGTCTTTAAGGTCCCTTCCAACCCAAACTATTCTATGATCATATGATTCTACTGTTGTGCCTCACTTCACAATGGTACATGGTTGCAACCAAAATGTTGTTAGTCGATTTTGTCATTAAGCAAGGTGACAGATACACCTGACCTGACGTAACCTGTCCTAAGCTAACCTAACCTCAAGTAATCTAGCCTATCATTAGCATAATACATATATCACATAAATTAATAATAACTCTTGAAATACAGTAATAATAACACCACATTAATAATAATATTAAAACTAATACTGTAATAATAATAATAACAGAAATAACGCTGTTATGTACTGTATTTACCAACTGCATCATGGAGCTGAAGTTTTCATCTTTTATGTTGTGAAGTGAGGCAGAGGAGTTCTTCAAGATAACTCAATGGCATCACAATAAAGGATGCCTTCAAAATAATTTATATAAATGTAATACAGTACTATACTGCATTACTGAACAATTTCTCTTCTCATCAAATGCTCCAAACCCAGATCATGGATAATTTTAATAACAGTTTTTCCTTCCTCTCTTACTTTATCACTTTTACCTTAGTTTGCAGGTCTATTACTTTCCTTTGCTTCTTAGGAGCACTTGTAGAAGTTGTTGCTGTCATTTGGGGGCTATTGTGAAAGTGAGATGTCATTTATCAGGATGGTGTAATTAATTATATTAAACAAATTCAAGAGCAGTTTAACTACACTGTAACTGTTGCTTTGCCTCTAAACAGGGCTTACAGCATCACAGAATCACTAAGTTGGAAAAGACCCACAGGATCATTGAGTCCAACCATTCCTATCAACCACTAAACCATGCCCCTCAACACCTCATCCACCTGTCCTTTAAACACCTCCAGGGATGGTGACTCAACCACCTCCCTGGGCAGCCTGGTCCAGTGCCCAATGACCCTTTCTGTGAAAAGTTTTTTTCTGATATCCAGTGTGAACCTCCCCTGGCAGAGCTTGAGGCCATTCCCTTTTGTCCTGTCCCCTGTCACTTGGGAGAAGAGGCCAGCTCCCTCCTCTCTACAACCTTCTTTCAGATAGTTGTAGAGAGCAATAACATCTCCCCTCAGCCTCCTCTTCTCAAGGCTTACCTTACATATGTTCCTGGCAACTAGCATTGAGTTTTGGAGGCCATCTTTCCAAATGCGGCGTGCACAGCTTCAAGTAAGAATTAATTTGGTATGCAAGAACTAGCTGTCTCATACAAAGCTAACTCATTTCTTTCATTCACCCAAACAATCCTGTTGGACTGGACCATTGAACTGTAGCTAAAAATGACCTTGCTTTGCCTACTAGGCATCAGCTGCATCCTGTTAGATTTAATAAGTAATTCATTCTTTATCTTGGTCAGTTTTCTTAATTTGTTTTCCTAATTAGGTTAAGGAGTAGAGTATTTCATAAATTAATCATTCTAGTGGCTTCTATTTTACTTGTGTTCTATGGCTGTAGATTAAACGTCCCTGCTCAGTGTACATATTCTAAAGTTCTTTCCTATGTTCTCCATTTGCTATGATAAGAAAATAAAGAAGGCTTTTATGAACATGTGGCAGTAGAAAATAAGAGTCTGTTGTAATGTTCAAGGTTCAGACGTTCAACAGCTTGCCCACTTGAGGCAGGACAGTTACACTGCAGCATCTGCTGAGCTTAGCCCACATATGTAATCAGATGTTTTCTTCTTTCCAACAAAAGAAACTTCTCTACAAAAGATGCTCGATTCATTTTTACCATGCTTAGCATTTCCATGATGAGGAGTCTACTTCCTTATTCTCTTGTATTTTCCACTACCTCCTAATGAAGGTAATTTCATGTTCTACTTGCATGTGGAAGAACTGAAGCTAAGAGCTTCACATGAAGCCAGGATCTGTCCCTGCATTAATACCATTGCAGAGACGGAATTATAACCAGAATGCTTTTCCTAAGAAGTAGATAACTTTGTCTCTGGGCAAATTGCATGAGTAAAATGGCTCAGTCAGTGAATGGAATAAATAAACAAGATTCAAACCTCAGTAATAATAATGAAGACGATGATGATATGTTAGGCTGCACCACCCAGAAAAATAAAATAAACACACAAGTTTGAAATAAACACATCTTGTACAGAAATCTTATTTAAAATTAAGTTCCTGGCTGATACCAACAATTTTGGAATTGGATGACTAATGGGAAGAGTTTAGCTGTTTATACTGTGAAATTAATGCTTGAAAGTTGGCTTTTATAGATTACTAGGTTTCTGCAAAGTCCTGTAATAAGACTTCAAATTCACTCAGAGTTGAAACAATTTTCTTTTTGTCTTCCTCACTTGTCCTTGCTTATGACAGGGGTCAGAATTTTTAAGAACAATGATGTTAAACTGTTTTAAGTAAGCTATTGCCTTGTTCCACTGTGTCAATCAGGACCTTGTAATTAAAACTAACCTCCCAACAAAGAACCAAGCGCTTGGTGACTCCTTGGCATGCTGGGTGGTTTGCTGCTGTGTTGTTAAAACATTTTAATGTTATTGGTGGAACAGCATAGCTATCCAGGAAGAAAATAGAAAAGCTGGCTAAGTACCTCACTGTTATACACTTGGGTAACACACTAGAGAAAAGGTGAACATCGAACCTGATACTTCCTGGTACAGTGGCTGCTGAGCGGGGTACAATGGATTTTGGATAACTAGTGGCATTTCTCAGTAGGCTTCTGAATTTCTGGCTTGTAAAAAAGTGAGCTAAATATGTTATTTAAGCATGTTTAACAACAGCATAAAATACGAATAGTATGTGGGGAAGCTAGAAAAAAAAGCCCCAAAACTAAGAATAGTATGTTTTTAAGGAATTAATTATTTATTTATGATTTATGTATTACAGTCATTGAAATTGTTAAAAAACAGGAATCCCCTCTTAATGGTACAAGAAGCAAGTATGACTATCATTTAGATTAAGGCAATAGCCCAGAAACCTAACTTGCATATCTGCCTGTAAGTTCTCTTGCCAATAAGCTCCACTTTATCATTCTTTCCTGGAAACACATCCTTCCTGTTTGTTACTTCATTTCTCTTTCAACACTCATGTCTGTTGGGCTGGAGGCACCCAGATCTCAACACCCTCCACCAGGATGAGGTTTGCAAACAGACACAGCTTCACCCATGCAAGAGATTAAAATCAAACCAACGGGTAAACATTACACCCAGGGCATCAATTAATTATGGGAATTCAGTGAAATATGAGGACATAAAAGCCGAAGAATTACTGAAAATAGAAAGGAAGTGGGAAAATTCATGTGTACTAACAACAGCAGTATGAAAGTACTATCACTCCCGAGCTCTATAGAGAACGTTCCTGTGCTGAGGACTCAATTAGTACATCGGTTTACCTTAGCAGAAGCGAGGTGCTCAGCTCTCGGGCTGAAGAATTAATCTTCTCAAAGGCTTTAAAAAATTGTTAAAAATAAACCAGGATCACTCAAAATATCTTTTCAGGTGGTGATTGTTAATCTGCTCTCCTCTGTATCTAGTATCCAGACCTAATTGCCTTGTATGACCTGGTGATGAACTGGCTTTACGAATAAAAGTGTTTGGATTAGTTTGCAACTGCTAACCAAAATATTTGCAGGGGGGATTGCCCTTCTTACAGAGCCTGCTTTGTATTCGTGGAGTTGTTAATATTGAGATGCCTTAATGTAATTGATACAGCAACATGCAGACATGCCTACTTTTTTCTTCCTTTTTTTCAGTTTCTTTGTTGTTTTTCTGTGTTCTGACTATAATGAAAGATTTGGCATTAACTCCCAATAAGTGAACTGTTATTCCACTTTTCTATATTTTCAATTTAACTTCAGGCTAAATATAATTAGTGGATGAACATCCCTTAAAGCCAACTCTTTTGAGAGGAAGTATTCCTTGTGTTGTTTAATTAACACATGTAAACTCAGATCACCAGTATGAACAAGTTACTCCTAGCAGTTTGTTTAGTGTCCAAGCCTTCTGGAGCCTTCTTTACTTTGGTTGAGCCTACTGGCAGTGGTTGTAAAAAGTAATAGTACTTTCTAGAGAGGGAATGGTCCTCACATTTTCAACTCATAGCAATCAAGGACGGAAATTCTGCTGCCATCATGAATTTTACAAGATGATAAACCATCACATGACTGAAATCCTGGTTGTGATGGGAAATTTAAACCATTCCCATATCTGACAGAGAGACAACACAGCAAGGCACAAGCAATCCAGGAGCTTTCTGGTGTGCATCAAGGATAACTTCCTAACACTGGTAACCGAGAAACTAATAAGGAAAGACCCTCTGCTGGACCTTCTTATGCTTACAAACAAGGAAGATCTGGTTGAAGATATGAGGGCTCTGAGCAGCTTTGGCTGCAGTCACCAAATGCTACAAGATCCTGAGAGGAGGAAACATGACAAACAGCAGGATCACAACCCTAGGCTTCAAAAGCTCAGACTTTAGCCTCCTTAGTAATCTACTTGGAAGAATCTCATGGGAGAATATCCTGAAGAGGAGAGACTGTTTGACTTTCAAGAATCACCTCTTCCTCCAAGCTCGGGAATGGTCCAGTCCAACAAGGAAATCAAATAAAGATGGCAGGAAGCCTGAATGGATTAACAACAAGCTCCTGACAGAACTCAGACATCAAATAGAAGCATACAAGAGTGCATTTGGTTTACGTGGCAGGGTTTTGGCAGTGTGGGTGTGTGGAAAGTCTGGGGCTGTCCCATGCCAGACACAGACAGTTGTAGCTGGCTGCACAGTGAACCCACAGCAGGACACAGCTGGCAGCGCCCTGGGAAAACTTATTTGAGGAAGAGACAAAACACTACACAGTGAGGAGTGGGGAAAAGACCGTAAGAAACAGCTCTATGAAAACTGAGTCAGGGAAGAAGGAGGGAGAGGCAGTGCTCCAGGTGCCAGAGCAGACATTCCCCTGTACCTGTGGTGAAGACCATGGTGGAGCAGGTATCCACACTGTGGGCCATGGAAAGGACCACCCTGAAGCAAGTGGATATTCCCTGAAAGAACTGTAGCCCTTTGAGAGCCTATGCAGAAGCAGGTTCTCCTGACAGGAACTGCAGCCCATGGAGGAACCATGCTGGAGTAGGTCGTTCCTGAAGAACTGAAGCCCACGGAGAGGACCAATGCTGGAACAGTTCTTAAAGGACTGCGGCCCATGGAAAGGGCCCAAGCTGGCACAGGGGGAAAGTATGAGGAGGAAGGAGCAGCAGAAATGAACTTCAGTGGAATAACCAGGACTGGCCACATCCTCCGTTCACCTGTGCTGCTTGGGCAGGGTGGAATAGAAGATTGGGGAGTGAAGCATGAAAAAAGGGATGGATGAGAGGAAGGTGTTGTTTTACTTTGTTTTTTTTTTCTCACTATCCAAACCTATTTTAATTGGAATAAATTGAATTCATTTTCCCCAAGTGGAGTCTGTTTTGCCCGTGACAGTAATTGGTAAGTGCTCTCCCTGTCTTTTATCTAGACTATCTAGAACTATGAGCTTTTCCATCTTACTTTCTCTTCCTGTCCTGTTGAGGAGAGGTAGTGAGTGAGTAAGTGGCTGAGTGGGCATCAGCCAGCCAGCCAAGGTCAATCCACCACCAAGAGGAGGAAGCAGGGGCAGATGACCTGGGAAGTAGTAAGCAGGGATTGGGTTAGGAAAGGCAAAGCCCAGTGGGAGTCGAATCTGGTGCGGGATATAAAGGACAACAAAAAAGTCTTCAACAAGTGTATCAGAAGCAAGTAAGATTAGAGAAAATGTGGACCTACTGCTGAATGTGTCAGACAAAAGGACATGGAGAAGGTTGAGGTACTCAGTGCTTCGTTCACCTCAGTCGCCAGTGTTAATACCAGCCTTCAGCAATCCCAGCCTCTAAGTGGGAACACATGAAGAGAGGAACACTTGTCCACAGTAAGGATCAGTACAAGGAGCTTTTAAATAAGGCCGAATGCACAAGTCCATGGAACTTGATGAGATGCACCTATGAAGCCGAGGGAGCTGGCTGATGTCATTGCAAGGCCAGTCACGAGGATCTTTGAGAGGTTGTTGTGATTGGGGGAGTGGCTGAAATGCTGGGTTCTAAGACTTGTGATCAATGGCATGAGGTCCACCTGGGAGCCAGTTTCTTTGCTTAGATCTCAGCAAACTAGGTATTTATATTTGTCTTAGTGATGGTTTTTAAACCTTTTTGTCACAATTTCAGTCAGCATTACTTATTGTTTTGGGTCAAGGGAGTTATTTTCCATTGAGATGTATTCGTTCTACTGCTTTGACCTGAGTAGGTAACATATGCCCTTGAATCCCACTGATTTTGCAAACATGTGCTTTCATAGTTTATGGTACAAACCTGGATACAGCAGAAATAGTACAGTGCATTATTGCACTTCTACAAAAGAGGCAATTAAGCCTGGACCGTCCTGATTTCCTGGTAATTTTGAACCAAGTTATTCTGAATGATTGATTTCTGGACTTCTGTAGGTTCCTCTTGCTGTTTTGGTTGCTTCTGTCCTAATCAACTCTTGATATTTGCATTAAATAAATCTTTCATACAAGTTCACTCTCTTGATTGTTCTTTGATATAGAGATTGTTCTTCATACTGTTCTTCACCAAAAAAAGAACACTGATTTTGTATTTTGACTACTTCACATTTTGGGTGTCAGCATCGCACATCATCAAATCAAAATGTGAAATGCTTAAAATGTAAATAAAATTTCTGAAAAAATTGAAAATGTCGTAAGAGGCATACTGTATGCTTCATACACATGAAAGGTTTACAAACTTACCCAGATTTGTAAAGCACTTAGAGATTCTGAGATTGCAGGTGCAATTCAGGTACAAATATAACAATCTATTGTTCTCTAAGCGGGAACCTCATCAAGATATTTCAGTTATTGAGTTGCCAAAACTGGACTGGACTTTGCCGCTGTTTTTTCCAGAAACTTAAGTGTAATATAGCTCTCTAAACTTCAGTCTATATTCTACAACAGCATTTGGTATTCTAAGCATAAGCAAGGTTTCATGGGCAGAAATTCCAGAAGCTGCCAGAAAAGATGTTTATTACATTTGTGTCTCTGTTGCTTGTTACTGTTATTTTTTCTGTGTGATCTGAATTTTTATGCTTCTCTTTGCACTTATGAAACACCTGGAGATTGACCTTTGTCATGTAATAGTATTTGCATTTCAGTTTCTTCTAAAATTTCAAATCACAAAGGAAGATGTGGATTTTTATTCACTTCCATCCACCCCAGGACCATGATCAAAATCAATATTCATATGGCAACAACCTAGATGAACACCCTGCTGAGTTGTTTGAGACTAAGAAAATTACTTGGACTTAGCCTTTATGATAATCTTTACTTAAAACCTCATAGAAGCAGTGGAAAGCCCCGTTAACTTTAGGGGATCTTGCATCTGACTCAGAAGGCTTAAAGTGATAAAAGCCCAGCCTTGCATGAGAAGCCTGTGGCAGTGAGGAGCTTGCTTTCTCCTTTTCAGTGAAGGCTTTGACTGTAAGTCAAACATTGTGGAGTTGTACTTCTTACTTTATACTCTTTGGTAGTTAATTTTCTTAGTACTGAGATTCCAGCAGAGTTTTCAGCTAAAATGAATGTAACTAATAATTGGGAATTCAATAATATCTGATTTGCAAATAATTGCATGGGACATATGAAGCTTCATACGTCGTCATAAACTATTAATTAGGTTTTGAAAATTATCTTGGTTATGTAAATCTATTATTAACTAAATCTGTTGGCATTTCCACTTTTAAGAAATGAATACAATCTTGGCATTAAAAATTCTCCTTGTGATTATTCACTCCAAGAAACATAAGCCAGAAATTAATTTATCTTTTAATTAATATGCTCTTGCATTCAGGATTACAGTTATTCTCCTCATCCTGCAACTCTAATTCCGAAAAAAAATGCAATTGTAAGTCACTATTTCTTCTTCTTCTTCACATTCTAGCACATATTCTGTAATATGTATTATTTTTTTCTTCTGTAGAGGAAGGTATATATAAGAGGGAGCTGTACAGATCTTTCTGACTGGAGAGCATAAAGCAAGGGGCATTCTACATTTTCATATGCAACGACAGCCTCTGGGGATAAATGTGAGTCTCTAGGAAAGTGTAGCTACTCCTTCAGTACACCAGGCAGCAAAAGTAGAGAAGTCAGGTCCCATCTTTCTGGCAGGGATGTATCTGGTTATCTGCACTGTGTTGTTCTGCTGCTGGAATAACTCAGCTCCGCACCTGCAGTGCCTTATGTACACCTGGTTACTTTCCTGTAGCACTTTACAGCTCTCAAAGACATAATTTCGCCTTTGATTTCTGCCTCTTTCATTTATTACAGTAAATGACCAGTTACAACCTGGCAGGATTTTGGCATTCGATTCTGCTAGCGACACCTGCATATACTAGAGCTCGGTGGTGAAGTTTTGTGGTTGGTTGTTATTTTCATTTTTGGGAATGTTTCTTCTAGCATGTGCCATTCTGGATCATCCATTTTGTCCCCACTGTCAGGTACAGCTTGCTCAGGGTATACTCTAGCTGATAATAACCAAGTCACAGTTTATGCAATATTTAACTAGAACCCTTCAGCTGCAACTTTAGGCTATTTCTTCCCCAACTGCTTGATTTTACTTTCACCAGTACACTCCATAAACCTTTGCTTTCATATGGTACATAGGTAGGAATGCTGCATATAAGACTATTCAGCACAAAGATTTTAATTAAACGCTCCTGTAAATATACTTGCTTCTCTCTTGTTATGGTTATTTTAAGTGTATGTTTAACTTGCTGATTTCACACACCACTGTGCAGCCGTTTGTTATATATTAACTTAGGACTCAATCCCACAAGTTACTGACTGCTTCTGGATGCTGTACTGGGTCCCTTTCCCTCCCAGCAATATTTAAGGGCTTACAGGGGACTCAGCAACTTAAAGGGCTGAACCTTGAATCCGGGCAACAACAGGCTCTTTCAAAATCAAACAGGTTTTCTGGAACAAGGTTCACACTACAACTGGGCAATATTTTGTGCAATGGTTTTCATGCATTGAGATTAAATCTTATCCAGAACAACAGATCTCTTAGTTAATGGCTGCTGGAAGACATAAACATTTAGGTATGTATGGTGGCAATTAATTACATTTTACAATTATGGTTTTATTAGTTTTTCCAGCTAAGCGCAGAACCATGACTGAGACTAATAGTCAAACTTTCATATGTTGGTTGCAGTGTGCTTTGCCCCCCTGTTAAACTGTATGTGGGTTTTAGAGCAGCAGATAATCTGTGCAGTTCATCTAGCAAAACCATTTGGGCATTATTTAGCATTGAACTCACCCTCTGTACACCAGGGCACTTTGTGCACTGCAACTTCAAAGCGATCCTGCTGGCAGCCACATCGGGGGGGCAGGTTCCCTGGCATTACCCCAGCTTTCTGGAGCCCCCAGGGGCAGAATCCCACCCAGCCACAGATACGAGCCACTGGCACTGCCTGCGTGGACGTATTGTCACCAGCGGCACTGGGCTGGAGTGCTGTCATCCACTGCCATCACAGAATCACAGAATCACAGAATAACCAGGTTGGAAGAGACCCACCGGATCACCGAGTCCAACCGTTCCTACCAAACACTAAACCATATCCCTCAGCACCTCGTCCACCCGTGCCTTAAACACCTCCAGGGAAGGTGACTCAACCACCTCCCTGGGCAGCCTGTTCCAGTGCCCAATGACCCTTTCTGTAAAGAATTTTTTCCTAACGTCTAGCCTAAACCTCCCCTGTCGGAGCTTGAGGCCATTCCCTCTTGTCCTGTCCCCTGTCACTTGGGAGAAGAGGCCAGCACCCTCCTCTCTACAACGTCCTTTCAGGTAGTTGTAGAGAGCAATGAGGTCACCCCTCAGCCTCCTCTTCTCCAGGCTAAACAACCCCAGCTCTCTCAGCCACTCCTCATAAGGCCTGTTCTCCAGCCCTTTCACCAGCTTTGTTGCTCTTCTCTGTACTCTCTCCAGAGCCTCAACATCCTTCTTGTGGTGAGGGGCCCAGAACTGAACACAGTATTCGAGGAGCGGTCTCACCAGTGCCGAGTACAGAGGGAGGATAACCTCCCTGGACCTGCTGGTCACGCCGTTTCTGATACAAGCCAAGATGCCATTGGCCTTCTTGGCCACCTGGGCACACTGCTGGCTCATATTCAGTCGGCTGTCAACCAACACCCCCAGGTCCCTCTCCTCCAGGCAGCTTTCTAGACAGACTTCTCCCAGTCTGTAGCACTGCATAGGGTTGTTGTGCCCCAAGTGCAGGACCCGGCATTTGGCCTTGTTAAACCTCATGCCATTGGACTCTGCCCAGCGGTCCAGCCTGTTCAGATCCCTTTGCAGAGCCTCCCGACCCTCCAGCAGATCGACACTTCCACCCAGCTTAGTGTCATCCGCAAACTTGCTAAGGGTGCATTCGATGCCTTCATCCAGGTCATTGATGAAGACATTGAACAGGGCTGGACCCAGCACTGAGCCCTGGGGAACCCCGCTTGTCACTGGCCTCCAGCTGGATTTCACACCATTTACCACCACTCTCTGGGCCAGGCCATCCAACCAGTTTTCCACCCAGGAGAGTGTGCGCCTGTCCAGCCCAGAGGCTGACAGTTTCCGAAGCAGAACGCTGTGAGAAACTGTGTCAAAGGCTTTGCTGAAGTCCAGGAAGACCACATCCACAGCCTTTCCCTCATCCAGTAGCCGAGTCACTTTGTCATAGAAGGCGATCAGGTTAGTTTGGCAAGACCTGCCTTTTGTGAACCCATGTTGACTGGGCCTGATCACCCGGTTCTCTTGCATGTGCTTCATGATAGCACTCAAGATCACCTGTTCCATGACTTTCCCTGGCACTGAGGTCAGACTGACAGGCCTGTAGTTTCCTGGGTCCTCCCTGCGGCCCTTTTTGTAGATGGGCACAACATCAGCCAGCCTCCAGTCCAGTGGGACTTCCCCAGTCTTCCAGGACTGTTGGAAGATGATGGAAAGGGGTTTGGCCAGCACATCCGCCAGCTCCTTCAGTACCCTAGGGTGAATCCCGTCCGGCCCCATAGACTTGTGACTGTCCAGTCGGGCTAGCAAGGCTCTGACCACCTCCTCTTGGATCATGGGAGCCTCATTTTGCTCCTCTAGCTCCTGGGTTTGTACACAGGCGGAACGACCCTCCTTACGACTAAAGACTGAGGCAAAGAAGGCATTAAGTACCTCAGCCTTTTCCTCATCCCCTGTTACTGTTGTCCCTTCTGTGTCCAATAGGGACTGTATGGTCTCCCTAGTCCGCCTTTTATTATTTATATATTTGTAGAAAGATTTTTTGTTATCTTTCACTGACTTGGCCAATCCAATTTCTAGCTGAGCCTTAGCCCTTCTGATTTTTTCCCTACACAATCTCACTTCCCTCCTGTAGTCCACCCAAGAGGCCTGTCCCTTCTTCCAGAGGCCATAAACATTTCTTTTCTTCTTGATATCCCTCAAGATCTCTCTATTCAACCAAGCTGGCTTTCTCCCCTGCCGGCTTTTTTTCCGGACCACGGGGATGGCTTTCTCCTGAACTGCTAGGACCACCCCTTTGAAGAGCTCCCAGCCCTCCTGGGCTCCCTTGCCCTTGAGTACTGTCTCCCATGAGACTTCACCAACCAGCCTGCTGAAGAGATCAAAGTCAGCCCTCTGGAAATTTAATGTTACCGTCTTGCTAACCACCCTCTTCACTTCACCTAGAACAGAAAATTTTATAATCTCATGGTCGCTTAGTCCTAGGCGTCCACCTACCGCCACATCCCCTACAAGGCCTTCTCTGTTCACCAACAGGAGGTCCAGGAGGGCACCTTCCCTGGTTGGTTCATTCACCAACTGTGCAAGGAAGTTATCTCCCACGCACTCCAGGAACCTCCTAGACTGCTTCCTTTCTGCTGTGTTGTACACCCAGCAGATATCAGGCAGATTGAAGTCTCCCACCAGAACGAGAGGCATCGATCTAGAGATTAACCCCAGCTGTTTATAGAAGAGCTCATCAGCTGCTTCTCCTTGGTTGGGTGGTCTGTAACAGACTCCCATCACAAAATCTACCTTCTGGTGGGCTCCTCTGATTTTGACCCACAGGCACTCAACCTCCTCATCTCCACAATCCATCTCAGTGATGTCCAAGTCCTCCCTTACAAAGAGGGCTACCCCACCTCCTCTCCTACCCTTCCTGTCCCGCCTGAAAAGCTTATACCCCACCATAGTCGTACTCCAGTTATATGAGTCGTCCCACCACGTTTCCGTGATGGCAACAACATCATAGGCCCCTTGCCCTACGACAGCTTCCAGCTCTTCCTTCTTATTTCCCATGCTGCGTGCATTGGTGTAAATGCACTTCAGCTGAGCTGCCGAGCCTTCAGCCCTCCTAGAGGGAACAGGGTTCGTTCCCAACTGCCTGGTAACTGGATCAGTTGACACCAGAGTGCCTGCATCTCCCTTAACACCCCGAGGTGTGTTCTCCCCCACTTTTTGTGCGGTGAGGTACTGGTGGTCCTCGCCCGCGCACCCTCTCCCAATCACCAATTCCCCACATCCAGGCTCATTCCTGTCTAGCCTGGGCTCAACCCCCTCCCCCTTCACATCTAGTTTAAAGCTCGATTTATGAGCTTGGCTAGGTTTCTGGCAAGGGCTTTAGCCCCCCTAGGAGACCCATGTGTCCCGCCCTTAGCGAGAAAGCCTGGGGGTGCATGAGCCCCCCCATGATCAAAAAAACCAAAGCCCCTCTCCTCGCACCAGGCTCGGAGCCAGGTATTAATCGAATTCTTCCTCCTGGCTTCCCCCTCCTCTCTATTTAGCATTGGGATGGAGCAGAATACTACTTGTGCCCCAGAGCCCTCCATCACTTTCCCAATTGCCCTGAAGCCATTCTTGATGGCTTTGGCCTTTTTGTTATGCCATGCGGGCATTTTGAGAAGTAAACTTTACTTCTCAGTACTAAGCTGATCCAGTGCTGACATTTTGGGAAGTCAGGAGAAACAGTGGCCAGAAGTATCTCAGTGAGGTGTAGCCTGTGCAAACTACAGTAGTAGTAGCAAAACTACAAACTACAGTAGTAGCAAACTACAGTAGTAATCACTACTCTTTCTCTGAAACTTGTTTTGGGAGAAAAGTGTGGCACTGATGTGTGTAGATTCAGACTGGCACAGAAAAAGTGTTGAAACAGACTGTTTCTAAAAGTTACTCCTGCTGGTCTATATGCAGATGAAGACCGTAATCCTTCACTGTTCACAAGGAAAAAGACAGGAGCCAAAACCTTTAAGTAACGGAGTTTAATTCCATCTACAAGCCTTCTTCCAAAAAGGCAGCCCTCCCTGCCAGGGCAAGCAAAGAGGTGCTTCTTGATTTTGGTCCTGGTATCACCTGCAAATAGTGAGCTGAAAACAAAGTCTGAATTTTGCCTTCAGACTTGCACTTAAGGTTGGCCAGAAATCAAGTCACTGTTCTGTTCTAGGGAGTGTTGGAAGAATCTCACTGTAATTCAAATACACCTGTGGGTTAATAATTGTATCTTTTCAAAATAAGCTATCACACTGTTTGCCTTTGCCCTCACAGCTACAAGTAAACTATCAGTTGCATATACAGTTATGTGCGGATTATCTTTTGAGGTCGGTGTGGGTTTAAGCACGGAATAGCAGAGACTCACATACATAAAATATTTCCAAGATCACAGCTCTGGTGATGCACTATAACTGAAATTGGGATATGAAATTGGTACGTAAATAGACTGAGGGTTAAGCAGCTCGCTGACTGCAAGTGTTCTTGGAGTTATGGCCATCCAGTTGGCTGCTTTTCCAGGAAATAAGCAAAAATTCCAAACAAAATCGAGGTTTTAGGAGTAAATCAGAGAGGTTTCTGTATAACTTCCAGCACAATTAGCTAAGCTAGCAACATTAAGAAGTCAAGAGTTGTTTATCCATTAAAAGAAAGTAGGGAAATGGGTAGAAGTTTATGGGAACGAAAGTGGACTGCTGATGCCAGTGAAATATTTTCCAAAACTTTCTGTATAGGATGAAGGCACCGCATGATCCCATGTAAGAATATTGCAGCAGAAAGTAGTCACAAGTACTCAATATCCTCCCTGGGAAAACAGCTCCTGATTTAGGGGAAATGAGGCTGGGGCTGGTTATATGCTAATTCTCTTTCATTACTATGTGTTAGCAAAGCTGTTTAATACTCACTGCAAAGCCTGGATTTCACTCTCCTCTCATTTAATACCAGGTTACAATTGGAGTAATAAGCTCTTAAAAGCTTAGGTGTTCCAGTAAAATGAGATTTTGGCTAAAAATTATGTGTTGGTTTCTACCAGTAGCAGTGTTTTAGCTTTGGTGCCCTTAGCAATGAGAGAAGCAAGACTGGTAATAAAAGAGAATACGCTTCATTAGGATATTGAATGATTTAGTAGACATTTCAATGTCTCATTACAAACCTTAAGAAAGCTTTCTTTCTCCAGAGAGCCTGAACTCCCTCTGTCCCCCTTTTCCTAGACTTCAGAACAATGAAAATCTTAATTGTTGATTTTGAATCGTTTCCAGGTGTTTGTATGATGTATTTTGCTTAAGTCTTGGAAAATCAATATGTAGAATATTTGTATGGAGAAGGATATTGTCTCAGTGTTTCTCAGGCAGCAATGTCTGAGACTCTGAGGGCTAAACAATGAATGGAAACTATTTATCAGCTGAACGATTGCAGGATTTCTGATAAACTAAGCATCTTCTCTTGGCCTGTCGTGGTGAAGTATAAGCTGACACTATAGTCAGCTGAAATTGGCTTGTTAGAAAGGTGCATCTCTGAGTGATTAAAACAATTATTCTGGAATGTATTTGTCTCAAGCTCTTCAGGACTTTCAGAGTTAAAGCTTTCATGTAAATCTTGTCCCTGCTAGGAAAATTACCAGATGCTGACAGGGGGTGTCACCAGTGGCTCAGATGAACATATGCTGCATATGGCTTGGCTGCCAGTGCTGCCCGAGGAGGCCCTGTTACCTGCTGCCACAGACACTGCGGAAAACAGGTTTTAAACCAACCGATTTCAGCATAATAGTAAAGGTTAGTCTTTACACAGCGTTCAGATGGCCAATGAGACTGAATAGATACTCATAGACTGCCCTACCAAAATTTTCTCTGTGTCATAAAAGTTAGATGTGTTTTTACCAAGTTATTTTACAAATGCTGGGTTTTTTTGAGGTATACAGCAGTCCCAATGTCCTTGCACTGAGACTGTTATTGCATTATTTTTGAAGGGAGGCTGGAACTGAAATTGAATCAGAGATTGAATGGAAAGCACGCTAAAATCTCTTTTTACCTTAATGATTGATTTTAATCTCTGAATTTGACACAACAGTACTTCATAAAAAAAATGAATTAACCATTTTCTGGGAAGGTATTTTTCTGTCTTTTTCAGAGAAAATACTTGCACTATTTCCTGTTTAGGATGTTGCCAACAGAATTTTGCATTTCTTTGTGTCTCTTTTGCGAACCTGCTACAGGTACCCACCCAGCATCACCACCCACACACCCAGCTCTCCCCTACACGACTTGGCACCCTGTGACTTTGCAAAATAACATACAGAGAATAAACTGAGGGCACTTCCATGTTCTCCCAGCCCTTTCCAACCACAGCACTCCCACATAGCTCCTGAGTAAAATTTCAGGTCTGGAGCCATTTCAGGAGTCCTGTTGCTTTCCTCCCTGCCTTTGGATGCTGACTTCCACCTTCTGTCTTGCAGCAGCTCGGGTGCAGCCTGGGGAGCTTGTTCAACAGACAGCCTGGCAGGAAAAAAACAGACAGAAAGTCCAGTGTGTCTCTCTTTAAGTGGTGACATGGTCTTAGACTGGCTTGAGCAGTCACTTCTACCTTCATCTGTAGAGACCAGGTTCGAAGCAGATAATGTGAACAGCAGCAGGAGGGCTATGCAGAGCACAATATCTCTGGGTCACTGTGTGGTAGCGAAATAAAGCAAAGAAGCCGTTCCAGTTCTGGCACAGAAATAAAGTTTGCTGAATTATGTAATGAAAAGCAAGAGGTGAGAAGAGATCTGACTCAGGTAGTTAGCATTGCCTAGGCAAAACACAACCCTAGGACAGAATTGATGCCAACTGCTGCCCTTTCAATACTGCAGCTAGAAATAGAGCTCATACCTCCATCTTAGTATTTTAATTATGTACCCCAGCAGGTTCATGGAATGGCTGCTAAGTTTTTTCTCATTAAATTTTTGTAACCTGAAGTTTAACAAGGCTGTTTTAAAAAAGGGTACTGTGACTGACAGAAACTGAAGTGTCTGTTTTGCTGTTAGCTATGTTTAGGCAAAGACAGCTCACCAAAGTAAATCAACTTTTGCAGTAAGAATAGGTGTAATCCTTCAGGTTCAGAGCTATCCTGTGCTCTTACAAGACATAAATTGTTACCCAGATCTGTAAACTCCAGTTTAGAAGATTGATGGACCATCATCAAAAAAGGCAATTGAGTCTTGAAACAGGCACTTTAGTCTGAAGTCCTTTCAAAAAACTGGACTGTAGGGTTTATCCTCTGCAGGGGTAGATAATGGATTATTTTCTTTGTGTGTACACTTTTAAAGTGCTCATCTCCAGAAGCATCAAAGTGCCAGAGAAGCATTGATGGATTTGTCCTTGAAGGCCCATGGGTTATAAGGTAGTACTCCTATCATCACTTATTTTACACATATGGCACTTAAGCTGAGAAAAGCATGCTGAACTGCCAAGGTCAGAGAGAAACAAAATCCAGAATCCCTCTTCCCCAGACTCAGTCATAAAGGTATCATTCCTGACTTAGATGTGGCTTTCATTTTTTTTTCAGACGTTTTACCATTACTTTCAGGGCTGGTAAAATTCAGAGTTGTTTAAACTCTACCCATAGGAATATGAGTGTATAAGCCATAAAGGTCTCTTGGGGCACCGGTTCCAGTCTCCCCTTGTTTCAGACAATTATGCAATTTAGTACTTCAGATATACATAACTAACTCCATCTCAGGGTAATTAGGTTAGTTTTTCTTCCACAGCATTCTAATAGGAAGACAGTTGCCTGTTTCCAGTGTTCCAATTTCTAAAAGATTTCCCACCAAAATCTTTATAAAACATGCATAGATGTATACTGATAATATGGAGGAGCATTAACCAGGAAGCACAAGGAATTTTTTCCTTCCTTTGCAGGCAGCTTGGGAGCTCTGCCACTGGGAAATAGTCAAAAAAAACCAAACCCAAACAACCTCAAATGAAAAAACAGAAATCTAACAGAAATGTAGACAGAGATGCCAGCCAGTGGAAACCTCTGCTAGCTCAAATGAGCATACATTTACTAGTTTTTAGGGTCTCAAATAGCATGAATAAGCTGTGCCAATCCTACCCAATACCCTCTACTTAGACCTTTAGTGTATCTGAATGACCATCTTGTGCAGCTGCAATATGTCAATATGTATTAACTGCACTGATTCCTAGAAAAAATTATAATATTACAAATGACATCAGGCTGCAAAAGATTTCCTTGACTGCCCTGCTGATAAAAGATCTGATTTATAGTATGTATCGCTGTTTTAACAGGACCAGTAAGCTAGCCCCAAATTTATAAATTGGTATGTGTCCGATTCCATGTCCAGACAAACAAGCTTTCAAGTGAGCAGCATTGTGTTTTCTGCATCTTTAAAATGAAGGCTCAATTATTTTCCTGGCAAGATGGTTTGCTTAAATTTGATCATTTGAAAAAATGATCATTTGATGATTTGAAAAAAATTCTCTTGATTTTAATGTTAATAAGGAAGAAGTTAGGTAGCTATTGCAGCACCAGAGAAAGAGAAGGATGACTATTAGTTAAAGGCTTATCATTGCTTTGAAGTTTTCAGACAGGCTAAATTCAAAGTGTGTATTTTATTGAAAAGGCACAGCACATAAATTTTGTTGTAGCACTTCATTGGTATCCACTTTGTCCAAATTGTTTTTTTCTAGCTTTTCCACTCCACAAGATCCCTGATAGAGTAAATTAAAACAAAAAGTAGAAGTTAATGACAAACTTGACATAAAATTAGCAAGAAGATTGCTTTCTTTCCAAGAAAGAAAAAGAGACATGTTGAAGTTGGTAATTCAATCTTCTGGCACAAGAAATGTGCCCATGAATTTTAATTTAGTAACAAAGACAGCACATTTTTCATTGTAGAAAGAGACTAAACAAAGAAAGGAATTGACACTAATAGAAAAAAACCCCTGTGTGGTTCTTGAAGCACATGCATCCAGACTGTTTAGAAGCCTTCACTAATTAACAACAACAACAAACCCTGGTGGTTCTCACAAATGCTACCTGTTTCTACTTCTTTTTATCTTGTTGAGATATTTGCTGGTCTGACCTCATGAACCTATCAAAAGCTGTAATTATCCAAGGCATTTTGTCCTGGCCAGCATGGAGTTAACTAAGGTGTGCAGCTGCACTATCACCAGTTGGGTATTTCTATTGCATCATGCTGGGCCAATTATTCTACTGAGACTTGTTATTTTATTATAATAAGACTCAGAAGCAAGATGATCTTATAGGACTTTGCATAATTTCTACTGAGGTGGATTCATTCCTAATGAAGTCCACTGTCTGCTTCACTTTTAAAGCATTTCCATCTTTTCTAGTATCTGATGGACACTGTCTCTCTGCAGAGTTGCTGTATCCCTGCTCCCTTTGGCAGAGCTGAATGATTTAAAATAGAGTTGGGTGCTGCTTGCGAGTCCTCCTTGAGCTCAGGGAGAAACACCATTGCTCAAAAATCACATAAAACCATGAACAGCCCCTCGATGAGGCACGCACAAAAATGGATGAAGTGCACCAGCTGTTCTCTATGGCCTTTCTCTATGGCCTCCTCATTGCATAACAAGGCATCTTCATATCCTCAGGTAATTTTGGAAGGGGTAGTTGTGAACAGAGAGGACAGGATGGCAGGGTAATTATGTGGGTGGAGAAGAAGGTTGATAAAGAGCTTTTAATAGTCACGTTTACATGCTATTATTTCAAGCAAGAAAAAGAAATACAGAATGGCTGCAGGGCCATCAGATGCTGAGGCTAGGAATGTGACATAGGGAGGTATGGAAGGTAGAGCAGGAAGGAAGAGAAAGCAAGTGGCTGCAGAGTGGGACAATCTCTTCTTTTTCTGAGATTGCACCCTTTCCCCCCAGCTAGTCCATATAACTTCAATGGACCTCCATCAAGCAGAAAATCTAATGTAACCTTTTTCAAGGAAAAAAAAAAAGAGAAGTATATATGGTATAGAAAAAATGAGTTTTTTACTAATCCCTATTTCCTATTATTTCTGCCTACTTTACATCTCCATGGTCCTTTTCCTTCCTACATCTTGCACTTTGTGAGACATAAAATAAAGGTGGAATTCAGCCTTCCTAATTGGTAACGGGAAGTCTTCTTTATGTTTAAACACAATGATCTGTTTATTGGAAACTGCTGTTCTGTAGTACCAGCCATCTCTTCATGTCATGCTGTCTGAATAATGCCTCTTGAGGGCGGGGAGAAAGAATAGCATTGCAGTCAGACCCCGTGGGGTTATAAATAGCATTGTAACAGCCTGAAAGGCTGAAGCCATCATTAAGTTGCATGCAGCTGTAGTGGTGTAGGTGGGTGAGTAAGAGCAACTTGGAGATGGGATAATGGTAACCTGGTACACAAGGGTCATTTTTCATTGATGGCGTCACTCCATTGGGTTATTGTATTCCCCCTAAATTAGGTCTCTGTGTTCAACAGAGCTGAAAAAGCTCAGTGAAATGACCAGTAAAGCACATTTAAAAGAAGATTAGAGGGAAAACCAGATTGTTGTGTGTTATGATTTAAACCAAATTGCGATAAACTTTTCTCACTTTGGTCAATAATTGCCTTTATCAGCAGCAAAGTAAACAGGGACAGGAACTGGCCTTTTGCAAGTAGCATACCAGCTCCCTACATAAGGGCAATAATGACTTTCACTGGGCAAATTAAGACATTAACAGAGCAATTTAACCCAAGCTGTCCTTTGAGTGTTTACCTTAGCAACATGATTCATTTTCTGGAAGGGACTTTTTCAGTGCCAAGGCAACAAAGGTCTTGAATTTGGAAAATCCCTTTCAATTTATCATTACTAATTTAATTGCAGATACACACAAATGGAAAAATCCTGCATTAATTTCTCACAGCTTATATGTAAAACACATGAAAATAATTAGCAGCCTATGTTAGTTTGAGCTTGTATACACAAACATATTATTCCGTCATTTCTAAATTAACAAATTGAGATCTTGATCCTGCTCCCAGTTAAGTTGGTGGGGGAGCTGCCTTTAACTTCAATAGATATATGACTCAGCTTAATTCCCCCTGTGGGACCTGTCAATGTGTAAAGATTCCTTGGAGGTTAATTGCTTGCAGGAGTCTTTGCCTGGGATGTAAAAGGAAGGTACAAATTGCAGAGCTGGAGCATTAGCCATGTACTGCAGCCTGGAAAAG
The DNA here is from genome assembly GCF_032191515.1 of Phaenicophaeus curvirostris. NCBI lineage: Eukaryota > Metazoa > Chordata > Aves > Cuculiformes > Cuculidae > Phaenicophaeus > Phaenicophaeus curvirostris. The sequence goes on from NC_091392.1 coordinate 188,584,742, forward strand.
ACACTGTCATTTAAAGCAAAGGGATCTCTTATTTCAGTAATCCTCATCTCAATAATTAAATGTGGTCACTCATTACTTCAGTGTATGTCTTAGAGCGCCACTTCCTTTGCCATCTTGCCCATTAACAGTTGAAGTAGGACAAATGCTTTTACATTTTCCTGAAGTTACTCCTTCTGGCTCTTCTTTTGTACTCTCTTTTAAGAGTACCTTTTAAAAAAAATCACTACTTTAAAACAGACTTTTAGAAAGTATTGATAAAAGAACCATGAAAGAAACATAATAGAGTTGTGGGAGTGGAAGAGAGGATTTCTAAACTAAGTAGAATCATTCTTGTTTAGACTTTTCAGCTCTGAGTGACTTTCTTGTTACATAAATGAGCCTTTTGCTATTCTGAGAAAGCTAAGAGATGTATCACTACTTATTAAAGGGAGGGGAGGGTTGTTCCTTCATCATCAAAACTCTATATTCTTTCTCCCCTGTCACATTTTTTGTAATCCTTTCCCACCTGTATTATACTCGGAATAATCCTTCTCATTCTTTGTCACATGCACATTAAACCTCTTTAAATTACAGACTTAGAGCTTCTAAAACAAGCATTTCATTTTTGCTTTGCTGAGTGTGATGACCATTGTCAAATCACCATTAGAAATGTCTAGCATGTACAAATATGAACATATTCATGGAGGAATTATCTTCATAAATTACTGTACTTGGTCAACCATAGCGTGTAATGCTGGCACTGCCACTCGATTCACTGCAGCCTTTGTTACTCATCTGGAGTTGAACTATTAGCCTGTAAGCTACACAGTACATAGCTCCATTTTTCAGAAATACCTATGAAAGCGCTATAACTTTGTTTTTATTTACACATTTTCAAGCATTCTCAGTAACAAATAGTATTAATTTTCTCAAGAAACAAAAAAAACCCTGGAAAACCAGCCAGGAACACCTCTTCAAAAGCATCTTTTTTTTTTTTTTTTTATCAGAAATTTGAATGACATTTTGCTTTTTTAGGATTGTGGGAAAACCTTTATACATGAAGGACTAATTTACAGAAACTTTGGTGTGTAACTTTGATGAGACACTGTGGCTTGTTCTTCATCAAATATTGTAAGAAACTGGAAAGCATTCAGGTTTATAGCTGAAAGAGTGATTTGCTTTCTTTCTTGTGGCAGTCCCATTGATAAATTTTGCTATGTATCATTTTGCGAAACCTTGGTGTGAAGGTATCTGAATACTATATACACTTCCCAACCCTTAAAAAAGTAATAATTCAGATTAAGAAAATATTTGGGCAATTACTGTTCTCCAGTACACAAGTTAATCCTTTTCTCAGACACCCTCTTTAGTGTGCTGCATCCGTGCTTCACTAAATAGTACATGAATATGGAAGGACAGACTGACTGGGAGAGTCTGAATAGGGTTTTAGCACACTACCAGTAGAAAACCTATGACTGGAAGATTCTAGCATTTACTTTTAGAAAGTTGACAAATGTCTAATTGACTAAATACTGTTATCTGTGTTATTGCAATTTTCTAGGTATTTCCTTTATTAAACATAATGACATTTTGGAAATGTGACAAAAAGCATGCTGTTAATCTGTCAGTACAGGCTCATGTCATTTCTGTCTCCTCAAGCAGTTTTTAATCTGCTGATGAGCTTCAAATATACTTAAAAGAAGATTTCAGATTTTGAAGTTATCAGAATTTCTTCTGTTTCAGAAACATGATTGGCTGCACAAAGGAGAGACCCAAATTACTGGCTCAGTTCACCTCAGTAGTGTTTTCTGCTTTCCCTTTTTTTCCAGCTTGTAGTTAGAAGACACAGGTAGGAACTGGGGGTTCCCTTCTCTGAGGGGGATTGTGGATTAAAAAGGGTAGTCAAAAATTATGTGGTGGATATCGCTGGGATATTTATGGAAAGGAGTGTGCAGGAACATAGGAACATAAATCCACTGAAATTCAGGTTTGAATAATGTGTTAGAAGTTTTCAAGTGACTAGCATAGACCCCTTAGGGGTACCAGGGAGTCTGTGAGATTAGTTTACAAGTCCTGTGGAAAGTGGTTTTGAGGTTAACTTTTGATACACGTATTGTTTCATAGAAATGAAATGATATTTCCCTTAATGTTGCTGCTAGAGTCATTCTCTTGGCCAGTTCAGGGCCTTCACTGAGTCCCCTTTAAGATACTTCCTTTTCCCGTAGTCTGAAGCAGATAATCCTTGCCTGCAGTGACTTCAGAACTTCCATCAGGTAGTCCCAATCTAACACAGGTCACCAGTGATGGTCCATATGGACCCTCTCCATGTCATGTCATCATTTCCAGTCCTAATCTCAATTTCCCCTTAACTTCCTATGCCCAACCCTACAAAGCAACCACTTCACCCTGTCATTTGAGTAATTCTTCAAAACTCACTCTTTTCACCGGGCACACCACAAAGCTGAGGCCAGCAAGATCTGGGCAGGTGTCAGGCTGCGCCTGCTGCTGGGGACTGTTGGAAAATCCTGCGGTCACTCCCAGAGTTATTTGCTACCTCATTTGACCTACATCCCTTAAGCCCATTTGTTTGCCTCACCCCCTAACTACACCTTGTCTTTGAGAGTATGTCTGTGCTGCTCTCAAGAGGAGTAATTACAGCATGTACAGTCACACCAGTCTCAGTGGAGAGGTGGTAGGGTTGATGGCCTTTGTTACTTCTTTAGCGTGTCTATTCTGCCGTGCATTCTCGGTTGTCCCATTTTCATTTTGCCTCTTACCTGAGGTACATTAAACCAGTTTTAGTTATGTATACAGGTCCCATCCAAGCACAGAAATATTTTTAGACAATAAACTGTTTGAGCAAGGACTACCATTTGTTACGGGTCTTTGCCAGGAGTAATGCCATGGGACATTGTCTCACAAAATTTTCCTTGTAGTAGATGAACACTGTTCAGATTGTGCATAAAATGTTATGCTTGCTGTCAATTCTGAGGAACAGTAGTGAACCAAAAAGTTGTCCAGATTTGGGACTGAAAGACAGCCTGGGAACCAAGCATGAGTATCTGAAAGAGCCTGCTGATGGCAAGAACTTATTTTTTCAGCATTTATATCTTTAAGCTTAATAGAGAAAACCACATTTAGGAGAATATGCTAATTTGTCCTCCAGTAAAAAAATTGTGTTTGGCACCAGAAACACAATGGGACCTGAATCCAATTTAAATAATAGATGAAAATATATTTCTATATTGCGGATGTGAGAATGTCCAGAGGAGGGCCACAAAGTTAGTGAAAGGTTTAGAAGGGAGCTGTATGCAGAGTGGCTGAAGTCACTTGGTCTGTTAAGCCTGGAGATGAGGAGACTGAGGGGAGACCCCATTGCAGTTTACAGCTTCCTCACAAGGGGAGGAGGAGAAGCAGGTGCTGATCTCTTCTGTTGGATGACCAATGATAGGACCCAAGGGAATGGCAGGAAGATGGGCCAGGGGAGATTAGGAAAAGGTTCTTCACCCATAAGGTGGTGTACCACTGGAACAGTCTCCCCGGGGAAGTGTCCCATGTAGGGACAGGAATCCTTGTGGGTCCCTTCCAACTAAGGACTGTGAATCCAACTCAACTCCGTAAATATTAGAATGATAAAACGGCTTGGGTTGGAAAGGACCTTAAAGATCATCCAGTTCCAGTCCCTCTGCCATGGGCAGGGACACCTCCCACCACACCAGGCTGCTAAAAGCCCCGTCCAACCTGGCCTTGAACACCTCCAGGGATGAGGCAACCACAACTTCCCTGAGAAATCTGTGCCAGTGCCTCACCACACTCATAATGAAGAATTTCTTCCTAATGTCCAATCTAAATCTTCTTCCATCCTATTTATTCCCCTTATCACTACATGCCCTTGAAAAAGTCCCTCCCCAGCTTTCTCTTAGGTCTCCTTCAGGTACCAGAAGGTCGCTATAAGGTCTCTCCAGAGCCTTCTCTTCTCCAGGCTGAACAACCCCAATCTCTCAGCCTGTCCTCACAGCAGAGGTGCTCTAGCCCTCTGATCATCTTTGTAGCCCTCCTCTGGGCCTGTTCCAACAGTTCCATATCCTTTGTGAATTCCAGAACTGGACACAATATTCCAGGCGGGGTCTTGGAAGAGCAGAGCAGAGGGGCAGAATCCCCTCCCTCAACCTGCTGGCCACAATTCTTTTGATGCAGCCCAGGATACGGTTGGCCTTCTGGGCTCTTATATATTTATGAATATAAATATTTTATATTTGTATAATTTAGTGTTCTATACCAGATATACCTCGCTGGGATGAAAAACCGTGACAGCTGATCTGAGGCTTCTTAAACTGCTTTGGGCTGACCAGGAGGATCACTGATACCCTGTAGGGAGGTGGACCGCTTAGTCTGAGGATGGGAGATGGAGAACGGACTCGTGTTTGAGGAGGAGCGAGCGCTGGTACCCGCGTTGTCCAGCCGGCCGGGGGTCGGCGCAGGAGCCCGTGTGGGACCCTCGGCAGCGGTGCGGGTGAGCCGAGCGGTGATGCTGCGGCTTCTTGAAGGCACCAAACGCACCGCGTGCGGCCGCGCCCTCCCTCCTCCCGGGGCATCGCTCCCTCCCTCCCCGCTCCGGCCCCACGGAGCCGCCTCGGGGCGGAGCCGCCGCTGCCCGGGGCTCTGCCCACCCCCCGCGGCGGGCGATGCGGCGGCGCCGGGACGCGGGGCTCGGAACGCCCCGCCGAGCATCGCTCCTCCTGCCGCGCTGCCCCCCGCCGGCTCAGGTGCGGTTCCTCCCTCTCTGGGAACTTCTCTGCCGTGCGCAGCCTCTGCTTCTCGTTACAGTTACATGCTCAGGGTTTGGGTTTTTTTTTTTTTTTCCGCGTGGAAAGTGGCGAGCGGCAAGAGCGGCGCGGGGGGTCAGTGCCCGACGGGCTGTGGCCGGGCCGGGGGAGGCTCTGTCCGGCTCGGCTCGGTTCGGCTGTGGCCGCCTCCGCTCTGCTTTGCCCGGCTCGGTTCTGCCTTCCCTTGCGGCCGGAGCGGCCCCCGCCGCGACGCTGCGAGCGAGGGGGATTGAAAGCAGCGGCGCGGGAGGTTTCAGGCGTCTCGGCGAAACACGAGAAACCCCTTCGATCCGCGGAGGCGCGGGGGCTCGCGGAACTCGGCCCGGGAAGGAGGGAGCATCCCCGCCGCGGCGGGTACGAGCTCCGCGGCCGCCGGCGCCCGAGCCCCTCCGCCCCGCGGCCGCTCGGGTGGGAAGGAGACAAAGAAGGAGACGGAGCTGCCTCTTTCCCCGCTGTGCGTTTTCTCTCTTCTCTTTCGCGTGTGTGGGGGGGAGCCCCACACAGCGGTGGGTTTGTGGAGACCTCGCCGGCTTTTGCAGAGAGAACCGTGCCCCGACCTGCGTTTCTGAGGTTGGACCGGGCATCCCGGTGGCTTTGGGCGCCGTGGGGCAGTGAAAGCACCTGCCTGGCCCCTCGGCCGGGGGCGCCCTCAGCTCTCCCAGCCCCGCAGCCGGATCCCCCACGCTCAGCTCGGGGCAGATCCCTTATGCGGCATCTCCCGGTCACAGCGGCTCTGCTCGCCGCCGAATTAAAGTTTCCATCGTGCTGGCGTGACGGCACAACCCACCTACTGCCTTTACGTACTTCTGAAGCTTTTTTTCCTTTGCTGTACGCTTGGTGTAACTGTCAGGTGTGCAGCTCTTAGGGGACAGACAGTGTCGTGTAGCCTTCTGACAGCAGCAAGCATGAGAAAAAAATATGTCTGTTTTCCTTTTCTTCACCTGCTGTTTGAAGATTAGGTGACACGTGACCGCATGACTGGATTTTAGGATGAAAACTTCTGATGTGTCTTGGAGCTCAGTGCTGAGCGCTGGGAGGAGGAAAACTGGATTGATGTTGGTGTTTTCTCTCTCTATGTGATTATATTTTTAGCATTGTAAATTAGGTGTGGTTGTCATACTGAATCGACTAGCTTATTAAGCATTAGAAAACCAAGTACATATTGAAATTATTCTGGTCTCTTAAATTGCTAATGAATGCCATTACACTTTGAAGGAGTTATGAATGTTTTCTCTGCAACATACCTTTGTCTGGCAAAAAAAGAGCTCCTTAATTTTTTGTGTGTCTTCACTTCTTACAATGGGGCTCAGACTTCTTTTAGTTGTGGACTTCGTAAGGAATTTCTGTAACGGTTGCTTTTGTTTTCCTGATGCAGGCAGTGCAGCCTGAGGAGGTCAGCTCACCCCGTCAATGTGAAAGCAAGACAAACCAAGGTGCAGCAGATGAAGAAGGGGCATCGAGGTCGGCTGATGGAGACAGCAGTGTCGCTCTGACCTACCCCAGCCTCCATCTCCGTGCATGTAGTGTCGAGAGCATGACAACATTTCCCAATGGCTGTGGAAATGGCACCACTGTTACTTGTATAGTTATGGATAATAAAGAGCCTCCAAGCCAGACTAGCTGTGTCACTCATAATGGGGGATGCAGCACCAGCAACAGTCGTGAAGAGGAAATCCCAGAGGATAAACTCAGCCCTTCCAAAATCGTGCGCTTTTTCACCACCCCTCGGAAACGGGCTAATTCCAGCTCTGACAGGCCTCGTTCTCTGGTTTTGATGGGTAACTCATCCACGTGGAATGCTTTGTCTTCCATCAAAAAGATGGGATCTTTCAAGAAGTTGAAATCTTCAGTTCTCCAAGGAATTCAAGCAAGGGAATGCTCAGATATCTTAAATGAGAATGGCATAGGCAAGCATGGTTCAAACGGGGCGGTGATGCAAGTTCAGACAAACAGGTATTCCTATACGGGGCCTCTACATGATTTCCAGAATGCAGTGGATGGTTTAGCTTCTGACTGCTCTGATGCAGAGGAGAGCGATGAGTCTTTCCTGAGGAACACTCATCGCTCACGCAGCATCAGGCGGGCCTATGGTGCTGGCCGTATAAACTTGCTGGACATGGATAAAGTTCAGAGTCATCACAACTGTACTAGGCCAACATCACCTGTCAGTGTGGAGCCAAAGATCTGTGAAATTTTGGTGAAAAACTCTGAAAATAACAGGATCATTTATCGGAGAAGCAAAAGCTCGGATAACTTGAACTTTCTGAAAAAAAGCTCATTCAAACGGAAGTCCACCTCAAACCTCACTGACCTCAAGGCTTCAAATGAAAAAGAGATGCCAACAAGGACCATGAGTGTTAATTCTGCTGACTCAGACAAAAGCAGTGGGAACTCTGAGAGGCGATCCAAGCGATGGAAGAGCCCTATCAGGGCAAAGGATTTTGACCGAGTGTTGAAACTTGTCAGTAATGTTACAGATGTTGCATGGAAGAAGGATGGCTCTAAGAGCACAGAGCCTTCTTCCAATGAGCAGTCCCAGAGGATAAGGTCAAGCAGCAGACTGCACGATGACTACTCCCGCAGGGTTTCCAGCAGCACAGATCATGACAGAAAGAGATGCACCTCCCCGGTATCTAGTCCAGACTCTTCCTTGCCAGGAACACCTTGCCTACCATGCCCTGCAGTTGGTCAGGATAAAGAAGCTAAAATGAATGTAACTGTTGCTGAAGATGAAAGCCTCAGGACATCATCAGGTATCCCAGACTCTGGCAGCTTATCACCCACGCTCACTGACATTAGTCCATTTCCCAATGAAGTGTTTTATTCAGACTCGGATGAACCAAAAGTTACCCAGCAGTTTACATGTGAAATTGAAAACCACCACGTTCCAGTGAGGCCAACTACTCCAAAACCTCAAAGTCCCACTGCAGAGATGGTCAAGTGCAATATGGATTTCCAGTGCCCAAACCATCACAGCACGTGTTCACTGAGCTCATCAGAGAGTGAGGATAGAGTCGAAGTACCAGGGCCGAAGCTGGGCAGGAATCCTGTTTGCTTCCAGGACTCGGTGCAAACCATGTATTATGATGATGGAAATGAAGACAGTGGCATAAGCAGCCACTCTCAGCTGAGCCTAAATTTAGCCTCTGGTGCTGAAGAGAAAAAGGAAGAGGTAAGAAAGAAAGCAAAATTCTTTAGAAGCTGTATATATATGCGCGTGTTTATATATATATGTAATGTATCAGGTTTTGTCTGTATTAATGCAAAACAATGCAAACAATGCAAACCAACCTGAATGCTAATGGCTGTTGCAGCTTGTTATTGGTAAAATATGCTGACAGCAATTATTTCCTTTAATATATTCTTTTTGGATGCTAACATTAAATTATTTTTTCTGTGTGCATTAATATGAAAGAGTTTTGGCAGCAAAGCTATTCATGTATGTCTTTTACCAGCCTAAGCAGCATCTGGCTGTGTTTCCTTACAAGCTGAAAGGTCTCTAAAGTTCTAAGTCTTTTAAAGTGGTGTTGATGCAGTGGAAGCCTTACAGAAGCCGGTAGTACTTGTAAAGCTGTGGTGTGAAAGATACAGTGTAGAAGTTTAAGCATTCAGCTCTCTCCTATGTTTTTGCCACACAGGGATGGCCATGCTAAGGGTAAACTGGGTATTTATTTGCCTGCAAATTTTAGACAGCAATACTTTACCTACTGGGCTGAAATGTTCTACTGTTGCTGATAATCTTCTGTTAAAGACAGATGCATCTAATGCATAATTTTATACTCCCGGTATATATAGCGCAGCATCTCTGAGGTAAGTTCACATAATAACCCTGTGCCCTTGCCTCAACTACTGTGTGAATTGGCACTGGAGCAGTTGTAATGATTTGTCAGCGTTGGTGAAGAGCTGTCAGGCGTATCGTGCACCTCTCTGAGATGGTGTGGCTCACCTCAGCCCTGGTGATGTACAGTAATGTAGTTTTGAGCTACTCAGGGTCAAGCGGCAGAAAAAGGTTTGCTACACATTAGGAAAAATCCACTGGGGCAAAAATGCCTCTGAATCTGTATGCATATGGAAACCATTTACAAAACAAAGCTAACAGAACTTTTAAGCTGCCTCAGTTTGACTTTAGATATGAGATAGACAAAGGCAATTGCTGCAGCTGTGCAAACTTCAGCCTTTCATGCTATAAAGTCTTGGGAGTGTCTGCAAAGCCATCTTACTTCTGAAAGTCTGGCAAGGTTTTTGCAAACTAACTATAAATGGTTACAGACTTTATCAATACTGTCCTTCTAATGGAGAAAAGTAAGTTTGTTTACTATAGTGCTTGCAGCTGTGGTAAGATTGGAAAAATAAACCAAATCTATATACATGTTGGGGCCCTAACTCCCTTTCTGGAGTTACAGAGTTGCCAAAGCCATCCAGCTTTTCCAAAACTCTCACTTGAAAGCCTGTGCAGGGAGATGCGTTCACACTGCCAGAAGAGGCAAGAGCACTAGCGTGGATGCATGTCAGTTGTATTTCTCGGGAATCAAATCGAGTAGAATTAATGCTACTCATCTACCATCTAGTGGTGACCCAAGAGAAATTCAGCTTGTCCCTTCCCTTGGCTCCTGACAAACCAGTACTGTTTTTCAATGAATGTGTATATTAGATGGATAAAAGTTACTGCAGTTTTAGTTTTAATACCACATTCTGTTTTTATCTAGCATGCAATTTAAAATTTCTCTATATATTATAACATATTTTAGGTTATTTGTGGGCTTTTTATTACTTACTGGAATTGCCTAAAATACAGAGCATACACTGATGGCAGCTCTGGGGTTGTGTAGTGGGCAGGCGGCTGCTGTAGGATGGAGTCCTGCAGGAGATGAAGGAGATGGTGTGGGGGGTGGACTCCTCCACTGCTGGGGCAGCTGTAGTCCCCTCCCTCTGTTGCGAGCACTGGCTGGAGCCCTGTGTGTATGGCAGAACAACTGTGGCCACTCAAGTCCTCTTCTGATCCAAAAAACCCAACATTTTTGGAGGTGGTAGCTGCAAATTGGAAGCAGGAGGTATGCAGCACAGAGTTTACTTCTGTCTTACTATGCAAGGGGTGAAAACTCTGTCCTTTCTTTTTCTCATGCCTGCTTCTCACCCCATATACAGCCCTACGGCTGTGACTCTCAGAGTGACTGCAAAACAGAGAGAGTGGTATGGTTTCTCCCTGCCACTTATTTGGAGAGTTTCATATCTCATTTCCTCTTCCTTTACAGTGTGCTTCCTTCACTGTGGAGGTAGCTTGGCACCAAAGATACTTATGCCAAGTTATATTTTAATTGGAGTTTATGCAGCCTGCAGGCACTCTTATGAATGCCACATACTCACACAATGAAGTCATTGGGGTTTGAACTTTTGACTACAATTCATTTTTAACTCTACCTTAGAGCTCCATGTTACAGAAATGTACCCACCCAGCAAGTTGTTCCTGTGGCAGTCCAGTGCTTGATTCATTCTAAACAATCATTTGAGGTGTAATGCTGAGCAAGGTGAATCCCAAACTTTTAAGACTTTGTCTGAAGTTCAAGTACACTGTGTTGATGGACAATTCCCTGATGTTTCCATGTTCGTGCATCTTCTTTTCTGTAAGGATTTAATGTAAAAGCCAGTATGTATTCCAGTACAGCCACTAAAATCTCCGTGACTTGGAGATATTATTTTTTTACAAAGCTTACAAGGTGCTAAGCAGTCAGGCTCAAGCATGTTCTCCTTTCAAGACAGACTGCCATAGCTGGAAGCAATTCTAGTTTATTTCCTTACCCACTCATCTAGTAGACCAGTTGGCAAATAAAGTCTGTGGAACTTTATCCATCTCTGTATTTTCCCAAATGTGGAAATGAAACATTTGTAGCTTGCATTTCCCCATGCTGTAAAGCTGATTTTGCAGTATTCGCACAAGGGCATCAATCCATTTACTTGAGATCCTGTCACTTCTGTCACTGTTGGTTTCACCAAAAGGCAAGATTTGGCCTGGAGCAGGGGAGATATTTGTCCTTCTCAGTTGTTGGTCCTGCCAGAGGTTTCTTCCCAGGGAAGAGCTAATTACGTGCAGCCTGGAGCTGTGCCTCAGCGCTTCTTAAGCTACAGAGGCATGAGTCACCATTGCTCATATGTGGCATCCCGTGCCTTCCCAGTCTGCTTTATGCCACTGTCATTTGTATTCAATATGTTGCTTTTAAACAGCGTCAGGAGATGATTAAGCACAAGTTTGTATTTGGACTGTTCCATGTAGTCTTTACTTTCATGAAGAGGAGGCCCCTGTCACTGAAAATAACAAAAACTTGAACCCTTTGCTTTGGACTGGCACAGCCACCAAGGCTGCCTAAACAAAGCACTGTTCTGAATTTGTTACAAAAAAAGACAAATCAAGTTATTTGAGATTTCACCCAGTCTTTCAAAAGCTCTTAGAGCACCTGCTATTTAAGTTGCCTTGCTGGCATCTGGTTTCATAACACACCAGACTTTTTATTACTTAAATACCTTATCTGCATGACTATAAATGTATGATAAATTATAGCGAAGAGGTAACTCTGCTGTAATTAGGGGTGAGTCACATTTTTTTTGCAGACTGTGTTTTAAGTGTTCTAAGACCTGTCTGTTGACTCATTTACGTTCATGCCATGTAAAAGTTGGTAGTCCCAACTAATCTGCGTCGTGTAGTCCTTCAGCACTCAGCTGTTGGCAGAGTTGAGCTGATCTTCCTGTACAGATCTTTAGGCTTTGAATAAGCACATATGGCTTAACTTGGGAGACAACTTATGGAGGAGAAGAGGAAGAAGAAGTGTATGGATGGGAATACAGAGAAGATTCAGCTCTGTCCTCCCTGAGCAGCCCTGTGGAAAGGGATCTGGTGGTTCTAGTCAATGGCAAGTTGAACATGAGTCAACAGTGCACCCTGTCAGGCAAGAGGGCCAACTGTCTCCTGAGCATTGCTAGCTGATCAAGGGAAGGGATTGTCCTGCTATACTCTGAACGGGTGCAGCCCCACCTTGAGTACTGTGTGCAGTTTGGGGCACCACATTATAAAAAGTATTTGAAGCTACTGGAGAGTGTCCAGAGAAGAGCCACAAAGTTGGTGAAGGGTTTAGAGGAGGAGCAGTATGAGGAGTGGCTAAAGTCACTTGGTCTGTTCAGCCTGGAGAAGAAGAGACTGAGGGGAGACCTCAGCACAGTTTACAGCTTCCTCACAAGGGAAGGAGGAGGAGCAGGAGCAGGTGCTGATCTCTTCTCTCTGGTGACTAATAATAGGACCCAAGGCAATGGCAGGAAGATGTGCCAGGGGAGGTATAGGTTGGATATTGGGAAAAGGTTCTTCACCCAGAGGGTGGTGGAGCACTGGAATAGGATTCCCAGGAAAGCAATAAAGGCACCAAGCCTGACAATATTCAAGAAGCATTTGGATAATGCCCTCAAACACGTGGTGTGAATGTTGGAGGTTTTCTATGCAGGGACAGGAGTTGGACTCGATGATCCTTTTGAGTCCCTTCCAACTCAGGACATTCTATAGTTATCCTTCTGATTTATTCCTTTGAAATGTGTCCTTACAGTGAAGGACCAAAGGTTGGTGGCTCTATGTGGTCATGTTCAGAACCCACAAAGAACATGCAGCAGCCAGGAGATGAGGATGGGCATCCTTGGTACCTACTGTTCTAGAGCACTGTGGGGCTAGGCATAAGCACACCTCCTGGTTTCAGATGTTTTCAGCTGTTTTCAGCTGTTTTCAGCTCTCCAAGCTCTTCTTTTTGTATCTATTCACCTCTGGTTCATCAATGTGCAATTCAGTGTGACTTAATCAGATGAATCTGTATAACTGAAAATGTGCTAAACTGTGAAAGATGATTAGGTAAAGTAAATAAAGGTGAGGACTTCTTAAACTAGGATTACTCCTCTGGGGCTTGTACTGCAGTGGCGCTCTGGTCTTGCTGGCCATTGGGCCTGGAGGCAGCAGCAGAGCACAGGCTCTCAAAGCACCTCTGATGGCAAAGTTCAGGTAGACCGAGCGACATCAGATTTCTGCTAAACTCTGAGTTGCTCTGCCAAGTCATGCTATGTTTACACAATGTCTCCACCCTTCACAGTTGCTCAAAAACTAACTTCCAAGGCTGCTTGCCCAGCAGAAGCCACTCTGCATTGCTACAAAGCCAAACTGCAGAACTGATCCCTGAAATAATGCAGAAGAGAGCCCTCAAAGGACGTGTATGTGTTCCTGTTGCAGCAAAAACTCTTCCAACTTGCAGCAGCAGAGCTGTCTGCCATTCAGTAAAGCCTGTAATCATTTGTTGCTCTGTCCTCTACTAGGAATAAGAAAAAGAAAGCAGTGGTGACAGATCAGGTTAAATTTTAGACCAAGTAACTCTGCAGTGCTGAATAAAATTGCCCACTCCTGAAAACTGTATAGCAATACAGGGGTTACTATCATCCCTAGAAAAGCGTCTGTGGATGCTGGAAGGGGGAGCTCAGATGGATTCCATTGCAGTTAGCCTTGGGCAAGCTTCTCATTTTCCTTACTCCATTTCAGCTTCTCTGCCTTTTCAGACTGTCTGATGTTTGATTCTACTGTAACTGTCCTTTGACACCTCAGTAATATCCAGGCACTGCTTATGCTGGGATCAGGAGTAATAGTACCCTACAGAGTGGAATAGGCCGTGTAATTTGGTTTTTACATTGAGCACAGTGTCGAGTTGTCAGCACTGAAATCTGTCTTGAGACTACGAGACTTCATTATCCAAATTGAGTAGAGGCAGCTGTAGAGTTTCCTCTGAGCCACTTGCATTTCCCCTTTCTGGCATCCAGAGGCTGCTGTGCTGCTCATGGTACCAGGAGGCTGAGCAGGATGCTGTGGCAGGCTGGGAGAACAGCCAGGTGCTGGAGGAGACTGAGCACAGCAGCCACAATTCTTCCTGTTCCAAGCTCAACCACAGCAGCCTCACCCTTACTCCATGCTCTAGGAAGTAATTGCAGATGTAGAGTTGCCCAAGGCAGCTCCACCCCATGCAAACTGGAGTCTGATTGCTGCTGACCTGCTGGTGGCTGGACTTGGGCTTTGGCAGGGATGATGAGGCTTTGCTCTGAAAGGGTGGGGAGAGGGGGGAGCCAGAGGAGCTCTGCCTGGAGAGACACTGAATAGATACAAAGGTCTATGACATTTTATGGTTTGCTTTTAGCATAAAGTTCCACTTCCAACCTGTGGTTATCATCTGGCTTTTGAGGTTCACCAGCAAATATTACAAAGGCAACTTGGGAAATTTTGCTTGTTTTTCCAAATTAAAGGACTTGTTTCTTTATCTGGGGTGTTATGAGTCAATTTAGAAATTACTTACGGATTTATTTAAGGATCATATATGCCTATACATCTTCTGAAAAGAAGCAGAGGATATGAATACTCCTTTACAATATACTACATGCTTGCTGTTCCAGTTCAGATGCTAAAGTAAAGAAGGAGCAAGTGCTAGAGCATCACCTGGCCATCCCTCAAGTATCAGTCAACAGGAAGGAGTTTTCTGGGTTTAGCATGCTTGCGTTTTTATATGAATGATGAGATTATTTCTGCAGAGCAAATACATTTCCCTGCAAACTCCCCTGTACCAGTTGGAAATGTTTGCTGGTACAGTTTTGGAAATGAATTAGAGGAGAAGACAAAGGAAAACCTTGAGGCTGAAGAACAGATTTGAGAGTCATGACATCCGCTTGTCATTTCCAGTTCAGCCCTATGCTTCCTCTGGGACTTACAGGACTTACTGCTTTGTGTCTGCTCCTTATCTGTGAAATGTGGATGTTATGAAGATAAACTTAGTCATCTTTGTAAAGCATGTTGCTGAGAGGGAAAGCATTATGCTTGTTGATTACAATAAGCAGGCTTTCAAGGATCGTGTTAAATGAAGCAAACCTGCATTGAAAATGCATTGGAAATATGCAGCCAAATTTTGGTTGTTGTTGAATCTATATAGTCTGATCTTTTAATGTGGTTTTATAGGTGTATTTGTTAGCTGAAACACCACAATTGCTTTGATGTCAAGAAATCCAAAGAGTAGAATTATATATTTTTCTCTCAGTTTCTAAAACTTCCAAAATTACTATTTTAATGCAGTAGTTTGTGTTGCTAATGGGGATTGGTTTTACCATATTACAGGGCACAGTAATGTAATTGTGTGTTCCGATAAGGCATAGTTTTTCCTGCATCTGTTCTAGGAGCTCATGCTAGTATAGTAGAGGAGTATTCCTTTAGGGGATCCCTCTTTGCAGCAGTGCTCTGCAAATTTTTAAACTGTGGGTCCACCCAGTTTGTGGGGAGGGGATGAAAAAGTAGATTAGCTTGCTGTAATGTTTGTAACTTACAAGCAGCTAGAACTTATGTTAAAATTTTAATAATATTGTATTACTTTGATTTCTTCTCCTTTGTTTGTACAGGTGTAAATGCATATGTTCTCAAACAGTATTTTTGCAGTTGTTTCACAGATCCTGTTTTCCTGTCTTATAGACCACTGGTTGAATAGAACTGTGTACTCTAAAGACAGATAATAATGCATTTATTTGGGGTCTTCTGAAAGGCTAATTAAAAAGAAAAGATGCTAGTGATGGAGGAGGCAGAGGGATGTAGAGAGAAAGAGTACAGTGCAATTTACTTTTACTTAAAAAAAAATAGATGAAAATTTTCTTATTGTAAGTGAATTGGACTGGTTTAGTAATTCTGGCTATTTTGTGGTAGAAGATGCAAACTCAGGCTGAATGAATGCTTTCTTCTACAGAAAAAGTGATCATTCCATGGTAACTATAGCTGTGATGGTATATATCATTGCTGGAAATGATCAGCCTGTTTGATCAACAAGGAATCACTGCGTTCTCATTGCACTTCAGAACTTTTTATAGAATCTGGAAAGAAAGCAATAAGTATATTTTCTCTGGGAGTCTGTACTGTATCTGGAGTCTCTTAACTGCTGTGTCTCTTGTAAGAATTTGCAAATAAAAATATTGATCATGTCCATGAAACATAAAACAAGCTTTTGACCTCAGTCAGTAGTGATGATAAATGAACTTGGACTAATGCTCCCCCACGGCTATTTAGTAACAGGAAAAAGTGCAAAGGTTACCTTTTATCATGTTGCTGGGTGGAGACATGTTGTCCGGACTTTTACTCTTTAAGCGAAGGTGATAAAATAATTTGACCACTAGGTCGCGATCACTTGCTTCTTTGTATTTTTGCTAGCTTATATGAATTGAAAAATCAATTTTTATAGCACTGCTGAGTTCCTAGCATTTGGTAGTTGATATCAGTTATTTAATAGTTACTAGTTACAATACCAGCACGTAGCTGTCATTGCTAGCTTTGTACATTTTTGTATTGACTTCTAAACACACATAGAAATATGTATTCATGTGATCAAAATACAGAGGTGCCTGTGTATCATAGCATAAACACTGTGATTTTTCCCTATAAATAATCTAATTTTTGCTTTTAAGCCTTGTAATTGGCAGAAAATGATTGGTTATCCATCACAAGTTTTCACTGAAGACTTATGTTTTCTTTTTTATTTATTCAAAGCCAAAATTACTATGTGTTTAATTTATTACACTTTTTTGTAAATTGCATTTGGAAATTAATATGCACTTCTTGTAAAGGCATTACCGGGGATTTGGACTCCATGATCCTCATGGGTCCCTTCCAACTTGAGATATTCTATAATTCTATTATTAGATTTTTATTATCTCTCTTTTTTTTTTCCTGGATTAGAAAAAGGCAGCTGTGGTTAACAAGGCTGCATGTTAGCCAGGCAGCTCAAAAATACTGTAAAATATTCCTGAGCAGCGTCTCTCTGGGAGTGTGTGTGTGCCCAGCAGTCTATTCTTGTAGCCCTGTGTCACAGCCACTGTGTTGCAGTTCCACAGAGGGAAGGCAGGAGGATGCTTTTTCCCCTGGGGACCAGTGAGGCTGAGGGTCCTTCTCTAAGAGGCACCTGCCTGTGATTTCTCATGACTTCCCAGCTTGCCCCATAGAGACTGTGGAATTCAAACAATAACAGATACTCTGCATGTATTTGGCTTTGAATGAAAATTAGCTTTTTGAAGTAGGATGTTGAATAAGCTCAAAAAATGGCTAACAGATATGGCCTACAGAAAAAGAGACCTTTCCACCTTTGCTGTGCGGCAAGAGAAAATAACTTTCTAGAGATTTAAGTGTCCCCTGCCATACTTGCCTATATGTACGCGTTATGAAGCATTAATTGTATTGATATATTTAGAACATAAAAATAAAATTTAAAAAATTAAAAAAAATTAAAAAAATAGGTAATGGTAGGGGTAGAAATGCAGATTAGTGGATGAGGAGCTTCAGTAATCTACACAGGCGTCAACATGCTTATAGAGCTGTGGCTTTATTCATTAAGGAAAAACCCACCCAAGGATCATTTTTTCCTTTGCCAGCACGTTGGGAACAGTATGTCAATGCTCACAAGCACACCAATAGCAGCAAGTTGACCAGCAGCAGACCGGTTGGTGTTAGGTCAGACTTACAGTTCTGATTTTCCTGCAGTGGAGACTGTGGTCAGGTATAGAATGAAGTGTGTGTGTTATTCATCATTGGTGGAACTGTGCCAGTAAAAATCCCACCATGCAATTTCAGGTACTAGCAGCAAAAGCGCTATTTCACTGATAAAAGTTGCATCCTTCTAAGCAATACTTTTATCAGTACTGTAGAGGTCAGATCTCATGCTCCTTGGGCTCTGAAGGTGATTTTGGGTGCTGTAGTTATGAAATACACACTGTAGTCTGTGTAATAGTTGCAGAACTTGGCTCTCATCTGGCTGTAAAGGCTAAGATTTCGGTGGTTAAACACCTGATGCTGGTGTTGCTTACATTGGTATTAATGAGTAACAGGGAATGCCAACATCAGTCATGTGCCATCAAATGCAGCAGGGTTGTACCAGTGCTAGGTTGGGTTGAGTGAGATCATGATCAAGTCCTTGAGGCTGCTGTGCCTGGATTAGGAAATCAGTGTGTGCCCAGGCAAAGGAGACATTCAGTCTGCCTGGGCTCAGGCTCCATGGTGTAGTTGTCTGCCTGGGAGCTGCCTGGTAGAGCTCCCCCTGTAGCTTGATTGATGTGGTCAGGGGACCGTGGGTGGACACCCTAGGCAGCACAACTGAAAGGGGCACCTAGGGTTGAGCTGAGCTGCCTAAAAATATCTGTCAAGTGCAGTGAGGGGAAGGTATTCAAGGCAGCTGTGCATAAACGGAAAGCACCTTGTGGGGAAGCTGCATCTTGCTGGAGTGGGAGGTGGGGACACCGCAGTGCTGGGGAACATGACTGTAGTGCCATCTATATCTGCAGTCAGGTTTAGCATCTAATTCCTGCCCATAGTGCTCTGTAGGCCTGGCTGACGCACTCGTTTTGGGGTGCAAGTTGATTGCCTGAACATAAACACCCAGCACTGCTGGAGGTTCCCTGACTGGTTCCCCATCATCTCCAGGGGCTGCATCTGGACGTCCCAGTCCTCCCATATGTCCCATGTCATATATGCATGCATATATGTAGGTCGAGATATTTTAGATCCCCTTGAACATCTGAAACAGCACTGGGTGCATATATGTAGGCAACAGAATCTCACACAAGATTTTACAGGTTCTGATGAGGGGTTTCACGTCTACCTCTCAGACACCTGCATGGCAGACATCAGAATATAGACATGGGGATCTGGAGCTGAATTGCCCTTGAAGAATGACATGTTACATGGGAACAATACTAAATAAAAGTGTAGCCTGGATCGAAGTAAATGTTCGTTTTAAATTTGTAGATATAATGCTGTCAGGCACAAGGAAAATACAACAGTTTAACAAATACTCTATCGTAGGAATTCAGCTGTCCAGATAAAATTAATTCATTTGCATCAGTGTAAGGAAGTAGTGTTTGCAGTCAGAAGAAACCTAACCTAGGATGCAGCCTAAAAGACAAGATGAATAATCTTGATTGCTAGCATTGGTGATCTTGTGCTGCTGCTACACTAGCAGGTGTGAATTTCAGAAAATCCAATGTGAATTCAGCTTACACTTTTAGTTTTCTCTAATCTTGAAATTCCTTGAATTTTTTGGCCAGCGCTTACAGTGCATGAGTCAGTGCATGACATTTTGATTGTCATCCTATATGAAGTGCCATGTATTTCTCTACTCATATCAGTAGATGTTACCAGTAATACTTGTAGAACAGAAACCCGATTTCACTTATAAGGGATTAATCAAGAGAAGGTCATTTGAGCTTATCAGTCTGGTTTCCTCTGATTTTTGCTATGAGGGAATTATGTTTTCTGTTTCCTTCAATACAATTTATATATCTAAGCCTAAAAATACATACCCTTCAGCATTGTTTATTGCACAGCAGAGTTTAATCTCACTCTCGTTCAGATCACTACGGTAGGTGGAGTGCTGCAGAAGTAGAGCAGTCCTCTCTTTGCAAAATGTTATTGCTTAAGATAAGGGTGTAAAAAGCAGATTAGGAGATGACATGTGACGTGTCCTTCCCTCGGTCTAGAAGTACAGGATCATGGGATGGACTTTGCCTGACTGGTCGGGCAGAGAGTGTGCTCACATTTGTAGCTCTTACTGACAAGCCTTTTCAAAACAAAAACATGACTCTTGTGAGCTCCTTTCTCAGTCACTGCATATGTGGAGACCCTTTACCTGTGTCTGATTCTGAGGTAAGAACCTTTTTTAACCTGTGATTCTGTTGCTCTGACCTCGGAGGGGCTGGTTTAAGGGACTGCTTCGCTGAAGCTGTGTCGGTGCATCAGCCAGGGTGCACTTCCTATTGAATCACTTCTACTATTAAAACTGGTCCTGAGCTGAAATGTGTAGAGAAGCTGAAGTATGCTTGAATGACGTGTGACTCCATAAAAGACAGGATTTATACAAGTGCTGTATTTGGAATAAATTTCATGCTGTAAGTGAAATAATTTAATATAGAGCGATGTATGACATTGATCATTTTTCACTGTCCAATAAATCTGCCTGCTAGTTATAGTGCTTTAATATAGTGAAATTTATCTTAAGCTGTCTTACTAATAAAAATTGAAATCTACCCACTGTATCAGGTAGCCTTCTAAAAAAGGCTCATTGGAGTTTTACTGGCCTTGCTGGAAACAGTAGGTGGAGAAGAAAGTGACATTTGAAAATAAGTCCTGTTTCATAAGCATCATTGTAAAAGGATGATTCTGGGCTGAGTGGTTGCTTTGAATATACAGTACCTGAAACCTGGTCTGAAACAGATTAACAAGATGTAGCCAGAGTCAGACAAGACCGTGTCTCTTTTTTTTGGAATACTTACTAGCACTGAACATTGTCAGAAATGCACTTGAGTAGTCTAAAGATACCCTAGTAAAGAAGCAGGCTTATTTTTTTTTTCACAAAAAAAGAACAACCTCAGAAATAGTTCATAATTTGTACAAAAACTTGGGTCAGGAGTCACTTGCTCAGCAGTGTTTTGGAGCTTGTCATTCATGCCATCAGACATTCATGCAAGCTGACACCCAGCCCTTTCTTTGTTTTGAGGGAAAAATGAATACAAAATTCTATATGCATTATTTTTTCTCAAAAAACATAGGAATTTTGCTAGAAACGTTTACAGCAGTATTATTCCAAGTGCATTGAGATCCTTAAAAATGTTCCCTCTAACAAGTATTTCAGTTGAAGTTATTTTATTTCCAGACTTCTAGTACAAGTGCAATTATGATACCTGTAGGCATTAAGCCCTGTGAGCCAGATGTGCTGTTAAATAGGAACAACATGCTCATTTTCCAAGCTTCCTTTCTAAAAACTGCAGTTTTCCCTGTATTCACATTAAATATTTATGTGTCTCTGATCCTAGTCCATATAACTAAGACCTTCCTGAGCATACCGAAAGTTAGCTTCTCCATTCCAAACTCTGTAAGCTTGCTCACACAATTTACACATGGTTGCACAATCTCTAAATCTGACCCGAGTGAGGGTGTGAGAGTGAGTGAGTGGTAGGAGGGAGGGTGAGTGCCCATTTTGGTATCGGCTTACAGTTACTTGGGATCAGCAAGCAGTCAGACTGCAGTCTTAGTGTTTATTTTTATCACTGGACAGAGGTAAAGTGGATGAATATCATAGAATCACAGAATGGTTTGGGTTGGGAAGAACCTTTAAAATTCATCTAGTCCAACACTCCTGCCATGGGTAGGGACACTTTCCTCTAGATCAGGTCTCTCAAAGACCCATCCAACCTGACTTTGAATACTTCCAGTGATGGGATATCCACAACTTCTCTGGGCAACCTGTTTGAGTGCCTCACCACCCTCATCATAAAAGAAATTCATAGAATCATAGAATAACCAGGTTGGAAGAGACCCACCAGATCATCGAGTCCAACCATTCCTATCAAACACTAAACCATGCCCCTTAGCACCTCGTCCACCTGTCCCTTAAACACCTCCAGGGAAGGTGACTCAACCACCTCCCTGGGCAGCCTGTTCCAGTGCCCAATGACCCTTTCTGTGAAAAATTTTTTCCAAATGTCCAGCCTAAATCTCCCCTGGGGGAGTTTGAAGCCATTCCCTCTTGTCCTGTCCCCCGTCACCTGGGAGAAGAGGACCCTCCTCTCTACAACCTCCTTTCAGGTAGTTATAAAGAGCAATGAGATCTCCCCTCCGCCTCCTCTTCTCCAGGCTAAACAACCCCAGCTCTCTCAGCTGCTCCTCATAAGGCCTGTTCTCCAGCCCCTTCACCAGCTTCGTTGCTCTTCTCTGGACTCGCTCCAGAGCCTCAACATCCTTCTTGTGGTGAGGGGCCCAGAACTGAACACAATATTCCAGGAGCGGTCTCACCAGTGCCGAGTACAGAGGGAGAATAACCTCCCTGGACCTGCTGGTCACGCCATTTCTGATACAAGCCAAGATGCCATTGGCCTTCTTGGCCACCTGGGCACACTGCTGGCTCATGTTCAGTTGGCTGTCAACCAACACCCTCAGGTCCCTCTCCTCCAGGCAGCTTTCTAGACAGACTTCTCCTAGTCTCCTTGTTAAATCTCATCCCATTGGATTCAGCTCAGCGGTCCAGCCTCTTCAGATCCCTTTGCAGAGCCTCCCGACCCTCCAGCAGATCAACACTTCCACCCAGCTTAGTGTTGTCTGCAAATTTGCTAAGGGTGCACTCGATGCCTTCATCCAGGTCATTGATAAAGACATTGAACAGGGCTGGACCCAGCACTGAGCCCTGGGGAACCCCACTTGTCACTGGCCTCCAGCTGGAGTTAACTCCATTTACCACCACTCTCTGGGCCCGGCCATCCAACCAGTTTTCCACCCAGGAGAGTGTGCGCCTGTCCAGGCCAGAGGCTGACAGTTTCCGAAGCAGAATGCTGTGAGAAACTGTGTCAAAGGCTTTACTGAAGTCCAGGAAGACCACATCCACAGCCTTTCCCTCATCCAGCAGCCGAGTCACTTTGTCATAGAAGGCGATCAGGTTAGTTTGGCAAGACCTGCCTTTTGTGAACCCGTGTTGACTGGGCCTGATCACCCGGTTCTCTTGCATGTGCTTCATGATAGCACTCAAGATCACCTGCTCCATGACTTTCCCTGGCACTGAGGTCAGACTGACAGGCCTGTAGTTCCCTGGGTCCTCCCTGAGACCCTTCTTGTAGATGGGCACAACATCAGCCAGCCTCCAGTCCAGTGGGACTTCCCCAGTCTTCCAGGACTGTTGGAAGATGATGGAAAGGGGTTTGGCCAGCACATCCGCCAGCTCCTTCAATACCCTTGGGTGAATCCCATCCGGCCCCATAGACTTGTGGGTTTCTAGTCAGGCTAGCAAGGCTCTTGGATCATGGGAGCCTCATTTTGCTCCTCTAGCTCCTGGGTTTGTACACAGACGGAACAACTTTCTTTACAATTAAAGACTGAGGCAAAGAAGGCATTAAGTACCTCAGCCTTTTCCTCATCCCCTGTCACTGTTGTTCCTTCTGCGTCCAATAGGGACTGTATGGTCTCCCTAGTCCTCCTTTTATTATTTATATATTTATAGAAAGACTTTTTGTTATCTTTCACAGACTTTGCCAATCTGATTTCTAGCTGAGCCTTAGCCCTTCTGATTTTTCCCCTACACAATCTCACTTCCCTCCTGTAGTCCACCCAAAAGGCCTGTCCCCTCTTCCGGAGCCCATAAACATTTATCTTCTTCTTGATATCACTCAAGATCTCTCTGTTCAACCAAGCTGTTTTTTTCCCCTGCCGGCTTTTTTTTCCAGAACATGGGGATGGCTTTCTCCTGAGCTGCTATTACTTCTTTCTGTCTAATATAATGCTACCTTCTTTCAGTTTAAAATTGTTGCCTCTAGTCCTGTCACTACAGGCCCTGGTAAAAAGTCCAGAAACATGGCATATTCATTGGATTATTTTTACCGGTATTACATGTAACATCCTACTTGTGCACAAGGAACAAGTCCTGTGAGCACCAAAGTTGTCTTTCGAGACATCATTCATGATGACATGAATTCAGTGTTTAAGATAGGGCCTGTCTGTACTGCTGAGGTAATAGGTAAGATTTTAGTGTTGTTAGTCATGTTTACCCAAGAGGTGCTGATGTTTGGGTGTTAACCTTACTCAGCACAAGTGTCACCACATCTTTCCTTTGCAAAGTTACTCTCTTCCTGAATTGTCAGTTGCATTTCTTGTATTTATGGTATCTCTTTCTTTTTAGCAATGTTAAGTTGATCTGCCATATGAAAAAGTCACAAATGATTAATTGTCAGAAAATTCTGTAGCTTATTTGACTTGTTCACATTTAAAAAGGTTGTTTCTGATGACCACTGGAAGAGGTCCCCATCCCAGGATGAAGAAAAAGCAGACACACAAAAGGTCACACCTAGGAGATGGGGCTCTGGAAAAAGATCTCGGCCCAGACCTCTCTCAGACTATGGCCAAATGTCGATCAGAAGTTTCTCTATACCAGAAGATGCAGTTGCCGTGGAGTCGCAGAAGGCCGACTGCGTGGATGGAAAAAATCAGCCAGGACTGGTTTCCGTCGGGTCTGTGATCCAGAGCAATACAGTAGGCTGCCACAGAGGGCGAAAAAGAAGACCGATCTCCGTAATAGGTGGGGTCAATTTCTATGGAAGCGGTCCAGCTGAAGAGATAGAAGGTCTGCTGACACAAGTAAGATAAGAGATGTGCTCTCTGCAAACTGCAAAAGACCCTTTCACTTCCTTGTCTCTATCTTCAGCCTAGAAAATAGAATGGATGCTTCCTTCTCTTCCTTACCTTTTGTCAAGCTGACATCGTGTACTTACAGTTCTGCTTTCCTGGTCACTAATTATTTTGTCGTCTTGTTAAAAACCAGACCAGCATGAAATAAAACTGATACACTGCTTCGGGATAATCTTTTCCATATTGTAGATTAACCTTATTTCTTCCTTGGAGTGGTTGTTATGTGTCTCTTTTTGGTGTATAAGTGTTGATTTATGTGTAACACTGCTGTGTGTTTAGTGACCTTGGAGTGTGCAGGGCCTGAGGAACAGAGGAGTACAAACAATGTGATAGTTACACATTTTTTATTGGTCATTTCAAATTCCTCAAAAGCAGGCCTCTTTAAAACCTATGTTATTAGCTGTGGTATTCAAAATCTTGGTGTTGGCATAGCAACAATAACTAAAACTAATAAGGAAATAGCTTTAGAAACTTGGTAATAAATCAAGGAATTTGTGAAATAAAGGAAGACTGAGAAAACTGTGAATAAAAAAAAACAAAAACACTCTGTTTATACGTTACTAAATTGACCTGATGGAACATAGGAAGCCTGTAAGAAAATAGTGAGTGGGTCCGTTCACACTTGAGCGGTGCCTATATATTTATTTGCCATCTCTGCTGGCTTAGGTAACAGAGAAGTAAAAAACTTCTGAAAGATAAAAATGGCTCCTTTTTTCTTGGTGGTAGCCCTGAGCAGGTACAATATATAGGGGAACTTACTGTTCTCTTGGGAGCAGTGGCCCCATCTTGCAGCTGGTTACAGAGCTTTGGACGCACAGGCTTTTGTAATATTACACTGATCAGGCAGCAGGATTTTCAGTCTCCTGTGAAAAGCAATTTTTAATGTAAAGATTCTTATTGTAAATTGCACTTCTTTTTTTTTTTTATAATTCCCTGATGAAAAAATGCATCTTGAAGTATGTAACAGCAGAACTCCAACTGAAGCCAATTAATATTTCACTCAGGCAATGGCCGTAATTTCAAACCCTATATAATTGGGATATTTTAAAATTAATCTTATTATTACCTAGCTTGGGGGAAAAAAAGAGCAAAGCTATTGTTATAAATTCTAGGCCACCTTAGTGTGATAGATGGATTTCAGCAATACTGAGTATCAGCAACCCAAAGAATACTTCCTGTACTGCAGAAGTGATTTCATGCTCTCCAAACCTTTCATTTAGTGCTGAAAACAAATTGATCTCTCTTGAAACCTTACTTGCATCAGTTTATTGATGAAGCAGTGTGCATCAATGCAGCCATTTGAGTTGCCTTTTTCCATGCTCTGATGCTGCTGTAAATATGTCTGGGATTAAAAGAGCATGTTGTTGGATCGTGGTCAAGACCAAAAATGCAGAACATTCCCAATGGGAACGTACTTTTCATCCAAGTGGCCTTTCCAGGCCTACCATTGAGTAACAACAGCACACCCAGACGGGGTCTGGACTGAAGCCTTACCAAACATTTCAGTTGCCCAGAAGTTAATAGCTTTTGTTGCTAGTTGC
This sequence comes from Phaenicophaeus curvirostris, assembly GCF_032191515.1. Classification (NCBI taxonomy): domain Eukaryota; kingdom Metazoa; phylum Chordata; class Aves; order Cuculiformes; family Cuculidae; genus Phaenicophaeus; species Phaenicophaeus curvirostris. The sequence continues at coordinate 188,610,328 of NC_091392.1, forward strand.
TGTTTGCATATAGTAATTGACATCACTGCTCCTAACTGTTTGATGCAACATATTGGACTTACTCTTCATGCTGTTATTCAGTGGTTGGATCCTGATTTATTGCTAAAGCAGTGAAGAAATAAGGCTTAAAGATGAGACTCTAGTTAAATAATTTTCAGTACGCACAGAGTTTTCCAGCAGACATATTAGAAATTATATTTGTAGTTTGGATGTAAAAAAGAACCAATGAAGCAGGAATACCTGTGCTAGAAGTGTTTTATGTGGGGCCCCCAAAGACTGATCTCCACCTTGCTGAATTTTTTTCATTAAAGCTTCAAAAACCCATGGGAATATTTGAATATTTGAAAAGTGTAATATTAGTTCCCTCTTTATTGTGTTTTGGTTTGGTCCAACAGCTAAAGGGTGAGAAAATGTTTTTGAACAGTACTAAATAATTGGTTTCATAATACAGTGACAAGAGATCATTAAAAAAACAACCCTGATCTTTCAGATTACTTGACAGAAGGGCATGTGAACAGTGGTGACTGCAAAATAAGACGTAAAGATGAGTTTCTCTTAAGTTCATATGCTAAGGTCTGGCTGTTAAATGTTGAATGTGTATGCAGGGTCATTCAGCCTGGCTAATGTGGAGTTTTTCAGGGATGACATAACATTAGACTCAGTTTGGAAATAAAACAGGGGTAGTTTCTCTAATCATAGTTAAGCAAATGAATGACTTAACTAAAGACAATGGCCTCTAGGTAAAGTTACAAGTAAACCTAATATTACCACTTTTTAGTGAGACTCCTAGGAACTTCAGAGCAGAGAAACGCTTAGACAATTTTTTTTTTTGTGTTGTAAAATATGTATATTTTACTTACAAGCAATAAATTTATTTGAAGAAAGCAATTATCCTAAGACATGAACACAGATTACAGCTATAGCATTTCAGGTCATTCTTTAGGTTTCTCTTCAGATGTGTGTTCACAGCACTAGCCAGCATTGCACAGGCTGTTCTCAAAGCACTTAGATCCCAGCGCATTTGGGCACAGAGTGTTGCAAGGTGAAAATTACAGAGTGCATCTGATCGTTACATGAGGCTAAGGATTTTTTTAATGTAACAAAGAACCGCAACATCATAAAATATTTTCTGCAGTGCTGATGGATGTGGTATGCAGTGTTTCAGCAAAGTCACTTCAAAGTAGGGGATTTTACTGCCCCTGTAATTAGCTGGAGCGTCTGAAGAAACCTTACTTCAGATCTGAGTTTTGCTCAGCTGGACTTGCTGGTAGCTTTACTAATACTGGATTTTCCTGTTTTCTCTGTAGCCTGTAACACGGCCACCCGTCCCAGCACACCAGGTGCCCCCTTACAAAGCTGTTTCAGCCAGGTTCCGGCCACTCACCTTTTCACAAAGTACTCCCATTGGCCTGGACCGGGTTGGACGAAGGCGGCAAATGAGGACATCTAACGGTAAGATGGGAAATTCTTTTTCACCTTCTAGGTCTCAACTTTATACCCCAGCTTGGTCAGGAAGTAGATTGTGGTGTGGAACACAGAAGGATGCAAACCAACTCAGTGACAGAGTAATACCAGCCAAGTGCTTTGTTTTGTGAGTTTCTCATTAGTACCAGCTGTGTTCACAGAAAGCTTGTTTTTCACGTCTACTGTTTAACTTTGCTATGGTTTATTCTTCTGTGCCACTTGCACTCCTGTATTTTCCACTCTCTATTCACTTACTTGCCTCAAGATAATAACAGAATATGAGGGAAGTAAGGTCTAATATGCTTGAGTTCATACCTGAACTGTAGCCACACCACACATGTATTTTTGATTTTCTGTTTGCCATGCATTCAGTGTAGCTACCTAGATAGGCAAGTCTTCAATAATTAGATGGCTGGTTCCAGAGAAATGTTTGCAGTTGCAGTTGCTTACGTAGTGGGAAGCATAGCCCAGCCAGGGTTCTGGTACATGATGGGCAGGTTCTTGGAAAAGATTGCCTTTTTGGAAGCATTACTCTATATCAGACTCTCTGATGTGCCCTGTGTTTTGCTGTAATTGTTTACTGTTAGCATGCAATGCTATCTTGAGTTAATAGAAAAGTCGTATTTAGTATTAGTGGAACATTTCTTGGCAGGTGGGACTAGAAGAACCCAGGTTAATGTAATTTGTGTTCTTTCAGACCATTGTGAGCATAATCTGAAGAGTTACACATGTTTCACGGGTAAGCTTTGGAAATAAAAGCATTACTTTATATGTCCTTCGCTGTTAATAGTGAGCAAAACACTATTGTGTACCTTCACTCTGCCTCTTTGTGGAGAGAAAAAGTAATGTGTCTGGAACAGGGCGTGCCATGACTGAAATACAAAACTTGACAAATAGCATTTTCAATGTTTATTAAAATTTACTGGTCAGTACTTGGCTTTTATGATTCTAAGCTAAGTTTTAGCTGCAATAGTAGAATCATAGAATGGTTTGGGTTGGAAGGGTCCTTAAATTACACCTAGTTCCAGCCCTCCTGCCATGGTCAGAAACAGCTTCCACTAGATCAGGTTGCTCAAAGCCAAATTCTGCTCAGAAAAATTCTTCACCTACAAATTAATTTATATAAGAGCATGTTAAAACTACATTTTCCAATATTCTCAATAGAGCATGCCAATTTTCTTCAGAAGGTGGTCTCTACGGAACACACTTCAGAATTTCTTACTGTAGTGATGAGATACATTATATAAACACTATATTAGTATTTTCCTTTTCATTTGTATTGTAGTAACATATTGGGAACTACTTTGAAACCCATGACTGGAGTGTGTTCTTGCTGTATGCATCTTAGTATACTTAATGATTCACATTAGATATTGAGGTAAATTATACATCTAATGTTGTGACCCTTGCTGAGATTACATGGTATCTCAGTCCCTGATTCAAGGAGGACTACTCACAGATAGATTTGACATAAGCTAGTTTTGGAAAAAAGAGACTCTTTGAATATCACAGAGTAGGAATTCTTTATCTATTTTTAGTTACCCTTTCCATTTCATGTTTGGAAACCACATGAAATAATATTAGTTACCTAGACTGAGAGTACTACCTTTCCAGGAATTTAGCTTTTGAATAACTGGTCTCCTGAACACAAGCATCAGGATGACAAAAACACAAAGCAAGATTTCTGCCTCTTTTCAAGACAATGAAGCCAAAGAATAATTGATTATGTTAGATGTGACTTTTATGACTCATTACAATAAACATAGAAGTTGAACAGAAAAAGCTGCTGAAATCAAAGCCCTAAAGGCAAATGGGGAGTATCATGGACTTTTAAATTTGCAAGTAGTTGCAAAGATCTGTTAAGTAGCTCCAGCAGAAAATAATAAAGTAACGCGGGTCGCATATTCTGATCTCTTTCCTCTTTCTCTTAAATTCACAAGGCATTTCCTTGTCTTTGAACATGTGAGAGTTTTTTGTTTGCTCATGTACAGTGAAATTTGATAGCACAAAAGCCCTTTATTATAGAAGGAAACTGTAAACCCAAGCACTGAAAACCAGTGATATCTTGGTTTAGTTACTCTCTAAAGCCTAATACATTGCACGTCTACTTTTATAACAGTGAGAGATAGAATTGGAGGTGTAAATTTTTAGGAAAAAATGGCTGTTACAAGACAGCAAATCATCATAATGTAGGAGACAGAGTAACAACCAGCCAACACATAAGGGAAGCTTCCCTTGAGACTTACATCATTACTCTTGTGCTTAAAGGATCACAAGTTTTAAATTATACTTAAGAGGTTCCCTATTTATCACAACAGAGCAATTCTTTTAAATATATTAAAAATGAACCCATCTCTTTTGCATATTGTGGTGTGGGACTTGCATTTGGCTAAATTAATTGGTTAACTCCTTTAGATAGGCTCAGCCTTGAGTAGGTGAGGTGGGATTCAGTTCAAATTTCAGTCACCAAATTTAGTCTTAAAGTATGACCTACATAAGAGTTCAATATTAGAACACCTGTTACAGGCAGTAGAGGACTAGGACTTGATTCAGTTACCTGCCCCGCATGGTCCAGTGCTGTGTGGGGTACCTGAGCATCTGCCTGCAGCTGGCAGATATGACAGAGGACTTATGGGAGACTTATTCCATTCTTCAGTGACAACTGGAGGTCAGCAGGATATCCAGAATACTTACAATGGTGCTAAGTATCTACATTTAAACAATTGAGACCCTAGCCATTGCAGTCAGTTAAGGTTAAAAGTAGGAACTGCCTTTGGATGAGGTAGATTGCTCTTTTAGCTGTTTTTATTGTGAGAAACACCGGCTGATTTAGATGGTTCTTCCAAATGTGGATTCAGGCATTTAGATTTAATTCAGATAGTATCCTGTCTTGGGTGTTTGAGTACAGTGTTAAACTACTATCCAACTTTTCCCAGTTCATCAAGGTCAAGTAGTCAATTAGGTTTCAGCCTGTGTGGAGCTCAGGAACTGGGTATCTGGGAGAGGAGATTTTCAGGTTCTCCATCCCTGTCACTGATCACATGAAAACCCCACCCTAAATACGTTATTGGCTGTGGAAGTGAACAAACAGAAGTTATTAATCACTCCTCGAGAGAAAACAGTTCCCTGCTTGCTGCCCTGTCTTTGCTCCCCACCCTGAAAGAGCGAGATGGAAATAGGAAGATATGTAGGAAATGCAAATTCCCCGGTTACTACAATGAGTACCGTATTTGTGATTACCAGGAGGTGGGTGGAATACATCTGGTGTTGCAAGGGTGATGGATAAGAGGCAAGTGCTGGAGGCAGAATTGAAATTGTCGGGTAGAAGCTAGAAAATCAGGAGTCTAATGGCAAAATTGTCCAAACTTTTGCCAGCACCATGCTTAGTGTCAGACAGAGAGGTCTTTTTGTCTCCAGGCACATTCATGCAGAAAGTTATATTAAAAAGAGGGAGTTTTAGATTATTTATGAACCAAGGAACATTTGAAATAAAAGAGATCCTTTGTTTTCCCCACCAAAATAAAAGGAGGCTGCTGGCATGCAAATCAAGAGATTACGGAGTAGTTTCTAAACAAAGAATTCAGGGAAAGCTGGCAAGGTGAAATACACAGTATAGGACAGTGCATCCTTTATATCAGTGATCACTCATCCTCAAAGCATGGCACAGAAACTCAAGCAAAAAATAGTCAGAAAGAGTTGGACAAATGCTGTTTAAGAAAGATTTAGTAAAACAGGCCAACCTGCCAATGACAGTGAAAGCTGAAAAAGTAGGATAGAGAAATAAACATCTTTTTAACGAAGCTAGATGGCATATATAGGAAACTTGGTCAAAGGAAGATAACCAGTGGAGCACAACTGACATGTTACCGTTGCACAAGCTGTACAGCAATAGCAGAAAAAGTGTACGAGTGAAAGAGGGTCTGTAATATACTAAAAGATAAAATCTAAAAGCCAAATCAGATAAACAAATTGACTGTATCATCAAGTGCCACAGGATTCATGGATGGAATGCCACACCTAAACAGGAAAAAGTACAGTGACAGGATTAAATTATGAACTACCTGAGATCACCAGAATGGCGATACTATATGTGACAGACCAAGGAAACCAATAAAGTTTCAAGGGCAGCAAGCACAGTCAAAAAAGGAAACTTAAGTTGCTGTCATGTGAGATAAGCATTGTAATGGGGCGCAATTCTTTGGTTTTAGGTGCATTTCTTAGTGCACCGCTAATCAGGAGACCTGCAGAAAGGAAAATAATTCTTGAACCATTCCTGAGGCGTGTGGAGGATCATAAGTGCTACTCTGTAAGGGTGGGATGTGTCTCACCTAATTTTACAGATTTCTAAGCTGAGCTGGGTAACCTTAACTGGAAGAAACAGATAATTTAGGGTACTGTTCATTGATGAAATACAGACAGATAATGAATCTTGCCCTCTGCACCCATAACACACTATTTGCCAATATCCTTGCAGGGCTGAAGAGAGTAAAACAATCCAATATAGCATGTGTTTTAATTTAAAATAAGGAAAGTAAGGAAAAGTGAGAAATCATTTATGTAACAAAGGAATTTAAAGGAATAGACGTAGGTATTGAATGCTTGCAGGCAGAACGGAGAGTGTTCTGGGACAGCATATTAGATGCTTAGTGCAATTTCATGTCACCTGTCAAAACAGAGTTTGGAAACACTAGAAGAGTTCTGTCATTAAACACAAGGGAAAAGAAAAAAAATAAAAAGAAACAAAATGCCAGTAAATATTTTAGAATTATTAAATGAATAGTAACAAATTGCTAGAACTGAGACTTCTAAAGGGATTTAAGAATGAAATTGCTGAGCCACTGCCTCAGCATGAAATTTGTTCTTCAATTTTGTCTCAGTACAAGGAAGAAGGCAGCAATGGAATAACCATTTATAAATAACTATCGGGACAGATGCAGTGAGCAGTAGACCAGCAAGACTGCTGTAATAGTACTTAGAATATATGAAGAATGGGTTTAGGTCTTAGAAACTATAACATCAACAGTTTGGTGGACTTTTATGATAAAGAAAGAGTCCATGTGCCCTCTGTAGAGGAAAATTGTGGCCCACAAATGGTTTAGGTTTTCTGAAAAACAACACTGAGGATATGACCAGGTATAATTTAGTTGGATCTCCAAAGGACCTTTTGACAAGATCTCTTTAAAGTGTCTTTTAGTGGAGGCCTGGGATAAGATCCTCCCATGCTTTAAAAAGTGAGTAAGCACTAAGAAGTGGAGAGAGAAAGTGGTCAACTTTTTTAAGAAGAGAGGTCACGACTGGTGTCAGGTGTTCAATGTCTTCACAAATAATGTGGAAAAGGAGGTGCAGAACGAAAATATTCTTGCTTGTGTGCTAAATTATTCATGGTAATAAAAGCACAAGCTGCTTGAACAGAGTTGTGGAAGGATTTCACAATACCAAGAGACAGCACACTCCACTGGTGGCAGGTGAGTTCAGTGTTGATAAAGGCAAGGTACAGCACATGGAGCAGCACAAGCCTGGTATGCTTGCAGAAGAATGGACTTTGAGCGGGATATTGCCATTCAGGAAGAGATCTTGCAATCCTAGCAGATAATTAAAGTGTCAGTTCAGTGCATAGTAACAGTCAAAACAGTAAACAGAAGGGCAGGAATTTGTAGGAAGGGAATAGAGAACAAAACAGAAGGCCTGATTGTGCCACTGGTGTGGTGTTGGGGGGGCATCTCCTCGTTTCTTTCCACGTCGAAAGGCATTTTTTACAGAGGACGATACAGAGAAAGGCAAAAGGAGAAGAAAATCTACCCATTTTCTCTGTGTGAGGAATTATTAATGCAACTGTGGCCCTTTTACTTGGAAAAAAGAACAATAGGGGAACAAAACTCTGATTGGCATAGGAGAAAAGAACAGACAATACTTATTGTATAACTATTATATATATAACTATTGTATATTGTATAACTGTTATAATGTATATAATTTAAGAACTAAAGGACACCAAATGCAATCACCAGATAGCAAGCTCAAAACAAAATGGTACTTTTCACAGTCTATAAAATTAAACTATGTAATTAATTGCTATGCATGGTATTTCACATCCCAAAAGTTTACAGAAATTCAGGAGGTGTTTTGAAAAATTTGCTTCTTTAAGCACAAAGACATCACTTCTGCCCCAGGAGGAATCTGATTCTGATCTGCAGATAGCTAGAATTTAGAAATATGCCATTACATGCCCCATCTATTTTTATGTTCCACTCTGGGCATCTGCTACTGGCTGCTGTCAGAGCAGTGGGTGGGGGGACCTTTGGTTTGCCCCAGGGTGGAGGATCCTATGATACCAGAGGAATATCTAGAACTAGATTTTCTTGAGGTGGGTAAGCTAGCTTTTAGTTTTAGTATTTTAGGTATGTTCTACCCACAGCCTTTTCAGAGTGCCCTGCGCAGTGGGTAAGCCAGCTCAGCATGCATTTGGACACAGTGGCTGTGCACTGCCACTACAAAAGTCAGCCTGCGCCTCCTCCTGTCTCCAGCTGATGTAGCGAGGAAACGAGCTCACCACCAGCTCACCCCAAAAGAGTATTTTTGTGGTGGTTCAGTTTGTGCTGCACGGTTGCTAGACATGCCCGTGCAGAGGAAAGAGGACAGATTCCCCTCTCTGGCAGCACCCCACGGTGATACTAGGTTAGTTGTTGGGCACAAGCACACAGTCCATTCTGTTCTGCAAAAAATCAAACCAAATGACTATTTTTTTCAGAGATGGTTTTTAATGTATCTTCTAGAAGAGCTGTGTGGGGTTGGATATAGTTTTCTTCTGGCAGTTCATCTGTTTTACCCCTGTGGGTTAGGAATTTTACATCACAGATTCTGCTCTGGCTGACTAGAAGCCTGAAGCCTTCACTTGCAGGTCCCAGGATCATCAGCACTTCAATGTCACTTCTGTTTGCTGGGTTTGCTTTTTAATGAGTTGTGCTGAGAAAAATGTGTGGGGCTGTGTATAAACATCTTACAATACGTAGTAGCTTGTTTTTACTGTGCTGTCCAACAAGTGTCCTTGCAGCAAGAAATAATAAGTAGGTTTGGGGATTCAGAAGAGAATTCTTATCAATCTGCTGTGAGGTACAGTTTGGATCTTTTGTAGGAAGATGGCATTAGTATTTCAGGGCGATGTTTGGCCTTTCCTTCTCTATCTGAGGCAGCTCTAGGGGAAACCATGTGATTTCAGTGGGTGTTGAGAGGTTGCTGTGTGCAGAAATGCCTCCAGGGTTTTGCGAACACGTCCCTGGGTAGAGAGTCAGTCCCCAGTTAAAGGGCAGGCTCAGCTGAGCAATGCAGTTTGCAGGTAAAAAATGAGCCATAAGGATTATGGGGCTTTCCAAACTGTAAATGTAGTGCTGTGTACAAGCACAGGTTGCATCAGGCTTTGCACTCTGCTCATGGGAGCAGCTCCCGCCTTTGCTTCCAGTGCATGGACTGAACCAGCTTCTCTGAAAAACAACACAGATGTAAGGGTGGTAAATGCTGGCCCGCGGTGAATGAATGAGGTTGTGCTCTGGCTGGGTCAGCCCCAGTGAAAGCTGGACTCTTTGGGTACTTTCCTGCTTCATTCTGGAGCAGCTGAATGAAGTTTGTAGTTTGAGAAAATGTCTCTGTCCTCTCCTCTTTTTCTTGGAGCAGTCTGCTGCAGCCTTAACACTTCAGTTGCTTGTGTTTTAAATAATGATGCAGCATTTACTTGTGAAGCAAAACAAGTTTTAATATCTGTGCAAAAAATACCTGCATTGTTTACTTCTACTGGAATTTTAACCGGTCTAGTATAACGAAGATTGACCGATACTCCAAACAGTGTTGTAATATAAGGAACTCCTAGCTCCCATCCAAATAGTCTTTCCCTTTGAATTGCAGTAATTTGAATATAGATTGAAATCACACTAAGCTACTTTAATGGAAAACAAATGTACTCCTTGGCTTGCTGCATTCAAGACTTTCAGGCACTTTAGGAGCATTCTGGGCAGTGCAGGCAGCTGCAAGCACAGTGCGGCGGGGGCCAAGCAGCCAGGTTTTTGTTTCTTTTCTGGAACTTCCTCCCTAAGGGCACCCCATGATGTCAGCAAGCTGTGAGCTCGCGGCAGCCAGGCAGAGCGCGCACTGCTGGCAGTTCCCAGCTACACTTGGCCTCAGAGGCAGGGCTCAGAGCTGAAGGCAGTGAGCAGGCTGTTTCTCAGCGCCGTCGGTAGCTCAGAGCCATCTCTAATCCTCCACCAGACCTTTGGGACCAAGCATCACCTGTTAGATGATACCCTGGGGTCAAGTCTGATGGCAGCATGGTAGCCAGGGGAGGAATGGCACGTTTTTGGAGCCTGGAGAGCCTTCAGATGGGTACGTGTGAGTAGAACATGCTCTCTCTTGTGCTATTTTTTGCAGCATTTTTAAATTGAACTTACAAACTGTGGCAGTCAGGGGGCCTGATTCTGATCACACTTGTGCTATGGGAGCTTGCAGCCTTACACAGGTGACAGAGCTACTGGGAGATCAGAATTGGTCCCAGGCTGTCTTTTGAAGTTTTTGCATCCCATTGGTGTGATCAGGAAAGCCCACTCCTACCTCTGATGTTTCTGTCTGTAAACAATAGAGGAATAGATGCAGAGTGCAAGCGACTGATTTTTGCTTCGTTCTAACTATGAAGACAATGTAAGCTTGTTGGTTTGCTACAGAAAAACGAGCAGCTATTGGTCTCAAAATTGTATCCATTTTTTATCTAGAGCCAAATGAATTAGATTATTCTGGTGTGCTGTTGTTACTGGAACAAACTGGCAGGCAGTACTGATAGTACAGTGGAAATGTATAAAGGATCTCTGGGATTCATTTTTTGGGGTGTTGCTTTATAAGCTAAAAATTGATTTAATGAAGTATTTATATGCTTTTTTTTAAATAAAGCAGTTTTAAGTTTCACAAGATGTATTTTAAAAGTTTATTAGTGCTCAGATTTATGAGCTTGCAGGGGAAAAGACCTTGTTTCTCTAGATAGGGATTCTGCATCTTCACTAGTTAGGCAAATTATACCATTAACATGAGTGTATGTTTAAAAAGCTGGGGAGTAGCAGAAAATGGTTGAATATCCATGTTCTATTATATCAAGACTATGGCCTATTTTTCCACTTCTAAAGAAAAGAAAAAATTTTCAAGTGTTTTTAGTGAATCTGTGCGGTAATCAGATTTGATCTCTCTTGCAAATCGATACCCAAATGACCAAAGATGCTTGTGATGGTATGAGCGTCTGTAAGGAGAGGGTTGAAGTGTTTGTCCCTATTAGGTAAATAACAGATAGGCAGCGGCGTGCCTCTTAGTTGTGTAGGTGTGTGGAGTAAAGCCAGGCGTCATCTCTTTGTGGCTTTCACTCATCTGGAGCTCAGAGCTCAGCAGGCAGGCGGTACCCAGGCTTGAAGCAGGGCAGAGAGGAGGCAGGGTCAGGGCCCTGATGCCTGGCCTTGCTGCTAGGTGGAAGCAGCAGGTTCAATAATTACGATTCAAGGTCCCTTCCCAGGCACTCCATAGGGAGAGAGATGCTCTGCAGGCTGCATGGCAACTTACCTGAGACACAGTAACCATTAGAAAAGGAGTTCAGTGCTAGCAGCCCATTCTGGCTTTTTTTTTTTTTCATTTTTTTACTTTGTTTTTAATTGGATTTGTGAGCACTGTGGAATCTTTAGACTCTCTAGGTGTTCACTGCCATAAGAATAAATCTTTAGGGAGAAATTAACAAGCACCAAAGAGCACACTCAAGCACTGGGCCATGAACACTTCTTGATTATTTGTTCATCATTGGTTGGACTCGATGATCCGGTGGGTCTCTTCCAACCTGGTTATTCTATGATTTTATGATTCTATGATTGAGTCCAACCATTCCTATCAAACACTAAACTATGCCCCTCAGTGCCTCGTCCACCCATGCCTTAAACACCTCCAGGGAAGGTGAATCAACCACCTCCCTGGGCAGCCTGTGCCAGTGCCCAGTGACCCTTTCTGTGAAAATTTTTTCCTAATGTTCAGCCTAAACCTCCCCTGGTGGAGCTTGAGGCCATTCCTGCTCGTCCTGTCCCCTGTCACTTGGGAGAAGAGGCCAGCTCCCTCCTCTCTACAACCTCCTTTCAGGTAGTTATAGAGAGCAATGAGGTCTCTTCTCAGCCTCCTCTTCTCCAGGCTAAACAACCCCAGCTCTCTCAGCCATTCCTCATAAGGCCTGTTCTCCAGCCCCCTCACCATTACAAGATGAGATGAAGCTCATCTTAGTTCTGGCCTCTATTTCTTTACAAAGCTGCCTCTGCTCCGAAAATGTTGAATTGTCAAACCAAGAATTTTCTAGTGATTGGGGCAATCGTAACAAGTTTTTTCTCAGGCAGTTACACTGTGCTTGGCCCAGACTCCCTGTCCATTGGAGTCCCTGTGGGCTGCCCAGTGAGCCTCTCCGTGCTGGCAGGCAGCTCAGAGCAGGGGTGCAGCATGGGCTGAGCACCCCTCTCACAGGTGAGTGGGCACGGAGACATCCAGTCCTGATATCCCTGCAGGGCACATAATGATGTTACGGCACCAAGCCCAGCACTGACTGTGACCCTGCTGAGTGCTGGATGCCCACATCAGCCCTCTCCCCTGTGATGTGGGAAATGGCAGTGAGATGTCCCTTCTGACTTAGGTTATTGGAGATTTCCTCTGGGTAAAAAAATCAAATAAATAATGGTTGTAGTTCTGTTTTTCACATATAAAAAGGAAAATGTCTCAGTTTCACCAGCTGGTAAATGAGAAGATTCCCAAGAAGAGTAAGAAGTGTTCAGTGGCGGAAAAGCAGTTTTCCTGAGAGCCCTGCTGCCCGGTGCTTCTGCTGTTGTTGCTATATTCGTGACAAAAAAAAAGGCAACTTCTCAGTGATTTCTCTTGCATTGTTTTTTTGGGGAATCATAAAAATGATGAAGCAAACAGCTGTTGCACCTTTGTTTTAGTTGCTGCAGATGGTGGGACTGAATCTTCAGCCTTAGTGGATGACAATGGCAGTGAGGAAGACTACAGTTATGAGGAGCTCTGCCAAGCCACTCCCAGGTACCTGCAGCCTGGAGGGGAACAGCTAGCAATTAATGAGGTAACGTCCTGGGCTTTGCACTTCTGTAATGACAATGGGGGCAGAGGAGTGTATTCTCCACAGATCGGAGGTTTCATGTTAATAAAAACGGCAATGGCAGTAGCCAGCATAGTGAAGAATACAGCAGCCACGGTGTTCTGTCTCTGGCAGGGCCCACAAGCAGATGCCAAGGGAAGAGCACAGTGACTAGTACTTCCCTGGAAGCTTAACTCATTAGCCTATCTAACTGCTCTGGGGAAGGACGCTAATTGTTCCCACTAATAAATATACACATAGGTTGCTGAAAGTCCAGAATTTTGGTTTTATGCTGTAACATGAGTAATTATGGTCACTTTAGTGAGGTATTTTGATCTTTTAGTAGTTTATGAACAGTTCATTGTTTATCTTTTGTCCTTCACAAGTTCATTTTCTTCCCATCTCAGCTGATAAGCGATGGCAGCGTTGTCTATGCAGAAGCTCTCTGGGACCATGTGACGATGGATGATCAAGAGCTGGGCTTCAAAGCTGGGGATGTCATAAGAGTTTTAGAGGCTTCCAACAAAGACTGGTGGTGGGGAAGAAACGAGGACAAGGAAGCCTGGTTTCCAGCTAGCTTTGTCAGAGTGAGTAACTGTCTTGCTTCTGCACCATTCTCACGTGAGATTCCTAGCAGAGTGCAACAGCAATGGTCGTGGCATTAAGTGAAGGGCCTAATCCTCAGCATCTTTGTATCTGAACGTTGGTGGTGTAATTCCTAATGACTTCACAAGGAAAAAAAGCCATAGAGAATCATACCCCAAGATCCCTTAGCTCCTCTTGACATCTTTTAGTCTGGTTTCTTTCTTTGCGTGTTCTTTTGTAAGTAAAGGAATTTCTCAAGCAGAAGTGAGGGCAGCAGAAGACTCCACCAGGAGCAATCAGTGTATACAGAGAGGATGCAGCATTTTTCATGAGGATGCAGGGGGCATTTCTAGATAAACTAAGGCTTAATTTATTGTCACAACATTGGGTAGGAATCTGGTTCACAGACTGAACTCCTCAGTCAGAACTCAGCCAGATTAATGACAGTGTAACTCTCAAATGGTATAAAATTGATCTGTGTTTTAGAAATTAAAGTACTTTTTGAGATCCTGTAATTAGTCTTGGGCCACACTGTATGAAGTACTACACAAAGTACAAGAGGTGGCTCCTACCTTTGCCCTTCCTTTATCACCAGCCAACATGGGCCATCAGACAAAAGTCAAAAAAGGAGATGCTGTTATCCACATCATGCAGATGGGGAACTGGGACAGAGGGGCACTGTTTGAAAGTGTTTGAGTTATCTGCTTTTGTAAGTTTTACCCATGTGCTGGCTTGGTCAAAATAACACACAAACTATTAGTAAGGGTCAGAAATAAGCTTAAGTCTGAAAAATATACAGCAACACAACATGGTACCTCTCAGATACTGTGAGTTGAAATCCATATATTTAACCAAACAGAAATCTCAGCACTTTACTTGAATATACAGTGGATACAATGACATAAATCCTGTTGTGGAACTCTATAAGGTAAGAATGAGAACTTTCTGTAGCAAGTAATTTCTTGTAGGAAGTTCTCACCTTCGTTTAAGAAGTTTGTAACAGTTTTAACACATTTTGCAAAAGTTCACTGCCTTACTCTGGTTTGCTTTGTTTGTTCTGGCTGCAGCTGCGAGTTAATCAGGAAGAACTGCCAGAAAATTGTAGTAGTATCCAGGATGAAGAACAAGATGCAGATATGAGCAAGCATCGTCAGAAAATAGCTGAAAACAAGGATCAGATGAGAACCAACGTTATACAGGAAATTATGAACACAGAACGAGTCTATATCAAGCATCTCAAGGACATCTGTGAGGTACATGCTTTAACCTGAAGGCATTTTGCTGACCTAATATGAACAAAACATCCCATATAAGCTGAGAACCAGAGCGGTTTCTCATATCAAAATATTCCCAATTGCACTTCCAAGGCTGTCAGTCATACTTTTCTTGTATCCTCTTATGGCTTTCCTCTCTGCCGGCTGCCACAAGGCACCACTTCCTTTTCTTAAAATAAAATTTCCAGTTTTGACATGGAAAAAGTGCTTTGCTTATTTGACTGCTATTTCCATAATAATGAGAGAATGAAGTCCAGTTCATTTAGAACTTTCTATGCCTTGGTTTAGATAGAAAACTTTCAGTAAATTTATTACATTTCAGGGACAAAAGTTTTGAAAGTAACTTGCAAAGGGAATGTTTGCCAGGTGAGATTGTATTTTTTTTTTTCCTCAACGAAGAGACTTTTCCCAGAAGCTTAGTAGCTATGAAGAAGTCTATAAAGGTGCTTTAGAATGATCTTGCTTGCTTGAACCATGAAATGGGGGGGCTTTTCTGCTTTTTGTTCAAATTTTTTTGGAGGCCCACACGTGGAACAGGAAGCTTCTTAATATTTTTCAACAAAATTTCCATCTTCTGACGTGGACTGTGACACATTCAACTTGCATTTGACTTGCTGTTTGCATCTGGAAGGGTGCTAAGCAACCTGACAAAATATTCTTTGTATCTTGAGTTTGCTAGCTTTCTCTCTGTATTTGCCATGTTGTGATACTTTAGTCCAGCATTCATCATCAGGTTCTTTCATGGATAACCAGGCAGACAAGACAGCAGTCTCTTTAATGTTTTTTTAGATCAAGCCTTTTTTATGCATTTTGAAGGAAAGGGAAAACAAAAGGACTAAAATTGGTCTCTAGTTGGCTATTTTAAAACATGAAATATAAGTTTTGTCATTTAGATTCGCTACTTACTAGTAGTACTACTTACTTCTTACTAGTATTAAGTAGTGAGTAAGTAAGTAAGTAAGCCTGAACAATCAAGGAGGTATTTGTACATGCAGCTATGTTGCTACCGTGGTTAGCTGTGTTCCAAGACATGACCTTCATATTTTACTGATCTGTTAATTCTAAGACTGATAGTAATATTAAATTTCTGTAATACATATATTCTATACCTCCTTTTTTAAATCTGACATGCTGCTGAGTTTAGTACGAGCGAGCAAACACCCATTTTCCAAGTAGAGGTTGTGCTCCATGTTCAACATGCCAGGTAGAGAAAGATGGTCTGTTTTTCTCAGAGTGAATCTGTAGTGTGGTGCAAGCAGGACACAAGGCTGAAATGTACCTAAGTAAGACTAAACCAGAGAACCTATCTCAGTAATCCAAATTTGCAAGCTCTGCACTAGAATGTATCACTAGGGCTGATGCAGTCAGCATCACAAAGCTGTAGTATACCCCAAAAAACATTTTACATTCAAGAAGTGTCAGCAGTCCACATTACAAAAGCTGCACAGGAATTCATTTTCCTGTGGGAGTTATTCTCCTAGCAGTTGTAAATGCAGCCAGCTTGCAGTGTAGCCGCTGCACATCTTTCAGAGCAGATGGTTGTAGAGGAGACAGGAATATTCATACCAGTGCCAGCAATATTCAGGGTTACTTCCTGGTAAAAACATCACCAGAGCAATTGCAAGGCTTTTTACAGCTGTCTGCTCTCAGAGCGATTTGAGGGAAAGCTGCCTGAGAGCAGCCAAACAGAGGAGCCTGGCAGATAACCCCTATCACTCCAGTTAACCTTCGTACTTTTCTGTACCCTGGCGTCGTAACTGGTAGGAGAGTATGAGCACAGCAGCTGTTCCTGGGTATTCAGCCCCTGCACTGCGTCCTCCTTGCTGCATTCAGCTTTGTGGAACAGGTACCTAAGGATATGCTGGCTGTGAGTAGCAGCTCATGAAGTGTGTTTCAGCCCTAAGGCGACTCCAGTCGTACCTTTGCTTCTTAGCTATATGATGCCAATACGATCTAATGTCGGTTACTGATGGCAGAGCAGAATTTGCTCTGAGTGTATTTTAAAACTGGAGGACTAAGCTAAGTACCTACCTAATGCTGGGTATGAATAAAATGAGCCAGACACCTGTGATGTTCTTAAAAGTAAAGAGAAAAAAAACCTGGAAAACAGATCATATTTTTATGTGCAGTCTTGCCAGTACTATTTGCCTCCTGCCAATTCTGTATGGATTTTACCAAACATCAGCAATCTCAACATGTTGTAATTGCTTAGACTGTACCCTACTTACCTAATGGTCAAAGATCAGTATTTTATCCATGGTAGAAATTGTCTTTGTATTAATTGTTTTAGGGTTTGTTCTTATCTGCATAGAGAATTCTTTTTGGCACAGAGAAATTGCTACAAAAAAGCATGGCAGCTAAAGTAGAGGCATACACAGGGCTGCACACCTGGCAGGTAGTCCTAAAAAAGGAGATGCAAATGGGCCTTACACATTTTATGGGTTTCTGGTTCCCTGATTGATTTACAGTACTGTGAGAGGGAAGCTGTACTGCAGAAATCAATGTGTTAGCATTTCAAATGCACATCTGAAATTGCCTGTCTGTATGGCTGGGAAACCACTCACCTGCCTGTAGATCACAGCAGGGTTTGCCAGCTGAAGCAGCAGAGAGGTAGACAGGGTAGAACAACTGTTTTCACATCTTCATACTAAAGAAGCTTTTTATTTCATTTCCAGGGTTATATTCGGCAGTGCCGCAAACATACAGGAATGTTCACTGCAGCTCAATTAAGCACCATTTTTGGAAACATTGAAGATATTTACAAGTTCCAAAGGAAGTTTCTGAAGGATCTTGAGAAACAATACAACAAAGAGGAACCTCATCTAAGTGAAATAGGGTCATGTTTTCTTCAACATGTAAGTTGCAAAAGTTGTTTTTATTTATGAAATTAACAAAATCAAAATATGATAAGAAGATTATAAGTTACCATGTTAGGATGGGATTTTAGTAACAAGTGCTTATCAAGTATGAAACTATGTATAGCTAGCATTTTAGAATGTAATCTACAATTAAAGGATTATTTAAATGTTTTAGATTTCTCCTTGTCTTTAGCAAGCATGTAACTTTGTATATAGTTTTACATTTCCTTTTCAAAACTGTAATGGTCACAGACTAGCTGGATTATTTGTGATGATCTCATACTGGACATGCTAAAACTTCCTAAAGAAAATAAGGAAAGGTGGTGGGGAAAGAGGCTGTGAGTTCCTGACAGGCACTTGCTGAGCCTATAGCTACCTTCCCCCCAAAAAGTGCTTCCTGAAGTGGGCTTGATTATCCTGACTCGATGGAGGCCTCTTTTTCTGTGTTCTCTGTGTCCTTACAAAGAAAGTACATAGTTTTGACAGTTACAAAGTAGATTTCTGCATAGTTTTAAGGCTGACCAGCCTGGAAACAGTACAGGAAATAGATAGATTAATGTAATTAGATATAATAGCTACAATAGAAGTTACAAAAATATCTTTTCTCCTTTATAGACAAAACTTTAGTTAAAGCTTTGACCTTTTTTTTTTTTTTAACAGCAAGAAGGCTTTGCTATTTATTCAGAGTATTGTAACAATCATCCCAGTGCCTGCATTGAACTTTCCAAACTAATGAAACAGGGCAAATACCGTCACTTCTTTGAGGCCTGTCGCTTGCTTCAGCAGATGATTGACATTGCCATTGATGGTTTTCTTCTCACACCCGTTCAGAAAATCTGCAAATATCCTCTGCAGCTTGCAGAATTGCTCAAATACACCACTCAGGAGCACAGGTGAGAGAATGAAAAAACCTAATCTTATAATTGTAATACCGCCTAATTACTCAAGTTTTCTGGGTGACAGAACACTAAGGCTTTTGAGATCAGGAACAGAACTCCCACTGTCAGGAGCAAGAAAAGGCAAAGATGGCCTGAGAAAAAAACCACACTATCTGGGCAGGTTTGGAGGTAATGATTTATTTTTAGAAACTTATTATTAATAGACATTGCCTTTTCATTGCAATAAAGTCCAGATATTAGATTTTCAGCTGTGATAAGTAAGAATTGAAGTTACAGTTTATTGGCCTTTCTAGTATACCCCTGAGCTGATTAAATCTTTGACTAAATTAAGATTTTATCTTTAATCGTCTGCCTTTTTACCTTTTACAACTGCAAGAAAAATGTTCCATTGTGACCCCTGTGCTCAAGTCCAAATGCAGCCTGAGGCAATACTTCCTTGGCCTAAGTCTGCACTTCTTTAACCGTGAGAAAACTCCCCTTGGAGACCACAGGATTTTTGCTGGGGCAAAATATAGGGGATGTGATTTACTGACGTTCAGGCGTGAAATGCCTCCATTCAGTTCTGTGGCTACCCAGCAAGTCTTGCAATACCAGTTACTAACATGGGTATCTATTTCACATCTCTTCCACTAATTTTAGAAAGATTATTCTTTGAGCTATTAAACCTGCAGGTGAAGCAACAGCAAGGTCTTGCCACCCTCCATCCATAGTTTTTCTCTTCTTTGGCACAGCATCCAGAGATGCCTACAAGCACAGATGAGTGCCCAGTGTACAGAGTTGCTCACAAACAAGCAGGCCTACACCCATGTAGAGATTTGGTAAAGCTCCAGCCAACTGGGCTTTTTGGTAGTTTTTTGTTTTGTTTTCATTAAAAGTTTGAAGATCTGATGTGCACAGCCTGAAGTCCATAGTTTATGCAGCAAGTGTGGAGTTATGCACACACCGACAGAGAAAGAAGGAACCGAGATAAGGAAGGGCAAGAGTAGCAGCATGGCTATCATGTTCTCACCCTGTGGGACGTCTCCCTGACATTAGCAGGATCCTGTTATTGTTAATCTCTCTTTTTGTGTACAGTGCAGCAGAAAAGAGTTTCCAAAGATATAAATAGAGAGGAGAGTAACACACAGATTTAGAAGGGAAGTGCATCCATCAGCAGCACCCAATGAAAATAGAAACTGAGACAGAAGCAGATAAAAAGGACAGCAAAGCTGACCCCTTTGCAGGATTTATTTCTGGCTTATGGTCCTTTCTGCTTTTGGCTCCCTTTTCAAGAGGCGTTCTGACAAAGGAGAGAAGGCAGCTGCTCTTTTGGGACTTACAGGCAAGAAATACATCTCTTCCCTTCTCTCTTCTCAGACTTTGTTTGAGGAAGGCGAAGGAGTGATAGATACTATTCAAAGGGGAGTGAAAATCTGCCTACAGATTGGGGAGATTCAAAAGCATGTGTAGAGCTCAGGGAAGGAAGGAGGGGAGCAAAGCAATGGAAGAAGGACAGAAGGCTTGCATTTGACCTGCAGCAGGCAGGGCAAGATGACCATCTTGGCTGTCACACACTTGTTCTGTGAAAATAGGCCACTTTGCCAATATTGTCTCCTGTAATTCTTCTCTTCAATGCCCATATTTTTGGGTTTCTATCTCATCCTGTTTGAGGTGGCTTTCAGTACTTTTTCTGACCACATACCATCCTCTGTCTTCATTCATTGACCCAGCCACTGAGAACAAGAAGGAGAAAATACAGTTAAACACAATTAAAGGAATGCCCTTCCCAATAAAATCCCACTACAATTTTGCTTAAAACCAAATTCCTTTGGTGAAATGTAGATATCATGGAGGTTAATGGGAGTTCCTCCATTGTTTTCAGTAGAGACAGTATTGCAATTCATTAATCTACCTCCTCTGCCTCCTTCTACAAGCTTAATAATTTGCTCCTGGACAAAGCCTAGCAGTACAGCAGTACCGAAATGGACAGACGACTACGTGAGGTTCAGGATAGCTGAGAATTTGGTTTCTCTTATTTAAGTACCTTGAGTGGAGAGATAAACGGGTAACGCAGCCTGATGCTTCAAGTACTGTGTTACAGTTTGTGATTGCATCATATCCATTGCATAAGTGATCTTTGAAACATGATTACATTTCACAGTGATTATAACAACATAAAAGCTGCATATGAGACTATGAAGAACGTAGCATGCCTGATCAATGAGCGAAAAAGAAGACTAGAAAGCATAGACAAGATTGCACGTTGGCAGGTCTCTATCGTAGACTGGGAGGTAAGTATCAGTCTGCCCCTTTCCAGGGCAAAGGTACTGTGTACTGTACTTCATGTCCTCTACTGGATGTGCCTTTCTGCGTAGTTGGTAGTTTATTGCGTCTACTTTTGAACTGGTCATTGCTCAGTGAAAAGTCCAATTGCTTAATTTGCAGTGATTCTGTTACTGATTACCTTGATCATAAATGAGGAAGAGCAGCATGCATTAACATGGACACTTGTCTTTAAGATGACACTGGATTGAGGTGGCAAAATGTATTTTTTTGAAGTGTTAAACCTATAGATTCGCCTTTGGATTTTTAGTCGTTCTGCCAAATCTTGAACCTGCTTCAAAGTCTTTAGTGAAATAAAGTACAACAGAACCACGTTCATTGAGTTTGCCTGTATGAGATTATCTATATTCCATGACATTTTCAAATCTAATGACAAAAATACAATAAAAATACATGAACTTAAGATTTGGTTATAAAATGAGACTGATTAGGCCACAGCAAGATCTTAAAATATTATTTCCTTCATGCATATATCTCTCTTCTTAGGGACCAGATGTGTTAGCCAGAAGCTCAGAATTGATCCACTCAGGAGAACTGACCAAAATCTTAAAGCAAGGCAAAAGCCAGCAGAGGACTTTCTTCCTTTTTGACCATCAGCTTGTGTTCTGTAAGAAGGACTTACTGAGAAGGGACATTTTGTATTATAAAGATCGTATCGATATGGATGATATGGAAATTGTGGATACTGAAGATGGACGAGACAAAGACTTCAACATTAATGTCAAAAATGCTTTTAAGATAATAAACAGAGCAACAGAGGAGATACATTTGTTCTGTGCAAAAAAGCAGGAGGATAAAAAGAGGTGGATGCAGGCTTGTGAAAGTGAAAGGAGAAGAGTTTGGGAAGACAAGGAAATGGGTGAGTGAAAGGATTTTCTATCTAAAAGGTCATAAAAACAAAGGGTATTGTTCTTGCTTTTACACTTCAGTATGCTTTGTGCAGATGTGTACTCTGCCTTCTGGGACTGGTGTCTCTTTACCTGACATGACCTTTAGCTGTGTAAGTGAAGCCTGTCCAGGTGTGCTTGGCCTGTAATTGTGGGCCAGACATCCAGGGCAGTTAGCTATAACATCTGTGTCACAGTGTAACCCGTGTGATTCTGGTGAATTACAGAGCAGAATGAGGTAGGAGAAATGACAAGATGCAATTCACAAAGACCAATTGGTAACTAAAATCCATTCAAAGTCCTAGCACTTTTGTATGAATCATCGGCCTAAAACATCTGTTTGTAAAGGACACTTTATTATAAAGCCAAGAAGCAATTATTGTAGATTTATACTGTGGATGTCATATAGTGGCACCTCCTGTGTGCAGGACACACGGGGTTGCATGGTTTCATTAGTTACAGCCCAAACAAAAGCACCACTGAGCAGTTAACAGAGAAATGAAGCCTAACCCTGAGCAAGCAAAAAGGTAGCAAATCCTAGGATCTTTAGACCTGCAGCCTGTGAGACACTCCAAGGACAGTGTATTCTGTGTGAATCTACATTTGAGACTGGGGTTTTGTTTTAGTTTTTGCATCATTTCATGCTTCCTTTAAGATCACCTCCACCAAAATTTCATGGGCAAAACATACACGGAGAAGACAGCAACACTAATAAGAAAAATAAAACTCTTTAATATTCCTAAAGCAGTAATGAAAATATTAGTGCATCTGTGTGTGTCGACTGCGTGAGAACTTCTCATTTTATAACACTCATCAGGATTAGGCTTTAGATCACAGCAGGTTAAAGTTGGAAGTGCAGTGAAAAGGATGATAGAACTGATGAATCAAGAAGATGCCAAATCCCATATTCCATATTGACTTAAAACACCTGGTCAGAAGAATAAGAAAACAGAAATAGTCTTTAGATTACAAATATAAATGTTTTGATCTTAGTGGGTTTCTCTTGTTTGATACTGTTGTAAATATGACAAAAATAAAGCCTCCTCCATATGCATTGTAGGTGGTCTGTAAGCTGAAGAAAATTCTTCCCCATTGCACCAACTGTTGCAATTAACTCCAGTCCCCTTGAGTATAAACAATGGAGGAATCACAGCTAAACTTTTCTCTAACTTTACAAACTCTTCAAAACCAACTCTTCTCCTGTGCTGAACATCATAATATGACATTATGATCCTGTTAGACACAATATTGATGGCTCTCACGAGTTGCTCTGTGTAGAGCTTGTTCAGTCACCTTGTGCTTAAGGGGATGGGTGTTGTCTGCCTTTCCTAATTCAGCTAATAGAGCTCTAAAATAAAGTGGATATTGCAAAAGAGTGGAGGTGATCCGAAGGTAATAAAGCAATGCAGAGGATCTGATGATGTGTGTCCAAACAATCCCGCTTGCCACACGGTTACTGAAAGCCTCCACTCCAGTATATGACGAGAACAGTAATACAGTCATATGGAAGGATGACATGGAATAAATCGCAGCTCCTGCACTATTGTGAGCAGGACTGAGCAAAAGAGGATAAAATGTGAAAGTTTTCCATTCTCATCCTTTCTGAGGAGCATTCTTGAGCTCTTCAAATCTGTATCTACACCGCCTCCTGCAGTGGTTGCTTTATGGAGCACCAGGAGAGTGTGTTGAGAGGGCTACATGCTGTATGTCGGGATGCTTCTGAGGCTCACGCTAGTGCTTGAATTGGCATATCAATCTTGTGCTTGCAGTGGTGTGTTACCACTCCTTCTAAGTGACACTGCTGCAGAAATCCCCAAGCATGAGGAAACCACAAAGCTGTAGCAGCCTCAGCCCTAAATGTCATTATTTATTTTGCTGAGACCTCATGATAATCAACATGATATTCAAAAGGGTAGCCATTCAACAGTGGTGGCCATTGCAGTGATAATGACAAGATTCAGTATAATGAGAAACTGTATTTTTGATAGTGGCTCATAGGCACATGCAGTCTTTTCTGCCTGGATTACATACAGCCTTCTGGAAACTTGCTTTTCAAATGTTGCAGCTCATTATTCCTTTGTACCTGTTTTGGCATAGGTATCATGAACTGGAGGAAGGATTGTTGAGTTGTAATGCCTAATGCCCATCTGGTCTTGCATGTCACAGTGGCTTACATGTTTTCTCTTTTACCCAGAAAACTGCTGCTTTTCTAAAATTTCTCTTTTTTTGGCATAATTGAATATTTCCTTTAGCCAAAAACGGTGGAAAGGCACCAGTATTCTCAACCTCAGGTTTAAATTTATCTTGTTGATTTTGTAAGCTATCTTGCTGAGCTTCACACAAAGCCTCTAATCTAACCACTCAGAGAACAAATACATACTCTTCCAATTCAGAATTGCAAATGGCATTTTACTTCCATTTTCAAAGACACTTTGGTGCGAGTCACTGTCTCCCAAACCATATCTGGCTTTTCTTAGCTGTTTTGAATATATGGGAAGAAAAGGCTACAGCCAGAAAATCCTTCTCCAGACCGCTAATAGTAACCCTAAGAAAGTCGCCTGATCTCTGCTGGTGTAAATGCTTTTTTTTTTTAATCCGTTTCCTTGTTTGTATAAGAGGAAAAAAAACCCTGCAGAATAAAATAAACTTCTGCTATCCCAAAATTATGGCTAACTTCTGTTGTATTGTAAGTTAATAGGCTGATTTGTTACAATTTCTTCATAAGTTCAGAATAAAAAAGTAAAGGGAATTTTGAAAATATAGAGAAGTGTGGGAAGATGTAAAATGGAACCAAACTAGACATTCATTCTGACTTTGAATCACAACTTTTGTGCCCTCTCTGTGCATATGAGTGAAGAGTGACAGTGTGTGTGCACTGCTGTCCCCGTGTGCAAACATAACATATCCCTCTATCTCAACTGTCTTGTACACAGCAAGAGGAAGCTGGAGTGCCTGTACCTGGGCTCCAGACAGCACCAGTCACTGGTGTCACCTTTCCTGGCAGATGTCTGGCATCTCTGTACTCAGCACAGATCAGTCATACTCCTGTCACGTGACAGTAAATAGCAAAGGGTTGACCACACACTGTAGCATTATGTAAGTCATGCTAGTATGCAAACACATAAATGAGAAACCAGAGTGAGCAATCCAGTCCCAGTCTTTTGCAGCTACAACCACATCACAGCCTGCTTTGGTGTTTGGCAGATGATGTGATATTGTGCCCTCCAAGTGGAGGGAAAGGCACCCAAATTTCTACTATTGACTTCACTTTGTTTCCCTAAATTAACTCGGAGTGAGCAAAAAAAGAAACAGATTCGGCATTTGTGACATATTACTTGGTGGCTTGTAGCTTTCATCTTTTTAATCTCTAGTTATCTGGAGTTATCTATAAAAGAAATTTTTCTGTAGTTAGTTCCCCAATGGTTGTCATTTGCAGGACTTGGAAAGCAGCTACAGGCAAATTAATGTTCCTATCGTTATCTCTATCTTTAAATTTATATGACAAAGTAAAACATACTTCTAAAAACTTAAGGTATATTGCTATTGAGATTTACTTAACACCTCTTTAAAATATAGTTTGCTTATTGTTTTTAATTTAATGTAGTCAAGTGTTTGATACAGTATTTTTATACCAGTGCCCTAATTTGCACTTTGACGTAGGAATGGAAATCTCAGAAAACCAGAAGAAACAAGCCATGCAGAATGCTCGTAAGTCAAGGCAGGGAAAAATTAAAGGTGGGTGCTTTATATTTTTACTGTGTTTCAATGTTCTTTATGTTAGGAACTAGCATAACCTGGCTGTGGTCAAGTTCTTCAATCTTTTAAAACTTTTTCATGGTCTACACAGACTTCAAATTATTTCCATGAATCTGTATTTTAATACCAAATTCTTTGTAATACCTTTGTATTCTGTATACTAAGTCAGCTTCCCAGTCTCCTTCAGATAAGCAAGTCAGTATTCTCTTTATTAGAGATGAAACTCAAGAAGTAAGGCAAGTGGTTTAGTTAAGGATGTAAGAAAGTGCATGCAGAGATTATCTTAGAAATGAGGGTTACTGATTCCATCATTTGCTTTTACTCCAACAGCTTGTTCTTCTATAGTAATTACATGCTTTGTTTAAAATATCATAAAGTTCTTCCTGCAAGCCACATGTTGCTGTATTTGTGATAACACACTCCAAATAGCTTCCTTCTATCATAGACTAGAAGGAAGGATGGACTAGAAATTTATTTCTCTAGAAGCAGCTTTTTCATTCATTTTCTTTCTCAGAAAATGTGTTGTGATTTTTTATCTTAAAGTCAAATGTGGGTAAATCTCTAGTGTGTTGAGAGAATAAATTGAGCGAGTGAGACCAGATTAAATCTGAATTTAGGAGTAAAGGAGTTGATACTATGTAGTCCTCTCCTCCCTGCTTAGTTTTTGGTAATTCTGTAATGTTATTTTTATTAGTATTGTTCTCTTTTTAAGCCAAGTTAATGCAGAAATTAAGAAGTCTAATAGCAGAAAAAGTAATAGCACTTCCATTTGAGTTCATGACAAAATTTATACAGGCTTTATTGACCATTGAATTTGTCCCATGGTCCTGTGCTTAAATTTTCCCAGTATTGGCTGCTCTGATAGCTGGCTCATATGCTTTATTATACTGTTTCTTCTGCAGGAGTAAGCTATAATGGGTGTCCCATGCCTCCTCCGCACCAAAGCCTGCATCCTATTCATCAGCGCCACATCACTGTGCCTACCAGCATCCCACAGCAGCAGGTTTTTGCCCTGGCAGAACCCAAGCGGAAGCCATCCCTCTTCTGGCACACCTTCAACAAACTTACCCCCTTCAAAAAGTGAGAGGCCAAGGACATGAGAAGGGCATTGGCACAGAAGGAATCTTACTGCAGAGAAGAACCTTGGAGATACGGTTAAGCTTATTTGAGCTCATGAATCTCCAGTTTTGGAGAGAAAACCTTCGGCTCCCTTGAGCCAGAAATACCACCTTTGTCCAGAAGTAGTTCCTAAACACTGCTCTGAAGTCAATGTTTCTGGGTGTCAGCATTGCTGATGAAGAGCAGTTTCCCTTCTGACAAAGACAACTTGCTGTTACTATTAAGCAGCAGTATTTGATCTCTGTTTCTTAGTTATTTTGAAGTAGTAATGGAATCATGCAGGTCATTGTAACATTTCATTTTTCTTAATCTTACATTGATGGCCAAATTTAGGGTAGGGAGGAGTTTTTCATTAAGGGGAGGAATATCAGCAAGGAATCTTAGGAGAGTTTTCTCCTAAGCACTGAGCAGAGACCACCTATTAAAATCAGGTGGAGAGAACCCGTGTGATTAACCTGCTGTTGCAGAATTTGCAGAATCCCTCCTGTCTTCTTCTATTAAATTGCCAAATGGCAGGAGAACGTCCCGCAAGGCCTTACCATATTCCAGATTGGAACAGGGAAATTTTATTCTGTCATATAGAAACATGAACAGAGTGTAAAATGGACTATAAAGATATGTGCATTAACTGCACACGAGTGGAAACAAGAGGAGCCCAGGCCTCTCAGATTGATTACTTTCAGTTGCAGCAATATACTGCATGCATGTATGCTCTTCAGCGTAGAGGTTTTATATCACCTTTTGCGCACTTCTTAGCCTGAGACGGCTTATCAATGTGCTTATCTCTTTTTGTAAAATGTATTTTTTTATTTTTTAACGAAGATAATGTGAATGTACAAAATTAGAGCTGAGACAGTACATGCTGACTGCTGACTGCTGGCTATGTTACATAGCTCTCACACTTTGTATTCATCTAGCTTGACTTAGTAAATGGATGAATGGTAACGTAACTATACTGAAGTAGTCTGGATCCATGCTTCTTATACACAGTCGATTGACTATGGGTTTTGACCAATTATGTCTTCACAAAGAAAGAAAAATCCCTGCTGGAAGAGACAGTGAAATTGTGTGGACCAGAGATGGACTTTTGTCTCAGAGTCATCAGTCTGTTTTGGAAGGAGAGGAACCTGATTCAATTAAGGTCAGCTATGGCCAGCATAGGCAATATGTGATTTGCATTGCTACACTTTGCCTATGACACAAAGTTGGTTTGGGAGAATAACTTTTAAAAAGCCACCATGATGAAACAGGATGTTGGTACGTGCAGCACTGATTATTTCTGTTTGATAGCTCTCATTAAGGATGGCAAGACTGCTGGTAATATGGAAGGAAAGAAAGACTCCATATGTTTCAGAACTGTTTTGCTATGAATGTCTTTACAATACTTTATCTTATGCTGCTGATTAGGGGCATTATCTGTTGATAAGGATAGATCCAAGGGTATCTTTGACAATGGATGTAATCAGCTTTGTCATGAATCTGTAATATATGAAGAACAAACAAGGGGCTAGAGGCCAGGCATCTTAACAGCAATGTAAAAAAGCCTTATTTAAAACATGTATTTGTTCTGATTACTACTGTTACCTCTATTTTTATTTCTTATCAGTGTTGTGAAGCCTACTAGTTGCTAGATTTTGTGATTCGATAACTTTGTGGCAACTTCTGCAAAGCCCAGGTTTGTGGTTTTGTTTTTAAATGACATCTTTTGACAAATGTACATTTCAAATGACTTGTGTATATAGTTCAGCAATAATGCAAAGCCTGGTGATGCTCAGCTGAATCGTTCACTGCTTAGTGAACTTCATTGCTTTTGCTTTTCTGTAGCAATGGAAAATGACCTGAAATAGTTAAGAACAGGAAATATGCACTGACATGATCCAGCATAAAGAAAATGCACGGGAAAGTTAGTGAAAAAAGATGGGTTGTACTTTTCTTCTGATGTTTAAAACAAGCTATTTCTTTTCAGACTTTGAAAAAAGTTCTAAATACTCCACTTAAACACAAGGAGCAGATTTCCAAATGCAGGCATGGATGCATGCCCTTCCCCTTAAATGAGTCATCCTTTTGTGTTTCTTACATACGGATTTTTTGTGGGTACTTGCCATGTTCAGGGTTGCAAACCAAAGTGATGCATGTACTGCGGAAGTGGAGATGATGTTTTTCATAATGACATTTTGAAAGACCTGATCTAGATGGAAAAAAAAAAAAAGTCTGAAGTCAGATTGCAGTGCTCACCCAGAAACCTTTCCAGCTGGACCTTAAGACATTATGAGATCCACACTTACATACATGTCTTTGCTAAAACCTACTTTCTTCCAGGGCTCTGTTCAGTGGAGTGCTGGATAAAAGTGGAGGTTTTGGGATATATCTTCTGACATGTCAGTGCCCACGAAGGTTCTTCCCATTTCATAATGCTGGTGCCTTAGCCCTAAAAATGAACAGAAATATTTGCATATGGTTTTGGATGCAGCAGTTTTTCTCTCAAGAACTGAATTTCAGAGAGATAAAAAGCAAATGTTTCATGGTGCAGATTACTCAGGACAGTTTTACCTATAGTACCCTACATACAGATCTGGCTATTTTATAATAGTCCCTGTGTCTTTCTTTGCAATTTCATCTTGCAGCAGATTAACATAAAATATAACAAGACAGGCCAAATTTAGACTACACCGTAACCTTTTAAATTAATTATAGTTAAATGAAGACACACAATTACATTATCTAACAATTAAGACAAATATTTACTTGAGGTTCAGCCTGACTTTAGAGTCTGTGAAGAAAAGAGTTGCAACTAAAATGTAAGTTCCTGTTCCAGCAACTCTTGGCCAGATTCTCCTTCTGATACCAAAAGGTGTATATGATCCAAAAGGTGTGATGGCAACATCCGTTCTGTTCCTCTCACTTTCACATGCTTTAAGTTACTATAAAATGTTCTAGGGCAACTACTAAGCACATTTGTGCCTCGTTTAGGTAAAGCACAGACAGAGCCTTCCCAATGGCCTGCTGAGCAGAGAACCTCAGACTTTGTGCATGAGATGCAGTAAAATAGAACTGTCCTCAGATGTGTTCCCACTGAGTTAGGATAATGCCAAACCATAATTGCATCCAACTCAGAGCATTTGATGTATAAAATAATAAGATTGTTTTACAAGTGGTTTTTGCCATGCTAAATTTCACATTGAGTTTTAGTGGTCAGTGTAATAACAGAGTTCAAAGACAGACTACTCAAATGTTCCACAGTTCAGTTGTCTTTTGAAAATAATTGTAACGGAGTTTTGGAGCCAAAGGTCTTTAGCCATAAGTAACACAGTACCTTTCTTTGACTGCCTTCCTGCTTTTTTTCTATGTATGTGGCATTTGTATATAGGAGATGCCTTCTGAATGATCTGTAATTTAAAACTATTTGTTGTACATACTAGGGATGACTTGCATATATATATTTTATTTTGACAAGTGTTTTGTAACATTTTATCTTACGTACATTGCCTTGTGCATCTTACCATCCCTGTGCTGTTACACATTGTAAATTAATTGTCCTGGCTACAGAGCAGATGAATTGGCTGTTGACGGCTGAAGTACAATGTTGAGGACTGCAGTAACTTGATGTGCATTTGTTCTGAAGTAATTGCATTACAAGGTTTATTTACTCTTGGAACACTGTTTGTCAAATGAATTGGTTTTTTGGAAGTAAGTACAAACTTACATTCCCATTATTTTTCTCTTATTGTACGTGTTTCAATTAAATAATGTACAAAGCTGAAGTTCCTCAGCTGTGTCTTATAAAACTTTATTGTGCAGTTTTAAAAAATGTTGTGGGTTTTGGTTTTTATTTAATTGACTATGAAGTTTCTTCTGTGAGGCCAAAAATGTATCAGCTGTCACACTAATTTTATTATTTTAAAGCAAAAAAGTCACATCCTCCTCTCTTGGTTTTCCAGTAACAGCTACAGCACTTGCAGAATTTCCTTTTAGCAAACTACTAAAACTGGTTCTGAGGCTCAAGTCTTCATCACTCAGCCAAACCTCATCATTATTAACTGTCCAGCTATATGCTTGGTTGGACTCGATGATCCGGTGGGTCTCTTCCAACCTGGTTATTCTATGATTCTATGATTCTGTGCTGCTGCAATGACTGTGCTTTACCTTGTCCTGGCAGACAGCTTCCATGGTACCTCTTGGAAGTAAATGCAAGTGCAACTTTTGTATTTACAAAGCTCCTGCTAACAGAGATGGTGACTTAAGAACTTCAATACATGTAAGGAGGATTAGATTTTGGGTTTTTTTGAATGAAAGCAAAACCTTTTGAAAAAGTTCACCCAAAAGGCATGTTCTGTAAATGTGTGTGAACAGGCTTACATGCCTGCTTGTTAGAATGATGGGCAACACAGCTGGAGATTCAATTGACTGCTCTGATTCAGGAAAGGTTTTCATTTCTAGTTATTCTGACAGAGCAAGGGACCACATCTGAAAGCCATGCATGTGTCCTTCCTGCTCAGGACTGCGTCAAAAATCATGTTTCGCCGAGACACATTTGCTTTAACAAAATACCATACTGTGCTGAATTCTTTTAATCAAAAATGCTCTGGTAAGTTCAAATGCTGGCACAATAGTTTGGTTTGCCAATTCTTCGTATCTCCTTCCAGTGTCCAACCTCTTACCTCTGTTTCTTGGTTCATGTCAAAGCCAAGTTTCCCAGGCCTCCCAAGTGCTGCTTCTGCAGCAGGTTGTGTGCTGAGTGCTCCAATATCAAACTGAAAGGCACGATATGAGCACATAAGAACAAACACTGGTGCAGGATGATGTGATGAACAGGCTTTCTAAAGAGCCTGCAGTTCATTTGGCCATAATGCACTTTATTTCATGCTTCGGCAGCGAAAGACCTGTAGATCATTCCACACTGTCAGCTTTTAAGTTCTTTGAGAGCTGATCTATCAGGTAAAGCATTTAGTTTGTACATAAATAGCACAGCTTGTCTTGCTTCTTTTGGTTATTTTTTGGGGTTTTTTTTCACATCCTGTAGCCTGTAAGGAAAGCACACAAATATTTAGTGTGTTTCTGATTTTTTTTTCAAAATTCACTTATTCTAACTAGATAGAGAAGACGTAAAGTTGAGAATATGTCAAAACTGAATAAACAGTCAGTACAATATATTTTTTTTAAATCTGTTAGGTTTACTTCACTGCAGTCAGAACTGGCTCGTGGTTGTCCAGGTAAATACCTAGCCTGAGAACTCACAGGTGCTTAGGCTCCATTTTCCATAAAAGATGTGTGTGTGAGTGTTTATATTTGTATACATACATACACGCACACCCACCCCTGCCTTTCATAGGCTCCATATGGTATTCCCATATGGAGCCCACTGCTGACACCCACAACAAGTTGTCCTAGACAGAGTGATCTACACTCATCACAGCCTCTCTCTGCTTGAATTGCATCTTATCTTTCTGTTCTGCATCTTGGCAGGGGGAGGGATGAGTGGGGGAGGGAAGGGGAACAACACCTGGACAAGGTTTTAACCAGATCATTTTAATATTTTAAGTATTCAGAGCAGACCACTAGCAATAATGGACAAACTACTCCACAGACAAGGAAGGCTGGAAGCTATCCACATCACTGGAGTTTGACGTGAGCAAAGTTCGGAAGGGCAAATTTTAGAGGGCAGAAGTTACAGACCATGGAGTACCATTGCCTTTCAATGGCTGAGTTTTAATCTGAAGAGAAACACAAAATTATGAAGGATTTATCAGTGTTTCTCCTAGTGATTTTTGAGAAGTTGAAACTGCTTTAGGGAAAGGAGGAGCTCCAAGTGCTCCTGAGGGACATTGCTGGAAGATGCAGGCACATGCCAAATTCCTCCTTGTTTGTGGTACATAGGAAGTTAGAAGGCAGAAGGCCCAATATACATGCTAGAGTGAGCTGTCAGTAGGCAGACCCTCTAAGCACAGTTAACCTTGGCCTCTGCCTATGAGCATACCACAGACTTTGGAGACCCTGACTCATGAAGGACTGTAAACTTGTCTAGAAGGTGCTGTTCTAATAATGTTGAATATTGAACATCATGAGGTTCAACAAGGCCAAGTGCAAGGTCCTACACCTGGGTCAGGGCAATCCCTGATTTCAACACAGGATGGGGGATGATGTGATTGAGAGCAGCCCTGCAGAGAAGGACTTGGGGGTGCTGGTCGGTGAGAGGCTCGACGTGAGCTGGCAACTTGTGCTCACAGCCCAGAAGGCCAAACTGTATCCTGGGCTGCATCAAAAGAAGTGTGACCAGCAGGTCAAGGGAGGGGATTCTGTCCCTCTATTCCTCTCTTGTGAGACCTCACCTGAAATACTGTGTCCAGTTCTGGAATCCTTAACACAAGAAGGATATGGAGCTGCTAGAACGGGTCCAGAGGCGGGCTACAAAGATGATCAGAGGACAGAAGCACTTCCCATATGAGGACAGGCTGAGAGAGTTTGGGTTGTTCAGCCTGGAGAACAGAAGGCTCCGAAGAGATCTTATAGCAACCTTCCAGTACCTGAAAGGGGTACAAGAAAGCAGGAGAGGGACTAAACATAAAGGCTTGTGGTGACAGGAGGAGGGGGAGTGGGTATAAACTGAAGAGGGGCAGATTTAGGCTTGATATAAGGAAGAATTTCTTCACCATGAAAGTGGTGAGACACTGGCACAGGTTGTCCAGTGAATGTGGATGCCCCATCCCTGGAGGTGTTCAAGGCCAGGTCAGATGGGCCTTGGGCAGCCTGATCTAGTGGGATGTCCCTGCCCATGGCAGGGTGGTTGAAAATAGGTGACCTATAAGGTCCCTTCCAACCCAAACTATGCTATGATTCTATGACTCTGTGATTCTTTGATTGAATATCTTCTTTTACTAGCCATCCATTATGGTCATTACTGCCATACTCAGCTCCTAACAATTAGCACAGCAATAAATCTAACTCCTCCCTGCATCTCTTGCCATTCAGATGCCACCTTTTTAAAGAGGAAATTATGAACTTGTGCTATTATTTCCAAGGCATTATTCTGTGATAAGGCAGATTACAAGCAGCTGATGGTAATGTTTGTGTTCAAGGCCATTCCTACAGCAGTTTTCTTGTTTCTCTGTTAAAAAACAATCAAACCAGACTGAATGCAGAGTCCATCAAGGTAGATGTAACTAATGAACTATGTCATTCTTATACCAGAATTGGGATAAACAGATATTGCAGAATCAGAATCACAGAATCACTAGGTTGGAAAATACCTCCAGGATCATCGAGTCCAACCATTCCTATCAAACACCAAACTATGCCCCTCCACACCTCATCCACCTGTCTTTTAAACACCTCCAGGGAAGGTGACTCAACCACCTCCCTGGGCAGCCTGTTCCAGTGCCCAATGACCCTTTCCGTAAAAAATTTTCTTCTGATGTCCAGCCTGAACCTCCCCTGGTGGAGATTGAGGCCATTCCCTCTTGTCCTGTCCCCTGTCACTTGGGAGAAGAGGCCAGCTCCCTCCTCTCTACAACCTCCTTTCAGGTAGTTATAGAGAGCAATGAGGTCTCCCCTCAGCCTCCTCCAGGCTAAACAACCCCAGCTCTCTCAGCCGTTCCTCATAAGGCCTGTTCTCCAGCCCCTTCACCATCTTTGTCACTCTTCCCTGAACACGCTCCAGATCCTCAACATCCTTCTTGTGGTGAAGGGCCCGATGTTGACTGTTGTCATTGTAAAATACAAACTCTTTTGGTCAGTGTAAGGACTCTGCTGCCCTGGGAGTCCCTGCCATTGTTGCCGTGTCCCCACGAGCCCTCACTGCCCCCAGCACTGTTCCCCCAAGAGCAACCGGCTCTCCCAGCACCCTGCAGCCAGGAAGGTTTATCAATAAATCCAGATTTTCTGCATGGTAGGACAGATCACTTGAGGGCACAGCACTAAACTGGCAGGGTAGGCTAGTTTTTAATGACTGAAACTTCTGAAGTGTGAGAGGATGCCGAGGCTAAGCACCCTTAGAAAATTTCAGATGGTGTCTAACAGGTAAAAAGAAATCGTTTGTCGTGGCTCTCATTTCTTCTTCTCAATTAGCACAGCAGCGAGGCTAATTTAGCTATAGAAGTTCATTCAAGTAGAGCAGCTGATTGCTGCACATCATTGTCCTTCCTTTCTTCAGAGCACAGTAGATCCCACATCTCAGAAAAAAAACGAGGTCACCGTAACACTTGCAGTATTTTATTATTACCGCAGGGTGGTAGTGAAGACCCTAGTGAAAATTAATCCTTGCTCAGTTGTGCTGAGGTTATGTTATTTGATATGGAGATCACACACGTTGTACCTCTGCATTGTGGGAACCCCCTCAGCCTCAATGTTTTGCAGTCGCTTACACTGACAGGGGTGAATTAAGGCCACTTCCTATAACACATTAACTCCTGTTATTATCGGTTTTATCCTTCACTGTTCACAATCTGCATTTAAGGAGTACAGTGGTCAGTTGCTTTACTTCCACCAAGTCCTTAGAGTGCAGCAGTTTCAAGAAGATACAGTTAAGTATCATTATGGCTTCTTCAAATTTAGTTTCCGTTAACCCATAATTTAGTAGGACAATAGCTCTGACTGATGCTTGAATGGCTAGATGGGGAGCCTCCTAATTACACATGAAAAATTCTCTTCACCTTTCAATTTATTTACTTTAATTCAACCTTGCTACTTCTTTTCCATAATCACCTAATATTTGTAATGCCACATTCACAGAACTGTTATTATTAATTTCTATAGTCTTTTGTCCCTTATTGCCTTATAAATTGCTTGATAACTTTATTACATATTTTAGCAGCACAATAATGATGTAAAACGTAGCTTTCAACTTACAAACCAACAAAGCTGTCTAAGGCTAACATTTGTGTAATGTATTTGTATCATGGAACAGGTAAATCAAAGCCTTATTAATCTATTTTAACAATTGTCTTTCACATAACAGTACTAAAAGCCAAAGTACAGAACGCTTCAGCTTCATATTGGAATGAATATGAAGATTCCAGTTTAAGCTTCTGTTTTAATTATTGAACAGCTCTCAAAATTAAATTACTGACCTTTGAAAATTTAGTGACCAAACAAGTGCTTGTCCTTAAGGCACATATTTAGAGCTTGCATTCCTCTTCCTGATGCTTTTAAACTCTGGTTAAATATGCCCAAGAATACTAAAAGTACAAAGAGAATGAGGTAAGAACAAAGATCCTATGGATGTGATGATGGTGGTGGTGGAGATGATGATGATATTGATAGCGTTGGCCTGTGGAGCAGAGAGCATGTACAGGGATCAAACTGTCTATTACTTATGCAAGAAATATTCCCGTAGACAATGGGGAGTGGGGGTTTCTGGCAGGAGACAAGGACTATCAGACATCTCTATGGGGTGCATCATACCCTAACAGCATCACACAGAGAACTTCTTCCTTTTGTACTCCTCTGGAGAAAATGTTTACATAGCTTAGAAGTAGCAAATATTTAATCTGTTTTCAACTTTCTTTACTGCAAGCCGCAGCAGCAGCAGACAAAACAGGATTTTGATGGTGTGTGATCAAACATTTCTCTGTAGACCCTTGGCAAAGGCACAATAAGTTACATTTCCAATAATTGTTGAAAAATGGGAAACTTTTCTGAAGACAAAATAAAGTTACTAAGGTACATGTCCCAAAACTAAAATTTTCCTCTCTAAATTAAATTAAAAGAATATTTGGATTGAATATTGCCAGCAGGGTGTAATTATTCTTACTGAGAACATACTAGTCTCTCTCCACAGGGTATTTGTGTGCACTGTTTCATAAGACTGAGAAACAATGGTGAAGAGATTAAACAGAAGACATCATTATTTTAGTCAATGCTAGTTAATATTGCAAAAATAATACTGATCTTAGTATTAAGTTCTCATTAGTGAAAGAACAATGAAGGAAGACTTATTCATTCGGACTATCACTTTTATCTGTATAATTACTTAACCCGTATAGCTCAAGTTTCTTGTATTAGACATTTATGAACATTAATTCCAAACAAAATGGGCATTAATTTTGTCACTGTTTGATTTTTGTTCTTCTGCCTAATCTCTTCCCATTAATCGCTCCTACAGTCAGTTAAACCAGTTGTGTCCGGCATTAAGTATCAATGAATTTTGATAAGCCTATATTAGAAGACATTACATAAGGACAATTATTGAAAGGATAAATATAAGCTGGACTTCAAGTAGCATAGTTTCATGAAGGGAGAGAACGAGATTAAAGACTTGGTTTTGCCAAAAACCTCTCATGCTTTTATCCCTCACACCTTTGCCCTCATCTGGGACCAGTGCTGTTTAATATCTTCATCAACAATATTGACAGCGAGATTGAGTTGCAGATGACACCAAGCTAAGTGATGCAGTTGTCACAGTGGAAGGACAGGATGTTGTCCAGGGGGACCTGGATGATGCTGTGGCTGATATTCCCATTAAATTATTATTCGTAATAGCATTCAGTGGTCTCCAGGACTGTACTTAATGCTATATAGACACCCACAAATAAAAAACCCCAAAACAATAGTCATGGTCAAAATGAATTTCTTTTTTATCCTCATTCCACATCTCCTGCATCCACGTCCTGCATCTCCTTCTAAGGTAGACTTAGGCAGATGTACTTTTGCTTTCTTAAATCTTTCAGCCACGATCAGATAACCTATCTGATAACCTAAACAATGAAAAGCTGGATTATACTGCTGGCTATTGTAGTCAGCACAGCAGAAACACAAAAAGAGGATCTCTGTACCCAAGGGTATCCTGGCATTCCTGGCAGTCCTGGGCACAATGGTATACCTGGTCGTGATGGACGAGACGGTTCAAAAGGCAACAAGGGAGATACAGGTACTATGTTCATAAAAAAATTATTTCATGTAACAAATGCAATGCTGTTAGTTCCTGAAGTGGTCTGTAGTCACTCTGCATTAATGGGATTATTCTGCCTAGCGTTTAGAAAACATTTCAGTCATTTGTCATTTACTTATTTGAATAAGGAAACATAAAGAAAGACCTAATAATGAAAGCATGATAGATAATACTATGGAGAGGTCACATCCATGGGATAAGAACGAAATAAGAAAGATTTTACCTTCTATTTTGTGAATATTTTCATGTCTATTTGAAAAATTTTAAAGCATGGAAACCTATTCTTACACCATTAAGATAGCAACTATAGTTCTGCAAAGAGCTTCAAGCTCAGTAAAAGACCACAAAAACTGATACCTTGTTTGGTGAAATAAGTGTGCAGCAGTAAGAAGATTTCTCTTTCTTATCTAAGTTTTACATTTGTAGGACTTGCTTCTGAGTGTGCCTACTTGCTGTAACTCAACAGTCATTAGAGGGAAGTTCAGGAATTACAACTATTAAACAACAGTTTAGAATTCATGTATGCTCTAACAGGCTGTAACAGAAATCTGTGTGTGTTAACTGAAAACACAGGTAATCTCATCATCCCATAGCCCTTTGAGCCTCAGGATAATGATAGCCCTTGCACCCATTCTCCAATATCAAGGCCAGGGTTACACAAGGCGATAAGTCTATGGGCATGTGTACATATAACATTTCATCTGAGATGTCACAACCCCAGCATGCAAAGCACAGGACAACTGCAAATTTGTTGCTTCTAATTTGTTAAAAAAATTATTGCCTGGGAAGATCATGGAACAGGTCCTCATAGACACTGTGCTAAAGCACATGAAGGACAGGGAGGTAAAAAAAAGAAAGCTGCCCAGAGAAGGACCTGGGGGTGTTGACTGACAGTCAACTGAACATGAGCCAGCAGTGTGCCCAGGTGGCCAAGAAGGCCAATGGCATCTTGGCTTGTATCAGAAACGGTGTGACCAGCAGGTCCAGGGAGGTTATCCTCCCTCTGTACTCGGCACTGGTGAGACCACTCCTGGAATATTGTGTTCAGTTCTGGGCCCCTCACCACAAGAAGGATGTTGAGGCTCTGGAGAGAGTCCAGAGAAGAGCAACGAAGCTGGTGAGGGGGCTGGAGAACAAGTCTTACAAGGATCGGCTGAGGGAGCTTTGAGAAGCCTTGAGAAGAGGAGGCTGAGGGGAAATCTCATTGCTTTCTACAACTACCTGAAAGGAGGTTGTAGAGAGGAGGGAGCTGGGCTTGTGTCGCAAGTGACAGGGGACAGGACAAGGAGGAATGGCCTCAAGCTCCACCAGGGGAGGTTCAGGCTGGACATCAGGAAAAACTTTTTCACAGAAAGGGTCATTGGGCACTGAAACAGGCTGCCCAGGGAGGTGGTAGAGTCACCATCCCTGGAGATATTTAAAAGACGGGTGGATGAGGTGCGGAGGGGCATAGTTTGGTGTTTGATAGGAATGGTTGGTCTCGATGATCTTGGAGGTATTTTCCAACCTAGTGATTCTGTGATCTCTTGGTCACCTGTGATGTTACTAGAAAAATCACTTCTATGATTGCTCTCTTTAGAGCAGTGGAAAGTCCGTGTCCTGCTGGAAACAGGGATCAAGAGCATGAATGCCTTCCTCAGATCTACAGGCAATATTATTCCACTGTAACGTTTCGTTACCATTGGCCAAACCCCTGTAGAAGTCTCTTCTGCAGACGGGTGTTCACCATTGTTCCACTACCAGACTTCCTGTGCCTGCAAAGCTTCTTGCTGTGGCTTCCTCACTCCTTTTGCTGCTGGTATCTTCCATTAGAAGGAGGTGACAACAGGACAAGAAGTTTCAAATTGGTGGTCCTGATCAGGGTATAGCTCCTCTACATATCTCAATAACCTAACTCTTTATGCCAAGGACTCCCTCTGTCTCAAAAAGCATGATCCTCAAACAGAATTTCTGTACTCTCTGTCAACCTCTCCATAAGATAGAAGTACCAGCAGTGGCACCCAACAGAAGTCAGGAATTGGACTACTTTTTACATTAGTGTTTAACTAGACTCAAAGAGGAAGGATTATAGAAGGATTTACCTATTTTTTTTAATCCTGATTTAATTGTTTAATGCAAATCTGTTTTTCTCTTCTGTACTAGGTGAAGCAGGACTTCCTGGCAGTCCAGGAAAAGATGGTGTAAATGGACAGAAGGGAGAACAAGGTCAGCAAAGAGTGTCAAATTTATTATTTGCATGTCAACTGTTGCACTTGTGTTTGTGAGCACTGGACGCGCTATATGTTCTAGCTGTAGTGAAATTACCTTATTAAAGATTGAAAAGACTTTTTTTCCAGAAGTCGTAGAGGCTGCACACATATGCTGACATTACAAGTGCAATTTCCCATCTCCAATTATCCTGCTGCCTCTGATGTCCTACAGCTTGTTCACTCAGCCTGTTATCCTGCCTTTCCCATCTCTGATTCTTTTGTCAGCAGCTGAGGAAGACACCACATCTGAAGGTACCGCAGGAAAGTAAGGCTCCTGTAGCTATGTCTGCAACTGCAGGGAAAGAAATTGTAGAATACACAGGTTATACATCTAAAAATATAGTAGATTCTGTATACTACATCTGTTTAGCCAACCTATGCTTATGCAACATGTGTCCTTTGTCAGACAGATGTACATGTGCAGAGTGACTCATGCGTAGTAGCAGGGAGTCCATCATTGAGCAAGTGGCATCACATAATTCTGCACAAAGTCAGTATCTCTGAGATGCTGGACTTGTGCATCTGTAGAATTATTGTATATATGTATACATCCAAAAGCATGGAAATCTGCCAAAGACAGTGTCCAGGTTCTCCAAAATCCTGAAGCTAACCCTGAAAAATAACACATGGTATATGCATTGGATGGAAGTAATTACAAGCTGCTCTGCAACCCTCATATTTTTTCTCCAGATTATTAGAAACAACCCCAGTCCTGGAAGAAGCATGAGACATGAGGTCACAAATTTTTAAAGTTACCCAAGCTACCTTGTCTTTCTCGCTCCTTGTCCTGATGGACCCACGCTGCTTCTCCCAAAGGTTCACCATACAATCTCATCTATTTGCAGTTCATTGTTGCTGTTAAACACTCTCAATTGTAAATTGAAAACAGTAAACTGCAAATAGAGTATTATTGCTAACATCAGAAGTCAGAGGCTCTTATGCAGAAATTATCAGCTTCTTTTCCTGATTGATGGAGTATATGATCATTATGGTATCTTTTATGTATCAACTGCTAACACGCCCTTCATATCTTGAGGCCTTCACATCATGAGGCTGCACAACACTTGTGCAGCAATCAGAGGATTTCCAAAGGCTTTGAGCTTCAGTTCAAGAGTGGATGAAGAATAAATGTAGCATGTGGTAGCAAATAACAAGGACAGAATGCCTTTAGTTGCGCTGCATCAGCAATCTAGGAAACCCAAGCATGTAGAAATTATAGAAACACACAGCAAACAAGTTCTGAGTATTGTACAAATAGAACCTTCCTCTGATTAAATTGTGAACCGTCTCCCCCACTTTATATATCAAAGGCTGAAAACAAGTGTCTGGATGGATGCTGTTTGTGCCCCCATGATGTGAGCCGTCCAGTGCTTTTTGTAGACAAATAACACCTTCCTTTGTTGGAGCTCATTATTGCTGCTCTCAGCAGGACACCTGTTTTCTAACACAACAGCAGGTTCTTCAGATGTTATCCTACACCTAAATCTACAAGAAATTGTATGTACAGTGAGCACAGTATGTACAGTGAAGACACATACCAACATAAGTATGTCTTCATGCTGACACTCATGTTGTGCCCTTCTAATCCAGTGGAAGATCACAAGAAAGTGGTTTTTTGTCTTTTTTTTTTTTTTTTTTCATTTAGGAGCCAATGGGACTGTTGAAGAAAAGGGGAACAAAGGAGATAAAGGAGAAAGAGGACCACCTGGGAAACTGGGACCAAAAGGAGTTATGGGGTCAGTGGGTTACAAAGGTCAGAAGGGAGAGCTGGGACTACAAGGACAAAGGGGGTTAAAAGGAGACATTGGGCCCATGGGTCCAAAAGGGACAAAGGGTGAAATCGGCCACCCTGGAAGAGTTGGTTTCCCGGGGCCAATTGGCCCAACCGGTAATACAGGTCCTAAAGGCAATACTGGAGATCTGGGGCCACCAGGTCATCCAGGAGTTCAGGGGGAAAGAGGCTTGAAAGGAGACAGAGGAGATAAGGGGAACATAGGTCCCCCAGGAGTCCAGCCAAGGAGTGCTTTCAGTGTTGGCCTGACAATTTTCACCAAATTTCCCCCTCCAAATCGCCCAATCAAGTTTGACAAGGTGCTTTATAATGGTCTGAATGACTACAACCCAGCTACTGGCAAATTCACCTGCAAATACCCCGGTGTTTACTATTTCACCTACCACATCACTGTCTACTCAAGGAATGTGCGAGTAGCTCTAGTTAAAAATGGCATCAAGATGCTGCACACAGTGGATCGGTACCAGAGTGGAGAGGACCAGGCTTCAGGAGCCACCATCCTTGAGCTACAGGGAGGAGATGAGGTGTGGCTGCAGGCTCACCAAGGAGAGACTTTCAATGGGCTGTTTGCAGATGCTGATGATGACACCACCTTCACTGGGTTCCTCCTGTTCAGCAACTCTGAGCCAACACAGCTGCTGCCATTGCCCACTGTGTAACTCCATGTTATTCATGGATGCTGTATGTATGTGTCCATTGGTCTTCCTTAATAAAGTTTTCATCTGCTGGCCAACTTCTACCAGAGTCAGTGGAGAGCAGAAACCAGGAAGGTATGCTGAGGGCTGAGAGGGAGATGTAAGACTGCAAGACAGGTTGGGACCAACTAGATATATCCCTAAATGTTGAGTAAAATTTGATTTTGATTGCTGAAGTCATCACAGTGGGAAGGCACAGAATCACACTACTTGTATCTGTAGGAAATGAGGCCTCCTTATGCACACAGCAGCTCATCGCACAACTTATTGTGCTGAAGTTTTCATGACCAGCTGCTAAACCACAGCTCAGGATTCAGACCTGTACGTGGAAGAGTTTGAATTAGAATCACAGAATTATAGAATAGTTTGAGTTGGAAGGTACCTTAAAGATCATCCAGCTCCAACCCCCCTGCCATGGGTAGGGACACCTCCCACTAGAACAGGCTAACCAAGGCCCCATCTAACCTGGCCTTGAACACCTCCAGGGATGGGGCAGCCACAGCTTCCCTGGGCAACCTGTGCCAGCGCCTCCCCACTCTCCTGATGAAGAAATTCTTCCTTACGTCTAGCCTTCTTGTCCCAGTTACAAGATACCAAGTGTAAATTAAATTTCCAGAGGGCAGACTTTGATCTCTTCAGAAGGCTGGTTGGTGAAGTCTCATGGGAGACAGTACTCAAGGGCAAGGGAGCCCAGGAGGGCTGGGAGCTCTTCAAAAGGGTGGTCCTAGCAGCTCAAGAGAAAGCCATCCCCGTGGTCCGGAAAAAAAGCCGGCAGGGGAGAAAGCCAGCTTGGTTGAATA
The DNA here is from genome assembly GCF_032191515.1 of Phaenicophaeus curvirostris. Classification (NCBI taxonomy): domain Eukaryota; kingdom Metazoa; phylum Chordata; class Aves; order Cuculiformes; family Cuculidae; genus Phaenicophaeus; species Phaenicophaeus curvirostris. Next base: position 188,653,047 of record NC_091392.1, read on the forward strand.
GAGAGATCTTGAGTGATATCAAGAAGAAGAGAAATGTTTATGGGCTCTGGAAGAAGGGACAGGCCTCTGGGGTGGACTACAGGAGGGAAGTGAGATTGTGTAGGGAAAAAATCAGGAGGGCTAAGGCTCAGCTAGAAATTGGATTGGCCAAGTCAGTGACAGATAACAAAAAATCTTTCTACAAATATATAAATAATAAAAGGCGGACTAGGGAGACCATACAGTCCCTATTCTTTAAATTGTCCACTCCTGTCCGCTTTGCCTATTTTTTAACTCAAAAAGTTCCCAACGTGCACAAACCATTTTTATAGCTGCAGCTGCAGTACAGTTCATTTCAAGCTAGACTCTGCACAATAGAGGACAACTCTGTGGTATGGGGCTTGTTGTTCAGCCTGGAGAAGAGAAGGCTCTGAGGAGACCTTCTAGTGACCTTCCTGTATCTGAAGTGGCCACAAGAAAGTTAGGGAGGAAGTTTTTACAAATCATAGAATCATAAAATAACCAGGTTGGAAGAGACCCACCAGATCATCGAGTCCAACCATTCCCATCAATCACTAAACCATGCCCCTCAGCACCTCGTCCACCCATGCCTTAAACACCTCCAGGGAAGGTGAATCAACCACCTCCCTGGGCAGCCTGTTCCAGTGCCCAATGACCCTTTCTGTGAAAAATTTTTTCCTGATGTCCAGCCTAAACCTCCCCTGGGGGAGCTTGAGGCCATTCCCTCTCGTCCTGTCCCCTGTCACTTGGGAGAAGAGGCCAGCACCATCCTCTCTACAACCTCCTTTCAGGTAGTTGTAGAGAGCAATGAGGTCTCCCCTCAGCCTCCTCCAGGCTAAACACCCCCAGCTCTCTCAGCCGCTCCTCATAAGGCCTGTTCTCCAGCCCCTTCACCAGCTTCCTTGCTCTTCTCTGGACAAAGGCACGTAGTGATAAGGCGAGGGGTAATGACTTTAAATTGGAGAGGACGATTTAGACTGGACATAAGGAAGAAACTCTTCACGCTGGGGGTGGTGAGGCACGGGCACAGGCTGCCCAGGGAAGCTGTGGCTGCCCCATCCCTGGATGTGTCCAAGGCCGGGGTGGACGGGGCTGTGAGCAGCCTAGTTGCTGGGAGGTGCCCGTGGCAGGGAGCTGAACTGGATGGGCTCTGAGCTCCCTTCCAGCCCGAACCGCTCGGCCACAGCTCGGCCCGAAGCCCCTTTAAGCGGCCCCGGGCTCCCGGCAGCCCCGCCCCGGAACGGCCCGCGCGGGGCCGACCCCGGCAGCTCCGCCTCTTCCCCGCGGGGCCGCGATGCTGGGCGGGTGGCAGCGCGCGCTGGGCCGGGCGCTGCGGGGCCGCGCCGGCAGCTCCGCCTGGAGCCCCGTGGGCGCCGCCTTCGACGCGCGGCAATGGCCGCGGCCGGGGGGGGCGGGCACGGTGAGCGCGAGGGTCGGTGCTCGCGTTAGCGACAGCGAGAAGGAGTTCGCCTGCCGCAGGGGGCACCGAGCTGGGCGGTGCGGTTGTCGCAGTGGAAGGACGGGGTGTCATCTAGGGGGACCTGGGCGGGCTGGGAAAGTGGGGGTGTGAAAACCTCATCAGGTTCAACGAGGCCAAGTGCAGGGTCCTACACCTGGGTCAGGGCAAGCCGCGATTTCAGGACGGGATGGGGGATGATGTGATTAATCGGCCCTGCAGAGAAGGACTTGGGGGTGAAGGTTGATGGGAAGCTCAACGTGAGCCAGTAATGTGCGCTCGTAGCCCACAAGGCCAACCATATCCTGGGCTCCATCAAAGGGGGCGTGGCCAGCAGGTCAAGGGAGGTGATTCTGCCCCTCTATTCCTCTCTTGTGAGATCTTGCCTGGAATATTGTGTCCAGTTCTGGAATCCTTAACACAAGAAGGATATGGAGCTGTTGGAATGGGTTTAGAGGAGGCTACAGGGATGATCAGAACACTCTAGCACTTCTGATATGAGGACAGGCTGAGAGAGTTGGGCTTGTTCAGCCTGGAGAAGACTCTGGGGGGCTGTATAGCAATCTTCCAGTACCTGAAGGGGTCTACAAGAAAACTGAGGAGGAACTTTTTACAGGGGCATGTAGTGATAGGCCAAGGGGGAATGGCTTTAAATTGGAAGATGGAAGACTTAGACTAGACATCGGGAAGAAATTCTTCATGATGGAGGTGGTGAGGCAGTGGAACAGATTGCCCAGGAAAGTTGTGGATGCCCCATCCCTGGAGGTGTTCAAGACCAGGTTGGCTGAGGCATTGAACAACCTGACCTAGTGGGAAGCGTCCCTGCCCATGGCAGGGAGGTTGGAATTGGATGATGTTTGAGGTCTGCTGCGGCTCAAGTTGTTCTATCATTCTAAATTGCGGTGGCGGGGACAGCCAGGCCATTACCAGTGGGTTGGGCGGTTACATCTTTGTAAAGGTTTGGTTTGGTTGTAAGCAAACATTCTGTCTTCCAGATGCTCAAGGCCTTGAAAATCACAGGCCTTGTTTGTTGAAACGTTTATCTAGAGCCACATGTAGAGACCATGTGTATACATAGGCATTACCTTTCCCACTCCCAGCCCTTACCTGACTGTGTCTTTTTTTAATCTGCCCATGTGCAGCATGATCAGTTAGACTGCTAACATCCGTGTGTGTGGAAATCATCCTTGACATTCAGTTGCATGTAGCAAAAAAGCATTTAGTTTGCTGAGTTGGTAGCACTTGTATTTCTTTAGTGTGAGTCAGGTAGGTTTGTTCATGTGAGCCCTGGGAATCTAAACAAGTTCCTGGACAGTGTAAGATGTGTATTTTCAGTGGCACTGTGTGCATAGTAATTCACACCTTTAAAAACCAGGTGTTAGTCCTCTGGGACGTTGCAGGACACTGGCTTAGGATCTGAATGAGGACGCAGTCTTGAGTCTCATGTACAGCAAGCACTATTGAAGGGTGATACGATACATGTGTATTTATGTTTGTGTGCATGGATTTATATGTGTTTGTATGTATAAAATTACCCTGCCCAAGACAGTGTGTTTACACTGCCCTGTTGGACAGGGCCAAGCTTGGTAAGTACTTCAGGAATAAAAGTATTCATGCCATAAAATTTTTGGGTTGTTGCAGATCGTTCCTTTGAGATCTTGTTCCAGTATTTAGGCCCCATTTAGTGAGTCTGAGCACTGTCCTATTGCCTGCAATCTATTGATATCTAGAGCTGCTGGCTGACTCATTCACTGTTTTGACACTGCTGCTTAGTCTTCATGTTCTCTTTTGCTTCAGAGGGGTGATTTTCCTGCATTGCAGAATGTAAATGGACTTCCTAGGATTTGTCTGGTGTCCATGCTTTGGAAGCGAGATAAAAAGTGCTTTGAGAAAAGGATGGCATAGGAGCTTATGGGATGAAAGAGGAGAATTTGTGATGATTTGCTACTAAATTCTTAAGATTTGCTGAGATCAATTCTGACTAAAAGAACATCAATGAGGTTTTGCTCTGGGAAATTGTTTTTGCCAGGGATGTCAGTGTCTGATTTTGTGACTCTTCTCATTGCAAAAGACACTTGTGGAAATGTTTTAGGGAAGTGACACGATATGCTAGCGAGGGTCATTCTGGCAAAATTTTGTGGTGATAATTCCTGAAACAAAGGGGCAAAAATTAAGGTGAGTAATAGTCATGTGTTTTCATTTTGTTTTGTACGCTAGGGTCTGTTTGGCGTTCCGGAACTGAGCTGTCCAGAAGGATTTCAAGAGGCACAGGACAAGGCACTGCAAGAATCGGAACAGCTAGTCCAGAAGGCATGTTCAACACCACCTGGACCAGAGACAGTAATGATCTTTGATCAGCTTTCAGATGCCTTGTGCAGAGTAGCAGACTTGGTAATCTACGACTTTTATTATTATTTGAAGCAATTTATTTTAAACTGACCAACTTAATAAGCTTACACCGTGTTCTTCCATTTTATAGTTTTCTGCAGTGTGGTAAATAGCAGATCAACTCTGTGAAACTGTGTTAAGACAGAAAATTAACTTGATTGAAAGTTAATTACAGAGGCTTTTACCAAAGGATAAGTAACTACAAATCACAGAATCCTGTCAAACTGTCCAGTTAAAATTAAGGCAGATTGTAAAGATACTGTGAAGGCCACAACAAGAAAAATAACAGTGAAATCATTATTGTATTTCTGCTGTAATGTTAATGCATAAGTTTTACAGTCTCATGTTATGGAAAACAAGGGATTGCTCTCAAAGTTAAAGTTGGGGATGCAAGGCACATGTTTTTAAGCTATGAAGGTTTGTAGGTGAAGGTCCATAAAGAACTTGCAGATTAAAAGCAGCAGATGAAACTAAATGGTATTGCTTTTTATTGACACAAGAACAAAATGCAAGTATTTCCTAGATTTCGAACTCTGTAGTCCACAGTCTACTTTATCTGATATTCTGTATCACAAAATGTTAAGTTTAAGGGAGCACTTTATATTGCTCTCTAGAAACTGTTTGCCCAAAGTATATCTTTTATCAAAGCATCACTTTTGATTTGAAGGAAGCAGACTGAATGTTCATACCAAAATAAGTTGTTAATGACTACATCACTGTGTTTTTTCACTTTGGTGTTCACATTTGAATTTCTCTGCCTGTTTGCAGTTCTCAAATCTTGTTTCTTAGTATTTTCTAGATTCAAGACATCTTTTGTGCTAGGCACTTTTTCCTTCTGAAAATACTTACATGCTCTGTCAAGTCACTAATTCTCCTTTTGTCTGTTATATTTTATGTAGACTCTGTCCAGTTCCTCTTACTCAATCAATATCTAACTAAAACACTAATGTCGGAATTCAGTGGTCATAGATTTATACCAGTTTGCCAAGTTAAAATTCCATCCTAAATACTACTTTCAGGTTTGCATGTTCAAAGATCCTGAGGCTGCAGAGCTCTTTCTAGAAGCGATTTGGTGATCGTTACCTATTGGCAAGAATTTTGAGATCTACCCTTCAGTATCTAGTCTGTCAATATTATATGGAATTTTAAACAGGGATACTAAGAAGTAAAAATCGTAGATGTGTAACGTTTGTAAGATTGCCTTTTCAATCAAACTGCAGTCACACTGTTAGAGTCAAGCTTGTTTCATGTACTTTTGGTAAAATCATGCTCAATGTCTTCAATGTATTTCTAATTAAATTTTAATTAAATATATTCCTAATTTTTAATTCTTTATCATTTCAATGCCAGAACCTCCCTGAATTCATGTTGGTAGTCGTGGAAGCCCCTAGTTCCCCAGCCCCCTTTTAGTATCTTTCTAGCCTTCTGAACTCCTTTAAGTATTTGGACACTTACTGAAAATTAGTAAGTGAAATAAAACCCCTGTTCTGAATCCAAGAGAGCTTTTAGGTTTTCTTTTTAAATATATTTCTTCATACTAGATAATGGTGTCAAAGCAGAACTTGATGTTTTCTGCACAAGGGTAAAAAATGTGTGAAAAAAACCCCTCTACACGCATTTGGTGGTATTTTCTTCTTAATTATGAATTTTGGTTTTAAAATCTTTCATAATGACGTTTAAAGACATTGCAGTAACAGTATGTTGTAAGGATTGTTAAGATACACACCATACTAAAAATGTTTGAAAGAAGCGTATGTATTGAAGATATTTTTTGGAAAGAAATGTTCACTGTCTGTTTTAATAGTTATCAACACAGTTTTCCAATAAGCTTTATTTTTTTTTTTGTTAGAAAAAATGGCAAATTCTGCAAATAGATTCCACACACACCTGTAGAAATAAATGTTAATGTAAATGGAACTACTTGAGTGCAACTTTGTTTATAATGAAAGGGGTTTTTTTTGTCTTTTTGCCTAACTATTTTCTTCTAACATGTCAGGCTGATTTCGTGAAAATTGCTCATCCTGACTTTGCATTCAGGGAGGCCGCTGAAGAAGCTTGCAGGAATATTGGTACCGTGGTAGAGAAGTATGTTGTTGTCTTTTCTTTTTTTCTTTTTTTTTTTTTTTTTTTTACTGTATCTGTATGTGTCGCTAAAAATTACTGTGATCATTTATAAAAACAGTAATCAAAAGAAAAGCATGTAGGAAGGATTTGCACATGAGAACAAAGTATCAATCTTGCTGTTACAGATATTTAAATATTTAACTTTCTACAGTATCTCATGAGAGGTGTTTTTATTTTAGTTGGTTCAGAATAGTTTTTGAGTTATCAACTAATTCCCTGACTCTGAAAGCCAGCAAGGACTAAAAACTATGTTTTTCTAGGACTTGTGACAGTTAACTAGCTGTTATAAAGCATATGTACAAAATGATGATTTGTTTTTAAGATTTAAACTATCATATTTCAGAACACTTTTTCTCCTGGTTTGTTGACCCCTTGAATTCCAGCCAGTAAGTGGGATATGTGAGAGAGGACAGGACAGTTCCCATTTAAAATAAATGTTTGAGGATGTGTCTGTCTAGGGTTACGATACATGCCTGGTCTACCTTGGCAAGCATGTGCTTTATTTAAAATCCATTTCATAGAACATTTTTTTAAATCATAAAACCTAAATCCCAAAATATTCCTCTGGTCCTTGACAACAGTGGATTGATTTGATTCTCTTCTGCTCTGGATGCTGAGAATGTGGAAAGGGATGATCTTTAATCTCCAAACACAGTGATCTTTTCTTCTTGTGACATTCTGGAGTAGCTTTCTTAAGTGGAGGCTTTACCCAGCAGTACTGTGAAGGTGACCCAGAGTCTGCTGCTTCCTTCAGGGTTCCTGGTTAGCAGAGGCGGTGACTGGTTGACCTGTTGACCCACAGTAAGTTGCAGAGGCAGTGAAGTATTCATCCAGAAGTATTTTCCTATTTGGATAGAGACACAAGACCTGTTCCATGCTAATTTGTCCACGCATCTCTGTATAAAAATTTTGTCATTTTTAAATGTGGTTGTGAACCAGAAAGCATTTTGAAAATGCAGTCCTTGTTTTTCAAAGTTGTTTCAGTAAGCATTAAGCTCTGCCTTTGAATAAGAAGCTGAAATGTTATTATTTGTTATTAATGTGTGATTCTTCTACTCTGTCTTTCCAGATTGAATACAGATGTTGATCTGTGCCAGAGTTTGAGACGTCTGCTAGCTGATGAAGTTGTTATGAGTTCCCTAGATCCAGAAACCAGGTACTTAATTAATGCTTATAGATTTAGATTTTTAGATAGTATATATAATAGTATATATAATTCCTTATTTTGCTTATATTTTGTGTTTTGTTAAATTAATTACTACAACTGGAAAACATACCGTATCTCTGTTACTAATTTATTAGCCGTTACTAAATTACCTGCAGAGGAGTTAGGAAGTTTGTAGTTCTGTGGTCTTGGAGAATGTCTCTGTGACTACGGCGCAAGATATATTTAAGCTGATATTTAAGCTGGATAACTGAGATCTGCAAAAACAAAAAAAAAGGAAAACTTGGTATTTTCTTTGATAACAGCATTTTGATTAAAATCATGTGCTGTGCTGTTATATATCAGTGTTTTTAGCAATAAATGTAGGGAGCAGACTATATAACTTGATTTCAGTTTATAGAAACATCTTTCAAATTCAGATTAACAGTGTATATATTTAAAGCTTACTTTATGATTGCTGTAGAATGTTTTATTAGCTGAATTCAATTATAGTTTTGAATTATTTCTTTGCTTACATGGTTAGACAAGCTTAATGTTTGAGTAAGTTACTTCCTTCTTCCTTCTTTCCTGACAATCAAGAATGTTAGATTTGAAGAGATCTTTCTCTAATCTGTTAGAATAAAGGAAGTGTCGAACTAAGATGGTAATTTGCACAAATTGGTTAAACATATGGGTTAATGTAGTGGAATTATTTTGAAAGATATTTTCAATGCAGATGACTAAAATAATTGCAAAGAAAAAACCCAGTTTTCACTGAGTAAACTGTTAAGGATCTAAACCATAGGAAGTCTATGTCCTTAATAACAATACTAATAGAACAGTTGTTACTCTCTGTAAAAGACTTCAAACCTAAATTGCTACTGTGGCCAAAATCTGTTAAGAAATTGTGCTTGTTATCAGATGAGGCTGTTTTAACGGGGATTTACTGTATTTTTAGGCGAGTGGCAGAACTTTTTATGTTTGATTTTGAGATCAGTGGCATTCATTTGGATGAAGAAAAGGTAATTTTTGGCTACACTCTGTGAACAGAAATTTGCCTGAATATTGAAGACCAGATAATGAAATGTGGGATGTGTGGTTCTGGGCCAGTTTGTCCTCCAAGATTCCCAATGTCTTCTGTGTTGCTGTTAGTTGCTGTTTTTCCCAGTTTGACCCTTGTCATTCCTTTGTCTCTTATGAAGAGCTGTAAGCAAGACCTGGGATCTTGCTTCCTTTGATTGGTGTCTGCATCAGATATTTTAAATAAATGCTTAGTTGTCTCAGCAAGCTGCAGAAGGGAAAGGCAGCATCCTGTGCACTGTGATGACAGGTTAATCAAGTAGAGTCGCTTAGAAGTGATCAGGTGCGTGTCCAGGTTTCTCCTTTGATGTTCACATAGCCAGAAGTTGTAGATTTTGTGCACAACTGAATGTCTGGGCATGGTCTCATTGCATCTCTGGAGCGTTTACATGCTTGTGCAATAATTAGTGATAGATGTACCTAAACTATCGGCTTTTGAGGTATGGATGCTCTCTTAAATGTCTGTTCATAGCTAATGTCCTGGTATAAAGTTAGTACCATGTTTCTTTGAGTCATACTCTCCAAGAAGTTCTGTACGAAGGCTCTTTTACCAGATTTATGTTGTAAATTTACTCTGAAGGTTATGGTTGTGATTTTTTTTTGTAACCTGGAAAATGCTTCTAGAACATATTTTTACAAATACTTTGTACAAAGAACAGCTCTGAAACTTGGATTTGGGGTTTTATTTCTGATTTGACCATTGATCTTACGGTGCTTCATCCTGTTTCAATTACAATTTCACTTGCCCCTTATTTTTGTATGTTTTCCTCTTCCTCCCCTGCCTATTCCACTTTTCCATTGGTTTCTGCTCAGTGGTTCATTTCAATTCTTATTTCAGACTTTAGAAATCCTTCACTATCATCAGTTGAAATTTACTTCTGCTGCAAAGAATTTCTGCTTTTTAAAATAAAACTCAAAAGATGCGTTTTAAAAAAATAAGGGTGGAATGGGAGGACAGCGATCTGCAGGTTTTGTTGTTCTTTGGACTTTATAAGTATGTTGTATCTGTACTCTTGGCCTTTTATTTTAAGCTATGAACCCACAGGCAATGGAGAGCATACTCTCAGGTTCACTGAAGTAAAACCTAAAATAGCATTAAATGTGGGAAGTATTATGATGATGGTGATAAAACCGTACATCACAAACTCCTCAGGAAAGCATAAATTCCTTGCTATCTTCATAAAATAGTGAAATACAAACAATAACAAGAGAACTGCAATTCTGTCTCTTTCAGGATGCTAGTAGGATTTATCCATCTAGATGCTTCTTTTGTTCTCGCCTTGGTGTTTTACATAGCAATCATATTAGACAATTTTAAAAATGCTTTTCAAGCGGCTAGCAAAGCTTATGTAAATTCTACTTTAACTCCACTGTACGTTTTCTCACTGCAGAAATAGCCATTTTCTTTCAAATTTAAATCCTTTATGAAGTTACAGATCTTTATGAGCATCTGATCTTGTTGACTTCAGCCCTACATTAGGGTTTGGTTGGTGCTGTAGGTCTAATTTTAAACGTTGTATTTGCTGCTTGAATTCTGGGAAAGCCCTTTAGCCTTTAGAAACTTTTGAGTTCTGGTTGTACTATGTCTGAATATTATGTATTTTGCTCTTTATTTTTCTTGCAGCGTAAGAAGGCAGTCAACCTCAATGTCAGAATATTGGATTTATGTAATGAATTTCTGACAGGAACTCACCTTCCAAACAAGATCGACAAACATGTTTTGCCAGAGCATATTCGGTATAATTTTGCAGCTGAAGGCAATTACTTGCAAGTTGCTGGTCTGCATGCTGATTGTCCTGATGATCTGGTGTGTATTTCCGCAATTTTGCTTTGTCATGCTCTACAGCAAAAATGCATATTGGGTATTTTAATTGTTATTGATGCAAAGGCATGTAATTTATGATTATGATGTTATGACTAACAAGGAAGAACTGTTTTGCAACAATAATGAATAGCAGCCTTGGCTGTAGCAGCTATGAAATAATGGAAGTGAAGATCTTGAATGGACTGAGGAAGAAGAGAATTTCAGGCAAGCAGGCTTCAGCTTATTCAGCAAACTGGGAGATGGGATCCTATGGGGTGAAGCTCCGAAGGGTGTAAAGTTGCTCAAGAAAGCTGACACTTCTTTAAGTATCTTCCAAGCACAGGAGGAGTTTAAGATACTCAGTAGCAGTGCATTCTGGTACTTAGAAACCCAAGCAGACATCATCAGAAGCCAGGCTTGGCAAGCAGGGAACTCATGACAAAGCTTCATCTCCAAAAGGCAGCAGACAGGAGATGGAAGCAGGTAGAAGATACAAGAGAGGAATTCAGAAACATCTGTACATGCAGGGATGACATCAGGAAGGCTGAAGCTCAGCTGCAGTTGAGGCTTGTGAGGGACATCAAAAGCAACAAGAAGAGCACCTGTTGCTGCATTAGTACTTAAAAGGCTGAACAGGGAAAAGGTGGGCTCAGTGCTGAGTAAAGTGGGTGACTTAGTGGCAGCAGACACAAGTGAGGCTGAGATGCCGATTGCTTTCTTTGCCTCAGTGTTCACCAGTGAGTTCTCCCAGCCCCCTGTGCTTAGTGAAAGGGTTCAAAGAAAAGAACAGCCAGCAGCAGATGAGAATCCACTTTTAGATCACTTGATAAAACTCAACCTGTGCAAGTGCCTTGGAACGTGGTGGACTGCATCCCAGGCTACAGAGAGAACTGGCTATTGCCCTTGAAAGGGTTGCTGTCTTTGGTAGGCTATGAAGATCAGGGAATAATCCCGGTGGCTGGTGGAAATAATGCATTCCAACTTCAGAAAGGCCCCAAACCCCCAAACTGGGGAACTACAGGCAACTTAGCTTCACTTTGATCCCTAAGAAGGTTAACGGAACAATCAAAGTTAGGAGATTCCAGTCTGGATTAGTGGACAACCTGATAGGTAAAAAGCTCTCATTTCATGATCAGACCCAGAGAGCAGTGATTGCTCTACTGAAGGAAGGTTGGTACTGAGAGAAGTGTTGCAGAGGTCTATCCTGGGACCTCTCCTGTTTAACATCTTTATCTGTGACGTAGAGGAGGTGGTGGAGTTCTTGTCTACCAGATTTGCAGGTGATGCAAATTGAGAGGAACAGTCAGTACACAGGGTAGGGCTGACATTTAGACTGGCCTAAAATCTGAGGGAGTGGTCCAATGAGAACCTTTTGTAATCAAGAAGGACAAATGCGAAGACCTGCAACTGGAAAGCGAGAATTCCTGGCAGTAATACAGGCTGGGACTGCTTGACTGGGTCCAGTCTGTGGGAAAATTGAGCCAACACTGACCCTGGTAACAAAGCAGGTCAACGGCATCCTAAACTACATGAACAGGGGGAGAGCCACAGGGGGAGAGCCACAGGCTGAGGGAAAAGATTATAGCCCTTTATTCGTCATTCTTTAGGACTGACTTCAACAGAGATGGCTAGAAAACTGCAGTGCTTGGACTGTGAGGGGGGACTCAGGCATCTGGGCTTCTTCTCCCTGTATTGGAGGTGGCTTTTGGGGCCCTGCCACTACCTGCAAGGATATCATTGAGAAGATAGAACCAGGCTCTTTACAGTGCTACATGACAGGAGGACAGGTGGCAACAGGCACAAGCTGAAGTGAGAAATATCAATTGGAGAAATTTTTCCTGATGAAGGTACCCAAACAGTGTTACAGAGGTCATGCTGTCTCTCCATCTGTGCAGTTTCAGGATTTGACTGGAAAAAATTTTGTCCAATTTGGTCTTGGCTGACCCTGCTTTGTGCAGAAGGTTGGATTAGAGACCTACTGAGGTCCCATCCAACCTGAATTATCCTGAATGATCCTGTTATTGCTGATGATGCTTTTCTAAAAGGAATTAATTTAGAGTTTGTTTATAAATTGAAAATTAATTTAGGCTCTTTGAAATGGGACAGTGTTTCCTTAGTCTTTTAAATACAACTTAAGTGTATTGCAACATTCTCAAGTGAGAGTCAGATCTTTGGAGAGGCTCTTTGGAAATCACATAATTTAGGTTAGAATGGACCTCCATAACTTTTCAGTTTGAGTTTGATCCTATTCAGGGCAGGATCAAGTAGACCAGATTTCTCAGTGACATTTCCAGTTGAGTTTTGAATAATTCCCAAGAACTGAGATTCCATAACTTTTTTTTTTTTTTTCACTAGTATGAGACTGGAATTTTTTATCTTCCAGCCTGTGTCCATTAGATCTCCTTGTCTTGCTCTGCACTTCCAAGAAGAGTCTGGCTGCATGTTCTCTATGCCCTACTGCTGGGTAGATAACGAATAAGATTCACAGAATCCACTTTTTCTTCTTCAGGCTGGACAAACACATCTCTCTTAGTCTGTGTTGTGCTCTCTAGCCCCCAAACATCTTGGTGGCCCTAGCTGGACCCACTTCAGTTTGTCAGTGGCTTTTTTGTCCCGGGGAACCCAGATCTGAACATCATACTCCAAATATAGTCTGTACAGTACCAGATAGAGGAAGATGATCTTTGCTGGAAAGACATTACTGAACGATGTTAAAGTAAGGGGAATTGTTGCACTTTATTTACTCTTTTAAAAATGAAAGCCTGGTGAAACAGAAAAGGTACACAATGACTTGTGAATTACTATAGCCATATTTTTTATGAACCCAAGACATGCATTCTTGTTGAATGTATAATCCAAGAGAGACGCTTCTTTCAAATGAAGACAAGCATAAGTTGTTGCTGGGTTTCTTAAGCCTATTCCGCATGTGCAAATAGAGGTTATCTTAAATCAGTTTGTAAAATATAAAAAGCATTTCACCAAATTTTCTGAGGCTTGAGTTGATTTTTTTTTTTTTGGTAAGTTGTAAAAAAACCCAAACAAACTAGAAATAGGAGAAAGACTGATTGTGGGCAGTTGGACTAACTAATAGCTTGCTTGCTACTTTGAAAGAAAGCAAGCTTTTCTCTCTCTCTCTCTTTTTTTTTTTCCTCTCCCCTGACCCTGTCTGTTTTTCATCAGATCTTTCCATAAGCCAGCTTAAAGGACAGGCAGAGAACAATTTGGCTTGCTTTTGGCTTTATTTTCAGAAGTTTTAGGGAGCTAAGACAGCCCACAGAGTGGTCTGAAAAGCACAGATGTTGGCAGAAGGAAGGGGGCAAGGAGCAGAGGGAGGGCTGTTGACAGGAATGAGGAAGAGGACCCCTTTTGGTAGTCTTGATCTGCTAGGTTGTCTCATTGCATTTCCTTGTTCCATCTTTAATGGCTAAGAAAGCAGTAATTGTCAGGCATTTGTAATTGCTCTTGTTAAAAGGCTTTAGGCCTTTTCCCAACAAGGTCTGTGAAATACAGCTGTAGTGCCTGTTCTTCAGTTGTGTCGCTTGCTTCCCTTAAAAAATGCGCTGTAGTAATGTGACCTTTTAATTTTCCTTTTTTTGTATTAGGTGCGAGAAGCTGCTTACAAGATTTTTCTTCACCCTGATGCTGGGCAGTTGAACTGTTTAGAAGAACTGCTTACTAGCCGAAACAGTCTGGCACAGCTAGTTGGGTATGAAACCTTTGCCCACAGGGCTCTTCAGGGAACAATGGCCAAAAATCCAGGTATAAAGCATGTGTGGAAGGGCACACTTCGAAATCAAATCCACTGTGTTAGATAAGAGGTCCAAAGTTGTTAATTTCTTTTGCTAAGCTTACACCTATTTCTTCCAGTGAAGTATCTTGCTGTGTTTTCCTTTTACAGTGTGCAATACTCGTGCTTTCTGTAAGTGGCAATACTCACTGAGTAGAAACTGGTGTTTTTGTTCAGAATTGACACTCAGTTCTTAGATGATGAAGTTGCCATAATCCCAGCATGTCGCAAAGTATATGTGCTACTAAGTTGTCTTGAAATAATGGCACAGGAGTCAACAGAGTAGTTTGTTGTTCTAAAAGGAACTTTGTTGTTTGAAGGGACCTTCTTTTGTTTGGAGTGTTTTCATGTAAACTTTTAAAGGAAGAAGTCAATTTCTTAACTTCTCCCTGTTTTACTTCTAGAGACTGTAACGCGGTTTTTGGAGAAGCTTTCTGACCAGTTGTCTGAAAGGTATGTGTTTTTTCACTAAGTTTTTTATTCTAACTGTATTCTCTGTTTCAAGAACAGAGGGACTTGTGCACTATTAAGTCAGTCAGTGCTGCTTATTATATGCTCTAATGAAGCAAAGAGCAAGACTTTCTCAGAGTTTTGAGAGGAGCTGTTGGCTTGGAATAAATTCCATGTCTGTGATCGGAGAACACTCGGGGCTGAAGGCAACAAGTGATGTGCCAAGAAATGTAGGCAACAGCAAACAAGGAGACCAAGTTTGAGAGTTGAACGACTTCTTCTGAAGGACTTCTCCTGGTCTTCTCTCCATAGCACAACTCGATATATTTTACATCTATAAGCAAATTCTCCTGTTTGTCCTTCTTGCCTTCTGAAGCACAAAACAGTTTCCTCACTATGTATAAATGGAGTGTATTGTAAGAAAGAAAATGCTTTGGAGATGTACAACCAGACTATTAGTGCCTTGATCGGAAGGTACCTGAATGACAGAAGCAGGATGGGAAAGTTCTTTTACTGTAGTATAGACTGCCAATTTATAGATTATTATCCATCTCTGATGATGACATTTTGCTAGGATGGAGTATTGTATACTCTGTGCCACTACTCAAAAATCTTTCATTAACACTTCCATCATAAAAATATTTTTCAGATCACGAAAAGATTTTGAAATGATGACAAATATGAAAATGAAGCTCAGCCCTCAGAATTCAGTAAGTTATATTTCCCTGTGTGCTTTTCTGTTTTGTTTCTTTTTTTTAATTATACTACAAGCTCGCCTTTTTCAACAAGAAAAATTAACTCTATTTTAGTATATGTAGCGTAATTAGAAAGAGAAGCTTTCTGTCTTCTGGCTGCTATTTGTGTTAAAACCAAGCACTGAATGTGAGGTAGATGTTGATTCATACAAAATGATACTGTGACAACCACACCGTTAAGTGGTGAAAGTGAATATTACTTTGTTTTGAATTAATTAATAGACTTATTTGAAAAACAAAAGCTGTACTTTAGGTTAGATGCATATCCACTTTGCATACTATAGTGTATGTGTCCTAGTTTTGTCCGTTAACTACATTTATCTTTTTTGTTTGAATGGAGTGTATTTCTTGAGATCTGGTAGGCAGTCTTGTTGTATCATCTTCAAGTAAATGTAAAAACAAAGGTTTCAAATTGCAATAAATGATGCTATTTCTGATGAAGTTTTTAGTGCTGAATGTTTCCCATTATGTTTTAAAGTTTTGTGACTTGTCGAAACTGAAAAAAATATTCAAAGGAAACAAAAATATTTCTTTGGGTTCACTTGTCCATTATTGTAATTATGAGCTGGAATTCTCTTTCAGAAGCTGATGCCGTGGGATCACCCTTACTACAGTGGCGTCCTTCGTGCTGAGAAGTAAGCTCCTTATGTTCATGATTGTAATGTAAATGAGTGTCTTTATTTCATTCTTTGCAATAAGGATAAAGAAAGTCCTCAATGTAGAAAGGATTTCCTTCTTTGAAGATGTACTCCAATATGAAAAAATAGAGAGTATTTGGAGGGGCATTTCTTAGTTACTGCTGGAATGCCTGTAGAAGTTTTAGGCTCCTCTATTGTTATACAGGGAAGTATTGGCCCTCTTTGAAGAGGATGAAACAGTTTCAGAAAAGCTAGAAAATCCTTGTTCTCATTTTTAGCTCTTAGCTGCAGTAAATGTTTAAAAATAAATTATGATCACTGAATACAATCCAACTCCTCTTCCTATTTTAACTGTGTTGTACTTCTTACTGAACATGCACCTATCAGCCCCTTCTATGGACTTGAAATAGCACCTTCTTGGGTAGATTTTCACTGTTTATGAGTAGAATTCATTCTCATCTGTCCTGCAAAGAATGGGAAATGAATCCTCTACACAGACTTAAATAATGCACAAGACCTTTGTACATAATGAGATGCTAGCTCCGAAAGATGTGAGTCCTGCATGTTGTCTTTATTAGATTGGCAGCAGTGGCCTTACAGATTTGTGTTGGAAAAGATGATTTCAAACTGGGACTTCTCTCAGAGAAAAAAATCTTCCTACGCTGCAGTTTTATGGCTTTTTGCTTTTTTTAAAAAAAGCCCTTACGACTGGAGATATCTGATTAAAGTAGTAGTTTAGTCTGGATCAGAAAGCTTTATTAGTACAGACATGGCACAGAGGGATTGCCAGCAGTGGCCTGGCTGTTCTGCCGCCTTCTTGCATTTTGTTACTGAGGCAGTAGTTTTATGAGCAGCAGCTCTGACATTTGCCTTGTCATAAGCTACTGCACGCTCAGATGGGAATTGAGGTTCGTATGTGCAGCAACATTCATGTCCTGAGTGTGCAGAACTTGCTGTGCAGGGGAGTGAGAGAGATGTCCGGGTGCTGTGTCTGCTCCTGGTAGCTGATGCTGGATTTTCTACATCTCCTGTAGTGTATGCTTTCCCTGTTTTCAGAGTTAAGTGTTAGGCTTAGAGCATTAGGCGTAGAAGGCTCTATTTGTTTCTTTCTCCTGGAGGAATGTCTTCTGATACTGCCTTAACGCCCTTCTTAGATTATTTAATGAAGTTAACAGTATTGTCAGTGAGTTGCGGATGATCGCGGATTGTGCTAATTTTGGGTTTAGGAAGAAAAACCTTTCCTTGTGGGGCTTTGTAAATTCTCCAGTAAAATTGCTTTGCTTTTAAGAACTGCATGGTAGCTTTGTGTAGGGAGTCCTGCTGGTAAAACAGACCAAGATGTTGCTGCCATAACTTTGCTATTTTTTATTTATTTGGCACTAAATCTGGCAGTTGGATCAGTGTGAAGAATCTCCTGAACCTATGTGGGACCTCCCTGATTACAGTGAAGGATTGAAGCTCAACCCTTTTCTCCCTTCAGGCTAGGCAGTAATATTTATTTCTGGCAGGTATACAAGCATCTGCAAGACTGGGAAGGAAAAGTTGGTTTTTATCTCCATGATGTGTTGTGGTGTTTTAATAAAAAAGAAGGGCTTAGGTCTTTTGCTGCCCTGTTTCCTGTGTAGTGGTCTGTCTTTGGGAAAAGGTTTTGATCTGGCAGTGTCTTAACAATGCTTTACATTCATTCTGCCCATATTGTGGTTAATTAACAGGGTACTGTGTAATATGCCCTGAAAATTAAAAAAACTTACTTCACTGCAGAGTATCAGTGGTTGTGCTTTATGGCTGAAACCAGGCAGGAGTCAGAGACCATTCATACAACCACCAGAGGACAGGAATACACATTGTCATGTCTGTGACATGTCTGTGACTTAACTAGCTATGTAAATGTGAATCCACTATCCTTTATGTTCTATTTGTACTTACCTCTGTTTGACCACATCTTTTCTTCAATGCCCCTGGGATGCTATGGTATTTTCTTCAGCACTTTTGTAACTGGAAGATGAGAACCGTGTCTACCACAAAGCTTCATGCTGGTGCGAGTTTGACTTTGGGCTGTTTGTTATTGCTTTCTTTCTAGCTGAGCCTTAGAATATAACCTTAGAATATAACCATATGTCTGTAAGGAAAAGTGATGTTCTTTTCCTTGGTTTGATGTGTCAGCTTCCCTTGCACCCCCCCATCTCAGGAAAATAATTTATACTTTCTGTTTGTTTGCTTGTTTTTAAATTGTATTGTGTTTTATTTTATTTATTTGGAAGATAAATATATAATTTAATTTCATTTTACTTATTATATGCTGTTTTATTTTGCATTTTTGCATCATGGAAAGACAAAATGTTTTCAAACAAGGTATCTCTACCTGTCATGCGTTTCTGCCATTCTTAGTATTCTTTGTTTAGTAGATTTATTATTTTGTTCTTTGAGGTTTTCTGGTTTTTGGAAGAAATTTACTTTTAGCTATATGTCTTACAGAAATGCCATGATCATGTTGCTGTGCACAACACATGGCTGCCATGTCTTGGGACTGAATAGTAGTTTGGGTGGTAGATTTCTGTATCATTAGGAATTCCTTTGTTTCTACTTTGGTTTTGTTGAAAAGGAAGCAGGTCCGTGCTTCTGGATATTTCTTTTAGACTACTGTTGTCGCTGTGGCTGCAGCTGATGTACAGGACCATAGTTTCCTAGATGTTGTCAGGTACATAAGATGCAGGTTGGTTTTACAAACCTAGATGTGAAGCAAGATAGTACAGTGGTTTAGTTCTTGAATAGGTAACTTAGCTATGTTTTGTAATAGTATGTTGCACATGCACCACTACCTATTTTTGGTATATAGACTACATTTACAAAGAGAAATTTGAGGAAATGTTAGCCAGTGTGATCCTGATGTGATATTTTACTTCCTCTGTAGTTCTCTAGACTTTGACCAGCTACATAGATTTGTTTCAAATGGCACCGAAACTCATGACATATTTTTAATGTCTGTTTCATATCCGCATGTAGTATTTTTTAAATGTTACTGAGCATTTCTGCTGTTTTGCAAGTTGAACGACAGGAGGAGCTCCAGACTTAATTCACAGAGTGCGGTTTTTTTTCTGTAAACCTAGCCACAAACCACAATAATTCTGTTAGCTTTCACCAAGTCTTTTCTCTGGAAATTTGATCCTACTTCAAAAGTTTGAGTCCTCCCATTGATGGCAACAGGATAGTTTACTTTTTTTTTAATTATATTAAATAGCCTATCAGACTTTAAGCCCACACTTATGTCAGTGTAATGTTTTTGTACACACAGTTTAAGTGGCAGAGAAAATAGATGTGAGTATAAATGTACAGGTAAGAGAAACTGGAGGCAAAAGTCAGAAAATCATGGTAGCAGTATCTTAAAAGAAGATAGAGTAATTAGGAGAACCTCAAGAATTTTGGCAGGCTAAGGGTAATAAAAGAGTGAATGCTTGAACATGCTTCAGCCTCTAACACTCTAACAAGTAAGAAGATGTCAAATATGTATGTTATAAAAATAATACTGTTGAGTTTTAGTGCAAACAAGTACCATAGTATTAATTAAATCCCAGTACTTCTCAGGGAATGCAGCTTCAGTTATCTTGCAAAGGCATAGAGGCCCTGCTGACTTCTTCTGGGTCATAAAAAAAATAAAAACTAGAACACTGGAAGAGACCTCTTGAGGCCAAATATTTGGCTTGAAGGAGGGATTGACTGTGCTTAAACCATTTCTATGGAGGCACAGAGCTGTTCTTGAGAACTGTCAGGGGTGGGCTTGGTGTATTTGGTGTTGACTCCCGTTTCCCTGACCTTTGGTGCCTACCAGGCTGGGCTGACTTTGCTGCCTATAATCCAATGTTGGGATTTTTGCCAAAACATCACAGATTCTATTCAGCTTGCAACTGGGATGTTCTTGCAGGGTGTTGCACTCTTGTGCTGGTCTGTCTCTTTGAGATGAACAAATCAATGTCAAAATAAGCCAGCTTCCTGCTGTGTGGGAAAGAGGAGCTTCCACAGCAACTGCTGGCATTTTGGATCTTGAGGTGACCAGCTGAACAGGAATTAGGAACAGCTCATCTCTCCTCTTATTGGGACTGTACATAGGCTGCTGGCTTCAGAGGGGAGTGGGCAGCCCTTTTGTCTTTTCAGAGGGGTACATTCAATACCAAGTTATATTTCTCAAGTTGCTAAAAGCTGCAACTAATGTTGAGGTTTGCAAGTTACTTGTAAATAAACTTTTTTATGGCTGCTTTTTGTTAAATTAGGTTTCCTCTGATGTGGACACTATGTAGGAAAATAGCCCAGACCCTTTATGGAACACGTTTGAAAACTTTCACTGTTCAAATTGAAAGCCGAAGTGGAAAACTAATGCATTGAAATATTTCCTGGTTCTTTTTAACCCAAGTGCTCATAGTGAAAGAAAACTTTCTATAACTTTCTATTTATGAGAGAGGCAAGGCATGCCTTCTGTTAAATCAAGTAATGTAGGTGCAAAAAGTCGTTTAACTTACCAGTCACTAAGCTCATGGACTGAGCTTTTTTGAGAAAAACGTGGAAGTTACTTAGAAGTCTTGCTGTGAAGCAGAATTCATGTTTCAAGAATTATTTATTTATTCAAAACATTATGGAAGGACAAAGAAAGTCAAATTTAAAAGTTACTTACAGTGTCAATACCTAAACAATGCTCCACATTACCCTTTGACGTCCTCCAAAATATTCTATGAAGTGCAATTAGCAGAAGGAAAAAAGGAGTGAGAGATACAGGTGTGAGTTTATGGTTGATTAGAGTACAAAGGCTTTCTATTATTATTATTTTTAAGAAATTCAGATTCTTCTATAAATCATGGTTCAAGAGTCTCCCTTCAGGTAAAGAATTAAATTTCGTAGTCTGGCATGTAGTGAAAATCTGAAGGGGTTTTCCGTGTCTTGATCTCTTTAAGTTAACCTGAGGGGTTCTTCTCACTTTTATCTTCCAGTAACAAGATTTTTTCAAGTTTCTGTGAAAGTTTTGACAGAATCTGTTTTATTAGAGATAGGTAACTCAGTGTTCTATATTTTTGTGGTCATCAACAGGATAATAATTTCTCTCTCTCAAAAAAAAAAAAGAAACCAGGATATTTCAGGGACTACATTTAATAGCCACCAATAAGAATTCTTGCCAAGCAGCTAATTTGCAGTTGTTGAGAGTCTGAATGCTCGTGTTCTGAAGAATAGTTATCCTCACTCAAATATCCCTTATGTCCAAGTTTACAAAAAGACTTCTTAATAGACGAAAGCCATGCTACACAAAACAATCTTAGTTCCCTTCCAAATATACAGCTTAAATGAAAGTGATTTTAGAAATCTGCATTTTATTTAGACTCATTGAAGTCCTACTAGCTTAGAAATAATTGTTTATAATCACAGAGTACATCTTTGTTCTTCACAGGGACACAGCCCTTTTGTTTGAAGCCTGCTGTTCTTGAAGAATAACCAAACCTCACCGTGTCACTTACCTTCTTTTTAAAATTGATTTTTAAATTGGTTTGGCTACATGGCTTCTTTTAAAAACAGTGCTAGGCTGCATACTGCAAAAGTAAAAGGTGTCTGGAATTTTTAAGATCATTTTTCCTTTAGTATAAGGCAGGAATTTACATCAAAGAATATACTGTTTTCTTTTGATACTAATGCTTTCTTTAGGAGGGTACTGAGATTTCTCTTCATAAAATTTCTGAGCTCACATTCTGACACAAAGTACATAATAACGTTTTAATTCTTTCCTGGGCTTTGTTGTAAATATAAATGTTTTGGCATTTGGAATCGGGTGTTTAGAGTGATTAAGTTATGGGAATACATTGTAAGACTAAATGGTAGCAGAACAAACTTCTATTGTTCATTTTTGTGCTTCTCAGTCTTTCAGAGTTTTTTGTTGTTTAAGCAGTTGAATTACGCAATTCTACAGGAACAAAAAAATAATTTAAGGTCTGTTATTACAATAACAGGGATTACTTTGAATTCCTTACTTTGATTGAAAAAAAAAAAAACCTAAATGAAAGCTAGGCACAGATAAAAAAATATTCTTTTCCGCTGCAGATGAGTTCATGTATATATTTATTGAAGTTCATTCTGATTTGTACAGATTTATATACTGGTGTTATTTATTTTTTTACATGAATGTAGTCTATTTCCTACATCGAAACTAAAACAATTTTTTTTTTTTAATATCTAGTCATGTAAAAATGTGTTTTCTGGTGTGTATGTCTGTAATGGATAGAAATTTTGGTATTTCATTTCCCTGCTCTCCCAGAAGTGCATTCAGATCCTTTGAGTTTCACATAAGGGCTTAAGATTAATTACATGCTTAGACTCAGGAGTAGTTGGGCAAACTTTTTGTAGTGCTGGAAGTATCAAAGATCAATACGTACCTGTTTTTTTGACCTCAAATACCCTAGAAGAGAGGTTCTGTGGTAAGAAATCTTTTTGACTGGAGTACATAGTTCTCTGCAAAGTTCTGTGGTGATTCATCAGACCACCATCCTTCCATCTCCTTTGCCTACACTTTCAAAGGCATGTTCCATAGAAAAGGATGTGCTCTTCATCCTCTTGATATCCTGGTGTACAACATGCAGTTTAGTCAGGGAAGCCAAAGTTCCAGAGAGAAGCAAGAACTCTGAGCTAAGCTCAAGACTTCTGCTAGTTAGCTCTGGTAGGCACCTGGCTAAGCCTAAAAGTGGCGTTACGTTTGTGCCTGATTTTTCTCTGGTGACATATGCATTGTAGGTGCCTATTTGAAGCACTCTGAATCACCTTGCTGAGGCCCAGAACTGACATTTTAAGTGAAAGTGTATCCAGACCAGATTCTTAACCTGACTTGAATCCTTTTCCTTCCTTAGGAAGTGCTGTAACCATGATCCCATGTATTTGGCAGCTTTGGAAAGAGCAGTACAGTGTTCTGCTAGTGAAGTTAGTATGCCATGTGCATCATCCTCCCTGTTGAATTCTACCTGTCTGCTCAACTGGTGCAGGAAGCAAGCAAGCTTAGAACGTTCAAGAAAACCTGTCTTCAGGCACTTCACTGCAGTTGTCACCAAATGGAGATTCAGCTGGTTTCCAACATGGATTTCAGCCATCTGTCACTAGAACATTAACTCTTCTTGATAGCAGCAGTAACTCTTAGCAGAAATTTTACTGGTAGCGGAATGCCTGTTAGCGTAGTTCAGTATGGGTCGTAATAACTTCCTTTCTGATTTCTTTTCCCAGAAATACTTGTATGCATTTCCTTTTGGAGGTAAAAATTGTAACTTGTCTGAATGATTGTAGAGGCAGCTTGCCAAAGAGTGACCAGAGAGAGTGTACTCATTAAAGCAGCTGCTTCTTGCAGTTTTATTTGATTTTTTTACTATTTGTTTTAAATAGAGGGAGCAAAGCTAGGCAGCTGTTCAGGCCTGTAGTTGGTAACAGCTTGAAAGTTATGCATAAGGTGATTCTTAGAATGGCTGCTTCTTTAACATGTAGTATAAGAAAAATAATTATAGGCACAGGAGGGTCGTCAACAGTTATTAACACATAGAAAATTGCGTTGCTCTGACCAGTTAGCAGTTCAGGGACAGGCTAAGCTGTACTACTTTGGAAATTCTACTCCTTTTTGTATCAAGTCAGTCACTATCAGTTAATTCATTAACAAAAGGTTTTGCCCTTTCATTCTATCAACAGAGAACTAATGTGCAGCGGAATGTCTGGGTTTGGTAGGGTTTTTTTGGGAGGCTTTTGTGTGCATTTTCAAATACACTTAGTTTCACATTTGAAAAAAATGATCAAAGGAGTACCATGCACCTGGGTTAGAAGATGGTGAACTTTGAGTTTCCCCTTTAGCTTCAGGAGAAATTCATTTTAGAGTCTTGGATCAGTCCTCAAAAGAGCTCTGCATGCTACACAGACAAGCTCTATCTTTGTTACAGAGCAGTTGAAAGTGCTGAAGGAGTGTCCTGATAGAATTCTTCATCTTGGAGTTTTATGTGGTCTTTTAGATAATCTGGCCTGGGTCAGGGAGTATTTTGAAGATACAACCCCAGATCCTTGAAGAGCATTAGAAATTTCATTCAAAAAATTGAGGGAAGAGAAGTTTGGCTTGCTGTCAGAGTCACAGTCCCCATTGCTGCCAAGGTGGTGTAGCTTAGCATGAATTTGAACACTGAACTACTGTGGCTGGGAAATGTTGTGTTCTTATAGTTTCAGTAAGGTAATGAAGCTGTGAATAACTTCGGCTGGGTAATCATTTACTAGCAAACAGATGCTTTTATCCTGTCATCTGGAAACAATTAAGTTGCTGATGGCTGCTACCCTTTGAGTGCCTGGAATCAAGCAAGAGTCTTCAATAGGGAAGCATGTAGTTTGTCTAACTCTTCCAAATACTTTTCCACCCACACCCTCCAGCCATACTTCAGTTTTACAGATCCGGTAGAGATTGTAGGATTTCCTGCTCTGCTCATCAAGTATTCTTTCTTTTAAGATTCAAAACTTTTATTTTCTTCCCTTTTCCTCATTGTCCTCTAATCTTATCTAATGTTACACCTTTCATTCTGCAGTGAGCAGCATTAAATTTTGATGGTGTGATCTCAGAAAAGTCATTTGTATACTTGCTCTTGACACTGAAAGGGAAGATCATCTATTAATAATTGCAGGAACTGAGTTTTTGGTTATAGGGCATCAGCTTCGGATAGCTGAGGTTTTGGCTAATTTATATTCCTAAATAAGCCCAGAGAGAAAGTTTTCCAGGAATCAGTGCAAGTTTGGGGTTAGGCTTTCTTCAGTGGTAGTTGGTCGTACTTGGTTTGTGAAAAGAGCTCATGTATGAAGTAGGACCAAATAAAAAACTTGTGAATTTAAAGCTGTGGTTTTGTGTCTGGAGTCATTGCTAATTACTGGGCATAGACTGGTGTTAGAGAAAGATTTTTGAAGATGTACTATCCACTTCCTGGAGCAGTAGCTCTATTTCAGTACCTGATGCTCATTTTGGAGTGTTACTGATGATTATAATGTGATTGTGAAAATTGCTTTATATTACCATATTTCAACCACTTTTATTGTAACTCCTATGACATTGCAGTGGCTAATGAACAATGGATGCCGGATAACTTAAGGTGTAATAATCACCAATAACTGCTGTCAGGATTGTCCAAAAGTTATTTAAATATCAGTCTTGTGTCATAAGACTGCAGTGCTATTTGAGGATTTTTAACTATCCTCTTCTTTGATCTTTGTGTAGTAGGCAAGGTAGAAATACAGAAATAAGTGAGATCAGAACTAGAAACATTTTTCTGTGTTCAATATAAAAAAAAAGTTGGTTTTCAAAACTTTTTTTCAATTTTCCATTGGCAAGATGAATATTGAAACACATCTTTCATTAAACGTGGGAGAAGTTTGATCCTTACAATGTTTGAACAGAAGTGACAGACATTAACTTTGTATAGTTTTTATTAAAGTGGTTGTTTAATCAGGACCTCATTGTGCTCAAAATGTCAAGATTGTGACATCTTCAAACACTAGCCAGGGTAGAGGACTGTTTCCCCTGGGGAGTCTGCCTTAAGTCAGTATGGTCTGTTACTGCTGTTTTCATGTGGGTGGGTAAGTACTGTGTTTTTCCAGAAGGCGAAACTATTACAGACTGATTTTTTTTTTTTTTTTTACTCCACTTTGGATAGTGACAGTGTATTACCAAATAGCTATCAGAAAGCCTTCTCCCAATCCACTTCATCATGAGGCAAGTTCACGGGGACAACTCACGTGTTCAAGGAGTGCAGAGAATGAGGAAGAAATGAGGATGCTTATCTTCTCCCTGTAACATATTAATGTCAGCTCTTCTATCTGTGAAGAAATATCACTGCTTTCTCCTGCTAGTAGGTCTGTGTTTTTAACAGAAATGAAAGGAAACAAAGTAGTTTCAGAGTTTGTCCCCACCACCCCCGAGGAAACAAGTTAATCCAGTATTTCAACTGAGCGTGGTAATCCTTTGCAGTTAGCATGAAATGTTCTCCTCTGATGAAGCTGGGATCTATCTCGTACTGCAGCTGTGTGGTCTTCGTTCTAGGCTCCATGTGATGTCTTCACGGAATCACAGGATAGTTGAGGTTGGAAGGGACCTCTGGAGGTCATCTGGTCCAAGCCCCCTGTTCAAGCAGGGCCACCTAGACCTGACTGCACAGGACCATGTCCAGGTGGCTTTTGAATATCACCAGGGCTGGAGACACCACAATTTCCCTGTGCAACCTGTGCCAGTGCTCAGCCACTGTCACAGGGAGAAAGTGTTTCTTGATGTTCTCTTATTGAACTATTTTAATGTCC
This sequence comes from Phaenicophaeus curvirostris, assembly GCF_032191515.1. Taxonomy (NCBI): domain Eukaryota; kingdom Metazoa; phylum Chordata; class Aves; order Cuculiformes; family Cuculidae; genus Phaenicophaeus; species Phaenicophaeus curvirostris. The sequence continues at coordinate 188,678,993 of NC_091392.1, forward strand.
TGCAACTGTGAAAGTCTGATGGCTTGCAATGACTGTGAGCTGTTGGTGGAGTTAAATTTTGTTCTGCTGAAGTGTATGTTTGTAGTATTGTATTGTGTGGGTTCTTTCTCAAAATACTTGTTTGATCAGCTCTCTTCTCCCAGTTGACAGGAAGGAAATGGCTGGGAAACACTGAGTGATATTGGAGGAAGGGGGATGTGGAGGTACTAAATAGGCTTTGCACATGGCCAGTGTAGCTTTGGCAGGGCTGGTTGAAATGAGCTCTGCAAAAAGCCCTGCAAAGAGCCCTCATATACCCTCCATCTGAAACCACTTGAGCATGTCTGTGTTACTCCCCTAGTTCTGAAATAGTGTTGCAGGTTGGCTTTGTGCTGCATCTGGATTAATAAAACTTTCTAGAACCTAAACCAGGATATAGTAAATGTGAGTGGCTCTGCAGAGACTAGCATGGGATGAGCGGAATTTGGGCAGAGTCAGAACTTTTATATTGAATTTTCCATTTATGGTTAGTGCTTAGTTGAAGAAGTACTTGTTTGAATTACAAAACTCAGCCATTATTCATAGTAGTACATAGTAGAATGCATAAATATAAGGCTATAAAATAACCTGTATTTTATAATCTAATAAAATAATCTAACTAATATAATCTAATACAATATGGGATTGTCTATATCTTATAGATATAAAATGAGAAGGTATGAGATTTTAAAGTGATATGACAAAACCAGTCCTAAACCATTATGGGAATGGCATGGCATGGGAATCACACTTGAATGCTGGCAGCCTCTTGGGGATAAAAGCCACAGTCTGGCTACCAGTGGTGTTACTATGGTCCATTTGAACTGTGTGTGTTCACAACATCTCTGAGAATCATAGTCGTCATCTGCTGAGTTTGGTATCTAAATTCAAATATAAGAAAATTGAGTTACTGTGAAGCACTGTGCCATGACTGTTCTATGACTTAGTTTTATTATTTGAAATACAAAGCCAAATATGCTTAGTAAAGGCTTTGTGAGGCTTATCTGGTGTATGCTGTCACATCCTATGACTTGTTTGTATAGCAATACCAACTGACTATTCTGTGATGGTTATATTCCTGTAGGTACAACATAGATCCTGGCTTGTACTGTCCATTTTTCTCTCTTGGGGCGTGCATGGAGGGTTTGAACTCATTGTTCAGTCAGCTTCTAGGAATCACACTTTATGCTGAACAGACACAGAGTGGAGAGGTTTGGTCCGAAGATGTTCGAAAGCTGGTAAGTATTCTTGTTACCAAAATCTGAAATGACAGAGGGAGGTCAGACCAAATGGTGTGTTCCTCTGAGCTATGAATCAGAGTTTGGTTTTAAATTATTTGAGTGCCTATTGAAAGCACAGAGTACTTGTCTAATTTCAGTTGAAGTTAGACCTTGAGGGCTTCATACTCCCTCCAGTAGCCTTTTGTATGTGTAGTGTTTAAAGGCTTTTATAATGTGCCTCTCTTTGAAGGGTGCTTGAATCAGAATCAGTTTCTCCGTTCAGAGGTTATTGTTTTTCCTTTCAAGCCATCCTTTTGAATGAGCTGTGCTATGTTCTTGTAGTTGCAATTTGTAGATGGCTGTAGATGATGAGTGCTGTGGGTGCATATTTAGTAGTCTTTTCCTCATTTTTTTACTCTGCGTGTCATCTTTACTTTGAGAATGTTTTTTATATCTTTATTTTTCTGGGTGTAGACAAAAACTTGGGCAGTGATTTCCTTGTCAGGTTCCTAGATTTCTCTGTTGACTTTCTTTCATGTATTCACTGCAAGATCTTCTTCACTGCTGTTCCACCTCCAGCAAGAGTTTTTTATATCCTGCGGATCAGTTTATAAGTACTCCTTATTCTTCCTATTTTTATTTCCATGATAAATCAACTTCTGTTACTTCTGTTACTGAGCCAGAAGTCATTTGGGAGCTGCAGAGAAATTACTTTTAATACTAATCTGTGACTAGTTAGTTTTGAGTGAAATGCAGGAATGGCTGCAGTCTGAGGAACAAGCTGTGAGTCTTGTATTTTTTTTTTTTTCAACTAAAATTATCAACAGTTTTTACATTAGTCATTCCCAGTTTGTCATCTGTTCATCATAAATCTTTGGATTACAATACTATGTCTTCAGTTTACACATCTTATCAGTTCTTTCACTGTGGAAATTATACGTTCTTTTCCTTCAGGCTGTTGTTCATGAAACTGAAGGCTTGCTAGGATACATCTATTGTGATTTCTTTCAGCGGCTTGATAAACCACATCAGGTAACATTTATGACCCGATTCCAGCATGGGTTTTATTTGTGTAATGACTGTAGAGTTAGGGCCATTTGCGTTCAATGTAAGTTGAGTAAAAGATATCTTGATTTAAAATAAATAAGAGCAGAGAAGGTCTGTAGCTTGAAATGTGGTTTTAGGTGAAGTATTTTAGTGAGTAACCTTTCATCTGAAAAACATCACCTGATAAGTGAACTCGCTTTCTTTGTTCTGCAGAATGACAAGTGCTATGATATGTCATAGGACTGTTTAGAGAACTATTTACAAGTTAAGATAATCTGAAATTTTAATACTCTGTAAAGGTGAAAGCTCATAATGACAACTAATTTTATTCAAAATTCTACATAAAATAATAGATGATTCCAGCTGTTGTGACTCACTTATTCATGCTGCCTAATGCCGATGTACTGACTATATGATGCAGTACAATAAGCTTTTCACTCTGTAGAAATATCCTTTAGTGAAGTGTTAAGTGGATAAACTTTAAATCTGCATTAATTTAATAGATTACTCTGTTTTGCTAATATTTCACAATATATTAGGAGTGCTGTGTAATATATTTTATAAAGAAGTTACCGATGAAGAATGAAGAGAGAACTTTTATCTATAAATTACAGATTAGACACATCAGTAAATTTCTTTGAGCTAGTGGTATTTTTTAGAAAAATTGAGAGGGTTTGATAATTCTGAAACCAAGAAGAATTTTTTCTAAAAGCAGCACCTTCTTTATTAAATAAAGTAGTTTCCTTATGAATATGAAGCAGATAATGAAGATGAAGAAACAGTGTGCTACTATTAAACAACACTTAATGATCATTGAATTAAATTTGTGTAACTGAGTATGCGTTTAGGTTTGATTTAATAATTTAACAATTTGATCATTGTTTGATGTCATTGATATAACAACATTGACTGTCCATATGTTTGCTTTTGTCTTGAAAAGGATTGTCACTTTACAGTTCGTGGAGGCAGGCTAAGGGAAAATGGAGAGTATCAGCTGCCTGTAGTTGTTCTTATGCTTAGCCTGCCCCATTCAACACGGGGAGCACCAACACTACTGAGTCCTGGTATGATGGAGAATCTCTTCCATGAAATGGGACATGCTATGCATTCAATGCTGGGAAGAACTCGGTACCAACATGTCACTGGTAAGAAAGTTAGAATAGTTTTTTGTTTTATTTAAATGTTTAATATCTAGAAGAAGGGAGTAGTTAAAAAAAAAACAAACCCAAACCAAAAAACCCCAAGAACGAACAAACAAGAAAAAAACCCAGAAAATCATGTTGGTACTGCTACATCCTTGGGGACTTGAAAATACAATATCAGATCCCCAGATATTTCCTAAAACGAAATCAAAGAGCACTTGAATATTATTCTTCTAAGAAAAATGATGCATTTGTATTCTTTCTGTACTGCTGATCTTTCTTCTAGTGGTGGTGTCCATTCTTGCAGGTTTGCCTTATGTGGAGTTTATAGTAATGGGATAGCTGGAGGATTGAAAGGAAATTGAGCTAAACTTTTACCTAGTGTAAAAGGATACTGAGTTCTGAGTTGGAAATTATTTAGGAAATTTAATTGAGGAAAACTAGTAAATAAGTCTTGTAAAGAGTTTACAGTTGTTATATGGTAAAATCTGTAAAGCCAGGCCTTTTCTAGTTGATCCTGATCAAAGCAAAGTTGATAAAGTAAGAATATCATTTATTTGCAAGCATGAGTAACTGTTAGGCCTTTTTGTCATATGTAAATGAACATGAATGAAAATGTAACCACAGCTTAGTGAGTGCACAGAAAAGGAATATTGCCTTTTTTCGTTTGGTCCTGCTTCTCAAGCAGTGCCAATGAACGTATTGGCTGACGGCTTGCAGGCTGCTCTGGTCTTCTGCAGTTCTGGCAAATGGGTCAAAGACCTGTTGTAGCTAAAGCTGCTTGACATGCTGCTTTTCTTATCTGTGGACAGCTTGGTATGTCCTCTTCTGTAATAGTGTCCTGGAAATCCCATTTACGTAGACATTGAGTTATTAAAAAAACCCACAAAGCACAACCATACAGATGGAAGTTTAGCTCCCTTGCCTCAGGAACTTTTAAAAATGTTTTACTAATTTTGTATTATGCTAATGATATAAAGGGGAGTCCGTGGTAGTGTGTTATCAACAGATACTTTGCACTCAGAAACAAAATATGCTTTCTTAAGTTTTCCACTTAAAATTAAAATGAGCTGGTTTTAAGGCTGTCTCTTCTGGACATTGCTAAAACAAATGAACACTGTATATGCTCTTTCAGTATAGGCTCTTTATGCTCCTTGGGATGGTTAACTACTCTTCTCCCTTCCTTTCTGCTCACATGGCCTCACTCTTCTTGACCTTCAGGGGTATTTATATGCCCAGTGTAATTGCTTTGGTGGGGTTCTCCTGTTGTGACAGTGAATCATATTCATCTACATGTCAGAAAGTCTTGAAGGGGCAGAAAATAGCAGGAAATAGCTAATTTTGAGGCTCAGACTTCCCATGAGCCCCAGTATATAGTTTCAGCATGGCCTTAGCTCCAGGCAGTCCTGTGTCCCAGGGGATTTCACTCCAAGTCTAGCATTGCAAAAGCAGTGTTGGAGGTCAGTAGGGCTGTTTCTGTAGAGAATCTTTTTTTTTAGGGTTTGGAATGAAATGGCTTATCCTGTTGATGTCTGTTAGGGGCCATCTGCTCTAATGAGACACTAGCATGGCAAGGTGTGGAAACAAGATGACTACAGGCTGTTGTGAGAAGAGATCTTTGGCGTTCTAGTTGAGATGCACTGAGTATTTCACACCTTCCTGCTCTCCCCTGCCACCCTTTTCTGATTAACGTTCCCAAGTAGTCAGGAACCCATACTGCTGCTAATGGGCCCAAAACTTGGATAACACTGCACTTTTGTGACTTAAGATGTGCTTATTTTTAAGTTAATCTGTCATTTTACTGTATGCATTTATTGATTATTTAATGTGTATGTGTGTGTATAAGAATTTTTTAAACCCTAGCTTGTATTCCATTTTAATTAGTTTGTACTAGAGGATACTTATATTTGTTTTGCAAGAGGTCTAACTTATCTCAGATAACTGCCCAGCCTTATAACTATCTGACTTTAAGATAACGTAATTTTTCAGTAGTATCTTGAATGGCTATTAAAAGAATTCTTCCATTTTATTAAGGAGCACTGAGCAAGCATAAATGGCTAGGGGAACATCCATGTAGTTCTGCAGGCATTTGTATTTGGTTCTGCCTTGTTTCAGGCTTTTAAAAAATTATTTTCCAACAACAAAGAAAAAGACAACTAATGAAATGTGATGGCACAAAAGAAAGATTTGGGGTGTTATATGAGAACTGAATGGCTGGATGCTGCAGGGTAGGAAATGAAATGCAGTTCAGAACTACACAGTGCAGATCAGGCATTTAAAGAGTACAAAGAGAATTTATGCTATCATATGGATATTTAAGCAGCGGAGGAGGAACAGGAGCAGTTTCATGTGCTAATGCAGAACTACAAATAGCTCGTGTATGAAAGTGACGGATGTAATTCGAAACTATATCAGAGGTCTATCTAACAGCAACAAGTATTGGAACGATTAAGAAGGATACTGATGAAACCTCATGCGATGCTTGGGCATGGTTTTGTGTCTGGTCTGAAGGTGAATTCAAACTGAAGCAGATGCAGGGAAGACCTACAAGGAATAGTCTTTTAGATTTTATCTTGCCTTTGGATAACGATGGCTGAGGGAGAATATAGTTGCTCTGATTTTAAGAGGCAAGATATGTGGGAAGTTGTATTTATCTACTAAAGAGCAATATTGGTATGAAGACATTGAATATAAACAGATTATTAATTCAAACTACATATTACATATTGTAAAGATTGAATGAGTGATTTAGAAATATAATCTTCAAAAAAGAATACTAGAAGCAAAAACCATACTTACGTTTAAGTCTAGTTTTGAATGCTGACATCGTCCCTGGCAGACAGGGATAGAGGTAATGACCCAGAGGGCCCATTATTAAGACAACAGTTTTGTACATGCCTAACTTTAATACAAAAATTAGAAATGCAGCTTTGATTTGGTATTGTGTTATAGTACTTAAATTCTTTTGTGTAAGGTGCTGATAATGATTAGAGTAAACCAGATTTTTGGGAAAGTGCTTTTTAAAGATACGGACTGCTAAGATATTACCTCATTGCACTCACTTAGAACATGTCTTCAATCTGCAAGAGTGTTCCTTGGATGAATGATTTGGCATTATAAAGCAAGGTTAACATAAAGCATAAGTAAGCTCAGCAAACAGATGGAAGCTAAAAGTTGTAACTGCGAATGGGATTAAGGCAGAGTTTTATTTACATTGTAGTTTGATTTAGGTTTAAGACACTTTAATAGATTTTGTGTTTCATGTAGGGCCAGTTTGGCTTCAGTCTGGTTTAGTTTAAAAAGGGTGTGATCCAGAGCTTTACAAGGTGCCTCACCCAGCTGTTCAAATATTTTGTTTTACTTTGTGATTTATAGTAAAATGTGTAGGATTATAATGAAGCTTTTCTGGCAATGTGTGCAATAATGCTATGGAAATAAAATATTGACTTAATAAATGAAAGAACATTCAAGTTCACCAAAAGTCCAAACTTAAAGTTGCAAAACCTTTTGGGAAGAGTTAACTATTTGTGTTAATGAAAATTGTAAATGCTAATGTGTACAATTATTCTGCCTCTAGGAACCAGATGTGCCACTGATTTTGCTGAAGTTCCTTCAATTCTAATGGAGTACTTTGCAAATGACTATCGAGTGGTTAACCAGTTTGCAAGGCATTATAAAACGGGACAGGTAGGGAAAATTAATGTGTAAAATACTGAAAATGGGAATAAATGTATTCAGGAAAACAATCACAATTTCATGTGTTATTTGTTAATAATGTTTAAAGTAGAAATAAACAATCGATAGAAAATATGATTTTAATTTTTCAGAAAAAATATTTTCATAGCTGAAAAGGTAAATGTAATCTGTAAAAGAATACCAGAACCTTATATCCAAGGTTCCATTTACATATTTAAGACTTTCAACCTTCTTTACCTGCAAAGGCTGTATAGTTTCTACACTACACAAACTTAGTGGGTGAACTACTTCTGTATGAATCAAGTTAAGTGGAATATTTTAATTTAATTGCAGGTGAGTTACAAGAAAAACAGTTACTCTCCATCAGACTGTCTAAAGTCTGTCTTAAAATAAAGCTTAGATACCAAATCATGCAAAGAAATGGAAATTATCTGCAGTGTTTAAGAACTCCCATTTTTAGCACAGTGCAGGATAGCTATTGAAATATTTTGTGATGAAAAGTGTACTGCTTTATTTAAGATTAGGATTAGTTAGATTCTGGTATTCATGAATCTTTGCATTAAAACTCCGATCCCTTTTTTTACCTAAAGTTATGCTGTGCTAGTCTAATGTGAGGATCTGCTTTCTGTGGGAAATTTAGAAAACTGCTGTTCTTTGAAACAAAGTGGCTTTTGGTGATTGCTTTAATGCAAGACAGCAGAACAGGTTTATATTTATACAGCCATTTCAAAAATACAAACCAGTAAACAGTAAACAAAGATCTTTTTCTAGTGCTTTTGATTGTGGCAAATGTCAGTGTGCTCAGATGCGATGGCTGAAGAATAGACTACGCATCAATGCAAAACCTGGAAAGACTCTTAAGTTGCTTAACTTCTATTTTAATAGATGATGTCTGAGAAATTTGCTCTGTAAATTTGCCTTTTTTTTTTTTTAACAGAGCAATCGTGCACAGAACTGATTGCATTAAGAAAATATCTTTGAAACCTGGCAGTTAAAAGTACTTGATTCAGGAGTATTTGTCATTTGTTTTAGTCCATGTACTGAAATACTGCTTTCTAGTGTTCTCTATAAAGTTCATGTAGCATTAAAACATTGTGGAGTTAATCTGGTTGCATATGAGTTCAGAGAATGAGCTTGACTAAAACATCTGAAAGAGATTTGTGGAACATTATTTATGGGTTTGTGTTTTCAAAATGGTTTAACAAATCTAAACCATGTTTAGTTGCAGTTCAAAAGCTAAGAACCAGACACTGGTTTAATGCAGAAATTCAGTCTTGAAGGGGGCAGGAGTGGATTATGCTGGTAGATGAGAAAAAGAGCTTGAAACTGCTGTGTAGCTTTTGACAGCCTCAGACTGGTTCCTTTTAATTGCTTCTCAAAAAGAAAAAAATTGGAGTGTATTTTTAAGCCATTATCCAGCCTATATAAATCTACTTCTGCTTATGTTCATTTGTCTAAGCTAGTTTTAAGAATCAGATACCAGATTTCTGTAATTTTCATTTAAATACAAATAGATTGAAGTAATCTTTTCTGTTCTTGAAATTCAGTGTTTGTTACAGGAATTACTTCTGTTTTGTGTATGTTACTAAGTACTTTGAATAGAAAATCCTAACTCTCTTATGTTAATGACTTCACAAAAATCCATTTGGGGCTTATGTTTTCTCTGCTTGTTCTCTGACTAATTTTTTTGGTGTGAAAATGGAAATTAGAATCAACATTTTATTCACCAGTTTTCTAGTTGAAAGAAAAATTATCCTGCTTTACCCCCTTTTCAAAGGGGAGTGAGGAAGTTTCCCTAGCTTGAGGATTCTGTGCAGAAGATTTGAAACAGCATCCTTCTTTTGGCCTTGCTGCATCTCTGCTATAGTTTTTGCATGTAAATTTTAGGTGGTGTGATTTTTAACATTACTAGTAAATGTAATTATGTCAGGAAAACTTGGTAACATAGTCTCAGGTTATGGTTGTCCTTGCCATAAAAGCCTGTTGTAGAAGGGCTGGTCCTGAGGATCCTCACTTAGGAACATGGCTTGTGCCTATGGAAAGGGGAGGGGAAAGAGGTGTTGTTTTGATTATTAAAACATATGAACTGTTAAAAAAAGATTTGGTGAGCAGGCTTTCAGAGATGCAAATGTATTGTACATGTAGATGTGGATCATACGAATCTGGTCCAAAATATTTTGAGGTTTGTAGAAAGCCTATCTCTGCTTTCTGTGCATTTTGGATGGTTCTGCTGTTGAGTACCAAGGAGTGAAAAAGCTTGCAAGCTCTTCTGGCCAGAAGAACGTCTTGTTAATTTAGTTCAAAAAGCTGGCCAGCACAAAATATTTGTTCCAGGAAAGTAGCAGGCCTAGTTTTCGTTTCATCTTAATGATAACACAGAGCAGAAAATACTTGTGGAAATAAAAAGGACTAGAGAGGACTTAATTACTCAAGTCTGATTGCTCAGGTAAGCTCATGGATTCAAGCTGCACCAAAATGAAGTCACAACAGTGCTTAAGCATTCAACCTGGTGCATGTGTACCATTCTGCATCGCTGTGTTTGTTTTAATTTTATTTGAGTGCACAGGTACCTGGTAGGTCTGTTGAGCTAAATAATTTTAAGCTTGTGTGGTTTTAAAGAGTCTCTTAAACAAAGGCCAGTATTTTAGCTGTTCAAATTTGAACTGACTTCATTTTTCGCAGAGATGAAATTACAAAGGCTGTATTGTATTAGCATGATTACAAGAATAGGCCACGGATAGTAAACAGCCATAATGTGTCACAGTTACTGCGTAGCAGTAAGGAATTAAGTGTGCTTTGGCACACAGGGAATTCTGTTCTTTTAGCCACCGTGGCAGACATACTGAAAAATTCATGCCAAGATCTTAAAGCTACTTAATATAAAAGGACGGAAGAGTGGAACCTGAAGTAAAGCATGTATTTAAATTTTTAAAATGGAATGGTTATTCAATTAAAATAGTTTTAGCCAAAGCTTTGCAAAGTCTTTTTCTTTAGGAATGAGGATGACAGTTTGATTCTGGCCTTATCGGAGAGCTCATCTTTCAGAATAAGTAAAACAACCCTGCATTTTATTCTTCACTCAGCTGCTCATACTGCATTGCAGTATGAGACTGTAATGGAACAAGGAGAAGTAGTTTCTATTCCCTGAAATGGTACATCTTCCTCAGTACGTTCAAGACCTCCGTATATCTGTATGCCTTACATTCACAGAAACAGACTTTGAAGAGGAATGGTGATCATTGAAACAACTCTCTGGAGTCTAATTTTAGTTCCCTGAAATCTAAAATTTTAAAATCCCAGAGGTGCTTTGGGGAAAATAACATATCTCCTTTTTATCATTCTTGCAATTTAATCTAATTTTGGCAATCTTTTTCTGGGGCCATATTTGGTTGGCTTGTGAATTGTAATCACAACACAATCTTTGAGCTGGATCAGTAACACTGATAGACATAAATGTTTTGTTGTTTAATCTTTCTCCTGTGTCTTTTTGTCAATAGATATTGTTGTAAGAGTGATTAGTTTCCAGTTGATTTTTAATCTGCTCAAACAGTAGAGCTTTAGTCGAATGTAAAAAAAGATAAAAAGATTTTCTTGGAGGCTTCTGGTGTTGCCTACATTTTACTTGGTCTCTAGAAGATTGTGTTAAGCCATCTCCCGTGCAAGGAGATTTTAGTCCATTATTGATGATTGTTCTGTGTCTCCCTGCAGGAGTTCAGTTTAGAATAGGATAGATGCTTCTAGCAGAATGTAAGGAAGAAATGGGTGAATGCAGAGGCAGCCAAAACTGAAAATCCATTACGTTGAAATAGCTGGTTTGACCCTACTTTTAGGAGTACTGTTGGCTTTAACTTTCTTATATTATAACCATGTAGAATATGCATAGTTGCTGTTGCCAAGCTTTTGGATGTTTAGTTTTTTTAAGACCAACAAATCACAATTTAAGATTTCTCATCCAGTTTTCTGATATTTCACTGTATCCAAAATATAGGCGCCCCTAGAAGAAATCAGTTCTGCTTAATTCCATTCTGCACTACTTCACTAGAAAATGAAAACCTCCAAAAAGCTGCCAAAACTTTCTCATAGGTCTGATGCTTAATAACAAAACCTGTTCAAAATTCTATAGGTCATGTATTTCTTGCATGACAACTGAAATTGTGTTATTGCAAACCCACATGTGCTTTAAGTACCAGGATGAAAAGTCGTTGAAGTGCATGTCTCACTGTGCCTGTGCAAGAAGATGAGACAAGAAATGTTCATAGAGCCAGGAGAATTGCCTAACCAAATCACTTTTTGCCATTTGTAATTTTGTTTCCACTTTGCTTCTGCCCTTAATAACTTTTCTACATAATTAAGTTGTAATTTGAGCAGTACTAAATCCAGTATGGATTTAGTCAGCTACTTACTATGGGTAACTACCCATTTACTCTTACTCTAGTAGTCTAAAATCATCATATAATTTGAAACAGAATTTTTTTGTTTGGGAAGGATAAATAGTGGCCTAACAATGATATACTGTAGACATCATGTTCATTGGTTCATTTTTGTGTTGAAATTTAACAGCGGTGCACATTTATGACAGGCAAAATACTGGATGTTGTTCTATCCTATTCTTGATGCAGCCAGTGTTTGTCTTAGTGAAGAGGTTTAGAAGGCTTGGCAAGCTACTGCGTAAAACAGCTGTGCATCTTGAGAATTTTTCATATCTGCTGTAACTTCCAGATTCCACAGAGTTAATTGATAGCATTTCCCTCACCTATGTGTAACTTTTCTGGAGTTGGGTTTTTATTCTGTGAACATTAATATTGTTTGTCTTGAAGTCATATAGTTTGCACAGAATCCATACATATGGCTCTGCCATTGGGATCCGTAGACTTTCACGTATTATTTCTCATCCACTTCAATGCACTGTAAAAGTGTAGATATGCTTTTAGAGTTCGGTGTAATACCAAACATCTGTATTGCAGTGTACAACTTGTCCTAGCTTTCTTAATATTTTAGCAAGAACCCAGTTATTTTAACCATATTTTATATTTTTGGTTAATAAAACTGCTGGCAAAAGAAAGGAACATACTTACTAGGCAAAACATCTATTGAACAGCTTCAGGAAGCAGCAGAAGAATTGTAAGGTCAAGCATTCGCATACAGATGTTCTTAAAAATTTGGCATTAAAATTTCTTTGGATGTGCTTTCAGACGTCTGGATAGAAATCAAAAAGAATTTGCTTAAAGACTTGAAAAATGTCTCTGGCTTTCAGCTTGTGGTGACACGGATAATTTTATTGCCATAGATGTGGAATAAATTCAACTTTGTTGAAAATTTCAAAGGGTAGATATTTACGGCTCAGTATGATGAAACATTTTAATGTGGGTTAGGGTAGAAGGTGTGATGCTGTCCCAGTTGAAGTTATGAAAACCCCACCAGATCAATGGAAGTTATGTGGGCTTCTGTGTAAATCTAACTGAACTATGCTCAAAGAGCAATCTGAGAATCTACTATAGTGTCTGGTTTTAAAGATTAGTCAGGATGACCTGATAGGACTTCAACTGCCCCATCTGTTCTTTGTCTCTAAAGATAGTCATAGTATTTTTAACAGGCATATCAGGGAACATAGGACTGATTTATAGAAAGCAAACACTGAGAAAGAGTGATTTCTTGATTGCTATGTAAATTACTGCTGATGCCTTAATTGCCTATTAAGTGTTTTGTTTAGTAAATAAGATTTCCTTCCTCAGTGCAGAGCACTTCAATTATATTTTTATTACCAACAGGAAGCCTTTTCTAGTATTAAGCATGCTATTTATAAATATACAACAGTTCTAAATATGTTCTAACTTTTTTTTTCAAGCCACTACCAAAAAACATGGTGTCAAGACTATGTGAGTCCAAAAAGGTGTGTGCTGCAGCTGATATGCAACTCCAGGTGTGTTCTTTACATTCTAGTCTCTACTCTCTACCCAGACCTTGGGGAACATATTTTAATTCTTTTAATTGTACCATTTTTTTGTTTTAATTTAGATACGTTATCTAACCGTCAGCAAATTAGTGAACATCAAGTCGTTTTAATATTAATTTTCATGTTTGGTTTTTGTGAATGTATTCTGTGCTGACTGCTTAAACCATAATATCTGAATCTGTAGGAAAATACTGTGAAAACTACAGCTTTTGAAAACAGTTGAATAATCAGAATTAATATTGAGTGATGAACAAGTGTTTTCACATGCACCCATTCTTTTCTGGTGTGTCTGTCACAGCTGTGTGTAGACATAATGTCTCCTTTTAATTTTTTATATGTATTTGCTGTAATCTTGTGAAGGTTTGAAACCAAATTGACAGTGTGAGGCCTAAATGGACTTGGGTACCAAGAACAATTTCAGTCACGGGTACACTAACAAGCGACATGGCCTCCCTGTCCTGTGGTGGGGGAGGTTCTAGAAGTCAAGGAGCAATCATTGCATTGGTCCCATGGGGTGGGCTGTGCAATCCCCCTTGCCACTGCTGGCCCTCAGCTGCTCCTGGGGTCTCTGTAGAGTCTGTCCCAGAGTGACTCCAGACCCCATAGCTTTAGAACAGGGGAGAGGATACCCACTCCTGCTGGTCTTAAATTCCCGCAGGCACACAGTGATTGACTGATGCTGGCGATGATGCAGTGATTAAGCAGGCTGCTTGTCCTCAAATTACTCTTGTGTAACTGAAGTTGAACCAGTCTCAGCCTGTGCCAAACGACCACAGTGCCACACTGAATAGTGTTATTCATTTCCTACTTTCAGCACCACATTTATAGAGATTCCAAATGTAATGCCCATAGAAGCATGCACTCGTTTCAAAGAGACTGGCTGGCAGAGACATTCTGTTTATTAATTCAGAAAAATATGTCCCAGAGAAGCTGACTGCATGGCAAATATATAGAGTTCACTAATTGCTTTGTAGAAGTGTGTATTGTTACTTAGGCAGATTTTGAAGTGCAGTAATTCATTGAAGAGAATCATAACATTTCAATCTGCAAATGCCAAAGTATATGTGTACTACTTATGTATATACCTGAAAAAACTGTGAATGATGACCCTAATACCTTTCCTTCAGACTTTGCAAAGGGTGTGTTCTTTATTGATGACTAGATGTTATGTAAGCCATGTGTGACCTTTGAAAGAAAGAAGATTGCTTACAAACTTCACTGAAGTGGGGAAAATGCCTAAAGGTTCTTTTGTGGTCTGTTCTGAAAATAAGTTTATTGGCATGTGAAAATAAAAAATTATGCTGATATTTCATCATAACTATAATGCCTCTGCATTTTCTTCCAGCTCTTTTAACCAGTTACTCAAGAGGAAAGATAGGAGAATTCATGCATGGTCTCATAAGGGTTTTGCCATGCAGGCTTAAGTCTCAGAGTCGTTCAGTCAGTGGTAACTTCATTGGAAAATGCTTAACAGTTTATGTATTAATAATTGGTAAAACATTGGCACACGTTGCCCAGAAAGGTGGGGGTTGCCTCAGCTCTGGAAAACATTCCAGGTCAGGTTGGATGAGGCTCTGAACAACCTGATCTGGTCGAAGATATCCCTGCTCATTGCAGGGGTGTAGGGACAGATGAGCTTTAAAGATCCCTTCCAACCCAAACTATTCTATGAATCTATGATAATAACGTTAAGCAAACAAGGAGGTAGACAGAGCTGGAATTGAGTGAAACTAGTAGGTAGGTACCAAAGTCAGTGCAAAATAGATGGTATAAAGGTAGATAACTATTTGATGGCCTTTTTATATTATTAGGTCTTTTGGGAAATGTGTTTTACTGAAATTAGTAATCATCCTCTAGCTACTGCTTAATGTTAAGTGTTAGCATGCTCTTCAGCAGTATGTCCTAAAATCCTATGGTCCTGGGATTTGTCTCCTTTTCCCATTTGAAAGGCCTGTGTAAACACACAGAACTGTGTTTTGTAGATGGGAATGCTTATTGATATGAAATTCTTTCAAGTTATTTAGAGGGATGGATGATTTTTTTTAGCTGAGCTTTCCAGGTGGCCAGTACCCTACTAAATCTGGGACATAGAAAAAAGAGGATGAAGGCTGGGCTGAAGTAGGATGCCTACGCCGGTGATCAGATGCAGAAATTCCTGATGTTTGGTTTGTGGTTTTTGAAAGGAGAGGAAAGTTGGTGTGAAGTGACTCCTGCTGAGTCACGAAGATGTAGGGTGCCAAGAGAAAGAGCTCTCTAGGACTATGACTTAAGTAATTTTTAGTCCTGTTCATGGTGCATGCAGTTGCTCGTGTTCTCGGTCATCCTTGCTACCATAAATGCTGTAGCTTTTGTTAAACTTTGTTAAAATAATGAACTGGGATTCTAGAGACCAGCTCTGAGGATGAAAAGAACAAGGAAAGGTATTGCTGAGCCTCTTTGTCTTCTAAGACAAGAGTAAAATCTGTTGTAGTTTATCCAGTCTAGTATAGAGTTATTTTACGTTTTTTGCGGGTTTTGTTTTATCAATATAATGATGGAAAATTTTAAGTACCACTTCAAAGTTAGTTATTTTAAAAAAAAGTGTAGTTATTATTGTTTACCATTTGATGCAGAGTCTTTATGGGGTTATCCAGTCAACAGATACTTGCTGCCTACTCTGGGTTTGTGGAAGGCAATTTTAAGTGCTTCCATCTCTTGCTTAGTGTCAGTATATAGGACACAAAACTTGTCAAGTAGTTAATGACTGATTCTGCGAGTATGGCTATTACTGACCTCTTTTCTTCCCATTAGCCATGTAGGAAGCAAGCAAGAAATTCAGGATTGCCTCCTGCAAATCATGGATTCTTCACTGCTCTCCTTATAACCCTCAGTTTTTTCCCCCCAAAAAAATCAACTGTCACATTGATCATCTGAAAACACTGTCAAAGAATTTATCGAGGTGCTGTGTATTAGAAGACAACGTATTCAAACAGAAGGAATATGGTTTTGTAGAAACAGTCATATTTTGCTGTGTGTGTTGTATCAAGCTTTCCTCTAACGTTGAATTCTAATAGTTAAAGAGTTCAAGATATTTCTGTACCCAGGTTTCATAAGGACTCTTTTCATGGGCTGGGGCAGTTGTGTTTTTTAGGCTGCATAAAACATCCATTGTCCTTGGATGGAGAATGCCTTCAAGCAGCCTTTTCTCCATAAAATTTCTCCAGTTCATGGTTGTAATTCCTAAAACAGTGTGTTTATCTTATCGGGGATAGTATTGCAGTATCTGTAGGAATGTGACTGGTTATGAATCTCTAGCCAAATCATTTGCTTTGTTGCTTGCACAAAAGTTTTTTTGGGCTTCCTACTGTCAATTTTTCTGTGGAATTTGCCTGCCACAGGGTGGCCTGACCTGTTTGGCTGAAATGTCTGGATCCACCCAGCTTCTCAAAAATATCCCATGGTGCACAGCAACAGATGTCTCCTTCTTTCCCTCATTTCCACAGAACAGGGAATCTTCATATTAAAGAAAAAAAAATGCTGCTTTTTTTTCAGTGATGGCACACTCTGAGACATGCCACAGTCTTCTATCCCTGCTTATTTCATGTTTGCTGTTAAAGTACCAGATACTCTGCTGTGCTGTCTTTGCCTGAAGTCTTTTTATTGGTTCTGCTTTCCTGATCTCCAGACAACTCGGTGGTTTAGTCATGCACCTGTGTGCTAACATAGCTCACATGCTTCTGCACAAACATTGGTATGAACCAGCTCTTACCTCAGGCAAAGTACCCTCCTAGTGCAGTGTGATCGCAGACTAAGCTTACACTGCAGGAATTTATTGCTCTGATTGTGACTGCTAAAGTGAAAGAAACATCTGTCTTAGTACTACACTCTTGGAATACTCTAGCAGAAACTTGGGGACATCAGCAGCAATATGTCCAGCTTTTTAAGCTCACTGCCTGGGCCATAACTTGGCCCTGGGGGTGTGATGTGTTCTTATGGCTGTTGGCACGTGTCTTGGAACAGCTTATTTTGCTGTGTCCCCTCACATACCTTTAATCCTTTTAATTAAATCTGTTTAAAAATGTCCTTTTGAAAGACGAAATTGCTGGAATGCTTTAGGGACAGGTCTTAATTTTATTAAAAAATGCAGGTGACTTTAGTACTGACAGTGTTCTCGGTGACCTAAACACAGATTTATGGTAGGTCATGGTAGGTCAACAGTGGTGGTTGGTATAGTTCAATTATTTGTTTCTTTCCTTGTATGTTATACTAAAAATAGAAGATTTACAAAACCGTATACATTTAAACTCTTCCCTCTACCTATTGTCTCTCTCCCATTTTTTTCTGTTTGTCAATTTGGTTTTCAAATGCCAATGCCATGTGCTGAAGATAAGCCAGTATTTTATCTTTTCAGGTATTTTATGCTGCGTTGGACCAAATCTACCATGGGAAACATCCTCTAAAAAAGTCAACCACGGAAATTTTAAAGGAAACCCAGGAGAGAATTTATGGATTGCCATATGTACCTAACACAGTGAGTAGAAACATACTACAGCAAATTTAGATTGGAACTTCATCGCAGCAAAATGTACTGTGAACTTTTGAATTGTCAGAAAGTCTATGTTCTTTACACTTGTTGAATGTAGAATTAGTCTGTCTAGTCAAGAACTGTAATAGAATTTAAATTTCAGTAAAACCTAGTGAAAAATTACATTAGAAGAACATTAGCGCTCTGTAAAGTTATTAATGTCTCTAATTTGGCTTGTTGTCCTTTGCTACTCTTTCCTCTGAATTTAAGATGATGTTTTCAGTTTAATTTGTACTCCAGTTAAAAACATAAATGTCTTGAAACTAAAGAGGTTTTCATATATTTTATTTTTTAAAGAGAGGATATTCCTTCCTTTGATATAATTTCAGAGCTAGACATAGAAAGATCGTAAGAGATCAGCTTTTATTTTCATCTGTCATTTGGCTAGGTGCACAGATGGCCGGCAGAGAAAAAATATTTTGATTATTTGAATTTCATCTGCTCTCTGTGGGTTTAGATTCAATTATGAATTGCTAAGTCAGGCTTGTTTATCTTAAGTTAGTGGTGTTGAGTAAAGGTGATTCTTCCTTAGTGAAGATCCTCACTGTATTAATATAATTTTTCTATAGTAGCATTGTCTGTCAGGGCTGTGCTCCTGATAAACCATAATGCCCTCTGACCGATCTTGACAGGCAAGTAAGCTTAGTAAATACCCTCTGAATGTACATGGGCTCCAATCTCATGTGCAAATTCTTTTTCTGAACTAAAGTCACAGCAGATATCTTCAGCAAAGGAATTTCTATCTTTCTGAAGAAGAGCTCAGATAACAGGACAATTTGTGTTCATCTTTTTGTTATACTTTAAAAACGAGGCACATCAACTACACCTAGTAAGTATCTGCTGCTGTTACCTTTGTGGTGATACCTATTTTAAGGTAAAACAAAGCATTATCCTCAGCAAATAGTGTGTCTTACGTGCCAGCAGTAGGAGGAATAGTAGGGGAAAAAAATCCTGCAGATGTCTGTATTTGCCATTCAAATAGATTTACAGGCATTGGGGCAGCATTGGCTGTGTTGACAGAGGTAGTTGCAGAAGCTAGTGCCACATGCGAGGCAGAAAGAAAGAATGGAACAAACTGCAGATGGACAGAAGCACAAAGCTCCACGAGGTACAGCATTCCATGAGACTTTGTTTTCGTGAAGAATGTAAATCTCATTTTCTGGCTGGCCATTGCTTATCTGTTCAAAAGTACACAGGGTTTGCTGCTGGCTCCTGGAGGATGAAATTCCACTGGGATTTCTTTGCTCTATTACTGAATCTGGAAGCTGACAATTGACCGGAAGGGGGCAAGGAAATGTATCTGCCTCTTTTTGTAGAGTCTGGTGGTTTTGTTGCCAGAGGAGATGTGTTACTGAGTTTGGAAAATGAATAGAAATTTTGCACAGGCTGGATTCTTGGGTCCTTGTGATGCCTTAAGAAGCAGTCTTCCTTTTGACTTCTCTAAGCAAGCAAGGCAAACCAAGCAATAGTGACCATGCATTTCCCTGCCATTGCTTCCCAAATTACTTGGTGTCAAAATCTGTTCACTGTGGGGAATTCAGCTCTCTGCTTTTGCCCCAGCGTGTCTTTGAATCGTAGCTTATTTCTTGTCTCTTGTGAAGTGAGTTTCCATGTACTGTGGCCTGCCTTGCAATTGATAACACTGTCTGCTTTTAGAGTATCTCCCCATGTTTCTTCTACCTTTGTCTCCAGGATGCCCAGAGTGGCTTTTTAAAAGTATCAGGTGACCCTTTGATCAACCTGAGATGTGATCAGAGTTTCTCCCTATGATCTGTCCCCTGCCTGTCCCCCAAGTTCAGGCTTGAAAACTACCTTTGTTTGAGACAGTCATCAAAACTTAATGATATGCTATTGTTAGTCCTGCGCCAAGCATAATAATTCCTATCTCCTGCTGTGGGTTTTTGTTCAATATCATAACAGAAAATGAGACATGGGGTAAAAAGGCTTTGCAGTGATAGCAGGAGCTGCAGCCTCCTGCCATGACAGGAAAGACCTTCCAATAATGAAGTGGTTTTACAATAAACA
Organism: Phaenicophaeus curvirostris; assembly: GCF_032191515.1. Taxonomy (NCBI): domain Eukaryota; kingdom Metazoa; phylum Chordata; class Aves; order Cuculiformes; family Cuculidae; genus Phaenicophaeus; species Phaenicophaeus curvirostris. The sequence goes on from NC_091392.1 coordinate 188,698,658, forward strand.
CCTTTCTTCATTCTAGTCTGGAAGCTTGGTGGGAGATGCTGATTTGACTTGTGACTGTGTGGAAAAACGGTTTTGAAGAGTGAGGCACAGTGAATTGAGTTCTTTTTTAGATTGCTGCCAAGTAGTTCCTTTTGAATTTTTTAAAATTACATGGCCTTTCCTTCCAGAAACAGACAAATTTCTTGTGTGATACTTGAAGACAAAGTGCAGTGTTGGAATTTAACCAACATACTTCATTATAATTATATTTGATAAGAGGAAACGATGTCGGTATGTAGGGAGTCTTTTGATTTTTTTGGAACACTAAATAATGTGCTCTGTTCCTTTTTGCTGTAGCATGTCAAGTACATACTAACTCAAAAGGATCACCTCTACTGGTGGCCTAAAATTTACATCAAGTTACAGGTTTAATTATGCTTATATACTTGAGTCCAGAGTGCTGGTTTCTTTTGCAGTATGAGAACTTCTTAATGGCCTATGGCTACTAGTGACTGCAGAGACCAAAGCACCTGTGAGACCAAATCTGTTAGCCAGCCAAGTTTGCCAACAGAAAACAAGGCAGGTATTGTTATAGTTGCCCTAGAGGGAAGAAGCACATGAAAAATGGTATATCACCAATGTGGTTGTTAGTCTTTCTTCTTCCTGCAGCTGGGGAGGACTCTGCCCAGACAGTGATCCTGACCTTGGAAGGCTCCATCTACATCCTTGTCTGAACTTGCTGGGATTGTCTGTCATGTTCCTGACAAAGGAAATCAATGGATGAGATGCAACCTAACATTTGGAATGCTTGCTTAGGGAGGCTGTCAGGTACTACAGGAAGATATGGTTTGTCATGGATGCTGAAAACACAAGGATTTCGTTAAGAGGGTCTATATAAAGACATCTGGGAGGTTGGCTCACTGAAGAGGAGGTGTCACTAGACAGAGAGAACTAGCTTGTCTACAGAAAGAAAATAGTTTCTACATCAAACATTGTCACTGTGTGCCCAAGCCACCTTCTTATTTAGTTGGAAGAACACATGACAGCAGCAGAACAGCTGTGTGCCTCGTTTTCCTTCTTAGGAGCCTTTTCCTAGGAGTTTGAATGTGTCCTGACCTTGTCCTTAGTTATGTTAGATAAGCCAGATGACAAAAAAGGAGGTAGTGATTTCTGATGTTCTGAATCTTGGTCTTGTACTGATCATGATTGCTTAAAGAAGCGGTGGCACAGTGGAGAGTTATTGTTTTTAACAGGCCTATTCCTCAGCCTTCTGAGGGCTGGCTGGCAGTTTGAGTGGAAGTAGCTTGTTACTGAACCTGCTGTCTGTGTCGTTGTGGCATCTGTTGTCTTAGGATTTCTGGTTAGGTCTCTGGAGTGACTGCTAATGTGTAGTTATAATTCTGGTCCTGTATAACATTTCATGTGAGTATCAGGAACACCATAAAAAAAGAATAAATAGTCAGACTGGGCAAGAGATAAGGCAGCTGTCTTAAAATAAATAAGCGATAACCCTTAACCTCTGGAGGTAGAAGTGGTTTTGAATTCTGAAAACTTTACTCAAGTGGTGTACATAAATCTTGAAATTATTGATGAGGAAGGCTAAGTAGTGGCTGTGTAACTATTAAATTTTAATCTGTGATTTCACTTCATATTTATTTAACCTAAAATATTCCCAAATTTGTCCTGTATTTGTTAAGTTAAACTAATGCAACCTTAGAACCTATGCAAAATTGAAAGGTATGTTAAAGGAAATGAGAAAAAACAATTAAAGGGTAGAATTGGTGCTGTTGGCAAAGAGCTTTTAAATGACCTATACGGGGTTGAAGATGAGGGAATAAAATTTATGGTGCTTATTCATAAGATGTTGAAAAGATCTAAGTGGCACAAAGGTTGTGCATTTGAATATCTGAGAAAAGGAGGTTATTAGAAAAGTAGAAGTGATATAAGTGTTAAAAACATAAGACTCTAATGAGCTAAAAGTGTAATTGTGGAAGTTTTGAGCAGCTTATTCTCACCTTGAGAACAATCAAGTAAACAAAATAACCATGGTTTTGTAAAGAAACATCTGAGATGGAAAAAGATCCACTTTTAAGAAATTGATAGACCTTGGAAATAGGAAGGAAGTTTTTGATAGCAGAACTCTAGACTTGGCAAGCTTTCTGACACTTGCAAATCACGGTTCTGCAAGCAAACGACTGAGATGTGGCTGAGGCAATATCTAGAAAGCATGCTGGAAGAGCAGGTGAAAGCCTAGTTTCAAGCTCGGGCATTTTAAGTGGAAGCCACCAGAGATCTGCCTAGGAATTACTTTGGTTCTGTGGTTTTTTTTAATAATTTGGATGAGAATTTATTTATAATATTTATAGAAGATCCTTCAGTTGTCAAAGATTGCAGAAATCATGAAAAACGAGGCTTTAAATGAACCAGAGAATTTGGATCCAAAGTAGTTTGCATTAGGAAAGCAATTAAATACACAAGCACTTAAAGAACAATAAATGCCTGAAGAGTCTGTTTTTATTCATAGAATGCTGTTAAATAAAATCTGATTTTTTGTTTTAATATGTACTTTAGTATTTGAAGTTGACGACTTTGCAGTGGGTAGTGTTGTGTCCTGCAGTAGGTGTCTACCTGTTGAAAAGACATAGAAAACCTGAAAGAAATACAGAGAAGTGTTTTGGGAAAGATAATAGGTTTGGAAACACGGCCTGTTAGGAAAGTTGAGGAAGTGGAGTTCATTTGGTTAGCAAAGAGAAAATTATACAGACATACATGAGTATGTTTGTTCTGATATTGAAAACCTTTAAGAAAGAAAATATATTTGGAATTGAGACTGTGATAATTTGTTTCTTATGAGTAAGCAGATAGTAGGAGGGAAAAAGTGGTTTCATTTACAGCAAATATGATTATGGTTAGTACCTAATCTTTTGAACTCTCATCAGTCTTTTCCCTCGTTTGTTGAAGGTGGAAGCTTACACCCTGTATATCTAGGTTCTCCCTTACATGGAGTTTTAAAGAAAACACTATTGTAGATCACAGACATAAATTTCATAGTAAAGACAGAGAGCCTTGATAGAAGATTGCTTTTCCACTTCTGTCTCTTCAGTTGCTTGAAGAGGCACTGATATTGCTCATGTTCTACTTCTGGGTGTGTTTTGAAGAGAGGTGATGTCATGTGTCATTACTCAACCTTTTGAAGTTTGTGTAACCCCTTCAAAGTAATTTTTTACCTTGTCATGTTGGAAACCAAAGTTGTTTACATAAAGTACAAATCCCAGGATTAGTTTTCATGTGAGCCTTTTTAAAAGTATACTATAAAATCAAGTTGAAGAGTTTGGGTCTAAGGAAAAGATTAATAAAGGAGTGCACAGCAAAGTCTGGCAAAGTGATAGTTCCATAAATAATTAATAGCTAAAAGCCATTTCAGAAAGATTGGTGCCCTGCTGAGGTTAGTATTAAAGTAGATGCTTGGACTTTCAAAAGCTCTTAAAGTCACACTTCAAGGTTTGTTTAGGTTTCTGTCTTTCTGGAGTTGAGTTAATTTTATGATAAAAAAAAATGCTGATAGCAAATATTCTGGAGATTTGTTTTCTGGTAGTAATATGACACTATTCACTGGGCAACTTTCTAAAGCAGCAGAGTGTTTACAGATATCATGAGATACGAAGCACTTTTAAGGGAATTCTTTTTGTGAGTATTAGCCCTATGAAACTCAAACATACTTTAGAGATGGCATTTACAAGTAGCGGAGCGTTTTACGGAACAGCGCAGGAAGTAGTCACATACATCTCTGTAGTATTTTGAAATAGCTCTATATGCTTTAGAAATATCTAAGACATATATACACATATGCAAATTACTTTGTTTAGTTTTACATATTTCTGTTCTCACACATCTTGTTTCCTTTTTTTTCCAGGATTGCAGTACTGGAGCTATAATTAATAGTGATAGATAAAACTGAATATGTTGTTGCCATAAACACAGGCCAGAGAGCCTGAAGTGAACTGTTTGTCAAATGTAGTGAGAGATTGTCCTTTCTTGGACAGTCAAAACAAAGAAAGAGAGAGGGAGCAAGTATTATGACCCTTGCTTAACATGAGGCGGCAGACTGAGATTGAGGAATAAAGTAGTTCCTTCAAGTTCCTATTGCAGTTTGTGGCAGATTCAGGATTAGAACTGTGATCCCCTAAATCCATGTCTGAGTGGCTCTGACAAAAGATGGTAAATGACTGTAAGTGGAAAATAGTATCTGTTTTATCTTCCAGGCACAGGTAATTTGCATGATTAAGTTGTACTGGCAAATATATTTTGCAGTTACAACATTGCTTAAAGTATTTCTTGTTTTTTGTAAGAGCTTACCTCAAGGAGCATTCATAATGTTTGTTTTAAAGTAATAGGTCAATACTTCAAAACTGATTTAATTTATACCAAAAGCCTTGGGCTTCAATGTGAGTCTGTACCCAAAGGAGACTGTGATGATCTGGTTCTAGTTGTCTCGGACTTATGGATCTTTAAAAGTTCAACAGTAATAAGTTATTAATTGATAGTAGAAGTCTATGTGCATATTTCATATGTACGTATATGCGTGTTGTGTGTTACAACATGAATGACAAATTTGGGGGTTCTCTTGACTGCATGTTATTTTTACTCATGAAGTTTACAAGTAATGCTGGCTCTCAAATTGTCCAGAGGTCAATCAAAGGGCAGAATATAAAATCAATTTTCATATCTCTTGTATGTTTTAATCCAAGTTTTAAGAATTGTGGAGATCAATGCAGATCATACACACAGCTTTTTGATGTTGGTGTTATTTATTATCTCCTGTGTCCCCCTTCCCCCAAAAGCTTTATGGGGAGGAGAGAAGAGGGTGAAGAATAAATAGTTGTAAATGATTTTGCTATAAGCAGCTCAAATGCATTTATAGTTTATAAATAAAAATGAAATATTTTAATTTAATTTAAGTAATTCAAATACCATATGGTACCTATCCAGAAGCACCTAAGTGGTTAATTGCATGTTAAATTCCTTTCCTTGTCCCCACTGTAAATAACTGCAAAAATATTTACATTCCTTGTCTTGCTAGATTTATTTATTATTTTATAATAAAAACACAGAAGTGTTATAAATTGAAATCTTAATCTCTTGCTTGACTCTCTTTCTAAAATGTCAGCAGTGTCTCTGAGTTGGTTTACTTTGTGCACTCTCCCACTCCTAACAAGAAATACAAGACACTGAAAAACTAGAGAGTATTGACGTTAAGCTAGGTAAGGGCACAGCACAAGATGTGGTTTCTTGAAATTAACTTTCTGTTATTCTAAACAAGATTAGAAACTGCAGCAAAGGAAGTGGCTTTAAAGCTGTTTATTGGATTTTTTTTTATTATTGTGAAACTCCAGAATGATGATGATGTAATTCTATAAAACTTAGAGGTCCTGAGGCCAAAAACACAGAAAGTAAGTTGACCGAGCAAGCTGCTGCATACCTATGGAGAGAATTGTTTCTGCCAGTCAGTGAGTGCTCTTAGCTTTTCTCCAGAGCAAGTTACTGGCCCTGTTTGCAAACTCCTCACTCCAAAAGTCATTAAACTGTTTTTTCAAGTGAGAATGAATTGAGGAGATCTTCAAACCACTGTGAACTTACGTAACAAATTAATACAATAAGGAAAAATATCTATGATTTATTTCAGAACAAAAGAGTGAATACTTGGAGCTGCAAAGCATAGTGAAAATCCTTTTCTCGTTTCAGTTTAAACTACTCATTAACTAAATGAAAAGTGGGAGAATAAATGCTGTTACGTGACAATTGGCCCTCCCCAGAATAAGTGCACCCAGCGGCAGAGCTTGAGCTTCAGAGCCTGGTAGCCACAGTCCAGGCTTCTGCTAGCAGTGCTGTGCTGCTCACTCCCATTACTGGAGGGGCGGCAAGAAAAATAGTGGAGCCTTACCAGGCAGCTTCTCAGCTTGTCTAACTGCAGACTCATTTATTTTGGGAAAGGGAGCATAGGAGCCCTTCAGAGAAGGGCATTTAACTCAACTAGATGAGCACACTAATTCTGGGTGTCACTGTTACGAGTGACTGAGACTGAAATTTTCTCGATGTGATGAGTGGATGTTGATGTAGTTCCATGCTGTGAAATCTCTTTGAGACATTCTTTGAGTATCTTGCTTGAATTTAGAGAAAAGTGATCTTGAACTTCTGTTTGGGACAGAGTAAGGGTGTGAAGAACGTGAAAATGCAAAGTGGAGTCAAATGAAAAAATAAGACCAGATAATACAACTTTTTCTTTTGCTGGAGCACTTTTTTTCTGATTTTTAAAATTTTTTTTGTATTATGCCTGTGCAGCTAGTACATCGCAACGGGAAACTTGCTAAGCTAAATGGAGCGCATCCCTTTAATCTGCACCCCACAGGAAGTTAACCATTTCTCTGTGCTGAAAAGTAGCTTATTAGTTCTTGACCTGTAACCTGCAGCTCTTTACTTTCCATCTCCAGCTCCCACTGTATGAGTGGCTGACACAGTGCCAAGAAAACATAATCCGTGCTAACTCTGTGTGCTTGTTTGCATGCCAGGGCGGTGTTGTCCTTGAGGTCCACTAGCTCTGATAAACTTTGGTCTCACCAGAGGGCAATAGTCTGTAGTGGTTTCCATGCTAATCACTGTTCTCATCTGGCTTCTAAGATACCAGAGCCTAGAGCTTCTTCATGACACTCTGGAGTTTTCCACCCATGCTGACAGTTAAATTCGAGCTTGTTATAAGCAATAATATCAAGTTAGTGCCAGACGCAGGGGTCCTCCACTCAGCAGCCCCCGAAGGAGATAACTTGGCTGCTCCTCCATGGGGTTTCCTGCCAGAAGTAGAATTTAATTAAGAAGGAAGAGGGCACCAGATATCATCTCCATCAAATATTGTTCCTCGTGGAAACTATTCAGCAGCTTGTTCATTTATGTATTTACTGTAGCACGCATTTTGTAATTAGGAGACTTAAATGACGAAAACACTTTTCTTATTAGTGTTGGACCTTTTCAGGTTCTCACTTTTGCTTTTTTCTTTTAAGATGCAAAGCAAAATGAACTTAAATATACTTTGAAGTAACTGAAGTCACAGCAGACACTGTTGAAAGAGTATTTTGGGAAGTCCAAGCACTAGTCAAGAGTTTCTGTAGGGTTTTTTTTTTTCCTTTCCAAAAGCTGTAGCAGGATTTTGTAGCACTGATTCCATGTAATTAGTGGAACTCCACGGAACAATGATTACCCACAAACAAATGCTAGTTTAGTATATATTAAGCTACTGTAGGGTTTTTTTCCTTTTGGTTTTGTAGTTTTAGAATCACATCTATATTTTTATATCAGATTATTTTTTGTGATAATCTTAACAGTTCTAAATTTAGAATTCAAACTAAATAATTGAATCCTAAATTAGTTGATGTAGTCTTCAAAACAGTTTAGCTTAACTGATCCTGCTGTATTGTTAAAATGAATGAAGAGGATTAACTTTTAAATAGAAGATAGAAGTTGTAGTAAATTATTGAGATTTAACCTAGAGCAGCAATCTTATCCTCTCCAAAGATAACAGGATAAATACTTCTGTTCTCTGACTACAAAGGATGCCTATGTGACTAGTTTGGGCAAGACACCTGATTTCTAGTAGCTGAAGTGAAATGAACTGAATCTTACCCTAAGAATGTATCCTACTGGGACTTAAAAAAAAATCCTGGTAAGGTGTAAGAATACAAAAGTATCAGTGAGGTATTTTTGTTTGTTACACAATGGGATGGAAAGCCATTGCACATGGAATTTTGGAAATATTTCAGACATAGTGTAAGAGAAGATTGATAATGTTGGTGGAAAGAGGGCCCCTTTAATAACTGCAGTGGATCAGTCACACAGCTATATTTCAGTCTATTGTGCTAGGTAAAAAACAGGCATGAACATGACCTGTGGATGGCATATTATGATAACCCGTGGGCTGTGCTATAAAATGCAATGTTTTATAAACTCCTGGAATGGGATCATGGAACTTTTTGGAGTAGGTGGTTACTCAGAATCTTTGTTAACTTTCTAGCTGCTTACCAAAAATACAGTGTTTAATAAGGAGAGGTGCCCTACTTCTACATGTCTAGCCTTTACCCTTTCCAAAGGGAAATTGTTCTTTTTTTTCTTTTTTTTTTTTTTTATGTAGAGAAATCATTTAGCATTGGGAAGAACACAAGAAATCAAGTAATTTTGCATCTATAGCTAATTTTATTGAAATGGAGTTTTATGCTAAAGGAGGAACCACTTAGGTTTATATACATTTACAGTTATGTGTTTATTTGTTATTGATAATAGAACTTTTTAAAGGAGAATTAACCTATATATTCTAGGGCTCTTTGAATGTTTTATTGCCTGGATTGTAATCTCATCTGTATAAAGTAGGAGGAGTTTTTTTAATGCAGGCAGGTAGCTCCTTGTGAATTAGGGTAGGGGCTGTGTCTTAATGTTTAAATATTTGTTCACAGGTAGGTAAGTCCAGTTTTGGAAAGTTAATTGGTAAAACAGCATAGAAACAGAAAACGCACTTGAGTAATGAAGTAGGTACTGGGTAATGGTGAAATACTGAACGCTAGTAGTTCCTGGTCAGAAACTGTCTGTGAGGAGTAAGAATAAAATAGTGACAGGAAATGATGACATGCTGGTGTTAATTTCTAGAGTGGCAAAAATCTGTACTGGTTAAAAAAAAATCAAATATAGGCTTCAGAATTCACTAGGAAATAGCAGTGTTCATAATCAGATTTCCTTGACTGCTGTTGGCAATAGGGAAACAATCTTAGTTGCACTATGCTTTTGAAGGTGGCGGTCATGTAACTTAAGCTATCTAAAAGTTATGTGTTCCGATAAAAGAAGAGAAAGTCATCAATAGCTTATCTGTCTTAGACATCTGTCTTAAGATGGATTGACTAATCCTGTGGTTTTGTTTGCTTTTTTGGATACTGTACTGTTGCCAATGAATTTTTGAATTCTCAGCTTCAACATATTTGAGAGCCTCCTCAGATGCAGAGAGAGAGATGAGCAGTGTCTTTCCTTAGACATTCTATATCCTTTCCTTTTCCCTTATGAAAGGATGCAATGTGGAGTTTCTTAGTTATATTAATAAAAGTAAGATCATAAAGAATGTCTTCTATTTGAATAGAGGGCACTGAGATCCATTTTAGGTACGGACTCTGAAACAATCTTTTGGTCTGGGGCAGATTGCTGATATCTTCTTTTCTCCTTGCTTATTTGTGATCCAGAGAATTTCAACAAACTTGATGAATGGAGTATTTGATCATCTTGGAAGCACAGATGAACTGTTTTAGGTGCAGATGATTAAATGCAAGAGCATTTGGTGTGAACAGTGTAATCCGAGGTGTTGAGGAAGACATACTGTCCTAGTTACAGCTTATTTGATGCATTTAATTAATTCCTTTATGATGGAGGAGATAGAAATATTCTTCCCTATGTCAAACTCATAGAATTTTTTTTGTTTGTAGTAGAAAAAGCAATTTGAATTTTTCACTGAAATTATATATCTGGAAGTTATCTGAATTTCTGATTATATGAAAGCAATTCATCAGCAAAGCTTTCCATGTTCCTGAGAGAGTTTAATTTTTAAGTTGAAACTTTTAACACTAACTTTGAAAACTTACTATACAGTAAAATAAAAATGGATGTGTTTTCCTGCTCAGTCTTCTAAAAATGTAGGGTCTTTGATCTGTTTCAAAATGTGCTCTTAGTTTAGTGATTGTGGCTATAATTAAGGGACTAGTTAGAAAAACTGTGCATAAACACAGCAACCACAATACTTTGCAGAGCAAAATGGAGAATCTATATCCAAGCCGAATGTTTTCACATACTTGTACTACAATGAGATATGATACAGTTGGTGTTTACTTTAAAGGAAAGAAGAAAAAAGTTAATCAGTCCTAAGAATTTGCATCATGCATCAAGACCCACAGGAAAACTGCTGACTGGTGACATTTTTTCATCTCCTTAACTTTGCTGCTCCTGCTTTAAATTAATCGTGTAGGCTACTAGTAGAGGCTAGATTGCTCACTCATGGCAAATTCCATCTGGCCTAGAAAACCCGTCTTAGGGTGGAGATGACAATCTTGTAGCTTTTGATTGGTTGAATTGCAGCTAATTTTGAGAACTTTACTTGTAGGTGTTGCTTAGAAAAGGGAGCTAACAACCGGCTATTCATGGTGATATAAATTGTACGCCACCGTCTGCTACTTTTTCTGAGTTAAAAAGACTGATTAAAAGCCAGATACTTCTTTTTCCACCCTCTCAGATGTTTTTCTTTTGGAGATACACATGCATCTTTCACTTGGCTAGTGAAGAATAAGGTGATTTTTAGCACTATCTTGAATGCAGAAATGTAGTTTATTTCAGCTGTCAAAAATCAAGAGATTATTACTTACAGTGTGCTAGAGAATCATAATCAAAGATAAATAGTTCTGGAAAATTGCTAATGCCCCTTCACTTTTCTGTTTGGCTGCCTCAGAATTTCAGCCTTTGACTCTAGGATAAGAACAAGCATCTGACAGCCCATGGATTTATATTTAAAACTTCGGTTACGCTACTTTATTGCTTATCTCCCACTTCTTCTTTAAAACTGTTTTCTATAGTACCTACAAAAATCTTGACAAGTCATATCACAAGAACGTTAAGAGCTTCAACTTTGAATAGGGGGAGAAGTAAGATATGGGACTCATCTCTTCTTTGGTTTCCTCAGAGAGCCAAAAGGGCAGAGTAAGTTTCTCACCCTTTCATCTCTACATTAATCCATCTTCAGTTCAAAAAATATGCTCAGATCTCTTGGGAAACAATGTCTTTTCAGCTTGAACCTGCTTGCCTTTCCACATTGCACCAGAGAGGTGTTGAAATCTTCCTCCTTGGAGATACTGAGACTTTAGACAGAGCTCTGAGGAAGCTCATCAAAGTTGGCTTTGCTTTGAGCAAGGGCTGGACCAGATGACCTTTGGAGGTCTCTCGCAATTTAAATTACTCTGTTACAGTCAGGGAAATGAAAGTATTTTTCTTTCTGTGAAAGTAAGGCTCATGCTTCTGATTTTCTCTGCTAAGAAAACTTGAGTAAACTCTCAACACCAAACAGCATTAGAAAAAGGAGTCCACCTTCACTGGAATGAGTCATGAAGCCAAGCAACAATACATAAATGAATGACAATATAATTACAGATGATAATCTGCTGTATATATACATTTAGAAATGTGCAGACAAATTTGTGAACAATGACATTGCATTTGGATGTAATTTGTCTGCCTCTGAGTGTTTTGGCATATGGGACGCTGTATGTTTTGTAGTATTAAATGCAAGTCCCCGTTATCATTCTGTTTGTGGCAAAAGTTTATAAATTGAACTTTTCCAAGTGTGAACTTTTCCACGTGTGTACTTACCCACATGGAAAATGATGAAATGTGGTGTTACTTTTAATAAGGTAATTGTGATTTTCTTTTAAGACCAGTAGAACAACATAGCTGTTATCAAATATGAATATATTTTTTTACTTCTTAGTTTTCTCTCCTTGCGATCCCATTTATGTCAAGTTTCTGTTGTGATGATCAGTTTATTGGATGTACAATATTTAGGTTGAAACTTGCTTTTTTTATAATAAAGGATGTGTTCATTCTGGGATTTATGGTTGTCTTTTTTTAGCTCTTTTCTTAACAGTTTGTCATTGATAGTATCAGATTTCTTCTTCTGTTATACTTCAGAAAATGCTGAACAATTTAAAGGACTTAAAATATGACTTCTATTCTTTGTTGTTTTTTTTTTTTTTTTCTCCTCATAGGCCTGGCAGCTGCGATTCAGTCATCTTGTGGGCTACGGTGCCAAATATTACTCTTACCTCATGTCCAGGGCTGTTGCCTCCATGGTGTGGAAACAATGTTTTGCTCAGAACCCATTTGATAGGTAAAACCAGAAAAAATATTAAGTAGAATGAAGTGTCCTGCTACATGCTTCTGGAAAACATAAAACAAATGGAGTCATATAGATTGGTGGGCTTTTTAAGAGAAAATAAGCTTTTAACCTTTTTCATAAAATTATAGATGCATAGAATGCTTTGGGTTGGAAGGGACCTTTACAAGTCATCTAGTCCAACACCGCTGCAGTAGTAGGGACATCTTTAACTGGATCAGGCTTCTTAGAGACCAATCCAACTTGACTTTGAATGTTTCCAGGGATGGAGCCTCCACTACCTCCCTGGGTAACCTGTTCCAGTGTTTCACCGCCCTCGTTGTAAGACGTTTCTCCCTTATATACAGTTTAAACCTACCCTTCCTTCTTTTTCGTGATATTAAGTGGATTATAAAACAGGAAATAACCACAGGTATAAAGTGTACCATGGGACATGTTCATTGGTGCAAAAAAAATTGTGTTGATGTTTTAAAATGCAGGTGTGCCAGTTCGGGAGGCACTGAAATCCATATTTAGATGTAATTAGAGAGCTAGATTTTCATAGATGCCTAATTACTTGTAATTTTCTATTGAAATCAAAGCAACTGCTGGTATTAAACAAGCTTCATGTCATCAACTTCAAAGCTAAGTATTGCTACCCTACTCATTTTGCTTTGTGAAATTCAAAAGTAAATTCTGAGATCACAAATTGTAGGTGTTCTTATACCTTATGTGAATGTTCAGAGCATAGTAACATAGCAAATTTTCCCCTTGGAGCAATGAAAGCTGAAATGTTGTTCGTAATTAACTTCTATGAACACCAACACATATTCATATGTATAAAATTTGTCTAGTTCAGTTACTCACATTATAATTTTAAATGTAATTTCAATTTGAGGAGTGGACATGGAATCAAGGGTGGAAAATTTAATTTGATCTTTGTCTCTTGGTTTTGTAGAGATCCTAGAAGCATATCTGACTGAAAACTGAACGTGTTGTATTTGCAAGTGGCTCTAATGTCTGTGTTTCTCCAGGGCAATGGGCGAGCGTTATCGTAGAGAGATGCTGGCACACGGCGGTGGAAAAGAGCCCATACTTATGGTTGAAGGTAAAAAAGACTGGTTTATAATCTTGGTCAAGGAAGAAATAATTTAACTGCATTTCCCAATTTGTCCTTTTTAGTTTGATTATGATTTTCATTGGATTTATGAAAGAAAACTTGTTCATTTACTTAGTTAAGTGGACTGGCCATCAGCTTAGTGTTATGGTCAGTAGAAGTCTTTGTAATACACAGAATACAAACACACGCAGACAGATAGTTGGGGTGAAGTGTTGGAAGGGATTGTATTACAAGGCTGTCTAAAGAATTCAGAATATAACACACTTAAAGGAACAGATGACACCATTTTTGGATACAAAAAATTTGTACTTCCTACGTACACAGAATTTATAATAGATCTAGTTATTTTGTATACAGGAACTTGAACTTGTTTTGGCTATGTCATGTTAGCATCATCAAAATAGCTTCGGTTGTATCAGTACTTTGAGGATACATTCTCATGAATGGACAATGTAATAAACAAGCTTTGTTTATCATTCCTCTCAGTACCATATTTGCTTTTTGAATCTGAAAAACGACTTTTAAAAATCATTCATAGTGATAGCAAAAATACTATACTTCATACATTAAAAAATGGTCAGGAGAATGAAACGAGTTTCAGAAACTGCTTACTTTATGTCAAATCTATCAATGAGGTCAATATAAAAACTTCCCTCTGTAATCTTGCAGTATTCAAACATTTTTGCATTAGTGTCACTGATCCTAATATGAGCACTTGATAAGTACTTCACCTAATGGGACATATTTTGATTCAATCTCAAATTCATAATATTAAGGATAAATATTAATTTATTGACCTTTATTCACTCCACTTCGGTAGAATGGAGAATATGGGGGTTTTCCTACAGATAAGGAAAACGGTGGTAGTATGTCTGTATTTCATCATGAGATTGGCACAGTTTCATTACTAGAATGTTTCAGTTCTTTGACCCATCTGTTTATATTTGAGGCCATAACCTCTGCTTTCATTATACTTGTCATATATTAAACAACTATATATTCTCTAGATTAGTCTACTTATATTTCAGATTTACGAGGGTTACTTTTCATTCAGCATGACTTCATGGATTTGCCTTTCTTTACTGCTCTTGAAGAGTTTGTATCCTCAAAAAGCCATAACCCAAGATAGTGGATTAAGTAGTTGCAAGACAGGAACATGTGTCTTTTCAAGCAATTTCAATTATTATGTTGAAAGTCATGTGGCAGAGAAAGAAAGAATGAATGTGTTTAAATACAAGATATGCTTATCATCTTTTCTGTTTCTGGGATGTATTTTTCATTTTACTAAGCACAAAGTCTTCCTGGAATGTCCTAGAGGCTGTGTTGAAGTTGCTGGCAGTGTGCTTCCTGGAATTAAATGTTATTCAAACAAAGTTCACAGAATTCATATGTGGATGGACTTGGACAAAATGAGAATGCAGTGGACCATGGTACAATTGATGTGGGGTTGAGAGTATGCATCAGATATTTTGGATAAAACTTGCTATTGAAATTAATCTAGAAAAATGGCATCATAGTCCAGAAAATTCCAAGTTTATTTTAAGTCTAAAAGAAGTCCAAATATGATGAAGTCTGGCAAGGTAAAGTGAAAACACACATACAAGTTTAACTCTTGAAATGCAGTAATAAGATGTTTTAGGCATTTCGGTATTCATAGTCCTTGTGCTTATAGTTCTTGATTCATTTAGTGCTGGTAGTTCATCAGCAAGTTGTCAGGACTGATGTTTAATGATGTGTAGGCAATATCTGTGCAGCCTGGGGTTTGAAGAAGTGAGCAAGTTAGGTTGAAGCAATAGTTGCGCACACTGCAGGGCAGTCAACTTCACTTTAATGGTAGATTAATGGGAACTTCTATGATGTGACCAAAACATCTCTGTATAAGAATACAGTTTGATTTTTAGTTTTTTTTTTTCTTTAAATTGGCAAATCCATAAACCACTAAAGAGAACTGTGTCACCTGACCATCAGTAACTGTTGTGCACCTGCTGGTGTGTTTGTTCATGTGTCAGGGATGCTGGTGATAGAAGCACAGACTATGATTTACAAAAAAGGCAGGTGTTTTCCAGACATTTTCACAGAATTACAGAATAATAGAATAGTTGAGGTTGGAAGGGACGTCTAGAGGTCATCTGGTCCAACCTCCCTGCTCAAGCAGAGCCACCTAGAGCTGACTGCCCAGGGCCATGTCTAGACAGCTTTTAAATTTCTCCAGAGTGAAACTCCACAGCCTCTCTGGGCAACCTGAACCAGTTCTTGGTCATTCTCACAGGGAAAAAGAATTTCCTAATGTTCAGAAGGAACTTCTTGTGATTCATTTTATGCCCGTTGCCTTTGGTCCAGTCACTGGACACCACTAGCAAGAGCCTGGGTTTGTTCTCTTTGCACCCTCTCGTCATGTATTTATACTCATTAGTAAGATCCCTCTGAGCCTTCTCTTCTCCGGGCTGAACAGTCCTGGCTCTCAGCCTTCCGTCACAGGAGGGATGCTCTGGTCCCTTCATCATCTTCGTGGTCCTTTGTTGGATTCTCTCCAAATCTGAGGAGAGGAGAAGGATCACCTCCCTCAGCCCGCTGTCAATACTTTGCCTAATGCAGCCTAGGATGCCATTCATCTTCATCTTGGCAAGGGCCCACTGCTAGTTTAGGTTCAGCTTGGTGTCCAGCAGGATCACAAGGCCCTTTTCTGCAAAAGTGCTCTCTTGCTGTGTGGCTCCTAGCATGTACTGCTGCCTGGGCCTTTTCCTCCCCCGGTGCAGGACTTCGTACTTCTTTGTTGAACTCTACCCCATCATTCAGATCATTAAATGAAGATGTTAAACAGGACTGTCCTCCAACTAGGCTTTGTAGCACTGATCACCTCCCTCTGGGCCTGGCCATTCAGCCAGTTTTTAATCCACTTCACTCTCTGATCATCCTGCCTGTAGATCAACAGCTTCTCTGTGAGGGTCTTTTGGGAGACGGTGTCAAAAAACTTGCTAAAGTCCAGGTAGACAGTGTTCACAGCTTTCCCCTCATCTACCAGGCCAGTTGTTTCATCATATGTTATCAAGTTGGTTAAGCATGATTTGCCTTTGGTGAATCTGTGGACTATTCCTGATGATTTTTTTGGTGTTCATGAGCCTGGAAATGGCTCCAGGATTAACCACTACACCACTTACCTAAGGATTGAGGTGAGACTGGCCAGTTTGTGCTTCCCTGGATTCTCCATGCCTTCCTTAAAGATAGGTATGAGATTTCTTTTTTTCCAGTCTTTTGGCACTTCTCCCAGTGTCTGTGATTGAGCAAAGATTATTGAGAGTTGCCTTGCAAGGCCATCTGCCTGCTCCCTTAGCACTCGTGAGTGCGTCCCATCAGGGCCTGTGTATATTCAGTTTGCTTAAATATTCCCTGATCTGATACTCTTCCACCAAGAATGCATCTTCCTTGCTTCGTATTATCCCCCTGGCCACTTTTGTATTCTGAATTTCACTTTTATACTCTGTATTTCTTGAATATTTCTTTAAACAGAAATTTTAAAAGGTATACAAGATCATAAAAATAACCATAAAAATTCCTTGCCTGTGCTTGTTGTGATGTGCGTTCTTAGACAGTGCAAAACTTAAAACAAGCATGCTTGACTAACCCCCTGAAAAATGCAATTTTTTTGACAAGTTAATAATTTGATTGCATGTTTGGGATTATATGAGGTTAAATCATAAAGCACACATGATGGAAAAGCTTATTATATGTTTATACTTAATTACTCTGTATTTATTACAAAAAATTGAGAATTTAAGGGGGAAAAATAGGAACAGTTACTTGTTCTTTAATTTGTTTAGGTTCTCTTGACTTCTCGTTATGGATGTTCCAGAATACTCGATTTCCATCTTTATTGGTTTTCATCAGTTGCAAATGTGCATTCCCATAGCAAATGACCAAACAGATTCCTGATTAAAGACAGATTCCACTGAACCTAAAAGCTTGTTTATTTTACTATTTTTCAGGGGAATAGTCCAGATTCTGTGCTCACTAGTGCCATATTTCAAAAACCTTAAGTTGCACAGGCTGTTATTTCTGGCATTTTTTTAATGTAAAGAAGTACACTTGTACCGGTCTGACTTCTGGATGCACGTATGTAACCTCACCCTTGAAGTGCTTCTGTATCTCATTGTGAAATTACCCATATTCATTGACTGACTGATAATAGATAACTTCCAAAGCACATTTCATTCATATGGTTTCTTTGTTACCATTTCCTTCACAGAAGCTATCAGTTGTCTGTCTTTTGTGTTTGGATATGACCATAGCTTTTAATCTTTCTTCCACATGATTCCATAGATGTACTGATAAGGGAAGATAAAGAATCCAACCTACCATCCAATGGAGTTAACTGACAAGATTCTTGTTTGGACTAGTCTTTAATTAGGAAACACAATATACTTTATTTCGTTGTTTGGATTTGGTTCTCCTCGCATTTGTTTCCATTTAAAAAAAAAACCCAAAAACCAACAAACCAACAGAGGCTTTATGAAACCTCTTTTAACATTTGCTGAAGTGACTTTTTTATTGTACCTCTTTATTAATCTACAAAATAGTCACAGATATGGATAGCAGGCAATTAAAAAAAGGAGTAAACAATGCTTTGTCCAACAGGCTTGCTTTTTTCTTTTCCTTAGAAAGGAAATAGAGTTTGGGAAGAACTTGATTCCTCTGTCACTTGGGTTGGCAGCATGGCTCTTGCAGGCCATCTGTTTCCCAGAACTACATAGCATTAGGGATTCTAAATTCCTCTAAAGATGTGTAACCCAGGTGTCCCTTCCAGGTCCAGTTGTGTGCTCATTGCAGGTCTGAACAAGAGTCAGGTGTGCACCAGCCCTCCCTCTTTCCCTTGGCACTTCCTGACTGGAAAGAAAACCAGGTGCATAGGCAGAAAGTGAATTACAGCGTGAAAAGTACTGGGTTGGATGATCTGGGAACTGAGAGCATGGAACATATCCTTGGGTGTGCTGCTTCTGCAGTTTTGATGCAGTCGTACTACCCTTTGGGTTTCTGAAGAAGACCTCATGCAAAATATACATGACGTTGTGATTCATTAATCCTGAATTATATTGCACAGTCATACTCAGCTGTGTGCGTACATGATAGTCAAACTAAGTGAGTGTGTAAATAAACATGCATTTGCTTCAATGCAATCTGAAAATTTGTTATTCCATGCCTCAAATTATACTTCATGGAATAATTGTGATTTGAAGAGGCCATAAAAATCTTCAGATGTCTCTTTGAAAGTGTAAAAAATATGCATAAATCCTAAGAAGTGAAGTGAATGGCAACATGTTAACTCAAACTACATGGACCCAAAGTAATTAGTGTTCCAAAGGAGCAGAGGCCAAATTTTGCCACAGGCTTTATTCTTCCCCCAATTTTCAGTGATTGTAGGTTATAGCTAACCATCTCTCAAAAGGGTGTGGTTAACCACAGTGCTGTAATGTGAAAGAAAACTTCAAAGCAGAGAAGATAAGCTATGCAGTTGCCTTAGGCTTGGGAGAGACTGAGCTGAAATAGGAGTCGGGCTAAACGTACAAAATACACTCCTAGGTTTTAAAACTGCAACCATCAGACCTTCTGGACATCTTACTAAATCATTTAGACTGAAGTGCTGAGTACTTACAATATATCACAGCTGATCTTGCTTTGATATATTTTAATGGACTTTAAAGGGAGACATGACTGTTATTAACACATCTGTGTAGAATAAGAGGTTAAAACTCAGAAATACCATCAGTGTCTGTTTCTTTTGGCATTGTCTACTCTAAAATCTGTAGTTATTTATTTCACAAGGGCTTGATCATTTTAGTACAGTAGTAGTTCTTCAGCAATGACCTCATTTACTCTTTATCCTTCTCTTGCAAAAGCAAATTCTGCTAGTGTCTGCTTTTGATGTTGGTGATGGGAAAATAGCAAGGCAGTAGACCACTAATGCAAGAAATCTGAAATTTGTTTGTATTATCAAAAGTTGGAACTACTGGGTAAGAGGTTATTTGGCAGCACTATCGCCAGAACAATTTTGATTCCTCCTACATGTTTAAAACAAACCATGTGGAGTCTAAATGAATGCAATTGCTAGCAAGTTTTGACTGGGATTTGGTAAGACTGTATTCAGCTGCACTAAAATACTGGTTTGTTTTATTGATTTTGTAATATCCAGGATTGGAATGTTTTTGTTACGATTTGCCATTTTTATGTAAGAGGGAAATAGAATCTACTTGAAGATAATCCCAGCATCAACCTCTTATCTTCCCCCTGATGATTATAGATAGCTTTGCTTCGTTTGCAACATATTGATAATCATCATTTTAAGAGTTGTCCACAGCAGAATAAATTTTAGTCTGTCAGAAGGACTGGCTAAACGTCATGCAGGGTGTTTGCTTTTTATAAAGTGAATGTTGGGAGGTGGGGATTATATTTTAGGGCTTGGGGTGGTTATGTCTATTATGGCCATCTTTATATACAGTCTATGCAGCTTTACAGTCATCCGTCCGTATTGGTATCTGATAGGAAAAGTCTTATTAGGTATAGGAAAATGACTATTTTATAGAGCCACATCTTAAAAATTGGAAGGAAGGAATAATTCCACTAATGAGATTTTTATACCTATGCTAGTCATCCAGGTTTCTTTTCTAGGATATGGGGAAAAATAGGTTCTTCATAGGCACAACTCATCTCACTATGAAGTAGACCTCTGGAAAAGGTCAG
Source organism: Phaenicophaeus curvirostris (assembly GCF_032191515.1). NCBI lineage: Eukaryota > Metazoa > Chordata > Aves > Cuculiformes > Cuculidae > Phaenicophaeus > Phaenicophaeus curvirostris. Next base: position 188,718,424 of record NC_091392.1, read on the forward strand.
ATGAGTGGAACCCATGGCGGTTTTTATACTGTTCAGTCTCTAGAAATAGAGCCAGTTAGTTCAGATGTAAATGTGTGAGGCAAAATGTGGCCCCCAAAAAGGGAAAAATGAATTGTGTTGTTGGGACTGGATTGTTTCAACTGAGTTTAAGACGAAGCTCCAGTAGCCATGTGTGACAGTACATGTTCCAGGGGGCTGCCATCCATGTGACCTTTTTAAGGCATTCTCTCAGCTTCTGAGAATGCTGCAGGAAAATGAGATGAGTTTAAACTAGGGTTTTTTTCCAAGTCTGCTAGGGAGCAAATATGCATGTTCCCCATCCAGCCCACTCAGGAACCTGAACAAGGGGGTCTGCAAGAGGCCACGGCTCTCTGGGGAGGTTAGATTAGTAGCTGGTATCTGGACAAAACTGTTTCTCAGCCCAGCATACAGCAAGTCATTTTTCATTGTGAACTGGAAGTAATTCTACAGCCAATTTTGCTAACGTTAGAGTACACAACAAGTTTACCAATTATTTGGAAGTATTATTTCTGTTCTCTTTAATTTTGAAAATAGCCTGATCCAAACTTCATTTAACAGCATTTCAGTCAACCTATATATAGTATGAGATTGTTTTCCTTTTACTGCTCAGAATTAATCTACTGGGTCATGGCAGTTTATGTTGACGCTTGTATCATATGTATAAATCAGTTTGAAATGGTATTCTGTGAGGTCTTAGCAAGAAAATTCTTTCTAGTTGCTTATACAAAAATTACCTCAAGCTGGTCTGTTTCCTGGTGCGTTTTAAATCATTGTATAAAATATTCTGGTCTTTTAGCAGCATGCAATTATAATTTCCACTGAAAGCAAATATTGTTGAGGATGTGAAAGAGCATAAAATCATGTTCAGTAGGTACACTGATCAGAAAGGGTAGAACAGGGTTATATTTACATTGGCAGCTCTCAGAAAGAACAGATCACTTCAAAGAAGTACAGAGATTAAATTTTCCATTATTTGGCAGCTGTACTGTTTGGAGTTTTTTTCTGGTACAAGTAGTGCAGTAAATTTCCATATGTGATCTTGGAATTGTTAATACCAGTGAAAAGACCAACTTTAATGTAATATTAAGCAAAAAGAAACATATCTGAAAATAATTTACAGGATATAGTCTCATGTTTTTTAAAAACTGAGATTCTGGGGAGGAAGGTCTGAGATTTTTAGCTGCTCTGTTTATAGAATTACCTGACAAATGCTTGAGCATGATTCTAATTTATGCTAATTTCCCAGTCTGTTAATTAACATTCTTAATAAAAGGTAAGTCCTGGTACTGTAAAAAAGCAAAACTAAAACTGCGGTGCACTGAAAATGCTTTTCCTTGGTTATGTTTCATGCCTTCTGAAATTTTCAGATACTTGTATTTTAAATACTAAATTAAATGCATTTAAGGTGCATAAAACTTCGAGAAAATAGATTCTTTCTGTCTCTAGACTTGAGACTTGGCAAATAAGGGTGTAGATGTGCTCTCCATCGTTGGTTTATGCCAGTCACTTGGAAATGACTGAGTCTATGGTTACATTGCTTTAAAATGGATATAATTCCCTGCTTAAGCAAGATTGCAATGATAAAAATCAATTAACGATCTTGAAACCTGTCAGTCTGTGATAACGTGTAACAGGTAGCTTGAAGAAATTAAATAATACCTATGCACTGTAATTGTATTTATTTCTTGAGAAAGAAACATGATAGCCATTTTTGTCATATGGTGACATTAGAAGTTATTTAGCAATAAGCATTATTATTGACAAAGCTTTCAAGGTCATAGTGTTCTCACTGAGAGCCTGTTGTCTTGGTTTTGTAGGTATGCTTCAGAAATCTCCTTCAGTTGAAGATTTTGTGGATGCACTTGTTTCAGACTTAGACCATGACTTCGAAGCATACATCATGGACTCATAAAAATGTTCAACAGAACTGACTTCTTTTAAGGAGGATTGCATATGTCTTCATAATTGTGGATAAAATAATGTAGTGATTGGTTTTGCTTCTTGGTGAACACTTGTAAAAGCTTAAATGTTCGTGTGATTCTGTTGGTGGAACAGTAATAAATAATTTCATTGGATCACTTTGTTTCATTTATGAAGATGATGGCTTTCCATTCTGTAGAAGCTTAAGCATGGAATTTGAGAGAACAAATACTCTAGCATGTAGTGTTAGAAAATTTAATCTAGTTGGAATAGATGATTAAATGGGAACTCAACTCCTCTTCAGGGTGAGTGGAGTTGTTGTGAATGGTCTTTTGGTACGCATGTTGTATTCAGTGTCAGGACATACCTATTGAGTATCCTGACACAGAACTCTTTGCACAGGTCTTTCTCACATGTTGATAAAATGTTTGGGAGAAGGAATGGAATTTACAAAGTGCCATAAAACTCATCTTACTATTGAACTGGCAGTTTTTAAAATATCCAACAGAGTAAGAATTTTAGTTCCTAGACTTATCTTTTGCAGATCTTCCACTGAGCTTCAGTGTTCAGAGGTGAGCAATTGTTTTCCTCCCATTAACTATGTCCTTTTATTCTTTTATCTGAGTGTGTTTTATTGTGTAGTGGTGGTTTAGTTTTGCCCACATTGCTTTAAGGGCTTTGCTGGATGAAGTCTTACCATGTTTTGATGAATATGGATTTGCAGGCGTTTTGATGATTCCATTGCAGAGAACAATTGCTGTGGAAATACGTTGACAACGTTGATGCACAGGTACGACCCGAATCTGATCCATGTGTATTTGTTCACATGGAGTTTCCTTTGAGTGATGAGTGGAACTGCTTGAAGTATTGGAGGATAGATTGGGGGGTGGAGGAGGGCATGGTGGTTGTGGAATTCATTCAAAACAGATACCTTTCCAGGATAGGCCAGAGCGTTTTAAGGTTTCCCATGATATGGTGGGTGATGAAGAAAGGACATATTACATCATCAGTGGGGTTTTCTTTTTCTCTTGGAATAATTATGAAATGGCACCTGAATGCCTATTTTTTAAAAAAAAAAAAAGTTAATTTTTCCCTAGAAATGACCTTGTCTTTTAGAGGTCCTCTGTAGGTTGTTAACAAAAGGTATCTTAAGTGTCCTTCCAGCTCAGCAGGAATGTAGTGAAAGAAGCAAGGAAGGAAGAGAACGAAGGCTGAGAGAGCACAGCAAATAGAATCATTGAATCATAGAAAGGTTTGGGTTGGAAGGGACCTTAAAGATCATAGAATCACCAGGTTGGAAAAGACCTCTTGGATCATCGAGTCAACCACTCCTATCTGCCACTAAACCACATCCCTTGAGCACCTCATCTACTCGTCTTTTAAATACCTTCAGGGATGGTGACTCAACCATCTCCCTGGGCAGCCTGTTCCAGTGCCTGATGACCCTTTCTGTGAAAATTTTTTTCCTGATATCCAGCCTGAACCTCCCCTGGTGTAGCTTGAGACCATTCCCCCTTGTCCTGTTCCCTGACACTTGGGAGGAGAGGTCAGCACCCTCCTCTCTACAACTTCCTTTCAGATCATCCAGTTCCAACCCCCCTGCCATGGGCAGGGGCACCTCCTGCCAGACCAGGCTGCTCAAGGCCCCATCCAACCTGGCCTTGAACACTTCCAGGAATGAAGCATCCACAGCTTCCCTGGGCAACCTGTGCCAGTGCCTCACCACCCTCACTGTGAAGAATTCCTTCCTTATGTCTAGTCTAAATCTTCCCCATTCCAATTTATGGCCATTCCCCTAGTCCTATCTCTACATGCCCTTGTAAAAAGTCCCTCTGCAGCTTTCTTGTAGCCCCTTCGGGTACTGGAAGGCTTCTATAAGTTCTCCTCAGAGCTTTCTCTTCTTCAGGTTGAACAACTGTGCCTCTTAGCCTGTTCTCATAGCAGAAGTGCTCCAACCCTATAGCTGGGACAAAGCAAGTGAAGAATAAAGATAAAAAAGCAGGGTTACGTTAAGAGCTGGTGGGATGATTTGCTCCTATTTTTTAGGAGAATTCATGCTGTCAGGTATCATTCAGTATTTTACCCTACTTTTTTACTTTGCCAGGTTATGTGGTGAGAATTTGTCTTGTATGAATAGTACTGTCATTCTATTAGAACTGGATTTAGATGTTTTTAGGTATGAAATGTTTTGATTAAACAATAACAGGTATGTTTTCATACATGTACCACAACCGGGCTTTCATGTTGTACATCTGAATAGTTGCACCTCTATCTGCAGTTGGTCCTGATGAGGAAAGAATGAATGGTTTCACTTAACAAACTAGATGGGTATTTTGCAGTGAGTTAAGTGATTTAAAAAAACCGCAAAAATGAAACATTTAAATGTAGGTGTGAGTAAAAACATATCGTAAGGATGGGAAGTTCTGAAAAGGGTACAATAGGTCATTAATATAAGTATAATAACGCCTTGTAGAATATTTAATGGAAGTAGTTTTTGAAGGGAAATCAAGGTTGTTGCTAAGGGAGCATTGTGTTGTTTGTTGCCTGCGTTTTGGACTGGAGTAAACTGCCAATAGTATTTATCTGGTGTTGGCAAATGTTGAAAGATTAATTGTGACAAAAAGAACTTAGCAAGAGGAAATCCTAGTGCTGACATGGCCCTGGGAGCACCTTGGTAAAGAAAAGCATTATAATTGGTGGAATAAGTAGAGCATGTAAACTTATGAGATTGCATCTTGATTTTAATTTTAAAGAAATTAAAGTGTTGTTGGTTCTAGAATGTCCTTTATCAAAAACTAGGTAATAGTCACTGGTTTATGCCCGTGTCTGCTATTACTTCCTTAATTCACTACCTTATTTGATCCTTCTGTAAACAACAATCTTTTCAAGTTTTATCAGAGTGGCATTAAACATCTTCCTAATACTAAAAACCAGATATAGACAAAGAAAGGAAGAAAATCTTGTCTTTTGCCAGAGTACAGTGGACTTCAGCTTATTGTCACAAATTCATAGCTGTTGAGACATTTGAAAAAAAAGGGAGCTGGTAGAAAAATAAATAGAACGATTTTTTTTTTGCGAAGAAACTCTGTTGACTCCATTAATTTTTTTTTTATGAAATAACCTTTAAGAATTGAACAGTAGACGTGATTGAGCCTCTTGAGAACATATTATATCACCACTACGGTACTTACTACAGAAAGGGAAATATTATTCTAAATTATTTTTCTCTCTTTTTTGGTAGCTTTAAAAATGCTTCCAGCTGTTCAAATGTCTGGTGCTTTTTCCTTTCTTTTTTTCTTCTTTTTGAGAGACTTCTATTTTCCAGCAAATATGTGTTCTTTCAGTAATGTGAAACCTCTCTTGTGACCAGCAGTGTAGCTCTTCTTAAATGTAAAAACCACTGTAATCCTTTTTCAGCATTTCATATTTTCCCACTGGGGCTGCTGAACTTTCTATCCAAAACTTAGTCTTACAATACTGTAACTCAGTGTTATGCTTTTAATCTGAAATTGTACTGTTTTGTATTTTAGCTGCTATAGAAAATAAGCCGTGAGCATCTTCAGAAGAAATTGTACCCTTATGCAATCCTAAAATAATGACACATAATTAAGACGTATCTGAAAAACACACGTGGATTATGTTTGATAGTCTGAGGTGTCAGCTCTGCTTTTTTTCGTGTTTGATGTGATTGTTTTTCTGATTCACTTAAGGCAGACTGAAATATTGCTTCGTAATTAATTTCTGGTGACATAAACGCAGCTGGCGCTGCATAGAGTTCTCTAAACACTTTACCAACAAAGGTAAGAGAAGCAGAGGGCAGCAGTTAAATGAAGAAGGCAGGGAAGAGAAGGGAAATAGGTCAAGAAAGAATTGAACATAGATTAGAAACCAGGCATGAAAAAGGGCTGATCCAGAAGTAAAATGACCTTTGAATTACAAGCTTAAGGAGGGTTTTCCTTCCAAAGCAGTAAGTCTGAAATGGAAATTACGGCACTTGTCAGTAACTGAAAAGGCAGAGGTGTTCAAAAATAGTTCTGCTTTGCCGTCAGTGGAAAGCCACATGGAAGAATTCATATCATATGCTGATAAAATAACTAACTCTGAAGATGTTAAACAGCAGCTTGTGCAGTGGGTCAGACTTTAATGACTTTGCAAAAATTAAAAATGGATATACATGTGTATCAAAATAGCAGAGCTTGATATCATAGATGATAATCACAGAATCACAGAATCACAGAATAACCAGGTTGGAAGAGACCCACCGGATCATCGAGTCCAACCGTTCCTATCAAACACAATAATAAGACACAAGAGAATAGATCATTGTAATGGAGCAATATTGATAGCTCAGGATGTGCATTTTAGTTTATCAGACATTTAAAATATCTTAATCATGATACAGAAGCAGAAATTTGAAAGGTTGATGTGATGAGTCAGTAGTTGAAGCTTGAAACTAGACAAATTTGCCACTAATTTTTAGTTTAATTTTTTAACAGCAGGGACAACTGAGCACTGGAACACACATGAGGGATGGTGGTGGGGTTGACTGATCAGCACTGGAAGTGTTCATCAGAACTGGAGTATTTTCTCAAAAACATGCCCTAGTTCAGATTAATTCAGAAGTGCCTTAGTTACATGAGAGAGCAGCCGTTCTTTCTGGTCTTATGAACTATGAATGAAAAGAGTATCTTTGGAAGGAGGTTTTGCCACTGGGGTAGCAAGTCCACGCTCACTGGGTGACTGTCCTGCTCCCAGCTTCACGGAGGTATTTGAGAGTGGAGAGCTGGAAAAGTGATATGAGCCAAGTGCTTCCTCTGCTTGCTGTTTAGTGGGAGGCACTGTGCGTCTGCTATTTCAAACTGCTTCTGGGCACGATGTTGGAGATTTTCTGTTCTCAGAGCCAGGGAGTTATTTATGTGGAGTTGGGAATGAGTTCAATGAATGCTTTACCCTGGCAGATTTGCAGTATATCAAAAGGGGAATATTACATTAAAATTAGAAGTCTTAAAGAACTTGAGAATTGAAAATGCACGATTGCAGAAAGCAAGTGCATGGATTTCCCTGGGAGAAGGACCGTGGGAGAACAGCTAGTGTGCTGGGGGAGGAAAGGAAAGGAGATAAAAGATAAGGAAGTATAAATCAGCACCAGCAGGATTGCTTGTCGGCCCTTCTGATCTTCCCTGGGATGAGATTTGTTTACCTTTTAAGTCCGCTGCGGCTGCTCTTCCAACAGGCAGCTCTTTAAGTGGAGCACCGCGACATGCCAGAGCTGCTCCGTGGTAGGAAATCGTTATGGCTTGTTCGGAGGAAGTATCCGAAATACCTGTTGGAGACAAAGTACTTAAACCGGGAGTGAAATGCTGATAAAGATTGGACATGGCGACTGGTGGGTGCTCTACTGGTGTGTAGATTTAAAAACACAGAGGAAATGGGGTGAGATGCCACTTGCCAAGGAGTTGCCTATGAGCTTGTAACCTCCAAGGCAACTTGTAGATGGCTAAAGTTTGCCACTTGGGTTGCCTTTGCACTTGGTGAGAAGAAATAGGCACCTTCAAAATAGGACACAGAATCATTTAATTGTTTGAGTTTTGAAAGGAGGTTAAAGATCATCATTACAGGCCTTATGATGAACGGCTGAGAGAGCTGGGGTTGTTTAGCCTGGAGAAGAGGAGGCTGAGGGGAGACCTCATTGCTCTCTATAACTACCTGAAAGGAGGTTGTAGAGAGGATGATGCTGGCCTCTTCTCCCAAGTGACAGGGGACAGGACAACAGGGAATGGCCTCAAGCTCTGCCAGGGGAGATTTAGGCTGGACATTAGGAAAAAAATTTTCACAGAAAGGGTCGTTGGGCACTGGAACAGGCTGCCCAGGGAGGGGGTTGATTCACCTTCCCTGGAGGTGTTTAAGGCACGGGTGGACGAGGTGCTGAGGGGCATGGTTTAGTGGTTGATAGGAATGGTTGGACTCGATGATCCGGTGGGTCTCTTCCAACCTGGTTATTCTATGATTCCATGATTCTAATTCCAACCCTTTGCCATTGCCACCCTACCTGTCTTAGGATGGGATGAACCAGCTCTTGCATAGGTCTTTTTGTCACTCCAGTAACTATAGAGAGAGTACATGTGACTGGAATAGAAGTGTCAGGAATCCTGGTTTAAAGTCAGAACACCTCAAAGCACCAAACTTGCTCTTTAATTTGATATTACGATTTTTCAATCATGAAATGCCACCATCGCTTGCTTTTACTGCTTTTCATATATGACTGAGTTTATAAACAGTGTTGTGTAGTACAGTATTAAAATAGTTGCAGAAGATGCTTTTAATTAGTCTTCAGGACATTGCAGATTTTACGAAGTGGCTTTTGGCAGTTGACTCTTAACAGCCCCCTCGCTTTACTCCTCAGATACCTCTGAATAGCAGCCCCAACCCTCTGCTCTCAACAGCTGCAGTGGGGCATGACCCAAGGCAGTGGGAGGAGGTGAGGGGTGAATTTGGACTGTGACTGTGAGCTAGTGGTTGTGATCATCTTAGAGGAAAATCAAAGTGGCAGCACAGTAAGTTCTTCCCACCCTGCCCACAGCTGCTACTGGCACGTGCCCATACAGCCTGAAGCGTATTTCATGCTCAAACAGCCCTTCTCACCCACCTTTGCTGTGCTGTGGGAGAGGAGTGTTGGGAGAACTGGGCCTTGGGGAAATGCCCTGAACATGACCTGCTGAGAAGGCAAAGCGTTGCCAAGGCAGAGAGGATGGCCAAGCTCCTTTAGGCTGCACGCTGTGGGACGGACGCTCCCGATACGCTGCAGGCAGGTGCACCTCATGAATAACAGTAATTTATCACGTAGGTGTTTGAATAGGGGCTTGTCTCTTAAGCACGGTCAGAACAAGGTGTTCGGTTGAAGCTTGCAGCAGCCCTTCATGTAAGAGTTGGGCAAGCTCATCGAGCTCTTCTAGGATACTCAAAACAGGTTAGCAGGACAGTTGTTAAAAATAAAGTCTATTTACTAATGGTACCCCTCAGAAGTGGGCACAAGGTCTAGGTCATAATCTGCTTTCAGTGTTCAAAGATGCTTCTAAAGTCAGAAGAGGTTGCTGAGTAGTGTGAGCACACACTCCTAGCAACCCCACATTTTTTCCTCATGAAGGTAGATTCCAGTGAACTCACTTTGTAACCCTCTGAATGGAGCCAAATCCTCACCCAGGATAAACCTCTGTAGTTCAAATGAAGTTATTAAAGACCTGTGTTATTTATACCTGTTGAGTGTTTTCCCCAGGGTCATTTGACAGGCATCCCAGCTCCGGGTAGCTGAGCCACAGCATCTGCTCCCTGTAGCCATGAGCTGCACAGAGGTGGCCTATTGACAGGTGGGATGAAATCAGTATCCTCAGCTTTGAACAGCTGATAATGCTGGAGTCCAGAAGCAGTCAAATTTCTTCACATGGATTTTAGACAGCAAAAAGGCAGCAAAATTGCCTTGAATGTCTTGGCTTACAGTGCTTCTCTTGACATGCAGATGTTCTCAGTTGTCTACACTTTAGTTCCAAAAAGGAACATGGTTGTAACAAAATCATTTTATAAGATAGCCCTGGGGGAATACAAGTGATATAGCAACTTTTATAACATAATAAAACTTCTCTAAAACTAATTGTATGTGTTACCAAAATGATTCATGCTAGCCATAGTAAGTCCCATTCATTGCAAACAAAGAGTTGAAAAGAGTTTACTGTGTCTTTAGCATCTGCACAAATAGCATGCGCTGTTGTCATGGGGTTGAAAAAGGAATTCCCTAAGAACTGGAGATGTAATTCCATGCTTAAAGAAAGCATCCAAAGCAATAATATTAGGATCTGTAACCTAGCTCAGCTCTCAGAGACCAGATAAGTTCTGATCAGACCTGATTCCTCACCATCCTGGCAATTTTTTTTCTTGTTTTCCTGTAAGTTTAATTTGTTTTCTTGCCTTGACGCCTGCCTAACACACACGTCCTTCATGCATTGAGAAGTGCCATGTGTTTGTAGGTATTTCTCTTACTGAAACTATTCAACATCAAAGGCCTTTCGCAAAACACTGCTGACTTGCTGGCAGTGTTTCCCCTAAAAAGGGATTTAGAGAACTTGTTCTACTTAATCAAATTAGTTATCTTTGATTCAATCTGGTGTTTAAGCCAAATTCCCAAGACAAGGTGGTTTTAGTAGTTCGTTCATGTTGTAATCTCTGTTCTGCAACAAAATCTGCTTTTATTTTTTCTCTGTTTTGTGTGTGAAAAACTGATGTAGGGTGGCTGGGTACAAGGAAACAGCTGATTTGACATTCAATGTTTTAGCTTTGTGAGCTATTCTGTTTTCCATGCCTTTCCCTTGGTCTGTCAGAAGTACCCATTAAGCTGGTCTGAAGCCTGTGCCTTGCTGGGTTTACTTGGTTTTTTTTCTTCTCTGTTTCATATTTGTTTGTCATCCCGTCTCACATCCCCAGCATCATCTGTGTCAATTAGCAAAAAAGGCATTTCACAAACTAAATTCATCAGTGAAAGCTAAACTCTTTTTTTATCACATTCTCCGTGTATTGAGACCCTGTATGCCACCTGAAGTCACTTCAAATCCTGGTCACCACACCCTACGTAACAGGTCACTTTGGTGTAACCTGTTCAGAAGTGCAAGACTTGTTTAAATAAACCGGACCCTTGAGGTTTTCTCTGACTTTTTCATTATTCACCTAGGTTTTTCGGCTGGAGAAAAGTCTACTGCAACCAGGGTGTTCTGTTTGATATCTTCATCAATGACACAGACAGTGAGACTGAGTGCACCCTCAGTAAATCTGCAGACGACACCAAGCTGAGCGGTACAGTTGACGTGTCCAGGGGACAGGATGCTATCCAGAGGTACCTGGAGAAGCTCAAAAAGTGGCTCTGTGTGAACTTCATGAGGTTCAACAAGGCCAAGCACAAGGTTGTGCAACTAAGTCAGAGCAATCCCCAGGCTGGGCAATGGAAGAATTGAAAGCAGCCCTGCTGAGGACTTTGGTGGGACCTCACCTGGAGTCCTGCATCCAACTCTGGAGCCCTCAGCACAGAAAGTACATGGACCTGCAGGAGCAGATCCAGAGGAGGGACACAAAGATGATCAAAGGACTGGAATACTTCTCCTGTAAGGAGGAGGTGAGAGAGTTGGGGTTGTTTATCCTGGAGAAAAGGGTCTGGGGGGATCTTATTGTGGACTTTCAATACTTAAAGGGCTGTGCTTGGCCTTGTTGAACCTCATGAAGTTCACATGGACCCACTTTTTGAGCTTCTCTGAGTACCTCTTGTGCCACTGCTCCTGGTTGCTGGCAGGTCTCTGTCTTTTCATATTTGAATGTTGTATGTGAAATCTTCTAGATGGGACAATGTTCAACAAAATGTGTAAGAATGGTTGGACTCAATGATCCAGTGGGTCTTTTACAACCTAGTGATTCTGTGACTCTGTACGTTTAAAGTTAACTTCTTCGCTTCTGGATAAAGCACAGTTTAGGTGTTTCAAGGGCTGAAGAATAACTATCCAGGGTCAGGTAAGATCCACCTAAGAAGTCCCCATCCTAGCCTTTTCTTTGAATGTGCCATATTACAGCTTCATTATCTTCAAGTTAAATCTGCAAAATGCTTCTCTGAAGTCCCGTGCAAAGTCCATATGTACGTTTAATTTATATGGCCACATCTGGCTGTTGTAAACCTGGGTTAATTCCTTAAGAGCAGTGCATCTTTGAGTGTTTTCCTGGTCTCTGGATGTGCTCTTGAGCTGGTTAGAGGTGTAGGGAAGGCATCCAAATGTTCCTAGTAGAAGAGATAATAAATGAAATTAATTTATAGATTTATTACAATGTCAAATAAAAATGTATCTGGTTAGTGAAAAAAAAATAGTAAAAATGGTGTAAGATTCTGATGAGAGCATCCTTCTTCACAGTGACCAGGACATACCAAATGATAAATATTGTTGGCTCGCTCAGCTAGAAGTTTACAGTATTTAAATTACAATTACAGGTCTGAACTGCTCACTGCAGACCAGTATAGTGGGATCCACAAGCAAAGGAGCAGGTAATTAAAGATCCATTACAGCAAACTGGTCCTGGTGGAGAGACAGTGGTCATGATGAACATGCTCACTGCAGGCAGACACTGACGTGCACTCACTCAGCCGCCTTTCTGAATTCGGGGGTTGTGGCTTGTGTTCTTATGAGTTCATTTGCACTGAAATATCTACAGCACAGCTGTGTTCTTTCAAAAAGGAAAGCTCTAAGGAGGGAATTAAACCTTGCTGAGGCCAGCCAAGAAAATGCTGAGATCTTTTAATTTGACTGGAAACACGTAAATCACCTGCATACCTGAGCCAGACTTAAAAACTGCTTTTGGAAGTATTTTTTACAGAGAGAGCCCTCTTTCCCTGACCCCAGACATTCTTAGCTGGCATGATACACGTTTTACCCTTTTCTAGGATATAGAATCATAGAATCGTAGAATAACCAGGTTGGAAGAGACCCACTGGATCATCGAGTCCAACCATTCCTATCAAACGCTAAACCCTGCCCCTCAGCACCTCGTCCACCCGTGCCTTAAACACCTCCAGGGAAGGTGACTCGACCACCTCCCTGGGCAGCCTGTTCCAGTGCCCAATGACCCTTTCTGTGAAAAATTTTTTCCTAATGTCCAGCCTAAACCTCCCCTGGTGGAGCTTGAGGCCATTCCCCCTTGTCCTGTCCCCTGTCACTTGGGAGAAGAAGCCAGCTCCCTCCTCTCTACAACCTCCTTTCAGGTAGTTGTAGAGAGCAATGAGGTCTCCCCTCAGCCTCCTCTTCTCCAGGCTAAACAACCCCAGCTCTCTCAGCCGCTCCTCATAAGGCCTGTTCTCCAGCCGCTTCACCAGCTTTGTTGCTCTTCTCTGGACTCGTTCCAGAGCCTCAACATCCTTCTTGTGGTGAGGGGCCCAGAACTGAACACAGGATTCGAGGAGCAGTCTCACCAGTGCCGAGTACAGAGGGAGAATAACCTCCCTGGACCTGCTGGTCACGCCGTTTCTGATCCAAGCCAAGATGCCATTGGCCTTCTTGGCTACCTGGGCACACTGCTGGCTCATATTCAGTCGGCTGTCAACCAACACCCCCAGGTCCCTCTCCTCCAGGCAGCTTTGTAGACAGACTTCTCCTAGTCTGTAGCACTGCACAGGGTTGTTGTGCCCCAAGTGCAGGACCCGGCATTTGGCCTTGTTAAACCTCATGCCATAGGACTCAGCCCAGCGGTCCAGCCTGTTCAGATCCCTTTGCAGAGCCTCCCTACCCTCCAGCAGATCAACACTTCCACCCAGCTTAGTGTCATCCGCAAACTTGCTAAGGGTGCACTCGATGCCTTCATTCAGGTCATTGTTAAAGACATTGAACAGGGCTGGACCCAGCCCTGAGCCCTGGGGAACCCCACTTGTCACTGGCCTCCAGCTGGATTTCACACCATTTCCCACCACTCTCTGGGCCCGGCCATCCAACCAGTTTTCCACCCAGGAGAGTGTGCGCCTGTCCAGGCCAGAGGCTGACAGTTTCTCAAGCAGAATGCTTGAATCCTCCTTTTATTATTTATATATTTATAGAAAAATTTTTTGTTATCTTTCACAGACTTTGCCAATCTGATTTCTAGCTGAGCCTTAGCCCTTCTGATGTTTTCTCTACACAATCTCACTTCCCTCCTGTAGTCCACCCAAGAGGCCTGTCCCCTCTTCCAGAGCCCATAAACATTTCTCTTCTTTGTGATATCATTCAAGATCTCTCTGTTCAACGAAGCTGGCTTTCCCCCTGCCAGCTTTTTTTCCGGAACATGGGGATGGCTTTCTCCTGAGCTGCTAGGATTTCCTTTTTGAAGACCTCCCAGCCCTCATTGGGCTCCCTTGCCCTTAAGGACTGTCTCCCATGAGACTTTGCCAACCAGCCTTCTGAAGAGATCAAAGTCTGCCCTCTGGAAATTTAATGCTACTGTCCTACTAACCACCCTCTTCACTTCACCTAGAACAGAAAACCCTATCATCTCATGATCGCTTTGTCCTAGGCGTCCACCTACTGCCACATCCCCCACAATGCCTTCTCTGTTCACAAACAGCAGGTCCAGGAGAGCACCCTCCCTTGTTGGTTCATTCACCAACTGTGCAAGGAAGTTGTCTTCCATGCACTCCAGGAACCTCCTAGACTGCTTCCTTTCTGCTCTATTGTACTTCCAGCAGATATCAGGAAGATTGAAGTCTCCCACAAGAATGAGAGGCATTGATCTAGAGATTAACCCCAGCTGTTTATAGAAGAGCTCATCAGCTGCTTCTCCCTGGCTGGGTGGTCTGTAACAGACTCCCATCACAAAATCTACCTTCTGGTGGGCTCCTCTGATTTTAACCCATAGGCATTCAAGCTCCTCATCACCACAATCCATCTCAATGGTGTCCAAGTCCTCCCTTACAAAGAGGGCTACCCCGCCTCCTCTCCTACCCTTCCTGTCCCGCCTGAAAAGCTTATACCCCACCATAGCTGCACTCCAGTTATATGAGTCACCCCACCACGTTTCCGTGATGGCAACGACATCATAGGCTCCTTGCCCTACGACAGCTTCCAGCTCTTCCTTCTTATTCCCCATGCTGCGTGCATTGGTGTAAATGCACTTCAGCTGAGCTGCCGAGCCTTCAGCCCTCTTAGAGGGAACAGAGTTGGTTCCCAATTGCCTGGTAACTGGAGTAGCTAGCACCAGAGTGCCCGTATCTCCCTTAGCACCCTCAGGTGTGTTCTCCCCCACTTTCTGTGTGGTGAGGTACTGGTGGTCCTCTCCAGCACACCCTCTCCGAATCACCATCGCCCCACGTCAAGGCTCATTCCTGTCTAGCCTGGGCTCAACCCCCTCCTCCTTCACATCTAGTTTAAAGCTCGATTTATGAGCTTAGCTAGGTTTTTAGCAAGGGCTTTAGTCCCCCTAGGAGACACACGTGTCCCATCCTTAGCGAGAAAGCCTGGATCCTTAGCGAGAAATCCTTAGCGAGAAAGCTCACCTCGTGAGCTTTGCTCTGTGACCAGCAAGCTCATCAGCGCTGACGTTTCTGGCAAGGGGTGAGGGCTGAGCAGAGGAGTGGGATTTCTAACTAGTCATGCTGTGCCGAGGGTTGCTCTTCACAGAACACTGGTTTTGCTGCTGAAGCAACAGAACAGAAGTGTGGGGAGCTTCAGCCTTGGGTTTCACGTGCGGCGATGCCTGCGTAGTGCTCTGCCTGTGCGGGTAGGAAGCAAGACTACCTGGCACTCAGACCTGCCTGCAGAGAGGACCGAGGTGCGTGGATCTGCAGCTCACACCCAGGATGTGCTGCACTCAGTGAGGCTGCAGTGTATTCCTTTTCAGTAAGGAAGGTTAAAGAGCAGGTAGCACAGCATCATTTCACAGTTGAGCATGTTTTGATTGGCAAACGTTCTCTTCCTCAGCCTTTGATGATGCCTTGGTTAGAAAAGTCTCCGCTATCGTGCCAATTAGCACTCCTTGTGCTCACAAATATTAAAAAGGAAAAGGAAGCTGACAGATCTTTAGGGAATTCCCAGGGTTGGTTCTAGCAAAAGCCAGCACTGGGTTCTGACGTGCTCTCACTCTGACCTCCATGGGAAGGGCAGACTGTTCAGCATACACCTCCGGCTGCTTTAAGGGCTTGAAAAACTTTTTGTTCTGTAGCTGTGGTGAAAGCAAGCAGGTGGCAAATTTGCCTTCAGGTTGTTGCACTGAATTCAGGGATGAGGCTGAGCTCATTATTTTTTATACTCTTTGGGACTCCTGAAAATTAAAATCATTCTGTTTACACCATTTTTTTCACCCACACTTGCTTTGCCCCCTCATTACTCATGTGGTGGGTTGGCCCTGGCTAGACAGCAAGTGCCCTCCAAACCGCGCTCTCACTCCCCTCCTCAGCTGGACAAGGGAGAGAATATAACAAAAGGCTCGGGGGCTGAAGGCAGGGAGATCACTGAGCGATCACCATCATGGGCAAAACAGACTCGGGGAAATTAGTTTATTTATTAGTGATCAAAATCAGAGTAAGGTGATGAAAATAAAAGGGTAATTGGACACTGGACCAGGCTGCCCAGGGAGGTCATTGAGTCACTTTCCCTGGAGGTGTTTAAGGTACGGGTGGACGAGGTGCTAAGGGGTATGGTTTAGTGTTTGATAGGAATGGTTGGACTCGATGATCCGGTGGGTCTCTTCCAACCTGGTTATTCTATGATTCTATGATTCTGTAAATCTTGGCCAGCATTGGTGCCCACTGCACAGGTATTAAGATGTTCCTTCAGTGCCAGCGTGTTGCTCTTTCTGACCATGGGGAGGGCAAACCTTTCTGCAGCAAGAATGAGGGGTAAGTGCTTCATATCTACTTCACAAAATCATATTTTTATGAAGATTAAGAAGATAAAATGCTTGGTATGCTTGAGGGGCAGGGCAATTGCAAAGATCAGAAGAGTTTTCCTTCCTACTTGTCTTCCTCTGCAGCTAAGGTTATTTAGCTCAGCTTTTAACACACAAATGGGAGTTTTGCTGTATGACTCTCCAGTATAACTCTTTACACAGGTATTTCTTCTGCCTCTGCATTCTTTTTTGTTTTCTTCTGTTTGAACTACCCATAAGCTATGATTCAATAACAGTTTTTTAAAGAATGGGTTGCTGGTGTGGATTGGGGTTGTTCTGCTCCAAGAGGTGTTTTGATTTTTTTTCTGGCCTGTTCCCTGGGCTGGGGGACAGAGAAGCAGAGAGAAACAAGGGGAAAAGCACCAATCAGCACCAGCCTGTCTTCTGGGTGCCATTAGGGTAACTGTATCTCTTTTCTATGAGAAAATGAAATCAGTCTTATTTTGGGCAGCTTGTTGAGTCACCTTCCCTGGAGGTGTTTAAGGCACGGGTGGACGAGGTGCTAAGGGACATGGTTTAGTGATTGACGGGAATGGTTGGACTCGATGATCCGGTGGGTCTTTTCCAACCTGGTGATTCTATGATTCTATGATTCAATGCAACCTGAGCATTAAGCAGGGTCTGCCTTTTTTTTTTTTAATCAAAAGTGAGATAATTGTGAAAAGAGAAAGGATTGTCAGACATTTACACCCTCCAGCTCTTCCAGCATGAGGTGTAATAAGGCCAAATTGAAAGGTAACTTCTGCTCCCTAGGACCAGGTGAGAATTGCCAGAGTATCCTCAGAGCCACAGCAGCTGTAGATCTTTAAATAGATGCAAAGTGTGCAAGCAAACATTAGAAAGCTGGTTCAAGAAGGCCTTGAGCCCCAAACCTTTAGCTATTTTTGGTTCCTCCCCTTTACCTAACGGAACATATTAATTTCTTATTACTTACAGCTTTCTTCTACTGCAGTTACAACACTGATGCAGGGGCAGAAGGTGCAATATTGCGCCTTTGACAATATTTGGGCTTCTGTGCACATTTACAGCTCATTTCTGCACAGCTGAAGCACTTGTGGGAGGAAATCAGCCATAGCAGCCTGTAGCGTGTGCTGGACATACCAGCACCGTACCCTGCTCTCCTCTGGCTTCTGCAGACATTCCCTCGGCACCTCCAGTCCACCTACTGCAGAAAAGCAGTGAAGAGAGTTCTCTAGGAAAAGAAAACATCTGGCTGTACATGCAAGAGGACCTCCTCAATGACTTTTCTGTCATTAGGAAACATCATCTGGTAGGCAGATATTTTCAGGAATCCCTATTACAACATTTGCCAGCACCTTGAGTAAACTCCAGCGCAATCTATTTGTTGGTGAAAGCCACAGGAGATGTAATTTATGGGATGCTTGAGCTCTTCCCTGCAGATCCCATAGCCTGTTTGAACTAATGAGGGAGAGGGCTGAACCCACATGGCTTGCTTCTTTTAGCCCATCAATAAAATATTTATTTTAGCCTCTAAATGATGTAGAGCTTCTTCTGCCTGAATCCATCTGTCCTGCAAGATAAAATCCGGTCTTTGAAAATAACTTTGAAGCAGTTCTTGCCAGCACAAATGGATTAGTCCTTGAGCAAACAACTAGTCCTCCGGAGTTTAAAATATATCTGAAAATATTTTATGAATAAGATATATTAAATTAATATCGAGGGTTTCAATTTATTGAGGGTTTAGCATTGAGGGTAACTGCCCAAACCACCCTGCAGAAAATGCTCTTCTGTGACATTTCACAGCATTTTGTCATCACGTTAGCTGTTTTCATAAACAAGGAATATTTTCTATTCAGAGTAATAGAATATCTGGATGTGGCACACAGGGATGCGATTTAGTGGTGGACTTGGCAGTCTTAGGTTTATGCTTGGACTTCGTGATCTTAAAGGTCTTTTCTGACCTAAACAATTCTGTGATGCCATGAAAATATAAAAAACTTGATAAATTTTGATAAATTGATAGTGTTTTTCTTTTTTTCCCTGAGGCTTCCATAGGGACCTGTGGAAAACCTGAGGCACTTGGATTTCTGAACTGGAAGGCAACATTGAGATGGATGTTTTTAAAATTTCTCAATTCATTCTGTAACCTTTGCCATGTGCAGAATAAATGTTTGTGTCGCGTAAAGGTCTCATCTGCACTGGTCCCTAGTGTTCTGTAATTTCCTTATGTTTAAGGATTTAGGATTAAAATTACTGTAACTGGCCTGGACAATCCCGTCTCAGGTCACATGCAAGATGATGGGTTTTTTTTCAGTTTGGCCGTTACGTTATTCTACTGTAGAATATTTCTTTATGCGAGCATGTAAATTCTGAAGTTGTATCTTTTTATCATTATGTTCCAATAAACTGTCTGATACAGAGTTTAGGCAAGTGAGGTGATATCTTGAACTCCAATGGTTTAATTTGTATCAGTGCTGTTGCCCAAACTGTTGATTACAGACTAGATTTTGCTACGCTGTCTTCTATATTAAAGGAATTTTGCCTGCTGCATAGCACGTGAATTGTCCACCCACAATCTGTGACTAGGACCTGGGTAGAACTGGAAAACTTCACAAAGACTGAGTTTCAGATAAAGCCCTTCCCAAAGGTCACGTTCTTTTTTTTGTGTGCTTCTCCACTAATGCTTTAGAAAAATGTCATTTGTAAACTAACAAACAAGCCTGATCTCCCTTTGTCAGGTTAACAAGTAAAAATTAAATCCAATTGTGGCGAGAAAGGATATAGGCAATGAAATGATGGGGAAAAAGAAATTCTCCATCTTATTCGACTGACCCTGCTGTTGGAGTTGTGGCACTTGCTCGAAGCCTTCGCGTGGCCTCACGCAGCCACCTCTCTGTCAGTCTGCTGGTAGAACTAACATTTCCACTAATCCCTTCATTCACCGCTGGTTGTGGAAATCAGGAGGCTCACAAGCAAACCCACCCACTATTATTTTTATCCTATTGACAGCGCTACCTTATCGGACATAATCAAATGGCTCAGTGCAATTTGAGGAGTTTTGAGTTTTACCAAATCTTACGCCAAAACTAAATATGGATTAACTTGCACCGCCCCCAGCACAAAGTGTGCATTGTGGGGTTTTGCTCTGCAGTAGCCAAACCTCAGCTTGCTTTGTGCCCAATAAACACAATACGGTCCCTTCAATAGCCTTTTTTTTTTTCTTTTTTCACAAAGGCAAAACAAAGCATCGGTGTCTGCACTGGAATGTGCTGCAGGTAGCGATCTCAATGTCCATCAGCGAAGTCAGCGAGAGGATTAATTTAATGCATGAAGGTTGTTGCTTGGAGGGACTTCACAGGAATGCAAACTGAAGGGCCTCAAAGAGCCAATAACAAAGGGAAAAGCCATACGAGCTCAGGCTCCTTGGTAGGATGAAGAGCGTTGGATTGAGTTTGGTTTAAGAGTTTGGTTTACCTCATAGAAAAAGCAGGAAACATTGTTGTACTAAGAAATAATGCAAGCAGGGAAAAGACTTTGACATGTTGTTTCTTTTTTTTCACATAGACTCTCTTAGAGAGCTGGCTAGAAAGTAGCAGCCTTGCTAATGACAGTTATATAACATTGGATACGATCAACTGTTTATGCAAGTTTTATGATCACATACATGTGTTTTGAGTTGTATTTTGTTTCCAGACAAAGCAAAACAAATACCTGTTTTTCTATTCCTGTTTTTTTATTGATTTTTGAATTTTTATTTTGGGCAGAAGCCCACCAGTGCGATCCCAGCAGTGCCAAGAGCCACAAAGCGAACTGTACTGGCACAAAGCGAACGAGCACACATGCCACGTGCTGCTTTGCAGACTTGCAAGTGTTTTTGTGAACTAGAATGGAGGGGGATGTTGACTGCTGCTATTTTTGACCATCCCCAGCAGATAAGAAGATGAGTACTCAGAAGTGCAGCACACGGGCACAGCCATGTAATGACCCCTGGCTGTGCCAGGAAGGTGTTCCCCAGGCGAGCTACGAATTGTGTACTCTAACTAGAGAAATAACAGCAACACACAGACAAGAGCTACTGCAAATTCTGCTAGAATAAACTACCAGAAGGGACAAAAAAGCTTTCAAATTCCCCCACTTTCCCATAAAAAACAATAAATACCTTATTCTGGATTCACTTTCCAGACACTGTTTCTTATGTCTTTACCATAAAACATCATGTAATTATATGCAATTATCAAATCATGCTTTCTTCTCGGTCCTCTACTCGTCAGTCAAACTGTGCCACCCCTTTCTTAATTATTTAAATTGTACAGCAGCCCACTTGAGTACCGTTTTCCTGAATCTTTTCAACATCTAAATCCTCCATTAAGGATTTCTGCTAATAACAATAGAAGAATTGATCATTAGCTTTGAATTTTTTGAATTTTTCACAGAAAGGGTCATTGGGCACTGGAACAGGCTGCCCAGGGAGGTGGTTGAGTCACCTTCCCTGGAGGTGTTTAAGGCACGGGTGGACGAGGTGCTAAGGGGCATAGTTTAGTGTTTGATAGGAATGATCCAGTGGGTCTCTTCCAACCTGGGTATTCTATGATTCTATGAATAGAATGCTATTACTAATTTGAAATCAACAAACCAAGACTGGTTCACATAACATTTTATTCACAAGTAGAAAAAGGTATAACAAAACAATTTATACAAGGTTTTCATTTACATTCCTTAAAGGAGTATTTAAAAAGCACTGCAAGTCCCTTGATGCAATATATGGGCAGTCTAAATGTGGTGGTAGTGTATGTTTTTTATTGGCATGTACAACATTGCTTGCCACAGGCAATATATAAAAGACCAATTTGGTTAAATTAATGAAAAAAGTATATACACAATGTACACGTATTTAAACAGCAGTCTCTTCATTCTTTCCTCCCAATTTGTCCTCCAGCTGTCCGTCACTCATTTAAAGAAATAAGTATTTTTCTCTAGAGTTGCCAGACACAAACAATCATACAAACTGTAAATTCCAATGGGAAAACATACTTAGTGTGGCAGATGCTGGCAAAACTTTTGAACGTAGCATTTTACAGAACTGCTATCAGTGAAAAGCTAAAACTCCATATGTTCTAAAAATATCTTGTCATATACTGAAATGCACATTGGATTTTTTCTATTTACAAAGTATATACAAAGAAGTACACATCTCTTCATGCAAGTGTAGTGAAAAATAGCATTTCGTCACTTCTTAAGGTATGAAAGTAATCAAAGAATTCAATCAAAACTACTCTTATTTTAATACATACTTTAGTAGGTAGCTGAGTAGCTGCACTCCCTGTATAACTCCATATTATTCTGTCAGTGACCAAATGGTGGTATTTACTACTTTAAAAAAAAAAGGAATGACTCATGTAATTTCTTCCCTGATTTTGGTTTAAATTTGATAGCTGTTATTCACAATTTTTGCACACATGAATAATCTCACAGGTTTTACCTGAAGCATCTTCCTGCCTTGGCTGCCTATATTGCCTTCTGCTATTCTTGTTCAACATTCTACTGTATGCTTCAAAGCAGAAGTCTTTTTCCACTATGGAATACGAATACTGTCTCAACATTTCCATTGCCACACAAACCATGTGTGGACAGATGAGCAATATTTATTGCAGATTTGCATTTGTTTTGCTGATTGCTTTGCTTTTGTCAAGGCACAGTGGGTATTTTAAAGAATAATTGCTAGAGTTCATTACTAACAGGTTTGAGCCTGTTGGACATAATGAATCAGTAGAGGTTACTGGGATTACTCACAGAAGTGAAAACTATTTCAGGAGAACAAATGGTATTGTGGGATGGGGTGAATAAACCGTAGTTGAAAATATCTTAAAGAACAGCAATGAGGGCAGAGTTGGTAACATACTGAGCATGCAGGCAACTTTGAGCATTCAACTCAGAGGTGTTGTTTTTTTTAAATTATGAGATAATTTTTATATTTTGTGTGGAAAAATTGAATTTACACAATATACAGTGAGAAGAACAGTGACATGTCCTTCACTGGCAGTCCATTGGCAGTGCTACAAATTAGGGGAAGAGTGGCTAGAAACCTGCCTGGAGGAGAAGGATCTGAATCATAGAATCATCAGGTTGGAAGAGACCCACTGGATCATCGAGTCCAACCATTCCTATCAAACACTAAACCATGCCCCTCAGCACCTCGTCCACCCGTGCCTTAAACACCTCCAGGGAAGGTAAATCAACCACCTCCCTGGGCAGCCTGTGCCAGTGCCCAATAACACTTTCTGTGAAAATTTTTTTCCTAATGTTCAGCCTAAATCTCCCCTGGTGGAGCTTGAGGCCATTCCCTCTCGTCCTGTCCCCTGTCACTTGGGAGAAGAGGCCAGCACCCTCCTCTCTACAACCTCCTTTCAGGTAGTTATAGAGAGCAATGAGGTCTCCCCTCAGCCTCCTCTTCTCCAGGCTAAACAACCCAAGCTCTCTCAGCCGCTCCTCATAAGGCCTGTTCTCCAGCCCCTTCACCAGCTTCGTTGCTCTTCTCTGGACTCGCTCCAGAGCCTCAACATCCTTATTGTGGTGAGGGGCCCAGAACCAAACACAGTACTCAAGGAGCGGTCTCACCAGTGCCGAGTACAGAGGGAGAATAACCTCCCTGGACCTGCTGGTCACGCCGTTTCTGATCCAAGCCAAGATGCCATTGGCCTTCTTGGCCACCTGGGCACACTGCTGGCTCATATTCAGTCGGCTGTCAACCAACACCCCCAGGTCCCTCTCCTCCAGGCAGCTTTGTAGACAGACTTCTCCTAGTCTGTAGCACTGCATAGGGTTGTTGTGCCCCAAGTGCAGCACCTGGTGTTGATTGATTGACAGGGGACAGGACAAGGGGCAATGCTGTCATGAAATCTTTCACAGAAAGGGTCATTGAGCACTAGACCAGACTGCCCAGGGAGGTGGTTGATTCACCTTCTCTGGAGGTATTTAAAAGATGGGTAGACGAGGTGCTCAGGGACATGGTTTAGCAGCAGATAGGAGTGGTTGGACTTGATGATCCAAGAGGTCTGTTCCAGCCTGGTGATTCTGTGATTCTATGAGTGAAAAGAAAAAGCCAGCTAAATGAACCTATTAGGTCACCATGAAGCTTGACCCTTGAAAATAATGCATTACTAAAAAATATTAGTAGTCTCATTGTATGAATACTTTCATGGCACACCAGCTGTAGTTTGACAGCTTGATGAATTTTATTTCAACATACAAAAATTACACGCTATAACAAGTGCTGTATTCCAATACTGAGACTACTAATTAAACACAACATCTGTATCTATATGGCTGACTTTCATTAAACTAAACCTAATTTAAAGCTAATTTCTGGCTCTGTTTAACAAAACAATGCTCCCTCCCACAAATGTAATAACTGGATGGAGGGGACTTAACTATACATATTGTAGCATGCAGATTCTTTACTCCCCAAACTAGCTTATGTAATGTAATTATAATGTAATACATAATAAAAGCTTCAGTTTATCAATAGATGATCCTTGCATAAATAGAAATGTTTACTGTTTAAGACCTTCAACAGCAAGAAATTGATACAAAATTAGAGCCAGCAAAAAAAAAAAAATCCTAATGCATGCACTTATCTGCAAGCAGAATAACTGGCAACATCTTGTCCCCACGCCTACTGACCTCTGCAGCCGTACCCAACATACTGAAGTGCTGTACTTCTTGCTGTATTTACATATACTTTTAAGCTTGCTTCATCAGACTTTTCGAGAATCTGAGGGAACAGACAGTCCTTTTTTTTTAAAAAAAAAATAAAAAAGAGATGCAAGAGGTCATATATCCACTTTCAGGGCTCTCCTTAGGACACTCCTTGAAGATTCACTTCACAGCTGTTACAACTCAGATGCAACTGCTCAGAAGGTGTGAAAAGATGCTGTTTTCTTCCAGCTTATTTTGAAACCATGCAACACTGAAGACCAGACTAAGTTTGATGAGAATCAGCAGATAAGCATTAGGGAAGTGTTCAGCTTTAGTGCTGAGAGAAACAGCTTGGTTTCCTAAAAGAAAATATTAGAACAGTGGTTACAAAAACTCATTATAAAAACGTATGTACTTCCATACTGTACTAAACACCAAAAAAATACTGCTATATTTACTGCTTGCTGTAAAAACTCATCTACACTTTTAGACTGAAACTGTTTTAAAACACCCACTTGTATTTATATGTACATAAATAAAAATATGCTATCTTCTAATTTTATCATGTTATTATTTATTTTGCAGTGTAATAATGAAGTGTGGCCCTATGCAAGACTGTAATGCATCCACAGGTACTGAAAAGAAAATCCTTCTCTTAAAATATTTCAAAAGACAAGGAAGATGAAGAGCAAATGGAAAAAATGAGGCAGACTGAGATGAAATAATTTTCTTGGTAATTGTACAGTTGGTCAGAGTTCAGCCTGAAAACACATCTTAGGTCCTGTCCCTCAAACAATACTTTAATTTATCCAAAAGATGCATGTATAATGATGCAGTTTAGAGTCTCAGTGAAGTCTGTTAAAGAAAAAAAATGAATAAAAACCTAACCCTCCGAAACCATCTTGCTTATTCTAAATTATACATAATAGTACAAAACCATCAAAGAACATAGGATTTTGAAATGTCTGAAAAGATGTCTACATGCACATATGAATCAGCAAGAAAATTTATAATTTCTGTATCATAACAAGTATGGTGAAATGCAAGATAATTTTTATAATGATATGTTGAAATTCTGTGGTTTCTTTCATCTTGAAAAACTCTAAATAACATTAATCAGATCCCTCTGAAGCTGACACGTGGTTTAGTGGATAAAAACCACAAACTTCTGATTTTTTAGATCTTCTGAGTATGGAAATACACTCCCTTAAAACATCAAGACAGCATTCAAGTTCCCTTGATAACTACTGGAAAGCTGGAAACTAGCAGCATGGAGATTTGCAGTCATAGCCAACATCATTGTCCCTTTCTATATATACACAGAGAATATGACTATCACCTAATGATATTTAGCATGTACCAAAACGAAACTACAACAGTTGCTATCTGACACACCAACACCTAGTGTCAGACATTGTTACAGACAAAACAATAAGCAATATATTAAGACAAGTACATGTGACCTAGATACAGCTGATATTTTCAGTGACAGCAGCAGATTTTCAGGGTGATCTATGTAAGTTCCATTGAAGTCAATGGCAAAAAGTTTTTTGACTTAGCAGTCTGTTTACCTCCCTTTCCTCTTCTTGAAATCATCACCTAAAAATTAAGACATGATTTACAAGGAATTAACTACTGCACTTACATGTTTTCAGAATATGCAGGTTTTCTTTGTTAAGTATTAATTATTTTCTACCTCTTATTTAAGAAGAATATGAAAGTGACATGTCAAATGGAAAAGGATCAAGGGAAGGCACCTTTTATTTCTGCAGGTGATCCAAGATTTTCATAATTACAGATAGCATAATTTTCTTAATTAAGTTTGGCAGATTATTAATATTAGTGGCAACTGCTTCTGTTCCTGCCTCTTTCCAGCCACAGCATGCATAACCCTTGAGTAACAACACAGTACACATGCCATACTTTGGGATCCTTTCGAGAATGCTCCGAGTTACTTCCAATAGCATAAAATGTCATTTTAAAAATACAGAGCACAGAAAATATTCAATAAGATATAATGATGAAGCAGTAGCAGAGTCACTTTTTGTGATGGTTACATTGTGATGTGGTAGAGATGGTTGTTTATCATCTATTCTCAATATTGACCTCAGACCTGCATTTTCTCTGGTAAGTAGAACACTGGGCTTTTACAGAATAATTCCATTTTAGGGATGAATTCATGGAATGTTTTATCTGGTGACATGGGAGTCCAAATGGCATTAAAAAACATTTGAGATTCTCTCTTCTGCTACTGCTGTGGATAGTTAGAATCAAAGAATGGTTTGGGTTGGAAGGGACCTTAAAGATCATCCAGTTCTAACCCTCCTGCCATGGGCAGGGACACCTCCCACCAGATCAGGCTGCCCAAGGCCCCATCCAACCTGGCCTTGAACACCTCCAGGGATGGGGCAGCCACAGCTTCCCTGGGCAACCTGTGCCAGTGCCTCACCACCCACACCATGAAGAATTTCTTCCCAATGTCTAGTCTAACTCTTCCCTCTTCCAATTTAAAGCCATTCCCCCTCACCCTATCACTACATGCCCTTGTGAAAAGTTCCTCCCCAGTTTTCTTGTAGACCCCTTCAGGTACTGGAAGGTCACTATATGATCCCCCAGAGCCTTCTCTTCTCCAGGCTGAACAACACCAATTCCCTCAGCCTGTCCTCATAGCAGAGGTGCTCCAGACTTCTGATCATTCTTGTAAAGTCCTCCTCTGGACCCATTCCAACAGTATCATATTCTTATTATGCTGAGGATTCCAGAACTGGACACGGTACTCCAGATGAGGTCTCACAGGAGAGGAATAGAGGGCCAGAATCCCCTCACTTGACCTGCTGGCCATGCTTGTTTTGATGCAGCCCAGGACACAGTTTGGCCTTCTGGGATGTGAGCGTACATTGCCAGCTCATATTTAGCATTCCATCAACCAGCACCCCCAAGTCCTTCTCTGCAGGGCTGCCCTCAATCACATCAGGGCTGCTCTCAATTACAGAGAAGACTTTGCAAACATTTTTTGACGAACACTTACATGTCTGTTATGCTTTGTTTACCATAAGCAAAGACAAATCCTCAACTCTTCCATCATAAACAGGGACTAATATCACACAGTAGTTTGGTCATAGAGCTATCAAACTGATTTTTCCCCCAAAACTTAATGAAAAAAAAAAACCCCAAAACTGATAAAAGCTGACTGGTGTACAGACTTACCCCTGTGTTCCAGTTCACATTACCTCAACATTACAGTGTGAGTAATTACTCCTTTCAAATTCAGTTAATGATTTAAAAAAGTGAAACTGTTAGATCTCTTGTAGGGTTTTAATTTATTTCAGCAATGGCTAGGTATAACCTCTGGACTTCAACTTTTTACAATTCTATTTTTATCTAGCTCTATGTGCCTTAAGTACTCATTCTCACTCCTTTGTAGTTAAGTTTATTACCTCTTTATCAGTCTGTAGAGTCATTTGCTGTTCCATTACGCTTTGTCTTTGGCTGGGTTTCAGCAGCCACTGAGTTCTGAAGTGATGAATCTTCTGTGCATGTTCTATGTTTGGAGATTTCAAACGACTTTGCTACGTTTCCATCGAGAGACTTAGCTGAAATAAGTACTTCACTTAGTTCCTGGTTGTTATCTGACTCAATAGCGGCTGTCTTTTCAGTCTCAGGACTACAGGATTTTGCAGATCCTCCAGCCAGTTCTGAATACGATTCACAGAAAGAAATGCTGTCACAGCAAGCTGAGTTTTGCATAAGAGGCCAAGCATCTGAAATGTCTCCACAGGCAGAGTGTGAAAGAGAACCAAGGAAGGCAGGAATCATTTCTCCAACAGAGTCAGCCCTGCAAAAAGATAAAAGAAATGTGTTTTCAAATGCACTGCAGAAAATATAATCAGTATTGTAATTATTGCCATTAATAATTATAGGTATTTCAAGAAGGTTTAATAGGGTTATATTAAGCTAATGCTCTAGAGGCATCCTGTACAAACAAATTATTTTGAAGAGGAATACAGTTAGTTCCTTATCTGGAAATGAAAGCTTTTAGGAACACTACTAAGGGTAAGGAGGATGCCTAGAGCCCTTCACACTGTAAATTCAGAGTTTTAGGAAACATGAACAGTTGGGGTTATTTATAGTCTAAAAAACTGGAATATGATAAAAAATACTGGAGTATTGTTCAGACACAAATGCTGTTTCATAAAGGAAGCAATTTATTTGTTCTCAGTGGACAAAGGGGTATGTGTGTTAAGACAAGATATAACAAGCTTAAATTGCAGCAAGATGTTTGGGAAGACTCTGGAATCTCTAACTCTAGTTTTTTTTTCTCCAAGAAGTCAGGCTAGACAAACACCTAATGGAAGTAAAAGAAGTGGGTTCAGACTGGGAGAAGGGAATAGACAACAGCACTGCTTGAAACTCCTTCTATTTGTGGGATTTCATATTGAATACGCATTCACTTCAGATTTTTCAGTTTGTTCTGTCTATAGCCTTCAAAACGTGAAAAATATTTCTTCTATTCTCTTTCATGTGGAAAGGACGGAATATTAATGAAGGGTAGCAATTTCCAGTTTTTACTAGGATTATTTTTGTTCTATGAAAAATGGAAGAAAACAGAAGTAGAAACTCAATATTTATCTATCTCAAATGTATTTAAGGTGCGTGATGATACTGACATGTCTGAGAGCACTACACATGCCTATCTGTTGAAAGCCCAGTATTGTTTTTAACTACGGTAAAGCAAAAATAAGTATTAACAAACTCCAAAAGACATACTAATATTTTTTGCTTTGAAAAAACAGATTTATAAAACTGTAAGTGCTATATTAAGTCTGATATATAGTAATAATTTCTGTTACAAAACTCATCCCACATTAACATTGCCTATAACGGATTTTAAGCAGTCTTACTCATTTCCAAAACATGATGATTTAATAGCTTTGATACACACACAAAGCACTTCTATACATGAGGCCAAAAGTCAGGACATTGCGCCACAATTGAAGGAAATACATTATTTTGGCAAAGGAAATTGGAGCAAACTCCATTTCTACTGGAAGTAACCACAGGATCTTTGATGTCCACATAGCATGGATATAACATCTGTTTTTAAAGCCTTAACCAAAAGATCTCTCACAAAGTACACAACTCTCAATTTGTCAGCCTTAGTGGTATAAAAGGATGACTCAAGCTTGCTGGTATTTAAACAAGTTGTTATAGAAAACTTAAGTATTTTCTATCTTGTACTTAGGTCACTATGTCACCTTGCATAAACAATGTGTATGAAGAAGCTGCCTCTACATTTTTAGTTATATTTGGCCATAAGAACACAACAGCTGGAGAGCAGTTTAAACCTTATATGGAAAATTATTCTAGCTAAAAGAAATAAAAACATCCTGCTTTAAAATCTGTAACCAGGAAACTCTGAATGACACCATAAACTTTCTAAATTTAGCTTATGGCACTGCTGTAGAAATAACTATTCTACTACTGTATTTATATTCAGCCAATTAGGACAAAATAATGGTTACAATCTGGTAGAAATTCAGAAATACTAGATATTACAAATCTCACAGCCATTAAGGGTTTCTAAGAAAAAAGAAAATCTTCAAGACGCTTCTAATCTACCTCAACATTCCCAAGTTCATAGGTTTATGCAGCACCTTACTAACCCATAGCTGAAAAGGGCATCACCAAAGCTTCTAAGTTATCACAGAGTAAAAGGAAGATGATGTGCTTGTGAGGATAATAATTCAATTTTTCTTCAGAGAAACTGATATATCGTGTCAGCATTTATTAAGTAACACTTAAAATAAATTTTTACCATTAATCTGTTTTTGCATAAAATGGGAGGATGCAGCTACAGTTCATCAAAATCCCCCGTTCCATTCCAAACAGCTATTGTATCTGTATAAATATTAATTTGTCCACATAAGAAATATTAAATGTTTAATAAACATTTATAAAACTAAGTTACCTTTCATTAAGTGTAGTCTGTGAGTGGAAAGCACAACTGTGACTGCTGTGCTCTATGCTACAGGTTTCATCACAGCACAGTGACGGAATCAAGTGAACTGGTCCTAAGGAACAGAAATTAATTTAATCATGATAAAAGTTTTAAAGCTCTGTATAAACTTAGTCTCTGTACTCTTTCAAACTTGAGTATAGTTTGCCAGTTACATTAAAATATATGAATCGAGGAAAAAGATTTCTGTGGCAAAAATAGGTACTTTATTTTATTAAAATCGAGTTTAAAAATCGAGTTACTTATAAAAGCCAAGCCCTTCTTCCAGGAGTAATACAAATGCCAGTCATGAGTTACTTACTTTTAAACTCAATCTACTTTTTGATTAGATATGTGTGAGAGGAAGTACCACATTCTGAGCTAACACATTATGATGTTTAAGCCTTTGGCCTTGTGTTAAATTATTTATTTGTTAACATTATAAATGCATGTGTTCTGATATGACTTCATAAAATCTCAGTGATTAGAACCGTTCAGATTTTTAATGTCCTTTAGAGTTCATATCATGTAATTAGATACTGTCTGGTAAATCCTTCACACCAATTTAAGTCTCAAAGATGCAGTGCCACTTTTATCAGAAAGAAATGAGACAGACATCTAAAGGTTTTTTTTTTAAGTGAAGGGTCATTGCAATGAAAACAGGAAAAAAATCATAATCAAACACCTACTTAGAAATTCTATGTGCCTACAGGGAAATGAGCCTAGGACAAAGGGTAGTTTGATAACATTAGCTCTGTAGTTAAAGTCATGTCACAACTCAAGTGTTGGATAAATCTTCATCATGCCGTAAAGTCACCTTTTAGTAGATCTAACATACCACATGTCTGTGATGTGCTTCTCTGGCACTGGCAACATGTTCTGTGGTCATATTCACTTAGCCGTGGTCTATCAAAACATGACAATTCAGAGCCATTGTAGTGAATGTCTTGTGATCTCAGAGACCCTTTGGACAAAATGAATAAAAATATATATTAGAGAAGAATACCCTTTTTGCTTTCCAGAATCTCCTGTCTTCACAGAACGCTTAAATATTACATTATACAGTATTTCCATACGTTTTCCAGCTGAAAGATCCACAACGATGATGTGGTTTCATATAACGCAAACCACAGATTTTGCAACAAACTCTAGAACATCTGTTCAACAGGTTCAACTACAGTCTCTTCAAGGAGAGCATCACCTCTTGTTTTGATGATTTGAGAGTATGTCTTATTCACTGTTACATTTCCTCAGTGCTTAATGATTCTCAGTGATTTCCATTTGAAATCTACGACATCCAGCTTTCAGCCACTGGGGTTTTGTTTACATTATCTTAAAGCATTTTACATTAACAGCAGATTTCTTTTAATCTGTATGATTGTAGGCCAAGGCAAATGAGTTAATAAATTCTACTAACTCAAGTTTGAATTCAGTGCCTGAATTTCTTCAAATTTACATTGTGAAACATCTTCTAGGCTAGGTATAATTCTTACGATGCCTCTCTGAATCTTTTTATCTTTTTATTTTCGCTTTTGCTACCCTGCTTTTGATAACATCAATTTTTCCTAGTTATTATTTCTGTTTGACATCCAGGGTTCATTAGATGCTATAAACATATTTTAATAAAAGTTTTCTAAATTATAATTGGGTACTAGAGTGCTTTTGTATTTTCTCATTCTTAATTTAAGGGACAGAAAAATATTTATTATAAACAATCTGTGAATTACACTGATGAGCTGGTATGGATTTTTTAAAAAAAGTTACAAGTCTAACTGGCTTACGCATTTAGCCAATCTTGAATATGCCCATGAAACCTAAACAGATAATGACAAATCTGCTATCTACACTGGCCACATGTGTCACCTAGATGGGCTAATCTGTTTCACAATGGCATGTGATACACACATTCCCCAAGCTGGTACTTCCACATTAGTACTGCAAGTCTATAATGACATTCCAGGTTGGATCCCAAATGGTCCACATACATGCGTGCAGCATCTAACAGAGTACAGCACAAAATTAATGCAAATGTACTATTTCTGGACATCTGCATGTTTTCTCCGTAGAAAATGGAACATCCACACTGAGCTGGCAAACATACATATGGACATACAGTTTTACACTTCTGCTAGCTTGTTCATCTCAATGCTAAACTTCCGTGAATGCTGTAGAGATTTCATTTACTTACCTACAGAGAGATTTGCCAAACTAATACTAGTATATGAATATTACAAAGAAACATTAAGAACCGGAAACTTACAGCTTGGTTTCTTCTCCATAAACTGCCTCTTGCAATAGATAACACAAAGAATAAGTAGAGCTAAGAGCACTGTTGCAAGTGCACTGCATATAACAGCTGCCAGAGCAGTGTCTCGAGGACTGGAAGCAGTTGAAGGGATCTTCACAAGGTTTACTTTAGTGGTACCTGAAATACAATTAAATAATAATTAAGGCAAATCTTTCAGGAATATACAGACATGTAAATGAAAGTCTGGGAAACAGATGCATTCTGACTGTCCATGAGAATGGAATCAGAACTTCACCATGAAATGGAAGACCTCTCAATTTTAATGATGTCAGATGATTTTAATATGGAGAACATTTCCTAGTGTATAGTTGAGAAAGTTATCCACTAGAGGGAGTCACAAATACATGAACCAGAGATATGCCTGGGGGTGGCACGGCAGTGTTTGAGGGATGATATAGTAGCTAGGTCCTTTGGTCTGCCACCTCAGTGGAGGCAGGGGATGGAAATCTATGCAGCAGCAAAGACACAAGGGTTACTGATGTGTTAGAAACCACAGAAGCACCTGAGAACGGTCATGTAGGAATTTGGGCTTCTCCCCCCTAAAAGGTGGCAGGATCAACAGCCCAACTGAAATTCACCTACACCTATGCACACAACATGGCACCAGAGAGGAGCTGGAAGGTCCTTGTGGAGTAGAAAAAGTATGACACAGTTGCTATCACAGCAACATGGTGGGATGACTTGCACAACTGGAGTGCTGCAATGGATGGTAACAATGTCGAGTGTTTATGGGTAAGAACTGTGGGGAAGGCCAACGAGGCAGATATGGAGGGAATCTGTTACAGAGCACCCAACAAGGATGAAAAGGCAGAAGAAACATTCTATAAACAGCTGGGAGAAGTTTCACAATCACTAGCTCTTGTTATTGTGGGGGACTTCAACCTACCAGATGTCTGCTGGAAATGCATCACAGATGAACAGTCTAGGAGGTTCCTGCAGTGTGTGTAAGATAACTTCCTGACAGGGCGGGTAAGCAAGCCACCTATGGAAGGTGCCCTGCTGGATCTCTCATTTGTGGATAGAGAATGATTTGTGGGGGACGCAATGGTTGAAGGCTGTCTTGGGCATAGCGATCACAAAATCGTATGAGTTTTTGATTCTTGGAGAAATGAGGACATAGGTTGGCAGAACTGCTACCTTGGACTTCCAGAGGGCCAATTTTGTCCTTTTTAAGTGCCTGGTTGACAGAGTCCTCTGGGAGGCAGTCCTGAAGGGCAAGAGAATCCAGGAAAGCTGGACATTCTTTAAGGAGGAAGTCTAAAAGGCATATATGCAGGCCATCCCCATATGCTGAAAGACAAGCTGGCACAGATGAAGACCAGCCTGGCTGAACACAGAGAGGACTTTGGCTGCAACTCAGGAAATAAAAAAAAAACAAACCCCCAAAAAAACGGAAAGTATATGACCTGTGGAAGAATGCACAGGCAACTGGCAACTCAGGAGAATTACAAAGATATTGTGAGGTTATGCAGGGAGAAAATTAGAAGGACCAAAAGCCCAGCTAGAACTTAATCTGGCTACTGCTGTAAAAAAACAATAAAAAAACTTTCTATAAATATATTAGCAACACAAGAAGGCTAAGAAGAATCTCCACCTTTTTGTTGATGCTGGGGGAAACAGTGACAAAGGATGAGGAAAAGGCTGAGGTACTTAATGCCTTCTTTGCCTCAGTTTGTAATAGTGAGATCAGTTGTTCTCAGCATACCCAGCCCCCAAAGATGGAAGACGGGGATGGGGAAAAGAATAAAGAGCCTGTAACCCAAGGGAAAATGGTTAGCAACCTGCTACACCCCTTAGACATACACAAGTCTATGGGGCTGGGTGGGATCCAGCCAAGAGTGCAACTGAGGGAGCTAGCAGAAATGTTCACCAAGCCACTATTTATCAGCAGTTCTGATTAACTGGTGAGGTCCTACCCAACTGGAGATTAGCAAATGTGACACCCATCTACAAGAAGGATTGAGGAGGATCCCGGGAACTACAGGCCCGTCAGCCTGACCTTGGTGCCAGGGAAGGTTATGGAGCAGATCATCTTGAGTGCTATCACATGGCACTTACAGGACAAGCAGGTGATCAGGCCCTGCCTGACTAACCTGATCTCCTTCCATGACAAGGTGACCTGCTCAATGAACAAGGGAAAGGCTGTGGATATGGTCTACCTAGACTTTAGTGAAGCCTTTGACATCATTTCTCACAGCATTCTCCTGGAGAAACTGGCTGCTCATGGTTTGGGAGGGCATACTCTTTGCTGCATAAAAAGCTGGCTGGATGGCCAAGCCCAAACAGTTGTGGCGACTGGAGCTCAATCCAGTTAGTGGCCAGTCACAACTGGTGTTGCCCAGGGCTCAGTACTGGGTCCAGTTCTGTTTAGTATCTTTACCAATGATCTGGATGAGGGGATCAGGTGCACTCTCAAGTCTGCAGACAGCAGCAAGTTGTGCAGGATTGTTGATCTGCTTGAGGGCAGGAAGGCTCTGCAGAGGGACTTGGAAAGGTTGGACTGATGGGCCAAGGCCTACTGTATGAGGTTCAACAGGGCTAAGTGTTGGGTCCTGCACCTGGGTCACAACCCCATGCAGTGCAACAGGCTTGGAAGAGAGGCTGGACTTGGCAATGTTAGGTTAATGGCTGGACTTACGACCTTAAAGGTCTTTTCCAACCTAAACAATTCTATGATTCTTAGAGTCTACCTTAAATTACAAATGGTCTTTTAAAATTAAATTCATACCAAGTCCACCATTAAACATGTCCCTAAGTGCCATACCTACCCGGCTTTTAAATACCTTCAGGGATGGTGACTCAACCACATCCCTGGGCAGCCTGTTCCAGTGCTTTACTCTTTTGTTGAAGAATTTTTTCCTAATATCCAATCTAAACCTCCCCTGACACAACGTGAGGCCATTTCCTCTCATCGCTTGTCACTTGGGGGAAGAGTTCAACACCCACCTCACTACAAATTCCTCTCAGGTATCTGCAAGAGAACGACAAGAACTCCCCTCAGCCTCCTTTGCTCCAGACTAACCAACCGCAGTTCCCTCAGCTGCTCCTCGTAAGACTTGTTTGCCAGACCCTTCACCAGCTTTGTTCCTCTTCTTTGGATGCCTTTCTTTTATTGCTAAATTTTAACAACTTATGAATTCTGATAGCTCATCTGTTTCAATCTACTTTGAAACCCACATCAATCCAACAACATTTTATGAGAAAAGGAACAAAACACTATCTCCCCAACAGAAAATCTTTTAAAAAACACAAATAATATTTTATTAAGTTATAAAAGTAAGTAAAACATGCCTATTTACCCCTGAAAATCTTTAGTTAAAGCCTAAAGACTATAATTTCCTAAAAAATAGTCCATACAATCCTAAGTTTAAATTGGGAAATAAATGTCTGCAAGAATATAATAAAATCACTAATCAAATTGTACATACATACCATTGTTTGATATCATAACTGCAATATGACAATAGCAGGAGAGAACTAACTTACTAGCTTAGAGCAATTAATGGAACGGTACTACTCAGGAACAATTTTCACAAATAATTACAGTATTTTCTCTGCACGCACCAAATGTAGGCACCAAAGCATCTAAAATACCATTATGCTTTGTTATAATGGGCAGATTGCCAAAAACCTAGGTATTTTGAAAAACAACTGTACTGCATCCAATTCCTAAGTCTTCAGACCACTTACACAGGAGAAAACGTTAACTTCTAGGAAATAAAGAACCCAAAATTAAAAAAAGAGACACAACTTATGAAATAAAACCAGTTTCTGTAGATTACAGTATCATGTAGTTGCTGGTAAGTGGAGGAATAGAAAAAAGTGGAGAGGCCAGATCAGGGCTATTATGTGGAAGAAAGAACATTTAGTTGTTGATTTCCTGATTCACTATGAAGAAAAACAAGTGTTACTGCATTTATGTCTGCTTGAATACTTCTATTTACCTTTGATTTGTACTATTACATTCCAGTGTTGTATCAAAAGTGTGGAGAGCAAATTTATGGCAGATCTCTTTTATATCCTTTTAACTTGCCAAATCTGACAGAGTGGAGCCACTGGAGTAAGTCCAGCAAAGGACTACAAAAAAAAAAAAGAAGAAACTGAAAAGCCTTTCTCCTGTAATGAAAGTCTGAGCAAGCTACGACTGCTCAGCCTGGAGAAGAGAAGGTTCAAGGGGATATCTTATCAGTGTGTATAAGGGTGAAGAAAGGGTGCAAAGAGGACAGAGCCAGGCTCTTTTCAGCAGACCAGATGCAATGGGCACAAACTGAAACACAGGAGGTTCCCTCTGAACATCAGGAAAATACTTTAAGTATGAAGGTGACTGAGCACAGGCACAGATTGACCAGAGTGCTTGTGGAGTCTCCCTCCTTGGGGATGCTTGAAAGCTTTCTGGATGTGTTCCTGGGCAACTAGCTTTAGGTGACCCTTCTTGAGGAGGAGGGATGAACCAGATGATCTCCATAGCTCTCTTCCTACCACAACCACTCTGTGATTGAGTTATTAAAATACAGCAGATCTCAAAACTCAAGTCAATAAATGGCTGAAGTTGAAGTTTCCAACATGAACTAGAAATATATTTTCAAACTCTGCCCTTGTACTGAAATGTTATCATTTTCATTATTACAGCAGATGGTCTATCTATTATTTGCGTTCCAGGTAGCAGAATAAAATTCCAATCCAGGGTCTAAGGTACCTTTCCTCTTAAATAATTATTACCTGCCCTTCTCTTTATGTCCTTCTGTAATTCCTATTGTTCACAGAACTAAGTTCTATGACATCATTTCCAATTCTTCCTTGTTATTTAAAAGAAAAAGCAAGCATTGTTGTAATCCTTTTGTCATAACTTCAATGCTCTTGGCAGCAGCAATGCAGTCTTCCACACAGCAAACTTTTCACTCAGTTTCTAGGATTCTTGCAGCTGCAGTTCTAACTTTACAGTTTTAGCAGACTGCAGAAGTTTCTGCATGGTAGGCAAAGTTCCAGGATATAATTCTGTGAGAAGCAGTAAAATTATATGAAAAAAACCCTATCTATAGTAACGCGTGCTGGCTTTGGTGTGATAACCAAGGACTGTGTTTTGGTATCAGGTTTTCAGTTTTAGTCAACTGCCTGATCTAGTGTACAGAAGGTTAAATACAGCCTGGACAAGTATTTAAAAACAAGACAATAAAACTGATGAAATATCTTTAAACATTTTTGATATCAATACACATATATCAACACCTGTATCAATACACCTACCTAAAAGTATTAAAAAGTCCTTAGAAATTAGGTCTTCATAATTAGCAGA
Organism: Phaenicophaeus curvirostris; assembly: GCF_032191515.1. Taxonomy (NCBI): domain Eukaryota; kingdom Metazoa; phylum Chordata; class Aves; order Cuculiformes; family Cuculidae; genus Phaenicophaeus; species Phaenicophaeus curvirostris. The sequence continues at coordinate 188,756,044 of NC_091392.1, forward strand.
AAAAATAGTTATTAATTTTGAAAGCAAAAATAAAACAATGAGCATGGGAAGTGGAGATGCGGTATTTTTGTCTCTTTTCATTAGCTCACAAAATGTATCTATTTGCAGGTATAATTACATATTCTTGAAAATTCTAAGTGAAATGTACTTCTTTACTGCCTATCAGCAACATCCAAACTGGTAATGTAGTGATTTTATTTAAATTGGGGCAGCAAAAAGTAGAATTTATTTTAGCCTACTTGTTATTTAAAAGTTCTTTTATTTAGTTGATTTTTTTTTTTTCACTCGAGAAAGCAATTTTCTGTTCCTGAGAATGCTTACCTCTCTTCTTCACCTTCAAAGAACTTCTTGGAATAGCTACTGTGAGCACTCCATTGTAGTGTAACTCTAATTATAATGATAGTGATCTTCCCTGCAGAGACCAACATTTCAGAAGCGCATTGCTATTGTAGAAGTGGCCCGTTGGGCATTGCTGAACTCTGCTTGCAGTGTTACTCAGAGATGTAAGCATTTTCATAAATTCTCTTTCTTTCCAGGCTCACAGACTTAATGGTCTCATTTCAGTAAAGCAAGGAGGTGCATTTTAAGCTCTAAACGCGTACTTTCATCTATTACACGATTAAATTTAAATATGTAATTAAACCCTTTGTGAACTGGACATGATACATTAAGAATGGAGGGAGGAATTGCACAGTGTTTTATGATTCCAGAAAGCATGTGCACATCACAAAAATAAAACAAAAAAAATTCTTTTATTCAAGAAGTAGACTTCCTTTCCTTAGTTCCAACATATTCTGGAAGTGTGCTGATGCTAAAGAAGAAGTACCCCAAATACCAAGCTCTCTCCTGCATAACTTTGAGCAGTAAAGCTAAACATACAATCTTTCCTTAAATAACCAATAGCACATTCTAATGTCAGTATATGTAAAGGTGTGGTTAAGAAAAGCAAGTGGGGTTCCTGTTAATCCAAGATGGTTAAATAACAGTAACTCAGCTAATATGGAACATATGAATTCCAGCTGTATCACTACAAATTCTGCCAGAGAACAGAACAGTTGAATTTTCAGTCTATTATACTGAACAACCCAAGACATGACCAAATATAAAAAGACCCCTTTTATCACTTATTTCATGTTTGTTTTCTCAGATTTTTTTTTTCAGGACCTTGATTAGTTACAGCCACCACTGGAATCAGAATGCCTAAAATAAAGCTTTCTGTGGTAGATTAACCACATGAAAACAGAAAATGCAACATTTTATGTTTCTTCCATTAATATCATAATAGAATAATAATAAGGTAGGAATTACAAAACTGGAGGAGGATAAAATGTGGAGTATTATGTTTGAGTTTTCTTTCTACCACGTCAAAACAATACTAACCCAAACAGGGTTTACTCTATAAAACAAAGCTAATCAAAACTCCACCTAGATAGCAATAACATGGTAACATTGGACAGTATGCTACCTTTTACAATCAGGATTGAAAAATAAAACAAAACAGTAAATTAAAATGTTGTTAATTCCTGGATGGGTGTTTCTGGTCAAGAGAGAGGAATGGAGCAGTCGCCTATTTTAAAAAGTGTTTGCCCACAACCTTTATGCTGATTAGTCCAAGTTAGTGGTATCATCCTTAATTTGACAAGAATTAAGAGCTCAGACACACCCTCAAGTTACAACAATTTAACAAGTTACTGCCTGTCAGCTGAACTGTAGTGGCTATTTGTGTGCTCTCAACCTATGGAAAATGCAAGGCAATGACTTATCTTGAAACTCCTTAATTTAAAAAAAAAAAAATATTAAGCTGTGTTTATGCTCACTTAAAAGTGGAAAGGCAATCTCTCTACCTAGTCCCCAACAAGCAAAAGAATGTATTATGTATAAACATGATACATCTACATACAATTCAGACACATATAAGTTGTCCTCAGTATATTTGAGTCTTTATACAGCAGCAGATTGCCTCCCTTCTCATGATCTTTTCAGAAGGAGGCAAGAAACTTTATTAAACATTACTGTTGGAGACTGTGGTAAACACTGGAAAGAAAGAGTTTCCTAACATCTGTAAAAGGATAGCCATTTGCGTGTATGGCCTAGACCCAGAAGTTCATCAAGTCAAACCATATTTGTCAAATATACTCCAAGTGCTGACTTTAAAGCCTTTAGTTTCCAAGTTAGTGCCCTGCAATTTTTTTGTTTTATGTTGCCAGTTTTGTTATTTTTTTAATAAATGTACCAAAAAGCCCTAGGGAAGAAAATGACTATTCAAGTACTTATCCATTGTTTGGAAATCCTGAGAACTGTGCTTATAAATTAAAATCTTTGGAATTTGGTTTGTTTCCAAGACCATTTCTCTTGCAGTGCATATTTTCACAAACTCCAACTGCTGACAGCCTTTTATGTTTAAAATGGTAGAACAATTACAGTGTGCATGTGAATTTAAAATATATATGAATTCCACAGCATTGGATACGCACCACTATGTCTGTAAGGCAGAGTCAACTTCTGCAGCACGAGGTTTTTTTTGTTTTTTGTTTTTTTTTTTTTGAGTAATTATGATATGGTAATTCTTGGTACTACCACAGTCATCTGAATTAAATCCATACACGGTCACAAAAATAACATTGTTTCATACACAAAACCGTCACCTTTGAGAACCGTCTATAGACATTTAAAAATACTACTACCTAGGAATAAAGGCTCAGATCATTGGTACCCTCAAATACCCTGAAAGTAAGCAAGAAAATCAGAGGAAGTGGGATAAAATCTGTGCCTCGGCTGAATTACATGTTCTCCCAGCCCCTCAAAAGTAACCTAGCTGGTTATCAGTGTGAGCAGAATGCATGTCTGTCCTCCATAAACTGGAAATACTTAGCACATAGTAGCACAAACCATATATAAATACCAATATGACTGTGTTGTTATCAGCAATTACCTTTCTGACTTTTGCTTCTAACAGCTCATTTAGCACCTCTGACAGATGAGGGTGTCTGATAACTGTTTGGCAGAAAATGCAATTTCTTTCTCAGGTATTTTCATGTGTCAAATCAGTAACACAAAGTTTGTGTCAGAGCAGATAAGACAGCAGAACAACTGTTTCCCTACTTCACTTCTAAATTGTACTTTTAATCAAATTCTTTTCCAGACTTGTTTTGTGGAGAAAAAAAAAAAAAAAGCACAATATTTTAGGATATTCTCTGTTCAAATGCAACTACAGAATGCATCCAGCTAACCCAGGCAATGAAAGATGCTTTGTCATTTCAACAAAAGATGAAAGCAGAAAGTATATGTCTTATATTCTGCATGTGCAGTCTCATTTCATCTTTAGGACTACTCAGTTACAGAATAAAGATGTTTGAGTCAATAAAGCCTGTTCATGACAGTTATTGCTTGTATAGACAGACGTACCATCACACCTATTGCCAAAACGTTCACCCACATAAATACAAGGGTTTGTATTGCTTAAATGCATGCCATTTTCAAGTTGGTAACTACTGCTGTTACCTGTTTCCTAAGAGTAGAGAAAGACCTTTAGAATCTAATCCTTTAGAATCTAATTGCACATTCACGGGTTAAATGACAATGGCATGCAGGTGAATATAAGAGTAAGCACGTCTGAAGGTTGTTTCCTTAGCTAATAGTAAGCAACCCACTTCCATTCATCAAAAGTGTAACTGAACACTGTGAATCCCATGCATACTGGTTACAAATCTGCTCTGAAAGGTTCAAACAAGATCTTATAGTTGCTCTGTGATGAGCTTGTAGATAGGTGCATGGATTCATTTTCAGTAGACTAAAGCACAACACTGTGGAAAGCTCCATCCTGTAACCATGACCAGATAAGGCAGGACTGAGGACTAGTTGGGTACGTAAGACACTTTATGCCCGCACCTGCGCAAGGAACATAACATGCTCTTCCAGCTAGCACACCGTATATAACTCAAGTGCAATTGCCACATCCACCCACAATCATTGAAATTAATACAGTCCTATATATACTTGTATGAATCCTAGTAAGGCAAGAAGTTAACTGTAAGTCAGTGATAAAAGTTCTTGTCTCTCTCTAATTCAACGAGAAATAACTTCTAACACTGCATTTTCTACCCCAACTATTTCCCCTTTTTGTCCTGGTTCAGAGCTGTGGTAAAACCCAGGGAGTAAAAGCTTGCATGATGACTGCCAGTTTGTGTCCTAAATCCGACAGCATAAACTTTGATAAATATCATTAATAGTCTATGTAGCACATTTTCAAGAGCTATGTTTTGTCCTTGCTTTAAAATGTTTTGTAAAGATAACAACAGTACTTAGCTACCTCACTTCTGACTGCAGACTGGATACCTGTCTGTTTCATCATAAGAATCACAGGATATATTGTGATAATTTAAAGTCACAAAGTTTTTATAGCTTTAGACAATAGGGTTTGTATGTTCAAATAAAAAAAAATATTTTATATATATATATATGTGAGTGACACATTAAGGGACCTATTATACTTAAATATCAAATTATTTGCAGGATCATTTGCTTATTTTGCTTAAAAAAGAAGTTATTGAATTGGCCAAATAATGTATTTAATTCAGAGACCTGTTCTAGTTCAGAAGAATTTCAGTACCCTTCCCTTTTTGCTTTCTGGACTGCAATTAACATACGAAATCACTAGATAAAGAAATCCTGGTGGCTAGAAACAACTCCATTCTTCACAATCTCTTACGTACTAATGTTTTTTGTTACTGAATGTGAAAAACCGTAACTCCTAGGGAAGTTCTTCCAGCTATTAGAAATTCCATGCAGAAAGAGCCTATTTCTAAAACGCGACTAATAAAAAAATCAATACTGAAAGATATCTGGAAATATGTATATGTGCATTTGACACCTCAATAATTTATTACATTAAAGTTTTAAAAGGTCATTGCTGAACTGAGACAATATAAGAGTCACACAAGTTCAAATAATCTAAAAATCAATCCACATATAAAACTGATGCCGGTATATTTTAATATCCATTTTGAAGAGTGACAAAGGACTTGATCTTTTCACACAGTTCTTAAGTATGTTAAGAGTTAAGCCCTAAAATCTGTAATTTTTAAATCCAAGCTCTCTATATAGCTGTGAAACTAGAGACCTGTATCAATCACTTTCTTCATACTATATAGGAAATACAAGTTAAATATAGAACAGAATCTGAAATATATTGTCACACTGAGTAACACTGCGCCTAAGGTCACCATGCTTAGCCTACGTATGTAGAAACCTGCAGAAATTTTGCCCTTCCCATGAATTACTCAGAGTGGCAGAAAGTAGCTTTCATCTTCTCTTAAAACCCTCCCGAGAACTAAAATCTATAGCATTATTTTAAAATTAAATTGAGGGGGAAGATATCACAAGCATGGCTTTAATGCCTTTCAGATGCAACCCTTGAAAAAGGAGGTAAAGAAGGTTCCTGCCTTCTGTCAAAGCTTAAGAGCCTTTTGGCAAGAAGCACGAGACAGATATTCAATTGCCTCCTCTGCCATTTCCATGGAAATTGTTTTAGACGCTAGGCTACAAGCTGAGACTAGTAACAGCTTATTTAATCTTTTCAGTTGAATTTGCCCAGTTGTAAAGCTTCATCAAAAGTAGCAAGGACTACTCTTTGCTTAGCCAGTCACATGAAATGTAGAATGCAATAAAACTAAATAGATCATACTCAGACTTGCCCACTACTTGCTTTTTTCCTGTTTATATTAAAATATCACAAATTTAGGTTGAATTCTCCAGGTAAGGCAACTACTTATGAATGTGGAGTGGTTCATTTTTGGCTTTTTTGGGTGGGGGGTGGTGGTGTTTTTTTGTTTGTTTGTTTTTAAAACATAACTGTTAGCCATTTCCAGGTATTGGGGAGTGGGGGAAGAAATATCTATACTGTGGAAAATACAAAGTGTGTTTATGTAATTAAGACTGCTTCATAATACTTATACACAACTGGGCTGAATTATGATTCTGCATTAGAGTGGAAGTTAAAGAGTGGCATAACCAGCTCTACTAGTATTTTCTAACTTCATAATATTCAACTTTGCAACCTCAGCATCTTTTAAATCCACTTTTTGGGGCAAGTAACCTGAAATACATGAAATTATATATAAACATTCAAAACTGTATAACACAGAGCCTTAAGACCTTTAGAAGCTGGACATTCATCACCACTTTATTGTAATACTGCAGATATCAAAGTAAATGTCATGATTCACTGCAAAGAAAGTTACTTACTGTGCAATAGTAAGCATACACAAGAAAATGACAGTACAGAAGAAAAAGCAGTAGCTTTGAAGTCAGAAATAATAGCTTATAAAAAGCACTTTTTAATTCATCCCTCAAAGCTTTGGGAATAAAGTCCAATCATACAGAACAAAAGGCTGCTGTGTACAAGATTCTTGCTTTGTTATATTACTTAATCTGAAACAAAATCTCTACTCTTTAACAGTGGTCAATAGCAATCAGTCATAAAACACAGAAGACACTCTGAAATGCTATCTTTCAAAAGTTAAGCTCTATTAGTGATTTTCAGCTAAGCAAAGACCTGGGGTTGTTGGTTGACAGCGACTGAACATGAGCCAGCAGTGTGCCCAGGTGGCCAAGAAGGCCAATGGCATCTTGGCTTGTATCAGAAACGGCGTGACCAGCAGGTCCAGGGAGGTCATTCTCCCTCTGTACTCGGCACTGGTGAGACCGCTCCTCGAATACTGTGTTTGGTTCTGGGCCCCTCACCACAAGAAGGATGTTGAGGCTCTGCAGCGAGTCCAGAGAAGAGCGACAAAGCTGGTGAAGGGGGTGGAGAACAAGTCTTCCGAGGAGCAGCTGAGAGAGCTGGGGTTGTTTAGCCTGGAGAAGAGGAGGCTGAAGGGAGACCTCATTGCTCTCTACAACTACCTGAAAGGAGGTTGTGGAGAGGAGGGAGCTGGCTTCTTCTCCCAAGTTACAGGGGACAGGACAAGGGGGAATGGCCTCAAGCTCTGCCAGGGGAGGTTTAGGCTGGACATTAGGAAAAGATTCTTCACAGAAAGGGTCATTGGGCACTGGAACAGGCTGCCCAGGGAGGTGGTTGAGTCACCTTTCCTGGAGGTGTTTAAGGCACGGGTGGACGAGGTGCTAAGGGGCATGGTTTAGTGGTTGATAGGAATGGTTGGACTCGATGGTCCAGTGGGTCTCTTCCAACCTGGTTATTTTATGATTCTATGAAAGCAAACTGCTTCTGAGGGAGTCCTGTGAACTTTATGGGCCCCAAAACAGGGCTGGGAGAGGGAGATGGGTCTTTTAAGGTGTAATTAATCTGATTTGTTTAAAACACCTCCCTTGATCATTTCCCTCCACTGAATACAGAGTGAGCTTAAGGTCACCAGCTTATATATGCAGCCACTATCAATATCCACAGCGAAGAAGGAGGCAACCTACTCTGGGTTTGTCCAGTTAGGACGTAGAGTTTTGGACACCTTTGACTATTTTGACTTTAATATCTCTGTTTCAATTCATTAACTGTATAACAGACACCGTATATTTTACATCACTTCTGTTGTAAAGATAAAAGTCAATATTAACTGCAAAATTTGTTACAACTTCTTTACAGTGGCAGAACCAAAGAAAAGCCTAGTGGTAATTAGTACCTCACATTCTGCATGGACTATAAAATAGTGTGTAGCAAATAGTCATAGAATTACAGGTTTTGCCTATCGTATGCTTCAAGTGAACAAAGGCCCAATGGGAAATGCATGCACCAACATAAATAATACCTGTTTCAGAGTGACTATACAAAGGAATCTAATCCTGGTTTTAAGCCACAATTCTGGCACTTTCTAACTTTGGTAAGTTTTCTTAGAATGGGGTCTTCAGTTTGTAAGAAGCATTTCATCAAAGAATATAAAAAGTATTTTTACTAACTTTTTAAATTCATGTTTTAAGTCATCTATACTCTAAATACACAATTTTCCTCCTTAAAATTTATTTGAAACAAAGGTAAGAGGGAGATGAGGTTTTAGTAAGACAATTATTCAACTTTGAATTTGCAGTTTTCATCTAACCTGATATTGATGTCTAGATAAAACTTTCATTTCAGAAGTTTGAAGGTCTAAAGACAAAGTCGGAGATACTCACCTTAGGCTCTCTTTCTAAAACAGAGCCAGAAACAGAAATCTCCAGAGAACTGATCTGAAGTGCCTTGAGAAACCACTTAGTTTAGTCACTGAAGCTTACCTGGCTTGCCTGAACTCCCGAGGTGCCTAATTCTTTCCACTGATTATCAATGGGAGTTTGGGCTGACAACTTCTGTATTAAGCATTAACTTTTATATATCTAAATTAGGGTGCACTCTACATGTAGATCGGGTAACTATAAATTAAATTCAGGAGTATGCATATACAGTTACGCTACTGGCCTTAGATGCAACTTTATTAAAACTGATGGATACTTCGCCTTATTTAAGAAAGCTGCAACAAAGAGCTAACTCTTTTAAGAAATAGTCAGAGGCTGTACCTCAAAAGGCACACGTCACTGCTCAACATAATATGAGATCACTATATGATCTCTGTATAAGAGGAGGCTGGCAGTACACTGCTTTAGCACAAGTGAACCAGCAAGAGTAAGAATGTGTGAGGCCTATCACCAAAAAAATTAAAGGCAACCAAAGTAGAGGACAACAACCGGAAGGAAACAAGTTATCAGTAGGAACACTTGCTCTTTCTTCTATTAGGTTGCTTCCAGCTCATGAGGTGTTAGTTCATAATGAATCATTACTGCCAATGCCCTTAGTGCACAATCCTGTTTTAAGGCTATTGAATCTTATCCTATTTCCAATACATTTCAGTCCTCCAGGGAATTCCAGTTTCCCGAGAGAAACTTCAGCTTTCTTTTGTTTGACCATGATTTTCTTCACAAAGAGTTGGCAATACAGAAAGTTTCACCTGCATAGATAGATTCCCTGTTTTCTACTGTACTTTTTTTAGCAAGAAATTTAAGATAAACGCAGCTCAAGTTTTTTGTAGCCAAGTAACATTGCCAGCACAAAGTAGAATAAAGAGCCCAGCACACTATTGTGCATTTGTTTAGCAGTACTTTATACTCACATGTCAGTCATAATTTGGACTCTCTGCACCCAAAAGCCATAGCAGTCAGCATGCACTTATATTGCAGGCACCAAAACTCAGTTCTGTTTGGAATGGCTCTCTTAGCACCACTTTAAATTATCTCATGCAGTGACCCAGCTAATTTTGAACTAATATTTTCAGTTTGGAAATAGAGTAAAAGAATGTTAATAAATTCTTATACTTAAGAAGTCACATGCTTCTGTAATCAGAATATGTCTAAAAACCCAATCAAACAAAAAGCATTATTGCAAAGCTGTAACTAGTACTCTTTTTTTTCCAGATTACCCCCAAACACAATAAAGTAAAAGTTAACTGAAAAAAAATGTTTTGCAGCTTCATTGCAATGTATGCAATACTAGAATAATTTTGATCAACCCAACGGCCAAGTTAAATAAGAACTTTACAAACCCACTCCATACAATGAACGGATAATTGCTTATAGCCACTGCGAGAGTGGGCTAACCACATTAGTAAGTACACGCAAAAAAAACCCATAGGAAATAGTGCTTATTCAGTACAGGTCAACGATTAGCTCCCTCTTTGTAACTCAGGAATTTCAAGTTCACTTTAATCTAGTGTAATTGAGCTAACCAACTCTTACATTAAAAAGCAATGATTAAGTTAAATTTCTTGCAGACATTCTGTACCTAAAACAAACACGCAGTATGCCTCTGGCAAAGAAGGATACTAATTACAGGATTGACTCATAAGATGAAAGGTTGCACAAGTTACTACTAGAAACAAAAGTATGGTAAACTGGTTTCAAAAACATATTGAAATTCTCAGACTCTGCAGTTAAGATGAGAATTTCATTTTCTAACTCTAATTAACAGTGTCAAGAAACAAAACTAAAAATGCTAGCAAATCGCTTGTTCCTATTTTAGATGAACAAACTTGAAGTGAAAATTGCAATTGCAAACTTCATCATGCTATATACTAAGGCATTTTTTAACTTAAAGAAGTGAGGACTACGGTGAATTTTTACTACACAGTAAACGTGCAAAACCAAGTATTTTGGTCATTCTCAGCTTTCTATTTTTTATATAAAACATATTCTTAAAATGGATATTTAAGGATTCATTGCATTGTTGGGCAATGAATCCTTAACTTTACTCTTAATGCAACAATTCATTCCCTAATTTAAGAAGGAATCACAAAAGAAACACATCAGCAAGGTTCCAGACATCTGTGGGGAAGGATATACAAGTTCAAAAGTAGTTTTCTATTCAAACTGAAGATTATACTGGGATGAGCAGATAGGGTTGCCAGCTGTGAGCTGGAACAAAGATACAAAATCTGCCCTATACGATACTGTGCACTAATTTGATACAACCTTCTGAAGGCCAGATGGCACCATTTATGTCCTCTCTAATTAACAGCTGCATGACCTTGTGATGTGAATTCATGAAACAAATGAAATTTGATTCAATTTATTTTAAAATCACAAGCTTACATTTCCATTTTCCTTTCAAGCTATACATTTTTCATTACACTGTAGTAAAAAATGAGGATTGTATTTTCAAAGATTTCCACTGGAATATTGTGTTGTCTCTGAAACACATTAGTACATGCTTTAGTAGATAAAACTGGATTACACCATTAGTGCAGTTCTCATGCTGAAACTAAAATGCCAGTGTAGCTCAGCTTGGTCAAATATCATTTCAACTGTATACCACCTACTTAAAACTTTGCTAGATAATGACCATACATATTTTATCTACAAATTTTTCAGAGATTATAAGCAAATAGCATTGAAAAACATGCCCATTCCCAATCCGTTCCATGACTTTGATTTGTATGATGGAAGTAATTTACAGTACTTCTGTTCACTAACTCTGAAAATCATTTACTATTTATAGTGCTAACAGCTTTCTAAGTAGGGACTGCTACCAGTAGTCTTGTAGATTTTATATTACAAATTTTGAACTTTAAAAGAAATCATCTTCTCTAGTATTCAAATTTTCCTATCTCCCTCCAGTCATTATACATAAGCCCATTATTTCCCCTTTCTCTACATTTTCTTTTGTTGAAGAATGGAGTAGGAACTTATGCTGCCACCTTCTCTGAAAGTGTGCTAATGTAGTTCCCTATTCACTACTAGATCACTTTTTTTTTTTTTTGTAAGATCAGAACATTCCTTATGTGAGGGCTCTGTTACTCTGACAGCATGGGCAGGAATTAGTGATCAAGGTCAAAAGGATTTAGAAGTGACAATAAATGACAACATTATTGCATTTACTTAGATAATGAAATTGAAGAAAGCACCATTCTAATCTTATCACGTAGCTGGATCTTTAAAACACTGATGTCTGCAATAACACGAATTTACAATTCTGAAATTATTTTTAGCAGCCAGAAATGACAACTATCGCACCCATGGGTAACACTTAGTACTTTGCAGATATATGATAAAAAAAAAACCCTAAAGACAAATTCCCTGTTCTCAGAAACTTGGCCTTCAGTGGTCAGGAAGGAAAACGACTTTTCCCCCCAGAGAATGCTAAAGCGCCAGGAAGGAAAATTCTTTCACAGATACACAGACTAGCATTATGTAGGCACTAAAGAAATGATCCACACACTCAGTGATAACTACCAAGCATTCTGACAGTTGTTCAGTCAACAAACCCAAATCAGCTCAATCCAGATAAATTCAGAACTTAAATGACAGGGCTACAGAATGTCAGGAAATATCTGACTATCAGAAAAAAACCCACTTCCTATTGATAGTCTCTTATAGACCCAGGCACATCTCTGAGGGTCAATCAGCACAAGCGTGGGGCACAAGCCCACCAATTCTGGAAGAGGAAAACTCATAGCAGCATCCCACCGGCATTACCATCACAAGCTTGCACAAATTAAGAGCATAACAGAACTAGTAAGACTTGCTTTGGTTTGGTATTTTTGCTGTTGGAAGAGCTGCTGCTTTCCTTCATTCATCAGCTAGCAACAGAAGTAGTGATACTCATGAGTCTCTGTTAGCAGAGAGACAGTAAACTGTGAATCTTTCAAAAATACAAAAGTCTTAATTGGCACATTGAAATGAAATGGGTATTCTACCTCCTTATTTATCACTTACTAGCATCAATAGCATTTTGCATAAAATGTATACATACATGACTGCCCTTGAACCAAAGCAAAGAGTATTATTTTCAGACCCACATACAGAAACTAGCCAGGATATGAGGTTACAATATTGTTATTTATTGAAAGACAGGTAGGTTTTGCTGTCTGTGTATCCATTTGAGTTTCCTTCTTCCATACAGTACCACCTCAATCAGACAGATTTTACATCAAAAACACTCCTCACTGTGGAACTTCCCATCTACATTTTGATCCAGAAGAAAGTTTCACAATCCACCTCACACGGCCTTAGTTATGACAACACGTGTGAAATCAATCTAACAAACCACATTTTGCCAAAAGAAAAATCACACACTATAACTACCATGTGCAATAAAAGGAAAGGTTTAACAGTTTCCTTGAAAAGTCAAAGCACACCCTTCTGTAGAGCCTCCAGGAAGGAATACTACCAAGTAGTATGTATTACATCCCAGTTTTGTTTGGCTTTACACTGCTACTGCAAAGTCTGTGTTAGTGAACCATACGCTGATCTTGCATATACCAGAGATATATTTACAGGTATCTAAACAACACTGCGTTTAAGCTGCTCAAAAATATTTTCATTACAGAATTACAGATAAAATAATTAAGAAAAAAAGACAACACTTTTCTGAATGAAAAGGTACAAAACCCACACCAATTTATACAGCAGGAATTTCTTGTAATGATTCTTTTACACAGATTCATTCCTTGATGTACAGGATTACTCATCATAGCGCATGAAACTGTTAAACTTTTTTGGCTCAATAAGTTGTATTTTAGACTTCATTCCTGATGTTACACTTGAATTTACAATTCCCATGTTTTATCCCATTACTTGTAAATCAAATTGTGGAAGACTATGGCATACTTTCCTTCCTGTGATCATACTTTTTTTGTATTTTTTCTTGGGAAGGCGAGGTGGGGGAAGAAACTTTTTATCTGTTTATGTTTTTCTTCCTTCTTAGAGTTCTTGGGGTGGGAGAAAAAGAAAATATCAAAGGCATACTCTTTGTCCGCTTGTGTTTTTCTTTTTTCAAATGCACTGACTTTGGCTAAACTTTACAGAGCCATATTCAACATTTTAAGTTTCCATTTGATGTTATCAGCAGACCTCCTGTAGAACTCACTAGTCATTCTTAACACATCTAGTAATACAAAGGTAGTGAGAAGGAAAACTCTCAGAGGACTGCCCATTATTTGAGATTAAAGAGCAGAATAATTGAAATAGAAAGTCTGACCTAGTCACCTGTACTTCACACAAACACAAAGCAGGAAGTAGGGAGGAAAGTTTGGTTGATTAGTCAGATAATCATTTAAATTGAAATTCACTAACTTAACAGCTTAAGCTTTACTTCAAAAATACAACTTAAATTCTTAACTATTTGAACAAATTCCTGTTCAATATAGGAATAGTTTTACTGGTAGAGGCTTCAATAAGCATATGCAAACAGCAAAGATGACCGATACACTTCTCCCCTCTTTTTCAAAAGAGATGAGTAATAAATTGGAATTTATTATTTAAGCATCACTTGGGGTTGTAGTCAGAATGGTGGAATTATGAACAATATCACTGTCGTAAGAAGAAAACTTAAAATAATTAAGCTGTGTTCAAGAAAAGGACTCGGCAAATATCCCAACCTGTTCTGCCAAGTATGGCATCAGAAGATACCATGGAATAGATAGTCCAGAGATAAACCAGACTGACTAGGTTTTAGATCCTGATGGTTTCTTGGTGCTAGCTGGGCACACAGCTGCTCAGCGTTGCAAAAACTCTGGAATGACCACTGAAGAGTACAGAGAACTTCCTAGGTGCCTCCTTAAATTCTAGCTCCATTACCTCTTGGATCCTGCCTAGTCCATACATATGTATGTCCTTCCACGGATCAGGGGAAAGCAGATGAACCACAATACTTTTGGCCTAATCTAAGGCTGAATTATGTTCACACCACCTGGACCCAGAATCAGTGGAATATTCCTGGAGATCGTAGCCTGTGAATGACTGTAGGCTTCTCAAGGTGTTAAGCATTGGCACAGGTACGTAGCTGTCAAGCAGGACAGTTGATGATGCAATTTTGGAGTCGGGACCCTTGGCCTATTTGGACATCTAAGCTTAAGTAATTCTAAATACTTGACAAGGATAATGCTACTTATACTAAGCATACTTCTAAAACATGCACTACAAGCCTAGTTCTTTTATTTTCTAGTTTGAATAGAGCTACTTGAAACTCACTTCGTGAAATAAAATTTCACTGCAAAGAAACCTAAGTTAGATTTGAGGCAGTAGGCACAAAATAAGTGATCCTGTTTATTGTCATTTTAAGATCAGCAAGTTTCAAGCACTCATTAGAACTGCTGAAGTTGTTCAAGTAACTATCCTTTAGGACAGAGTCAAATGCTAAATCTTATTTAATACAGCAGACATTCTACTGAGTACTTCTGTTCTACAGAGGATACCAGTAAGTGAATCAACTCAATAGAACACGCCTACAATTTTGCAGCCCTAAGCTATATGACACATGATTGGAAATCTTTCTGATAAACCAAATTTTCCTCTGTTAAAATAAAACAAACCTTCATGGAACAAAACATGTAAAGATAGTGCAAGAAAGTGGGCAAAAGTCTAGCTGTTAAGACTGACTCAAAGCCCTCAGGGCTTTGGCTTCCAAATTTTGATTCCTTGGTGAAGTGCCTGGCCAGCCACACAGAAATTCTGTTGGGTTTGGAAACAGCACCTCCTTGCAATGTCATTTCAACATTTTTAGGCTAAATTTTCTTCTACGGAGTTTTTTTTCTTTGTTTTGGTCCAGTCTGCACTATTTTTTTCTTTTTTTTTTTTTTTTTCTTCTGTGAAGGAGTAGGTAGGATGGTGGATAGAAATGAGGGAAACACTTCTGACCAGTTCCGTCTACTAACTGTAATACGTATTTAATGACAATAAACTACATAATGAAGCACTTCTATAGATACAGAAACCAAAATGAGAGGTAGAGACAATAGGAGTTAGTGAAAGTATTTTAGGAATTCATATATAACAAAGGCTATTCTCTGACCTAGGCAAGGACAAAGTTTTGGAACATGATTAAACACAGTCAACGAATATAAATTTCTCCTCCATTAAGTAACATTTCAGATCTATTATATCTACTTTTAGTGGTAACATCTGTTACTAAAAGAAGGAAAAATCTGCCCCTCTTTGTTTGCAACTTTGTTTGAGGAGGGTAGTCCAACACAAAGAAAATTCAGAATAGGAAGCAGAGAAGCTGTTTAACTCTATGTCATACATGACTCTTTCCCCAATGGGTCAGGAGCACCACAATTATCAAGGACAAAGAAGTGAAAACATGGAGGCTTTCTAGGTTAACTCTTTGATCTACGATGAGTGAAAGGAATAAAATTATAATAAAATTTTATAAGACATGAATAGCAATTCTCATCTCTCTGAAACACCTCATCAAAATTGTTTCAGACTTCCTGTAGATAATTTACTCTACCATCAGGTCACAGATGGAAAATATCAGACTGACTTATTACATTTTTACAGAAGTATACATTTCAGTTACGAGATAATGGAAAGCTAATGTCTCTGTAATAAAATAGTACAGATATTTATAGGCTAGTAATGCTATTAGCTGTATTTAAATTAGCTGTCGCTCCTTAAGACTTTTGTGAAAGTTTTATGTGATATCCCATCTGCTTTCTATCACAGCATCCAATGTGGCAAAGAGGATTATGACAGATGCTGTGAGGTAAACCCAAATCAGAAAAAATACTGAAATAAGATGGACGTACATGTTCAAATAAAACCAAATAATTAAGAATGGTTTCACTTGCTATACACGTTTAGCCAAGAGTTGCCTCCTATGCAGACAAGCAGCCTACATTTGAAGGCCATTTTGTATTAGTAATACAGAGAAGTTTACTGTACAAAGCAACCAAATAAAAATTACAGAAAAACTTAACAGCTGCAAAAACATTATATGGATTCTGAAAGCTTTCAAATCACAAAATTTGTAAACAGAAAGAAGAAAGTGATACAAGTAAATTAAAATTCCACTATGTAAACAGAGAAACTAACGTGGAATAGAATGTAATCCAAAGATTACCCTGAAGTTAAAACACTGTATTTATGCTTAATAAAATAATGTAAAAAAAACTCTACAAAGGCTGAGACAATGGGGAGCTTTCTGTCACCACTAGTGACATTTTATAGGATACATATGTAGCCAGCAGGCTTCCAGACCCCCACCTTGGCCCTTACTTTTAATCATGTATTTTGCCACTCTTCAATATTCCCCTACAGACTTATTTCTAGCTTTTTGCCTTCTTTGTTCTGAATCATTATACTTGCATACCCCAAACACCCATCACATTCATACAGAAGTCCACAAAACTGCAAATCTTGTAAAGGTAAATAAGCGAATTTATGCCAATCTTACTTTTCCTATACTAGCTACTTTCAATACAAGGAAGAAAGAAATACCACCAGATTTTATTCCTTAAACAGACCTTTCATTAGTGAAATTATAAAACTTGCAGATTTAAAGAGTGAGACTCAGCTGCAGTTTAGGACACATACACTGAATTCTCAGAAAAAGAATTCTGTAAACATACAAAAGCAAACAAAAAAAAATCCGCAGTAGAAAACTGTAAAGGGAGCTTTGCAACCTATCTCAGTGAAGGCAAAGTACTGTAGAAATTCCTTAAAGAAACAAAATTTAAAGTGGATAAGATATGGACGCCTTACACGAAAATACAATGTTCTCACTATCATCTGCTACATGCATTTTGTCTCAACAAGCTGTACTCCTTACTTTTTTTCCTCATCTTAGTAAAAACTGTATATTTTCTAGTTATATTTGAAACCACTATCACCAAAATCAATATCTCAACACATGGCAAAAAAAGTAGCATTTTTAGACCTGAGTGCAGGTTTATTTCAGATGCACATGATGTTATAGCCACTGTAGGTATTTCCACTGCTGTGACTTATTCAACAAAGCATTTCTGCTTCATTGAAGCAAAGAATGCATTTATTTCCTGGAACACGTAGAGGCTAGTTTCCCAAGCTTCACGCAGAATGGTATCCCACCCCCATCCTCTGACACCCTCCAAGCTTCCCATGCTCCTTACACTATGTCATGAAGACAAGCAAAAGTAGTCCTGGAGACAGAAAAATGAGTTTGACTGGAAATACTGTGCTATTTTGTTTTTTTTTTTAATACAATTGTGCAGATAATTACAAAAAAGACGGACAAAGATGTTCCTTTAGTGGTGGTTTGGCTGCAAGATGTTCTTGGTACTGGGGTGTTCATTTTCTCTCTTCCTTGACCCCTAGAATTTATTCCAATTTAGCTGATACAGCCAAACTCTAAAATATTCTGAAATACTCTAAAATATTCTACAATTCACGTAACAGGGGAACACCATTGGCTGCAGACTGGTGCAGAAAGAAACAGTAATGTGGAAGTGCTAGGAACTTTTTTCTAGTACAGCTGAAAAAAGTTCACTGTCTCAGGTGTTTTTTGCTTAGTAGAAAGTCCATCCAGAGGTTAAAGGACTCTAGTGAATCTGATGCTGTTCTGCATTTCGAATTGAAAAATACAACAGAAATCACTTTTAGGGATATCTGACAAAACCAAGTTGGTAAAATAATACTATTGCTTTAATTTTAATCTGCCACCTTCTTATGACCACAAGAAGATAAGGATTACAGTTTCTAATTGCTTAGGCACATGGTTTAGTGGTGAACTTGGCAGTGTTTGGTTAAGGGTTGGAATTGATGATCTTAAAGGTCTTTTCCAACCAAAACGATTCTATGCTTCTAGTGAGATTTGTTTATTTGCTAAGACAGACTACCTGAAAATATAATGCTTGCTCAAAGAAAGCAATATCTTTCTGAAATCTTCTGCTCCTTACCCCAGCCTTCACATGTTTCTTTCAGTTATGCCACCACAAGTGTTTTGGGGTTACAAATATTACTAGATTTTAAAAATAACCCAAAAGAAGGGAGTTATTTTAATTATTTTTATATCATTCACAATCTTGTTTAATGAATAGTTTCATTAACAGTTTAAGTTTAACCACTGGGCAACACAACACTGTCCTGAGTGAGCTTAAGAGTGGTGCGGGGGAAAAAGTAAATTAAAAAAAAAAAATCATTGAACAGCGTCTACATCACTGTTTCTCTGCTGAACAGAAACTAGTTTGGGACAGTGTATGCTTACCTATTTCAGAACTTACATCTTTGATTTCACTATAGTTCCCAGTTCAAAGGACTCCTTTTGTGTCATTCAGTTGAGAAAAACTGATGTCTTCAGGCGAGAAAAAAGTGCCTTCAGTTTAGAAAGTGAATGTAAATAGTAATTGTAAAACCACGCTTTCATTTCTAATCTAACGTTTAGATGCCAACCCTATATATCGGATTGGTATTTATAGTTTGTTTACCCATACTAAGCAAATTAAACTATAACTATATCATTGTGTGTTTAATTTTCTGACATCCTAAAAACATACATAAGTCATTGTGTTCCCTCTAAAGTTTACACAAAGGTGATGGCAATTCTCCTGGCCTCCAATACTCTTGTTACTTGTTCATTAAAGAATCCTTTCAACTTTGCCTCTAGCACTTCACAAACTCATTTTTTTCCACGAGTAAATATTTAAACCAGATCTGTTTTAAAATGTCCACAGAAAGAAAGAAGATAAAAGCAAGTATTTGGCTTTATAGCTAACCAGGTAATAACCAACTGCTACTAGGGCTGAAAAAAAACTTAATGCATTTCTCAGCTTTAACATGAACCTTTAGCCTAAGTAGGGGGCTGTGGGTCTTTGCGCCTTTATAGTAATATTCTTAAGCAAACAAAAGATTGCCACACTTCACAGGACAATTAATTCACTGAAACAGGACATTTAAACTTTTCTTTTAAGAGTTAGTTGCACTAATATTTGACTTTCTGTTTCAGTGGAAAGAAAGGATAAGGCAGGCAGATAATTCAAACTTAGTCCTCTGATCACTGAGAACTTGCCCCATACACCTAATGGTCTGTCTCTGTTTAAATTCAAGTAATGCAGTCTTAAACATACTAACAACCAAAATATATCCACTATTGAAATAAACAGCTAACACTTTCCACATTCGGTGGAAAAAGCTTGCATTCACATACTGTTTATTACACTTCCTCACAGAATCATGTTTTTTTTAGTCTTAAAACTGAGATATTCCCACCTATTTGATGTTAGGCAAAATGCAGTCAGATTTCATTATATTTACTTAATATTATAGGAATAATTACCTAGGCTGCTCTGAAGAAGGCATGTACACTCCTAAACTGAGAGAGCTTATGTCAGAGACCTGAAGTATGTAATACAAATTCTGTACAAAAGCCTTCTGAAAACCACAGTGACATTCAGTAATCATACTCCACGGCTGGATTTACATTATTTAAAGATTTTAATGGTTGATTAGTATGTAAATAAATAACATTTTAAATCTTTTATTATTGCTTCTGTAAAAGCCGGAAATAATTGTCAATTCTCACAACTTGCTTCCAGAAATATGCAAAACAAGCAATTGTTAACACTTCTGCTATTTAGTCAAAAGCTTTGTCATAGCCATGAGATCAGAGAACAAAAATGTCTCTACTCCGGATTTACCACTGCAGCTTGTGGTGCTCTTGTGCAAGAGAAAATGCTCTTCTCCACAGGATTGTCCGTTGCTCACTTAAAATTAGTAGCATCTTTCTAATGATCCAATTTAGGACCCAAGCTTCGGTTCAGTCATGAAATCCAAATCACTAAACAATTCTGACTTACTTCAGAAGACTTGGTAACTGTTCATCCACCACCTTCTAAAAATCAGACTTTGTGATTTTGGAAAAGATGGAAATAGGGATATAAGTCACTAACTACAGCGAAAGCAGAAACATAAAGGAGGCAATTTATTCTTCTTCATCTTCAATTGAGCAAGAGAGCAGAATTTATGTTTGAATAGTGTGTTTTCTTAGAAGAAGGGAACAAAGAAGAGGAAAAAAATGCATTACATGAATTTATAAGTTAGAGATCCTACATCAGAATAATACTGTTGCATTTCAGATTTCACTAACTTTTTTTAATAGATTAATAAAAAGAGTAAAAACAAATGAAGGGGATAATACTTTATTTGATCAACTGGGAGGATTAAAAATAAATGTACATATGAAATGGCCTGTTTGGGTACAAACTGTCTAGAAATATCTTCTGTAATTCATTACATTTGAAGTTATTTGCTTCAGTAGCTCAAGATCAGCATTTCATTCTGGCATCAAACCCCACAGTGTTTGCTACGAAGAACATGCTTTCTATCAACACTTCTAAGATATAATGTTGTCTAAACTACTTGAAAATATTTGAATTTATTTTCATAGAACGGGTTAGGTTGGAAGGGACCTTAAACATCATCAAGTTCCAATGCAGACACCTCCCACTAGATGAGACTGCTCAAGGCCCCATCCAACCTGGCCTTGAGCACTTCCAGGGATGGGGCAGCCACAACTTCCCTGGGCAACCTCTGCCAGTGTTTCACCACCCTCATCGTGAAAAATTTCTTCCTAATGTCTAGTCTAAATCTACCCCTCCATTTTATAGCAATTCCCCCTAGTCCTATCACTACATGCCCATGCGAACAGTCCCTCCCCAGCTTTCTTGCAGCCCCCTTCAGGTACTGGAAGGTCGCTATAAGGTCTCCTTAGAGCCTTCCCTCCTCCAGGCTGAACAACCCCAACTCTCTCAGCCTGCCCTCATATGGGAGGTGCTCCAGCCCTCAGATCATCCTTGTAGCCCTCCTCTGGACCAATTACAACAGTTCCATATACTTCTAATGTTGGGGATTCCTGAACTAGACAATAATCCAGGTGGGGTATCATGAGATCAGAGTAGTCGTATATATAGTGCTATAAAAGATATTTATTTATATTGTTCTCCCTCGCTGTAACATTAGTACAAAAGTTATTTTTAAAGGTATCAACAAATTAACCCTTTCAGGTGTCAGGAAAGAATTAATACTCAATGAGGCCTACCAGATAGTAGGCAGAGGGTCTAGGGAGACTACCTTTCTTTTGGCATTAATACAAAACAGAAATTAAAATGGCTCCCTAAACCTGCGGTGTGACAGGAATGTTTATCCTGAGGTGACTGGTCATATGAGGGAATTTTGCAATAATAGATCTAGGCCTGCTGAAATGTGTTAACAAAATAATTTACTAACAAGAAAATGGGCCTTTAAAAGAATTATTCACAACTGTGACTGTCATTTTTTGTCAGTTTTTCAAATTAAAACAGAAAACATTCTAAAGCAAAACTTAATCCCACTCCAACAGGAGGAACTTAGCACTTACAGTGAGGCTCATAGGGAGGAGGAGGATCACCACAAGGAACACACTCCATGTCTTGAAAGCCTCCAAGCTTAGTCTTTCTATAAAACCTAGATGACAAAGGAAAGAAAACAATTAATCAAAACAAGTACTTTTTCCTCACAAATCAACCAAGTGTTTCCATAAAATTCTCTATAACTGCAAACCTCTGTCAATTTGTGTCCCAGTGCAAACTATTAGGAAACAGAACAAAATAGAAGTAAACAAAAGTACAGTAGATTTTATTTAATAGCACAGCAGTAGACTAAAGTAAATTGAGGAAAAATTCTAAATTTGTTAAACCAAATGCATACTCAGTATAATCTTATACTCACATAATAAACAAACAATTCTGGAGACTTCGGACAGAAACTAATATCCTTTTTTCCACATAGATCACAATATACAAGGCAAGCATCATGAACTTGCATTATGCAAGTTTTTTTATACATTTTAAAAAAAGAACTGATTAATCTGTATAACTCTAAAAGAAACACAACATTACAAGGCAAATAGCACCACTAACAGTATATAATGGACCAGATGTCAATGCTTTTTAGTTAAAAATCCCAGACGTCCTCTAGCTCAGTAAAAATTACTCATGAATTGATTAATTTATGTACTTGTACAGAAGGACATCACTCAGAACTGTATTTTAACAGACCAAAAAACCTTCTCTGACTCTGCCTACTCTATACAGGAAGGCCTTCACTGCCAAGCAAAATCATAATGTGCAAGGACCACGAACAAAGTGATCGCGTTTCTCCATTTTGTTTCCATATTATCACTTAAATTAATACTTCAAACATTCTAGATATCAAGCACTTCAAGGTTTGAAAAACTGGATATTGCAAACAGAAGTATACGTCAAGCAGAAAACAGGTGAACAATAACGTAAAAGTCTAGAGCAAACTAACTAGCCACCTACTCATTCCTCAAGAAATCAAAGCAAAAAAAAAATTAAAAAGAAAAAAGGTTGTCATACCCAAGGAGACATTTTACTTTAAAGGCTCTTCAAGAACTTTAATACTGAGTTTATGTTTGAGGAGTCAGTGACAGACAGAAGCCCACATTCCTAAATCAAAGAATAAGAGTAGCACCAAATGAAAAACTAGAACTTGAATGCTACGTTTCAAATCTCTATAAGAGTATGACTTCCTCTTAAGAACTTACCTACAACAGCTCCCTAATCAAGTAGGCCTGTCTTTCAACCAGTCATTAGTACTAAGTTAGAACCAACAGCTGTGGTCTGTTCAGGATGAGTATGCGAATTAAGTGTTAACTGTAGAGGCACTGGCACATTACATAAAAGGCACTAAACTCTGCTGATGTTAAATTACGAACATTATGAATGCCATTAAAGTAGGAAGACTGTATCAGCTAAAGCAAACAGCTTTCCAACTGCTCAGGAAACTCACACTTTAACAATGTGAACAGAAACAGGCTGTAAGACTGAAGGGGCCACTGTGATCGCATATTCCAAATGAAATGTGTTAATATTTGGTTTTAGCTGACATGCCTACTGTAACGTTTTGAAGCTGAACAATAGGGAATGGTATTTTGGAAACTCTTGCAAAACAGAAATAATATTGCTGAGAGGTAAAACATTAGCTAAATCGTTTGGGTTTGCTAGCTATATCCTCCATTCACTTATGCAGCATCTAAACTGATGGACAAGTATGAGCAGTGGTGTGTTCTACTGTTCTGTTCCCCCAAACATCCAGACCAGATGACCTGCAACTCCCCCAGCCACGACTCCCTCCCTCCTCATGTTTCCAACTTTGCTGCCAGTAAAAGCAGGTTGTGGAAGTAGTATTCTAGATGTTTATTTGTGTTAAGTAGTAAAATGAGAGCTGAGAAGCATTCCCAGGTCCCCTAGTTTAAATTTACCCTTAATTCATGTTTCATTCTAGCTTCATTTTTTGTTCTTTTCTTGTCTTCCAAAATTTAGCTGATGCTGTTTACACCATGAGAAGAAAATCTTCTCCCTGCTGACAGTGAAATAGGCCCTACAACACATATATATTAAAATGCAATAAGAGCATAAATCCATCCACCACGTGGCTGCAGGTAGTATCAAAAGTGGTTGTGAGTAACATCTAACACATCAGGCTGCAGTTTCTTATACCGTGATTTAAACTAACATTAGTTACTAAAGCTTTACCATGTGTTTTTAAATCAAAAGACGTCACTTCTGGCTGGAGAGTAACTAACTGTATGATCTTCAACAAGTTCAAGTATTTGACAGCTGGCATTCAAAAAAAGTATATAAAATAAATAAAATAAAATGGCTGAGATACATAGGAAACAAAGGTATGAACATTCAAGCATCTCTAAAATATATACCCTGAAAATATAAAGGCTATTACAATTGCAAATCAGTTCTTATAATCTACTTCTATCAAACTACCAATCTATAATTCAAAAAAGTATCAGAAATGCCTTTGGCAGGTATTTATAATAATGAAACTTAGCCACAATGTGAAAACCAGCTTTTACAGACCTCAGCACTTAATATTAAAAAACAGAGAGGATTATTAACTGACATTTGGGGTGACTGGACAACAAACTAAGCACAGGTTTTTCAGTGAGTCTCCACACTGTTAAGTTGTTCCACAACAATTCCTTCAGATCCATTTATGACTCTAAGATCATGCTCTATGACTTTACCAATATGGGGAAGGAAATTTAGGACCATAAACCACAGCCACTTCTGACTTAAAAATATATGTGCACAAGACTTACTAGGCACAAATCTAAGGAGTGGGGGAAAGGAAGCAAATAACGTGATCTGTCATCAACAAGGTTAACTGTCTGTTTCCAAATGTTTAATTCTTTATAGTAATGAAATAACTCACCAGTAACACTTAGGTTTTTTAAGTATTTTGCTCAGGCACTGTATAAACAATACTCTCATATATCAAGTAAGTAAATTATCTCATCTATAAAAAACAGTTTGATAATAAAGATTACAATTCTGAAATTATGTGCTCAGGTCATAAAGAAAAATATTGGCAAGGCCAAGACTAGAACCAAGGAACTTCATACATACATAAAGAATACAAACATTTACCTGAAAAACATGAACAAACAAATGTTAATGCAAATTAGTTTTGAATTTGTTCAAATCTCATCTCCAGAAACGGACTTACCCTGGTAAACAGTCTCCACATAGTGCATTGCTGGTGGCAGAACAGTTCGCCTTCTGAAACCGGTTCACTAACGCACAATCCAGACAAGGCTTGCATTTCTGAAAGCCCCAGTCTTCCTTGAATCTGTTTGGCCTGCAGGTCATGCACTGTGCATCCTCCCCATACCCAAAGCCGCATTCCTGTAGGGATTAACAAGTAATAGCAAGCTATTCAGTTACTGAATTTGAGAACAAGAACAGAATGCTGGGATAAAAATGAAGATCTAGTGTAATTATTACTGAGAATAGGTCTTTCTAGAGACAAAAGCTATCCTTTCAGCAAGTTCAAATGTGTCTTCCACTGCTAATAATCTCCCTTACTTCTATAAGTAATACTTAGTCACCCACTTTATTCATGAAACCACTGTGTATTTGAATGATAAAGGGCTTCAAGGACTCCCACAGTTTCATTATTACTAGCTTATGGCAGAATTATTGAGCTGTCTGTTTTTTAATTAGGTCTGTCATTTAAAAGTGCAGAAACTGGGACAAGGGAAGTATAAAGGCACTTACTCAATTATAAAAACAGCAAAGAAGCACTTTGATATTAAGGTTCATAGCTAAGGTGAACAAAGTTAATTGCCAAGGAGAGTGCAAAGATCTTCAAAAGCTTAGAATTTCTGTTACCAAATATACCAGAGCTGTTTAATGACCATCAGCTAGGCACGAAATGTTGCTTGGCCACTAACAACTTCGGAAGCTCAATCCGCTCCAGTTCTAACAGTTTTTAAATAGCTGGGAAAGCTTAATAGTTGCGTGGATCACAAGGAGGCATACTTTACTATATTGTTAGGGCTGGTTATTTATCCCAAATTTAGCTTTTAAAGAAATAATTTCCATTCATTTGCAAAGGGACACCTAATAAAACTGATAGACTGCAAAGAGAAACACATCAACAATGTGTAATACCTCAGGGGTGAAATCTATAAAGAACTATCAATCTATTTTATTTTTATGTCATTATTTCTTAGAGTTATTAAGTTACTAAGAGTTGCTGTTCTCTTCTCATCTGAATATCCTATTAAATTTCTGCAGTATCTAGGAGCTAGCTTTGATGCGTTAGTAACACACTGCAGAACAGCAAGAGCGATACAACAAATAACACAGGGATCTCCTCCTGTATGTGGTCTCAGTGGAAGAACAGGGCACCTTCCCAGTAATAAAACCACAGGAAATCCTCAAATAGGTCAACTTGAGAGGTTTCCACCAGTTTCCTCCATAACGCATGCATGTTTACTGCATATAAACAACTTTTTCCAAGTTCACCCACCTAAGCAAATCTGCTGCAGTAAAAAAAGCTTTGAATCTTAGAAATGCACTTGGGATTCTCCAAGGTTGTGCACTGAAAGCATCCATAGAACAAGCTCTGTGATGGAGTTGAACAATATGTACTTTATAGTCTCTTTAGTTTGCAATGACAGAGCAACAATAAACAACTTCAGACGCGTTTTACTAGACATTCTAAGAATTTTCTATTTCGCTTCTGAAGAAGAGCAAGCACTCAAGCACACAGAAAATGAACAATTTTAAGAAAGTAACTACAAACAGACACTATATGTAGTTTCCTTCCTTGATCTTTAGAGCCAGGAATTAAAAAATAAGTTTCAATTTTGTTTTGTGTTTTTAGCTCAAGTGTCATTTCTCACTACTGATGATTATTCAGATTAAGGAACAGATAGACATATCATTGCAGGCAGTAACAACAAAAACCCATACTATAGTTCCACACACTGTACAGCATGCTCCTCCTGTGAGATACTGACTCCAGTAAAACTGGTAAGTCAACGGAGATAAAAATATTTATTTTTAAAACATTCACTCTAGATATAGAACATTGCATACATTTTGATTCAAACCTACCAGTTTCAGCTAGGAATCAATGTCAAAACAGCAGAGGTTCTGGTAGTTCTAATTTACATCACCTAAAATTACCTTACTGTGCTCAGTTTTACACTCAGTTTACGCAATTTTAAGGCCGTATACAAAAATTATCACCAGGAACTGCAACTAGACTAATTTATGTTAGGTAATTTTGTTCTTCCTAAGTCTAAATAAACTTTTTCATTGAAGCTCATTATTCCTTAACACATTCTTTCTAAATACCTACTCTTTACTCTTTCGTCTTAGATCATCCAAATAGTAGTATTACAGGATATATTATATAACTCCGACAAACCATGTATATTCAGATCTCTTGATAAATCACACAGAATTCGTACCTCCCAAGTCCTAGCAAACTTTCAAATATAAGGTTTAAATTAACTTAATTATAAGTTTTCCTTTCCAGACTAACTTTGAAGTTTCTGATCAAAAACAAGCAAATACCAGGAAATAAAGTTAGAATTAAATGTCTTCAACTCACTGGCCCAAACTACCAAAGCTTGAGTAAATTGTAGCTCTATCAGATAAGCTTTGCTATAGTTGGATGTTATGGACACATCTCGGTGGTAACGTGAAATGGTTTACTTTAAAGCTATAAAAATGGTGGATGCAATATAAAGAAACCTTCTGCCCAAAGTATTTACATTCCTACGTCTTTTCAAACATGGCTTCCAAGTCCTTGCCAGGAATTCTGCAGATATAATCCATAACAACTATAACTTTATGCATGTGCTTTTTATATTCACATAATATTTGAGGTAGGTAACTGCCTGGCAGGTGCAAATAAATATTTAAGCTTGTAAACCAGGCAGAACTTCAAACAAATCCGTACTCGTAATTAACCACGTTCCCAAAACTGACGGACATGCTTTAGACGATGAATTCAAACCTTTTGAAATCCTGAACTTTATAATATAGCAGTCCAGCAAAGATACAAACAATTGACTGTATGTCTTTTATCAGTACATGTGCAAACCCAATGTGCACCAGTTTTCTTAGTGGTCTATTTATGAAGCTGTCAAGTTATATGGCTGATGAGATCTGAGTAGTTCCCACCTCCCCTCATCCCTTCTATCCACCCACTCATATTTTTAAAACAGGGCTCATCTCCCGTGGCAGTTCACATCAGGACCACAGAAAAGAGAAAGAGTTCTAACTTCGGTTAGCCAGAAAAGAAGAGCACATAAATATACACTATATTTATTTCTCCTATTGTGAAGTGTACCGTAAAGAACACTCAGCCCACTCCTCCCTTTCCATTCCCCCTTCTCAGTGCTACCACCAATGATACCAAGTAACTTTAATGAAAAATTTCTTTCTCAAATGGTACACAGTACAAACCATGAAAACACAAACATTAATTCAGCAAACTGCATTAGAATTAAGAAATCCTCAAAATTCAAATGCATTTTTATTTTCTTGATGTTTATACAGCTTTCACTATCACAGTATTGTGACATCTCATTACCTTTAGAATATGTATCCCCAGAACAACTTTGTTCAGAAGTGGGTTTCACTACAGTATCAAGTGAGATGACTGGTCAAGGCCACCTAGGAATCTGCAGCAAACCAGTCAACAAGTCAACTCATAACTTAGCTTCAAGTTAAAAATATTAGAAGTGTACAATAATATAGACACCTCTTAAAGTACTACATCAGCAAGGTTAACAGTTTCTTTCAGCATACACTACTCAAACACTAATTCAGACAGAACCACCCAAAGTAGAGCAGACTATAAAGGGAGTTAAGTGGTACGGTTTTTCCCTTAAAGCTGAATACAATGCAGAAAGTAAATGAACAGTAAATTAGATTTTAAACATTCTTTCAATTAAAATAACCTCAAATTTCATTTAAAAAAATGCTTTCAGGCATTATTAAGATTGTAATCTGCAAGTACATTTTAGAATTTGTTTCCAGTTCCACTGATTATCCACAACCTATGTAAATCCCTAAATGGTGCAGCACAGAGATGTTCCACTCAGGCCATGATGATTACAAGAATATTTGGGTATTCTCAAGAAAGTCCTCCAGCTATTAAGACATTTGTAATTGATGTGAGGTCATACAACAGGTTGTGGCACTGGTTATGGGAAATGAAGTTTCAGTAATACCTTTGAGTATATGGCCTTGCTGAATGGCATACAGTTTTAGCAGATGAACACACCCACCCAACATGGTGTCACCTGCAAACTTATTGAGGGAGCACTTGATCTCCTCATCCAGATCGCAGATAAAGATGAAACAGAACTGGCCCCAGCACTGAGCCCCAGCACAGTCACTGCAAGTGACTGGCCAACAACTGGATTTAACTCCATTCAGGGATTGTTATTGATACAATAACAAAGCTGGCCTTCTTATGATGGCAATATGTTAGGAGTACTTTATTAAAAAATAATATAAACTTAAGCAATCAACGGATTTTAGTTCTAGTTAAGGCAACATCTGCAGCACTGCTGTTAGAACACTCGATAGGGAATCAGAAAGGAAAAGTTGAGTGTGCTGTTTTTTCTTATTTTTAAGAGACAAAGAACTACTTTAAAAACATTCTTGAACAGGAGAGCCCCACTAAACTGCAACAGCAAATCTAAGAAGAATAGCCTAGATTTGGAAATAGTTACATGAAATAAGGCCATGAGTTTGTTGGTTCTGTTTAATGCAATAAAGGCTGTCTGAAGTTGTTTATCTATGCAGACAGGAAGGTCAATCCAAAAGACTGAGCACTGATTTGCTACTAAAATCACTCATCATAGAATTGCAGGACAGGCCAAGGAGGAATGAACTTTGAATCATAGAATAACCAGGTTGGAAGAGACCCACCGGATCATTGAGTCCAACCATTCCTATCAAGCACTCAACCATGCCCCTTCGCACCTCGTCCACCCATGCCTTAAACACCTCCAGGGAAGGTGACTCAACCACCTCCCTGGGCAGCCTCTTCCAGTGCCCAATGACCCTTTCTGTGAAGAATCTTTTCCTAATGTCCAGCCTAAACCTCCCCTGGCAGAGCTTGAGGCCATTCCATCTCATCCTGTCCCCTGTCACTTGGAAGAAGAGGCCAGCAGCCTCCTCTCTACAACCTCCTTTCAGGTAGTTGTAGAGAGCAATGAGGTCTCCCCTCAGCTTCCTCTTCTCCAGGCTAAACAAGCCCAGCTCCCTCCGCCGTTCCTCATAAGGCTTGTTCTCCAGCCCCGTCACCAGCTTTGTTGCTCTTCTCTGGACTCGCTCCAGAGCCTCAACATCCTTCTTGTGGTGAGGGGCCCAGAGCTGAACACAGTATTCAAGGAGCGGTCTCACCAGTGCCGAATACAGAGGGAGAATAACCTCCCTGGACCTGCTGGTCACGCTGTTTCTGAAACAAGCCAAGATGCCATTGGCCTTCTTGGCCACCTGGGCACACTGCTGGCTCATGTTCAGTCGCTGTCAACCAACACTCCCAGGTCCCTCTCCTCCAGGCAGCTTTCTAGACAGACTTCTCCTAGTCTGTAGCACTGCATAGGGTTGTTGTGCCCCAAGTGCAGGACCCGGCATTTGGCCTTGTTAAACCTCATGCCATTGGACTCTGCCCAGTGGTCCAGCCTGCTCAGATCCCTTTGCAGAGCCTCCCTACCCTCCAGCAGATCGACACTTCCACCCAGCTTAGTGTCATCCGCAAACTTGCTAAGGGAGTCCTCAATGCCTTCATCCAGGTCATTGATAAAGACACTGAACAGGGCTGGAACCAGCACTGAGCCCTGGGGAACCCCACTTGTCACTGGCCTCCAGCTGGATTTCACACCATTTCCCACCACTCTCTGGGCCCGGCCATCCAACCAGTTTTCCACCCAGGAGAGTGTGTGCCTGTCCAGGCCAGAGGCTGACAGTTTCTCAAGCAGAATGCTGTGCGAAGCTGTGTCAAAGGCTTTACTGAAGTCCAGGAAGACCACATCCACAGCCTTTCCCTCGTCCAGCAGCCGAGTCACTTTGTCATAGAAGGCGATCAGGTTAGTTTGGCAAGACCTGCCTTTTGTGAACCCATGTTGACTGGGCCTGATCACCTGGTTCTCTTGCATGTGCTTCATGATAGCACTCAAGATCACCTGCTTCATGACTTTCCCTGGCACTGAGGTCAGACTGACAGGCCTGTAGTTTCCTGGATCCTCCCTGCGACCCTTCTTGTAGATGGGCACAACATCAGCCAGCCTCCAGTCCAGTGGGACTTCCCCAGTCTTCCAGGACTGTTGGAAGATGATGGAAAGGGGTTAGGCCAGCACATCCACCAGCTCCTTCAATACCCTTGGATGAATCCCATCCAGCCCCATAGACTTGTGAGTGTCTAGTTGGGCTAGCAAGGCTCTGACCACCTCCTCTTGGATCACGTGAGCCTCATTTTGCTCCTCCAGCTCCTGGGTTTGTACACAGACGGAACGACTTCCTTTACAATTAAAGACTGAGGCAAAGAAGGCATTAAGTACCTCAGCCTCTTCCTCATCCCCTGTCACTGTTGTTCCTTCTGTGTCCAATAGGGACTGTATGGTCTCCCTAGTCCTCCTTTTATTATACATATATTTAATTTATATATTTATTTATTATTTATATAGTTATATATTTATATAAAAATATATAAATATATTATTGATATATTTATAAAATTATAATTTTAATATTTATATATTTATTATTTATATATTTTTTATATATTTTATATTTATAGAAGGATTTTTTGTTATCTTTCACAGACTTTGCCAATTTGATTTCTAGTTGAGCCTTAGCCCTTCTGATTTATTCTCTACACAATCTCACTTCCCTCCTGTAGTCCACCCAAGAGGCCTGTCCCCTCTTCCAGAGCCCATAAACGTTTCTCCTCTTCTTGACATCACTCAAGATATCTCTGTTCAACCAAGCTGTTTTTTTCCCCTGCCAACTTTTTTTCCGGAACATGGGGATGGCTTTCTCCTGAGCTGCTAGGATTTCCTTTTTGAAGACCTCCCAGCCCTCATGGGCTCCCTTGCCCTTGAGTACTGTCTCCCATGAGACTTTGCTAACCAGCCTTCTGAAGAGTTCAAGGTCTGCCCTCTGGAAATTTAATGCTACTGTCCTACTAACCACCCTCTTCACTTCACCTAGAACAGAAAACCCTATCATCTCATGATCGCTTTGTCCTAGGCGTCCACCTACTGCCACATCCCTCACAAGGCCTTCTCTGTTCACCAACAGCAGGTCTAGGAGGGCACCCTCCCTTGTTGGTTCACTCACAGAGTTGTGCAAGGAAGTTGTCTTCCACGCACTCCAGGAACCTCCTAGACTGCTTCCTTTCTGCTCTATTGTACTTCCAGCAGATATCAGGAAGATTGAAGTCTCCCACAAGAATGAGAGGCATTGATCTAGAGATTAACCCCAGCTGTTTATAGAAGAGCTCATCAGCTGCTTCTCCTTGGCTGGGTGGTCTGTAACAGACTCCCATCACAAAATCTACCTTCCGGTGGGCTCCTCTGATTTTAACCCACAGGCACTCAATCTCCTCATCACCACAATCCATCTCAATGGTGTCCAAGTCCTCCCTTACAAAGAGGGCTACCCCGCCTCCTCTCCTACCCTTCCTATCCTGCCTGAAGAGTTTGTACCCCACCATAGCTGCACACCAGTTATATGAGTCGTCCCACCACGTTTCCGTGATGGCAACGACATCATAGGCTCCTTGCCCTACGACAGCTTCCAGCTCTTCCTTCTTATTCCCCATGCTGCATGCATTGGTGTAAATGCACTTCAGCTGAGCTGCTGAGCCTTCAGCCCTCTTAGAGGGAACAGGGTTCGTTCCCAACTGCCTGGTAACTGAAGTAGCTAACACCAGAGTGCCTGCATCTCCCTTAGCACCCCGAGGTGTGTTCTCCCCCACTTTCTGTGTGGTGAGGTACTGGTGGTCCACACTAGCCCACCCTCTCCGAATCACCATTGCCCCACGTCCAGGCTCGTTCCTGTCTAGCCTGGGCTCAACCCCCTCCCCCTTCACATCTAGTTTAAAGCTCGATTTATGAGCTTAGCTAGGTTTTTAGCAAGGGCTTTAGTCCCCCTAGGAGACACACTTGTCCCATCCTCAGCAAGAAAGCCTGGAGGTGCGTAAGCCACTCCATGATCAAAGAAGCCAAAGCCCTCTCCTCACACCAGGCTCAGAGCCAGGCATTAATTGAATTATTCTTCCTGACTTCCCGCTCCTCTCTATTTAGCCTTGGGATGGAGCAGAATACTATTTGTGCCCCAGAGCCCTCTATCATTTTCCCAATGGCGCTGAAGTCATTCTTGATGGCTTTGGTCTTTTTGTTTACTAGATCATCATTACCAGTTTGGACTACTATCAGAGGATAGTAGTCTGTCTCATGGACCAGGGAAGGAAGTTTTCTAGCTACCTCCTTCCCTGATGCCCCCGGCAAGCAGCAGACCTCTCTGTGGAGCGGGTCCGGTCTGCAAATGGGTCCCTCCGTTCCTTTTAGGAGGGAGTCCCCTACAACAATCACCCTCCTCTTCTTCTTGATGGAGGATGTTTTTATCTTTTTCTGAGGATGATGTGGCCTAGGGAAGGATTCTAGGCTGTGGGAGCCATCATCCTCATCCTCAGGGTTGGATTCCACCTGCAGCACCTGGTACTTGTTCACCAGGGGGATCT
Source organism: Phaenicophaeus curvirostris (assembly GCF_032191515.1). Taxonomy (NCBI): domain Eukaryota; kingdom Metazoa; phylum Chordata; class Aves; order Cuculiformes; family Cuculidae; genus Phaenicophaeus; species Phaenicophaeus curvirostris. The sequence continues at coordinate 188,789,350 of NC_091392.1, forward strand.
GGGGTTTTGGTGTCTGGGTGAGGGGAGCATGAAAGAACATCTAGTTCAAACTTTCACAGGACAGGGAGCTGATATGAGATGATCTAACAACCTGTCCAGTTATGTCCTAAAAACCACCAGTGACGCAGACTCCACTACATTCTGGGGAGGGGGGGCAGTTCTCTCTGTAGAAAATGTCTTTCTTACAGAGATAAAAACCTTTCTCCTGGTACAACTTGTCTCCATTGCCTCTTGTCCTGTCCATGTGGCATCTGTTGAACAGAGTGCTTCCAGCCCCTTGTTTCTCTCTGTGGCATCTGTCTTCTCTGTTTCACCTAACACTTCCTGCATTACAATGGCCAGGTTGATTTCTATGCCAGTCTCTCACTTATAAATTAAGAAAAGGTAACAGGACTTCCCCAACTTAGAAAGGTATTGTGAACTCCTCACATAATATAAATAAGTCAAGTTAGCAGTTGTAAAATAAGTATACACATACATGCATATACACACATCCACTCTGTACAGGTGGTATTTTGTCCTGCACATTTATCCATACTGTTGACATAAGTCTGTGGTATATCTGAGTGTATCTGGCAATGTGGGGAAAAGACTGGACTGCCCAGGACCTGATTTGATTAGGCATGAACCACATCTGAGATCACCTGTGCAGCCCATGTTAAGATTCTTAAGTCTGATTTTCAGGTGACATTGTATTTTCCCTGAACTGCAGGGATAATTAGTGACTGTTGAATTAACTGTGATTTATCAACAATAAAAATTCCATTGAAGTTTCTTTTTAAAAAAAAATAACCCACAACAAGACAGATATCACAAATAGCTAACAATGCATTAGTTTTAATTTCCATAATATCATGCACTCAGTTTAACAAAGGCAAAAGGAAGAAGGTACACGCATAAGCGTACTTCTGCTCTAAACAGGCTTCTGATCAATTCAGTGGCAATGTATTTAAGTCATAGTACCCACCAGTATCAAGGCATCTTAATTTTCACCTTGAGAACTCCAGTTTTCCTTTCATAGTGCTTAGCCTACTAACTCTACTTGGCTTTTGAGAGGAACACAGTTCCTATTTTTGTCTAGTCAGTTATTAAAAGCAAATCTACAGATTTAGATTTTAACTAGGAAGCGACGCTCACTGATCCAGCAGCATATCTAGTTTTATCCACGAGCACAAAATATTTGATAGGAAAACAGACACAGTCATCATTAAGAAACTGCTTTCTCATGTGTAAGAAAACACCTATGCAAGCAAAACTTCCTCTGTGCTGCAAATTACTTCAAGTATATCATTAAATACCTCTTCTCTTTGCGTTCTCACCTTTGACTTAACGTACTTTGTTCCTTCAAGCTGTAGTTCAGCAAAGACTATTCTCCGCTGCATTTCAGTAACAACCACAGTATCACATCCTTCGCTATGATTCACAGAAAATTGCATCTCTATAAAGGAAACTATGCTTCCACTCACATTTAGGTTTGAGCAAAAGCAGTTATTTTAGTTCTAGCATAGTAGCAAAAAAGTAGTATTTGAAGCCTATTCATGCCCAGATGAAGTAAATGCTTATACAATGAAACGAATTATACATCCATATTTTCAGAATAACCAATCCTAAGAATCAGGATAGTTGTCTTGCAAACAAAAATACTTAACACAAAATCATTATTGGAACAGTATACTATTGCAAACTATAAACCTCCTATTTCAGTTTAGCATTTCTTTACTAAATTGAAAGAAAAGTAATTACTGAGGGCACTAATTTTACTCTTTTCAGTGTTTTTATTTGCCACTAATAAGTATGCTTTAGTTGGACCATTGTTATATTTACAAGCGCCTTTATAAATTAAAACACTCTCCAGAATCTTTCACTCCTCAAATTTAAGGACAATCTGAAAAAAACCCCAAACATCCAAACAAACCCACATAATTAGTCATCCTCAGATCTCTATTTCTACAGTACTGTTTATATGACTAAACCTTAACTAGTACTGCCTAACATCGAAATCAATCCTCGCTGAAGTGTAAAACTAAGTATTTCTGTTAATGAACTAAACAGTGGGTATGAATGGAAAGATAGGGAAAATGTGTCACTCAATTTCAGTAAATCTCTTCAAAGCACAATAGTTAACTTGTGCTTTTTTTTTCCCCCCCAAAGCTGAACATATTAACAAGTACAAAGTCACAAAGGGAAAGCTTTTTTTCCCTGTTGTTTAAATACAAATACACACCAGACTTAGTAATATTTCATGTTAAAAAAATTTAAGAAATAACATTTCAAGTTCCCTCCTGGGGTCTGTGTAACACATTTGCCTATAAAAGCAATCCAGAAAACAAATTTTCACTCCTCCTAAGTAACACCTAAATTCTACCTTTATCATCCCTTTTACACTTTCATTAAGAGTATAAAACAGCATTTACCCTTCTGTATGAAAAGGCACTGGGTAGGGCAGCTACTTCTCTCTTGCTTTATGGCTAATCAGACTGCACAGCTATGTCTGGGTCACAGTTTTATACTCTAACAATGGGCAAGATGTACATACAGCAGCTGGACATTGAAGGAAGTCTTATGCTTTCCATGAGTCTTGACAAACCTGCTTCATGATACCAGCTTGCATCCTGTCTTTTTTTTGCCTGACCGCCTTCACTCTTCCAGCATGATATACCTTCTCCCCCAAAACATCCAGCCTCTCCATCACTCATAGCTTATTCTGTTCTCTATTACCTCTGGTGACAGAGTTAATGATCACACCATATCTCTCTCTCCCTCTCATTTCAGCTATATCTTCCTTTATTGTTCTCTAACTTCGCTCATACACAGTACCTACTTTCCTCTGTGCTCAAAGCAACTAAGATCCCTCTCATGACTTGTGTTCAGACTTCAAATATTGCCAAGTTAACTTTCTAGTTGCACTGAATCTCAATCCATAACCTCAGTCACCATTCATCGCCACTGATTCACTTCTGCACTCCTCAAAAAGCTGCTAATTGCAGGACTTTTATAGAAATTTTCTTTTGGAAGAAATGAAATTGTTCTAAATGGAAAGACATTTACATAAGACCCAAGATAATGATCTTTCATTATCTATGATATTAACAAGGACTTCTTATGTGCTTTCTACATATTACCACCTATTTTTCTGGCCTTAACCTTCTCTATTACGTAACACTGCGTAAAGATCTAGATCAGATTTATAGCATTTTTAATAATCTGCAAAACAAAGAAATCAAGCCTTACTTGAATCTGGCTTCCCAAAGTACTCCACCACTGAGGTGGTAAAATCAGAATAATCACCTAGCTCCTAACTGTTCTAAAGAAATATTTCAGTTCTCATTTGAATCCTTTTCTGTATTTATGTAATTATGCCCTTATTTTTATTATAAGCCATTCTGTTAAGACAAGTTGTACAGAAAATACTTAAATATTGTCTATATCAGCAATTTCATCTAAAATCCAGAACCGAATCTTAAAGTCTGCATTATAAAAGCCAAGCCCCACCCATTATTTGGTCTGTACCAATCACTAGTTTGAAATTAATTATTTCCATACTCCTCTAAAATGTACTGTCAGTCTTAATTCCTTGGAAGTGTTCCCCCCGCCTCTTTGTAGCATTAGCTCTTCTTTTAAAAAACAATTTTGAAAGCCCGTATCCAAATCATCTAATAGTACTGCCTACTTTATTAATGGCATCTCATTTTCTGAACTAAGCAGAAAGAGAACCGGAGACATCGTACTTGACAAATTGAAAAAGGTTCTAAAGCCAAAAACATAAAAAAGTATTTCCACATAAACACGGATACTTGTTGTTTTAACCACATGCATAAAGGCACTTATTGGAAACACAGTAAATTCAAGAAAGCATGATTTGCTTACCTTTGAGAGTTCCATTCCAGGTCCACATTGTTTGCAGAGGACGCAGTTTCCATTGTGGTCCCTAAATTCTTGCTCTCTGCAATCTCCAGTCTCACAAATTACCCTGTTTAGCTTAAAACAAACAAACAAAAAAAAAGTAAACTGACTAAAACAATTAATCTGTGATTAACATATAACTATAAAATCTAGATCTGAAAAAAAATCATGTTTATATCTTAAAAATAACTTTCTGCATTATTAAAAACTTCAAATATGGCAATGAAAATTAATCATCTTACTCCAAATATTGATAAATGGCCTGAATTTTTAGGGTTCTCGGTACTCAGGGACTTGCAATAATTTTACAACTTTTAGAAGACCTGCTTGATATTCAGCACTTGTGTAATGTCAAGAACACTCAATTGCTTGAACATTAGTTTAGGTTCCTCACCTTAATCAATATTACAAAAAATGCACGTGACCATTTACCATACCTACAATTTTCATGAGAGGAAGCCGTCACGCTGCATTATATTGCCACATCTCATTTATTTCTGATATTTTATTTCTTTAATGAGCTATTACAATTGAACAAAGTAAAATCTATTCCTTTAAACATAAGTATTTAGAGATTTGGAAAGGTCACTCGATCCTTTAGGATACTTAAAAAAACCCACTCCAAATCTGCACGACTACTACTTATTCTAAATTTCACTATCAGTTTATACTTAGTGGGCCCAAGGAGAGAGAATCCAATTTCTGCCTTCAAAGGTGTTTAAGTACATCATCTAACCAAACGAGAAACTAAGGTTATGAGAAATACCACAAGCAGTAAAATCAGCCATGAAAAGTCTCAGTATAATCACTGAAATACTACCCCAGAATATTAGCAAGTCCTGTGAGCTCCCTTAATACAATTTTAAATTAAATGCCTACATAAAGGCTCCCATCAAAAAAATTCCTGTCTACAACTGCTACTATATTCTTTCTGTATTAGTCTTTGCAGAAAGACCAAAGCCTTTCTGATAGCCATGAAACATTACTCACCCTTGGTTCTACAGCTTGTCTCTGCAAGGCAGAGCTTTAGTATGCTTAGTATGCAATGTAATCATGTGCTACGCCATGTTCTGGTGATAAACTGAATCCTCTGAACTCCTAAAATGCATGTATTCAGATGCCGTACTAAAGCGTGACTGCTGCAAATTGTCTAGAATTCCTGCCCTCTCTCTGAAGTGAGGCAGTATCACCTTCACAGCACTATATTCACCTGTATTTCCTGTCACAGTCCAGTCCTTCCATGGAGAGGCTCACAAGGTAATTTTTTTTAATTGCACGTGAGGAGTGGCAAGAACTTACAAGTCACTTAAACAAACTCACTTTTAAACTAATAAAGTGTATATCCAATTCTATGCATCTATGTGTTTAAAACTTTTAGTGTTAGCAGTAATGTGTAGAACAAATTACACCATTCCTGTGTCCAGTAAAATTTTTTTCAATGTTCATCCTGGTGGAAAGGTATGAATATTTAACTTACCAAATATGCTAGTAAAATTATGAGCATCTTCAGTTTATCTTCTGCTTGTAATCCCTTAGCATCCATTTCTTAAAATTAAACCTTTCTCCCTAGGAAAAAAAAAAAAGGGATAAAAGGAAAAAAAAATCATTAATATCATGTTGTTGTGTACACTGCAAGTGTCGTACGTCCATACTACCTCATGTCATTCAGCATGTCAAAATATTTCTCTGTTAACGGCACTAAAATGTTTCAGACAGATTTCTGGAAGCTAAACAACAAACATATGCTTTAGAAATTATGTTTTTTAAACGATAAAGCTATTTTTTTCTTTAAGAACCAGTAACAAATAAATGATAAAAAAGAAGAACAACTATTTGAAACAGCTGTGGAAAAGAAAGGTCTAACTTGGGATTAAGTTTCTTTATCATTAAATCAATAAACTGCACGCCCACAATCATTAAAAATATTGTGTCTGGACAACAGAACATTTTTTCTCTGCTTACTTTCCTTTAGTTTGAGTCTGTGTTAATCTCCAGTTTCTTACTTTTTGGTTTTGTCAAATACCTCCTAAGCAAATGTAACTTCTAGTTCAGATATTCAAACTATACAGCAACAATAACAAGAAAAGAATAAATAAAACCAGCCTACATATCCTGCTATATTAATTTGATCCTAACTTGCACGACCACACTATAACGTCGCTGCTTTCAGCAAGATGGGAAAAATGATGTTTGAAATATTTTTGGCCTACTTGAGGACTGATGTTTAATTACAATGCTTTAAAAGACAGAAGACACTGACAAATCGAAGGATGAAACCCAAAACATAAGGAAAGCAGTACAGAAAAAGATTAAGAACAGTTGCAAAATGCTTTATGAACTATACCAAGCATAATACAATTCAGAAAACATACAACCAGAATGAGCATAAACTGCAATTAATGCACAGTTTCACATTTTACTGCATGGATACCTCAATTAACAAATTCCAATCCATAAGAAGAAAGTGTACTTCAGTGGCGCAATTGATATATTTTAAGGTAAGTTGTATTTTGAAGTGTAAAAACAGTTAAAGTCTTCCAGGAAAAACAGAACACACAGAGAGGTGTGTCAGGTAACACTCTACAGGAAAGCCAAGATTACATTTTAATGGTTATTTCTCACTTAGTGATGGTAACGGTCTATGGGCCAATGACAATTATCAGATTATATACATGTCAACATGCCTAAAAATGACAACATACACAAATACACAGATATACCTGACACAGCTTGCTTTTTTCATTCTGAAGAATGAAAAAAATAAGCTGAGAAACATGAAACAGGAAATCTCAAAGAATTCTGGATGATTAAAATACAACAGTTTGATGTAAAAAGTACTGCAGAACAAATGGAAAAATGGAAAAGGAGAGTCAACAAACTTGAAAAAATATTAAGGGCACAAAGATGCCAGGAGAAACTGACAGTGCTAATGCTGCAAAGAAAATTAAGTGCATTTGTTCCTATATACTAGCAGAAGTATATAGGAACAAAACAATTTCTAGTAATAGCAAAGACAAAAAAAGTGGACAGAGACAGTAAAAATACTGTTAAAGAGAAGTTTCAAGAAATGTTTCTTATGTATGTCTGGAAAGAAATAACGTGGATAAAACCCACAAATAATATTAAATACGTCTTCCGGCTGATTAGTAACTGAAGATCTGTTAAGTAAAAACAGATCAAATAGAAGACAAATTGTAAGACTGCACCTCAATAGTCTTGTAAAAATAGTACCAGGAAAGATTTAAGCTTGCTGCTGTTCAGCTTTTATACATTTTGGAATGCTACAGAAATTCAAGAGTGATAAAGTTATGAAAAGATTGAAAAAGAACAAAGAAGAGTAATACAACAAACATCTCTCAGTAATATCACAGAAAAGCAGCACTGCAAAACAAACTTGACTTCATTTGTTTCAGAGAAGACATGACAATAATGCTAAAAGTCTGAAAGCTAAAATGACACAAAATGAATAAATATTAATTCAAAGAATCACGCTGAAAGGAAAGGGATTCAGGAGAAAAAAACCCATTGACTTCTTGATTTCATATACTGGCATTCAGTGGAAAAGGTTAAACACTATTTGCTTTCCTAATTGTTAGAGGAGGCAAAATTTTACATAAGTGTGCATTTGTAATGAAGCCATAAACATAACTGAGTTGCTTGGAACTGAATGTCAAGTCATTATTTCAAGTCATCAATTTATAATCACTATATTCCTTAACAAAATTATTGTTAAAGAAACAGAACATCACACAGGTCTAATGTAATTATGACTATCTATATAATACCAACAACATTTTAAAAATAAGATTCCTTATCAGATTAAAAATATTTTTAATTTTAAGATTTAATTTTACTTGTGAAAATAGATGTATGGCATATCAAAAAAGAAACTGACATAAAAACACACAATTATGATGACATTAAAGCTTCATGTAGAATTATCAGTACAATGTTGTTGTAACGTAGTAAGCCTAATGATCCAAAATTTGGAGCAGTGAGCAGGTCACCTGAAGTACACAAAATATAAGAAAAAACAGAACAACCTGATTAACTGGCCAGGAGATTCAGTACTTGCCATATTGTTGCACTAACACTATAATAGCTTTATGCAATGAAGCCACATACATCCCATACCTTTTTTCAATATGCAATAACCTGAAGACTTAATACTACAAGAAAGTTAGCATATAATCAATCTATTAATACCAATAGTGAAACAAAGTTAATGATATATTTTTATGTTTGTAATAGTCTGGATTAAAAACAAATGCCACTTCTTTACAGAAAGCAATACAGTATAACATGCAGTATTAAAAATGTTGCTGGTCATGCTGACAGCCATTATATCAGGTTTTGGAGTCATCCTGTCTGACACATGATGATCATCTTATAGCATGTACCTCAAAGATTTTTAGAACACAGAAAGCACATAGAGAAGCACGCTGTACTAAACCACAATCTGTTGGCTTAGGTGTAGAAATTTTATTGCACCAATGAAATATTTTCTATTTAAAAGAAAATCTACTGCTTTTATAACAATCTTGCCAAGTCCAACACCTTCAAACATCACGAATTCCAAAACCCAGAAAAAAATTCCAAAATAAAGTATTTTAGAACTGGCAAAAGAACTACTACGGACTTTCCCAACTCATCTACTCATTTTACTAGGCTTCAAATTTGTTGACTGATCATTGAGTGCACGATGTAATCTCATAGCTTTAGGTCCATGATGTAACACAAGATATCTTCTAAATAATTTGTCTTTTATAATCATCAGATCTTCCAAAAGAAGCTACTAGGTCTGAGGGCCTTAAACTTCAGTACACTTCAGTATGTTTAGTAGCAACAAAACATGTTCAAATCATTTCAAGAGACATGCATGAATGCCTGTGGTATTTTATCATGCAATCATTGTGCTTATTGTTCCAGTTCCTAAAAAAAAAAACTCACCAAAGACTATATCCTGAATATAACATACAAGAAAGAAATTAACTGGTAACCTCAGTTCAGAGTACAAAATAAAAAAAAAGGTTTCTTTTCATAACATTTTAATAAAATAATGCACATGGTTAAGGGATATTAACAACTCATTGTATCGAGACCAACTCCCAGAGGAGATATAACTGTGCCAGCTGCTTGTCTCCCATTTCTGTCTTGGTTAAAATCCCTGCTTAAAAAGCAGACACTGCAGCACTTAATAGTATGTTGCCATCGGGCAAATTTGTTCTGTCTTGATATCAAGCAGCATACACCGAAGTCTATTGGACACAAGCCACTCACCTCATCTGCATTCAAGTAAGAAGTAACTAGAAGAATTTTTTGGCTGTAAAATACATACAACCAAACAGAAGCTCAATAGATTTAAAGACTATTTGTTCCTGGTTTAGGTATTGATATTTACAATGCTGAGTTCAGCTATCCTCTTTACTGAAAGAAAACAGCAGACATATTTTGGGTCAGTAAATCATTCCAAACACATCATTTTAGGTTAACAGCAATACACTTGCCTAAAATACTCAGGAAAAAACAATACCATTGGTAATGTACTGAACTCAAGATACAGAACCTCTATTAAGGAATGCGGTTGCATAGTTTTAAGGTTGTGAGGGGCCTATCATGTATACGTATAAAGAGGGTGATATCAAACAATAAATTAGGAACATAAATGTATCATGGAAGTCAGAACTTCCAACCTTCCAGAGCCCTAGAATCCACTGTTCGCCAAAATTTACTCCTCTGTCTACTTTCTTGCCAGTAGCCATCATTCTATTTCAGAATCAATCTGTCAGAAGAATACTTCTTCCTTCTCTCCAAAGAAAATAAAGTTTTACCATGAGAGAGACATCACCTCAAGACTTGAGGCAGCATTACTAAATTATGGCCTACTAGTAGGTTTCTCACACATATAATCATTGAAACTTTGAGGTCAATACCATCCATCTTGTAAGGAAAACATCATAAGAGGTGAAGGGTCCCAACTTTAAATCTGGAAAAATTAAGCAAATTCCATAAATTCCCCATAGTTGATTTGACATTCATACTTAGTGATGACTTTTCATTCTCTCTAGACCACTGGCAAAAAGTACTCCGAGAAGTTCTGGATAAGAAAGAGGAATGAAAATACGATCTTATCTTGCCAACAGAGGTCTCTGGCATCCAATGAATGGGATCTCAGCTCCCTTCTAACCACCCTGTTTCCCACCTGCAGCTGTCAACTGCATGCAATAAAATGACAGGGAGTAGCAGATGGTTTTAGCAGAGTCATTGCCCCATGGGCAAGAAACAAGAGAAGAAAAAGTACTTACGCTGCTGCAACGATAAAGACAAAGGGAACAAGTTAGGGACAAGAACTTCCACTACAGAACTACGCACTGTTACTCTGTCTTATACTTCTAAAACACCTTCCCTTTAAACCTTGCCCACAACCCTTCCATTTGTGAAGCAAATGAGGTCGCCCAACCAAATTTGCTCCAACTGCTCTGAGGGGAAAAACAAAATACTGTCAGCTAGGTAGCATTCATCACATGAAATATTGTGTTGAATAAATATGCATTTTTAGAAGCTGCCATACATGAAATCGTACAAAATTAGACAACTATGAATTTATTTCTAGTTCTGTAAAGATACAGAACTAGAGAGCAGACTAAAGTTGGAACATTGTGTTAAAAAACATTCATATCTATTTTAGGTGCTGAGGGAGGAGAGAAGGATTTACACATGGCCAGGAAATATTTCACTCATTCTGAGTACCAAATGCTTTAAGTTATGTCAGCCAAAGTACTTGACTTCACAGGAATAATGGTGATAATAATTTAACACCTCAAAGAAGCATCTCTAAAGCGTCTTCACCATCATATACAGCATTTACAGAATTAATTATATCCTAGTGTCTCGAAAGTGTATAATCAGCAAAACTTGAGACTGAACTATGCAATCCATCTCTGGCTTTGCTCCTTAAAAATGATGCTCTAAATCCATGCTAGAAAAATTACATAAAATAGTAAGTCATCTGTGTTCTTCGGCATATCCAGACTGCCAGTAATTAGAAATCAGAGTGAAATACTGTAACAAAGGTGCAATGCGGTGACATTTTTGCTACAGTTAAAGGTTTTTAGAGGATAGGAAGGTGTGATTCACTCAAGAACTCCTAACCCCATTGAACTTGACAGGATTATTCATACAAATCATGAATAATTCTGTGCTTCAACATGAAAACCGTGGTTAAAAAAAAGTTGCTCCATCTCTTTAATACATCCCCCTTATCTCAACTTCTAGAAGACACTAGTTTGCCAGATGGAAGCTCAGCATAGAGCTGCATTTGTAAACATTTATACTTAGATATGTGAATAAGTAATACATTAAAATGAGAACACAAATAGTGCATTCATATTTATTTTATACTAAAGTATACTAATAGTTCTTTTTCAAAGCATTACAAATTTCAAGAATCACAAACTGTAAAGCACTGGACTGGTTAACACAGTAACTATTGCAATAGTGCACTCCTAACGTGCTGCATCCATCCAGCCAACCTTTTGTGGCTTTGGACAGTGTGCAGTGTCTTAAAAAGCACAGACATGAGTTACTTCCATTCTCAGCATTCTCTTTTATTAGGATTTCAACTTGCACGTTGTGGAAACTCAGGAACAAGTAACTTATTGCCTGCTTATCTGACGATTTAAACATCTAATCGATGAACTAATAAAGAAGTCTACTTCTATTTCTAAAGAAAACTCCTTTGCTCATATGGCAAGAAGCTTTCAGTTAATAGAACTAAACTTTTACATGCGATGGTGAAGGTGTACTTGAAAGAGACTATGCAGTAGTTAACAAACCTACCAACACATAGAAACAATCTGTCACCTTTTATTAAATATTAAATGCTACCAGATCCCTTTATTAATTTGATAAATGCACTCATTTAATGCAGCTGCAAGTATAAAGGTGGTAAATAGGTATTAAGTATCAAGATTTTCCACGAGTATCGGGTACAGCTTTCAGTTCAAGGTCAGATAAATGGAGATGGACATCAGGAAAGGAAGTCAAACAATTAAAGGCTTTTCAACAGAACCACGTTTGCGGCTTTCAACCTCTCACCAGCCAAGAAAAGTTACCAGCTCCTGTTCCTTCAACTCCTGCTCCAAAGCAGTTTAAAGCGAATAGCAACTTATTCGTGCAGTAGACACGAGAAGAGCTAGCGGACAGACAGACCGGCTTTCAGGGGCTTTTCGCTGCTGGAGAAGCAACCCCAGGGCTCTCGAGAGCTGCAAAACCCTTCGCGGCGGGGCGCCCTCCGCATTCCCCCCTCCGCCCCGCTGCAGCCGGCGCTTCCCGCCGAGGGTCCTTCCCATCGGGAAGGCGGAGCGGGCGGGGCAGGGTGGCCTCGGAGCCCCCCCCCCTTCCCCCTCAGCCCTCGGAGCTGCCTCCCCCCCCTTCCCCCTCAGCCCTCGGAGCTGCCTCCCCCCCCTTCCCCCTCAGCCCTCGGAGCTGCCTCCCCCCCCTTCCCCCTCAGCCCTCGGAGCTGCCTCCCCCCCCTTCCCCCTCAGCCCTCGGAGCTGCCTCCCCCCCCTTCCCCCTCAGCCCTCGGAGCTGCCCCACTGAGGGAGGGGGAGGTACGATCTCCCCCACACCTACCTGCCGGGCGCTGCGCCGCGGCGCCCGCCGCCACCGAGGAGCGCTCGCCCCGCTTCACCTTCCCGCGCCCCGCCTCGCCTCGTCGCCCCGGCAACGCCGCGCCGCTCCCCGCCCTCCCGCGCCGGAGGCTCACGTGACCGGCCGCAGCCAATCAGCGGCGCCGCGGCCCACGTGCCCCGCGTCCAGGCGGCGGCGGGAGGGCGGGGCAGGGCGGGCCGAGGCGTCGAGCGGGTCCCTGCGGGGGCTGAGGCGTCGGTAGTTTGGGTTGGAAGGGACCCCAAAGATCATCCAGTTCCAACCCCCCCGCCATGCGCAGGGGCACATCCGACTAGATCAGGCTGCCCAAGGCCACATCCAGCCTGGCCTTGAACACCTCCAGGGCTGGGGCAGCCACAGCTTCCCTGGGCAACCTGTGCCAGTGCCTCACCACTCTCATGGTGAAGGAGTTTCTCCTTGTATCTAGTCTAAATCTGCCCCTCTCCAGTTTATACTCATTATCGCTCATCCTATCACCACAAGCCTTTATGAACAGTCCCTCCCCAGCTTTCTTGTAGCCCCTTTCAGGTACTGGAAGGTCGCTATAAGATCTCCTCGGAGCGTTCTCCAGGCTTGAACAAGCCTAAACTCTCAGCCTGTCCTCATATGAGAGGCGCTCAGCCCTTGGATCATCTTTGTAGCCTCCTCTGGACCCGTTCCAAAAGCTCCATATCCAGCCCTTCACAGAGAATACATTGATCACAGTCACGAGAAAGGGTGTACTTCACTGCTGTTTACTGTGATGTAAATTAGGAGCTTCCCTTAAGCTGGTGATGCTCCAACATTGGTGAAACCAATCTTGGAGACCTTGGTGAAAGAACTGTTATTGCGGGGAGGTCATTAGTTTTCCTTCTAATGAAAAGATTAATGATAACAATGCAGTATAGAAAATTGTGTGGAGATGCTTGGAACTGAGCTAGTTTCTGAAGGGAATGAACCATGGGCTATGCTTGGCAGTCAAATGTTTTCAGATAAACAGAATTTTTGGAAGCTTTTAACAGAGATAAAATTCCAGAGTTCACCAGCTATGGGACTTCTGTAAAAACAAGTAGTGCTTATTGAATTACAGCAAGATGTCTGCAAAGAGATAAATGGTTGCTATAAAATGAGGTGTTTTTAATTTTTACAATATTAACTAACTCAGCATCTACAGGGGTTTTAATGTAATTATCTTATAAAGGTTCTTCAAAGACAAGTTTTGCTTCAGGACCCTTGCCAGCAGAAGCTCTGCAAAAGGCTGGAATTTCAGTGAGGAATGGCATGCTACAGCAGTGCATCTGTTGTTGATGGCAGCTGCTGCACAGCATGGAGCATGCTACATCCTCTCGCTGTTTACAGACAACTGGTTTGTATGTTATTTGTTTTCTTTAGACACCAATAAAATGTATTGCAGGAGTTTTTCTCAGTGGAGTTGTCATGTGTGTTTCAGATACTCATTTTAAAGGAGTATAGTTAGGGAAGTGTAGTAAAACATCCCAGCGTTCTTAAAGTGTTGACCAAACACTGAGGATTACCATATAAAGAAACATCAAGACTCCCATCAGACAGGAGCTTACTATGCCAATGAATTAAAACCAATATGTAGTCTGCAACACTGAAACTTAAGTGTTTAATTCCTTGTTGTAGCATGTAAAATATTTCCTCTGTATGTAAAGTGGACGACTTAATTCCATTCATCAATGAAATCTGTTGAAAATTGCAGGATTTCTTTTGTTTTAAATCAAGATGCTTCTAAGGTAGTAGAAGAAATGAACTGTTAGAGCAACAACTATGGATGCAAGTATACAGATTTGCACCACAGTACAGAAAGCAGAAAAGACATGTTTGGAAAGTAGTTTCAGCTGACCCCTTTGATAAGACTATGTTGTGTGACATATCTGATGTGGAAGCAGAAATTGTACAGCAATAGGAAGTTGTTATCTCCGTATCTTAAATGCTAACACAGTTCCCCCAGTCAACTGTGAGATAGATCTACTCTTGTTATGACAGCTGTTGGAAACTGATGTCAGTATAACTGTGCAATGTCTTTTGATCGTCTTAACTATTACAAACCTTAAAATATGTTCATGATATTATCTAGGACACACTGTTTGGAAATGGCTCTATTTATAATCAGAAATTGCTCAAGCTATTTTAATAAATAAATGATATACCTGTGAGTTTCCTACTCAGATTTGCTTGAAAAAGCATTGTGAACTTTTTCCTTCTGAAGACTTAAGCCTGAGGATTAATTAATGTTTATGCAGCACTTTGTAGAAGCAAAGTCACAAGTGCCAAGAATTATTATTATTTAATATTTAAAAGTCAGATCAATGAAAGACTAAACTGTCAGAGAACTGCTATTTAAAACAAAAAAAAATGCTGAAACTCCTCTTTCTCCTATACTTAAATGAGGCCAAGTGTGCTTTCATTTCAGTCTCACTTACATGCAGACAGGCAAAGATCTTTTTCAGTTTAAATGGGTTAATGCCCACTTGTGTTTAAATATGTAGGCAGATTACCCAAAATCCTAGGAATATTTTACAACGAAAAAGATGTTTGTTTCTGAAATGCATTTCTAGTGCCTAAACATTGCAAATATTTGTATACATGAGTCCTACACATCAGTGTAATGTATCTGATTAATTAATCAGTGTTGCTTCTGTGCACAGCTTTACCCATTTGTGTGATGGGTCAGATCCTTACCGGGATAGTTTAATTGTATTAGACTCACAGAGCTGTTTTGACTTCTGAGGAAAAAGAATCCATACATTATTTTTTTAAAATGTGCTTCTCTTTCTACTTTACAGCATACAGAGGTATGGTTTAGAAAAAAATTTCCTCAGAAAATAAATGTGCATGTTGGAAAGCTAGCAACAATCAAGAGAAGACTGGAATGGTAGAGGGGCTCATCAGTGAAGAACAGAATTAATAAATAAAACCATTTTTCAGAATTACAGAAACATGTTTTAGTACGTTGTTGTCATTTTAGGGAAAATTATAGATTTTGCTTTGGCTATGCCTTAAACAATATTCTTCCTTGACAGCTATGTGCACTTTATTCATGCAGTGCTAATTACTTTCCTTATAATATAATTGACTTGCTAAGTCAGAATATGAATTAATTGGTGGTATAGAAAACTAAATGATACCAAGTCAGGCTGAGTTAATCTCTGTCTGGCATATTATCTCTTGATATGCTGTAAATTTAAAATTTACATATACAAACATACTTTTAATTAGAAGAAACAAAGTTTGCAGACTGAATAACACAGGCTGACTGCATTTGTCTGGAAGTGTTGATAACTTAATCTTATTCAGGTTTGCATGTTACTATGGTGCATACTGAAATATGAAATTCTTGAGGGTCCTATGGACAGATAATCCTAATAGTTTTAAAACAATGCTTAACAGCCTTTAAAACAATGCTTAACAGCTATCAGTTATATTGAATTTTAGTTGCAATTTGTTAGTAAACAGAATTACTTAAGATTTAGATACACTTAAATTTAGATTTAAGAATAGACATCTAAAGTCAGCATTACAGAAGAGCTCACTATCCACCATTAAGACTAGATTTTCAAAGAGCTCAGTGTCTGGAATGTTGAACTTCTTTGCAAGTCTGGCCCCGATTATGGGTTCCAAGTTCTTCTGAAAATCTAAATTATATTTAAATACCTACAGAAGCTTAATTCTTAATTTAACAGACTAGCTCCAGCTGCAGGCACAGAAAACTCATGGGTTTGGCCCAAACTCACCCAAAAATCTGGCCCTTTAAAAGGGGCAGATCTATAGTGGATAATCCTAAATCTTTTAATGATTGTTCCTTTATAATGGATTTCTGAAGTAAATGTCTCAAATTTTCCTTAGCACAGTGCATATTCATAAATAATGAATTTGAGCAACAGAATACAAAATCCTGTGAACGGAAATGGCTTCACTGAAATAGGAACAAAACTTCCATGAAGTTCAGCAAAACCAGGTGTTTGCCCTACATAAGCTTAAGATTTCTTTAATATCTTTATTATAATGCCTTAAAGGAAACATATCATCAGGTTAAAACATTACTTTTATTACCAATACTTATTTTCATATGGCATAGTTGAACTATCATCTCTTCAATCTTGAAATAAAACCATTTCCCTTTTATGTTTATAGATTTTGTTCTTATAACTTGTGCAAGGAGCCTTTTTTCATCTCAAGGGTGAAACTATTAGTGTTGTTTGAAGAAGTCACAGTTTAATAAACACACTGAGAGCAAAGAAAGTATGCACAATGTGCAGGAAATATGGTTGGACTTTTCTTAGAAAACAAATACTCCCCTAAGTCATGTAATATTTGTATTCGAGTATGACTTTACAAAACTATAGACAATAGGAATAAGCAGTGCACACAAAAATCTTATATACACCTAAATATCAGGAAAAAAAATGCTTCAGTTTGCAATCACCTATATATTCTAGATAGTCTGTTCTTAATATACTTCTGCATAAGAGTTGCCAATAAAATATTGCATAAATAATATACAATCATTCAAATCATTCAACCTTTGTACACACAATGGTGTGTAGTATTACTGTGTATGTATAATTTCTTAAAATCTTGCAATACAAAACAGCGAAAAAAAAAATCAAAATCCAGTACCTGTTGTCTGATGAAGTTTTCCAGTGCCCAGGCTTTCTGCAGCTTAATTTCACACTGCCAGAGCTCCTGTATTAAATCCTTTTACCTCCTTTAAAAAAAAAAAGAAAAAAAAAAAAGTATGTCAGCACAAGCCCAGACGAAACTCTAAATCCGGGAAAATAAAATTAACTATGCAGATCAAAGGCAGACGAGCACTGAGACCAAATGCCTGTAATCTGATCAGTGATCAGTTGCCACACATCAAAGGCAGTGCTCTGGAGAGGAAAAAAAGCTCCTTTTCCAGCAGGTAGTTGCACTGTTAAAATGTGCCTTTCAGTACTCTAGTTCTTTTGTTAAAAAACGGTCACTAACTTTTTCCCCCTTTCCTTTCTTGTCCTGGGAGAATGCACACGATTCTGAAATGCTTGGAGTTGAGTGGCTGGATCTGTAGCTTTTGAGTTCCCAAGCTGTGTTGTGGATTGTGTGTTGGAAGCTTTCCCCAGTGCCAGCGGGTTCCGCTTTATCCCTTTCATCTCACTGAGCTGCAGATCCCATGACATCATTCAATGCTGTGGGACTGGTTAGAGAGCTATAATACAGCCTGTGGGGGAATACAGCTAAAGAGAACAAGAGTTTGCATGATTTCTAATCAGGTTAGTCCATTGTAACCAACCCAAGGCTCACTGCAAAGTTTTTGCTACATTAAAGTTCCCTCCTGAGTAGCGAGAATAGGGTAACTATAACGTTTTCTTAAAAAAGATGCTTTATAGTTTTGTCTGCAACAGGAAGTTACAATTTTCCATGAAGTTCTAGAAGTCAGACATGCAGGTCAATCTGCTAGGCAGCTGTAATACATGACAGAAAATCACTTTGTTTGTCTCTTCATGGAGATTTGGAGAGGAGGAAATGGTTTATTTTGTGCACTGGAATTGTTTTTTTGCACTGGCAAAACAAGCACAATGGAGCATGCTCTTAGTCCCTGATTCACGTCCTGCTGCTTACTGTGTGGCCTTTTGCAAATCATTTTATTTGAGCCTGATTCATCTGTGGCTCATGATTCCTTTACGTAAATGAGCTGTAAAGCTGCCATAAGTAACTCTCAGAAGCTTTGGAGTGTAAAGGCATTTTTTTTTAGCTGGGGTAGATTCAAAGTGGTTGCCATTGGCACTGTTAGTAGAGGGAGGCTTTGGGGGAGTAAAAATATATTTAAACAGACATGCTCTGCTGCAGTTCATAGACCCAAGAATTGTTGGAGGGTCTTGCGCAGCCCTGGAAAGCAGAGGAATTCTCAAGGCTGCTGTGACTCACACTGTTTTGGTATGGAGGAAATACAGAAAAAAATGTACAACTGAATTTCATATTCTCTGATGTGAGGCAAGGTTAGTTTTTGGACCAGAGATTAATTCAGCCCCCTGTACTTCAGCTGTTAGTAATACATGCAAATAACAAGCAGGATTGCATTTAGGATAATCTGCTGCATTCAAGGGATCACTGAAGTTCTCATAAGCCCATACCCCATAATTTGGGTATCCCACACGTGCAGATGAAAGCGATACAAACACGTCAGCTGGTGGCTACTGGCAGACTCCTGCAAATATTTGCACACTAAGTAACCGAGAATTCATTTAAAAGGCAAAAGTAAAAAAGAGGAAATATGCCAGTCATGTTTGCCTTGAGCATTAACATAAGAAGGATATAAAGGATATGGAGCTCTTGGAGCGGGTCCAGAGGAGGGCTACTGATGATCTTTAAGGTCCCTTCCACCCCAAACTATTCTATGAGTCTATTATTAAAACCAAAAGCAAGCAACCGGCAGATAATGGGCTAAAGGGACTGTCTTGTTGAGATTCCTCCTGGCGAGGCTCCTCCAAGGGCTTGGGAGCCTTCTGCCGGTTGGATGGAGAATTGTGCCGACACTGAGCTTCACGGCTATCGAAATTGGCACCGCCAGAAAGCTTTGAGAGCCTTATTAGGGGTGCTATATAATGTAGTTTGTTGGTGATTGGACACAGGTTACACATTGCTTGGGATCATCCATCGAGGTAGGCATTAGGGGGATGTGCTGGTAACTGAGATGGAGAAGCGTTCAAAACAGTATCATGCAGATAAGGAGTTCGACTTTCAAGACTATACTGCTGGAAAAAATATGTAAACAAACCATAAATTTCTCTCTTTCTCTAATTTCCAGTTCTATCTATTATAAGTAAAAGAAAACTATCCAGGCTGCTTATTTCTATTTTAACATTAATTTTCACTCTTCTGACTTTCCTCTACTCATTGGAAGGTTTTTTTGATAACAGTCCAGTTATTGCTTTCATAGTAAAACTGGAAATGCTTATGTTGAAATAAAATTTACGGGTGAGGTGTACAGAACTGAAACAACCCCTTTCTGTTTGCTTCAAAGGTGCTTTTCTTTGAGAACAACATTGTTCACAGAAAGTACCTTTTAGTTTTCTGGGTATTAAGCAAAACCAAGCCTTTAAGGTGTATTACAGGTCTTTGATCTTTCTTTTGTACATATGAAAAAGAGAAATAAGGTTAATTATTACCAATTTAACCTTCTAAGGCTTAAGCATTGCATTTATGGCACTATTTTTTCACTGTGGAGCCTGGAAGCCTGAGAAATACGCTATTTCCTATTCGACATCCTTCTCAAAATTTGGCCACAAGTGTGTGATAATAACAACAGTTGTCTAAATAATTCAATATTTTTCCAAAGATTGACAATAGTCTTTTGTCCTTACATAAAATGAGGATAAAATATATATATTGTGGTTTGTATAAGGCACAGAACAGACTACTACCACAGCCAGATATAGAACATGACACTTCACTTACACCTTCTGACCAGGTCATACTTCCTCTTGTAGTCACTAATCCAGCAAAACATTCAAGCATTACTTGTCTGATTAAAATCAATGAGACTACTCACTAGTAGTTGTTTGATTCTAAGTACTGAAATTACTGGAGTCGGGTTTGGCCTGAAATTAGTGGAATTGGCTACCTAGGTCATATTCATTGTTTAGCTACCTAAAAAGCTTTTCTAGAAGTACTTGTGTTTCCTGAGTGAAACCAGGGAGAGAGGTGTCTCTGAAGTGCGGCAGAGGGAGATGCTATCTTCCTAATTCATGGCTTAAACTTGTCTGAACTTAGGAAGAATCTTCCTTGAGAAAGATTTGGTGTGTCTTTATACCACATGAGGACCTCAAGCTCTTAAGGAGGATGCTTTATTTTTCTCCTAAAGGTTAGACAAGAATTAGAAAAGGCTCTTAAGTTAGTCAGGTTAGATCCCATTTTAGGATTTTTTTTGGGAAACGGAACAAAGCTCTGGGGTGCTATTCATGCCCAAAGTGCTTCATTGGGTCAAAGCCATAAAAGATGGTTAGCTGATAGAAATCAGAACTTTCTGGAGATGTTTCCTCAATGTAAATAAATCTTAAGAAGAATTCTTTGGGGAAGAAGAATTCTTCTTGGGGAAGAAATTATCAAAGCTATCAAGCAATTGATGGTGGTTACATGAACCCCTGCCCCATGCTTAACAAAGATCTTCTAGTACTCATGCTGTGCCTCACATACTTGTATCATATATGTCAAACAATTTGCCATGTTGCTTCATATATACACTATCTGCACCACTTCGCTGTACCTCTTCTGTCACCTTTCCTCTACATCAATCTACGGGACCTCCAATAGAGGTTCAGAAAAGAGATCAGAAATCATCAGAGGAAATGTTGTACCATCGTTATAGCTCACTTACTGGCGACGCAACCATTGTTTGTGCTAACTGCAGCCTTTCCATGTCTGGCATACATACTGGATGTCCTATTACAGATGTCACACCAGAAGCACTGGTGCAGCTGCAAGCTTTCAACATGCACATCTACCAGGACAGCTGTTCCCTGATGATCAGCAATGGGCTGCTGATTTATAGAGGTGGAAGACCATTTTTGGAGCCTTTTGTGGCAGGTCAGCATCAGCTCTGAAGCAGAGGTTGTCAATCTGGGCCCCGGTTGCAGTTGTAAGTGCTAATCATCATGCTCCTAAAGTATTAGAAGGATATTTTTAATGAGACTAGTCAGTCCTGTGGTCAGGACTGATATTGTAGAATACCCAAATCCATCTCCTGCATTATCTGCATTGGCATCCTCATAAAAGCTAACACCCTGTTTCTGCTTGATCGTATGAGTGTTGTTAGTCAAGGTATTGCTGATACCTACTCCCACTCTCTGCTACAGTGCTTACAATCTCCTTGATAGTCATAATGTTCGTAAGAACTTCACTACAGCACCTTTAGGCAGAAAATTCGAGACCCTTTGGCCTTTCCTGAAAGACTGGATCACTTTTCTCACAGACTATATAATCAGACTTACCATAATCTTTAACACTCTGCACAGTCATTGCAGAACACTTGTTCTAGTTAACACTAGACTTGAATGTAGACCCAGAGAGATTTTTTGAGTTTCAGGGAAAAAGCCCTGTCTGCCATTTATATGTGCTGCAATGGCGAGGTCTCATGACTTAGGAGGAGACAACAGCTTTGGTTTGACTGTCTTCAGTCTTGAAGTTTTGTTGCTGTTTGCCTATGTTATTATTTTTTCCCTGTGACTGTTCATAGGACACAGCTTTGACTGGTACCCTTATAAGTGCCCTAAAATCTAAGCAAAATGGAGATTTTGGTTCTTGGCTTACCAGGTGACTCACTCTAAGAGAAACCTCAAGGGCAATCCCTCATCTAGATAATCTGGAAGGTTGGGAATTTGGCTTTGAGGTTGTCCTCGAGGATAATGTAGATGAACCTTGTAGGAAGTATTAGTTAATTCACCTGTGACTGGGAGTCAGAAGTTGTGGTTTAATTCCTGGTTCTATTACATGGGTATGACTGGTGGCAAGTTACTTTTTCTCACTGGGTTTGATCCTCAGTTGTGTAAGTTATAGCTAAAATTAAATTAAAGGAGCGATAGCATTTTATGCCATATGGCCATCCAGTCACTCCCAATATGCTTTCCTGTCTCTTTTAAAATAACATTAACGTAATTATTTCTAATACTGTACTTGAGATAATACAAAATAATTCTGTATGAATTCCAAACCAAATTAGTTTTGTTCTGAAACTTCAAAAGTTTCTGTATTTAAAGTATTCTTGAAGAATAATGAGTATAATAAGCATCCCTAGGGCAATACCATGCGTCTTGCATTACTATGCACTGAAGTTTCACAGCCCTTAGCTCTCCTCACACACATCTGAGAAGTGAATCAACAGCATAAAAATTATGTCTTCATAATTGTTCCTTATTGTTTCATTAAATGAAAACATAAAGTTTCTTCCCTCTTCTATGTATTTTTCACTTATACTGAAATGGTCCACTGTGATTTTCTGCCTATTAGGGTGGGTGAAGCTCTGCACCAGCGTGCAAACTTTAATAATTTAGCATTCTTTCCAGAGGTGCTGGTGGAGTTTTGTCAATGAATTGACTTCTCCCAAGGCTATTGGACCTTGATCAGCCATATTGTTCATGTAGCTTGAGCAGGAGATTTGATAGACCTGTGATTTTGTAATTTGCATTTCAGAAGCTAACAGATGTTTTTGAAGCAATATATATTTAGACTACTTTTAAAAAATCTGTGTACACAGTAGCATGCCCTGCTCTTCAGCACACTTTATTATCCAACCTTTACCCTTAAAGCATGCTAAGGTCTCGACCAAGTTATGACATGTTTTGCTAGATATTGCAAAAAACTCAGTGTAACCTCCCCCCTCCCCGATCTAACTGTTCTATAGAAGAGGCAAAGAAAGCTGTCTAAGTGGAAAGAAAGGGAATGGAGAAACAAATCTGATATGTACAATTAACTGATCAGGAGTAGAGATCATAGCTGGCCACCTGCCTACTTATTATCAAAACACATGTTTAGAAGTATTCCCTTAAGGCAACTCCAGCAAAACAATTTCTAAAAGATCACCAAGTTAGTTTCAACTAAAAAGTGTTCTCATTTTAGACAAAATGATGTTTATAAATACTTAGATCTGACCATAGAGAGACTGCAATCACATGACCACACTTCTGTCTTCAAACGTTTGCTCATTTTTGCTCTTTATTTTAACTTTGTAGTTCAGAACACTCCCCATTTAAATAAAACACAATCTATCTCATAGATCTTATAATACTTCTCCCTTCCTCTTCCGTTTCTGCTGTCAGTCTTACACAGAATTGGCCCTCTTTCCCAATTGATTTTTCCCCACATATAATCAAGAGCAAACATAGAACAAGTTTACTTACTTATTATTTTTTTCACTGAAATGTAAAATGCTTTCTAAAATGTTTTTTTCTATGCCAGGGTTTTGATTCAATAGCCTATGCACTTAAGGCATAAACTTGTAGAAACATAGTAGCCGACTTGTAGTCAATAGTAGTCAGCTAATACTTGTAGTTTCCTGTGAGTCATATCGGTACGGACGTGCTAATGGTGCAATTCTACTTTCCCTGATTTGCCATTGCTTTGGCATCTGCCAGCTCACTAGTAAATCTCAGAGTGCTTCTATCTATCAAATCCTGTACTCCAAAGTACGCACGCTGCAAACACAAATCCAAGTTTCTGTGCTGAGCACTTTCAGTTCTTTATGGAAAGACAGCAAACTGAGGGTACTTATTCCCTCTGCAGTTAAGATCCTAAGAGCCCGAACTTAGTCACTGAAAAGCTGATAATCATCTTGAAGTGTGCAAAAGGAGTAGAGAGTTGAGGTTTCTTTAATTCCATCCATATAGCAAAGTGCTTGTATGTCTGTATCTTTAAGCAGGAGGCAGTCAATAGGACTTAAGTATATGAATATTTCTGAACTGGAGCCTAGCCCGCATGGTATTTTTGGAGATTCAGGCGTAAAGAGTCTCTCCTCAGACGATGATATAGTAACTGACTGCTAGAGCAGCATTAGTGTAATTTTTGGATGAGTTTCACCTCCTAGAGAAAAGTAGGGTTATTTGAAGAAATTAAAGACATGACAATGTATAGATATTCACCACTCTTAAATAGGTAGCTTTGTTAAATAGCACTGTCATTAAGAAGACATCTGAACTGAATCAATATCACAGAAGAAATAGTATCTAGATCTAATCCCTAAGCAACTGTCTGCAGCCTCACTTCCAATACATCATTTTTTTCACATATTCTACTTTGAAAGAGTTGACAGCTTTGATTATTTTCTTTTTAGCTTTTTTCCCCTGATTATAAATGATAAACTATACTTTCCCTATATGATGTGACAGCAGCTGCATCTTGCTGTCTGTAAGAAAACTTCCATATTAGCCACAGCCATAAAAATGCCAAAGAATATGGAAAAAGATAAACAAAAAAGTATAAGTTATAAAAAGGATCAGGCTCAACTGATACTTGCTGCCAGCGTTTTTAAAGCAAATGTTCTTCTTCTGACATTCATCTGGTTTTAGTCTGGAGGTCTGTATCTGGTTTGACACACATTCCCTGGGTCATGATTTGTGAAGCTGTCATAAATTTTCCCTAGATACATTGTTGCGCTTTCCCTCACTTTAAAACTGTTTATCCTTTTCTAAAAACCAAAGAACTATAAAAAATACTTTAAAGCAACCTAAACCCAAGAGGCTATAAAGACTAAGTGAAAATGACTCAGGAAAAGCAATCATGGTTTCTAATAATATCTTCAAAGTAATAACGTAAGTGATGAGAGGACAGCTTTAAGATTTGGTTGGCAAGGGTCATGAGGGTATAACAGATTTCTTTAATATGCAGTGACAGCAGTTTATCTTACAAAAGTTAACAAAAAAAGTCATAATCAAGATTGGTGACTATCACCTAATGCACATTAATTCCTTACTGAAATTCCGCAGAAAAATCACTTCTTAGAAGCCTGATTATTCTATGGAACATGACTGACTGTGTGTGACAAAGTAGTTTATTTCTTGATTTATTTTCTGTGATGTGCTTACTTTGTCTCAAAATGTTGAGCTATAGAAACGTGGCTCCATTATTCATATGATATATTCCAGCTTCTGACCTATTGTATGTACTTTGGTGTTAAACACAAACTTTCATCAAGGAATGAACTGAACCTTATAGAATAGGTAAAATTATCAGAAAGATGATAATCCCTGTACAGTTCTGCAACTTAATGTGCTGTATGCTGCAATCCTTACTATTGTTTCTTCTGGACCTGGTGACTTTTTGCATTTGATGCCCATAATTTCTCAGAATTAAATAAACAGGGAATTACCAATATTTGGGATGTGATTTTAAATTTCCAGTAATCTTTGTTTTTGTACTCTAGAAAATACTGTTATGAAACCACTGTCTCATTTGCCACTTAGTACTAATAACTACCAATTGAAGGGCTCTGTGATCTATTAGGTATTGGATCCCTGGTATGTTCCACAAGATCACAGCAAATGCCTGGACTAAGCCTTGTGCCCTGTTGGGACTCCTGCCCAATCCCATGTTTGTGCAGCAGCATTTATCTGAAAGAAAGTAATCTGGAAGCAACAGACATACGAGGTCTGACACAAGAAAACAAGAATGTGTCTGTAACTCTTTTTATTTAACAAATTAAGAAAATCAACTACATTCACCTTCAAAATAGTTCCATTCTGAGTTGACCACAGCTGCACATAACACTGCCAATGTTCAAAGCAATTTTGCAGATTGTTTTCTGAAAGACTGTTGAGGATCTCTGTTGTTGTTGCTTTCACATCTTCTACTGATAAAAATAGGTTCCTTTGAGCTTTGATTTGATCTTTGGGTTCTCTTCACCGTAAGCCTTGGTCAATAACTGAGAAGTTTGTATTTGTAGATTACTTCAGTTTCACAAGAAACTTGATGCTATCTTGCTGTTTGTTCTTGCACACTGACATTTTCTGACCAAGGATAAGAAAATGTCTGTATTTGAACATACGACCACTTGTACTGAGTGAAGCAATCGAGTTTAGCCTTGTCTCACTGTGACAAGTTAGAACATGTTCTATAATAACATCTTCATGTCTCCCCCTCCCACTTGTGGTTCCTGAGCTATAGGGTTAGTTTGGGGATTTTCTGTGTCAGATCTTGTAGGTGGGTGTGAAAAAATGGAGGTATCAAAGGGATCGGATTCAGAGGAATCAGACTCCTGTGTGGGAAGTGCCAGTAGGTCAAAGACAGCAGCCTGGAAGCCTGCTGGAAAATCAGTTATGTGGGGGTTGGAGATTTTGTAAGCAGGAACTGTGTGGAGATGCAGTCTACAAGAGGATGTGGAATGGGAATGGATCTATAGGGTAATGATGGGTTATATATGGAGATCTTTGTAGTATTTCAGTAGTGAGTGTTTCCAAAAATTTTAGGTGCCATTGCAATGGCAGTGTAACACTTCGCAGCCACCACACTACAGGGGAGATCTCAGTGCTCTGAGAACCAGCCTGCCTGTCAGAAGTTATTCTGAAGAAGAGGTCCTGGTTCCTCTATGAGATTGAAGTGACTGCTCTGGAATGGCACTGACAATTTGTGCAAAAGATTTAGTAAGACTAACACACTTACGACTTCATGGTCTTATTTGGTACCATTATCACTGAAAGATTCAAACCTCATCACTACTACAGGAAAAATGTGCCTGAAGGGATCTCTGAGAATGGTTGGCTTTTATTTCCTACCGGTCTTTGCCATATTTATTTACTCAAAGTGAAGAAAGCCTGTTATTTCATCATGTCTGTCCCCAATATAGTGTTTGTTCAGATAAGGAAAACTAAATCAATCAAACCAGCTATAAGTACCTGCTCTGCACAGCTACACTGTACTCTTGTTCTGGTAAACTGCAGCTGTGCTGACTTCTGTAGCTCCAGTTAGGCACTAGACTTACTACAGCCATATCTTTTGGTCTGAAATGCCAAACAAATTTGTGCCACTATTGAAATTTCTTCACAGAGTCTTATGGTAGAACCTGTATGACCTTCCCTTTCACATGCTGGAAAGTGTAACATGCCACCATCATAAGTTAAATAAAACATGTAAGGCTATGCCCAGTCTTTACTCCGTGACCTGAGTTATGGCCAGTGCTGAGGAGCAGCACTTTCTTGCAGTGCCTCTTTCAGCAGAAGCCGAAAGGGCCAGAAATGATGGTGAGAGCTTTGGCTTCTCCTTTGAAGGATGCAGTGAGTGATTAATGGGAGAACATGCAGATTGTGTATGAACTTGGCTTTATATTGACAGCAGGTGCTGTTTTTAATAGCTATGTAATCTCCCCTGCTAAACAGTAATCGGAAGTAGGTTTGCTAATACTGAGTTGTCAGACTGCATGCAGGTGGCTGTCGGTTCTGTCATGCAGAACTGGGTTGTCAAGCACTACCTGAAGATATTCTAGTTGGAGAAGGAGAATCTGCATTACAGGGTACTTGCAAGGCAATTATTCCAGTGATTTATCCAACCTGCGTGAGCACTGCTGATTAACAAGTACCTGACTGGGACAAGGGAACAGCTAGAACAATGAATAACACATATGTGCTCTTTGTTTCCCTTCCTAGCTCTACTTGGTAAATATATATAAATAACTCAAAAAGAAAGAATAGCTTTTTTTTTTTTTAAACATTTTCATCAGCTGCAGAAAAGGATGAATGCACACTGCTAAGAGTGCAGTGACAGGATGTCGGGTATCTCTGAGAGTGGTGGTAAATGGAGTTTACTCCAGCTGGAGGCCAGTGACTAGTCGGGTTCCCCAGGGCTCAGTGCTGGGTCCAGCCCTGTTCAGTGTCTTTATCAATGACCTGGATGAAGGCATTGAGGACTCCCTTAGCAAGTTTGCAGACAACACTAAGCTGGGTGGAAGTGTCGATCTGCTGGAGGGTAGGGAGGTTCTGCAAAGGGATCTAAACAGGCTGGACCGCCAGGCAGAGACCAATAGCATGAGGTTTAACAAGGCCAAATGCCGGGTCCTGCACTTGGGGCACAACAACCCTATGCAGTGCTACAGACTAGGAGAAGCCTGGCTGGAAAGCTGCCAGGAGGAGAAGGACCTGGGAGTGTTGGTTGACAGCGACTGAACATGAGCCAGCAGTGTGCCCAGGTGGCCAAGAAGGCCAATGGCATCTTGGCTTGGATCAGAAACGGCGTGACCAGCAGGTCCAGGGAGGTTATTCTCCCTCTGTACTCGGCACTGGTGAGACCGCTCCTTGAGTACTGTGTTTGGTTCTGGGCCCCTCACCACAAGAAGGATGTTGAGGCTCTGGAGCGAGTCCAGAGAAGAGCAACAAAGCTGGTGAAGGGGATGGAGAACAAGTCTTATGAGAGCGACTGAGAGAGCTGGGGTTGTTTATCCTGGAGAAGAGGAGGCTGAGGGGTGACCTCATTGCTCTCTACAACTACCTGAAAGGAGGTTGTGGAGAGGAGGGAGCTGGCCTCTTCTCCCAAGTGACAGGGGACAGGACAAGAGGGAATGGCCTCAAGCTCTGCCAGGGGAGGTTCAGGCTCGACACAAGGAAGAAATTCTTCACAGAAAGGGTCATTAGGCACTGGAACAGGCTGCCCAGGGAGGTGGTTGACACCTCCGTGGAGGTGTTTAAGGTGCGGGTGGATGAGGTACTGAGGGGCATGGTTTAGTGATTGGTGGGAATGGTTGGACTCGATGATCTGGTGGGTCTCTTCCAACTTGGTGATTCTATGATTCTATATAATCTGGGGGACAAGTTAGGATCTTACTACCTCCAGATGAATGTGCAGGACAAGTGTTCATTGTTAATTCAGAGAGCCCAACCTATTTTCTAGTGCTCTGTTTCACAAAGCTGTATGCTATACATGGCAGAAGATCTAATTACTCAAGAACTAGTTGCTTGATGGTGTTAGAATTTTGGCTGGCTGAAAACAAAAAGCTTTTGTTCTGTAAGCCCATCTGAATGGTGATGTGTCCAGTACTGTTTATTCTGCTCATGCTGTCAGGAAAGAGCTTTAACCATGAGTGGGTTCAAGATAGTACCTGGCAACAGCTGTGGCTTGTGGAACCCTCAGGACACTACTACTACCTGCAGGAGTAGAAGCTGCTTTCAGTGGAGAAATAGAGGGGGAGATGGTATGGAGATATCTGTAGTAATAGTAATCTGAAGTGGGTTTATATGATTTCAAATACATTCTTATTTCCTAGACTGTATATGTTGATGGAGTGTGTGGACACAGGCCAAAAAACGTTACATAAAGAGTGTAGTTTCATGAAAGTGTAGTTTCATTTTCCTGATGATAGCCCTCATATTATTTTGAAAGCAAATGCCAGTGAAGATGTTAAATCACTGGAAAAGACCTCTAGCACAGAAGTCAGTGGGCAGGATGGCAGGTTAACACAAATGAACACCTGTTGAAATGTGCATGAAGATGACGATAACCTGCAGTTAAGGGGTATACTGTAGCATTTAGGAAAATGCACAGAGGTTTACAGGCCAGTGCTACATTTTCATGCAGGATGTGCAGCAGAGCAAGCTTGAAAACTGTCACACAGTGCTTGCACAGTGTTGCAGTTATTGAAAGAATTACAAACAATAAGATTTTTATTAGACTCTACCTTTTGCAACACAAAATGAAAGATTCTGGTGTTTTAAGAATCCCTTAGGATCCCTCATGCTGTAAACAACAGCGCATGCTGTTGGTACTGTGATTTACTCTAACTTTTTCACACCATGGAAAAAAACTTGTCTTTTAGGCAACAATGGACAAGTGATCTAATTTTCAGCAGTCTGGGGCTGTACTAACATGCCACATAGTTTAGTACATCTGCTAGGCCTTCAGCCCTGCTAGTACAGCCCCAGTCAAAGCTCACCGTTGCCTGGCCAAGACCACACCAAGCTTTTGTGGGAGTGCTGACTCCTCTGCTGGGGAACAGCTTGCCTGCCTGTTGTGCTCAGCAGGAAGGTCTGCATCCTTCCACCCCAAGCCACAACATGTGCAGGCACCCTGAAGTCCTGCCTGGCTGTGCTGATGTTGCCCCTGAGCTGCTGGGTCAGTGAGCACTGGCTGTATTCGGTTTGGGCTGTCTGATGGGGCACTGATCCTCACTGAGTCAAGGAGCAGATGCTGCCTTTCATCCTGTAAAAAGGTGATATCTGGCATATTATGTGATGCTTGGTTCTTTATGCCTAACACATACAGAGCAGCAAGTTACACCACTTTGGATCAGACTGAATCAGTATAAATAATTGTACTATATACTGAGTCTTTAATTCTTTGAAAATCACATTGGCACTGTACATGTCTTGTTATTTTGATATTCAATCTTTTGACGTGCCTTTTTCTCAGCATACATGCTTTGAAAATAGAAATGTGTTCTGGAATAAGACAGTAGAGAAGGAGAGTATAAGCTTAACATTTTGGGAACCAGTAATCTCTCTGGTTTAAAAGGCTTTGATTGCTGCCTTTTAATTAAGGACCTGCAAACAGCAATTTTCATCCCTATTTCACAAGAAATATGGTTCTATTCAAAGCTGTCCTTTTATAGCATGGTATGATTACACCAACTGCCTTTACAGCTAGGCTTTCTCTCTACTTGCTGAAATGATGTAGATACTTATTTTGAAAGACAAGGTATTGTGGATATGATTCACAGTTACCTGTTGTTACGTCCATTTCATCTTCATCTTTTGTGTACAACATTTTGTGCTTCCAATAAGTGATTTAACTTAACCACTGCCTTCCACAGAAGCTCAGAATTAAACTCTAAATGTTATTTACTTCCCTTTAATTATATAAATACATCATCTTAGTTTGTAATTAAAGATAATGATAATGTTCTTTGATACCTTGTGGGAAGAAGTTTAAATATTCCATGACCAGGGAACTATAGAAAGGAGGGTAGTAGCAGAAGTTTCTTTTTTTTTTTCCCCTCTCCTGGAATGGAGAATGAAGATAATAAACCCCTGGTAAATTTATTATGTATTCCAAACACAGAAATATGGTAGCAGTTCTAGATCCAGAGAATCTACAGACATCAGTTATTTTAGAAGGCAACAGAGTTTAGAGCTGAGATCACATTTAAACTCGTATTTGTAATATTCTCTGTCTTGCTTTTAAACATTTTTGATGGAGATGTGGCTGGTCCTTTGTGAATGTTTTCAGATAGCGGAAGTCAGGCCTTTAGTCATAATTACCTATGCTCTTTATGTTCCTTGAATACAAGGAACAAGAAAAGTACAATTGCATGCTGAGTCAAGAGAAGCTGGAGAGGGCAAAGAACTCAAATAACACCTTATCAGAAAAGGTCAGATCCTCTTCTTTGATGTAGGTTTATTCCATGAGAATCAGCTAAAAATGCTTTTGGAGATTCCTGTGAGGCTATGCCATAGCTCTGCCATCCTCAGTAGAGGAAAACTGTGCCATAAGTCATAACAGCCCATCGACATTCCCTTCACAAAATAAAAGGTTCTTTAATAATGTAAGAGGTGAGGTTATGTGTTTGTTGCCGCTGGGAGTTGTGACTGCAATATGTGTGGGCATCCTGAGATAACTTACATCTAGCTAACAGCAAGCTCAGGTAGCTGTATCAGTGAGTCTTCGCCAGACTGGCTTTATACCAGTCTACGCGAAGATATGCGAGTACTTAGTTTTCTAGATTTTGCTGAAGTCAGTGCTGCCACAACTTTACTGATGTTGCTCCCCAAACTGGAGAAATTAAAGCTATCCAGGCTCTTCTTATGTAGGCTGTAATTGCACCTTGTTGCAGTGGACATGTTCCTAGCACTGCAAAAAGTAGTGAATTTATGTTGTAAAAAGGGAGGAAGTAAATGGTTTTCATTCTGTGTATAGCATAGCCATGAAAACACTTTTTAATGTCTGTGTTGGCCTCAGACAATGCTATTATTCAATGTTATCAGGCAGTAAACTTGAGCCCAGACCCACCTTTTCTCTTTCTGACAGCTACTAAGAACCTTACGCATATTTCAATGAATTGCTGTAATGGATAGAAATGCTCTGAGAAAATTAGGGGGGGCAGCCCACAAAGACTTTCTGCATATTTGCAGCTGAACCATTTCCACCAATAGGGTGGAGACTACTGCAGGTGTTTCAGAGACCCATTTCCTCTTCATGCCTTTCTGAAAGTAGGACCAGCTTTAATTGCCATGAGGTCTTCTGTGTAAAGTGCCAGTATTTGTATTTAATGCATGTGATGTGTCCTCCAAGTAATTATAAATCCCTTTGTAACTGTTAATCACATTTAATGTGTCAACTTGCTGCAGTTTTACTTAACAAGGACAGCTATAGTAACTGTAATGGGTTAAACCTATGTGAAGCCAGCAGCTTGGTTATTTCAACATATTACATTACTAGGTGAAACAGAATAATTTTCACTGTGCATGCTCCTAGATTATAGCATTATGACATACTTTGACTTACATAATGCTCTTTTGTTGAAGTTTGTATTAATGACAGACACGAGCAGCTACCACAGCTTAAGTTAGACACGGCAACTTCTCTGATCTCTCAGCCCCTATTGTCATGAGATTCTTCCTTTAAGATAAGCATAAAAGAAAAATAAACCTGTTTGGGTTAGCTATCTGAAAGAATAGGAGGCATCTTACAGACTTTCCTCTGTACGAAGAACACTGGTTGTATGTGTTTTGATGACAGGTACCATAGAATCACAGGATGATAAAATATCTCAAATTGGAAAGGACCCGTAAGGATCATCAAGTCTAACTCCCTGCTTCTTGCAGGACTTATTAAAACTAAACCATATGTCCAAGAGCATTGTCCAGACACTCCTTGAACTCTGACAGGCTTGATGTCATGACCGCTTCCCTGGGGAACTTCTTCCAGGGACTGACACCCTCTCAGTGAAAAATGAAAAAAGAAACTCCCAAAAGGAAAGACTAAAGCAACTCTAAACAATTAGCAGAAAGACAGAACAGAACAAAGAACACTGTGGTACAACGCTGCAGACAAATATGTGGCAAAAAAGCTTTTGGGCTAAAGGCTAACTGGTGCAGGATATGCAACTATACCTTCCATTCCTTGAATGCCAGGGAATGGAGACCTTGCCCATTTTTTTGTATCAATAAACACTCAGATCTTTACCTGAAAAAAGTGGGGAACCATTTAAACCAGCTAGTAGGTACATCAATATATAAATATTGTAATTTGAGAATAAGATGAAGTGTATTCCTTTTTTGATATCTGGGAATAATTTTCAGTACAATAGGAAGAAAAAGAACAAAGGATGATGATGACTTTGTATAGCATAGGAACTAGAGATATAATGATTTATCTAAAAGATAATTAATTTAAAAAACTAGTTCTTAAAGTTGCCTTACCATCCGTTTTGTTTGGAAAAAGATAAAAAGATTCTGATATTTGAAAACCACATCTACTTGCAAAAATAAATAAAGGTTCTGCCAGGCCTGGGCTTGTTTGATTTGCCAGAGGACTTTTTTCCCAGCAAATTATACTGTTAACTCTCCCACTCTACTCACAGTGATAGAACTAAGTTTTCCTTGAAGAGTTGATTTCTCTGACTGCTAACTATTTACTAAGCTTAAACAAGTGATAACTAAAACAACCCCTCACCCCAAATTCTCAGTAGTCTGACACTTCCTTTCTCATTGAATTGGTCTTTGTATTCCCTGATGCATTCGAGGTCCTACTGATGTGGCACCGTCCACTGCCTCCTGCTTGACATAAGCTGGTGTCAGATGCTTCAAAAGAAAACATGAAACCCTGTAACAACTCACAGTGGAAAAATCCCCAGCAAGTACAAATCCTCACAATTCCTGAAAGCCACTTGACATCCTAATAGTTTTATAGTTCATAGATAAAACAGTGAGTTCTGTCTAATGCAGTCTCTAGATATTTTCATTAAATACAGGGATTATGTCTGGGGGCTTCTTTTGTAAAAATGCACTTGCTCAAACAACAGATAACGGTATGCTCTAAATTCTCACTCTATTTTGATCCCACAGTTCAATTTTTTTATTTATCATCCCTGTCCCCTATGTAATAAAAGTAGAAATTCTTACTTGGATTAAGTGCTTCTCTTATTAATGAGAGCCAGTGAGGGACACAGGCTGAAAACAAATGAAAATGCCTATGTTTATTACTCAGGTGACAATATGCTAACCCTGAACAAGCAACACAGATGTTGGAAAACAATACACAAAAAACATTGCAAGTGTTTTAAATTTAACGACTTAAGACATTTTAAAGTATTTAAGTTACAAAAGGTAGAAAACATGGAGAATTTCCAATTTTTATTGCTACATATTCGGTTAAAGTAAACAGAACTATTCATTTTACCAAAAATAAAATTTTTATCTACCTACTTTAAATTGTTGATTTCCTAATGTAAATTTAACCTCCAAGTATTGTGTGTGCAGTATACTGAAAGCACGTTTTCACTTGTTTCCCAGTAAGTAAATGCTCCTCTCGGTAGAAGGGCAAGATAGAAGATACCATGAGTAAAATTAGAGTGCTCTTAAATTAGTATGAACAATCGGACCCGTTCCCATATTTTAAGTCTCGTACTTCCTGATTGATTTCAAAGTCTATTATGTTCTGCCCACCTGTAGTGTAACTTGAGCTCTTAGCAGTTAAAATTTCTGAATATTAGAACTGATTTGGGTGATTTATATTCTCTAAGTGTTTCTGTCTGTTATATCTCTCACCTGTCTGGCAGGAATTTGTAACCATCTGTCATGGCATAAATACAGCGTTCTACAGGATCTTATACTATGCGATCTTATCTAAGCTGAAGATGTGTCATGGTTCCATGTTTTATCTTTATATTTTAATTTATCATTCCAAGTCTCACGCCAAAATAATTTCCTGCAACTTGTGTCTATCTTGATGCAGACAATTGTAGTTCTCTATTTCACATGTAGCCTCCCTCTTTTGCATGCATATGTAATATCATAGAAGGTGGAAGTATGTGTAATCTGATGTAGTTGTTCCATGCATACACCTACCTTTTAAGAATATTTTATATGCACACACAGGTGCCTTAAGCTCAGAAGTTCTGAGCAGGTTTTTCTGGGCTACCAAAATGCCCTAGGTTTTTCCTTCCTGTGGTAAATCTTAAGTGAGATATTCTTGGTTAGGCAATGTGTGTGAAAATCTCCTTTAAAAGACTGCAAAGGTGAATAATACTTTGTTTGTACTTCTGTTAGCTTAGAGACTCCCTCTCAAGCTGGGCAGATGTCCCATGTCCTCCCTGATTCATTGGGAATCGCTTCAGTTGCTGCCATTTGTGTTTATTCTGAGGTCCAACAGTGTCGACCCTGCAATAAGCGCAGAAATGTGCCAGCTATCTCAGATACTATCAACAGTCTGAACATACAGCCTGGTGCAGGGAGCAGTACAAATTAGCCTGGTCTGCACGCTGTGCTGTCAGCCTGTGCTGCTATCGGGGTCCGAGGAAGTTATGTGCAAGCAAGGCAGGTTATCTTTATTTTAAACCACAGTCTGCAGTGCAGGTTTTCCACTATTCGCTGAGACAGAAGGCCATCCAGGCTCTGTGCAAAGGAGAATGACCTGAAACTCTAATACATCTTTTTGGGGCATGCTTTTTGGCCTGTAGAGGAAGCCCAGCATGCTTTTGTTCTTACTCTTGCTGTGTCAAGCCTGCCTTCTGCCACATGCAACACTTTCTCCTGGGAGTGCCTGAGAGAGGGGTTAGTGGCAGAGGCTCCCTCAAATGTCTCTTCTCTGCAGAAGACAGCAAGTGGTTTGGGTGCAGAGTGATGAGGGCCACATATGAGGAGTTCCGTGAAGGCATTGAGGTGTTCCAATACTCGAAGCATTGCAGGAGATCATATTCATTTAATGATATCTTGTCTAGTTTTATATTCATAGTGGGTTTTTTGCTCTTTCCCTTTCAGACCCTACCAAGGAGTTCTGATTAAGAACTATTTTTGGTAGATTGCTTTTTAATTTTACTGCTTTAAGTGGCAAAACTGGGTAAGATGTATGAATTGCATTCTACAGCTTGCACTTTATGGTTTAGCCTGGAGAAGAGGAGGCTGAGGGGAGACCTCATTGCTCTCTACAACTACCTGAAAGGAGGTTGTAGAGAGGAGGGTGCTGGCCTCTTCTCCCAAGTGACGGGGGACAGGACAAGAGGGAATGTCCTCAAGCTCCACCAGGGGAGGTTTAGGCTGGACATTAGGAAAAAATTCTTCACAGAAAGGGTCATTGGGCACTGGAACAGGCTGCCCAGGGAGGTGGTTGAGTCACCTTCCCTGGAGGTGTTTAAAGCACGGGTGGACGAGGTGCTAAGGGGCATGGTTTAGTGTTTGATAGGAACGGTTGGACTCGATGATCTGGTGGGTCTCTTCCAACCTGGTTATTCTATGATTCTATGATTCTATGATTCAGCTCTATAGAGCTGCAGTAAAGCCAAAAGGATCAGACCGAAAACGACATCTGCCCTTTGAAATGAGATGTGCTTAAACACTTGCTTGTATCTTGTAGCCAGAGGTGAGAAAGCTTGTAGCCTTTGAGCTTCAACTTGCAAGCGATTCAGATGTAGTTCTCATGCCAAGGCTACGGTGCAGGGCTGTCAGCAGTGCTGTCCTTCCATGGGACAATTGGATAATACAGTCTCTGGCTGCAGGAGGAGGTGAACAAGCAGGAGATGTAACACCAGCCTCTGTACTCTGCACTTCCTCAAAGTTTGGCAGTATAGATGAATTCCTGTCACGTTGTTATCACCTTCATCCTCTGAACTATGCTTGGAGCTTCCTTTGCTCTGCAGATCTCAGGGTATGTAGTATGTGTCATACGGCCTTTGAGCCTGTGAAGGTTTTAAATGCTTACAGGAAAAGTATAGTCACCCTGATGGCAAGTCCTTAAAATACTTTTACATAAAGGAATAAAAATCTATATCATCGTGTCTTCTTTAAATGTGCTACCAACACATTTTCCTTTTGATCATGTTTTAATAACTCTGCATTTCACTTGTGTCACTGCTCTAAGTGATCCCTTGCATAAATTATTTTCATTTGGTCTGGTGGTTGGTTGAAATATCAAGTCTGTTCAAAGAAAAATATTCCTAAGACATTCTATGCCTGCACAGCTTCCTTGAAACTACAGCTATGTAAAATGTCAAAATTGCCAGTGTATACCCTGGCAAATGCACATACACACATACAGATGTGCACACTTGCAGACAAAAATACCGTATGGCAGAATATTGCTGTCATTTATTTTGCTACATATGTGTCACATTGTTCTGTTTCTATATGTTTAAGCCAATTTCAGAAAGAAAAAATTTGTGTCTTTTTTTTATTATTATTAATCTGCTGACAAGGCTTAGAAAAACATGAAGAAAACAAGTGGAAATTTACATTATTACATGTGAGCATGCTGGGACTGGGACACAAGCGGTTAACTGAAGACTGCTAAACAACTTCCAAAGTAATAGAAGTGCTGAAAATTAAAATAATTATCATAGAACAAGAACACACATTTCTATTGAAATAAAAATTGCAATGAGAGTCAATTTGTTCTTACTGGGAGCAAACAGCAAATAGACCTTCCCAGCTAAACACAAGAGGAATTACGGTATGTATACTTTGAATTGGTGAACCTTCTCAGGTGAGAATTCTCACATGGTTTTACAAAGGAATAGGTCAGAATTATTAACATAAGAACAACAAAGGAGGACAAAACCCCCTCATATAGAAAGTATCCATTCAAAATCTGTTGGCAGCTACTAAAACCAAGACCAGATGTGTAGATGTAGAGGAACTGCTATATCCTTGCTGAAGTGGTAACTGATGGAAAGTATTTGTTGTGGAATTCACCCATTGCTGCAGAATTGTCTCCATTCTGAGGGTATGTCCGAATTTGTGAAGCTACTGGAATTTATTGAAATAATTATTCCAGAATAATTTGGTAAATTTCCAGAGAAGTTCCCAGCCCTAGTTTTTAAAATGTTTCTGGCCCTGATGTTTGAGAAAATATGTGGTATTATTTGTATGGTTGTATGGAAATAAAGTTGTCTTCCTCAGGTCACAGAGAAACCAGGAATAATGTTGAGAGATGGGATCTGCCCTGTACCAGGCTTGTTTAAACTTAAACAGGCAAGTGCACAGTGCAGTAAAAATGAGATGTAGACTGAAAGATGAAATAAAAACAATTCACTGTGAGATAGCACAGAAGCAGCATTGTTGAATGTATACTTCTTAGTAATAAAACAGTAACCTGAGTTTTAAGGCTTCACAGAGTTGTAGATTTCTAGTAATTTTCATTCATGTAAGGGTCCTTCCTGAAAAATAAGTAATACTCAGCTTTCTTCAGAGCACACGATGGCGCCAACAGAAACATGATATTCTGATTGGCACTTTTTGAGGCTTCAGTAGGAAGGTTATCCTGCTGGATAAAACTACACGTGCATTCAAACCCAAACTCCTATAGCTCTGTGTGAGAACCTTATACCTTCACATCGTGAGGGTATTCACATGTGAATAACTCTTGATAAAAGCGACATATTCATACAGGGTCAGTTGGGTATAAGGAGAAACTTGGTCAATTCCACAGAGTGAATCAGGTTGTAGAATTTATATTATATTGGCATCACATAGACTCCAGAAATATTAAGAATTTATCTTCTGCTTCAGTGAATGAAATTGATAGATAGTAAATGTGCACATATGAGAGAAGTTATAAAAAAAAGCTTAGTATGTTAAATAAGGCAACAGTGATTTACCAGTAGAATTTATTCTGATCTGTGGGTTGGGGAAAACTGCACTCTGTAAGAACAGTATCCATCTCTTCTTTCTGACACTATGCTCTCTTTTATAAACTCTCTCATGGTCACTCTACTTGCTTATTTTTAAAAAAACAATAGTCTTAATTTTTATAACACGCTTGATTTAGGATTTGTAACACTGTCTCTAGGTTAATTCTTTTCTCTTCAAGTGATATATTTTTTTAGGTAGGTAAGTGAAATATAATCCTTCCCTCTATTACTGCATTCCACTACAATTGTTCTTTCTTGGGGTATTTAATAAAGTAATATATTTAAAAATCAGTGGTAGAATTTGTTAGCATGTTTTAGTTCTTCTCTATATTGAGTACACATTGATCTCAAGTGTGCTCAGCACTGTCATGAAAACATTTTTGTAGAAAGCTGAAACACAATTCACATCAAAATATATGGGTACTCAAAAAGTGCTTTTTTTTTTTAACCCCAAAGGACACGAGCTTGTTACATGGGTGGAAGGAGTGGTATTGGCTCTCTTAGTGCTAACTGTTTGCCTTCAAACAGTTCCTTTTGGACATTGGGGTAATCAGCTTTTGTTGACAGGATCCATCTTACCTTACTTCAGCTATCCAAAACTTGAAGGCTAAAACAGTTCTTTAAGCTTTCTCAATGGGCTGAAGAGATGAATAAGGGATTTCAGGAAGGGTTTCATTCTGAATTCAACAAGATGTCAATGCAGGTGAGGTGACTCAGCCTGCACATGGGCTGATCAGTCTTCGTGCACTGCCTGCATGTGGGGTGTAGGGAAGACCAGTGTAGACACTGCAGGCTCCAAACTCCCACATAGGTTTGATTAGGTGAAATTAATGTGTCCTGAGAGTCTAAACTAGTCTAATGAGCTGTATACCTGCAA
The DNA here is from genome assembly GCF_032191515.1 of Phaenicophaeus curvirostris. Lineage (NCBI taxonomy): Eukaryota > Metazoa > Chordata > Aves > Cuculiformes > Cuculidae > Phaenicophaeus > Phaenicophaeus curvirostris. The sequence goes on from NC_091392.1 coordinate 188,829,093, forward strand.
CACCCTCAATAGCATAGGTCATAGTTCAGAACTGTGGGATCCTGCTGCTGAAAACTAGAATTTTCACTTTTTTTTGCCATTTGTTTCCTGCAATTGTATATTGTATGGTTCATGTGTAAATTTTTTTCATTGTAATGACAATGATACCTTCCTTGGACACCTTTCATGCCTTTAAAAGTACTGATACTTGAAAATTAGTCCTAGATATTCCCAAACCAATCTACTATAAATCAGAAACAAGGAGAAAGGAATCAGGTGTCTGAAGAGTATCACCAGGAGTACACACTCTGGGATAATTTTTCCAAATACAGGTACTCTGCTTCAGGGAGCCTAACCATGGGCATACAGCAATGTATTTAACCTCTTAGCCCCTTTTAATAACCTCTTATAACAAATGTTAATGTTTCTGTTTTACTTGTTCTGTTCTAAAGAGTTAGTGAGATCATGGGCCACTATTTGTTTATTTTTGCATTCATTTTCAGAGGACCAGTACTGATTTGATTATCCCGGTTTCATTAGAATTTTTAAATTCGATTTGTTAAATGACAGCTGCTAAGCAAACTTTTTGGCCTCTGCCAAGCTCAGCTCTTCTGTTTTTTTTTCTCTTTCAGCTAACAACTTTTGATTATCAGGCATAGCAGCTAGTTTTTACAACTGTGAATTATTTTGTTAGCAAATCAGTTCACTCATTCTTAAATTCATCAAAACCTATGAATGAAGCAATCCAGTCCTAGTTTTAAGGGACTGACTCGAAGCCACGGAAGTCAGAGCTGGTGCTTCTGATGATTTCAGTAAACTTTCTTTTAGGACCTAAGTGGTTAGTTCATCTTAACTTGTTCTTGTCTAAAGTGTTTAAAATTCATGGTAGTAGCAGCATATTACTGCTGGGGATATTTATGACTTGTTTCTCAATTTAGAATTGCTTTGATATACAGATAGAAAAGAATATAATCTAAAATTTTCTACAGTATATGTTGTGAAAAAGTGACATTTTTCAGTTCAAAAACCTGTGACGCACTATTTAAAGATAGGTTTGATATATTCCAAATATTAAAGTTTTCAGAAGCTCCAAGGGGTTGTAGATAAAATGTGATTTTTTTAGATCACAATTATTTTCATAGATGAGGGTAAAAGAAGATGAAACACCTTTAATAGACTAACTAATATGTAAAAAATCACTTGAACTTATTTTGGGAGAAGGCAAAACATTTAAAATAAAAAGTTATCTTTAAATACTGAAATAATGGTATTTTTTTTCTATGCTCGTGTTAGATGTATTCGAATATTTATTATCAAGATTGATTGTGTGAAAGATAATGTAAAATGATTCTCAGAGCTTTTATAGAAACTTCGTTCTGATATTGAGATGCTTGGGGAAGAGGTAAATTATGCTGAGGTCAGGTTGTGAATGCAGGATAATCTGAATGGTTTGGGAAAATTACTATAAAGAAATGTTTAGGTGCATTTAAATGTCCAAAAGTAGTTTTCAGGCCATAATTACTTGTGAGGGGTCTGGGAAGATGAGAGACTGGAGAATGCTTGAGCGTCACAACAGGATGCCATGAACTCCTCTCCTGGGGGAGTTTGTGCATATGGGCTCAGTGGATTTCCCATGTATGGATGGAGAAATAGTGACCTGAAAACAGCAGGCAGAAGAAAGAAAAATTGCGTGCTAAGAAATAGTGTATGAAAATTTGTCAGCAGCTGGCAAGCTCTGAAGATTTGTCCTGGTAAATCCATAAGAACCAATAAACTCAGGCCACCAAGAGTCTGTGCAAAGCTATCAGCACATGCTGGCACCTACAAAAGTTGTACAGCTTGGACCATACTGAGGAAAGTGGTAGCTGCTGCATGCCTGACAAAGCACAGGACCCTGAGGGTCTTGCTGAGCACCCACCTAAAAGCCCCCAGAGCCTCAAAATGACCCTTGGCTTCTGAGTAAGCGACTGAGGCTGGCCTCTTAACTGCTGCTCCAGCCAGGCTGCGAGAAGTGTTTGGAAAAAATGTGTCTAACCACTTGAAAGTACCTCTATGTGCTCTTAGTAATAATAGCATGATCCTTCTAGTGATAGCAGTTGAATTCATAAATGGTGTCCTAAAAGACATCGGTCATCATCTGTGTCTCTCTGTCTCAGTCCCTGTCAGGGAAGTTTTCAAGAGGATAATCATCTTAATATGATGCTCAATTTTCATCTTTAGATGCATCAACAGGGGAATATAGACTAAAAGTTTAGACTAAAATCTTAACTGTAGCTCCAGATGGTCATGGAAATCAGACAAAAAATATGCCAGGGTCTCGTGTCTGTATGTCAGGAAGGTGAAGGGCTTTAGGAATAACCAGAGTCCCTGAAAACTTGCCTCAGGGTGAGAGAGTCAATGAACATCTAAGTACCTATATCAAAACCAGAAATTCACTATGAAAAGGCTTTTTGAACTCTTAAGCAAACCAGGCTTTAATAGCATCCAGTTGGTGCAAGATGAAGCAGATAAATGTAAACTACAAAGCACACATTTCTAATAGAGCTGTTAATTAAACTCTGGAACAGTTTATCATGGGTTGTGGTAGATTTACCATCACTGGAATAATTTAAATCAAGCTCATATGTGTTTCTAGAGATCTCCCTAGTTGAAAAGGGAGTTAATTCAAGGCAGTCCTGTGGCCATTATTATTCAGGGATTTAGGTTAGATGATCTCAGTAGTTTCTGGCCTTAATCTAACAAAAACCACTTTGTCTATGTAGAATGAGAAGAATTAGCTATAATCAGAAACAAATAAGACACCATGAAATATTTTAAACAAAGGTAGCATCAGAGAAGGAGGAGGGACTAGACAGGTGGCTGGGGATCAGGTTGCTGGCCATCTTGCAAGGCAAACAAATAATGATGTAAAAAGAACCAATAACTAATAAACCAGCATGAGAATGGAAAGCAATACAAACATTTATCTTCTTGAAAAGACATAATTTTTGACCTACATATAAAGAACGACTGGAGGGAAGAGGATAAATGTACACACAAGACACAAAGATAGATAATCAGAGATTATTTATGATAGATGCCAATGAGAAAAATATCAGTGTATTAATCTCCCAAATCACACTGCCTTTCTCTGAGTAAAATGAAACTTAGTTGTACTAGTACTGAAACACATAGAGGACTAAATGATATATATTTGTGCAGCAGTGATCTTTTGCTCAGCACAGGTCACTGATGTATATAAAGATTAGGCAAGCTTTGAGTTATCATGTGCACCATCCTTTTATTTTTAATAATGCATTTTCCTAGGAATGCATTTTAATACATTTTTTGGTTTATATACATACATTTATTAGGTGTAAGTTGTAATGGCCTTATTCTAATTTGGCAGGTTGCTTCCCAGTGATTGCTATTAACGTAAAAGTTATCATTCACAAAGATTTACAGAGCTGGCACAACAATGCAATAAGCAGCCTAATCTTATTTTAAAGTCTCTATAACCAAAGAGACTGCAAAAATATCCCAAAACAATGCCCCAAAGTAGAGCAAAGGATCAAGCTTTCTATAAAGAAGGTTAATTGCACTGTTTTGTTCAAGAGTTACTTAGGACCCTGGGCTATATTTGACACTATTAGAGGGGTGAGATTAGCCTACCTCATGAGCACTAAGCTTTAAAAGTAGTACCACTTAGCAATTCTTCAAAGTTGTATTCTCCCTGGCTCTGGATCAAAAGTGCTTCTGCTTTGCAAAGGAGGGCATCCTACAACTCTGCAAGACAGATGACAAGCCTGCCTATTAACTGGGAATAGGTGGCTTTCTTTTTGGCCCATGAGACTCCTATGCAGCAGCAGGGACTTGAGTTCTGAGAGTGCTCTGTGACTCTTGCAGCTGCATCAGTGGCAGCCAAGAAGGATTGTGCCTGGTTGTGACTCCCCACCTCCCTCTTCATGCCCCAGCTATGCCGTGCCTCAAAGCACATGCAGTTTCTTTCTCCTTAAGAAATCAGATGGGAGTGTAAGTGATGTAAGCCCAAATTAGAGTTAATTCCTTTGGTCTTTAGTTCAGCCTTTGTTAGCAGGTAGCACATGGTGGTCAAAAAAGAGCTACCTGAGGACCTGTGTAGCATGAAGAAGTGTGTGCCCCTTGGGGCAGGTGTCCCAAGGACAGGAGACAGCCTGAGTGGCACCTGTCCTTGTGGTTTTGCTCTAACCCCGTAGAGTCAGACTTGCTCACATGTGGTGCTGAGGGTTAATTTGGCCACCAAGAAGCCTGGGATAAAGGGTTTTGAAAAGTGGCTGATAGTCATTTTCTACACCTATGTCCCCTCTGTACCGAATGTGACCATTGTACAGTCTAATTTTACACACTTAAACACACACACACACACACACTCACCATCTCAAGATTGTACTTCAGCAACTGGGTTTTTTTTTGCAGTGCCCAGTTGTGACTGCAGGTAATATCTCAATAATTTGCTTTCTCTCAAATACTTTATTTTTGCACACAGGAGTGCCGGTGACTAAGTGGTCATAACTTCTCTCAGTTTTTCTTCAGGGAGAGCAGAATAACAGCTGCAAAACACATGGAAAATTAGCACAGAGCATTCACTTGGTGGCCAGCTGAGGAGAGGGAAATGTACTTATTCTAAAAGCATAACCTGGAAAGCAAGTAGGGCAAGTGCACAAAAAATGCTGATTTCTTTTAAATATGTAGATTAAAGTTGACATGCAAAGGGTTAAGTATCATACAGCTGATTAACTATTCCACTATTGCAGCTGCTTGTGTAAAAACTTGTCAGAGAAAAAAAAATGTAATAAATGTTCATTTTAAACCCTTTTTTTCTTTATCCTTTGTGGTAGTTTTCAGGGCATAATGAAGACAGACTTTATATTCTGAGGTTTTAAAATTAAGTAATTTTTTTAAATTATAAACACAAAAAGTCAGGCACTTAAACACATGTGAAAACAGATGGCAATTTTATTTGCCTCTCACCCAGTTTGATGGTTTTTCATCAGATGAGAAAAAAATCCTTAAAGACCTTGTGTGAATTCTGGCAACAAACAAGTTAAAAAGAGGCTGTGTGGTAGTGGGTGCAGGGTAAAGGAGCGCTGAAGGAAAAAAAAAACAACCTGAAAACTTGAAAGAGGGAAATCTCATTTCAGTGTGAACTCTGATTCTACAAATGTTGATGCAGATGCCAAGTTTCTTCTAACACAGGGCTTCAGGACTGAGTCTTTTATAGATGCATTGCTAAGTGCTTAAAGAGGATTATTTTCTCCTGCTATCTCCTGGGCTGCTGAGATGAACTTAACTTTCATTACACCTTATATTTTTCTCATTACACTTCACTGATTCTTTATTAATTCCACATTTCCTTTTGTTCCAAGTTTCATACATGGTGACAAGACTTGCATGTGCAGTAGTTCACTAAACTATACAAATCTACCTTCTTCCATCGCTAACATTATATAAATCTGATCACTGCACAAGATGATTTGAATCAGTTTCCCAAAAGGAAGATGAAATAGTAGGAGAGCTTGACCTAAGAGGAGATGATATTAAGTTATGTACAAAAATATACGCAAAAATTGTAAAGGGTCTGGAAATTCCAAACTTCAAGTATTTGTCCCACTGTGGTCCAGAAGTGGGACCCCTATGGTACATGGAGAAGCCACCTCAGTGGTGTTGTCCCTATGGCCAGAGCTGATTTCTTCTGCTCCCTGCAGAAAGCTTCCTGTGTATCGTGAGGGAAGAGGGGAGCGTGTGGAAACGGTCTGTGAAGCCTAGTGAACAGGATTTGTCAAGCAAAGGTGAAACTGATTGCTTTATGTACCACAGTCTTCCACAAATGACCCACTTTCTGCCAAAAGAAATCTGTGTGGTTTAGAAAATTATAATTGTATTTCCCTTCAGAAATTAGGCACTGTGTATTCCCAAGGAGAAATCTGTGTCAATATCACAGTAGCTTATTCTTCCCTGGCCTGAGTTTTCTCTTGCACTCACTGAGTTTGTCTGACAATATTGTCTCTAAAATAATAAAAGTAGCTGTAAAATTAGAAAGATTTCTGTGGTATTTTCTTGATATTGTCCATTGTCAGCCTAATTTTAGTTAAAGTAATTTATGCAGTAATTTTGAATCACCTTCTGACAAATACACTTGTTTCCAGATGTCAAAGAAGGCTATTTTGTCCCACTATTTAATATGTCCTTAAAATGACCAACATATTAATCTTTATTCAAACATGCAAGTACCATTCTGGGAACATATTCAGCTCCCTGTCACCACCTTGTTAACAAGTTATAAATGGTTTTGAGTGATAGCAGTACATGACAGGTTAGAGAGTGTCATGTAACATAGGGAAATAGCCATTTGTCTGAGATGGAGATTGAATTCAGCTCTCGGGAATTTTTGCTGCATTTTCTGTTCCAGTTCCAAGGAGTGAAATAAGAATCTAAGGGCTAAAATTAGACACCTTTGTAGTGTTTGTGCTTGGTACTGTTTATTTTCTGTGTCCTGAAGCTGTCAAGATGCTTTGCAGTCAGAACTACAACTTCTTACGTTAGAGTGGTACCCAAGTTCTCAAATGCATAAACTACAGCTTTATTTTTGTATCCTTTCATCCCACTCTTGATGGGCACCTGGTGGTGCAATCATAAAATGACTAATATAGAAAAAAAGAAAAATGTGGAGAAAAACAAACAAACAAAAAGATATATCAGCATATTTTCTAGATTTGGCTCCCGTTGCTTCTTAGGAGGCATCCGTTGTTTCAATTATTGATCAATAATTTTAAGGCACAGTTTTAAAATCTGCTACACAGAAATCACTTGATAAGATCTGAGCCAGCTTTTTGGAGACGTTACATTCAGCTTATGAATTATGTTTTTGACTGCTCTAAAAGCAGAAGAGAGAGCATTTCCCCACTTCACCTCTGCTGACCCATGAGACAGAAATTACAACTACTTGTGCCAGCACAGGCCAGGTGAGCCCTGGAGGGATTCACCTGAGTGCTCCTACTGCCTTCCTGCCTTCTCAGTTTCTGGAGGAGTGGAGCAGCAGTATTTGGTGAAAGCTTTTTGACATTCTTTCCACTGAATAAAGACTGGGGAAAGGGCTAAACTTGTTGCTTTCCATCCACCCTACTTATGGCCTTGTCAGAGCTAGTCCTGCCCCTGCAGAGATCTCAGAAGAGGTGGTTGTTCTCCAGCAAGGGTGAGCCAGTCTCCAAGCAGGCTCCCTGAGCAGGCTAAATTTAGCCAGAGAATCAAAGAGCTGTAACCAGTTTCCCAAATTCTCCTGCTCTGCTTCACTGATGACAGGCAAAGCAATGAGTCTAGGCCAGTATGACCATTCCAGCTTTTCACTCTTTTGCTCAAAAGATGGGATAATCTAATCCAATGCTTTTAGAAAATTCAAACAACTATTTTTAATTAAAAAGGCATCTATATACATTTTTGGTACTGATCATGGGAACACTTCTTTCACCAGATGTGTCGTCTGGGGTGAGACTTTTCCCGTGAGACAACTACGTTCAAATACCCTTGGACTGGCAGTGATCTGGAAGACAGATTTCACACCTCCTGAGGAATACATCAGTAATTTTATTACATGAGAAAAAAACCTGCATGAAATGGACATAATAGCAGCATTTACACAAAGCATAAACACATGAATACGTAACAGTTTTATTTTGCAAAAGCTGTGTATGATCACCTATGGGGTTTTTTTGCCAACGTCATTACTTTGTGGGAGACCTGGGCATGTTCTTCAGGAAAGGTGTGTGCTTTCCTCCAAAACTGCTTTGCCATGGGGCGAGGGATGTGCTTGAGTAATATTAGGCAGAAAACAGGAATTGAAAAACTCTTGTACTTCTTGGAGGCATGCTCTGGAGCACTGTTATTGTGCAGAAGGCTTCATTTGAGGATTTTTTTTTAAGTTTCGGTGGTTTTGAGACAGCACATTAAGAAGAGATTCAGGGCTGTGCTGGATGGGTTTGAGCCAGAGCTGGCTGCAAGAAGCTCCGGCAATGAGGTTCTGTGCCCTCAGGCCCCTGGGGAAGACAAAGAACCTGCCCTTCTCTCCACTTTTACTGCTAGTTTGTGTATCTGGTGATGCAGTTGGTGAGCTGCCATATAAAGATCCCATTTGTAGATACTTCATACTCCACCAGCTAGTGTGGACACTTCAACATCTAATTTCGGGCTATGAATTCTGATTTGTGCCCTAGCACCTAAATGTTTGTGTGGCATTGCTCTCTTCTGTGGAGTTTGACATTGATGAGTATTAAAATGACATAGTCATGACAGAAGTGCTGAATATCCTAATGAAGTATGTTATGTAAACAGTCCTGCACAGCAGAGTTAATGTCCTTGCCAATATGATTTGTTGGTTGAGTCAATTATTAATATTACTTTGTGTTATGTTGGACAAATATTCTTCTTATGATTGTGGGCTCCTTTTACCTCAAGGGCAGGACCTGTATATTCAACACGGTAATAAAACCATAAACCGAGAAGCCTAATACTGACATTAGAGATATCATATTTGATTTTATATTTTATATTTCAAAGGAACTACATTTACAATTTTTAAAGCCCGAGGGCTGAATCACAGTATACAGTATCTAATTTCATATACCAGATAAGTGCTTAGAAAAGATTAAAATAATTTACGCTATTGTAAAGTTTTAAAGTTCAAAGGATCTGAGATCTGTAAAAAATGTTTAGATGTAATCTTAAGGTAAAAAATTAGGCACTTATGGCTTCATTTGGAAATGTGCTCCACAATCACAAGTTATTTCACTCCGTCAGTCTTAGCTTGAGACCCAGTAATGTAGTGTATTAATGGATTTGATAAACCTCCTTAGTGCTGAATTGCAAGAACCTCGTGGCTGAAGTAGCGTTGCAGCAAACACCCTTTTTACTTCCACTTAGTCAGCTTAATCCATGAAAAGAATTAAATATTATATCATAAAGCCCCTAATAACTGTTTGGGTTTTTTTGTCTTGCAAGCTTCCACTCCTGTGAGCGATTTTACTGAAATCCAAGGAACAATGTGCTCTGAAGCACATAGATCACTAATATTCCTGCAGCAATACTAGAGGTACAGCACGGATTTTTTAGTGGAGAGTAGCCTGTGGTTTAGCATTTGCAGACTTAGACCTTTATGTCTGCTGCTCCAGTCTGCCAGGCAAGCAGCACAGGTGTGGGAAGCCCTGGCTTTTCAGCAACATGCATCACAAAAGTCACTGCGTGAGGCTGTAGCACGGTGCAGTGAGCTCAGCAGTGGAGCTGAGACCTTTCTACTATGTCTGTGAGCTGTTTTGAACACGAGATCCTGCAGCCTCTCTTCCTGCAATCTTTTCATCTAGTACAGCCATCTGTGCCAGAACTGAATTTCATCCATAAAGACTAGAGAAAGAAATAATGGTTTGCAGGTTTATATCCATATTCATCATGGGAGAATTTGTTTTAATGGAAAAGTAAAATGCTAAGGCTTTATCTTGGAGCTAGCTATGTTAAATTCATTGGAAAAATAGTTCAGAGAGACTGAGAAAGAATGTATCTACATAAATATGAAGAATAGAAAAATACAGACCTTTATGCTGTGTTTAAACGGATAAGCATGGACACTTGCACCTTTAAACTTGCTAGACAAGGGCTGGCTCAGGACTAACAACCATACAAACATACTTGTGTAGTATGAGGCACTCAATACTGCTTTGCAGCAAGATTTATTAACTTAAACTCAGGGCTCTGTTAATCTGACTTCGTGGCTTGCTGGGCTTGGGCAATGGGTCTGGCAGATGTGCAGCTGTTGGTACCACGATACATAGACATGCCCAGCTGCAGGATGAGCTGTGGACTCCGCTTCCTTTTAACTTCTTCATGGCTACTTAAAAGAAAAAAGTTTTTTAATCCTTTGTGTTATTATACCTCTATTCCTAGACCAGTGTGATCTTAGAGGATATCCCAGCCCGGTGGGTGCTGGGAATCGCAGTGCTGAGAGGCAAAGAGAGCCCTGAGCAGCCAAGTCACATGCAAGGTGTGACAGAGCTCAGAAGAGAGGTGCCTACAGCTGAGCACCACGTGTGGTGCAAAGCCCAGCAACATTTTATTGTTCCTCCTCCATAATCAAAGAGTGAAGTCATAAGGAATAGAGTTTATCCTGGGAATGAAGGCAAAACTACAAAAAGTACAAATGAAACAGTAATGTTTTTTCTTTTATAACTGTTCTTAAAATCTGTTTGTTATAGCAGCCCTCATCCCAGTACTTTTAATCTCCACTCTTCTTTCCCACAGCAGTTGCCTGGTTTCTTGTCTTGCTTGTATTCTCTGATTTGGGGTGTAAGAAGAGCTCATACTGTTCTCTTTGTGAGGCTCCCAGTATTAAGCGGTAAACTTGTTGGGGCATACTCATCTGTTGCTCATTTCATATGAGTACACTTTGTGTTTGCAAAGCATCACTTAAGTGAGTTTATTATTAATAACAGTAAATTATTCTACATTTTCCTATCAGATAATATGAGATAAAGTAGCTGTCGAGACATGTTCAGCAGATACCTACAAAAAACAACGATATCTGAAGATCCACAACAAAAAGGAAAAATTTGGAAGGTCTTCAGTCAGCTGCTAGCAGCTGCGTTTTTTGCTTTGGATGAAACAATGAACCCATCTAAGGGTCTCTCTCTGAAAACAGTCTTGGTGAGTTATTCTTGTCAGAAGTTGTATATGGCTTCTCACTTTGATATATTCCCAAAAAAGGAATTGGAACAACCACCAAGAACTGGGTAAGTCAGCATGACATCTAGGTAAGATCAGAGTGTATAGATAATAATAATAATAAAAAAATATTGCTCCTATATGCAGCTGATTTGCAAAAATAAGACACTTGAGACACTACTGAAGTTGCTTCGGTATTACTTAACTAATTCTCTCTCTCACTATTTATATTCAAATTTTACACTATATATTACGATGTGCAAGATAAACCTTTGATCTAAAATCAGTCAATGCCCTTAAGGCCATGATACAAGTGCTTCTATTTGTGTAGTATTTGATTGACTATTATATTCCTCTTGTTTAATGGTGCAGATTTCTATAATGAAAATGTGTGGCTGTGCTGGCATTTAACAGTGCAGAAACTAGTAAGGAAAGAAAGGATCAGTATAATTGCGACCACAGTGAAACAGAGGCAAATTATTAGTACAAAATGTTTTATATTTGTGATTTGGTTTTCTGTTCCTTTTGGTTTATGTGAAAATATTATTGTGCATGAACAGAATTAATATTTTCTGCACAACAAATACATATTTAATTGTATAAAGATGGGTTTGCCTTAGTTATTATTTGAATTTTTATTTTTGCAGACAATTATGTCATAATGTATGACAATGATTTTTTACTTGAAAATTGTAACCTTGTGTTGAAAAAATTGTGATGTAGCAATAAGGATATTCTACTCCTCCACTCTTGTTTTAAGGTTGTAATTTATTGTACTTTGGGGCAAAATTATATCAATATTGCGAGCATTTTAATTATAATTTTATTTACTTATTTTTGCCAGGCTTACTGCTTGAAGGCACATTTATGAGCCATAAGTTAGGGACATCAGAATAATATAGATGCTGTATGTTAGCTGAAGGAAATAACTATCAGCTGTTCCTATAGTGAAAGACAAAAAATTGTCACGTGCCTTTGTGCATGTATACGTGCACATAGTGAGTATATGCTACCAAGTCAAAAAAATTGGGGGGCAGAAAAGACTTTATATAATACTTTAGATGGCCACATAGTCCATCCTCCTGTTCACAGTATTAAAATCAACATTTTTCTTTCTGGCCCAGTAAGTACTGAGCATTTAAAACCATAGTCACATATTTACTGAGAGGCTACAATCACCACTTCAAACAGTCGGGGTTCCTGTGTGCTGAGATGTGGTGGGGTCTAAATGAATAAACATAATTTCACATTATGGAGTGGGTGGCAGGCCAAGTTACTCAATAATTTAATTATGAATGATCCATTTTTCTCCTAGTTGAAAGGGAATTCATTCTTGCATAAGTTATCATTTATTCAACTTCTTATAGATGTATTCAGATGATCCTTTTCCTGATTCAGGATGAGATTAACTTAATCCAATATTATAAATGAAAAACAGGTGTCTAGATGCACATTCGTTCTTTTCTCATAGCTTGCATTGCATTTACTTACCTAAAAGAATTTGTAAACCACAATTTGTTGCCAAAGTGTAACTCACCATCACTTAAAATGAATGTGGCTGCAGCAGAAAATGACTGTTAGCAATGTTTTTTTTAAAGCTGCAAGCCCTTGTGAGAAGGCCAGTGTTCACATGTTGTAGTTATTATTATTATTTATTTTTATTGGGAAGGCAGCTGGCTGGAGCTCCACAAATAGAACAGGTTTAAATTGAAGCAGAAATTCTCATTTGTCTCTAAAAATAGCTTGTCTTCCAGTATGGAATTTGAAACTGCCAGTTTTTATGCTTTTGAATTCTTAAAGATATTCCTGTTGGACTTCATACAATTTTAATATGAACCTTTTGAAACTGGATGCTGGCTGAAGTGATTCTTTGGCTTGAAAGTCTACGTTTCACTTGCAGCTACTTTAGTTCAAAAAAGAAAGAACGCTGTATGAGAACAGGTGGTGTGACGTATGGTTTATTATAAGCATTCTGGATTTATGTGGTTTATGGCATGGCAGACATCACCACAGTCAGGTATATAGAAAAGAAGCATGTGTTACTTATCCTTGAGAGATTAAACTTCTATTTTATCTGCTGTTTTGATTTCTGATATTATGATATTCTCTGTATAGGTGCCCTAACAGTTTGCAACAGCTTTTTGTGTGTATATTAATTACAGTAACAGCTAGAGATCTAAATAGAAATCAGGACTCTCAACAAGGAAGTCAGGATAGCAAGAAGCATGGACAGCACAATGATGGCATTAATACCTTCACGATGCAGATGAGAAACCTATGTGCAGGAAGACGTAAATTATTGTCCCAAAATTAAGCCTATGTCTAGACACTATAACCTGGGAAACATCTGAGTTTCTGAGCCAGGATGTGCACAAACACCATGTCTGGATCACATTTTGGGGTGAAACCCATATGCACGCCAGCCATCCCTCCCCAGATCCCTGATTTGCATAGGAAAGACACCTGGAGATGTCAGCCAGTCTGGAGCTACAGTGAATCCCAAGAGATGCCCAGCCTGGCTGGTCAGGGAGCAGGATGCAGGTGGTGGAGTGCCTTAGCAGTTATGTATGTTTCAAGCAGAGCCACAAATATAAAAATAAAACCCTCCAACTTTTACAACACTAACTCCAATACTTAGGTGCAAATCTATCTTCTATGGGCCCATACATGTAACAGGATTAAAATGTTCAAAAGGTTCTCAGTGTCCGGGAACAGTTTTTAAATACAGTGATGGGGAAATGGTTAGAATAGTTCCATGACTGTCCAAAGCTATTTGCTGGATCCTGGGAACAGCACTCTATGCAGCCCCCTCTTTTCAGTATGCAGAGACACACAGGAGATTCTCTAGACATTTTGGAATGTGCCATGTTTATGTGAAAAAATAAAATGTCTACTACATCATGAGTGGGTTACTGATGAACTGCTAGATGTTTTAAAACTTCTTGAGTGTAAAGAAGAAAATGAAGGGACACTTGAAACTGAGAATCCCGCCTGAGTGCTCACTTTCATTAGTGCTACAGTAGCAGTGACCGTTTAAGGACATAAGCAAGTTATGTTTATGAATAGAATTATGAATTATTATGACTTATGTCTTTATTACCTCTTCCTACAAATACTGTCTTTGTGTGTTTACTTCTGATCTATATTGCTTTTAGCATAATGGTCTGTAGCTTTTCATAAAAGTTTTTATGATAAATCTACTGCCTGATGTAGAATATTTTATGAACAATCTTGTGAGCATTTGAAGCCAAGGCTGTGCTGTTACTTGCACTTCAGACTTCAATATAACTGTAGGATTTATGCCTATTCAACTAATCTCATCTTCAGAGAGCACATTACTTTGATTTGAAAACATGCCTCAAAATGTGTAAAATTCACAGATGTTAATGATTATGCACGTTTTCCTTTATTGCTTCAAAGCTAGCAAAGGAAAATTTCTTCTGTAATTTGTACTTTAGTGATTGGATTTGGATTCATGTCATTGAAATGAAAGACCAAAATCAGAGACTTGTTACTTTTTGCAGATAATGAGACATTTCTGGACCAGGATGTGCTGCACTTTAGGTCATCAGGCAGCACAAGAGTTGCTCCAAGTATAAATTCAGAGATGTGCAGGGTGAAGAGGGAGGACAGAAGGCACCTCCTCTACCCAGTGTTGGAACCACTGTTTATGTGTTATGGAAGAGAAGAAAAAGAAAAGCAAATAAAGTGGCAGGTGAAAAATACATTGATATCCAAATGCAACAGTAGTAATGACATTTGTGTGCTACACACATTCTGTTACTAAGACTTAAGCCATGCCCTTTGTATCAATTTACATAATTTTATGTGTTTCCATGTATGAATTTTTGCTGATATATAGACTATTAGCAATGTAGTTTCCCCATTTCTATAGCAATTCTAGTACCAATCATCATGAGGTAAGACACTGAAATACGAAAAAAATATGGAAAAGCCCCTCTATACAAATACCTGTGATCATAAATAGTTGAATTATGAGTAGAAATGTGTGCCCTATGAAGAAAATTTTCTCATACTTTTATTTCTTTGAAACTGTTGTAAACACATGAGTTTGTTTAAGTTCTTTCTGGACAATTGCTAAGATTTTTAGAAAAGGCTAGGCTTCAAAACCTCGATTTGTAATTGTATGTAAGCCTTCTGTTGCACTTCCCATTCGCATTAGAGACACCCACAAGACACTAACAATTTTCAGAATTTTAAGTATTTAAGTATAAAGCAGCCAGACTCAAGGCATGTACTTCTGAATTTTTTGCTCTAATTTCTGCAACAGCCCTTTTTAAGGGACAGTTTCTATTTACTGTAAGTGGAATTTAACACGTGTACAAATGCACATGCACACAAGTATTTTTTCTGTCTCTTTCATATCAAAAGAAAAAGCTGATGCCATAGTTAAAGGCACTGCTGTAAGGCATCAAGCTGCCACTTCATACAAGTTATAACATACTGCGTGACTGGGCCCTGACACAAGTCCATGCAACAGACATGCTATCACCCTCTGGGAGGGACACTCCTCACCCACTCACTCCTCTATGGTGACAGTTACATGATGAACACGACTCCTGGTTTACCACACGGTAGTTTTGCAGTAATGGACATGATCCAAATGCCTGATATATTTAGCATCAGAAAGTAATCCAAATTCTTTTAGTTCATATCTTTGGTCAGGAAATTTATTCCCCTCTTCAGTCACTCTTTAATGACAGGATAACAATTTTCCCTTTTGATCAGCCACTTACAAGGTTACTTCATTTCCCCTCTAGGTCATCCAATGCTAAAGCATAAGCATTTATGACTAGCTGCATGCAAATACATGCACTCTGCTTTGTGTATTGTAGCACGTCACTGAGGTATGTTAGTGAGGCATCATACATTCCTATTCAGGCTAATTCAGCAGTTTCACTTGGTAACAACACTATATACTTGCAAAACATTTTCTATCTGGGAATTAAGCAAGTTTTAGGAAGCTTTAGGAAAACAAACATTTAAGTTTACTGACTATATTTGTCACAGCATCCTAATCAGAAGTCACTTAGAGAATTTTGGAGGCTGTAAGTAAACAGGGCACTTTGTCATGATAAGGTACTATGTAAGTTTTAAGCAAGTTGAAGCTGTTCCCCTGTTGCAGCAATGATCTTGAATTACCGGGCTGAAGTTGTTTTGCCACAGTTCAAGACTATGATGGGGAAGAACACAACAGGAGCTTGGATTCATCACTGCAGTTGTGAAAATGGGCTTTCAGAAGCTTGGGCTACAACGACTGTCTATGGCTTTGATTCTGCCTAAGTGGAGCTCACTGCAGAACTGGGCCCCAAATGACCTGCTTCTCATATTATGTGGTATCACTACAGGCAAAGGAAGCTGAGGAACCAGATTTTCAGACACTACAAAGGGCACTATTATGTGAACACTCCGAGGCTGTTGAAGGGAGAGGTCCAATCCTGTACGGCATTTTTACAGGTGCTTAATTTCAAACATGAGAATAACCATACTGATGTCAATGAATCGCTTATGAACTTAAAATCAAACACATGCTTTGTTGGATTAAGGCTAGGGCACAGTCTTGCCAAATTTAGCCTCTGGTTCTTTCTAACTGTACAACCAGGCCAACCTGTTCCTCGCCATTCCCTTCTGCAATGGTGATTAACGTGCAACAAGTTGGTCTCCCACAGGACTTTTAATTTTTTTAAAAAAAAGATGTGTGACAACCACTTGAGATGCCGTATTGACCAAAGCTGCCACCTGCACTGTCCTTTCATGTTGATGCACAGGTATATTTTGCTTTCACTACCGCAAATAATTATTCATACTAACAATTTGGCTGGAGCACACCCATGCCTGAAGTCACATGGATGCCTACCAAAATGCAGCTCAGAATATGCTTCAGTGAAAGTATATGGAAAGCTCCCTGAAAAGAAAATATAATGTACGCCCATTTGCTCGGGGCCCCCACTGGCATCCAGAAATTTGCACTTCCATTATAATTTTAAAAGCAACTTTGGAAAGAACTGACAGTAGTTGGTTTATTTGAAGTCTCATCAGAGACAGAATGTTTTTCTGAATTATTCTGAATATTTGGTTAATTCATTTTTTTTCTAGATCTGGTTTTGTTAGTATTTTTAACTTACTATCTATTAAAATTAGCGACCTCCCAGTACCTGAAAGGAGCCTACAAGAAAGCTGGAGGCCTGTTCATAAGGGCTTGTGGTCATAGGACAAGGGGGAATGGATATAAACTGGAGAGGGGCAGATTTAGATTAGACATTAGGAAGAATTTCTTCACCATGAGAGTAGGGAGACACTGGAACAGGTTACCAAGGGAGGTTGTGGATGCCCCATCCCTGAAGGTTTTTAAGGCCAGGTTGGATGGAGCCTTGGATAACCTGATCTAGTGGGATGTCCCTGCCCATGGCAGGGGGTTTGGAACTAGATGATCTTTAAGGTCCCTTCCAACCCTAACTATTGTATGATTCTGTGATCCTATGATGATTCTAAAAGACCGTATATAATGCCAGTCTTTGAAACATGTAATGGCAAATATGAGAGTATGAGGCAGGAATCTGCAAACAACACAATTTAAAACATCTTCTCATGTAAAGGAACTCCAAGCACAATGAATTACACGCTGATTTGGACAAGCTGTAAGCAGATTCTGCTCTCTGCTGGATGCTGTATTGCGAAGGGGAGAATCAAGTCTCATAGGTAGGTGCTTAATTTTAGACTCCTCCTTTTGCCTAAGCGGCTTTCTCAAGATGACACAGGCTGCTGTGACTGGTGCCCTGCCCTGCTGCGAGCTGAGAGGCGGCTCCAGCCTGCGGGGCTATGGGGACCTCTCGTGGTGGAAACCCAGGGAGCAACCCTCGGCCCCCTTCCCCCGCCCGCTGGGGAAGCCGAGTGGAAATGGATGAGAATGGAAGTGTGAATCAACGAGAAGAAATTAAACAAAGCTGTGACTATTACTTGATATCGTTGCTGACTCAAATTTAGGTACAAGGCGGTATTCTAAAAGCATGTTGCCTGAAAATTCATACCTTTTGGAGTAATTTGTGCCGGTATTTGTTGTATATATAACATTTTATAGATAGGTTGTAGAGAAGAGGGAGCTGGCCTCTTCTCCCAAGTGTCAGGGGACAGGGCGAGAGGGAATGGCCTCAAGCTCTGCCAGGGGAGGTTCATGCTGGACATCAGAAAAAAAATTTTCACGGAAAGGGTCACTGGGCACTGGAATAGGCTGCTCAGAGAGGTGGTTGAGTCACCTTCCCTGGAGGTGTTTAAAAGATGGGTGAATGAGATGATCAGGGACATGGTTTAGTGATTGATGGAAATGGTTGGACTCGATCCTGTGGGTCTTTTCCAACCTAGTGATTCCGTGATTCTGTGATTTTCAGGCCTTTTGGGACAAAAGGTCCCAACAGAAAAGATTTTCCATCCCAGTTTGAGGGACCAGCAGGTGGAGGGCAGTGATTGTGCCCCTCTACTGCGCTCTCATGAGACCTCACCTGGAGTGCTGTGTTCAGTTCTGGAGTCCTCTGCACAGAAAGGACATGGATCTATTGCAGCGAGTCCAGAGGAGGGCCACGAGGATGATCAGAGGGCTGGAGCATCTCCCATACCAGGACAAGTTGAGAGAGTTGGGGTTGTTTAGTCTAGAGAAGAGAAAGCTCGGGGGAGGCATTATAGCAGCCTTCCAGTGCTTAAAGGGTGACTACAGAAAAGCTAGGGAGGGACTCTTTATCAGGGAGTGTAGTGATAGGATGAGGAGTGACAGTTTTAAGCTGAAAGAGGGGAGATTTAGATTAGATATTGGGAAGAAATTTTTTTACATTGAGGGTGATGAGGCACAGTAACAGGTTATTCAGTGAAGTTGTGGAAGCCTCATCCCTGGAACTGTTCAGGTTGGATGACACTATGAGCAACCTGATCTATTGGAAAGTGTCTCTGCCCACGGCAGGGGGGTTGGAACTGGCTGATCTTTAAGGTCCCTTCCAACTCAAATCATTCTATGATTCTACGATTCTATGACCTGTTCTTTCACCCTTCATCAGGTGACATAGTGACTCCTCCTGTAATACTAGTTTTGTGGAGTTAAAAAGAAAACAAAATGTGGTTTTATCTTTACATAATTAAATATTTCTTGTTTTCTTCACTGCATTCTGGATTATTTTTCCCTCAAAAATACCTAGCCTATGAGTCTGAAGAAGAACATTTGAAGCATTTAGAACAGAATAATTCAGTTGGAAGGGACCTACAATGACCATTTAGTCCAACTGCCAGCTACTTGATTCTAGTTCTTTAAAATTATGAACAATGCATTTGGTCTGGGAATAAAACTCTTTAGCCATGACCAGAACTATCTGAGGCAATCTAAGAACAACATCACATACAAATGTGCACTCACATACTAATCATTATCTCCGAGGACATCTTATGGAAAAGCATATACATGTAGATCTTCAAGGCAGATAGTCCAGATTCCCATTTAAGCTTCGTAATGGAGAGATAGAGGGGTGGTCATATTTTTTTATGATGTGTTTGTTTATGTGGAAGTGAGATAAAGGTGCAATGGTTTGTTTTCATTTGTTGTTGTTTGCCTTGGTTTTGTTTTTTTTCTTTTTAATCAAGAACTACTCATAAGGAGGGATGAAAAATTTTCTTCTACTCAGCTTCCAAAGAAAGCTGTTTCAGTTACCTTGCTGATGTGCAGCTGAGTGCTGAGGTTAGAAGTATGAGGGACAGCAAGATGTGGCTCTGCATGCATGGCAGGAGGGAAGTGGAGCCATTCTTGTGAAGCCTGCCCAGAATTCTAAAGGACCAGAGGGACATATTTTCAAGAAGATGGACATGGAGGATCATGGGATAATAGGACTGCAGGATAATTTAAGCAAGGGGGACCACAGGATTACTCTGGTCCAAACCTCTCTCACAGCAGGGTCAGCTCTGAGGTCAGACAAAGCTCATCAGGGCTTCATCAAGTCAGGTCATAAAACCCTCCAAAGATGGAAAGTGCATAACCTCACTGAGCAAGCTGTGCCTCTGCTTGGAACTCCTCATGAGGAAAAAACTTCTAGCCAGTTGTCATAGTTTAACCCTGGCTAGCAACTAAGCACCACACAGACACTTGATCACTCCCTCCCCATGGGTTGAGGGAAGAATCTGAAGGGTAAAAGTGAGAAAGAAACTTGTGGGCTGATATAAACAGTTTAAACATTAAAATTATTTTTAAAAAAACAAACAAACCAAACAACCTGTAAGGAAAATCCCCAACAAAACAAAAATGAGAGGAGAAAATAAACATAAGAAAAAAGCAAACAGTGCAAATGAAAACAATTGCTCAACACCAACTAATCAACTCATGCCCAGCCAGTTCCTAAGTACCAGCCTCTCTGCCAAGCCCCATCCTCAGTTTTATAGCTGAGCACAATGCCATATAGTCTGCAATAACTCTTTGGTCAGTTGGGGTCAACTTTCCTGGCTGTGTTCTCTCCCAGCTTCTTGAACAACAGCAGCCCGCTTGCTGATGTGGTGGTGTGAGAAGCAGAAAAGGCCTTGACTTTGTCTAAGCATTGCTCAGTAGTAGCTAGAACATCCATGCGTTATCAACCCTGTTTTCAGCACAAATGCAAAACATAGCCCCATACCAGCTACTGTGAAGACATTTAACTCTATCTCAGCCAAAAGCAGTTTTGACCTCTCTTCTTTCAATATATACTTGCTGTTTCTCATATTCCTGTCCCACAGTGCTTTGAAGAGCCCAGCTCCTCCTCTCAAAGATGTCTCTGTCGGCACTGGGAGCTGCTGGTAAGCCGCTTGAAGCTACCTCTGCCCAGGCTGAACAAGCCCACTCCTTCAGCCTTTCCTCATAGGGCCAATACTCCAGCCCTCACCACTTTGGTGGCCTCTGCTGAGCTTTATCCAGTGAGTCAATGTTTCTTCTGTATTTGGAGCCCCAAATTTGGATGTTGTAGTCTAGATTTGGTCTAATGAATGCTGAGCAGAAGGAGATAATCACTTCCCTTGGTCTCTGGCTCTGCCCCTGTTCATGCAACCCAGGATGCCGTTGGCCTTCATTGTTGCCAGGGTCACTGCTGGCTCATGCTCTGCTTGCTGCCCACCAACCCCCAGGGCCTTCTCCATAAAGCTGCCCCTAGCCAGGAAGAATCATCCTGTTCTGGCTCCTCTCCAAGTGCAGAATTTTGCATTTGTCCTTGCATGTCATAAAGTTGGGCCATTCCTCCAGCTTGTCTAAGTCCCTCTGACTGGCCTGCTTTCAAGGGCATTCACTAATCCCTCTAAATTGGTGTCATCTGCATAGCTTAATTAGAAAGATATCCATGTATTTAGACAACAAATATGGCTACATGATTTTATGCAGAACGTGAGCTCGCTCTTTCCCTGCTTCAAGTGTTTATATGGCAACCAGCTTAAGCTAATATACTTTGCCTCTCAGCAGAGCTGAATAGCTTGGGATCAGGACTGTGCTAATCACAGCTAAATAGCTTTTGGTTCAGAGCACAGAAAAACTGAGCTGTGACTGCTTCAACATCCTTTGTGAGTGTAACATGTAAGTCCACCAAAATGCATATTCTATGAGCTCTGGTGGACCTCTTGAATAAGGAACTGGCAAGCCTGAAAGACACGGTGTCATAACAAAATAGAGAAAACTGAAAACTGAAAGTGAGAGTGTTAATTAACTTGAAGTCACACCAAAAAGAAACCATTATCTATCACCAAAACTGAGGATGTTATCCTAGTTGTCTCAAGAAACAGCATCACTGCTTTTTTTCCAGCGTGATTTCTGGCATAGAATCATAGAATAATTTGGGTTGGAAGGGGCCCCTAAAGTTCATCTAGTCTGACTGCCCTGCAGTGAATAGGGACATCTTCAACAAGACCAGGTTGCTCAGAGCCCCATCCAGCCTTATCCTATATGCTTCCAGGGGTGGGGAATCTACTACCTCTCTGGTCAGCCTCTCTGGTCAGCCTGTTCCAGTGTTTCATTGGTCTCAGTGCAAAAAAATTCCTCCTTCTACTTAGTCTAAATCTACCCTCTTTAAGTTTAAAACCATTAACTCTTGTCCTGTCACAACAGGCCCTGCTAAAAAGTCTGTCCTCATCTTTCTTATAAACCCCCTTTAAGCATTGAAAGACCGCAATAAGATCTCCCCAGAGCCTTCTCTTCTCCAGGCTGAACAACACAAACGCTCTCAACCTATCTTCATTGAAGAGGTGTTCCATCCCTCTGTCCATTTTTGTGGCCCTTCTCTGGACCTGCTCCAACAGGTCCGTGTCTTTCCTGTGCTGAGGGCTCCAGAGCTGGACGCAGAACTCCAGGTGGGGTCTCAACAGAGTAGAGTAGAAGGGCAGAGTCACCTCCCTCGATCTGCTGGCCACACTTTTTGATACAGGCCAGGCTGTGGATTGTTTCTGGGCTGTGAGTGCACACTGCCATCTCATGTTAAGCTCTTCAGCCACCAGTACCCCCAAGTCCTTCTTGACAGGGCTGCTCTCAATCGTTTCATCTCTCAGCCTGTATTGATATCGGGAATTGCCCTGACTTATGTACAGGACCTTGCACTGGCTTTGTTGAACTGATGAAGTTTACATGAGCCCACTTTCAGAGCCTGCCCAGGTCACTCTGGATGGCATCCCTCCCCTCAGGCATGTCAACCGCATCAGTCACCTAGGTGTCATCGGCAGACATGCTGGGGGCGCACACAATCCTACTGTTTATGTCATTGATGAAGCCATTAAGCAGCACTGTTCCCAATTCAGAACCTTGAGGGACATCACTTGTCACAAGTCTCCCTCAAGACATTGAGCCATTGACCACTACCACCTCGACGCAATCATCCAACTGGTTCCCCATTGAATAATATACCTTCCAGCCACCCAGCAACAACTTCCCTAGATTTTGGCAGCCTTTGGGTTGTGTGAATGCTTATGGGCACCAGCAAAGCTGTGCACAAACGAGCTTCCAAGTGGGCTGGCGTTGCAGCTGATGGCAGCTTTGTGTCAGGAAGGAATATGCCAAGGAGAGGCATGTCAGGCTTCTGATACCATCCTGCAATAACCTAAACAGGTGCTGGAAGTGCAGTGTTGGGAGTCAAAATTCGTTCAGTGTGGAGAGAAGCTGAGGCTTAAATGAATTGATACTCCATGAAGAGGTTCCTGTTGGCTTCCAGAGGACTCCAGTTAGACCCAGAAAAGTATAGTGGCTAACAAAATGCACAGACATGAAGGTAATTGTGTATTTATAGGGATGACCAGGTTAATAGTATAACTTCTACTCACTCTTAACTTGCAGCCAGAGCAATTTATAATAAAGAGTGGGCATTATCAGAAAGTGAGTAGCCGTTGCTGTAAACAGTCAAAAAACTAAACAAATTAAGCAAACACCAGCCTTAAAATTTCAGACAGAGTGAGAACTACCTTTGAAAAAAAGAAAATATCAAAGTACCTATTAGAGATGGTGCCCCATGTAATCAGTTTTTCTTGTACAACTGTTCTAGGTAATCAACTGAAAGAAAACTTTTGTGTCTGCCATTTTTGATGGGATGAGTCTGCTAGGCTCACTTTGGATCAAATCACAGGCTACTAGGAAACATCATGAAGAAGCTGTAGAGTGCACATGAGTGCAGTGCTGCCATTGAGCCTGAGAGCTGTGACAGCATCAGATGTAGGGATGTTACTATGGTCACTATTTTATTTATGGTTTTATTTATTATTTTTTTATTATCATATTATTTAATTATTTTATTTGAGATGTTATTTCCATCTAACATCTAATCTCTTAAGAGACTACACTTCCTGGTAACCTAGCTGGTTCTTCACGGTCCCACCCTGAGGAGCCTGAGCTGAGGGCTACTTGCTACAGGCTAGCAGAGTTGGCATTTACATTTTAGTTAGAGGATGAATACATCATCAGCAGTTTTAATTTCCATGTTTGAAATTCTTATTCAATAACCCAGTCTTTTCATGACTCATCTTACCCAGACAACATGCTAAATTTTCCTTATTGTTGTACAAATGCAGTAAAACATGTTTCTCTTACTATGCCATGAATATTTGAAGTATGCATATAAATATTTCAATAATGAAAAGTATAATTGATAAAAATGCGGCACATCAAACTAATCTGGCCTAAATTAAATTCTGAAAGGACTATACAATTCTACACCATTGGTGGTACAAACACTAATAGCCTGGGCTGGCCACATGCTAATCACTCTAAGTCTAAAAGACCAGGCTGGCATTTTAATCACCCAAACACTAATAGCCTGGCCTTGCTGGCATTATAATTGTTATGGCACTAATAGCCTAGGCAAAATGGTATTTTAATCATCCTGGATCGCAGCCTGGAAATGTTAATTTTTAACATTTCTGTCTCTTTACCAGGTTATCAAGAGGTCCACCGCAGATATGATAAATTACAAAATGTAGAAATCACTATTTTAACTTGAACAAGAATCAGACTTGTGAGTTTTGGCACTTGCAGCACTGCACTTTTCAGTTATATCACCTCTTTTGCATTTTTCTTCTTTTTTTTAAAGTTCTTTTCTCTGCTGCCCCTTTAAGCCACATGTAAGTCACTTGGGACAGCTGGGGTGGGCTGTTCTCAAGTGTTTGCTGTTCTGAGTATTACGATGTTCTTACTACAACATCCAACTAATGCAGTCCCAGATATTTAACCTCAAAATAAAAACCCTCTCGCTACTGTTGGTATGTTAAGAAATTAATTCAGATTGTCCACAATTTGGCTTATCATTAAAGGCCACTTAATCTTTGTTGTTACACAGTGTCCATCACTACCAGATAGACTTTGCAGGAAGGTTTTATGGCTAGGTTTAATTTTTATCCCCTTTAATTTGGGGTATGGAATGCCAGGGGCTGTGGAGACAGATTAAACATGCAGATTAATTGCCAGTTTTCCTCCAACAGCTGAGAAGTGTGGTCTTGCAATGCCTGGAGAAATCTAATCAGATTGTTGAGGAATTAGAGCTCTCTTTATGAAAATGAACTGTGGTTAAGATTTTGAAATTGGTTTCATATTTCTTGTAGTGGCTACGTCACCTTTACTGAGATTTTCTACAAAGTTAAAAGCAGATCAAACTCCTTTATAACTTCTGAACTGGGTCTATTCTGTATACATAATGCATCACTGCCATTTGAGGCAGAATTCAACTCCTCTCATTATGGTAACGACTTTGGGCTGCACGTGGATGATGAAAACATTTGTTCAGCCCGGGGCATTGCAGTGGCATGACGTGTTGCAGGGGTGAGTGACGGCACATGGTTTTGGCTGCCCATCTCTCCCTGCTCTGCCACAGCCACTGTTCTGCACTGTGGTGAGTGCCTGAGGGGTGGCAGGGGATGAGGTTTTGTGCCTCTCTCTCTGCTGGGATTGTGCAGAGGCTGCTGACAGCAGCAGGTTTGTGTGAGAAGGGGTGTCCTGTTTGGGGAGGAGGGAGGTGAAATATAAAAAGACAGAGAAATAAGAAGAATGGTCTTGGCTGAGGGAGGAGGCGGGTGAACTTTATGAGGCATCAGCCTCGTGGGCGACCCATTTGAGTAGCTGGCTGCACTTCATCCATGCCAATAAAAGTCATACCAAACTCAGCAGCAGCAATGAGTCTTCTAATTTTGCTTGATTTTCACAGCTGGGATGGTGAATTAATCAATCAAATGCTCATTTCTGCCTTTGTTTTAAAACGTCCCTTGAGGGGAAATATGCCCTTCACCTGCTTCCTTTGGGAAGCCCAGCTGCTCTTTCAGGCTCAGTTTCCAGACACAGGGCTGCCCTCAGCAAATGTTCTTCCATAAAGAGATTGCTAATAATGCTAGCAGTTCCCAATCTGTTTTTTCATTCCAGGAAGAGAATTTCAAAGGAGGACTCTTCATGCCTGCTGCTTAAAAAGGTTTTGAGCACTTTGTGAGACAGTAGTTTTAAAGCACTCTAGTTCATCCCCCCATTGCCTCCTCTCCTTGCGATGCTTCCTGTGTCATCCATGGCTTCAGTCCCACCCCCCCGCATGGTTTTTTTTCTGCTTTCAGGGTCTGACAATGATAAACAGGGCTGATGCCACCCTACTGACCCATGTGGCCAGAATGACCCCAGGCAGTTGCAGCCAACACGTGTGCCCAGCTCAGGAAGGGAGGCATCGTGGCGTTGCTCTCTGTGTGCTGCTGCATTGGAGCCCATGCTTTCAGCAGCTAAACTTAGGAGCAACATGACAGCTGTGTGAGATCATTGTGCTGCAAGAGCTTATCTAGTGGGGCAATGTTTTGGGGACTGGCACTGCATGTTTTCCTGGCTAAACAGTCTGCTACGCCTGGTTACAATGCCCTTTTGTTTACTTGAACTTAGAGGATTTCTTACTGTGACCATAGTGAACTTCGTAAAGCTGAGATATGATGATCAGAAAAACGTGTTTTCCCTGATCTCAGTGCTACAAAATGCAATATTATAGGGCCATTTTTGTTGCTTACTTACCTCTTGACCTTTCATGATCAGGACGTATAAGGATGTTGGCCTCCTCTGGTAAGTCGCTTGTGGTAACAAATGATTTCAGTTATGATCAGATGTACTGAAACAGGCTTCTTTTCCTTGGAATGTTAATTTATCATTTTATACAATGCTGCAGATGCCTCTCAGTGTTTACAGTGTCACGTTAACTTTCAACATGAGAAAAATGGGCCTTAGCTCCTTGGTAGGATAACAGTTTTCTTGAACCAAAAGTAGCAAAGTCATAGTAAAGTCCAGGAGTTCTCTAAGGAAATGTCCTCTATCTGTATGGAGCTGCAACAGCACTGTGTTTTCTTCCTGTCAATATTTGCTTTTTCTGTCACTGCAGGCATTACTCTGTAGACAAGCTAATTCTAGTGCATCTTCTCTGCACCCAAGGCCTGCAGAGGCAAAAGAGAGATCCAGATTCCCTAGAAATCCCTAATCTCATACATTTGGCCCGTCTGGTAGCTCTTGTGAAGTGCTATGTTATTGTGGCATTTTAGATGACTGACAGAGGTTGGAAAGGTGCATTTGTGGCAGTGGATTGCTGGGCCACGGAGAGGGACAGCACTGACACATGGAATTCAAGCAGGAGGACCAGCAAGGTTAGAAGAGCTCTCAAAGGATGTTTCTTCATTTTCCCTGGGGGACAACCTGACAGGTTAATATGGATTAATATGGTGAGAGATCTAAGATCTAAAAAACTTAGTAATGCCTTAAACAGTTCAGTCTGATCTTTGTTTCTGTTCAAGGTTGTATCTCAGATCCCTCATTCTTCTGAGGTTTGCTTTATGCAGAGCTGGTCACATGAAGAGGAGTATGAATGTGAAGTCCATAAGGAGCTAAGTGCTAACTGCTGCCTGTTCCAGCTTGGAAAAGAGAAACCAAACTCTCTACTGGTAGCACATGAGTCTTGGTGTAAACAGCATCAACAAAATTAATTTAAGGCAGTCTGAAAGAGTGTGAGCATTGCACGTTGTTGGTAAAGGAGAGAGGAAGAAGCAGAACACTAAGGGCATTTACTGAAGCTGCTATACAGACAAATTTTCAGAGAGGATTTCTTCAAATGGTAAACATTTCAAATGTAAACATCCTTTGACACAGCTGGATAGTTCAAGCTTGAAATAAATAAACAGAAAATATGTTACTTCTATTGTATAAGCTGAAGGAAATGCAAGAAGTGAAGAAATAATGCAGCATAATGCCAGGATGTTTAATTTGAATGAAACAGAACAAAGCAGAAAATTGGATCTGTTACAGGAGATATTTACTTCAAATACGTTATAACTGGAATTTCATCTCCTGATGAAATCTCTGGCCTTGTGTCTCAGTTTGCTTCTCTGTTCGACAACTACCCTGTGCCCGCAGCTCATATTGTGCCGTTGAAACCCGAGGTTAGTCAGGACCGTATCCCTTTAAAAAAAAAAGCCACACACACAAAGAAAGACAAACCCAGGCTGGGAAGGGGGAGCTAAAGCTTCTGCTGCATTGGGCTGTGGAGGCTCCGGGGCTGCAGCAGTGCTCACGCATCCCCCGCCGCCTGCTGAACTTGCAGGAGCTGGGAAAGGATTGTTTTGCGGTCCAGATGCTGTCGAACACAAGCAACCAATGGAAGAAATGGCACAATGAGCAGACAAGCATGTGGAAGCAGTTCATGAAGAAATAGTTAACCCCCGAGCTGTGTCCTGGCCGATGCTGTAAGTACGAGCTCAATAGCAGATCCCGCGGCCGCTGCAGTTGTCTGGGGGGAGATGTTTTGTGCGTATCCCGAGGCTTTTAGGAGGTGTTTTATGCCTATCCCGAGGCTTTTAGCGCTCACAAGTGGAGAAGGCATTGAACGTGACACGTTTAATAGTGTATTTAGGCAAATAACCGTATTGTCTGTGTCTCTACAGGGTTTTTGGGTGACTCATGAGCTGCAGTGCGCTGGCAGGGTGAGTGAAGCACAGGACTCAGCACACGGGCTCGTTCTCCTTTCCTGGTGGCTTGTATGGGCTCTGCTCTAGAGATGTACGAGCCGATTGCTGCAGTAACACCCTCCCTGTGCAAAGGCCTCTTTTGGAATTTCATTGCTGCCTTCAAGCACTGGGATGCACAATACATTTGTTCACACTACAGTGGCTGACTAAGTTTTAAAATATCCTAGAGTTGTTACAAAATCTTACTTCATGCCAAATGCTCTATTCTTATTTTTTTTTCTTATGTATGCAGTTGTAGAGAGCTTATGACATTCCAGTAGCTTTGCGTGTTACCGTTGGGAGACTGGTTCTTAACACAGCACTCCCAAAGAGAGGGCCAAGTGTGATTTGTTACTAAAGGAATGAACATTTTCCTATCTCGGTCTGTTTCTAGGTGAAGCACATGTATGTGTTTTTAAATGTGAACATTTGTACTTGTAGAAATCCAGTGTCTTGTTCTTTGGCAAATGATTTGATGCATTTTATTCTGCATATGCTCTAATGGTCTAGTACAGCTTTAAAACAGAGTCAATAAGTAGAGCTAGAAGTTTACTGCACTCTGTTTTTCAGCAATTTCTTTATTGTAGCTAAAACTAGGCACATCAGCAGAGTAAAAAATGAAGTAATGAGTATTTTCTTGTTATTTTATAAGAATATTAATTTTGCTTTCATCCAGACAAGTATGGCATTGGACCGTGGCAATTTGCTGTAAACCAGAGAATATCACCTAATTGATGGCCTCTGCGGCTGCTCCTTGGTATTTACCCAGCTGCTGCAGAAACTGCTGGGAGATATCACTCCAGAAGCAGGGGAGGAAACAGCAGGGTAGTTGTGATGAAAAGCCTGTGGTGCTGTGTTAAATGGGATGAGTAGATGATGAAGGGAGGAACCATCTTTTGTGCATCTCTTTTGGGACCTAGCAGAACTGCGGCTTCTTGTGTTGATGCCTGCAAGTAACTACCCACTTCTGACCCCATCATGCTGTTCACTTCAGTGGAGACGTTAGTGAAAGCCTCTCTAATGCTGAGGAACTCACAGGAATTTTCCCATTGGTTCTTTTGGAGCTGCTCTGACTTTGTGTATTTAGAGGTGTTACAGGTCAGCTGTTTATTTGCAAAACAACTTCTTGTCGCTTGCTACCAGAAACTGAATTATAAGAAGCCAGATTTAGCCCTTAATGAGTCTATAACAAAATACTGTTACTTAGGGACTGTTCTAGCAGCGAGTGTGAATACTGAGGCTGTGGTATTGTCAGTCTTCGTTCTTGGCCCTTCCTCTCCCAATGTCATGATTGTCACCCTCCCAATACCAAACAGCATCTCTGGTTGGAAACAGGTTTTCCAAAGATTAAGACAGTAATAATTTGCATTGTCGTGTAAGGCTTGTAAGAATACACAAAGAAAACAAAAACCTGATCCCAAATAGACAATTTCTGTTTCCATACTGAAAATATACAGGACCATGACATAATTTAGATAAATTTTTTTTCTAGGCTGTCTAGTGTTGTGTGAATACAGTGGGAAAAATTCAGCTCCTATATATTTCCATTGTTTACATCAGAATTGCACCAGGGTGAATTTGGCATTTTTGGAGCCAACTGGAAAACCTTTTCTTTCTCTGTCCCTCTTTCCTAATTGTTTTCCTGTTTCTCAGACATGATTTTTTATGGCCTCCAGGGCAACGTGCCCAGATTCATAACAAGATAATATGGAGGATCTAAGATGCCCAAGAATAGGACTGTGCTTACCTAAGGCCCCTTGTAAAGTCAATGGAAACACTGGGACACTTCCAGGAAAACTGATATACCACATACTTAAAATTAGCCAGTGGTCATTGCGCTTCACAATGTTTGGGAGCTGTTTGGACCCTGCTTTCAAAAGCAGTTTCTAAAACACAGGATGTGGTTTTATTTTAAACTAACGAAAGTGTAAGGTTTTTTATTCTAAAAGAGCATTTTCTTGAAGAGTTTAAATAATGTGTAGCTGCTCAATTTGTATGAACCCTTGAAGTAACAGATGGAATTGAAAAAATGCACATCAGATATAGAAGTATTTGATCTTTTGGAAGATTGAATCTTTTTAGAAATAAGTGTTAATTAGTTCAGCAGTATTTGTTGTTATACACATGGTTATTCAGCAATTATTTCTGCATCAGCTAAGAAATATAACAAGTCACACATTAATTCAGTCCAGCAGGTTTTCTCTGTAGATCATACTCAGATTTTTCTTATATATGTGTATTAAATGGATGTATTTGCATTTCAGCAGTCTTGAATTAAATCTTTAAATGGGGTTGTCTACTTCAGTAGCGTTTTTCATCTTCTTTTTAACCAGCTCAATAGAAGACAGTTATTGTTTGGAATTTTCAGCAAGTATGTTGTTGGTTGTGATGCAGGTACACCAGAGCTATGTGAGGAAGGAAGGTTTCACACTGCCTGTGAAGACCTAGATGTGTTTACGGACAAAGAAATGTACCACCATAAAAGTCAGGTTAGAAATAACTAAGGCTTAGCTGTCTGTCTTAAAATTACCTGTAGAAATTGTCTCGATGCAGGTGAAACCAAAATAAGGCAGTATTTCTGGTAGGCTACAGTTACACTCACAACATGATGGGGCAGGTGTTCAGACCCCTGGTAACCTCTTAGGACGGCAGGAATTTGCCCCAGGCTCCTCTTAGTGAGAAGGTTTGGCTTCTTTTTTCTCAGAAGAGAATGATATAGCTGGTTGCAAATCCCAATCACCACCTATTTGAGACAAGACAGCTGGTGCAAAATAGAAAAGGTCAAAGCTTTAACGGTCTGGTTTCCCATGAAGAAGAAAACAATAATGTTAGTATTTAAATTACCAATTTTAGTTAAAGCTCCAGTGAAACAAAAGGAGCAGCTTGTATGTTGTTTTAGGATAGGCAGATTTACCTGTCTCTTTGTTAGGTATACATGATGGAGCTTTGCAGCATTAACAGCAAAATTACTGTCAAGTTTTAACTAATGCAAGCTGAGATAGTGGAGAACATGATAGTCGCTTAAGAGTGGTTTGATGTGCTTCACAAGCCAGCACCAGCTGTCACTGTGTCCTGATCCATAAAATCATTAACACTATGAAAGGTATTGCTAACGTCAGGAGATGTCTAGAAACCCATTGGGAGAGAAGGGGAATTGCAGCTCTTGGTCTTTGCATATGCCACGTTGTGCTTTCTCCATGAACTGCTCCCCGTAAACCGTCACCCTCCTTCTCATATTTCTCATTCCATATTGTTTTTTTTTTTAATTTGTCCCAGACAAATTCCTGTGCGAATTATGACTTCTGATCAACTCTTATAAGTTCATTTTAACTGCAGTGTCCCTAGCCTGACCCAGCCCTCCAGGAACATCTCGTACTTCTACTCCCCAAATGTGAATTTGGAGGCCCTGGTCATATCTGTGCTCCTAAGTAAGAGAACTGGGAAAGAAAATTAAATTTGGGCCCTTAGCTTTCTGCTCAGAGGTGCAGCCAAGCTTATGTATCATGGGACCAGGACAAGTATGTGCTGAGCCATGCTCTCTACCTAATGCAGTCCACAGATGAGGAGTAGGCTGTGCACTGGAGGGTGATTTTTGCACTGTAGAGTGACATGGATTCCCTTTCTAGGCACTAACAAATAATTTTCACCTAAGTACCTTCATGTTTTGTATTGGATTGACATTGAAAACGCTTCCCTGGCTCAGCGTAGCGTCGTGTTCCCCCAGCAGTCCTGTGCCATGCAGTATCTCAGCCTAACAGTCTTGCACCACAGCAAATTAGATTTAAGAATTAAAGAATTAAAGTACTCTCTAGTGTGCTTTGCTTGCTTCTGTCAATGCTAAACACATCTCTTTAAATATTATTTGTTGGTTGATGTTAATACAATGTATGTATATGTGCATGGGAATTTCCCCCATGGCAGTAGTGGTGTGGAAAGCTCATCACTTTGGGACATAAGTAATTACATACTATAAAGCATTTGCTTACATATGTTAGAGAGCATTTCCTTACTGCAGAAAAATGGATCATTAGACCTGAAAGACCTTTTCATCTCTTCTGTGATGTCACAAATCCTGATTTATTTCAGTTTCTCATTAGCCATGAGAAGGATGATGTCAGACAAGTTGTCCATGCCCTGTTTAATGAATAATAAATGGGAAGGATCAGGTCTCCACTTTCTCTAATGGATTAGTATTACAGCTGGGTGGAAAAAGCGCTAGCTTGCTTTATAGAACATAATGGAGTAATGAAATTGCTCAGACTCAGCTGAGTGTATTGATCCCAGGGGCTCCTGCTTGCCCCTTCATCTTGCTCTCAGACATCTCCCCCATCATGTTGTGAAATATTACTTTGATTATGAGAAAGCTCTTAAAGCTTTATGAAAAAACTGGAAACAATAGAACAAATTGCATGTTCTTTTTCTGGTCAACCTAAACTCTATAATATAAAAATTGTAGAAATACTCTTTCAGTGAAGTTTTATGTTTAATAATTATTAATTTAGCAACTCCAATCTGAAATGTGCTTTTCATTTCTTTCTTTCTATTGCAGTGCTTGCAGAGATAGCTTTGTTGTTATAAGCTTCTCATTAACCATAATTTTCACTAATAAGACACTGTTTAATCAAGTAGTTCAAAACACTCTGCAAGCACTCATGATTGTAGCTTACTCCTGTTGCTTAATATAGCTGTTTGTGAATGTGATTCCTGTTTCATATGCTGAAATGCCTGTATTCAGTCCTTTCAGTGTTAGGACATCTTTTTAGCTTTTTTAATTTGGGAAGAAAAGAGCATTGAAATACTTGATTCTAGACGTTGCTTTCTAAACAAGTATGTTATGAAGCAAGAGAAGAAAAGGGAGATATGCCAAATCATGGGCAACCCAAATCTTGGCAGAGCTCTTCTAAAAATATTTTTCAACAGTTGATGTTGTGAATGACACCTGCTAAACTGGCTACACTTAGTGCTTTCACACTGGTTTACAGCATCAGCAGAGTTGAGTACTCTCAGCTTTTGAAAGTTTCTTCCCACTGTTTTGGCACGCCATGTTAAGCCAAGTCTTTGTTAACCTCCTTGCTACTGCAACATTTGGCATTCCTAGATGAAAATTTTCGGCATAGTGACTCCCAATTTAGAAGTAAGTCCTCCTACTTATGAAGAAGAAATTAATATAGATAAATTCCCTGCTAAACAGCATACTAGTCATAGATCGAAAATACCATAACATTTGTCATCAATTTTTGCTGACACGTGGTATAGAGACAAAGATACTTCTGTTCATGTCTTTCAAACTCTATCCGTGCTTGTCTAAGTATGCAGTGATCTTAAGAGCCTCTTTCTGCTGCTTTTATAAAAAAAACTAGGCTTGGGCGAACAGAAGAGAAGAAAGAAAATGCATTTACTTTTTACTAATATCAGTAACTGAAAATAAAAAAAATTATCCTTACAACAAACACTTCAGATGTGTTTATCTCTCCGTTTCCCAGGTAGGTGAAGAGCAGTCATCAGAGCTTGTCCTACTTCTTGTGTCTCTTTCTGAAACAGCTTCCTATACTTTGCAGGAGAATTTGTCTAGTTGCTGTGTGGAATTGTTCTGGAAATAGAAGACAGCCTGCAAGACATTCCTGACTCCTTGCTTAGGGACCTACCTCTCTCCTTGACATGTATTATGGAGGCACACAAAATTAAGTCTGTGATAGTGACTCTATGCTGTGAAAGTTCCATTTTTATACAACCTAACCATTATTATTTCAGGCCTTCTGACCTAAAAAGAAATCTACCGTCTCCTCAAATCTCCTGCAAGGAGACAAGCCTGCCAAGGCCACAAGGATGTCACATGGGGCACAGAGGAGAGCTGGGAGCATGCAGGGATACTCATTTGGTGTATGGTCCAGATCTAGCCTGCTTCTGATCTTAGGCATATGTGAGTCAGCATGCACCATTCAGATTGGAGACCAAGTCCTACTTTTGGGGCAGAGTAGTACACACTGTAAGTACTGTCTGTGTTTCCAAGAGGAAAAGAGAAACAGTGTCCAGCTGGTCTAAAGGCTATATACATTTCTGTAAATGTAAAGGGTAATGGTCTTTTATGGGCAGGATGGGAACTTTTTCTAACCCTTCTGCATTGCTGTATGGCTGCCTCTGACTTTATCTTGTTGCGGAAAGTGGATTTTCTCTCTGTCTTGAATCTTAAATTTACAGCTCCCTTTTCTGTGCTTTTGTAGTTAGTCTTGTCGTGGTGATACTGACTCAGATGGTGCAGTGCAAATGATTTTTTCTGACAGGCCGCTAAAGCTAGGCTGCCTTGCTCTGTGCTTTTCTTGATTCCTCTCCTCTTTCCTAAGCCTCAACATGGGCTGCCTGTCCTTACTTCAGAAGCCTTTGCAACAGTCATGCATGCTCTTCTTCTGCACCATAAAGAAGACCTTCCTTTTGGGTTGGGTAATAACGTTCTAGTTTTCCCATGCTATTTTTTCAGTTGAACCTCTCAGTACGTTTGGAGGTTGCTATATGCTGATCTGAATCAAGTGAGGATGATGATGATGAGGCACTGTGCAGCTTGTGTGTGAAACCACATTGCATAACATGGCCAGGTGATCCTCCTGGCTGGTGCTAAAAGGGAGGAAGGAAATTGTAGTTGCCTTTATCTCCTCCCTGCCTTTCCTTATTACCCTCTTAAAAAAAATATCTTGGAGAACTCTAGTTTGGTAAAGAAGTATTACAAAATGGACAGTCTTTCAGCTACTTCAGTGTTATGGCAACAGTATATCCTGCTAAAAGGTACTCCAGGCTCTGTTTCTAGGACTGTGTTTCTGGGCTTAGTATTGGGCTGTTACAACTATGATTATTATGGGATTGGGAACTGCTGTGCAAGGAGTTTTCTGAGAGACCAGAAAAAGCCTCCACACTTACAGCACTGGAGAGAAAAAAGGCTTGCTTGAACAACTAAATACTAAGTATTAATTATGTGGTGAGGGGCCCAGAACTGAACACAGTATTTGAGGAGCGGTCTCACCAGTGCTGAGTACAGAGGGAGAATAACCTCCCTGGACCTGCTGGTCACTCCGTTTCTGATACAAGCCAAGATGCCATTGGCCTTCTTGGCCACCTGGACACACTGCTGGCTCATATTCAGTTGGCTGTCAACCAACACCCCCAGGTCCCTCTCCTCCAGGCAGCTTTCCAGCCAGACTTCTCCTAGTCTGTAGCACTGCACAGGGTTGTTGTGCCCTAAGTGCAGGACCCAGCACTTGGCCTTGTAGAGAGGAGGGTGCTGGCCTCTTCTCCCAGGTGACAGGGGACAGGACAAGAGGAAATGGCCTCAAGCTCCGCCAGGGGAGGTTTAGGCTGGACATTAGGAAAAAATTTTTCACAGAAAGGGTCATAGGGCACTGGAACAGGCTGCCCAGGGAGGTGGTTGAGTCACCTTCCCTGGAGGTGTTTAAGGCACGGGTGGATGAGGTGCTAAGGGGCATGGTTTAGTGTTTGATAGGAATGGTTGGACTCGATGATCTGGTGGGTCTCTTCCAACCTGGTTATTCTATGATTCTATTGATCATACGTGCCAGTCAAGCCCTGTGAAGGTACTGTGAATCTGATGCTGCCTGGTTGGCCCTGATGGCCACAATCTTTGATGACTTAGTCTCTGCGGTAGAGACAGACAGACAGACTGACTTAAGAGCTCTTCAAAGAGGGGAGCTGAAATTAGAGGACTTATTCTGTTTTCACAAAGTGCCACTGGGTATCGCTGGAGTTTGTATACACTTTTGCATGGCAGTGGACCAAAGTAATACCTCCTCCCTTCATAGGTCTTTGTCAGTCAAATGCAGGTTTCTGAATTGTACGTCTGAGAATTTCAACCTATCTCAAACCTTGAAGTAGGAGATACTGCAAAACACATTCATACAAAAAAATAATAGAATTTATGTATATCTGGTACTGGTTAGTGTTTTGTGGCCATCAGTCATGCCTGAATACAAATATCTGCATGCAAAAGTGGGAATGTCCACAAGATAATACTAATTTAATAAGAGGAAAAAAATAATTCAGCACTTGAAATTGCTTTGCTTCTCAAAACTTTCAAATTACTGTGTTAAGCAATTCTTTCCAGTCTTCATTACAATTCTAGTACTAATGAAAAAGATGCTGAACTGTCTTTAGAAGACAGAAAGTCCAACTCAGACCACAACTGAGCCTAACAGTAGGCTAACATCCTTCCTTCCTTCCTTCCTTGCTTTCTTCCTTCCTGGACATCTATGCTGCAGGGTGGTCAAAGAGGAAGATGAAAGGCCAGAGAAGGTAGTGGGACCAGCTGTTGTTTTGATAGCTGATGTTTACACAGTATTTAGGGAATGGTAATGCCTAAACCAAATATCAATCCATTTTACTGATTGAAGACAATTTTTTTAAAAGGCTTGAACTCATCTGCTTTTAAATTAAATGTTGAAATAGATGATCTGAACACAGCTAAATCCTTCAGTTAAAGATAAAATAGAAATTCTTTTAAAAAACATTTTCTGAAAGTATAACTTCTCATATGTATGTATTGCTTATGATAGTGTGGTTTAACCTGTAGGCAGCTAAACACCACACAGCTGTTCACTCTCTCCCCCTCCTGCAGTGGGAGAGGGGAGGGAAATGGAAAAAAAAGTAAAACTCGTATGTTGAGATAAAGACAGTTTAATAGGACAGAAAAGGAAGGGAAAATAATAATAACAACAATATAATATAATATACAAAACAGGTGATGCACAATGCAATTGCTCACTATGTGCTGACAGATGCTCAGCCCATCCCTGAGCAGTGGCCACTACCCTGCAGCCAAGTTCCCCCCAGTTTTTGTTCAGCATGATGCCACATAGTATGGAATATCTTAGGCTGAACATTAGGAAAAAATTTTTCACAGAAAGGGTCATTGTACACTGGAACAGGCTGCCCAGGGAGGTGGTTGAGTCACCTTCCCTGGAGGTGTTTAAGGGACGGGTGGACGAGGTGCTAAGGGGCATGGTTTAGTGTTTGATAGGAATGGTTGGACTCGATGATCTGGTGGGTCTCTTCCAACCTGGTTATTCTATGATTCTATGAAGAGAAGTACTGCAGGACGGTATTTTTGTAGATAAAGTATAATTTTAGCAATCCAAACAAAATCTAATCAAAACAAAAGCAAAGAGGAGGAAATCTGTAGAAGTACTCAATCCCCCATGGGGAACTGTATTTTCAGAGCTCTTAACCAAGTACTTTTCCTTCCAGCCATGTATCACTTACAGAGAATGACTTTAACAAAAACTGCTGCTGCTATAATTATTCTGAAATTTTAGTATTTTATGTGCAAGGGCTCAGTTCTTATCCTGAACTTAAACTGGTTTCTTATCAAGGGCTCATGAGATTGACATCCCACTGTGAGATAATTTGTAAGCACTTGTATTAGCACACAATGATTTGTTGCCATTGTGGGCAGTCCAGGCTAGTTCATATACTAGAAATGATGCAGCTGCATTTAGCCCAATGGTCAGGCTGGTATTAATGCACTCCACTTTAGTGTAAGCAGGGCTTTATCAATTAAGCTGAGTATCTCTAAATGGCATCATATTGTGCAGTAAAGTCTTAACTCATATTCCTGCTATTTTTTTCTCTGCTTTATAGCCCCATTGTTCATGTTTTTGTGACTGTAGAGCTGTTTGGGTTTATATATTATGGCTCATAGTCCACCTTGCTTTCCTGTTTCACTGGAAAACCCATCAAATAGTTCTTAACAAACTCTAAGCACAAATGGTTCTTCTGCTGCTTGTCCTTTGTATGGCACCTTTGCTTTCAGTTTCAGAGGAGAGGTCTGAAAATCTCCAGGTTTCTAGAGAACAGCAATTCAGTTGAGTTTTTAACCACATGGCTCTTTCCCTCAGTTTTGTTTTTTTTTTTTTTTTTTAAAAAACCTTTTTCTCCATGTGAGAATTAATTGATAAGTTTTGCTGCAGCTGGATTGTATGTTTAATTATCTTGTCATATAAATCTGTCTGCGTATTATCTGTCGATACAAGACAATCTCCAGACATGATGCTTAGTTGTCTAGCAAGATGTACCTGTTTTAGGTCAAGAGATAACCTGCCTTAGGGCTGCAAGAATATATTGATATGCTTAGTTGTCTTATAAGATGTATTCTTTGGAGATTTATATGGTTCTTTGTCTAAAACTAGTATATATACCTGCTGCTTTTTGTAAGATGACGTGCCTTTTTTAGAAGGGCATCCAGTTCAGTGCTGAATTGTAAAATAAAAATATTTTTGCCTTTGCTTCAAAGACTTTGTCCGTTTCAATATTTTACCAGTGAATGAGTGCTTCTCACATCCAGCTGCTCTGTATTGTTAAGAAATAACTTTGAGCCATTTTCATGGGGTATCTAACTTTACTTCATCAAATTCTGATGAAAGGATCCTTTATGCATAATTCAACTGTACAGTCCCAGATGGTTACTGTAAGATCATTTGGATACCACAGAATCAAACTGTGAATTAGTCATACTATTACAAATAATTTATAGAGCTTTTATATTGTTGCATGTAGTCATACTTCCTGAGTCACCTTTTCCTGAAGTATTGCTAATCTTGTGTTAAGCAGCTTTACTTATTGAGAACTGCATTTCCTCTTTTCCTTTAAGAAAGAAACAGATGAAGTTCACACAAGACCTACTTTTTTGTTTCAGTTAACTTAGTTCTTATTCTTGAGAATAGGTAATGTAGGTTTTTTTGCCCCTGAGAAAAATTTCTTCTACTCCATGGCTTGGGGCACTGGTGATCTTAGTTGGTGCAATCACGCGGCGTTGAACTCTGAGGAGGTGCTGGCTCCATCTTGAGAATCATAGGGCTCTCAGCTTTGCTGACAGTGGATCGTTACTGATCCACAGCTTCTGGTTTTGGAGCTAAAAGCTTCTCCATTAGCTCAGGTAACTCTGAACTGTTTTCCAGTGTGTTATAGATGGTTCCACACTGATTTTACTACTTATTGTTGTTATGGACTCACCTCACTTTCTGCTATTGGATGTCATCATCTCTCTTTCAGTAATACATAAATAGTATCAATTATTAAATTTCAGTGACTGTCAGATGACCACCCACTGTGAGGCAAAGAACAGGAGAAGGGATTTCCTCAGCTGTGAGAGAACTGAGTAACCATGCTGCTAGTAACAGGCTTAAAGTTGCTTTGATCTTGCTCTGGACTCTGGTGTCTGTATTGAGCAATGTGTCTGTGCTCTTACCCACACTCTTGCTGGTGCAGCTTTTTTTTTCCTTCTAAGTCTTGTGGTTTGCATAGGTGTTAAGATTACCTAAATGCAAACCAATTGCAATTAATTCCTATAACACCTTCATAAATCAAACATTTCTGTGCTTCTTCAGAAATGGGAGAGCTGACCAAAATTGTTTTGGTTTTGTTCTATGAAAAACTCCCCATCACTTAAACCTTTGCTGGAGATTTTTATCTTGGGGAGCTCTTCCTCATTCTGCAGACAGATCTTGGCACGCTCTGGACTTAGGCAGACACGGACACAGAACTTTCTGTGCCATAATCAGACTGGCTTGCTATACATTCCCAGATTTGTGATTAGCTTAGCAGGGTCTTCTGTGGTGATTAGTTCCAGTTTAGCTAGGAGTTTTCTTTGTTTCTCAAACTTTCTGCTGCTCTGTGCTTTAAAGGAACCTATTGCATTTATGGAGTTGCTGTGATAGTCAGTGATAGTATTACTCTATGGGATCTAAGAGGGATAATTGCTGCTCTTCCTATTGCTGGTGTGGCCTTGGAAGGGGTAGGCACAAACAACAATATTTGGTCCATAAAAAGTGACGATTACAAAACTTGCCCCGTTTTTAACCTGTTAAATATTTTTTTTTCACTTTTGTGTGCTTACTATCAGTCTGTCCTCCACATAAAATCAAACAAGTGCAGCATTTATATCTATGACAATAATAATAGGATTAATAATACAGTATTAATTCTATCAACGTTGAAGTCTGGGCATTTTTGAAAGCTTTAGGTTTATTTTTAATTTTAAAATTGCATCTCATAAAGCATGAAAGCTCATGTAGTGCATAAGAGTGCATTACATACACTTCGACGATGGGACTGATTTATATCTGCTGATGGCCTGAACTACTCAGAATCACAGAATAACCAGGTTGGAAGAGACCCACCGGATCATCGAGTCCAACCGTTCCTATCAAACACTAAACCATATCCCTCAGCACCTTGTCCACCCGTGCCTTAAACACCTCCAGGGAAGGTGACTCAACCACCTCCCTGGGCAGCCTGGTCCAGTGCCCAATGACCCTTTCTGTAAAGAATTTTTTCCTAATGTCCAGCCTAAACCTCCCCTGGCAGAGCTTGAGGCCATTTCCTCTTGTCCTGTCCCCTGTCACTTGGGAGAAGAGGCCAGCACCCTCCTCTCTACAACCTCCTTTCAGGTAGTTGTAAAGAGCAATGAGGTCACCCCTCAGCCTCCTCTTCTCCAGGCTAAACAACCCCAGCTCTCTCAGCCGATCCTCAGAAGGCCTGTTCTCCAGCCCCTTCACCAGCTTTGTTGCTCTTCTCTGGACTCGCTCCAGAGCCTCAACATCCTTCTTGTGGTGAGGGGCCCAGAACTGAACACAGTATTCAAGGAGCGGTCTCACCAGTCCCGAGTACAGAGGGAGAATAACCTCCCTGGACCTGCTGGTCACGCCGTTTCTGATCCAAGCCAAGATGCCATTGGCCTTCTTGGCCACCTGGGCACACTGCTGGCTCAAATTCAGTCGGTTGTCAACCAACACACCCAGGTCCCTCTCCTCCAGGCAGCTTTCTAGACAGACTTCTCCTAGTCTGTAGCACTGCATAGGGTTGTTGTGCCCCAAGTGCAGGACCCGGCATTTGGCCTTGTTAAACCTCATGCCATTGGACTCTGCCCAGCGGTCCAGCCTGTCCAGATCCCTTTGCAGAGCTTCTCTACCCTCCAGCAGATCAACACTTCCACCCAGCTTAGTGTCGTCCGCAAACTTGCTAAGGGTGCACTCGATGCCTTCATCCAGGTCATTGATAAAGACATTGAACAGGGCTGGACCCGGCACTGAGCCCTGAGGAACCCCACTTGTCACTGGCCTCCAGCTGGATTTCACACCATTTACCACCAGTCTCTGGGCCTGGCCATCCAACCAGTTTTCCACCCAGGAGAGTGTGCGCCTGTCCAGGCCAGAGGCTGAGAGCTTCTCAAGCAGAATGTTGTGAGAAACTGTGTCAAATGCTTTACTGAAGTCCAGGAAGACCACATCCACAGCCTTTCCCTCATCCAGCAGCCGAGTCACTTTGTCATAGAAGGCGATCAGGTTAGTTTGGCAAGACCTGCCTTTTGTGAACCCGTGTTGACTGGGCCTGATCACCCGGTTCTCTTGCATGTGCTTCATGATAGCACTCAAGATCACCTGCTCCATGACTTTCCCTGGCACTGAGGTCAGACTGACAGGCCTCTAGTTCCCTGGATCCTCCCTGCGACCCTTCTTGTAGATGGGCACAACATCAGCCAGCCTCCAGTCCAGTGGGACTTCCCCAGTCTTCCAGGACTGTTGGAAGATGATGGAAAGGGGTTAGGCCAGCACATCCGCCAGCTCCTTCAATACCCTTGGATGAATCCCATCCAGCCCCATAGACTTGTGGCTGTCTAGTCCGGCTAGCAAGGCTCTGACCACCTCCTCTTGGATCACGTGAGCCTCATTTTGCTCCTCTAGCTCCTGGGTTTGTACACAGACGGAACGACTTCCTTTACAA
Source organism: Phaenicophaeus curvirostris (assembly GCF_032191515.1). Taxonomy (NCBI): domain Eukaryota; kingdom Metazoa; phylum Chordata; class Aves; order Cuculiformes; family Cuculidae; genus Phaenicophaeus; species Phaenicophaeus curvirostris. Next base: position 188,871,051 of record NC_091392.1, read on the forward strand.
TTAAAGACTGAGGCAAAGAAGGCATTAAGTACCTCAGCCTTTTCCTCATCCCCTGTCACTGTTGTTCCTTCTGTGTCCAATAGGGACTGTATGGTCTTCCTAGTCCTCCTTTTATTATTTATATATTTGTAGAAAGATTTTTTGTTATCTTTCACAGACTTGGCCAATCCAATTTCTAGCTGAGCCTTAGCCCTCCTGATTTTTTCCCTACACAATGTCACTTCCCTCCTGTAGTCCACCCACGAGGCCTGTCCCTTCTTCCAGAGCCCATAAACATTTCTCTTCTTCTTGATATCCCTCAAGATCTCTCTGTTCAACCAAGCTGGCTTTCTCCCCTGCCGGCTTTTTTTCCGGAACATGGGGCTGGCTTTCTCCTGAGCTGCTAGGACCACCCTTTTGAAGAGCTCCCAGCCCTCCTGGGCTCCCTTGCCCTTGAGTACTGTCTCCCATGAGACTTCGCCAACCAGCCTTCCGAAGAGATCAAAGTCTGCCCTCTGGAAATTTAATGCTACCGTCTTGCTAACTACCCTCTTCACTTCACCTAGAACAGAAAACCCTATCATCTCATGGTCGCTTAGTCCTAGGCATCCACCTACTGCCACATCCCCTACAAGGCCTTCTCTATTCACGCTCAATTCAGTTGAATTTGCTGCATCAAAACTATCTAGAGAGTAAACATGTTAAGGATGTGTCTGCTTTACTTCCAACATTTCTAGCTTGCTGGCACATTATTATATTACAAGTCCATCTCAAATTTCTGCAGCATGGCTATCTCTGAGGAGTGGCTGTACATTTGTGTGGTAGCTGCAGTTGTGTGATAGCCTTGAATTTCATTTAACCTTTGATAGAAGCGCGTTGTGAACCCAGACAGTATACTTGTGCATTGACAGGAAGGATTTGGATTTAAAAGGTGTCCTTCTTCTCTAGTTTGATACCTGGATGGTCTTATCAAGATTTATCTGCTTTCTCTGGAATGCAAGAATGTACATGGAATGTACATTTTTAGTATGTGTCACAAAGCACATCTCCCTGTATTTGCTCGTAAAACTATTCTTGGTAAACCCAAACCGATGTCATATTCATGCGATGACTTGTAAATTTTTCATTCAATTTACACTTTACTAAGGAAGCATTTTGAGGAGAGTGGAATGTCCTGAACCAAAAGAAGTGCTTTCTCTCCATCCCCTTTATGCATGGATTGTTTGAATCTGTGATACTGCAAGGAGCTGTGCTTAGCATGAGGTGATTGTGCCACAGTGTATTCTTGAAAACAAATGCTAGCTACAGCCAAAGTTACTCATGAATGCAGCAGATGGACAGGGTACTTTTAGCTGTGCACATCCTACTGGTCACCCCAGCCATGCCACAGCTCTGGTCTGGCCAGCTTGCTCTTGTGCTATGCTGCTCACTATAGCTCTGCTGCTTGAGCACATCTATACCTGCTATTGTTGTAGCCTTGTTTATTCCAAAAGAAGTCAGCATAATGAGTAAGGGTTCTGTGATCAAATTTTGTTTTTAAAATATATGAAATATAAATTGAGGATTTGCTACTGTTGTGTTTTGTTCACAATTTTTCTCCTCTAAACTTTGGAATGTGTTCAATAATTCTGATGGTTCTCACGTGCTTCCCGTGCTGCTGAACGGAGTATTAACAGTTTTGATTTAGTTGTTACTCTTGAGGAAATAAACTGGTGTAGTATGTGTAGTTTAAACTGATAGCAATATTAGAAGGATGGATGAGAAGCAAATAGATAGTCAGATAACCTCTAAGGGGTTCTGGAATAGTCTTGATATACAGGTATCTACCCGATTGGCAGGCAAAATTAGGTATTAGCATAGCTATGCAATAGCATGCCTGCCTGTGGCTTCATACCTACAACTAATCACAGATATCCACAAACCTGAAGATTGTTTTTACAGATTGACTACTAAACCTCCTCCACCAAAATTTAGAGGCAGACATAAAATCCTTCAGCAAAAGATAGTTTCCTTTTAAAAACTAATAAATCCCACAGTAGAAAACTGACATGGGCAATGGTTTTAACTGTTTTTTCCCCAGGAGGGATTTATGGTTATGTCTATACTAATGAATTCAATGACAATATTCTGAGACACTGCTGCTCAATATCATATAAAGTTATAAGGTAACCTGTATGACCACATCAAGCACTGAAGAAATGTAAGGTCAGGAGGTTAGTGTGCCAGGGCAGTCTGTATCTGGCATCTGACAGCCAAGTTGGCTCTCTTTCTTGCCATGGGCGACAACATAGAGATAATCATGTCAAAATCTTTCTAGGATTGTAATGTGATCTGGTGGCAAACTGACAACACCATTTGGTTGCATCCAGACTGGCAAGACCAAGATCCTTCAAGGACTATTACAACTATTTGCCAGTACAGAGTTGTCAGTTCATTCTGTGATGTAACATACTCTTCTGCTAAGCAAACTATTTACTAATTAACGTATTTTACGCTGCTTATAAGTACTTTGAACCTATCCATTTTCTTGACAATGTGTCATTGTCAAAAATCCTAGAAGATATTTCTATTTTCCTAGGGTGTATCAGTACTAAGAGCAAGTAACATATTATTTTGATTATACTGAAACAAGGGGCTTTTCAGTGTCTTGGGAGAAATATAGTAATTACTAACTTACTAAGGTAATGGATTTAACTAGAGTCTTGTCAGCATGCAAGTCATGTACAGTCCTACATGAGAAATCATGCACAAAATAGTGATGAGTAAAAAAGCTTCCCCACAACAACATAATAAAGGGCAATATTTGAAAGGTCGAGCCTAGAAATAGAATGCAGTGTCAGAAAGTGTGTCATTCACCAATTATGTAAAGGCTGTATCTTAAAGTCGTAATTAGCTAACTATTATGAACCAGTTTTTTCTTTTTCCTTCCCCAAGACAACTGAAACTGCTCAAATAACTAAACATTTTTCAGGTCTAACTTTTCTAATGGTGTTTTAGGGTAAGAAGTATAAGCTGGCCCAGTCTTCCAACTGTGGCTGCACCATGGAGTGCCAGGACCCCCTTGAGCCTGGCTTTCCACTGCAGGCAAAATGCTTTTCCTCGGTGCTCCCCTCCCATCTGCAACCCATTAAAGAGGAAGGCTGCACTGGTTTTACTCATCCGTATCTGGGTTAATGAGACTGGATTCACATGGCTGTTTGCTTTAGTCTGTATTACTTAAGTATGACTTCAGTGTGAAACTTTTCTTTGCTATCTTGCTAGGTATAATTTTCTTTATATCATGCTAGATATACATCTCAGCATCTGTAGAAAGAAAAATAGATACAGAAGCCACTTAATAACATTATGCCAAGTTAAATTCCCTGTATTGCTTTTCATGGTAAACATTCATTCAGAATTAATCTTTAGGCTATATACTTAGATATTTCATTTACTAACTAAGTATGCAAATTCCTAAGTATTAAAAAAACATATTCAAGCCAGAAATTCTACCCTCCTTTCTTTCATACTATTTGTATTTCAATATCATACTCACATAGTAAGCTAATTCACCTTTTGCAATTTAGCCGCAGTTGTTTCCCTTTCTGGGCCAGAAAAGAATTGCAATTTGAAGAGGGTCATACGCAAATGCACATTATGAAAAGACTTGCCAACGCTGTCAGAGGCTCAGAGAAGGATTTATATTTGCACTGATGCAGAACAAAAATGGAATACCACTGTCGTCCTTCCAACTCTTTCAACCTATCTTCCTTGGGTAATAACATGTATAGACTGAAACATTTTCTGCTACCTGGCAGCCCATACCTTGCTTCACTTACACTCTCTTCTGGTGCTACAAATATTCTGTGTCAGCTTGAAGGAAGTAGTTCTCAAAGGTACGTGCAGCACAGGGTAGATGTTGACCAGTGTAGCTTGGAGTGGGGATTAGCTGGGAAGACTTTGAATCCTCCCTATGGAAAATCATTTCAAGCTAGTCAATCTCTTCCCCAGCTTCAAGTCATTTTAAATAGAAGGGCAAAATCCTTCTCCACAAATGTTCTGTTCAGCTAGTTATTTTATTTGATGGCACAATTTTATGTTAAGGCTGTCACAGAGATCCCCGAGTCTTTTTTTTCTTTTTTTTTTTTTTAAGCAGACACTGATGCAAAGGAAGAAATTGAAAACAAGCCCACTTATTCAGCATACTTACAGCTACGTATGTCAGTTATTGTACTGGTTGTATGATACCGTACTGGAGGAGAAGCAGGAAACCTCACTGCTCTTTTTCAGTTCTCTATGTGCCTGCAAATACTGTAATGCACAAGGCAGTTTATAATTAGTATCATGACTCACAACTAGTAACTGCAACTATGCCCTCAGAGGAAATGACTTCTCCATATCCTTCAGTTCAATTCTGTTTTGTATTGATGACCCACTCCTTTTCTCTTGTGTCGTTTCTTCCAGAAATTCTGACCTGATGTTAAGAAGTGGTTTCTAGCAGCCGTGAAGGAAAAGGCAAGCCAGACTGGCCCTCACAAATACTGTTCCAACTGTGCCTGCTTCCAGAAACAAAGGAAGACCAAGCAGAAAAAGCAGCTTCCAGAATTCTCTCCTTCTCCTGAAGATTAGTGTAAATCCATTGCACAAGCACACGTCCTGAATTCAGTTTAAGAAACTAAGCAAGACCCTCTGGCTTTCTTGAGACCTGTCCTATTAAGTCTGTTCCTGATAATAAGTGAGGGAACTTTTGTGAACAATTAAGCAAGTGGCTTTAAAAGAAAGCTGGAGAAGTAACAGATGGTGATGCATGCAGACATCTTTGGGAGTTCAGAGTTGGAGTGAACACTGAGTGGAGTTTCACATGCTTGGGCTCTCTCCTGTCCACTGAAGGCATGATAAGCCACCAAGCAAAGAAGACTGCAAAATTATTTTCTAGTTTCTAAATCCAATATCTGCTTCATGTTCCTATTGGGAAGATATCAAAGAAAAAGAAGAGACAATGGAGATCAAGGATAAAAACAGGTAAAAAAATAGAAATCCTGAAAGAATTCTCTGTTGGGCTGCCATGTCCTTGCTCAAACCCCATGGTCAGTTAGAGGAGTCTGAGACTTGCCTAGTCTTTATAAAAAATTGATACTTTTAATGGTGAAATCAACTTCTTAAGTTACAAAATCGTACATAGGTGTCACGTTCTGCTGAATCAACTTATGAATTGTCTCTGAAATTAATGAGAACTACTTGAAAAAAATTCATCACTCCTGTGAGAAATAGATTCGTAGTCTAACTTTCAGTTTACATGTACAGGCTCCATTCACTATAGCATTTTTTGAAAACAAGTGAAAGAGAAAAGTTTTCTTCCTGCACTTGCCTAACTTTGATTTTAACATATTGTTTTCCTGGGAAGAATGTATAATCTTGCTAACAGCTAAAAAGCAAAGCAAGTTCCTTGTGTGAGAAGTATCTAAACAAATCTTGAGATACATGCCTATTTGGATGTTAAGTTGTAATTAGAATTGTTCTTGCTTGCTATCAGTGGGCCTGCATAAAGGCAACTGTCTCCACCCTCAACCTTGCAATCTGCAGAATCCCCGCTGATGTGCAGTGCTGTAATGTACAGCCTCTGTTTTCTTCCTGTGTGTTTGCATTGTGTTAGAAAGTGGTTGTTAGCAATGGCTAAATGTTGTTCCAGGGTCTGTTCCACCAGCTTCCTGGGTAATATTGTGAAAATTCATGAAAGTTATGTATTTTTATTGCAAAGTGACTCTGGGACAGAAAATTTAGGGGCTTGAATCTCTCTTTGTTTCTTCTAGATCAGATTACTATGCCCTTCTAATGTAAATGTTGTACATTTGGAAATTTCTGAGCTCCTTCCTCTCCACAACCTCCTTTAAGGTAGTTGTAGAGAGCAATAAGGTTTCCCCTCAGTCTCCTCTTCTCACGGCTAAATGATGCTTTCTCCTCATTAGCCCTCTGTGTAATTGTGACAGTATTTTATTACCCATGCTGCCTTATGTAGGATGAAACATGGAAACAGAGCCTCTGATTCTCAATGAGCGATTCTGCAACTCTTGTGTATGAGCTAGTGTTTGAAGGAGTATTTATTTCCAGCTGTTACAATTATGTGACTGGACTTCTCATGTAACTTGGGAATCCCTTTCACATCATCTCTGTGTTTTTCCAGAATACGGTGCCCTGTGTCACTTCTTTGCCTTTTCCTTCCTTCCTCTCACAAGGCCTCACATATGGCTCATGTTTCTTCCTCTGTGCCACTCACCCTTCTGTTGTCTGAAGGATAAATTATTGCTTGTACTTCTGTATGAAACCCTGTTACAAAGGAGTCAGAACTGATACTGAAGTGAAGAGCTAGCAGTATCTGCAAGGATATTACTGGGTATCGTCCACTATCTGATGTGCAGACACTTGCAGAGGTGTTTGAAGTTGTGGCCTTTCATAATTTAAGAAAATTGCAAATCTTGCATTTCCCTCTGATATTCTAATTTTTACTCCAAATACATAGGGCTCTGTTCACTGCTGCCTAGAAAATATTACAAAGCTTTGAAGCATGATTAGATGCAGTATTCAAAAGCATTACAGATGGAGAAATACTTCTTAAAATGATTAATGCATATGTAATCTCATTTTAGTTATCTTTGATAAGCTGATTACCATGTGTCCTAAATGGAGGCAAAAAACTTAGGCTTGCATTCATTATGGTATTAGGAAGCTACATTAGGCACTGAAATAAATTTGCGAATTTAGGCTCTGTTTTTTCAGTGATTTAAGGTTAAAGTAGGTGTTCTAAGCCTGGCCCTTTTATTAGCACCAAAGGCTGTAAGAAAACACCACCAGTAATTTAACATATTGCTTATTAAAAAAAGTATGCCAACAGCCATTCTTGCAACACTGTAGTCCCTCCTACTGCAACTCTCTAAAGAGCAATTGAGGAGTTTATTTTTATCACTATTTTGGTTTAATCTTTTGCATAATTTGAAATGCCAAACATTTTGTACTGGTATTTTGTTATTTGTACCATCTGGAATAGAAAATCCTGTGATTCTTAGCAACTCAAATTTGTGGAGTAACGGTTACTGTGCTATGGAATATGGTTAGGTCCTCTCTTCAAGGACATAATTTAAAGTAGTCTTTTCCTAGAGGCAGATCTGAGGAGAAATTTTACTTTAGCATTTGAGAAGATTTTAAAACTTTATCATTTATTTGTATCTTCTTTCTCTGCTCTTTAACTGCAAGGAGTAAACTGAAACATGTTTTATGGGTCTCTTATATACTTTCTGTAACATTTTCTTAGTGCCATCAAGGAACTAGCTTGAACATTTAAACAAATAACTGAGAGATCAAAATCATTAGATGGAAATGGCTGTCCTGGCCTCTGTGCCCTTAAATCTTTTATTTGTTTTCAGTATTATTTCAAAAGTATCCTGTTCTTTTGATAGTTTACATTAAGAGACTTATGAGATTGCAAAAGGAATAAGATAATACGTTCCTCGAGTTTTTTAATGCTTAACCAAGTGGTGATCATGTAGGTATTTTGTTTAGAAGCTGTCTTTAATGGTTTCATATGCAGAGTGCAGGGTAGGAGAATTTATTTAAACTCACTGCACCAACCTATAATAAAGTAGTTTCAGTACATTTTGTTTGTAACATATTTTGGGGTGAAATTGGATATTTTGTTTGAACCAAATGCTTCACAGGCCAGAGGGCTTTTTTGGTCAAGGTAGAACTATAGCCATTTCAGTGATTTCTTTTAAGAAAAAAAATTACTTGTTTTGTGTTAATGAAGCAATTCAAATAAAATAGAAACTTTTCCGTAAGGGTGGCTTTCCAATGCGAAGCACGTGTCATCCAGAAAATGGTAAGTTTATTCTTAGACTTCTTGAGAGGGCATTAGTAAGCAAGGATAAAGCAAACTTCTGGCATTGACTACCAGTGCAATCTGAAACCTACAGCTAATGTGAAGTGTATACAATGTAATGTTTAAAACACCTTTTAGAAACACTAAGGAATTGATTTTAAACTGAAGGTAAGTGCTTACTGTGTTGGAGGAAGTTTTGGTTTTATGTTTGGCATGCATTATCTCTATTCTGGATGTAACTGTTGAGTCACTGCTACTTGCCTGCCAGCACTGCAGAACGTTATTTGTTGCTATGGAAGCTACTGTACTGTACTGGGTTTCCCCTTGCACTAGTGACCTAAAAATGTTTGTTTCTTACCACTCCACATAACCTTCTGCAGACTCCATTCCATCTTTCTAAGCATGGTGATGAGGAAGGAAGGGATTTGCACCCATCTTTTTCTGCTACTGCGCACTTACTTTAAATTATTGGAAATATGAGGTCATTCCACAACACAGAATTTCTCTTTTCAAGGAAATGTCACTAAGAAAATGGCTTTGATGTCATTTTTATAAAAATACTTTAGTGTTGCATAGACTCTTTCCATCTTTTTTACTGCATGTCCCTTCTTGTATGACCTCATTCTGATCCAAACAGAACACAACACTTCATAGCCAAAAGAGAGTTTTCCATATGTACTTTTAAGTGCTATTCTCCTTGGAAAAGTGATTAAAAAATGTTATCATAGGAATTTCTATATGTAGTGTTTAAGAATTCTCAGATCAGTCCCAATCATTTTAGATGTAAAAGATTTTCTTTCTTAATTGTCGTGGCTACAAAATTCCCACAAAGTCAGGTCAAATACATTGTCATGTGCAACCATTAATAGCAGATCTACATAACAAATATTTATGCAATACCTTTAACTTCACTAGGATTACACAGCTTTTACAGTTCTGTTTTCCAAAAGGATAAGCAAGATTAAAAAAAAGGGTGGGTTTTGTTCTGTTGTGAAAACCTGCAAACTGGAATATGTACTCCATTTTGGTCAGACAGTGTAATTTCTATAAAATTACTTTTCTACAATATTTTTATTTAAATTAAGAAGAAAAAAGGTTTACAAACAGCACTGTCATAAGCTGCAAGAAATGGAGTTTGATAATGGATAATTGGATATTTATAAATCACTTGGAAATAAAAAGGAGATTTATATTCTACGTTCCTTGCCAGATCAGTGGTCAGTACATTGCTGATAGAAATCAGCATTATAATTAAGACTGTAGGAGTGGCTTTAAATTCCAAGTAAGTTTCTGCAAACAGGGTTCTATTGAAACTGTACTCAGAATGCTACTATTTTTTTATATATATATATCTGGTGATATATTTTTGTTTTTGATACAGTTTGAGAAGAGCTGCTTTTTCTCTTTTCTTTGGATCTGGTATCAGTATTGATGTTCACTTTCCTTATCTCTGTTACTTAAATCAGTGCCTTCTCTTGTTAGGTTAGGCCATGAAAATGGTAATTTGAAATTTTGGCATCACTGAAATCAGTGGCAGTCTTGCTGATTATCACCAATAACAGCATCTAGGTAATAAGTAAAGTGGCATAGCACAGCTAAGGTCTAAAAAACTTGACAGCCTTTAGCCCTAAACCAAAATGCCCTTGTCCACTCTGTCTCTTTGTTAGTTGTCCTCGTTTTATGAAACATGCCTGATCGTTATCCTGAAGTCAAAACTGTGCCAAGAAGCATGACAACAAGCACACTGCAGGTGACCCAAGAGCTGCATCAGACCACATGCCTTAAGTAATAATACACAAGTATTAAGAGGATGGACATCTTGCTTCTATCTGGATGGACAGAACAAAAACCCAACCCAAATGCAGAAATTATCAAAGGAGGAAAACAGAATAGAAAACATATAATACAGGAGAGGCAAATGAAAGGTGTCCCATAGTAAATAGAAATGGGACATTCATTCCTCCTAGTATGAAAAAACCAGTCTCCCTTGTAATGAAAGGATCAGATTTATGAGAAGAGGTGTGGTTAATTTCCAGGAGCTCAGGAGTCCAGCTTCTTTGCCCAAACCTCACACAGTTGCAGTGTATATCACCAGTTCTTCCCAGCTCCTCCCCCTCTACTGCAGAGGTCACATACTAGACAGAATCTGTGGTACCAGGAGTTTTTTCCTCCAATATTGATGTTGAATTATCACAGGACATGATCACAGAATCACCAGGTTGGAAAAGACCTGCAGGATCATCGAGTCCAAGCATTTCTATCAACCACTAAACCATGTCCCTGATCATCTCATCCACCTGTTTTTTAAACACCTCCAGGGATGGTGACTCAACCACCTCTCTGGGCAGCCTGTTCCAGTGCCTAATGACCCTTTCTTTGAAAATTTTTTTTCTGATGTCCAGCATGAACCTCCCCTGGCGCAGCTTGAGGCCATTCCCCCTTGTCCTGTCCCCTGTCACTTGGGAGAAGAGGCCAGCTCCCTCCTCTCTACAACCTCCTTTCAGATAGTTGTACAGAGCAATAAAGTCTCCCATCAGCCTCCTCAAGGCTAAATGATGTGGGAGTATTGCCTTGTCATGTGATGTGACATGGGTTGGAGAACTTAAGCCAAACACTGACACCAGGATTGTCTGTGCCCCTTAATATGTCATACACTTCAAGTACTTCAGGATAGAGAGGTGGCTATTAGTTGAGATAGATCTGTTTCTCTCCAAGTTCCCATTCAAACAAATGTGCACGCTTCTTTAAATGCTAAAGCACTCCTGTGATCCCAACTGGTGAAGAAGAATTCAGTTTTGCCAGTGCGTCTTGTGGCTGAACTGTTGACTGGTGGAGATTGTTTTAGTAGCTGATACGGATGGGACTGCATTGGGTTTCACTCCTTCCACCTTGTTCTGTCATCCACAGTTGTGCCCCTCCTGCCACATCCTTCTGCAGGTAGTATATTCCCTTGGTATCAAGACACAGAAAGATTAACAGAAGAGATAGGAAGGCAGCCTTCTCATTCCTTTGGACATAGTCTATAAAAATCCGTAACGACAAACTGTGAAGGGGATGTAACAAAATGGAAAGTTAAGAAGATTAAATGACAGAAAAATGAACAAAGCTAAAATAAAGCAGAGAGATCCATCTTGCATAAGTTAAAATAGGTATTTTTTTATTATTTCTGGTGAAGGCAGGATCAGATCCACAAAATTTCCAATGTTTTCTTATAATCCTATACTATTCAATATACGAACAAACTAAGGTGTTGCAGCACTGGCAAAGCTCTGTCTACTTAGATATTGTGTTGGGTCCTTCCATTTTAGTGGGCTCATCTTTTCTTGGGTTGATACACTTTCTGCAAATGGATTCGTTGTGTCTTTCCCCCCTTTCACAGAAACTCTGTTGCTGCCAAGTGGTAGTTTTAACTCCCTGTCACTGAGTAAATTCATAAATGTATTAGTTTCGTCAGGGACTGGAACTGAGGACCTGTTGGAATGACAGGGAATTGTTGGCTGGAGGTCTGTAGTCCATCTTCCTCCTCAAAGTAGAGGATCAGCAATACTGGATTGGGTCAGTCTTGGCTAAGCCTTGAAAATACTCCATACATAAAGAGTGCCTCTAGACAACCCATCCTCTTGCTACTCTACTGCTGGCAGCTTTTTTGCTTCTGTCCAGTGTGAACTTCCCAAGATGCAGTTTGTTACCATGGCCTCTTGTTAGCATGGCACTGCTAAGAAGAGTTCAGTTCCGTTGCCTTTGTAACTGCCCTTAAGGTAGTTGTGGGATGTTACTACATTGCCCTTTAGTCTCCTCCTCCTCAGACTAAACAAGCCCAACTCCCTCATCCTCGCCTTTTAGATCATGTGCTTTGGATGCCTGACCCTGTTGGCAATCCTCACCTGGGATCTGGAACTGAAGAAGCCCAATAGCACCACATTCTGGCCACAGCATCCTAGATCCAGTCTCACTAGCACTGAACAGAAACTTGATTGCCTCGATCTCTTGGTCATCCTCCTTCTCGGGAGTGCACACTGTTCCCTAATGTTCTGCCTGGCATCCCCAACCCCCTGGAAGCAGGGCTGCAATTCAGCCCATCGCTGGAACACAGCTGTTGGTCTCAGACACAGGACTGGGCACACAATGAAACTTGGAGGTTTCTGCTAGCCCCCTCTACAAGTTTCTCAAGGTCCCCTTAGCTTGTTGGGATCACATACAGGCTAAAGCTCCGTTTTCATCAGAAAGCACACTTTCCACAAGTCTTGGATGGCACGATGACTTAACACACCTTATTAGATAAAGCCGAAGATACATTGGAACTAGATGATCTTCAAATTCCCTTCCAACCCAACCCAACCTGTTTTATTACTCTATGAAATATTCATGATCAACCAAGGGACTGATTTCTACAAGAAAGCTGTGGAGGGACAAAGGCTTTTAGTGATAGGACTAGGGGCAGTGGGTATAAACTGGAGAGGGGCAGACTTAGGCTTGATATAAGGAAGAATTTCTTCTTGATGAGAGTGGTGAGGCCCTGGCACAGGTTGCCCAGGGAAGCTGTGGCTGCCCCATCCCTGGAGGTGTTCAAGGCCAGGTTGGATGGGGCCTTGGGCAGCCTGGTCTGGTGGGAGGTGTCCCTGCCCATGGCGGGGGGGTCGGAACTGGATGATCTTTAAAGTCACTTCCAACCCGAACTGTTCTATGACTCTAAGTGACTGACAGAACAGCAGAAAAAAAAGAGGCTGCCTCCTCCCCGGCTTCCTCTTCCTCCCGAGCCCGGGTCCCTCCCCTTCCCGGCGGCGCTGTGGGCATGTGAGTGGCGGCGGCGGGGAGCGGCTCCTCCGCGGCCCGGAGAGACGCGCCCGCCCGCGCATCCCGGCGCCCGCCTGCCCCGGCGCCCCCTGCCCCCGCACCCCCTGCATCCGCACCCGCGCGGCCCCGCACCCTGCACCCACATCCCCGTAGCCCTGCACCCTCACCTGTGCATCCCCGTAGCCCTGCGTCCGCACCCGCGCATCCCCGCATCCCTACACCTGCATCCCCGTATTCCTGCATCCGCACCTGCGCATCCCCGCATCCCTACACCCCCATCTGCGCATCCCCATAGCCCTGCAACAGCACCCACGCGCCCCCTCACCCGGACGTCCCTGCACCCTGCACACACATCCCCGCATCCCCCTGTATCCCTGCATCCACACCCGTGCATCCCCACATCTCTACGCCTGCATCCCTGTATCCTTGCATCCGCACCTGTGCATCCCCACATCCCTATCCCTGCATCTGTGCATCCCCGTATCCCTGTATCCCTGCACCTGCACCCACGCATCCCTGCACCTGCATCCCTGCATCCCTGTATCTGCACCCACACATTCCTATATCCCTACACCTGCACCCACGCATCCCTGCACCCGCATCCCTGCATCCCTGTATCTGCACCCACACATTCCTATATTCCTACACCTGCATCCACGCACCCTTGCATCTGTGTATCCCTGCATCCGCACCTGCGCATCCCCGCGTCCCTACACCCACATCCCTGTATTCCTGCATCCGCACCTGCGCATCCCTACACCCGCATCCGTGCAGCCCTGCATCCCTACATCTGCATCCACACATTGCTGTATTCCTGCATCCGCACCCATGCATCCCTACACCCACATCCCTGCATCCGCTCCCACACATCCCCGCACCCCTATGCCTGCATCCATGTATCCCTGCATCCACTCCCACGCATCCCCACATCCGTACACCTGCATCCCTGTATCCCTGCATCCGCACCTATGCTTCCCTACACCCGCATCCCCATATCCCTGCATCCACTCCCGCGCATCCCCGCATCCCTACACCCACATCCCTGTATCCCTGCATCCGCACCTGCGCATCCCTACACCCACATCCCTGTATCCCTGCATCCACACCCGCGCATCTGCACGGGCGCCTGTCTTGGTGCTGCGTGGTGCCAAGGCTGGCAGGTGGCGAGGCTGGGTGCTGCAGGCCTCTCTTCAGCTGGCGTCTCTCGTGTTGTTGCAGGCTGCCCCGAGTGACCATCCTCCACGACTGCCTGGGCTGCAGGACCTTCGAGCTGCCGCCTGCTGTGGCGGTGGCGGCCGTGAAGGCGCGGATCGAGGAGGAAACTGGGCTCCCCTGCGCTGAGCAGCAGCTGTGGCTCGGTGGGACAGAGGTGAGCGGCGCAGACAACGAGGCAGAAAGCTTCATTTCTACAGTAAACCATTCATGGTGCAGAATGTTCTGATCAAGATCCATCTCATTTTTTTGTTTCAGTTATCTGATGGTATCAAGATTGCAGATCTTCAGAAGTCTCAAAATCAAGTTTTTCTGAAGCTTCAGTCAAAAGGGTTGAAAGGAGGAGGTATGAAATATACTTGTCTCTGTTTATGAACTGTATGGTCAAAGCATTTTCTATTGCAGTCTGGAGTTAATTGGAATTATTCACATTAAATGCGAAGACATTATTTTTCGTGAAAGTTCTAGGTATCCCTTCACTTGTTCTTTTCATTCTGCTTCAGGAAAATTAAACTTACCTTTTTAAGTGCCTTGGTATTTGTTTAATCTTTCATTTATATTTTCACGTGTAGAAATTACAACATTGCTGTCCTTTGGAATCAATAAAACTTGCCATGCAGCAGCATTAATAGCTGCCTTGTCTCATATAAAGTAGGCTGAATACTTGTAAGCAGTTTGGATACTGAAAGGATGTTTTCAGTAACTGCTGTGTAGGAAACTATACCATTGGTAAAAAATTTTTGATTTCTTCTGATTTTTTTTGTTTGTTTTTCTTTTGAAAAGAAGGAAACTCTTCTTTTCACGCAGATATTATAATTGATATTGGAAAATGTTGTATTTCTTAGTCTATGGAAGCCATGAGTGTACAGGTTGATGGTTTCCTAGTGACAGAGGGAAATGAAGCACTTTTATGGTAGCCAGAAGTTCATGTCCACTTTCTGTAGAACCTGCAATGGTTAGAAGATCCATTATGGAAATGAACCCCATGGTTCTATGGTGTCAAACATTTTAATTTCTTTCATTCTTGACTGTTTACTCTGTTGATTTTTTGCTGTATGTGAGCTGTGATAAGACAAAATAAGAAGTTGTTTTCTTCTTTGTTTTTTTAGCCATGCAAGTGTATGGAGAAGATAGTGCAGTAGGCTTGAGAAATCTTTCATGGAAAAGAAAAACTCTTGCTGTTTTTTTGTGCCTAGGGGTGGAACATTTGTCTGTGACATTTTCATAGAGATATCACTCTAAGCAGTCCATGTCTAGATAAGGCACTTGACATTTTCTGGCCCACAACTCTGACTTAAGTCAGTCTAACAGATCAGAAGGCTTTAGTACTAGTCTTGTGTGTTCATTCTGGAGTCTTTCAGTTCTGAGGTGTTTCTTTACAGCAGATGAATCAAGGAAAGCCCTGAATTTGACTTCAGGAAGTGCATGGTCAGTAGAGCCATGCATGTTGGCTGCTGAAGTACTCTTAAAGATCACCCTTGTCTCCTCTGTGTTCATTCATCGCTGGTGTCTATCAAATAGTGCATAATCATTTCATGTGATTGCAGCATAGTTCATGTTAGAAGGTACATCTGGTGTTCTCTAGTCCAGCCTTCTTTTCAAAGCAGGGTCAGCTCTGAGGTCAGATGGAGTTGCTCAAGGGTTCATCTGGTCTGGTTTGGAAAGTCTCCAAGGATGGAGACTGCACAGCCTCTCTGGGTTCCTGTTCCAATGCTTGGCTTTCCTTACTGGGGAAAAAATTTCTCCCTCAGTTTTGTGGAATCAGTATTATGTTAAATATCACCGGCTGTAATACTCAAGAAAAATCAATTCAACCTTTGATAAAATAAGTCATGATCTAAAGACAGAGTAATTTTTATGACATGCATACAGTACCTGGGCTCTTAGATGAAAAGAGTTAGAATAATGTCTATCTTCAGTCCTGTCACTGAGAAGTTACTTGTTTGGTTTTGTGGTTTCCATAGGGAAATGTGTTGTGTAAACTCTTCTGTTTGCCTGCCCAAGTTAGACTTGGAGATCAGTCTCTTGTTTCTAGAGAATGACTTTTAAGGAAAGAAACACCCGAACTTTCCTACTATTGATCAGTTTACCTTATTGTGGAAGTTTGCATATTGTGTGTTGACTTCTGTATGTTTCTGTAGACTGTAAAAACAATAACAAAAATTATAAAATACTTCCCACGCTTTAAGGTGTGAGTTGTGATTTCTTGGTGTTTTTTTAATTGATACTATTAAGTTACCTTAAATAGAGTGATATGAAACTTCCATAAAGACAATGTTTGATGTTTTCTCAGCAAATAGATCTTTCTTATCTATGCCCCTTTTCATCTTTGCTGAGGATTCTGTGTTGGGTTTTTTTAATCTAATATTTTGTTCTACAAATAATGTGTATCTGTGCTTCGTAACACACAGATATGGAAAAAGGGAGGGGAAGAGAGTAATTACTTTATTAATAACTTTAAAGGGAAGTGCTAGATGGGGCATCAGTAGAGTGTTTTCCATACAGGGATTGAATCATTTATATTTGTTTGAAGGATGTGTTTTAGAGGTTTGGATTTAGGGAGTTGCTCTTCAGCCTCAAACCGCAGTTTGAATGGAAGAGTACTGATCCTTTCATTCTGTGTTAAGATTCTTTCTCTTGAAGCAGAACTTCATAATGCTTGGTAACCTTTCTGAAACTCTTCCCTCCTGTACGAAGCCTGGGTAACACCAAAGTCACCACCAAGCTCAGCACCACGATTCCAGAAGTGTACACTAGAGCCAAAGTGTTCCATGTCTGTGTGTAGCTGTCAATAAGGATCATCACTGGCTATAAGAAAGTCAGAGCCACTGCTGAGCTAGAATAATGTCCTGCTAACTAAAGTCCTTTTGGAGTTGCTATATTTTAACATCCAGTAATTAGAGCTGGGGTATAACAGATACAGAGACTTAGCCCCCAAATTTGTTTAATCCAGATAAAAACCAGCATCCTGACACTAACACCAAGACTGCTGTTTTTTTTAAATAAAAAGATTTATAATGTAATATTTTTACAGTTGAGTTTGGAAATATAAGATTTCACTGTATCAGGCCTTGATTTAGTTTTAATTTTTTTTTCTAAATTCCGAGTAATTGTTTAGTGTTTCTTTTTATTTGAAATTAAATGCTTAGTAGCATAATACACAGATTATTATTTGTTTCTTTGCTTTTTAGGTCGCTTTGGACAAACAACTCCGCCACTTGTTGATTTTCTTAAGGATATTTTAAGAAGATACCCAGAAGGAGGACAGATTCTTAAGGTATGTAACAAATGGTGTGTTTTAGCAGTCATTTAATATGCATGACCTAGTACTACTAGTTTAAAACTTACTGGCAAATCCTGCAGTTGTCATACCTTATTTGATATTCATGCTAGTACAGGAGATACATGTTTCCCCATTTCTGTGGGGGAGGCAGTTAGTTGTGTGGCTTTTTGTGTGTATGTGTGTGTATTTAACATCTTTTGAGTTTGCTTATCACAGATGCTGTTGTAATTTATGAAAAAAGAAAAGATGCAAGTGTTATAAGTCAGAGACTTCATAGTGTACTTTATGTGAGTGAGTTATCAAAAATGTTTATTTTGCTTGTTACTTTATTGTTCATCTCTGCTATAAGCTGTGGTAAAACCACATTATAGTATATACAATTTTTCAGGAGGGATTATCTTAGTATAAGATTGGGGTAAGATGGAGACTTCAATAAAAATCTTGCTGTAGATTTTGTGAGTAGCGGAATACATTTTCCTTAGTGGGCTTTGACAGTGTCAGAAAAATTTCATCATTAGATTAAGAGCACTTTTAAGATGGGAATCTTTGAGTGGCTTTTGGGAGACTTGCTCTAGAGTGAATAAAGTAACAAACCCATTAGTTTAGTATGAGCTGAAAAACATTTTTAGTCTAGAAATTGCTTCTTATAGCAAAGAGTGTCACAGGATTTTCTGAACTGAGGTCAGTGCTTTTTATGTGTTTTGTCATTGGTCCACAAGACTTCAAAGAATGCAATAGTAGATCATGCTACGTTGTGATTTTCCACATTTGAATTTTGAATGTTACATGTACAAACCTTACAATGGAAATAACAGCGCTGATTTAAGCCTTAAAACATTTTTGGTAAGTAGGATGATGGATAGGTAGAGGGGAATTCACCTTACCTTACTTTAGACATGGCCTGAACACGTATCCTGTGAAGAAGGGCTGAAAGACTTGGAGTGGTTCAGCTTGGAGAAGAGATGACTCTGATGTGACCTTATTGCAGCCTTTCAATATGCAAAGTGGGCTTATAAGAAAGATGGAGAGAGACTTTTTGCTGGGTTCTGTAGCAACAGGGTAAGGTGGGAGGGTTTCAAACTAGAAGAGGATAGGTTTAGATGGGGCATAAAGAAGAAATATTTTACAGTCAGTGTGGTGAGACACTGGAAGAGGTTGCCCAGAGAAGTTGTGGATGCCCCATCCCTGGAAGTGTTCATGGTCAGGTAGGATGGGTCTCTGAGCAACCTTGTCTAGTGGGATGTGTCCCTGCCCATGGCAGGGAGGTTGGACTAGATCCTTTCCAACCCAAACCATTCTATGATTTTGTGTTCAGAAAAAACACAGATCTTTCTGAATTTGTCAAGTCCTGTTTGAAGAGAATCTGGAGTGGTTAGGTTATAGTTAGATCTTAAACTTCTCATCTAGAATGCTTCATCACAGATGTTAGGAAGCTCGTTTCCTTAGTGTATGGAATGCCACATTATAACTAATGAGTTTTGGAAGAGATATATATCTGTATATATAAAACACACCAGTACAAATGGTGACAGATGATGAGAGTTCATGAGTGTCTCTTGGAAGGTTTTCTTTGCAACTGTGCAACTTGATTAATTTTAGTGTGAATGCTTAAGATAAGCATATCTTCAGTTGTTTTGGCAAAATGTGTTGTGAATATTTTCTTAGCAGTGTCTGTTCTTAGGGTGGGTGCTTACTTTTTCCCAATACCAGCTAAATCTGTAAGATGCATTTGAATCATGAAGGGTTCAGACCTTCTTAAAAATTTAAGCCCATTTTTTTATTCCAAAATAAAGAAATAAATTAACGTCCTTGGAAATCAGGTAGGTAAATCTAAAACTAGAAATGTTCCTCTTTTCATAGTTTACAGTGTAGAGTTAACAGACTGTTAGGGAAGGATTACTACCAGGAATTTTGCTGATCTATTAAAATGGATTTTGCTATTTGGTTGCTTCAAACAATGCTGTTAACAGCTGAATGTAGCAGATGTTCCGTGTGCCACAGCACGAATGCAAGTCACTGACTACAGGGTGGTTTCCATACTTGTTTTTTAATTTTTCTAGAGGCTTTGGCTATCTTTTTTGTATCTTCTGGAATGGTTGCCATAGTCATTCTTTTGGAAGAAGAATTATATGTTTTTTGTAGTTAAATACCTTGTGGAAATTCTTTAAAAATGTGTTATGTATGCGGAACTGTGGGTTTATTTCTTGCTGTCTCATTTGCTTCAAAATTCTGTACAAGTAGCAATATAAACAGTGTATTTTGGTTACTTGTGCAATATGCCTTATAGACAGAACATACTGTTGCAGAGTGAAAGATTGAGGGGTTATAGTTCTGAAACCAGATATTGGATAGCAGTGAGCTCGTTTTATTGTCAACACTATATTAGAATGCAACCTAATCTGAAATATGTGCTCCTACTTGCATTTTTAAAGGTGTATCTTGTGAGCAAGTCTTTTTAAAATTTTTTACACATAACAGAATGGAATTTATGTTGTATGTATATCATTGGATGCAATTTGATTTACTGACATACCTTTTCACTCCAGCTGAGATACTTCCTTATGTCAAACTTACATATGCCCACAATAATGTACACGTTGTCTGTCTTATGTATGTATGAGTGTATGTATCTTTGGAGCCCTGATACACTTTGATGATTCAGTTTAAACAGAGCATTGTGTGAAGCTCTAGTCCTGTAGGTATATGTAATCGTGCTTACGTGTCTGCAGTGTATATTGCTATTGATGTAAATGGGACTGAATAGACATATTTTATTAATGGTAGTGTTTACAGAAGTAGTTTATTGTCATTTTAGTTGCTAGAATTTTCCACAGCTCTCATCACTACTAGTACTATTTAACAAAGTCTTAACATCAGCCTCTTTCTAGTCTATGGGCTTGATTCAATTGGTGAGCTCTGTTGGTTCACGATTTACAGTTACTGAGCAGAACTGTTTTGCAGACTTTTACTGCAGGGGCATTAGAAGTGAGCACCATGGCTCTTGAACAGCTGGTTCATATTTCGAGATGTTGACTTAAATGGAATTCAGTTGATGTAAAGAAGGACTGTGTATTGCCCTTTTATGACTTGTTGCCTCTCTGTTGTCTTACAGCTGTCACGTGGGCTTAACAGCAAACTTTATTTTTTTTTTTACCATCCTCTGTTGTGTTGAGAGTTGTACAACTCTAATTTGGGATAATAATTACAATAGTAACAATTTAGTAGCTTATTAATAAATTTTATGAATATTGGTTATATATGGTAGTTGAGCTCCAAATTCAAATAACTTTTATAGTATTTGTGTATTCCTTTTATAATAATGTCTGTTTTCATTGAAGTAAACTGAACAAAACTATTTTAGTTGAAAAATATGAAAACAGTTACACTTATGATAATTCCTTATTATTTTCTACTGTGTAAGTTGGAAAGTCACTGCTAGAATCTGTGCAATGTTGATGAATTATACTTCGGTTTTGTTTGGTTGGTTTTTGTCACAGGAACTGATACAGAATGCAGAGGACGCTGGTGCCACAGAGGTTAGGTTTTTGTATGATGAAACTCAGTATGGAACAGAAACGCTATGGTCAAAGGACATGGCACAATATCAGGGTAAATATAATTTTCATTTATTAATTTTGGCCATTATTCTTCAATATGCATGTGGTTCTATGTTTTTCTCTTTGCTGTATGGAGATGATCATATAGGGATGGCTCCATTGCTACTTCCATTGCTACCTATCAGTAGCAGCTTTCCAAGTGCTTCCAGTTAATATTATTTGAGAAAGAATAAAGCAGAGCATGAAGATTAAGTTGCTTCTCCCAGGGTGACTGTATCCTGGGTTTATTTTCTGGGTTCGTTCGGTGTCCGAAAATACAAGAAAGGATTTTTAGTTGAGCAAGTAAACAAAGTTCAATAAGACCTAACAGATAAGAGAATGCTTGGGATATTAGACAATAATTTTCAGATTTTTTTCATTAACCTTTTCAGAACTGTTACCAGTTCCTAGTGTAAAGATGACCCTTTAGATTTCAGCGCTCTCCAGACAGTTCTGTTTTCTTCCCCATCTCTTATTTTTTCACCCTTATACCAAACTTCGCTGCATGCAAAGGTTTTTACATCATCTAATACAGCTTTGTGTGATAGAGGTCAATTATGTATTTGTCAAACAAATTAGTTTTTATCAAACAGATCATCCCGAAAGGCATCCAGTCATGATTTGAAAATTTCAGTGATGAATGGTCCGCTACTTCTTGTTTTTAGCTTTATTTCAGTAGTTGATCATCTTCATTATGTTTTCTAGTTTGAGTTTGTCTTACTTTCTAGACACAAGTTATTGTTATATTTTGCCATGTGTTTCCTTCCAGTGGAGGTATTAGACTGTGATTAGTATGTCTTTCAACCATGTTTTTGATAGACTGAACAGATCAATTTCAAGATTTGTGCCACAGGACATTTCTTCTTTCAGAAGTTTTCTTGTTTTCTGCTTTTGGTTCAGTTTTTTAGAATCCTCCTTTTATAATGTGACATCAGAACTAGATACCACATCAGAATATAAATCTCTTAAGTACCATATGCAGAGGTAGATCCATCTTCTTCTGTTTTGCTTGCTACTGTATACCTCCCTTTCATTGCCAAGTATAATTTGTTTTCAGTTTGAGTCATACCTTCTCCATTAAGTTTGCACATGTCTGAAGAAATACTTTCTCAGTATTGTAAGTTTGTTTCCTAGAAATTTTTAACAACAAATAGTTTTCTTCTCTCATCTTTTTAACACTTGCCTCTTTATTATAGGGCCAGCTTTTTATGCATATAATGATGCAGTTTTCACGCCTGAGGACTGGCATGGAATACAGGAAATAGCAAGAAGCAGGAAGAAAGATGATCCCCTGAAAGTTGGAAGATTTGGAATCGGCTTTAATTCGGTTTATCATATAACAGGTACTCTGAATAGGTATTTTAAAATGAAAATGTTGAAGTTTTAAACTGTTTAATTTTTTTAGATCTTTGTCAAACATTTATTTTCTCTATAGTGCATTTCTAAACTAGATCCCTGGCCAAGTTAACTCAAGAAGCATTCATATTTTTCTAAAACTCAAGGTATCCTTTGGATTTTGCAGGTTTTTAGGAGGAGGTTTGTTTCTTCTTGTTAACATCAGTATGTACTTAGTCACCTGTATTGAAGTGAACCTGCCTGTACACAGTTATTTCAGTTACACACTGCTGTTTGTATTGTAGAGTCCCTTAATGTAGGGTAGCTATGCAAGCAGAAAAATGAAAGATTTGACTAGACCAAAACTTTTATGCAGGTTCTTTGCATAATAAGCCGTGACATAAGCATAAGCATATTTACTTTTGGGAAAGATAGTACTTACTCTTTCATAAGCTGGTAATATTCAATCTTGAAACGTATTATTCTGGCAGAATGTTTTACTGCTGTACAGAAGAAGCATGTATTGTAAAGAGTGCTTACAGTTTATGTAGTAATGTTAATAGTACAGGATAAGAAGCAATTTTTGGCTGAAATAATGTTTTTAAATTGTGAAGTGAGTTTCTAAGACACAGGATGTTTCTTCACAATCTCTTACCTTGTAGAGTATGAATAAAAGCTTAGTTAACATGTTCAGTGGTTTGATAACTGAGAATTTATACTTTTAGATGTACAAGATTACTTTTTGCGAGCCTTCAAGATCTGCAAAGTATGAAAGCAATAGTATACTGTCTTTAGTAAATTAATCCTTTTTTCCTTGACTACATTGGAAAGATATAAGTATAAAGTTGAAAAAAAATATAATTTTTCTTGCTTACTGTTTGCTAAAATTCAAATAGTTGTATGACTATTTATATATTTATTTACAGAATAGAGATGTGCTTGTTTCTTCCTGTCAATAAGCACTGAATGACATGTTATCAGAACTATACTAGTTCATAGCAATTTTATAACGCTTGTTTTTCTTGCCCTTTTAAATTTTTTTTCCTGGAGACTGTATTTGAAATGTATGTTGTTTTTTATGTATACAGATGTCCCTAGTATTTTCAGTGGTGACCAGATTGGAATGCTTGATCCCCATCAAACCCTTTTTGGACCTCATGAATCAGGCCAGTGTTGGAATCTAAAAGAAGATAGCAAGGAAATCAATGAACTTACGGACCAATTTGCACCATTCATCGGTGTATTTGGCAGCACTAAGGAAACCTTTAAGAATGGGAACTTTCCTGGTACCTTTTTTCGTTTCCCACTTCGTCTGCAGCCTTCCCAACTGAGCAGCAATGTTTATGACAAACAGAAGGTTTTGGAGCTGTTTGAATCCTTCAGAGCAGATGCAGACACAGTATTGCTCTTCTTGAAGAGTGTTCAGGATGTTTCTTTGCATGTTAGGGAAGCTGATGGAAATGAGAGGTTGATTTTTAGAGTAACTGCTAGTGAGAACAAGGCTTTGAAACATGAAAGACCCAATTCTATCAAAATCTTAGGAACTGCAATAAATCAGTACTGTAAGGGAGTTCCAAGCAATAGCATAACATGTGTGACATACCATGTAAATATAGTTGTAGAAGATGAGAGTGTTAAAGATGCACAGAAAACATCTTGGTTAGTATGTAACTGTGTAGGTGGTCGAGGAATGTGTACTGAACTGGATTGTTTAGCTGATGACTTGAAATTTGTTCCTACTATAGGAATAGCCATGTCTTTATCAACTAATGGGGAGGAAAGAGGAGCTGTAGCAGATTTTTCAGGAAGAGCATTTTGTTTTCTGCCTTTGCCTCCAGGTGAAGAAAGCAAAACTGGACTCCCAGTTCATGTTAGTGGTTTCTTTGGTCTCACAGATAATAGGAGGAGTATCAAATGGCGAGAGCTGGATCAATGGAGAGATCCAGCAGCTTTGTGGAATGATCTTCTCGTGGTGAATGTAGTGCCAAAGGCATATACCACCCTTATTTTGGAAGCTATCAAACGAATGGAAACTGAGAAGAATTCGGATTTTCCATTGTCAGCCGAAAGAATTTATAGGTTGTGGCCTGATGAGAATAAAATAAGGGTACCTTGGAAGCCCATTGTAGTACCTCTCTTTAAAGAGCTGCTTCAGCATACAGTTATTTACTCAATGAGTAATCAGTGGATAAAGGTGGAACAGGTGCACTTTTCTGAAATGGATGAGAGTTTGGAGTACACACAGTCTGTTCTCAACTACCTCCAGAATTCAGGGAAGCAGATTGCCAAGGTACCAGCAAATATTGCTAGTGCAGTGCATCTTACTGTTTCTACTGCTAAAGCTGTGAAAAAAGTGACTCCTGCTGTAGTGCGACAAGTACTAAGGAAATCTGGACACAGTGGACCTGCTGAAGAAAAGCTTCATCTCTTAGAATTTGTGCTTTCTGATGGAGTCTACAGTGAACTGATTGGATTGGAGCTTTTGCCATTACAGAATGGAAATTTTATTCCTTTTTCCTCATCTGTGTCAGAACAGGATGCAGTTTACATAACCTCAGAAGAATATCCCAGGTATACTTAATATTTTAAATACTATTTTCTTGTGGTTTCTTTTTTTTTTTTTTTTTAGTTTAGATGCTGAACCAGAAGTTCAGACTTATTTGCATATCAGCAAACAAGGTGATATACAGCAGCCAGTAATGTAATGAAATAATGAATAGATCAAACCAGTTTTCAGTATATGTGTGCCTGTTTGCGTGCATGTATCTCATTTGAAAAGTTTAGCAGCTACTTGCCATGATAACTTTGCGAAGAATTATGTAATCTAGGCTTTAGGGGAATACCTTAGGATATGTTTCAAATTAGTTTTCTTTGGAGAATTATAAATAGGAGGATGTTAGAAACATGCATACTAGGAAGTACATTAAATTAGGTAATAAGAGCTGTTATTAAATTTAAAGCTTAAGATTACTTCAGGTTTTTTTTTTTTAATGCAACACAACTTTCAGCAAAGGGCTTAGTACTATGCACTTACTAGGGTTGGGAAGTAAGCAGATTCAACCATGGAAAGAAGAGGGCTTGCCTTCTACATTGGCTTTCCCTTTGTTCTTTCCAGTGCCTCTCCAGTTAATCTTTTCTCCTTGCAAACTTCCCAGCTGCATCAATGTTCCAATTAGGTCCGCACTTCATCTGCCATAAAAGCTTGCCCTCACACTGGGGAGGGAATAGGAAAGAGTAGGCTAGCTGGAATAAGTGACCTTGGGGTTACTGGGGAGAAAGCATGATTGCTACTTCTTTTTTTCTGTACTAGTTTATGTATGTATAAAAGATTTGTTAAATCTGAACCCTTCTCCAAGTACTTTCTTAAGAGATACTGCTTGAAATCACTGAGGCGCACCAGATGTCTTACCTGTAGCTGTTCCTCCATACGAACCGTTACCTGCATATATGTTCACAACCATCCCTTCTCCTTTCCCTCAGACTTCTTCTAATTTTCAGATCTTCAGCTTGAGAGAATTTGGCACTTGGCCTGTGCTTTGCAGCTTTTAGTACCCTATGAATTTTTTATGAGGGAACTAGAGTGGAGTGTGCTAATATAGACATTATACAGGTAAAAAGTGCTCCAAGTAAGGTCCAGTTGTGGTTTGAATATATGTATGGACAACAAGAAGAGCAGCTGGATGTATGTAACTGATTTTCCCATGTTGCTTGAGAGTGGTTTCCTTTTTTCAAGTCTGCTGCTGTTCTTTTTCTGTTTTATTCTAAACACATAATCTTTCATGTTCTAGACAATTGAACTTATTTATCAGGGCATTAACACTACTCAGAGCCTATGTTTCTGGTGTTTTCTTTAGATAATATAATAATAACAGCAACATTATTATTATTATTATTATTATTATTATTATTATTATTATTATTATTATTTCTTCTTCTCTGGCATCTGTTGCGAGATGATTAATCTTTTGCTCTTCTGTGACTTTGTTTTTCCTTCCAGAAGTTAAGCCAGTATACTAATAGAGAAGATGTTCTCATGATGACACTAACAAATTACAGCCCTGCTTCACACTATTCATAAGATACTTTTTTGGGAATTTAAGGATACCACTGTATCTTGTTCAGTTTGTGTTCTGTTGCTAATGGGCTTAGTTTGTTTAGTCTTGGAAAGCATGTTATAGCAGGCATGAATGTACTTGCTAGATATGATAATACAGAAATATGATACAGTAATGCTTTATTTGCCTCTATTCCTGCCCACATAATTATTTTAAAATCTAATGTTGTAAATATGATAAATTACTTATGCTAGATGTTTTAAATCACTTTAAACTTAAGAGTTTGGCTCTTTACATATTCAAATTCAGAGCCTGCTTAAAAAGCTGAAGTAAGCTTTTTCTTTCTGTTAACAACTGTGGTAGAACAAGAAAGATTCAGTGTTGGTTTACGTATAACTGACATGCCTGCTGTCAGAGTTACGTACGATAGTTATATTTCATTTCAGGAAGACTAAAGCCCTAAAAAGCTGTTTAGTTTTAAATCTTAACATAAAAGAACGGGAGGGAAGGACAGGATGACAGTGATTCTTGGCTATGATAATCTTAACCACTGTGTGCAGATTTTTTTGGATTCCAAAAATCTGTGTTAAGTCCTAGAATTACATGTTGTATTTTTTGTATGCTTTCAAATAGAATATTTAAAGAAACGTGGAATAGTAGGTGCCATTTTACCTTTTTTTTTTTAATAGACTACAAATAGTTGAAAATAGGTTTCTAATCATAGTTTTTCTATCAAAAGAGAAGTTGCTCAGGTATTATTTGGAAAGAAGAGTAGTTGGAAAAAATAATTTGGTGCTACTTTCAGCTTCCTAATGTATATTTCTCATTTATAAGTAAACGCCCATTAAAAGCCCAGTTCTACATGTGTAAGCAATTACTTTGCACGTGACTGCATTACCATGAGGATTACAGTGTTGGGAATTAGATGCTTTGCTAAATTGTCTTTTATTTTTCTTGTTTGTTTGTTTGGTTTTTATGTTGTGCTTAGATCACTCTTTCCTGGCCTGGAAGGAAAGTTACTTTCTGATGATCTGAAACCTGAGATTCTAGCTGCTTTGAAAGAAGCTGCCAAAAGCCGAGGTAATGTATCTTTTGTATTTTCATGTAGTGAAAAGATTACTCATGGTTGGAAAGAGTAGTTCTAAACCAACCAAAGTTTAGGGCAATATCTTTTTTGAAAGTGAGTTCACATAAATAATTTGATCATCTTAAAAATATATTTAAAAGATGTTAGACTATGTTGTTTAAATCTGAAATGATAGAAATGAAAATTATAAATTAACAAAAAGGCAAAGGCAAGGGAAGAAATTTATAATAAAAGAATAGATATTCACTTAGTAAAACATGTATCCAAGATTCAGTAACTTTGTGCAAATAGTATGCCTCCACTTAAGACAGTTTGAATTCTATTTCAGGTTTGTAGTTTCTGCTTATGCAGTAGATATGTCTGATTTGGGTATTGCAGATCATGTGTTAGCTCACAATTGTAAATGATCACATCAGTGCATTTTTTTTTGAAATCAGATGAAACTATCTTAAGCATCTTGCCTCAACCATAGTGTAGACGATATAATTTCATCAATGTTCCCTGAGTCTTAATTCATGGTTCATGGTCAATGTGAACCTACTGAAATAATTCCAATCTTGGTCAAAAGACTTGGTTAAGAAATTTCCTGCATGTTTGTATTTGATTAGTAAATTTAAATCTGAGTCTCAAAAATCTTTACATGCAAATGAAATTCACGAACAGGTCACTTTTCAGCTTATTTTTAGGCTGAAGCTATTTTTAAGTTTGAGTATATGGTGAGCTATTTTACACTTCAATATCTAGAAAATGTGCTTTTTGTAAAAAAGGTCCTCAAATCTCTCTCTTCTTTTAAATTGCTCAGTTTATCATATTTCTTTTTTTAGACTGAAGGCATTGGAACAAGACATGGAATGCTATAAATCATTGTGTTGATTTGCTTTAGTAGATACTGTTTATCATGGTTTTCATTCAGTCACAGTCACGGTTTCTTGAGACTGTTCTGACCTTTTTTCCCCTTCAATGCTTTATATGCTTTTTGTTTGTTATTCTTCCTGCTCAGTTAGAAACCTTCTTGTTTCCCCATGATTTGATCATTACTTCAGTTTCAAAAAGAATAGAAAAATAAGATAATTTAAGGTTAAGATGATAAATTTTTAAACTATGACAAAGCACCTATGAAAAGATTGAAAGAATTGGCAGTGACTTACTGCACAGAGTACGTTATTATAAATAATAAGTATTGGGGGGGGTTGGCAGGTTTTGAAACTTTACTTGCCAAGAATTTTATTTATATAGCTGTAGAAATTAAATCAGAGATATTCCTGCTACAGTTGCAGAAATTAATTTTTTTTTGTATTATTTCTTTGAGAAGATGGGATGCAGGGTTTTCTTTATTTTGCTGTGCAAAGACAACCAGATCTTACTTTTTCTCTCCTGAAATGTGTACTGTATTTTTCTAGTTAATAACTGTTTCTATACTTAGTGTCTTAATGTGTAACTCATGAGATGTTTTCTAAAAATGGATTTGATTATATTCTAGCCCAACAGCTTCTCTGGGGATTTTCAGGTATGGTTAATAACTGAAGATGTGCTGGTTTGGATTGAAGCCTGATATTTGTGTGAATTTGGTGTTAAGTTATTCTCATTACCCTAGTTTTCTTGTAAACAAAACTTCCCAAACAGAACTGCTGAAAGATAGCTACTAAAGACAATTATGAACAGTTTTAAATATGGTTGAGGGGAAAATGCATATTGATGAAGAAAACTTCGTAGTTATGTTACACAGAAATGATCAATATTTTAATTAGTTATTAAATATATTTTTTAATAAATTCCCATGCTATAGGAAGGATTTGACGTATTTTAAAATCCCATGTATAGATTTTAAAACAGTGTTCTAATGTTCTGTGCTTAAGGAACGGGATTTAAGCATAGCTTTTAAGCATCTTACCTTGCTGGCCCACTGCTGCAAGTATTTCTCGCTTTCACAAGGCTACTGTGTTTACCTTTCTTTTTTGTTCAATAGAAATAACTGAATGCTTAGCTCTGTAGGGCTTTTTTTTTTTCTGAAGGATTTCTTACTGCCTGTTTCCAGCAGATAGAGACAAGAGATATCTTTGATTAGACTGTTGCTTTTGAGGAGATGGTGGTGCTATCTAGATGGAAGAAAGATGGAAGGAATTCAAATAAACGTCTTGCTTCCATATCTGTCATTGTTCTTTACTTTATTGGGAGGTAGTGGTATTTTCATATTCTGTACTATTTTCTTACCCCTGAGACATTCTCTAATTTTTAAATATAAACTGTCTTAATTATTGTTAAGACATGAATGTTGATATATATTTCTTTCAATGAAGACTTTGGTAGTACGCTTAGATGTATATGCTTTTATTTTTGATTTCAGCATTTCTTGCATAACTGAGTTGTTGCTTGTCAGATTTAGCATAAGATCAAATGCACTTGAGCTACTGTTTGCTATATGTAATAATAATCTTTCACATCTATTTGAATCTTTGCAGTCATAGACAAACAAATAATGGATTAGATTCTTATTTTTCACTAGCCAAATAAGTAATGGAAAGAATCAACCCAACAAGAAAAATACATTTGAAGTTTCTACTTTGATTGTAAATCTGTAGTTGCTATGTATGCCTGAGAACTCTTGTGTCAAACTAACAAATGTGATAACATTGATAATTTTCAATTTGTTTTTATACTAATATGGAATGTATTTGCTTTTAATTAACTCCTGCAAGCAGAGCTATATCTGCAGTTCTATTTAAGAAACATTTTTTTTTCCCCACAAAATAAAAGGCAGGGCACAAGTTAGATTTTTAATCTTTTTAAAAATTTTTCTTTTTCTTTCCCCTCCCCCCAAACACCAAAAGCACTTTGTTATGCAACTGCTCTGTGATTTTCATAGGTTTTCTCTTTTGTTATAATTTCAGGAAGGCCATGCACTCAGCTGCAGCTTCTGAATGCAGAAAGGTTTGCCCGGCTCATTAAGGAAATTATGAATAGCACATGGCCTGAGAGAGACATGGTGGTACAGTGGCATCCAGGTTTGGCAGACAAAAATCACCCATCAGTTTCCTGGCTTAAGATGGTCTGGAAGAACTTATATATACATTTTTCTGATGACTTGAGTGTGTTTGATGACATGCCGCTTATCCCCAAGACGCTGCTGGAGGAAACCCAAACGTCAGTGGAACTGGTTAGATTTAGGAATCCATCACCTATCATTCTGGAAGATGAATCCGAGACTCAGCTTCCGGCACATTTAGCTGATATTATTCAGAAAGTTGGCGGAGTTGTACTTAAGAAGCTGGATATTTCTATCCAACATCCACTCATAAAAAAGTATGTGCATCCACCATTACCAAGTGCTGTTTTACAAATAATGGAAAAAATGTCCTTACAGAAACTATGCAGTCAGGTTGCATCATTCCCATCAACACAAAAAGATGCTCTTAGGGCATTCTTAGCTAGCTTAACTGATGCAAGTGAAAAAGAGAGAAAAATTATTCAGGAATTACTAATATTTAAAAAAATTGGAAAATCACCTGAGGAAAGTGACCCTGTTTTTACTGCGCTAAAAGGTAGTAAGGTATTACACCACACTGCCAAAATTCCTCCTGGTCTAAGATTTTCTGTTCCATTAATTGATGGCAGTGATGAAGCGACTATTCGTTTAGCTAACCTGCTGAAAATAGAACAGCTAAAGAGCACAGATTGCTTGAATTTTATAGTACAAGATATAAGAAGTGATTTTTACTCATATGATGAAACAACACAGATAATGCAATGGGTTCTTGAAAATCTGACTTTTCTGAAAAATGAGAATACAGATGTTATAGATTGGCTGATATCACTAAAGTTTATTAAAATTTCACAGGAAAAGATCATGTCAGCAAATGAACTTTTTGATCCTGAGGTAGCACTTCTGCAAGACTTGTTTTATGCTGAGGAAGAAATTTGCTTCCCCCCTCTTATTTTTACATCTTCAGATATTCTTCATTCTCTGAGACAAATAGGCTTAAAAAATGAGGCCAATCTTGAGGAAAGTGATATTATGAGAGTGGCAAATAAAATTGAAAGTTTGCATGCTGCCTCTGACACCAATCATGATTTACTGTTAAGAAAAGCTAGGACCCTCTTGATGATTTTGAACAAAAACCATACACTGCTTCACTCATCTGAAACAAAAGCTGCACTGAAGAAAATAAAATGGATTCCTGCATGTAAGGAAAGACCTCCCAATTATCCAGGATCTTTAATTTGGAAAGGAGATCATTGTAATCTGTGTTCACCACCAGAAATGTGTGATATATCTCATGCAATTTTAGTTGGTTCTTCAGTTCCTCTTGTGGAAAATGTCGTGTTGGATATAGAAAAAGCACTAGGCATCCCCACCAAGCCTAGCATTAAGTCAGTCTTAAAACATTTCAAGGTGGTAGTCGATTGGCACAGTTCTAAAACCTTCAGTGATGAGGACTATTATCAATTTCAGCATATCTTACTTGAAATTTATGGATTTATGCATGATCATCTAGAAGAAGGCAAAGAAGCTTTTAAAGCCCTGAAATTTCCCTGGGTTTGGACAGGTAAAACATTTTGTTCCCTCACACAAGCAGTGATAAAGTCAGTACCTGATCTTGATCTCCAACCTTATCTACATTATGTGCCAAAAACTATGGCGAAGTTTCACCAGTTATTTAAATGTTGTGGTTCAATTGAGCAGTTAACACCAGATCATGTTTCTATGGTCATTCAGAAAATATATCTAAAAAGTGAGCAGTCTCTCACGGAACAAGAGAGTAAACAAAATCTTCACATTATGTTGAGTATCATAAGATGGCTATACAGCAATCAGATTCCTGCAAGTCTGCATACACCCATGCCCCTATACAGTGGCAAACTTCCTTATAAACTTGCAATGAGGCCAATTCATGAGTGCTGCTATTGTGATATCAAAGTTGATGACTTAAATGATTTGCTTGAAGATTCTGTTGAACCAATAATTTTGGTGCATGAAGACATACCAATGAAAACTGCCGAGTGGCTGAATGTCCCGTGCCTTAGCACAAGGTTAATTAATCCGGAAAATATGGGATTTGAGCAATCTGGGCAAAGGGAGCCTTTGACTGTAAGAATTAAAAACATTTTGGAAGAATACCCTTCCATTTCAGATATCTTTAAAGAGCTTCTTCAAAATGCTGATGATGCTAATGCAACGGAATGTAATTTCCTGATTGACATGAGAAGAAATATGGATATAAGAGAGAATCTCTTGGATCCAGGAATGGCAGCATGTCATGGTCCAGCTTTGTGGTCATTTAATAATTCTGAATTTTCCGACTCTGATTTCCTAAATATAACGCGATTAGGAGAGTCTTTAAAACGGAGTGAAGCTGACAAAGTAGGAAAATTTGGACTGGGATTCAATTCTGTCTATCATATCACTGATGTTCCTATTATTTTGAGCCGGGAGTTCATGATTATGTTTGATCCAAATGTTAACCATATCAGTAAGCATATTAGAGATAAATCTAACCCTGGGATCAAAATCAACTGGAGTAAACAACAGAAGAGGCTGCGAAAATTTCCCAATCAGTTTAAGCCATTTATAGGGGTTTTTGGTTGCCAGCTACCACTGACTGTAGAATCTCCTTACAGCTACAAAGGAACACTCTTCAGGCTGTCCTTTAGAACTCAGCAGGAAGCTAAAGTGAGTGAAGTCAGCAGTGCATGTTACAACACAGCAGACATTTACTCTCTTGTGGATGAATTTAGCATTTGTGGACATAGACTGATAATATTTGCTCAGAGTGTAAATTCAATGGTTTTGAAGTACTTGAAAATTGAGGCAGAAGACCCCGGGGTCGCACAAGATGTTGTTACTATCAAAAAAAATCTGTGTTCTTCCAAAGCTTTGACTGGAGCAAATGTAAGTGTTCTAAAGGAAGCAGCTAAACTCATGAAGGTCTGCAGCAGCAGTAATAAAAAGCTTCCCACTGAAACACCAAAGTCCTCATGTATCTTACAGATAGTAGTAGAAGAATTTCACCATGTATTTAGACGGATTGCTGATTTACAGTCTCCACTTTTTAGAGGTATGGAAGATGATCCAGCTTCTTTCTTTGAAATGGCTAAGTCAGGACAGGTAAAAAGATCAGCTGATGAATTGCCACAGAAAACGGTAGATTCAACAACATGGCTTATATGTTCTTGCATGGACACTGGAGATGCTTTAAAATTTTGTTTGCATGAAAGTGGACGAAGACTAGGTCTTGTTCCCTGTGGTGGGGTAGGAGTGCTTCTGTCTGAAACCCAGGATCAAAAGTGGATGGTGAAATCTAATTGTAACAGCATTGGTGAAGTATTCTGCTATTTACCTCTACGAATTAAAACAGGCTTACCTCTTCATATAAATGGCTGCTTTGCAGTTACTTCAAACCGGAAAGAGATCTGGAAAACAGACACAAAGGGAAGATGGAATACAGTATTCATGAGGCATGTTATTGTAAAAGCCTATCTAGAAGCACTTTGTGTTCTGCGTGACATGGCAATCAATGGTGAGCTAGTTGGCTACAGTTACTGTTCAGTGTGGCCAGATCCGGATTCAGTTCATGATGATTTTTCTGTTATTTGTCAAGGGTTTTATGAAGACATAGCTCATATGAAAGGCAAAGAAGGGATCAAAGTGTTTTCTGATGGTTCCTCTTGGGTTTCCATGAAGAATGTGAGGTTTTTAGATGATTCTATACTGAAACGACCAGATGTTGGACCGTCAGCCTTTAAGATCTTTCTGAAGTACCTTAAAAAAACTGGTTCCAAAAGTCTGTGTGCTGTAGATCTCCCATCTTGGGTAAAGACAGGATTTGAAGAAGCAGGATGCAAATATATATTATTGGAGAACACCTTCTCTGAGAAACAGTTCTTTTCGGAGGTATTTTTTCCTAATATTCAGGAGATTGATGCAGAGCTGCGTGATCCTTTGATGTGTTATGTTCTCAATGAAAAAGTTGAGGAGTTCTCAGGAATCCTTCGTGTTACTCCATGTATTCCCTGTTCATTGGATGGACATCCATTAGTTACACCATCAAGACTGATCCATCCTGAAGGAAGAGTTGCAAAGTTATATGATGCTGAAGATGGAAGATTTCCATTTGGCACCACTCAGGATTATCTTAACCCAGTTATTTTGGTTAAACTTGTTCAGTTGGGAATGGCTAAAGATGATATTTTATGGGAAGATCTGATAGAACGTGCAGAGTCAGTAGCCGAAATTAACAAGATTGATCATGCTGCAGCTTGTCTCAGAAGCAGTATTATATTGAGTCTTATTGATGAAAAACTAAAATCGAGGGATCCTAGAGCTAAAGAATTTGCTGCAAAATGCCAAACCATCCCTTTCCTTCCTTTCCTTAGCAAGCCAGCAGGCTTCTCACTGCATTGGAAAGGCAGTGATTTTCAGCCTGAAGCGATGTTTTCAGCAACTGATCTCTTCACTGCTGATCATCAAGATATAGTTTGCCTAATACAACCAATTCTTAATGAAAATTCTCCCTCGTTTAAAGGTTGTGGTGCTCTGTCATTAGCTGTAAAAGAATTTTTGGGTTTACTGAAGAAACCAGCTGTTGATTTGGTCATAAATCAGCTAGAAGAAGTTGCAAAGTCATTCGATGGGATCACATTATATCAAGAAAACATCACTAATGCTTGTTACAAATATCTGGATGAAGCAATGCTACAGAATGAATCAACAAAAGCTATGATAACTGAACAACTGACAAACCGTAGTTTTATTTTGGTTGAGAATGTGTATGTTGATCCAACAAAAGTGTCTTTCCATTTGAACTTTGAAGCAGCACCCTATCTCTATCAGTTGCCTAATAAATATAAAAATAGCTTCCGTGAGCTCTTTGAAAGTGTGGGTGTAAGACAGGCTTTTACAGTTGAAGATTTTGCTATAGTTCTGGAATTAGTAAATCAGGAAAGAGGAACCAAACAACTAACAGAAGACAACTTTCAGCTTTGCCGGAGAATAATTAGTGAAGGAATATGGGGTCTCATTAGAGAAAAGAAGCAGGAGTTTTGTGAGAAGAAGTATGGAGAGATTTTGTTACCTGATACTCGTCTTGCACTTCTGCCTGCAAAATCTTTGTGTTACAATGACTGTCCATGGATTAAAGTTAAAGACACAACTGTTAAGTATTGTCATGGTGATATTCCAAGAGAAGTTGCAGTAAAGCTTGGAGCAATACCAAAACGCCATAAAGCTTTAGAAAGATATGCATCCAATATCTGTTTTACTACCCTTGGAACAGAATTTGGCCAGAAAGAAAAACTAACAAGTAGAATTAAAAGCATTCTTAATGCCTACCCTTCAGAAAAGGAAATGCTGAAAGAGCTTCTTCAGAATGCAGATGATGCAAAAGCTACAGAAATCTGTTTTGTCTTTGATCCTAGACAACATCCAGCTGATAGGATATTTGATGAGAAATGGGCACCTCTTCAAGGACCGGCATTGTGTGTTTACAACAATCAGCCTTTTACAGAAGATGATATTAGAGGAATTCAGAACCTTGGAAAAGGCACAAAAGTAGGAAATCCATGTAAAACTGGACAATATGGTATAGGGTTCAATTCTGTTTATCATATTACTGATTGCCCTTCTTTCTTATCTGGCAATGATATACTTTGTATTTTTGATCCTCATGCTAGATATGCACCAGGTTCAACATCAACGAGTCCTGGCCGTATGTTTAGGGATTTAGATGCAGACTTCAGAACGCAGTTTTCGGATGTACTGGACCTGTACTTAGGTAATCACTTCAAACTGGATAATTGCACAATGTTTAGGTTTCCTCTTCGAAACGGAGAAATGGCAAAAGTATCAGAAATTTCCTCAGTTCCGTGCTCAGATAGAATGGTCCAAAATCTTTTAGATAAGCTGCGTACAGATGGAGCAGAACTCTTAATGTTTTTGAACCATATGGAAAAGATTTCTATTTGTGAGATAGAAAAAACAACAGGAGCACTGAATGTGTTGTATTCTGTACAAGGTAAAATCACTGATGGAGACAGACTGAAACGAAAGCAATTCCATGCCTCTGTAATTGACAGTGTAACTAAAAAAAAGCAGCTAAGTGAAATTCCTGTGCAACAGATTACTTACACAATGGATACTGAAGACTCTGAAGGAAATCTTACAACTTGGTTAATTTGTAACAGGTCAGGCTTTTCTGCTATGGAAAAGGTATCCAAAAGTGTGGTTTCAGCCCACAAGAATGAGGACATTACTCTTTTTCCACGTGGTGGGGTAGCAGCTTGCATTACTCACAATTACAAAAAACCCCACAGAGCGTTCTGTTTCTTACCATTATCATTGGAAACTGGATTACCTTTTCATGTGAATGGACACTTTGCTCTGGATTCTGCAAGAAGAAATCTATGGCGTGATGATAATGGTGTTGGAGTGAGAAGTGACTGGAATAGTAGCCTAATGACAGCGTTGATAGCACCAGCCTACGTTGAGCTGCTGATTCAGCTGAAGAAACGGTATTTTCCAGGCACTGATCCTACAGTATCAGTGCTGCAAAACACACCTATTCATGTTGTGAAAGACACTTTAAAAAAATTTTTATCCTTTTTTCCAGTTAATAGACTTGATATTCAGCCAGATTGGTATTGCTTAGTGAAAGCAGTTTACAGTTGTATTTATGAAGATTTGAAGCGTCTTTTACCTGTTATGCGAGCTCCGAATATTGATGGTTCTGATTTGCATTCTGCTGTTATCATCACATGGGTTAACATGTCTACTGCTAACAAAGGCAGGCCATTCTTTGACAATTTACTACAAGATGAATTGCAGAATCTCAAAAATACAGAATACAACATCACAACACGGAAGACAGTGGCTGAAAACGTTTACAGACTCAAGCACTTACTCTTAGAGATTGGATTTAATTTGGTGTATAACTGTGATGAAACTGCAAATCTTTACCACTGTTTGGTAGATGCAGATATTCCTGTCACCTATGTGACACCTGCTGATGTCCGATTATTTTTGATGACATTTTCTTTTCCGGATTCTAATTGCCACATTGGAAAGTTACCCTGCCGTCTTCAACAGACAAATTTGAAACTCTTCCATAGTCTCAAACTTCTGGTTGACTACTGTTTTAAAGATGCAGAAGAAAATGAAATCCAAATTGAGGGCTTGCCACTTCTTATTACTCTCGACAATGTTTTGCAAATTTTTGATTCAAAGCGACCAAAGTTCTTAACAACGTACCATGAACTGATTCCATCTCGCAAAGATCTCTTTATGAACACATTGTATTTGAGATACAATAATATTTTACTTGGCAGTGAAGTAGCAAAAGTCTTTGATATCAGAAGTTTTGCTGAGTTGTTATCATCTGTGTTGCCTAGAGAATATAAAACTAGGAATTGTATGAAATGGAAGGAAAACTTTGCAAGTGAATCTTGGCTTAAAAATGCTTGGCATTTTATTAGTGAGTCTATAAATATTAAGGAAGAACAAGAAGACATGCAAGCAAAATTCGATGATGTTGTTGATACTTTGAAGGACTGGACTTTGCTCCCAGGTGTAAGGTTTACTGTGTCAGCTAATCATCTTGTTGTGCCAGAGTGTGATGTTTTGCTGCCCCTCAGCATTATGCATATAGCTGTTTTTCCAAATGCTCAGAATGATAAAGTCTTTCATGTTCTAATGAAAACAGGCTGTATTCAACTGGCCTTGAACAAAATTTGCTCCAAAGATAGTACTTTAGTGCCTTTGTTGTCAGGATGTACAGCAAATATAGATAATCCTTCAAGCATTCTGAAAGCCATACAATATATGGTACAGACATCAACTTTTAGGACTGAAAAGTTAGCAGAAAGTGACTTTGAGGCTCTCTTAATGTACTTCAATTGCAATTTATGTCATTTGACATCTCAGGACGACATTAAAATTTTAAAGTCTCTTCCATGTTATAAATCAATTAGTGGCAGATACATCAGCATTTCAAAATATGGGACATGTTATGTCCTCACAAAAAGTATTCCATCAGTAGAAGTAGACAGATGGACGCATTCAACTTCATCAGCTTTTCTCGAAGAGAAGGTTCATTTGAAAGATTTGTATACTGTGCTTGGCTGTGTCTCTGTGGATGATCTTGAAGTTTACTTGAAACATCTTTTGCCAAAAATTGAAAGTCTGTCTTATGATGCAAAATTAGAACACTTGATCTACTTAAAGAATAGGCTGACTAGCATTGAAGAAACTTCTGAAATGAAAGAACAGCTCTTTGAAAAGCTTGAAAGCATTTTGATCATTCATGATGCAAGCAATAGACTAAAACCTGCAAAATACTTTTTTGACAGGACTGTAAAAGTCTTTGAAGTTATGCTTCCTGAAAAATTCTTTATACCTCAAGATTTTTTTAAGAAACTAGAGCAACTTACAAAACCGAAGAACCAGGCTGCATTCCTTCCATCATGGGTAAGTTTTCTACGACATATCGGATTGAAATTCATCATTTCACAGCAACAGCTACTACAGTTTGCTAAGGAGATCAGCATGCGAGCGAATACAGAAAACTGGTCTAAAGAAACACTACAGAATACTGTTGATGTCCTCCTTCATCACATATTTCAAGAAAGAACGGACCTTTTGTCAGGAAATTTTCTGAAAGAGTTGTCATTAATTCCTTTTCTGTGCCCTGAACGAGCTCCAGCAGAATTTGTTAGATTTCATCCTCAGTACCAAGAAGTTAATGGGACACTTCCTCTTATACGATTCAATGGGGCACAGGTGAATCCTAAATTCAAGCAGACTGATGTGTTGCAGTTGCTGTGGACTTCATGTCCCATTCTTCCTGAGAAAGCAACACCTTTAAGCATCAAAGAGCAAGAGGGAAGTAGTCTTGGTGCACAAGAACAACTTGAGCAAGTTTTAACTATGCTGAATGTTAATTTGGACCCTCCCCTGGATAAAGTTATCAATAACTGCAGGAACATATGCAATATAACAACTTTGGATGAAGACATGGTGAAAACTAGGGTTAAGGTCCTAAGAAGCATTTATGAATTTCTTAGTACAGAGAAAAGGGAGTTCCGCTTTCAGCTTCGAGGAGTTTCTTTTGTAATGGTGGAAGAAGGTTGGAAGCTTCTTAAGCCT
The DNA here is from genome assembly GCF_032191515.1 of Phaenicophaeus curvirostris. Lineage (NCBI taxonomy): Eukaryota > Metazoa > Chordata > Aves > Cuculiformes > Cuculidae > Phaenicophaeus > Phaenicophaeus curvirostris. The sequence continues at coordinate 188,910,374 of NC_091392.1, forward strand.
GAAGAGGTTGTAATAAACCTTGAGTATGAATCTGATTTTAAGCCTTATCTTTACAAACTTCCTTTAGAACTTGGTACTTTCCATCAGTTATTTAAACATTTGGGTACTGAAGATATTATTTCAACAAAGCAGTATGTTGAAGTTCTAGGCCGCATATTCAAGAGCTCTGAAGGAAAGCAATTGGATCCTAATGAAATGCGCACAGTTAAAAGAGTAGTTTCTGGCCTGTTCAAAAGTCTCCAGAATGATTCTGTTAAGGTTAGGAATGACCTTGAGAATATGAGGGATTTCGTCCTTTACCTTCCCAGTCAAGATGGTAGGTTGGTAAAATCTAGTATCTTAGTTTTTGATGATGCACCCCACTACAAAAGCAGAATCCAAGGTAACATTGGTGTGCAGATGCTTGTTGATCTTAGCCAGTGTTACTTAGGCAAAGACCACGGTTTTCACACAAAACTGATTATGTTATTCCCTCAGAAACTGAGGCCTCGCTTACTTAGCAGTATTCTTGAAGAACAGTTGGATGAAGAGTCTCCCAAAATTTGTCAGTTTGGAGCATTATGTTCTTTGCAGGGAAGGCTGCAGTTACTGTTGTCTTCAGAACAATTCATCACAGGACTAATTAGGATTATGAAGCATGAAAATGACAATGCTTTTTTAGCAAATGAAGAAAAAGCAGTCAGACTTTGCAAAGCTTTGCGAGAAGGTTTGAAAGTTTCCTGTTTTGAGAAGTTGCAAACAACATTAAGAGTTAAAGGGTTTGCTCCTATTCCCCACAGCAAAAGTGAAACATTTGCTTTCCTGAAGAGATACGGAAATGCAGTAATATTGCTTTACATACAGCATTCTGACAGCAAAGACATAAATTTCCTGTTAGCATTAGCAATGACCTTAAAATCTGCAACTGACAACCTGATTTCGGATACCTCGTATTTAATTGCCATGCTGGGTTGTAATGATATTTACCGTATTGGTGAGAAGCTTGACAGTTTAGGAGTGAAGTATGACTCTTCTGAGCCATCAAAACTTGAACTCCCAACACCTGGCACTCCTATACCAGCTGAAATTCACTATACACTTCTTATGGATCCAATGAATGTATTTTATCCTGGTGAATATGTTGGCTACCTTGTTGATGCTGAAGGTGGTGATATATATGGATCATATCAACCAACTTACACCTATGCAATCATTGTACAAGAAGTAGAAAGAGAAGATGACGAAAGTCACAGTTTTCTGGGGAAGATTTACCAGATTGATATTGGATATAGTGAATATAAAATCGTGAGCTCTCTTGACTTGTACAAATTTTCAAGACCAGAAGAAAGTTCTCAAAGCAGGGATAGCGCGCCTTCTACCCCAACCAGTCCTACAGAATTTCCAACACATGGACCAAGGACAATTCCACCTCTCTTTACGGGTAGAGAGAGCCACAAAACAATATCCTCAAAACATCACTCTCCAAAAAAGATAAAGTCAAACTCGTTGCCAGAAATACTAAGGGAAGTGACGTCTGTTATTGAACAGGCTTGGAAGCTTCCAGAATCTGAAAGAAAAAAGATTATTAGGAGGCTGTACCTTAAATGGCACCCAGATAAAAATGCAGACAATCTTGATATAGCTAATGAAGTTTTCAAGCATTTACAGAATGAGATTAACAGACTAGAAAAGCAGGCCTTTATGGATCAAAATATGGACAGAGCCACAAGAAGACCATTCTCATCCTCTGCTTCTCGATTTCAGTCAGATAAATTTTCATTTCAGAGATTTTATACTTCATGGAATCAAGAAGCAACAAGCCACAAATCTGAAAGGCAACAATATAAAGAAAAGGGTCCATCTTCCATGGGGCCAACTCACTCACAGCGCTTTTTTGTTCCACCTACATTCAGGTCTGTTGGCAATCCTGTAGAGGCACGTCGATGGCTTAGGCAGGCCCGAGCTAACTTTTCAGCTGCAAGAAATGACCTTCATAAAAATGCCAATGAATGGGTGTGCTTTAAATGCTACCTTTCTACTAAACTGGCCTTGATTGCAGCTGACTACGCTGTGAAGGGCAAATCAGATAAAGACGTAAAACCAGCAGCCCTTGCACAAAAAATAGAGGAATATAGTCAGCAACTTGAAGGGCTTGCAAATGATGTTCAGACATTGGAAGCTTATGGAGTAGATAGCTTAAAAACTCGGTATCCTGACTTACTTCCTTTTCCACAGATTCCCAATGATAGGTTTACTTCAGAAGTTGCTATGAGAGTGATGGAATGTACTGCTTGTATCATAATAAAACTTGAAAACTTTATACAACAAAAAGTATAAGTGATTTGAAGAGGTTAGGGATTGTTTTGTCAAGAGCTTAGATATTTCATGTGATGGGATACAAATGGGATTGTGGAGATCACTGAACATACAAGAGGTTACTCGTTGAGTGGCTTAGAAGTAGTGCACAAAGGAGGATGGTACTGAAGTACTTGGAGCTGAAATTTATTTAAGAAGGATTTTGGTTTTAAACTGAGCCTGCTGTATAAGCAAACTGTAAACCATGAATATTTTTTAAAATTTGCAAGGAAACCAAGCTGCAGAAATTAGCTATATGTACAGTATTGTGATTAATTGGCCTATTATTGAACTGCACTTTATATAACCAAAGCTTAGCTTTTCTGTTAGATGAAGCCTGTAATTATAACTCCTTTACTAGATTTTGTTTCATTTAATACGTTTCCAAAACAGTAATGTCAGTTTTCAGTGTACTAATATTACGACTGGAAAGTGATGAAATGGGAGATGGGATGGAAATCAAAATAACTTTGGGGGTATGGCTCCAAAGCATCTCTGTATTTTTTTTTTGTGTGTGTTCTGTGGACATTCATGCTCTTATCAGCTGGATCTGATTATGAATTTTCTGCATCATTACATTGTGAACATTTAAAGTATAGTTTAGTACTTGCAAACTGGTACAGTTATATTAATGCTGAATAATGATACTTGATTTAACATGCAACTTCATGTCATGCATTGATTGCATTTACTTTATTATAAGATAATGAAGTATTTAATGTACTTTTTTTCTAGAGCCTGTCATCTTTTGTTTAATGAAAAATGCATGTGGATGATATAAAATTGGTAAACATTATTATATGATGTTTTATGATTTTTTTTGAACATTTTTCAGATGTCCAAATGCTTGAGTTTCTTTTTTTCTTCCGTGTGTGTGTGCCTTTGTGTTTGTACATATATCTTTTTCCACAAACAAACATTGATAATAGTATAACTCAGTAACCCATTTTTGGTATACACTGAGTACTGTTTTTTTGTTACATGTTTAAAGGTGCTGCAATGTAATGTTCTTTTTATTTTCTTGATCACTACAGCCCTAGAGAAGTCTAACTTTTAGTTCACACTCTTTCTTTTATAGTTTGTAATACTCTTGGTAATGCCATGCAATATGTTCAATGTTAGGTATTTGTAAAAAAAATTTTAAAAACTAAAAAATATTGAAGGATAATGTTATATGGAAGGATTTTTCTTTGCTGGATCAGCTACATTTGACGTAAATGTTAGACATTTCCCAGTGACATGCTATTACAATTGTTTACTTGACAGCACAGTGAAACTGTAATTTAACTTAAAGAACACAAAGGAAAATATACAACAGTGAGCTTGCAGGACTGATAAGCTCCAATAGCATTGTAATCAAATAATAAAAAATGATGAAGGCTTCTTCAGTTTTGTGCAAATTATAAAGGTCTTATGCTCTTCTGAAAAATCTTGCAAGTTGTAGTGGGAAGAAATGTGGTGTTTGGAAAACGATACTGCTTCTGATTGTGAAGCCCAATTATTATTATTATTTCTGTTATTAAATTTTAAGTGCCATAATTTTAATAAAGAAAAATGCAAACATATATTTCAGTCTGATGTGTTTTGTTTTTATAAAGTAGACTAAATTTACCTGTTATTTCAAGCTTTCTTTATACAGGTAAATACACGGTGTCTTCAATTAAATCTAAATAATTGTACAAATATTAAAATACCATTAGAAAGGAAAAAAAAAGCTTTTTCTTGCAATGGCAAATGTTTGCAGTTTTCTCAAAGAAATTGCACATCTTGCTGATTTTTTTCAATAAACAGCACGTAAATAAAACAGAAATCCTGATGTGACATAAAATAAATCTATTTAGTTGATTCCCTATGTTTTTTAAACAGATTTCCTTGTGGCTTTTACTTTGTGTATTAAGTCAGATGAATAGTATTCAAGGTAAGCAAATTCTAGGAAGAGGGAACAATTTTCTTGTTTTTCAGTTTAAATGCACCTAAAACATAAGATGCCACAGTAGCATGTAAATGAATGACAGAGGAGCACATGAACGCTTGCCCATTTTTAGGTAAGATCTTGAAGAAGGAAATCTTTTAAGCACATAACTGTGTTTTGTAAGCAATGTAAGTTGCCTTATCAATATTATTACAAACCATTAAATTGGCTGTGCAGAACTACTAAGCTGTTTTGCTGTGTTTTTATTTTGTTTATTTTGTATATATTAAGTGCTGACACTGCAAGAAAGAAAATGGTCTCTGTTCTTAGGAAGCTAGCGGTCTGAAGTAATTTTAAATACTGAGCCAAGGTGAGCACAGGACATGACACATGTTCACATGAGCGAAAATGCCTTTTCAGCTGTGTATATGTCTTGGTTCTCTTCCACATGTACCAGCAACGTGTCTAGGAAGAGTAGCTTCAGTAGTCTTGTCTCCCAGGATTATAGTTGTGAGGTTTAGCAAAGATGAGTGGTACAAGAAGCTGATTTAATTGTACATTTAGTAGCTTAAATCTAAGGAACGGTGGTTGTAACAAGCCTTGGCAGGTTTGTTAACATTTATCTTCTGGAAGCTTCAGAAGTTTTCCTCTCAAACAATGGCATTAGAACCCACTCTGAAAAGTACTTGTCACTTGCCTTGGCAATTAGTGAAAAGAAAACTACCTCTTTTTCTCTATTTTAAGAAAACAGATTTTTATGTAGCCAATGACCAAAAGAAAAATAAATGTTTTTTTGTACAAAGAAATGCAGTTTTGCAGTATTTGTGCTTAAATAATCATCAAAGTTTCTTTGATGATTTGAAAACTAGGATTTAAGAACTATTAGTATAAGGATTGTGTTGACTTGGTACTTGAGTTGCTTTAAACAAGGCTTTCATAAAATCAATTGTAATTGCTTCTTTGAGATTTCCTGTTACTGGGTCTGAAAACTTGGAGGAGAGCTGGGTTGGTATTGTGGAACACAGGCAGAAATAATAGTTCAAAAATAAACTTGACAGCCAAAGTAGATGTTTTCATTTGAAGGAGACATAGGTTTTCATCACTGTGAGATTTTTGTCACTTTGAGGTTTTTGTCAATGAGTTTTTGATCAAACCTGTTTGTCTTTGGTTTTGTTAGCTTTCTGCATGATTAATTCAGTAGCACTGGAATAATTGTTTGCTTACTTTGACCTACAGATGGGAACTCTAGATGTCCAGTGAAACCTAATTGTAAAGAATTTTCTAAATTCTGGAAAGTAAATTTTTTGTTGGGGCCAGGGTTTTCATTCATTTTTTAAATAATGTACGTTTCACATTCTTAGAGTCTTGGAAAGATAATTTTAAAACGAAAACATTCATTTATGCTGTGTTTCACTTGAACACAAAAGGAGAAGCAGACTTTTCAAAATGTATAAAGTTTATTCAAGAACTCAAGTTTTCAGTTAATTCTTGCAATTTCCTTTTGCATAAAGCTATATATACGTAAATACTAAAGGACTGTGAAATGGAAACAAAGAGGGTTCTGTTTTGGGCAATCACCAATGAAGTTTTACCATTTTGATATTTTTACTTTTCCACTGTGTAACAATGCCACTTTAAACTAGAGAAGAGCATAATCTCCTGTGCCATAATTTTCAGTTAATCTTTAACTACTGAATTTTGATTAAAGCAGAAACAATCATTTTAGAGCATTAAAGAGAGATGGAAAGATATCAGCTTGAAGATATCAGAAATGATAATTTGGTGATATATGAACTATATTGACATTAACAGCAATTGAAATTACAGCATCAGATGGTGGTAATTTTAGCATAAACTTTATTTCCCCACTAACCACACCTAAAAGAAAAATCCCCAAAATGTTCTTTAGTGACAAGAAGTTGCCATCCATGCTTTAAAAAAAAAATCTGCACAACTTATATGATGCAACTATATTTTCAATGTCAATTTTTGTAGCATAATGAAAAGAAGAATGAAGTTTAAACAATGAAGAGGGGAAAATTGGTGATTTGGATGATGGCACAGCAGAGTATTCAGCAGACCTGTTTAGTTTTCTGTCTTACTCAGAATCCACCCATGAACTGAGGCAAGTCCAAAAGCATTATCTCCACAAGAAAGGCAGTAGTTATTGCAATATCAAACTGAGGTGCTGTAAAGTAGTGTTACTAGCCATGGAACTGCACTCTGATTTCCCTTGCTGTATAGCACAGGTTTGTAAAAATGTTAACTAAAATGGAGCAACTCCAATGCAAGATGTTGCAACAGAAGTGGCTTCCAAGTACTCAGCAGTTTAGGAGTTAGATTACTCTTGTGATACATGGAACGACTGGATTCAATCCCTTGCTCTGTATTAACTGGCAAATCACATTTGAAAATGTGACCCCAAACCAAAGCTTAAGATGCATTACAAAATGCTATGTTTGCATTGCCAGCATAATAGGCAGATTGTAACTAATGTGCTTATTTACAGTATCTGGCAAACATCTAGGGATTAGATTAGATTAGGTGAATGAGTAGTTTGGTACCACAGGGAAGTGGGCATATGTCCCTCAACATCAGAAACATAGGTATGCCTGCAACTCAAATGCCTTTGAAACTAGATAGTGGCTGAATTCTCTGAGGATTGGAGCCCCAGTTTTGCTGTTGTACTACATCCATAAAAGGTTGTATACGTGACAGCCCCCCAGATACTTGTAGTAGTGGTTTTCAGGTACCTGGCACATGCAATGCAATGTGCTGTCTTTTATTTTAATACACAAACTTTTGAATGAATAAGCCAAGACTGCTCATAATTTGGATTGTAAAAACTTGCACATGGAGCTGGAGTCACCTAAGCTGACTTTAAGGGAATGCTGAAGACAAGTGTCTGTTTAAGCCTGTCTTGGCTAAGGACTTTAGTAGGGGAGAGAGAGAGAGAGAGAGAGAGAGAGAGAGAGAGAGAGAGAGAGTTCAGAGATACAGTTGTGGAGTAGAAAGAAAGATATTCCTGTCTTTACGGCCAACAGCCCTGGACTCACTACTGAGGGTAGATGTCTAAGCCCAGGAAAAAAGAATTTCAGAAATGGAAGCTACGTGTCTTCCTACTTCTCCCTTAGGCAATATGTTAGTAATTGGAGCACTCTCCAAATAACATGGGAGACCTTGACTCACTTGCCTCCTTTGCCTGAAGAGACCCAAAAGCGCAGCTTTATTGTATCTCCTACTTTTCCTATTGAAGCTCACCTAGTTTGCCTTTATTTCTGAGGGCTCCACCCTGCTAATGACGGGCAATTTCAGTATTGCACATTAGACTCATTGGATAAATTACAAAGGCAGCCCTTAAGGCAGGGGCTACCCAGAGCTTTACTACAGTAACAGTGGATACTGTTAACTGGGGGCTTTTTCTCAACTCAGGCTCATCACTGAGTGTTGGCTTCTTTGCTTGCACACCACAGCTGAAGTAGCAAGTTTAAAAAGTGGCATAGTCATTCTTTCATTGTGATTCTCCTGCCTTAAGGATGACTATTCTTTTCTCTAAAGGATGGACATTCTGTGGTTCAATATGGATAAAAATCTTTCTATAAATAGACACCAAGGCACTACGTGATAGCAGCTCCTAGCTGGGTAACAATATTATCAAAAACAGCATCAAAAGAGTTAAAAACCCATGAGGTTTAAACAACGGAGTATTAAATACAAAACCTGCTACCCAGAGGTGTGCAAACAATTTATTTGTGTTCAGTGCAACGCTGTACAGGGGATTGTGTCTGCAGTTGTGTTTCTCTACACAGTCAATAAATGGTTTGTCAACTCTGGTAAGCATTTACTTTTTATCCAAAGTCCTAATGTAAAAAAGTACTAACAAGTAGTTTTACTCTCTCCGTTTGTGGTGGAGTCTCAGTCTGACAGGATCAGAAATATCAGTCTACAGCTGCAGATGGAAATTAAATAGTCCTATTAATTGAACCCTGTGGGTGCAAAAAAAGGATATTTTTCTCCCAGCACCCAGTTTCTTGTGTCAGACAATCTGGAGCCTCATTAAAGATAGTTTTTTTTTCTTTTTACTAGTCCAGCAGGCAGACCAAACTGCCTTGTTGAATTAGTATGTCCTAAAATATAAAAGGGTTTAAACGAGTACAATGGTACAGGCAGTACAACAAACTATTGCTATTATAAAATACACTAACATATTTCTCTGTTGTATAGTGAACAGATTTGAGACACAGGGAGGTGTAAATGATTCATGGAGCTTTTTGTATTAGTTATTTTTATATGAATCTCAGTAAGAAGCAAGTCAGCATGTATGTTGCCAAATTAAACTAGAAAGCTATTAGCAAATGAACACCTTTTACACAGAACTTATACAAGTACCACATTTTTCATATCTTGTGTTATTGCAAGAACAAAATTGCATAGACCATTTGCTGGCACTTCTGAATTCCCCAGATAATGTGTTGTCTTAGCAAATAGTTCAAGTACTTCCCTCAATTTAATTTCACCCACTAATGCAGTAAGACTTTACATGTAGTGAGAGAAAAAAACCCACAGAGCTCAAAAACATTAACAATGACATAAACAATAGTTCAGCAAGGAGACATTCCTTTTTTTTTTTAATAATCTCTATAAGGCTGTTTTCAAAGTGTTAATGAAAGAACATATAATTTGATTCAAGTCATTCTTCAGAAGTTGAAATGTCATTTGTGCTCTTCTTCCACTTTCACCCTGTAGTCCAGAGTTGTAGATACAGATTTGTTACCTAAATTGAAGTACTTCTTTTTTAAAATTCTGAAAATTCTGCTTTCGGTAATTCTCTTTAGCAATAATATAAAAATCAGCCTAGCAAGGGTGTGTGTGGCTTTTTCTGGTGCCTCACTGGCAGACACGGCTGTATTCTTGACAAGTGGAGCCCACGCCAGCCACTGACAAGTAGAGTTTTCCATCTGGACACACGCAGATTTCATAGAGCCCCTGAGAAATCCCAGAGCCACCCCTCATACCCTCAGGCAATTTGGGCAGTCGTACAGTTTCAGCATCAAGCAAAAGCTGCATGGGAGAAAGCAGGACAAATGGACTCATTAGCGATAATAATGCGTTAGCATGCCATAAAACAACTTGACTTTTTGTAGGTGGTGGTTTAAGACTAGCCTTCTACCCAGACTTCTTATATATAAAGCTGCTCTGAGGCCTAGGCTCTTGGCAGACACTGCAGCATGGGACAGGGCTAACCTGGTGCCTAACCCCTTCCTTAGCAGAGACCTCATGAAGGTCAAGGCCAAGTGCAAGGCCCTACACCTGGGTAGGGGCAATCTCAAACATGGATACAGGGTGGGTGGTAAATGGATTGAAAGCAGCCCTGCTGAGCATTTGGGGCTGCTGGTGGATGAAAAGCTGGCCATGAGCCAGCAATGTTTGCTCACAGCCCAGAAAGAAAACCAAATACTGGGATGCATCAAAGAAGTATGGTCAGTAGGTCAAGAGAGGTGATTCTGCCCCTTGACTCTGCTCTGGTGAGACCCCCACCTGCAGTATTGTGTTCAGCTCCAGAGTCCCTGGCATATGAAAGACACGGACCTGCTTGAGCATGACCAGAGGAGAGCCATGAAGATGATCAGAAGGCTGGAGCCTTCCAATAGCGTGGCGTGGGTGCTGCTGGATACAGGTCTGTCCTGGCCTGGGTTCTGAAGCCTTGCAGCTATGCCAGCTGGTTAAGGATAGACATACAACTTGTTCTGGAGTTCCTCTGTGGAAGAACTGGCACTGTACAGCCTCAAAGAGGGGATAAATAGGCTGCTGCATGTCACGTACTGCTGCTGCTGGGCAGCTCTTAATGATGTCTGCAGAGCTTTACTGCTTAATTTAGCAACTCTGAGGCTGAATGCCTGTCTATCTGCGTGCCAATGACCGTGCTGGGATGCCTGGAGATCACTGTGCTAACGGAGCTGAGCACTATTGAAGTATTATTAGAATGCATTTATCTAAGATAACGTCACTTGGTAGTATTATTTAATCTGACCCATAAACAGAAGTGTTATTATCGGCACTATTAGTTTTAATATCCTGCCTCCTAAAATCTTAGGAATTAAATTAACAGAACTTGAAAAACTATTTGAAGTTATTAGTCATATTCAGACAGCAAGATCAACCACAGTTATGGAAACAGAAGGGCTTGTACTCACCACACCATCACTGCTGTGTAGCTTGATATCCATCTGGGAAAGAGCTTCAATATTCCCAGCTTGCGCTTTGATATTAATTCCTCGTGGTGCATCCATGCTCAAAGATCGAGTTGGTGATTCCAACCTGAAAGCAGGAAATCTGACACTAGCATATTCTCTTATGTTGCTTTATTTTTGAAAAGTAATCTCTGAACAAGGACTTGAAGGATCTTGCCTGGAATCATTAAAGATGCAGCTTTTTTTCTTCAGGTAGACTTGAAAAAGAACATAGTTATTTAGAAACACTGAAGTATCCCAAATGAAAAATATGGATGAATTAATAATAGAAATGCAAGGTATGGTTTCACAGATAACTTCAGATTATTTCAGTGTAGTGGTAATTTATTCTTTAAACCTGAAACCCATTTTTACACTTTTTAGTTTGTTTTTTTTTTTCTTGTCATAAGAAGACATTGAAACTAATACAATTAGTACAGTCTGGAAGTTTTTTAATCAACAAGAGTTTTGACACTGCTATCAGTTAGACCAAGATTTCACTCAGTGAGCGTGTGTTGTTTCATTAGATGGCATATGAAACTTAAAAAACCAACAACCTCATTTGAAATAAAAATTAGACAGTATAACAGAAAGTTGCAAACCCTGTAGTGCCACAAGATGGCAGGAAGGTACTGTATTAACTGAGTAATTAGATCATCTGGTCAGCTGTGCAGGATTAAGGATTTTTGTTTTCCGAGGAGATAAGGCTTTGTTTCTTCAGAATTTTGGTATTGTTTCCATGAGAAGTAACAGAGAGAGAAGTATTAATTACAAAACATGAGAAGGAAAGAAAAAAACCAAGGGCAATAACAAGCTAGTGTTTATATTGCTTCTTTTGACCATTACCTATAACTTCTTTGTCTGGAGGCACTGGGAATACCACAGGATCCGAGTTGATACCTACTGGGTTTTGTTCCTGAATATTGGCTCACTCTTCATAGAATCACTAGACTGGAAAAGAACTTGGAGATTGAGTTCAACCCCACCTGTACACTACTAAATCATATCCCTAAGCACTTCATCTACCCATCTTTTAAATACCTCCAGGGAAGTTGACTCACTCACCTCCCTCAGCAGCCTCTTGATAGCCAGTGCTTGATAACTCTTTTGGTGAAAAAGTCTTTCCTAATGTTCAATCTCATCCTTTCCTGGTGCATCCTGAGGCCATTCCCTCTTGTCCTATCACTTGTCACTTAGGTGAAGACACCAACACCCACCTCTCTACAACCTTCTTTCAGGTAGCTGTAGAGACCAATAAGGTCTTCCCTCAGCCTCCTCTTCTCAAGGCTAAACAACCCCAGTTCCCTCAGCTGCTCCTCATAAGACTTGTTCTCCAACCCCTTCACCAGCTTTGTTGCTCTTCTCTGGACACACTCCAGCACCTCAATGTATTTCTTGTAGCGAGGGGCCCAGAAGTGAACACAGTATTTGAGATGCAGATACACTGCTGAGTACGGGGGCAGAATCACTTCCCTGGTCCTGCTGGTCACACTGTTTCTAATACAAGCCAAGATGCTACTGGCCTTCTTGGCCACCTGGGCACACTGCTGGCTCATGTTCAGTCATCTGTCAACCAACACCCCCAGGTCCTTCTCTGCCAGGCAGCTTTCTAGCCACTCTTCCCTAAGCCTGTAGCGCTGCACGGGCTGCTGTGTCCCAAGTGCAGGACTCGGCACTTGGCCTAGTTAAATCTCATCACGTTGGCCTCAGCCCATTGATACAGCCTGTTTAGATCCCTTTGTAGAGCCTCCCTTCCCTCAAGCAGATCGACACTTTCTCCCAGATTAGTGTCATCCATGAATTTACTAAGGGTACATTCAATCTCTTCATCCAGGTAATCAATAAAGATATTGAACAGAACTGGACCCAGCACTGAGCCCTGGGGAACACCACTTGTGACTGCCCTCCAACCTTCCAACTGGATTTAACTCCATTTACCATCACTCTTTGGGCCCGGCCATCCAGCCAGTTTTTCACCCAGCAGAGGGTATGCCTGTCCGGGCCAGTGGAAGCCAGTTTCTCAAGCGAAATACTGTGAGAAACAGTATCAAAAGGCTTTACTGAAGTTCAAGAATGCTACATCCACAGCCTTTGCCTTGTCCATTAAGCAGGTCACCTTGTCATAGAAAGTGATCAGGATAGTTTGGCAGGATCTGCCTTTCATAAACCTGATCACTGGGTTATCTTGCATGTGCTGTGTGAATGCACTCAAGATGTCCTATTCCGTGGTCTTGCTGATGGATCTCCATGATCCATCATGATTCATGTTGACCCTAGCCTTGATTTTACACCATCAGCCAACGTTAAACAAGTGAATATTAAGGCTAGAGAAAATTAATCAACCAGCAGTCCCAGTTTACTTTACATCCATGTTAACTTCTCTGTTCTGTAGGTTTCCCGGACACACATAAAATAATGAGGGACTCATTGATAATACAGAATTCAGACCTGCGGCCCTGTTCCCAGGTCTGCATGTGCTGACCCGCTGTGCCTTCTGGAAATGTATGGGGCGTGTGTGTGTGCGCATGTGTATGTACTTGCACTCCCAGCAGGTGCTGTGTTGGCTTATGCGTACTCAACAGCTGCCAGTCTGGATAAGCAAAGGACCTTTACTGGGTATGCATCAGACAGTGATTTTAGATGCTGACTGCCAGTCATCCTAGAGGAATGAAATGACTTTGCACACAATAGTTCAGTTCTACCTTTTTTTTTTTGCAGTTAATTCATTAGAACTAGAACTAAAAAGAAGTCAGTTTGTGTTTGTGAGAAGTTTCAGTTGTTTCTCAGAGTTCTGATAAAGTTAAATCCAGCTGGTATCTTAAAACCTAAACCCATGATATATGAGCACAATCAAGCACAGCTACTGAAACTTGGTATTTTATACCCAAATCTGAACATAACTTAAGTAATATTGGCTTATCATTGCTGGCTGGAGGTAACAGGAGATTCTGTTTTCTTTGATCTCTTCAAAGGTCCCTTCTAACCCAAACCATTCTATGATTCTATGTTTCTATGATCTGCCCCTTCGCATCATGTCCTGGTTTAGTTGCCTTGAATCCCTTTAAACTGCAGATTGATAATTTAAATTCCTAACAATGGATAACTGCATCATGGTTCCACATTAGTATCATATCCATAAAATAGTTTGATGCCTTATCCGATAACTCAGATGGCACAAACTTCTGTCATGATCATGCTGAGTACAAAGGCAAGAATATGAGTCTGTTCTGCATCGCCCATCTCACATAGTATTGGCAATCTTCATTACGCAGCGTTTGTTATAAAACTTTTTGGTTTAGAGCCTTAGATTTACACTTCATGAAATTGGAAATAAGATTTTCCCTGAGGGATTTACATGGGAGGTCTGCTTCATGGGACTATTTTTGAATGCATATTTGTATGCACTATATAATGAAAAATTAATCAAAGTTTGTATTTTTAATATTTAAAGTTTAATATACTTTCATAAGTCACTGTCAAGGTAGTTGAATACAACTCAACTTAGGCATAAATTTTTATTTTTTAAGCTCTGTTGAATATTAAAAGAAGGCAGACTGGGACAGATTTTTGAAGAGCTATCAGACCTAGAGTTTGAAAAGCAATCAAACACTGGAGGAATATTTCTTACTTTCTGCCATAATTAAGGCAGGTAGGAAGCCTATGGACTTTGGAAGCATTTACAAATTTATGGTATGACCTACATATAATTTAATTACATGGCAGGATCACATTTGCTATATTAATCACAATCCTAAATTCCAGCTGTTTATACACGTCCTATTTCTAGATTAACTAAGGATAGATTTACCTAAATAAGTCATTGGAGCTTCCTGGAACTGGAAACTACAGCAAAGCTTAAGCAATGATTTTAAAGACTTCTGGAACTATTATGTGTGAGGTTTTAGCAAAGGCAACATTCAGTAACACTAAGGATATATTTCTTCATACAGCACTCAAAGGTTCATTGCCTCAAGTCCAGATGCAACAACAGGGAAACAGGTACCTTGTATAGAAATGACATGACTGAGTTGAACCTTGACTTTAAATGTCTCTTCTCAGTCCCCACTTGGTCCCGAAGACACACAACTTTATCAGCCCCTTAGACAGTAACCTTCAAGTCACCTAAAATTCTTCAGTGGTCCTGGCCCTGAGTGACAAACTTTTGTCACTGGTGGGCAAGTTTGAATTTCTTCTGTACACTTAAGTGTCTGGGGAACACAGAACTGCCCTAGCAGAAGTAATGAATGATGACGATACCTGGATGAACTCAGGGTGTCTCAGAAAGATATAAATGGAGCACTGATTATTAACACTGGTGGTGTTTTAAATAGACATTAATAAAGCAAAATGTGGTTTTATTTTTTATATATCAGTGAACACATGCTGGGAAGAAGTTGCTCTGCGCGATGAATGATTTGGTCAGTCATGAACAAGATACACGACTGTGTGCAGATAATGATAGATAAGAAAGTTTCAAGATCTATTCTCTAGGCAATAAAAGGAGGAAGAGAGTAAGATGGTCTGAGCAAAATGTTGGTGTGCAACCCTCAAAGGTCTTGGCAAAACAATAATTCAATTTGCTTGCCAATGCTGGAGGGTGCTTGGACACTCAGAGGACAGAAGTTGATTGTCTTAAGAACTTTTGGTCCTTTTTTAGTGTTTGGATTTAGGCAGCAGAATGATGAGAGAATATATTGTTACCAGTCACTTTATCTTTTTTTTTTAAATTACAGGCATATAAATGACTTTTTACGGAATGGAGTGAGGATCTTAATCATCTAGAGGAATTAATCTATGTAATGTGCTGTCCTAAATGAGAAATCTGTCACAGCCTGTATCTCATTTGCGAAGATGGATTCTGTACTTAGAAGTAGCTTTTAGATACTGCAGTAGCTGCCGGGGTCTATTAGCAAGTAGTGTGGTACAAGAGGAAACGATCAGGACAGCATGATGTTAGATGCCAAGGACCTGACACCCCCATTATATGTGTTCTGAGGAGTACTCTGGACTAGCTCTTGCCTGGCCCTGAAGAGTGGACAGCCAGAAAGGTTGGAGCATGTTAGGCATTCTCCAGGAAAGCATAGATTTCAGGTAAATTTTATCCAAATGTAATCTTGTTTATGTGCCCTGAACAGTTCCATAATGACATCCAGAATTTGGGGAACTCATTTAGGAGGCTTCCCTCAACAGCACATTCCTAATTCTGAATTAAAATGCTCATGTGGACATATCCATGGAACATGAAGCAACAGAAACCATACCTAGCCTGACTTGCAAAGCAGGCGTTTTGCTTTGCTCTCCTTCACTCTGATCCCTGCAGCCATCTGTATGTTTGTTGGCAAAATGGAGTGACATTGCACTGTCTTCTCTAATGAAAGGTAGGGAAGGATGGGGGAGTAAGTGGTCCATGCTAATATTTCATGGCTCTGTCATCTGCTGGATATTAGTCCTCCAGCAGTCCATTAATACTAAAGCAACCAATTACAAAGAAGACCATATTTTTATTGCTGTCTTCTTCCTTGTTGGTAGGATAGTTCCAGAATTTTACCATACTGTCTTGGTGGGCTGCCAAGGAAATTTGGTGCTGATGTGTACAAAATAATTTATGAAGGACTGTCTGAAAGTCTTCTGAGGGAATCTGGACAGCATCCAGGCTCCAGATCTGAAACCATCCCACAACCTACAGGCTTGGAGGTTCAAACCCTTGCCTATAAGCACGTTGCTAACTCATGGAGACAGTAGAACACCAGAAATTGCTCAGTTGGCTGTGTTCAGGAAGGATGCAAGAAGACTGACAACCTGCTACAGTTGTGGTAAAGAAGCAGCTTAGTTGAGTCATGACTTTGAATGCCCCTTTTCAGCTGATGCATGCTGCAGGAATATTGATCTCTGCTTTCATTCTGTTCTGGCAGGAGATGGAAGGACACCTGGCTGATCTTAAAAGCACCACAATGCATTGTAAAGCTGGTTTTAGTACTGCAGAATAAGTACGATAGTCTTCTGTAGCCCAAGTTTCCTACCGCAGCATGGGACAGCTTTACCCTTACAGCAGGACAGAGGAACCAGCTTGCTCTTTTCAATTTGGGGAATAGTTTATTCTTTCCTTCTGGTCACTTTTTGACCTTTCCATCTTATGAGTCAGCATCTCTCTTGAATTCAATGGGGACAAAATTCCTGGTTATGACTTTAGACAGAAGTTCCCCAAATGTATGTACTCCTCCCAGCACAAACTGGAGGAAGACCAGCATTGATGTAAGTGGACTGGATAGATAGATGGACACTGCTTCCGAAATTGTGGTGCACCCAATAACAGCTATGCTCTGCCCATACACACACATCCAGCCTATTCCTATTACTTCTTCTCCCATTGCTTTTTGGTTAAAATAGCCTGATCAATTTTACCATAAAGAGAAGATTGTATGAAGTGTAAACCTGGCACTAAAGCATTAAAGGTATGATAAAGGAAAGGTAAGGAAGAAACCCTTATATGCCTCTGGCATACAGAAAGTAGTCCTGCCCTTTTGTTCAGGTCTGACCTGAAAGGTGAAAGAGGAATAGAAGAGAATTTAGGCAATCATTAGACATTGTGGAACAGAGGAAAAATAGAAAAAAATAAAGGTAAAAAATGAAAGAAAAAAACCCCAAACAATCTACCCATGAGAAAAAAGAGGGAAAAGGAACATCTTTAACTTGTCAAGAAACTGTCTTGAAAGTCAAAAAGCAACCAAGAGGATTCTGTGGGCTTAACTGACCTTGGTTCTTTGTAGATGTTTGCTTTCAGCTCTGCTCTTTGAATGCATGTTAAACTTTAAAAGGCAATAGGAGTATATTGGCTTTTTGATTAGTCTGAGAGCAGTCTAATTCCCTGGCAATGCAGCTAGGCATTGTAAGAGAGTAAACCACTGCCAGAGCATTCACTAGGTGGCCCAGGAAAAAGACATTGTCAGCATTTACTTATGGTCCAATAGATGGAATTTCAAACCATATTCTGAGAAGATGGATTCCTGTTGACATTAGCTGAGCAAAACTAAACTGGAGTTGTAGAAGTGGATAGCAAGCAGCAGGCACATACTAATGCTACCAGCCAGTTCCTACCCATATTCACTTATCTCCAAGCAGCTTGCTGTTTTGAGGTCAGGCAAGTGAAGAGGGTGATCAAGATATAAGAATTATGATTACCCAAAGCTGTGGATCTTGGTGTTCTGAATTGTGGCTTTTGGTTGTTTGCCAGCAGGTCCAAGGCAAAGAAAGACAAAACAACAGGACTGAGATCTCTATTTTGTTTTGTAAAATCACTTTCTTTGGAATGGCTCCTAAAATTACATCTTCTTGCAAGCAGGAAATATGAGTTTCACAGCATGTTCCAGTAATTGTGGATGTCTTCAGGACACGGAAGTATTAGTATTCAACAGTAAACCCCACTAGCTCTTACTGAATTACAAAAATTACAAAATTCTAATGACTTATTAAAGCTTCTCCCCTGATCAGTTTCTGCACAGTAATGGAAACATAGCAGTTACTTAGTCAAGCTTTAGCACAAAATTCTGATTTGACGTAAGTAAATCTTTCAAATGCTGACTTACTTTTCTTTCTAAAATGTCCAATTTTGCATCACACGTATTGAATTTCTTCATTTAAAAGTGGAATAATTGCTTACCACCTGGATGATGCTGTCTTCCAAATTCCTTCCTTTCACTTTGATATTTTGAGCTTCACTGAGTTAAACTAATTGAAGTGTAATGAAAAAAATTGACTGAAAAACAGCATCCATTTTCCCTTGTCAAGTCCATTAGTTGGTCAATGGTTATATTACGTCATCTTAATTTTTGTAGCTTAGTTCAAAGAACCATTATCCAAAGGTTATTGCTCCTGGGAGTTGCCTATACTAGGACACATACTCTGTTTCAATAAGACCAATGTCAATATCTACACCTCCCTTAAAATAAGCTAGCCTGTTATTTACAATAAAATATAATATACAAACCAGTAAGATTTTAAAGTATCTAATTGGAATAGCAATTATTTAAAACAAAAAAAAGAACTTTTTTTGCAGTTTCTTCCAGGTGCATCTGGCTATTTCATTGCAGACAAATTCACAGGAAAATTTGTAATAGCACAAAATACAGCTTAACGTTAGAACTGTACTTTCAACTTAAGTTTTTACAAGAGGCTACTAACAGCAGTCTAGGACGTCTGTATGGTGTGTATAATATTGCTGCAGGATTCCTTCTCTTAAAAAAACAAGTCATTTTGGAAAATAAAAATTAGATTAAGTAAATTATTATTATCTAGCATCAATAAGACGTAAAGTTTTAATAGTGTATAGTTACTGAGCTTAAAAAAACAACTCTCAGATCTGTAATGGATTCAATATGATCAAGAAAAATAATATGTTTAAAAAAGCTGCTGTTACCTTTACAGCTAGATGTTTCTGTAGGGCATAAAGTTCATTAGTTTCCCCTCCCAGATGTCTGTGTTGGTAAAGGCTAGGAGCCCTTCACTACTCAACCACTTCAAGGTTGAGTTCTCATTGCTGAAGGGGCAACAAATACCATTGAACCACTTTCATATTTCCCTGTCTGCAAGCTCTCAGAAAGCAACTGTCATCATACAGGCCACAGCTGGGCTTATTGTGCTGTGCTTAAATGAAAGGGAGACACAGTGGAGTGACAAAGTCCCACTCATACCAATGGAGTCAGTATTTCATGAAGAGCCATGTAATGGTGGGATGAAAAACCCAAGAATTCAGATCATGAATAATCACTAGGCTCAATTAAGCTTATCTCACCTATACAGAAGGCATTTTCTAAAGCTAAAACAATCTTATAAGGACCTCATAGAATATTGAGCCACTACAGTAATGGATTCTTAGACTGTTTCTGTGTTTTACATTAGACAATCATTGGATAGAAATAAAACAAGTATTATATGGATTCTACAGATAAATTCATTTGTGCATAGATAAATATATCCATTTATTCATGCATCTATATTTAAATGATTTTATCCATGGACTTATTACAATCTTATAACTCAAACAGTTTGGATATCGAATCAAGTCTGTTACTTCCTCTACTGCTGAATCATGGTGTCTAAATAGCAGCATCACAGGATCATAGAATCTTAGGGGTTGGAAAGGACTTTTAAAGGTCATCCAGTCCACTGTCCATGTCCTTCCACCTCCCCCCCACCAGCAGTGAGCAGGGACATCTTCAATTCGATCAGGTTTCTCAGAGTCCTATCTAACCTGAAGTGGGGGTCAGAGCTAAAGGACCCAAGAAACTGAAATGAATGGTTTTCCTCTAATGTCTTTGTTAAGAACTTCCCGAAACAAAAGCACAAAAAGTATAAGGTTGTTTCATCCTCTCTTGTGCTTCAAGTTGTGGACAACCTGAAGTTCAAGATCAGAAGAAAAGAGAGATTATGCTGTTTTCCTCATACAAATTTGCAGATTTGTAAACTGGAATAAGTAAATTACAGGAAGACATTGGAGGTGGGTGACACAGAGCAGTACCGAAAATCAGAAAACCCTCAGAACAAGAATTGATGGAGTCAACAGAACAGCTATAGAAAATACATATACATGTAAATGCAAGCACAGAAAGCTGACACAATTAATAAGAGCAGTATAAAAAAGAAGGAAGAATTTGATGCAGAAGATATGCAGAATATTTTGAAGAAATAAGAGATTCAGAAAATTGATAGCAATGAAAACATTAAGACTGTATTTTGAAATTATGAAAGTCTTTAGTGAGTATAAGACAACTATGGATGTTTACCAACTGAGAAAGAAAAGACCTTTTTTTTTGGCAAAGATGATGGTGTTGTGACTTTCCTGAAAAGATAAAGTTCTAGCATGGCCAAGGCCTCCAAGCTAACTATTAGCTTGGAATGACTCATTACCTTATGCCTGATATCAAGCAAGCCAGTAATAGTAATTGGCAGCATTTGCTAATCCTAGCTATAAGGTTATATAAACTATGATTAACAATTTAGATGTATTTATGGAATATAGGGATGTAAGTGGAAAAGCTTTATTCTGGGATTTGAACATTTACCATTACAGTGCGTGGCAAATTTTCATTTCTTCAAAGCTTAACCAAATATGGCATAGTCGATAAGCATGCAATTCCTCTGAACAAATGTAGTTGACTATAGTAAGGAGTAGAGGTGGTCTCCCATGCACCCTTCAAACTCAATAGAAATAGGCACTGCGAGGGCATAATTATATCTGATATATTTTATAACGGATGCCTCTATTAGGATAAAATGTAACATGCTCTAACAGTATCTGTGCTTTCCACCAAAAGGTGATGATATTGATAGCTACACTCTCACTGTGTGAATGAGTTGAATTAATTCCAACTGAACTACCTGCCAGAGCAGCTGGAAACCCCTGGGGCCATCCTCCAGGTAAAACAGTCATTCTGAAAATACATCTGTGTGGGTAGGTTGTGGGAGGATCCCTTCTCACTTCAGTGAATGAATGAATGAATGAACGAATGAACAAATAAATGAATGAATTGTGAATGAATGTTTCTGCTTGAAGAGAGACGGGAATTCTAAATCTGTTTATGCATCTGAGATGTATCTGCTTATTCTGGGCACACAGAGGTCCTCTAGGTTGGGACTCTGCTGTATGAATGCAGCTTGGATATGTAAGAGCTTAATGGTAACCAGAAGTATGCTGAATTGTTAGCTGAATCACACACACAATGAAAAAAACATTTAGGATCAGCTACAGTGTTAGATGATTTTTTTTTTCTTTAACCCCATTTGATATGTTTAGTTGTTGATTTTTAAATAAGTAAGTCTACTGGGTATTTTTTAAGCTTATCTTGTCTTATGCTAAAAATGACCAAAGATAAAGGGGAGATTCCCAAGGCACTCCATGGCATTCTTAAATGTCAGGAGTACGTGCTGCTTTTGAAGCTATTAGCTGGTATGTTCTTCAATATATCTTCCTTTCCTTTAAAGTAAAGAAAAATACTTCGTATTTACAACCTAAATCCGAAATGGGCAGCAACAGATGATTCCAGTGAAGCTCAGTTACGAGATTCTGGATTCAAGACAATTTTTCAGCATGAGCACAGCAGTCTCTACCTCTGCTTATGGCTCAGGAGTGATTTCAGTGCACAATTACAAAGCCTGATTTGAGTAACAGGTATTTCCAGTTCCCAAGGTTTTGGTTAATAAAAATTATTTTATGTAAGCAATATAAAAGAAATTATCAGAGTTCTAGGATAAATGCACTTACATGTTCTCTTAAAAAAGAATAGAATAGTGCCCAGTCTTAATGCTTCTTTGAAAAGATTATAAAAGCAACTTAAAACAACATTTATAACCTGTTCAAAAACAGAACAGATGTGATTCTTACAGTGTAGCTATTTGTCTATAAATTTTTGTTCCATCTTAAATATTAAGATGGTTTTGCCTGTTCGTCCACTGTCACTCAATGCAGAGTTGTTGAAGAAATGAAGAATAAAGATCAGAACTGAGATATGATTAAAACAGAAGCTTCTCTCACACAGCTAATTCAAGAGAGGTCTCTCTGATGACCGCTATTTTATGATGTGCTGACTCTCCAGGTAGTTAAAAATGGCCAAGGCACCAGTGAATGTGATTGAATGTGGCACATCACAGATGCTTGCAGCATAGCTATCTTTTTCAAATTACTTTAATGATATTACGAAGTAACCTACTGTATTATGTAATTTTACTCTTATATAGTAACACTTTTTGCATCAGTATTGTAAAAATCTGGCTAATATTTTCATTATGAGTCTTTATTTTCATTATGAGTCTTTCATTTTGAAGGTTGGAATTTGTCATGCTTTTCTTTTATATATCTCAAGCAATTTTTTCTTTAATATGCAGAAGCATGGAAAGATTTCAAGTAATTGGACTTCTTCAGTACCTGCTGTTCATAGTGTCCACTTGTTCTGCATGAAAAGAAACATTCAAGCTAAGAGGTCTTTGCTGACAAGTAGGTGATTCATTAGGACACTGGCTGAACATGCCACGCTCTCTTCAGACTCCTCATAACTGAAGCATCACAACTTCATACACAGGCTGAGGGAGAGGGGAAAGAGTGTGAATAGTGACAGCACAGACGTACAATACCTCGTGGAAGATTACTCTTACTAGGAAATGCTTCCTTTTCTTCTTCCACTGTTTGCCGCATGCACATCCTTCTGGGGATGACTCCTGTTCCATGCCTCCCCCTTGGCTACCTTGATATCTGCAGGCAGGTATGTAGGTGAAAGATAATGTAGATGCTCTACTTAGCTCAACATTATGTCTTAGACCAGCGACAGCACAATCATAAACTCCAAAACAGAACTCCATGTGGTCATCTTCAAGGTATCTATAACTGTGACAACCATTAATGAAGTTTTCATGGTTCCTTGTGCTCTAGCAGAGTATACTGTAATCACTGATGACAAGTTCACTTTAGCAATCTCACTGAGCCCTCTGACATTGTCAAGCATACAGTTCAATAGTGTAGGTGCAGAAATCATTATACCTTTAGTCTTTGCACTGCTGATATAAGCACCCATGGAAATCAAGTAAATGGCTTTGTCTCATACAAATAGCAGAAACAACTCCTATTGATTTTACTGTGTTAAGTGACAGCTCTGGGCTTTAGGAAGAACATCAGCCACCTGACTGGCTTAAGAGAAAGTCAGTGATGACCAGGCAGAAAGTTATCATGTGTTCTCAGGTAGCTCTTACCTGACAAAATGGCCACTAATATCAGTGCATGGATTTCCTCTCCTGCTGTTCAATCTATCACTTACTGGTTTCAGAGGCTGCCAGGCTTTCAAAAGAGGAAATCTGTTGTAG
Source organism: Phaenicophaeus curvirostris (assembly GCF_032191515.1). Lineage (NCBI taxonomy): Eukaryota > Metazoa > Chordata > Aves > Cuculiformes > Cuculidae > Phaenicophaeus > Phaenicophaeus curvirostris. The sequence goes on from NC_091392.1 coordinate 188,933,696, forward strand.
GTGCTCAGGAAAGCAGCCCTGACTGCCGACACGTTCAACTGCCAACAGAGACTCTCTAGGAGATCTGAGGTTCTGTTCCTACTGGTCACCAACTATCCCTCTTACCCAAGGAGGTAAACAGCTTCTGTGAGAGCGGGACAGAGTCTCTCTGCGAGAGTGGGATAGGGTCTCTCCGCAAACTCAGAACTACAAAAGGAAGGACGATCTAATTAGCAGAGCTAAGTTTATCTCCTAAGGTCATATGGTCCATATATACAATGCCCTGCAGGTGAAGTACTATAGTTTATGACCTAATTCACAGTGAATAAAATTTTGTAAGAAAATGAATGCACACAAACAGCTAATAACACAAGGCAGAGAAAACAGATTGTACTTGGAAAATTCTTTTCACTTTAAGTTTAATATTTTGAAGTAAAATCCCAGTTTAAAAGAAGACTACATGTGAAATAGCACTCAAGCATTTGCTAATAAGGCATTTTAAATGTCCAAGTCAGAAATGTTTCTGAAAAGCGGATAAACATGCTGCCCTGTACCATTTGATCCTTTTAAACTATACCTTTTCATAGATCTGAGTCCACTAGATGAATGGACAGAAACTCTTTAAACTTCCAGAAGAAGTATTTTGTGGTGTTCTTAGTTAACCTGAATGCAGTAAAGTATATGAATGCAAATTTAGTTCTAGTAAATGAATGCTGGAGTCGTAAAATCACATGGTAATAGTAATATCTTGCTAGTCAGGGAGCATAGATGCTTTATAAATACCGGATCATAACCGTAGACATACTCTTCTGTTTGAGTGGGCTTTTGATTTGCATAACAAATCAACTAACATGTAAGCATTAGTATTCTAAACAAGATTCAGTAATGATTTAGCAAATGTTTTTACATGGGTTGGCTTCTATACATCTCTTTCTAGATTTCCTGCATAATTCTTATTTGCATGCTCATAAAACCCCACAAGTTCAGTTCCTGGCCTTCCTCTCTGCCTTATTACACAGTTTACGCAAGCAAATCTATACTTTGAGTGCAAAAGGAAATCATATTATGGATGAGGAATGAGAAGTATAAAAGTCGGCCTTCTTGAAGAGTCATGAGAGAAGCAGAAGCCATTATAATAGTGGAGCTATCAGACGCCATAGAACAGAAGTCAAAATTTAAGCAGACATACTTATTCTGATTATATAGATAAGGAGGTCTACCAACAACACGTTAGCAAAGTAATTTACCTTAACCAAATACATAGAAGGCACAAAACTATGCAATGCTTCTTCAATGGTGTATCTAAAGTTTTGGTCAATGCCAATATTATATATATTTTTAAAATATATCTTTTTCCCTGGGAAATACTGAAATCTTTTCAGAATATGCCCATAAATTGTAAAGTAATATGTTAACATTATTTATATACATATATTATATGTATACATATATTATATTATACAATTATAGTCTGACAAATGATGACTCTCTGGAACAGTGACATCAGACTAGATGCCAGATCAGACTAGACATTAGACTAGACATTAGGAAGAATTTCTTCACCATGAGAGTGGTGAGACACTGGCACAGGTTGCTCAGGGAAGGTGTGGCTGCCCCATCCCTGGAGTTGTTTAAAGTCAGGTTGGATGGGGCCTTGGGTAACCTGATCTAGTGGGAGGTGTCCCTGCCCATGGCATGGGGTTTGGAACTAGATGATCTTTAAGGTCCCTTTCAAACCAAACTATTCTATGATTATACAATTCTATCATTCCTGCTATAGCACTTTTCAAAACCAAGAAGGGTGGAATTATGTGGGTCACTTTTGAACTTGTGTGTAAATCCTTAGCTTGATAACTGGCAAAATACCTCAAATTGACTGTAGTAAAAATGATTTACTGCGGGATTTATGCCCAGAAGGCACAGTTGTTGGCTGTCACATATCCATGTATTGCAAATACAAGAACAAAGCTACTGCTCACCTATGAGCATTATATTTATTATGTATAGTATACAGTTAGTTAATAAATGGAAAGATGTCACTTTTATAAACACTTTTATACTTAGTTTGGAAAATAAGAGGGTTCAGTTCAGAAACGCTGTTTTGAGATTTACACAGCTTTGCTTTTTTCCCTTAGGAAATCACAAGATGTGTTGATCACAAGAAGTGACAACAAAATGACAGCAGTACGTACGAGTTATGTGTTATTCAATGATATGAAATATAGGAAGAACAGAATAATACACTAAATAGTATTCTAAAGTGCTAAATTATCAGAAAAACATGTTAGCATCAGCCTGGAAAAATATCTAAATTGAAAAACTATGTTTTCACAAAGAGATTGTTATTTGATAACTTTGGATAAAAGAGTGTGTGTGCTGTCATGAAACTCCAAATAATATCAGAAGAGGCTGTTCTAGTACCTGACGTGGAACCTGGGGAGAAGCTGGCTTTTAGGGGATTACTGAAAAAGTCTCCGTCTACAGCAGCTACTTCCATTAGTTCATATGACACATTTCCCACCTAGACTTTGGGTGACAAATTACATGTCTGAATATGGGCTTCTATATTTCTGTTGGAAGGCAAGGTACCTGGTTTCCACTAGAACTTTGCTGTAATCCAGGTAGAGGTGGCAGCAAAAGACCATGGAAGCCCCAGGAGACCTGACTGAGGCAAGATTTGTAGGGGAGGATCAGGTTTGTGACCACCTGAGGAACCTGAACCCATATGTCTATGGGATCTGATGAGATGCATCTCAGAGTCCTGAAGGAATTGCCTGATGGGTGGACTGTTCAGTGGATAAGAAATCAGTTGGGTGGTTGTATTCAGAGAGTAGTGGTCAATGGCTCAATGTCCAGATGGAGACCCATGACAAGTGGTGTCCCTCAGGGGTCCATACTGGAACCAGTGCTGTTTAATATCTTCATCAATGATGTAGACAGCGAGATCAAGTACACCCTCAGCAAGTCTGCAGAAGACACCAAGCTGAGTGGTGCAGTTGTCACATCAGAAGGACAGGATGTCATCCACAGGGACCTGGACAGGCTGGAGAAGTGAGTCTGTGAGAACCTCATTAGGTTCAGCAAGGCCAAGTGCAAGGTCCTACAACTGGGTTTGGGCAATCCATGGTTTCAATACAGGATGGGGGATGATGTGATTCAGAGTGGCCCTGCAGAGAAGGATGTGGGGGGTTCTGGTCGATGAGAAGCTCAACATGAGCCGGCAATGTGTGCTCACAGCCCAGGAGGCCAACCATATCCTGGGCTGCATCAAAAGAAGCATGGCCAGCAGGTCGAGGGAAGGGATTCTGGCCCCTCTATTCCTCTCATCTGGACTACTGTGTCCAGTTCTGGAATCCTCAGCATAAGAGCTGTCGGAATGGGTCCAGAGGAGGGCTACAAAGATGAACAGAGGCTGGAGCACCTCCCATATGAGGACAGGCTGAGAGAGTTTGGGTTGTTCAACCTAGAGAAGAGGAGGCTCTGAGGAGACATTATAGCAACCTTCCAGTACCTGAGGGGGGTCTACTAGAAAGCTGAGGAGGGACTGTTTACAAAGGCTTGTAGTGACAGGATGAAGGAAATGGCTATAAATTGGAGAGGGGAAGATTTAGACTAGACAGGAGGAAATTCTTCAAAATGAGGGTGGTGAGGCGCTGGAAGAGGTTGCCCAGGGAAGTTGTTGATGCCCCATCCCTGTAAGTGTTCAAGGCCAGGTTGGATGGGTCTTTGAGCAAACTGATCTGGTGGGATGTGTTCCTGCCCATGGCAGGGGGATTGGAACTAGATGATCTTTAAGGTCCCTTCCAACTCAAACCATTCTATGATTCTATGAAACAGAATATTTATAAATCAGTAAAAAACAGCCATTCATTGGTAAGCTTGTCTGAGCTCTTTCACAACAGAAGACATGGAATTTTTTTTACACCATTTGAGATTAACCTTTTTCCAGGATGAGCTTTGTAAATTATTCTCTACCCCCATTTTAACTTAGTATGTGCTCTGCAGACAAATGTGTTTGCTTCCTGATCCTCTCCCAAAGCCCGCCATGGAATCATTGCCATCTCTGCTTTCAGAGACTTCCCTGGGGAAGGGCCTGCCAGGATATGAGTGAGTGGTGTATACATTGCACAGTTTTATGCCCTGACATTCAGCATTTTTCTTAGGGTTAAGCTAACCTGGTTTCTAGCATAGGTGTTCAGCTACTCTGGATTTATGCCAAATACTAGTGTCAGTCGCAAGTGTTAGTGTTGATGTAGTCATGTGGGTACTTTCTTGACATAATAATCATTAGCAAATTTCTGCAAATTCTGGAAGAATCTGTACTTCCCACTATTTCAAGTTAATTAAAGACAGAACTGAATGGGATTTTAACTATTACATTTGAGCTCTGCTAACACATATCAACATTCTAGATCAAAGTATGTGTTCATAGTTGATGTGGTAAAAATCATGATAAGCCATGAGGTAATTGCACCCATGCAGGACAACTTTATGAATGCTTTGAATCTTTCCTTCAAATGATATCCTATTTAAGAACCACATGAAAAAAATATAATAACAAGTTGTATTTAGTCTGAAACAATGCAATTGTTTATAAACAAAATGCAGATAAGAACTTAAAATGTGACATAACATAATGGATATAGGATAAAATTATTAGCTTTAAGCCTATTAAAATATTATTAATAGATGATAAATTTGAAGCAAAGTAACAACCACAGAAAATAATTGATACGTATTCTATTAAATTTTGCAGAGAGATCCTTGATTTGTAATCACAAAATTTGATGTCCTACTTTATCAAAATTGAGATAATCACAGGAAATGACATATTTATAACATAATGAATCCACTCCCTACAAAACCACACAATATTCACAAAGCAGAATCCTACATAATGGTCAAAGTCTGTCACATCCAAATTCTACCATAACAGAAGAAATATATTTTTTGAAAGTGGACATCAACATGTAAAAGCTAATGTCTTGAGGTCATTCTGTCTACAAGTGCAAGTGAAGTATCTTACTGTAAGTAAAAAATATAAAGGAGAAAAATAAAAGAAGCATTTTAATAGTCTCCCTATTATTTGCCATTCTCAGTTTGAAAAGTCAGTCACCAAGATACAGACAGTGCTCTTGAAAGTTTTAATCATCCTACACTAGTCTCTGATAGTTATCCCTACTGGAGAAGAAACCCTAAGAAGAGAAATTATGATGGAAAGTAGCAAACCACCAAAGTATGAAAGGACAAAAATGAAATTGTTAGAGATCCTCTTTCATTTCAAATATTTCTTTGAACTGATTTATAAAATGAAACATAACATCCTCATGAACAGAAAATAAATTGACTTGATTACCTCATCAGGTAATCATTATAAACTGATTTGGGATACTCAAAATTGCATAGAATAATGCAGAAAGAAATGCTATCTCTAAGGAGCTCTGAAACATACTTTATAATGATTTTCTCACTTCAAACTTCCCTTTAGTTATACAGAGCTTTACATGTTTCCAAATTTTTCTTATTACTCTGCTTCCTCAGATTCATACTATTGTTAATAAAAATCTTGACTTGATCTTGATAGGTTAATGACCTCATGCAGACAAGCAACTTCTGTTGTAACATAGTAGAGAAAGTCACCCTGAAATGTTTGTTTCAAAATTGAAATATATAAATTTATAGAAAATCTTTCCACAGTATATTACGTGACTTTAAATATTCACCATCAGCAATAAATCATTCATAATACATTTCAAAATTGTAGAGCAATGTATAATTTTCCTTCAAAAGTATAACTGTCACATAAAATGGAAAAAAAAGTTATTAGTAGTTCTGTAAATGCCATTGAAAATGCCTTGTTCAGAAAAATATGAATGTCTATAGCAAATAATGTTTACTTATGAGGTTTATTTTTATGTACAAATTCTTACCTAAGCTGTTTAAAAGCTTCTGCCTTCACAAGAGGTGTTTCTACAGAGTGTTCAAAAAGTGCTCCCTCAGGCCCTGAAAAAAAAAGAAAAATACTGTACTGTAAAAGCTGAAATGTAAAAAAACCAGCAACAGTGATGTATATGGTCACTATGATATAAGAAATTAAGATATGAAAAAATATATTAACAATTAATGAGATAAAATGTAGATACAGCCCTATTATTCCAGTATTGATCAGAATAACACAATACATAGGTAACATGAAAGTGCAGATGCAAATTCTTAAAATGAAATTTAAATATTCTGAAGACAGAGAAAATTAAACAACTTGTGACAAAAAAATTAAGATTTTTACAGAGTAACTTTCATTAGACTTAATAAACATAATTAACATCCTACAAAACACTTTGCAAATATTAGACATAAGTAATTATATTTTAGACTATTCTATACTTATCAAAGATTTCTGCCTTTTTCTTAGGCAGACTCACTGAATATGAACAGTTTTTATGCACGTAAAATGTAATGACTATGGGATCAGACAGTTTACCTCTTGAAATTAGAGTAGTTTCATCCCAATAGGGAAGATACCATGATTAACTCTGTGTGGTGGCATGTGTAGTTGGGGTCAAGTAAATGATCAGTATGAAAGGATTGTTTGCATTGTGCTGCTTCAGGCAAATACATCTTAAATTCCAGACATCCAGAATCCAGATGAAGTTCATGGCTGTAGATTATTAAGCTGCTCATGAAAGCCTTCCTGTGAAGGGGCTACTATGTAGTCTCTTCACCTTAATATCAGTACCCTCCTGAAAATCAGAGTTCATGGCTTTGCTGTCACAAATCATTTTCTAATTTTTCTTTATAGCCCATGAGCTTTTAACCTCATTCACTTATTCTTCTTTGCATCTAATGTTTTCACTCTTGCAATGTACTCTTTCTTTACAGTTCTAAGTTAATTTGTGCAAGAAATGCTATGATAGTAAGGAAGGTAATTTTCAAGATGGGGATTGTGAGAAGGAAATGAGAGAAAGAAGCAGCAATATCCAAATCTTGCAGAATAATGTGATGATGATTAGATCATCTTGATAGAAGGTAGGAACTTGGTTTGCAAGCTCTCTTGATCAGCATGTATATTGACTTCAAAAATACTTCTAATACGCTGAACTAGGCAGTAGAGCAGTAAACTTTTGGTGTAACATTTCTCCCTCCTTCACAGCCTCCTTGTTCAGTGTGTGCAGAGCTGCTTTACAGAGGGGCCTCAGCCCTTTGCAGCCAGGTCTCACATAAAAGGAAATAATGATTCCTTAGAAGGAAATTTTCCTAGCTTGGACGGAAGAAATGTGCACACAATATAAAACTACCATACTTCGCCACTTAAAGGGAGCATGGATTTCTAAGCTCCTATTTAAACTTGATGTACTTGTTGATCTCATCATGACTTTAAATAGATGATTCTTTCTGGAATTTGCTAACTGGCATGAATATAACACTGGAAAATATAAAATTCATTAATTCTGATAGGACTTTAACCCTTTTTAATTAGCATTAAGATTTTTTCACAAGATAAAACCTAATATTTGTCTAGACATTGTTAATCATTCTCCTGCTCTTGCATTTGTGCTGGTAGGCGTTACAAGGTGGTAACCTTACACATTGGAGATCGTGGCGAAAAAAACCAAACCCTGAGTAATTAAATAGGTTTGTTAGAAAATGCTGCTTTGGTATAACTAAGATATTTTGAAGAGATATACTGATCTGTCAAAACTCCTGACTTAGTTTATTTGCCAGCTACAGATGGCAATAAGCTCAAGTTTTTTCTTTGAGCAGAGACTGCCTCAAATGTGATTCTTGTGACACTGTAGTCCTCTGTGATGTGCATCATGATCCCTCACTGTCCTTCATTCCACTATGTCCTACCTGACAATTATTAAGAAAGCGAGCATTTCACTGTTTACCTTGCTCAGATTTTCATCTTGAATTACAGTAAATGAGTTTAATTTCAGTGAAACATATACTGTCACAATCAATACTACCTGTGCTAACAAAAGCCTTATCTTGTCAGTAACTTTGAATTATCTCCAAACACATGACTTATACTGGGAGCTGACTTGATTTTAATGTCTTCCAACTGTAGTTTCTGGAAGTCTTTATGTATGTCTGCATTTGGAAGTAAGGTTTCATCCAAAAGGAATCCACTGTATTCACTCCCTGATTTCTCTATGGTATAAAGCAGTGGAACATGAGATCTGCCAGAACCACCAGAACTGCAGCAAAAGTGCAGGCCTGACTGAACTGAACTGAATGCTGTTGTGGATGTATATATTGGCTTGATGACCTTGGAAAATATTTTAAAATTTTCCTTTGTTTCCCCCTTCATTTTTCTTACTCATGCATGCATCTACTATGCCAACAGATGTTCTGTGGTGTGCTCCTCCACTAGGGTATGGTTTGGAATACATCTCCTTTTCTGTTAGACTGTTGTTAAAATTTTTCAGGAATTTTCAGTACCAGCAAGTAATGAAGATATGATACAAGTGACTTCCCATCCGTAGCTGTGTAGCTTCTTATAATTCTAATTGTATGAAACTGCATAGTTTGAAGTTTCATGCCTTGCTACACTGCTGCGTATCCGTATGTACGATGGCCATGGTGGTAGAATCTGACTTTGTGCCAATACCTTGATATCTAAATAATAGTGATCTTGGCATCGTTTCTGGATACAAGATCTATTTCCATCTTCTTTTAAAGTTCATAGGAAAAGCTGAGCATTTGCTAACACTGCTAATTTGGAGAGAAAGGCATATAATCACCTGGCTTCTTCCAGTTGTCTGAAGAAGGCCTCCTCTGCTTCTTTCTAACCAGGTGGTCTGCACTACATACCCACCACAACGTTGCCCACGTTGACCTACCCTATAATCCTGATCCACAAGCTCTTAGTTGCCTCTCCATCTATCCCAAGGCTGATCACGACATGATCCTACTGCTCTTGCACATAAAAGGCAACTTGTCCCTTGCCTTTCCAGCTGTCCTTGAAAAGCCTCTAATTCCAGTGAAGTATTTTGAGTGACACATTTGTAAAGCACCTTAACTGTTTGAGTGTTATAGTGTGTCATTACTGTAGATAAAAGTGTGGAAATTGACAGTGCATACTGGAGCAGCTCCATGAAATCTAACGGTACGATGGTTTTATTGCTATTAAAGATCTAGTCTTATGTTTGCATTTTTATAAATTTTTCTGCTACGACCATTTGTGGAAAACAATTTTTGATTTAGTTCACTTGCTATAAATCATATAGTTCCAGTTATTAGAAAGATTAGGGAAGGAAATTATCATATTAATATTTTGCAAAAGTAATGGCTATTGATGGAATCATGAAATGGCATATCTAGCTGTCACAGTAATAATCGGAGTAATAGAAATGGCACCTAGTAGTTTAACTACATAAATACAGTCTGTTATCTGCTACCATTGACAAAATAATAAATAACGGCTTCAAAAGGAAAAGACATGTCTCTAAAAGTCAATTGGTGTGTTTTGTCTCCATATTAGACGTTATCAGTGTAGGCAGACTCTGAAAACCTCCCCTCTGTGCTCTGCCTGATTTCCATATAATTCTTCTGCCAACTTTAGAAATCTATACAATCACTACACCTCATCACTATTGATTTGTAATTCCAAAACTGATTGAAAGAGGAATTAAAGGTTGTAAATATCAGTGGCTTCAGGAAATACATGAGAAATTCAGTTGCAGTCTTTCTCATATACACGGAGGTGAAAGTCATGAAACAGGTACCAGAGTATGAAAGATAAATACAAAATACTAAGGTCATCTAGCACAGTCACTAAACATGATCTTCTGTGCTTGTACCTTTTTTTGTATGCAGCATAGCAGTATAGCACTGACACACTGCTATCACTGACATGGTATGACATATGACATCATTAAATACATTTATATCTTTGAATTGTAAATGAGATTATAAGCTTGGCTGATAAAGGTAATAGTATGGTTGTAATAAACTTCCATAGGCATTTACTTTGATGCTGCATCAAATTTTGATTAAGAGATTGCAGCAACACAAATCAGTCTGGAACGCATTATGTGGATTAAAATTGACTGACAGGTCTTAGAATACAATCGCAAACAGAGGATGATGAATGAGGGAGTGTGTTATTAGTGGGGCCAAATGTGATGTAACATTTTATCATGGACTTGAAAGAAGAAAAGTAATTACTGATGATTTCAGATGACACAGACGCTGCAAAAGTGACAGGAATGAAAAGGACAAATCACTAATAAAGCAATATCTCAATTATTTTGCAAATTTAACTTTTTCAGGTCATTCAGGTTTAGGCTTACCTCTCTCTACACAAGCTCCCTTGTCAATTATTTAAACTCAAACTAACTTGACCAGTAATAATTTCTGATCCTGAATACTTTGCTTTGACATCATCCCTAAACTTTATTACTCAGAAATATTCTTCTCTTCTAACTAAAATTCAATATGCCTTACTGAGTCTCAAGGTCACTTTTAAAGCCATCCTCAAAACTAGAACTGCAGTCTGCTCATGAGTGGGCTGACAGACTGCTGGGGGTACCTCCCAGCACACATGGGATGCCGTGTGCCAAAGGTGCCCTCATGATGTCTTGCTATGGGATGAACAGAGCTTCAAGGTACAAGGAAGCAAAAATCATGGCAGTGAATGGAACTCCTGTCTCACAGTTTTTCCTAATTTGACTTTGGGAACCGTTTATAAACAGACTTTTGTGTTTCTCCTACAGCACCTTTTAGACAGAAGTTCACATTTGGTGATATAAAACAGAATATTGTTTGCATTTGAGATATGAGATATCAAGCTTGATAGTATTATAAAAGAAATTATATGACCTACTTGTCTGGCTATGAAAGGGATGTGAGATGACAAGTAAGATGCTCTTCTAGTCCTACTTTCACATTTTTATCAAGGTTTGGAATTGTTGCATTAAAGATGACCAGATATCCACAGAGAGGTGTCAGAAAGAGGAGTCTGTCAAAAATGATTGGAGGAGGGGAGCAAACTTCTATAGAAAAAAAAAAAGATTTCTGAGGTCTGAGTGCCATCATGACTTTTCAAGCCTTGTTTGAAATAAAGCAGACACTTGTTTTAGGGTTCTTTTCCCTGTCTCTTGGTCCCAGATGCAAAGTCTCTTGGTTTAAGCACGACTGTGGCTCAGAAACACAGCAGAGTGCAGAGACATACCAGAGGTACAAAACTCCCCAGAAACGCACAACTGTCTCGTTAGTTCTCAGTCAGTGCCAGTCAAGAGCATTGGAGTCAACATTAAACTCCAGCAATTACAGCATTTTAATTAAAAATAATCTTTCCAAATGCCTTTATAAAATAGCATTGTAATTGGAGCATTCCTCCTCACTGGAGAAGATTGAAGCGCATGCTTAGCAGTGAACAACTCTGTGGATGACACTCTCTGCTTCTCTCTTTGAAGGTGAACGATGAAAGAGGAAGAAATGAGACAGGATGCAGCCAGAGGCAGAGCTTTACTTTGCTGGCAGACATCAAGAGTGCTCACTCCCAGCCGTGCCCTCATGCCGGGCACCTAACATTTGTATGGCATTACAGCACTGTCCTGGGAGGCAGGACTGAAGTCTCTTGGGCCAAGGAGGAATTCAGCCTCTGTATCCCATTTCCTAAAGTGGACACCCTCCTTGGAAAGGCAGGTAATTGGTAACAAAGATAGTATCACTTCCATGGGAATAGGGCCTAACTGAAGAAAGCCAACAGGAAATATCAGTGTTAATGCTCCAGAAAGAAAGGTAGCCTCAAGGGTAGGGATGGTGTAACAGCGAATGAAAAGGCTTATTAATGTATTCTAGAGCTGTCACCTGTAAGCAGGAGTAAAACCTTGCTGTCCTGTAAGAAAAATTTCTTCATCAAGCAACATTGCAGTTTGAACACTATGATACTAACATTTCTTTAGAAAATGGCCCTAAATTGATTTTCTGTCTTCATTAGCTACTTTATCTTTTGAACTGTAAAGTAGTAACATTAATTACGATACAATTTTGTATCTGCTGAATGTCATTTATTTTTCTGTTGTATATAGTTTTATTTACTTGAGCCTATTTTCTCCCTTCTATGAGGACAGCCTTCTAGTTGGCAAATATGAAGAGCAGGTAAGGGAGTAAAAAACAGGACACCTATTGCCATGGACTTCCAGACAGTGCCGTAACTGCTTTCCTTCTGCTGTGACAATATTGTTAGTTATAAAGCAGTGGTCTCTCTGCCAGCAAATACAGTGTTACAAGATGGGTTTCACTGTCACAAATGCCAACTGAATGTACAAAAACCTACCAGAACAAAATACTGATGTTCAATACTTTCACAGCAGCATAATAAATGTCTGCAAAAGATGTAGATCATTACTGAAATAATATTAGAGCAAACGTAATTGTAGTACATGCTCCTTCAGGTATCACTAATTGTCATAAAGGGCTAAATTGAGCTTCAAATCCATACATATAAATTTAAATGTCTATGATGTAGGTGTCACAGATAAGCCAGAGGCAGAATTTAGTTGTCTAATCATATGTACTTACTGCCATCTAAAATACCCTTGTATATCCTGCCTGGCCTGCAGCAACCAAGATGAAAGGAAGTGTCTCGCGTAGGTACAGCGATACCATATGGTGTCTCACATACCCAAAGTGTTCCAAACACTGCTGGGATGCTTATGCTTAAGCATCTGAACTCAGCCACTACATTCAAGGGAGATGATTGAGCCACTGAGCTCACCCTAAAGAAGAGGACTGCATTTGGTCTGCAGAAGAGCTCTCCACGTGCAAGGTCTAGGTGCCTCCTTTGTGCTGTAGGCTGCATTGACTGCGTTTACTGGGCATTCAATTCAACTGTCTGCACATCTGCATTTCGACTCTTCTGTGGCTCTGTGGGGTATCTGAGATACTTTGCTGACCATGGCTTTCCCCAGGCATTTGCTCTTCTTAAGAGAACAGAGAGAGTGTCTGCCACTATTCAGTTCTACAGCACAGCAAGAAAATGTCTGACTGATATAGTGTGAGGTCAAACATATCAAACTGTCAGAAAATGAGACTTCATTAGTTTTTGGGTCAGATTAGTTTATTCTTAGATTTTTTCATTTTTCTTGAAATAACATAAATCACAGGCATTTGCTCTATGCTGTATTATATTTTAATTGAAAATTGTCAGGTTTTTTGCAAATTGTTATTGAGCTTTTCATAATTCACATAAATAAGGAGAAGCAAAATCAAATATTTAAGTATACTGTATGTCAAAGACTGCAAAATTTCATTTGTGTATTTCAAGCCTGAGGTAGTCTATTTCTTATAGTATGAACTTTTCAACATTTATTTTGCATTGATCTTGTTCTTTATCTAAAATGTTTAAAAAATTATCTCAGTACACAAAGTATTACTAATTTATCCTTCATGCTAACAGTATCATTAATATCACAATTTTAATAAATTTGAAGCAAAGTAGGCATGAATCTCCTCTCACTTATATTAATTTTACACTGAAATAACCTCCCTGCCTTTAATGGAGTTGCTTTTGAAATGTACTACACTGTAAAAACCAAACAGGCAATGTGTCTTTCTGTAGTATCTGCTAAAGTAAACAATTATCCTCCCAGTGTAAAGATTAATGTTGGACAAGTCAGAATACATGTTTTAGCATAACACTTTCAACTCATGTATGAATGATTTTTACCTACTTTGAGCAGAGATAGACCTTTTCCACCAGTTAACAATTATGCAGCTTTTCATATCTTAGTTAAACATGCTTTTCTATTAACCTTAGCATCCCTTGGGCAAACAATAATTATTTGATATGATTTCCTGGTTAAACAAGGCTGTAATTTCAATTAGGTTAAAAAGTAAAAAACTTAAGATAAGATCCTCAGGCATAAACAAAATTTATTAACACACTTATTATAACTTAACTTTGGCTTTGAAACAGTAATTGTACAGTTGCTACAAATTTGTAGTTTTCACAGTGAAATAATATGAGCATATCCATTCAAATTAAGACCTCGAGATTTCAGAGGACTAGTAATAAGCAAAAGTTAGAAATGATAATTGCAATCAGGGTAAAAATATTAATAATTTAATTGAAAACAAGTTACATGATAATTTCTGTATTTCCTCTTGAAGAGAAATCACACTTTGTTGTAACTGTTTTAATGCAACCTTACACCTGGAAAATGAAGCTTGACTTTATCAGATCATACGAAGGGAAATAGCTTTTCATTTGACAAATCTGACATCTTACTTTGTAAATGACTACGTTGGTGATTTGCAGAAACAGCCTAAGACAAACTTGTCTTTTGACAGATGACATTTTAAATCTACTACAAGTACCATCGCATGACATAAATGCTACACACAGAGCAGAAATACAGTGACTTTCACTTTGAAGGATAAAACTATATAAAAATATCAGAGACTGCACCTTGAGTACTGTGTTCAGTTCTGGGCCCCTCACCACAAGAAGGATGTTGAGGCTCTGGAGCGAGTCCAGAGAAGAGCAACGAAACTGGTGAAGGGGCTGGAGAACAAGTCTTACGAGGAGCAGCTGAAGGAACTGGGGTTGTTTAGCCTGGAGAAGAGAAGGCTGAGGGGAGACCTCATTGCTCTCTACAACTACCTGAAAAGAGGTTGTAGAGAGGAGGGACCTGGCCTCTTCTCCCAAGTGACAGGGGACAGTACAAGAGGGAATGGCCTCAAGCTGCGCCAGGGGAGGTTCAGGCTGGACATTAGGAAAAAAATTTTCATGGAAAGGGTTATCGGGCACTGGAACAGGCTGCCCAGGGAGGTGGTTGAGTCACCTTCCCTGGAGGTATTTAAAAGACAGGTGGATGAGGGCCATGGTTTAGGGGTTGATAGGAATGTTTGGACTTGATGATCCTGTGGGTCTTTTCCAACCTAGTGATTCTGTGTGTGAGTGCCTAAAACATTTTCACAAATAAAACTCATATAACTGAAATTGGCATAGCTAGAATTTTTTCAGCCTCGAATAACAGTGTGCACAGGAAACATTAAATAATTCAGAAAAAATGCACCAGTACAATTCCAAACACTAATGGTTTTAAAATAAAATATACAAACAAATATTTATGGATACATATCAGTATTTTGCTGTTAAAAGTTCTTATTCATTATTTATTAAAAAAAGTTAGAATGTCCTCAAGTTTCTATTTCTTAATAAGTTAAAAGCAGAAATTGTGTTCAAAGACAGTAATGCAATTAAAAATGCCATTGTTATTGTGCTTTTCTCATGGCTATTACTTGGCCATTTCTTAAAATATTACAAACCTGTGACTCGAAGTTTATCTGTGCCAATTACAACCTCATTTTCATCCACTGTAAAAAGTGGCTTGCCGTCCTTTGAGTTGATCTGAAACTGTTGACCATGGAATTCTACCATTTTAGGACCTGCAAAGCACAGTTGAATAATGGAACAATTATATAAGCTTTATTGAATTTTCTATATAGACTGCTAATAATTTGAATTGTGGTCTTACTAATGTAATGACTCATTTAAGTATTTTAAGCATCAGGAAGCACCCAGATATTCCAGGGATAGCAGCCCTGTAAGTAGTGAAATTGATCTAATTTGTTGTTCAAAACTGTGCCTAGAGGCATGCTTTCAAGTTGGATTTCCAGGGAATTTAGGAAAACCCTCATGAATTGACCAAGACTAACATTCACATTCTTGGTGTTGAAACTGCTAAGATTCTTTCATCAGTATAAGTCTTTTTTTTTTTTTTTAAACATAGAAACTAATCATCGAACTCTTTGCAGCAGCATCCCTTTTGATTTGGGAGTCTCAAATGCTTTAAAATTACAAACACCCCATGTAAGTGCAAGACCCTCGGCTCTTCATAACAAATTCCAATTTAGCTACAAATATCTAACAAATGTTACTGATCATGTTCTTAGAAGTGTTTAAAAAAGCTGTGAGAGCATTTGCAATTGGATCTGGTGCTCCAAAAATTAAAATAATTGTATGCAAGAGACTCTACATATTACCAGATCCTAAATTCAGTAGAACATTCTGTTCTACGGTATTGGCTTGGTAAGCGAAAATAAATCAAACTCTTAATATTCCCCCTTCAAACAACTTACTCAATTAGAAATTCACATCATGTAAGTTTGAATGTCTGTTTGATAGAGTCACCACCTACATTTATGTACTGCAGTGGAATTACAGAGAATAGTCAAAGCAGTTAAGAACCCCTTTCAGCAATTTCCAGTAAAGGCAATTCACAGACCATACATGGACTTAGAGGCACTGAGGTTTTTACTTCCCATAAAAACCTGCCTTAACTTGCCTGCTCCCATAAATGTTACATATATTCCAGGCAGCAGTTCATAAAAGAAACAGGATTTTTTTTGTTAGATCTTAGATTAAAATGGCATTAGGTGACAGATGATTGATACTGCTAAGAAATACATGCAGGTTATTTCCTAAAATCTGCAAGGCAGCTGATACAAGAGATGCATACTAGAAGGTACTATACAACTCGCTTATTGCTTCACTCAGCAGATGTAAAGCATTGATTTTAACTGCCCACCAAGCACGGAACAGGTTATAGAAGCCCTTAAGTCCTAAATTAGGGCAACAATTTTGAGGCAGAAACCCAGTATTGTATTCTACTTGAAAATGGTCAGGATAGGCTGAACTCTGAACTCCACAGTGCATTATACTCTGTTGGAGATGTGCATCCAGGCACAGCCTTACTGATCTCAGTTAGGCTCTTCTCTAATGCTCCTCCGAAGCACGTGATTTTATTTCTGTGAAGTGGATTACACTCAGCAAGTTTGCTGATGATATCAGACAGGGAGGAGTGGCTGATACACCAGAAGGCTGTGCTGCCATTCAGTGAGACCCAGATAGGCTAGAATGCTGGGCAAACAGGACCCTAACAAAGTCCAACAAAGGCAAGCGGAGAGTTCTGCATCACAGGAAGAACAACTACTGGAGAGAGTCCAGTGGGGGGCCACAAAGAGGATTAGGGGACTGGAGTATCTCTCGCGAGGAAAGGCTGAGAGGTCTGTTTAGCCTAGAGATAGAAGACTGAGAGAGGATCTTAACAATGCTTATAGGGTGGGTGTAAAGAGGATGGAGATGCAATATATACCAGTTTAATTAAACTTGTCTTTTTATGCACTGACCCCATTCCAACAGTGACTTGAAGAAGGCTGGGATTCAGCCTTTCCATTTCCATCTAATTGCTTGTAACACTACAACACATAAGCACATTCCTGGGCTCTCCTCTTTTCTTCCATTCAATTATTATCTGATTATTCCAGGCAAGGCAGAACACCTTTGAAATGAGAAATTAAGCAAATCCTACCCTAAAATAATGAGATAGGGGAAAATTGAGAAAAATGTCTTTAGGTAGATTAGGAACAAGAGGCACAATGGGATTTGCAAAAAAGTGCTCATCCCGGCTAAGCATTAATATTTATCAAGCTAATGAATACATCTATACCAATAAATAAGAGAAAGCCAAGGCATAGGAGAAAACTACCAACTTCTGCTGAAGGTAGCATGCTCTTGACACCATCTTGGCCCGTGCCACACAGCCCCAAACAATGGCTCTGACCAGGGGCTGTTCCTTAAAGACGGGATGGGCGTCTGCTGTTTAGTGATTTGTATTGCTTAAGAAAAGTTTGGTGCCTATTGCTCTCAACATTTTTATCTAAGTTAGGGTTAGGAGAATTTAAACATTGAATTTAAACATGTAGAAGACTGTTAGGTGAGATCTAAGACAGGTGTATTGTAAACTACACCCATTATATTTTGAAGCTAGACTTACATAAGAAAAAGAACTCTACAAGCACTGGGAATACTCACTGCATATTATATACTTTGTAAAGGAATCTTAACCCGTGGCTTCTGAAACTACAACTTATGGCCTCACCTATGCTGGGTTTGCAACCGGATTTCTCTCCTTTTTGATCCTGGTCCTTGCACACTTGAATAAATCTTTAATGAGAATCTTTATATCCACAGTTTTCCCAACAAAAATGCCTCATTAAAGTGGGACAAGTACTGTCCTGTAGATAATCCTCATTATCAAAGAATAGTATGGGTAATAAGTGATGTATTTTAAATCTACAAAGGTAGCACTAGGGTAAATTAAATTCAACCATATGATTTATTCATACTAGAGGTAAGACATCTCAGTATATGTGGACCAAATTTCTAAAAGCAATAAGCTTTTAAAGAAATAGGAATAAAATTATGAAACCAAAAGCAACCGTTAATTTCTCTTAGTTGTATTTCACAATACACATGCACTAGCTATAATGCAATAACACTAGTTGTATTGTGATGCCAATTAGATCAATTTTCTGCTCATAGACAGTGGACCTAATTCATAAATGTATTTTGTTTACAATCTCAGTTTATTAACTACATAAAAGTCAACCAATACTATATAATCACACTTGTTGATAAATTCCTACAATTAAAACTGTAACAAGACTGAATGCTGGTTATACAGAGCATTTGAACTGTTTTAACATTGCTGCCAGATGTGTCACATGAATTTCCAGGTCGACCAGTTATCCTTGCTAATCAGGCTGACCAATAATTACCCATTTTTTTAACACTTTCTTATTTAACATATGTAGTTCTGATATAGGCCTTGTATGTTATCATTGTCTTGACACTAAGCATGCTGCTTTGAATGATGAAAATTGTTCCAAAATCAATTCCCTACTGCCTGCAAAGGAGCACACTGCTAAACAGTCTTCTTTTTTCTTTCCCCTCCTCAATCTTGACCCCCATGGGCTTGTAGGGCAGACAGGTCTTTGTTTAGGAAGTCCATTTCAGTCAAAAAACATTTAAATAAATTACTCTGCTGCTCCCCAATCTTTGAATTCCAGGCTAATACAAATGTAAAAGAACAGACAGCAAAGAATCTTCTGTCACAAAGAGGGCTTGCCATAAATGAGGGGAGACCTCATTGCTCTCTACAACTACCTAAAAGGAAGTTGTGGAGAAGGAGGGACCTGGCCTCTTCTCCCAAGTGACAGGGGACAGGACAAGAGGAAATGGCCTTAAGCTCCACCAGGGGAGATTTAGGCTGGACATTAGGAAAAAAGTTTTCACAGAAAGGGTCATTGGGCACTGGAACAGCCTGCCTAGGAAGGTGGTTGAGTCACCTTCCCTGGAGGTGTTTAAGGCAGGGTGGATGAGGTGCTGAGGGGCATGATTTAGTATTTGAAAGGAATGGTTGGACTCGATGATCCGGTGGGTCTTTTCCAACCTGGTGATTCTATGATTCTATGAAAATACATATACACAAATTCTTAATGTCAATGAAATTGGTAACATGTAGGCAGATTCTTCAAATCCAGTTAGTTTTGCCAAGTACTAAGCACTTTTAGTGTGTCTTTAGATCTTTCAGAATAAAAGTCTTTCCAACACTGAGGCTATTAATTTAATTTCAGATCTTTTCTTAGTCTCTTCAGTTACCCATCATTTCTGACAAACTACAGCTGTCACCTGCTCTGTATGCTTCACTCTTTTCCTGCCATCTAGAATCATTGAAGCACTGAATATAAGCCAAAATCCTGAGTGCTTTGCGGTATTGCTATGCAATTTCATTTTTTAGTTAATTTTTATTATATTAAAGCACCTTACTTAAATAAGACCTCATTAAAAGTGCATAAAAATTTAATATTCCTACAAATTTGGTTCCATGAGTAAAACTATACAATAAATGTAAAGCCATTATCTTCAGAAGCATAAAATCTGTTAGATTTTCATAAGGAACAGTATGGAAGTGCTTGCTTGTCTTTTATTAGAACAATTGCATTATTACAGAGAATATGCAGCTCATTGCATATATACATTTTATGTCCATATCATACATCACTCTCATCACCTTGATAAACATCTCTAATACATAAATAGAACACTTGCTGCTTCTGTTTCCTCTTTTTCTCTCAGTTCTCCTTTAATGCAATGGATGCAACAATTACGTCCTCTCAGATCAAAATGAAGATGCTTTACTGTCACCACTTCTTAGACTTTGTTTTTTTCTATGGTTGAACACAAGTCTAGAGATCTTTAAAAAACTGGTTCTGAATGATCATTGAAGAATCTGGCAACTCAACCCAGCGCTAGGTATTTAGGTGATAGTACTTGCCCTGCTCAGAGTGCCTTAGGTAACTAAATGTCTTTATCCATTTAGGCATTATCCTTATAAAATTTTATATTAAAATATATAAAAAATCCCAAATCCCAAATCCATTAAATATTTCACTTTAAAATGGATTACTGCACATAGAAACCATGGCAGGAATAGATCATGTTTCTCACACAGTGACTTGGGAACAAGGCTATGGCATTACCTATTCTCTGAGGCCTAATGAATCCAGAATTTGTTGCATGATGAATAACTTCCAACAGGAAAAGGTGAAACACACAGTCCTCAGACAGGTAAGGTGAAAAGGAAACTAAAGGAGATGAGGAATGATAATTTGTAACCCTGTAGGGAAGGACGACAGCTGATCAGAGTCTCTCATCCCTGAGCAAATACTTTTAACACTCTGTCTTCTGTACAATGCATAATTGTTCTTCCTCCAATTATTTTTCTTCTAAAAATGAAAGCCATGAGTGTATTTCATAATGTCAAGGGTTTCAGGAGCATTCTATGCATGTCTACTGGATCTGGGCAGAAGACAATGTGCGAGGACCAATTAAACAGATGGGGTATGGCTCATTTGCCAAAAGAGGTGTTTAGTGCTATTGTATGTACTTTGGTGCACCCTGCCTGGTCTTCAGCTTATTTTAGATGCCTTAGAGTATCTAATACTTCTAAATTGTTCTAGAAAGTCTGACATGGGAATTGTAAGCAACCTGAGCCCTTCCAGAGTGTCACCTGAAGACTGGACAAGACAGAATCACAGAAAAATGCAACTCAGAGGTTACCACTAGAGGTTACTTAGTCCTACCTCCTCCTCACTGCAGGGTCAGCTTGGTTGGAAGTTAGATGAAGGTGCTTAGGGCCTTGTCCATGTGGAATTTTAATACCTCTGAGGAAGGGGATTCAACAGCTTCTCTGGGCAACCTGCTCCCATGATTAACCATTCTACCAGTGATACTTTCCCCTTCCTTCTACCCAGATGCATTTTGCCTCACTGCAATTTATGACCATTGATTGCCTCTTGCCCTTTTGCTATGCACCTCTGAGAAGAGCCTGGCTTCATCTTGTCTCTAGCCCTCCCAGCCAAAGCCCCCTTTAAGCCTTCTTTTCTCCAGGTTAAACAAACACAACTTCTTCAGCCTCTTACACTTCTTATGCTTCCACACCCTGAGCATCTTCATGACCCTGCGTGAGTCTCCTCAGCTTAACACAATATTCCAGATTCAGTCTCCCAGGAGTGGAATGATGCAGCCCAGTATGCTGTTAAACTTCATTGCCACAAGGGCTCACTGAGGATACATGTGGAAATAGGCCATAAAGAGGGTGCATGTATTTGTCTTTTTCTGCAGACCTGCTGCAAAAAGATAGGGATCTAGTGCCTTCTTCTGGCCTCTAACTGCCATCGGGAGTCTTGTTAGCTTTAAGAAGTAATTCCACATTTGAAATTATTAGGATTTTAGACATACTTAATTACCCAACTTCTATAACAGATGACATTCACTATAAGTTTCAGATATTTTAAGCTAGCCCTTACAAATTCATCTAGCATTAACCATTGCCAGTATTCCAATCAGGCCTGTCAGTCTGACCTCAGTGCCAGGGAAAGTCATGGAGCAGGTGATCTTGAGTGCTATCATGAAGCACATGCAAGAGAACCGGGTGATCAGGCCCAGTCAACATGGGTTCACAAAAGGCAGGTCTTGCCAAACTAACCTGATCGCCTTCTATGACAAAGTGACTCGGCTGCTGGATGAGGGAAAGGCTGTGGATGTGGTCTTCCTGGACTTCAGTAAAGCCTTTGACAGTTTCTCACAGCATTCTGCTTAGGAAACTGTCAGCCTCTGGCCTGGACAGGCGCACACTCTCCTGGGTGGAAAACTGGTTGGATGGCCGGGCCCAGAGAGTGGTGGCAAATGGTGTGAAATCCAGCTGGAGGCCAGTGACAAGTGGGGTTCCCCAGGGCTCAGTGCTGGGTCCAGCCCTGTTCAATGTCTTTATCAATGACCTGGATGAAGGCATCGAGTGCACCCTTAGCAAGTTTGCGGACGACACTAAGCTGGGTGGAAGTGTCGATCTGCTGGAGGGTAGGGAGGCTCTGCAAAGGGATCTGAACAGGCTGGACCGCTGGGCAGAGTCCAATGGCATGAGGTTTAACAAGGCCAAATGCCGGGTCCTGCGCTTGGGGCACAACAACCCTATGCAGTGCTACAGACTAGGAGAAGTCAGGCTAGAAAGCTGCCTGGAGGAGAGGGACCTGGGGGTGTTGGTTGACAGCCGACTGAATATGAGCCAGCAGTGTGCCCGGGTGGCCAAGAAGGCCAATGGCATCTTGGCTTGTATCAGAAACAGCGTGACCAGCAGGTCCAGGGAGGTTATTCTCCCTCTGTACTCGGCATTGGTGAGACCACTCCTCAAATACTGTGTTCAGTTCTGGGCCCCTCACCACAAGAAGGATGTTGAGGCTCTGGAGCGAGTCCAGAGAAGAGCAACGAAGCTGGTGAAGGGGCTGGAGAACAGGCCTTCTGAGGATCGGCTGAGAGAGCTGGGGTTGTTTATCCTGGAGAAGAGGAGGCTGAGGGGAGACCTCATTGCTCTCTACAACTACCTGAAAGGAGGTTGTAGAGAGGAGGGAGCTGGCTTCTTCTCCCAAGTGACAGGGGACAGGACAAGAGGGAATGGCCTCAAGCTCTGCCAGGGGAGATTTAGGCTGAACATTAGGAAAAAATTCTTCACAGAAAGGGTCACTGGGCACTGGAACAGGCTTCTCAGGGAGGTGGTTGAGTCACCTTCCCTGGAGGTGTTTAAGGCACAGGTGGATGAGGTGCTAAGGGGCATGGTTTAGTGTTTGATAGGAATGGTTGGACTCGATGATCTGGTGGGTCTCTTCCAACCTGGTTATTCTATGATTCTATGAATCCTTCAATTACTTTAAAAGAAGGAAATACAGGAACTGTCCTCACCTGTAGCTGTAAGCATTATCTTCAAATTATCACCCAATGAGTTGTGTAAATCATTGCTATACCACATGAATAAAATGTTTGGGATTGAAAATTTATTGAAGACTGCAAAAGTTGAGAAGGTTATAAAGTATTTAATTAAATTCCCCCTTTTCACCTGTTTTGGATTCCTTTCTTCCACTGAAATAGAGAGAGTGTGGCTATTCAGATGAGTAATTGCTCTCTAATGAGAGACAGGTATCCTCTATGTGGTTCTTCATCCAAATAAAAATTGATTGGCCAAACATTAGACTTTCTTTCAGAGCTAAGCTGTGTAGACTTACATGCGTATTGCTTTTCTCTTCTTCTAGACACAGTTAGAAGTGACAGCATAGGATTCAAATCCTCTTGGCCATGTTAAATTTTCCCTCAACTGTGATCCTGGCATATTAAAGCAAATTGGCAGTGCACAGAATTACCTGATTAACCTCTAGACAACGTTTAAAGTCTAGCTTCAATCAGCATTACTGATGATGACCATTTTCACATATTTCTTCATAAAGCTTATCATATTTGGGAAAGGCTGTGTAAATCTTGCTATGGTAAGCACCTTACCTAGTATACAAGACATCAGTGGTATTTTCTTTTGCAGAAGAGGATTCTGCCCATTTAAGTCTAAATATTAATTTGTAGCTGTAATGACTAATTTTTTTCATAAATAGATTTTCATGGTGATATGCTTAGCTAACTTTAATTTAAATGTATATTGATTACTACTTACTTTTCTCAGCAATTTGTTTTAAATCTTTTCAACATTATATCCCTTATGGTCTCACAAAAGACTAACAACATATGCATTTAATACAGAACAAAAATACATCTGCCAGTGATTAACACAGGAAATTAGAAAAGTGAATCAGTTAAAAAGTCTGCAGGATGTTTTAGCAGCCATCTGCCATACTCTAAATTTTGCCTGTTCTGAGTTAATTAGATTTTACTTTTAAATAAAACTAGCACGCATGTCTTGCCCTGATCATATTCATTGGTAGGTAAAAGTTTTGTACTTCTGGAAGTAAATATCCCTACTATAATCCCTTTTGAACAAATATTGTAAGTTCTTTATCATAGGAAGATTTAATCACCTCAAAAACATACTCCAATGAAGTTTCCAATTTATCTTTCTATTAATTACTCCTATGTTGTATCTTTCCTTCTTATAATTCAGCTGGACAGCAATTTAAATTATGTAAATAATCATCTTCCTGCAGTATAAAGATCTTCAATAAATATGTTCTGGCTTTTATGTTAACAATAAGAGAGAACTTATTTGGACAAAAATGGAGTTTTTAATGAAAGCCTTCTGGGAAAAATAAAGTAGGAAAAGTTAAATGATTTTACAATGTCATTAATTAAGTCAAGTTTATGAAACTGGCTTGGGGTTTCCCTGTAAAAAACACCATCAAACTCTTCCTACATACACCATGCTTCATTAACATTGTTTTCTTCCTATTGCTTCTCTAATGAAAAAATACCATCACTTGAAAATGAAAACTCAAAATGCTGATAAGAAAACCAGGAATGATTTGACATTGGAAAGTATTAGTTTATAGATGGCAATTAATGCTAATGAAGCAATATATTAGGCACTGACACTTATCTATAGCCTCAAAATGTTGTTTGTGTTTGAAAAGGGGGGAGTGGGGTAGCACAAATACTGTCATTGTAACAGCTTTTTAGATCAATGTGTTACAAAAATATGCTCTAGGCAGAATTTTAACTGTGATTCTGTTTTCAGAATGTATAAACCATTTTCGCTTTTACCATATTCCCATGCTTCTGAGTGGTGCTGATTTCATATTTCAAGTGCAGCATAATACAGCTTTCTAAATAAATTCCCTCTAGCTTTACATACTTTAAACCAAATCCCTGACCCAGACCTACTGATGTTACTGATCCTTGGTGTAAATGACTGAACTAGGAGGAAGACTAACAGTCCACCCTGCTGGAATCTATTCTCACAAAACTTGTGTGGAAGCCTCCTGAAAAAGACATATTACAAGCAGAACTCAGTGTCTTCTCTAGGTTGAAGCCTCTTTACCTGATCCTTGAAAAATAGGTCTTTTAAAAAACTGGCCCTGCATTCCAGTAAAGATAGTCAGAAACACACTCCAACTTCTTAATATTCATCATTGGAACACCACTGCAAGATCTGATTCTTTTATATTCAGCTGCTGGTAAGCTGTATATGTAAGCATATGTTTAATTAGGCAAAGCATCATTTACTGTTTGATACCAGTGTTGCTGTGAAGTATTTGATAATTGACCACATAATCTATGTTTCTTATGTATGTATATTATATATTTTTATCATTAGCTATCAAAAAAGTGATAATTTTTTACACTAAGTTGCTTTATTATGACTCAGAGTATTAATCAAAGGTGCTACATTTCTTTTTTGTTCTAGGATTGAGTAAGGCTTTGAAGTAATAAGACCAGAAATGCTGGAGATGATGCTTAGCAGCTCTCTATAAGTGCTTTCTTGGATTATCAAAGAAAGTTCTAGATATTCCAGTTTTGAAGGTTCATGAGCAAGCTGTGATAATGACATCTGAATTTTATTCACAATCTTAAAGACAGGAGCTATTCTAATGAAAATAGTTATTATTTGTTCTGTAGACATCCTTGCCTATAGACATCTCTCTCTGTGGCTTTCTTAATTCCCTCTGATTCCTAGTCCTGTACCTTCCCACATATATGCCCTTCGATTTCTTCCTTGCTGTCTGTTGGCCAACATCCTTTTTTTAAGACACGTTTCTCCCAAATATATTCCCAAAGCAAGTGAGAGCAGATGTTTTTTCTGCATGGAGAAGAGAAGGCTACAGGGAGACCTTACAGCATTTGTCCAGTACCTAAAGGGAGCCTGCAAGAAAGATGCGTAGGGACTTTTTACAAGCTATGTAGTGATAGGACAATGAGTAATGGCCTTAAAAATGGCCTTGGAAAGCGAGTAGTTAGATTAGATATAAGGAAGAAATGCTACACTATGAGTGTGGTAAGGCACTTGGACAAGTTGCCCACAGTTGTTGTTGATGCCTTCTCCCTGGAAATGTTCAAGGCCAGGTTGGATGGGACTTTGAGCAGCCTGATGTAGTGGAAGGTATCCCTGCTTATGGCAGGAGGTTGGAACTGGATGATCTTTAAGGTCTCTTCCAAACTGAACCATTCTATGATTCTATGATTCCATGATATTCTTTTCCTGGCAAGCAGTTAAATGTATTGCATTCAGTGAGCTCTCTGAAGGCAGCATAGTCAAAAACACAACAAGACCTAGAGCATTTTTAAGGAGCTTCCGGTAACTTCTGCAAGAGGTATGTCATATAGGTAAACTAAGGAGCACGTAGAAAGTTTAAAAACAAGGACACTCATGGTGGAAGTTGCTTTCATTTGACATAATACCGTATATTTGTGATTCATGAGGGAAATCTTTTTCGTTCTGGCATGAACCTATTATCCTCTTGTGAGGAACTTCATAGAAACTCCTCAAGTAGAGATTTGTTTCACATCTCTCTTGTGAATTACTTCTATTGAAGACTGGGTATGTAAATCACTCTTAGTAACTTATTAAAATATTTTAATGGATCATTTGAATCACAATCTTCTGTGAGTTAAAAGGTATTTTTACTATGATCTTATGAATGATACTATATTATATTGTCATCTTTGCCATGATCCCACACTTATCTATATAGCTCCTTCATGATGCCAGCTAGTCATATTTATAAGATGAATAGAGTATTAAGACATA
Organism: Phaenicophaeus curvirostris; assembly: GCF_032191515.1. NCBI lineage: Eukaryota > Metazoa > Chordata > Aves > Cuculiformes > Cuculidae > Phaenicophaeus > Phaenicophaeus curvirostris. The sequence goes on from NC_091392.1 coordinate 188,960,551, forward strand.
ATTCTATCCCACTGACAACTGTAGAAGGCATTAATTCTTTAGTAAAGGCTTGTGCATGTGAAGTAAATCAGTCACACACCTATTTTTCATACTTCTTGAAAGAGAATATCATCTTATGTGCACGAATTTTATGACTGGCTAAGGACAATGGCTAAAAATATCAAGCGATGCACAAATGGTCATTTACATTAACAGACTGTCACTTACCCCAGTCAATGTTGTTTGAACTTTACTTATTATCGGAGTTATTTACAGTATTGTTTTTACTGCTCTTTCAATACTTTCCTATCAGTCTAAAATTAGTATGATTTAATATTAGTAATATTTTATGTTAGTATTTACAATTCTACAAACTACACTAGACATCACATAAGACCAATTACCAATGTATTCAATCAACAGAATTGCCAGTCAAAAAGAGATTACTTCAACATCAAATATTTCAAATAATATGCAAATGCAGTTTAGCACTTGCTTTTGATGTAGTCTTGATTTTCCCAGGCTCAGATAATTATTTCACCCTCCTACCTAAGCATTTCTTGTAGCACAAGCCAGAGCGCTGTCAGAACTTTCCTGCTTCAGTGTCGAATTTGAATGCCTTTATACACTGAACATTTAAAAGATTTGAAATGTAGGTCTTCCAGTCTACATTCTGCTTCTTCCTACTGGTTTCCTCATATTGCAAACTCTGCATAGCCAGACAAATTTTCATCTGGACAACACTAAGTATTTTGCTCTCCCTTAGGAAAAGGTTAGAGAGGCTTGAGATTATAAGGTACAATAACACTCAACTGCACATTCCTGGGAATAGGGCCAGCAAAGCCAGGCGATGAAAAGCAAAGAAACCAAATTAAACTACCAATAAGACTGCTCGCATCCAGAACTCTCCCTCGTAAACACCATAGTCCGTATTCTACAATATGGGTTTGTATTTACCCTTCTCTGCCTATCGGGTCTTCAGTTTAGAAGTTTTCTTGAATCTAGTACATTCCACCTCACTCTGGGTACTGCTTTTCACTAATGCTCTCAGAAGACAATTGTGACTGGGAAGGGGAAAAGAAGGAAGAGGAAAAGAAGGAAGAGGAAGAGGAAAAGAAGGTATGAAAACAGGAGGGCCTGAGATTAGTTATTTTTGACAGGCTTCATGTACCTAAGGTAAGATCTGTAGATATTGGGACAACAACTGGCACAACAACTACAATATCTTTCCATTCAGTAAAATAAGTCAGACAAGCTGGACATAACCTGTCAAATAAAGACAGGCCTTTGAGCTTCTGTCTGACACAATTTAACCTGTAAATTTGTCAGACTTCTGTGGGGATCAAGTTGGGCAAGTTAGTGTGGTGGACAATGATCTGCTCTGTGATCTGACCTTCCCAAAGGAATTCCCACAAACTTCTTCACATCAGGCAGGATAGGCTACACATTTGGTCAGTCAAACAGTTTGGAGCAGACAGAATCAACAGAACATGTGTCACATCAGAGAAAATTTGACCATGTGATGTGTACATTTTTGGTCACGTGGCCACTGTATGGCTAATTACTGCAAACCAGTTTAATAACTGTACTAATAATATGAAACTAAAAGTACTGTACACTTCATACCCTCAATTATTGTCAGTGATATATGAATGCTACTATCATGTTTTGATAAATATTTAGGGACTTCTTTTAAAAGCAATAATTAGCTTGAATTAAAAAAAAGAGATCTGAAACGTTTAAAGGCCAAATTTTGATTAATTGTAGAATTATACATTTTTAAGGGGAACAGCAGGCTCCTTTATAAGTTATATTTTTTATTTGAAGTTTGTTTGAATACAGTGAAGCTTGGAAAATATTCAATGGCATGATACAATAATTCTTCAAACATGAATTGTCACAGAAGTTACACAGTGTCATCAGCATAGAAGAGTTGCTCATCAACGCTCATATGGATCCCAGCCTAGTAAACTACTTAAGCATATGAGGTTAGTCTTACCATTATATAAGTCAGAATTTATTCTTTGCTGCATAAGGATGTTAGAACAAACAAGTTAACAAATTGCTACATTTTTCCTCAAAGTCAAGTAAAGGCTGAAAAATATTAACAAAACTAAAAAAAAAAAAAGATTTTATCTGACACATATTGTTTTGATTCTTGCCTTAAAAATATGACTTAAAAAGTAAGGACTGATATTTTTGATGCCAAGATCTATCACCTACATTTACCTAAAACTATTGATTTCTCTCAGTAAACCAATGTATATTACTGCTACCAATAAAGTAAAGTATGTACATTTGCTAGTTGTGAACCAGCATTTTTTTCAGACATCTGTTTAAATTGTTTAGTCTCTGGAATACTAGGAAATTCCAGAGAAGGGCAATGAAGCTGGTGAAGGGTCTGGAGAAAAAGTGTTACGAGAAGCAGCTGAAGTAACTGGAACTGCTTAGTCTGGAGAAGAGGAGGCTGAGGGAAAACCTTATCTCATTCTACAACTACCTGAAAGGAGGTTGTAGTGAGGTGGGTTTTGGTGTCTTCTCCCAAATAAAAAGTGATAGAATGAGAAGAAATGGCCTCAAGTTGCACCAGGGGAGGTTTAAACTAGGTATTAAGAAATATTTCCTTACTGAAAGAGTGGTAAAGCATTGGAAGAGGCTGCCCAGGGAAGCAGGGGAGTTATCATCCCTGGGGATGTTAGAAAAATATGTAGACCTGGCACTTTGGGGCATGGTTTAGCAGGCATGATGGTGTTGGGCTCATAGTTGGACTGGATAATCTTAGAGGTCTTTTCTGACCTTAATGATTCTATGAGATGAAGAGAGACACAGAGACATCTCTGCTATGTTCAGCTGCGTTTTCTTAGAAAATTAGTTGTGACTATCAATAGACAGTTACAAAAGAAAAACAGTAACTTATGCAGTGACCTATTGTGCATAATTCTGCAATAAAAAGTGCTTCAAATATTTATGGAATTATTGCTTAACTGAGAAACTGAAAATATACTATTGGTACTTATTAAATGACAGCTTGACTATTCAAACATGGTCATAGAAGTAAAAAGAGCTTTATATCCTGCAAGCTCCTTGCAAATATTCATTAAAAAGTTTCCAAAACAGTGAGCAAGGAAAAATCACTTAGACTTACCCACATTTAATCTGCCTGTGACTTCCCCGTTTGAATTGCGAGCATTCACAGTCACATTGTGAGTAGACTGGAGAAGCAGTGATGAGTCCTGATATTTATTAAAAAAAAAAAGTAGATTCAGCAGAATAATTAGAATTGAAACAAATTATAGAAACACATGTTCTTATGAAAGTTTAAAGAGATCATACTTAGTTCTAAAACTTTGTGGCTGGAAAATTATCTAAGGAAAAATAGAAAGTCATAGGGTACTATAGGACATCAGAAGAACGTAATTTTACCTAAAAACCTGAACAAAAGTGCAAAACTACAAACTTGCAGAAAATATGCCCAACAGAAGGATGATGTCTGGACCATTCTGTGCTGAGCTGAATGATGTATGTAATTGAGAGACCTCTGTTGACACTTGTCCCTGCTGCAACAGGCTAACTCTGAGTTTGTTGTAGGAAAAGCCAATGAATCATGCAACAACTTTTAATGCCCTCTCTACACCTAAAATCACTGGAAAAGAAACTTTTCTACCTAAAAGTCTGACCATGGACACCTTGAACATCTTCCACTCCTACTCACTTCTCTGCCATGGCCCAGGAGAGTTACAGGGAGTGTGGCAGGAGGCAGAAGAAGACTCAGCCCTGGGAGGGAGAAAGATGCAGCTCAGTCAAAGAAAGGATCCAAGAAGAGGGGCTGCAGCAAAGCATACTGCCCTTGAAAGGGCACACAACCAGTGCCACATACGTAAGCCCCTGTCAAACCTACTCAGATCTCACTTTCCAGCTCTTTTCAGCCTCTTTTCCAGCTCTACCCTTCTTCCCATACTGCTGGTTTGGATTTCCAACCAGTCTGATAATAAGTATGTAAGATGTTCTACTTAGGCAGGGCAAGTAGACATATCAAGCATTAAGGAATTGTCACAGGTTGCATCACAGGTGGAACATTTACAGATGAGTCAGAGCCTCATGCCTACCCATCATTCTAAGCCACTTGTGGCAAAACCAAAGTACCCCTTCGTGTTGACTCATGGCTTGGTGTTTCGCTTGTTGAACTCCTCCCAGGTAATGTACCACCTCCATTACTTATTCCCAGATCTTCCACTCAAGCTTTCTGTACTTAATGCCCATTGGTAGTTCCCCACTCAGGTTTTGAAAGACCTACCTGCCTACTGTGCTCCATCAGACTAGATAGGTGGAGAGTAATAACAAAAGAACTGGTAGGGATTATTTGGAAGTTTCCTAAAATTTTATGAGAATGGTCCGTCTTATGTTTTTCTTTGTTTTACTACCTGAATTGCCTTTAAATGTAGCTGGTTTTCAGGGAGATAATAAATTATCTTTACTTGATTTTAAGTATCAGAAAATTATATGCAGACAAAAAGTCTGATCATGTTCATTTTGATCAGCAAATTGTAGCCACACCGGTAGACTTAAAGAAAGGAGAGGAAGTGTTTTGCAGTACAGTTGCTTTCATACTAAAGTATACTTTATATCTGAAGGACAGGTATCTAATAACCTGGAAACTGATAAGAGTGCCTAAGTAGATCTTAGTTGCCAAAATATCAGAGAATACGTGATATGAAGAGGGTATTAGCAAGGTGCCTGTTTGTGACTTCAAAGTGGATACTTATTCATAGATAAGTAAGAAAATAGATAAAAAAAGTGAGTTTCTGTCTACCAGAATACTGTTAAGGATCAGTCTCTTTGACATATATGGTTTCTGGTACTTTTCTAGACTCAAGAGAGGCTATGCTGCATCTTGAAGGGGTAATCCCTGAAAATTGCTCTCAATTCATGTTCCCATAGTAATTTAATGCTTAGAGTATGGCATAACCTGAGAATTTGAACATGATTTATGAAAGAATTGTACTATAACAGTTACCTAATAGCAATGGTCGAAGCAATACACAGTTTTGAGTCCAATTTATATATATATTTTTTAAAAAACGATATCTTACAAGTAGTAAGATAGGGTATGTCAAAAAGTTTAATAAGTGAGCACAATAAATGAATTCTATTTTGTAAATTATATCCAGAAAAAGTGAAAGTTAGCAGAATTAACACAAATAATGAAATGTCTTAGAAAAAATTAAGCAGTGTGTTAGAATGAATATTAATGGTAAGAAGTTAGTATGAAGTGGGAAAGGAAGGTCAGAGATCAGGCAAGTATACTACATTTAAGTACAAGTGCTAAATGACCTACATCTGGACATCACTATTACACTTATTTGATTGCCACTTATTGATCAATAAATAAGTCAGTAATTCATAATATCAAATATAGGATTGAATAAAATGTATTCCACATCTGCTGCTTCCACGTAAGTGTGGACTAATTAAAATCTAGTAACGTATTTATAAATGCTCAGGTTTCATCTTTCCATGAATATGTATTTGCTAAGATACAATGGCATTGTGCACACCTTTGTGTTTGACTAATAATGAAGGCATAAACTTGTGGCTCCAGATATGATGCTCAGCAAGCAGATTTTCTGCTACGTATTTTCTTAGCACTTTGTAGACCTCATTAAGTGAGAAAATCTGTTAGGAGACTTCAATGAGAATACTATCAAGGGAAGGGTGAAAGCTGCTATGATAGCTGTGAGTGGCCCAATTCTTTAACAGGCAAACAGTAAAAGAAATCATAACAAATATGTGACTTCATGAAAATAAATATAGTGATGACACTCAGGATATCAAGCTACAGGCAATTAAGCCTCTAGAAAGACCAAATCCTTCAAAAAGCAGGCAGGCAAACAAACAAACAACCCCCCTCTGATGCATTATCATTTCACAGGGGGCAGAGACACGCAGCAGCCTGAAGGCTCTAGTTAATGCTTACTACTAATGATCACAATGGATCATTACACAGCTAAGCTTATATCAGATGATTCCACACCTCTTTCTTCCAGTGTTGTACAAATGTATTAAGAGCTGGAAGGAATATTAAAAGAACATGAATGGTAGCTTAACACTGCATAAAGATATTTTTGGGGGCATGGAGAGTTCTTAAGTATTAGCTATGCTGGTCTTAAAAAATTACTTGTTTTATTGCATAAACAACCTCAGGAAAAATTCATTTAAGCACATAAATTGTTTTCCCACTGCTTATGAGGCAGGAAAGAATACAGCATGAGAAACAAAATAGAAATACACATTTAGTAATGAAATTTCATCATCTAAGACAAAGCCATTCCTGCTGCTGGAAATGCTTTTAGAAAGAGAGAAAAACAAAGGATAAATAGATGTAAAACATGTTTGCATTGCATAGATTTCAGTAATAAAGCATTTTAATAATCTTATCCTAAATCCTATATCGACCATGTTTTCTGATAAACTTATTTACATTTTCTCTTGCTACAGTGATGCAAACAGTAACTTTTTCCCTAGGCTCAGAAAAGTCTCATACCTGGCTATTCCATCTTGGTGAGGATGAGTACGTCTGAAGTAATGAAAAAGCCATATTTGGCTTTTAGTCACATTCACTAGTACTTTATTCAATGAAATGTCCATTGATTGATGACAATATTCATAAAACATGAATTTATTTTGTGAGTGTTTGAATTACAGTTGATACTTCTGAAAAATATTCATTTTGTTGGCCAGAAACAGGTAACACTTGACAAAAAATTCATTGGAATAAGTGTCAGAGTTCACCTTGATAATTAATAACCAATTCAGATTTATCTCTTCACTCCTCAAAATCCAGTAGTTCAATAAAAATCTTTCATATCATATCCATTCTCACTGCCATTTTAAAGTTAATCTGCTTGAAAAATATTTTCTTTAACAATGTATGTTATTCCTTTTCTATCTTAATAATAATAACAATAATAATAATAAATTGTTCCCCTATGTGAACAAGATTAAAACCTAAATATTTCCATTTAATCCTTTAGATTTTATATCCATAAGTATATAAAGATATCATACATTTAGTATAATTGTCCTAGAAGTGAAAAAAACTGAATTTATTAGAAAAGTCATAACTTTTCCAATGGGATCCACTAATTTTAGAGATATTGAAACTATTCTGTAATGGATGAATAAACAAAACAAGCAATTTAACAGGGAAGCCTGCATTAAAAAACAATCTCATTAAAAATAATGAAAAATGCTACACATTCTTAAAATTTTAGCATTACATATATACCATGGTCTTTACAATTCCTTTTTGAGCTAGTTCCTATCACATGTGTAAGAGAAAAAGGTTAATTCTGCCATACTATCAGAATATTGAGCTAATGATCATGCTTGTAATGTATTCAAAAATATTTGTACATACACACATATGTATTTTCATGACAGATGCCTGGACCTAAATTCAACAGCTCATAAATGCATTAATTTTATTTTATCATTATTGAAAGATTATTTGCTTACCACTCGAGAATGGATTTCTTTGGCATAAAGAGGGAATAAGAATTCTGATTCCCCTTCAAGACGAAGACCTTCTTTTGTAACACGCAGGTGTCCCATTCCAGTCTAAGGAGAAGATACAAGAATTATACATATTTTATTATTGTGGCTGTATTTATTTTTTGGGTTTTTTTGTAAATTGAAAATCTTCAGAGCTGCCTGCCTCCACGTCTATTGATAAAGATGCCCATAGTAATGTGTTTCAAATTTTGAGAATTCCTCATTTCTTCCAGTGTTTTTCTTTAAGAAATTCTTGCTTTCAAGAAAAAGCCATTAAAGTTGGGACTTTGAGGAAAATAATACAATATTACAGTCATTAACTTAAAAATAAGTGTATTTGTATTGGCTTTGCTGAAATAGCCTTTCTACTTGCCTTCTAAAAATATCACGAACAATAAACTCTTAGATGGGTACTTACATAAAAGAAACCTTATGTTAACATCTCAGGGTTTAGTCTATCAATAATGCACTTTACAATGAAAGTAATACTTGTAAGCCTAGTGAGGAGACAAATAGGGATTTTTATTTGCTTCCATTTTCAATAATTACTTTTTTCTAATTAATTTTTCATTTCTTGGTTTATTTTTTTTCTCCTCTGATAGATAAAGGCTCCATCTGTCATTATCATCTTCCTTTCTCTCTGTCACCTGCTTGTCAGCTTATTGTACCTTCCTTATTCTCTCCTAGTCGCTCCTTCCTGACTTTAGCCCAGTTGTGCTTTCCAGCCCATATTTCATTTTTTCTACTTTCTCTAACCATTACCACAGAACTGAGAACATGAAAAATGAGTGAGGAATTACTTCAGTAAGTACATCTGAGGAGTTGCAGGCTTCAGCTGCAAGTTATTCCATGGGTAAGTGAAACTTATTTAACTTATTTAAGTTGTAAAGGAGTCATCCCTTCCCCTGCCATGAAAAGTGAGAGAAACCTTGATGAGAAATTCGCAGCCTTACAGCTTGGCCACATAAGAAAATATTTCAAGTCAACTGCTCACACTACAAGGAGTAGGTGGAGAGGACTAAAGAATAAATTCAAGAAGTATTTCTACTCCAAATATTTTTCATATTGTTCTCCACATAAGCAGAGGAGAAGAGATACACAACAGGCTACTGGTGACACAGCAACAACCTGTTCATCTAATGAATTATTCCTACCACTGAAAAATGTTGTATCTTTAAGAGATTATAGTTAATTTCAAAATGTTATGTTCTCACCAATAAGATCATATATATATTCTTTCATACACATATACACATATAATGTAAAATTACACATCTCACTAGCCTTCAATGCAAAACTGTAGCTACTTTTTTTAAACAGGCTTGAAGAAAAACAAAGAGAGAAATTACCTAAATTCCATAAGGTAAGAAATACTTATGTCAGCAGTTCACTACACTGGAGAGTACAACTGTGATTCCCCCTCAGCAAGGATTGATTTCAGGAAAGAGGCTTTTAGAACAGCTATTTATGGAATCTGTTATTCTGTGTCAAATATTTTACTGCTTTGAAATATATAATGCGCTGACTTTTCTCAGTGGCAGTAGATACAATTACTAAATTCTAGAACATTGCAAAGCTTTTTAAAAGTACCTAGTGTACAGTGACACATCTCATGAGGCAAAACTAAAATAATACTTACGATAAGCCCCCTATCGCTTTCATAATCACAATTCCTAGGCAGCACTGCGTGATTTAGAAATAGGTTTTTTCTAGTGAAGACTATAGACATTTTATTTTAATTTGTGACACAAAACAAAGACCACTTCAACACCACAAAACCACACAGGTTTTAAACCAAAAACTTTTGAAAAATAAGATGTGAGGCATCAGGAAATTGTAAAAAGCAAATGGCTTTCATTTAAATAACTAAACTTAGGATGTCCTTATCGCTCTGATCTCATGTCTTTTCTTATCAGGTGAAAGTATATTAAACATTGAGTTTAAGTACAGTTGGCATATTTTTCCTGGAATATAAAGAACTTAATAGGTATTATACTATAAAGTATAAAAATGACAGCGAAATTTAAGAAGGCAGAGGAAGAAGTAGCAATTAATCCTTGTTCTGAAGCAGATCAGGGGGAATTAACAAACTCTGGGTGGCAATCTCTATCTTGCCTTAGGCTTTGCCAGGAAGATTTTTTTTAGTAGAGGCAAAAACTCTAGAATTGATATTGAAAAAGATGATTACGCAATTTACTCAGCACACTCTATCTAATGGGTTCAGATATTTCAGCAATGATTATTCTAAAAGTGCTATATAAACAAAGGAATATCATTGGTATCAAGAATAATAAGCTATGTGACAAAACTTGGCACTTAAACTTACCTATAAGTTCTTATTTTTCAGTAAATCCAGTCATATCACTCAAGATTACTTTGTATAAGTACGTCCTGAAGTATGTTCTATTTTCTTCATCAGATATTTAATATAAGCATGACTTGAAGCTCATATTCTCACATATTTGAATAGAAGCCTCATATACATTGTCATTGACTACTCGGGAAATGCAAAAACATAAGGAAGTTTAGACTTTACTTACCTGCATAAATGACTAACATGACGTGATGACTAACAGACAAAATCTGTAACATGTATGAGAACAACAAAAAATGTAGATTTCACGTAAAGATCCTCACTTCTATTACCATTATGACTGTAAACAATTATTATTTCCTGACTACCACAATATTTGATTATCTCAAGATTGGAAAAGTACTGAGTTCTGCAGTACTGTGAGATGGGGAAATTTTATCATCTCCTTTTTATAACTGGCAAATTGAAGTTACATGGAATATAAAAGACAGGGATTTAGGATAAACAGGCACCCTAATGCACTGAGATCCAATGATAAGTTCCATAAAAAGGAGAAGTATAATAGTTACACATAATGTTCTCCCAACAACCACTCTGCTTCTTACATTACCATTTAAAAGAAACCACTTATTATTTACTGAGTATTGTGACTTCCTCAGTGCCAAACAACCTTGATGCTTTCAGTTCGAAGGATTTGATTCTGTTCCTATTCAAATTGAATACAAATATTTCTATCGACTTGAGGAAAGGGTCCAAATATCACTTAGACACAGACTTTGATGCAGTTATACAACAAGCTATTGATCCAGGGGAAAAAAAGTGCTTCATAAAATTTAGCAGATACATGGCAAGTCTGGATTCTTGTTATCCTCATGCTACTGACTGTCACTGTTTGAGTGTGCTGGCCCTGAGCTGCAAGACGTGCATGTAACTATGAGATTAATGTTTTCTAATTACTCAAAGCCCTCAGCAAGGCAGGGACTGAACTGCATAGAAGAAGAAGATGAAAGAGGTTTTTTTGTAGACACCAAGACTACTGCTGCAAGGAGTTGACTGGCATGAAAACTGCTGGCAGCTGCCAAATGTTTATGCACCAAAGATGCAGTTTAGCATTAGTGTTCAGAAAGGTGTGACCAGTTTTCATTTCAAAACTGCTAGGCAGATTCTAATTGGAGTAACAGGATGCCTTCAACTGCGGTAGATACAGTTGAAAATGCTCTCAAGGAGGTAAGTGCTTGTAGAAACAGAGACAAGGCCATCTACAAGAAATTCAAGATCTAAGCGGGTTCAAACCTCATAGAAGTTCAACAAAAGGCTCTTTGATTCAGAAATCATGGTCTATAGGATATTTGAAAGCTATTCAGTGAATTGTCTACATAGGGATACACTAAACCACCTGAAATATGTAGCTATCGCCACTAGGATCCTCGTTAAGATTCACTGTGCTATGGAGCATCTGGACAGGAGGACCATCTTGGATGGGCTATTGTTCTCTTAGACTCTAGGTGCAACAAATTTAAAATATTTTCCCTCTAAAAAGATGGAAAGCAGTTCCATTCTCCACAAAGCCAGTGGAGAAGTGCAGAAGGTCCTTAAGCTGTAGAAAGGCCCACAAGTTTCTTTCAGAGAACCGTGGAATGACAAGAGTCCTTCTTCAGGACCAAAAAGTTCCAGAAGTCATCCTGACAGTTTGGTGGTATGACTGCCGCCTTCTGGGTGTGAATATCTGTGTTGAGGAAAAGATAGACCTGACTGGACAAAGCAAGTTTGACAGCATTGGCTGGCAGTAAAGGTCTGCCTTATTAAAACAGGATGCAAGAATTTTTCCTAGTTCACTTGTTGTGATAGTGGGACCTGCTGCTCTGGCTCACAACCAAGAAACCCACTTGGGAAGACAGGCACATAGCACATTGCTGTGAGACTGCTATGAGTGGAAATGAGCAACTGTAGCTCTAGGGCTCTTGCACTCAATGACTTGCTCTTAGGCAGCTTAGCCTCATGCTGTCTGTTGCTTACCGAGTCAAAAGAGCATCAGATGATGTATTGGGGATTTATCTCCCAAGCCAATATAACGTAGAGGTCTGCTCCTGTAGGCACATGACCCTTAGAAAAGAGGATGAGACATGAGGAACATTCATTCAGTTTATGATGAGTATTTCTAGTCACGTAAATTCAACCAATAACTGTAATTCGCTTTTTCCTGCCAACATAGAAACCGACACACATCAGGGCTCAGTCTGTTGGGTCAACCACTCTTCTTATTTTATCATATCACTACTTTTTCTGCACCTTCTTAGAATCAGACTCAATTACAGTCCTCAGACTCCTCTAAACAATGGAAATTAAACTTCTGATTTTTGTATTGGCTAATACTTGTAAGGGAAGACATGTATTTTCCTCTTTTGGTAAGAGACCAAATACTGGAAAGACAAGCATATCCATATGTTATACAATGGTAATAACAATAAAATCACTAAGATCCAAATATCAGCTTTAACATCCACTTAGTTCAAATTAAAGTAGCTCCTGTCTGAGGATTTAATAGCATGTTTGATTTGTAATTCCGAGTCTACAGGAAAGATGGGGAGTGGCTCGTTCTCAGGGAATGCAGTGACAGGGTGAGGTGTAGTGGTTTTAAGTTGATAGAGGGTAGATTTAGATTAGATACGAAGAAGAAATTCTTTACTGTGTGGATAGTGAGGTACTGGAACACGTTGACCAGAGAAGCTGTGGATACCCCATTCCTGGAGGTGTTCAAGACCAGGTTGGATGGGGCCTTGGGCAGCCTGATCCAGTAGGAGGTGACCCTGCCCATGGCAGGGGGTTGGAACTAGATGATCTTTTAGGTCCCTTCCAACCCTAGCTATTCTATGATTCTATGATTTTATACTCAAGATTTAAAAATTGCTTCTCAAAACAGCTTCAGTTCCAGCTCTGTTTCCTAGTTCAGCAAGGACCAAATTCTGTCTCTGGTTCTTTACTGCACAGACAGGCATTTCAAAGCTGCATAACACTCTGCTAATAAAAAAAAAAAAAAGCCATTATGTGTGGCATTACATCTTGTGTGACTGATTTACTCGAGATTAGAAAAATACACTGCTATTTTCACTGCTACAAATACTTATTCAGGAATTGAATTTTATAAGTTGGCTAATTGATTTTATATATTAACAGTTATAATTATACAATTTAGCTAAAGAAATTGAATTAAATCTTTTCCTTTGATTTGTAAAGCTTGTCAAAAGGATTTTCCTCTGAACAAAAGTGCATGATGTTTATTTCTTGAATTCCTCTGAGGAATCAGGGATATTTGCATAGTGTATATGATTACACAGACTATATATTGATTCAGTATTGTAAATCCTATCACTTGTACTAGGGGACGCTTCATCTTACAGTCTCAGTGCTCTATGCCTTGTGTAAGTACACAGTGGCAAGCATCTCCACCTTGACAGAATTTGCTGTACAGTAAAGATGACAAAAATGTGAGATGAAAGAAGGACAGAAAGATGTTGCATCCCTCATAAAGCACCGTCGAGGAAGTCCACAGCTCTGTGTGAAAGAATTACTTAAATAGTTTACCCTATGTTTTGTCTTCCAGCTATATGAAAATTTATTTTAGAATGATATTATCATATTAAATAGCAACCACTGCAGTATATTGCAGTTAAAAATAGATAGTCTCCAATAACAGCCCAATGTAATTTTTAATTACCCACTCTCATCCTAGTATTACTGATTAAATAAAGTTTAAGAGCAATGTTTTGGTTACCTTCACTAATTGCCACCATTACTGTTTTTTTATACATGGTACAACATTTTATAATGATCAGTACTTGTGACCACATAGATTTTACATATAAAAATATAATAATCTACTATAATGCTTCTCTAATGACATTATCAATAGACACATTTTTGTAACTCTTATTAGGCAAAATGGAAAACAAAACTTTACTTCAATTTTCTCTATAGTAGCCCTCAGCAAGCCCTACCCTAGTTCTGACAATAGCATTGAATTTTAAGCACTGGTATAAATTTATGCTATGCATCAATAAAATAATAGCTTAACATGTATTTGTACACATTGATGATACAATTTACCTAAAAGGTCACAGTAATGACAAAGAAATGAAATATAAAGTTGGAAAGGATGAGAATTTTTTGCAATTCTTTTTTGGTTACATTTAGAACTTTTGACAAGTTCTTCCACACTCTTACATATATGATTTGATTCATCATATATATCAGATTAATCAAATGCTTTAGGAAAATACTTTTTAAATATGTGTAACTATATACCACACTACTGAGGTGTCTGGCGTACATTGATAACAGTTTTTCTTCAGTAAGTATCTCAATATCTTTCTTTTCATGCCATTATTATTTGTGTAAGGTATTTAAATTTTCATCATCTGACAGAGACAATGGGAATAACTGTGTCCTGGTTATAGACAAATTGTATTTCATTCAGTTAAAAAATATCTAAATACAGCTATTCAGGATTATTCAGAGTAGAACATATGGAATACTAGTGTCTGACATGAAAATATTTTATTAAAATTTAGGATGAGAATATGTAAATAATTAAATATTTTATTTCATTTGAATATTTAAAAGTGTAACATTCTCAAAATGGCACCTAATTTCATGGAGTATACGCTATTAATGACAAAATGCATGGAAAGACGGTACAAGTTCATTAGTGTATATCTGCAGTGAGGAAGAATTCATGTTCTTTACCATACATTTTTATTGCTGTCTAGTCTGGGTTTAAATGTTCAAATGATTGGCCACCTCCAATTTAATAAGGCATGCTATTACACAGTCTAGTAAGTCTCATTGTCAGAAGGAATTATTTGACTTTCAGTTAAATTTTTAGGTTTTTTTAAATTCACCACATTCCTAGCTTCATATTTTTCATATTTCCTTAAGCAAGCTCTTTCGTCTTTGGTGACTGAATTTTCCAAGTGTGTACATAGTTACTTATTTAAGTAATTGATTATAAAATACATATAATATTTATAAATCGAGAATACTATCATTCTCTGCCAACAGTTGTGTATATACAGCCATTGGCTGTGGGATTATATTTAGTTAGCTTTTCAACATTTCTTATACAATTAAACATAATATAAATGAATTGACATTGCCTTACAGAAAAATTTGGACAATAATTAACAATAATTTTAATACTTTATTTATAGTTATTAATTGCTCATGAGAACCCAGTAAGATTAGCAGATTGGAATGTCTGTAATAAAAGTTTCTGGGAATAGGCATACGGGTAGATCATTCACTAACTACAAGTAAGCCAAAATAAGAAAATACCTGTGAATAATATTTGGAAAACCCTGTATTTTTTGTCTAACTGTAGCAACTATTGTATTTATTCCAGTGCCAGAAATGCTTGTGCATAAAGGAGACACTGAAAGACTACTCTAGCCTAAATGTGCAGAGACCATCTCTGTTCTAATTGCCTATGTCTTTATGTTCAGCCTTTATGTTCAGCTGAAGCACAGCTATGAGAGCAAGCTAAACATTAGTCCTGTTCTTACGAAGAACCATGCTTAGAATATGCATTGATGGACTGGACATTGTGTGCTTGGCCCTCCATATACCGAGTTCATTCCTGTCATGATAAGATAATCCACAGGTGTTCTAAGGCTTAGCATTAGGGCTTGACTTTCCTCTTGTTAGTGACTTAAATGCAAGTAAGATTTAACATGGATGGCAGAAGAACATGGGATTGAGTGCAGATTCAAATCACACTTGATTGACAGCACATCTAAAATGATAAAGACCTGTCTGCCTCTTGCTCCCACTGTGCTTAAAATTACTTGTCAGAGAAAAACCTTCACGCCAGACTCCAGTTTCCAGTCAGAAAGAAAATAGTTATCCTGGGAAACTTTCTTGTTTCATGACTGTCTGTCCGTTTCAACATGAAACAGGACAATGGTTTTATGAGACCATGATAGCTGTGATATCCATGAAAACCCCTGGTAACATGGGTTTCTCCATTAGAGGCTAAAAATCTAAGGAATAATCTTTGACACATGACTGTTCCTGTCATTACAATAATGTAGCAGAACCTGAATGATATTAAAACTGAATTAATGTGGGGTTTCTGAGCAAGCTTTCCTATTGCATCAGAAATGACAACCACCTGAATGGGTACATTTTTCACATGGAGTTTCACATACAGTACTGCCATGACAATCTATGAAATTCAATAGTGATGTAAAAGTTGTGGTCTAAGTTTTCACTGATTATGGTGTAGATACAATGAATTAGTACTATAGGTGAAGTCTTGAGTATGTGAGTACTAATTTTCTATGTGGCAGCAGATTAGGACAGCCAAAGCTTGTTATATTCAAGAGAAAATGTGAAATCAGTCTCATGTACTTAAGTTTTCTCTAAGGAATACATACATAATGGAAAAGTAAAAATGCAAAAAACCACAACAAAACCATCAGAAATCCCAGAAATCTTTAGCCTACAACAATGCAAGCGAAGAATTCTAGTTGTGAAATCATATCAATTACGTAAAAATTGAGAAGCTGAATACCTATTGTTAATGCCTCCTACTAAGCAGCTTGTCTCTGTAAAGTTTTCAGATGCTCAGTGTTGTGTAAAACGTTGTTATACAAATTAGCTGAATACTGTCCATTTTTTCCAAATTGTTGCCAGTCATACAGCCTTCCACAGTCATGTCAGTATTGAATTTCTGGTTGCACAATTTATATGGAAGATATTTATACAATCTAAGAATCAAATTCCAAAATATAGATCCTCAAAAAACCTCCCCACTTGTCCAACAGACCAAGACAAACTCATATTCTTGCAGTTAAATTATCTGATCACCATTGGACATGAACACAATCAAAATTTCCTGCATGACCATCTTATTAATAAAGTCTATAAAGATAAAGAATAGCCTTGTGAAGAGGTATTAATGTTCTTCTGCGTAAGAACAAGAGGTTGCAGGACTCAACTGGGTCATTGCACTCCTAGATTAAAATTCCTTCTTTCCCTGGAAAAATCTGATCTCATACTTTCTCCTAGAAATACATGATCTAACCAACAGACTATATTATATTTAATGTTTGGAATCTTTCACTCTCTATTTTTTAAGTTTGTCCTACTTATTAAATATTAATTGGATCAGAAGCTACAACAGAAGCTTCTGTCTCCAAAGTGAGTGCTGTAATCATCTGACAACTAAAGCATGTGTTATCTCCAGCCCAATGAAAAAATCAGTTGTTCCATAAAAATCCAACCATATCCAATTACAAAAACGGAAATGCCCAATCCTATAGTTTATACCACAATAAGGATTTGGAAAACAACAATGATAGTAAGGAGCATTCTTGCACTCAATATCTTTAGTATATTTTTAGTCAAACATTTCAGGATGTGATAGTGTTTAGATGGATAAGTCTTCATCTCATATGACGGTGTTTAGTCTAGTATAACTGACAGCCTTGAAATTAAAATGTTATGAGCTAAGAATCATTGGACCATTTTAAAATTATGCAGATATTTTAATCAATTAAGACAACAAGGTAAAAGAGGGAACTAACGTATTTTTTCCTGCAAAGCATTTCTCTTCTGTCAGAAGAATGAGAAAGATTAATAATGAGTTTTTCAGAGGAAATCGCTAATGTAACATTATTTATAGAAAAACAAGAGACTCTGTCTTGGCAATATCAGATGGCCAATCAAAACTTATCACTATCTCTCTTCTGTTGGGAGGCTTGAAACTGGAGGCTGTATTTACATGTGTGTCTAATGAGTTCTATCTAAAAGGAGATAATTACTTTCTGTAGTCTCTGCCTCTGCCCCTGATCACACAGCCTGAGATGCTCTTGGCCTTTCTTGCTGCCAGGGTCACTGCTGGCTCATGCTCAGCTTGCTGCTCACCAACCCCAGGGCCTTCTCCACAGGGCTCCCCACACCAAGGCAGTCCCAGCCTGTGCTGGTGTCAGGGATTCTTGCTTTCCAGAAGTAGGATTTGCATTTGTCCTTCTCAAATTTCGTAAGGTTGGACAATTCCTCCAGCCTCTCTACACTCTTCTTAATGTTGTCCCAAGCCTTGAAATTATTGAGGTATATCTAGACTGTTATTGTCTGCAAAATCAGTGAGCAAGCATTGTGTTAAACTCTTCTAAATAATTGATAAAGTTGTTAGAAAGGACTGTTCCCAGGACACACCCTGCAAAATTTATTACTGGCTCACATTTAGAGGACATCACTTTAATAACTACCTTCCAAGCTTGACCATCCAGTCATTTTTGTTTTACTCGTCTGGTTGGCTGCCCTAACTAGGGTACAAAATATCAAGAGAGACCGTCAAAAGCCTTGCTAAAGTCAAAATAAATGACATCTTATGCCCTCCCGTTATCTATTAATCCAGACATTTTATCATAGAAGGTAATCGTGTTGGCCAGGCATCATTCACTCTTGGCAAATCCATGCTGACTGTTCCCCATTACATTATTCTCTTTCATAGGCCTTGAAATTACTTCAAAGAGGACTTTCTCCATCATTTTGCCAGGGACTAAAGTGAGGCTGAGTAGCCCATAATTGACCAGACTGACTTCTTTTTCTGAAGATCAGTTCAACACTGACTTTCCCCCAATAACTGAGGATCTCCCCCATTTCCATAACCTTTCAAATGTGGCAGAGGGCGACTTTGCAAGAGAATCAGGAAGTTCTCTGCACCCATGGATGCAGCCCATCTTGTTGCCTTTGTTGTCCCTTGTAAGTCTTAACCAAAGCTAAGCTTTGTCTGTCACAGGAAGGAAATCATTTATTACTATGGCATAGTAATAATCCACCCTGTAAAAGAATAAAAGCCTGCAGTACTCGATATATTTTTCCCTGCTCTTGCTGCCAAGGCAGAAGAACACACTGCCTCAACAGACTCAGGCATTTGATGCTTTCCTTTCAGAAAACTAGTAGGACATAGGAGTTCTTAGAGTTGGAGTTTCTGATACTATTCTTTCAGTCCTTATTGATATTAGAGAACAAATACTCTGTTTCATACAAAGAAACCAAACCAACAGAAAATAATTTTTAAAACTCATCAAAAACATAAACCTGAGCCACACAGAAAATAAGTTCTTCATGTTCTCTGTGATTCATGATGTGCAGTCACTAAGCACGCACCTTCCATGTGAACTGTGTAACAGAAAAATTAAATGCGATTTAAAATGTTCTGCGTTGTAATCTGTGCTGAAAAGTACTGAAGTGGAGAAAGAAACGTGATGGGAATTCAAATGCTATTAATCATGTTAGTAGATAGCATTTAAAATTAACCTACTTCTCTTATAGTAAAACAAAGTAGAATATAGAAATGCTTTTATGAAGATAAAATGGCCTTCATTTAGTGACAGAGGTATAATAATGATAGATAATGGGAATTTTAATATAGCACTTTCTTCAGTAGCAGGGACAGAGCTGTAGGAACTTACTATTATTGGTTTTCTTGTAACAAGACTATCCAAATCATCTGTGTATCACGACTGCATGTTAGGAACAAATTAGCTTAGCTTCAACATTCACTGGCGCATTTTATTGCATTCTGACTAAAGCTACATCTTGCAGACTTTTGAAAGTTACCCTTTAATCTACCACATGCAAAATTACATTATAAATATTAAAATATATATGGCAATTACTAAATTTATTACTGAATAATATAGCTGCTTAACCTCAAGCATGAAGCAGCAATTATTACCTCTGAGCTGTAATTAATTGTTCAAATAAATTGCTAAATTTCAGATGCTGATAAACAGGAGAAGGAAGCCAAGAAAAACAGCAACTGTCATCAATTTAACACTAAGGGTTTTTGTATGAGATAAAATTACAGCAAGCACATTTATGAAATATAGACTAAACAGAGACTATGAGACAACAGCACAGTACATTCTCTTAGAATGGCCAGAATTCACTTCAATATAAAATATCAACAACTGCAGTATTTTAATGATTAAGACCAATACAGAAATTACAGATCAGTAAGTTTGTTCAAAGAGATTTTTCTTATGTACTTTCAAGCCAAGTACCAATTACACTTGTGAAGGAAGAAAAAAGAATTATCTATTACATACAGAGAAGCTGATGTACACACAAAATAAGTGAGGTAGTGAGCCATGGAAGAGAAGACAATATGAAAAGAATGGAAAATAAAAGAGGACACTTACCGGAGAAAACCACATCACTTTGAGAATCCAAATTGTTAAAGAAAAATTCACAACTAGGATGATAAGCAGGAGGAGAACAAATAGGTAGAGGCATCGCTTTCTCCAGCCATAAATTCCAATTTTGTAGACATATTCATTCTTCGGCCTCTCTAGGCTAGTGCCTGGTGTTGTTGTAGTGTATTGTTCACGTACCATCTGCTATGTACAGAAAAAAAAGTGACTGATTAGTGGCTTGAATTAAATTGAAAATATTTATACAGAACCACAAGAAAAAAATGAAGATATAATTGGAATAGAAAGGTACTTAAACTAGAAACTCTTGTGAAGTTTTACTTGGAAAGCATTTCCTTTATGCCTCATTCAGATTACACTTTTATCTTATTTTTACACATGATGTGATGTTTCACTATAAGAACTGCATCAACTGCTTAAATTTATTTTACCCTATATAGAATGGCAACACTTTCCTCCCATTTTTCAAAATATTCTAATTCATCCCCCACTAAATATTTCATAGGATCATTAAAGCTTACAATTTCAGCCAAGAGAATAAAATCTCAGCAGCTGAATCTGCTTATCTAGAACAACAGTAGGCTACATCTGTCTCATTTTCACTGATATAAAATGAAAAAAATCCAAACCCAACCATGGATGTCAGAAAGAAAATAGGTCTTGGAAGTTCAAGAACTTTCCATGAGCCAGGTATATCCACAGGCATCTTACATCCAAAAATGGGTTAACTTTCCTACAATATAATGCTCCCAAATAAGAATGCCCTCAGACAGGTTTCACATGAGGTCTCCTCTCAATTCTAAATTTACTCCTGGGAATAAGATCACTGTGCTCTGCACACACAATTTTTGAAACATAATTAAATTGCATCCTTGCCCAGCTGCTGAATTACTGTAAGATGTTAATGAAACTTTTCTTCAAGTCTCCTGCAGAGTCATCCTGTGTTTGTAACAAGTCTGTGGGTCTCAGTTCTAACCCTCATCTTTAGAAAGATGCCATCATTGTTCCTGTAATTTCCTATTGAACTACAAAACAGAGAATACACTACAAGTTTACAACTGAACAGAAATTCACACCTTATCTCTTCGTGTATGTCCAGTATTCAACTCATTTCTGCACTTCCATTAAAAAAATATTTTAATTTTTTAAAAATTTGTATTAAAAATGAGACTTCATAATCAGCAGTTCATAATGTAACTGTGCTACAGTCATTATGAAACAATATACTAATTTTTTGCTGCCATCAATCTCAGTTGCACACGATACTGTGCACAGTATTTGAGTTTCTTACTGTTTCCTTCATTGCAGACTTGTTAAGTGCCAATATTACAAGAAACAAGATAGGTGACAGCTACAGAATTTTCTGTAGAAACAGAAGCCACCCATCACAAGATAGACTGTTTTTTTTTCAGGAGATAAATAAAATCCACTTCTAAGCACACCTGAAAGGTTACTTCAATAGGGCTGTGGGAAAACAGACCATCTTCAGAAACTGCACACTCCCATGAAGTTAGCTAAGACTTTGCCAACAAATCTCTAGCTGTGGCATCTAAGGTTTGCCTGTTCCTTATGTTGCTGTTTGCTACATCTTCAAGGTGAATTTGACAGGAGGAATGCCATTTGATAAAGAGTAAATTAATTTTCAGATCTTCACACTTCTACATTAGCATCATCACAGTGGTCTCTGTGGTTGGGATTCATCTCACAATGTCAGATACCAACATCTTGCCTGCAACACCTAAGCCAGTCAACCTGGACTTCCTTTATGGTCAATGGCAATAAACTTATTCCTGCTGGGAATTATTTATCCAACTTATTTTAGATGTATATTTTAGACATTCAATGAACTGCACATTAAACATGTCTAACTTCTCTCTGTAAAAAGAGAAATAAACAGAGCCTGGACTGACTTTTTCTCATGTATGTACCGGTCTATTTTAGACATAAGCATTTGGCCAAATTAACCAGAATGATTTTGAGAAGCATGCAATTTAACAACAAGATAGGATTCTTCTGATTCTTGTTCTCCTCTGTTCCATTTTTACCCTGTTGCAAAATGCTTATTGCATGAGTAGAGGGTTTTATACATAATGTATTATATAGTGCAGTTTAATGAGGTGAGGTCAAAATACATTATGCATTTCACCAAAAAGTCTTTGAGTTTTGTGATTGTTTTCAGCCCTTCAGAAATTCGACAGGGGACATGTCCCAGTGCAGCGTTGTTCCCTGTACAAACTACTTTTTCCCTGACAGAAACCAACTCTTCTGAGTAATATTAAAATACTGCCAAAAATTGCTTCAGTTCTAGTAAACGGTTAATGCCAGCCTAGGCAGCTGACTGCTTTCAAAAGGATTAAACTTTCTACTTAATATAATATTTCCAGATTTTTAAGAGAATTAGTGGCCCAGTGCTTGGTGATTACAGGGGAATTCTTTTAAGAATTTGTGCCATTTGACTGTTTCTTCTGGAAGAATCAACTTTCCATATTAATGACTTCTACACTCATGAACTGAAATCTGAGAATAATCTCAAATCTGTCTGAAGAAGTCCGAGAAATTCTTTTAGAGGTGTGGGCTGTTTTAGGAAGCCAGACTGAAAGGAAAGCCTTAGACAGGCAGATCTCCTAATTGGCTGATGCAGTCTGCCAGGATTCAATGAACAATGACTTTGGTAACTGTTATTTTTATATTCTTTTACAAGCAGGCAGCACACAGTGACAAACTACAGACAGTAAGAACAATCCTGGCAACCTACAGTGCAGATAAAATGGCAATTTAGTTTCAGAAAGAAAATTCTAGCATTATTCAAATGGGCCATGAAAATACGTATTAGCTGGAACGTGTCAGGAATACTATAATAATAAAAAAATTCTACTTAGTTGGAAGTTGAATTTCTTGGTGATCCTACTCAAGGATCCCCACAATTAGAAGTCAAGTAGGATTAAGGTCAACTACTCATATATTCCTTACAGACTTCTGTATATGCGGCTATAATTCATGGGACTGAGCTCTATCATGGTAGTTTGCTATTTGCAAGTATTTTCCAGTTGTCACAATGTTTCACTGGGATCCATTTTTATCCAATTACAACTTGCCCATTTGCTGATTTAAAACAGATATCGAATGCTAATTAGCTGCCAAAAGATTTGTCATAGATTTCCAATGATAGATACAACTAGTGAGTTACTTGTATACTGCAGATATTTTGAATCGTGAGATTTTCTCATATGTTCAGGGTTACTTGTAAGTGTAGCACATAATGCACAAACTTCATGCCTACAGGAATATACATATGAGATGTAAATAAAAGAGTTGTATGTTCTCTACATTGTGTTACTACAGATGCCCTCTAAACATACGTAGCCAAGATAGAACATTTCCTTGGATCTATTCCAATTTCTTCCATGCAAGACCCGGAGATTTGCATGATTCAGAGGTCTGGGAGATTTTTATATTAATACCTAGATATTGAAAAACTGTCCATCAATAATGCTACTATTGGATTTCAGTTGGTTTGGATATCAAGTTCAAAAAGCTATTCAATTAAGACGGAAGTGTTTTGAAGCAGGAATTCACAGTTATCACTAAGCAAGGCTGAGTATAAGCTTGTTAATCGTATTATTTTCAGGAACTATTTATCTGAAGGAATTACTGAAGACAAAATACTATTTCAATTAAAATAAGCAATCTCAGTTTATTTATATTGTAAAAATATGTTTTCATTTCTTTTTGTTCTTAAATAGCTGCTTTATTTTCTTGAAAATAAATAAAATTCTCCTTAATGTATAGCTCAGAATCGTATTATTAAGTAATTTGTCCTGTTGTCATAAAGTGACTAATAATAATAAACTATTAGAAAGCATAACTTAAATATAAAACTACTATAAATATAAAACTACTTAGTTGGTTAATACTAATAATCAATTATAATTCCAGTAATTGTCGTATAATTATTAGCATTTTATATTTTTAGACTGTTTCCAATTGTGTTGGGATTTTCAGGAAAGAGACAAAAAGCTTAGCAGTCAGAAAAAACATTTCAAATCAGAGTTAAGATGAACTAATGAGGTTTCACAAAGAAATTTGCACCACTGATGCTCATACTATACAAATTCTTTTGAAAGGGAGCTTCAGTCATCAGTGCTTCTGCTCCTCTCTTTACATGAAGTATTTTCATTCTCTAACAAGAAAATTCACAGTATGTGTGGGCATGAAAGAGCTGATTGTGCTAAACTAAAACAATTCAGTAGAAAGAGCATTTTAATAACTTAAACTAAATTCTTGTGCCATTATAAACAAACTGTAAACTGAAATAAAACAACCTGTCAACTCAGGCAAGAGAGAATCATTTTTACGATCTGCATATAGTATCTTCATGGAACATTATGTTCATTAATGTTGGTTTTATATAATGCATTGAGCTAGATGGGTATTATTATATAGTATGAACATCAGAAGTACATTAAGACTTCACAATTTGGTGTCATTCAGGCATGCACACTTTTGTATTTGTGGAGGATAGCAGCAAGAAATAGGTGCAGCTGGAGTATTTTCCTGATAGACGAAAAACTGTTGAGGCAAAGCTGTTGTTCAAAGAAAAAAGAATGGAAAATAAGGGAAACATTTGGAATTCATATGGAAAAGCTTGGGAAAGCTTTCGAGACAAAATCCGAAAGGCAGAGAAAACTCAAACTCTCATTACTAGGTGAAATTTTTCTAATTCCTTTCAACCCTCCTTCATTTCTACACATTTCATACACAATATATAGTATATTCCAGCTTGAATTGTAAACTAGTGTCAGCAGCTAACAAAAGCTGGATGCCTGCAGTGTAATTTGTGGAAACAAACAATGAAATTCATATGGCCTGGTTAACTGTCTGCATATCCCACACTGCAAATTTGCATAATAACTATGACATGGTCACAATTAACAGCTTTGCACATTTTAAATACTTAAAGTACACTGCAGTAACTGAAGGGAGTCACTGAAAGCATGATGAAGTGATATATTAAAAATTATTATTTGTCTAATATCTGTGTACTTCTGAATCTCATTTACAGTAAAAATGTTTATAAAACTTTGTTTCCAATCTTTTAACTTTATTTATTTTTCCTCCTTAAAAAAATCCCCAAATATTAATTCTATCAGAAAAACATACTTTTTATCATGCTACCTTCAAAATCAGAAGGCAAATAAAAAAGGCTAGACCGGTTTATTTTAAAGAACTTTCTTAAACTTTTTAACTTTTACATGCCCAACTAAAATTTTAAGGAGTAGCTAGTTTATTATATGAGCAATACCATGTCTTTAATGGAAAATGCCTTAAAATGCTTTAATTAAAAAAAGTGAACCTCCCTTTCCTTGAACTCAGCCCCTCTTACGACTAATTTTCCTTGAGTGACCTTGAGTACAGCAATGTGGAAAAAAAAAGACATTAAAATGTCACAATTGTTCACTTTTCTGAGATTTCTAACATATATGTTGTTCTCTCCTGGTAGGCAGCAAAAATCTTTTCAAGAACACAGACAGCTTAGAATAAATGATATAGAAGTGATTGGATGATGACATGGGCAATATACCCAGATCTAGGTGGGTGTCTCATCAGCAAGGCTACTGACTAGACCTCATACAGCTCTCATTATAATCACAGTTTTAGGAATAAGACTTTCAGAAAAGACAAAATAATAATCTGTACAGCCAGTGTTTCCACCTAAAAATGGAAGACTGAGATCCAAGCCCACAAGAAGAATAGAAAATACATAATGCATTGTAGTCAATATCAGAACAGAAATTATTGCAGACTCTTCTGACTGTGCGTTTTCTCCCTCTCTCTCGCTCTCTTTCTTCCCTGGACTTTAGAACCTCTTCCATACGAACCAGAAGCCAGAACAGATTAATTCTGGTAAATCCCTTTTACTTTAACTGAGCATTTAACAAAACGTTTATAACTAAACTAAGTATGAACCAAACTACTCCAATTATGAGTAATTTCAATTCTTGATGAAGGCTTTCAACTAATATTAATACGAATAGACAAAACAGGAGACTGCTCAATCTGCTTTTTTGTCCTCTACAGCATGACAGAAGACATGAGGTGATCAGAGATAGTCTTTAATTTAACATGTAACCATTTTCCCAGAACAGACTCACAGAATCACAAAACATGAAAGTTGGAATGCACCTCTGCCGATGATCTAGCCCTATTCCCTGCTCAAAGCAGGTTTAAATTTGGCATCACAATGGGTTACTGGTTGGAAAAAAAAGGTGTAACCATACATTATCAGGAACTTATTTTCTTCAGTAGAATTAGCGTCTCTGAATAGATAAACATAGGTTGCCTAGAGTCTCTGTGGCAGCCTTACATGCAATTTGAAAAAAATATTTCTGTTTTTTTCCTTAAATACTGGTTGGACTCCTCTACTGTGTTGTTACATTTAGTCTGTTGGAGTTTTGGTCCTTTTTAATGCCTTTTGATACAATCTTTATTGATCCCTTACTTCTTCTAACAACTTCCGTTGTCCTGCTTTTTATCTGCACTGGTTTAGCCATGTCTTTTAAATATGTATTTGGCCTGAGCATCTGATACGATATTTTGAAATAGTCAGATGAAAATAATTGTCTCCTTTTCATGAGCTGCTTCCTTTTATGTAGTGCCGTTTTAAAAGTTAGGAACAGTGACTAAGATTCTTCAGCTCATATTACTCTACCAAAGATATTTACTCTAACATTAACATGGCTGATGTTACAATACACTCCTGACAACAACATGAAATAGACCTTGTACACTACTCAGAACTAAGTCAGGACATAACTATGCTTCAATCTTTCTTTAGAATAAACTTCCGTTAATGCATGGTACCACTTGCATGTCCTATTCTGTCTTTCCTGTGTGTTTTAACTTGGTGTTGCTCACTGTTTTCCATCTGCTATGTTTTCAACATGACTATAGGAGTTCATTTAGTTTCTCAGCTTCCTTAAAGCTAAGCATTTTGATTTCCCGTCTTATTTTGAGGTTACAGAAACATGTATAACTTTCCTTTATTTCTCAGTTTTCTAACTTCAATTAAGTGAGACTCTGTTCACTACATGCTACTGCCAAGTTCTTTTTATCCTGTGGCTGGGGATATATAATTTTTATGACTTCTCTCTTCATAGTGCTTAAAATGTGCTCCTCAGCACTACTCAGCTTCCCCTCAATCTTAAGTTTAAAAAAGTCTAAACTTTTTAAAGTATCAAGTGCCTAGTTGTATTTCTGTTAAAATGAAGATGTCATTCCTATTATTGGTTCCCTCTAGTTCAAAAATATCCCAGCTCCTAATTAATTTGAGCCCCTTTCCTTACCCATGTTCTTTCCACGTGGTCTTGCATGTGATAGCAAAAATGTTTCAAAGATTACTGCCATGGTGGTCCTGGTGTTCCCATATCTTGATCTAAGCTTTGCCTTCAGAAACTCTTTGCTAGTTTCCTAGACTCCCAGTAGCTTTAGGGGTTCCCACAGTTTCAAAGCTGCAGACTTGCACCCTCTCCTGGGTCTAGTTGACTAGATCATCAATTTTCCAAAATGCTGCTGCTTTCCATTACCCACCAGCAAAATAGAGTAAGGCTTTCCAAACACTGATACTAATTACCAATTATCACTCATGTTACCCAGGTTACATTCATGTTACTTGCTGAGCAGCAGGTACAACTACTTGTGATTCAGCTTCCCTCTACTTGCAAACAGTCCTGGAATCACTGGTGCTATAACTGCAAGAAACGCTCTACTTCCTTCCATCTTTGTTAATTTGTAGCTATATGGCTCTTGCATATCTGAAATTCAACTCCAGTAGCCAGTTTTGGTAAGAACAGAAGGAAAAAATTATAAATTAGCCAGCTACTTATGGAGAGGAGTTTAAAATGTTTTTCTGTTCCTTCCACAGAGTGATTTTTTTCCCATTCACTTGACTGAGTTTCTATGGTCAATAAGAAGTTCTGCTTCCAGCATAAAAATACACTACATTTCCAGGATCTGCAGAAAGTTTCATTCCATTGAAGTGTAACTAACATACATACAGATAATAAAATGCTGATTTCCAGTTACGTATACCAACTTGAATATTTTATAACACGACCTTTACTCTCCTAGAATTTTCTTTCCTTCTCCCTCCTCCCACAACTGCACTAACAAAGTTTGTTCTCTGTACTAATATACTGCTTAGTATAACTACAGTATTTGGTATATTCTTCCCAAAGTTGCCTTTCTGTGGGGATGCATCTCATTTCTCTGAACACTGACTGTAGTAGCTGCCTGTCTAGGAAATTAAGTGGTTAGAATAATGAATGAATTTGCCAAGACAGCACATGCAGAACTTCCCTGATAACTTCCTCTTTCTTCCCCCCATCCCAATAAGGGACTATTTTAATTTAGGTGTTTCTATTGTCTTGCAAATTGAGCTAGGGTAAGATTAAATCATTACAGCTCTCAGTAATACTTAAGCATGCAGAAACATTACAGTGGGGACTCTGATATCAGTAATAGATGTTAAGCCATGCAGGATTCCTCGGTGTAACTTTCACTTCCTCTTCAATGGAGCGGGAGTAAACTCGGGATCTACACTTCTTCACTTCCCAACTTCAGAACATACTACATACTGGCAGTACCTCCCAGTCAGGAATTCTCTACCAATGCAGCTTCCAGAGATTCATGCTTTTTTGCAACTTGTCTGCTACTCTATGATTCCTTATAATAATATTTTGGGGAAATACTGCTTATAGTTCACCCACCTGAAAGAAGGTCAAGATAGATGTCAAAACCAGATGAAATTTTAGAAAATTTATGTTAAGAATTCTTGTCTTAAAGTATTTGCCCAGGATGGGAGAAACCCGAGGAACTACTGAGACACCAAGAGGTCAATTTGTGACAATCACAGACACCAAGAGGTCTGTGATTCTGTGATTTCAGGATAATAGCCCAGTGCAGAACCCAAAAATCTTCTTACCTCAGAATCCAGCAACAGCTCAACTGAAAGTGTGAATTCCAGTGAATTCTGAAGCTTGAAATTGCTTTCATATTTTCTAGTCTAGGATAGTTACATACAATGTGTTCAGAAGTCATGCAAAGACTGATAGTGGTGAGCACATAAAGACTGTCAGTTCCACTGTCATAACTTTCATCCTTTGCTCCCTGACTTGGTGCATTTTCTCCTCTTCCCTACTTATAATAGTGAACAAGTCAAGAAAGAAAGAATTAAGATTGCTGCTGAATAAGAAGACGATGGTGCAGGAATGTTGCAACACAGCTTGAAGGATAAGAGGGAAAGGCAACTCCCATTACTCATGCCAGGAAGGGGTGCCTGAAGCACAGTGAAGATATTCCCTTAGTCATCACCTCAGGAATACCTGCTCCACAAATTTAGGGCTGAAAGTTAAACATTTATTATTTTAGATGATAAGAGCTGTACAGTTCAGTATCTTGGCAGTGTCTTCCAAATACTAAAATGAATCATAAAGAGATGATTATCCATTCCTTTTTCATTCCTTTTTCTCATCTATGAGGGGAAATACAAATGAAATACAAATGCAGCAAATGCTACTGTTTAAAAAAATCTTTCTTGCTAGTGCAAATAAGTCTATTTGCCATAATTAAAACTGCAAATGTATTTCTGAATGATAAATAATACATCACAGAATCTTAAAGCCCACAATATTAAATATACTTCTTAATCAATAAACAATGTACACTGATGTGGAAAGTAAAAAACAAAAGCAGTGAAAGAAAACTAAATGGACTGGAAGAATATGTGAGTAATACCATAGTTAAATCCAACCCTAATGTTAAGACAAACTGTTTAACTCCCTGTGTTTATACAGACAAGTCTTTAAATGACTATCTTGAGCCCTGCAGCACCTATCTTGAGATAGGTGGAAGAAAAAAACAATTTTAGGCAAGGAATGCTGAGAGCTATCTTGCCCCTTTTGAAAGGCTGGCAGAATCTCCCTCTTCCTCTCTCTAAAAGTTTATAAAAATTCTGTCTTTATGGAAAATAAGAACAGTGTGTATTTAGTCTGCTCTGTAATGGGCTTTCTTACTAAAAGGAAGAAACAAAACTAAACAGACAGGGATGACTTGAATACCTCACAAGTTTTCCATCTCTAAATTATAAAATGATAGGCTTTACAGGATTACAAATGACACTGAGAGATGAACATCATACTCCCTCTTATTCTGATAAAGAAAAAACCAAACCAATATGTGGCTTTTCTTCAGAGGAAAATGGAAGGATTTCCTTTGTGGTGTTGTTATTTACAAGTAATAGAACTTTACAATGCAATTCAGGTATTATCTGACACTCCAAGAAAGGAAACGCAGAGAAGATGGCTGGCAAATTTATGGAACTTTTGCTATAATCTAGCAGAGGTAGTTTTGTTCACTAGAATTTAAGTTCTTTTATTCAGTGACAGCTAAATGATCCCCTTATTCAGAACAGACATGGACACTATGTTGGATGCAGACAAGGCCTTTCTATTCAGCCCTCATAGTAATTTACTGAAAAGGTCTGGCATTGAATTTTTAAGATAGTTTGCAAGTAAGTTGATGAACAAAATTCTGAATAAAATATCAAATTACAGAATTTTGTATAATGTCAGATATGTAAAATCCAACAATTATTTTAGTTACCAGACAAGGCTGTGACAGTTACCATTTACAGTATATAAACTATGTTCTTATGATATGTGATACATCTCATACATCCAATATAGTTATTATTAAAAAAGAAAAGAGAATTAGGCAGCACAAAATTCAGTTGAAATCAGAATTTGAAGATGACCATTAAAAACACATATTGAGTCAGATCAAGATTTAGCAACATCTTGCTGTATATCTATCTACCAAAGTCAGTCAACAATGCAAATTAATAACAGATCATAAGCTGTAAACAGAACTTGATAAAAAAAGTGGATTAATTTCAGTATTTAGCAACATCTTTGAAAATATTCTGACTTTTTAATAATTATAGGGATTAAAGTTCAAGGAAAATATTTTTTTCATGGCAATGAATGAAAAAAAATCTGAGAAATAATTCAGGACGAACTAAGAACTAGAACATGCTACTAATGAGAAGATACTTCCTAGGACACAGTTCTGTCATTTCTGCAAAGTCTTGTAAATTCTTAAAGTATTGTTAAATTATGTAAAAAAATCCCAAATTGTTAAAGTACGCAAAAATTAGTGATCCTTGTTATTTACCAATCCGCTTCTTTATACATTATTAATTTTTCTAATACTTGTGTGCAAATTGTTCTTTTCTAATCTCTAAGATCTATTACTTTCTAGTCCTACAGTACTTGATAGTGAATTGTTTACTAAATAAGGGAATGCAATTTCCTACAAGTCAGCTTCTCAAGCATGAAAGTAGAGAAGAGAGAATTTCAGTATTTTTTCTGTAACAGAACATGCACTCCCCTGAAAACTGTCACTAAAGCAAACAGGAACGTTGTGGTCTAACAGGTAGCAGTTTCTGAACTACACACAATGTAATATTCTGCACAAAGAACACAAATTAGCTCAAAAGTGGATCCTCTTCTCTCCTAAGAAAACGAACTTTCAAAAATAGATGATGTAATTGCAAACCTATGGAGAAAAAGGAACAGTTCTTTCTTTGACAGTCCACAGATCCCTGCTTGACATCCACTAACATAGCATGGATATGGGCTGGAAGACTGTTTTTTTGTAAATATTAAAACCAGACATTTAACATTGCCATTGCTTTATTATAAGTAATAAGCCATAGTATGATTGTAGCTTCTCTGTTTTGGAGAACATGGGAGTTTAATCGTATGGATGCCAAGTGTCTCTATTCCTCTTGAATTCTTCATAGGCACATTTAAGATATAAGTATAGCTATAGCTCTTACTTTGTATTTAAAAAAAAAATCAAATACTTGACTTTGCTACTTTTACAATGCTCTAAAGTCTTTCAATTTATTTTTACTTCCTAGATTAAAAAAGCACAGAAACACAAGAGAACAAAACCCCAAAATGTGACATACTATTCACCCCTAACTCACTCATCCATGGAGTCCTCATCTATAGACCAAAAACACAGATCTTCATAAAACTGGTTGCTGCAATAGATGTTAGTCCTCTCTATGGACCAGCATTAGGAGAGAATGAGGTGTGGTGGCAGTGCATTTCCTACTATTTTTTTTTTTTTTATGGTGGGACAGTGATAATACTAAGATACTGCTGATTCTCTTCTGAGCATCGGGTGGAAGTATCTTATTTCTGCCCATCTGTCCCAGAAACTGGATCAGCTCTTCCCATGTAAAACTATCCTTATT
Organism: Phaenicophaeus curvirostris; assembly: GCF_032191515.1. Lineage (NCBI taxonomy): Eukaryota > Metazoa > Chordata > Aves > Cuculiformes > Cuculidae > Phaenicophaeus > Phaenicophaeus curvirostris. Next base: position 188,992,937 of record NC_091392.1, read on the forward strand.
GCTTTTCTTTGTTTTTCCCTTCTCTGTGCAGTCAAGTCTCAGTTTCTTACTTATTTTAGCCAGACCTAGTTTCCTTTCCTGTCAGCTGCCTTTCTTCCAGGTTTTGTTAAATCTCTTTCTCCTTCCCTATTTTCTTACAGTGTCTTTCTTTCGCCCCATATACAATCTCAGTCTCCCTTCTCATCTCTTCTTTGTCACTTTCCCTCTATTCTGATTTTTTGATGCTTTCTCTCAACATTGTTATCCAGCTATTTCATAATCCACTTAATCTTAAAATGTCCCCTCTTTAATCTTCACATTTATTGGTAGCTCCAGGATCTTTGTCACAAGTAGCCCTAGTATTTCTTCTAAATTCACCACTCTTGGCTGACCAGGCTCAGTTCTATTTTCTCCAGAAGACCAAACCCCTGTATTTATCTTTTTTCCTATCCTATTTCGGTTTTGTTCCATTTCTCCTCCATTGGTTTCTGTTAATAACAGCTTGCAGTATCATTCAACTCGTCTTAATCAAATATGTTGAACAGAATTGCAATGAATTCTAAAGTAGTAACCAACAACCATTCTCCTATATAGATTAAATTTAATAGACATTTCACTATCTTTCTTTTGAGGAGATTACCAAGATTATAAAATCCCTGGATGGTAAATAAGAACGCCATCTGTTACACATTTTCAAACATGCTTCTGAGAAAAACACGCTTGCTTTTATAAACAGGAATAATACCTCATTTGGAATAGGAGAACTTTTATCAACTTGTGACAGTCCAGAGGAAGAAAACTATTTTGCATGACGTGGTAGTTTGATAGGGCTGTATAACAGAAGTACAATTTATGGGTTTACTTAAATTTGCAAAAGATGTCATTCTAACTGACAAAAATTCTGGAATATGCTCTGATACTTATAGGTTCATTTATCTTTCTTCCCTGCTACAGCCTTTCCAAGAACTACTCCATGTTATGGTTTGAGCTAAAGAAGAATCAGTTTTTTAACCTCAGCTAAGACTCCTCTAAGTAACTTCATTTTCTGAAAGTTAGTTGCATGTTTTCCAGGCAGTGTTTCTCCCTAGAAGGGACAATGTAGGGCATCGGTATGCAGGAAGGCCATTGCTTATACCTAATCCTAAAGAAACTAAGGCTATCCTTGAGCTAATGGAATGCTGTAAGTCGAAGATGAGGAATAGTTGCACCTGCAGGGAGGAGGGACAGGACAGGTGACCCCAAACTGACCAACAGAGTATTCCATTCCATATAGGTCATACTCCGTATAAAACTGAGAGATTACAAGGGTCTCACTCTCTTCTTCAATGGCTGATGTCCGATGAAGACCTCATCTGTCTGTTTGCCCCTGATTCGTGCATTCCTGAATCCAGTTCCTGGGTCCAACCTCCCTCCTGCCACTCACCTTACTTGCCTTGCAGCATCTGTGGTGACACACAGTCATCAAGATGTGGAATAGGGGTTTAATTTTGTATATTTGTAGATATTTTATATTATTATTATTATTGTTATTGTTGTTATTTCAGTAAAGCTGTTTTTAGTTTTAGTTTTCAACCTACAAGTCTCTTCCTCTCATTATCCTTTCCCTTTCTCTGCAGTTTGGGGGGAAGGGAATTTGGAGACCAACTACTCAGTTTTCACTGCTGAAATTGGCTGGGCTGGGGCAAAACCGTGACACTTTAAAATGTAAACTATCTGAAAATTTACCAAGGGTAAAACATACTTTTGCTCTTGAAAGATATATTTCTGTTTTGTATTAGAAATTGGAAGCCTGCCAAACAATTTGACATTTCAAACATTTAATGAAATTCAAAATCTTAATCTTGATACCATATTTTTACACCACAACCTGTTGTACCTGCAAAAGCAACACATTCAGACCTGGAGGAAAGTGCCAGACAAAAAAAATGACACGTGAGCCTGCCATTTGTTTCCAGACTGTTCTGCAGAACTATTCCTGTATTCTCAAGCACACAATAAAATCTCTACTGTCCTCCAGAGAAAATCTTTCACTTGAATTGACAATATCATTAGCAAGTTCAGAAAACTACAGCGCTTGTGAGACAAGTACAGAAAATATGTATTTTTAAGACATTGCCTTTGTTTTTTGAGTAAAACTGTTTCATATTGCATTACAATGGACTGGGAAGATGGCCACAATACCTTCAGGAGTCTAAGCTTATGGGATATTATCCTCCTATTCATAGAATCATAAAGTTGGAAAAGACCTTTGAGATCATCAAGTCCAACCATACCTGCTCACTACGAAATCATATCCCCAAGCACCTTATCTACCTGTATTTTAAATACCTCCAGGAATGGTGACTCAGCCACCTCCCTAGGCAGTCTCTGCCAGTGCCCAAGAACCCTTTCAGTGAAGAAATTTTTCCTAATATCCAATCCGAAACTCTCCTGGCAGTCTATTGCCTGCCACTTCGGAGAAGAGACCAACACCCACCTCAGTATAATCCCCTTTCAGGTAGTTGTAGACAGTGATAAGGTCTCCCCTCAGCCTCCTTTCCTCCAGGCTAAACAACCCGAGTTCCCTCAGCTGCCTCCCATAAGACTTGTTCTCCAGCCCCTTCACCAGCCTCATTGCCTTTCTCTGGACACCTTCCAGAACCTCAACATCCTTCTTCCAGTGAAGATCCCAAAACTGAACACAATATTTGAGGTGTGGTGTCACCAATGTTGAGTACAGGGGCAGAATCGCCTCCCTGTTCCTGTTTGCCATGCTGTTTATGATATAGGTCAATATGCTGTCAATACGCTTGGCCATCTGAGCACACTGATGATCCATGTTCAGCTGGTGGTCAACCAACACCCTCAAATCCTTCTCTACCAGGCAGCTTTCCAGCCATTCTTCCCCAAGCCTGTAGCACCACACAGGGCTTTTGTGTCCCAAGTGCAGGACTCGGCACGTGGCCTTGTTAAGCCTCATCCTGTTGGACAGAACTGGATTCAACACTGAGCCCTGGAGAACACCACTTGTGACCAGCCTCCAACCTTCCATCTGTATTTAACTCCATTTACCACCATTCTTTGGGCCCGGCCATCCAGCCAGTTTTTCACCCAGCAGAGGGTATGCCCGTCCAGGCCAATGGATGCCAGTTTCTCAAGCAGAATGCTGTGAGAAATGGCGTGAAAGGCTTTACTAAAGTCCAGGTACACTATATCCACAGACTTTCCCTTGTCTATTAAACAGGTAATCTTTTCATAGAAGGAGATCAGGATAGTTTGGCAGGACCTGCCTTTCATAAACCCATGTTGACTGGGCTTAATCCCTGGGTTGTCTTGTGTGTGCTGTGCGATAGCACTCAAGATGATCTGCTCTGTGACCTTCCCCAGCACCAAAGTCAGACTGAAAGGCCTGTAGTTCCCCAGATCCTCCCTCCAACCCTTCATGTAAGTGAGTGTACCCTTTGCCAACCTCCAGTCAAAAGGAACTAGCCCAGTCAGCCAGGACTGCCGGTAGATGATGGAAAGGGGTTCAGTAAGCAGCTCTGCCAGCTCCATCAAAATGCTTCAGTGGATCCCATCTGGCCTCAGAGACTTGTGAATGTCTAATTGGCCAACCACGTTTCTAACCATTTCCTCTTGGATCATTGGAGCTTTGTTCTGCTCCCTCTCCCTGTCTTCTGGCTCAGGAGGCCCAGAGAACATCTTACCTTCCTATTAAAGACTGAGGCAAAGAAGGCATTAAGTACCTCAGCCTTACCCTCATCCTTTGTCACTATTGTTCCACCTGCAACCAGTAAAGGATGGAGATTATCCTTGGCCCTCCTTTTGTTGTTAACATATTTGTAGAAACATTTTTTTTTATCTTTCACAGAACTGGCTAATTTAAGTTGTAAATGGGCTTTAGTCCTTCTGATTTTCTCTCTGCATGATCTCACTTCATCCTTATAGTCCTCCTGAGATGCCTGCCCCTTCTTCCAAAGCTCTTTCAAGGGTTGTGACTTAAAACATTCTCCCCCAATTGCTTGCAAACATCTGATAGTTTCCATTTGCCTACTTTACATTTTATTTATTCATAACAATCTTTTCCTTCAATGTCCCTTTATAACCATTTATAACTGAATGAAGGTCACATTTTGGCTTAAACTGATATTATTGCTCTTTTATTTGTTCAGAATATCAAGATAAGATAATCAGCGTGGAGGTATTCTACCCACTCTGACAATGCTGAAATTCTCTGTCTACACAAAAAAAAAAAAAAATATTACATAATATTTTAAGATTTACTTGTATATCTCATCATTATTCTACTGTACTCCAGCTTTTGGAATAACTGACAGTGGGAATAGATCGCTGAAGCAAAGTGAGAATCATGCAGCTAGCAACACCTAAGTATGTCAGAGCTCCTAGGGCAGAAAATTAAGATGAAGACATGTTTGATGCTATCTTGCTTCTTTTAACAGAAAGACACAAGGAACTTCTTTCCTTCTGAACATGAGTGAATACCATCTGGTCCTGGTAATAGAATAATTGATTTCCCCCACATATTTTCCAGAAATATTTTCATTTGGGACATTTCTTCAGCATCATCCCCCTAAAAGAAGGGGCACATACAGAAATTTCCCAGATCTCCTCAATGGGGAACACTGATGTTAACTTCTTTAGGAATTTCTTTGTTGTATCTCCATGCAGGCACATAAAATATAAATCTTCAGTGGATATAAATTACTCAAGAGTATCTTATTAATATAGACAAATAAACACAAATCAATAGAAAAAAACCCGCAAAGGAAATGAATGCATACTGTGGACTGCAGGAACATACCTCAAAATGCTCCTGAAAAAGTATAAGGTTACCTGCTTGCAGCATCAATCAGCAGAATTATTACCCCCAGTATTTGATTTTTTAACATCAATAATTGATTCTTAGAATGTATCTAACCCTGCACCTCTTCTACTGAAAAAGCTCTTCAGGCCTATGTTCATTGGTCATTGTGCTAAAATGTATGGAGAAAAAAACCTAAACAACACTGTCAAATCACTGTCAAGACAGTGATTCAAGTATGGCTAGGTTTAATGACAGAGTTGATTAGGAGGGTTTCCATCTCCATGGTCCCCTGATTAAACAATATTAATTTACCAGCTACCAAAGCTGACTCGTGATATCTCAGAGGAATTCTTAGATGTTACAGCCACAAGACATGAATGACTGGCCTTCACTATCTCTGATCATGAAGCAGTTCAGACATGGTATTTGAACAGAAAGCACATCTTTTATGATCACAGCAATAATATCCCAAAACAAACTCAGTATCTGTGTTGGCAGGTAAGTATTTAACCTAGGAGGAGCATTGAGCAAACTAGGAAGTCCCATTTATGCTTATCACTTACTTCAGCAGCAAAGATGAAACTGAAATTATCAACAGTGTACAAAGGGAATAAAAAGAGAATAGGGTGGTGGGCCTGACCATGCTTGCTGTTGCGTGCTGTTGTGCCTAAAAATCCTTTAAAAACAGCAAAGAAACAGTGATTTGTACTAAAAACAGCAAAGAAACAGTGATTTGTACTATAAACAGAAGTAGTAATGAGGTTTAGTTGTATACAGATTTATACTTCTGTTCTTTAAGTATTCACATCAAAGCAGTAGCCTTGTCACTTTTGCTCTCTCCGAGTACTTCATAAAAATTTCCTGTCCAAAAGATAACACATCCCAGTACTAGCTAGCTTGAATTGCGTGTTCTGACCCAGTAGATACTAGTCAAATGCCAACAGAATGTATCAGGACAGAGCGTTCATTTAATGAGGGCATTACCTCAAAAGAAGCTTCTATCAAACTTGAAAAAACTCCATTACCCTCTCTATGCCTCCATTTTATCACACCCAAATTTGGCTGCATAGTGAAAAAGACTGGGGGGAGGGGGCGAGTGGCATAGTGACTTTGAAGTGAACAAGCAGTAAGCAGAAATACCTCAGTTTTATTTATATTAAAAAAAAGAAAACTAAACCAGAATGAAATACTGAATCGGCTGAAACAATTACAAAGTTTTTACAAACAGGTTTAATTTTAAAACACAAAATTTTCATAAAAGAAAAAAATGTGGTAAATAGTAAAACAAAATCAAATATTCTAAAAATATTAGGAAACCTAACAACTGATGTAATTAAAAGAATTTTTCAGAAATATGTTTTCAGTTTTGTTTCAGTTGCTTTGTGTCACTGTATCCTATTCAACAGTAAATCCCATCTGATAACAGTAAACCAACCTACACAAATAAGAAAATAATATTTTTAAAGTTTAATGTGTATTATCCTATATATAAGCTTAAAACTATGAAAGAGACTATACTTGAGCAGACCAGAGTTCATTTAGCTCAACAGCCTCTCTGACAGTGACTAAAAAATTATACTGATGAAAGAATGTAAGCCTTCCTACAGGTCTCCATCATATTGTTCTCCCTGACCTTACTAATTTCTTTCCTAGGTTTTATTGCCCTCTTTTATGAAAGCAGCACTAGTCCTTTAGTTGAACTTATTACCTTCCTCTTAGCTCACTCAATTCAGAGACGGAAGAGGAACAAAAACAGGACACAAGAATCAAAAGGCAGGTAGATCGTGGAGCTGTACAGCCTGCTCTCTTGTGATCTATACTGTTTCCCCATAAATTCCAAATGTTTCATTTTCTGACAACAAGTGGCACTGAACTGGTGTTTTCAGTGAATCTTCCATCATAACCCCACAATCTCAAGATCAAATTATAACACATTGTTCAGATACCATCACTTTGCATTTGAGGACCTTTTCCCTCCCCACGCACAAAACTTCACATCTACCTAGACTCAATTTCATCTGCCATTTTTGTTTCTGATCATTCAGTCTTGAAATGCCCTTCCGTGAAGTAACAAGTGATGGAGAGTGGCAACATGCATAGGCAACTGGCAGGTGATAGTCACTCCCTATAGCCGGAGACCAAAGTTGACTTGACTTTCAGAGCTGGCCTTCTACCACCATTTGTATTCCACTTATTTTATTCTTGAGTACTTTCACAGGTCATTGCTGAATATCTTCTGAGTTTGAAATATTACTGCATATTTTATCTACGTGTCCCCTGTAGATAAGCTTTACCTATAGTCCTTTAATCTGAAATAGATCTTTTGATGAACACTCCATAAAGTGGGGTTCTAGCACAGAAAGTGAAGTGGGCCTGTGAGAACCTCATGAGGTTCAACAACGCCAAGCACAAAGTCCTACACCTGGGGTGGGGCAATCCTCAATTTCAATATAGGATGGGGGATGACATGATTGAGAGCAGCTGTGCAGAGAAGGACTTGCGGGTGCTTGTTGACGAGAAGCTCAACATGAGCCGGCAGTGTGCACTTGCAGCCCAGGTCAACTGTACCCTGGGCTGCATCAAAAGAAGCGTGACCAGCAAGTTGAGGGAGGGGATTCTGCCCCTATATTCCTCTCTTATGAGACTTCATCTGGAGTGTTGTGTCCAGTTCTGGAATCCTCAACACAAGAAGGATATGGAACTGTTGGAACGGGTTCAGAGGAGGTCTACAAGGATGATCAGAGAGCTGGAGCACCTTCAATATGAGGACAGGCTGAGAGTTAGCCTTGTTCAGCCTGGAGAAGAGAAGGTTCAAAGGAGATCTTATAGCAACCTTCCAGCACCTGAAAGGTGCTACAAGAAAGATGGGGATGGCCTATTCATAAAGGCTTGTGGTGATAGGACTAGGAGGAATGGGTATAAACTGGAGAGGGGCAGATTTAGACTAGACATTCGGAAGAATTTCTTCACAATGAGAGTTGTGATGCTCTGGCACAGGTTGCCCAGGGAAGCTGTGGCTGCCCCATCCCTGAGATGTTCAAGGCCAGGTTGGATGGGGCTTTGTGCAGCCTCATCTAGTGGGATGTCCCTGCCCATGGCAGAGGGGTTGGAACTGGATGATCTTTAAGGTCTCTTCCAACCCCAACTATTATATGATTCTATGATTCTGTAATTCTAATTTAAAGTGAAATTATATTCTTTCATAAAAAAGAGAAATAAGAAACTATGTCACAATTTTAAGGAATAGGAAACCTGGATGAATAGTTCAAAGAATAATCTCAATACACTTGCACAAGGTATAGTTTTTTATTTATTTCAAGACTATTCAACATCCTGGTCTCAATGATTTTTTACTGTACTGCTTGGATATTCACAGTGACTTTCAGTTCCTCCTTTATCATCAACGTACAGTATCTTAAGAAAAGAAATATCACGTTAACACAGAACAAAGTTAAACTCTGCAGAAAGGAAGTGGCAGTTTGTCATTTTGAGTTGCAGTGAAGATTAGGTTTCTGTATTTGGAATTTCATTTCTTAAGGACTGTAATTTCTTAAATGCAACTAAGAATTATTTCTGTGATCTTCAATCTTCCTTCACTGGAGACAACAGCAGGAATCTCAAAACACTGGTAGGCATAAACATTTTAAAAACCTTTCTTGTCATTTTTCACTCTTTTCCTGGTTATTAATATACCTAGGGGAAGCATAACAGATGTGCTAGAATAGCAAAGCTTATTCAGGGAGAGGAATAACGAAATAATCTTCAAAAGGCTTGAAGTTCTTTAAAAATATGAAAGAAAGAAAAGCAATCTCTCTTACGAAGACAAATCATGAAAGCATCTCTATTATAATCGTGTCCGGATGTCTACTAGACAGAGAATAATTTTAGATACTTTTAAAAAATACTCTTTTTAAAAAAGCAATTATATCTTTATTTTATTAGAAATATTTTCTTTAAAAAGGTATCTTTTTATTTTCTAGGTGTGCGATAGTGGATCCTTTCTATCATGCAGCAATGATTACCAGCAAGGCCAAAATGTATCTTGTAGAAATACTGTTTCTAATTCAAGTTCTGCTTGGACAGAGTTTTTAGCAAAAGTCCTTTGACATTATGCTTAATGTTGCTCTCCAGAAAAGTACTTCATGTCCTGTGTGCTGGGAAGAGGTACTCTCTGTGAGGGCAATAAGAAACAGCTTTAAGTACATAAAGATGTATCCACTGGCATAATGTTTTCTCTTTTTCCTTCTTGCTGATGCTTTTATTAAAGTACTATTTCCAGGTAGCATGCTGTTATCTCTTTAGAGGCATACTTCCAGTTCATACGGTAAACTTCAGCACAATCACAGAACAGTTAACTCCTTTCTGTGTTTTCCAGTGTTGGTTGAGGACTTTGAAAAGCTGTTTATTTAGCTTTGCCAAATGATTTCACATAGTAAATGGAGTTACATTGCTATTCTGGGAAGCTTTTATTGAACAGTGAAGTGAAAATACACCAAAGAAACAAGGAATGGAACTAAATGCAGAGGTGAGAGAGAAGAATTAATCTTCATCCTCCTTCCCTAATTCAAGTGATTGATCACAGATATTTAAAAAAAAAACCAAAAGAAGAATAATTTGGCATTGCATCTAGAATGTAACAATTGTACCCTTTTAGAAAAGTCACACGAAAATAAACTAAAAATTCAAATTTCCTTTCCTTTTCAGTATCAATGGAAGAAAAATGCTTTCCCGTGTATACTGTGTCTCATTATTCATTTTAAATATCTACCCTTTTCTGATGAATTTTAAATGTCAATGAACACAAACTGACATGCTTCTGTTGCACTGCAGTCCTGGTCATAACATCTTTACTACTCATTTTTACTTACACAGGCAAAAGTAGATTAATTTAAATGTGTATTAGACTCATCAGGAAAACATGAAACACGTGTGCTGCAGAAGCCTTTTTTGGTGATGTTGATTTCAACTCTTTAAGGGAGCAACAGACTCTGAGTTTCTTCAGCAACTGTGACTAAGCAATAATGCAATGCAAGAAGCATACCCATCATAGCAAAATGTATAAATATTTGGTTTGATCAGTACGCTGTTTTTTTGGATTAAAATCAATAGAAAAGACATAGCTGATCTTTCAGTTAGCTGTAAAATCAAATGAAGCATAAATAAAACACAGAAGTACATGTTAAGTATGTATGAATCCCAAAATAAACTAAGAGCAAAATCTTTCATTTGACATAACAAATATACTCCTTGTCTCTCAAAGAAGCATTTTTCACAGAAAGTATTTCATCTGCAATGGAGAAAAGCAGTTATTATTAAAACTTTCAATTAAAGTTGCTTTACTGATGCAAATCAAGTAATGTAATCTGAAAATCAAGACTTTCTCTTGGCATATTTCTTCATTTTAAAGATCCTAAGTTGGGAAACTGGAAAATTATTCCTATTTGGATCAAATAACAAGCACATTACATGCTCCGGGAAGTATGCCTGTAGTTTCTCAAGCTATTCTTCGAGCATAGACAAGAAAAGACATTCATAGAGCACAAGTAAAACTTGTTTTTCTTCAACTTAAATTAGACAGCTTGTTTGCTCACCAGAAATTGACAGTAGTGATTGACATGTGAATCAGGTTTTGTAGTCTGAGATCTTACTAAAGAACCAACATAAAAATCAAAGAGCTGTTATAATTATTGCATATTATTGCTACCTATACATCCACTGCAGTATTATTTGCAGTTTTGGCCATAAATAGCAGCCAACAGACTAGCTCCAGAGCTCTGAATTTTTTAACCATATTGTGTAAAAACAGAATTAAAGACGCTAAGATGAATTGCCTAGCCTATTCCTTGTAGGAAGATAACTGCAGCTCATGCTGATACAGTTAAGAAAAATTCTTTGTGGCTTTTGTGCATGCTCAGATTGCTTAATCCTTGTACTGCAGGATATATTAGACCCCTATTTCAAGAGAACAATTAATTTCACTGTGTAGGGATCACTAATCTTAAAACTGACTTTACAGTCCAGCAAAGCCTTTACTTGGAAAGTAACGTACCACAACAGCATAAATAAGAGGTCCCACGTATGCTTAAAAATATCGACATCTCATATGTTTGGCAGATAATCTCCATTATGAGTCAGAGGGAGGCAGCAAAACATCTATATTTTCATTAAAACCCCCATGATAAAAGAACATCTCACTAATCCCAGAACAGTCATGGTGACTTCTCATGTAAGCATTTTTCTAGGAAGAGAAACAGCTGCAAATGAAACTTTACTAAACAAATTCTGGATAGTCTATTTAGGTTTCTAATGGCAAAATAAAGACAAGCTATGCTAGATCTTAGTTTCTGCAGGTTCACCTAGTCCAGGTTTGCAGGTGGTTTGGACTGTTCTCTATCACCTAGGCAACTAAACTCTGCCTAGGATAGATTTTGATTCCTTAATTGGCCGCTGAAGAACGATCTTACATGCATTTCTGGAGGGTAATAGTGCATCGTTCTCGTTCAATATAAGGACAACTGAGAGATTTTTGTTATTCTCTAGTCCACAAAAGTAAAAAGTGTCCTCATAGCTTTAAAATTTATTTCTTCAGTCTAAAAGAAAAACCTGGATAAAATTCAGCTGAAATTTAAAATCATCTACCATGATGTTGAAATCTATTTCAGGACGGGAAAATTGTCTTGCAAATGTTCTCATTTCTTTTTAGCTATGAATTGACAAAATATTAAATCAGACATGCAAAACAGAAGAAGTCTTCACAATATAACTTAAGAAGAGAAAATTAAATGCTGTGAATAAACTCTTGGGGATAGGAGAAAAAGTTTAAGTCATGGGTACACTCAGGAAATGAACATGAGACACACAAGTGGAGATTGTAAAACATGGGTAGGACGTGCCCATGGAATGGTGAATAAAGTCACAAAGAGAAGGGAAAGGTATCAAAAGACTGAATCTTCTAATAAATCAAAGGAAGAGAGAAAAATCTTGCTTTCTGCTGCCTTCATTTTTATTGTTTTACATTCCAGCCATTTATACGCTTCACTTACTAAACAACCCTAAATCAAAGCTTATTTCCTCATAATTTTTTGAATGCTAGTTTTGAATTTTTTCCTGAGTTAAAGTCATATGTTATAGGTACTTGAGGTTTTCTGATATGAGAAGACAGTAATTTTAATGTTGTTAATTTAAGTAGTATTTTAAATGTTTTCCATATGGCTACAGGAATACAGCTTTGTCTTCTACAGGCATGATTAAGATCAGTCAAAACAAACCACCAAGTGTGAATCACAACACTGTCAGCTCAATAGATGTTTAACCAAAAGCAAAACTAAAAATATATATGAATCTAAATGTCAAAAAGTAAGTACTTCCACAAATCATGAAAGTGGCCAACAAAAGTGTCAACAAAATATACAATTAAAAAGGGATGTGGTATACTCAAATAAACAGAAACAGTGGTTTTTATCAAGTACAGCTTATAAATAGTTTCTTCTCTGTTATGACAACACATTAATAAAATCTTACACATCTTCATGAGTATAAGAACTGCATTTCTGTTTGAAAGCATTATCTTCACACATGCATTGAACATAATTATTGAATGACTCATGAAATCATGCAGAATGAAATAAACAATTTCATAATACAGTTCTGTGTTTAAGCAAGATAACAGTTTCTAGAAGCCTTCACTAAATTGAAAATACCTACCAAAACAAAAGTAAAATGTTAGAGGGAAGAAAAGTTTTGTGGGTAAAAGAACTATCTCTTACTATACCTAACAGCAGGATTGAAAAAGTATACAATGTTCTTGTTATATAGCCCTTCATCAAGTCTATTTGAGCATTTTAGACTAGAACAATACCTTGAAAAGTAGCATGGGCAGTACAGGACTACAATCTCCTATCCTGGTCTTGCTGCCTATTATACAGAAAGTTTGGCTCCATCTACATTAAACTTTACACTACACCCATCCTCATTACCCAAAACTTAGCAGTGGGTGCTCTCTGCGTAAACTGCACCTCTTCAGCCCTCAAATATGACTGCCTTTTTGTAGAACCAGCACATATGCTAGAAGCCTTGGCGTATAATAAGGAGGTACAAAGCTTATTAGGATACTCTTACAGGAATGTGGATGGAACCAGCCTTGACACAGCCTCATCTGCCTCATCCATGCTGACTTCTGGGAGTGTTCACTATGCTTGCTCTCTCTTGTTTGGCACTCAGGCCAAACTCCAATCAACCTTTTCCCCCTCCACCTAATGAAATCTAGCTTATCATTTGCTTATCACTACTAAGAAAACATTCACTCAGGCAAACAATAACTACAACCTTTTCTGCTAGTCTCCCAAATATCCTCCCATAACATTTCAGCTCACAGGGAACGCTGATATTAAAATAATTCTCACTGATAATTTTTGGCTTTAAACTCAGGATCTGATAATTTACTTTTTGTATTTCCAAGGAAAATTCAAGTCCAAACATACAGTCAATCCTTATTGATTGCGAGAACCTCATGAAGTTCAACAACGCCAAGTGCAAGGTCCTACACCTGGGCTGGAGCAATCTTCAATTTCAATATAGGATAGGGGATGATGTGATTGAGAGCAGCCCTGCAGAGAAGGACTTAGGGGTGCTGGTTGATGAGAAGCTCAACATGAGCTGGCAACATGCGCTCACAGCCCAGAAGGCCAATCATGTCCTGGGCTGCATCAAAAGAAGTGTGGCCAGCAGTTCGAGGGAGGTGATTCTGCCCCTATATTCTTCTTTCGTGAGACCTCATCTGGAGTACTGTGTCCAGTTCTGGAATCCTCAACACAATAAAGTTATGGAACTGTTGGAATGGGTCCAGAGGAGGCTACAAAGATGATTCGAGGGCTGAAGCACCTCCTGTATGAGGACAGGCTGAGAGAGTTGGGCTTGTTCAGCCTGGAGAAGAGAAGGCTCAGAGAAGATTTTATAGCGACCTTCCAGTACCGGAAAGGGGACAGCAAGAAAGCTGGGGATGGACTATTCACAAAGACTTGTAGTGACAGGACTAGGAGCAATGGGTATAAACTGGAGGGAGGCAGATTTAGACTAGACATAAGGAAAAATATTTTCACCATGAGAGTGGTGAGACACTGGCACAGGTTGCTCAGGGAAGTTGTGGCTGCCCCATCCCTGGAGGTGTTGAAGGCCAGGTTGGATGGGGCCTTGGGCAGCCTGATCTAGTGGGAGATGGCCTGACCATGGCGGGGAGATTGGAACTAGACGATCTTTAAGGTCTCTTCCAACTCAAATCATTCTATGATTCTATGATTTATACAAATTTTACATGGGTCCAACAGGGACATCACAACACTGGTAGCTACCAATCACCCATGACATGTCTTATCTGGTAACCTGTGATGCCCTCCTCATATTGAAAGTAGGCATAAAATCTGAAACGTGGATTGGATCAGCTAGTAAGACAGCCAGAGAAGTAATCAAGATCACTAGGCAACTAATAACTACAAGGGGAATATTCAGGAAAATCCTTCTGAATGAATTCTGAGAGTCACAGAAGAATCTCCACATCATCTATTCCAGATGAACTGGAATGGACCTTTGGATGCATCTTGCCATCTACAGCCTTGCTACTGCAGCCTGGTCTGTGGTTAAGTTTCAGTGCCGTAGCTGCATACTGCTGACTCAGCTTCATTCCAGAACATTTATTTTTTAAGAATCACTTCTATTTTATTTTGCTTTCAGCAGTTCAAAGTCACCATCACATGGTTTTTATTTACTTATTGCCCCTCACTTCAATCTCCTTTTCCTCAAAACTGAGGAAACTGCGTGCATTGGAACTTTGACAGAGTCATCTTCCATTAGCAGCCTTCACTGATAGGGGCTGCACACTTTGAAATTCCCAGTAGGACCTCCATGAAACTTTAACTTGAAACAGAGACTGATGCACACTAGACAACCAGCCTTCTCTGAAAGCCAATAGTATTTAGAACTAATAAGCCAATAATGCAAAAAGTCTTTATAAAATTTAGTATCTGCCACTCACATTACTGGAAAAAGCTATGACAAAGAAAAGGTAACAAAACTTCTTTTATTCCTTAGAGCACTGACCACATAACACACAAATAAAGAGGAACTAGAGTTTCAACATTACTACAAGACGATTTCACAAGATGATTCCACCTCTACATCTCATTATTGAAAATGCACATATATGTGATTCCTACAGACAACCTTCAGGATATACATACTTACACACATGAATAAACAAACATATATGTTTCAGTAAAAACATGTGTTTCATAGGTAATGTCAGTAATATCCAACCATTACCATGTACCATATACAAGCACTTTAGTTTATATCCCTTCTTATACAGAAGTAGTACTTCATCTACCACAGACACATAAGCAAGCACAGCACGAAATGCGGCAGCTGTTTAACAGATTTTGGCAGATATACAGAAAGGTTTAATGAGAAGACTAGTCCAGGTAGCCAAAGTTACAGATGAATTAAATAGTGAGAATATCTTACCCAAGCTGAAAATTTGACCAGGATATTGAATTAACCTCTTATCCAAACTGCCATGATGCTTTTAGCCTGGTTTAATAAATAAAAAAGCAATCACATTCTATGTTACTGTCTAAATTACCTGCTCCCTTTTTAGCTTCTTGGTCAATTTTTACCAAACTCCACAGACAAATACTCATCTCAGAAATACTACATTCCTACAAATCTTCTGAAAATAAGACGGAAGATACAAGAAGAAATTGCATTTATGTCTCCACTGAGAGACTGCAATGGGTAAGAAGACTTTATTAGATATCAGAAAACCTGGTAAGAGTTGATATGAGACAAAGACCTTGTAAATGTCTTGTTATGAAAAATCTTCAGTAACTGCTCCTTAAATATCTAAGACAATCAACTTTGAAAAGTAAGGCTCAGGGGAATCCAGCTTACTTAATTCCAAGTCATGAAAGTAATTAAAAAATGTAAATGGTCAGGACCTAGGATTTGTGTCTCACATAAAAGGCACTGCTTTTCACAGGAAAGAATAAATCTCCCAAGGCTACTCAAGCAACAGGATCCTGCCTAGACAACTTTTCTGCATGTTTTTACAGAGGCTTGGGTTTGTATGATACAATATATCCATTTATTCCTTTCAAGTATTCCTCCCAAACTCTTTTCGCTTACATTAAAATATACATTTTTGATTCAGTATTCTCAACACTAAGTATAGTTACACATATCTACACGAACCTATTCTATGAGGATGAATATAATATCTTTATATTATTACTAAGGCCTTATGATTGTGAATGAAAACTAAAATATAACCTGCTTTTATGACTCAGTTTTAGGAAAAGGTTGCATGTTATTAGCAAAAGTGTAAATGTTTAGAAAATATTTTAAATGTTTCCTTTGAATGCTGGGCTTAATTTAGATCCTTTTATTTTTAATTTAACTCCACAAAGTGGTTCTTACCCTTTGGTGGTATCCTAAACCCACTTGTTCCTCATTCTGTAATGGAATGAAGGTCTGTATCTAATATGTGAATATCACATTTGTTTAGAAGATAAACGGACATTCGTCTTGGTCAAAGTAGCATCAGTTGTGACTATACAACACAAACAAATCTTCCAAAATCTTAACTAACTGCCAACTTTCAGAACTCTAAGACACAAAGTTACTATAGTTCACTCATGCAGATTACTCATTTGGATGTGACTTTGCAGGCCAGAATTAATCTCACCAAACACAGATAAATCAGCCATGGTTACCTAAGCCCCCTTCACAGACAATGTAGAGAGGCAGACAATTCTAGCACATCATTCATGTCCTCCTCAAGTAGGAGGAGGTTTAAGATAGATAGGGTGAAACCACTCACATCTCTATAAAAGGAGTTTAGCTGATTGGTGTCGATGCAGTCAAACCACTATGCTACACTTTGGCACAATCCTGTTTTAGGAACTTATGTACTCATTCTGATGCATGATTAAATATGCAGTACAAGCACCTGTTGGCGGAGAGACAGCAAGTATCTTCCAACAGACCATGTCATAATGAATCCATAAGCCACAGATACCTAGTTAGTAATTTTCTTTCAGTCAGTGAATTATCCAAGAGAAAATGTATTTGAACTCAGGGAGACTACAAACTTTAAAAAGGAGTTCTGTATACACAGAGTTGGATGCTTCATATTAATTCAAGTACACTTTAAAGAAGTTAGAATCGATTTTGCTAATAGTTCCTCAGGTGGGCAGTTATTATCACCCTGTCAAGCCAAAAAGAAGTGTTCAGCAGAAGCATGAATCCATTCTTGATTAAATTTAACTTTCAATATGTGACATGTACTGAGAAAAACTTAGAGCTACAAACATCAGAGGTTTACTACTGCAAATCAGATATTTATATAAAAGCAGTAATGTTTCTAGTCATATGACATTGTAAAAGTTTTTAAATTTACTAAAAGTTAGCTTATTAATATTACACAACTGTAAGTTTAAATTATGCAACTTAAAACTGCATTTAATCATAAACCCAAGCATATTTAAACTATCAGAACCTAAAATAATAATTGTATATAAAAATGAAAACTTAAATTTAGGTCCTACTATAAATCATGTAAGCAGCAATATAATCCTTAAATGAGAATCAGCCTGAAACAATGAACAAAGAATCAGATGAGGGAGAAGCTAAATACAACGATCTAATAAGTTAAGAACAAAGAAAAAACCAACTCAATTATTATTATTATGCTGACATTTTAATACAGACATAGAAAGAAATTCATAAAAATTGTTACTTACCTTGGAGATCTGAAATGATGTGGACTTCTGAATAACCTACGATCACTTTCTTCCGAAGACAGAAACGTCTAACTTTTCTACTACTTTCAGATCTGGAGTGGAAGATATTTTAGGCCTGGCCAAATATCACTGGAAGAAAACTTGTTCACATGTTTGGCTGTGTTTTGCATTCCATCCTGTTGCTCTGGCATACAGAGGCAGCTAATTATAATCTGTGACATAAGCAGCTAATTCTATTGCTGAAATGGTTGTGTACTGACTCCAGAAATGAACTGCCCCACTGTAAGTCAAAATCAATCCATAATGCATTCCAAAATGGCCCAACCTGTCACATATTGCCAACTGCTTCATTAAAATCTGAGAATATGCAGCACTTCATAGAATCTGCATGTAAAAACTATTAACATAGTTAGCTTTTAACAGCACGCAATGCAAAATTAGAAACAAAAACCACTTCTGCTTTCTTTTCTGATTCCATATGTAATATCCAACTGAGTTTTAATAGTAGGTTTTCTAAAAACTTTTAACTTTAATGCTAACATTATTCTAGCTATAATCTATACTGGCTGGAATAGAAAGTCTCTTCAAAAAAAGGAAACACATATACAATAACATACCTATAATAGCACATAAGAATTTTGTACAGTAACTACACTAACAATTACCAACTTTTCCAAAAAGTGAAGCCATTCTTGATAGGTAAGAAAGATGGATGCAAATACCAAGAGTTATAAAAAGAAGTTCATATGTTACATATTCTAAGATGATATTATAGAAATTATGAGACCTTTTTTTCAGTGCTATTTAAGCCTTGAGTTCTCAAATGCAGAAATAAGAATTCCAGCCTAGCACTGCTTACATTAGACAGACCATACAAACACTGACCAACAGACTTTCTGTTCAACTTCTGATATTTTAGAATCTGTTTTGTATCTGTCTGGAATTTAAATAGTATTAAAACATACATTTGTAAGATTTACAGAACAGAAGTTTTGTGCCGTGTGAACCATTGTAATCATCATCCCTATGTTTGGACAATTTAATTTCTCAAAGTGCAATGTTTCCTTTTTTTCTAGTTGTGCACACACACTGCTATCATGCTTTAGAAGATGAAGCTCCTATCAGACACTTAACAGCTGCAGATCATAAATTTAGTACTCACACAAATCCAACTGATCTCAGGCTTACAAGATACTTTTTCCCCCTTATGAATTCTGTGGCCATTAGTCCTTTATCAGGCTCTGTTTACATATACAAATGGAGAAATTCTTTTCTATGCAAAGGAATTAATTCCCTGGTATCTGATAAAAATGACAAATATTTTTTCTTAGTAAAATATTTATTAATAACTTTAAAAGAACTTTTATATTTAATCTCATGGATTTAGGAAAGATAAACTGGAATAAAAGCATTTCTGTATTATATTAACACCAAAGCTTTTAACTGAAATTCACAGTAAGTGAATGCATCCAGCTACTGAAAGGGCTGGAAGGAATGTCCTGTGAGGAATGGCTGAGGACTTTGGAGAAAAGAAGGCTAAGGGGTGACCTCATTGCTCTGTACCGATTTCTGAGGAGGGGAAGTGGAGAGGAAGGTGCTGAGCTATTCTCCCTGGTATCCTGTGAGAATGCATGGGAATGGTTCAAAGCTGCATGAGGGGAGGTTTTCACTGGATAATAGGAAGCATTTCTTTACCAGGAGGGTGGTCAACCCCTGGAACAGGCTTCCTAGAGGTGGTTGATGCCCCAAACCTGCTAGTGTTTAACAGGCACTTGGACAACACCCTTAAGAACGTGATTCTATTCTATTCTATTCTATTCTATTCTATTCTATTCTATTCTATTCTATTCTATTCTATTCTATTCTATTCTATTCTATTCTATTCTATTCTATTCTATTCTATTCTATTCTATTCCTAATTCTCATTCCATTCCATTCTCCCAAAAGCTCTCTTTATGGCCAGAACTTCTATGCTATTTTCCATGCAAGTTTACTCTTCTTGGTCTAGAGTCATGATAGCTTTTGTCTGTTCTTGTACAATCCAGTATCTGCAAAGCAGAAATTCTAAAAGTGAACAGAACAAATAAATACCTCAGTCAGTATCTTCAGAAGTTCTCATGAAGTAGGACTGAAGCAAGAGCAACTGTCAGTGAGGTTTGTATCATCTGAAGGCAGTTGTCTTCCTATTTAAATGCAGAGAATGAAAAGAGAAAGGAAAAACTTCCATGAATATGGGGAAAGAACAAGGTATATTCCTGAATTGCCTTCCTGACTACTTTAACTTGACAATATCTTACAGTTTATGGACCAATTCCACTGAGATTTGTGGAACACAAATAAAACATTCAACACCCAATACCTGTTTGGACTGCATATATTTATGACAGCATAGTTGACGGTAGATAAGAAATAAATATTAGTCCAAAATTTATGTGGAAAACAATAAAAAATATTTTTGTTGCAATGTTAAAATTCCATCTAGCATTAGAATGCATTAATATAATAAACAATTGCTTCAATTAATTGTTTTCATGCATCTGTAGAAAAGCTGTCTTTCTCTCAAACAAGAATGCTGATGTTGTTCATAGTTTAAAAATGCTGATGTTCTTTTCTTGTGCATTTTGAAAGTCAATGACGGACAGTTTAGTCCTGGAAAAGTAAATAAGCAAATGTATTTACCTTCCATATAATCACAGTCCACTCATACCATACCAGCACTTGACTAAATAGAATTACTTTCAAACTTATGAAATGAAAAAAACAATTGAAAGATTAATAATTTGAGGTCTGAATATTCTGCCATTAAAAGATGTCACTTTTCTTTTTTAGTGAAAAAAACACATTCTTGACAAAAAATCTGTGTATAACTACAAGACTTCAAGAACACCTGCTTATGCTTCATGTACAAGAAAACTGCCCTGTGGAGAAGGATCTAGGGGTCCTGATGGATGAGAAGTTGGACATGAACCAGCAATGTGTACTTGCAGCCCAGAAGACCAACCGTACCCTGGGCTGCATTAAGAGATTTGGTAGCAGGTCAAGGGAGGTGATTCTGCCCCTCTGCTCTGGGGAGACCACGCATGGAATACTGCGTCCAGCTCTGGAGCCCTCAGCACAGGAAAGACATGGACCTGTTGGAGCAGTTCCAGAAGGCCACTAAAATGATCAAAGAACTGGAACAGCTTCCCTATGAAGAGACTGAGAGAGTTCGGGTTGTTGATCTTGGAGAAGACTCCAAGAAGACCTTATTGCAGCCTTGCAATACTCGAAGTGGGGTTATAAAAAACATGGGGAAAACCTTTTTAGTAGGGCCTGTAGCAATCAGACAAGGGGTAATGGTTTTAAACTAGAAAAGGAGTAGTTTACAGTAGATATTAGGAAGAATTTTTTTACGCCAAGGGTGGTGAAACACTGGCACAGGTCGCCCAGAAAGGTGGTAGATTCCTCTTCCCTGGAAACATTCAAGGTCAGGTTGTATGAGGCTCTGAGCAAACTGGTCTAGTTGAAGACATCCCTGCTCACTGCAGGACTTTCATCATCCCTTCCAACCCAAACTATTCTATGATTCTATGAACACAACGATGGAGAAGATAATGACTATCACATATCACTTTACCTAATCCATCAAATAAAACAGACATAGAAGCCATTTCGTTCAATCTGTACTGGCATCTCTAACTTATTCAGATAATTTTCAACTTTGTGACACGCTTAAAGAATGTGATAAGGATTTATTGAGCAAAGGGCACTTAAGGCAAAAGAAGGATATTCTCGCTTCTACAGGAAGAGAGTTTAGAGTACCACAGAGGAATTTTACAGTTAATAAAATGAAGAAATTTAGCTTTATTTTAATTCTCCATGTTACATTTTCTCTATTTGTCAAAAGCAGTTTGTGTCCATAGAGGCTTATATACTGTATTCAAGAAATAGATTCTTAGATCATCTATGCAGTGAAAAGTTTATGTGGCTAGTACTGCAACCATGCTACTACTTAATTTGAAATATCTTTCTATTTGTGGCCTAAAATTATTGAATATCAGTAGCACTACTTCCTCCAAACCCCACCCAAGACACCTCAAGTCTCTTGTATCCTCCAAGTTGCATTGCAAGAGATGGTTAATAACAAAATTATGTAATAATAGACACTCACTAATGCTGAAGGACTGTAATTATGTGGTAAATAGTAAATACAGCTAAAATTAGGATCTAGAACTCCAGATGAAACAGAAGTTTTGCCATAGGAATTATTAAAAGATCCTTGATAAAGGTTCTGAAAGGTCAAATAATACAGCAAAAGCAATTTACATTCTTGATAAAATGATAGATACTTTGGGGAAAAAAAAGGCGAAATTCACATGAAAATATATACTTATTAGAATTATAAAATGAAAAAAAAAAAAGTACATGTAAATATTTATCTGTTTGTAATCACTGAATGCAAAACCCCAAACCAACCAAATTCTCAAGCAATTGAAGTGGCGGGTGATGTTATTAATTGTTAGTAAATAAAAAAACTAATTAGTTACTGGACGTGTCTGGACTTTAAAGAACCAAGGGAAAACTTTCATGTCTTCCTGATTCCTGTTCTTCTGTCTGTTAGTCACTCATGAGCTCTAATAATGACAAAACAACAACAAAATAAAAAAATCACCTTTTCAAAAAGATTTTTTTTTTCCAGATCTCCTGACTTACCACTGCTGTTAGAGGCTCTAATATGATATGGACTAAAAAATGTTGGAAACAATTTTTTTCCCAGCGTTTGCCTCCAAAGCCTTTTGATTTGGCTATGTTTGATACGCTTTTTAAATTTGTAAGGGATAGGAAAGCAGGATATTTATTGATAGATTCAGACTTTGCCCCTTCCTAAGAATAGGGCTGTGGTCAATATCTACAAAGTGATGTCGTCTTCTAAACCTAAGCAAAACAGTGAACCAAAGGAAGATATAATCTTTCACATATAAATAGAAAGAAACATTTGAAAGTTACTGATATGCCTATTAGAGCTATAAACATGTAACAGTTTTAAATAGTTACTTAAACAAGGTGGAAAATACTTCAACAGGAACCTTTTGGAATATAAACACAGGACTCCTAAATTGATCTGGCTTTAAGGGAGATCAGCCTAGACTGTTTCACGACAATAAGGTCTATAAGGAGGTTCAAAACAGCCTTGAATCAGAGAATTTTTATGTTTTATTACAGTATGAACAAGATTAAACTAAACCCGAGAAATCTGACTAATGAGACAACATAAAAGGACTCTTAACCTCCCAACGTGTCAGTGCAGAGTAGGCCCTTATGTCTGATTTCTAGGATTTTTTTCCATCTGTGAGCTGGAAAACTGTAGTGTTTCAGCAGCTGGGTGTGGGTCTATTGCCTGATCCCAGCAGTATTGTCATCTCTGCTTCAGCTGTTATCTCCCAGCTCCTTGCTGTGTTCCCTGCTGCCACATTCCTCCTCTCTGTCAACCCCTCCTTTTTGTCCATATTCTGTCACCTGGACTCTCCTCCCCAGTACGTTCAGACCAGTGGCTCCAGAACAGGAAATTTTTTCACCTCCTGTTCACCTGCTCTCCTCATGCTCTTTTCAAAGTAACTTAGGCACAAAATGAACTTATGTAGAACAGACTCAAACTGTCACAGAGGGCTAGCTGGGCTTTTTAGGGGTGGGTGTTAAATGGCATTTTCTGTTTGGATTGCATCTTCACAAAATTTGATTAAACACTATTTAATTTCTGTGAGTTTAATTCGGTATGACCCTGTAAAGAGGTTAAGTAGTGAGGCAGCAAGCGAAAAGCTGCCTGTGTACTTTGTGCTCAGTGCTGTACTCTGTGTGAAGATAAGCCTGACAGGTGAACTAGAATAGATGTGAGATAGGACAAATCACTTTTTTAAGAGCAAACAAGCAAGTTCGTGTTTGTAAACCTTTTCAGAGATTCCAGTTGAAGAGGGAAAGACTAATTTGGAGTCTGTGGCTTGTATGCAGACTGGAAGACACAATGGAGAGACCTTGCTATAGTAGTATCTTAAAAGCAGAATACATTGACTAACTTAATAAAAAACGTTAAATGTTCAAGCAGATTTGGAATGATTTTTTTCCTATTGCATGGTTGATACATTTCAAGAAATATCCTAAGAATGAAATTCAGCTGTTACCTTGAGGAAGTTAATTGTTAGCTTTTTCTCAGGAAGAAAATCAGAAATGTGCACTTTGTTTTTTATGAAACTCTGCAACATTCCGGACAGGAATGTGGAGTAAAGCAGTGTTATAAACAGTGTTATTGTTTTCTGTACTGGGATTTTTATTTTAGGGCATGATGCACTGTGCATCTACTCACAGCTCCATCTGCAAGCACTTTGTGACAAGGCAGAGTAGTATATTCACAGTTGTATTCTATATGGTGCATCAAATCACTTCCACAATAGATGTCAACAGCACTGACAGTCAACAGAGAGCCATATTTATGTCCTTTGGTCATAATATTTCCTTTTACTAAAAACAAAAGCAAATCCCCCAAACCCACTAATGTTCAGAGCAATACAATCTGATCTTCCGCCTTGCGATACCTGAACTCTGAAGGATTCAAGTGAAGTACATGGCTGACACCCAGTACAGGTAGCTGTATAAAACAGAAAACTGACTGACTGTTCTCCATGGTAGAATTGGTTCAATAGGTTCCAAAGGCCTTGGAAGCTCTGCATCTGTGCACATATACTGCATAAAAACTTGTGCAAATACAAATTCTAAAGAATATGATGAGTTTACCCCTGTCTTTTGCTTTCTTCTTATCCATTTTATCTTCTTTTATTTTTGTTTCCTTCCCTACACAGATATACAAGAAATATAGGTGATCACTAGATATAAAAGCCCTCCTATTTTCTTTTATCACTAAATGTTATTTTGCAGTAACATAATATATATTTAATCCTGACATAATAAAGCAGATGTATCTAATCTGCATTTGAAATAAAAGCACATAAAAGCATCTAAATCTGTATTTAAATCCTGTGATTCAATGTCTGCTTCATTATTCAGAATATTTTTTTTTTAATCAGTACCAGCAAGCACCTTCTCAGAAAGGAAGGAAGCATGAGAAAAAAAAACAAATCAAAAGAATCGAGGCATATAAGAAAAATTTTTTACATTCCAAAAGATGTAGGAGAGAAGTGGAAATAGGAAAATCAGAGTGCTCTGGCCAGGACACTCTAACAGGAACCATGGTCCCAGAGCTCATTCCCTGACAGACTGAATGCTCACAAAGTTTAAGTGGATTGCAATTTTGTATTTGGAGCAAATGACTATTGAATCTTTTCCATAGGAGGAACCTGCATTAGTTTAATGTTCTTAAAAAGGCAGTCATCAATAACAGTGACAAAAAAATGGAACGCTCGTTAAATATTTAAGATCTAGTGTTAATATAGTGCTTCTTCCCTGTTAAACAACAGGAAAATGTTATTATGGGATGATCACACTACAGACCAGCATGTATGCTCAGAGAGAGCAAATGAATAAGACTGGCCGTTTAGTCAGTATAAATTAAATGAATACATTCTTAATCATTTTTTTTATGAGTCTTAAAGAGAATCTATTTAATTTCTTTTGTTGAACAGGTTCAGCCTTCAAAATCTCAGGATTACTCCCAAAAAATGAACTAAATTTAAAAACCAACAGAAGAAAATAAATGAAATTGAAGGAGGAGTTAGCCCAGTGATGTGTCTTAGCTACTATGTAAAATGTAGTCTTTTGCCTAGCTAAATCTTGTTTCATGGGAAATGCGGACATTGCAATAAATGAATGAGTGAGAGGAATAAGTTCATAAATAGTTTTTATTTAGCAATAATCTAGACAAAACCAAGCTTTAAACAGTTTCATTTTACATGATTGCTTGTGTTCACACTTTCTGATGAATGTTCAGTGTAAAGGAAAAACAGGAATAATTACGGTATAAGCTGCATAAGAAAGTTACGTGGGTTTACATGATACACTTGTAAACAATTTGTCTTTATATTTAGACGTATGACACAGAACTTTGAAACGTATCTGCTAAAAACTTTCCCTTACAGTGAGCTCCTCAAAGTAAACCAGAAGTTTTTTAATCTTAATTACATTATAAATTATAACTTTTATTTAATAAAAAAAAAGTAGAGAACCTGGAAGCAGCCAGGTAAGGCAGAAAATAACTAGAAGGAAGTTTATACACAGGTCACTCCCTGCCCATTTCTCTTTGCTTGAAGAGAATCCTTGCTGAAGGGAATCCGTATTTTCAGACCTGATAAACAACCCCTCAATAATTTCATGAGTTGCAGAAAACTCACAAGTTTCCTTCAGAATCAAGGAGTTTCCCATTTTAACACCTGTGAAACCTGATTGGTAGCTCTGTGGCCTTTGCAGCAATTTCTCCTCTGAAGCTGCAGGCTCCCAGACCCTTGCTGTGTTTCTCTCTGTGTTTACTCCTTGGTAAACTTGTGTTTTCTGAAATCATATTTTCTGGAGTATTTTTCAGTGTCCTTAAGCAATGAACAACCTTCTCTGCTTGCATGAGGTCTTACCTGATTCAGTCACTCTAATTAATGGAGCACAGCAAGTAAGAACAAAAAGCCTCCAAGTTAGGCAATCTGACACACTCACCTTCACGTTAGCATCACAGGCAGTAGGACAAATTAGCTAACGGACAAAAGGATACACTTTCCTTCAATAGTTTGCACAGTATATGCCATATTATAACCCAGCTATGTGAAAAGCCATGTTCCCAAAGCATTTTACTTTTCCTTTAAAAATATGCTATAAAACACAGAATTATTAATGATTTTCCATTTTACAAGTTGCCACTGTAAAACTGCTCTGAAGTATATTACTCTTCATTTTGCACTCAAAATCATACTACCTATGACCCAATAAAAGAGCATTAGGGAAGAAAGCCTTAGCATTTTAAAATACTAAAAATGACTTAAGGTAAGCACTGCTCAGCAACAACTAAAATTTCAGTGTGTTGTCAACGTAATTCTCATTCTAAATCGAAAACATAGCACTACACCAACTAATCGGAAGAAAATTAACTCTATCTCAGATGAAACCAAGACACAGTCTAAACCATACTTATATTACTTATATTTTGGGGCACAACAACCCTATGCAGTGCTACAGACTAGGAGAAGTCTGTCTAGAAAGCTGCCTGGAGGAGAGAGACCTGGGTGTGTTGGTTGACAACCGACTGAATATGAGCCAGCAGTGTGCCCAGGTGGCCAAGAAGGCCAATGGCATCTTGGCTTGTATCAGAAACGGCGTGACCAGCAGGTCCAGGGAGGTTATCCTCCCTCTGTACTCGGCACTGGTGAGACCGCTCCTCGAATCCTGTGTTCAGTTCTGGGCCCCTCACCACAAGAAGGATGTTGAGGCTCTGGAGCAAGTCCAGAGAAGAGCAACAAAGCTGGTGAAGGGGCTGGAGAGCAGGTCTTATGAGGAGCGGCTGAGAGAGCTGGGGTTGTTTAGCCTGGAGAAGAGGAGGCTGAGGGGAGACCTCATTGCTCTCTACAACTACCTGAAAGGACGTTGTAGAGAGGAGGGTGCTGGCCTCTTCTCCCAAGTGACAGGGGACAGGACGAGAGGGAATGGCCTCAAGCTCCGCCAGGGGAGATTTAGGCTGGACATTAGGAAAAAACTCTTTACAGAAAGGGTCATTGGGCACTGGAACAGGCTGCCCAGGGAGGTGGTTGAGTCACCTTCCCTGGAGGTGTTTAAGGCACGGGTGGACGAGGTGCTGAGGGATATGGTTTAGTGTTTGATAGGAATGGTTGAACTCGATGATCCGGTGGGTCTCTTCCAACCTGGTTATTCTGTGATTCTGTGATTCTGTGATTAACCATTATTTTGGAAACTAGAAGTATACAGTATTTTGTAGCATTTCCATTTTTCACTCTGGAACTGAGCCCGAGTTCCTTACTTCTGAACTGCTAAGGTCAGTTTAGCCCTGCACCATACAGTTACAGAGTCAACCCAGCAAAACAGTTCAGAAAGAATTCCTCACTTTGAAGGCCTAGGCAATCTTTGGTTAACAAAATGCAGCTGCATTTAAAAATATAATTTAACTGATGATCTCCTCACATCACTCCATGGAGACTCTGTACTGAGCCATATTTAAGAATGCCAGACTGATGTACTTAATGTAGAGTCACTTTACTTGATCAAGATGATTGTCCTCACCAGGCAGATGATAGAAGTTCAGCATTCCGCTGAGATCCTCAGGAGTTTTTACTCCTTCTGATGTTCTAGGGAGGCAAAAAGAAGGCCAATGGAAAGGAAGCAGAAAAAGGACAAACAACTTTTCTCACCAATCACTATAATAAAATAGAAATCTGTGCTCTGACCTTCTGTGGAAGAAAGTCAAACAGCCTCTAAAGAGCAAGGCTAGAAGTGTACAGCAAATGATTTTTAAGAATCTGGTTTGAAGATCTGGACTTGTACAGAAGTAGAGCCTTAGTACCAAAGGTTAAGTCACAGCCCTTAATCTACCTGATCTTTTCTGAGCTATCATTCCCTATAAGGACTGTAAAATAACAGTTATTAATGTTAATAATACACTCCAACAATCTGTTGGCCCTACTGAGATGTTAGCTTTGCCAAAAGGCGAGCAGAGATGTTAGGCATGTGAGAAGAGTATTTAATTAAGAGCATGTCATCTGGCATAAGGAAGTAAATTGTAAGTGTAGCCCTTTTAATACAGAGGAAGCTATAATCAACCAGGCAAGAGATCACAAGCTATTTCTTTTTTGATTGAAATGCATAAATTAGGTATGGGAATCGTAATTTTCTAGTATTCTGAAGGGTTATCCACAACGCCAAGCCATAGGACAACATAGCAAAAGGAATAACCACAGTAAAACTCCTGAAAGATATAAATCAATAATTTTTATGGCCTTTAAGAATCTGACATTCTACCTTACTAAGTAAAGTTAGAATATACTTGGAAAATAAACAGCTGAATTAGTTTAAACAATAAATGAAAGCATGCCTTACATTCTTTCTGGAGTGCATCTGGAACACTATCTGGAGCGAAGTTTATTATAATTGGGCATCCCATTGTGACAGGTCAGTTTGAAAAAAATAAATAAACAAACTCCAAGTACAGAAATGTGAAACAAAATGAAGCAGACTCTACTCAGCTGCTCTTGTGCAAAACAGGAGAAAATTTGTTTGATTTCAGTAATAAATGCCCAAATTTCTCCTTTAGTATACTTGTGATTTGTTATAATTTGTAAAGTAACAGAGGTTATGGTTACAAGTCCTTCTCCCTGTCAAACCTTTTACTTTACATCTTTACTCTTCACACTTGGTTAGCTCTGCATCAGCTAAAGTGAGAACAGCTGCATCCTACTTCATATGATCATCTAATGAAGGAGGCTGCCTCATTTTCAACTGTGCAGTCAGACACCCAGTCCATCAGCTGCCAGAAAACAGCTGCAACATCAAACATAAAGCAAGAGTCACAGACCAGCCTTTCTAGCAGGAAACAACTTCCAGATATTCACTGGCCAAGGTGTCTGGCAGCCTCTGACCTACTCTGTTATGTACATGTTTTTAATCCATCAGAGCAGATAGCACCAGAATCAGCATCATAGTGTCTTGTCAGCTCCTGTATAAAACAGAACGGATCCTGAACAAAGACGGAGCATTCTGAGGTTGCTGCTACAGGTAAATACCACTTCTGCTCTTAATGCTTAACGTGGAAGTTACAAGTTCAGGAGATTGAATGGTCTTTAAGATTGGGAAGACTACCTCTACAAGCAACAAATTGGCACACAGTGAACATTTTCAAGTAACACATTCCCCAAGATGATACAGAAAATTAGTACATCCATTTGTAATCTCTATAGGAGTGGCCAATAGATACAAACAGATTCTTCTGCATTTAATTGCATCTCTTTGCTCAAGAAGAATTTCATAACCTCATATATTGGAAGGATCTTGTATCCTTTCCTTGTCTTTCACTGCAAGAGAACAGATTCAATTCACCTCTCATTGCCAGTCAGTGGTTTTCAGCTGGTGAGTACCAGCTATCTTCTCTTAATGAAACTGGCAGTGCTGATGGTATTTCTTCACTCTTGTTCAGATACTCTGACATAACTATGTGGGGATTCTTAGAAGCATACCTAGTTAAGCCTCAAAGCATGGCTTAGAATGCACAAATCATATAAGGATCTATATATTATGTCTATATATTTTAATTAGGCATGGATCAGGATATGGGGATATATTTGAAATGGTCTGCACTAAGCATTATATGTGGACATTCTGATATGGACTTTAACAAAATGTGCAATATATTTCTGATTAGCTAGTCTGTATTCCCTTTGACTCAACAGAAAAGAAATAAAGAAAACATCTAGATTTTGCAAATGCCCTCTAAAATTTAAGTATTAATATTCTGTTAGATTTTTCTAAATTACACAGAAAACTCTGTCTATTCATCCTGCACATTGGTACTTCACACTTAGGCCAGACAAAACACCATAGACCATACACCTTAAGTTTGAAATACTTTTAACATTCATAGATGAATTAGATAAATTTAAAAGTGATTAGAAAGCTTCGGTTGTTACAGTGTGTTACTTCAAACTACTCACAGTGACAAAACTGGTTTCTCAAGCCACAGTCTTGCAGAGATACACATGTGAATTAGACTATATATTTTTTGTACTTCCTAGACTGCAGTGGGATCACTGGCAAATGTAACTGTAAACATAAACTTAAATTTTCACAGAACTGCAGTCCGTTTAATTATCTGTTTGGTCCATACCTGGCAAAACAATTTTCAAAAAGATACACCAAATGTATCAGTATGGTTTCATGGATTACATCAGTGGGTTTTGTTAGCTTTGTACCACTCTACTTGTGGCATGTTTTTTTAACTAAGCCTATACCTCAGATAGCTTGCTTTCTTTTCAAGCAATCATCAACATTTGAACAATAATTCATATACAGTCTATACATTCTCAAATAGCTCCTTAAATCTTCTTTTTATATTAGTAAAGATAAGAAAGCAATTTGCATTTGTTAATAGTTTCATGATTTAGAAATACACGTAGAAGAAATATATCAACATAATTCATATTTACTTACTGCATAACACTCATTTATAACAAAAAATCAACATAAGTAACAGAAAATATTTTCGGCTATATAAATTTTTAATGGCATTAAGAAAATAAATATGACAAGCAAAGACATTCATAATCCCACTTTCATGCTTAGTAAACAGTAAAATTAACATGCTTATGTCCTCTGTGAAAAACACAACTAACATAAGATCATTTTTTCAAATGCTCTTATTGGAAGCGCCACATAAAATTAACTGCTTGAGACCTAGTGAATAGATCCAGAAAAGGGGAAAGGACCCAGTTAGCAAGATGAGCTAAAAGGTAGCAAGACAAACAGATGGACACACATGGCAGTTGTGTGTCAATTTCTTATGAGGTAAAGTTAAAAACCCCCAAACTTATGCTTATTTTGCATTCCCATAAAATAACTAAGCATAAATGAGCTGTGGGTACTTTTTTGTCGTATTGAAAGAGTAATTTTCCATTATCAATGCAGTGGAGGTTCTGTGTCAGTCCCCTAGAACCAATAATAATTTCAAACTTTGAAATATATACTTAATCTGTTTGGTGCAGAAGATGCACTACCGATAACTATATTTACCTCTGAAGGATGCTGCTCTGTATTCACCAGATTGCAATGCACCATCTGTAACAATGTCAAGTAGTAACACATCTCACACCTCATTCATAAGCCAATCCCAGGCAATTCATTACAGTTCTATGTTTCACCTGGTAAAGACTCATAAATATCATGCTTGTGAGAGAACAGTCAATTCCACAAATTAATGCCTTCCTGAACGTGAATAGTGTAAATTTTTAAGGTGTGTGTGTTCATCTCAGCTGTCACAGACTTGATGACTTGCCTTTGGATACATCTATAACTCTTCTTTTATTATAGATATTATAGCCACTATGAAACTAATGTTCAATCTGAAGAGAAAGACAGAGACTGAATTTAAAGCAGAATGTTTGCAGTCATTAGACAATCCTGACTTCTACAGAACTATTAAGATTATTCTTATTACAAATAACTATAATAACAAAAATGTAAAGTGTAATTTTGTGAGTGAAATTACCAAAAGTCTGCCTGGTGCACTTGTGTTAATCTGAGCTAATACCAGAAACAAATACTTTGTAAAAACATGTTTATAGTGTTTCACTTAAAATATTAAAAAAATAATTAAATAGAGGAGGATATTGATTTTATGAGGAAGGAAGCTTATGAAGTCATGAAAGTTTACACTAAAATATCTCCAAAAGAAAGTTTTACAATGTAGTATGCTTTGAAAAATTTACAGACTTCAAAGCAGTTAAAGCCAAAAATTTCCATAAATTACACAAATCATAGCAACACAGATTATTTGGCAGCTATTGACCATTTGATGCAAGTTTTCAATTTTCTTTATAGCTCTTACAAAGTCAAGATGAAAGCAGAAAAGGATTTTATGACTGTGAGGCAGATGCAGAATGCCACAACAGCCGTAAAAAAAACCAGAAAGTGCCCAAATAGAGAAAACTGTGGGTGTGCCAGGTGTTTTGCTTAGAAAAAGGAACTGCAATCAATCTATAAAGTAGAAACAGTAACTATAGTAGTCCCAGACAAGTTTGGGGCAAAAAATTAAGTCTTAGTGTACCACATCAATCCTCTTCCAGCGTTCTCTCACTGCTATCATAGCTACTCACAATGCCACTAAAATCTAGGACCCAACATCAACTTTTTTTTTAAATGACCAGAATACAAACATCCTCCTTGGAAAGGTATTTAAGTTTTTAGAAAAGCTTTTTCAAAACTGAGTTAATTGAAGTTTCCCAAACTGTAAATAGTATATTATCTTCCACTGTCCACAAACTAAATTTTACTTTGCGTATTGAAATCTGATTTGATAAGTAGCTTTTGAACTCTGTTAAAGAAAAGATTTGCTCATATCGTATTTATTTTCAACTGCTTCAACTAATTTACAAAAACATGCAAAATATGTAGCATACATCCAAAATATTCACTATCTACAATGCATCTGTTGCTAATGTAGATGGTTTTACAGCTTTTTACCATAGGGCTTAATTCAAGACACAAAAATAAATTCTCTTTTCATCAGGCTCTTGTCTGTGAAATACTAATTCAGCATCACATATGGGAATTCTATCAGCATTCATAAACAGCACATTGTAGCTAGGCAAAGAAAAAAAGCTTATCACCAATTTTTTTTTACCCTCATCCAACTTCTTCCATAGCTTTTAAACAGAAAGGGATTTTTTATCTCCAATTCTTTCTTCCCCCCGATATTCTTGCTTAGTTGCATTTTTGAAACTCCTTGTGATTGTAGCTTACGAAACCAAGCGCAAAAATTCTCCTGACCAGTAACGGTGTTGCTTCCTTGGATAATTCACAAATTTATTTTAACAAAGGGTGTATTTACTCTAATTACAAAAGACTGAAGTCTTCCCTTGCAGTGTCCACAGGAGGAATGCTCTAATTCCTGCCCTGTTCACATTGATTGAGACAGAACACATCCATTGCCATTTTGTGCATCACTG
The DNA here is from genome assembly GCF_032191515.1 of Phaenicophaeus curvirostris. Taxonomy (NCBI): domain Eukaryota; kingdom Metazoa; phylum Chordata; class Aves; order Cuculiformes; family Cuculidae; genus Phaenicophaeus; species Phaenicophaeus curvirostris. The sequence continues at coordinate 189,026,140 of NC_091392.1, forward strand.
CCACCCTCAATCAGTTCCTTTCAGATGCAGACACACGTAGAAAAGACTGCCTTTTCTTTCTAATGTATACATAGACTAGCAACCACTTTCTCTGAGGGGTTCATGCAAGTATTCTAAAATAGGCGGATGGCGTGCACTACCCAACCATCAAGTAAAGAGTGGTGGTTTGAAAAGTTCCATTACAGAAGTGACTGTAGACTTTGGGAATGGAGTAGTGCTTGGTATGTGATTTTATGGTAAGACGTCTGAGGTGACATGTTAAAGAACACAGCTACTGAAGTCACTCAAGTACCAGTAACATCCTGGTGTAATAAAAGGTCCAAACACAATATCACAAAAACAATGGAACCCACTTCCCACAGTGGAAATGAAGAGTTTGAGCAACTTTCTGTAAGGCTTACACATACAAAGTTAAAGGAGGAACACCTTTTTGATGTTGAGTATTTGACAATACAGAGCTTGACAAGCATAAGGCCAACAATGAACACTAGGAGCTGAATCTCCTGGATCAATTTAACGGCATTTTGATGCAATGAAGACAGTATCAAGGAAACAGATTGAGAGACTGAGAGACTTTCTGTCTTTCAAAAGGACAACATGGCACTTGAACGAGATGATCATTGAAGGTCCCTTCCAACTGAACCATTCCATTCGATTCCAACACAACTTATATTTCTGTAACTGGACTTCAATTGCCACTCTACTGTCTCATCACTCAGCACCAGATGGTCCTTCTAAAATTATTCAATTTATCCTAATTCTGACTTCTTTTGAAATATCAGACCTCCAACTGCCTATACAGCCCTTTTTCCAGGTCTTTTCTATGATAGTACAAGTCACGTGCATTGTGCAAGATGTGTGTTATGTGAAAAGGTCTCGGCACAGACTGTCGGAGATCTCCAAAGACAATGTACTTCCTCTGCAAAAATTTAGCATCTATTCCTACTCACCTTTTTTCAAGTTTTAGTCATCTGTTCATCCTTTCAGTATCCTTCTACTTGTGTTTACTTTCTTAAGCTTTTGGTTAGGAGATCTCTTGAAAGCTTTCTGGAAATCTGATGAACTTGTAACCAATGAGATAATTTTTACTAATGTAATTTTTCATGTGCAGGGACATATGATGTCATACGTATAGAAAGAAACTTAAACTGAAATTGCTCGAAAGGCTGATCTGAAGTTTGGAAGCCAAAAACATCTATCCAAATTCCAAGTAAACAGTACACCATCATTTGCTTTATCTGGTTCTTTCAATGGCTGCTTTGCCTTCATGACATATACTTCAGAAACTTAAGAATTCATCTCATTTTTTACTTCTCAGGGTACACAACAAAGGAAATGTCAAAAAAGCTGCATTTGAAACTTTCAGATGCATCAAAGAACAGAAATTACACATGACAATGCTAAAGCAAAGAAGCTTTTATTTTAGCATCCAATTTTCTGAGAATTAAAGAGCAAGTATCAAAGTGGTAGTACTATTAAAATTAAGGTTGAAAACTGTCAACTTTTGATAGGAAGATTATTTCTAAAGTGTTAGAAACGAGTCAGACATTCCTAAGTCAAATGAGAACATATTAACAGCTTAAATGTTCAGGTCTGCATGGGACAGGTACACACTAAAATACAAAAAGAAAAGTCTTTAAAATTTAGAGAAAGCTTACAGTTTACAGAAAGGCAGAAGAGGGTATTATACCAAAGAAAATTCCATAGAATGGAAAAAGCTTCTACTGTAATTAGAATTACTGATGTGAAGGAACATGCTACTTTATTCAGGCAGAATTAATTCCTTTATTCCATGAGCCAGTGCAAGGAATTCTGAAATCTGTTTTGGCAACCTATGCATGGTGATTTAGGGACTCATCTTTTAGCAAAAAAAACTTGTGGGTGATCTGCATGGCTTTAGAATCTGGAAATAAAAGACTACAACTATCCAGAGACGTAGACTATGTAACACAGTTTCATTTCAAAGGAAAACAAAAGACAAACTGGTTTTGGGGTTTTTTTTTGTGTATGTATTTTGGGTGTATGCTACATATGCTGCAAGTTTTTGTAAATTAGTTGAAGCAGTTGAAAAATAAATACGACATGAGCAAATCTTATCTTAAACAGAGTTCACAAGCTACTTATCAAATCAGATTTCAATATGCAAAGTAAAATTTAGTTTGTGGACAGTGGAAGATAATATACTATTTACAATTTGGGAAACCTCAATTAACTCAATTTTGAAAAAGCTTTTCTAAAAACTTAAATACCTTTCCAAGGAGGATGTTTGTTTTCTGGTCATTTAAAAAAAAGTTGATGTTGGGTCCTAGATTTTAGTGGCATTGTGAGTAGCTATGATAGCAGTGAGAGAACGCTGGAAGAGTATTACCCAAAAAAGAATAAGAAAAATACAGCTTCATGAGGGTTCTGGGTAGTTCTACTGAAAGCACTCTAAGAATTATTTAGAAATCTTGGGACAGAAAAATGGAATGAAACTATAAAGGTGTAAAATGGTGTGAAATCCAGCTGGAGGCCAGTGACAAGTGGGGTTCCCCAGGGCTCGGTGCTGGGTCCAGCCCTGTTCAATGCCTTCATCAATGATCTGGATGAAGGCATCGAGTGCACCCTTAGCAAGTTTGCGGACGACACTAAGCTGGATGGAAGTGTCAATCTGCTGGAGGGTCGGGAGGCTCTGCAAAGGGATCTAAACAGGCTGGACCGCTGGGCTGAGTCCAATGGCATGAGGTTTAACAAGGCCAAATGCTGGGTCCTGCACTTGGGGCACAACAACCCTGTGCAGTGCTACAGACTAGGAGAAGTCTGTCTAGAAAGCTGCCTGGAGGAGAGAGACCTGGGGGTGTTGGTTGACAGCCGACTGAACATGAGCCAGCAATGTGCCCAGGTGGCCAAGAAGGCCAATGGCATCTTGGCTTGTATCAGAAATGGCGTGACCAGCAGGTCCAGGGAGGTTATCCTCCCTCTGTACTCGGCACTGGTGAGACCGCTCCTCGAATCCTGTGTTCAGTTCTGGGCCCCTCACCACAAGAAGGATGTTGAGGCTCTGGAACGAGTCCAGAGAAGAGCAACAAAGCTGGTGAAGGGGCTGGAGAACAGGCCTTATGAGGAGCGGCTAAGAGAGCTGGGGTTGTTTAGCCTGGAGAAGAGGAGGCTGAGGGGAGACCTCATTGCTCTCTACAACTACCTGAAAGGACGTTGTAGAGAGGAGGGTGCTGGCCTCTTCTTCCAAGTGACAGGGGACAGGACAAGAGGGAATGGCCTCAAGCTCTGCCAGGGGAGGTTTAGGCTAGACGTTAGGAAAAAATTCTTTACAGAAAGGGTCATTGGGCACTGGAACAGGCTGCCCAGGGAGGTGGTTGATTCACCTTCCCTGGAGGTGTTTAAGGCACGGGTGGATGAGGTGCTGAGGGATATGGTTTAGTGTTTGATGGGAACGGTTGGACTCGATGATCCGGTGGGTCTCTTTCAACCTGGTTATTCTGTGATTCTGTGATTCTGTGATTTCAAGATGTAAAACAGTCTCCAAGTATTCCTGAGAGAAGATACTGCAAGTTTTTACCAAGGAATCATAGAATCATAGAACTGCTAGGTTAAAAAAGACCTTTGAGATCATCAAGGGCATGTAGTGGCAGGACAAGGGGGAATGGTCATAAATTGGAAGGGGGAAGATTTAGATTAGACATTAGAAAGAAATTCTTCATGATGAGGGTCACTAGAACAGGTTGCTCAGGGAAGTTGTGGCTGCCCCATTGCTGGAGGTGTTCAAGGCCAGGTTGGATAGGGCCTTGGGCAGCCTGATCTAGTGGGATGTGACCCTGCCTCTGACAGGGGGGTTGGAAGTGGATGACCTTTAAGGTGCCTTTGAACCCAAACCATTCTGTGATTCTACAATTCCTTTGGGGAGAGAGGCAAAAAGGACTTAAAACATGACAAGGAAATACAGAAGAAAAGACAAGTCTGATTCAATTCTGTCTTCTCTCATCAAAAGGCTTTCAAATCTGATCACCTTGGACTCAATGACTGAAACACAAGTACATATTCATCAGTGCTAATTGTATGGCACCATCCCTGTATTCAGGGATGTATTCTTTATGTATTCACAGCTATCCTGGAATATAATTGTTAAAGATTCATATTTTTGTATATTTTATGATAATGATATTGAGTACTAACAATTAGCACAATGTTATTAATTAATTAATTTAGCAAAGTTTTGTTTAAAAATTTAAAACTGGCCTGATTCCTCAGTCTTCTAAACACTCCTTTCCATTACAGCCACCTGCAATACCCTGATCTGATATATGCATGTACAATGATTCAGCATGAAAAGACTGGTTTGAGAGTGAACCTATCTAATACTAATCTACAGTCTAGCTGTTAGGGCATTCTTGTGGAAGGTGAAGTAGTACGCTACAGTCGTTGATAACTTTGGGTATCTGGTTTCCCACTTTCCTGCCCCTTTCTCTAGCTATGATTGAAAAGGTGAACAGTTCAACAACTATACCTTTTTATAAGTCATATGAAATAAAATTCAGTATTCTCCAGTGTAAGATAACTCCTTCACTTCTGTCTTAGAGAAAGACTTTTGAACTTCTGAACTTCATCATACTACACAATATATGTCATTTTTACTTTAACCATATGTGCCTTAAACACCGAGCCATAAATTATTATAAAGGCCCGTTAAACTATGAACAGTAGGTCATATTTAGCACAGGCTAATGACTCCCAAAATATTCCCAGTTAGACGAACCCTTAAGAAAAGTAACACTTTGCTAGTCATTGTGAAAAGGAAAGCCCTCGTTATGAGACTGTATTCAGTTTTGTATATTTTGTAAGTTTCTTTACAAAACGTGCAATGTTGAACACAGTATTTCTTCTCATAATCTAAAAAGAATTAGATTATATTCAGCTTGTTTCTACATAGCTTTCAGCAGGTAAATTGCAATTCTTTACAGTACGCACATTTAAATTTTACAAGAACTTTAAAAAAAATAGCTCTCAACTACAACTTAAATCCTTAACATAAAATCCTGAGAACAGTCTGCCAAAAACACATCAGCATGAAGAAATGTACATCCATTTGGTTGTGACCGATGATTTTTCAGGATGACAGCTCGGGCACGTGATGTATTTGCAATGATCACATATTCCCCTCTCAAAAGGAAAAGTTCCATAGCATTTAACCTGTCCTTGGCATCTGCTGATGTTTATTATGTCCATTACTACCTACAAATGTATCCTGCAGCAAATATTTCTCATAATAAACAGGTGTGATATATTTGAAGAATATCAATACTCCAAACATCTAATATTTAAGAATGCATATGATTTGTTGTATGATTGACTTTCAGTGAACTCACTGAACAGAATATCACCTCTTACCTATGCAACATATGCAAGAGATCTGCTTTTACATTTTCTTGTGAAGGCTGCTTTCTCATTAGCAGTGGACGAACATAGCTCACTTGATACTGAGCCATCTCTCAGCCACCCTCTTTTCCATAGAAGTTTCAGTGTCGGGCTGTAGGATGAACTAACTCTTATCAACAATAGCAGGCCAATCTACTCCTGGTGCTTTCTTTTCTCAGGATCCTTGGGACAGAAACCAAGGAACGAATACTGTACTGGACAAGATCTTCTGGCAGCTTCACATTTTCAGGGAGCCGATTTTCAAAGGACCAAAGAGCCCACTTCCCATCACAGTGGCAAAAGCAATTTCATGCCAAAGAAGAGGCCATAGGTCTTCAGCAAAAAAGAGAGTTACTGGAACTAGACAGCTATACAGAGCCTTTTCCCTGTTATTGTCCCACAAATATTTTAGGGAAGAATTCAGTAGGGCTAATCAATAGTTTTTGATGGTAGCAGCTCACTCAAAACTACTTGGAGTAGCACACATGGAAATCTACAGTGAATATGGAGTAAGCCTAATATTTCTGGAGTGGGGGGAAAAAGGATAAAAAAATGAACATAACATTTTATTTAAGCTTTGCAGAAATATAAGAGAAAAGTTCAGGCCTGAGAAGTCTGGTAAATGTACTCCCCTTAGCCAGGTACTGTGACCTTGTTACTTATAAAGGAAAGCAAAGATACGGTATTTTTGTTCAGCTGAAATATTTGAACTACCTGCTAGGACTGCTTTTGATTAGCAATTACACACAAGGTCAAGCTGTTTTGACACCATGCAGTTTTGATAAGCTGCTTCCACGGTTAAGCTACAAAAACATTGCGGCCTTAATGTTATTATACTATCAACTCAAGTTTGACATAAATGTAAAAAAGTGATTTTTGTAGCCAGAAAATATTATGTATCAAAATGTATCAATAACTCCAGCTGAGAAGTAAATAATTAAATAAAACAATAATAAGTGTAGGTGTATGGTTTTATATATACTAAAAAAAATGTGTATGTGTGTGTATATATACATACACACACATGTAACGAAATTGGTGTTGTTCCTTAAGCTTCTTCTGAGGTAGTATTTACCATATTACAGGATTCCATTCTGCCATACCTTACTAAAGGTAAACAAGATAACAGGAAGGACTTGTAATAAAACACAACAGCTTTTATTTCAGTTATAAAATTGTTCATTCTGCCACCTATCTGTTGAAGTAAGTCTGGGAATCCTCATTACTGTTTCAGCATGGCTGGTCATAAAAAAAAAAAGTATAAAAATAAAAAAAAGATAATTGGATCCTTATGTTCTTGCAATATATTCTGACACTTCTAAGCAACACTATGTCATCTGCCAGTACAGAAAAGGTTACATGGCAAGGGAAGTCTAAATAAGCTATGAGATTTATCCACTTGGAAAGCTGCGCTTTATTTAGTCTGTTATTTACAGAAGTTAGAATGTTATGATTCAACTATAAAATCAGACATATAACCAGAATAAAACTTCTCAGTAACATTTTAGTATGTATTCTCATAGTATTGACATCACATCTGTGTTAGATTAATACTAAAATATAGGGCAAATAGTCTGAGAGACATGAGGCACTCTTAATAGCATGAAGTAGTGTGGTGTCTTACTTGAATATTTACTTCTATAGACAAAAGAAAACTAATCAAGCACAGTAAGACACCAGAACTACAGTTAAATTGTATTCGTTTAATTCTGGGAAGAAGCACTAGTGAGTAGAATGCTCTCTTGCCTGTAAACAGACACTTCTATAAAGGAAAAAGTCCAAAGGTCTCTTAGTGGAACAGACCATCATCCAATAGAAGACATAAGAGTTAAAACTACCAGACTCATTGAAGCAAAACTCATGGCATCTTAAAACAGCTCTGATGAGAAAGACTGTGTATTAATATCCTACAGTATATTAACTACACTATAGACTTTTCAGTATGTCAAAGCTCAAGAAAACTCATATGACAAAATGTTTTATCTCTATCTTACTTAAAACTAATCTGCAATGACCTCCCAAAACTACTTAATAAGAAATCTTCCTCTAGGCTAAGTAAAATCTCCTCTGCAGTTTCTCCTACCAGTTACTGGACCCGACTATGGAATCTTGCTGTGAAATGAGGCTAAAGAGCTTTTCATTGGGCTTTCAAATTTCAACTGGTCTATGCTCGGGCAATGAATAGAAAGAAAAAGTTACCTATACTAAAGAGAAGTGATAAGATTCTTTTATGAGGCAAGAGTCATGAAGACAGGGGAACAACATGCAAAAGTGAAGCCAAGAAAAAGGACAAAAGAAGCAAACAAAAGGAAGAGACTGAGAAAGAGTGGAGAAGGAAACAATCTGCAGTGGGGTAAAGCACACTGGCAAGGAACAACTGCAGATGACACTGGACAACACATGGAGATATAGGCAGAAATAAAAAAAAAAAAGATGTAACAGATACATGGAAAAACATATTCCCAAACACAACCTGAAATTCAACTCAAAATTTTCAGATCTTGAAATGTTTTGTAGAATAGCTCACTGACAGCAAATCCATTGAAAATTATGTTTCAATGTCATAGTGATCACATACCTACAGGAGAGGACAGTCTGCTAATGCCACCAGTATCTCTGTTTACTCAAGTTATATAGGGCTGTGTTGCACAGGTATGGATTATGACTGATGATAACTCACATGAGAAGACAATACACCAACACTTAAAATTTTTATTGATAAGGTTTAAAAATTACCAAGAAAAGAAAACATAACAGAGAAGTCATAAAGGCAATGAGAGTAATTTTAACATTATAAAAGCAAAAGCTGTAAAACTTTTATCCCTGAACAAAGAGTATGAGTATCCCAGCAAGCCAGGAGTCAGATGTCCAGTATTCCGTAGTAGTAGATGGCAAATACTTATTACTACTGATTACTGGATGCTTTGAGAAGCTTCTGCTTTCCTTAAGAACTGAAGGGGTTTTGAATAGAGGCTTGTTCATTTACCTGATTTTATAATAAGTAGAGACAATTACTAAAATTTCAACACTACTTAGCAAAATTTAATAGTACTCCTTATAAATTGGAAATGTATAAAAACTATCTTGCTTAGTTAGCAAGTCAACACAGATCACCAGAACTACCACCCAAGTATTAACCTGCAGCATGACAAAAATCACTTCATTTCAGTTCTTGACTGCATAGTGAATATCGTAAGATTCAATTACTGTGAGACAGAAGTAATTTGTTTTGCTTGGTTTGTAGAGATGAGCTCACCTGAAACTCTGCTCTTCCCTGAATACAAGAGCATTTCAACTACTTCCACTTCAGTATTTTCTGTTGCACTAGCATCTGAGCACTCCGTAACATTTGCAGGTGTCATAAATGTCATTATCATAGGAAGTCATCATCATTTCATCATTCAAATAAGTGTCTGATCCTCACATTTTTTTAAACATTACATTAATGAAATCCTAAACATAATGCAGGAAAAGGAAATGTAAACTGTTCTCTTTTCACCTGCTCTACTACCATCCCAAATTCGTGTTTCAGAATCTCTTACTAAATTTTTCATAGTAGCCTAAGCATTTCTCAATATAAGAGAGTTCTTGAAATTAAAGCAGTTATTAGCTCAAACAAAGAATATGTAAAATGAAAGTTTAAAGTATATTGGCAAACATGTATGTTCAGAAATGCAGATTTATTTTTTTTAATTAGTTTTGTGATTTTATAAACTGTTTCAAGAGTCCCCTTTGAATGATTCTATGTTTAACAGTGTCCTGGTGTAGCACGTTAAAACTATGCCAGTAACAGTAAGGGAAAAACGGTGCATGCATCTTCCCATGGTATTGTGCTTGCTGTGCCTAACAAACACATTGGCAGCATAGTCACAGCAAGTTCCACAAGTTATCAAAACTCAAATATCTGCATATATCTGCACATATTTCCATGCAGATAACTATCCCTAACTCCAAATATGATTACCTCCAATAATATGTAGGCTAGTCTATGTTCCCACACTCTTTTGGGACATACTTTCCACTTAGCAGAAATTATAAACATATTCCTTCCATGTTAAAGGAGATTTATTTCACCTACCATAAGAGCATACCATTTCCTAGAACTGTTATCAGAAAATTATTATGATTTTAATACCCATTACAAGCAGATAAATGAAACTGCTTTGAGAATCTCTCAGACATTTTTTGATACTAGTGTTGTGTTCTTCCTATTATCAACACATAGTTTCAATTTAAGATTCTTGCTTGTTCCTGTCAACTGATTCTAGAGAATAATGATATAGTCTAAGACCATTTTACAAGAAAAAAGAGATGATATTTTCTTTCCATTAGAATCCTCTGCTCCCTTATCCTCTGTGGCTATTGAAGATACCACCAGTTGTCCCTATTTCTCATGCAGTACCAATTGCTTTCTTGTGACAAAAGCCTGGAGACTCTCAATTTTCTCTCATGATTTTTTTTTTTCTCGTTAAAGACCTAGACTGTGAAAAACATAATTCATGTACTTAACACTAGATGAGTTTACATCTAAAACTAACACAGAGAAAAGACATGCCAGCACCTCCTTCAGAATGCTGTTTGCATTAATAAGCTATTCAAAAGGATGAACAGAAAGAATAAATTTGTTTTTTCAGTTACTCAGAGAAGTCATGGTAGTGTATCCACATATTATCAGGATCAGGCAACTTCTATGTGATGCCTGTTGCAGCTGATTGCAGCTTGTTACCAACCAACTTCAGTCAATCTACTTATTGTCAGGTATGCATTTTCTTCTTTTTTACATGACTGCAGATAAAATAATAAAAAATATTCTCGCTGATGTTTTTTGTTAACTTTGCTTTCATATAGTCATTGTCTTTGGAGAATACTGCAGAACAAAACAGAATTAAGAAATGGTTATTTATTCCTTATTTATATTTTTTACTGACATACATACATATTTTCCATTTTCAGAATTCACATTTTTATGCACCACAAAAAGATAAGCTGGTAATTTTAAATCTATGGGGTCAAGTGGGGCATAATAGGTATGTCAAGCATTTCCAGAACCTGGAGGACTTTACAGAGTATTAACACTTTGAACTATTTCTTTTATCAATAAATTCCTGATGAATTCAGATTCCAAACTTAAAAGATTACAAGTAGAAAAAGGGGAACAGGCCAAGTTACGGAATGTATTTGTCTTTATACAAATAAATACCTTTTTCCAATGCAGTGTCCAAAATCATGGCTCTTATTTATAGTAGCAATCACTTCTTATTCATCAAATTAAGGTACAAATGCTTTTTTTGCTGTTGAAAAATATCAAGAAATATTACTTTGACTTTGGGAAATCAGAGTGCAAGTCACATCAAGACTGTGGGGAGGAAAACTCTACATGGATGTGTCTACCTGTCAGCAAGACTGTACTCTGTCAATGGAGGACTTTTTCAGTGGCCAAAAAAAATTATGTTAGGTACCTTAGTGTATCTGAAGCATCCACATGGACCTATAAAATACAGGAACTCCTGTCCTTCTACAGCAACAACTACAGCCAAATAGGACCACATACAGCTCAGACGCCCATCTTCAGTCAACTGATTTGTGTCTCAATTGTCTACTTTAAAAGTAGTCTTGAAAGTCTTTGCCTAAATTTTTTATCAGCTATGAATGCAAACATGGTGTTTAACAGATATATATAGTGGCAACTATGCTGCTCCTCATCATGCTGTTCCTCTGGTAATTAAGAAGAAAGCTGACAGGAAGATTATTTCTCTGAAAGAACACTACTACAGATCAAGCCCAAAGACAGTGTATTTGATAATCTTTAAATCTTCCCAAAGTTTTAGCAGGTCTCAATAGGTTGAAATCAAGTATGAAACTCCTTCAGACTAAGTTAACAATACCCAAGAAGGATCTTGTTTATACAGATAGTTATACTGGTTGAGAGATACCTGGATATTTGAGATGAAAGTTTAGTAGGATCTTTATCCCCATGAAAAATCTGTATATGGGAGACGTCAAAAATATTTGTAGCTTCCTTAGTCCCTGTAAAGAATGGAAGCTTGATTGTTGCAACTTGTAAGTCACAGCAAAAACACAGTAGCTCAACCTGTCCAGACAAATTCAAGTTCCAAGAGGTAGTCTTCTACTAACTAATAAATGTGCATTACCTTTTTTAGAACATTTTGCCATATGAATAAAAACATAAGTGCCAGGAAAAAATGCAGGAACTGTAGACATACCTGTGAGGTAAGCTCGTAGTGAACTCATTCAAAGCTGTATTCCTACAGCTTCACTAAGTATTCAAAAAACTCATGGAGATGCAATTTAAATGAAAACACGATTTTGTAGGCAGCCATAAAAATATTTTTTGTCTAGTCACTTCTGCTGTTAGTTAGGACCTTCTGCTCATTGTGCAAAAAGACTCCAAGTCCATCCTCATCATTGACACAGTGAGCTAGAAGCTGCAGTACTCATGGTAAAGAGACTCACCCCGAGTCAGAGATTATACCTGAAAATGACAGTACAATCAATAAACCCTAATGATGGATAATGGAGAAGCAGATTTCACAGATGGCCTCAACTACTAGATATTTGCATGAGGAGTTGATTTCTGGACACACATGGACCTTGTAGTAAGCCTGCCAGCCAAGAGTAGATGCTGCAAATATCTGCTGGAAATTGAGAAAAATTTTCTGCACTTGTTCATCAGCTTGATGATAGGACTACAGAAAACACATGAATCAGCGTGCATCCAAAAAATGATTATCTGGCAATATCAGCTGTTCAATCAGTTTTGTATTCATCATAGACAATAGTCTGGCATGTTCAAAGACATATGTGCAGGTGCCAACCGTATAAACAACCTGAGAGGAGAATTTACTGGCAAGCTTAGGCAAACACAGTAGAAGACTATCTGAACACATTTCTTTGAGACAGATGTCCATCTGCAGCTGAACACAGCATCCATAGCCTACAGCTTAACACAATAGTGTCCAAATTTTGCATATCAAGTAACCATCTTGTTTCTGATAAAAAGGATGTTTATGAAAAAAACCATAATACGTAAGAAACAGGTCAAGCACTGACACTTCCATCACTGGCATCTTCTTCTACCTCTCTGCACATGGGACTGACTAAGGGATCTCCTTGCCCAGAAACCTACTCTGGACCATCCCCACCTGATGGCTATCAGTAAACTCATAGTCCACCAACCTGACTGCTCAGCTTTGAGGTCCTTTATATATGTTCCCTATAACATGCTGAGGCAATGAGTGACAGCTTAATTACTTAATAATTTTTTTTCATTTTATTGCTGATAATTTCACTGAATGTTCTCACACAATGAGAAATGGTGAATAATGAGCTCATCTTCACCTTCTTTCATGCCACTCAGTATCACTGACTTCTGTCATGTTACCTTTTAGCACTTCTTTTACAAGCTGAAGAGCTGTGTAATCTGTTTGATCATCTGTTGAAGAATGTATAGCACCTCTTTGACATGTTTTCTGACTTTCCCTGAATTGTTTATAAACTCCTAACTTAATCCTTTCCTTCATTATATAATTTTTTTACATTGCTCTTGTTTCCTATTCTACTAATTTGTAATACTCCATCCACTTTTCTGATCATCACTGAGCTGTGAACTCACATTTTCAGAAAGTTATATTCGGTAATTTCAGTATCCTTCTTTGAGGATCTAACAGTATTCAAAAAAAGATGACTGAGGGCAAGGGCTAGAGCAAAGATGCATTGAGAAGTTTCTTAGCATCTATTGAGAATGAAAGTTACAGGCTCAGGAAATAATGCTGCTGTTTTAGTAGCAACTACCCTGATTAATTCACTATAACTCAGCTAGAGCTCTCATCTTCCTTCTAGCTTTCTTCTTCAAATAATTTATGAGTTCACTGAACAGCATATGTTCCAGTATGTCTTCTCCCAACACCTCAGAGGTAATCTGTCTCATCCGGGTTTAAAAAAAGCCCAACCATTTACTCCTGCTCTTTCTTTCCGAGATTTTAAGTAACTATTGCCTTTGACAGAATATTCTCTCCTACAACTCAGGCTCTTTGAGAGTTTATGGTAATAATTTTTAAATAACTTTGAGGAAATTCCTTGATAGTTCTCTTGCACAGGTTCTTTATGTCAGGAGATAAATCCACCAAAAGTATCTGCTTCCACACTATTTCAGTGTTCTTTGTTCTGTATCATATGTGAAGGAATATGCGGCTATGCTGAAGTTTTTGACAGACAGACTAGGAATATATATATATAAAAGTACCCTCTCATTGCCAGCAAAGGAGACCTCAATCAGATTTAATACAAGTAACTTGGAAAACCTGCTCTTTTAAATTTTAAAGCAGCTCTTTGAAAACATACACTTATTGCAGATAAGTGATAGAGGAGGAGAAAAACAGCAAGAATCATAAACACCTACTATAGAACAGAACTTTTAAACAGAGACAGTAGAAGCAGTATATCACAGCATGACAAAGGGTCTCTGTTGGGAATTTGCGCCTACAAACACTGCCTTGTTAGAATGAACTGATTACCTAACATGATCAAACTCCAGTGAGGAAAAAAAGTGCTCAAAGTTCGGAACACCAAAAGATCTGGATTTTCACAATCAGTAGAGGATCAGGTAGGAGATTTATCTTTCACTAGGACTCACGAGGTTTTCAGAGTGTCTCCTGCTTCTTTTATTTTAAACATCCATATTTTATTTTGTCTATCATAGAATAACTGGAACAAAGATGCTCACTATCCTTCCTGTTGTTGCTGGTGACAAAGTAAAGCAGAAAGTGAGCTTCATAAAACCAGGAAATGGTTCATTAATACATGAGGTAGTTCTATTCTGTCCATTAAAAATGGAACCACCCTTACAGCATACACATTTCACTTAAAAATATATAATTTATTAAAAACACTAAACATTTTTGAAAGAAAGTAAAGATTTCTCCCTGTTTGGCAGAATGTTAGCATCGCTCTTCATGGAGTCTGAAGCCAAAGCATCAAGTGCTGTGCTAAAACCAGACATACACTTTTTTATGATTGCAAAGATAAAGTTAATTGCTACAAATACTCTATGAAGAGATCCATACAGAACAGAAATTTTATTGTTCCTCACCTTTCTTTCTACAAAGTAAGGCTTTACTGCAGTCTTTACTCCTTTCCCTAAAGCAAAACTGTGAGAACATGCAAACTAAGTAAATAATTTTTGCCTGGGACAAACTACTAAAGAAACGAACCTTTCTTTTCTTTTAGAAAAATCTTCAACTATATTTTTGAATATATTAATTTTTTTTGTTTTTCAAAACAACAGTTTCAAATACTCTATGGTCTTTTTTTATAACACTTCTTAGGATGGAGGAAAGCTTCCACAATTTCCATTAGCTTATTCCACTTTCAAATATATAAATGCGTGCTCTTCTGAAAAGGAATTGCATGCTTAACAACAAGATTGGTTTTATGTTTTTCTAGTCTTTTCTATTCAATTTCTTCTTTAAAATTTTAGAATCTCCTTTTTAAAGAATTTGCCTAACTGCAGACATCTAGTTTTAAATGTTTCCAGATCGGCTGATCTTGAATTCTGTCTATGGATGGAGCACCCAATACACAGAATCATTTAGGTTGGAAAAGACCTTTAAGAGCATATGTGACAACACAGAACTTTTCCAGTCTGGCAAAACCAGAAGGAGGAAATAAAATTGTGTGAGGAAAGAAACTCCTATCAAAATAAGGTATTTTCAAAAAAGACAAGATTATTAAAAATGAAAACAACCTAACCAATCAAAAAAAAACCAAACCCACAACCCACACAATCAAAGCACAAAAAAAAACAAAACAGAAATTCTGTTGAATTAATCTGTAAGATGCTAAGGAACTGGGCAAGCTAAGGGATAAAAAGTAAGTTTCACTGGTCATACATTCAAAATATCACGTTTTCTCACAAAGATGATGCAGCCCCGTGCTTTTTTGTTTACAAATTACACAGTACTATCAACAGTTGTCAGTTCTCATCAGGACTTCCCGAAACTCAAAATGCTGAAATGAAACAACTGCTTTTCTGAACACCACTGATCTTCATTCAGACAAATACCAATCTATATGGTCAGCATCCATATTTTCACTGAATGGGAAAAATGAAGAATCATACTGTCATGGTTTTGGTTAATCTGCCAGAGAAGGAAAGACCAGATGTCTGAAGGTGTAATCACTTAATGCCCAAGCAGCTATCATCTGAGTGTATTTAATATATCTGTTTAGGAATATGAATATTTAGGAATATACATACATACATATTCCTCAGGAATGTACGCTACCATACAGTACACATTCTAGACACTATCATGTATACATACATACATACAGAAGTAATTCCCCAACAAAAATGCTTTTTCCCACCAACAACCTCTGGTTTCAGGCCACTACGATGAATCTGGTGGAATCATGATATGGGTGTGTGTAATTGCTTCATGGAATGTTGCAGACTGATAGGAACAGAAGAGCATTTTTCACACTGACCAGACCATTAAGGTTTCTCAGTTGTCCTGCTCTGACCAAAGCAATTAAAGAACTTCCCGAGATGACTGTCCATAAGGCTAGTGAACTCTTCACACGGCTGAAAAGATCCTGAAAAGACCTCTTGACTAGTCTGTGAGGAACACAAGTCATCCAACGATGAACGTCCCAAGAGAAGTAATACTTAGACTTCAGATAAAAAAATGGCTCCGGCCATTGCCAAGACACAGTACAGGGTTTTCTGAAAACTGAACCTTCTTCCCAAAGAACAGAAGGCCTCAGAACCTGGCGTCAGCTCAAATAACAAGGGGAGGTGGCAGGCCATCTCTTGACTTCCACAAAGGCGACTACCATGCTCCTTTCAAGACTGTTACAACCTTCTTACTCAAGTGATTTTGCAGAGTTTGTTTTTGAGATTAGAGTGAGAGATTACAGAAAAAAAATATTTAAATGGGCCATATCTTTGTGTTTCTCTTCTCTTGGTGCTTGAATCAAATATTTGCAGGCTTTGAAATCAGCACCAGGAAAAGACTGAGTACATTTTATTTATGTACAAGAGCACTGTGAAAAAAATATATATAAAAATACAGGTGTCTTCAAATCTCCTAGCAAAAATCCTCATGCAAAACTTAATAGCCTGAAAAAGTGTCTTCTCTAAAGAAAGCAAGCCAGGGAAACAATAATATGCTGTAATAATAATGTTGCAAATTAGTTTGCAATTCTTCATTAACAAAGAAACTTTATTTTGGGAAAACTGCCAGATATTTATGTAAAGAACTGCCTTGTTTCTGAAATCAAATAAATTGCTGGGGTTAGCATCTGTTTTGTCATTCTTTAATTAATACATGCTTTTGTTTTGTACACATTGCACAATTTCTGTAATCTTTTTCCTCAAAACTTCTATTCTAAAAGCCATCTACTTTTCTGCAACACAGAGAAACGTGTTTTTACCAGTAATTTTTTATTATACTACTGAATAAGGATGTTCGTTATATAAAATCAAAATTCCATACATCAGCTCTCAGAAAACCAACAGAAACTGTTTCTCCAGGTTTATACAGACACGATACTATGAAATTTTCAAAATTGTTCGTTACAGATTTTCATCTTCAGAAGCCAGGAATGCTAGGTGCTCAACCACAAGTAATTTATTTGGGTATTTTTGTATGATTTACATATGCTGCAGTTTCCAAAAGTAATTATTCAATTTCAGGGGCTGATACATGTTATGTGACTTAAATCAACAATAGTGACAAACACATTAATCTGGAAGATCATGGTGAGCCTCTTCACTGAAGTGGAAAAAAAAAAGATAATTAGATGCTCAGCATCACTCTGTTAAATCTAAACCTTCACATATTAGCAGAAAGCAGGTAAATTTAACATCAAATTTAATATAAAGGCAATTTGTTAAGAGATTATAGATACCTAAGATTTTCAGTGGCATACACCCCTAATGGCAGATAATTTTTAACACTATTTGCAGCTTTCCTCTGATGTTTCCATAAACATGTACAAACATTGACCTTACATGACTTTTAGAAATTATCTAAAACATAGTGGTTAATCAAACAGCCCAATAATTTTACACATTATTCCCCATTATTTGCTGACTAAAGTCACTTACTCTTCATAGTTGTCAGAAACTAAGAAGTGAAGCTAGCACTTACATTATGCTGGTAATGTTTGTGAGGTTTGTGGACAGCATTTTAATTACAAATAGTGTACACAACATGATTGCAAGGTACATTGCCCATGAGTATTTTGACCTGACATTCAGGAAAAGGTACTTGGTTGCTCAGTGAAAAATACTGTATTAAAAAGCATTTCTAAACTAGAAGCCTCGAGAGCACTTTTTTCCCTCAAAAGCTGTGATGACAAAACCTTTATAACAGAAATACATACTTCTGCTTTGGGCTTTATAACAGATGATAAAAGACAATAGTATCCATATTTATACACTTACATAGTACCTACAGACTGAAACCTGTTGCACTAGTTTTATTTTAAGAATAGTTTATAATACCATATCCAGAGAATCATTACTACCAATTCATTGACAAACTGGAAGACTTTCTTAAGTCCTGATAGATAATATTTATTACTTTATTAATAACTTAAATGACAGAGTCTACTTGTTAAATCTAAGCATGACATTAGCACAAGGACAGCTAGAAGCCAGAGCCAGAACTCCTGGTATACAGCACTAAAATTCAGAATTATCTTGCTTAAATTGAAGACGTGATCTAGGAGAAAACTAAGATGTGATTCAGGAAGGCAAATAATTTAGCTAAGAGTGATCAACTGAGAAAATACAGCATGAGTATAAATAATATGTAGCTATTCTTCTTTTGGTGGCTAGAGCTGAAAGTGATCATCAACAGAATATTCTTGCATAAAAGACAACACACTGCCTTGAAGTGTAAACTGATCTTTACAGTCTCCTTGTTAGTGAAGCTACAGCTTTATTTTTTCACAGAGGATACTCTATCTAAGGCATACAAACTGAAAGGAATTCAGCAAAACACACTAACTACCAGAGGTCTAAAAAGGTGACCTAAAAGGAAAAAAATGAAGGAATTGGGAGTCTTTCAGCTGAGAGGAGACTGAGTGGAGATGTAACAGAAGCCAGTGAAAACCATCCGGAATGGGCATGCAAAGTGAAAGTTCACTTTGCTCTTCTGCTGGAATATTAGTAGAAATAGTACACTCAGTTAACTGCATGATTTTACCTAGTCTAACCACACCAGGTGGATTTAACAATGACGTAACAAATTTTCTGTCATAGTTCAAGAAAAAACTGAAAGAGAAGGCTTAAAGTATAGAAGTACAAGGTTTGCAAACAGAACTACAAGATAAATGCTGTACGTGCAGCCACAGTTTTCAGGTAAAAGCAAATACTGCAATTGTTTGTCTGGGTATACTTTTACCCCAAACAAATCCTCAAGGTATGCATTATCTTCAAAAGCTGGTGGCTTTAGTTTTTATGGGAAAAGTTCATGTCCAAAACCTGCTAAATCTCTGTATTTCTTCTTGCTTTTTCTCCTTTTACCAAATTTCCCACACTCCCATACCATAACAGCATTTTATACTCTTCTCTTGCTTCACCTGGCCATTTTCATTGCGTAGGATTTCAAACGCTGTAAAAGAACATTTATTTGACACAGTTACGTTTAAGCTCCTGACTTGTAACACGAGCTCAGCTTTTGATAGCAGTAGCTACATACAATGTGGATATGTTATCAGAACAGAAAGCTTATTAGAAAACAAAGCATTTTCAGGATGTTATAAAAGCAAAATTCCACATTCCACCTTTATGTGTCTTAGGCATTGTATCAACAGTACTTTTGTGAGTTTAACTGAGACGCTGATATTAAGAAAATTAACTCAGTATCTGTTTACAGACCTGAGCGCTAAATCCATAGGCATTTAAATACTAAATGTGCACTCCAAAAAATTAGACTCTACATCACTACACTAATTCTGATTTCTTAGTTACATCCCATCAGTCATTTTACATACAATATATTCATTTTCACCAAAAACACGTTGAAAAGTTAGTCAATGACAGTTTAGAATGACACCTCCTTTTAATGTACTAAACACGCTCACTTCTATACAAGCCTAATTTTAACCATCATGCTGTCAAGAAAGATAATTCCCTAGGCATATCTATCTTCTTAAGGAACTAAGATCTACAGACTATTTTATAATAGAAAATGGTTTCATATGTCTAATTAAGTCTGTCACTTGCATGAAAGCCCAGAGAAAGGCTACATGTGAAGCTGATAATGAGAAAAAAAGAAAAAAAAGCATCCAAAGAACAAAACACAGAAAAGTAGGAAGCATTTCAAGTTTTGGGCATGCTTATACTTCTCTTTCCTCAGCCTTCTCTCAACACAAGCTGCGTTGGATCATTAACTGTGACAGCTCTTAGGGAGGATAACTGCGTGTTAATTAAGAAAAGTCTCAATCTGAAAATCACCATAAGTATACTGCATTATCAGTGTCCAATGAACAAACACAGGCGTTACCTGCAGTAACAGAGGTGTGCTGCTCAATCCAGTCTGCCTTTGAATGCTTTTGAATTTGCTTTCAAATTAGTTACATGATTTAAAAAAAAGCAAACCCCAAAAGCTCTGCATGCTTTTCTGATCTAATGAAATTATGCTCATTGTATTTAAGTTTTTCCTTTGCTTTGGGGGAATTACTTTGGTATGTGAAAACTTGGAAGTAAAATGGAAGTGTTTCTGGTAATTCTCAAGGTAGATTCTCTCCAATTTAACCAGGAGCAGAACATTTTCTATGAGGGGTGGCTGGCCTTATTTGAAATTACTTATTACTTAGATCTTTTCACTTTCAAGGCAGATTTCAAAGTACACCTCTTTGTTTGGGCTACTAAGGGCTTTTGAAGGCACAGAATTTTTTGTTTGTTTGTCTTTAAGGTGGTTCAGTGTTGGTTTTTTCACTTCACAGATGTTATGTAGAACATCTGTGAGAAACTGTTCACTTTTTGTTCTGTAAATAATTTTAAAAGGACTAAGAAAAATAGTGCAGTTCTGACTTATCGTCCTTTATATAAACTATGAACAAAAAGTGAAACCAGAATGAAACATTTAAAGTTGTATTTAACCTGCAAGTGTCAATGGTAATACAAACATTCTATTACAAGTTTATACCGAGTCCACAAATGTTTAGTTTAAAAGCCCCAGCAGAGTGTGATTCAGGGGACAGCAGGGCATTTGCAGTTGTGTCACACACCACAACCAGAATCCCCAAACCCCAGGTGTACTGACACACATTTCTTCTGGGGAAGATTTTGTTGTTTGTTTTCTTTTCCTGAACGAATCTCTGCTGCTTCAAAGGAGAGAAGTGAATTTTGCAGAAGACTACAACGATGCCAACACGACACCTATGGGGATGCTTCACCCTGCCTCTCGGGAGCAAATGGCAACCACACACCCAGCTCTCAATTACAACTTAAATTCTTAACATAAAATGCTGAAAATAGTCTGCCAATATACATCAGTATGAAGAACTGTACACAGGTTAATGACTCCCCAAATATTCCCAGTTATAACCCTAAGAAAAGGAACACCTTGCTAGTCATTGTGAAAGGGAAAGCCCTCCTTACTGCACCCAGTTTTGTATATTTTGTAAGTTTCTTTACAAAACGTGCAGTGTTGAACACAGTATTTCCTCTCATAACCTAAAAACAATCAGATTATATCCAGCTAGTTTCTACATAGCTTTCAGCAGGTAAATTGCAATTCTTTGTGGTATTTAAATTTTACAAGAACTTTAAAAAAAATAGCTCTCGATTACAACTTAAATCCTTAACATAAAATCCTGAAAACAGTCTGCCAAAACACATCAGCATGAAGAAATGGACATCCCTTTGGCTGTGACTGATGATTTTTCAGGATGACAGCTCGGGCACGTGATGTATTTGCAATGATCACATATTCCCCTCTCGAAAGGAAAAGTTCCATAGTGCTTAACCTGTCCTTGGCACCTGCTGAGGTTTATTATGCCCATTACTACCTAGGAATGCATCCCGCAGCAAATATTTCTCTCATAATAAACAGGTGTGATATAACTCAAGAAGATCCCAAACATCTAATATTTGAGAACGCGTGCGATCTGACTTCCAGCGAACTCGCTGAGCAGGATCCGTCCTTTCACCCACGCCAGACGGGCGGGAGATCTGCCTCCCCGCGCCCCGCGGAGGCTCCTCCCGCTCCCCCCGTCCCGCAGCCACGCTGCAAACTTTGCGGGGCCCGCTCCGCCCCCCGCAACTCTCACACCCCACACACCCCCCGTCCCCGGTTACCTGCTGTCCCCGCTCGGCTCCGGGGCCCCTTCATGCCCGAGAGGGGACCCGCCCGGAGGCGCCGCTCCCAGCGCCTCGCCAGCGCGGCGGGGCGGGAGCGGGGCTGCGGCCGCCCCCCCCCGGCCGGGCGCGGGGAGGGACCGAGCGCCAGAGGCGCCTCCGGAGGGCGCGCGCGCAGGGCGGCTGCGCGGGCGGGTTGGCGGGGGAGGGGGGCGGGGAAGGAGAGGGAGAGACCGGGCTGGGGGGGGGCAGCAGAGGGAGGGGTTCCTGCCCCTCTGTGCCTCTCTTGTGAGACATCACCTGGAGTGCTGTGCCCAGATCTGGGAACCTCAACACAAGAAGGATGTGGAGCTGTTGGAACGGGTCCAGAGGAGGGCTACAAGGGTGATCAGAGGGCTGGAGCACCTTCCCTGTGAGGACGTGCTGGGAGAATTGGGCTTGTTCAGCCTGGAGAAGAGAAGGCTCAGAGGAGATCTCATAGCGACCTTCCAGTACCTGAAAGGGGCTACAAGAAAGCTGAGGAGGGGCTGCTCACAAAGGCTTGTGGTAATAGGACTAGCGGGAATGGGTATAAACTGGAGAGGGGCAGATTTAGACTAGACGTAAGGGAGAATTTCTTCACAATGAGAGTCGCGAGGCCCTGGCACAAGTTGCCCAGGGAAGTTGTGGCTGCCCCATTCCTGGAGGTGTTCAAGGCCAGGTTGAGTGGGGCCTCGGGTAACCTGATCTAGTGGGATGGCCCTGCCCATGGCAGTGGGGCTGAAGCTGCATAATCTATAAGGTCCCTTCCAACCTGGATGATTCTATGATTTTTTTTGTTTGTTTTTGTTTTCCTCCAGGAAATTTTGTAACTAGGGTGTTCAGAAGGGCAGAGAGGAGTCATGGAAAAGGAGCAAGGCGTAGGAAAAGATTATCAGGCAACAAAGGAGAATCATAGAATCATTAAGGTTTGAAAAGTCTTATAAGATCAAGTCCACCGTCAGCCCAACACTACCGTGCCTGCTAAATCATGTCCCGAAGTGTCTCGTCTACATGCTTATTCAATGCCTTGAGGGATGGTGACTCCACCACTGCCCTGGGAAGATTGTTCCAATGATTGACCACTCTTTTGGTAAAGAGTTTTTTTTCTAATATATAATCTAAACTTCCCCTGGTGCAACTTGAGGCCATGTCCTATTGTCCTAACACTTTTTACTTGGGAGAAGAGACTAATACCCACTTTGCTACAACCTCCTTTCAGGTCATTGTAGAGGGCAATAAGGTCTCCCCTTAGCCTCTTTTTCTCCAGGCTAAGCAATTCTAGTTCCATTAGCCAGTTCTCATTAGACTTGGACTGCAGACCCTTCACCAGCTTCATTGCCGTCTTCTGGGCACACTCCAGTAGAGCATGTATTATGTAAGTGGACGAGGGTAGGGGTTTAGAAGGCAAAGAGAATGACAAGTTAAGGGATTTTGGGAGGACAAAAGCTTACTTGAGAAGGTTTGAGAAGAAATGCACGTGAAACTGAGATGATGAGTGTGGAGTAGACATTTGGCTGCCTTACCATGGAGGTTAGAAAATGAGTTGTTGAGGAAGTGGTTTTTTTCTAAAAGGGATTTTAGGGGGAAATTGCATGAATGAGAGCATTGGAAAATAGGAAATAAGGAAAGCATCTCAAGAATTGTTGGACAAGAAGGGCCTTGGAGATCAAAGGATCAAGTCACAGCTTGAAAGCTGTGACATACAGAAGCTTTTGGATGTAAGGAGTGGGAGTACTGGTTGTATATGGAACAGAAATTACACTGACTGTGAACTTTTTCTGTAAGAATTGTGCTCTGTGTCTTGGAGTGTATCCAGCAAATCATTGCATCCCACGTGGGTAATGGAAAGTTGGATTCCAGCTTTCCAAACTGAACTCACCTTTACAACCAGCATAGCAAAGTGAATCCAGAACATCCAAGAGTAGCAGTAAAACCAATATTACCTACATTCTTGATGTCATCCTAGCCCTTGGAGTACGGAACTGAGTTTTAACTTTTAGCCAACTCATTTTGAAGTACATCTGGACGTGTAGAGTCATTGTTTCTAAAGTTTGCTGATGGCAAGGAAAGGTCATGCTGCTGGCAGTTCGTGAATGAGTACTATCCCTCAAACAGAAAAAAGGCTGAAAATTGAAATGGGATTCACACCGGGATTAATGAAGCTAGAACAGAGATTACTGTTTTTACAGTAAAGTAATATTTACTGTAGAAATGAGAGGAGGATATGCTGAACATCAAATTCATCTCTCCATCCAGATTGTCATTTAAGTGTGGAATAACCTCTTCCTCCATTGACTTCCTGCAACCTTTTTGACATGACGCATAGCACTTCAAACTTTTTCAGTCGGTCTCATCCTGATCTCTTCCAACTCCTTGTCTCTAAGCCATTCTGGGACAACTGGAGTGAGCTGTGGTGAACTTGTGTCTGGCACAAGGCTTGTGCTGTATGTGTGACTTATAATAATCAAGATATTGTAGGCACAGACTAGCCAGGGTAGACATTGGACGAAAAAAAAAAAAAAGAGAAAAGCCAGCCTGCTTTAGTGTAGAACTATGTAATCCATATCTTTCCCTCTGCTTTTCTCTCTTCATTATTCTTCCTGCCCTTTATTGTGCAGAATCTTCTTCTTGTGGCTCATCAATCCTATTGCTGTGCCAGTCTAAAAATAATTATAAATATTTCATGTATATATATAGATATTTTTACAAAAGTTGTTACCAAAGATCGAGAGGTTGATGCTACAGTAGCCATCGCATGCAGAAAAATGGTGTGCCAGTCCAGACTTCCAGATGCTGTTGTAGTTTTGGTAATAATAATAATAATAATAAATGTTTAGCTGGTTGTTCGTAGGAGTTGGAAAGTCCTTGGGAGTTACCTGTGGAGCTGCTGCTGGTAAAAATTTGTACATACGAAAGAAGGAGAGTTCAGAATTTCAAGTTATTTCTGAGATTGTTATCCCTGCTTTTTTTGGTGGTTATTATGAAGCAATCAAGATCTGTAGCTAATTGTGTTAGCTACTACTCAGAGGTGGTGTTTGCTAACGGTTTGTGTTAAATGTAACAAATCTCTTCTGCTCCCTTGAGCTGCTACATGTTCCAATTTGAGATAATGTCCTGGAATGTGAAATTGTGTCCTGGATAGATAACAAGTTAAGTCAAAATCAGTGGGGAAAAAAAAAAGAAAATATTCACTTTATGTCATTGAAAAAAACGTTAGTGATAAAATTGGATCTTTCTTGGTAGAGAAACATACAGAATGAGAATGACATGTTGGTAAGTAAAACTAATTTAAAAATATTCAACTTGCTGAAACATTACTAGTTTTGCATGTATGTATTTATTGTATATTTTCAGTTAAATATACCATCATAAACGGTAGTTTCTCATAGTAATGTACAAGCATATTTTTCTGTGACAAGCAGGTAATACTTCATTTGCTCAAGCTTGTTTCTAAAACTATGTGCCTACTAACATACCATAATATGTATGGATTTGTACATCCAAAATATGATGTTAAAAATCATTGGTGCAAGTAAAATGTTCACAATTTGTTTTAATCACTGGGACAGCAGTAAAATTTGATACATCGTTCACTTAGAATTTAAGGTCTACCTATTGATAGCAACTATAAAATCCCTGAACAAAACTCGTTTATTTTGAGTGACTGTGTATTTACTTGTTTTCAAAGACGAATTGCTTGAATAAGCAATGAGTAATATATGAACGTAAAGAAATTTGAGCTTGTAATGAACTAGCTAACATGCTGATCGGTTAGGTTTTGTAACATCTATGCCATCTTGTAAACAGTTGAGTTCACCTTCTCCTTCCTCATCTGTCACCGTCCTCCATCCACTGGCCGTGTTGCTTATTTTTTTTTTCCTACTCAGCTGTAGCAGAAACTACATGACTTTCCCAGTAAAGAAACTAAAGGACAGAATTAGGAATAGCTCATACTGACAGCATGGATCCACCTGTATCAGCTGGCTCATAGCAGCTTATTCACCATTCTCCAGAGATACAGCCTTTGGATTATTGCATGACTTTTAATGGTGCTATTATGAACCGTGCTACCACTAAACTACCAACGTAGCCATAGCTGTAGACCTCAATGCCCAACTTTGAAAGCTTATATACTGGACTGTGAAATAGCCGTGTTATTTCTGGGAAATCTGTCTGGCTCATGCTACTTATCCAATCTGAGCACTTAAAAAAAAAAAAAACAACAAAAAACCAAACCAAAGCAAACCCAAAACTGACAAATGAAAATCCAACAGTGTTCTTATTGTTTGGAGGGATTATGCCTGAGTGATCAGCCTCCCCATGAGAAAAAATCCTAGGTAGTTTTATGAGACCATTTTCCTGGACACCAACCACACTGTGTAAGTTCAAGGACTAGGCAATGGAATAACTTCTTTTTTTTTCATCTTAGAAAAGCAGAAGGGAGCAAAATTTTCTTGTTTGTTCTGGAGTTTACGTTCTAACTGTAACCGTGTAAGCTACAAAAAACTTGGTATTGCCTCTTAAGAAGACTCATCATTCTAAATGCTCAGTGAACACTGGTGCCAAAGGTGCGGCTGGAACCTAAGCTCCTGAGGCATGTAGAAATTAAGACATTCTTCAGTTTTTCTGAAGTCTGTAGTCTTCATGCAGCAAGAGAAATCTGTTTTCTCTCAAAATTGTTTAATGTCTTTCTGTAGCTTGCAAAATGCTAGATGTATGACGACCATTTTGGAGAATGCTTTTGGATATTCCTTTCTAAACCTGATGAACCTACAGGAGCTTAATCAACAATGTGAGGATTTATTTGCAATAACTGAGGTTTGCAGCTTTTTCTGGCACCTTCTTCACTGAGAAACCCCAGTCTGTAGGTCCTGATTCAGTTCTAGGCTCCTTTTACTGCAGACCTACTAGGTCCAACAAAGAGGAAACCCAGAGAGGTTAGTTTCCTTGGTGTTCATTCCTGTCAGGCAGTATGCATGAGGGCCATTCCAAATTGTATTCCTTCTTTTTAGGTCGGTTCTTCCAAATTATCTCCTGAGACTTTGCATTTCTTCCTTGCTTCCATTTTTCTTTCATTCCTTCCTCTTGCTTTTTTCTCTGTTATTTTCAATTGTAGATTTGCAAAGAGTCCTTGCTTTAATAAAATTTTACTGTAATTAATTCAGTCTATATGTTTTGCTTGCCTTTTTATACCTTTTAGATCTGACCAATATGAATGCACTGATAGTGGAATATACAGAGGTCTCATTTCTACCAGTTCCGTACCAGTTTATATTGTATTATTTTCTTCTCAGTTGCTATTTTATCTTTTTATTTTTGTCCCTCTGTGGAGAAAAGGACAAACAAATCAGATTTTAAGTGCCATATTTCAGTTCTAAATAAGAAATTATTCATTAAAAATAACCTTTTATTCTCACATATCTTGTTACAGTAGAGCACATTAAATAAGATTTTTTTTTTTATTTTTAATCTTTTTTAATTTTATCTGCTTAGAAAACATCGGTCAGTGATACAGTATGACTGGTAGTGTCAGGGTAAGGTGGTTCAGAAGCATGGTAGTGTTACTGTGAAGCAATTGTAGTAGGGTGGCAATTGCTTGAAAAGTAATTGTTTCACAATGATATATGTTAGTGTATTATACTTAGATTTATTTGTCTTTTTAAAAAAAATATATTTATCTCCTGAACTTGTTGGAAGGTTTATTTCTGTAGCTGGAAGAAGATAAATCTCTGTTATAGGTATTCTAACAGTGGTTAAAGACGAGTCTTTTAATGGCCTTCTGAAAACTGCATTTACAACATTGTTAAGAAGTTTTTTTTGTTTGCCTTTTTTTTTCCCCCTCTATATTGTATTTTGTCTCTTGCCAGATTGCTATGGACATGCAGGTAGCATAACGGTTTTGTTTTTAGGTGTTTACTGTTACCCTAACAATGGCCTTCTAAGACATTATGGAAATGTGAATTCCTTGGGGTCTTTATTTTGTGCTATTATTCAAACTTTAGCAAGTATGTCATCTAGTCCTGGAGAGGAATGTTTTGAGTTTGTTAACTGCCTAATTCTTATGTCATCCAGATGAATGCATGCCCACGGTACGTCTTTTAAATGTACCAAGTAATAGGTAAAAGTAATGATCATAATAAATCTAGTGCTTCAGCTATGTTACTACATTGAAATGTTATTTTACAACATTCTTTTACTATGCAGTAGTTGTGCTGGAATTACTTCTGCTATCATGTGTTATATCTGTCATAAAATTTTAAGTTTGATTTGTATTGTTATGTGAGACCTATGTCTCATTTACTTTTAAGAATATAGATAACATGTTCCTGTAAGGAACACATTCCTGTAAGGAAAGTAAATAAAAATAAAGAAACCAAATGTTGTTCATTACAGCAATCGATACAGAGACAATGTAATAAATAGAAGTACTAGCATGAACATGTCATGAATTCTACCCTGCTTGTAGGCTCTTAAGAATATATACAACTCGGTTCAGCTGTTATACTGAATATATTCAATTATATAGATGGTTAAATATTTACAGAGTGGACTATTAGTTTATGTACATTAATATATAGAGAAGTTCCTTGATAGTAACTAAAGATAAACGCATTTAGAATAGTTCAAACTCACACATGCAATAGTGATGTGCCATTTCCCCTGTGCCTTTGTTTCTGTCCCGACTAAAACAAGAAAAATTTGGTCTGTTTTGAAATCCTCATACAATATGGAGTCTTTCAGATTTGCTTATGGCTACTTAAAGCAACTTTTGCTTTTTAAGTCTTGTGGCCACACTGCTACTTAGATATTTTTTATTCCATAAGAAGTGAGTGATGCAGTACAGTCCAAATTTTCTGTTATGTGCTCATAGAATTTCTACTATATGTTCTTACAAAGAACAAAGGTAGTTTCCAGTGTGACAGACCACTTAGAACTTGTATGAAAATATGTTATACTAGCTTGTGGGAGCCCTCAGGCCTGTGTTTCTGCTGTTCTGAAACACAATAAAGAAACAGACATATTTCCCCACTGAAACAGAAGCAATTGTAGCAAATGGCAGCCAGAATAAATTAATTACTTTAGAGTTGCAGCTACCTCTGCAAAATTAAAGCCTTGTTCCAAGAAAGTACAAGATTTTTCAGTAACAGTAATTGAGATGAAATAGTCATGAAGAAAGCCACTATTAAATTACAGAATTCTTTAACATATTTTCTCTGTTAAAAAAATAAGAAGTATCTTAGCATTTATTTTAGTATTAAGCACGCATATGTTTTCTTAAATGAAAAATAGTTATGACATTGAAAAGGACAAACAAATAGGTTTTGCTTCTGTGTAACTAGTGCAGGATATAAAGTTTCTTTGCAAAATAAAAATACATTTAGAATTAATGTAATAAAAAAGGTAAGAGTTGCTTATATAGGCGTAAAGTGGGAAAAATATTTCAAAACCTCCTACAAACCCCCACTAATCTCAGTTCTGCTTCAGCTTTTCAGCCTTCAGTGTTACGAAGTGCATAAATGTAATTCATTATTAACTTGTTTTTTTCTAGGATCTGCACTTCCACTGTTGAGTTTGTAAGCACGTTAGTTTCATTCTTTAGAATAGGTGAAAGCTGAAAGAAAGAAATGTTAGATATCCCTCTGTGGGCAATGTTTCTTAGCTCTCTGTTTAACCTATGTGTTATTTTGAATTTCATTATGGGAATCCTATCTTTGATTGTACATTTTTTATTATAACTTAGATACCTAATGCAGGTTCCTATGTTTCATACTGGGAATTAGAGTCTCCATTAGCTATGAGGATCAACTGAAATACTGTGCGTTCTAGTGGGAATTAAGTACATATATATCTGAAGCTGTATGCTTAAAATTACCTTCATAGAACCATAGAGTATTTCAGGTGGAAAGGAGATCTGGAGGTCATCTTAGTCCATTCCCAGATCAAAGCAGGTCTGATCATGTCAGGTTGCCCAGAGATTTGTCAAGCTGAGTTTTGAACATCAGTAGGTGTATGGTGGATATCTGTAGACTACTGTTTCAAGATTGGATAACCCTCAAGGTAACTTTTGTTCCCTCATATCTAATCAAAATTTCCCATGTTCCAATCTATGTCAGCTCTATCTTTCTTCTATCTGCTGATCAGTTCAACTTCATTTACATAAACATATTATTGGATATATTCCTAAGTCATTAGGGAGCCAACTGTCCATTTATTTCTGTAAGATACTGAAAGAAGCAGATCTACCTTTCCTGTATGTCTTTAATAGAAGCACTCACAGTGCTCTGTGCAGAGCTTCCATGTTGGGTCCTTGGGACTGCTTCATCTACTTCACTTCATTTCAGGTGGGATCTTAGCACTGAGCTGAAAAGCTGAGTTGTTCTGAATACATGTAGATGCAGAACTGTTGGTCACTAGAGAGATTTACATCAATCTGGAATCCTATAACTTTAGTTGTGCCAGAGATTTTTTTAGCCACAGTTTTGTCTTAGGCACCTAATACCCATGCAAATGTTGTTTTAAGAGTCATGTCAACTGACTAACTGTAAGGTCCAGTGCCCTTTGACATGACCTAAGGGTATCTTGCCTGGCACCCTGCTGCAACTCCATCTGTGTGCAGCTTCCCTCTGTGCTCTTGGACATTTTATCAGTCCCATATAGATTTCTTGGACAATCCAAGACATCTCAGGTGACAATAGACTCTTGTATGTGGGCATATGCTTATCCTCATTATTTAGGTTTTGTTCTTGTTCTAGGGATGAGATTCAGTTTGAAATTAAGAAACCTTCATGCAAGTGCCTATATATGACTGTAGACTAAATTTTTAAGCTTCCATTATCATCAGTGGGGATCTGGGACTTGATTCATTTGCTTACACAACTAAGTGAGCATGCTGTGCTCTAACATATCTAAGACAGCCATGGGACCTAACAGATATCAGATAGGATTTGTGGGAGACCACTGTCCTTTTGGGATGTCAGCTGGAGGCCAGTTTATAAACCCTGCAGCATCTCAAATCACAGTAACTGTTTCCTGGCTACCTGAAATGTTGTTATGTGCTTATTTCTTTCTACACTTCAGGATATATATCCTGGAAACTTTTCCTCCTTTCTGCTGCTTCTGCTTCACTGTGCAGTAGTACGTCATCCTGCTGTCACTGTTCAATTACCACTTAATTAAAACCTAGCTTGATTATGAACTGCATGCTTTATTAAAATCAATTTAAACGTAAATTACAGTTCTATAACATACTTTCATGTCATTCAGTGTTATTAGCAAAGATGCTATGCTTTTTCTGTACTTCCCTGATGCTTGTTTCAAACCAATGAATAAATATTTTATTAAATATTTCATAAAAATGTAATGGAAAGTAAAATTCCTTCCTTACACACAGTTTTTGTAGTACATGAAATGTGCTTTGCACAGTTTTGTTCAGTGCAGTTGCTTCTTGTTTTCCTATGTTCCTTTTAATCACCTTTCTTTGCAGTTACAAATATATATGTATAATGCATCTACTTATATATACAGCCATATATTTCTCTTGCATGGTCTTTACAACAATAAATCATCTCATTAAGTAATTTGAGGGGTACATAATGAGCATCTTTGGGATCTCAACTTCACTGTATCTATGAGCTGAAGTCTTCATAGCTATCCTTGAAAGTCTTTTTTCACTAGTGGGATTAATTATATATCTCACAGATGCCTGTCATGTACTCTGTTTACACTACAGGGGAATGAAATAGGATAGTTAATTTTCTTTTATTCTGTTAAAATGCCAAGGTTTAATTAAACTGCTTCAGCTTAAGTATTGCACAGCTACTTTCAGCTGTCATGAAGCATACTAGAAATTGATTTGCTGTTGCCTACATGCCCAAGAAGCCATTCAGCAGGCACTGTAATTTCACTCAAAATTGTTTTTATTAATCATAGCTGTTTTCCGATTTCTAAAATTTGTATGAGCAACACAGTGTTTTAAAATAAGTTTCATCCATCTGTTCAGGGAGTAAAAACATTGCAGGGACCAAATATCTGAAATTTACGTTCAGTTTTGAATTAACAGTTGTGTTATGCTTTTATATGAGATTATAATAATATTAACATTTCATGCAGTTTTAAAGAATTTACATAATTATTTCAGTTATACAACAACAATTAGGCAGTTTCATGAATTAGTGAATAAAGCAATAAAGACATCATCTTTACAATTACTGGAAATAAAAACATACCAACAGATGATGGAAACTAAATACCCCCTTGAAGCAATATGTATATCTATATAATGTATAATAGCCATGGCGTAGAGGATTTAAAATGTTTGGCAAACATGACATTAAGGTTACTCCTTTCAAGCACTCCACACCCTAATTTCAGTGGTCTGAATAAAAAAAACCAACCATTTTAAACAGGAGGATGCAGCAAGTACTGAGTCTGTGTTGCCATTAAGCAAGTCCAGAAAGCTGAAAGCTAAATTTGCGATGAGGCCTCGAGTGTTCTCTACACTCAGAGAAAACTGCTCTTAACAAAATCCTTTTCCCTCTACCACTCATACTGTAGGCTGTCTGACTTTCTAGTGAAAGCTGTAGCTGAAGTCTGTACCCACTTTCCTTTCAGCACGCACAGAGCTGCCTAGAGTTTGGCAATATTGAGTTGATCCACTTCTGGAGTAATGAAAATGAAATGATTTCACTTGAAATGTAGTAACTTGCATGGGAATAATTGTGTAATAGGAACAGCAGTAGTAATTGTAGTAATAACAAAACCAACCACAAATTCTGTTTGCATGGATCTTACTCCCTAAATTGGGCCTGTTATTAGGATTTCATTCTTGATCCAATCTTCGTTTTCCATCTCCCAAGAGTAACTAAAAACTTTTTAGTTTATGTGGCTGCGATTAATGTGGTGTCATCTGGAGTGTTCTTTATGCCAGAAAAGCATTAAAGTTCTGACATTTCTATTCAAGGTACTGATGGCTCTTGATCCTAATCTATAAATTAATCATGGTTAAAGTGTTTTATTCAGTGAGACTGTGAGGTGCAAATACCTGATTCAGATCAGATCAGATCAAAACTGACCTGAAGCTGTTCTCCAGCCAGTTCCTTTCACACCAGTTAGAGACATCTAATTCTTTTCAAAAAGCTGAGCTTGGATTTGCTTCCCTGCTTGTAGCTTGTGCTGCTTAACTTAAGTTTGTTCTCTCTCTTGTTGTGTAAGCAGACTTTTGCTCTTGACTAACCCTGCTTTCCCAAAGTATTAAGCAACTAACCTAGGAAGTGGTTTACCATGAGCAACATCTATTAACTGATCATTGAGCTTTCATGCACCTCTCATCAGGGTATACATGTGAGAGTGCATATCTCTGGGGGTGATATGAATGACTGCAAATGTAGTTAAAAAATAACAGAGTGACGATCTTATCAACTGAACAAATGAATTGCAGCAATCAATGTAGATTTATAGGATTTAATTAATGTTAAAAATAGTAAAGAATCTTTAGAGGCTATAGAAATAGATAAACATGTAGTATTTTCATAAAATTGTCATGTGGTATAAACTGGCATGGATCCTTCCCTCTTATTGGATGTGAAGCTGATGAGGATCTGAGCTATAGACACTAGAGACTTCAAGCACTTCAGTGATATTTCTTTTAAAATAAAAATCTTCAGCTCACATGGCACAGAGTAAGATCTCCAAGTTTAATTCTTATCCTAGTTTTGTTGTTTCTGGAACAGTAGAGACCCTTGCATTTTAATTTCCCAAGGTCTGTCTACCACACTTAGTTTATTTTAAAAGCACACCCTGTGAAGCTGAAAATACTTTTCTGGGAGATTACCTTCACTTTTTCCCCTTGCTTCAACTGCCATGCAGTACGTGACATTATTTCGTACTCATTCATGCAGGGCTGCACTTAATAGGCTCACAGGAAAAGTGATCATTAGCTGATTGCCTGTGGATAACTCTCACACATTGCTTTCTTCATTTCAGCAAGAAATGGAAGCAGTCGCACCTCAGTGCATGGGGAAACACCCATGCAGTGATGAAATGACCAGTGCAAAATCTTCAGCTGGTCATACCTTCAATAAGATGAGTATTCATAGATCAGCCCATATTTAAAATAAATAGAGGAAAGAGCACTGGAGAAGATAGCATTGTACAGTCAGTTAGTAGCTGACTTAGGCAATAAAGATAAAGGTAGTTCCAAAGCCGTAAGCTTGTAGAGTTTGATATTTCTTAAGAAGCTATGTGCTGCTGAAGGGAAAAATATCTTTTAGTTGGGTTATGGATGAAGGTGGGAAGGATGATAATGATGGGTGAAAAAAGA
Organism: Phaenicophaeus curvirostris; assembly: GCF_032191515.1. Lineage (NCBI taxonomy): Eukaryota > Metazoa > Chordata > Aves > Cuculiformes > Cuculidae > Phaenicophaeus > Phaenicophaeus curvirostris. Next base: position 189,060,225 of record NC_091392.1, read on the forward strand.
GGGCAAGTGCACTGAGATAAATAAATAGAAATTCATCATCCAAATCAAAGATTTTTTTTTTGTGGGCAAGTAAAAAAATTTTTTTAAATATTTTATTGAAAATATTACCTCGTAATAAAATGCAAGTGATTTAGTCAGTATTTCTTTTCTGCATTTTAATAAGTGGTTCTTAAAATTATGTGATACAATGGCCAATGGATTATATCTACATTCTTTTAACTGTTGGAAACACTGGTAAAGTTTTTTGGTAGGCTTGTTGTTTTACAAATGGAAGGAATTCGACCAAAGCAAGTGGATTATCTCTTGCTGATTTTTCTTATGTGCGCAAATCCTTTTTACATTGAAAAAACCCAAACATTTCTCCTACAGTTACAGTAGGAAAGTTTTCTGATAATAGTCTGTAAGATCTGTATTCTCAGTATCATTCCCATAACAAATGTCTCAATAATATATGTAGTTTATGATGACTGTCATAGATGCTCTGAAAGAGTGAAAAAAGTCCTTTTATTTTGTTTTATGATCAATATTTTAGGAGCATAATCAAGTAGAACACACAAATTTTCTTGTAAGAATGGTCTGTCTAGAGTACCTTGTTTGGTGAAGAAGAAAAACATACAAGTGATAATGTAAGGTACTCTCATGAATGGATTTTTATGAGGCTTTGGTTTAGTAGTAGTTTAGGATTTAAAAGATTAAAATACGTAATTTTAATAGCACATAATCATTAGCCAATTTAACAAATCAATTCAACAGAATTCGTTTTAATCAAAACAGTTACTTTAAGACGAATTTGAAAATTGCAAGGTTCACACTAGAAGTAAGTTGCAAGGTTAAATCAAATCACAGGCATAGATACACACAGAGAATTACGCATATTAGAAAACTTGCTAGTGGTATTCAATAATTTGATTTAGAACTTTGTTTTCAAAATTCCTTGGGAAATTTCTAATCTTTGGGAGAGGAAGAAATGCCTCTTTTTGATAAATGTTTAGCAAAAGTTTCTTAAAACCTGTAACCAAATATTAATTATTTCAGAATGAGTGGGTAGAGGAACACTGTAGTTGGTGTTGTAACAGGCAAAGACACCTTGCTTTCTCAGTCTTCTATCACTGGTAGCAACCGTATATCACTCACACAACAGTTCTTAATCAGCCTAACTGCCTGTCAATGCATCTACATATTCGTGATGCTTCCCTCCCTTAGGAGGGTTTGTAAATGTGTTTGTAGAGAAAAGCAAATATATTTGGTCTCACATAAGAGGTATTGGGTGCTGTGTATTGCTGCTCCCCCCTGCTTTTATGAATGTCCTGGAAGTTTCCTCGTGCATATTTCAGTTTATCCTTAAATTTCAATAAACAGTTATTATTTCTCACTGCTTTGCATAGATCTTTTCACTAATTAAAAGAGTGATTTTATCAGGTTGCTGATAGAATAATGGGAATTGAAATGAATTTGCGTTGAGCAGAAAGGTAATGTGTTTCCTTTATGACTCAGATGGAATGCAGTAGTGATACAAGGGATGAAAGCAGCACACAAGCTACTCTCTGGATGTGTGCAATGTAGTCAGTTGTTTCAGAGTGAGTAGCAAACAGCCAGCATTCCGAAATATAATTTTTAACAGTTTTTTGCTGTGTTGTTAGTTTGAAAATTTGCTATGTCTGAACACGACAAGTGCTTGTGGAATTAAGCCAAATAATGCATTTTTCTTAAACTGTCAGTTGTTTCCTTGTATAATTAATCTCTCTGTTGACTATAGAGAAGGCCTGACTATGCAGTGGTCTTGATGAGGCTAGATGAGTAAATAGGGATAAAATGAGGAAGTAAGAATCCTAAGAAGCATATTAATTTTTTTAAAATTTCTTTTACTAACAATATTTGAAAAAGCAAGGCATTTTTATGCTGCCTAAAGTTTGCACACGTTACCATATGGCTCCATAATACGTCCACAACACAATTCCAGTATGTTTACTGGCAGTGATGTGCTGGTAGTATGACTACTTAGGTATCACAAAAAAGTAAACCAGATTACAGTGTTTCCTGCTCTTCTATCATGCTCATTTCCACCAAAACAAAGTCTAAGAGGAGCAGGATTCCTACCCCAGTGCTATTAGTTTTACAAACAGTATTGCATCATTACTAGCTGTAGGGGCACATTGCAACCCCACTGGTTTTATCTTCCCATGATTGAACAGGAGCGCTCTTGTGCAGATAAAATTGTTCCACATATCCTTTGTTGAGCAATTTGGACATTCTGAATAATGGTCAAAGAGAACGGGGAGAGTACTGTGTTTCAGCTTGATACAGTTATCCTGAGCAAGTTGTATCATGAGGATTATCCTGAGAGAGGAGGGTGCGGGCCTCTTCTCCCAAGTGACAGGGGACAGGACAAGAGGAAATGGCCTCAAGCTCTGCCAGGGGAGGTTTAGGCTGGCCATTAGGAAAAAAATTTTCACAGAAAGGGTCATTGGGCACTGGAACAGGCTGCCCAGGGAGGTGGTTGATTCACCTTCCCTGGAGGTGTTTAAGGCACGGGTGGATGAAGCGCTGAGGGATATGGTTTGGTGTTTGATGGGAACGGTTGGACTCGATGATCCGGTGGGTCTCTTCCAACCTGGTTATTCTATGATTCTATGATACTATGATCTCATTAATTGTGACAATCTAATTAAATGCATGCAGTAAAAACACTCTCACAGTTAAATGATCATATGTTAACTCATTTGTCTGTACAGGCTTTCTTCAGAGTTGGCTCCAAGTTGATTGTGAGAGTTGCAGAGTATTGCTGTGCAGTGCAATGCCGTTGCATCTTGTTTTCCCAAACCGTGCTGTCTTTCACTTAGTGTTAGTTTAGTCTGATTATATCACTGATGTGTCTCATCAGAGGTCATCACAGAAGTATGCTGCCACCTGCCTGTTGATATGAGACTAGATTAATTGAACTTTATTATGAAAAGTAGTATCTGATAGATTACTGAACTTCATGGTCTCAGAGATCCCTTTTTATGCACAGCTTTTGTATCACAAAGTTCTAATTGCAATGTTCTACTGAAACATTGAGCGCTTTTCTGCATCCCAGTGCCTTCAGAGATGATGTAATGGTGTAATGATGCCGATGAGTGCTGACATCTCAATTCTCTTTCAATTTTTCTCTCATTGATGCATGTGTAATAATTATATTATGGCAAAGGTCTGCATATAACAGACTTTATTTGCTTCCCTACACTTAATGAAAATCACGTTCGTGGTACATTTTTCTGATACCTTGTCCTTTATTACTTGGAATTCATACAGGTAATGATGTATAATATAGCAGAACAGACTGACATATGGATCACAAATGAACCACACATTCCTTGGAGAACATAGAGGTCATCTGGTCTTCCAATTTATACTTCAAGTAATTAGAGATAATAGATTAGCCTACATTGAGAATTTGGCATGTAGTGAATGAAAAATAGAGAGATTAGTGGGTCACACAAATTAAATACAGCATGTTTGCTTGGTGAGGAGTAAGGTCTTCATGCTTTTCTTGCAACTCTTCAGCCTCTTGACTATAAAATTCCTGGTTTAAATCTTGGTCTACAGTGTGGAGGGGCCAGTTAGGAGAACAAATTCAGAACTCATATGGTGGTTTTGACAATTTTCGTGAAATGTAAGTGCGAGTAACAGAACCTTATTACTTTGGAAAAGGGGCTTTTAACTAATAATGATGCAGAAATCTGTCCTAGTTCATAAAATTGTTCTGGATTTATACAGGGTAACCGAGAAGAGAGTGCATAGATCACAGATTGCGGCTATAAAGCAGGGAGCCTGCTATTTGGCAGAGGTGCTTGTAGTCTCTGCCTTCTGAATGACAGACACAATGATTAGGTGAAAGGAAGAGGATGAATCTTGTACGAAAGGAGGCAATGTAAGTTATGCAAAGAGCAACTGATTAATGTAAACACATTGTAAGTAAATGATTGATTAATAGGCGTCACTAAGACATGAATTAAGTCATATTTTTCAGCTGCAAACACTATGGTCTCACATTTTAAAATTGTGCATAATTACAGTGATTATGCATGCAAATCAGATAATGACACATACAAGTAGCCACTTAGATGCACAACTGGCCATTTGCATATGAATTTGCATGCAATCACATTACAGGCTCATTAAGCATGGAACTTTGATTAGTATTGTGGGCACTGTCATCCTTTGAATGAGGCAGTTACTCAGAGAAAAGTAATGTATGACTGCACAGTTAAATAAGGTATCTAAACATCTGAAAAAAAGTTTAAAGTTACACAGGCAATCTTATTTCTAATGTTTTCTAATCTCTGCATGGTTAATTTTGCAGCCTTAATGTTTTGGGTTTTTTTTTAACATTGCTTTTAAATTGTATAATTAGTGCTCAGACTGAACCATGCATATAAACATAAATTTTTATATCTAAACAGATTTTTAAGTTCACTATTCTTGTGACTTTGAAATCTAATGTTCTTCAGGCTACCATGACCAGGCTAGATAAGCGTTAACTCATTTTCAAAAAGGGTGGCCTTCTAAAAAGCACATAGCTAACTTTCAAGAGTGTCCCATTTTCACGGGGTGACTTAGTAATTTAGAATCTAAGTCCCAGAGACTGTTGTTGGATTTAAGACTCCTGAATCACTTGCATGTCTCTGAATATCCTATCTGAATCTCTTTGTTCCTAAATATCTAAGAAGTATATTTTAGTAGTTATGTAATTACCTAAAGTATTTATGGATGAGCAATGAGAATTTAATGTTATTTTGTTATTTGACATATATATGGCTTATGGCTGCCTCTGTCTCTATCTGAATGTCTTTGCGATTCTGACCTTAAATCACTTTTGAAAAAGTTGAGGCTTGAAATTCCAATTAAATTAGGTACTTCACAGTGTTGACTCAATATATTACCTCTCCAGATTGTAGCATTTTTCATCAATCATCCATCAAATAAATAAATAACAAACTAGTTTTAAATCTTGATCTTTAATCCATACTGTAACCATTGTGGCATGAAGACTTTTGGGAGAAAATCTAGAAAACTGAGGTCTGAGTTTCTAATTGATTTTTCTTTAATCCATAAATATTGCCCATTCTCTGTAATTGTAAAACATTACTGTAAAATGTACTGTTATTGAAGCAGAGCACTCCCTAGGTTCTCAAAGATACCAGCAAATCTCATAAATAATCTGTTGATTAATCAAGTACCATTTTAACATTTTAGGTACTTTTATGACAGATTTTATTTCCCCTCATGCTCGTGATAAATTTTTTGAGCCTGCAGTTGAAGTAGGAATCTGTGAGACTTCTGTGGGTGCCTGGAACTATTAGTTTTAGTGTCATGTCAGTTCAGAAATTCTTGCCTTGATTAACAGTTAGAAGGGGCTATTGGATCAATAGTCTTTCAGGATTCGTAGCTGTGATATCTAATGTCTGAAAGCGAGTGAACCCTAAATCAGATGCTGTGTTGGAATTAAACATTATTGTTAGTAATGACTTTTAAGCTTATTATAATTTGTATTATCCACATGTCCAGTACAAGAAGGAAATATCCGAGGCTTTTAAGGAAGCATAAAAGGTTATTTTCCTTCTCACGGATACCAGTCCTTAATAGTAAACAAATGAGAATCGCTTCGAACAAAACCAAATATTTAAAATGCATTTTATTTTGTAGTAGATAGATCAAAGCATGTATGATAAACGAGACCTCTTCTTTTGTAAGCTCTTCAGAAGAGGACTGTATCTATACTTAACATCATATGAGACCTTGAATACTTTAATGGCAAAATAGAAACTAAAAATAACAGTAGTGATTAATATTAAACATCCATCTTAAAGCATGAACTTAAGAAAATCTTGAAAACTCAGCAATGATCTTCTCCAAGCCATTTTCCTGTGCTGCACATAGATACCTACACAAAACCTATATGCAATGTGTAAACTACATTTATTTATGCCTTCTTGCTCAATTTCAATAACATATGAAGCCCCTTTGTTCTTTCCTATGCATAGGGCAGTCATACATTCCTGAAGTGTTGATAGTTCCTGAATTCATTTAAATTACAAGGTTTTATTTAGAAGTATCCATTGTGTAATAAAACCTAATTTGCATTAGTATAATGAGGTATTTAGTATAAATTATTCTAGAGAGAGTTGCTATGAAAATTGTTTTGAGGGATTTATTTTCCACTTACAAGTTTCTTTCTTAATGAAGATTATATTCTCAAAGGAGAATAAGTAATTGATAAAAATAGTTTTTTGTCTTTCAATAACATTTTCACTCCTGTTATCTTGTATTAGAATAAGATGTCAAACCTTTACAATGCTAGACAGTGAAATAAAAACCATACCTTAATCCTTACTGTAGGTCAAAGAGTTTTAAAATGTTGCCTACCCTCATTATTAAACTCACCTAGCGCAGTAGTTCAAGGTCTCGCATTTTTTTTCCTGCTTTGTTCAGTTGTATGGAAGCAGTTCTCATTTGATATGAAAACAAATCTCTGGGTTTGCCACGTGCTAGTGGCTTTTTAAATTTTGTAATAAAGTAATTTACTATTCAATGGCAGGGCTTGGCTGCTGCTGGAGTCATAAATCTGAAGCAAATGTTAAAAGCAGCTGTTTTGTGAATGAATGCACATAATACTCCTTGGGTACATCCATGGACAGTTTTGCCAGTGTCAGAGCTGGAGTGCATACTCTAACTTGTCTGCCATCCACCTGGTACCATGATGATGTTACTAACTGTAATGAACTCAGTGCCCTGATATCCTATGCTTAGCTGGACTCAATGCTATCATCCTTATAATTGTGGAGCATCAGTCATTCCAATCCTACCCTTACACTAACTTGCAGATCTGAAAATCCACGCTGATAAAAATTAGCACTTACTTCCAAGCTGATTTTCTGTGTCCTTGCTGTCCTATTTCCTGCTATCCTATTTGCTCTGTTCTTTAATCCTGTCCCACACTGGTGTTTACATGGGCTCTGTATACCTGATAAAGGGATCCTGTACCTGCTTTCCTGATCCACTTCCTCTGTTCTTCAGTTTGCGGTTGCAAACTTGCACTTCAGCTACAGCTGTGCAAGATGGATGCTGAACTTGGCTTTGACAGTTTTTTTACATGAGTGTTTTCTGCTCCAGTAGTAAGAGCTGTAACAAGAGGCAGATTGCAGGTACCACACAGGAAGGAAAAAAACTAGAATTCTGGATGGATTCGGTGGTGCATACTTAGGAAGAGAAAGGAAATTATTTTCATATTTTACTTTATTTTTTTTTTATTTAACCATAAACTATGTCACTGTTTCTTTGTCACAGGATCACTAGGTTGGAAAAGACCCCCAGGATCATCGTGTCCAACCATTCCTATCAAACACTAAAACATGCCCCTTAGCACCTCATCCACCCGCCTTTTAAATACCTCCAGGGAAGGTGGCTCAACCACCTCTCTGGGCAGCCTCTGAACCCCTCTGTGAAAAATTTTTTTCTGATGTCCAGCCTGAACCTCCCCTGGTGGAGCTTGAGGCCATTCCCTCTTGTCCTGTCCCCTGTCACTTGGGAAAAGAGGCCAGCTCCCTTCTCTCTACCACCTCCTTTCAGGTAGTTGTAGAGATCAATGAGGTCTCCCCTCAGTCTCCTCTTCTCAAGGCTAAACAACCTCAGTTCCCCTTGTAAGACTTGTTTTCCAGCCCCTTCACCAACTTTGTTGCTCTTCTCTGAACTCGTTCCAGAGCCTCAACGTCCTTCTTGTGGCAGGGGCCCAGAACTGAACACAGGATTCGAGGAGCGGTCTCCCCAGTGCCGAGTATAGAGGGAGAGTAACCTCCCTGGACCTGCTGGTCATGCTGGTTTTGATATAAGCCAAGATGCCATTGGCCTTCTTGGCCAACTGGGCACACTGCTGGCTCATGTTCAGTCGCTGTCAACCAACACCCCCAGCTCCTTCTCCTCCAGGCAGCTTTCTAGACAGACTTCTCCTAGTCTGTAGCACTGCATAGGGTTGTTGTGCCCCAAGTGCAGGACCCGGCATTTGGCCTTGTTAAACCTCATGCCATTGGACTCAGCCCAGCGGTCCAGCCTGTTCAGATCCCTTTGCAGAGCCTCCCTACCCTCCAGCAGATCGACACTTCCACCCAGCTTAGTGTCATCCATAAATTTACTTCGGGTGCATTCAATCCCCTCATCCAGGTCATTGATAAAGATGTTGAACAGGGCTGGACACAGCACTGAGCCCTGGGGAGCACCACTTGTGACCAGCAAATATACACACACATCTATAAAATATTTACAGTATATTTATCAAGAAAACTATTTTCAAGTAAGTATTTTATAGGCATGCATCTAAGTAGGGCTAAATAGATTATTTAAGTATTTTAATGCAGAAGTTTCTTAGATAATTTATATTTAAACTTATTAGTATGAATTCTTTTCTTCATATTCTTGGACAAAAAGGCAATATTTTCTATGGAATAGTTTCTACTTGTCTCAGTTTTGAGGAGGAACAAAACAAGGGCAAACAGCGTGAAGAATTGAATGAACATTTTAAAGGCATCTAGAATGTCTGTTTTGAAGAAAGGGATTTCTGAACTTTGGAAGCAATTTATTAAGTGTTCTAGAGACATGTAGCAGGAAATTACAAATGGCATAGTTTAGCATCAGTTGTAAGAAAAGATTAAATGTTACTCTAACTGATAAAGAAATGTTACTCTAACTGATAAAGATTAAGATAGAGGATCTTGTTTAAAGATAGTTTCACCATCATTAAATGGCCAACATTCGACAAGGAAAATAGTTACATCTTTTCCATTTATACACAGATTTTTACATGCATAGAGTCCAGAACAGAAAAATTGGTGCCCAATAATAAATGATTGTTTTCTTCTGCAATGATTCTTTGCATAACATTTGAGTAGAAAGTGCTAATTTGTCCACAGAAAATGAACACATAATAGAGGCTGTTGTAGTTTGTGAGTCTCATGTAAGCAGAGCTGTAGTGAAAATCTGGAGAAGATTTCTGACTTGGATGTTGCTGCATACTAGGGCCATGGTTCCACTACTGGAGGTAAAATATGGCTATCATCCAGATTGGGGTAGGAAGGGGCCACTGGAGGTCATCTTGTCCATCCCCACTTCTCAAGCAGGGCTACCTAAGAGCTAGGTGTCCTGGACCATATCATGATAACATTTGAATATCTTCAAGAATAGAGACTATAACCTCTCTGTGCACCATATGCCAATGATCAGTTGCCCTCACAGTAAATAAGTGTTTCCTGATACTGATGCAGAGCTACCTGTTACACTTTGTACCCATTGCTTCTTGACCTGAATTTGAATTTGTACTGCTTTTCTTAATTAGTTAATTTTCTAATTGTTGTTCCATGATTTGGTGGCTGAATTTTCAAGCCCAGCTTGAATGTTGTAGAACTGAAGAGAACTTTTAAATTTGGCTTATATGTTACTTTCTTTAATTTTAACATCAGAGCATTATTCAGCCAAGAAAACACCCTGCTTTTGATTAGACCTAGTGCATTTTTCTATACTCCTTGCATCAATTCTAAATCCTAACTAATCCATATTAAAATATTTCTGGGTGAAAGTCCTACTTTTATCAAAGCAATTCTACTTTGAGGATTTTAAAATGGTGCATAAGTCTTAGCTGACCTTCAACAAAAAAAGGCCTTTGAGTTTAGAATGTGTACATCAGTAATTTACCTACCGCTGAATGTATCAATAATATATCCTACCACTGAATATATCAATAGATGTGAAATCTGTGATCACCTAATATCAGTTGGATTTTTGTAATTTCAATTGGGATGAAAAATTCAAACTAAGTATCTATGATTTAGTAGCATAAGAGCTGTTAAGTTTCTGTGAGATTTCGAATTGTAAGTTACGAATGTACTTTAAGAAATTTGCCTAGATCTCTAAGAAATATACTGCAGCTACATATAATAAAGTAACTAATTATCAAGTGTAATTTTTTTCTGGAATATGAAGTATTCTATAATAAACTACTAATCCAATTGATAACTGTAATTACTAAAATCTGTTTGCTTCTTCCATCAAATTTCAAATATTATCAAAGCCCACTTTGACCTTACATTTTGCTCTCTGATACTTTATTTTTGTCACAGAATGATGGTAAAGGCTTATGAAATGATGAGTCATTTAACAAAAGGAAAATTAAATTAGAAAGTAGGACTTCATACGGTCTTGCTTCCTTAGACTTCAAAGACGAAGTGAAACTGTTTCAAAGCTTTCAAATAGCTAAATTATTCTCACTGCAGTTTTTACTGATTCTTTATGATCTCATCTGTGAGGTTTGCATTAATCATAGCTGGCGATTTGTTTTCCAAGCTGTAGCCATGGTTAGGAACATGGAGTTCTGAAGTCAGATCTTTAAGCATTCAATTCTATCCTAAAATAGTTGTTTAGCCTCTTTCTGCAGAGTAGAAAAGCAAAAGTGAGAATCCAGTCTACCTATTTTAGGCAGTTATCATGAGTGGAATAGAAAAGTTGCCTCATGTAGTGCCTCTCCCTCCCTACGGAACTACAGAGGGTCCAGGAAGCTTGTTTAGGCAAGACATGCAGTTACTACAGGTTTAGTATGAGGCACTAATCCCTGGCAACTGAAATACCATGCAACTTAACATCTCCAAAGGATCTCTGGCTATGCTTCTGCAGAGGATACACATTTTCCCACTTAAATTTAGCTCCTGTTCTGTGTGCTTTTAGTGGTGTAACTCTGTTATGTCAGCTGTATTGCCTCAAGCCCACGTAAAGCTATGTGGCATTTTTGTCTGCTAAAGGATCAGAAGAATCCAAGCACAACAGAATAGCCTATTTCACTGAACCTGGCCTGTCACCTTTCTTCATCCCTGGTTTATTGAGTCAAAGGCACGCTTTAGTCATCATATCCCTTACTTAGTGGTTAGAAGAATAAACACCTTTTGCTATTCTTCAAGAAACTGAGTATGGATGAAAAAAAAAGGCAAATAAAACACACTGTGTCCTTGTTCTCAAGGAGAAAGTAATCCAGAAGGATCAACAAACTTGATCCCTAAAATTCAAGTCACAGAGATTCACCTAAACATCTTAGCATACCTTTCCAAACGTGTTAATTATCTTCAGCTTTGATAACATACAAATACCAACCGAGTTATTAAGTAGTATTTGAGGCTTTGGTCATGTATGGAAAATAAACCCATAGCAAGTAAAAAATGATATTTTTGCTCCACTTCAACAAGTCTCTACCTTCTGTAAGACTGCAGATAGTGGAAAAGTGTTTTAGATTTAAAAGTATGGAAAAATAGTCTCCACAGAGTATTGCCAGCTCATAATATAAAAATATGTAGGCCAGATATAATGTGAATTTATAATTAGATTTCCCAGAAGACAGTTTCATCTAATAACAGAAAGTCTGTTTCTTAAAAGCTGGGGGGTTGCTTAGTAGTAAACAGAAGACTGCCAGCTGGACAAGAAAAACATTGTCAGAAATATCAAAGTATTTATAAACAAAATTGGACTAATTAATTATAAAAGACATACTAATACAAACTGCTGTTTGTATTATCTGTCATTTTCTGTCCTAACTTTTGCAACAGACATAGTTCCAAGCTTACTGCCTTGATTAAACGAAAGAAAAAAAAGTTCTATAAATTCCTTACACTAATCAGGAAAGTTCTTCTTATCTGTCACATACACACAAGTCAAAATAAGCTAAATCTATTTACTAACAAAAATAATTTGGTGCTGACTTCACACCCTCCAATGACTAACTGCAGTAAAACCATAAAATCTGTTCTTTTCTTCTTATGCTGTAATGTTTTCGACCACTGCAAAATTCAGGGAGTTTTGATAACTTTCAAAGATGTGTTAATCTTATCTCTTGCAAAATGATGATATTCTGGTAGTAAATTCTCCATATTTGGAAGATTTCCATGAATATATAAACATTAAGGAGTCCTTATTCCTAGTTCAGCCCTTTTCATGTTAAGGTGTTGATTTAAGGTGTTTTAAGTAAAAAAAGTTAAAAATCAAACCTGATACACCATCCCATTCAAAATGGCAAATGAAATACAGCAACTGACTCAACATCAGCATTTTTCAGGTTTTCAACACACTTTTTAAAATAATGCATGTTATCAAAATATAATATTGTGAGTTGGGCTCTAGTTTACCCTTTCAGGGTCTTGATCTAACAGCCTGCTTTTAGGATAACTAATAATCAAGAAATCCTGCAGACATCAATGGAGCTCTGTAAGGATGCAACTGTCCATTTTTCTGTATTATTAATTGCAGGTTGGAACTCTAGACTAGCATATCAGGCAGGTTAAGTGGTAACAGTAACCACCACAAAGCCTGTTATCAAACTCGTTCATGTAGAGAGTAAAAATAGGTGAAAATCTGAATATTATTTTGTGTTACAAGTACGCAATTTGACAGCTAGAGAAAAACAGGTATCAGAAATGAAATTAGAAGATGCATATATTTTTAATGACAAAAAAGAATGTTAGCTAGGCTATCTATCCTACATTCACAATCATTTTGCTGTGAGTGAAATTTCTTACAATGAACTCATTTAAAAGTACCAATGCCTCAATATAAATCTCATTCCTCTGGAAAGAGGAAAGAAGGCTCAGAATTGTCATCAGGTGTTCCCAGTTAAAATTTCGCACTGTACTTTTTTTGATATCAATGTGGTTTCCCAAGACATGGATGCTGAAGTGAATTAACAACTTCTTATTTTCTTCCCATGTCACAAAGTGTCCTGCATTTCCTGAGTTCTTACAATGAGGTCCAAAAACAAAGTTAAAAGGTTTTATTTAATAACAAATAAAAGGAAAATATATCAGTGCAATTATCAAAGGTAACTAGAGAGGTGCTAAAATGAACCAGAGAACTTGAGAGAAACAGAATTGGCTGGGAAGTTGGGCTCATTATATTTAACCTGGGTTGCTCATCACTTTCTGTCAAAGAAACAAAAAATATTATCACACTGATATGGAAAAGATTTTTTAAAAAAAGCAAGAAAGCACGTCATTATTCCTCTGTCATGGGAGATTTTTAACTCCTGGTCCTGTGCTTGACTTCTTACTGCACTTACTGAGGAAACAGCCTCTGTCAGTGTTATTTTTCTTCAGTCAGGAAAAGTGACTTCCATGTCAGAGTCCTCAGCCCTGTGACTCAGTGCACTTTCTGTTACACTGCTTGGAATTAGAAACAGATAACAAAGGTTTGATAGACATAGACACACCATTGGGGTGTGCACACGTGATGACCTGCTGCAGCATGTGTTTGTCATCCTGTATTTATAGGTGAGAATTAGTGCAGTCAGGTATTGAAAATGAGTAGCTGTAGACAGTATATTCATTTTCCATGTATTCTGTGGAAATGCCACTACAGCTGAGAACGCTAATTACGCTATGCCAGGAGCAGAGGTACACTACCAGACTTGCTGTTTGCCTTGTGGCATAGGATAATGTTTTACGTATTGTGATCTATCTGCTAAACAAGATGCTTCTGTAAGATGTTTCTTTGTGTTTTCCTGCTGCTATTTAGTTTTTCATGGACAATATAGACAAATTCAGGGAGTGGAGGAAAGTTCTGTGGAGTTGCAGAATCATAGAAACTTAGAATATTTTGGATTGGAAGGGACCTTAAGGATCATTTAGTTCCATGCCCTCTGCCATGGGCAGGAACACCTTCCACTAGATCAGGTTGCTCATAGCCTCATCCAACCTGGTCTTGAACACCTCTAAGGATGGGCCATCCATGACTTCTCTAAGCAATGCATTTAATTCAATAATTAGTCTGGCTTTCAAGAGCTGTGAGCAGCTCTTCCTGGAGACTGGACCAGTGACAAATCAGTTGCTCAGTTTCATTGAACTGTTTAATATGAAGTGTTTCTTGTGCTACTTAAGTATTTCTGTAAGAAAATGCAAACTGAAATCTGGAAACAATTATTTAAAAAGGAAAAGATGTGTCACGCTAGTCATCAAACATTAATGTCTATAATAAAAAAGAAAATACATATATATGTAAGAATGAAACATAAAAAAGGAAAATAGAGACAAATGGCAATTTTTAACTTATGCATTCCACATATTACTGATCATGTTGGGAGCATACTTGAAGTCTACGCTGAGTAAGTACATATTTTCCTAGGAAATCAATTCTGACTCTATGTCACAGTTGGTTGCTTGTTTTCACATCTTTGCATAGAAGTTATACAGTCACTGTCTGTACGAGCATTTAAGTTCTTAATTCATCCTAGTGGCTTTGCTCTATTAACTGCAGATCTATAAGGAAGGCAGAAATTTTGCTAGCAAGAAAACTCATACACCAGAAGACATCTGTGCCTCCTTTTCATACTGAAAAGATGAACAGAGCTTTTCTCCTAAAGGGAGGTTGCCTTCTCTAGCCACCAGAGTGGACCCCTTTCAGGTGACACAGAAGTCTGAAAATCCATCTGTTCCCTGACAAAGACTTTGGGCTCGTCATTTTAGTTGCAGATCTAACAATCTTATCATCAGCATCTACTTAGGTTTCCTACCAAGAACACTAAGTTCTCAAAAATACAAAGTTTGCTTGCCAAAGGATGTGTCAGAGTTTTAAATAGCTGGCGGATGTGCTGGCCAAACCCCTTTCCATCATCTTCCAACAGTCCTGGAAGACTGGGGAAGTCCCACTGGACTGGAGGCTGGCTGATGTCGTGCCCATCTACAAGAAGGGTCACAGGGAGGATCCAGGGAACTACAGGCCTGTCAGTCTGACCTCAGTGCCAGGGAAAGTCATGGAGCAGGTGATCTTGAGTGCTATCATGAAGCACATGCAAGAGAACCGGGTGATCAGGCCCAGTCAACATGGGTTCACAAAAGGCAGGTCTTGCCAAACTAACCTGATCGCCTTCTATGACAAAGTGACTCGGCTGCTGGATGAGGGAAAGGCTGTGGATGTGGTCTTCCTGGACTTCAGTAAAGCCTTTGACACAGTTTCTCACAGCGTTCTGCTTGAGAAACTGTCAGCCTCTGGCCTGGACAGGCGCACACTCTCCTGGGTGGAAAACTGGTTGGATGGCCGGGCCCAGAGAGTGGTGGGAAATGGTGTGAAATCCAGCTGGAGGCCAGTGACAAGTGGGGTTCCCCAGGGCTCAGTGCTGGGTCCAGCCCTGTTCAATGTCTTCATCAATGATCTGGATGAAGGCATCGAGTGCACCCTTAGCAAGTTTGCGGATGACACTAAGCTGGGTGGAAGTGTCGATCTGCTGGAGGGTAGAGAAGCTCTGCAAAGGGATCTGAACAGGCTGGACCGCTGGGCAGAGTCCAATGGCATGAGGTTTAACAAGGCCAAATGCCAGGTCCTGCACTTGGGGCACAACAACCCTATGCAGTGCTACAGACTGGGAGAAGTCTGTCTACAAAGCTGCCTGGAGGAGAGGGACCTGGGGGTGTTGGTTGACAGCCGACTGAATATGAGCCAGCAGTGTGCCCAGGTGGCCAAGAAGGCCAATGGCATCTTGGCTTGTATCAGAAATGGCATGACCAGCAGGTCCAGGGAGGTTATCCTCCCTCTGTACTCGGCACTGGTGAGACCGCTCCTCGAATGCTGTGTTCAGTTCTGGGCCCCTCACCACAAGAAGGATGTTGAGGCTCTGGAACGAGTCCAGAGAAGGGCAACAAAGCTGGTGAAGGGGCTGGAGAACAGGCCTTATGAGGAGCGGCTGAGAGAGCTGGGGTTGTTTAGCCTGGAGAAGAGGAGGCTGAGGGGTGACCTCATTGCTCTCTACAACTACCTGAAAGGACGTTGTAGAGAGGAGGGTGCTGGCCTCTTCTTCCAAGTGACAGGGGACAGGACAAGAGGGAATGGCCTCAAGCTCCGCCAGGGGAGGTTTAGGCTAGACGTTAGGAAAAAATTCTTTACAGAAAGGGTCATTGGGCACTGGAACAGGCTGCCCAGGGAGGTGGTTAAGTCACCTTCCCTGGAGGTGTTTAAGGCACGGGTGGATGAGGTGCTGAGGGATATGGTTTAGTGTTTGATGGGAACGGTTGGACTCGATGATCCGGTGGGTCTCTTCCAACCTGGTTATTCTGTGATTCTGTGATTCTGAAAACAAAGTGAAAGTGACACAGAGCAGGAGGGATTTGTGTGATAAAATGCAGATGGCTTCAGCTAAACTAGTCACAGTGCTCCTTCTTCATTGTCAGAGAAGAGAAACAGGCCTGTCTGAGCTGGGGCGATCTAAAAGCCTTCAGTTCTTCCTCATGACTTTAAACGATCTGCCAGCGAGCAGCTCAGAAATAAGTGTGTATGTTGTAGTCACCTAGTTAGTCAATGTGAATGTCACCCTTTCTGTCCCACCAGCATCAACTTCCAGTCTGCTGACCACAGATTTCAGAATCTCAGCCTTTCTGAGCCTACGGCTCTTGCTGTGACAGAGAAGTCCCTAAAAATCGTTCCCTTTTGTAGCTGGCAAATGGGAGTTAACAGTCTTATCCTTTGAAGAAACCTAATCATCAAAAAAACTATGTCCATCTAGATAGATGTGGCATTTACTAATTAACAGATTCTCCATTTTTTTCTCCAAGATCTTTGATCATCATCATAATTTTGTTTCTTCCTTAGTCTCTTCTACAAATCCTCTAGATGCAGCTCTGTCATAAATTTAGTAGTTTTCTACTATGAAAAGCATATGGGTGAGTAATACAACTTTAATGCAAGACAATACTGAGATTTCTCACTTGGTTATCCATGAACCAGAAAAACTTTGTACTCCTTAGCAAATATATTTTCTATTTTTGAGGGAATAGTCTATGGAATAATTAATTCTAAGCAATTTAAATTCCAAATATACAACTGTACATAACTTGGTTTGCTTTTTTTGTTGCCTTTCCAATTACCCTTTTATACTTTAGTACTAAAGAAAAATTTTTGGTGCATCTGCCTTACTGGTTCACATAATGCATTTTCAACCACTGGGAGCAATTGCTGGTATTAACATTATTAGGGAGTGTGTGCAATATGTGTTAAAATTATTTCAGCATTGTTATCACTTTTAAAGTAAAAAGGCCGACATTGTAAACCTGTTAAATTTTCTTCTCTTTTATATTTGCTTGTGAACTGTTACAAGCAGTTGTAATCTGTAAAATCTCTTTAGTCCTATGCTTTTTGGCCTACTTTTCATCTATCACTTTTAGTATTCTGTTGGTTTGTCTCACATTATTTATCTTCATCTTATAAAATAACTTTGGAAGCACTAAATAATAATTAGTAACTAGGAAAATCTTTCTCATTACTTAGGACAAGAGGTCCCTTTTAATATCTCTGCTTAGATAATAAAAGGAGAAGAGTTAATTTGTTTTCTCTGGTGATATTTGTTTGGAAGTTTTCTTTATCAGTACTCCCATAAGCAGCATTAATGTCTCAGTGCACATAGGACTTACCACCGTCATTCCTTTTTACAAGCTTTATTTGGAGACACTTGTTGGAGCTTCTGTTACTGAAACCTGAGTTAGTGCTACTTCTAAGGTTTATATATATCTGAGCTCCCCTGCCTTTGAGAGCCTGTGATTCAAACCCTGCTTCATTCTAGCAAAATGCTTCTGTGTTTTTTCTGAAACCGGGCAATGCAGAAACCATCAGAAAATATGTACCTCTGAAGGCACCACTTTTTGAGATTGTAGTGGTAGGAGAACAGAGGATGTACTTTCCTCGCAGCAGAGCTCTGTTTTTATCTTGTGAAATTGGCCATTTGGCATAGAAATTCCTCATTAAAGATGAAAAGAACCTCAAAAAGCCCTTACTATCAAGTATTCTTTTTAATCCTATATATTACTTTAATTTCTGTAGTATTTAGGAGCTGTATCCTGAAAAGGCATCTGCCTCCACCAAGCTCTGTAGAAACACAGATTTTAATAAAAAAATCTCTACCTCCACTCCCAGATTTCTATGTCAGCATGAAAGGAAGGGCAACAGATAGGTGCAAATAAAGGCATAGGACAGAAACCTTGAGGTTCTGTTGCTCAGCAGAGGTCTAAACTTATTGGCAGCATAGATCAAGTCAGGAATTTCTAATGTATAAACATCACAGTAAAGGGAAGATTTGATGGAGAATAAAGAGGTGGGTTTGTGGCTTTTTACCTGAAGCTCCTTCAAAGGGTGGTGGGCAGAGTAGGAGAAAGCAAGATGCTTGACTTGCAAAAGGCTGAAGTCAGTTTAAAACATGTTGGTCAGCCAAGGCCATTCTGCCTCTGATGTTGGGTCAGTAGAGGTAGGATTTTTTTCACCTCCCTCTCTCTGACTGACACATGTGTTCTATCCTAGTAACTCAGACTCTATCAATAATTAGGGGAAAGAATCAAATGCATCCCTTCCCAAGTCTACCATCTGCAGTGGATGAGTGGTATTGCTTGTTCTGAAGGAGTGGCTGCTTCCTGCCGTCGATGCCCTTGGCAGAGCTTAGGTAAACAACCTTACAGATCCAATTGCTAGACAGGTCGAGCTAGGGAGTTTGGTCTGTGGATGGTATTTCTTTTGTCTTGGTTTAGCAATTTACCAGTTAGGCACTTCAACTTGCTTTTAAATGCTTTAACTTGAAAATTATTTGAGCATTCAGATGCTCTTTGTGCTAAGGCTTTTAGAATGAGTATCTGTGAAGCTGTACAAAAAGAAATGAAGGTTTTTCAGAGGCTTATCTGAAAGGTCTGCCAGTTTCCATAACAGCTATTTAAACCTCAAATTTAAAGCATATTGTATGGATATGTTATATAGATTAGAGCATACTGTTCCTGTTGGAATTATAACAAAAATGAGCTATTCAGTGATATTATGCTCTAGATACAAAATATTTAATGCCAGGTAATAAGGATAAAGGCAGGTTTTCACTTTTGACAATAGTGTGTGTCTAGACTTGTCCTAAGACAGGAGTGATGTAAATACGTCAGCTGGTACAAAGAGATATTGTAAGGAAGTTCTAGGATACATAAATAATGGCAGAGTTTGCAAATGCATGTGTAAATCAGATGGTTGAGGACAAAAGCATACTGAGTTTAACAGGAATTTTTCTGCTCTTGATCAGATTGAACGTATCTGTTTGAAAGGAGGAGTTTAACTGATCTGTCATTATTTAAGAATCAGTCAGAAGAAAGATCCCACTTGTTCTAATCCATCTGCCAACAGAAACATTAGAAACCAAATTTTGTATTGTTACTCGAGAAAAGGCATGCATATTTAACTGGACATTTTGAATGAAGAGATGAAATACTTTCATCACATTATGTTGAGCTAACCTCGGTTTTTCTCTGGGCTTGGTCCACTCTGGTGTGATGGTAATTCTGTCTGCCATTTGCATCTGGTTCTTAGCAACTCAAACCCAGTGCAGTGCATGGCTGCTGGGAGGCAGCCACTCTCTTCTACAGCTGCAGCAGGTGACTGGGTGAAGAAGCTTTCTCTGTGATGACTCTGTCCTTCTTGTCATGTCCCTGGTGATGTGTCATGTCTCTTTCAGCACAAAGTGCGTTTGGGAATCCAAACAGAACTTGGGAGGGAGATGCATTATTTGATTTGTGTTCTTATGCTGTGCTCATGCCTCATTTCATTTGTACTTGTTAATTTAAGACAGCATACCTAGAATAGGGAGAAACCACTGAATTTCCATGCTGAGCAAGACAAAGACAGGCTTGGGCAGAGGATAATTCTTCAGCTGCATTTTGCAACTGAACAGTGCTTCCTGAGCTGCAAAGTTGTATTTAGTCTCCTCTCTAATCTTTCTGAAATAACACATCTGGAGAAATTTACTGATGTGTCTGGGCTGTCTGAAGATACTAATGAGGAAAGGTGGAATGAATGTATTTGTATGTTTCAAAAAATCTTCATCAAATCAACTCTGCAATGTTTTTACTTCTCAGGACAACACTCCTACAGAGCAACTCTTCCAAGGAGAAGAAAATGTTTCATATTTCATACTTGTTAATGTTTTATTTCTATTACAGTTGCAGTTGCTAATTGCTAAACAATATAATTAATTTGTTAGACATTTCTATTAGTATGTTATTATCTGCTGAAAAAGGGAGATTAGCTTAGCACTTCAGTTACAGGAGCTGGGCAGAATTTCATAGAGAAAATCTGGCTCTCAGTTTTTTCCTAAGGCCAGATAAGTATAGGAATTTTAATTTTGACTGTTGATATTAAGTAGAAACAGAATATGAATACAAACTCTGCAGTGCTGAAACATTAGCCATAAACTTATCAAATTTATGAATTACAGATATTTCTTTCCTTTTATTTCAAATTAATTTCAAGGGTCTATTTTGTATGCTTTTAAAAACAGGTTAAGTCATGTAATAAAAGCTCTCCATTCTCTGTTATTAACTGGTTTGTAAATTAAATTAATATCTGGAATAAAATTTGTAGTCATACTCACAGTATGCTATGTTATGTTAGAAACAGCATGTAATTAAAGTGTTTCCCTTAACAATAATGAAAAATTTCACTAGTCACAAATTTATAATAAAAAACTGTTGTCTGTGCAATTTATTTGTCAAGTATAAAATTTTCTACTCTTTTTTCCCCCCCATTTTTGTAAACATTCAGTTACTCTGGTAGCAAAAATCTGACTGCAGTGTTAGAAAGGTATAGTCCTGCCCTGAAGAGTTTATACTCTAAAAGGCAGAAGACTGCAAAAAGGGTTAAAGCACGCAGGTATCTGTGTAATAGATCTGTGTAATAGGCTACGGTTCATGTCTTTAATGAGAGTGTCTTCTTTAGATTCCTAACCAGCCATTAGTTCTTCCTTTTTTTTTAAATGTGTCCTGAATCTTTTTGACTGCATCTCTCATTTACCTGTTAGTTCTCTACTTCTAACATAGACTTATTGTCCACAATGTATCCCCAACTTTCTAACTCTCATAACATCCATCTTCCCTACCTTGTCCTGGCTTTCAAACAGAAAGAAATAACAAAAAAAACCACCACCATGAGAGAGAGACCACAACACAAATCTTGACTCAGAACATAGAAAATGTTTTTTTTTTAATTTAGTAATTCAAAGCAATTTATTTTCTTCATATAACAGACAGGTGCTGTGAAGAACACACGGCTTTGTTTTGGGGCAAAAGAAATGGGAAGCAAAGAGGGGCTGTCCATAGCAAGGAAGATTGTTCGTAGTCCCCAGGTTATATGGTTAATTTCCCAGAAACCAAAGGATCTGAAGTTTCCTCCTGGTATGCACTTCTGCAAAAGCAGATCACAGGCTGGCCATATGATAGTGAGATTGCTGCACTGGCATGATGAGCTGCTTCTGTTCCCAGCTATGGATGAAAGATAGCCCTCAGAAATGCAAATCATGAGCCTCATAAACAGGAGGTTTTATATTTTTTACTATGATTTTTGTCTGATCTTTATTCTATATCCAAATACATACAGGCTTTTATTTTTAAAATATCAACTGCTATTTTTATATCATCCCAGCAACACTAGCTGGAATAGATTTTCTAGATATTTCAGCAATGACTTTCATTCCTGTGTCCACTGACAGATAGTCAGAAGAGCTTAGCACTGATGAAAATATTTCATTAGTCATTGCAGCCCATTCTCTGTCCTTGAAGGCAAATAGGGCACAGAAATCCACTTCATAAACTTATTTAATTACATTCTAAACATGTGAAAATGTTTTGTTACCATTGCAATTTCTGGAAAGTTGTTCCAGATGACTCTGTGGAGAGAATTGTTCCAGTAGCTTCAGTGTTAGAAGATATTCGGGCAAGCATTGTTCTTTTGCATGAACAGTTTTATTTGCTCTTAGCATTTAACCCAGCATATATTTATAAGCAATCATATATTTTCTTAGCCTGCGTTTTGCCAAGTCAAACAAGCAAAGCTTTTTACCCTCTCTCTGATCTCAGTGGTGTTACTGTGCACATTTTTGAAGCCAGAAGTCAATCTTTTTGAACATTGATTTGCCAGTTTCATTCATGGAAACACTAAAAATTATAAGGCTGAGATCTAATCCATGGCAAGGTCTGAAAGAAATCTGTTTGCATTCCTCTCTTTCAACACTTACCTGCTGCAGCCTCCTTCTAGCCCATCTTCTTTATGTCCTTATATATTTTTTTTTCTGTTCTGCCGTGGCCTGGATCACATGTGTCTGTCCTCTTTAGTATGGGCATTACTTTTATTAGTCTCCAGACATATGGTACATTGCTCTTCAGACAATGGACATGGAGCACTGGGCTACCTGAGTAGCTCTGCCGAGTACCTGTAATTTTGGGCAGTAGCGTAGGAGATTTCCGAAGAACTTGCACAGCAGCTGCTCCGTGTGCCACCAGGCCAGCTTTGCCAGTCATCCACAGAATGATTCTTATAACAAACTTAAGGTCTGCAGTAAAAGAAAAAAAGTCCTCATCTTTAAGTGGCACAAAACAAATCAGGGGAAACAAACTACCAATGTCCTGGGTTTTCCTTTTATTAAACATTTGTTAAAGAAGGTAACAAAAGGGTTTAGAAAAACCTTGCTGCAGAATCTGTGAATTGATATGGCAGCTTTTCCAAAGCTTTGGGAGATAGCTGTCTTTGATCAAAATTCACTAACATCCTGGGGTTTTGCTTCCCCTTAAGTTGAGATCATTTCTGTTCCCATTGCCTCTCCTGCTTTTGCTCTCAATTTCAACATCATTACCTGTATTGTCAAGTGAAGCAAATGCTCCTTTAAAGACCTTCCAAGATTATCTTTAATCTTGATGTTTTTAACAAATTGGTTTTTTTTTCCTTGCTTTGTTTTAGTTAAAATGGTCGAGACATGTTTGCTACTACTTCAAATAACCTTTGTAATCTCTGGCAGAGCTTGACTTGCTGTCCTCTTGAGTTTTTGAAACGTGACTGTTTATTCTAGCATTTCAGTGGGAAGTGAATGCTAACCTCTTCTACAAATGCAGCTCCATGACTGAGTTCCAAGCTCATAAATATTCTAGACTGAATACTTAAGTATTTTCAAAAGTATGAAAGAAAGTAGGAAGGTTAATTACCAGTGACTTTCATGCAAGTCATTTATATATTTTTGAAATTTTTATCCAGGGCTAAGGGTTTCAGCTATGTAATTTGAATCCTTCATAGTTAGCTCATTCTATATACAATGAAGAACTACTCACTTATACCTTTTGTATTTTCAAGTACAAAAAGGCTAAAATTTTCAGAAACAGCTTTACGCATATACTTACGATTAGTATGATTTCACTGCACGTGTTCCTTATTTCTGTTTCATATATTTGGTTTGAATTGATACAAAATTACAACATATCAGCTTGTAACATCTTCACTGGTTTGTTTAACTCAAAATTGTCAACATTTTTTTATGTCAATTTAGTAAAAAATATATTTCAGAATCAAGAACAGAAAAGATAAAAGACGCCTACTAAAACTTTTTGGGATTCGCACGAACAAATATGAGACTGTTCCTTCAAACTAGTTGGAGGCATTTTTTTAAATGAGATACTGTTTCATGATTCTACACTCTGGATTATTACTGGCGAACCATCTCTAAAGATCCTGTCACTTTTAATACAGACAATATTATTTACTTCTGTTTCATATATAACCACTGGCAGTAGACTGGAGATTTAAAATACTTTTTTAAAATGAGGTCTTATGGTATATCCTGTTGACTATATACACTGTGATGATTCTGACAGCTGGATAAACACTAAATAGACTTTTCCCTAAAATACAATAACTTTACAGAAATTAGAAAGTGAGAAGCTGACATACTCTCAAGGTTATATAAAGACAAAGCAATTAAATACCAAGCTTCGTACATAAAGGAAAGACTGCCTGCCTCTATATTTTAGACACAATCTGTATATACTGGGATGGAGAGCCCAGAGGACTATTCTGGCAGAACCAGCACTTGTGCAGGTGTTATAGATGCTAAATGATTGCCCTTATGGCTGGAGTAAATCACTGCAGTTTGTGTCATGGATCCTCCATCCATTGGCACAAAATAAGAGTGACACAGAAGAGAAGATTAGTTTGACAGCTTCCATCTTGTCTGGGAGCCAAATTCAGGACTGGAATGGTTATTCCACTGAAAAGTAATAGTTTCTGCACAAGCAAAGAAAAGAAGCCTCATGTACTTTTTATTTGTTGCTCTTTTTGTTTGTTGTTTTGTGAATATGACATATAGGAAAGCTGCCCTGTGCCACCTTCGGAAAGTGCCCCATCATTACCAAGACATAGGACATGCTCTCTGTGTGTCCATATTCCTGACACCTTGGTGTGCTTGGTGGTTGATACGAATGGTTGGACTCAATGATCCTGGGGTTCTTTTCCAACCCGGTGATTCTGTGATTCTGTGTGTGATTCTGTGAAGATATAGCATGACAGTGGTTGTCCCTGTTTTGGATAGTCCTTGTACCATGACAATATTAATTCCTCTTAAGACACCCTGCCATAAGTAGTCTGCATTGCAACCTGTGTGGTGGCACTGGTGTGCTCCATGGATGGGGGAGCAAGTTTTACATGACCAGACCCTTGCACCTCACTGAGGTTCTTATGCCTTGTGCTGCAGCTGCAGGCTGCTGCCTGGGGTTCCTTGGACTGGGGTTCTCTAGACCTCTGCATCTCATAGCATGTGGCAGAGGTGGGCACCAACTTGCTGCTGCACCAAGCCTAGAATCAGGGATCTCACCTCACTCCTAGAAGGAAGGGAGAAATTCCGTATTTGTGTGCTCCTCTTTACTCTCCCGATCTCCCAGATGTCATTGCTGTGGCCATGGCTCAAATCCATTTTACCTGCACGGAGATGCAGTTTTGGTAGACAGCCATGACTGACTGTTCTGTAGGTACAGGTCAACCAGAGATATCCTCATCCAAATCTCCTTAGTGCAAAGAGGCCACATGACTATATCCATGAAAATATCTGGCAACTGCCCAGCAGTACCAGAACAAAGCCTGCAGAGGCCCCACTTTCTTGGTCAAGGTCACCGTGGTCCTACACTGCCCAGTTGCTCTCACTGATTTACTTACTCAGATTAAGGTGAGAAAAACTCTTATAGGCTCTGATGTTACCAAAGTATATGAGGCCATATCTCTCTTTTAACTGTAATCGTAGCGTTTTGGCAGGTGCAACAGTCTGGAGTAATGGGAAAGCAGGGATGGCTAGAAAAATACACCATAACCCAGGTATATTCCTTATTGGAGAGGTCAGCTAGGAGGCTCATCCTACCTTCAAATTCCCAGATGTGCTGAGCTACTGATACCTGACAGTGTAAGTTTGTTAACTTGCTGGCAATTCCAAATGACACAACGTACCTTGATAGGGAAATTTGATAGCGAAACAGCTTTAAATCAAAAAGATTACTGAAGGCTTGATACTTCATCTTATACGTGTAGGGTGTGATGCCTTGTGTCTTGGTGGCTTTTTGGCCTGGATGCTCAAGGACCCTGAGCAAATATTACTATCCACTCAATAGGTAACATTTGGGTACCGACAGAACAGGAAGATGGTCCAAGTCCAGTTATGTATTGAAGGCAAAATTGTCTCAGACAGAACTGATCTTCCTTTGCCAACCAGTTATCAAGAGTAATTAATATCTCTATTTTTAAAAGCAAGGGAAGGGTCTGTACAGAATATGAAATTTAAACACTCAGGGTGATAAACTTTAGATTATCTCTATTGCCTATGGAATCAATGAGATCTGATGATTTATCCTGGTTGAAAAATCTCAGTTCTGGTACCTACGAGTAGCCCCATGAACACTACTAAATTCAGTAGTCTTCCTCTCTTTCCTGTGCCTGCACAGAAACTTGAAGATTGTTAGCAGTATAACTATTGTCTTATTCTTTACTTCACGATGTAAAATTCTAGACATTTACATGTAATCGAAATAAGTGTTATTGCCTTTATTGTCCAATATCATGGAAGTGTCTTCCAATATTCTCATGTTATTACTTCAGAATTTTTAGACATGTGAAAAGCTGCCAATTTTACTCACTTTTTACTGTTTAAGAAATGTGACTAACAATTTTTGTGCTCTAAAATATGAAAAGAAATTAAACCAGCAGCAGAATAAATATTTAATTCTGTCTGGTATTAGTCTCTGAAAACCTAATAAACTACTGGAAAATGTTATAGCATCTGATCTCACTGAATAATAACTTACAATGCAAATATATGTAATTTTCCATAGGCATAGTAGACAAAAAAAAGGTACGCAGTCCTGCTCTGTAAGCGCATGAAGAAAACTGCCCCTGAAACTGCTGTTCAAATCTATTTTTCCTTTAACAACTCTATATTTCATTAAGATTATGTTGTTGCTTTTTAATGACTGCCCTGGCAGTCTTACATGGAGACTTTAAACCATAGTAAATACTAATAAATAGCTCTTAAAATTAAAATCTCAAAAAGCAGAAAATAATTGATACCTTAAGTCTCAGTTTAAAAGCAACAGGCTTATATCATCATTGATGTTTTAAGCCATTGTGAGGTTTTTTTAGCAAAAATATTACAGTCTGTGTAATACTTCTTGGTGATTGTTTTTTTCCTTTCACTTCTACTCATCATTAGTGCTAGTATTTGTCTTGTCTATGGTATCTCTCAGACTTTCAAGATTTACAGTTAGATGAAATCTAGTGTTGTCACACTGAGTCATAACTAAGACTCTTTCTGTTCTTTTCAAACCTGAGGCAGATACTTCCAGTGGCTTTGCTCACATTCAGAGCCTATGGAGTAATCTCTGTTCGGATTTTGGGTTGGAACAAGAGTGTCATCTTGGACGGAAGCCCTAAGTGTCCTCATTTCCCACATCACAGAACTTGTAAAGCAGTTCTGGGCAGTGGGGGCTGGAAGCTTCCCTCTCAGATGCTTTACATGCACAGCAGCCACAAATGCAGATAGGTGTAGGAACCAAAGACTAGCCCGTCAAACAACTTCAGTCTGTATGCTTCATGATGATGTTTGATCCAGGGGACCAAACCAAGTCTAGCCATTTAATATCTCCAAGCCACTGGTTATGTGGGATTAGGGGGCTCAGCACCGCTTCTTTTGGTCTACTAATGTACTCTTTTAATGTAAAATTAGGTGCTTAAATAGACATACGCTAAATCTCACAGCTAGATTCCCCTCTTTTTAGATTAGCCACTATATATGCATATTTTTTTATACTGAGAGTAAGTACAGCGACTATCAGCAAAATTGAAATTATATTTCTTTTTCTGCTTCCTAAAAATACTGTAATGGAAATTTCCATGGATATTCAGAATGTGGTTTTTGGTGAGACTCTGTTATTCATGCAATTTTCCAGCAGGACTGATTGATACTGAGTGGGTGGCAATCAAGTAACCTGCCAAGGTCACACACAGAGTTGTTGCTTTCCCTAAAACTGCAGCCCAGCATCCTGCTGACTAGCAGTCCTTCTTTATAAAGGCAGGCTCCACCTGTTGGGAATTAACAGAAATGGCCGTATAACTACCAACCACTGAGAAAAATGGAACAGCGTTTAATAGTACCCACATTAATGGATCTAGTTTTCAGGTGAATACTCAAGAAAGGCAGAAACAATTCTGTCAGATGAATTGCTGAATAGCGTTTTCTTCTGTGTTGATCGCAGTGATGTTTTGCTGGCCAATTTAACACATCCAATGCACTTTTAGAGTGCATTCTGAATTTTTTTTAAAAGATTAATAAATAATTGGGTTTAAAAGCATAGCCTTCATGACCCTCTTTGATTAAGATAAATGTTTAAATTGCTGTGTGTGAATTATAATGTGTAGAGGAGTGATGTTCTTTTTGTGATAAAATTATTTTTTTATTCTTAGTGGTGCTACACCTCCTGCTGCCCAGGTAGACTGTTTTGCTCCTTTTAAGGTCTAAATATGAAGAAAATTATACTTTTGCCATTCAGACCAGAACAATACAATTGTTGTTCTTTTTAGGCAGATTAACTGGAAATATTTCATCCCACTTGATTCTTCCTTGTGCTGAGAATCATCAACTAAATGGATGAGAAAAGAGTAGTGAATTCTGTAAGCATGGTAAGAGAAAATAATTATGAAGTGCTTGATTATGTCACTCAGTGGCAGTGTAAGCATACTTTGAAGGTAACTATCAGCCTAACATTCCAAAATCAGGGATGATATAGAGAAAATGAAAGGATTTCTTTCAAAGAGGGAAGGCGTGGGGTCTGTCAAAATGGACACATTGGACTTTTGGACGGCACACTTTGGTCTGTTCAGAAGGCTGCTCGATCACATTCCATGGAAGACAGTCCTTAAGGGCAAAGGAGCTCACAAGGGCCGGATGCTCCTTAAAAAGAAATTCCTGGTGGGACAAGAACAAACCATCCCCATGTGCTGGAAAATGAGCTGGTGAGGAAGAAAATCAGCCTGACTGAGTAAAGAGCTCTGAATGGAAATCAGGAAAAAGAGAAAAATATACAAACTCTGGAAGAAGGGGCAGGGAACTTGTGAGGACTACAAAGATGAAGTGAGATCTTGTTGAGATAAAATCAGAAAGACCACCTAGAACTTAGATTGGCCCATTCTGTGAAAAATAATAAGAAAATCCTTCTACAAATATGTCGATAACAAAAGAAAGGCCAAGGACAATCTCCATCCTTTACTGGATGCAAGGGAAACAATAGTGACAAAGTACAAGGGTAAGTCTGAGGTGCTTAATGCCTTCTTTGCCTCAGTCTTTAATAGCAAGGTGAGATGTTCCCTGGCTACTCAACCTCACAAGCCAGTAGACAGGGAGGAAGAGCAGAACAAGCTCCCTTGATCCAAGAGGAAATGGTTAGAAACCTGCTAGGCAAATTAGATATTCATAAGTCTATGGTGCTGGATGGGATTCACTTGAGGATATTAAGGGAGCTGGCAGAGGTGCTTGCCAAACCCCTTTTCATCATCTACCAGTAGCCATGTCTGACTGGGGAGGTTCCATTGAACTGGAGGCTGGCAGATGTTACACCCGTTTACAAGAAGGGCTGGAGAGAGGATCTGGGGAACTACAGGCCTGTCAGTCTGACCTTAGTGACAGGGAAGGTCATGAAGCAGGTGATCTCGAGTGCTATCACACAGCACACACAGAACAGTGGGGTGATCAAGCCCACTCAGTCTGGGTTTATGAAAGACAGAAAACTATGCAGAAAAACCTACGGAAGTTTCAGACTACTGTCACCTAAGGTATCTTTCAAACATCATAGTGGAGTGTTCCTAAATGCCTATGATTCAATGAAGTTTCACCCATTTCAGCTGAAATGAGTTAACTGTCTGAGAGCTGATCCTCCCAGGAAGATGCAAAAATTGAAACTTCTTTCCCCCTTAAGTGTCCCCCTGTTGGGCTACCTAGCAGTTTAGGAACTGCAGAAATCCTTCTAGTTCCAAAATCTGACACAGGCTTCAATAAAGGGGCTTTACCAGGAAATCTTTGCATGCAGTGTGGAGACCAGGTATTCAATCCCCTTGCCATTCACATTGGTGCTCCAGCTGTTGGAAGGTTTGGGGTGGTTTCAATTCATTTGCCACGTTGCTGCATTTGAAACTCTCATGTGGTCAAAGAGCAGATTCAGGTGCCTCAGAGAAAGTAAAAATGAGGAAGCCAAGAACTGTAGATGCTGTCTGTGATATCTTGCTAGTCATCTGCAGTCTAAACAACTCAAGAAACCAACCTGTCTAATGCATGGTATGCTGTGCTGTAATGGGGTTCTAAATCTGTAACAGGATGTTTTACAGCATTTACTGGAGCCTTATTTTCCTTCCATATAAATAGTAAAACTAAAACCTGATCCTATCAAGGAAGTGCAGATCATTTATTCATTAATAATATAGCCAATAAATTGGAATAAGTCCCTATAGAGAGCTATTAATGAGAATCTCATCTCCTAAAAGTATTTCAGGAGAGAAAAGGAAAAGTAGCCTGTTGTGTGTGTGTGAACGAACATAATAGTCCCCCCAAACAAGTAGATCATAACTGCCAATGGGAAGCAGAAAGTCTGTTTGAAGTTACTTTTTGCACCAGAGAAAACTGATACAGGTCTTGCACCATGGTTAAAAGACTAGTAGCCTTATAAATCTGGGGTCAATTACATAATTTACCAAACACCTAGTTATTTGGTACAGCCTAATGGGATGCTTGTTAAGTGCCACCTGCAAGTGCATTATTGTTAATGCAGTAGATACTGTTCAAAAAGAGTTTAAATGAGCTAACCTGCTCAAAAAAGACATCTTCAAATTCTAATATCTTGCCAGAGCTTTTTGCATTCAAAGACAACAACTGGAAGGCTGCCTAAGAAAGTAAATACGATAAAGAGAAAATTATTATATCTGGTGCTTCTTTTGTGGGGAACTGCAACTTCTGTCTCATTTTTTTTTCCATGCCTGGTAATGTAATAATTCTTTTTACACAGAATACACAGAAATATAATGAGAAGTGATATGATTGTGCAGTGAAAGATAAACTGTTTGAAATTTGATGGTTTCAAAGTACTGCATAGTGCTTTAGCTGTGTGGTCATCCATTGAGGTCAACACCAATTTTTTTGCCTCCAGATATTCACATTACCTTGACAATTGAGTTGAGTTCAGCTGATTTTTAGTAACTGTATACCTGGATTCTAGGTGAGTCACTACAGGCTCTATGCATGCATGGGGCAAGTGCCACAGGGCTGCATCTAAATTTTACTTCTAACCACAGGCAAAGCCTGTTCAGAGAGGATGTGTGCATGATACTTCAGTGTTAACAGTTAAACTCCTCTTTATTTTTCCACAATAATTTCTACCACATTCAATTCTCCTTTGAAAATATGAAATATTATACAAAATGTTTCTAAATAATAGAAAGTACAATCTGCAACCGATATTGGGATATTATTATTAACGTTGCACTGTTGAAATTTATCAATCAGCTATGGGCAAACTGCACTTTTACTTGTAGGCATTCCTGGGAAATAATTGATTTAAGACAATCCAAATTGTACCAAGTGCATTAGCACTGGTTTTTATTGCTTACAGTAACTAGCTCTTGAACAAACCCTTAATCTCTCCCATTGGATGAGTATGTTGAGAATTTGATCTACCTTAAAAGGAGAACCGAGCAATTTTTTTCTTATGTGGATCAGCAAGTGGCATTCAAATATAGAACATAACATCAAGTGTCAGAATATCTCTGTTTCTCAAAACACAATATCATCTGGGAACACTTGAAAGCCTCTGTACTAATGAGGGCAGAGTGCTCTTTGCAGGCAAAACATCACTTCTGGGGAACACTCCTATGCGACCTGCAGTGGGATGTGCCGAGCAGCCTCCTCCTGTGGGTAAATAAATTTCTCCCACTTGGCTGCAGGGCACTGTGATCACTAAAATGCTGTAGAGACGGATAGAGACAGAGACACAGACAGAGACAGAGACAGAGATAGAGATAGAAACTGAAGGAAATCTAGGAGCTGCGGACTACTCCTGCCATAATGGAGCACAAGAGCCGAGTTCTGAGTTCTTCCAACACTCAGAATACAGAGCAGCCTCAGGGCAAAGCCCTTCAAAGTAAGTGCTATCTGCCACTGAACCTTCTTAAGAAGATAAACTAAGTGTCTATATTTTTGTGACTTTATAGCTTCTAGATTAATTTTATGCTAATCTGGCAAGCTCTGAAAACAATAACAAGAGGAAAAGATCAAAGTCAATTAAAGGTATTGCTGAAGCCATAAATAACAGTTTCTTGTACAAGTAGGTGACATTTGGGGATTGAGTTAAACAGATCAAGTCAGTATCACTAGTACATGACCCCCAAGGATCAAGAACTCAAGAATTTATCCTTGAGGGGCTGCTTCAAAGCTATAAGCAGCTTCAGTTCACTGGTCTTTGCAAAAGACTTATCTTACGTGGATATGATAAATAACACTTCAGTCGTGCTAAGGCCAGCTCTGGTGCATGCTTATACTGTTACTTTCAGATATGCAGGAAAAAATTTTAGTTACATAATAAATAAATACATTTCTTTATGAACATCTGTTATCTTAGGATAAAAAACCCCATCAGTCAAGCAAAGATTGGCAAAGATAATGCTATGCGGAGATGTAAAATCAAAATATCAGAACATTAAAATCGCATACGTAATTGTATTAGCAATATAATAAATCATAGTATGGACACACTTTACAGCTGTCAGTAGGAAAGAAAGAGAGAAATCATTACAAGAGAGACAACAGCCTGACCTGGGACAGCACATCCATCAGCACCAGTTAGACAAGTAAATAGGACTGTTAGGAAATGACAATTATTTGAGCAACTTTACTCTTAAATCTTACGGATAAAGAAATTCTCTATTTTGTAGAGTTAGATATTTTTTTTAAAAAATCTCTTTACTTAAAAACAAGGTAAATACACTGTATATTAATGCTTAGGAACTACAAAAATTTCTTATTGTACAGGGAGCTCTCAGTCATAAAATAGTAAAACCCGTGGAATCCAGCTTCATGTAATGCAGTAGAAACAGCCTAAAGATGTAATTCACAGTTTCATTATGTGTATAATGAATGTGAACTTGCAGATCAAATGCACAAATCATTAAAAAATGTGAATCAAAGAGGTATTAAAGCACAAAAGCATTTGACAATCTGAGGCAGATATTGAAATTGGTCTCAGGCTAATTAAAATGTTCCTTAGAATATGGAATCTTTCAGATTTAAAAATGTTATTATAAGCTGCCAAAAATAAAGATTTGTAAGGCTGGTAAAGCAATCCCCTAAATTGTTTAAATTCCTCACTCTTTCCTTGTAGGATTTTGGAGTTTACTTCAAATCTAGCATAGTGTTTATAACAGAATAAGGAGAAGTTGCATAGAAGAAGATGCTTACACCAAAGACTGGTTTCACAGAACCATGAATCTCAGGACCTCTTGAGATTGTCTAGTCCAACCCCTACTGCTCAAGCAGAATCATCTAGACTAGGCTGCCCAGGACTGTATCCAGCTGAATTTTGAATATTTCCACTGGTAGAGACTGTGCAACTTCTCTTTGCCACCTGTACCTGAGTTTAATGACCCCCATAATAAAAAAAAAAAAGGAAAAGGATTTTCTTCTATTCAGGTGGAATTTAATGTGTTTTCACTTGTGTCCGTTATCTCTTGTCCTGTCATTGAGCATCACTGAGCAAATTCTGGCTCACTCATCTCAACTCCCTCTGAACAGGTATCAGCACACCTTGATAAGAACCATGCCCCAGTCTTCTCTTCTCCATGTTTCCTTTTAACCACAGCAGAAAAAGATACTTTTCATAATTCAGCAGGGTACTGGGTAAATGTCATAAAAAAATCTGGAGTTCAAATACTTGTGCCCCCCACCCCCCTGCTCCAACTTTCTAATCCAAGTGAGACTCCCAGAGTTTGTTCCATTCCAGATTTTATGGGGTATTTTGAGAAATCTTGGAGAGATGTTCGGCTCTTGGCTCTTCAATTTTAATAAGTTGCTAATGGAAATCTGTAAGCATAGGTAACTTCAAAAGGTTTATTTTCTTTTGTGAAAGAGAGTATCCTAAATAGTCTCTCTTTGTAGTGTGTCTGTCAGCAAAAAAATGCAACTGACAACATTCTACCCCGAAATACTCACACAGGTCTAAATGCATAAGGGTATAAAAAAATGAGGCTATAAGCTAATTTACCAGAAGGGCCATAACTTGGCCTTTAATTATACTCCCACCAAAAAATTACAGTATCAATCAATCAAAGGAACAAATGGATGCTAGCCTATATAATCTGAAGGCACAATTTACTTTTTGTTCTCCAGACCATAGATCAGGAGTCGTACCACATCTAAATTCTATGTGCTCAAATAATTGTGCTTGAATAACAGTATGTGCAATTAATTTCAGGCCTTGTGGATGTTTTGGATCCATGTAGCCATTTCCCTAATGCAGCCCTGAATAGAACCATCTCATAGATCACAGGAGAACTGACAGAGGGAATGCTGTCCATGAGGCTCCCTCCAGTGGGTCCCGCAGCCCCAGGACATTTCCAGCATTTCCTCCTGCTCAGAAACTAAGTAGGGAAGGGTTCTCTGCGGCAGAATGTTGTGTGGAGGGTGATGTCCAGAAAAGGTGACACAATAGCTCTCATCTCTCATGCAATTTTGGAGATGCCTTGGATGCCATCAGAGGACATCCATTCAGGATGCAAGGCTTTATTTAGTAAGTAGTAGTTCACTGTCATTTGAAATTAGTCCTGATTTGCTGATTGAAATACTTCAGGAAAAAATGAGATATACTAAGCTTCTTTAGGGGTCAGAAAATAATTAATATTCTGCAGACCTCAGTGCTGGGTATGTACAGTGTTTTCTCTATTTTTAGAAGAAAGGGGAAAAAGGTTAACATCCTGATGAAAATATTAAGCAGGATGTGCTTACATTATCAGACATGCTGGAAATACCCATTTATTGGAGAGGTTACCTGGCAGTTTATTCATCTGCTTTGCTGGCAGGAAGTATGCAAAGATAATATCCCAAAATGGCTGTAATACAGTCACAGCAGATTCACATAGCTGAGTATTAAAAATGAGATAATAGAAATCTTGGCGATTAAATCTCTAAGCATATTGGTTGTTTTTATTTTTAACTGCATTATTAGGTAGTTATTGTAATTTTGAAATCTATGTTTTTTTGAAGTGAATAGTGACATTAAGATCCCTCCAACAAAATACTCAATGAACAAATGAATTTCTTCAAAATCGAACTTTACATTGCTGTGCCCCATTTGTCAATGTGAGTCACATTTTAGAAATATCTGTCGGAGCATTTGAGTGAAGGTGCTCTTGGTTTAGCTAAAAGCCATAATTATAATGAAAGTAAGACATCTAAAGCTAGTAATTCTCAGAAGCAAATATATATTTTGAGAAAAATTAAAGACTTAGGAACATTGAACGCATTCTTCTGTATCTAAATTTTGCTTTTTCCTGTTCTTTGAGAATGAAGCTTTTAGTCCTGAGCAGATAAACTAGTAGACGTACTTCTTGTGCCAGACTTCTGAAACAGAATCTTGCATGGTAACATGCACACTTAAACACCAAACATTTGTGTACTTCCATCTTTCAGTACCTGAAAGGATCTACAAGAAAGCTGGGGAGGGACTGTTCACAAAGGCGTGTAGTGATAGGACTAGGGGCAATGGGTATAAACTGGAGACGGGCAGATTTAGAGTAGACATTAGGAAGAATTTCTTCACTCAGAGGGTGGTGAGGCACTGGCACAGGTTGCCCAGAGAATGAGAATTCAGAATTCCTGTTAGAGAAGGTTCAGCTAACAGAAAAGCTACCAGAAAATCACCTATGATAATCAAGTGTGAGAGAAACATGAAAAGCAGAGGAAACAGTGGTTATCAAATGCTATGTTAATTTGTAACAGCATAAAAATAAATGAAGACTGCTTGTGTAGCTGCATTAAGTCTGCATTAAGCTGCTAATGGTCTCACGCTACACAACTCTATCTGCTGAGTTCCTGAAATATTGCCTTTACTTCAGATGCTTTCTTTAAATGAAATAAACAAACTGAAAAGGAGTTCAGGAACAGCCACAAGGAAGGACTGCTCCAAAAGAAGCTACTGAAAGACTTCCCTAGGCTCATTCTGGCCAGATGACTACTGAAGAAGGGTCTGCAGTGTTGTGTTAGGTTATGGCTCAGCACAGCAAAGCAATGTATGATCTTTATAAGACGTATGTGTATCTGTGCATGTGGTTTTATGATGGCTGCAGATGGCTGTATCTGGAAAACGTATTTTTTTTGATCTTCCACAACATTAATTCATTTTCTAATTTCATGTGCCTGACAGCTAGTAGTTTCACCAAGCCACACAGCTGAATGTGGCATGTGCTGCTGCATAACTGAGAAGAGAGCAGGACCCAGCTCCTCTGGTGAAAGAGTGTAAGGAGTGCCGCAGTGACTGTGTGTGATTTGGAAGGATTCACTACAGACTGCTTAACTTTGAGAACAGATATGCTCTGATAGGGGCATGACTCATGCACTGAGTTATTACAGCTAAGCTGGGGTTGTAAAAAATGGAAGCTAGATCTGCCCAAGATGTGTGGCTACTGAAAGGAAACCTCAGAAAAATGGTGAGAAGGTTTGCTTGGGAAAGTTGCACCCACTCTTAGAGTGGACATTTGGATTATTTTCCCATCAAACACTCATGACTCTCTAAAGTTGTTCTAACAACAAGCTGAGCATGAGCCAGCAGTGTGCGGCTGAAAGCAACAAAGAGAAATTGGATCTGGGGCTGCACGTGCAGGGCATTGCTAGCTGAGATAGAGGCATGATCGTTCCACTCTACTTGGAACTTGTCAGGTAGGATCTTGAGTGCTGTTCCCACAGTTCAAAAATGAAGCACACAGGCTGGAGAGGGTCCAAAGGGGAACTACGAAGATGAAAAGCGGGCTGGAGAGCCTGCCCAATCAGGTCTTCTCCCTGCAAAAGAGAAGGCTCAAATGACTACAAACAAGGCAGAGGCTGTCTCTTTGGAAAAAGCCACATGGAAAAGACAGGAGACAATGGGTACAAGTTGTACCAGGGAATTTTTCATCTTAATATAAGAACAATATTTTTTATAGTGAGAATAATTGTGGACTGAATAACTTCCCTAGGGACATTGCGGAGTCCACATCACTGGAGGTTGTCGAGATGCAATTGGATAGCGTGCTGAATCTAGGTTCACTTTTCCACAAAAAACATTGGACCAGATGGTCTTTTGAGGTCCCTTCCAACCTGAACTACTCTATGATTTTAACCTAGTTTAGAAAAACTTGGCTAGGTAACAGCCAATGCTGTTTTGGGGCAACCTCTTGAATGTGATTAAATAGCATTGTAGCAAATCACTGTGGAAAAAACTTCTGAAAAGCATGAATTGAATTAAGTAAGATTCAAACATAATTAGTTTTCACTGAATCCAGGTGGGTTTTGATCGGTTTAAAATAATTTTGAAATAGTATGAAATCTATCATAGTGATGGGAGTTTTCTTGCAGTTCTAGAAAGAATTCCAAACTAAAGTAAAGCATGTGAATAAAGACTATACATATTACTAGGGGTGCTGGTTTTGAATGAGGAATATTCAAAGTTGCCCTGTGTAATTTGTTTAGAATTCACTAATAGCTTTTTATGCAAACTGCTAACTAAACAGTAAAACGAAGAGGCATAGATGTTTTACACCAGATTGATTCTGTACTAACATCTTAAAATGACCGTCCTAAAAAAAAAATCTGTTGAAAGAAAATGTGGATAG
The DNA here is from genome assembly GCF_032191515.1 of Phaenicophaeus curvirostris. NCBI lineage: Eukaryota > Metazoa > Chordata > Aves > Cuculiformes > Cuculidae > Phaenicophaeus > Phaenicophaeus curvirostris. The sequence continues at coordinate 189,097,476 of NC_091392.1, forward strand.
TTTCTCTATTAGGCTGCCCTTGGGTTACCGTGGAAACTGCAGACTTGCCCAGGACATATATTGCATTGGACACATTTATTTGTTTGGATTTGAACTTTTACAGCAATGAAAATCATATAACATTGCATGGAGGTTCTTTGTTAGGACCAGGACCTCCATGTTGCAGCAGTATTCCTTGGAAATAAGGAACTCCGCAAATCTTTGGTGGTCTGGTACAACAGCTGTTATTTTTGTCAGGTCTGTGTTCCTGTGAAGCAGAAAATCATTACTGATCAATAACTCTGGCTTCTAAGGAAATATTGGAATATGATGGAAGCTGTGGAGAGGAGGGTGCTGGCCTCTTCTCCCAAGTGACAGGGGACAGGACGAGAGGAAATGGCTTCAGGCTCCACCAGGGGAGGTTCAGGCTCAACATTAGGAAAAAATTTTTCACGGAAAGGGTCATTGGGCACTGGAACAGGCTGCCCAGGGAGGTGGTTGTGTCACCTTCCCTGGAGTTGTTTAAGGGACTGGTGGACGAGGTGCTGAAGGGCATGGTTTAGTATTTGATAGGAATGGTTGGACTCGATGATCCGGTGGGTCTTTTCCAGCCTGGTGATTCTATGATTCTATGATCTCTCACTCTTCCATCCTTGCGGTGAGGAGAGATACAGTGAAAACAAGGTCTTCCCTGGCAGCATCTTGTGCCTGCAGATATGCATGAGAAATAGCCTTCAAACACTCACACCCTCTTTATGAAAATGGTATATCACATTCAAGAAGTATTAGCTTGATAAAGATTGCCCAGCTCCCTGCCATCTGGAGACAGTCTCATGTATGTGCTACAGGTATTATAATAATACCCAATGATTCCGCTTTGCTTCAAGGTAAAGACGGTGGTAAGTGCAGGGTAGTGAAGAACTGGCAAGATGAAACTCAAAATGCCATGAAGGTTGTTCCTAAGGCAGGGAAAGCAAGTTTAAAAGGAAAGGAATTTTAATACAGTTTGTCTGAGTATTGTTCACTGCAGCATTCAGTGATGAAGCGGTTGCATGGATATTTTTCCCAAATAACTCCGTAGCAAGAAGGGATACAATTTAATTGCCAGTTTTGTCCAATGGCATTTGGAAAATATACTCAAAATATGAATTTGTGATATATTTTAATTAGAAGGTCTATTAAGAGTTTTGGGTTTACAGACAACACCCCATAATTAGAATATTTTAACAGCTATTATATAATGAATACTCATGCCAAAATCCTGAGGATACTAAGGTACTAAGGGTTAGATTTTAGATTGAAAATCTTATTTTTCTCCTTATTTTAAATTAAACATTTTTTTTAATACACTCTGGAGGGAATGATATTTATTCCCTGGTGACTAAATTTTACTATTGGTGCATATTTATGCATTGAAGAGTTCTGAACTAATCTTTAAAATCTTAGCCCAGCAAGTCTTTCTTAACATTAGTGAGAGTTTGGTTTGAATATGAATCTGGGCAAGAGTCCAAGGATGAGGAAAGAAAGGATGACCTTTTTGCTCTTAGGGACTGTAAGAATGAAAAATTAATAGAATTATTTGGAAAGCTGCCAAGGCTGTAAAAGATGTATTTATTAATCTTGAATAGCTTTGAAAGAAAGCAAAATAAATACAAAATAAATGCCAAATAAATAATGTGATTTTCAAAGAGCAAACTTACATGGAATCTCCACATGAAAAATAAATTAAAATTGTAAGTTTCAGAGATGACAGATAAATGGAATCTTTTATAACACTGGACAAACTCAATTGTCTTGTTATTTAGGGTCTTTCAGATAATTTGAGAAAAAGAACAAATGTGTATTTGAAAAAGCTAAGACAAAAGAAAAAAATTGTTTGGATACTGTAGAAAGTAATTAAATGTCAACTCCCTTGGCAATTAGTAGTGTGAAAACTCTGTAAACACGCTATTAGGATTATGGGATTATTATAAATTACTAGCTCAATACATTCCTTTGTATTTACATGCAGGAAAAGCATTTGACAAGGTTGAGTGGTCAGTTTTTAATCAAGTAAACATTTATAAAGTTTTTCAAGGATACAGAACTGCAAAACGAGTTTTGCAAAGCAGTGGCCTTGTTGTTTTTTCCAAATAAATTTACTTCCAAAAACAAAGTAAAAGATTTCAGAAGTTCACAGATGCTATATTTCATTCCTTTTCCCATAACTGCTGGTGGTGTCCCAAGAAATCATAGCACAATTAAAGCATTTTGTTAGGAAGCTCTCGATGTCAGTATGTGCCATTTACATGCACACTGAGGATGTGCATTATAAAAGGGAATGTGCATTATAAAAGGGAATTTCAATACTGATATGTGAGCTGAAATTATATTATAACTACCAAACATATGGGCTCTACTTGTCCGAGGGCGGTAACATACCTGTAACAGCCAATAATGAGCGGGAGATGAGTAAATTTCCCAATGCCAGGCAGCTGAGTCTTTTCAGGGATGGACTGCAGGACAGGAACTTTGCCACTTGCAAGCTTCATTTAAAGTGTAACTTATAGAATTATTGATATTAGTGGAAAGTGGGGAAAATCCTGATCGCATCGTCAGTCATGTTCTTACCACATGTTAGGGAGCAAAAAAATATTAAAATAAATTTTCTGCTTCTTCTTGGGAGAAGGAGAGCACAGGATGTACAGCCCAGGAAGGGGTTGGGTGTTTAAAGAAATGGTATGTTTAAGGAAACCCTCTAGAGTAGATGAAATGAATCCTGTGAGAACATAATGCTGCATACATCAACATGATACAGTCCAGGTGTCAAAATTGTTCCTACTTAAACTGCTAGAAAGAATAATATATTGATAGGTTTGTGTAAAGAGCTGGACTGGAACCTAGTATCTGGCCCATTTCTTTTAAATTGTTAATCGTAGACTTTGGTCTTCTTTATTTTTTTTTTTCCACAAGGAAATTTATGGTAGTAAGTATTTAGTACAGTCTTCTTTTAAGTGCTTCATTATGTTCTGTTATAACTGTGGATACCGGCAGAGAAGAGGCATATTTTATCCTAGGTTATTATTATTATGATGATGCATTTATTGCTCACTTATTTAAATTTTGCAGCACTTGTTACAAATTATAATAATTTATTTTCAGTATACTGGAAGCTGAAGTTGCGTGTGTTTCCCCTGAGATTTGGTACTGTTGTTGGCTTGTGTATGCCATTTGCTTTGTGAGTGAATGGGAGCATCACATTGTGTCACTCATAAATATGCCATTGTGATATACAGTAGACTTTAGCTCTCTGAATGCAGCAACCTATGCACATCTTTTTCTTAATCATAAATTGGAATTAAACTTGTTCAGCTCATCTCTTAGCATAACGGGAGCATCCTCCCCTCTAATTTCAGTAAAGGTTTCATGCCATCTCCCTTGCTTAAAAGACTTTAATAGGTTTTTCAAGCTGTAAATTGGGCAAGGTTTATGTGATTTGTCATTCCCAGCAAGCCAGCATGAAAGGAACAGTAGGTTTATTGAGAGCATTTTTCCAGTATTTACAGTGTCGACATTTATTTTAGATAAAGCTAAGCCAATTCCTACTGTTTGGGTTTGTTTTTTTTTTTTTTTAATATTTACAGCAGATTCTCCTGTATATATTCTCTCTTGATTTCTATTTCTCTATCTTTTCTGACCATTGGAAAGATCATCCCCAGGTGAATGGAGCTGGTTCCTCTGAGAATATCTCTGCTTTTTTTGGGGCACTTCAGAGGACACAGGTACTATGTTTGGGGCAGTAAATTAAACTACTTTTGGCTTACATCTATCTTTTTTTTGCTGGAAATGTCCCAGATACTTTCATGACTTAGGAGGGGACATGGACAATAATTAACCTCTGAAGTATTTTCTGTTCTTTGTCCTAGAATAACAGAAGTTTATGAAAAAGCTTAGTATGTAAAATTAGATTGGAAAGTATTAGTGAAGTGTTTCAAATGATTAATTTTACCTTTATGTCCCATACTTTCCTTTTATCTCTTATTCCAGTGTAGCAATATTGCTGGGGCAGTAGGTATATTTCTGATAGGAGGTGGCATGAAGATCTGTGAGTACACAGTGTGGTGGTTCAAGTACAAAACTAGATCAAATGCCACTCTAATGCCAGGGCTTGTAGCAGACCTAGGTTGGACTTGTGCCTACAACTCTGGAAAAATGGTGGAGGTGATTCTGGTACATTTGTTGTGAAAGACAAAGAACAGGGAGTAAGAAGCAGTGAAGTACAGGTGCTGCTCCACCCATTCCCTCCATCTAAGGCTTTACCCTTTTTCTCTGAAAAACTTAATGAGTGTATTTGGTTGTTAGTGACTTCAAAACAACAGAAAAAAAGACCATTACCTCATAAAGTTCCTTGCAACTATTAGCTGCTTTTTGCATGAACTGGTGTTGCTATTCCAAGGCATAATGTGTAGTTTTCCTTTGGTGTCTCTTTTCAGTGGGGCTTAAGCACACTGCAAACTTAGCACTGCACTGGCAGACACATAGAATCATAGAATCACCAGGTTGGAAAGGACCCACTGGATCATCAAGTCCAACCATTCCTATCAAACACTAAACCATGCCCCTCAGCACCTCATCCACCCGTCCCTTAAACGCGTCCAGAGAAGGTGACTCAATCACCTCCCTGGGCAGCCTGTTCCAGTGCCCAGTGACCCTTTCCGTGAAAATTTTTTCCTGATGTCAAGTCTGAACCTCATATAATACTTCAGAGTGGATTTTGCTGCCATAGACAAGTTTGGAGAGCAAGAACCAAGCCAAGATGCATGGAGGAGAAATTGCATTACCTACAGAGTACATTTAGCAGCACTGTTTAAACGTTTTGGGTTGAGGGGAGCACACTGAATGGGGGCAGCAAGGAGGGTTAGGATGCATCTATGGGCAGTCCAGGCATTCCCCTTTGTCTATATACTTATTTTGTTTCTTTGGCACACGAGAGGTTCAGAATGGACATAAAGAGAAATATTTTCTCCATTAAGAAAGTCACGCTAGAAAAGCTGCGCAGCCTGTGGCTCCGCAGCATTTCCCAAAATGTCCTCTTCCAGCCTGGATTGTCCTGTTATCCTATAGAAAGGGAGGAACTGCCTTTTGACTGTCAGAGTGCTAGAAGAGCTTTAGGTCCTCATATGTATGGATTCACAGGTAATACAAACACCATTCCTGAAAGATTTGCTTTATAGCGTAAATACAGAGGCAACATACAGTAAAAATCAAATACTGCATATATTTATGGTGAACTGTTCATGCAGGTAAGAATACTTAAAGAAAAAGCTGTTCTAGCATTTCCCTTTCTCAACAGAATAGGCTGATATTACCATGTAATTTCACTCTAAATCTAAGTAACAGTCTTGCTAGCTAACAGCTGAGTGTCTGGAAAATTTCAGGCTCCGGGTGATGTGCATATTCCTACAGGCACAACAATATCAAGTCCATATTTACACATAAAAGACCAGCCAAGGTGGTCAGCTTTTGTGCAACAGAATGTATGTTCCTAAATCTTAAGGATACGAACATGCCTAGATGTTCTGCTGGATCAGGACTGAATTCACTGTAACACCTTCAATCTGCTCTCACTGAAATCTGAGTGAATGTTATTTCCATTATTTCAGGATTTGTTCTTATAAACTCACTGTGAGTCTCCAGCAACATGGCTGTACCAGGGAATAAAGTACATTGTGCTCAATAAACTGAAAACCAGAAAGGAAGTTGATTTCATCCATGGACCTTGAAATGTCAGGCATACTGAAGCTCATAAGTGCAATAGATTTTAATTATGTGAACACTTTATGTTCTGCATCACACGAACTACACACAATCTTTCTGAAATACAGCTTAATTTCAATGCATTACTCATCAGGTTCTCTTTTTGTCTGGAAATGTTCAAATAACCTTGGCTGAAAAGGCTGAACATTACAGCCTCACAATTCATGTGGAGAATAAAAGCATTGCTCTGTTAAAAGAGCATTATACTGTTACAAGAGCATTACCCACTGTCCTGCATATAATCCTATCGAAAACCTTTGGAAACTTGATGATGAGAGGACTACATCTCAGACTTGTCCCTCCAGCTCTCTCTTGGGAATGTTAAATGGTGCATAGAGCTTTTTTTATCTTATATTTTTTCAAGAGAAAGCAACAAAAAAGGCATTTGCATACAAGTATGTATCTGACAAGAATTATACTTCTATTGGTAAGAATTCCCACACATTTCATTTCCAAAACAAAGATTAAACCCCTTAAAGTTTAATTTATATTTAAGATACTTGCATATTACTGATTTGCATACTAGTTAGAGTAGCACAATCCTAATTGTTTGAGAGTTGTGAATGTCCTCCAAGATTCCTACTGAAGTGAATGGTAATTGAGAACCATCAACATAATAAAGGATCAGGCCACATTGAGGGTACAGGATAATGTAAATCCTCTGTACTAATTTCTTTGTTGTTCTGGTGACAGAAAGCTTTTTATTTTCAGTCCTTATCAGTTATTTGCTGGATCAATTTTTCTATCTCAAGACTGTGAGCAAAATTGATGCTTTCATTGATGTTGCACTTACCTGCAACAGGAAATCATTGACCCCAACTTCAGGAACAATGATTCCATTACATGAATAGGCCATACTAGTTTGCCCACAAATATTTGAATAATGAACTGAGAAACATCTGTATTATTTCTGTGACTGCGGCACACTGTTTCTGCTCCTCCTGAACTGGTTGCTCTGAGACTGTAGAAAGAAGCCAAGTAGACAGACTGAAATGATGACCTTATTATAAGGCAGGCCACCAACAGCAGCCAGGTACAGATTTGTCACAGGAGAATCCCAAGCCCCAACCCTAGTGACAGTGGCACATTAAAAAGAAATAGATGTGAAATGAAAGGCCAAAGTTTCTCTGTAACCCTAATAAGTGCTGCCAGGCTGCAGTCACTCCAGGAGAGCACATTGTGGCCAGGGTGTTCATAGGCTCAGTGAGCAGCTGTATCAGGTAGAGCTACATTAATGACAGAATAAAGATGAAATTAAGACTAATTTCTGTGCAGCCTTTTTGCTGTCTTGAGAGTCCAACATGTAAGACACCTTGTAACCACAACACAAACAAAAATACTAGCTTGTGAGTAGATGCCTGGTCTTAAAAGATGAGATAGAAGGGGAATGCCTGAGTGTCCTGCATCCATCTCTTAGCACAGCAAGACAAGGAGACATTTCCCTTTCCTTTATTTTGGCCACGTCAAGAGTAATTTGGCTAGCCAGATGGACCTAATCACAGAATCACAGAATCACAGAATAACCAGGTTGGAAGAGACCCACCGGATCATTGAGTCCAACCGTTCCTATCAAACACTAAACCATATCCCTCAGCACCTCGTCCACCCGTGCCTTAAATACCTCCAGGGAAGGTGAATCAACCACCTCCCTGGGCAGCCTGGTCCAGTGCCCAATGACCCTTTCTGTGAAGAATTTTTTCCTAATGTCCAGCCTAAACCTCCCCTGGCGGAGCTTGAGGCCATTCCCTCTTGTCCTGTCCCCTGTCACTTGGAAGAAGAGGCCAGCACCCTCCTCTCTACAACGTCCTTTCAGGTAGTTGTAGAGGGCAATGAGGTCACCCCTCAGCCTCCTCTTCTCCAGGCTAAACAACCCCAGCTCTCTCAGCCGCTCCTCATAAGGCCTGTTCTCCAGCCCCTTCACCAGCTTTGTTACTCTTCTCTGGACATGCTCTAGGACCTCAACATCCTTCTTGTGGCAGGGGCCCAGAACTGAACACAGTATTCGAGGAGCGGTCTCCCCAGTGCCGAGTATAGAGGGAGAGTAACCTCCCTGGACCTGCTGGTCATGCTGGTTTTGATATAAGCCAAGATGCCATTGGCCTTCTTGGCCACCTGGGCACACTGCTGGCTCATGTTCAGTCGCTGTCAACCAACACCCCCAGCTCCTTCTCCTCCAGGCAGCTTTCTAGACAGACTTCTCCTAGTCTGTAGCACTGCATAGGGTTGTTGTGCCCCAAGTGCAGGACCCGGCATTTGGCCTTGTTAAACCTCATGCCATTGGACTCAGCCCAGTGGTCCAGCCTGTTCAGATCCCTCTGCAGAGCCTCCCTACCCTCCAGCAGATCGACACTTCCACCCAGCTTAGTGTCGTCCGCAAACTTGCTAAGGGTGCACTCGATGCCTTCATCCAGATCATTGATGAAGACATTGAACAGGGCTGGACCCAGCACTGAGCCCTGGGGAACCCCACTTGTCACTGGCCTCCAGCTGGATTTCACACCATTTCCCACCACTCTCTGGGCCTGGCCATCCAACCAGTTTTCCACCCAGGAGAGTGTGCGCCTGTCCAGGCCAGAGGCTGACAGTTTCTAATAAACTCGATCAGCCTAGGGAATAGCAATGGATGTCTAATAACAGCACTATGACTCCTCTGTAGTACTGTTGTATTAGTTGTTTTGCTCCCAATAGCCTTGGAACTGCTCACAAGCTCATGCTATTCAATGACTTGACCTCATTTTTAAATACCTGGATTATAGTTTATGATAAAACATTTGTAATAGCAACTGATAGCTCTACTTCTTGCTGACACTGAAAAGCTAGCATTTATCTAATAATGTATTAATATGTTTGAAGGATCTTTTTTTAAAAACTAAAATTGATATTCTAAGTTTTACGTTACCTTTATTTTCTTGGAAATTTAAGAGGTGGATTAAAGCACCTTTGATTCATTTTTGCTTCAAAATGGTTGATTTGATAATGTCAGATAGTATTTAAATCCTCTTGTCTATTCAGTCTGTCAGTCTTTCAAGCAGCCCAATGGCACCTTCTGTTTAACCTGGAAGTATAATGGAGGGACTGTAAATGTAAAAACATGTCCTTGATAAAACAGTCATTTTTTTATTGCTGCTTTATTAATTGAACAAAAAATATATTCTTTTTTGGTCTGTCAGTCTGTGAGTTTCTAATAATCATTAAATCTCATAATTGCTTATCCTCAATGAATCTTGTTTAATCATGTTTTCTGTAATCTGAGAATGTGATTTAAATCAGGTTAGAGAAAATTCAGCCTAATTGGTTTACATGAACCCTCTCTTTTGCAATCCAACACAGCATGGCCAGGTGAGATGGCTGCATATAAATTTGTTCGTAGTAAAATCTCCTGTCCCCAAAAAGGTTACCTTTTCTTTGGTTGGAAAGATTAGTTAATTGACCTTTTCAAGACATATTCAGGCTTTTCCCAGTAGTTTGGGAAGTCTGTAGTAATAGTTTCAGAAGTAGGATTCTAAACCAATGGGTGTTCTCACATAATTATTCATTTTTCCTCCAGTTTAATGCCATTAAAACCATTTAAAGATCAAGTTTTACTTAGAACACCTTAAAATGCACTTTGGAAACAAATAGGTTTCTGAAGTTTTGCCAGGCTTTGTATTAAAATGCTTGAGGTTTTCTTGGTTAGCCCAGTGCTCAGCAACAATGAGAAAAGCAAGTGGTAAGTTGATAGTTATTGGTATAGGAAGCATAGCGGGAGAAACAAGGAAGACTAAAGTTACAGAGAAGCAATCGTAAAGCTGTGAAACTGCTTTGTGTAACAGAGAGTGAAATACAACCTGCAGATTTTTACACTGAGTAAAAAATTGTAGGACAAATGTAATAAAGAAAAAATTACACGGGATTATTCAATGAAATCCACAGTAAAAAAAACAACCTTTGGCTCAGGAAATCTCTAATCCATAATATTTGGACATGGGAAGAACACATATGGGAGCTATCAGTATTTGCTTGTCCTCTTTTTTTGCTCTTTCCTAGGCATTCACCATTAGTCATTGCCAGGGCCAAGAAATTGAGCTAGAGGAATATTTAGTCTTACTCAGTAGATCTTCTTTTATGTTACTCCTTTATAAGTTCCATATTGCTTTATCAAGTTTGCTGTTTCTATAATTTTATTCCCATTTCTTAGATGTAAAGAATTGTTCTTCATAAAAAGCTGCAAAAAATAGCATATATTGCATTAGAGACTGCAAATAACTCTTACTGGTTGGGTTTGCATGTAAAAAAAAGAGATAGTTCCTGAGCAATTTCAAGCTTTAGCTCCAATAAGTTACAAATTTATTTTCCGTTTTCAGAAAATATTTTGTGTGCATAAAGGTTTTTCTAATGGTTTCTGTCGTCATATGCTATTTCCTTCTAAGAGAAGTGACTTCTTAATATATTATTTTGCATCAGCATTCCTGTGAACCTCTTGGTTATTTTTATCTTTTGTCCTTGCTTAACTTTTCTTCAGCTCTGTTTATCAGCTGTCAAAGATTGTTTTATGACATCCTTTAGAAGATCTTCCTTTATGCCATGCTTCTGATTTATTTGAAAGCAATGTCCTCTAATTTTTGGAAGTGAATCTCAGTCCTAGAAAAGATTTAGTTTGTTTAACATATGATCTCGCTTCCTTAAGGATGTGGTCCAAACGTGGTAAAATAGCAGAATTTTCACTACTTCATTAATGAATTTGAAAGTTAGTCTGAAATACGTGTATAGTGTGAATAAATGACATGGTCTTATTCCTCTAGCAGAAAGCATGAACTGAACTATGAAAATAAAAACGTTGAATGATATGATACACAGCTGAAGTCCTAGACATAATTTTCTTTCCCAGAGTATCGTAATAATTACAGGAAACACCTAATGTAAAAGTTTCTTTTTAATTGAGAGTGTAGTTTATCATTACTAATGACTGGAACATGTCCCTATTAATAAGATTGATTATCTCTGCTTATTCTTAAACAGATATTTGCTTTCAGATATATATTTTTGATAAATGTTTTTATTATTTTTAAAGCAATAATTATCTGCCAAAACGAGTTGTGACACCCCTTGAAAAATAGTAAAATCATATAAGTAAACATATTTTACTGTTTTCTACACTTTCACAGTGCTATTTAAAAGCTGCTTCTTTAAAAGAATGAGATGCATTCAATCTATTAAAAAGCCTGGAAATTTTAGTTGTTCTTTGTGTGTTTCACAGGATTAGGCTTGACTGGCAAAGGAGTGGGGGGTTGTATGTAGATATAGAGCATGCCTGAATATGACTTCACTGTAAACTTTGGATACTGACCACTTCCTCTATGCCAGTCCCTGCCTCTCCTGCAGCCTCTTCAAGTTAAAAAAGAAAAAACAAACCAAAAAAAACCTGAAACAAAACAAGAAGAAAAGAAGAAAATATCTAACCTAGCTCTAAGTGGCTGCAGATTGCTGAACTATAACTTTACAGGCAGCATGCCTGGATGACAAGGAAGACAAGGGAGCAGAACAGAGCTGGAAAATATTCATGGATGCTTTCCATAAAGCGCAAGAGCGCTCAGTCCCCATATGTAGAAAATCAGGCAGGGAAGGGAGGAGACCGGCGTGGCTGAGTTGAGACCTGCTGGTTAAACTAAAGAAGAGGGAACTGCATAGGCAGTGCAAGCAGGGACAGAGAACCTGGTATGTGTATAGGGACGCATGGACAAGATTAAGTCCATGACGAAACAGTTGGGCATGTACCTCTGCAGATGCTAGCTTTTAATTACTCTAGTATAAACATAGCATCTGAAAAAAGATCTTAAAAAAGGAGACTTTTTTTTTTTTTACTTCTATGTCTCAAACAACCAAATCGAGTTGACAGATATTTTCAAATCCATTATTTCGGCCAAAAAAAAAAAAAAAAAGAGAAACTTCAGCCTAAAGTCAGTTTTATTCAGGAAGGAATTTCTATTTTGTAGCAGTGATACTGCAAGATAGACATTTCTAGGACATAAGGCCATTCCGTGTTTGATGAAATAAGGAAATTAATTCAACAATGAAAAGCTACTATAGCACAGATTGACACAGCTAAGTCATTTACCGAAACTGGCTGTGTGTTTTTTTCTGAACTGTTGAAGACACTCGTCTTGCATTTAAACCCAGTGAACAAAACACAGATCTGGTGGGAAGTAGGTGACCTAATTTACTGGTAGAGGATCCTTTAGATATTAATTTCAGAGCTATAAGTTCTAGAACCATGGATTATGATGGTCCTTTAGCTGCCAGTTTGGTCTTTTGTAATCGAATATGAATTAGATTCAGCCGTGTTTGTGCTCAGGGCCAGCTATTTCTCCACAATGAAAGCAGAAAGATAGAGATGGCTACGTTAGTCCTGTTGATACTATTAAAAATTCAACACTTGCCAAACAGACAAAGGGAAATTATTAGCATAATATTTCTAAAATATCATTCTAGACAGTGCAGAATAAAATCAGGCTAGGTCTGATTTGTCACTTCTGTGGCAACATGATCATGTTACCTATTGCACGCATTTCTCCTAGACACAATATGACACACCCAAGTACGTGTGGTGACTAGGAGTGTCCAGCCACCATCATCACAAAAAGCAGTGTTTATCCTGCACAGTGTTCTTGTACCATTATGAGCCTCTGAGTGGCATGTTTATGTAGGCAATCACATTCTGTTTAAAAAGCTGCCTTGAACAGGTGTCGGCCTTTGAAAGACAGATGGGTTTACTACAGAATGCCTTTGGACTGAGTTTTGGCTTTGAACCAAGCTCATAACACCTCAATCTAGAAACATCTGTGATAACTGCTAATCAAGCTGAGTCACTCAGTTTTACTATGGTAATTGAAAATAACTATGAAATAAATACATATATGCCAGCACCAATATGGAATGTAGGCCTAACCTACCTTGATCTGTGTTCAGATATTTTTTTAAATTTAAATTTGCTTGACCTGCAATTGCTTAGGAATCTTTAGGTGAGACTCTGAGGTCAGGAAATAATAATCTGTTGAAAGCAAAACTGAGTAGGAGAAAGGACTGGGCTTTGAAGCCTTCTCATTTCATACTGACATAGTTGAAATGCACTTTCAACTTTTAAAATAAAAAATTCAACACATTTCCAAACGCTTTCCTTAAGATGTGAATTTTTTTTAGCAAAAGGAAAATGAAGATTTTTTCTGTAGCTAAGATTTATTGTTCTTTTAGTATAGTTGAGTCATGCAAAATGTCAACATTTTGACTTTTTGTTCTACTTAGTTAGAGATAAAATTCTCAAAACCTCAAAAGTCCTCACAGGATGTAAAGCTCTATCTGCTAGACCCAAGCCTAGTTTTGAAGATCTGTTCCATAGATTTACTTTGAACAAATTTGGACAATCTATTCCAGGACTCCAAATCTTGTTACTGTGGAAATAAAGGTTAGAAACATTAGAAAAACAAGGTCATTTATGTCAGTAAGAGCTTGATTAGATGCAGAGGGTAGGATTTATCTGAGCAAGAAATAGATACTTCTAAGGTATAGGACACTTCATCCTGAAATAGACACTTAAAACAGGTCAGATAAAGGCTACCCTGAAAGAGACTTTTTCCTTTGGCTGGCTATAAAAAGATGACTAGTTCAAATCTAGACAGCTACACTTTAGATAAAAATATGAGATGAATCTCACCGACAGAGACTAAAGAGCATTAAATGGCAGCTCCATTGTCACCAAGCGAGGATATCTGAAGTGTCTGAAATATTTTTATTGTCCATTCATGACAGGCAGTGTGGAAAGTAGGATGAAAATCCAACTGTTCGCTTAGTAGGAAGGACAGAGAAGTCTGGTAGATGTATGAGGAGATGAAACCAGAGATATTGACTGGTTTATGGGCAACGTTTTCATGATTGGAGAAACAAAGAGGAATCTTGAATTTGATACAATCATGGAATGGTTTTGGTTGGAAGGGACCTTTAAGGTTTATCTAGTCCAACCTCATCTGCCATGGGCAGGGACACCTGTTATTCCTTTCCAACGAAAATAGAGAAGAGACAGTGTGAGGTGACACCACCATTAGCTTTATAAGCTTTTATGGAGTAGTGTTCTGATTTGGCATCTCTCTTGAGAATAATTAGAACTAAGTTCGTATAAGAAAATGGGCAGGCTTGTTTAGTCAGTCATTTTAGATAGCTGCCTTCAGACTTTCCACATATCTGTTTGGATTCTGTATCTTACTAAACAACAACAAAACATTTTAAGAAAAAGTTCTATTGCTCCATTTCAGTTTCTACAGATTAGGAGAATTTATAGTGCAGTCACCTTTTAGTGTCTACATTCAGCATCCTCTCTGTGGATGATTTTTATCCATGAACAGTATCCTAGACATTAAAGCCACAATTGTTTTCTTTGCAATGCAGTGCACTGAGCATGATTAGAGAGTTTGAAACATATCTAAAAATAATTTGTAGGACAACAGCACCTAATTAGGTTGGACACAGAAAATTGGAAAGTAGCACCAACTACTGTCAATTGTATCACCGAAAGGACTTTAAATGAATAAGAATAGTAATTTAAATGGCAAAATCAGGGTGATGAAACTAGTTTATGTAACTAAAGGAAAACAAGAACTAATTAAATGTATTGTGGACTCTGCAGAAAGTCCCTCTGTAACTTAACATTATAAAAGTTAATTCTCACTTGTGGCTGTTGATGTGTTTTGCTTTTTGAAACAAAACTAATTAGGCCACTTAGATTTCTGTGTTTAGATAAAAAAGTAATGTTCTTGTGCTCATTTGTTTTCCCAGCTTGATGTGTTTTGCAGAACTAATCCTTTCTATAGCCTGTCACTTAATTAGTGTTGGTGTGCATCTGCATTGTTCTATATAATTTTATCTGGAAACATTTTTTCAGACAAACAAGTTACCCAGTGATTGCCTGCTAGTCTTTCTTTGTTGTATTTCCCATTTGCAAAATAGCTAATGAGTCCTGAGAAGACACTCTTTCCCCCCAAAAAGAGATTTTTCTGATATTTCTGGATTACTTTTGTACTTGGAGCAAGCACTCTCCTAAGAGTAAGAACAGGAGGCTGCCCGAGGCAGGCATATTCTAGGGGCACCAAAACTGTTTGCATAGGTAACTTCAAGCTGGCAAGGTTGATTGGGCATTCAGTGACAGACTAGTTGGCTTGGGCAGTTTGCCTAGGGCAGCAGACCCCTCTGGAGCTTACCCTGTTTGATTTGACCAGGCAAATAAGGATTAATGCTCATAGAACATATAGCTGTACTACTTTGTGTGCAGGCTCTCCTCTGATAAGAAGTAATTTTGAGCAGCTGGGTAGCCTTGGACTTAGCAAGTGTCAGGCTTCTTTCTTACACAAGAAAAACGAGCAAGTATTGAGTAAGTAAATTACCCCAATCAAGTTTTATTTTTAGTACAGCATTTGGTAAACATGGGTATTAAGGCCAAATTTCAAGTATAATCTCTAGATTATATCAGAGGGTTCAGTAGGTACAGAAAGAAAATCCTTACCTCTGTGTAATGAAGTAGGCACAGAGCCACCCCATATTTACTTCTGCTGCCTGATCCTGTGGGATCCTGGTAGTGGCCTGGGTCCTGTTCTCTGTCAGGAGAAGCAGCTTATGAAATTAGCATAAGAATATTCCTCCCCACCCATGGATTTCTGGCTTCTTGCACAGTCTTTATGGTGGTGAAGAAAAACCTTAAGCTTGATTGACCCTACTCTTTTCTCATGACATTCCTAGGAAGGGTTGTTTTGTTGCTCATGTCATAAATTATTGTGACCTGAGACACTGAGAAATTTTTAACAATACAAAACCTACTACATCATTCTTATCCACTCACCAGACAAGGGATGTTTGCTCATGGGTAGATTAAACTTTCAGTGTTCGAGGTTTTTTTTTGGTGGAAAAGAAAACAGAACTTCAGCATTGTTCTGTACAACAGGTACATCCTCCAGGGAAAGAACAGTGAAAATTCATGACAAGAAAAAAAGTGCAATTAACTGGATGATTTATTCCACCCAAGAATAGAGATAAAAGAGGGATGTTAGGCCAATTACCTGGTGTTGAGGTAACAGCACTATGTTATGTGAAATACAGTGTTTGGTAAGCATAGCATTAGTTATATGTGGAAAGGTCTGGAACCTCTGCCTTTTAGACAATGCTAAAGTGATAATTTAACAGCAGTGAAATAAGCAGGAATGACAGCAATACTTAGACAGCTTGGCTGTTTAGATGGACAAGGCAAAAGAGAAGGAAATTTTGCTGCTAAGAAATTAAGACCATAAGTAACAAAAATGGAGGAGTAAACTGCTTCAATTCCATATGGTAGGAAATGCATGAAATGTGAAAAAAGAAGTGGGAATTAGAATTTTCTCTTGTGGTATTAGGACTTTCTGAGCTTGAAAAGATCTGGAGAAGTAGGATTTGTTCAAATGCAAACAGTTAAATAATAAACATCATCATGTTAGCAGTAATTGACTATCAGGAGTAAACATTCTGATTGTAAACTGAATGTCAGGAGTAAAATTATGGAGAATGTGAGAAGACTCACAGCCCTAGTTCTTCGGGAAATCATTAGTCATAGAACATCAAGAAGCCACATACAAATAGCCTGGTATGGAACCACCACCAATGCAGAAAGAGCTTCTCTGCTTTTTGACTTGTACTGAAAAACAAATTCTGCAAAATTATGTCCTCATATTAAAATTAGCTGTGCAAGAACAGCAGAAGCATAATCTCAGAGAGCTGTCACAAAGACAGAAAAGGATTTCCTTCCTTGTAAAAGCCCCCTATAGTTAAAGGGAAGGAGAAATATACTATTGAAATACTCAAATGCCTTATATTTCACATTTGTAGCTACTTCCTTCTCTTTTCACTGTATCTTTAACAAAAAAACCAAAAGATTTAATAACATGTATTAACCATGGTATTAAGAAAGACAAGAATGTTTTTTGAAATCTCAAATATTATTTAACAGGGTGATGATGTAGCGAGACAAGAACATATCACATCCATTGCTCTCATTTATTGCAAAGAGATTAGCATGACCTATTAAATGCATAGTTGTAGTAACCGCCAGACTCGTGCCAAGACATGCTGTCTAATAAATGAAAGCAACAAGAACTTTCTGCTTTTCTTTCCAGTAACATTATGGGAGAAAAAAAAATTTAGATATAATTTTAATGAAAAAATATCATTAGCTACAGTGCCTCTACTAGTAAAGCTGCGTTTGTTGACCTCAGCTTCAGGTTGAGCTTTTGTATCTTGGATTGTAGCTTCAGAAAATCATGAAGTGAATGACTGTGCATATTATTTCCACTGAAGTTAGACAGCTGGGAACTGAATATTATATTTTGTTGAAGTTTTGTGTAAGTGTCTGTAAACAGGGCAAAATAAACCTCTACTGAGGTAATAAAAATTGGGGACCAGGATTGTTGACAATGTAAGTACTTTTAATGTGCTGTTAACAGAGGGACTGTTTAACTAATGAGGTACAACATCAATAGTGTATTTTAAAGTATTAATATATAATGCTTACATATTTGTTAAACCATAATAAATCTGATTAATATTCCCTTGCTATTTAATTAGGTATTTAGCTAGACTACAGTAAATGGGCAATTTAATCTAGCGATTTATATTTAATCAAATAGCTACATTCTTGTAAACATGTGCCACCAACATTAAAATAATATAATTACCATCTTGTAAATACCAGTATGTGTCCCATGAAAGAACAAATGGATAAGGCTATGGTCCTGTGCTTCTACTAATATTCCTCCTTTTGTTTGGGATTTAAAGCTAAGAGCAGGATGTGCTGGTGCCTGCTCTGGAACAAGAGCTACCATTCCAGGGCTCTACGTGAAAAATGTCAGTCTCCTCAAAAAATGACGAGTCACTGTCCAGCACCTAAACACAAATCTGTTGGCCAAAATAGTCCTGGCATGAGCTGCTTTTCCACCCCAAGTGAAAAATCCTGCAGTAGGTTCAGCGTCCCACTATGCTCCACTGTGGCTCCAGCCCCTTGGGACTTGCCAGCAGTTCCCAGTGAGTACAGGTCCCCTACCGTGTTGGGGAGCACTACAGCAGCCCCTTGCACACTGCCCAAGGAAGCTGGGAGGGATCACTTTGGTTCTCCACTTCCTTTTGCTCACACTAAAATTTTAAAACTATTAGAAAATGATGTGCATTTTCTAAATAAAGCCCCATGATTAGCTTGTTTTTTAGCATGCAACGTCTAATCTCTTCTTCAGGCATTCCAGATTAGAGTGAAAACAGTGGAAAAAAAAAAACTGCAGCAGAGAAGTTATTTTGTGCCATGTTACACAAACATAACAGATGAAGTTGCAGCTAGCAGAGCCTCATTTTCCCATTTCACCATTTCTAGCAAACGTGGTAGAAAAAATATCCAGCCCATATAATGGGATCTGAAAAGCCTCTTTGCTTCCCAGTGATCTTCGTGAAGGTGAGAACCTACCCAGGGCGGCAGAGCTGAGACTATTTTCCAGACCATGGCTGGCTGGAGGCAGCGTGGTGTGAAGCTGTCCCTGGGCAAAGGGAGGAGGTGCCAAGCTAGGGTGCTACCTAACACAAGACCTGCAAGAGAGAATGAAAATCCTTCAAGGAGGGTTTGCGTGGTCTAAATGATGGCACAGCCGAGAAGGCAATGGTTGGTTGACATGAGAGGGTAGCATAACCCAAATGTGTGTGCTGAGGAGAGCGGTTTCTAGGCAGATATTGAACCCAGGCACCTCTGATGTCTTTCTCTCTTACAGAGTGTGAGCCTTTTCATGAGTATCTCCCCCCCAAGTAAGGAAGACTGGTAATGAGAGGGAGGAGGATGCTAAGGAAACCAGAAGGTTCTAAGAAAAAAACAGAAAATGAAAGCAAGTTGGACTCCAAATAATAGGGAGAATTTTAAACAAAAAGAAAAAAACCAGAACCTCAAGAGAAAGATAAAGGACAAAATTACATATTTTAAGGTGTAGCAGATAGAAGAATATGAATTGCTAAATAAGAAGGAATAATTAAATGCACATCAGAAAGTGATATGGAGAAAGTGGTATCAGTACACAAGAAATTTTTAAAAATTGCAAATAAAAAGTATTGGTTGTGTGCAGTACTAATGCTACTAATGCTAATGTAGAAGTAATGCGTCTTAAATTACTTGCTGGCATAGTTCGAAAATGGAATTAAAAAATGAAACACATACTTCATCACCAAAGTTGCAAAATTAAATCTTTCCAATCAAAATGTGGAGGCCACAATAAAAGATGAAAGTAAATTAAATCATTCACTTCTTCAATTTAACACAGAAAATATTTGAGAAAGAATGTAGCAAAGATTTGATTACTTCTTTGCATAGCCTTTTCTCCTCTGCTAATGTCTTTGTAATTTCCTGTACTAACTTCCATTTGACTAGTTTAAAAGAAAATTATTTTAACTGCAGATAATTTTATTTAACCTTTTACTGAAGTCAGTAGTTTAAAACAATGTGAAGATTACCTCTGGACCACTCATCTAAGTTAACATATATCAAAGTCCCCTGAATGCAAAAAAATGTTTCAATATATTTTATATTTATTTTTTTCCATGCTATCAATAGCTCTGAGATTTGCACCCAGGACCAAAACTTTGGGTACAATTTGAGCAAAAGAGGTGCACATGTCCCATGGTAATTCCTTGAATTGCCTTTTGTCCTTCACCCAGCTATGACTTTGTTCTCTAAAAACACATTAATCATAGAATCATAGAATCACAGAATCATAGAATAGTTTGGGTTGGAAGCGACCTTAAAGATCATCCATTTCCAACCTTCAGGCTGCCCAAGGCCCCATCCAACCTTAAACAGCTCCAGGGATGGGGCATCCACAGCTTCCCTTGGCAACCTGTGCCAGTGCCTCTCCGCCCTTATGACGAAGAAATTACGCCCAGATGTTCCTTATGTCCTTATTTCTCTCACTAAAAACAATTGTTGGAAAACCCTATCATAAACTTTTCAAAAGGGTAATGGCATTTTTAAATTATTCAAAGTAGTTTAAGATCAGCAATAAATCATTTCATTGCATGTTCTGTTCTCCCTCCCTTTGCAAGAAACCCCAGTGATAGCCATAGGAATTCCACGAACAACCGCATTCTCTAACAGACGTCTTCTGAGACAGACTGTAGCTTGAAGAGAAAGGGTGGTATCATCCAGGCACTTTCTTTGTTTAGCCTGTGATTATGTGTGGACATAATGTGTTGCCTAGAAACACAATAATACATTGCCTAGAATTGCCTAGAAGCTTCATTTGAATTCCAAAACTTGCTTTGGCTGGGTCCACGCTCATATTGTATTCACTTTCTGCTTGAGTCAAGAACAACTTTATACTTTGTGTCTAACTGAAAAGCTTTGATTCTTATTCACAAACAGTACACACTCAATGTTTCACAAACAAGCCACAGGACAATGACTAACCAGAGATTTTGTGACCATATAAGAAAAATTAATATAATCTTCTGAAATGTAATTTTTTTGCGGTGAAGGAGAAGTTATTTGTCAAAACCAAGATGTTTTACCAACGATATGATTTTATATTAGTTATTGACTTGATGTTAACTTTAAGAATAAGAAAGGAAGCACAGGCCTTTGCACTGTTTGTACATCACGTCCCCTCTGCAAAGTCAGGCCTTGCCAGAGCTCAGATGAGAAACTTTCAGAACAAGTGGTATGATCAGTATGAGAACTAAGGATGCCTGGCTCCCCACAGGTTTCTTTTGAAGTTGGTTGACTTTGATGTCTAAGCTGGCAAGATCTATGAATGAAGCTTTGCACTTCTTGACAATATTAATAATGGCTCATTCCACGTAGATCATCTTGTGTATAATCAAGGTTAAACCTCCACTGCAGCCTTTTCATCAGTGGAAGTCCTAAACAGGCTGCCTTGGCTGACTTTTTTTCTTGGCACTTGTAAGAAGCAAATTGCTTTAGAAACTGGACAACTATCACCAGTCTAGGTGCCACTGGCAAGTATTCTTTTGGGAGATAAGTAATTTGGGAAGCAAGGCAGACAAGCAAAGCTATGATAGGATCACCGAACATTTTTTCGTGGAAAACAAAGTAAAAAAAACACAGTGCTTAGGAAGTAGTGCTGATGCTGAGACTCTCTCCTCAATCTGAATTAAATCTAAGGCTTCTTGCTTTTACAAGGAGGCAATACACTCCTGGGTGTCTCATGAGAGACAAACTGAAGACTTAACCACTGATAGCTTTCTCTATTAATGTAGGAGGAGCTGCTACAGATTTCTCATTTAAAGCAGGGTTGGTCTTCTCATGTGACTAACTTATGTGGTTTCCTGCAGAGACACTGGTAAGCAGTAACGACTTCAGCTATTTTGTGCCACATGACTGAATCTTTCTCAGCAGGATGTAGGTGACTAACAGAAGGATCTGAAAACACAATTACAGAAACATTCACAATGTCAACCCATATTTCCAAAGGTAGTGGTATCTTTGCGGAGTCACAAAGTAAACAAACACAAAACCAGTGTTAATACAGCTTATGAAAAATCAGTTTATTGCTTGCAGGTGTTGAGGATAACCTTATCAAGCATGAGCAGGAGCTCAGAAACTGTTCTCACTTATGACAGCCCTTATCCATTTACTGAAGAGAGCTCTTCCATCCTTCTGATTTTTGCTAAGAAACTTTTAAACTACTCGAAATCATGGGGTTTCTTCAACTTCAGACAGATGAAGTCTTTTTAAAAACACATCAACATTTCAGTGATAAAAATAAATTTTCTTTTGTGCTGCAAAAATAAACTGGGAGATCAAAAGGAGCTGTTTCTTTAACTTTGTCTCATTTGCACTATCTTGCCAATATCTGTCTTTTCTCTCTTGCTTTCCAAGCCTTCACAAGGAGCAAAAGGGGCTGCTAAGCACTTTGTTTTGTCTTGCAAATTTGGACCACAGCTCATGCTGTCATCAGGCCTAAACTAAGACAATAAGTACTTCAGGGAGCATCAGGTCAAGCTCTAAATTCTTAAGACTAATGAAAATTATGATGTATACAGATCTGATCTTCCAGGTTGCAAAAGATGGTGAGTTCTCATTGGGATCAACATAAATGAAGTTTTCTACACCTGCAGGATCTAGTCTTATTGTGGGTTCCTTTTTCAGCTGTTCAAGGGGAAAAAGATCCTGTATTCCAGAAGCTGAAATTGGGATGGATTTAAGATGTTACCACTGGGTTTTGGTTTTTCATAGAATCATAGAATGATAGAATAACCAGGTTGGAAGAGGCCCACTGTATCATCAAGTCCAACCATTCCTATCAAACACTAAACCATGCCCCTTAGCACCTCATCCACCTGTCCCTTAAACACCTCCAGGGAAGGTGACTCAACCACCTCCCTGGGCAGCCTCTGCCAGTGCCCAATGACCCTTTCTGTGAAGAATCTTTTCCTAATGTCCAGCCTAAACCTCCCCTGGCAGAGCTTGAGGCCATTCCCTCTTGTCCTGTCCCCTGTCACTTGGGAGAAGAGGCCAGCACCCTCCTCTCTACAACCTCCTTTCAGGTAGTTGTAGAGAGCAATGAGGTCTCCCCTCAGCCTCCTCTTCTCCAGGCTAAACAACCCCAGCTCTCTCAGCTGTTCCTCATAAGACCTGTTCTCCAGCCCCCTCACCAGCTTTGTTGCTCTTCTTTGGACTCGTTCCAGAGCCTCAACATCCTTCTTGTGGTGAGGGGCCCAGAACTGAACACAGTTTCGGTTGTTTGTTTTTTGTTTTTTTATGTTCCTGAGAAAGTAAAGGCAACAGAGGAATTAATTTGTATCAATAATCCCAGGAGTCAAACTCAAGAAGCTCTCCAAGTTCTTCCTTCTAATTGGAAAATTAGATATCACATAAATTCAAATTTCTAACAATGCTAAGTGATTATTTACTCTTTATTAAATGAGGCAATTTAAAACAAATTAAATAGCTCAATGGAAAAAAATGGAAAAGTGCCTGCAAGTTAGTTTTCTTGTGTTTTTCAAAAAATCTTCCCTGACTTGTCAAGAAAGGGAAAAGAACAGTATACAGACTTATGATTCTGCAGTAGCCAGCAACATCTAAAAGAAGAAGGCAGTTTGGCTAAAAAAATTGCACTTATTCTATTTATACAGCAGCAAGTGGGGCAGTGTGTTTCATTTGACTTTCCATTGCAGCTGTTGCAACCAGTCTTTGTGAATCCTGTAGGCAGGTATAAAAATAATATTTGACTTCAATTTGCATGTTCCTCATGCACTAAGGCAAATCCATCAGAGCTCCGTTTCTCCTATTTTAAAGTATAATAATTCACCTGCAGATTTTCTGCAAAGAAAGGCCTTATAAGGCACCTGCTCACTGTAATGGAATCACACACTATCTTTTTTAAATAGCATATCTCTCCTGGGCACAGGCAGCAATGATCATAAACCACATATGGGTTAGAAAAAAACAATACTGCCATTGGTGACAAAAGACTGATCTACATTTTTAGTAGCATATGCTCTTCTTGCTCAGACTGAAGAATTTGAGTCTTTTCTTTGCTTGTTCACTTATAAAGAAAATAAAGGTACTCAAAGTAAAATGTTCTTCTTTTTTCCTTACAGAAAATATAAAACCAGAAGAAATTTTTATGAGAATGCGTTCCAGTATATTGACATAGTAAACATCTTCCAGCATCACATACATTTATAAATCTTGTTTTTAAGATTCCATAGAATCCCAAGCAATCATAAAACATATTTTAAGCTTCCAACATGAAATAATCTTACTATGACAAAATGAGACTACGGGAAATGTTCACCAAAGTTTTGCATCCTAAAAACTCAAAATGTCATGTCAAAGGACCATAGTATTAGGAATATTTAAGAATACTTAGCTAAGTATCTTAGTGCTTTAGTGGACTGAATGAAATGCCACAACAAGTTCATAAGGAAAAATAAGTTATTACAAAATCCACAGTGCAGCTAGTAAGCTAACAATACGTGAAAGCAATGTATACTGATTCAAATAATAGTGATCCATACTGTTGCGTCTCCCTTAATCTACCTGAGATAATAAGGGTGCCCAAGCAAGTTGATAAGCGTGTTTTCGATGTATTTAGCATAAGAAGTGAAAGTATCCTGCAAAATTAAAGCTTTTTTGTATATATATATTATGTATAATAGTTATATGGCTTAAACATATAATTTTAATTCTAAAAAAAAATGGGAAAGAGTAAATCAGTAGAAGCAGCTCTCAAAACTAAATTCCTACCAAATAAATCAGGTATTTTACTTCTTACTTAATACTTCCTCACAGACAGAGATAATTTGAAAACTTCCATAGCAATATTTTCACATGTTAAGGGAGTAACCTACTTTTTGACAGCATGAGGAGTTGTTAGCTATGCCCAGAGCCATCCACGTTTGGCAAAACTTTAAAACAGACAATAAAGGAGAAAACTTCTCCTACTTGGAAGCCTCAGAAATTCATGATGCAGTTTTTCATCCACAGCAACCATTGAAGTAAAATACTTGTTTCCTTCAGGTCCTGACAGCAAACAAAAGCAGTATCTATGTTCTCAGAGATGAGAATAAAATAATTATTCAGTTCACTGGACATATTTAAGCTTCAAAAATGTGTTACTGGTAGTATCTTGAAATAATCGAGGACTGATTCTGTAGTAAATCAGTATCATTAGGACTTGCCTTTATTTACACTGGCTTCATTTTTAACAGAATTATGCCTTTTATTCAAGTAATGTTGTTCATGACTCACAGCAAAGTAGCTTAGAGTGGAAATGTACCTTTCCCCACAGCTTTAGGTAACTTCCTTGGTCAATTTTATTTCTGAAAATTTAATAGGTAGAAAATGACAACTTCCGTCAGGTGCTTTGACTTGACCAATGGGCAAAGGACTTGCTTCTTTCTGCTCAGTTTTTTGGAGATGGAATGAAGAGGTACCTTTGGCCAGCGAAAGCAGACTTATTCGACTCACAGTATTGAGTCACTGTGTCTCTGTTAGCTGAACAACAGAGGGAACCGGTGAAAGTATGTGTCATTTAGGAGCTGTAAGGAAACAGGATTATTCAGAAATTGTGTAAATCTTGACTTCTTAAAGGGTTGCTCATTTTTGTTACTACTTTTTAGATTTTTACCTAACTGTGGTTTTTAGGGCTTAAAGCAAGAGCGAAACATTTCCACTCTGTTCATTGATGGCGGGACAGCCCAGAAAAAAGTGAGAGAACAGAGGGCAAATGAAATGGATGTCTGCTAGATGTAAAAAGTATTGAATATATTGTTTTGTTACCTAAGAGAGATTTCTGTTAAAGGAAACATATAAGAAATGTGGAAAAGTTTCTTATTGCAATAGTACATGGAAATTCAGACCATCTACCTTTGCCTAAATAAATCTGGCACAAGTGATTGCCTATTTTAAGGTGACACTCACTAGCAGTTGGGTGCAAAGACTATAGCCTGCAACTAAAACCAATCTGTCATTTTTATAGACATGGAGCTGTTTAAGAGTCTTCTTTAAGCAAGTCCTGAACAAGTCTGTGGGAACTGGCTGAGGGAACTGGGGCTGTTTAGCCTTGAGAAGAGGAGGCTGAGGGAAGACCTTATAGCTCTCTACAACTACCTGAAAGGAGCTTGTAGAGAGGAGGGAGCTGGCCTTTTCTCCCAAATGTCAGGGGACAGGACAAGGGGGAATGGCCTCAAATTCTGCCAGGGGAGGTTCAGGCTTGACATCAGAAAAAAAATTTCACAGAAATTGTCATTGGACGCTGAAACAGGCTGCCCAGGGAGGCAGCTGAGTCCCCATCCCTGGAAGTATTTTAAAGATGGGTGGATGAAGTGCTGAGGGGCATGGTTTAGTGTTTGATAGGAATGGTTGGACTCAATGATCTTGGAGGTCTTTTCCAACCTTGTGATTCTGTGAAGTCCCCAGTGAAATAAGTGTGCTTGCTAAGCACTGAAATCACAGGAACAGTCAACCCAGCCACAGCAGTTAAGACACAGCAGCTAGCTAAGCAGGATGCACCAAGAAAAGGCTCATAGGAACACAGCAAGGAAAAATAAACCTTGCTACATGGCCGGGTGTGACAGTCCCAAGTTGGCCTTTGAGTGTGGTTGCAGGGACAAGGCATCCAACTTGCCAATGAGCAGAGGACATGACTGTGCAGTTTTTACAGTTTTATCCTGGGAATAATTAATGGGATGAAATTTAACAAGTCCAAATATTGGATCCTGCACCTAGGACAGAGTAACACCAGGTGAAGTATAGATTGGGAAAGGAACTTCTGGAAAGCAGCCCTGCAGAAAGAGGCCCAGGGGTGCAAGCTGGCAGCAGGATTGATATAAATCAGTGTTTCCTGGCAGCTAGAAAGGCAAACCGCATCCTGGGCTGCATCAAACACAGCATAACGAGCTGAACAAGAGAGGGGATTACCTCGCTGTATTCAGCATTGCTGCAGCCTCACCTTGAGTACTGTGTGCAGTTCTGGGCCCCACAAATTAAGAATAGAAAAGTTCTTGAACATGTCTAGCAGAGGATAACAAAGCTGATGAAAGGGCTGAAAGAAATGTCCTGAGAGGAATGGCTGAGGACTTTAAGTTTGTCTAGTTTGGAGAAAAGGAGGGTGAGGGGCAACCCCATTGCTCTCCACAGCTTCCTGAGGAGAGGAAGTGGAGAGAGAGATGCTGAGCTCTTCTCCCTGGCATCCTGTGTTAGGGAATGATTCAAAGCTCCACCATGGCAGGTTTAGAATAGACATTAAGAAGCATTTCTTTACTGAGATGGTGATCAAACCCTGAAACAGGCTTCCTAGAGAGGTGATCGATGCCCCAAGCTTGCCAGTATTTAAGAGACATTTGGACAATGTCCTTCATAACATACTTTAACTTTTGATAAGCCCCGAATTAGTCAGATAGTTGAAATTTTTGATCTTTGTAGATCCCTTCCAACTGAAGTATTTTATTCTGAAGTATTCTATTCTGAAGTATTCTATTCTATTCTATTCCATTCCATTCCATTCTATAACTTTAAAATTAACTATTAAGGTTGTCCTGTTTATCTAACTTACTTTTCATACATAAAATACTATTGTATAGCCAGTTGGTTCATGTTTGAGAGAGGGAAAAATTATTTTAGTTAGTTTAATTTGCACAGTCTTACAGAAAGAGGCTACACCTGGCGTGTTATTAGTAATCTGACCCTCACTTTGGTGATGCCAGTCATGTCCTGGAAGAAAACTTATGTGTATATTTATTTTATTTTTCCACCTTTACTATTACAAGAGTAGTCTAATCAAGTGATTAATTATGTTTTGGAAAACTAAAATAATACTTTTTTTCAGTGGACTTCACCTTAAATCAGAGCGTTTCTGAAACCTACTTGAAACAGATTGTGATTTGAGTAGCATCGATGAGATTTCAAAGGCACTGGCCAAAAATAAGAGTTCCTTTACTGAGGAAGAATTTAGTCTCTGAGACACACTTCTTTGCTTTTACCTACTCTAGAAACAGACGTTCCTTCTGGCAAAAGGCAGGCAGGGCCATCGTCAGCAGCACACATCATTAGCCTAATCTTGGGCAAATAGTAAAATATCCCCATTTCCCTTTAAGTACTTGCTCTCCCTTATGTCATCTTCAGGACAAAGGGTATGGAGCCACTGGCACAGGACAGCAGTGCCACCTTTCCATCAGCAACCACCTCTGGGTCCTGTTGCCTCCTCCTCAAAGCCTCTTCCCTTTGAAGTCTCTCAGCTACTTTTCTCAGTGCTGCTGCTTCTCTGATTCAGTCTCTTCTTGCCTCTGCCTAGGTTGTCCAGGAGGCTGGTGGGAAAGAGCATTGGGATTGTCTTTGCCAAGGTCACACCAAGGAGAACTCTCCTGTAGTTTCACCATCTTTTAGCAAAGTTTTAGTCAGTAAGGCTCTGAGATGCAGAAATTAAAATTATCTTAATTTTCATGCTACACATTCCATGAAGTGATTTAGGTATCATTTGTTTTAGAATATCTGACAGTTATAATCCTGATTATCAATTTAATTATATTATGGTGCAGATAGGGGACCATGAGGGAAGATTTTGTTAGGCGCACTGAAGCTTGTCAGAAAAAGACGTCCTATATCAGTATTGTTAACTCAAATGTTCAAAACATTGAGTATGTCCTTTCATCATAGCCTAAAGTTTTGAGATAAAAAAAAAAGTGATTTTTCATTGCATGGTTCTGACTTCTCAGTTTTAGAAAACTTTGGGATTTTGAAATTTTCAACCAAGAACACCTGATAAAAAAAAAAAACAAATATTCTCATAAATTTGTATGTCTTCTGAGAAGCAAATGCTGTTCTTGATAGAACACATAATAGTGAATGAAGATTTTCTTGGTTTTCTACCTCCATAAAAATTAATATTGGTAATTTAGTTCCATTTCTGAAAGTCTTGGCTGTGCTTTAAAACACTGTAGGATTCCCTTGCTACTGGACCCAGAGTCCCTCTGAGATCCCATGCTGTTCACAGAATGATTGAAATTGGAAGGAACCTCTGGAAGTCATCTTGTCTTGTCATCTTGAAGATGCTGAAGAGGATTGGACCCAGTAGTGACCCCTGGGGTACACTGCTATTTACTGGCCTCCAACTAAACTTCATGCCACGGGTCATCAACCTCTAGGTCGGCCTGTTCAGCCATTTTTGCATGTGTCTCTTTGCTTGTTCAGCCCATACTTCATTAGACGGTCTGTGAAGAGCTTAAAGTAGACAGCATCCATTGTCCTTTTGGATTTCAGTGTTTATTGGTTTGTTATCAGTAAACACTAAAGTCCAGATAGACAATGTCCACTGCTCTCCCCTTTTCTACCAAGCCAGTCAGTTAATCATAGAAGGTTACCAGGTTGTCTGGGTATGATGCAGCCACTGTTCATGCCAGTCTGCTACCTGCCACTGGATTGCCACTGCTGTGCTGGAGCTGGCTGGAGGGAGACACCAGCAAGCCTCTGCCATCCCTGTCACCTGCTTATTCTGGTCACAGAGAAATCTGAAGCTTGCACAGATTTCCCTTTGCCCTCTGAGCTTTCAGTTTCATTCCCTGAGGAGGGACACCAGAGGTGATGCAGCCAGTGGTACATACTGGTAAAGCTGAGCTTTTACTCAATATGTAGTTTGACTGTGGACTGATGAAAGTACAGAGATATGGGAAATCAGAAACCTGATTAAACATAGCTCCTTTGAAGAAAGGGGGTGTAAACAGTTTCAGATGCTGACCTGAAAGGTCAAAAATGTCCTGGAAATGCACCCTTTTCTATATCAAATAGTCTAAGAGACATAATAATCCATTACAATAAATGCCACTCTTTTGTGGCAACTTCTTTTGTTCACACAAGATTTTTGAGCAACTGTATTGTCTATATTGCTTGAGTTGGAAAAAAAAATCTGAAATAGAAGGAGAAATAAAGAGCTAATCTTTTCCATGCTGTCTTTTGTGTTTTGAATGTCTCATCTTCCTGAGTTCTGATGACTGAAAAAGAAGTGACAGATGAAGTAGCAAGAAAGCTTCCCATTTACACACCTTATGGGGGATCAGGAAAAAACACATTTACTGTGCAATGAGAGCAAAAGAAATGCTTGTGGTGTGATTAATGTATGGTTTACAGTAAAAGTGGACAAGGATTTTCTTTTTTGTTATTGGAAAGAAAACAAAGCCATAAACCAAAATATTTTCAAGAAGGAAGTAAAATGATGGATTTTTTTTGTGTCCCAAGGAAAGTTTTTCGTCCAACACATAATCACACGAAAAAACAAATGTCTTTTGGCAAATTGTATCACTAGTGCAAAGTCATAAAATCCTCAGGAAGATAAACTTCCTGTACTCTTACAGTCTTCAGATACAGTCCCACCTAAGACATTCACTTACAGACAAAGCAATACTATGAAAATGATGCTGCAAAACGCAGTCTCAGACTGCTCACATTCTCAATTTTTGCAGTAAATGTATAACTTTGCAATAGAAGATGTATTCTTTTGAGTTAGGTCTCACATAAAGGAAAGGAATAAAACAAATCCATCTAAAATGATGTCTCTAATTTTCCATAAATGTCAGAAAGAAAGAACGTACAAATTGTAGCTATTTGGCATGGCGATATTCATTCAAGAAAGCTCACAGGATGTTGGACAACACTGAAAACATGTTTGGGTGAGCCTAGAGCTCTACTCACGCTTTGGCCTTGGCTTGGTTGAAACACAGTTTTGCTGCACTAACCAGCAACAGTCCTTGGAGATGGGTCTCTACAGTTTTCACAAATTAAGAGCATTAGATTGTTGGTTTTTGAGATTTTTTTTCCCTACCACAAACGCACAACATTCTAGGGAATTTTCCAGGTCTTTCTGTCAAACTGAGAGGCAGATGGTCAGAATTGGCACAGCAACCAGCCAGTGCCTTGCAGAGCAGGGCCCTCCCAGCACTAATTTTAATGGAGGCTCCACCTGTGGTCAGATCTATAGAGAGACATTTTTATTTACCAAATGTTGAATGATTGGGTCATTGTCCTGAAAAATGATTGCATTTCTGTAATACTTCCATTAAAAAAAGCAAATGAACTCTTCAAAATCATTGCTTTAATGACAGTCATGCAATTCATACATTTTAAATAAAGTCCCTAATTGGCCGTCTGCGAAGTAGAAAGAGAACTGGTGCAGTGAATGGCTTAAGTGCAGCAATTACAATATTTCTTATTCTTCGCCAATCTAAAATTAATGAAAAACCTTTCTTGCCATGACCTTGACAAATGGTGGTGTAACCTTTTTAAATTCTCAGAGGGTGCTAAATTCTACCCTGTGAGAAAGTAATGTAAAGGAATTGCAGCTGAACATTTCTAATTACTAAACTGAAAGTCTGTGACAGGGAAGAAAGCTAAAAGACACTGATTAGATTTAACATATATTAGACATCAACTCCAGGGAATAGAATTTGAAGATAGCTCTGAGTATTTTAATCTTCACATACCTGATTATTTCTGGGCATTACTGAATCACCTTCAGAATTTGTGTAAACCTACTAGTTTTCACTCAAGATAAATCTGGTCCTGTAAAATATTAGGTATGTTAAATTCCTACTGCTTTCAAGAGGTGCTCAGCTCCTCATAGAACTGGATGCAGAGTACAGGTTTCCAATGCAAGGTCTAAGCCTAATTTTCACCAGAACAATTCCACCTGTTACTGGCATTACCAAGGGCTTTCATCATGGAGGTTCAGCACGGTTAAACCATCTTAAACCCTTTCACAGTTCTAAGGTGGTATGAGGGAACACTGAAATATTGAAATCTAATTTGTGTATCATTTCCATGTAGTTATTCTTTAGTGCTGGATTACTAAATGTGACTTGTTGATTTGACACCACAAAAACTCACAGGAGACTTAAAATCAAGAATATCTTTTTCTTGCCTTGCTAGGTCACAACTCTGATGCATAATTATTTAAGCTACGTGGTGTTTCATCTGTTCTATTTTTATTCCCTCCAAGAGGCACATGATCATTTGGTGATAGATAAAGGAATATGATTTTTTGCTCTGTCATACCTATTTGAACAAAAGGAGATTTCTGAATTCCACCATGACAGAGTAATCTGTTACTACAAAAAAGATTAACTATATTCATTTTATGTAAAGCATTAGCTTTCAGAAATTCTAGGATTTCCCATAGGCCAGATCATGTGTCCCCTTCTGGTAATGTTAAGTCATTTCTGTGGTTAGACAGGTTATGCAATTCAGACAAGGATCAAACTGCCAATGGGCACAATCTGTTACCATTGTGAAGAAATGATTCACAACATGAGCAGTCTTTAAGATCAGGGGTGAAAAAAATAACATCTAAGAAGACTGCTTTTTACATGCAGCTTTCCCTAACTTTCGTAACAGGCACAGAAGGGAAACATCTCAAAATAACTCTACTAACTCATTGGGCCATATGAACAAGAGAAGCCAATAAAAACATGAACTTGCCTCTTCATCTTCTTTGTTTTGCTAAACCCTGTTTTCAGCCACCTGACTGTCTAAAATCTCTATCATGTATTACAAGTGCTGGTATAATTACTACGATTATTTCCTATTTTTCTGAGAATTCAGAAAAGTTCTCACTCACTTTTGAGAAGGTGAACATCTTGTGTTTTATTCAGTAATTCATGCCCTGACAAACCTTCCTTATTATGAGTTCCACCTCCCTGACTCCTTTCTGCTAAGCAAACTGACTGCAAATGTAGGTCAGGAGAACTAATACACAAATTCCCTTCCTCTCCTATGAATGCAACATACTAAAATTTTCCAGTGTAATTAAAAAGTCTCTGCAAGGTTAGTGGAGCAGGTCTGCCTGAAATTCATTTTTATTTTATGCTAACTATGTTTCAGGTTCATTTCGTTTTTAATTTTAAATTCAAAACAGGCATTTTTTTCTTCCTACAACAACTGGTCATGTTGGTTCTCAGTTCTGTGGCTAGTAAACAGCCCTTTAATAACAAGGGATTATTTTTATGTGAGGAAGAATAGAGATTGAAAAGACGTAAGAAAATTTAAGTTCTATTTGAGAACTTACCAGTGGAAAGATACATCATCTGGAATGATCTGCACTGCAACATATTCTTCAAGACTCCTTCATGTGACTTTTCTTAGTTTATTCTTTATTTTCCATAATTCCTCAATTCAAGGATTGATTTTGTTTGTGCAGTTCAAGACAGGCTTTTAATGAAGTTAGCAATCCTTCATTGTAATTGAAGGTGGCAGAAATGGCTTCTGCTTCAACTTTTCTCCTTCCATGTATCTTTTTTTCCCCTCTCTCTGACCCCTTCCTCCCTCCAGTTTTCCTTAGGTTTTGTAATATTTAAGCGAGGTAACCATAACACTGGTTTATGGAATAAGTACTTGCATTTAAACTTCTTTGTATATGCAAAACAATACATAGCATAATTGCATCTTAAAAGTAGAAACATAATAAAAATAATCATTTCACTATATAAGGAAATTTTTGCCTGTGTGGAATGAATTTTTCTGCTGAATGTCGTTAATACTAATAGAAAAGTGTTAAGAAAATCCCAGTACAATGGGTAAAATGAATAGTGATTAAATTATTGAATCATAGATTATTTTAAAACTAATGGAATTACCTTCAGCATGAAGAAATCTTTGAGATTACATTTTAATATACATATTTCCTCTCTAATATTGCATAAAAATCCAATTAAGTGTCAGTGTTATTACAACAAAGTTGTATAAAATGGACAATTGGTCACATTAGTATTCTTATTTCTTATCACTAGCTTCATTCCATAGGGCAATAAGTAACTGGAACACATTTAGAGCCTTTCGATAGTTTTTGTAATAGTATTTCATAATACTTATTAAAATGGCTAGTGAAACTGAGATAGAAGCAGTCCCTGAAGATCAAACTGTTCTGCAGACTCTGTTATGCTGTCTTCAGCATTCTTTTATCAGGACCTTCTATTGTTTCTGATAATTCACTCTGTTTCTCCCCTAACTTTTCCTCTGAATAAATACATTAAATTTTACTTTGGAGTGCTCTCAGATAACTTACCATGAGATTATGTTCCCCTAAACAATGGCTTGGTATTATTTTCATTGTGGTTAAGCTGATGAGCTTGGAGTCAGATATAATTGGCTCAAGGCCAGTTTGCTATAGCTCCTTGTGAAAATGGAACATTAGTCACAGTTTTCTTTCATAGCACTCCCATTATCATTGAAGTGGGTGGTGGATTTCAGGGTTGCAGGATCACAGAATAGAAATCTCCGATTGCATCTAGTTGAAACCTATTTGATCAGAGGTCAGAAGGGGCCATGAGGCACTGACCTTATAACTGGTGCTGATGCCTCTGACAGCATCTCAAGCTAGCTTTGCACCCTAGCTAAGGTTCCTCAACTTCCCTGTAGCTTCAGTGCAAGTAGAGCAGATCTGTCATGTGGTACTAGCTGCTCATTAATATTTCCATTTTCCAACAACTGCAGTCAGTAATAAATTGCACTATTATTTCCACTCAAACCTACTCCAAAATCCATTATTGTCAATGAAAATCACCCCAGATTACTTACAAGGGCCTTCCCAGATCTTGAGACAATCTAAATGTTTGCAGATCCTTCATAGTTTAGTCATAATTCCTACAGATGCTGGCATTCTGAACAAAAGAAAAAAAAAAAGAAAAAACACTCTTAAGGTGAAACAGAATTCTTTCTTTAAGTCAGTACAAATTTGTAGAAGAAATTCATAAAGATCACAGCAGTTGGCTTTTATTACAGGAAGGAAAATGGGAAGAGAGGTGCTGAGCTCTTCTGCCTGATATCTAGTGACAGGACATGTGCAAATGGTTCAAAGCTGCACCAGGGGAGGTTTTGACTGGATGTTAGAAAGCATTTTTTACCAAGAGGGTGGTCAAACACTAGAACAGGCTTTCTAGAGAGTTGGTCAATACCCCAAGCCTGACAGTGTTTAAGAGGCATTCAGACAATACTCTTACCAACATGCTTTAACTTGTTCAGGCCTAAAGTGGTCTAGTTGGACTAGATGATCATTGTAGGTCTCTTCCTATTCTATTCTAATTTATGCTATGCTACACTATGCTATGCTACGCTATGCTATGCTGTACTATTCTAATTACTCTGATGTAAATCCAGATAAGTTCCACTGAACTGGATGTTTTTCCTTTGGCTTTAAATGTATTACAGAGATTGCAGTTGGATCCAACTTTTCCCCTCTGTTTTTCCCTTCTTTGAGGTGAGATGCTGTGTCTGGGAAGGGGCAGGTCAAAATTCATCGCTCCTTGTACTTAGAAACTTAGGGAAATGATCGAACATCTCCAAAGCTCAGTTGTTTTCATCTCCATCAAATGGTAAGTAATACCATTGATTCTTTCTATTGTAAAATGAATTTTTCCACTTAATTTCTTCACTGAAACTATTTACATAATGTCTGTGTTCTTTTATGACTTGTACATAACCCAGTGATGTGCTTCTAGATTCACATGGGCTTACGCAGAAGGCTGAAATAGG
This sequence comes from Phaenicophaeus curvirostris, assembly GCF_032191515.1. Lineage (NCBI taxonomy): Eukaryota > Metazoa > Chordata > Aves > Cuculiformes > Cuculidae > Phaenicophaeus > Phaenicophaeus curvirostris. The sequence goes on from NC_091392.1 coordinate 189,132,298, forward strand.
AAAATAATAAAGTAATAAACACATACGACAATCATCTAGCTTATTTTTATCAATCACATACATTATAAACTTCATAGAACTTTCACAGTAATCATTGCTAACTACTAAAGGATGCCTGCCTCCTCAGGAACTTTCAATATGCTTCTATTTAACATTTATTGGCCCAATTTTTTTTGTATAGGTCAAGAACATTTTTTTTCTCATCTTGTTACAGGGGAAAGGGTACTTGAGTGTAAAAAGTGTGCTGTCTTTGATCATCATTGAATTTCAAGTAGCTGAGCGTATTCATTAGAAGCTGGAGGACTTTAGCACAGGTATGAGATACTAGACCAAAACTTGCACGGTCTTTTTAGAATAAGGCTAAGTTATAGTTGAACTAACATAAAGGGCAAAGCTCACTTGATGAGCAGGTCTGAGTTTTAGTTGAGGTTTGCATATCCCACTGTTAAAGAATTTGCTGGTCTTTTACACAACTGAATGACTTGCCTTTATGAAAATTTATATTATGACAGTCCCAGTGACACTACTGAGACTGTTTCCTGCTCCAGGTATACATTACTGTGTGATGTAATGAATTAGTTCATTGATGCTGGCGTTGTAAAACCAGGGAGGCCTTTGCTGTTGCTTGTTAGAATGCTGGGGAGAAATCTGGAAGGAAGACAGAAAACTGAGCCAAAAGGTAAATGAGCATGATATCTAAAATTAATGTTATAAAAGATGATGTTCCTTTCTGGAATTTTGTATTCTTGGAGCAGTTTGAGAACTAGGCCAAATAGTTTCTTTCAAATCTTTGAGTAAAACTCAGCTATTTTGCCATCTGCCTACTAATCTTTATATATTTTAAAGTATTAAATAATTGATTTTGATAAAATTAAGATCTTACAGCCCATAGAGACATTTTTCTTTAACTTTTGTCTGAGCTGGTTTTAAACAATTACATTTCTCATTAGTTTTCCAAAGGATAGTTGACATTTAAGAAATTATAGTTTTAATGCTCATGTTATTGCAATGTAATTTTCATTTGGAGAGAAACACAATGTCCTATTTAAGCAGACTGCAATTAAATTAACTATTTTGTTTTATTCCAAAAGTCATTTGCATGATGATAAATAGATAAAGACTAATGATTTCCAAGGAGACACTGTCTCCTTTCATGAGTCAGGAAATTAAGGCCAAATTTGGAACATATGCTCTGGAAAGATGCTGTTTCTCCAGTAAAAGAAAGCACTGTTATCTGAAGGATGTGTCCTAAGGTAACAGACTACTCTCTGAGGAGGGATGAAGTACAACACGACTTAAAAGGCCTTAAATTCTAAAATAAATATGTTCTGTTCTGCAGCAGAATTATTACAGATGCCATAGCTTTCCAATTTGTTTGCTTAAATCTTCGTATCTATTGCTGACATTTTAATTTTCCATCGTTTATCTTGATTTCCTTGTGTCAATTTGAGCAAGCAATCTGGAGACAGGATACTGCTTGATGGACAATTCAGCTAAATAGAGTCAACATCGAATGTATTCGCCTGAAATTCAGCCAGACAAACACCTACAGAAGTACCTTTCCCTTCATTATTATGGTATGTGCACATCCATATCCAGGCACAGTTTTTTGTAAAAATCCTAAGATCAATTCCTTCAGCTTGATTACACCACCACCTAATCTGAGCTCTCTAGAAGGGGGTACTAACACAGCAAATACAGATGGGGAGGTAGAAAAACAAACTTTCTTTGATGAAGAACTCACTTTTCTAGAGAAGAAACACTGGGAAATTCTATATTTTTCCTATTTAACACATAGATTCTAGTAAAATATCCACTATATGGCTACCTAGGAAATTATAAGCTTGGAAAAGGAAGGAGTTAATGAAAGTGCAAGAATCTGATTGAAGGGTGACAGCAGATAAAGAAATTCTAAATTGAAGGGAAGTCACTATTGGCCTTTCTCAAGGATTAGTCTTCGGACATATCTTTTAAATGATCTTGATATAAAAACCAAGAAGTACATGCATGAAATTTGTGGTATCATAAACACAAAAGGGAGACTGACATATAAAATTACTAAAGGAGTAAACAACTCCTGTGATTGCAGGAATGGCACGAGGGGGATCCCAGAAAAATGAAATTCAAGGACAAGCATCCAGTCAACAATTAGGTCATGTTTTGGAAGTGACTGACGAAGATAAAGACCTGGTACACTATTTGACTGTGAGATAACTGCAAACCGACATCTGGAGAGTAGAAGTAATTAGGGGAAGACTCAATGCCACTGAGGAGCCTGCACCTGGAGTACTAGGTAAATTCTGAAAGCTGAATTCACATTTGAAGAAGTGTAGAAAAGGCACAGTGTGACAAAGGGTGGAGTGGAAAACATCACGATGTGAGGAGAGAGAAAGAACATGGACTAAGCAGATGAAGACAAAATGGAATAGGGTCTTTAAAGTCATTGGGAACTAGATATATATAGGAGAGGAGATAAGTTCCTTAAGTAAAAGAGCAGGACTGGCGTAAAAAATAATTGGTCATAAATACGTTCAGAGTTGAAATGAGAGGGAGAATCCTAATCAGCAGTGCAGTGAAGTTCTGGAATTACATGAATTACATTCAAGTAGAGTAGTAGGGGCACCTACAGTTGCTTTCAAGCTGGCATTTGACTAGCTTGACAGGTCATTTTGACAGATGTCAGGGTTAACTGGGACTGCAGAAGATCCTTTTGAGCCCCGTTCTCCATATCATTGTATTGTTTTGTTTATAAAGGGACAGGTCTTTTAAAACCTTTTTAGGAGGGGGGGGGGCTGGTGGATCTACATTTTAAAGGAAAAAAGAGGAATAAATAACCTAATTCCAAAAAGGAGTTCATCTGCTGTAGTTTCACTTATTGCCTTTTTCTGACTTATCGACATTCTTTAAAGAGACATGATAGACAGGAATACAGATAAGGTACTTTCAGCCTACAGCACACTACTACAGAGTTTCCTGAAGCTAATAAGAATATAATATAGAAACAGTGGAGCTTTGTATTTGTTATGGCTTCCTATGTTATTTCATTCAGTTGCATGTCTGTCTAATGACAGATAACTTTTACAAACAATTTTAGGTTTGCTTTAATTTAGATTGTAATATAGATACTTATCTGAATTACCCAAGTTACTTTGATATGCATTACTGGACTGGAAAATCCATGTAAATATGATCTAATAAGATTTTGGATGCTTTTTGTTTCCAGGAACAAGAGATTCCATGTAGAAGAGTGCATTTGGGAGCGAGGGTGACCAGATAAAAGTGTGATGAGAAAAACAAACAAGGACGTCTGTTTCCTGAAGTCATGGTGAACTTTGTAAAGGGTGAAGTTCTCTTTGCTTATCTAACAAACTTCTTAGGTGGCTGCAATCACAATTAGTGTTTTAACATAGTTACCCTTTTAATAGCGTTTCCTCATCTTCATTTCTTTTTCCATCAGCTGACAGAATGACTAGACTGTTTAGCATGGGTGATACTCTGCTCTTAGCATCTTTAATCAACAGGTAAATCAATGCCAGGTAATTCCTTCTTTCCAAAGTAGAGCTGCTGCCTGAGGGAGGAAAGTCAGGAAAACCTTCATCACACACCTGGAAATGAGGAATCACACATCTAATGCACAGATGCCTGTACATCAGTCAGTGACTTTGAACTCCCTATGCATTCAGTGGAAACAGGCACTTTCTCAGATACATACTTCATGAAGAGAGAGGCATCACTTTAGAAGTGTGGATTTGCCTATAGTGTGGACAGATAATTCTCATACTGTGAGTGTCTGGGTTCACCCAGGAGAACAATGGCAGAAGATATCTTTGAACTTTTGCCCAGCTGAGTGATGATCTGTGTTTCATGAACTCAGGCTTGAGAGGTACAGCTGGTCAGCTGTTGGGAATCAAGGAGTGACTGCATTAAGCTAAGTACATTATACAGTTTTTATTTCTATTACACCCTTTAACATTTGCGAAGGGCTTGATGTGATGGGAAAAGCAGGTCAGAACTGAAATTAGAATAAATAAAAAGAGCGTTCAGACAAATTTTAATGAATATGTCTTTCCCCTTCTTCAACAGTTTCCTAAAATCACTGGCATGTAAAGGTGAGGGAATGAAATAAAAAAGAGTTCAGACTCCAGAAACTTTTATTAAGCCTGTGTCTCAAGGTCAATGTCTTGCTAATGTGGTAATATACTGAAATTACATTAAGGGCTTCTCAAACTATTTGGTTTACATGGGATTTTAACAGCTTTGGCAATCTCATATTCTTAATTAATGTATCCCTTCCAGCCTGGCGGTCTTTTCTATTTACAACAAAAGATTAAATTCACTAAAACTCCCAAGGAATGGGTGATGGATGGAGTTCAGCTCCAAAAGTTACAGAGAAAAGAAATAGAAATATCCATTACTAGTATTTAATGATTTTTTTTCTCTAGATATTAGTTGATAAGTAATTATTTAATAAAGGATTTATCTTGCTAAATACAGATTCCTCCTAGATAACAGAGCCAGGAAATATGTGAATTTAAGAGAGAACAAGGTAGTCCACTTTGGATAGAGGAGGTTTGTACAAACTGTTATAGGTAGTCCTAGGGAGTAGACAGAAGGGATAAAGGATCAGCTAAGACACAGGACTGGCTTGCTAATGACTGAGAAACAGCAAACCATAAAAAGACTGGTTTTGTGAAGTGACACTAAGATGTTGCTTGTGCTCCATAGAAGTTGCTGCAGGACATGGTGGAATAAAAGCTTGGCTAAAACCAAGACTAGGGATGAGCTTTAGAGAGGATCTGATAAAGCATTTTGTAACTTTTTCCTTTTGCAGCTTTGATTGCAGTTTTTCTACCAAAAAAAAAAAAATTATTGTTTTCTACAACCTCATCAATTTACATATATTCCCAAGGTGAAAAGATAAGCACTGAGTATGCCACCCTCAAGGAACAGTAAAACTAAGAGCATTTTTTTGGTGCTTCATTCCTGTGAAGTGTTTGGGGCTTCATAGAAGCTGGGTGCACCGTCAGTACCAAGATGCAAGGATCAGTTGAGAAGCCATTGATCACAGAGGTTAGGACAGTGGAATAGGCTCCCCTACATCAGAAGCACTTTGATATCTTTATGTGGTGGGCAAACTACTTGTCATTTCAGGGACTAGACAAGTGACATCAGCTTTTCCCTATTTTTTAAATACAGTAGGAAGATGCATCAGGGTAATACAATCTTTTTAATTTGTGATTTCATTTCAGAAGCAATGATGGCAGCACTGTAGACCCCTGTGGTTCTTTTGTGGTATCCACTAGGTGAAACTGTACTAGGACTTTTGCTTGGCATCTAAGATGGAAGGTGCTATAAAATTCTTCCTCTGACCAATATGTAAGTTTGGCAGAACATTATATTGAGCTGATTTTACACTAAATCTTCCTATCCTAAGATCTATGTTTCTTAGTGATGAAATGTTTGTTATTTTAATGACTGAACATGAACAGATGTGTTTAACTTTCATGGTTAATGATCTCTTTGTTTCTGCTTTCGATCCCTGCTTATTACACTAATGGACTCAAATTACTAGAGTGTTCAAGAGGCCATTAGGCTCTTTTATAGGACATGGAATGCTAATGGGATTCAATATGAAAATCCAAGCATTTGGTTCTTCAACTGAAATATTTGTGGTCTTCACGTGTGAAAAAATGTTTTCTTTTTTAGAAGTGTTCATAGAGTATATGATGCTTTTTAAAAGATGTCACTCAGCTTATTTTTTCATGTTTGCAAGTACTGGTTTATAGACTTCTCCTCTGCATGCTTTCTGGAACATCACACTAACCTTAAAATGGAAATTAAAAACTCTGGGCCTCTTGCCTAAGGAAACCAAACACTTTCCTCAGACCTGGGCAATGGCATTATTAACTGTCATAAATAATCATTGTAAGCCAAAACAATGCTAAGAAGGGAAAGTAAAATCTGAAAATCAAAAGAAGAACCTTTGCTCTCAGCTTCCAAAGGTTAAATAAACTTGCAAATTGTTTTAAGAAAACACAAGGGGATGAGTTATCACATTGCTTGACTAGTAGCTTTGTGTTCCCTAGTTCATTGGTTATCCATTTGGCATCACCCTGTTTAATACTTGAAAAGATTAGCTGTATCTCTCTACAACTGGCTAATTACCCTAGGTGAATCTATGTATATTTATCAACAGATGGTCCCATAGTAATACTAGAGTTTTCAGGCCATTTGTAAATATTTCCCTTCCTAAGCCACTGACCAAACCAAACATTTTTAAATTTTTTCTTGGACGTTGTTCTGGTTTTGGCTGGAATAAAATTTGTTTTATTTCCAATACTTTGTATAGTACTGTGTTTTAGATTTAGAGTGAAAATAATGTTGATAATACATTGATGTTTTGGCTGTTGCTGAGCAGTGCTTACACTAAGTCAAGGATTTTTCAGCATACCATACTGCCCTGCCAGCAAGGAGGCTGGAGGTGCAGAAGAAGCTGTGAGGGGACCCATCTGACCCAAACTGGCCTAAGGGATATCCCATACCATATGGTGTCATGCTCAGTATATAAACATAGTGGGAGTTGGCTGGGGGGATCACTATTCAGGGACTAGCTGGGCATCAGTTAGTGAGTGGTGAGCAATCATTTTTCAGGCACATCACCTCTTTTTCCTGGGTTTTACTTCTTTCTCTCATTGTTATTTTTCATTATTGTTATTATTATTATTATTATTATAAGCAGCAGCTTTTGTTTCCCATCATTACACTGTTCTTATCTCTGCCAATGAGTTTTCTCACTTTCACGCTTTCCATTCTCTCCCTCATCCCACTGGGGTGGGAGTAGTGAGCAAGTGGCTGCATGGTGCTTAGTTGTTGACCGAGGTTAAACCATGACATATATTACTAAGATGTAAAAAGAGTAAAATAGAAGAAAAGATAAAATCCTAGTTAATGATGGGACAGGCACTGCTGAAGTGCAAGAAGGAGGGAAGAAGGGACCCATTCTGGGTAAGTGAAGTTCTCTGTAGAAGACAGGTTCTTCCTGGTCCTGCACCATATGTGCTACATGTATCCAGATTTCATGGGTCCTGAGGTGCATAAATGGTAAAAGAGAAAGTGCTGGATTTGGCCCAATATAATAAAAAAAAAATGGAATCCTTTCTTTTGGAAAAATGTGAGTCCACTTCAGCTTGGCAGCCTTTGAAATCTTTTATGGTATGGAAAAGCTGAATAGCCAAAATTTACTCATCACAGCACAGAACTCAGCAACAGATAGTGATATTATGAGGTCAAAATAAAGTATTTTCATAAAACATATTGCTAAATTACAGAATAGATTGTCAAAGGATAGTGGGTAGTCCTAAATTTAAATAGATTCACAAGGAGAGTAACAACTTTATGGAGAATGTGTCTGTCAGTGGGTATGAAGCATAAGCGAGTAAAATAAATCACTGTCTGCAACGCTGAGTAGACTTCTGATTGATGAAAGCTACGAATGTTTCTAATGGCAAGCTTCATCCTCTTGCGGACCTGTTGGATATGACTTTCTCTAAGCTAGAAATTGTCATTGCTGATTTTCTCATATGGAGGATAGCTTGAAACAAAAGGCTTTCCCTGAGTTTAGGAGCTGGGCAGGGGACCTAGCACATAATGATGAATCAAAATGGTTCTAAGAAGGAACCAGTAAAAAAAAAGAAAAAGATTGAAAGAACAGATTAAACATTAGGAAATTAGGAAAGTACTCAAGCTACCTAGGGACAAAATTCTAGTGGAATGACCTTGAAGATGCCCCAAAAAACATGAATCAGTATTCTTGCACCATACAGGGAGAGCAGAGAGAAGCAAGGAAGAGGAAAGATGTAGTCGCAGCCTTGCTATGAAGTCTGGAGGACCCTGACAGCCAGTAGAAGGACCTCTGGCTGAACAAGAGGCCTAATGACCTACACAGGCTTAGTCATAACCTGGCTGAACCTGACTGGACTTTTTGCAACAACCAGCACCTCAAAGGAGGGCTGAGACCAGAAACTTGTTATACAAGAGTTAGCCACAATTCATCCCATCAAACATCTTCTCCTGGGTTAGGAGCTGGAGGGAAGAAAAAAGATGCCTCTGAACTCACCAGGTGGAAAAGTCTCCTGGTCTGAAAATCAGCTTTTGGTGACAGTGTGGGCATAAAGCATGACTCGGTTCACCAAGGCTGACATTCATTATGCACTTACAGACTGTGCTGATAAGAGATGCTGAATGCAATTCCTCAGTCTGTGCACATTCATCTCCTCGGTCAGCCTGGCCTGCATGGAGGTGTGTAAGGGCAGGAGACCACCAAGTGTGGCTAAACTCAGCCATTGGGCTGTCAGCAACAGGAAAAATGTTGGTAGGTGCCCTACATGCGCTTTCTGAGAATTCAACCAAGTTAGAGGGAACTCTAGTTGAACTTGTTCTCCTTGTCCTGCCTATTGAAGTCTATCCCACATGAGCCAGAAGAACTGACTGGATTTAGGTAGCAAGAGGCCCCCAGACTCTATGGTCCCATAGGAGGAGATCTGAAGACTCTGTAAAGTAGTTAGTGATGTTAGTTTCACAGCCCATTGAAGAAGACACATAGTTGGACACAGTTTTCTCAGGCCCAATGGTCATTTAAGGCCTAAAGCTCACTTAAGTATTTGCAGAGGAAGACATTATCATTGGAAGTGTCTCTCTCTAACCTCTTACTGCTTAGCATCCTTCCTCACTTAGTGGCATTGGAAGAGATATAATTATTTGAATAAGGGGCTAGAGCAGTGGAGTCCTTCGCACGTGAAATGAAAAGACTCCCTCTTTTGCCCTCAGCAGAAAAATAAACAGGTTGGTTTCCAGTTTAGGAGACACAGCAAGTACAGCTTGCAGCCTGTACTCACCACTGAGAGGACTAACAGTTCAGTCCTTCCTCCATTGGCCCTTGCTCTAGCCCACTAGTCTCATGTTTTACTTAAACTATTTCCAAGGTAAAGTTGTGAGATGAAGTACCTGAAAGGTACAATTGTGCATATTGGTAGCACTGGTCTTTGTCCTGTAAATCAGGTCACATAGCATTAATCCCCTGCAAAGGTATAGAGACTTGGGTAGATGATAGGCACATACCTTGTTGGAATACATACAATGGATACATTACCTTTCATGTAGACAGGGTATGGCTGGCTTTCTGGGCTGCACATGCACATTGCTGGCTCATGTCCAATTTTTCATCTACCAATATCTCCAAGTCCTTCTCTGCAGGGCAAGTATCAGTCAATTTTATTGTGGTGATCCAGGTGCAGGACCTTGCACTTGGCCTTGTTGAACTTCACTAGGTTCACTTGGGCCCACTCCTCAAGTCTGTCAAGGTCCCTCTAGATGGCATTCCTACTTTCAAGTGAATCAGTTATACCATTTAGCTTTGTGTCATCCACAAACTTGTTGAGAGTGCGCTCAGTCTCACTAAGTCATTGATGGATATATTAAATACTACCGATCTTGGTAAGGACCCTTGAAGGTCATCACGTTACTGGCTTCCACATGGATATTGAGACATTGACTGTAAATCTTTGATGTGGCCGTCCAGGCAATTCCTTATCCATCAAACTCTCATCTCTAATTTAGTAGCAAGAATGTTGTGGGGGACTACAAAAGGCCTTACAGAAGTCCAGGTAGGTGATATCCATAGCTGTGCCCTTGTCCACTGATGCAGCCACTCTGTCATAGAAGGCCACTAGGTTGGTCAGGAAAGATTTGCCCTTGGTGAAACTATAGAATCATAGAATCACCAGGTTGGAAGAGACCCTCCAGATCATTGAGTCCAACCATTCCTATCAAACACTAAACCATGCACCTCAGCACCTCATCCATCCGCCCCTTAAACACCTCCAAGGAAGGTGACTCAACCACCTCCCTGGGCAGCCTGTTCCAGTGCCCAATGACCCTTTCTGTGAAGAATCTTTTCCTAATGTCCAGCCTAAACCTCCCCTGGTGGAGCTTGAGGCTATTCCCTCTCATCCTGTCCCCTGTCACTTGGGAGAAGAGGCCAGCACCCTCCTCTCCACAACCTCCTTTCAGGTAGTTGTAGAGAGCAATGAGGTCTCCCCTCAGCCTCCTCTTCTCCAGGCTAAACAACCCCAGCTCTCTCAGCCATTCCTCATAAGACCTGCTCTCCAGCCCCCTCACCAGCTTTGTTGCTCTTCTCTGGACTTGCTCCAGAGCCTCAACATCCTTCTTGTGGTGAGGGGCCCAGAACTGAACACAGTATTCAAGGAGCGGTCTCACCAGTGCCGAGTACAGAGGGAGAATAACCTCCCTGGACCTGCTGGTCACGCCGTTTCTGATACAAGCCAAGATGCCATTGGCCTTCTTGGCCACCTGGGCACACTGCTGACTCGTGTTCAGTCGGTTGTCAACCAACACTCCCAGGTACTTCTCCTCCAGGCAGCTTTCCAGCCACTCTTCCCCTAGTCTGTAGCACTGCATAGGGTTGTTGTGCCCCAAGTGCAGGACCCGGCATTTGGCCCTGTTAAACCTCATGCCATTGGTCTCAGCCCAGTGGTCCAGCCTGTTCAGATCCCTTTGCAGAGCCTCCCTACCCTGTTGGCTGTCTCTAATCACCTTCCATATGTTTCAATGTATCTCCCAGGAGGATCTGTTCTATGATCTTACCTGGCACGGAGGTGTGGCTGGTTGATTGGTAGTTACCAGGATCCTCCTCTTTACCCTTTTAAAAAAATAGGTGTTATGTTTCCTTTTTCCAGCCACTGGGGATGTCTTTTCCAGTCACTTGGTACTACTATGTTTATAAACAAGTAATACAATAAATCATAATGTAATACCAAGTAACATAAATCCAGTCAATAGTTTAAGTGAGTATACTTTAAATCAGTCTATAGAATTCTTTAGTTATATTCACAATTCTTTAGATCTGGGCTAAAACTCCCAAACACTGAAGCACCATTTTGCATAAAACAGTCAAAGTAAAATGGAAGGTACAATAGACACATTAAAAAAAATATTGATTCTTTTTAAACAAACTTATAACTTTGCTGGTCAGATAACTAAAGAGGTGATAAAAACTAATAGGGCACCATGAGAGCAGACAATCCGAGCTATTCCGTGTGAGGGCTCATATCTCCAGCAGGGTTTGGGTGTTGTATTTACTGCTTGAGTGCATTGCCTGCTGTGTTCTGTTACTGATGCAAAAACGGATCCTGCTGGACTCTACAACTTCCAATCAGTCAACACTGCCATCTTCCTGTAGCTTTGAAAAAGCAGAGGGATTTTTTTAAGCAAAGGCCTTTCATATAATTAAAATAATACTAACAATTTGTAAATGAGTTCAGTTTAAGGCAAGTCACTAGAAAACTTATTTTCTTTCAAAAGATTGGGCTAATAGGATGCTACTACTTGATACTTTTATATCCCTCAGGCTTATTTGCAGAAGCTGGCCTTGTTTACTGGCATGTATTACCAGTATGTTGGCAATGCATGCAAGGCAGGAAAATGCATGTATTATCTGGGTTCTTGTTGCTTTGCATGGGTGAGTTCATCTGCGTGTAGGAAAAAACATTCCATACATCAGCATCAGTAATGCATACTAGAGATCAGAGACTACTGTAAAAAGTAACTTGTTCAAAATGTAATACCAACTTCACTGTAAGAACGCCCTCTCAAGTTCACAAACTGTGGTGTGACAGACTATGTCTGGCACAAAATGCTCATGGAAGATTAGGTTTGAAAGATAAGAATTTGTGGTGAATGCCCTGTAGTACTCATTCTCTTGCTACAAGAACAGTGCTTTTGTGTGACCAGTCTAATCAATCATGAAATAAACAGTGCTGCTGAAATATATCTGTGAAATTATATATATAACATTTCCAAAATGTGAGCAACAAAGGATGTCACAGTCAGCTTGCGATTTTGAATACGCTGCAAGAGTTGAATTGATCCAATTAATTATTGTGTGTGAATTATCTGCTTGGTTGCAAATTCCAATCTAAATTGCATATTCCTTTTGCTTTATATTTTGCCCTTAGCATGGATGATGATAACACAGATGTATCTCTCTCATTCTTCTGGCTGCTCTTACTTGGCGCTTCCAACCATCATTAAAAGCGTGGCAAAGGGCAGCAGCAACACTTGAGGATGTTTAAGGTGAATTATCTGAATATTTGAACTGATTGCTATAAATGACTCACTGCTGAAGTTTCTCATGGTGATAGGTTTGACATTTTTCCACGCAATTCTTTTTAGGCTCAGACTCATAGTTGGGAGGAGAGGGAATAACCAGAGATGTGAACTGCAATTTAAAGAGGTAACACCTCAGACTATTTTGTTTTTCCTCTTTGAGTGAAAAAAAAAAAATAAATTGAAGCAAGAGCCAGGTACTACATGAAGGCAATATAGTAATCACTTATTGCAGAGGAAACTGTAGCACAAGGATTCTCTATTAAACTATAGAATAAAAAAGTTCAGAAAAGGACCAAGCCGAAAGTCTGCTAAGCAATAGAAAAGTCACTGTCTAGTAGCAACAAATCAGAAATTGCAGAAAACAGCAGGAATGGGGAAATCCCAAAGGTAGTCAGTTAAAAAGCACAATGTGAGAAAGAGAAAGCAAGACTATTCTGAAGGAAAAAAAATGTATTTTTATTGCCTAAAAATAATTGCAGGTCTGGAAAGTTAATGTTCTTACATTGTCCCAGCACTGAACTTGAACATCCAAGAGTACAGGACTGCTCCACATGTCAAGACAAGCGAGATTATGTAACACTTCCAGTAGCAAAAGTTTCAAACTAAAGTTCTGATTTCAAAAAGCTTTTATTTTACCCCTGGTTATAATTTTAAACTACGTTACCCTGTATATGCCCGACTTGTATATCCTCTCATGACCGTTTTTGTGGAAGAAAAGACTGAGAAAATTCTGGAGGGATGATCCTGTCTGAACTAAGTAAAAAAACGCGTGCATCTTTGAGAGTTGGGTGGAAAACTGCACTTAAAGAATGAAGACAGGTGCAAGTTTACCACTTTAAGAGTGACTACTGCAGTAACAGCTAGGAGTGGGTCTACATTCAGCCTTAATTCAAAGCCAAACTTGAACAAAAAAATTATATTCTGCTCTTAAAATTAAAACTAGCATGCAAATACTATGTACAAACCTGACTTTCCATTTCATCTTAGGTTTTGGAAAACGTAGGCAGGCTTTGGAGCACTGGTTCACCAAATCTTTAGGTGTGACCGTACAAATGCCCAAATCCTCCCATGTAGTTACAAGAGAATGGCCATTTACTTTTTGTTGTTTAGCTTGCTATTCTGTATGCAACTCCTCCACTGACCAATGAAATAATTAACGTTTCCATTAGCTTCAATTAGCTCTGGTAGCATGTCACGTGAAACTGCGCATTTTCCTTTTGATTTGCCAAGTGATGATACGTATCATTCCACTGGGAACACATAACTAGATTTCCCAATAATAAAATAACAGCAATACTTATAATTAAGAAACTCACACCTAGTGATTTATAGTGCTTAAAATACAAAGCCTACCACAACCACACCCATAACCAGCACAAGCCAATAACAGAGTAAACATCTAGCAAATCTTTACAGACAAGCAAAGCTCTGCATGCACCCGCTGAGGCTCCATCTGGGTGGCAACACCCACCCTGCTTGCTGCAGCACCCAGGCTAAATTTAATCTTCTGCCGGGTGGCCACCACGGTCCTCAGTGCATTCTGGCCAGTCTCTAGCCCTTCTTTGTGCCCTCACTGCTCCAACCGCCACCCCAAACAAACAGACCCCACACCCCTTTGCCGTACTCCTCTTCGCCGTACTCCTCAGGGATCGTTTATATTTCCCGCGGCGGCAGCCGCCGGGCCCGCCCCCTCCCGTCAGGGACCGCGCGGGGCCAGCAGCGCCCGCCCCGCTCCCGCCCGGGTGCTTCTGGCGTTTTCCCGACTCAGGGAAGGGCCCCACCGCCTCAGACGGCTGAGAGAGCTGGGGGTGTTTAGGCTGGAGAAGAGGAGGCTGAGGGGAGACCTCATTGCTCGCTACAACTACCTGAAAGGAGGTTGTGGAGAGGGGGGAGCTGGGCTCTTCTCCCAGGTTACAGGGGACAAGACCAGAGGGAATGGCCTCAAGCTCCACCACGGGAGGTTTAGGCTGGACTTTAGGAAAAAAAAAAATCACCAACAAGAAAGCTGGGGGCGGGCGGGAGGGGTGATTGTTCACAAAGACTTGTAGTGATAGGACTAGGGGCAATGGGTATAAACTAGATAGGGGCAGATTTAGGTTTGATATAAGAATAATTTCTTCACCGTGACAGTGGTGAGGCGCTAGCACAGGTTGCCCAGGGAGGTTGTGGCTGCCCCATCCCTGGAGGTGTTCAAGGCCAGACTGGATGGGGCCTTGGGCAGCCTGGCCCAGTGGGAGGTGTCCCTGCCCATGGCGGGGGGATCAGAACTGGATGATCTTCAAGGTCCCTTCCAACCCAAACTATTCTATGATTCTGTGATTGTAAAATGGGAAAAGGAAAGGATTTGGCATGTGAAACCTTAACAGCTACACAGGAGAATAAAAAGAAAAACTGGCACGAGGATGTAATAAACAGGATATTCAGCATTTTGGCTTGAAATAAAGGAGGGGGGGGTGTGGGTGTGGGTGTGTGTTAACGGGTGGAGATCCAAATGTATTGGCCCTGATTGCTGTACCCAAGTTTAGGACAAATGCTTAAGCGAGGATGAAATGTCTTCTTTCTTTGGTGGCACCGGCTTGTCTGCGGTGCCAGGTTCAGTGGAGGGGCAGCCGCTGCTCCACCTCTCGCTGCACTGCCTGGGCCAACCCCTCTCGAAAGACATGTGGCAGGACCACCCCAACACGTGCTGATGGGGACAGGTGAGCAGCTGCTTTCCCGCCTGAATGTAACCAGTTTCGCGCGGAAAAGAAATGTCTATAAGGGGAGAGAAGGCTAGGCCAGACCCGGCTCTGGCTGGACGCAGCCCTGCTTCAGCCACAGGCCCAGCGCTGTATGCCTTGCTTTGTTGGCTTTATTCCACAATAAAACAGATACTTTAAACTCGTAACATCTGATGGGATGCTGAGCAGGGGATAAGATGCTGAGTGAGGATGTTGTATGGGATGTTGAGTGGGAATGGGGTACAGGATGCTTAGTAAGGATGGTGCAGGGATGTTTTACCACAATGTGCTAATCACAGAGCACTTTTGGCATAAAAGCCCAAACTCTTGAATACTCTGGAAAATGAAATTTTACTGAACTTATTACAGCAAGAAAGGGAACAAATGGTTGGTAGTGATCAACAACAAGTTAAGAGTAACAGCTTTTAAAGGCAGTGCTTCTCATCATGACTACAAGGGAATAAGCATTGTAATTAAGAAAGATACATCACTAATTGCCTCATCACCATCATCCAGATCCAAAGTTGTTGTGGAAGCCTTTTTCTCATGAGGAACATTTGGAGAGCTGGCCCCAGCAATTAGGAGTCCCATGCAGTGCTTCCACTTGTAGGCAGGGTCTTCAAAAATTTGCTATGAGGGGCCTAGCTTTTATGCCACTGGATAAACAACTTACATCACCCCAAAAGGGAAGGGAAGGGAGGGGAAGTGAGGGGAGGGCTGCATGCTACAGACATGCATTTGAGATAAATTCTCTTCCTAGGGCTGGAAAGTGTACCATCAACTCATGCTGGGTTACAGCCTTTTACACAAAATTTGTTGTTCAATGCAGTGCACAACAATTTACCTTTGACATATAAAGTGACAGTAGCTTCCAGTGAACACACCACGCTTCTGTGAAAGAAAATACATTTGTCCCAGTTCTGTACTTTATCAGCCTAAAACTCCTCCATCTTTTCTCCCCATTAGAGTGCACACTCAGAAGTACACCCTGACACTTTATGTTCAAGTCTGCAGTTCTGTTGGGGGATTTACCCAAGTGAGTACACGCATCTCTGTTCGGAATTCAGTTGACAATCCACCACAAGCTGTTGTGTTTCATAAACTGCTGGCCTCAGTGAATGATTTAAGTGCACCAATGACATCTTAACTCGATACTGGAGTTTCTTTTATTTGGCTTATCTGTCAGCTTCAGTCTTACACAACAGGAAAGCCGTAGCACTCTCCAGCTCCCCAAGGCTCAGTTTCAGGAAAGTCTGACTAAGAAAGCCCAGAATATTTCAGTTGAGAGTACCATGGAAATGAACCAAGTAGCTGCTGCTCTTTCTCAAATTACACAGGAGGTTGCCAAAGTGAACGAGAGTTACAAGGCCTTGCCATCAAGAAAGTGACTGAAGTAATGGCAGGAGGCATGTTCCGCACAGTGGGTTTCTATGTGTTACCTCCTATGCCGTTTCCCAAGTGTATAACTGGGGGTTTATTCTTACTCAAGGATGCTGGATTGATTTGATGTGATCTGCTCTTGACAAGCCATCCTGTTTGGGTTCCCATGTCCTTTTTCCTCAGATGCTTGTTCACTGATTATTGAACAATTAACTCTACAATGTTCCTGGGGATCAATATCAGGCTGGCTAACGTGTTTCATTTTTATGGAGGTAGTAATCACAGATGACTTTGTCCAGTCCTCAGGATTGTCCTTGTCCTCCAGGAAAGTTTATCCTTTAGAAGAAACCATCCCTTGAGGTGCTGCAACTGTCCATGCTACTTCTGAAGCCAGAGACGGCAAAAATGGCCATATTAGAAAGGAGACATGCTGGAGGCCATTTAAAGTTGTCGTTATTACAACTACTGAGATCACAAAAATGGCAAACAGCTCAGTAGACTGGGATTCAGAGAGAGTTGGTCTTCTCACACTTCCTTGCTATGAATATTGGAAGAAATCCTACTTTTCAACAAGTGTGTCATTTCAATGTGCGTGTGTACACACCCAAACCCACCCTCCCGTGCCCCCCCAGCGTCCCTCTCCCAGTTTCTTTTTTTTGGTGAAGCTCCTTAGGTATTTTACATCTCATAAAGACATGGCTGTTGTGGACAAGTGGAACAGCATATATGAAAACCAAAATTTATTGAAATGTCATTTATATAGATATGATTTATTGTATGGTTTCTAAATGTAAAGAGATCAGTGAGGATTTCACAAGTTTTTTGCTCTGATCTAAATGATTTCATCCCTCTTCATGCAGTTTCTCATTTAGATCAGATTTGAAGGATTACTGTGGGCTTCTTAGCGTATCTTCTAGTTCGGAAAACAGTAAAGCAGTAGAGATTTTTCTAGTTTTCTTTTACTTACTCTCTCAGTAGCAACTAAAACACTATGGGTTATCAACATTGTTCTAGGCACCAATTCAAAATGCATACAAGCCACCCCTATATTCTCTACCCTTTATTGCACACTATTTATGTCATACTCAAGTCCCACACTATGACAGCATATCCTCATTAACTATCCTAATTAACTACCCTCATTAACACTTTGCTGCCTAACATGTCTGTAAAATGTCCCTAAGTATCTAGGAAATGTCCATTTAGTTCATTCAGTCTGTGGCTTTGGGTTCCATCTGCTATGCTGGTCACTTGGGGTGGGAGAAGTGATATCTTGCGTGGAGTTTCTGGGCACCAAATCCTTGTTCATTTCCATAGCAACCCTCTCCACAGAGTGGAGCAATTTGTAAAAATTGTCAGGGTTCAGCCTTTGAAAACAGCAATACCACAAAGACTCATATGAGACGCCTTCCAGAGACTGGGTTAGGAATTAGAGGAGCACCATTTTTTCCACCTTCATTTTGACCCTGTCCTAGGAACAGAAACTTCCATGGTTCTGGGAGGACATTTCATGCAAGTCGGAACTATGGATCATGGTATACGAAACACAGTGCCTGACTGAAGTTCATTACATAATGTAATAAACTGGCCAGGCTGGATTGATGGGCTGAGGCCAGTTGTATGAGGTTCAACAAGGCTGAGTTTTGCATCCTGCACTTGTCCTACAAGAACCCCATGCAGTGCTACAGGCTTGGGGGAAAGCGGCTAGAAAGCTGCTTGGTGGAAAAGGACCTGGGAGTGTTGGATGATAGACAGCTGAATAGGAGCCAGCAGAGTGCCCAGGTGCCAAAGAAGGCCAATGGCATCCTGGCTTGTATCAGAAATGGTGTGGCTAGCAGGATTAGAGAAGCGATTGTCCCCTGTACTCAGCGCAGATGAGACCACAACTTGAATCCTGCGTTCAGTTTTGGGCCCCTCACTACCAGAAAGACATTGCAGTACTGGAGTATGTCCAAAGAAGGCCAATAAAGCTGACAAATATTCTGGAACACAAGCCTTATGAGGAGCAGCTGAGGGAACTGGGGTTGTTCAGGCTGGAGAAAAGGACGCTGAAGGGAGGTCTTATCACTCTTTACTGCTACCTAAGAGGTGGTAAATGCCCCATCCCTGGAAACATTCAAGGTCAGGTTGGACAGGGCTGTAATAACCTTCACAGTGGATGCCTTCTCTTGATTTTAGCCTCGCTAGCCTCGCTACAGTTGGCCTTCTGGGCTGCAAGCGCACATTGCCAGCACACATCCAGCTTCTCATCCACCAGGATCCCCAGGTCATTCTTCGCAGGGCTGCTTTCAGTCTCTTCATCCCCCAGCCAGTATCTATACTGAGAGTTGCCCTAACCCTGGTGCAGGATCTTTGCCTTGTTGAACCTTATAAGCGTCCATCGCTGCCACTATGGGTCCTCAGGGACACAGAAACAGGAGAACCTGCAGCAGTATCTCCAGCAGGACTTGACAGAGTGCCAGAGCTGGGCACAGGCCTTTCGCAGGCACTGTCCTTTCCTGTCTGGCCCTCGGCTTGCCGAGAAAGGTGCCCTGCTCGTGGACATCAGCTGCTGGGGACCCCTCTCTGCTGGAGTGCTTGTGCCCAGAGCAGAAGGGATGCTCCAGCTTGACCCCATGGAACTACTCTTTTCTAGCTCCACGGAGGTGCTTCTTCTCTCTGGTCTTGTGCGCATCTCTTTGTCCCTGTAACCATCTGCAGCCTTCTCCCTGTCCACCATGTATGAGGAGCTGCAGGGTAGTGATTCCGCATCCAGAAGAAGCGGTGCCCTGTCCCCAGCATCCTCAGGTACATATTCTTGCTCAGTCCATACCAGTATCTCCTGTGGGGATTCCTGGCGAAGTGCTGGCTTTGACTTCCACGTGGGCCCTTTGTCAGGCTTGGGGGCTGAGCCATGACCCGCTGGGGCAAGGAAAATGGGACAACCCGAGGAAAAGGAATCGATGGACTCACAGGAAACATACTGGTTCCTGTCCAGAGTGGGCAAGGAGGACTGCAAGGAAGACCTGATCTCTGGAGAGCGCGGGCCGAACAGCGGAGACCATGGGTTCAGGCACTCACTCATTGGTGCCTTCAGGTTCATGGTGTGTTTAGGAAGAGAGAATGAAATCAGCTGCCCCCTAGAACCTCTGGCAGGATGGTTGTGAGGGTCTGGAGCACGATCTGGGGATGTCCTCCAGCGCTGCATGATTCATCGTGCTCTGCTCTGCTCCTCCATCTACCGGAGTAGACTTCGCCGTCTTCTTCTGAGACTTCTTCCACGGTTTCTGCACTATCCACAATGGGCTGGGTGAGATGGGAGCAGCTCCAGTCGCAGTGCCACAGCCCCCCATGCAACTCCATGCCACAGGACCCCACCCCACACAGCAGCACAGCACAGTGCAGAGCGGGGCAGTGTAGTAATCACCTACCCGGAGCTTCAAGGCCTACAGAATGCAAATTATCAGGCTGACATGCAGCACCACCATCACCACCTCAATCATCTTAATCAGGTGGGACCTCCTGGCTCTCCAGTGATGGGACCGACAACACTGCTTGCGTGGCAGAGGCTGAGGGTATAACCTGCTGAGTGCACTACCCACCACTCCAGGAGGCACATGTCTCCTTTTACAGTGTGGCAGGCAGACCCCTCAAAATATCAGACAAGCATGAAACAATTACAAGATGAAAAATGGTAGCATTTCTTCCACTTCCAATGTAGTTGTCAAAGAATATTTCTATGCATGCATATGGAACATGAATTTCTTGAAGCCAAGTGTTTTAATTAAAAAAAAAACCCCAAAGTCATAGGCAAGTAGTTTTCACTGACTTTAATTTTAAATAATTTTCAAGAGTAATATAAAAGTTACAGGTTTGTCTATTCAGACTAATCGTTTTTTTTCCCCCCTCAGAACTTTTCAGTGGAGTTACTTGCTGCATTTTTCAGATAGTGCTGTTTAGAAAACACTTCAAATGACACAATTTAAGCTTATGTTTTCCAGAAGAGAGGGTTCTGTGTCAAACGTCTCTGGAAGTTCTCGTACCTAGAAGAAAAAAAAAAACAAACCAAGAAAAACAAAACGAACCAAAACCAGTAAGATGTTGCAAATAAACTGGCTTTAAAAATGACAAAACCAATTTAGTCTATGTGGAGAACAAAATAAATTACATCTACTCCACATCAGGAAGTGAGCAAATCCAAAATCCTCCTTTCTGATTCCATATGAAGAATATTCACAGTGAGACTTATTTATTTCAATAACAACATGTTTTACTATTAAGTGGTATCCCACAGGATGCTCATTCAAGCTTAGTAAAACTAAGTCAATTAGAAGTGGCTACTTTGTGCATAACATTTTTGGGACTGGGAAATAAAAGTTCAGGCCAGTAGAAGAGTGAGTCTGAGGATGCCCATCATCCTAGTAATCAGATCAAGTGTCTCACAGAAGAAACCCCAGGAAAAATCAAACCAAGGAAAGGCTCTAAAAGGTTTTAAACCCACTCAAATTAGAGAAAGGCTTATTTATATATGAATTTCCAAGCCAAACTATTGAATTTCCATTGTAACCTTACCACTGCAGAGACCCAAGATACTCTATACATTACAAGCTCTAATTAAACACATAGTAACTCACATACATATTGATGTTAACAGATTTCTACACAAATGTGTTCAGTTTATTAGAGCTATGCCTCACTTCACCATGCTGTTTTGAACAACAACAGCCAAAAGCAAGTTCAACATCATCCAGGCAATGACCAACCATCACCCCAATTCTTTAGCCTGTCTTCCCTTTGGTTTCTCTCAAAGACTTCACCCACAAGTATTATGGAGTACACAGTTACCTTCTAAACAGAAGAGATCTGCATCAAGTTACACTCCCCCAAAAAATATACTGCTGACATTAACTGCCTGCATATTCTTGAGATCTATACCAACAATAAACCTGCATTCCTAAAGCCCACAATATTTTTTTAAGAAGGGGCCAGGTTAATACTGTAGAGGCTAAAGAGGTTTAAACTGATAAACTATGGGAAAGAATTTTCTGACATCCTAAAGTGCTGCCTGCGGTTCCAAATTCATCTCCAGACTATACACATTATCCCCCTAGACAGCTATTTCTTAAACCAGTCCTGGAAAACAACTCTCAGACTTTTGCATTTGTGCTCAAGGGTATTGGTGACAGAACCAAGTCAACTAGGAACACAATTCCTCCACCTTTCCCATGTTCTTAAGCAATGTAACTAAGCTGGAACTATGTCTAGGAAGAGACCAAGCATAATAAGAACAAATTAACAAGTATCAGTGTATTCTTTCTTCCCATGACTACAGAGCATTTGCATAATCAGCAACACACTGCAAAGCCACTTGTCAACAGCAATATTTCTAGAAGCAGAAAAAATTTCAAAGGCTGTATAGCCCTTTTCCAACAAAAAATGGTATGAAGATGTGGACAAATAAATACAGAAACAATGGGTAGAACCTCTGTGTACTTGAGATAAACAACAAAAACTTTTAAAACGTTTTTGCCCCATCTCACTGATGTAACAGTTCAATAATTAGCTAGTTTAATGCCTAGAGAAAAGAACACTTGTTACTAGAGATCATTGCCATTACCATTTCAGAACTACATTGGCAGGAATGAAAGCTTCAGAAGGATTTGGTGTCATCTGTGCCTGGGTAACAGCAAATGATGAAGCAAAGTTATAGAAGTTATCCAACATCTTCTGAGTGAACTGAAATAAAAAGGAGACATTTTAAGTAAGTTATTTTTTCAGATTGAATTTTTGTGCAGAGGTTTAACAGATACAACTCCTACATCATGTAAAGTTATCATTGCCATCTAAAACACAATGGGAAAGGGGATATATGTTTTAGATAGACCAAATATCATAACTCTCAGTCTTGCCTCAGATCCATCCAGCATCCAGAAATCATTTAAAGAATCTTCGCTTACCCTCTCCCTGCCCAGTTTCATCCAAATGGATAAACAGTTTTGGGAAGAATATTTTCTTCTAGTGATAAAGTAGTCACGTAGTGACAAGAGCTGTCACGCTCCTCCAAATTATACCATCAGAAGAACTGCAGACAAGGTCAAAGCTGCCACTCCAGCTCATAGCAAAACACTAGCAGTTAAACCAGCTCAAGTCTGCAGTCCCTCTCATTACACGTCATACTCCAGCAACAGGGAAATCTCCTTTAGCTTTCACCACAGAGAGGCTGCTATCCTGGCATCCTCTGCCACAAGAACTTGCTGAGGAAAACATGAAAAAGATACACAGGAAACCAAATTAGAAAACAGGAAGTAAGTGAAAGAGAGGCCAATAAACCTATGGTAACTCCTTCATTCTCCTCTTCTTTTTATTTATTTATTTAAAACACATGCATTGTTTTGATGGAAGAACAAAGCATTTTCCTAGACAGTGAAATGATGGAGGAAACCAGACTGCAGCAATATATGCACCCTCTCACGCTTCCCTCAGCCTGCTCTAACAAAAGGAGTCTGATGTCCTACAACCCAGGAGCCTCCCCTCAAGTCTCGCCGTATTCACATGCAGAACTCTGATTTTGGCCTACTTTTTTCCATACATCTTTTTTATAATAGAAATATATGTATATAAAACCACACATACATAATCAAAGTTTCACAAAGCTTACTAAAAATGTAGCAGGATAGCAATCCCTCAAGAGTAGCAACAGACAGCTTTAAAAATATACTTTTATTGCTCTACTGTAGCAGTTCTAAAGAGATTATGTCAAGTATAAAAAAAAAAAATAAGTCAAAGATTTCCTTCATGACTACGTATTTTCTCCATAGGAGTAACCATTACTTCAACCTTTGGCTCAACAGCATTCCTTGAAAGCAATATATAATTTTAGTTAAGAACCTGCTTTTTTTAATAGAAAAATCCACCTAAATGGAAGTTACATTTGTAAAAAAGTTAGGCAATCACGAGACTTCTTTTAATTTAAATGCTATTGCCAGAAAAGCCCACCAGCAACCTCGTGTGGCACATTATTGCCTCATGACTTAACTACTGCTATAACAGAAATGCGTGGAATCAAAAATATTATGTAGATGTCATTTGCCCTTACCCACTCAGTTAACTACACTATAAAAAAAAGTGTCACTGAACTCCTACTCATGATAACTTAGCTATTAGCTATTTAGAGCTATTCTGTGTATAAACTGCCATTACTGTCTAATTAACCAATGTAACTCAGCAAGTGTCTGTAAGTAAAGTGAACATGGAAAAAAACCACAAGCATCAATAAAGGCCTCATCAACTTGTGAAATGTTAAAAGATAATGCCAGAGCCATTGGTATTCAGGAAATCAAGACCTGCTATGCAGATCTAGTGTGCCTTGAGCTGCTGTTAGATGACCAACTAGCATCCAGTGCTGGCTGAGCGTTTCCAGAGGTTCAAACTAACAGACAAGGCTGGGTAAAAAAATGGCAAGTGCTGGGTCCTGCACTTGGGACACAACAACCCTGTGCAGTGCTACAGACTAGGGGAAGAGTGGCTGGAAAGCTGCCTGGAGGAGAAGGACCTGGGGGCGTTGGTTGACAGCCGACTGAACATGAGCCAGCAGTGTGCCCAGGTGACCAAGAAGGCCAGTGGCGTCTTGGCTTGTATCAAAACCAGCATGACCAGCAGGTCCAGGGAGGTTATTCTCCCTCTGTATTCGGCACTGGTGAGACTGCTCCTTGAATCCTGTGTTCAGTTCTGGGCCCCACACCACAAGAAGGATGTTGAGGCTCTGGAGCGAGTCCAGAAAAGAGCGACAAAGCTGGTGAAGGGGCTGGAGAACAGGCCTTATGAGGAATGGCTGAGAGAGCTGGGGTTGTTTAGCCTGGAGAAGAGGAGGCTGAGGGGAGACCTCATTGCTCTCTGTAACTACCTGAAAGGAGGTTGTAGAGAGGAGGGTGCTGGCCTCTTCTCCCAAGTGACAGGGGACAGGACAAGAGGGAATGGCCTCAAGCTCTGCCAGGGGAAGTTTAGGCTGAACATTAGGAAAAAATTTTTCACGGAAAGGGTCATTGGGCACTGGAAGAGGCTGCCCAGGGAGGTGGTTGAGTCACCTTCCCTGGAGGTGTTTAAGGCACGGGTGGACGAGGTGCTAAGGGGCGTGGTTTAGTATTTGATAGGAATGGTTGGACTCGATGATCCAGTGGGTCTCTTCCAACCTGGTTATTCTATGATTTCACAAGGGTCAGTGGTACACTTGGATACCTGTCTGCATCCATACCCAAGTTTGCCCTGACTTTCGAGTGATTTCTGACCAACCCTGCAAGTCCACGGACTGAAGTTCCAGCACCTATAAATTACTAAAGATCCACTGTCTTACATGCATTTAGTCATAGCTGCTCCTATAAGGAAGCATCACAAGTATTTTTACAGCAGAGTGACACTGACACAAGTGAGTCTATTGGTCTGATTCTACTGAGCATGCAAAATCCAATCCTTTACAGGTGACAGTTTTCCAGTGTAAAAAGAAAGTTATTTCAAAACGTCAAGGGATCCAGCCAAATGATTCAGCAGTGGCTAGATTGGTTACAATGCTATAGCATCCCACAGCTGCTTTTTTTATTATTATTATTAGGTCTTCAGAGGCTCAACTCTTAAGACTTTCACAGTACAAAGAATTTCTGAAAACAATGTCCAAGCTACCTCTGTGAATGAATCTACTGATGACACAGCAGCATTCGCAACAGGAGTCTGTTGAGCCAGGTTCTCCAGCAGTTCCACCGAGATTCCAATCTGGGCCACCGTTGGCGTCTGAGGGAGGTTCATGGCACCAAAGGGATGCTGACTTCCTTTCCCTGAAAGCACCGCAAACAGCTCATGTTAGACTTGGCAGACATGTAAAGATCGTGTTACTTAAATCACTGGGTTTCTCCTGTAGAAGGTATTCCTTAACTCCCACCAGAGAGATCTCCATATGTCAGAAATACAGGAAAACCACGCAGTCCGAGCACAGGCACAGGCCTGAAAGAATACACACCGACTGCCATCCCAGAGCGGGGTGGGGAAATAACCAGAGAAAACCAAACCTCACAAACACAGACCATTCAGGTTTTAACATGAATCATAACTACCAGTTTTGATGGGGGGAAGGGGAGTTGATTTAACAGCCTCATTTCCAGCAAACACCAAGACTGCATCTGAAGAAAAAAAAAATCTCAATGCTTATTGCAAGGTCAGTCACCATCTGACATGACAATTAATCCTCAAAAAGAAACATGTAATAAAGTTGGACACCTTGGGCCTTTGACTATAAGCAATATCAGCAGACACCAGTCCTCAGCCACTGATCAAGGGGTCAAAACAACAACAAAAAAACCAAACTAAAGTCTCACAAATCACACAAGCACTTACATTTCCAGCCTCATAGCACAGCTTTTAACAATGGTTAAAAGTTATCAAGAACAACAACAGAAAAGCCTGCTTTTAGATATAGTAAGTTTGTATGAAGACTGTTAAGATATACAATGCAAAAACTTTCCTGATTATAGAGGAGCTCAGAAGGAAACTTTTAGAGGGTACTATGATGTTCCTGTGAGACATCTGCAAGACCCAATCTAGAAATGTCTTATTCAAAGAAGGTTACCTGAGTTTAAATAGCACCTGTCTATGAAAAAGCATCCAGGTCTATAATTTAGTCTCTACTCGACAAATCACTTTTTCACATTGAAGAGTGCATTCTACAAAAGCAAATTCCCCTTTAGTCCATGTATTGAGGCAACCTTCTGGTATCCCACTTGGAAACATTGCAACATTCACCTGCATTGTCTTTCCCAAGCGAGCACAGGACAGGAAGAAGGAGAAAACCTAACAAAAAACCCTGGATCAACACCATTTTCCCTGATCTTCAAAGTCTGGAAACTGCATTTAACAGCCCAACCGGTCCTTACGAAGTGCAACACATCACAAAACATATACAGGTCCAGGGCATTTCAGACACTAAATGCAAACTCAATGGAAGAGTTACTAATGATACATTTAATGACTCCAATTCTCTGTAACCCCTCTCCGGTCTCCCCTTTCTACAGCCTCATAGTCTTCTCCATCATAGAGTTGTTTATAGTCATAGAAACTAAGGCTGTGTGGCTTATACTGACTGCGGTCAGAAACAACAATGGTATAGACAGAGGTCTTTGTTGTTCAGACCAAGCACAGCATTGCTTCACAGTATTGCAAATGCCTTCAATTGTGTCACAGAGTTCTTCCCCAAAAGTAAAATTATGGCTAATCATGAAAAAAACATCTGAAAATGTGTTTTCCTAAGCTGTGTGAAAATATAAAATAGTAGGTCTCATGCATGAGAACTTACTGCAAAAGCTGGCAAAAGAAACTACCATTTCACTAACAACACAACTTTGGAATATTAAGAAACTTAACCTCAAAACCCTCCCTATGGGTGCTATTTCCTCTGAAGAAGCCCAGATTTTTGAGGAACATATATGATCAGAATTCATTTGCTCTGCACTTTGAGAGCCCTTATCTCACATCACACTGCCATTCAGGACTGATTCAAAAGAAAGCATGCCCCATTATGAATTAATACACGTTATTACAGCAACACTTATCAAAACAGAGACTCAAGCTAAGGCTGCAGACTGCCTGGAAGCCTGTAAAAGATGTGTATTACTTTATCAACATAACACTTCAAGCTGCTTGGCCAACAAATCTGCCCTTTTAATAAAGCAAAGATGTGAACTGAAGCACTTAATCATTTTTTATAATAGGCACTTAGGAAAAAAACAGCCATGTCTGGTTCAGGTAGCACCAGCATTCTCTGACTCCTCTATAAGTTTATATTCAAAACAGTCAAAACACCAGGAAAGCTGTTGTGCAATGCCAACACCCTCTACTGGGGAATTACACAGCGCAACCAGAAGCGAGAGGGAGATGGTTGTCTGAAATCTCTACATCAGACTCCACTCATTGCAAAATCTGTCTCTCTGCTACAAACAATACAACCACCTTGTAGCAGAAGCTGGAAGAAAATGCAGCAGGCATGTCTGAAAGCCATGCTATGGAAGTTACATGGTCATTCTTGCACAGGTTCTCTATGCACTGGAACACATACTAAGTCTGCTCAAAGGAGTTTCCGGATCAACACCATGAACAAAAGATGATGAGAAATTTCACTAGTATCATTAACATACATGCAGACTTCAAAAAGCTTGACAAACTGCTCCTAGTATTACATCTGCTCACAACTACCTGGAAACACTCAGAGGTCTGCCTTTTCAAGATTTTGTTCAAAATGACCTTCAAATATTTTTCCCCTTATGCGTGCAGGAACACATTTGTTTTGCTGACTGCTACGTTCTACCAGTCTTACCGGATTTCAGTCCAGAAATTTTGAAGATGGCACTTGGCTTCTCATTAGTGACAAACCCCAGCAGCTGCCACACTGCCATCCCATTCTGGTCTGGATAACAAAAATAGACAGATCCTCCCATTCCTTCTGGAAATGGTATTGTTCCCAGCATGAAGACCACTACATGGTTGATGTTTTCATAGTCCGGTAAATCAAATACAAATTTGTCTTCAGCCACTTGTTGCGGAGCTGCTTGTACCTAAAGAGAACAAATCTTTTGTTAATATTACTATGTCTTAAATCTTTGACTGTGAATTTCCTTCTACAGAAATACACCTGAAGTGGAACAGAACAAGAAATGAGGAACGTACTATCCTAAATATAAAATAGCCAGATAAAAATCAAACACAGCAGAAGAATGACTGCAAAAAAGTATTAGTAAAAAACATCTACCTGCACTGAATGTATATCCTACCTGGGACTACAGGATCAGAATACCTTCGCTCCCCATGTGCATAGGGGTAAAATAGGGTGCAGAGGAGGTTGCCAAGCCCATAAGCAGTGGCTGTTGACCACCTAGCTGGCATAACCCCAGCATCATGGAAACCTGTTCACATAGGAAATACAACA
This sequence comes from Phaenicophaeus curvirostris, assembly GCF_032191515.1. NCBI lineage: Eukaryota > Metazoa > Chordata > Aves > Cuculiformes > Cuculidae > Phaenicophaeus > Phaenicophaeus curvirostris. The sequence goes on from NC_091392.1 coordinate 189,160,525, forward strand.
GACCTTGAGATCGGCACCAGAAGGGTGGCTTACTGCCAGAGCAAGATACACCCTTCTCTCCACCCCAGATGCCACATCCTTGCAGCCAACGCACAACTCAGCCTTAAAAACCTTCTTTTAAGTTCCCAGGTGGACTCTGAGGAGCTCAAGCCTCTCCATTAACAGAGGGGACGGTGCCTAACTCCCGGCAAGAAGGCTCCGCAATGCAGCTGCCTCTGTGTTCGGGGGCCCGGGGCCAGCGGAGGCGCGGCGGGCGAAGACAGCGAGATCCCCTCTGCCCGAGCCCGGGGAGGGGCGGCCGGTCGGGGCGGGGGGGCCAACGCGGGGCGGCCGCGGGGGAGCTCCCCCTCGGCCCCAACGGGCCGGCGGTCCCGCCCGCAGCCGGGGCAGCGCTCACCAGCCTGCCCGCCACCAAGCAGCCGAACATGGCGACGGCCGCCCAACCCCCTCAGACGCCTCTCTCCCCCACGGGCTCCATCAGCGCCGTCTCCCGGAAGTCAGCGCGCCCCGCCGGGGTACTTCCGGAGAGCGGCCTCCGGGGGCGAAGGGGGAGGACTGCAGCTCCCGTGGTGCAACGCGCGCCCGCGCCTCCGGCCGTGCCGCGCGGACGGGACGGGGCCTGGCGGGAGTTGTAGTTCGCGTTTGGAGCCGGGCCGAGCTCGGCGCCCGATTCGCGGCTGATGAAATCCGCCTTCAGAAATTAACGACGGAAAAGAAATTGGAGAGTTAATCAGAAAAGCAGCCTCGTTAAGCACGCTGACGTACGTCAACTACACTGAGAGAGACAGCATGTGATGCTGCGCTACCAAGAAACTCAATTTGTCCTCACAGATACGGCGCAGGTTCTGGAAGTTCACACTGAAGAAAAGCTGCACGTTGTGTGTCCTCTCTGTGTAACCCGAGCCTCATGTCCAGTTCTGGAATCCTCAACACAAGAAAGATATGGAGCTGTTGGAATGGGTCCAAAGGAAGGATACAAGGATGATCAGAGGGCTGGAGCACCTCCCAAATGAGGAAAGGCTGAGAGAGTTGGGCTTGTTGAGGCTGGAGAATAGAAGGCTCTGAGGAGATCTTATAGCGACCTTTCTGTACCTGAAAAGGCTACACGAAAGCTGGGGAGAGGCTGTTCATAAAGGCTTGTAGCAATAGGACTAGCGAGAATGGGTATAAACTGGAGAAGGGCAGATCTAGATTAGACGGAAGATTCGGAAGAAATTCTTCATGATGAGAGTGGTGAGGCATTGGCACAGGCTGTCCAGGAAAATGGTGGCTGCCGCATCCCTGGAGGTGTTCAAAGCCGGGTTGGATGCGGCCTTGGGAAGTCTGATCTAGTGGGAGGTGTCCCTGCCCATGGCAGTGGGTTTGGAACTGGATGATCCTTACGGTCACTTCCAACCTAAACTATTCTATGATTCTACCATTCTGTGATTTCAGAATACCTACCCTCAGAGTGAATCCATTGCACAGAGCACAGCCCTCCTTTGCTCAGTGGTAGCTTCCACCACTGACATTTCCAAGCCTCCATCAAACCTTCCACAGATGCCTGCAAGGTAGTTTCACGGCATGATTAACATCACATAAGAACACAGAGGTACAAAAAAAGACTAGTTGTCCAGGGACAACAGCCTTCACTATGCCATCATCTCTTTAAGCTGAATGGAGACAAGCAGCGCCAGAACATCTTGGTGAACCATGGATAAAGCCATGTGGATGCAGTATGGAGTAAGGTGAGGAGGCATAAGTCAGTGCCAGCGGTTCAGACTGAGTCCTCACAGCTGTTTAAGGAGGAAAAGGCTGATCAGAAAGGGACAGGGTGAAAAAAAAAAAAAAGCATCTTTTCCACAGCCTAAAGGAATCAGTGGATAGAAAGATACAAGCAGTTGCCTTCCTTTGTGTTGTGAAGGAAGACAGGTAGGCACATCTGACTAGTCTCAAAACCAAGGCTGCTAGCTCACTGAAAGACTTGAAAAAGGACAGTGGCATTAATGCACCAAAAGGTGACAAGAGCATAAATCACTGAGCTCTGCGGCTTGGTACTCCTTCCAATTATTTATTATCTAGAAACAACTTTGATATCTAACTTTTAAGTACCTCTGTGCGAACAATGATCACAGCTGAAACTCATTGTAGTCTTAAAGTTGCTCCATTCAGATCACAGGGTTACAAACATTACTACTCTCCAGTACTTCAGGATGATACAGCCTCAGTCTAATTTCTGCCTAGAAAAAAGTTCATATGAGCTAGCGGCTTAAGAAGAGATGATTCCCATGTTGCCAGTAGTTATGCCCTTCATAAATCATCGGTCTTGCATTGCCAAGCAAATGAAAATGAAGCTGAAACTGACAGATTGCCATCTTCCTTCTTGGGCAGGTGTGTAGTAAATGCATTTTTGTGATTTTTCCACATAATCATCTTTGTCTTTAGGACCACAGAAAGAGCAGCCTTGATTAAGCTGAGCATCCTGGAGTGACTATTGGAAGGAAGATAACGCGATTGGATGTTTGAAGTAGAAGTACCACCCTACGTACTCTGCTTTCCTCTGTAATTGTGGAACCAGTGGCATAGGGAGCTGGTGGTGAGAGAAGAGGCAAGGAGGATACTTTATTTCTTCCTTAAGGCCCCTAGACTCTCATTTGCAGACATGTGTGGGTGGTGAAAAGGACCATGCTTTCTGCAGTACTATTTCGCACACAGGTGAGCAAAGGACCTGTGGTTTTGAAATGCTCAGGTGTGACTAATAGTCACAGGAGCTATAACTAGAACTTCATAGAACAGATTTAGTGTGTGCTCTGTGTGTACATCACCTGGAATCCCATCAGGTTTTATACAACAGATGCTCCTCTGCATGGAACTCCAGGGACCACGCTCCCAGGACAGGGCTGGGAGTTTATGGACTCACAGCTGAGGTTCGTGTTTATTTTCACAAAAAAACCCCAAACAAGTGACTTGCAATAAAACTCAGTGTTCAGACTTGAATAATAATAATGTTAACCTCTTCCTACTCTTTGTTCTGTTTCATTGTATGAGATTTTGGTCTTATGCTCCTCTTCACCAAATACAGCATTCATCCAGTTGTTCTCTAAGGTAGGAGGTGTAGAAGTGGTTTCCCTGTCCCTTTTTAATGCTTTCATCCACTTTGGTCTCATCTAGAGGTGTTAATGATGGATTTACCATAAATTCTTTCAAAATTACTGGGCCCAAAAGAAGTTTTTTGGGATGAGAGACGTTGTCTGCTCAAGGGGCAATCTTAGAAGCCAGCACTGTGCGGCGGGTGAGCTGAGCCCCAGTTGAGGCAGAGCAGGTTTGGGTTCTCGCAGGCACATTACCCTCCCTGGGGCTGTCTGAACCAGCCAGTGAAGGCAGAACCTGGGCTCCTGACCAGGGATGTTGGCACAGAAGGCTGCAGCCCCTGTTCTGCTACACGAGTGTGACAGTGGAGTTGTCTATGACCCAGCAACACCTTTTGCTGCCCAGACCTATTCATCTGACCTGCTTCTCAGTCACTGTGAGGTTCCAGGCACTGGCTGCTCCTCTTGCGGCTGCTTTTGTCTTGAGCTGCTTTACCATGAGAATGAAGTAAAAGGATGCAGTAGGATATCATTTGACAGTAGTTCTGTCAGGGGTAGAGGAGGATGTAACTAAAATGGGAGGGATGAGCACTGGTTTGAAGAGGATCATGTTTCCAACACTCAAAAAACTCACTCCTTATGATAAGGCCTTCAGGATGCTTTTTTATTAGAGTTCCTGGGGAGTATTACCTATAGAAATCGGTATTGTGACCTTAGGGCCTGGAGTTAGTGAGTGAAAGATCTGACTGATTTCCTTTGTGTGTTATTCTGGATTTTGAGGGATTATTTTCTTTCCAGCTACACCCTCTTCTTTTTATTCTGACTGACAGCATGGCATATGCCAGGAATAAGGTACCTGTGTGGCAAGACAAGGTCATTTGTGAAAGCTGCATAAGGAATGTGGTGCTCCTTATAGGTACTGGTGTTATCTTCCTGTGTGCAGCCTGCAGTGTCAGATTAACATGTACAGCAGCTGTGAAATCCAGTTCAGAAGGTCCTATAAAATCCTCACAGGAGAAGAAGAAAAGAAAAGTTGATTTTCAGGAAAAAACCTGAAAGAAAAGGTAATGTTAGAGAGCTTTGTGCCTTTGCCTTTTCACCTTCTTGCTAGGTGCTTAACATGAAGTTTAAAGGGTCCCATGTGGCATGTGATTATACGATTACAGTGGATCTTTCTTCCAAGGAGGATGTTCTAGGATATAAACTTTTCTGTACTGTAAACTTTTCTTTCCTTCTCTAATTTGATTAGTGCACCAGGGAGTAAACATTTAGGGAGATCCTTCAGTCTGCTGAATACCAAGTTCTGCCTCAAATTGCTGATAGTGGTGATGTTTTTCTCTCTTATAGAGTCCAGTTGTTTTCTTCTAAGGAGAAACATCAACTGGAGATGATCGTAGAAAAGACTCCTTACTTGTACTGAAATGGAACTTCACTTTTCCAGTCAGGCATCCCAGCCTTTTTTCTTAACTGGTTGCAAACTTCTCCAGAATAACACCTATGATTTGAATGTGTCAGAAATGTGATTTGTGCAGACAGGACCAAAACAGATATTAGACTCTGAAATAAAATTTCTCCTTCAAAAGAGACTCTGATATGTCTCTGGCATCTCCCAACCAACTTTTCACAACGGGGACAAGATAGAGCAGGGGACTAAAGTTAATTCCAGGAGTAATACTGACTGAAATTATGTGTTGGACAAATTCCAAAATAAAAAAGGGTGTAAGAGTAGGACAGATGGACAGCTTCCACTGTTGGGCAGGGTCCTTAACCATTCTGCCGCTGCACCCATGGCTCATGGTAGAAGCCTGTCAATGGGGAAGCTTCCAGGGTTGCTTCTGTTGCCCGCTTTGCTGTAGTAGAGTTGTTAGTAAAGGGTGATGTTATCTTTCCAAAAGCTGAAAACTTTAAAAATACAAAATAAAGACCCTGGTGCCTGCTATCAGATGGAGTAACCAACCTGTGCCTTGCAATGTGTTTATGTGTGGGAATTTGAGAGTAAAATCTATTAAAAATCCTAATGCTGGTCCACTGCATTTGTACAGGCATAATGGAAGAAATGTTTCTGTCTGATTCACTTATTGGATTTAACAAGAAGTGTTGAGGCAGTAGTGCAGAACTGCCGGAGTCCCAGGCCTCATTTTGGATGTGAACCTTTGCAAGTTAGTTTTCCACTTGGCAGGTGCTTTTCCAGCTGGTTCTGATGAACTGGAATGAAAGTAAGTGTTTCAAAACTTGAGATGTTGCAAATTAGTGGAGCGTAGCCAAGCTCTGCAGTGAAGTCACTGAGGCACAACAGAAATCTGCTAATTAGGCAAGAGGTTGTCTCACACTGCCAATTTGCTATGGACCTCTGAAATTACACCATGTTTAAAAGGTGCAGGGCAACCCCATCTTGCAGGCCTGATCTCCACGGGGCTCTCATGCACTCTTCCTGAGGCATGAGGTCTGTTTGTTTGTTTAATTTAAACCTAAACTTCTTGAGCTTTCTGTGCAAGCACAGCAGCAGAGCTGTTGCTGCTCCCCCTGCCAGAAGCTAATCTCGGCCTGACTATGATGTTGCCCTAGAGTGCACATGTGACACTTTGGTCTCCATGTGAGCCCCTACTAATTTTTGTGGCTTAGTGCCACTTAGGTAAAAGAAGGTCATACATGGCAGGCATATTCCTTCTGTGCAATCAGGGAAAGTATTTCCCATTCAATATTAACAGAAAGCGGCATGACACAGGAGATAGTTATGTGTAGAGAACCTCTGAGAAGAAGGTACCTAATTCCTGGGTGAGGCAATGGCATGAGTAAAAGGGAGACACCCTAGACAAGTTGAGGAAAAGCAATGATAACTTGTAGAAGATTGGTGTTGTAGGGTTTTTTGTAGTTCTCTTTTCCTCCTTCCCTAACTACATCTTTCTCTTGGTTTGCTGGTATGTTCTTCTGCCATCTTCTTAGTTTCCAGTCCATTAATGAGTTTCTGATCCTATGTCACATCCTTCTTCATTCACAACTTTTCGAGCATGAGGAGTCATAGCTTTGTAGTAATTTGTTATATAGAAGTTGTTCCATATTTTTGATTGTTCTTGTCATTTCTTCATCACAAGGAAATTAGGGCTTTACATGTGCTTTTCCAGGGACAGAGATTTTTTTTCTGCTTTACTGCTCTGCAAGTAAGGAACTGGAGAGAATTTCTTCTTCATGTTCACTGCATTTCAGGCAGCTGCAGATGCCTAACTATATCATAGAATCATAGAATCATAGAATAACCAGGTTGGAAAAGACCCATCAGATCATCGAGTCCAACCATTCCTATCAAATACTAAACCATGCCCCTGAGCGCCTTGTCCACCCGTGCCTTAAACACCTCCCGGGAAGGTGACTCAACCACCTCCCTGGGCAGCCTGTTCCAGTGCCCAATGACCCTTTCTGTGAAAATTTTTTTCCTGACATGCGGTCTGAACCTCCCCTGGCGGAGCTTGAGGCCATTCCCTTTTGTCCTGTCCCCTGTCACTTGGGAGAAAAGGCCAGCACCCTCCTTTCCACAACTTCCTTTTGTAGAGAGCAATAAGGTCTCCCCTCAGTCTCCTCTTCTTCAGGCTAAACAACCCCAGCTCTCTCAGCCGTTCCTCATAACGCCTGTCCTGCAGCCCCTTCACCAGCTTTGTTGCTCTTCTCTGGATATATCTACTAGATCTCAGCTGAGCAAGCTGCCTGTGGTCCATTCCCCCCAGATTCGCTGCAGGGGAGCCGTCAGCCCTGTAGCCAGTTCTAGCTGACAGCAGCCAGATAGGCACTAGCCAGATCTGCCTACAGGTGGGTGTTTTTTCCATTTGAGGAAGAAGCTCTCTTTGTTGACTATCTGAGATCAGATGATATGTAAGAATGGGCTCTTGACCTGTTGCCCTGACTTAACAGGCCTAAGATGTTTCAATAGTTGATTCCTCTGTGCAGCTGAGGTATCTTGGACCTCTACTTCTTGAGAGATTGAGTGAGGCTGCATTGAAACACTTGGGTGCCAGAAGGGGCATTTCAGGTAATGGAAATATGTGTTAAGAAATTGAGAGTTATGTAATGGTGAAGAAGGAGCTGACTCTGGGACAGAGGAGGAACAAAGCTAAATGGAGCATACAGGAATGTGATGTTGGGTGCTTCAGGGTTGGCGACTCAAAGGTCATTTCATAAAGAGATTTTAATCATCTTTCTGCTGGTCAGTGGCCTGTATTTGTTGTGTTGCTGCTTTTCTCAGTGCTGTTGACCAAGTGGTATTCTTCACCCCTTAGAAGCCATTGAACATTTTGCTTACAGGAATAATGATCAGGAACAATTACCAAATAAATTCACAAAGGTTGAATATTGGAGACTGGAAAAAGGAGCCAAAGTGCCCAACTTAACTACAGACTAGCTGTGTTCTTTTGGGTCTATTTAAATAGTTGTGTAAAGCAGTGAAAATCAAGAGACAGGGAACACAGGTGCAATTGGTGGCACTATTTTATATTAAAATATTTTAATTTGCATTACAATTTGCCATTATCATAACCTTTGCTTGGCTGCTTCTCAACTTTTTCAAACTTTAATTGTTAGGACTAAAGTTCTTTTACTTGTGCTTGCCTTAGGTTATTCTTTTTTTATATGCAAAAGTTTCAGCCAGAACCTTTCCAAGACATGGGCCAAAACCGACATTGTTTTACTCAAGCTAAAAAGAAAAAATAAAATTAGATGGCCTGTTCTTTCAGGAGCCCTAGTTCCCTTGTGTTGTAAAGGAGAGACTTGCAATTTGGTGGCAGGTAGCCTTGATTCATAAATGATGCCATGCAAATAAACTCACCTTTCTCTATGTCTGAAATATTTGAAGGACCCCAGTTTGTAAGTGCTCAGGAGAAATTTAGATAGCACCACAGACTCCATCCATGCTGAACCAATTTCAGAGAGCGCTGCAGAAATTCCTCTGGAGCTGTCTGTGGGTTGAGAATCAAGACAAGAAGGGAGTATTGAGGCCTTCTCACCTAACTTAACCTGAAGAAAGTACCTACATTAAAGAAATGGCTTCCTTCTTTTGAGATAGTGGCTCCTCTAAGACAGAAATTGTTCTCTGGAAGAGCATCTTTTTTGCCAGTAACTACAGAAGACATCTTGGTGGTACAGCCTTCTAACTGAGGAGTCCCAGTTACACTGGAATTTAAATGAGATCATAGAATAATCATAGAATAACCAGGTTGGAAGAGACCCACCGGATCATCGAGTCCAACCATTCAAAGCGAGTTCCCTGACCAAGCGAGTTCCCTGACCAATCATTTCTGCAGGAATCAGTGCTGGTGTTTAGGTGTGATAGGATGTGCAAGAGAGACTGAGGGAAGCCATAAGAGCATTGGGTTACAGCAGGAGGTGGGAAGGAGGGAGAATATATTTTACTTCTTAGTAGTGCTGTGTTTTTGAGGTCAGAGAAACAGTTTTAAGACTCTCTGGGCAGCTGAAAAAGATGATCACTGGTCCTACAATGGTAAAAATAATGCCTGGCTTCCTGCCCTTGTGTGATCTTTGTTTTTCCAGTGACAGAGGAAATTGACATCTGCGCTGTGATTTTTATTTTACTTGCCAACAACCTTCAAGCCTTTGTTATAACAGTGGTATCTGACAGCACCTGACTGTAGTTCAGGGAAAGATTTAGCAATGACAGAGAAGATTAATTGTAGAATACAGAAGATTGTGCAAGCTCTAACTGTTCCTCAGATGACTTTCTGGAACCCGAGTTCCACGGAGGTCTCACACATCCTTACTGCCTTTAAGATCTTTGAATCATTGTGAAGAAGTATGGATTATTTTGTCCACAAAGCCAAAAATTTTAGGGCTGAGGACGTTTACATTTTGAGTGAATGACACCTTTTCTCCAGCAGATGGTGATAAGATACCAGGGTTTGGCCTATTAAAAACCATCTGGTCACATCAGAAGCTGAGACTGGCTCTGATTCTATCTCAGGGAAAAAACTGCTCAATTCAGTTTAAAACGTAATCGAGATGAAACAGTTTATAAATGTATTAAGCTCATATAATTAACTGGCGTTCAGGATCAAAACTGGTGATAAAACAGATAAACTCTAGTGCTAGAACCTTTACTGAATGTTACTAAAGCTCCAGACACCTTTCTGCAACTTACCCCAAGAAATTTGAGTCCCCCTCTTGCCACACACACACACACAACCCCCGCCCACCAGCACCCCCCCCCGCCTCCAAAGTCTGGGTTACGTAAAATCCTCTTAAGTTACACAACCCCATTTGAGACCTACACTACCTGAGTGTCTCTCTAAGCAGAGCTTTTCTTAAAGACTTCAAAGGGCCAACTCTGGCTTCCCAAAAGACATTAACATCAGTTTAATTCTGTTCACTCTAAAGTTGCTCTGTCTCCTTTCTGTATACATGAATAAAAATTAACGTACAACTGATTAGGGAAAAAGTTTGGATTGATTTTTGGTGTAAGCGAGACACATTCTCTGAACTTTATTGATTGGTGTCAACCAAAGATATTATCCAAACCTACTTTTCAAGGTCCAGCTTTGTTGGGCCCACAGGCTTGTGCCTTCTGTCCGACCACAGATGTTCATCACTCCTCGTGTTAAAGCTTTTTCATAGAATCATAAAATTGCTTAGGTTGGAAAAGACCTTTAAGATCATTAAGTCTGACCTTTAAGATCATTAAATCCAACCTTTAATCTAGCACTATCAAGTCCACAACTAAACCATAAAATCATTAGGGTTGTAAAAGATCTCTAAAAATTTCCCTGTTGTCTCTAAACACCACATCTACACATCTTTTAAATACTTCCAGAGATGATAACTAAACCGCTGCCTTGTGCAGTCAGTTCCTGTCCTTGACAACACTTTCAGTGAAGAAATTTTACTCTATATGTAGTCTAAACCTCTCCTGGCACATCTTGAGGCCATTTCCTCTCATCCTGTTGCTTGGGAAAAGAGAGCAACGCTCACTTTGCTACAATTTCCTTTCAGGTAGTTGTAAAGAGTAATGCAGTCTCTTTTCAGCCTCCTTTTCTCCAGACCAAAAAGCCCCAGTTCCCTCAGCTACTTCTCATAAGACTTGTGCTCCAGCCCCTTCACGAGCCTTGTTGCCCTCCTCTGGACATGCTCCAGCACCTCAATATCATTCTTGTAGTGAGGGGCCCAAAACTCGACACAGGATTATAGGTGTGACCTCACCTGCTTTGAGTACAGGGGCATGATCACTTCCCTAGTCCTGCTGGCCGTGTTATTTCTGATACAGGGCAGGATGCTGTTGGCCTTCTTGGCCACCTGGGCACAGTGCTGGCTTCTATTCAGCCATCTATCAACCAACACACCTAGGTCGTTTTCCACCAGGCAGCTTCCCAGCCACTCTTCCCCAAGCCTGTAGCATTGCACAGGGTTCTTGTGACCCAGCTGCAGGACTCAACACTTAGTCTTCTTGAACCCCACACAGCTGACCTTGACCCATCCATCCAGCCAGTCCAGATCCCTCTGTAAAGCCTTCCTTCCCTGAAGCAGAACAACACTCCCATCCAACTTGGTGACAACTCCAGACTTACTGATGTTGCACTCGGCTGTCTTGTCATCATTGGTAAAGATATTAACTCCATTCACTAAAACTCTATAAGACTGGACAATATTTTACCCTTTAAAGAGTTTCTTTGGGTTGCCTGCTAGGTGTTCCCCAGGATGTTTTGGGCAAAATAAGATGGATTAGTTTTAACTGATTAAATAGTAGATCTCTGCTAACTGGGCCCATTGTGAAAGAAACATGTCAGTGAGTAAACTGAACCTTGGACAGTGTCACACTGCAGCTTCAGGTGTTGCTCTTCTGTCACTTGTTGATCCACAATGCATACTAGGGCTCCTTACCATTGCTTGCATTGTCCCATCATCTACAGCTCTTTAAATGCAGTTTCTCAACTTCTGATCAAGGCAAAGCCATGGCAGTCTCCCAAAAGGAGTATTCACAAGAGCCAGCAGATCTTAGATGCCTGAGGTCCTCAGATAAATCAAAGATGGGCACAATATGGCTCTTTTTGTGTGCTGTCAATGTTGCTATTCAGAGGGCAGAATTGCCCTGTTTTTCTTGATGTTCTGAAAATAATGAATAGGAAGTTCTGCACTGGGAAGATATGTTCAATGTTTGAGCTGGGAGGAGGTGGGAGGAATGGGCAATTATTTAAAAGTGAGACGTGAACTGATCTTGAGGATTTATTCACAGGGCTGCAGTTGATTGGCTTCACATTTCTTGGTGAGTTGCAGATTGACACTGAGTCATCATAGCTGACCACTTCAGAACTCATTCTGTCACAGGTGAGAAGTTAACTTCCCTGGGTTTCACTTTACAGCATGCAGTCAAGTAGATCATGACAGCTACACGTCTCAACTGACACATGCCAGCTTGCTGTCTCACTGCATGTGGAATGGACTAAGACTTGTCAATGTACAGTTAGTAGTAAACGTCATGGGTTGTTAATTCCTGCTCTTAGAAACTGTAGTAACTCTTTACCACACCTGACTGGGTTTTGCTTCCCTAGACAGAATGGAGAACCTCTCTGCATAGGTATTTGACTCTGCTTTGAATTTTCGTTTTTACTGACATTCCTCCTGCTATTGTTTTTTCTGTTTTCACCCATGACTCCAGATAGCTCTTCTCCTGGTAGAGCTAACCTGGATGTCCAGAAACTCCTATTGCATTTCAAAACTAGTCAAGTGTATTTTTAAGTTTCATCTCACTATATGCAATAGGAGTGAGATCTGTGTCACCTTGAGCCAAGGTGCACCCAGATTCAGGATCTGAGCTTGCTGTTCATGTGTGCTGGAATATAGCAGGTTTAACTAGTAAAAGAAGCACTTATTCTCATCTTCATGCTAATAAATAAGTGTTATACAATACAGGTACTGCTGACTTTTCAAGCAGAAATTTGGGATGAGGGGCTGAATCCAAGGCCTGTATGAGCAGTCAGTGAGAAGCAGCAGTATTTTAAAAACTTTGGGTGGGATTCCTCTGTGTAGAAGAATCAACATCTCAGCTGCACACTCCAGGCCATCTCAAGCTGGGCTGGTTATTGGGTGATTTGGATGTTTAATAAGGTAAATATAAAGGAAAGCAAAGTAATTTGTGTTGTAGGTGTTCATTTTAGAACCTCTCAAACTTTAAAAAAGTTGTGTTCAACCTGAAAGAACTTTTCTTAACAAGGGACCTAGATTTTAGTGGATAGTTAAGACTTTCTAGTGAAAATACAGAGTACAATGTTATAGCCCTTCCTTGTGTAAGCAGTCTAATGAACTTCCATCAGGGTTACAGGATTTGTTTGTTTAAAGACTTGATCCTTAATAACCAGTAGCTGCCTGTCGGATAACTAAAAATGTGCATTGAGAATGTTGTTAGCCTTGTCTTCCAGAATTTGGAAAAACATACTGAGATACATGGCCAGTCCTGAGACATGTTGAACTTCCTCAGTTCCTGATAAGTTCAAAGTCTGTGATGGTACTCAGCAACCCTTGGATGGAAGTCTGAAAAATCAATGAAGAAAAAAAAATCCTTTTCCCTTTGTGAAACCTTGACTGCGTTCCAGTGAGGCCAAGCTGTTAATGGCTGCTGGTAAATATCATGGTGGATGGCGTACCAAAACTTGGACAGAATAATAGTTCTTGGTCGGTGCTGGAGATAGGACGTTGGGCTGAAGGATGGGTAGGAAGTGTCATGTGTCTAGACGATGACTTCAGTGAAATGTGGCAGTTTCCATCAGTGCAGGTTATTGTTCATATTTTCTCAAGATTCCTTCAGAAAAGCATTCTTGTGCTTCTCAGTAACTTTGTAATTAATTGTCTGCATGACCACAGTGCTCAAAAACAAATTATGGATGATATTTGTATACTGGACATGGAAAGAAGCAGTCTGAGTTCAGAATGTCTTTCAGTTTTGCAGTCAAATTGTGGGTCTCTCCCACAAAGACACTTTCTTTTTTTCTTATACTCCAGCCCATGTTGCTGAGTAGTACCTCAGAGACCTCACTATAACTTAGGTCTGTTTTAGATCCCTTTTAAACTGTGGGTCTGTATTTCAAATACAACAAATATTATTTAAGCATTTGCATGCATCAGCTCACTGGAAGAAATGGATGGTCCCAACCAGCCAGCATTTCTAAGCTCCCTTAAGAAGAAGTAATGCTTTCCCCTCCTCATCTGACAAATCCCTGTTGTGTCAAAGATGTTGTAATTGATCTTTGTCATTAAGTTCAATAATGTCCAAATTTACAGATCTTCCTTGTTTCAGGCTAATGTAGATAAATGAGGTTCACGGTAAAATATTGACTTTTACTTGGCACCTATGTACCTCAGCACTTTATGCGTTTGATTAACATACAAGCAAGGCTGTAAAATCAAATAAATGAATGCACAGAGTAATCTTTCGCTCTCCTTAAATGATATATGAGACTCAGCTATTTATAGCAAAGGATTGGGAAAGAAATGTAAAGCTAAGCCAATTCTAGGAGTGCTGATACAGGAGATTCAGCAAAAAAACTGGTATTCGTATGAGGAAACTTCTGTAGCGAATCAGAACACCATATAGTGGTCTAAAGCTCGGGTTTTTTATGTCTTGATTGTGGTCTCTACCCAATGCAGCCAAACATATAGGAAGCATTTTGGAGAAACAGGGCACATGTTTTTAATGCTTTATTACTGGAATACCTTGCTAGTGGCTGTGTTAGATCATTTGTATGGAAGTCTTTAAAGCAAGATTTTATGCTTCTCTGCAGGCAATGCTGCAGCTCAGCCATGAATGCTGGACTTAATAAAGAAACTTCTTCAGCAGATGGTCATTACACAGGAGCTCAGACTGGGCAATCGTGCTGATCCCTGCATGGACATGACACATTCAATGCAAATGCTGTGATGTGGCTGAGCTATTAAGAATGGACAAAAATAAGTCAAGGAAGGATCCCCTCAGAGAGATTATTCCCTTTAAAGAGTGTTAATCCATTGCAAGAGGAGCTGCTTAGATCTCACTGAGTCCATAGGCAGGGGAGTTTTCAAATGATCTCACTTGAGCACAGGAGATATACTGACTCATCTCAGACTTATTCTCTCAGTATTTTGGTCCATATGAAATATAAATAGACATATTCTAAAGTGATGCAAATTGCTAATGCTCCATTGGCATCACAGGGAAATCTTTTACAGATGAGGACACTGCATCTCTGAGGAGGCTGCTCATTTTTTTCTCCACACGTAATGAGAACAGGTACAAAAAATATTAAAAGTGTGACCAATGTAATCACAGACCATTTATGTGTTTTCTTTGCTGGCAAAATCACTGTGGAAAGAGCAAGACTTAGCAGAGAATCCCAGGCTAAGCTTTTGTTTGAAGGATGGAGATTTTTCAGCACAAATTCAGAGGAAAATGCTTGAATGGGGAACCTGAACAGGACAGTTCTCCCACTGGAGTAATCCTGGATTAGAATCATAGAATCATAGTATCTCTAGGTTGGAAAAGACATCTTAGATCATCAAGTCCAACCCCTCCTATCTGCCACTAAACCATGCCCCTGAGCACCTCATCCACCCATCTTTTAAATACCTCCAGGGATGGTGACTCAGCCACCTCCCTGGGCAGCCTGTTGCAGTGCCCAATGACCCTTTCTGTGAAATTTCTTTTCCTCTTGTCCAGTCTGAACCTCCCGTGGTGGAGCTTGAGGCCATTCCCCCTTGTCCTGTCCCCTGTCACTTGGGAAAAGAGGCCAGCACCCTCCTTTTTACAACCTCCTTTCAGGTAGTTGTAGGGAGCAATGAGGTCTCCCCTCAGCCTCCTCTTCTCCAGGCTAAACAACCCCAGCTCTCTCAGCAGTTCCTCATAAGGCCTGTTCTGCAGCCCCTTCACCAGCTTTGTTGCTCTTTTCTGGACACGCTCTAGGACCTCAACATCCTTCTTGTGGTGAGGGGCCCAGACCTGAGCACAGTATTTGAGGTACAGTCTCACCAGTGCCAACTACAGGGGCAGAATAACCTCCCTGGTCCTGCTGGCTGTGCTGTTTCTGATATACAGCATTTCTGATACATTTCTGATTAGTTTACTATGGGGATACTCCTATTTCAGATTAAAAATTATTTCATTGCAGACACATAGTTTACTCCCAGATCAGAATCAATATTCCGGAATAGGAACTTTTATTTTGGAATAAGGCGTCTACAAAGAAAAGTACCGTACAAGAGCAATCATCCACCTATGTATTTTGACTGGCCTGTATTTACAGAAACTCTCTAACAAAAAGCAGTAGTGGCACTGCTTCGTTCCACCTCGTTAATGACGTGGCTGCCCTGTCCATCTGTCCAGGATTAGCTTTCCTGGACAATTTTCTCATATGCCAAGCTTTGATATGAGGAGACACTTGTTAAAATTCCTCCCAGAAAACAGACTAGAGAAAAAAACTCAAAAAACTGTATTCAGAAGGTCTCCTCCGGAAGCCATTATGCAGATGGATATCTGATGTCTTCCCAAAAGGTTTTTCTCTGTCATGGTGTTTCATCTGTGGATTATTCTGCCTGTTGGATTCCTCAGCTATTTCAAAAGGGAAGTGTCTTTGCTTCAGTAGGAAAGCACTGGAATGTCACAGGAGTCAGCACCCTTTTATCTTCTGAAGTCAGGAATGAGGCAGCATTATACAAGTGGGTCCTGGGAAGTGTGAGTTTGTTACCAGGTCTGCCAGAGATATCTGTAAATCCTCAGACAACTGCATAGGATCCATCAGGACTACCAAATGTAGACATCTACTGAGTCACTGCACTCAGTAGGCTAGACTGCCTTTACAGCTAATAGAAGGAAATACGAGCTTTCATCAAGTCTGTCTAGAAAGCTGCCTGGAGGAGAGGGACCTGGGGGTGTTGGTTGACAGCCGACTGAATATGAGCCAGCAGTGTGCCCAGGTGGCCAAGAAGGCCAATGGCATCTTGGCTTGTATCAGAAACGGCGTGACCAGCAGGTCCAGGGAGGTTATCCTCCCTCTGTACTCGGCACTGGTGAGACCGCTCCTTGAATACTGTGTTCAGTTCTGGGCCCCTCACCACAAGAAGGATGTTGAGGCTCTGGAGAGAGTCCAGAGAAGAGCAACAAAGCTGGTGAAGGGGCTGGAGAACAGGCCTTATGAGGAGCGGCTGAGAGAGCTGGGGTTGTTTAGCCTGGAGAAGAGGAGGCTGAGGGGTGACCTCATTGCTCTCTACAACTACCTGAAAGGAGGTTGTAGAGAGGAGGGTGCTGGCCTCTTCTCCCAAGTGACAGGGGACAGGACAAGAGGGAATGGCCTCAAGCTCCGACAGGGGAGGTTTAGGCTAGACGTTAGGAAAAAATTCTTCACAGAAAGGGTCATTGGGCACTGGAACAGGCTGCCCAGGGAGGTGGTTGAGTCACCATCCCTGGAGGTGTTTAAGTCACCTTCCCTGGAGGTGTTTAAGGCACGGGTGGACAAGGTGCTGAGGGATATGGTTTAGTGTTTGGTAGGAACAGTTGGACTCGGTGATCCGGTGGGTCTCTTCCAACCTGGTCATTCTGTGATTCTGTGATCTGAACTAGTCAAGATTCTTGCTATAGGATTGATACTCCACAAAGATAAAATGCGTGTTTCTTTCACCTGTTACAAAGCTAACCCAGGATAACTAGTTCAGGTACAGAATCTAAACTGTAGAAATCTACAGTTAAGTGAATTATACTGTAACACCAATGTCTTTTAAAACCTTTTATACAGTGTACTTTTGTCTTTTAATCGTGATTTTCAAAGGGGAATAAAAGGGTGTGAACACAGATCATGTGCTCTCCTAAGCAGATGGGCTTCAACTCAGGATGTGGAGGCTCTGAGAAGGATTATCTCCTCTTCTATCAAGAAAACACGTTTAACAAATCGGGAAAACTTTTAGAAATTTATCTGTGGGGAGAAAAAAGAAGAAACTCTGACTGTCCTTCACATAGTTTCTTTGTTTCAAGGTCACAATGAATTAATGTTGGCGATCCATGGAATCAGTTGTCTATGTCCAATAAGTTATGGCAGGTAATTAAGTTATTCATTTTAACTTCAATGCTTTCCTCCAGTGTCCTTGTGAATTTGCTATACTGAGTGCTTTTTTTCTGCAATAGAAAACTTGAATAGTTCCCTATTATTTTGATAAGAGTGTTGGTGGAATGGTATCCTGTGACTTTTTTTGTGTGAAAAGTTACTATGATTTGTTCCCTGAGCAGAAATGTTTGAATTGTTTTTCCTCTTTTTTTCTTAAGAAAGCTGTTTCTCCTCTATCCAGCTTTTGATTCATTGATTCTATAAGATTCTATGAATATGCAGGTCTCTGTAACTAATTTTACTTTACTTTTAAGGTGGAGAAATGAGATACAAAAGAATTTCAAATGGCTACAGTGATCTTTATATCGGGCTGCAAGTGCTTTAGTCAAGATGTCACAAAGTTTGAGGTACTTTTGGGGAAAGAATCACGGAAAATCTATGTCTCATTGAATGTATAGAAGGTAGTACAGGTCATGAGGATGGATTAGGATGGCAGATTGCACACAACCTTGCTTTTTGTTTTAGATTACCAGTATACACTACTGTATTTAGATTACTAGTTTCTGTAGACATAATAAGATGGACCACCACAGAGTTCTCTTAAGGCTGATTAGGGCTAAAATATTGGCGTACATTCATTTTAATGGTGTACTGTTGCTTGTATCTGTAGCTGTACTAACACCTACAAATGGGATAGCAGCTGTAAAGACTGAGTTCTTGTATTGTTGTGTCTTAAACATTGTATTGCTGTGTCTTAAACATGGTCTGAGTGCAGGGCTGCATGCACCTGATGGGCTCTTCTGTGGCTCCTGGTTAAAATGAGACAGGGAGGAGTAGGAGCAGGCAATGCTCCCTCATCCCCCAACCTGCAGATGGGCTAACTGCCCCCCAACTGCCTGCACATGAGTTCCCTTAAGGTTCAGGCAGAGGTTATTCTGGCAAGGGTCTGCTGAACTGCGACTGACCCTGGAGCTCCCAGCTCCAATTCCAAAACCTTCCCGAAGGAGATTCTGCACGTGCCCTGATTTGAGAACTTTCACAGCAAGGCCACCCCTAACATGGTAATGGGGGCATGGACTTGCCTACCACCCCACGGAACCAGCCCAGCTGTCCTGAAGAAGAACTACTGGACCAAGTTTTCCTGAAGAATTAACTGCAGGAGGATTTGCTATTGGATGGACTGTGTTTTCCTGATGAACTGCTGTGCCCCATGGGAGTGATGACCATTTTTCTTTTCTTCCCAGCTACTTCTCTCTCTCTCCTTCTCTGACTTATCTTACTGCACCTTCTTTTTTTCTTGGCACTGTGGTGTAATGGATTGAAGCTGAGTTGTGTCGTAGTTTGTTTAGTTACCTTGGCTATGTTCAGGGTATCAGATAGTGATCTGAACAGATTGGGATCTGGTCTTGCAACTCTGAGAAGTTGTGACTCGGAGTGCACACAAGTATCTGGTTTGTTATTTTGGCTGCGTTCAAAATAAATACTGCATTTGAATTTATCCTGGGAGTTTGCTCAGCTTTCTAGGGAGAGTGTTCTTTGGCTGACTTCTCTTGAAACGTTTCACACCAAGTCTAGTCCTTCTCCTCTGGAATGCTCAGTGCTCCATCTTCAGAGCTGGAGCCCCTCCACCTATAGTCGTTCCTCTGGTCCACATTGGGTCTTTTTAGTGTGGTTAGCTGTTAGTCAAATAACTTTTAAATGCTTCAGCTATATTACTGGGAATCCTCTCTGGAAATTTCTGAGCTCACATTTGATTTCAGCTTGTAAATTTTCTTTTATTTCTCACTCTGAAGTTTAGTCAACTGTTTGTAAGAACGTTAGAGAGTAGCCTAACCACCAGTGTGCAGTGATATTTGGAGGCCAATCACTCCTGATATGAAGTGGCATGGGTCAGTTGGAGTCAAGATTTATGCAGTTTCAGTCATGTGAGACTATTCACTGATGCCTGATGCTTCTAGTATCTGCTTTTTTATAGATCTGGGCAACAATTGCAATTTGTCGGGGACTAGAAAATTACTGCAAAATCCTTTTTTTTTGGCCTACTTTCCAATGAGAATTACTTGGAAAAAAATCATTTATCATATTTATACTGGATGAGGTTTCAGAGGCTTGTAGGGATTACATACAAGTCTATCTAAATGTAGTGCAGATCCCATGGAGGTGCCAGCTGAGAATGTTTCTACTGAGTATAGCAGAACTGCTTCTCAGGTTAAGTTTCTAATAGATTTTTAGAAGCTTGTCTAAATCTGAGATTATAAACCCTGAAAGCAGATAAGAGAAATACAGAGCTTTGTGTGGAAGTTCAGAGATACAAGGTGAAGAGTACAGTGGTTTTCACAAGTTTACTGTGTAGGTGAATACTCTTCAAACACAAGACAATAATTTATCTTAAGAAATTTGACATCCAAATTATGACGAATCGCATGAATTCCCTAAAAACTTTTAAGGTAGTATTTCTGTGCTCATTTTTTTTAAGTGCTAAATAGTAATTTCCTGTTGGCTCAGTATACCTCTTCTTTCTTACATTATGCAGTTTAAATCTAGACCTACATGATTTTGGGGCTTTTGGTGGTATGTTTACAGTTGGTTTTATGTGTTGCCTAGACACATAGTAAATCACTGCCCTGAGGCTTGGCTTGTCTCCACTCTATTATATGCAGTCCCATTGACTCCAAGACTATTATTCCTGGTGCACAGATGTAAATTCCTGATGTACAGGGTCCTTAGGACGTAGCAATCTTCACAAAGTGATCCGTTTGTATGTTACAGTAGGCTTTATTAATATTCTGCCAATATTCATGACCTTCTGAAAATGTTTCTGTGTAGAAGGGAATGAATTTCAGTTACAAAGAGGGTGTTTCCTCACCTTCAAGCCGGAGTACACCAGAATAAAGCAGGATCGTAGTATTCAACTAAGTGTCTTCCCAGCTTGTGGGTGTGAAAGTGAGTAACTGCTATTTTATTATGTCTATTGTTATCCGTGAAAGTTTTAGTGTATTCTAGTTTGTGTTAGTAGTCAGAATGTAGAAATTGTATTGCAACAGGTAAAGATACATTATGATGAAAGGATAAATAAAAGAGGCTGCCTTACTTCCAGAAAAAAATAATATCGTATCAGTTGCACAAAGGTCTGATTCAAAATAGCAGCATAAATCAGTTGTCATGCATAATAGTTTAAATGAAAGCTAGTCAAAAGCGTTTTTCTCACAAATCTTTGACAGCGTTCTGGTCCAGCCGGATTATCCCAAATGCATGTCTACCCTTTCTGGAAATAATTTTCTCCAGTCCTCCCAGCTTCTTTCTGCAGATGACGCCTTGAGGTCAGCAGGTCTAACAGTAATATTCACCTTGTCCATGTAATTTTTCCTTTCGTCGATCATTATCGTTGTCTCATTCTTCTGGCTTTTTTTTCTAAGCTGAAGTCCTATGCTATTCAATTTATTCTTGTATGAAAACTATTCTACATCTCTTCTTGTCTTTGTGTACTTCCTCATTTATCTTTCATCTAACTGAGATGGGGTGAAGGCAAGTTACGGACGATGGAATTTTAGCATTATTCAGATAAAGGAGAGCAAGAGGGCCTTTTGCTCTCCAGGACTGGGCTTGGTCATAATAAGTTCACTTTAAGCTAAAAGTGAAAAATAGAATAAAAAAAGACAAAAAGAACGGAGTGAATAGCATCATCTTAATCATGACCCCATTAAGGTTAATAAAATGCTTAAATGAGACAGTGCTCACCCACTGTTTTATCTTTACTTGATTACTTTTTCCTACTAGCAGTGCATCAATAACCTGCAGTATATTCTAACTCATTGAATAAAAAGTTATATTTAATTGGGAAATCAATGAGCAGGAATAGGGCACTGAGGTCATATAGATTGTATCATCCTGACCAATCTAACTCTCTTGCCCTTTGAGCAGGTCTTTCATCATTATATTTCACTTGCCAATTCCTCAGTGGTCTTAATTATGGGCACAACAATTTGTCTTCAAATATCACACTACAGTGAAATCTATGCATCAATAAATACAGCTCAAAAGTTGTTTTCCACAGCGCTGGAGAGTTAATTGCTTCTATGGTTAAAGCAAATGCTGTAATTCTTTACATTTGTGGTGCTTTTCAACCTCTTCAAGTGACTGGAGGCCATTCAGAATGCCTAAATTAAAGGAAAATATGCCTTTGAATATAAGGATTGGTTCTGAGCAATTTTTGACATTTTATCTGTACAGAACATTCTGCTCTGTGCAGCAGTTAGAGCATGACTAAGAAATAGCAGAAGACACTTTAGAAAGCATCGCCAGCTTAGGCAGAATGATCTGCTGACTATTCGTTTTCTACCTGCATCTTCTAAACACCAGCTTTATGTAGGGGAAATGGAAAATTGGGTTTTTCTATTCAAGAAAGTGCAATTCTAGTGCTATCCTTGTGTTTGCCCTCTCTGAAACAGGAATGTTTTCTAATGCTTAAACGCCACTTGGAAGGCACAGAGTGATTGAAGAATCAGTCTGTGGGCAAGAAAAGTGGAACAGTCCACAACTGTGGAAGGCATTGGTTGTGCTTGGTGACTTCTTTGTAGGCTTTCATTGAGTTGCCACAGCCAACCTTTCAGGCCTTATAAAGCATCTGTATTTTGATTGGGCTCTTCTTTTTGCATGCAATAGCTGTTGTGCTTTGTAACTCCTAAGCTACTTATAAGCTAGAGGTTTCTGTACTCACAGCTTGCTTCAACCTGATTTCTGAGTGGCTGTCAATGTTTTCTGCCATTACAGTATGAAACCTAAGGTTCTCCTGGGAGAGATTATGGCATCTCTGAATAGACAAATATAATTTGTGCCTGATGCTATCTTAGCAAGGGTGAATGGGACAGGAGCAGACCTAGAGCCACCCACACTGTGTTGCAAGTGTGCTCTAGGAACTGGCATCTCCTGAGTTCCCCTACCAGGAACACCTACTTGGTTCCATGAATAAAAGCATTTCAAATGAAGCTGTGTGCATAGGTGATTAATTTAGCCCATAGCCTATAAAAGGTTCCTGTCCATGTTGTACTGTGGGTATACAGGGAATAACTTTTGAGGCAAAAAAAACTGTAAGTGCTCAAGGGTGAGGAATGAGATCTGAGCATTCTTGTTACCTTGACTCCTTGACAGCAGACAAAGATGGTAATGATTCCTTCTCCAAATGTTTGAAGCTACTATTTTAGGAACAGGCAAGGAAACATTGTTGTAACTTGTGGGTTTCTCAACTCTCGCTCAAGAGTGTCTTCAACAAGGTTGCTTGATTGTATGTAGATAACTAAATATATGTTGGTCCCATTTGGTGATACATTCCAATATCTGTTAAACATGTTTGGCATTTGAATGAGCCAAGGTCAAATCCTAGTCTTGGTCATATTAAAAGAGAAAACCTTATCAGGCAGGACACCTATTGTTTTGCCTTTTCTTCATCTAAAACCTCAGTTTTGCAGCTGAGTAACCTCTTCTGACCAAAGGTTTCATGAAAACAGGTAGGCGGTTGTGAAAAATTTTGATTTTGATGCTTCATCTTTTTCTGACAAAACCCTTCTGTTGAGACATTTCTGACAAGCTGTAAACTATATCTCTGAAGTATCTAGGCAAGCGAGTTATCTTTGGGGGAGTATGTTCTGTGAAGGATGGAGCATGCTCTGAGCTGGTGCTATTAGGGCACCAGTATGTAATTCTGAAAAATGCATGTAGAAATAGTCCCTGTCTTCTAAAATATTTCTTCAAACAAAGATGCTCTTTAATTTCCAGGGCATGTATTGCAAGAAGCTTATTCTCCGAACAGAGCAGAGTGGAGCTATTGAATAACTGTGGCATTGCATGCATAAATATCCAGAAGACAATCAATTATATCTACATTAGATAATAAACATAATGGAAATAAAGCTACTATTATTGAACATTATCACAGGTTTGATGTTCTTGGCTTGGAGATCAAATATGTCTGCTTCTGCTTGGAAGATCATCTTGGAATGCTATCAGCCCACAAAAAGTTACTGACAAGACAACTACTATAGAAAAAAACCAGCACACTGTCTATACCTCTATCAGTCCCCAAAGTCTGTCACAAAAAGTGACAGCCTCAGGAGAAGTTTGGACTTCTGTCTTGGCTGTGTGTTTCCAATTTTGGAAAACCTTTTCATGGAAATTTTGTACATATGTGTTATACACATAAACCAATGTGTTAAACTTATATTATGTTCATATGTGAAAAACAATATTAAAACTAACATGTTTCTATAGTGCCACTAATATTGATGGGTTTCATCCCTACTGTATTCACAGTGCTTTATCAAAGATCCGTACCTGAATCTTCATGGATAGACTTGGAAGCTCTGAGTGTTAAGCATTGCCTCCAAAAGACCCCAAACCAAACATGAAGTCTATCTTCAAATAGGCACATGGTATCTAATAATTGTACTTGCAGATAGGCTTAATGAAGCTTGTTGTGGGAAGTGGTAGAGTCCACACAAAAGTAAGTAGCTGGTCAGAACGTGCAGGAATAATATGTACAAAATATTAAATATGGACTTTCATATAGAATTTCAAGAGCCTTTCACAGTTGGTTTATTATTCCATTTTCTAATCGTGTATGCCTGTGGTTCCTAACTTTGCTGTCCAAAAGGCAACAGCAGTGAGCCATCAGTATGCTGTATGCAGCCTCCTATTTTGAAACCTGTCTTCACCGGGACTTCAAGAAGCATGGGAACCTACAGCTATTGGAGGATCTTGTGCTGAACCTATTGTCCCCAGTTCAAGGGATGAGGATCACTTTCTATTATACATGATTACTGTATTTATTTGTGGGTACTTTATGAATGAAGAGACTGAGGTTACATGAAAGATGTATGACTTGTAGACAGTGAGAATGGTAGAAAGAAAACACAAGATGTAATTGTGGACCTGTGTCACCATCACAGCTCTACCCCAAGATCCACAACCCTGCCTGATACACAAAAGAAAGCAAGTACCCATTTGTCATTAAATGCCTAATGCTGATCCCCTGCCTCTGCACATCAAAGTTACTTACTGAAATGCTACATCAGCACATAACTTTTCTTACTCTTCTCTGGCAGAGGAAAACATGCATACACCATTTTTCTTCTTTGTTAGGATCTTGTTCTGTCTTATGGAGCTCTGAAAAGCAGTCAGGTTTGCAGGCTTATGCAGATATTGGAACTATTTTCCAGTTTGCTTTGTTTTGCTGTTGGGGATTTGGCTATATTATCTTCTCTCGGCACACAAACTCTGTCTGTTTTCTATGCATGACTGATATGGTGATACACCATCCCACAACAGTTATAGAATCATAGAATTGTTTGGTTGGAAAAGACATTTGAGAACATGTAGTCCAACCGTACCTACTCAGTTGGAAAAGTGTGTCTTCTGACTTTGCTTTGAGCAAACTGACCTTCCTAAAAATGATGCTTCACTTTTGTGAATGCTGCCTTAGTGTTTTCTTTGTAAGATAACACTTTTCAGAAGTAACAAGCTCTATAGCTGTGGATGGCAACATTTCCTGCCTACAAAAAAATTCAGCTTCTTGAGGAAATAGTCGTGGTTAAGTGTTCATTGCATTTACAGTGCGTAGATCTGATTACTCTGTGGTTAGTCCAGTGTTTTTCTTGACGTCTTCTCTGTTAGTCACAAGGAGTGGAATAGAAAAAAACTGTGAAAGATATCACTGTAGACAGTGAATGGAGGAATAATTTTAGGATGAGGTCAACTTTGTATGGAGACACTGTCCAGGTGTAGTAAGGATTATGTGGATTTTTATGAGTTTCTATGTTTAACTAAAGATACTGGCAAAATGTAATGGTGGGCACATATACAAATGAACTGAAGTTATGGGGTTTTTTACTTTTTTTTCAGGGCAAAGGTTAAGTAGGGCTACTGCTTCAATGGAATATTTCATGAGACCATTATCAAGTTCTGGTATAATCCTCTTATGTCCAACTTGGCCACCCTGTGGTCATACAGTGTATAGTAAAGGAGAAATTAGAGTAGCAGGAAAGAGCTATGGTGGAGCAGAGAGAAAAGACACTCTAAATGTGATTAAATAGATGATGTATTGATTCTGAGCTTCCTGAGCTGGTTCCTTCTGCTTTTAAGGAAATGCATCCTTTTCACATGGCTGATTGCAAGGAGAGTTGCAGGTAAAATGATTTTTCATGCTGAATTCAAGACTAGGCAGAAATATTCTTCATCTTAAGAAAATGACATATGAAAAATAAAGTCTTTTCACAATATGCAAAAGGGAAGCTTCTACACGTGGCAGGTTTACACTATGAGCAGGCTTATGTCCTTCTTCCTGGAATGGCTATGTAAAAGTAAAAAGAAGTAGCTGGACTTTAAATCATCAGGAATCTTCAAAGCAAATAATCAGCTGGGAAACTGAGTGAAGAGTTGTTCTTAGTCACAAGTAGTGAAAGTCTTTGAGGAGCTGTCTTCAATGAAAGAAATAGTTGTACTAAAAGCAAGAAATGTTGGTTCCTGATTCTGCAGATTATACTAAAATCCTTCTCCATTTAATCCACATCCAAAATATGAATAGTCCCTCTTCACTTACAGTTAAAAGGAGTTGTGAAGTTTAATTGACAGCAGATGACTCCCATAAAAGTAACACGTTTAGTAATTCACTCTATCATCTGAAACAGTGCCAGATCCCTCATGCATCTTGGTTACATGGAAGTTTTCCATGATTAACCAAATTCATACCAATATGTCCACCCTTATGCCATTTGAAAAGATAGAACTGCAACAGTTGATGTTATGAAAGGGATGAATGAAGGGAAAGTTCATGTTCAGTGCTGGTCTCCTACAAAAGGTATTGAAAGGTATTGCTGTTTTTGAAATACGTTCACTGATGCAGAATATTTTGTTCCTTCCCCTGGTCTCATAGTCCATGTCCCTTGACTGAGAAGCATCAAGGAGATAAATATTTGGCAACAGCAGATGTTACATAATTTTTGAAAAGTACTGAATTTTGGAGTTCCTTTACTCCTTCATATGTGAAGTTATTTATTTTTATTTATCAGAGGTCCAATAGATTTACCAGTTTAATTCAGGTCAGGCCTTTGTTTAGGTCATTAAAGGAAATAGATTTTCATAAGATAGCAGCTTAATTTTTGATGGCACAGTAATCTTCATATGGTATTAACTAGACATCCAGAGCTAAAAGCATAATGACAAATGCATTGCCCTTTAATGGCATGGCTTCTAATACTCTTAAGACCAAGAGGGACATGGGAAAAAAAAGTGTGACTTGGCATCTGGGTCCTTCTTTAATTTTTGCTTTCAGAAGAAGGAAGGTACTGTAGCTCTTCCTAAAGTATCAGCTCTCCTATATGTATCAGCAGACCTGGTAGAGGACATACAAAGAAGTGGTTCCAGTGCACTGGTCCACACTGACCTTCTGGGAAAATTCTATGGACTTTAACAGTAATTAGTCTAAGAAAGGTGTGGAAGATCTCTTTAGTTTGTCCTGGTGAGACAGGAACCTGCTGCCTTCAGAGGGAGGCCTAGGTCTAGATGGACCTGGACAAATCTCAGCATCATTGTTGGCTCTTCTCCAGTGCTGTGACCTCTCTTCTGGTCTGTGAATAAGCCTGCCTTCTGCACAAAGGATTGCAGAGTGGAGAGAGGCAACAGAGATCTCAAATTATGGTTGTAGTCCATGGCAGTTATGATTTGCTGCGATCCCTCCTCTTACATGGCCAGATACACCAGTGGTAGCTATGAACGGTCAAGTTTGAGAGAGCAGTGTCCAGGTTTTCCCTAAGATAGCCAAAAGAACATTAGGAAAGGAACAGGTACTGAAGAAAAATGACATTTTTGGAGCTGTTTGGCTTTGTGTTGCATCACAGAATGAAACCGTGTGCTGGAAATAACTCAGACACTACTGGGATATGTTCTGATCTTGGGAAACAGCTGGCTAGATTACATGGCAGAAACTATGAATAAAGGACACAGAATACTGTATTATAGAAGTTATCCTCTCCTTAGCTCTATATGAAGGATTTAAGAGGCATCAGCTTTGTATCAAATTTACAGGCCTTCCCCCCCCACCCCCCCGCCTCCCCACAAGGTGATCACCCCCCTGTGAAGCAATTAGCTGTTAAGAATCAGCTTCATCTTTGTCCTGGTGATTCATGCCACATATTTGTGTTCGTTGCACAAGACAAGTCAAGTCACTTTCAGAGACAGTCCTATATAATTTTATAGTCATCTACAGAGAGAACATAACTCAGTGTAATTTGTGTTGCACAGCTTACCTTTTGTGAGCGCTGGGTACACTTGCACAGCTATCTGTTTGGAGAACTGCTGTGATAGTTGTTCAGCAGTATGAGCTAAACGGCTGGTTTTGGGAAATGATCTGGTAAGACTGCATTGTATTCAGTGACCAGGGATGCTCAGAAGATGTCTCCAGGGGCTGGCAGTGCACTGGGATGCTCTTGTACCACATTTCAAAAAATAATGTGTAATGTTAATATTTTTAACCACCACGAAGGAGGCAGAGGAAACAGAGTATTTTTATATTGTAGCAAACTATTCTGTTCCCTTCTGAGCAAAACAACTGGATTCTGCCACTGTTGGAGCTCTGGACAAATACAAAGAAGATACCCAGGTCCAAGGTATAGTTAAAGCCACGTTTAATTAAAAGGAAGCCAGTGGTGATGCTGCTATGGCTTTGAGATGCCCAGGGCAATTATTTCTCTCATTGTCTCCAGGTCTGGTATGAGCATTGTTCCTCTAAATAAGCAAGATACTTACTGCAAATAAAAAAGACCAGAGCCCTTGGCTTGCTGAAGGGCAGCTTTACAGATGAATATCTGTGATCAAATTCTCAGATGTTATGATAAGGTGTACAGTATTGCAGGCAGGGGAGGCAATCCTTGCACACAGGATTGTATGGTCTTTGGTTCATGTTCTTCATTTATATCTTTAAAGTCACATTGTGTAAGTCAGTTACACAGGTCAACAACTACTAATCCTCTGCATCAGTGATTTTCATCTAGGATCGCCCTGGTACCAACACACTAAATCCAAAAGTTCCATGCACTGAAGTTCCTTGTGAATATGTTTATACTTGCTGTTCAGACATCTGCATTTCCATTTGAATCACAAAGAAATAATGTTGAAAGCCTTAGGGTGAACAACGGAATCCCTGCCTGAGGTCACTTTCATTAGTTGAATTTAATTTTCGGCACAGGTAGACATCTTGAGGCAGATGAATAGAGAAGAGAGAAAGTTTTAAAAAATGCCTATCAGTTCAAATGTTAGTGTTATACAAAGGCAAATAGAAGATAGGGAATGTGAGAAAGAAAACAATAAAAACAAGAAGAGAGGACCCCAGACAACCCCCTGATGCTTGCAGTTCTGGACATCCTTTTCATTAATGCAGTGGATCAAAAAACCTCCCTAAAACAGTGGGAAGTGTGGCAAAACTATTGAATGAATATAATTTCTTCCACTGCTTAAGATCCTTAGATCCATTTTTTAACAGGAAATGTATATTAAGTAATGTTTCAAGTGGAAAATACGATACCATGCATAGGGCAAAGGAGGACTCAGAAAACAGGCTCTCCACAGGAACATCTCACTCCCTGGCTCTGGAATATACTAACTTGAACCAAAGTACAATTTTTCGCTACATAGCATGTTTAATACAAAGTTATTTAATTCTAAATAACTTATATTATTTTCTTGTGAATTTTTGAGCGCATCGCATCCTAATTAAATTTTCTATAAATCTTTTAGAAGAGTTCCAAGACAAAAATGGCCTCACTTGACTTATTTAGTTTAATTCCAAATTATGTAAATTGTTAATTCTAATAGTAATTTAAATCATTAAGTGGGGAGCATTGATTTAAATAATCTATTGTAATCTTGTTTGAATTTATAATTTTAATTATTTTACCAAAGACAAGTTAGTCTTTACTGATGAATAACCAATAAAATAACTTCATTTGGGAATTAACAGAACTCTAGCATAAATTTGGTATTTTTCTGCTAATCGTGCCAATATTTATAAACATATATCATGTGTTTGTCAATGCAGAGCCATACATCTGTGTCCATATAGATATATATATGTGGTGTTTGGTATGTCTGTAAGTCATAACACAGCTTAACATATACTTATTCTGATCATTATGTCACACATTTTCACTATATAAGATGATGAATAATGTGTTTCCTTTCCACTAAATGATTAATGTCTTATGTGCAATTTGTGTCAAATTATATTTAAATGGGAATAAAATTCGATTAAATGCACAGAAACACTTTAGTGGTTAATTTAATATAATTACCTTCAGTGAAGTTCAGATAACAGGGAAAAAAGTTAATGAAAAATGTTTCATATTCAAAACATCATTCAATAAACAATGAAATATTACCATTAATTACTTAGCAAATCTTGTTATTTCTTGTCACTGTGCCTTTTAAGATTTTAAAACTACTGGATCTCAGCTGCTCTGATTGTACAAGACCAGGCTGGATGGGGCTCTGAGCAGCTTGATGTAGTAGGAGGTGTCACTGCCCATGGCAGGGGTGGTTGGAATCAGATGATCTTTAAGGTCTCTTCCAACTCACACCATTCTATGATTCTCTGAGTCTATCTTTTGTCCTATCCCAGAGGAAAATTAAAAACTGTTCTACTTTTTCTGTTGGTATTTTGAAAGGAAGAGTTACTTAACTGATACTTGATAAAACTGAACTGATACTTAATATTTTCACTTTGGAAAATTAATAGTACCACTTGGAAAAGAGAGTCCAAATGTCCAAAATAGTTTTATAACTTGAACAAACTCTAGTTTCAAGTAACAAGTTGGTAACTTCAACCAATTAAGCAGTTTACCTTTCTTTAAAATTTTAAGCAGTAAACATTTATTTTCATTTAAATTAATTTAATAGTATTATCTTATTCTTCAGCACAGATAGTCGTAAATCCAAATGCTTTATTTTAAGGCAAAACATATTTCTCTGAAGTAAAAATTTGATTTAGATAATAATCAGTTTTCATCTAGTTTGCTAACAGGCTTAAAACAATTTAATATTACATTTAAAATGAGGGACATTCATTTTGTCCAAGTAAAGCAGATCCACAGCTCATCCAAAACACCTTTTCAGAGGAGAGAAAACACATGAACAGAACAGAAACACTTCTAAGTGACACTAGACATAAAATGTTCCAGCTTTGACTACTTAATGCAGGATATTTTTTAGGACTACCTGAAATTTATTTGATTCTGAAAATGACAATGATAGATCAGTCATTTTTCTTTAATCTTGCTACAGCAGAGCAGGGATTATGATCTGGTTTTGTTAGCATGACGGCAGCTTCCACTTCCTCATAGCTATTTACCTCCAGCCAGGGGAGTGGAGGGGCACAGAAAGAGGTGCTCAGATCTGCCAACAGCCCCTGCCTCCAGCAAGGCTCACTCTGTGTGTTTGATCTCTAGTTGGCTGGTAGAAGCACGGCGATGAATATAACACTTTTGAATGGAGGCTGATGTGTCCAGCTGAGCTTGGAGTCCAGCAGCAAGCAGGGACTTGCAAGCAGGGACTTTGCAAGCTGCAAAATTAAATGTAGCCTGACTTCCTGCTATAAGCATTACTCAGGTCAGGAGCTCTGGGAGCCCTGTGCTTTTCTTCACCTTTACTTCAACTGAGCATAGCCATCTCTTGTCAGAAAGCTCACTACTTGCTGTGGGGCTCTTGGGCAAGTTTGGAGGCAACTTGCTTGGGTCCTGCTGGCCTGGAGCCATGGCAGTGGGCGCATCTCTGTGCAAAACCCATACAGACAGGTTATCAACAGTAGAAACTCAAGGAAATCCAGTATTCTCCTCTAGACCTTGACTTTTTGAAGTAAATTCAAGTGGGGATTTTGCCTGGGACATTTTTAATGTCCCTAATGAGTTCGTGGGACAGGGGTCAGCATGAAATAGGTGTGCCTGTTATATAAATGTACCTCTTATTGATGTAAATGTGATATGAACAAGCAGCAGACATTTGCAGACAATTACAGGTCACATCTGAATCCTTTCCAGTGCTGAGAGCTCTTGGAACAGATGATCAACAAGATATTTCACAACATCCTTCCCACTCAATATAACATTGCAAGTAAATAGTGACCTTTCAGCTAACATCTTCTTTTGAGTATAAAGTAGGGAGGCAGGTGTTTCATGGACATCACCTTAAAAAGACACATTTCTTCTTGAAAAAATTAGGATTCCTGTTACCCAGGTACCAGAAAGGATTCTGCTGCAGAAGAAATCTTTAATTTTGCTTTGTCTGCAGACTCAGTGTGGTGGCGCTGTATCCTTCAGACTGGATGTTTTATTTGTTATTGAGCAGAAGAGAAATAATGTTGGGGGGGGGGAAAACGGTGGGGCTATTTTGACAGGACAGTATCCTGTTTCAAAGACTGTGTTCTGCAAGTGAGAACAAGAGTGCAGGCCAGAGATACTCCAAGTTACTGCAGGGGTATTTGTATGAGAAGGGTAATTTTTTTCTGTACAGGAACCAGAAGAAAACTTCTTCCAGGTATAAATGTTATTAGTATGGCTGAAGTTCAGTTTCACAATTTCAACCTTATTATACATTTATTTTGGGGCCCAAAAGAGTGAATTTCTGAATGACATCAAAGATACAGTAAACAGAAAGTTACTTCAGGAAAAATAAAGAAAACTGATTTAACATGTAGTAATAATCTAACAATTTGTTTTCCTTTAATGTCAGCAAAACTAAAAAGGCCCTAAGAGCAAGGAAAATGCAATGATCTGGATTTCTAACTGCTTACTTTGCTTTTGTTATCAGGTAGCTGGAAACAATGCATTCAGATTGATGCCTGTATTTAATAGGAGGTATGAAAATGTAATCTCACATGCCTGCAAAAATGAAAAGTATAGGATTTCACTGCAGCCCTGACCATGACAGTAGAGAGGTCCTGTGGACACTGATCACCAAGGAAAACAGAACAGACCTTGCTTATGCTCTAGAGCTAATAGAAATCTAAGGTCTGTTTGTTAGCTAGTTTCTTACTTCTGATTCTAAGTAGCATTTTAGCTTGCTGAAAGCCTAATTTTAAGGAGCAGATTTTAGCACAGAAAAATTTCTGAGGATTGACGTCTGGAGAGATGCTGATGGATACCTGCTCATTCTCTTACCTCTCTATTTACTTTTGAAATGGTGATAAATGTAACTCCTTGCTGTAGCTCTGAACTTAGTAGTTGTAATTTTCTTTGGATTTCCTTTCTGCACCTTGTTTTCTAATCTAATGGCTGGCTGAATGACATATGGAGCCTTCCAGGTTTTAATTCTGCCTAGCAAACAACAAATAAGTCTGTGCATTTCAGTAGTAATCTACTAAAGAAATCTATTGTAGATAAGACAATTATGTCTTTCATTTGTTCTTTTTTTCCCTTGAGCTGACATACAGTTCTTTCCAACTCTATAAAGGTGTTTTATTACACTTACTAAAAATGTCAAGGATACTAAACAGCAATGCATAATTTACAATAGACTTTGCAGGCAATGGAATCCTTACAGCCACAACTTCCTGAGGATATATTTATTACTATTTTACTACCTGCTGTAGTATCTAGGATTAACTTCCAGCATATTTGGTGAAAAAGCAAAAGAAAGGCAGGAACTGCTGAGATAAACAAGTGGGTGATTAGTGGGCATTCACCAGTTTACCTGGGATAAATAGATATTATTACCTTTGTTGACTGCATCAAAATGCTTTAATTATGAGGAAATGCAGGCAGGAAAACATTAAGCCAAAGAAATGTGCTAGAATTGAAATGTTGGAATGGTGAGAAAAAAAGTCATTCCATTCCAGCAAGACTAAAGTGACCTCAGTTGTTGATTAAAAAGCCAAGTGAAGATAGGAAATTTTAATTCTTTTTTGATGTCTGAGTTATTTGCTAGAGAAGGTGTTGGTTAGTATTGGTGTGCAAGGTTCAGAAGTACACTAATCGTGATGACATGATAATGTGTTGATGTCAACTTGACAGAAGTGATCTATGTAAGCACTAACCATGATGTTTTAAAGTATTAACCAAGAAGGTTAAGAAGATCCTAGGAAAAGAATACTGGGTAGGGAGAATACCTTGCAAGCTGTGTTTGAAGGGTAAGGCTTTTGGAGCAATGTTTTTGAGTACATATGTTACACATCCTCTTCTAGGCTTTTCTAAAAGAAAGCTATCACTGCAATTTTAGTCAGAAATAGCATTTTCTGTCTCTATTGATTTCTGCTTAAGCATCAAGCACAGGTTTGTCATCACTTTGGTGTGTCTGTTCACAAGTAAAACTAGCAAAAGCAACAAGTGTTAATCTGGCCTCATTTAATTTTAATTTACTCTGACAGTCAATAGCTCACACTCTGTATGATAGCCTTATACTTGGCATAGGAAATTTTCTTAAATGCTGAGAGAGGAGTCAGCATAAGCAGAGGAAAACTGAAGAAATGTGTTCACCTTAGTGATTGTTTCGGCTTGTGGTAGCCCTGAGGAAGACAGCACACAGGTCTTTCACCAGATTTTACAGTGCAGGTGCAATATCCTGGTTCCAGATGCCTTTTCTGAAATGGGTTGAAAAGATCTGTCATGTCTTATAATCCTTTTAGAAGTTATTGAAGCAGGGAATAGTGTCATAACACTCAGCTGGAAGGATTGTGCTCCCCACAGGCACTGTCTTACCATAGGAACTGGGAATCATCGAGCCTTTGGGAATGAAGTCCTTTATTATACTGTTTTCATTAGGTTTGTTTGAAGAACCCACAACTACACTTGGGACAACTTGAATATATTATGCTAAGTACTTTGGTAAGTGCTTGCATAATTTAAGCCCTTGACTGGAAATAGCACAGAAAGAAAACTAGATGGTATTAATATCCTAGAACCATTAACTCTTGCACATATGACTTCATTCTTCCATAACAGATCTGGCATAGTAAAAATGTGTAATCCAAGTAAGGAAAGCACTTCCTTTCATTTCACTTTATGTCTCTAGCTAGAGGCAGTAAGATTAAGGTGTGACCCTCAGAAATCAAAGGGGTCTTGAATCTACTAGAATAATACGGATTTTTTTAAGTGATCCATCTGGAGGAGCCTAACCAATGCTGTATGTTTCTGAGGACTGTGTTAAATTGACACTCTCAATTTAAAACCTGCTACACAAGGCTCCAAGAAAAACTACGTTGATGGGAATAAAATTCCTTCAAAATTTGTAGCTGTATAGAGCTGAAGTATGATGTTGCCTTTGCTAGTAACAGGCCACAAGCTTTGTGCTGAATTTACAAGGCTGCAGGACTAAGTTGCATCAGGTTTGCTATGTCTGAACTCTTCATGACCTGCCTGAGTAGTATTTTACCTGCTGTAGCTGTAAAAGTGTTTTTTTTCTAATTGACCAGTGTCAATAGCTAATCTGTTTTACTTTTGTTTGTCTTTCTATTGTACCTTCATGGTTTTATGTCTTTAACATAGAGAAATACATACAGACTATGACAAGTATAGAGAAATACAAGCCTGATTGATAGGAGAGCAGAGAAGTAGAGACACAGGACACAGTGTAGAGGAGCACAAGCCACGATTGATAAGAGATGGGGCTCAGGCTGGCATTGGAGTGCCAGTGGTTATAAACAACTCGTCCATGATTATTTAAAAGAAATGTAGATCAAGAGCTGGTCAAATTTGGTTTTAGGGCTAGTAAAGAGTACAATGAACAAGTATCTAAAATATGTAAAATACCTGATATATAGTAAATTTAGATGTATTTAAATTATATATACACTACATGGTAAATTTAGATAAATTTTCATGGGAGAAACATTTTAGCAGGGCCTGTTCTAAACTAAAAGAGTATAGATTTAGGCTAGATCTAAGGAATAATTTTTTACAGTGAGGGTGGTAAAACACCAGCACAAATTGCCCAGAGGAGTGGTGGATGCCCCATCCCTGGAAGTATCCAAGATCAGATTGGTCAGGGCTCTGACTTCTACCAAGTGTAGCTAAAAGAGAAAGGACACACAATGCTTGTTAGAAGGCTGGCTGGAAAAAAGAAGTAGAAGAATTATATGTTTGAAAGTCCCTTTTCTTGTGTGTATATGAAACTTTGTGTCCCCATGTATCTCACCATACTGACAGATGATTGATTTTGTGATGGCTTAACATGCCACTGTATGTTAGCTGAGCAGCAGTCACTGTATCTGCTCTTCCGCTTAGTCTCTGGTTTATATAAAGTCATGCAATTTTGCCTGATTCGTATTTAATGTAGAATGTGAGATTATGTATCTTGCAATTATCATTTGTCAAGGGCATGCACGCAACTACCCAAGCTCTCCTGGTAAGGAATATCTCACATGCTAAGTGTGAGATTTGTGTTTTCCTCCCAATATTCTTAGCATAAACACCATAAAACATATTCTTACCATAAAACACCATACAGCTGCATAAGGTACATAAATTCCTCTACAAAAAAAAGAAGTCTGTATTCTAGTCTACTTACTTATCTGGCTTAAGACCAGGTGCAAATCCATGCAGCACTATAGAAATAGCGACAAGTTCAAGCCTTCACTTGTGACGTTAGAACAATTTATTAACAGCTCCTAGAGTCCTATCAGGCTCTGTCAGAAGCCTAATGTGCTTCTCTTTCCTTAAAATGTATTATTTATTTTGCAACAGGAAGCAACAGATTTTTTTCCATGTAGCCTGGCTGGATTGATTCTTGTGTGAAAACGCTCCCATCTCTTCGTGGGAGGAAGAGTAGTGAAGTTAGTACTGTTGTCTCATACATCATCTTCCTCTTCATTGACATTCACTTCATTCCACATGTTCATTAATTAATGAGACAGCCTCCGCAATGGGTCATGGAAAGGAAAAAACTGAGTGGCTCATGTTGTATGGAAAATTCTGGATGTATTCAGAATGCCTAGGATTTTCTCTGCATACTCTTCCCAATAGCAACAGAAGCCAGCTCAGATACAGGACTGAGGACTGAGAACAGGATGCATGCAAAATTGAAACATGCAGGTTGAATGTTCTGATAAAAGCGTCTTGCTAAATCCCCTGTGCCATATTAAGTCAATAGTCACAGCTGCATTTGAATTCAAGGTCTTTTAAATTCAGAGAATGCTGCCCCTTCCTTAGGTCAGACCCATTTCTACCTATGCAGCTGGATCAATAGCTATGATAACCTACGGGGAATAGCTATGATAGCCACATAGGGAATTATATCACCCAGAAAAGTCTTCTGGAAGCCCACTGGGGCAGATGAATTAAATGAACTTCAAAATACACATAAAATACTTTTCAATTTGTTTTCTTTTAAAGTACAACTGCTAAGGATATCATACTTCACATGTTTTGTTACGTAGACAAAGTATAAGAGACTATAAAGGAACTAATGGCACTTTTCAGGTGTATATCTACGTGGAAGAGGAACAAATTCATGGTTAGCATCCCAGTCACTCTGTTGCAGTCATTTTCTGTCTTCCTCACAGTGCGTACTCTAACCCTTGTGCTGCAGGTCACAGTCAGACAGCTAAAAAAAAGAATCACCTGTTTAATTTTTGAAAGCAATGACTTCTCCTTAACATTGGCTACTTCAGCAAAGATCAGCTTTTTATCTGAATGGTAGGGATGACTTTTCTGAGGCACATAAACTCTCTAAACTTGATGCTATTTTCTGGAGTGCATCAACCACCTAATCTAACTAAGATAAGATCTAATCTAACTCAGGTTTCAGGAACAGCTGTTCAATCTGGACTCTCAGCTACATTGCACATGTGTAAGTCTTACATGTAATTCACATGGAGCAATTGGTGTTGTGCATCTCTGAGAAAAAACAATATAAAAAATCAAGGATTGCAGAGTATTTTGCAAGCAGTGTTATGTGAGATATTTTGCTGGGTGGTTGTTATGGTTCAAAGACATTTTCTCCATTCCTTCCAAAGTGTATGACATATACACACACATGGAAAAATTTAGTTTCTAGTAGCATAAGTGTCATTAAAATATATCCAGTTGTCTGCCTTCTTCTACCTAGTACACAAAGGATTTGATGTATGTAGCTTCACACAGGTGCTAACAGGTAGTTGTAACAAAAATATAATTAAAAAATAATCCCACAACCTGTAAGGAGATTGTTCTTTATTTAAACGAACATTGTTCCTTTCAGTAAAAGTCAGCTTCCACTTTGTGATGGCATGATAAAAAGTTCGTGGTTTCCTGCTGTTGGATTCCAAATGTGAACATATATGCGTTAGCACTCTTGCCACCAGAGTCTGCAAGTGTCAATAAATTCTCAGTCTGAAGGCTCTCTGTTGAAGGGTATCACTCTGAATGTCAATTATCCATGATGTCCTTATATCTCATTTCACACTGTTTTTCCTCCTAAATCAAATAAGGCAGCTGCATTTCCAAAGGCTGTTAACTTTACTGTCAGTGATTGTGTCGTGTGTGTTCTGCCCCCACCTCCCCCCTGAATATGTGCTTCTTAAGTACTAATTCTCTTCAATTAAGCTTCCTAGATCATGCTGCATTGATCGGGCAATTAATTGATTGCTGAAGACTTACCCGAAACAACAAGTCAGCTGTTTCTTTTCCCTAAGTTACTAACCTCATTTTTTTTAAACTCAGTGCAACCCAGAAATATGGAATTCATTTGTGATTTGGTGTAAACAGGCACCCTTTGGTGTGTATAGCATCTTGTTGCTTGTCACTTTTTCCTAGCTTGAAGAAAAGTGCAGCCTTACTTCTAATATAAAAAAAGCTGATGGATGGAAGGCAGCAAACTGCTTTCTGTTTCTCTACTTAAAGTAATGCAGAAATAAAGTGGCTGGTAGATTGGGTGTGGAACTGTAAGCCTAATTCAATTGTACTCTGTTGTGGTTCTGTGAATACACATTTCATCTTCCCTACTGTTATGGGTAAGAGTGTCTTGTTCTTGCTGTTGCTGTGGGAAGTTATTTCCCCTATAGAAGCTATTTGTTTAAAATAAAATCTTGGAGAATCCTAGGATAAAAGAAACAGAATACAGAAAGATGTCAGGCTGCAACTAACTAGAACAACTGTACATTCAAACTTTGCTGTGTAAGTCAGAACAAATCCAAAAGTTAGTAGCTTTCAAGCACAGGACTTGGAGAGCTTGTATCTGGGTGGAAACATGAATCTTATAGAGGGTAAGGAGGCTCTGCAAAGGGATCTGAACAGGCTGGACTGCTGGGCTGAGACCAATGGCATGAGGTTTAACAAGGCCAAATGCCGGGTTCTGCACTTGGGGCACAACAACCCTATGCAGAGCTACAGACTAGGGGAAGAGTGGCTGGAAAGCTGCCTGGAGGAGAAGGACCTGGGGATGTTGGTTGACAGCCGACTGAACATGAGCCAGCAGTGTGCCCAGGTGGCCCATAAGGCCAATGGCATCTTGGCTTGTATCAGAAACGGCGTGACCAGCAGGTCCAGGGAGGTTATTCTCCCTCTGTACTCGGCACTGGTGAAACTACTCCTCGGATACTGTGTTCAGTTCTGGGCCCCTCACCACAAGAAGGATGTTGAGGCTCTGGAGCGAGTCCAGAGAAGGGCAATAAAGCTGGTGAAGGGGCTGGAGAACAGGCCTTATGAGGAGCAGCTGAGAGAGCTGGGGTTGTTTAGCCTGGAGAAGAGGAGGCTGAGAGGAGACCTCATTGCTCTCTACGACTACCTGAAAGGAGGTTGTAGAGAGGAGGGTGCTGGCGTCTTCTCCCAAGTGACAGGGGACAAGACAAAAGGAAATGGCTTCAAGCTCCACCAGGGAAGATTTAGGCTGGACATTAGGAAAAAAAATTTCACGGAAAGGGTCATTGGGCACTGGAAGAGGCTGCCCAGGGAGATGGTTGAGTCACCTTCCTTGGAGGTGTTTAAGGGACGGATGGATGAGGTGCTGAGGTGCATGGTTTAGTGTTTGATAGGAATGGTTGGACTCAATGATCTGGAGGGTCTTTTCCAACCTGGTGATTCTATGATTCTGTGATCTGGGGGTTCTGAATTATGGTGACCAGACAGATTAGCATGCTATGCTTTCTGTTGTACAGAGTTTCAAAGCAAATTAAAAGTAACATTTTTTAAAAAAATAACTTTTTTGACATTAAGTTCTGAATTGGAAATGTAAACAAGAAGTGAACGCTACTTCCTTGGATAATAAATTGACACACATACATGTCTGTCTGGCTTACTACTAAGTAAGAACAGCTGTGGGATTAGTTGCACACCTAAGTACAAGCATTCCCTTAATGTCTATAACAACAACAATAACAACAGTAACAACAATGATGCACCTGATTGTAAATGTTTCTCAACTTCACTTGCTCCAGTTGTGTGTTTGCTGACTTTTAGTTACCTATTTTGAAAAGATTCCTCCCAAATGTGATAAACATTTTTGAGACTGAAGGTAAGTAATGAGGCAGGTAAGCAATGCTCTCATGCTGGTAGTTGAAAGCAAGAGGTAACTCAGATAAGGTTTGGAGGTCTTATGGTGATGACACTTAAAAATGAATCCTTAGTGTCAGAGGATTTCTTTTGGCACAAAAATAATTTAAGGAAGAGGTGAATGAAGTTTGGGATTTCTATTCCTCACTTTCTATGCTGTGTAAGTGAAAGGAGAAACAGAGCAATGGTGCATTATTCCCATGATTATTGATTGAACGGATGCATATGACATATACTTACTTAGGCATGCATAGGTTTTGCTTCTGATTAGGATAAGGATAAAAGATGAAAGGAAGAAATCCTCTGAGAAATCTACGCATGAACTTTCAAATTTTATTTTTTTTTCAAAGCCATCTTGCAGAATTACTGCACATTGGCTTTTGTTTTGTTTTGCTTTTGGAAGGCATTTTTAGAAGCATTCTCATTTGTAAAGGCTTATTCTAGTTGAACTCATATTCCAGGTCTTTTGTGCTCTATTTATCTTTGTCTTAAGTATGAAATGAAGTCATAAGGGCTGTTCTTGGTCTTGTCCTTCTGTTCTGTAAGAGTCAGGAAAATTAATATGAATGAAATTTTAAAGACAGAGTCTATGGCAATGACCTGTCAAACTCCTATGAACGTGGTTTGCATCCATTCTGATTTAAAGCAAATGATTTGTTCAAAAACCAAAGGGGCAGAGAACTAGGTCCTATGGGAAGAAAGGGCTATAATACCATCCTTTATGTCCCCACAGGTAAGTCTGTGACTAATGACTGTTTTCCCTTGCTTTTGCATGCACAATACATGCTCCCCTGCTTTATGTCCTCGTGTTTATTCCTTGACATGCTCAGGGGCTTAATTTGTTGCCATACATAGCAAAATATATCCAGTGACAGAAACTTTACCACTCTATTTCTCCTGCCTTGCCAAAATAGCTTAATGTATTATTGGCATGTGATAGTTTAATCAGCCCT
Source organism: Phaenicophaeus curvirostris (assembly GCF_032191515.1). Taxonomy (NCBI): domain Eukaryota; kingdom Metazoa; phylum Chordata; class Aves; order Cuculiformes; family Cuculidae; genus Phaenicophaeus; species Phaenicophaeus curvirostris. Next base: position 189,201,093 of record NC_091392.1, read on the forward strand.
ACCTGTCTGTCCAGATTTGTCCTTTACTTGTGACAACCTAATCCCAGAGGAGCAAAAGTGGTTTGAGATGACCCGTGTCAAACCAACATTTCAGCCTATGTTTGCTATTTTGTTCTGTGGATATAGAATAGCTTATGTATTAACTGGAGAGGGCTATCTCTTGTATTTCATTTTGTCTGTTGCTGAAATGCCTTTTTTTTTTTTGCATCTTTTTGATGCTTCCTTCATGCTTTCAGCAAAATGATGTATGGAAATAGCTATGTGGTGTCTATAAAAATATTTTTGATCTGTCTGAATGCTGACTAGACAGTACTTAGAAGCTGCATGCGTTGGAAAGATGTGTTCCTTTTCCTAAAGAGGTGAAGCTTGGCCCTGTTATTGACATTCAAGAGTTCTTGGATTGTACTAGTCAACTCCTACCATAGATATTACCTATACTTGAACTCTCCACAGGTATATTCAATGTAGTTACTACAGGGATGGCTCATAGATCCAAATGAAAGAGATAAAGGATAATCCTATTTTGACATCCTGTGGAGAGAAGCTACAGACCAGTAGATTCTCTGCATTACATCTTTATTTTCTGATTGCTCACAGATGCCTGTAAGCATAAACTGCCTTGTGTCCTCTTGCTTAAGGATGTTTTCCTCTGGAGTTTCTGTGTTTTCACTCCATAGTTCTTGGCATGGTGGGCCTCTTTGGCATCCTTTGGTATCCTGGTGACACAAAAGTATCTTTTTTTTTTTTTTGCTTTTGTTTCCACTAAAATATCAGAAGCAATATGGCAGCTGCATTACAGCCAGAGTGGTGTTTTCACAGGGGTAATACTGAGCCTGTGTGGTACTCATGACAAGAACCTGTGAAGAGGTTTTCAGCAGGGGACACTGCTGAAATACTCTTGGAAGACTCTAGGGTGGGAAAACCAAAACTGGTGTGATCTCACTCATACTACCGTTTGGAAGTTATTCTTCTGGGGAAAGATCTCCCACATTGCTTCTTTGTCTCTCTTTGTCTTGTAGAGTGAGTTAATTACATTGCTCAATGTAAACAGATGGGATCCAGTATTCAAGCTTGCTCCTTTGCTGCTGTTACTTATTCAGCAGGATCTGCCTGCTAATTTCAGATATTGGCAGATGAAAGTCAATGAAAAAAAGAGAGAAGAAGTAAAGAAAGATTAGAAATACAAAAAAAAGAAAAAAAAGCAATGGAATTCCTTTCCATGATCTACGTGAAACATGGTGGCTCAGGAGAATTCCTTCATACATCATATGTGCAAAAGGTGCCTGAGGAGAAGGATCACAGGCTGCCAGAAAAGACTGGTAGTAGCCGAAATGATTGTCAGTGGTATTCTAGTCCAGAAAAAAACATGAAGAAGAAACCCAGCCAAACTGTAATGGCAATTCTCATAGCATGCAAGAGTACAACTTGATCCATTTAGAATAAACAAATTATTCTGATCTTATCCCAGGAAAAGGACTTAGTGGACCTGATTCAATTAAAGTATCAGCCATTAAGTAAGAAGGACTGAAGTAAGTCTTACTACTGTTCTTGAGCAGCAGCAAGGGCAATGGCTTCTCTAAAGCTCTTCATTAGATGAGGGGAGAAGGATGGATTTAGCTGGGTATCATCCCTGTCATTCTCACTCTCGGGAGAAAGGGAAGTGTTACATTAGGAAATTGTAGTCCTGAAAAGGAACTGAGAATGAGATATATGGACAGATGCAATCAAAGGAAGTGATTAGTTGTGAGAGGCTTTCCCCTTTGCAAGGTTAAGAGGTTAGAGAAGCTGTTCAGAGGAAGGTCAATGACTTGATGTCTGGTTTCTGTGACATCTTTACAGAAATCATCATTTACTGACACTCTTTCACTCTAAATACAACAAAAACGCAATCAGCTTCTCCAAGGCTTCTTGTACACTATTCCTCTCTATCCTCAAGGCAACTTGAGACGAATGGTCTTTAGTTAACTAACTTTGTCAAGTAATTTTCAAATTTACTCTTTGTAAGGCTTTAAAAACCTTGGAGGGACAGAGAAGTGCACAAAAGGTTAACTTTAGAGCTCAGAGTTGCTTCAGATCTGCAAATGGCATTGTCATCCTTGCAGAAGCCCTGGAGAACCAAGGAAAGAGTAATTAGGAAGAAGTTCACAGTAGGTGAGGAATAATTAGGAGCACTGAGAAATGGCTGATGAGGACAACTAGGTTGGTGCCTGGCAAAAAGAGCACTGCAGCTCATATACACATAAATGAGGTACACTTGTGACCAGAAGTTAGAATTTAGATATAGAATCTCTTTTTGTATCTGTCAGCTCTCCTCATGTCATACACTTTCCCCTGTTCTTGAACTCGGTATCTTCTGCCTGCTGAAGCATTGTCACCCTTCTCATTACAGGAGTAGTTGAACCAGTTCTTCCCAGACATGGACTGGAGATAAAGAGGCAGCTGGATCTAGATGTTAGCAGGACAATGATGTTGTCTTGGCATAAAGATTTTCAAGTTTGACTATAAAAGCTGTCCTCTGTGCTGTTTGGGGGCCAGTAACTAAAAGACATCATGATGCCCTCACATGTATTCTTGAGGTGACACGACATTGCAGGAAGAAGAAAGATACAGCCCCAGCATTACACTTCCTACAGCGGTCGTGCTGAGAAACAGGAATGAATGAGGAGAGTTCATCAACCACTACCAGAATGTGTGATGGTGCAATAGCTATTGATTTAAAGAAGATGACATTGGCCATCACAGACCATCTTATTTTACAAATCAGAAGGACTAAATGCATCAACAGTCCTTACAGTACAAGCAGCATTAAATCCAATCATTATGTATTTATTCCATTAAAGTGACACTTAGAAATTGAATGTTCTAAGTCCATTTCCCCCTTATTTTCCATACCGAGCTGCAGCTAGAGAACAGATATGAGGGTATAGACTTCTTTTTTATCTCTCAAAAGAGGGAGATTCTGTAATCAGATCATCAAGAAAACTCTTGTTTATCCATTGAAAGCAAGCAATAGGAGTTATGGGATCTTCCTGCGGATTACAACTGATTTTCTGTTCATCAACACAAGTGATTTCTTTGTTATTACTGCTACACTGGAAATAAAAACACAGAAATAATGTAGTCAACCAGTATCATATAAACCTAATATGAACACAAGGAGAGAAATAATTTATTAGAACATGATCCTAACAAACAAATTACTACTTGTAGTAGGAGTCTCTTTGGCTGTGGTAATGTCTGTTGGTATTTTAGATCCTCTAAGCAGGATTTGAACTATGGTGTCAGTATAATTGAACTCAGGAAATCCACGGGTCAGTTTGTTGCGGGGGTGCTAGAGCAACAGGCCCATGGAGTGACACAGTTGAAGATGAGGGCTGGATGACCATACTCTGGGGTTTTGTACTCGGTACTACATCTGACCTTGTCGTGAGGACTGAATACTAGTTAGTGATTTGAACACATTAGTTGTGTTTCTGGAGCAACCAGTTTGGTTTGCTTTCAACAGAAACAGACTCTGCTCATGATGTGGAAGACTGTGAAGCAAAGCATGGTTCAACGGGGCAGGAGGTTCATGTCAGAAGTGCACTCCTGATCCCAGCACTGTAGCAGATGCCCCAGACTCTTTCTGTGCCTCTGGTCCCTCTCTAAATGGGAGAGGAAATCTTTTCAGCTTGCTGGGAATGAAAATAGGACCAAACTGTCTTAAGGGAGAGAGGAGCTCAGAGGAATAAAGTGAGGGGTAAACATAGCTGTGCAGACTGGGTAGCTTCAGTTTGACTTCGGTAAGGATCCCTGCTGGAGCTATCCCATGATCATCGGTGAGACTGCACTAAGATCCTCCATGTGTCATGTGTCCTATCTCCTGTCCCTTACTCGGGCAGATGAGAAATTGTTCCACCTCCAAGAGACAGCTTCAGCTGCTCATAAAAAAAAAAGACAGGATTTGTACCTCAAGAACATTTTCTTCAGCAATGCACTGCATATTATATTGATGTTGCAGTATTTAACACTGGGAATTGAAAATTATGTCATCATTGTTTTAGAATTATGCATCATGAAAATTCAACTTCTTTGATTAATCTAGGATTGCTATTTAGGCATTATGATGTCCCTTAGCAACTTGTGATGTTTTAGGCAGTTTCATACCGTTTAATTTACATTTATTGTTAACAGTAGGAAGAAAACTGTTTTTCTTCTACACAGGAATCTGAAGAAAAAATCTGTCCCTGTCCATTCTTATGATAGATGATCTTTCATCATGCTTTTATGAGATGAGCTATTAAAATGTGAAAATAAAGCTAAGCAAATCCACCATATCAAATAAAATGCACCAATGCATTTTTACTGTCAACTCAGAGAAGTTTTTTTCTCCATCAGGCTACCTTGCTTTTTAAATTAAATGTCAAGTATCATGTCTCCGCCAGAGATTTGAGCTATAGAGCAAAGTTTAGATTCGTCAGCTACTGAATTATATTTACCTTAATGCTTATTACATATCAAATTACTGTGCTGTGACATGAATAAATATTGGATTTTAATGTTGTTCCATTCAGAGCTTTACTGAAGGAAATTTCACTGCTTTAGTGCAGCTATTTGGCAGGCCAAAAACGTCATGTATTTTAAAGGAACATTAAGCTAAAAACATGACTGTCCCCAAAGGAAAAAAATATTTCTCTTGCCTAGTTATTCAGCACACTTATTGTTGAGGTGTTGCATCTGGGTGCCTGCAATCCATATTGCAATTCCGCTCACAACACTGTTACAAGGTAAATAGGTGCTGGATTCCTTGTTTTACCAAAGGAGGAATTGCAAAGCAAGGACAGGTTTTCACACTAACAATCTGACATACCTAACTGAAATGGGAGTCTGCTCTGCTCGTGCCCAGAATGAGAATGCCTGAGCTACTGTGTTTGGCTCCTATGCTTAAAGTGGGTATGGAAACGGGCAGACACAGGAAAAAGAATCATGAGAAGACCTGGTACTCCTGACTGCATAATCCTTGTCACTTCCTCTGTTGACTAAACTCTACCACTGCATATCTGTTGCTTCACAAGTTTCTGCTGTAATCTATTAGATGATCTTTGCTTGTTTGGCTTTGATGTTTATTTCATAGACTTTTCCTGTTAAAGTGTGGGCCTATGGATCAGATCTTATGCCAAACTCTATGTTTATTTGTTTGTGTTTTTTTTATGGTGGGAGGACAGTGTGAAAAAAAAATGGTTTTGCTACTTTCTTTATTTTTTTCTAGTCCACAGTTGTATTTGATTAAGGTTTCCTGCAAGTCAGTGTAGATGTGAGTACAGAATGACAAAAGGTTATTTGTTGAAGGTCACGTAGAACTGGGTATAAATAGGAGGAAAAGACATTTTGCTGCCTCACAGACTAACAAATCATTTTATCTACTGTTTCAGGCTTCCTGGGCCATTTACATTGGTACTGTCTCTTTTGGGGAAGGATCTCATTGAACTTAAATTGGCCTTGCTTGATTAACTTCTGATTTATATAAAATCACCTTTAAATTCGCCTTTATGTTTGCATCTGAAAAAGACTGTTTTAATCCTGTTATCTAATATTAAATTTTAAGACTTGAGGTCAGGGGATCATTGCTGTTTGGTAATACTGCCTCGGATAAAAATAGCGTGACATTATTCCAACAATATTAATCTTAATGAGATGTGCAATCTTACCATGTGTGCATCAAGGACACCGTATTTATACATTAACTTTATTATGTCAGTTAGTGCAATTAGTGTAGTGTTGCTAATGTAGTTAGAAGTTTTATCAGTAATCATATAATCTCCAATAGGATAAGCATAAAGAGTTATTAATGTGGTGGCTTATTATTAGCAAGTAGAGAAGCAGCAGAGCAATAAACTTAGCCTTGCTGCTGTAATGCCTTATTTGCTAGCATTTTCATAACATGGCGACATCAGTCCTTACATTGACTACTGCCTGCTGCTGGATTCTGTCTGTCATATAAAAAGGACCTGGCACCCTTTTGAACACCTCAGTGTCTCTCAGTCAGTTATGTGGTTATTTATTTTGTTTTACATTTTCTACTTCCTTTTGACAGCTTGCAGCAGGACTGACTCTTATCTCATCATGATTCCTGTCTGTGAGAATGATCTTTAGATACCTTCAGTACAAGGACACTGTACACTGTCTCTTTCAACTAATATAAGATATCAAAATAGTGAAATTTAATGAGATAGAACACCAAATTGATTGTCTTAGAAAGAGTACCTGGGAGGGTAGTTAAGTTGATGTGTTAATCACTTTGTCTTAACAGCTTGTACCGTCATCATGTGACATTTCTACAGAATGTCAGGAATACACTTGATGTCAAAGGACTCATATTTGCACCTTTGATTTAACAAGCTGTCAAAAATCATTAAAGGGCAGGGGCTGCTTTGCTTGGTTGAGAGGACACAGCTTTTGTGGTTTTGAGCAACTGAGAAAATGTTAGCACACTAGTTTTAAGACAACTTTTAGTTTATTTTCTTATCACAAGGGCTAGAATTTTGAGGAGAGCCTGAAAGTGTTTTAATTCTGCTGGGTCATTTGATGTCTAGAAGACAGACAATTATTCAACATTTTACAGACTGGTTATCTAGAGGCATAAAATTGGGTCAAGTCCACTTTTGTTTGATGATTCAACATAAGTAATGATCAAGGAGAAAATCTAATTAGATGAGGTGTATCTTCAGGTTTTTCATCAAAATTAGCCTTATTCTAGATGCAGTAATGTGGGTTAGGTATGGGCTGGCCTGCTGTGTGCTGGAGAGTGGTATGATAAAGCTGGCTGCACAGCTGCTTTTTGTCACAACAACAAAATAAAACAGCAAGGCGACACTAGTGAATCTGGACCAGTAACTATGAATCTGGATTTGAGAGCTTTTCTGGTGCAAGAATTGAAGAATGAGATCAGGTACATGGTAGTATCTCTTGTGCTTCTGCTGTCAGAGACCATTTCAAATTCAAAAAAGCGTGCTGGCAAGAAATTATTAGGAAGGAGTTTTAAGCCTGAGACATTTTTCTGCCCTTAGCCCACCAGAATCCACATTTGGTTACTTTCAAAATCTCCTGTAAAAGCAACATGTAAGTTCTTCTTGTGGGGATGAAAGTCTGAGAGAAAAGAGAAATGGATTTGGAAGAGAGTATTTACTTTACACACTGCTGCATCAGTTACCTTTATGTGGATAAGAAGAAATTCTTGACATATAGGAACAGCATGCAAGGAGATGCAACAGTGAACACAGAAAATCCTGGGAAAGGGACTTGTCTGGAAGCAGTGAAAAGCAGAATGGAATTAGCAAACTGAGAATTAGAAGAAGGCTTTAAGTGTTGTGTGGTTCTTAAATCATATTTAAGCTAGGGCAAAACTCTTCTGGCTAAATTTAAGATGGACTTGGTAAACCATTCAGTCTTCAGTCCCATCTCCTTAAAAGCTTTGAATAACATGTTACCAAGAATAGTACCTAGGAGACTCTTAGGGATCAGGAAAAGCAGCTGAATTTTATACAGATCCCTATACAATCTGTTTTTAAAAGGATATTAATTTTATAATGTTTTAGTTATATCACATTTTGATGTTGCTGAAAATCTGCCAAACATCAGTTTGGGCACTTTTTATGCTTAATAATAGTGGCAGAAATATAGGACTGAGTTATTGTAAAGCTGTCCATTCAGAAAGATCCCAAAGCATCTATATTCTGCTATGCCTAATAATAATCACAGGCTTGTCAGCCTGCCATTGAAATAGAGCTGTCAGATTCCTCAGAGAGAGGAAGAGAGAGCAAGAGCTACCCAATGACATTTAAAATTCCTTTCAAGTAGGCATAGATAGTAAAATGCCAGGAACAGGGTTAGACAAGTTCATAACAAGCCTCATAAATGGGTTACTCTAATTGAGAATGTGGAGGTCTTAATAATAAACCCACACACCTGCTTCCTGAAATGAACATTTTAATTGAATTTTCTGCTCTTGCCGGCTTCTTTTTGAATCTGTTTCCCCACCTCTGAGTTGTAGCTGTGCCCCCAATCTCAATCGAGCCATCTGTTCCAATTCTAATATTAACATCTTCTATCATATAGTGTAGCATACTCAGAGAAAAAAAGAAGAGATAAGATCACTTTCTCCTGTGAGGAAATCTTATATTTTGGCAAAAAGTTCTGCTGTCTCTTTAAAATGACACCTTCCTACACACAAATACGTACCTGCCACATTAGAATATTATTAATAATCCAACCTTCATCTATTTGACAAGCCAAACAAAATTAACCATAAAATGTGGAAAGGTCCAAGAAAGGTGAAAGCAAGTCAACATTTCTTTTCAGAATTGCAGCACCCAAACTGATCCACAATGGAATGTAATTACATTTTAAATGAAGTGTTCTGACTTAATTTAACTCCTTGTATACATTGCAAATTACTATTAATTTCTAATTATACAGATATCTGTTTAAGCTCAGTGAAGTTTTGTAAGTTGTGTTGACTCTTTTGAGTCTCAATTTAGACCTACGAATACCTGTTCCTTCCCTTCTGTGTTGTGGTCCTTCACTAGCTAATAGTCTGTGTCTTAGTGTGATCCCAAATCTTAGTGTAATCCCACAGGGCATTTGTGGGTTGGAGGAAGAGGTGACAGTGGGACTGTTCAATTTTGCCTGTAACAGCAGGTTTAAGCTGAGCTAGAGATTTGGCATCCCCGTATAAACACAGTAGTAGTGGAAAGAAAAGAATAGACTCAAGGGTTGGAGTTGATTCCAGTGAGTTAAGGAAGAGAGTTGTAATGGGAAAATCTTAATATCTGGTGAAAACTTGAAAACCGTCCTGGCAGAATTAGGCTGGTATAAGAAAATAAAAACTAGAAAGAAATCAGGTAGGATCAGAAAGTGGTTCAGAAAGATGAGGTCAGGAGTCAGGTTTGGTTGAAAGAATCAGCGAAAATGTAATGAAACATGAGATCTGATCCTGGCTGGAACAACTTTGTTGAAGAAATATTATGTGACCAAAAACCTGAATTATGTATATTTTCATGTGCATATATAAGCATAAGCCCAACTCATTGATAAGATTAAAAAGGACTTCTTAATTTTGAACTACTGTTAGTTTCTGAGCTCCTCATTTTATGAAAAATAATGATTTTAACATAGATATTTCTCAGGTGACAGGAATATTTTGTATTAATATTTAGTCACAAATTACCTCCATACTGTATCCTTTGTTCTTCTCTTAATTCTATCGTTCATTTTTACTGTTATCTTTTTCATGACTGGCTTCACCTTTTTGTGAGTTCTTCTATGAAGCAACCATTAAAAAACACTAAGAATTATGAGATTAAGGGAAAACGCTGGTATTATCAGAGAAGGGGAATGTCAAATCTTCACATTTGCATTATTCCAAAGGATGTCTGGATTGAAGCAAGCAGATATGAAAGTCATTGTTCATCAGAACCAGAGAAGCTTGGTTTTTTGTCTTGGATAAATTTCAGCATTGGATAGGAGGAACAGTATAATGAAAGTCTGGAAGTCTGGGAGTCTCAATGCAGTTGATTCAAAATGCCTCCTTTCTTTTTTTTTTTTTTTCCCCTGATTAGTCTTTTTTTACCTAACCCAGATACACTCAGTTTATTCCCTTCAGGGAGGCATATCTTTCCCTAATCATGCAAATCATCATCCAAAGCAATACAATAACTCAGACACTGGATTCCCATTTACAAAGAAGGGTTGGAAATCTGAGTTCTATGGATTTTGTGGAGATTAGTACCATAGTCTCACATAAAGGTTAAAGCTTTTTATGTAGCCCAGAATAGCTGTTCTGCACTAGTGCTTCTTGTAGATGGTCTGGTTTTGGCTTAAACTAATCTGCAGAAGAGCACACTCTGATTACTGAAATCATGAGCTGGGTTACAGAGCTCCCTATATTTTCAATAGTACTTTGTAGACAGAAGGCAGTTCAGCCAAGCTGAATCTTCCTCTGAAGTCCTTCTGTAGTGACTAGAGAAGACATTTAATGTGGGGGTCCTAAATCTAGTGCCAACAGTTAAATAGAAAGAATCTTAGGCATAGGCTGGGATAATGCCATTGGGGAATGGCACAGAATAACTTATTAATTTCAGTATAGAAACAGATATACCATCCACCAGCCAACAGGAAACGTAAATGACTGCAGAATAATTCTCCTTTACATTCTTACTTGGTTTCAGTTCATAATGGCTTTGTGTTTGAAGATGGCTTAGATGACTTTTGAAATCAGGGCTTGGTTTTCAGAGACGTGTTTTGGAAAATGTTAACTGAAACCTAAATCATATACATGTTTCAACATCTTTTCACTGAGTCTGCCTCACTGTATCAAAAATGCCGTGTGCCATCTCAGTTAATATGAGATTTATATGGTGCAATTTATATACATGATTTAAAATGTTTACTGCTGGAACACAGTGTTTTCTCTGCGAGCTATGAAGTCCAACTGATTGCCTTCCTGTGGCTAAGTAATTAGTTACCTAGAGGATAAGATGCCTCTGGTTATTGCGTGTACCCCATGTTAATGAAATTACTTCAGCTACTGTAGAAACTCATCTAGGATCGAATAATGATTTGGTCAGTGGAGTCTGAGATGAAGGAAGCAAATGCATTTGTTGAATACTACATAGTTTCATCTTCTTGGCAAATATTATGAGAAGGAATATGACCATATGGCAAAGTTGAAGAAAGGCATGGGGTGTATCTTCACAACTAATTCCTACCACACAAATGCTGTAATGTCTGCAAGGCTCTGGAAATGCAGTGCTACTAGTAGTAAAAATGAAGCTACCAGTAGTGTTAGGACCTAAACCCAAGAGACTTTAGTAGAAAGTCTTGTGTGTCAGAAGAAATTCCCTCTGGAATATAAAAATAACCCACTGATTATAGAACAAAAATGTCAGAATGACAATGATATTTTAAAGAAACAAGGTAACATTAAAAGCCACTTGTACCTCCTAGGGATACTGCTGTAGTCAGCTCAGTTTACAGCGTTTTATCTTCAGAGCCTCTGAAAGGGTTGGCTCAGGCATGTGAGGTTCACATCATGTGGATGGCCATGAACCATGACCTTTGGTAAGAATTTTTTCTTTTTTTAAAAGGAGTGTAACTCTGGGATTTGGAACAGTTTCTTCCCAAGTGGTCTTCAATTCCATTACAGCATCTATCAAATTCCATTACAGCATCTATCAATCTTGTTGCTTCCAGACTGAAAAGATGCACTTTCCTTGTGACTCAAGGTCCTTTTTTTCCAATAGTTTGGTCCCTATGACTCTAAAACCGCATAATTCAACAACTGCTGTTTAAAAATGCCTTTAAAACATTCACAAGTTTCTTAAAATGTTAACAGTTCTTTAAAACTGTAGCCATATATTTGGAAATGTAATCACAGCCCCAGAAAATTAACAAAGCAAATGAGGCCTAGGAAAAGAATGGTTTGATTAATACTGAAAACGACAGTAAAAAAAAGTGGAAGTGAGTATCATGATGTATCCCTGAAGGGCATCTCTAGTAATGTTCTATTCTAAACATATTGTTATTCTCAGGCACGTTTTTATTGCAATCATGTCTTACAATAAAAACATGTTCATGTTCTTGCTATGTTTGATTATTCATTGAATGTGTTACAAAATGTCTTCTATAGAAACTGAGCCTCAGCTTTTCATGACTGATTACAAATATCTGTTATATCAGAGGTACAGACAGCAGGTAACCATACGTTATATCCAAACAAAGCTATTTGATCTTTTCGGAGGAAATTTCACTGTTAGAACATGCAGATGTCATTTTTCTGCAAATTACTGCTTATAAAGAGACTCTAGTGGCTAACAAAAAATGGCTACACTTCAGATCAAAAAGTATCTTGGAGCAAAATAGAATGTCTAAATAGAACAGTACCTCTTTATATAAAGAAAAACTATCTAGTATTTGTGTACACATAGTTTCTTTTCTTAAGTGGAATAGGTATGTTGACTGAGTTAACTTTGGAACAAAAGAGCTCTTCCACTGGGCTGGACCAACACACCATCTAATCTTGCATTTTGTTTCCAACAGGGTTGGTACCAGATGTTCAGAGAAGAGTATAAGAAACAAGCAGTGTACAAAGGGATACTTCCCACCTTCCAGATATATTGTTTATGGACTTCCTGAGCTGATGACTATTTTCAGACCATCTGCTTACTGCACCCATTCACCATGAATTAGTCTAGGGCTTTTAAACGCATTAGTGCCTTTCATCTGGGCCTCCACAGCATCCTGTGGTAATGAGTTTCACAGTTTTATTATGCATGATTTGAAAAAGTACTGTTGATGGAAAAAGGTATTTTCAGAGGGTGATTCATCCTTCCTGTGTTAGCAGATGATTAATTACCCTTTGAAAAGTGTCATTTTCCGCATTGACATTAGAGCTTTAGTCGATTACTTTACAGTAGACACCTACAATGTAGATAACTACAGATAGGGGAAAGTTATCTCAATATTAGGATCAGTTTAATTAAATGAAATCACCTCTTTCAGTTAAACACCCTCAGCCCAATATTTTTTCTGAAGATTTTGAAGATAGGAAATATTGTAGTTTTCCACAAAGATATACTTGAATGAAAAATTTCTGCCTAGATATGTAAGCCTGATGGCAAGACTTTCCCTCTGCCAGTTTAAAGTAGTTAACTTTATGTGTAGATGGGGCCTAAAGGATCATTATAAGAAGAGGAACATTAGGTGCCATTATCTCTCTATTTTATTGAAGTACTTTGGCTAGTACATGTGGCCGTTTACATTATATGAACAGTCCTCTGAAATGAATGGTCAAATTCTTGTTGTCCTATCAGTTAGTGGTTACTAAAATAATTTTTTAGGGGGAGAGACCCTCATTATACTTTGGAAAGCAAGTCATACATTGCATATCAACTATATTAACTGGGGGAGTGTTTTCACATTCAAAAAAAAAAAGTTTCTATTTTGGGAGATGACAATGCACAAAACACTTATAATGTAGATATGAAGTATTTAAGCAAAGTAAGCTTTATAGTTTCCTAAAAGTTTTTCTAAACCATCTATTACATCAAAAGTGTAACTAAAACAGCTAAAACTTATTTTTAATAGCATTTGTTGTAGACTGAAGAAATATGTTATAATGAGCATGTCTTTTTGACTTGTAGGAAAAGAAATCTAAATAAAATATGCATTTACACAATATACTGGAACCATTATAGCTCCTAAATAGTTGGTATTTGCCAAAAGCACAGGCAACTATTTGGCATTAACTTACTTAGCTCCTGTAATTTTAATCAAGGGAAATCACTGCACTAGTACGCATTTTTGAACAGTAAATTTCATAACGCCTGTTAATGAAACTCACTATTTAAATCTCCCTTATTAATGGAAACTAATTCTTTCCCTAAAAAGTAATAACAGTGTAGAATAAACCTTGAACCCAATCAAATACCCTTTTCACTAAACTTGACTTTGTCCCCTAGCTTTCTGAAGAAGTGTCATAGAAACAGAAACATTGGCATTTTGCCGCAGAATGAAATAAAGTGGTTAGCTCATTAATGCAGGCCCTGTGGGACCTGAATTTCTTGCTCTGTGGCAGATGTCTAGTGTCCTTATGCAAGTGTCTGGTGAATGCTGCAGAACAGAGATGCCCAAGTTAGCTTTCAAGTGGGATGGTCCATGGAAGCAGTAAAGCTTCCTTAGCCATGTGCCACAGCATAGATCACTGGTGGAATAAATAGATTCAGTAATAGTTCTGCATTATCTCTGGAGAAGGGTAGAACTGACCCAGAAGTCAATGTCTGGATGAATGTTCTTGTTGACTTTTTGCATGTAAGAGGAGCAGGACAACAAGAGCATGTTTTGGAGTGAATCTTGGATTGATAAAGATATTGTTAGACTGTTTAAGGGTGTGTACTTAAAAATCTGAGACAGCTTGGATTGAAGATAGATATAGAGCTGCCAAGTCATGCCAAGATGGAGCCATTCAAAGCAGAAACTCAATGGAAAGTTGTCTGCAGAAACGTGACTTGTTTAGAACTTAGAAGGTCCCCAAATCTGGGTAGTAAATAAAGTAGGATTAATTAATTTCAGTGTTAGTCTGATGCCCAAGTTTCTTTGTGGCTTTATCCTCTAGCTATTTATCATATTTTTTTTGTAAACATGGTGTAGTAGTTGTTCTCTGCCTCACAATATTGCTTGAAAATAAAAGAATGACAGTTTCATATATACTGTGGAAATGACAGGCATTGCTGTAAGTCAAATATGTAGATGTCATTCAGAAATGGTCCCACTATTTGCTTATATACTGTGATTCCCTTTTTCCTTTTCCTATTGGATAGGTTATTTTTTTTTGCAGGGGCTGGGCTTTCTGACAGCAGATGCGCAGGATCTTGGCATTCACTGTGCTGACCTATCTCATGGAAGGCATGAGATAGTTATTTAATGGTATTAAAAGTGTTTTGAGAGTCTCTAATGAACAGTGTTCTATGTTTGCATAGTTGCATTCTTGAAACAATTCTGTTTGTATAGCTATACTTTTGAGGTCAGCAATATAAGTCAGAATGTCATCATATAAATGAATTATTTACCCATTAAGATAATGTATTGTTCAGGAAATTGGTATTATAAGCTAAGATTTCTAGTATATCTGGATGAACCATTTTGTAGGAAGTGATTAGTTGAATTTCAATGTCTTTTATGCTTTCTGTGAATACAGTACATCTCATACACTTGCAGATATTTTAGTTTGCAGATATTGTTTGCAAACTAATTCTGCACTGCTTAATTATTGATAGTTGTGATTAAAAAATACTAGCTGTGTACACTGAGTTTGTGACAGAGAGAGGAATGCATTTTTGACAAATGCTGGACTTTTATTTTTGTTGCCTCTTCCAATTTTTCTTTTGGAGTGAAAGTCAACAACATCCTGGGCTGCATCAGCAGGAACACAGTCAGTAAATCAAGGAAAGGGATCATCACGCAGTGCTCATTAGAGCACACATTGAATATTGTTTCCAATTCTACGTCTATCAGAACAAGAAAGATGTTCATGAACTTGCGTGACAGCAAACAGCACTGTCAGAGGCTGGAGCATTTGCCCTGTGAGGAAAGGCTGAGAGAGTGGGTCTTGTTCAGCCTAGTGAAGGGATGGCTTCAAAGGGACCTAGCAGCAGCCTGATTGTAGTTGGAGAATACAACATAGAATGGAGATGAATAGTCAGTTTGTGGCATGATAGGGGAAGTTGTCAGTTGTCAAATCAAGTCATTGGGTCTCAGAGGGCTGAGAGGCTGAAGACAGGGTATGCATCTTTATAGACTGAACTGTGGCTAAGTTGTGTTGTTTTTGCTCCCTGAGTCAATGACTATGACTTTCTGGGGTGAGCGTTCATAAGACACAACTTCAGAAAAATTCTGCAAGTGTCCTGTAGCGCTGAAGTACAAATGGACGTGGCAAACATTGCCCAGCAAAATTCTCTAATAGAAGAAATTCCATTAAGGCAAATGAAGTTGGATCAGCAGATAGTTTGCCATTTCACCAGTGTGCTTGCTTGCTAGAGTATTTGTGGAAGTAAAGACAAAAGAGCTGAGTCTGAGGTAAGACTCTGTCAGTCCTTGAACATGCCATGTATTGTCAAGTTCTGGAAAGCGCTAAGTCAATGCCTTCTGCCAGATACAAAGATGCTGGGATCTCATTGACTTCTGATTATATTGTCTGAATTTAAAGTGATGTTTATGCAAGCCAGATGTTTATGCATGCTAGACACACATAAACCGTGTAGTTTATGCATCTTAGTTTATCAGTAAGCTGCTAATTACCCTCCATATCCATTACTGTCAAAATATTCAGCTATTTGTAAGGGACTCTAAGCAGCCTGTGGGAACAAGATCTCAGACCTGTGGGGTGGGTGTCATGATTTGAGTCTGAACTGACAGAAGACTACAGGGGCTCAGATACACCAAACACTTTTAGTCACAGATATGTGTTATGTTAGTGATTGACATGCCCTCTCCTTCCAAAGGGGAGAAATTGCAGTCCAGTAACAGACTGGGGGGGAGCAGCGTCCCCATCTCCAGTAGCAATCAGGCCACTTCTCAGGTGGTCTCTGACCCTGTCTGTCAATTGTGGAATTGGGTGATGAGGAATATGTCCTCATTTCCAATTGAGTGAAATTCTCATGATGGCTGGGTGTTGGCTGTTGCCTGCTAGCATTCAAGACATACCTTTCTGGAAGGTTCAGCTTAGGTACAGGGTTTAAGGGTAAACCAAACTGATTAATCCCAAACGTATGCCCAGCTACCTTTATCTTACTGGGTTTTGGGTCTGGTCACCCATCTGGCATGAAGCTCTGGACACATGGACAAGTATGGACAAGTGTGGACATTTAGGTGTCATATAAATGATAACGACTCACAAAACAGTGACACAAAACCTTTCTGATGGAGTGAGAGTAACCTTTAGGCTGATGCCGTTATGAGCAACAAAAGTCTTTCTGTCTTTCTTTTCTGTACATCCATCTGTCATTTCTCTCTGAGTCTGTCTTCTTTTCTCAATGACAAGCTGCTTCAGATAATTTGTTCAAATTAATTAGATCCCAGAGCTGTTTTCAAAAGCTTATGTCATTCAATCCCCATGCGGTTGGCTACCTATTAAATGACACAATCTAGGATCCTATAAAGGACATCAAGCATTTAGCTTACTCTTTCTCTACGTCCATTGCACACTGAAGAGCTAGTATTTACATGGAGGCCCATCTGAAATGCTAATGCAAATAATTAATGCCAGCCTGCAGACTCCATTCAAATTGCTTGCTGAACCCCACACTGTTTCAAGAAATGGAACCAGAAGCATTTTTTTTAATGAGTCTTTTCTTAGCACCGATTAAAAATGTGATTTAATCTTTTGTTTGTATCTCCCTTAATTTGAACTACAATTAAAGGATGTCTGTAATTGCCAATCCTTTTCTACCACACCAAACTTTTTTGCTGTTTAGTTCAGTAATTCTTTCAGGAGACTACATAACTTTTAACAAGGCTCCCCAAGCTCCATTTTATGTCCAATAGCACCAGCTGCCTTCTTGCGTCTCTAATGAATGTATCTTACTTGTCTCACTCCAACACTCTATCACTTTCATTGTATTCCCCTCCTTTAACAGGTGGTCTTGTGGGTGTAACTACATCATTAAATAGCTCTAAAGCTGCTAGTAAGAAAATAGTTATTGAGTGAATATCATCATGTCAGATACCTTTACTACTGTCACTGAATGAACGACTAACAGTGTGTGCTAAATTTAACTGTTTCTGCTCTGCTTGATCTCATCAATTAGATTCACAGATTTTGGATTTCTGATAATTTCTATGAATCAAGATAGATTAATTCCCAATACAAAGAGGTTTAAGGACACCTGAAATATTTGA
Organism: Phaenicophaeus curvirostris; assembly: GCF_032191515.1. Lineage (NCBI taxonomy): Eukaryota > Metazoa > Chordata > Aves > Cuculiformes > Cuculidae > Phaenicophaeus > Phaenicophaeus curvirostris. The sequence goes on from NC_091392.1 coordinate 189,218,523, forward strand.
GGCAGCCCTCCCCCGACCCTGCCATGGGGGACAGACATGAGAGAGGGTGTCTTGATAATTGACATCTTGGATAAACACTTATTGAGCATGTATACCCTGGAGCACCTACAGTAGCATTATAAGCCTATGTTTAGGGAGCTGAGTTCCCTTACTTATCGTAGAATCACAGAATCATGAGATCATAGAATGGTTTGGGTTGGAAGGAAACTTAAAGATCATCTAGTTCCAAGTCCTCTGCCATGGACAAGAACACCTTCCACTAGATCAGGCTGTTCATAGTCTAATCCCATCTGGCCTTGAACACCTCTGGGGCTGGAGCATTCACGACTTGGGCAACCTGTTCCAGTGTCTCACTACCCTCACAGTGAGAAAAAAAATAAAAATCTTCCTAATATGTAATCTAAATCTACCTTTTTTTCAGCTTAAAACCATTACCCCTCATCCCATCACTTCACTCCCTAATAAAGACCCCCTACAGGCTCCCTTTAAGTACTGGAAGGCTGCTATGAGGTCTCCTTGGAAGCTTCTCTTCTCTAGACTGAACAACCCCAACTCTCTCAGCCTATCCTCATATGGTAAGTGCTCCAGCCCTGTTATTGTCTTCATGGCCCTCCTCTGGACTTATTTGAACAGGTCCATGTCCTTGTGTAGAGGACTTTGGAACTGAATGCAGTACTCCAAGAGCAGAGTAGGAGGGGAGAGTACCCTCCCTCAGCCTGCTGGTCACACTTCCTTTGATGCAGCCCAGGATACAGTTGGCTTTCTGGGCTGCAGGTGCACATTGCTGGCTCATGTTGACTTTCTCATGCACCAGCACCCCAAGACCTTCTTTTCAGGGCTGCTCTCAATCCATTCTCCACCCAATATGTATTTGTGCTTGGGAGAGCCCCTTTTGACTCAGCCACATCTGTGGCTTGAAAGCTGTTTCTTCTGCAATCCAAAAAAGCATCTTCAGAGATGTTGAAAAAAAAAAAAGATAAGAAGGAGCAATGCTCTGAGACTAATAGTCAAACACAAGTAACTCCTGTCAAATACATCTGAAATTTATTATTATCACACGGAAAACTGCCTATTTTCAAGTGGTGAAAATGCAAACCCAAGTCACAATTCAGACATCCTTCAGGGGTTCATCATGGAGAAAGAGATTGAAACATAAAGTCACATCCAAGTAACATGGAAATCTCTATAGACTGGGAAGACAAAAGAAAAATAGCTGAAGCTGAGGTAAGACTCACTGTCAGTACTTGGACATACTGTATGGTATATAGTCAACGGGCTTAAGCACAGGTGCACAAAACATTCAAAGCATTCTCTTGGATTGGTTTTCTCAGTTTGGAGATTCAGTTTTGGAGAAAGAAAGTGGATCTCAAGATATCTTGTTAAAGAAAGGGTTAGGAGTATTTAAAAATGGAATTATAGTTAAACATGTTCTATTTAATTCAAAGATTTTAATAGTTGTGACTAGAGTGCAAAAAGCAGCAAGTGATTTGGGAACTCTGTTACCAATAAGATCCCTCATGCAACTTGTACAGTGAGCCCCAGTGCTCAAAAAAAGAGGCAGGATAGACCTTTTGCACTAATGTGAAAACTTGATTAACTGCTCTTTACAAGGACTGTGACCTTAAAAGCTAAGTCCGATTATGCAGAGGACACAGTTGCATCCTTTTCTCCCATTGCCTAATGTCAGAAGTGCTGTGTTCCTTTCCAGGTAGGTGAGAAGAGGAAACGTTAAATTAGGAGTCACCATAGGAAACAAAATTTCCACCACAACTGATCCCTAGGTGAAGACTGGCCTGCTTGGACTATAGTTATGTTCAATTTGTAGTCAAGCAGCAGCAGATGGGCTGCTGACATTGTGAGGTTTTGCTGTGGATGTTGTAACTGGACACGATCCACTGGTGGCTGTTGAATAATGTTTCACATTTCTATTTTGCAGTTCACAAAACTATGACATGTCATGTCAATGCAAATACACCTGTCACAGTCTGATATTGTATTTGAGGTAGTAGATTGCAAATTGATTGTGTGACTTGCCTTAATATAAATCACGTATTTATTTACCCTGAACCATGGACTTATAATTAGTCAATACATATTCATAAAATATGGATTAGGTAAATTAACACTTACTTACTGTAAATTGCAACTGAGAATAATTTACGGTGCCTGGGATGTTGAAAATGCAGTTAATTTTAAAATTGATTTGATACATTGCATTATTTAACCATTCCCTGAATAATTTTAAGCCATGAATTTAGATGCAACACAAAGTATTGCTGACATGCACAAGAAATTTGTGTGGAAGAATAGCCCTTCTCTTCCATATATTGATGCCCTTTTGCATATATGTTTTAAATGACCAATTCAGAAAAAGAATTACTCAGTTTTGGCCCATCCTATCAGCTTTACATTTCTGTTATAGAGAAATCTAAACCCTTCACAAATTTCTAATACCTTTATCCACACCACATGGCTTCTTCCTTTATGAGTTAATGTATTGTGTATGAGCTAGGTTAATATTGGCTAGCATAGCTTCCACCAGGATAAGCTGTAGTACTTACTCATCCTGGTAAAATAATGATATTGAAATGCATGGAAATGGTGGATACTGGGAGAAAGGACTTGATGCTTTGGCTAGGGATTGCATGGAATATATTTATAGCCCCGCTTTGCCTGATTTAAATCGGCCATCTGAACTTAATGTTTTGTCTCTTGGCAAAATGCCTTGTTCCTTGGACTACTGAACATAAACAGGGACAATGTGTGGTCTCCAAAAGTGGTCAATAGCTGTTGCCAGTGGAGGACTGCAGAAGCAGGGCATATTTGGAGAGCTGTCTTTTCAGCGCATGTCCCAATTTTCTGTACTATGCAGTGAAGATGCTTCCTCAGCCAGAAGTGTTTTCCTTTGTTTATAGCTTTTACTGTTTTTTTTTCAGCCTATTTGAAGATATTTCCTGTGTTCTTTCTCCTTTATATTTACTGTATATTAAATCTCAGCCCTGACTGTCCTCTCACAAATTTTCACTGAGGACCTGTTTATTTTGGTGAAATGCTTCTGTGTTTCTAAGTTTAGATTTTGAGAAAGTTTTTGTGGTTGAAAAAAGCCAGACCAGCTTCAGTACAGAAAATATGGTCTATGGGTGGAAATGAAGTGTGAGTGGATGGGAACTTCTGTGAGCAATGCTTCAAAGAGTTAAGGACCACACTTGCATGACATTCCCCTGCCAAAGAATTTGCAGTACAATATCAATGTTCTGTAGTCTTCTGCTGAGTAATTTGTTACTCTTCAGGCTGGTACTTGGGTGCTGAAGTCAATATGGGTAAGGAAGATGGCATTTGGTCAAAATAAAGTTTCAACTCAACCCATACAGCTATGAGGAGAGGAGAAGCTGGAACATAATTCTTGCAACAAAGATATGGAATTGCAAAGTTTCTTTTAATGAACATTGCTGGCGGTGTCATATGGTTTTGTCCTCCTGGGAATGCAGAAATGTAGAACTTTAAAGTAGACTTGTGCTGAGCAGAAATTTTCCAGTTTCTGGCCAGGAAGTGAGCAAACACTGCCCAATGCAGAATAAATTATTTTCTCTTTTCTTCATAGAATCCAGTTCTTTTTTAAAAAATTAAAAAACCAATTAGATTTTTTTTGTTATATATGTCAACCACAGAACAGTTTTTCTATGGAAAGCTTGAACAATATAGAATTACTCCTGGGTCAGAGGGTACAATATCTGTCTTGGCTCTTAGATCACATGGAAAGTTTTATATGGAATAATGAGTATTCTTCTGTCTGTAACATTAAGCAAGGGAATGTACGGTAATTTATCTATGGTATTCTTGAAGTACTGGCATTTTCAGCAGTACTTCCTTACCTGTTTGAAGATACCTAGATATCAAGCAAGTCCATGTCAAGATTTTAATTCTAGATGTCTTCTCACTTTAGAAAGAAACCCACAAGGTGAATGACTTATTTTCTGTACCTGGAGACATACAGATGTGTTTTTTCATCTACATAGTTTTTAAAGTATATTCCCAGCATGCTGTTGCTGAAATAGGAAACCACATTCTAAACCAAGAAATCATATTGTTTTAAAAATGTTACAGAAATACTTTTTTTTGTTTTTTGGAGTAAAGTCTTGGAAGTTTTGGTGGGGTTTTTTTGATACTTAGGGAACTTAAACATTAAGTTTACTACTCCTTGAAAAGCACTGACATAAGTAAGATCTCTATCAGTCTCAGTGACATGGAAATAATGCTGCTCTTTCTCAAGGGATGTCCTGATATGTTCTATAGAATGAGAGTAGTGATGTTTTCCTCAGTTTGTAAATTAAACCAGGTGAAATAGGCAGAACATTCCTAATTAGCAGAGAAATGTAAAGTATGCACATCTGTAGAAGACAATGCAAAATAGGGAAGAGCATTTTAGGTGCCAAACACTAACTAATTTTCAGTCACCCCTTCTGTGTCTAATCTTCCCCTTTGGCAGCTTATAAGGTGAGATATGAGTTTTCTCCCCTGCTCCCGGAGAGGCTTGGGGACATGAATTCACAGTGCAGGCTTTTAAGTTTTGCAGCTCTCTGGCAGAGTTTCAGGTTAAAACACACATAAGTCACAGGTCAGCCACCAAGTAGACATAGATGCAACTCCAGAGTGCGTGTTGTCTTCAGGATGCACCTGCATTAGTGGTTTAGTTTGTGACAGGAGAGAGCATTTGAAAAAAACCATCTCCTCATCCTCCCGCCCTGAGCATGCGAGTAGTCTTGAAGGACGCAAATTGGATTTCTTTGGCTTGAAAGTGACTGCAAGATGTGCTCCAGAATTGCCCCAAAGGCACTCCAGCTGTTAATGGACCTTCAGTTCACAGGAGCAGGCTAGAGCTAAGCTAATGTAAGTCTCACTGAAAACGTATGTGTGGCTGCTGGTCCTTACCACCAGCTGTTTATCTACAGATATTTATCCTTGGGCCGCTCACTAATGCAGACATGGTTTTTGCTGTGCAGGAAGGGGAAAGAGGTGGACTAACACATAATTTCCCTTTTCTCTTTCTCATATGTGCTCAGTGATCTGACAATCTGGCTCTTACTTACCTGTTTCTTTATTCAGTTCTGGCCCTTAGGCAGTTCTGTACTCCAAGCTGGCCAAGGTGATTGCTCAGATTTATAATTTTGTCAGACAAATAGACCAGATCAGACTGAGACTTAGCTGTGGAAGAGCAGCTAAAGCTCAAATCATGGATGATGGCATGGAGATGGACCTGACTAGCTGCTGAAAAGGATTCGACTGCATCTCCCTTAGAGAAGGGCCTCTGGGTTCATCCAGTCTCATACCCAATCTACGACCTTGTCTGAAAGCAGATAAATGCACAGAGATAAGGAAGAGAAGAAAATCTATGGATGACTGCACATGCTATTCACTGCTAAAACTGACTTCCTTGATGTGGGGTGAGTTGACTCCATCAGAGATTCACTTTTAAACCTGCTACAAGTTAGTAAAGAATTTCCATGACTTTATGCAAAATCCCTAGAAGAACCTTATTATAGTTTTCCAGATCTTTATGTTACAACACCTTATTCTTATGCCAGTGACTGTAGTCTGAGACAATGTTGACCTGTGTAGCCAGTAAAATGGATCTCATATGCTACCCATTGGAAAGATGCATATTTCCATAGGTATCTGCGCTATAGACAGGGGGATGTTTTTCCTGATATGCATAGGGAATCAGGCAGATGTGCTCTTTACTGATGCATTAGCTCTTGAATTTGTTTCTTTCACTGGTCCCACAGATCTGTCTTATACTCCAGAATGTGCAATTGAATGACACCATTTCTGGATTTATTTGCAAACAGAATGATCATGATGTGATAAAAAAGGACATGACTCCTTCACTGACTGCTACTTTTAATCATAAACTTCTGTCATTTCTAGAAATAAAAAATTGTTCACAGCAGACAAACCCATAACAGTGTAACTGACATCCCGTTAGTGACTAAGCTTGCTGGTTACCTTCAGAAAGGGGTAGGAACAACTCAGGACATTCAAATTGGATCTGAAAACACAGAAAAGTCAGAGCTAAATTAACACTGCAGCACTGCCCAATAAACACTGTTCCAATATTTCTGTCAGAACCGACTTCTGACTTTTTGAGCTTAATGAGTCAGATACTTCAAAAAAGAAATTTTGAAGGGTAAAAGAACAAATATAATCTCTAATCACCAAAAAACCTTAATTCATTAATAATTCCAGAAGAATTGCCCAGGAAAGTGGCAAACAAAAATGTAGCAATTTCCATTCTCTGGAGTAGTTAACTATATTTTTCCCACAGTGGTAAATGGAAAATACATAGATTTTGAATGATATTATATGCTCCACAAAAAGGCAGAAGAGAATTGTTTTCAGGCAACCATAAACAGATTGCCACACATCACATCCCAGGTTAAATGGTTGGGAGAATTTATGGGTTACTTAGGAGACAGACTGTTCACTTTATATCACAGCTTGAGCCCTTGAACACTGGTTTCAAGTAACACAGGAGGGTTCCTGGCCTTAAACATTACTGAAAATTGAATGACAGAGGCAATCCAAATAGACCCATTTAGTAGATTAGTTGTTGAGAAAGGCGGTGAAATTGTATACTTGGAATATGTAACTTTGTTTCATTTGCTTTGGAAAAAAACAAAATAATTGGGTTGTTCATTTTATCTAGTGAGAAATATTTTTCATTTTATGAGACTTTTACTTTAAAAAATGCCTTCCTATCCTCTTCAAATTTGTAAATTAGAGGTAGTGGATTTTACTCTTCTGCTGAAAGTTCTTGTTTTAATTTCTCCTCCTCACTTAACAGTGTACTGAGTACTTCTTTCAATTGTGACTCGTGAATCACAGAATCTCTGCAGTTGGAAGGGACCTCTGGACATCATCTGGTCCAACACCCCTTCTCAAAGCAGTGTCAGTTACAGCAGGGAGGCTCTACAACTTCTCTAGGTATTTCACTCAAATGTTTGAATACCCTCACAGTAAAATTGATTTTTCTTAATGTCTGCATGAATTTTTTTTGTATTTCAGTTTGTGCTCATTAATTCTTAGACAATTACTGGGTACTACAGAGAAGAGTGTGGCAAATCTCAAAGTGTGAGTTGTAGGGAAGATTGAATGCAGAGAGTCTTTCTAATCAGGGCTGTGCTGCTCTTTTCTCCTTTGCGTACTCTTTCCCTTACCCTGAAGGCAGCTTAGCAAGATCCTCTGTCACTACTTTGATATCACTTCTTTCTCTTCTTCCTTGTTTTGGGAGGAACATCTGGCTTTGGTGCCTTCTCTATGGAGGTGTCATAAATCAGACAGGAGGCTTAGCAAAGTTTTCACTTATTTCTCTTCTGCATACATACGCCTTTCTCCTTTTCTTATTTCTCCTTCCCAAAGTGCATAGCAGATTGACTTGTGATGGGATAAAAATAATCTGATATGTTTTTTATACTGTGTATTTCATGTAGCCTATAATATATACTCTTTTTTTATAGTTGCAGTATGTGTACAAGGAGAGTCTGAGCCAAAACATATCCACTAAATCCATCAAGTAGCTTTGGAAGGCACCTTGTCAAATGTCTCTTACTACTCTTGTCTTGCGAGGAAATTTTGCACCAAGCCTTTAAAGGTGACATCTACACTTGCAGCTACTCCAGAGTGCATTCCCTAATTTCCTAGCCTCCAAGTCATGGGATGCAGAGTAGCTCCCAAGCAGGCATTGCAGCATAGGTGTTTTGAAGAGAGTATTGACTGTATTTGCAGTGCATAGTACTTGGCCCAAGTCTCCTCCAAATCCAAAATAGTAGTTGTGTGGCTCTAAGAAATAAATATGAGAAATTCATGCTTTTTTTTTTTTTTCCCAGCTCCAAGAGCCTGAAATGAAGTGATACCTCTGTTATAGAGTCAAAGGTTTCCATTTTGTGGCAAGTATGTCCCAGAGCATGCATTGAGAGGCTGTGTAGATAACTGATGGAGCAAGACTTGCTGGGAAAACATTGCAGTAGTTTGGAGTGTAATAACCTAAATTGCTAAATTTTATTCTGTGCTGCCTATAAGTGGGTTTGCTGGAGTCAACAATGCTCAGAGTTATAGCCAGTCTATGTCTGGGAAGGACCTAGCTGGTTGCCCTTGAAAAGGTCTAGTAAAAAATCAGGACATGTGCGTTGGATCTGAAAAGTCGGAAAAGTCAGAACTAGGCCGACAGTGTAGCACTGTCCAGTAGCTATTATTTCAAGCCCTATCTCTCCTAGCAGATTTACTGCTGAGTATGCCATTTCTGTGGTCCTTCCAGTTTTAAACTGATTCTTGAGGATACAGTGACCCCCTATGCTCCTCCTTCTCCAACTATTAAGCTGATAGTTCCAAATGAGTGTAATTTATCTTGGAATTTGATGAGGTGGTCCACCTTTTCTAAGCAAAACCATCAAATGTACAGTCTAAGAGGGCTACTAGCTGCAGCTTCTATCCCATTTACTATTAGAGTGTGCCTATTCAATTTGCCCTTTGTGTCTACTGAAATACTACCCACCATTCCGGGACCTATTGAGATTTTAAATTTTATTTTTCCTAGGTTCATGTCTGGAAAGTGTTAACTGTGCCACCCATGAACACTTCCAGTTAACAGCTCCTCCACTTGGTTGACTTGAGAACATTTATCTGTCAGTGTACTGTTTCCCGTTTGCTTCTCACCAAGAACTCCCTTAGATGTAAATCCATGCAGTTATGCAGAGTACTACCTGAGAGTTGAATGGACTGAAGGTTGCTTGTACAACAAAATTGATGGATGCTTATGCAGGCTCTGTTACTGATCCTGCAAGGAAATGTCATGTCACTGAAATTCCAGCAGACATCACTGCATGAACAGAACTGCAAAAAAGAGGTGAGATGTGCCAGCAATGGCAGCTTAATTTGGGTCTTCGCAGTCTTCTGAATACAGCCAGATCATTTACTGTGGATGAGATAAATGATATGAACTTTTTGAACTGCCTGTAATTGTTGGGCTTTGCACTCCTGTGCTGTAGTAGTTTCTTCACTGGCATGAAGGCATGAACATAACAGCTAATAATCTGGATAGGAGTGTATATATTTTCATTTTCGATGCATTTCACAGCCAGTAGAGTTGGATTTGGGTGCTTTTTAATTTTTGGATATCCCTGAGGAAAATAGCTTTGGCTTTAGAAACTTATTAGTGTCTTCTCAACCTCTGCACCTCTACTCTGAAGCAGGAGATAAATTTCAGGGAAGATGTCTTCCTTGTTGATCACACTGGCATTGAGCGTCTGCAATGTGAAAAAAGAAAACAGTTAGACACTGCTACAGAATCTATAGTTCTGCCTCTTCCTCTCAGTCAAATAAAATATTGTCATGCCACTTGTTTATCTGAGGCATCTGAATTATGTCCCCATGATCTTCCCTTGTGTCACAAATGAGGTTTTAGATAAAACACGTATTTAGTTAAAAGTGTGACTTGAAAGAGTTTAGTGACAACTTCCTTGTACAGCAGTCAAAAAATAGAAAGGAGTGAGATGCAATGGTATAATCTATAAGGTGCATTCAGGTGCAGGGAAAGTAAGTTGTGCAATTCTCTTAATATTTGTGAGAGTACACCAGGAGTGAATACTGAATAGGTCCTTATACCTTAAAGAGATATTTTCAAAGACTACTATTCAGCTTAGTAATGGACAGATCAGCACATATTTATTTTGGCAAATATCAGTTTTACTTTTTGATCAAAAGCCAGAAACTTTTAAGCATGCGCTAATGAGGTTATTTTTGAGAAGTTTTCCTAGTGGTGTAGGTTAAATGTGTGTTACTTTTTGAAGACAGTCATCGTGATCAGATGGACTATTTTTGGTGGCATCCCAGTTTCTGTTATCTGTAGGGTAAAAAAATACTTTTTCTCATTAAATGTAACCTACTTGTACAGTTCACCTATACTGTGATACATAATATAGTTTACTGATAAAGAATGTGCACATAAATCTTCCAGAAAAGAAAGCAATTTCAGTGAAAACTCTTCTGTAAAGAAAAGAAAGGCCAAACATTCGTTTAGTCTATCTAACATTTTTCCTTGCATTTATACTTTTTCCATAATCAACTGAAATCAACTGAACTTCTTTATCTGTGAATTCTTTTCAGACATTTCAGGGTTATGCCTGTTATGTAGTGGTCATAAATGCCTGGGGGAAGGTCTGCATAAAGTTCCAGTCCTGTGGCCTTGGGGTTTATGGCACCTGACTGCTTAACCACTAGTGTCACTTTGGCTGACTTTGGTGTATAAAATCTGGTGTACAAAATCTGGTGTAGCAGGTCAATTAAGCTGAGATACATTGTTCAAGCAATGAGTCTGTAACAAGCAATATCAAAACAACTTTTACTTTGGACTTTCAATTAAATTATACAAAAGACTAGGCATTAATAGATATATTTAGAAATCATGTGCGGCCAAGCATTTGCTTGCAGACTGGTTCTCAAGTTCATAAATGATTAAAAATATTTCTTCTCTTTAATCACTGGAGAGCAGAAAAAACTAGCACAAAAGTACAAATTTGTTACAAAGACAGAGCATCTTTAACATAGTGGATAAGTAACCATGTCTGTCTGAGGACCAAGGGAAGCTCTTGAGGAACTGTGCATTAAGGAACTGTACATTGCTGGACTGCTGGGCAGAGTCCAAATGTCGGGTCCTGCACTTGGGGCACAACAACCCTATGCAGTGCTACATACTAGAAGTCTGTCTAGAAAGCTGCCTGGAGAAGAGGGACCTGGGGGTGTTGGTTGACAGCGACTGAACATGAGCCAGCAGTGTGCCCAGGTGGCCAAGAAGGCCAATGGCATCTTGGCTTGTATCAGAAACGGCGTGACCAGCAGGTCCAGGGAGGTTATTCTCCCTCTGTACTCGGCACTGGTGAGACTGCTCCTCGAATACTGTGTTCAGTTCTGGGCCCCTCACCACAAGAAGGATGTTGAGGCTCTGGAGAGAGTCCAGAGAAGAGCAACAAAGCTGGTGAGGGGGCTGGAGAACAGGTCTTATGAGGAACGGCTGAGAGAGCTGGGGTTGTTTAGCCTGGAGAAGAGGAGGCTGAGGGGAGACCTCATTGCTCTCTACAACTACCTGAAAGGAGATGCTGGCCTCTTTTCCCAAGTGACAGGGGACAGGACAAGAAGGAATGGCCTCAAGCTCTGCCAGGGGAGATTTAGGCTGGACATTAGGAAAAAATTCTTCACAGAAAAGGTCATTGGGCAGTGGAAGAGGCTGCCCAGGGAGGTGGTTGAGTCACCTTCCCTGGAGGTGTTTAAAAGATGGGTGGATGAGGTGCTGAGGTACATGGTTTAGTGGTTGATAGGAATGGTTGGACTCGATGATCCTGTGGGTCTTTTCCAACCTGGTTATTCTATGATTCTATAAAGATAGGAAAGTACTTTTTTGTCCATGACTGAGTTTGGGTTGAAAATGACCATTGCTCATGGAAAAAAACAACTGACAGTAATGGAAATGTGTGTTTGAAAATGAGTCATTGGTATCTTCTCTAGTGAGTCTGATATTGGAGCAGAGCCAGTGTCTGAAGGTCTTAGAAATTAAGAAAGACAGCCTGTAAAAAGAGATTTTGAGTGTATGTGAAGATTTCAGTGCAATTTATTTCAGGAGAATTCAGAAGGTATTAACTCCATTTGCTTACATGAGAAAGTGCAAAATGTTTTCCAATAACTTCTAAATAGCTGTAGATACTTCAATGAAGAAGGTGAAGGATTGATTTGAATGAGGATAAAAAAATCAGTTTACAGGCATTTGTAGGTATACATAACCTGAGCTACTCATAGAAAAAATGATCCTACTCTACATCTAATTAAAGTTGGAATGCTGTCTAACGGATACTACTTTTTTAAGGCAGGTATATAAAATAAATATTCATGTGACCTTCAGTAGTTTCCACTAGAAATATAATAATTAACCTGCTAAGAATAGTCATTGTATTTTTAGGAAAGTAGGCAAAACAATGTGTAATTTCTCTTTAATTTGAAAGTGAAAATCTCTTTTGTTCTCATTTAGTGAACTGATACCTGATTTATACCAGACTAATTATTATTTCACTGGAATTTTTCCTGGCTATTATTGATGTTGAAGACAGCATGGTTCTCTTTATGATCACAGACTGTACATAACCATCATTAATTACGGTTTCATCAGGCAGCTGATAACATAGCCTTCAGTTAAGAACAGCTGTGTCTCTTTGAACCAGTTCTAATGCAAGTATTAAAGGAAGAAGCATTTAAAAAATGCGTTTAAATACATTTAGTGGTGACAAGGTTGTGTGAGTAGTAGATATGAAGAAGACATGAATGATGACACTCAGAAACTAGCATCTTTTCACAGGCAGTATAGGGTTGCAAGAATGACATTTATTTTGTCTTCTTTCCTGTCAGAAAAAGGTTATACTTAGAACGTGTTTGTGGATCTGTATTAAAGAACACCAATCACCTACAAAATCACATTTTGTCTAAAGATTTTTCCTTTTTACTTTAGCATGTAAGTTGTTGTATTGTGAAAGTATTAAGTATGGGAATTGGAGGTAAGACTGTTCTGTTGCTTTTTCAGCTTTCTCTTTTTTTTAGTTTTTTTTAGTTTTTTTGTTTTTTGCTTTTTTTTTTATGTTCACAGTGGACAGTGCACTAGGCTTAGGATGTAATTTTTTATCTCCTCTTGAGTCCACTTCCCCCTCCACTCATGTGGATCACCCTACGATAAGGGAGGAAAAAAGAGATCAAAAAAGGAAATGAAGACTCGACAAATTTAAAATCCTGTAGAAGAATTCAAGGACAGTTTGACATGGTAGTATCACTATTAATAATTAATGCTTTCCCCTACTTCAAGTGAGTAATTTTGATTTGAGCAACTTGTTCAGCTAAGGCAATTGTGTAAGTCTGTCACTTGTTGTATCTTGAGCGTGTTCTTAATTCATGGAATCATAGAATCACTTGGTTTGAAAAGACTGTTGAGATCGTTGACTCCGACTGTACCTGTCCACTACCAAAGTCTAATCTGAGCCTCCCCTGGCACAACTTGAGGCTATTTCCTCTCATCCTATCGCTTGTCACTTGGGAGAAGAGACCAACGCCCACCTCGCTACAACCTCCTTTCAGGTAGGTGTAGACAGTGATAAAGTCTCTCCACAGCATCCTTTTCTCTAGGCTAAACAAGTTGTTAAAGAAGAAGGGACTCATATTACAGATATTCCAATGATTCATCTTACTTTACAAATATATTTTTACTGTTTAAGAGTCTTCACTAAAATGTGATTATTCCTCTTGTTGAGTTCTTCATGCATTGAAATTGGCATAGGTTTCTCTGAGGAGTTTGGTGAGCACAGAAGCAATTCCTTTTTTACCATTTCTTTTCTGTGTAGTTTGCATCAAGAAATTGTCACCAGCATTTGTCTAGCAGCCTTATGGATTGCTTCCACAGTGCCATGTTGGTCTTCAGGATGTGTGGATGGCTGAAATCACACATGAATGTGAGCTTCTGCTCATTTGCAGAAAGTCTTTTGTACTACTCACCCTTGTCTAGCCAGTTTGTAACACCCCTACCGCTCCCCTCCCCAAATCCTTTTGAAGTTCATTTTCTCTATGACTGAAAGAAATATTTGGCTTAACCTGGGATATTTGTTTTAACCTGTAGAAAATGAAAAAGTTTAGCTTGAAATGAAATAAATATGGAATTTGAATTTGTTTGATTATATCTCTTTTTGCTTTTGCCATATAATTGGTGAAATCAGTTATTCACTCAATTCTAGTGTCAGTGACAGATGAAATTATTGATAACTTAAAGTTCTAACTGAACAGGTTAATGGACACTAAATCAAGTTACTGCATTTCCTGTGGCATTTCTTGTAAGTATGGTGAGATTTGGATCAGCTTCTTTCAACCATCTAAAATTTAAATGAATATTTTAAAAAGAGGGCTACCAGAAGTGTCTGGGGTCTTTCTGTAGTCAAATAAGAAAAGCAGGCTGCAGAGGGTACATAATCCCTTAAAGGAGGAAGAATAAACCACCATCTGGAAGCACCTGTTTCCCTCTGCTGACTATGGAGAGAGAAAAATCAGCTTAGACTAGATATCTAATTTCCATTGCCACTTCAGGCAACGTGAATTCATCTTTACCATCACTGGTGCCTTAGGAGAATTTATATTGAGTACCTGGTGTAATATATCAACTATTTAATAAGATTGAAACAAACTATTCAAAATTTTATTTTTGATATTTCAGATGTAAATGCATGCACTTTAATTTAGCATTCAATCTGGGTTGGAATCCTGACCTTTCTACTGCTAAAAGCCAGGCTAGATTGATGCATTCCATACAAATAAAGAGTTTAAAATGCTCCCTGTTTAAAAATTTAAATATTTTTTCTGTTTGTATCTTGTTTCATATTTTAATAATGACCTGAATAATTTAACAGCATTTGGGCTAAATAAAACCCTATATGACATGTTTTCTCTTTTGCCGTTTGAGACACTACTATGCAAAATAATGTCTGTGCAGATGCACAAAGGACTCCCCTGTGACCTCTGCTGTGTATAATTTTAATCACAAGACATTTGCTTCTGCAGGCACCTTAATAGTTGAGGACAGGAACTGGTATGAAAGTTTGTCTTAGCGTTACTGATATTCTGTACAATTGTGCTAGTACTGTTAATTTGTCCATGCTATACTGCTATAGAAATCCTGTTTCAGGATAGGGTATGGGGAGAATGTAGAAAACGAAGGATGAGTTTACTGTCTAGTTTGTAGATATGCTGTTATGAAGCCTCTTGGGATTAATATGTCTTATATATTTTTCATGCTGAGGTCTTCTAAAAGGGCTGACAAGATCTGATCAGACAGCTAAGTCTCAAGAGGACTAACAGGCAGTGTGTTTTAGATTCTTCTGGGTTATTTATTTTGCTCAAAACCCCCCTCAGTTTATAAGCCTGCATAGAGGACACTTTGGATTACTTAGACTTGGGACTGCAATACATTTTTACCAGGAGAAGTCAGTAAAAGCTATGTTCTCCTCACGACCTCAACATGAAAATAACAAATGATGCAAGTGCTGGGAGCCAACCCTTGGCTGCTGAGAGCTGGTTTATCTTCATGGACAGCTGTAGAGATGTGCATATTGGCCAGCTGATATGCTATTCTAAGACTGTATCGTGGTGTAGAAGGAAACTCCAGTGCATATTTGTTATTGAATTATTGAATTAATGCAAGTAAACAGTTGTCCCTCATTTTGTTGACTTGGGTTAACTTCTGCTTTTTTGCTCTTCATAAGGAGATCAAGCTGAAATATTAAATACATGATGATTTTTAGAAGCTATCTGCAAAACTGACTTTGAGATAACACCTCATATAATTGTATTCTTAGAATATCAGTGATATCAATAACTTCATAGTGGTGTGGACTAATTTTCTCCTTATTTATCATTACCACTCTTACTTTTCTGCAGACAAGCTGTGCTCATTTCTGGGCTCAGTCTTGTAAAAAGGCAACACTTACATAGTGGTTCTGAGCTTCCTTTTGTCACTGATAGAACAACTGTACTTGGAAGGACGAAGGGCTCATCTTGTCATCTTTACCCATGTTAACATATAGGGGATTCTGAAGGGAGACGATCAGTCAACAGGAGGAAATACACAATTTTTCTATGCCTAAGAATATCTGTACAACCATGTGCATGTACCAGTGTGGTGAGTGTTGCCCTTATCCCCCTTCTTCACTGACCTTGATGTCTGCTGAGTTGTTTGTCTCATGTACTCTCACACATCTGACTACAGCTGCCCAGCTTTCTTTTTTCCCTTCTTCTGCATGTTATTTCAGAGGCACTACCACCATAACTCAGCCTTGGCCAGCGCTGAATCCATCCTGGAACAGGCTGTCATTTGTTCTGTTGGACATGGTGGAAGCTTCTAACATCTTCTCATAGAAGCCACTACTGTAGCCCCACCACTACCAACACCTTGCCGTGCAAACCCAGTATAACTAGATAATGTGCTTGCTATATTTTGCGTTCCAAATAATTTTCTTGGTATTCATGACTTGTCATATTTTTTACTTCAATATCATCACAACATCTACAAATGTGGTCCATTAATTTTTGATTTTGGAGATCTGTGCGGCTGCATTGCATGCTGAGGGCTTCAGTGAATACTTCAAATGATATTATAAATGGGGAAATATTATGATTTGTTGCATAAACAAGATATTTTTTCCCCTCTTAGTTCCACACAGAATCTTAACTAAGAATCTTAACTAAGAATCTGTAAGAAAAAAAAGCAGATTAATAACAGTAAATTGACAACTGAAGTAAAAATATTTATGAGACAAATAATAATGGAAATAGATTAGTAATTTATTTTTTACTAGTATTCTAACAGCTATTTGAACATTAACTCTGTCATGCTGGAAAATAAGTCTTCTTAGATTCTGCTGGTTAGAATAGACTTGAATGTTGGCTTGACTGCTGACTAGCGTGGTTATCTCTTCATGAGACTTTGACCCTGTTTTCAGAAGATCTTGACTCAGGAGAGCTATGGTGCTTCAGACAATGCTAGATAGGTAGCCTTGGTTTTTTTTCTAGGCTTTTGTAGAAGTCAAATTTCTAGAATCATATATAACATCATTGCTTGGACAACCTGAGGCCCCAGTACATGAATTCATCACTAAACTATGATTGAGATCTTAGAATTTAGCTGAAAAGAATGTTGACGCAGATCACAATAGAGTGAAGCTGATATTGCACTGAACCATCACTACTGGTTCAAAAGATGTGTAAACATCTTTGTCTATGTGATGAGGATCTTAGGCTTCCTCACAAGAGGCTAGAGTAAAAGACCTATACATTTAATTCTGATTTTCAAACTTAACTCTTCCTTTTAAAAACCTAAATAAATGTTCTTTTGTTAGAAGGGGAATTTCTGAAGAAATGGACAAACCTTTAACTTCTGATCCTTGTGCTGTGTCTCAGAGGTCATTAGATAGGAGTTAATATTTTTATTCTATTTTGACTTCATTTATGCAAATACATCTTAATTGAACTCAGTCATCTTAATTTGTATCAGAATATCTGAGATTAGAATATGAGCTGCTAAGATTACCCTATTTGGTTGCAGTATATGTTTTCCAGACACAGTAAAATCAGGCATAAATATTAATCCTCTCCTCAAATATTCTTCTTGATATGATTGCTAATGTTTTGCCTCCATGCAGATACAACATTCTTTCAAGCTCATTCTTTTAGATAGTTTTTATAAGAGCATAATGAGAAATTTTAATGTGGCCTCTGTAAACTTCTTCTTGCAAGGCTGACACAGCAAATCTACGGCAAAGGAGCTGACTCAACAGACTCAGATTTCTGTCAGGGCTTATCACTGTCATTTTTCTGGAATGCTTGGCTCAAAAACTGTTCTACAAACACACACATAAATGCATGCACACACACACAAATGTGTTCCAGAAAATTAGGCACATGAAACATCTGAAATAAGCATAGATAACATCCATCATGTATTACATGTGGCACATCAGGATGAAAAAGCAAAATATAGACATTGCTATTGTTCATTTACAATACAGACACTAATTGCTGCCAATGGGTTTCATCTTTGTATACTCAGATGTCCTTATTTCCCCTCTACTATTGTTCATTATTTAGGAATGTTTTAATCACATCTGAATGGGTATTTAGCATGTAACCATTTAGGTTGTTCTCAGAGCCAGAGTTTGAGAGAACTCTAAAATTTGTCAGTTGTAGTGTGCTAGGTGTGCAACATTTACAAATTACATGAGGGACAGAGGAAAGATGTCATTGTGTTACAGACAGATCATTTATAACACTTCAGTATCTTCTCACATGTTTTCTTTGTAATGGAAACTTTTTTTAAAGCCATTTGGTTAATAACTTTTCAGCAGAATGATGAGGTGCAGAACGATGCTCCCGTGACAAGGCTGCTGTGTCAGACATTTGAAGTTCCCATTGGTAAATCTTTGGTACTGAAGTATTCCACCTGTAGTATCAGAATAAAAAGTGAAGGAAAAAGATATTTCATAGGTAGAAGGGGAAGGAAAACTGAAATTGATGAGGATAGAAATATGACAAAAACAAACTCTATATGGGCCATAGAGGAGTTGGGACACAGCTGTGTGGCAAAAGAAGCAATTGAGTCACCAGAAGTCTGGGGAAAGTGTTTTAAGGATTGGCTGGAAAAGAACTAGCTGGTTGTTTATGTTTTCCCTTGTGATCTCCTGTTTTCCATTTTTTTCCCCTCCTGTAAATAAGAGACTGCTGCTTTTAGGCATCTGAATCATAACTTACAGGTGATGAGCTTTGACTTAGTGAATAATCAAAGATTTTCACTTAATGTTCCTGGGTTTTTTAGTACAGTTCAAATCACCATGTACTTGAGATTCCAGAAACTGAGCCTGGCCCCTGTAACTGCCAGTTGAGGCCTGGCAGAAGAGTGCAAATATTTTGGTATAGACTACATGGCTTTAGCGATCATGCAATTTTCACTCCACATACAGGCTGAATTTACTGTACAGACTATGAATTATTACTGCAGTTGAGCCTGAAGCAAGCTTCTTGTTTAGAAGGCAGACTAATGGGAATTTTCCCTGCATTGACCTAGGTCAAGCATCTCAGCTGGAAGTTGTTTCTTTGCATGACTTAAACTCATTTGCAAGATTTAGAGCATTGCTACCACAAATATATTTTCTTCTTCCTAGCAGGGAAGAGAATCAAGCTAGATTTGGTTAACAACCACAATTTCTAGCTACCTAGAATTTTAAGTTTAATTAAACTTTTATAGCTATTTCATTTCAGTCTAGATCAACTGTTTTTTTTGGATTTTTTTTCTTGTAGAATTGTTGCTGGTGAACTCAAAGCTCACAGGATCTTCTGACTGCTCCCTGGAGTCATGCAAGCTAATACTCTCCTAGGCAACACCAGGACTATTTGCATCAGGCAGAGTGGATAAGATCATGCTATTTTGGAGTGGAAGAGAGGTTTACTGCATAGATGACTGTGTCATGCCACTTGCCCTTGAAGCCAGCGAAAGGGTGCTGTACTTATTAGTAAAATCATAGCCTCTAAGTCTTACCTTGAATTTGGAAAAAGCTACAAGATACCTTAAAGACTAAGTGAAGTTTTCTAATGAAGCTTTGTGTCATTAGTCTTCCTGCTTAGGCAATAATGAAGTAAAACTATAACGCCTCTTTAAAGTCACTGCTCTCCTGCAGAGACTTTCACACTGCACATCCTGGAGCACAGTACATTGAGTAGTATACATTGCTACCCGTGAAATGAAGCACAATCTCAGCTTCTGTGCACCAGTTAATAATCTGAATGCAGCAATACTGTGTAATTTGTATAGTGTGATCCACAGGGAACATAGGTCATGAAACTCCCTACTGCTGTGTTTTCACTTTTTAGCTTGTCGTTGTCAGTTTAATCCATTAAGAAGCTTTACACGGGAGTCTAAGAGAACAAAGTAGACAAGAAATTTGTATCCAGATGAAATTATAAACAAATATGTTTAAGGATGATGTGAATATTCAAGCAGGAGGAGTTCAGTCTAAGACGCTCTTGCAAGAAGTACTACAGAATGCTTAATGAGAAAATGGTCAGGACCTATGTATCACACCTTGTCCAACAGCTGCCAGCTTCAGAAGTAAAGCACTCCTTCCCACCGTGAGCAGGGCACCAGTTCATCTGATATTCAGAAGGAAGCGTGCCATTCATTGAATCACTGACTTCCAAGTGCTGAGCCAGGCAAACCCGACTTGACTTTAGGGTCAAAAATAATCAGAGATAGCAGTGGCATGGTAGTTAATGACTACGTATTGCTCCTGACCTTCTGACCAGAAGTCACGGGTAGCTATGTTGGATAATGAAGATATTATTTACCTAGATGAACTGAAGTAATATATACACAATTGACCTGACAAACTGTTGCACATTTACGTTTTTACCTCAGAAAAATCAGGATGATTTGCTGTGCACTGAACTAAATGTATAGACTATGGATAGTGCATTTTGATATATCAGATGGACAACCTTTTCTTAGAGATAACTTGTATAAATAACTTAGAATTTCAGAAACGGATTTTTGTTTCTATTTATTTGTGTTTGTCAAAGTAACATTGGTTGCATAGTGCTTGGCATAGACTCTTGAAGGCATAGCTAGTAACATCAGCTAATATTCAACTATATCTTGCTCTATAATAAACCAAACATCGCATTAGTTTTATTGAAATAAATGCAGCATCAACCAGCCATTGCTATTTTCTCATCTAGGTTTTAAAGACATTTAAAGGCACTCACGTGCATTGTTCTAATGGTCTGCAGTAGCAAGAAGGAGTCTTTTCTCTAAAACTTCAGTTGAGATCCCAGATTACAAGAGACAGGAACCTTTCTAATTATTATCAGTTGGTGGGCTTTTGCTTACAATCTTGCTTGTTTCAGACTCCACAAATCTCAGTCTAGATTGCTGCATGTGGTCTGCTTTCCCTTGTTCATTTGAAATATGTATCTGATTTTCCTGTTGGGTTAAAAGATGCACTGCCACTGTGTTGCCATCTTCCTGGTATTGGGATGCAATATTTGCCATTGACAGGTCATTTGTGCTGTGCTCTTATCAGAGGAAAAATCCTTGTGGAAGTTACATCAACAATGTATTTCTCAACTGGGCACCCGGGAGCAGTGTTCTGGGAGCAGTGCCTTGGGAATGATGGTTGCTGTCAATACAGGCCACTATTTTAAGGCTTATTCTGCTGCTTCTTCATTGCCTGCACACATTTACATTCATACTGCATGCATATCAAGATTATTATTATGTTACAAATCTCTGCAAACCATTTCTGGCCTCTATGTTAACTAGTTTCAAATGGGCATAGTGGGCAATAGAAAAAGGCCACATCAATGCCTCCAGAGGATTTAACTGTGTGGACCCTTGTCAGATTTAGAACAAGAAAGACAACTTAAGCCCCAAAACATTCCTAACCCCCAGGCAAGGAAAGAACATTATTGTCTGTGTTGCATAGATGTTTTAAAATGTGCGTGTCATATTCAGAAATTCTGCAGAACACATCAACATTAGCAGTTGAATGTCTTACTATTCTATCCCATTCCTTTTTGATACAGCTACAGCTATCTAGGTTAAAGGTAGGCTTTTAACCTTTCATTGCAAATCAATCCTTCCTGCCCTCTAATTATTTTAACTGCTGTTCTGTCAATCATCTCTATTTTTGACAAAATTTCTGATAAATTCTTTAGAGATGCCGCTGATATTCCAGATGCAGTTGCTGCACTTAGATCCAGAAAGACTTTTTATGTATTTGTCCTCAAGTGCTGTTGCACATGACATCTATGCTTATTATGATTCATCATCAGATTGTACCATGATTCAATAAATGTATTCCATCACTGGGACTTTCTACATAATTTTGCCCCATTCAGTGTCTGGGATGTGTATTATTTTTGAATCTCACAGTGAATCTCAACTTACTAGCTTACCCTCATATTCCTTATTACTCTCCTCCTCTCTCATTTATTATCTCCCCTTGGGAGTTCAAAAGTAATTTAATAAAAATTGCTTTTATGTTATGATTTGTACTGTAGTACTGGTGGCACAAAGTTGACCAAAATTAGGGATCTTACCTTACAGAATTTGCAGTCCACATAGATGTGAGTAATTGAAGTTGGGAGAGTGTGCATTTTACAGAGGGGGAACTAAGGAGCAGTGGGTACCATGGTAGAGAGTACTGAAACCCAACAAAATCTTTTATTAGGCCAATTTGAAGAGGAAGAGTATTATGATAGAAATCAACAGATACTTTCAACAGAGAAATCACTGAGATGCTTTGTACTTTTAAAGTTCAATCTGCAAGCAGCATAGATTTTTCAATGAAAAACACAGATGCTAAAAGGGAGCTGCTTGGAAAAGCGTCAGAAAACTAATAATCAGTCTATGTCTACATGGCTGCAATATTTGGATTTGAAACATCTCTTCAAATAGTGGCTTAAATAAGAAACTTGTTTATTTTAGCAGGAATAGAGCCCTCTTGAAACATTACCCTGCATACCTGGGTCACTTGCATATTGGTAGGATGAAATCAGGTGATTTCCCCAAGGGCACACTGGTGGCAGGGAGCTGAATCAAGAACTTCCTCAGGCCTAACTTGGCAATCTTACATCCATTTCCTTATTAGCCCATCATTCTGTTATGGTCACAACTTCTTGCAGGGTAGATGCAAATCTTGCAGCATAAGACTACACCACTGAAGTCCCACCTGCATTTTTGAAACAAGAGGTTGAGAGTCATTTAAGTAGTGCAGAAACATTACATTATCCCAACTATGACATGAAATTACAGTTTGGATTATTTTTGCTAGGTGAAGTTACCATGCAGCAGAAGAGAACGAGTGGATGACATAGTAGGATTACAACTAAGTGGCTAAATTGGCTTGATGTTTTTTATATCTCTACTCTCATAGAATCATAGAATCACCAGGTTGGAAGAGACCCACCGGATCATCGAATCCAACCATTCCCACCAATCTCTAAACCATGCCCCTCAGTACCTCATCCACCCGCACCTTAAACACCTCCAAGGAAGGCGAGTCAGCCACCTCCCTGGGCATTGCCTAATGACCCTTTCAGTGAAGAATTTTTTCCTTATGTCTCATTCATCTCCCACCTGTTTCTTTCCCACCATTGCCTTTACTGGTAATTAAGCTGTTTATCCTGGTAAAGTGCTGAAGTCAGAGTTACAGCTTTGAAGAAAAAGACTGTTCAAAGAAAAATAGTGTTTGCTTTTCTTGTTTGCAGTGATATTAACATCAGTAAGTCCCCAGAGAAATGTCTATACAAGACCAAAGAGGAATAGTGGTCAGAATACTGTAGTACACCTCCTCTTCCTCAGTGCTAATGAGGGATATCCCAGGCTCAATTCAGTTCTCCATTTAAAAAATAAATGCACACATTCCTCATTTCCATTTTTTAAGTGTTTGTTCTTAATTACAAATTGAAAAGGTGAAGATTTTTGTCAACAGTAGTGGCTTAGGTACAATAAAAGAGATGCAGCTGGGTGGGAGATGTATTAAAAATGCAGTAAAATGTATTAAAAATGTAATCTGATATTGAGTATCAGAGGTGTCAGAAAACTTTTAAGTGAACCTTTTTTTGGCAGTAGTTTGAGATAGGCTTTTTATATGGCTGTTAATGGGGAATGATGTAAATATGAAAGAATGAATGTTTCACAAATAGGATAAAGTATTCCAAAAGTTTCATGGGATACACACACACAGAGACACAAAATTTAAATAAATATGTAAATTGCATGGCATGGATTGTAAAAGAATACAGTCTTTGAAGCTCTCCTCAAGGTGTCCTTTTCAACTTTCATTTTCTGGCTTGTTCTGTCAGACTGAGGATGCTGTGAATATGAAACACATACAAACCGCCAGCCAGCTTCTGCTTTTAAGACTGCTTATTTGATTGTGGTATGAAGGTCAACTTCACTTTTTGATTTGATTTTTTTGTAGTATTATGCCATGACAGACTGGAAAACAAATCTAACAAAGGTGGCAAGTATCAATTGTTCATTATCCAATCTCCATCTCTTCTGATGGCCAGCAGACTAGATAAACTATAATTGCTTCTAGATCAGATTCTTCCCACAAGCACAATAGTAAAAAAAAGTTCTCATCCCAAACTGCAGCCTTTTCCTTTCCTTTTTCTTATTGTGTTTTATTCAAAGCCGTGCAGAGACAGACAACTATTAAGATAAAAATCAAAACCCTCCTGAAGTTAGGCTCATCTGACTCCATCTCCTATAATGTTGGAATATCTTGTTTTTAACTGGTGCCTCACCAGCTAGCTATCATCTCACCTCCTGCTGACTGCTGAGTTGCTTATAAAAACACATTTTTCTCTGCTTATGATACAAGTGCTTTGGAAGGGAGAGGAATGTATTAAACATGCAAAAGGGATAGGCAGCCTTTTCAAGTTTCATGGGTCTTGGTGGGAAATCAAGGAAAGTTAGTGGCAAGAAAAACGATTCAAACTCTTTAAAGCTCTTTTGAAGTGATTTCTTCAAAGCCCTCCTTTTGCATTTTACTGTACAATCCTTACACTTGGAGATGAAAATCAGGCATGATATTGTATCACTCAGGAAATTGTGCAAGTTAAATCAACTGTGAATGAACAAGCAGGTTGAGATTCATCTCACCTGTGTAGAAATGTAAATGTCTGTGCAAGCTATATAGTTTCTCTTGTCAGTGGGAGATGAGTATCTGAAGAGGACAGTTAATGTTGTCCGAAGCTGGATGTCAAGGAGAGGTGGTAGGAGTCACACTTGGGAAGTGCACTTTTCTGTCCTTTAAATACAGATCAGTAAATGAAGTAGATAGACAGATTTTAGATGGCTGAAGTCAGGTTAGATGAAGTCTACCAGCAGTGGTCTGCTAGCAAGTGTTATGCTGCTAATACTTGAATGTTCCACTGCAGAAGTGATGAAATTAGATCTAAATTTCCTGCCTCATCCTTTTAAAGCTATCCAGGGAAAATGAATAGAATAAAAGTGTTTGTAAGCACATCTACATCAACAATGCTGGAGGCAGAGGAGATGTCATTTTGCATGACGTGTACTTAGCTCCCTAAATCTCTAAGTTACTTCTAAATTATTCTGGTCTCCCATTTCATAACCATTATTATTCATTAGACTGCAAATATGACGTGAAAATTTTTGAAAATAAGATTTATTTCAAATGAGAATTTAGTATATGACTTTTGAAAGTGTTCAGTGGTCACTGAATAGCTGCTAGTTTCTATGCCTTCTGCATATGGACATCTTTAATTTTTATTTCTGAATGAGAAAGAAAGTAAGTCAAAAGAATCAGTACTAGCTCTGTCCCTCGCAGAACTGTCTTTCTCAAGAAGCTACTTAGCACTCATGTAGCAATGGGAGTGGACTTGGGCCAATACAACTCACCTTTGGAAAACCTCAGTTTAATCTTTTTAAGGTGACATTTTGAAATACTGAGACAAAGGAATTAAAAATAATTTTAGTCATCCTCAGGAAAATTTTAATTTATGACACTGAGAAAGATATTTTTCAAAAGAAATCATCAGTTATTAAGTGAATAAGGAATTTGTTCTTGTCTGAGCAACAATTTTGGAGGGACTCTGTTTTATTCCTTCCAAGATTTCCTACTGTACAAGTTCCCTGAGTGTCTTCTTCAAGGATTTACTGCCAAATACAAGAAATATCCAGCTGGTCTGTCTAACATACATAAGGTAACTGGTCAATGTGGGGAAAACCAGACAGCAAATTCTGCTGTTCTCTGTTAATTTTTTATCTTCTATTCTAGAAGCAGAGAAATGGACCCTTGATTTTCTGTTCTGTTCCAGCTATTGTCATGCCTTCTAGCATAGAAAAATAGCTATTTGCTGTTTATATTATTGCTGCTGTCACTGGAGCTTAAGCTATTCAGAAAGAATAAGTTTTTATTAAGAGAAACAAATGTTTCTCTTAATGCTTCAGCACAACAACTCTGCTTTTGTATGTTCCAGCATCTTTAGCTTTCTATTAATTGTCAATGTCACAGCAGTGTGCACATGCAGTATGAAAAAGAGAATGCCACATGATGCTATTTCCTTCTGAAGAATACATATTTGTTCTGTACAGCAATGTCTCACAAAAAGCTACTCTTATAAAATGATGCTTCTGTTCCCTTTTATGGATGAAATCTTCCAGTCAAAGCTCTCTTCTTTCTGTTTTTGCATTTCTTACACTGTTGGGATGAAGTAGCTGTTTTGAGTTAGGTACTTTAATATGAGAAATGGCAAAATTATACCAATTGCAAAGGGTGTATTTTGTTGTAATATATCTATGAATGTGCACGGATTGACACTAGGGACACCAGCACATAATGACAACAGGCAGCAATAATAATCTGAAATCATACAAAACTCTGTACACAATTATTTCTTCAAGGAGGGCAAAAAATTTCCCTTGTACTCTACTTATACATAGAGCCTGCAAGAAATGAGTAAAATCATAGAATCAGATTGGTTTGGATTCATAGGGACCTTTAAATATCATCTTGTCCAACACCCTTTCCATGTGCAAGGAAATCTTCAACTACATCAGATTGCTCTGAGTCCTGTCCAACCTGACCTTAAATATTCTCAGGGGCAGAGCATCTACCACCTCTGGGCAACATCTTCCAGTGTTTCACCACCCTCATTGTAAAGAATATCTTCCTTATATCTAGTTTGAATCTACCCTCTTTTAGTTTAAAACCATTACCCCTTGTCCTGTCACTACAGGCACTGCTACAGAAGTCTCTCTGTCTCTCTTATAATCCCCTTTTAAGTACTGAGAGGACACAATAGGGTCTCCCTGGAGCTTTCTCTTCTCCTGGATGGACAACCCCAACTCTCTCAGCCTTTTCTTATAGGAGAGGTCCTCCTTCCCACTGATCTTTTTTGTGGCCTTCCTCTGGGCTTGCTCCAACAGCTCCATGTCTTTCCTGTGCTAATTGCTCCAGACCTGAATAGAGTATTTCAAGTGGGGTCTCGCTAGAGTAGATTAGGGGGGCAGAATCACATCCGTTAACATGCTGGCTGTGTTTCTTTTGATGCAGCCCAGGATACAGTTGGCTTTCTGGGTGGCAAGCACACACTGTTGGCTCATGTCCAGCTTTCAATCCATTTGTACAAGTCCTTCTCATCAGTGTTGTTCTCAAACCCTTCAGCCTCTAACCTGTGTTGGCTTTATTTAACCTCATGGATATCACTTAGAGTCTCAAAACAGACAAATAAGTCATCTCAATAGAGAAAAAAATCTCTTCTATTGGTCATTCAAATTAGTCTAAAATGGAAATATAGTTGGTGTGGAAATATAGTTTTCTCCTGTCAGAAGACACTGAATTGAAATCCTTAGCTGCAATGAATGCTAAGGGAAAGGGAAGGATACAGAAAGCAAAGTTTTATAAAACAAAATCCTAGTAAGCTCTTCCTTCTATTTAGATTTTTTAGGGTTTGAGGTAATAGCGTAAGAGCTCAATGTCCCACATCTTAAACTATTATTTTCATCTTTTGCTGAAGACTGTTGAAACACACACATTTTTCCTCTTTGAAAAGGAGACTGGAAAAGGAAAGTTTTCCCTGATTCTCTTGGGAGGTCTCAAAGGCAGATATTTCTTTAATATCCCAGCAGCGTACCTTTACAGCAAAGGTAACAATACATTGTGATATGTAACATTGTGGAGGGTGGTGATTTTCTGAGAAGAAGCTGGGCAGCTGTAGGTCAGAGTTCTTTACTTTTGCAACACTTCTCTGAATGTTTTATTCTTATTCTGAGCTGAATTGATATGGTCATTTCTGTAATGGTTTTAGTATGCTTTACAGCAGTTAATGTAATGAAAATTGCATGAAGCTGCCATAAACTGACTCAAAGCACTCCAGGACATTACAAAAGTGAAGGCTTTGGATGGGCTGGGATCTCCTTACTGCATGAAATCTGGCAGCAATTGATTTGCATGCGAAGATTGTTTGCTCAGTCCTACTGTTAGGGGGTTTATACTGAAAATAAGCAACTTTGCTTGTTTCTGATGAAGACTGATTTTTCAAGTGGAAAGCAATGCAGTGGCCCTAGACTGCTGAGGGACAACATGGAACTGGGGGCAGCCCAAAAGCTCACTTCTTCAGCCCATTGAGACTGTGTAATACTGTAATGTGTAGTTACTATTTTCCAAAACAATGTTTTCCTTCCATTTTAAAGATTCTGAAATAGAAACACTTTTTGGGAGGCTAAATTATTAGTATATTGTCTTTACCAATATGGAATTTGAAGGGGGTAGCTGCCTTCTCTTACTGAGGTAAAATAAATAATCTCCCCTCCCACTCATATCCATCTTAAAGTTAGCTATACAGCCAAAAATAATTTTCCCTCTGAAGTTCCCTGAGAAAGATAATCACCACCAGATGATTGAGCTGACCTATTTTAAGCATGTGTTTAGATGAAGATGAATCGGAATTTTGTCTTTCCTAGGGTTCTCCTATCCTGACAACTCCATATGAGTCTAATGACTAATATTTATTTTGTCTAGAGAGTTTATACAGTAGCATCTTTGGTAATAGAGTTGATAAATAAAGACACATGCAAATGTACAAAGCTTAATAAAACAGTAGCAGTGGGAGATATATGGAGATATACATAGATCAAAGCAGCTACTTGAAATTTAGCAGATTATAGAAAATAAATACATAACTAAGTTCAGAAGACAAAGTAAGAAAGAAAGATAAGAAGAAAACATCTCATATTATTTTGTAATGCGATCTGTGTTGAGCACTCTGTGTTCTATTTATATGCATAACATTGATATTGTCTGATAATGCTAATTACAAAATCATCAATGCAGGGCTATGGGAAACTTAAAACTGGGTAGGGGCATACCATTAATGACAGGCCTTAGAAATCTCTGGACTAACATATAAATCATAACAGCCAGTTGAGGTAAAAATGCACCCCATCTTCACTGGGTAAAGGTAAAAATAAATATAAAGAGATTGTGCAAATTAATCGCAGTACTTTCATCAAGTCCTAGTATCTCTGTATGAAATATTTGTTTGCTTTGAATATAAGCACCATGATGACTCTTCAGGTTTTGACAGAGAGATTATTTTCTACTCCTCACTTGTGACACAAGTGTGAGAACAAAGCAAAATGTGGGAATACAGGTAAATGTGGGGAGAAATGGGAACCCAAGAAATTTCTGAGTACAAGGGTCTTCTTTAAATGCAAAGTCAGTGGAGAAATAACACACACAGGTGAAGCACACCTTTCATCAGAAAGGAATGCAGTAAATACATCTAGCCCTGTGAAGTGGGGGACAGGACATTTGGAGACAGACACAGCCAGGCTGTTCTATCAGCAAGGAGCATGGTACCCAAGGCCTAATTATTGTCCAAGATAATGAATTGCAGCTGCTGCTCTGGCAATCCTGCCCTCCGGTTGACCTATACTCATTATAACATCATTGTTATATAATATAATTCCAAAGCAGACCTCTGCATCCAAGGCTACCTGCCTGTGAGGCAAACCACTCCCATAACCACGGCTACTGACCATGTGCAGTTAAGTTTTGACATGTGAAGCAAGAACTATTTCTCTACCAGTCAGCAGGGTTTAACGTAATGACTTCAGTCAATCAAGCTCCACCTAAAACTTCACCACCAAAGTCTAAGTTATTAAAAATATGAAAACAAAGAGGAATGTTGTCTTGGGGAAAATATCATTAAAACTTTTGGGATCAGCCAACAGGTTGGACCCCATTTCTCTTCCCCTCACCTGAACTGCCACTTATGGTAAGACCTTTATATTATGTGTGCTAAATATATACCTTAACATCAAGCTAGTTATTAGTATCTCTTTATACTTTGACTGTAACTACATTGCTCCTGCCTGTGCTCAGGTGCCTGACTTTCAATGTATTTTCACAAGTAGTATCTTATCCACAGTCACCATCGAACCCTTATTTAGTCACAAATTGTTATATTCAATAATTTTTAATAAAATTGACTTGTTCATACATAAACCAATCTCAGGAATCTTACCAACTGTTAAGAGGGGTTTATAGGGAATTTCTGATTTAAACTTGGCAAGACAGACCAGATTGTCTTTGTGAGATTGCTGATAGAAGCCCATGTGAAGCAGTGTAGGTCAAGCTGGACAAGAATAATTTTTTTCCATATTGTTCAGTGTTTACTCTGAGGAGCTGGACAGTTTATTTTCATTCCTGTGAGATTGTTAGAGAAACAGGGTTTAAGCCCAAGTAAAGTGGTGTAGAGCAAGCTGGATGATATTAATTGTCGTTACATGATTGCTCAGTGTTTACTGTGACCTGATAAGATGAACGATTTATGTCTGGTTTTGTGAGATTGTCGGAGAAAGGGTTAAGCAGACTGGTAAACTCACCCTCTGAAGTCTCTCATATTTTGACTTCAATTGTGACAACAAGGAAAAAGGATAAAAGATAAGAGCAAGATATGTGACTGAGAAAAGTAGGAGCTGACCTGATATACAAGAGATTCAGTAGGTGTGTTAAGTAGAAATTATGGAAGGACTGAAATAAACAAAATTATATCTCGTGTAAAGGGACATGAGGAATGGAGAACTTTAGAAATAGCTGTGAAGAAAGAGGGATTAAAGTCCAGGTAAAGTGTCAAAGCCAACAGAAAATATGTTATGACAATCAAGAGGGACAGTTTTCAAAGCTTTGAGAAAACTTTCAGTAGAACAAGCAACATGCAGAAGACTGTGTTGTGAAGATATTGTACATGAAGGAGCTGCAAGCTGAGATCATAAATATATGTGGGCCATAAGAAATCAAAAGAGATACTACAAAAGCATGCATCCCTTGGCCCAAACACACTGTTTGGTCGAACCAAGGAAATGTGGGTTCTCATGCTATTCCCAGTAGAGATACCAGCGTTTTCCTATTGTACCAGAAGGTCAGATCTGTAACGTGCACTGTCCTTTGCAGGACCCTGAGCAGAAGCAGTTAGTAATGTTACTCTCTGCTCATTATAAACTGCAAATCTTGGCTGTTCATAAACGCAAGTGCTTTGCTGCAGGGAATTCGGTAGTTAATTTTGCCTATCCTGCAGCTGCTTATATAGGAGGAAGTGATCTGGGTTATAAATACAACCAGACAACTTTTTATTTGCTTGGTAACTACCTAACATCCAGCATGGCAAAATGCATGCAATAGGAAGATTGTTGCAATTAAAGAGTAAATTATGATGACATACTTAATTTCACAATGTCTAAACCATGGTTGAAGGTTATACAGCAATTACTTTTGATCTCATTAAGAATAATTAGTAATTACCAAGTACTCCAAGGGAAATGTGATTACTATGAAGTTACCTGGTATTTTCCCGAAAGAATTCTGTCTACACATATATGCCCCATTACTTAAAGCAGCACAGGAAATATCCCTTTATTTGTTCAGTATAAACAAAACAGGCATGTTAAAAAATGTTTAATGAAATATTTGGTGAAGGCAAAAGCTTTGCAGTGATTATGCTACAAAATATTTACAAGCTCTTTTAAATCAGCTGCTCTCACCTGTCATCTAACATGCCTTATTTTTTAAGGTAAAGCAATAAATGCATTAAGCCAATGTTAAAATCATGACAATACTCCTTACCTTTATCTTATGCACTGCTTAGAGAATAAAGTAAGATCAACAAAACACCTGCTTCTAACTAGAAACTGCTGGAAACAAATGTGGAGCAAGCTCATCCTAGCCAGCTGACCACAGACTAGTGTGAAAGAATATAGGTCGATCTGTCTGACTTTGCCAATAGCCTTCAGAAAGACAAGATGATGTTTAAGTGTCAATAGAAACATTCTCAAAAGAAAGAAAGAGAAAAATCTGTAAACTAGTAATGCACACTGACTAATTTGCCAAGAGCCTCTGCTGCTGTGAAAAAGACAGAGAAGTAGAACGTGACTTTTTTATTTTTAAATGTATTGATAATGATTAGAAAGGAAATATTTGATATTGCAATTGGCTGCATGTGGGAGACTAAAAATATTTATGCTAAAACAAGGAATTATTTGTGGATATTTGTAGTCATAGTATTTGCTGGCTTATAAGATTTCTTGTTTAGAATCAACAGCTGGAAAATTATTCTGGTTTGCAAGGTTTAAAAACCTCAAAGTCTCAGGTTTTTTACACTTTGGAATCTAGTAAATGTAACTACAGAAAACATCAGTAAAATTGCCACATACTATGTTGATGCAGCAGCCCATTTTGAGGAAAACCCGTTTTGTCAGAATTGATCCAACTAGACTTAGAAGGAAAATTTCCTTCAGAAATATGGAATAACCTGCTTTTAACTTTGAGTTGCTGTTTACTAATGAACCACAGCTGAGAAAATAGAAGAATTGTTATCTTCCTCTTTCTCACATTTTCTGATGGACTAAACAGAAAAGTGTTTGACTACTTTTATGCTGTGGAATGAGGAAGATGCCTTTGGCAGGGTCAAGAAATCTCTGCTAATGCTTAGGACACTCTTGTACTAAGCAGTGCGATACTGTGTCCTGGTTTCAGCTGAGACAGAGTTAATTTTCTTCCTAGTAACTAGTATAGTGCTGTGTTTGGGGATTTAGCAAGAGACTAATGTTGGTAAAAACACTTATATTTTTAGTTGTTGCCAAGTAGTATTTACAGTAATTCAAGGACTTTGCAGCTTCCCATGTTCTGCCAGCAGGAAGGTGCACAAGATGCCTGGACAGCTGACCTAAGTGGCCAAAGGGATATTCCATAGCATATAGTATCATACTCAGTAAATAACATAGGAGCTGGCCTAGGACAGGACTGCTTGGAGACAGGCTGGCTATCAGTCACTGAGTTGCAAGTAATTGTATTGTGAATCACTAGTTTTGTGTATTCTATGATTATCACTCTCTCCTTTTGCCATCCAATTAAACTGCTTTTATCTCAACCCACAAGTTTTACTAATTTATTTTTTTTTTCATTCTCTTTGCCATCCCACTGTGGGATGGTGAGTCAGTGGCAGACTAGGGTTAAACCTGGACATACTGTAGTGACAGGTGAATGTAATTTCAGCTGAAAGGCACACATAAGGCATGACAACCAACATTTGTTCTAAACCCCAGAATAATTAGTTCATTACGAGTGGTGCTTCAGTTGAGGAAATTATTCTATCTCCTTCGCTGTGAAAAAGATTTTTTAACCTCTCTTCTTATTTAATATTAATTCTTTAGTTTGACTCTGATCTTAGTATTATTTCAAAAGTTGCTGTTTAAGTGTGTTTCAGTTCAGTCTTTAACATTTTGGATGTTCTGTAAATATCCTTCATACAGGTCAATTTTGTAAGTAAATACTTAATTTTCTGTTTTTTTTTTTTTTCCCCACACTGCAATATGTATATTAATTAAGAACTTTCAGAAACCATTTTTTTTCTATCATTCAGATGATTTTTCTTTCGGTGGTACCAATATCTAAACATGTAGAGATTCCATTTATAGGCCTGCTGCCTTCCAAAAATTCAAGGACCATGTATGGGATTTTCTGTACTTATCACCCTACTGTGTCGTTCTTGATCAAACAACTCTCTCTAATCAAATGATATTACCTCTAGCATGTTATCCTTGCCTGCTTGCTGTTATATCCTTGAAAATGTATAGGTGGGCTTGTCAGGCAAAGATTTATAAAACCAGCCAGAGTGATTTTGTCCATCTTAGATTTTTCTCAGTACTGTGTGACCTCAGGGTTTATCTTCTTTTTTTATGTCCAATGTCTTATCTTTCTTTTTTTTTCTTCAGCTTTGCTCAATACAGGTAAGACTATGTCAGTCTTCCTTTAGAGAATTACTTGGTTACACTTAAGCAGAAATGCTACTCAGTATTTCCTTTCAGCTCCAACGGAAAAGACTTTTTGAACCTAAGAGCTAGGTTGGATGCAGAGGTTGAGTGCTATGTGGACAGTTTTAAGGTCCTGTTCTCTAACTGAAGGACTGAAGACATTTTACCAAAGGTACTTCATACATTTGGTTCTTTATTATACTTGAAGTCTGAATATTTACACTCACCAATTTAGGACATGTTCCTGTGTTCCAAAGACTATACTCACATTAGGAGCTGGTATTGTACAGTGAATTGGATGATTCCAAAAAAGTGAAAATATGTATTTTGCTTTTAGCTGGTGAGTTGTGTGGTTCAATTCAATGGAATTATTAGGAACTTAAAATGACCCAAACGTTCGAGAGTCTTGCTGGCTCCTAGCCTATATAAAACCAGTGTGCATCTTAACAGGGAATTCAGTTTCATGCCTTATAAATTGCACTGTCTAAGTTTATAAATACAATTTACCAAATTGCTCTTTAATATAATGACCTTATGTATTCATCTTCTGAAACATTCATGTGTTTGTTTCTTTCTGTGGTACAATTACTACTCAGGTTTCTTTGCCTGCATTAGTGCATTTCTAAGAGGGAGATGATGTTTCCTTAAGTACCACGCATTTAACAGCTGTGATACTTTGTGAAGACAGAGAAAAGTAGATCTGTAGGCTGCATACCACAAAGTGGATAAAAAAGGTACATTGGGCACAATATATTCAAAATTGTGATACATATGCACAGTTGATGGTAGGGTTATTTGGCAGAGAATGAAACCCTACACGTTTCCACAATTAAGTCCTACCCAGTAGGTGGCATCCATACACCAACACTCAAGTCTATGCTAAAGTACAGTGCAGTGAAAACTTTTGCAATGTTTTATTGATGAAAGAAAATTAACTTTGAATCTTCATATTT
This sequence comes from Phaenicophaeus curvirostris, assembly GCF_032191515.1. NCBI lineage: Eukaryota > Metazoa > Chordata > Aves > Cuculiformes > Cuculidae > Phaenicophaeus > Phaenicophaeus curvirostris. Next base: position 189,252,936 of record NC_091392.1, read on the forward strand.
TGCCTCAGGTAACATAAGCAGTAAACATGATTTTCACACCAATATGTAACAAATAGTTTTCTTAACAAATTAGATGAACCCTGATGTCTCGTTTCAGATTACTTTAGAGCGATGTGTGTATAATACATTTCTCTTACATTCAAACCCTTTTTGCTTTACACAGACCAAAATAAAAATGACAGGAGATGTACTTGGAAGTCTGAATTATCTTTTGGACAAGAGACAGTTTGCATTTTAAAACCTATTTTTAATACATGTATAAACAATTTTTTTTGGCTTCCTAGTTCTTCGCAGAGGTGTTTTGCTTTTATATATCAGGTTCCTTGTTATTATTGCAATATATTTTACAGACATTGCTTAATTGCAGTTCACAAGAAATACTCCTGTGGAGGCGTCACCAATCGGTAGTGATATATCTATACTCATTTCATAACGAGGAAACAAGTGTTGAAAGAAGAGTAACTTGTTATATCAGTGCCAGAGTAAGGAATGAAGCCCAGGATACGTGATTTCTTCTTCTCTGCCCTGTCCATTAAATGTGTTCCTCATAACTATTCACTCTTGCCCTTACCCATCTGACAGCACTCCAGCATAACAAAGGCAATTACATTTGTCTTGATAGATCAGAAGTTTCTCATGGCCACTTCTATATGGAAATGAAGATGGAAACAGGTTGGTGAGAATGCTTTGCAGATCCTCTGGACTGGATAGTTTTTATGTTGTGCTACTGTTCAACACCTGAATGTATCTCCAGAGTAGTTTTGAAAAAGGCTTAATTCTTTATAGCACCTGCTTGGACATAAAATCTAAATTCCACTGTATTGACAGTGAATTCCACTCTTTAAGAGTTCTGCTGGCAACAAACTTGAGATGGATCAAATTGCCTACCATGGCACTGACCTTTGTCATCTGGCAATAGAGGATTCCTTCATTAGGCTCGCACCTGTATTGTAGATGGATAAAATTAGGGGAAATTAAACTCCCCTAAAGAGGTTCATTTTAATGTATTATTAAATAACAGGTTCCCTTAGATTGGATGTTTTATCACACTTTTATTTTCTTTCTGAATGAAAAACTTTGTGGGCTAGTATAAAACTGCCCAATGTTTTCTTTCAAAAGGGTCAGCTGGCTCTGACCACTGCAATGGGAGCTTGGACATAATCTCCAGACACATCAGGGAATTAATGTCATGTCTAGGTTGTTTTGTTTCCATGGCTACCATTATTTAACAGCCATTCCTCCTTTAGTCTAAGGAAATTGGAAAGCTTGATATATGGTCTAACTGGCAGTTGGGCAAGATACAAAATTATTGTATCTCTCTTTTAATAATTGGGAAAATAGTGAGTTTTTTCATCCTCAATTTAACTCTACCATTCTTTATGGCACTGTCTTCAGGGCATGATTCATAACACAAAATATTTTTAAACATCAAGATTAGAACAGCTTCTCTTCCTGGTAAGATTGAAAGGAACTTCCTAGCAATTCTATTCTATGGCTGTTTCTTTGTAAGAGGTTGAATGCATGACACAAAAGATGACTATTGACTTTGTAACAAATTCAACCTCCTTGTGAAATACTATACTTGAGACCTTGACTTAATGATATTCTTTAACAGTCCATATTAGTTGACACCAGTGCTGCCTCTATTATATTCAAACAGATACGTTTCAAAAATTTCTCTACTCTCCCAAGTGAAATTTCCCTGTGATTAAGTGGTGCCTGAAGGTAAATTTCTTTTTAAATTTTGATCCATATCTCAGACACGAGACCCTGACTGAGCAAAGGATTACAAACTTCATCCTGGCTCATGAACCTCTTTCAAACAATAGAGATACTGAGCACTTGAAATTTAGAATGGAACATTCGTTATCTGAGGAGGTGATTTTTGTCTCCTGAGGGCTGAATCATGGACTTCTAGGTCTAAAGACTTGGTTGTGAATTATTGAGAGCTAGATAAATCCCGTCTGAATTAGAGACAGAAGAAAGTTTTTCAGATGTCCGAAGTTTGAATCTACACTGTATGGCCCAGTATATTGACTTAAACTGAATGCGGTGATTCACTGCTAGCCGTGCTGATAAGATACTCACTTAAAGGAAAGTTAGGGCTTTTTTACTTGAACATCATTTATTTGGAATATAATTACTTCTAGATATGTTGACCTTTACGTGTCATCAATAGGGTGCTGTCAAGCTGTCTGTGTTCCAAAATTAGGTTTGGCAAAAAGAAAGGCTAAAAGAATGGTAAAACAGTAGAATAGTAATAGATGCATCTCCAACTTGCTAACTTTGGAAGAAAATAATATTTTTAATGTCATTACTTTGCTGTGTTAGAAGCAAATGACAAAACCTAGCTTAACAAAGAAAACCAGAAGCCTGACATTGAGTGTGAATGGTCTTCTACCCGTTTCTGTGTGGGCCTTGATACCTCCACATTTCCAGGGAACTTTGCAAGGGTTTCCACAGCTGAGGTGCAAGGACAAGAGGGAATAACCTTCCTAAGAGCCAGAGATAGGAAGATTCAGTAAAAAAAATGAACTTGCAAAAATTTAAACTTGAAAACATTTAACTTGGAGTATAGGTCCCCTTTTGGCAATGTAGCATCAAATTTAAAGTGGTGCTGACAGTCCTTTTCAAATAAGCCTAGACTGCCATTACCATGCATAGTTTACTGCCTTGGGAGAGTTCATACAGTTCTGCAGCTATCCCTACAAAGCATGCATTAGCCCCTCCTGCAAGTTAAGCATAGGAAATTTGACTGTGTTTCCCTTCCAGTGAAGGCATTTTTCATTCTCCAATTTTATGTGGTACAAAGAAGCAGGTAAGAAGAAAGAATAAAAAGAGAAAATTAAAACATACCTGGTGGATGAACATGAGGATAAGTCTTGGTCTGTCTGTTAATTGTTGTGATATGTTAAGAACTATCTATTAGAGTGATGCAGACATTCAGAGAATAGTCACTCCCAGACCAGTTGTACTATTTCTCATAGTCACAAGAAAAGCAGCCAATCAGAGTCTGACATTCATACCAACCAAACTCTGTGCTGGAGACTGGAATTCGGTTTGGGAATATTAAACTTTCTTGCCATACAGGGGAAAAAACACATGCCACTTCTCAACTGTTTTTTTTAAAGCTTATCTCTTAAATTTATTTATTTAAAAATTCCCAGGTCTGCCCTTTGGGTCCTAAGGGTGTCTCAGATGAAGGAAACAGGCCACAGTAGTAAGTGTGCCTCCTGTTATGTTCTCTTGAGGGCTGTGGGTTACAGCTCGGCTCTCTAGTTTCCCACTCAGTGTTGATATTCCCCTAAAACAGCTGTTTCAAGAGTGAGCTGGGTCTGGCACATGGGCTAATGCAACGGGTGAACCACGCTGTGGAAATATGTGAAATAGAGAGTTAGGCATGGAGGACATCTGGTGGTCTGCTTATTAGTAAGAGTTACATTTACTAGTGATCATTACTTTTGTATCTCCGTAAAAAAACAATTTTAACATAAAAGTCTGTGGGTAAAACCAAATTGGCAGTGGAATTTCAGTTTGAGCCATCGAAACGTACCTGAAGGTGATCATCCTGCTGTTGTTTGAATTGCTTTGAATTACTTCCTGCAGCTTGCTGTGGACTGTCAATCAAAAAGAAATCACTAAGAAGAAAGTCTAAATTAGTCCCTGGACAATATAAACACAACTATGTTTGAGTTCATATGTACTGATTACATACTGCAATGCCTGAGGATATACAGCATACTGATATTCTTCATTATGGAAAATAGGAGGTGCTTTTTGTCACTAACATGAGGACTTATTTTTGGAATTGCTAAAATTTCAGGGAAACCTGGTCAATGCAGAGGCACTGTTTGGACACAAAGGTCATGTGATGATTTCTTTGAGAGTGCTCTATGCTCTCTGGCTCCAGCCTCTGTTGATCAGAGAACTGCCTCTTCTTGTTACAGCTGGTGAGGCTAATGTACAGTTTCTCTGAAAATATTCCCATTTCTTATACATACATACAGATGCTTTTATGCACATACCTAACTGCAGCACCAGGTTAGCAGCAAGAATAGAATTGAATTTGAAATAATTCCTGCTACAATCACAATTCAAAATGAATGTTATTTCGAATGAATAACACTGCACAACATTATTTGAATAGTAATGGCTCCCACAGAGGCAGTAGTTTTGGAACTACCTTATTAGTAAGAAAGCTTGAATTACTACCAGTACATAAATATTTGCAATATGCTTAAAAATATTGCTGTTTCACTATATTTTACCCTCTTTAAAGGATGGTTGATATGTCCATGAATTGTGAAGCAGACTTCTGGGCAGACTTTTAATTAAGTTGATTCTGTGGAAGTGAATTTGATGTTAATAAAGCAACCACAGAGTTTTTTTGGTTTAATGTAAATTTTTATGTGCATACCCTGTGGGGAAATAAAGAGAATAAAGGTACAAGTGGTATAAATATAGCAGTATAAGAAATAAAAATTAACTCTAGTCTACCTCCCCTTCAGAAAAGAAACCTGATTATTTGCAAATGTTATACTATTATCTGCTTGAGTCTCCGAGTAAGCAATTTGAAATAATTTTACTTAGTCAGTTACACATTTATGCAGTTATACAGTTACCATGCCCAGGACAGGTTATCTGGGATTAGTCTTCCTTGTAGTCCTGTGCAAGAAAAGAGTGTATCATCTACACATTAAAAACTGATCCCATAGGTACAGATAGCTCAGGTGAGTTGCTCAAAGTCTCAAAGGAAATCTCAAGTGAGCTCAAGCAGACAGATGTAACACTGAGAGCTCTCATTCAGTGTATTAGTATGAGAGGAACTTCTGTTTATTTCATTCAGAATCATAGAATCATAGAATCATAGAATCATAGAATCATAGAATCATAGAATGGTTTGGGTCAGAACAGACCTTAATGTGCAGGGATGCCTTCCACCAGACCAGGTTGCTCAAAGCATCATTCAACCTGCCCCTGAACACCTCTAGGGATGGGGTATCCATGACTTCTCTGATCAACCTGTTCCAGTCCCTCACCAACCTCACAGTAAAAAATTTCTTCCTAATATCTAATCTAAATCCATTCTCTTTCAGCCTAAAACTGTTACTCCACATCCTATCACTGCACTTTGTGATAAAGAGCCCCTTCCCAGCTTTTCTGTAGGCCCCATGAAGCTTTTAAACAATATTTACCATAACAATATGTCTGTTTTTTAAGCTTTGGGTCAACTTGTTTCAATTTTATCAGTCGTCCTGGAGAAGGTGTCATTGAATTTTTGTGTTGCTCTTCAGGTGCTGTTCTCTGAGAAATTTTTGTGACCAGTTGTTTTTCCTTATTCTAAATATTTAACCTCTTTGGGGAATAGCACTCCTGCAATTTAAAATTTTCATCATACGTGCCTGAATTTTCTCTTCTGTGGCACAGATGAAGTTTAAAACCTCTGAGGTGTATCTCTGTGTAGGGTTGGCTCAAAACCTCTCAGTAGAATCGATAATTTCAGTGTCAGTGACAGACTCTCCTTCTCCAAAGACTTTGAGTAGGTGCCATACTCCAATAGCAGGTAGCTGTATCCTTGATTGCTTCCACAGGTAGCTTGACTTTCTGCCATTTCCTACCTTTGTTGACTCAGGGAGAGGAATAAAATGAGCTGCTGAAGTCCTTCATCTTCCTTTCAATGTCTGGAGTGACCAGTTGCCTGCATTGCCACAGCAGCTGAGGCAAGAGGAAAAATATCTGAGAATGGAGCCAGGCTCTGCACAGAAGTACCTTAGGAGCTTGCTTACTTCCTACTGACATAAGTAACTCAGTTGGGAATGAACCCTGAGAGAAGAGCACAGGACAGATTTTGCTGATTCTGTCAATCTTCTGCTGTGGGAACCTTCTGGCACAAGTGCCGATAGTGCCACTTTCATGGTCCATCTGCTGTGAGGCCAAGACTCTTCTCTTCAGTGAGCAGAGAAGGTAACCAAGGAACTGGATTCAATATTAGGGAACAAGGGTCCAGAAGCTAGGTATAAAATATAAGGAATTAGGAAAATATAGAGGAAATGAAGGAGGATGATCCAGAAAACACAGTGAGACTTACATGAAGAAATCATTTTTGATGAGAAGGGAGAAACAAACTTATAGGAAGCATGAGGAGAAATAGAAGCCTTGGAAACAGGGAAACACACAAAGCAGAAGATGATGGAAAAGTGCATGAATGGGATTAGAAAGAGGTAGCATGAAGCAAATTGAGACTGTAACACTCTTCGTACTCCTTGCCAGTTGGACATCTGTCTGTTTTCCTGAGGGGAAAAAGAGAGGGCGGTTGTGATAGATAACAATTTTGCATTTACACAAAGGATTTTCATCTTGAGCAGACAAAAGGTCTCTATCCTTATGTTTTAGGCTTTTTGTTTAATTATACTTAATGGTGTCTTCCTCAGTGCATTACACAATAGAGCAGCTGTCACCAGAACAAGATCTTTCTACTTTGAGGGTTTAATGACCTATTATTTTTGCTTTGATGGTGGCAGAAGATTTGTGCAGTTCTGAACTACTCGGGATTGTTCTTGGTGACTTCTTTCTGCCTTCTGTCCTCCCAGTGAAAATTGAAAAGTTGCTCAGAGTGTTTTTTTGTAAGAAAGAGAGTTTTTAAATTTGGCTGAAACACCTTTCTTGATGTGAGACTGCTTTACCAGTGACCTGACTTCTGAGATTATGGGGAAGAATCGATTACTACTCTTTTCTGTTATGAAATCCCTCTTCCTCTGCCTTCATCATGAGTGAAAGAAAGGGTGAATAAACTCACTTGGCTTTTCTGAAGCATAATAAGCAAGACCAAGAAAATCTTTTATCAGAATTGAGGTCTACAGGAAATCTTGAAAGAAGTCCTGTACAATTGGTGTGGCAAAGAGAACTGAAGATTTATTATATGTACAAATGGCACAACTGGCAAGATGGTTATTTGCATGAAAATTTTGTTAAGCATAACAGGAATACTGTGGCGAATTATATTTTAAATATTGTCTTGAAAATTTAAGAAGAATCAGAGCAATTTCAAATCACAGGCTGCATCATATGGATACATTCTATTTTTCTAACACTTCCTACACTTGTAGAACAATTGTGCATGAAGTAGCAATTGAAATGAAAAATATTCCATTGGGAAGTAAGATGGAAAACTGTTTTTGTCTATAAGATTTTGAGACTTTGGATCCTTACTAAAGAGTATGGTAAATCACAAATTATCTGCCTTTAACTCAAGAATAGATTTCTTTACAAAGCATTTGAGCTAATTGAATTGCAGGCTTTTGCATATGAAAAAATGGTTTATTAACATTCTGGGATCCGTACGCACATTAGAAGACTGTGTTAGGTTCTTCTGGCTTTATAATCCTGGCTTTGTTTAAATTTTCAGCTGAAGCTTGGGTGTGAGCTCATGATCAAAATGAGACTTGTCCATTTTCATGCCTGCAAGCAAGTCTTTAGACATGTTAGGCCCTCTGCAGTATGGCCCACATGTCAAATCATGTCTTGTATGTCTGCAGACCCTCTGATATCCTTCAATACATTACTATTAGACCCTCTGAAAGGCAATGAGAGAAAAAAGGAGCAAGTAGCCACTCCCTCATCTGATAAATTGCTATAATCTTTACAGATGAAAGGAAGCTGGTAGGATGTTCTTCCAAGGACCTCTAGCTGTTAGAAAAACAGCCACCTGATAAACTGCTCAGTCTGCCATATAATTAAAGAGCAGCTATGCTAAATCATAACTTTTTGACATTGAATTCTTGGAGTTGTGTGTAAGACAAGGCAAATTTGCCCATGGATTCTCCTCCTGTATAATGGCTATTAAAGTCTTTTGCTTAGGAAGGAATAAAATGGAAATACAGTGGCTTATGCAGCATTCCTGAAGAGTCACAGTTGTAATATCTGCCTAATGCAGTGTCATTGTTGTCATCTCTGTGTGAGTATTATTTTGTCAGTGCTGTGTGGGGCTTTGAAGAAATAAAGTGCTACAGAAATGCAAAGAGATAATAAAATATTAATGCATTCTTACCATTCAACCCCATTTTCCCAGTCTTTAATGACCATACATGCATATGTTTCTACTATAATTTATGGGAGAATTTAAACATAGATTTAACTAAAACATTGTTTCTTGTCATTGTGCCTAAAAATTCAAATTGAGCATGTGTCTAAAAGCTGCTTGATTTTGGTCTGTATATTTAACCTGCATGTTCACTTGTGGCTCTGTTGCTAAAATGTAGTGATTGAAAGGGTCATGAGATAGGTGGAGTCAGCAGAGGACCTGAAAGGATGTTCAAGGCAAGGATTCTTATTTCAGAGGTTTATTGTTCCTTTTAGGATGTTTGACTTCAATACATGTTTTTATCCTGGAGGCTGAGAAATAACTTTAAACTTCCAGAAAATGGCTGCCTGGAACAATTCTAACCATCATTATAATTTCGACAATTCTGCTTGAGAAACTGTCAGCCTCTGGCCTGGACAAGCACACACTCTCCTGCGTGGAAAACTGGTTGGATGGCCGGGCCCAGAGAGTGGTGGGAAATGGTGTGAAATCCAGCTGGAGGCCAGTGACAAGTGGGGTTCCCCAGGGCTCAGTGCTGGGTCCAGCCCTGTTCAATGTCTTCATCAATGATCTGGATGAAGGCATCGAGTGCACCCCAGCCCTGTTCAATGTCTTCATCAATGATCTGGATGAAGGCATCGAGTGCACCCTTAGCAAGTTTGTGGACGACACTAAGCTGGGTGGAAGTGTCGATCTGCTGGAGGGTAGGGAGGCTCTGCAAAGGGACCTGAACAGGCTGGACTGCTGGGCTGAGTCCAATGGCATGAGGTTTAACAAGGCCAAATGCCGGGTCCTGCACTTGGGGCACAACAACCCTATGCAGTGCTACAGACTAGGAGAAGTCTGTCTAGAAAGCTGCCTGGAGGAGAGGGACCTGGGGGTGTTGGTTGACAACCGACTGAATATGAGCCAGCAGTGTGCCCAGGTGGCCCATAAGGCCAATGGCATCTTGGCTTGTATCAGAAACGGCGTGACCAGCAGGTCCAGGGAGGTTATCCTCCCTCTGTACTCGGCACTGGTGAGACCGCTCCTCGAATCCTGTGTTCAGTTCTGGGCCCCTCACCACAAGAAGGATGTTGAGGCTCTGGAGAGAGTCCAGAGAAGAGCAACAAGGCTGGTGAGGGGGATGGAGAACAGGCCTTATGAGGAGCGGCTGAGAGAGCTGGGGTTGTTTAGCCTGGAGAAGAGGAGGCTGAGGGGAGACCTCATTGCTCTCTACAACTACCTGAAAGGAGGTTGTAGAGAGGAGGGTGCTGGCCTCTTCTCCCAAGTGACAGGGGACAGGACAAGAGGCAATGGCCTCAAGCTCCGCCAGGGGAGGTTTAGGCTAGACGTTAGGAAAAAATTCTTTACAGAAAGGGTCCTTGGGCACTGGAACAGGCTGCCCAGGGAGGTGGTTGATTCACCTTCCCTGGAGGTGTTTAAGGCACGGGTGGATGAGGTGCTGAGGGATATGGTTTAGTGTTTGATGGGAACGGTTGGACTCGATGATCCGGTGGGTCTCTTCCAACCTGGTTATTCTGTGATTCTGTGATTCTGTGAATTCCTTGTGTCCTTTTTTCAAAGATATTTAATTGCAAATTGATTCCCATCTGGCCAAGGGTACCCTTGGAACTGAACATTCTGGGTTTTATATCACAGTATTGAACTCAAATCTCCTTGGAAGATCTTTGCCTGTGATCTGAAGGCCTCCTTAGGCGTACTGTTGTTAGATTGAGTGATGAGTGAGCTGCTTATTTAAGAACTCAGCATAGAAATGGCTGTATTAATGACCTCTATACACTTATCACACTTCTGTATTACTATAGGTCTTTCTGCTGATAACTGGCTATAGAATCATAGAATCACTAGGCTGGAAAAGAATAGAATCAGAGAGAAGTATAAGAAGAATGGACTCCATGATTTAACCCTTTACAGACTACAAATCATCATTCAGATGTTGGTAGCATACTAGAAATACAACAAAGTGGTCACAGAAACAAAAATTTCTGATTTTTTTTTTAGTTGAGGAAAAAGGTACTATATTAAGCAGGAAGTCATGTGTGAATATCAATATTGAGTTTAAACAAAAACCCAAAAGGTTAAGCGCAAAGATTACACTGGAACTTACTCCCTGTTCTAAATTTTGTCCTGTCTCTATAATAAATTTTGAGACTTATAGCACAGGTCTAAGTTGTGTTTCAGTTACCCGAATCTAAGAAAGAAATTCTCAGAAGCCTTGCCTGAACTTTTACGTACCAGAAAACTCAGATGCACTTTCCATAGCAAAGTTTTCAAGGTATGAGATGGTGCTTATCTCTTCTCAATGAGGTCTCCACCTGAGCACCTTACTTTAGGCTCCCTGTATAACTAATGTGAAAAAAAACCAACCCTCACGTGCTGCAAGGCAGCTGATATTACACATATAATTTTAGTCAAGCAATGAGTTGAAACAGTGCATTACTGCAGGTTCAGAAAGGAGAAATAGCTACTAGTTCCTGCCCCAGAGGTACATAGATTATTATTATCTTTTAAACCAAGTCTATTTTTCCATGCAGAGTTCATTTGCCTTTTCTTTCTTTGTCAGATTTTCACAATAAGTTCAGGTCTCCTAGCTCCCTAACTAGTGCTCTTTTTTTTGCCATGCTCTAATCAGCCTTGCTACTCCGTATGCAGAAATGATGGCAAGGCAAACGTTGTTTTAACCTGTTTTCTAGCATTGTCAGTTGGAGTAGACATGCTTTCTAAAGTGACACAACAGTGTTCACACATTCTTCACTAGGGCTGAGGCTACATTAGTCCTTATGTGTGACACTTTGTATGATTTTCCATATACTCCAAAAAGTCCTATCATAAATGCATTTGTGATGTTTATCAATTTTATCATCAGGTGAACATGGAATAACTTTGGCATATAGAAGTCCTACAGCAAGAATGAGAAATGGGTACAAGGAAGCCTATCATGTCTGAGTGTTATGAAGGGAGAAGGAAGAGGAATGAAAGGACTTCTTCAAAAAATCCCTTCTTCTTCAGACTTCTTCTGAGAGCAGTGCGGGATATCTGTGGAAAAGATCAGGAGTGCTGAGCACCATTCAATAAAGTGGAGAATAAAAGAAAGTGCACAGGTGATTGTCTCACCTCTAGCATTCAGTGGAGGTCAGGTGGATCTGCAGGAGCAAACTAAACCAGTGTCAGGGAAACAGTGACACACACAAATTGTCTCAGAGTCCATTTTCCACTTGCTTATCCAAGACTCAGAAAGGGGCCCCAGGAAACCGTTTTGTCTGTTCCCTTGATCCAGAGAGGACTGGTTATATTACATTACTCTAGATAACTTTTCTTTCTGCTGTTTTGAAAGACGTTCAACGGTGAGGACAGCACTAGCTCAGAGTTAATTTGTTCTTATGCAGAGTATTTGCTGTTAGAATAAACTTCCAAATGACTGATCTGAATCTCCCTTTTTGCAATTTAAAACTATTTTTTTTTGTAGGTGCTTATGTGAAGAGACTTTAAGCAGAGCAGAATGATAGATTGTTTTGGTGCTTAGCAAGCACTTATAATGATTCCATCTTTGCTCTGGCCTCTGGATCTCTCAGTCCTCAATTTCCGTTTCTGTGGATTCCTTGTGCTCCCAAAGTATTTTCAGCTCCTTACTGGACTCAGCACTTTGTCTCCAAGAGCAGCTCCTGTTGCATCACATTTCCTCAGATGCCTTCCTCTAAGATTTCTGTGTCTGATTAAAAGTAGCTGTGCCTAATGCTTTGTTTTCTCACCTAATTCTCTCTCACCCTTCATTTCTGTGTATCTTTTCACTCACTCCCTTACGTCTTGTAGCAGTATCTTCTTACAGAAACTCTTACCCAGGAGATGATAAAGTGGTTCTGATTAAGGGACTCAGTCTTTCATCCAAATTTAATAAAAGTCTTTGGTGAGACTGAACCAGACAGAGTTGGTATCTATGCTTTGTACTGATGATTTACTTATTAAAGTTGAATAGGAAAGGAAGCGTAAAACCATACAATTGTAACTGAATGCTGCAAACAGTCAACTAATATTCAGATAGAGTCAACCATAGAAGGTTTAAAGTTCTTTTTCTTACTCATATTTGGGTAAACTAAGGTTCTGTACATAGATTAAAGCATTTTCTTCAGTTATTGCATGTAAATTAAAATAAACCAATCTGAGAATATTGCATCTTAGGGAAGCACTTTGAAAAAAAAGATAGCATAGACCTGTTGTGCTCTTGTGATATCAGACAACACAAGCTCTGTACAGTGGTGTTCCCTTAGGCAGTCTTTGTCAACTCTCTGCTGCTTCCATGTCACCTTAGTTAGTTTGCAAATGGAATCAGGCTCTAAACTAGGTTGCTGATCATTGCTGAGCAGAAAAATTGGTTAAATTTGGAAAGTAAATTCCTCATAATGAATAATTCCTCCTAGACTAGTCTTCTAACCTTTCTCTATCAATGCTTATTGATGTACATACTGCATACATTATTTACATTTCCCACTAGGAATGTATGAGAATTAAACCATGCTTGCACAGTATGCGGTAGTGTATTACAGTAAGAGACACTTGATAAGAGCTCAAGAGTTAACGTTAAATTTCATTTAACTCAGGGTCAGCACCAAACATTTTTTCAGTTCATATATAAAATGCGAGGAAGGTGTTTACTGTTATTGCTATTAGTACTATACTGTTACACTAACACTTCCTATATGAAACCAAGATCTGGACCTCATGATCCTAAATACTTTCTCTGAAAGGTGACTCATAAATTGCTTAAATTAAAAAAAAAAAAAACCAACCAAAAAAACCCCCACAAACACATGAAAACAATAGAGGCTGGAGGAGGGATTGCTGTGACCTGACCAGGGTCACAGAAGCAAGAGATAAATACAGCTCTTTCTGCCCCTTTCTTTCTTTGCTGCCTGGGAAATTATGGCACCTATTTTGTGCTTTGCAGGGACATTATACTGTTTTTCACTTGCCTATTGTGGAGGCCTTATGTGAGCTTTGTAACACTTAAGTAAAAGGAATTTGGCCTACCTGAAGGATGAACATGGGCTCCTTCCATGTCAAGTGATAACGTGATGGGCTTGACCTTACCGACTAGGTACGAGAACCACATTGTCAGCATCTGTTGTCATTTTAGTGCCCCAGGGAATCTTGTCTTGTCTCCAGCTGCTAATCAAAAAGACAAGAGGTCATAGGTCATCACTGCCAACCCTATGCAGATGTCTTAGGTACTCTAGCAGAACCCAAAGGAGACTGGACAATGTATTATGGTAACTGAATTAAACCCTTATTAACCACTGACAGCACTGGGAAGACAGACACCTTGAGCACATGTGTATAATTATTTAAATGCAACCCCTATAGTCCAGTTTGCGGCCCAGACCCCTCTCCACTTGCAAGACAGGGAACATAAGTGCATTTCTTAAGTTGTTTCTATCATCCTGGTACCTTAGCCATTCATGAATTGGTTGGACATTGCACACAAATTAGGCTTCTATGGTGATGAATACACAGCTTGTTTCTCTCAGAAATGGTTCTCCTTCCAAGACATCAGTGTTAAATAATGGGTGGGAGGAAGAAAATAGGAGAAGCTGATTGAAATATTAAAGATATCTTTAATAACTGATTTTCATAAGTCCTTTATCCCAGATTGTTTCTTCCATTAGCATCTACAAGAGTTAGTTAAATATGTGGCAGATGTGCCAGATTCATCAACACTGAGGTTTTTTTCAGATTGTAAGTACCTACCAAAAAGAGATTATTACCATTTTTTATTAAAGCATTCCTAACTACACCTCCAGGAGCAAAAAATAACTTTGTTTTTTTTATGTCCAATAGTTTTTCTTGTCCTTGATTGCACAACTGACAAATTAACAGTGATCTCCTAATTTATTCTTGCAATGCTCATTTTATTTATAATCTAAAAGCAATTAAATTCTCTTTTATGCCCTGTTGTACTGGTGACAGATGTGTGGTTACCACTCAGACATTTGATGGCTGACATAAATCATCCTGTGATCAAAGGGTCTGTTGACTTGAGAGTCTCTATTTGCAGCAGATGCCTCCACATATAGAGTGACAAGAAAATTCTTCATGGGAGTCACATTTCAGTTAACCACCTTGCTTCACTCTGACTTTGCAATCTGACAGCTTAGTTATTTTATGACAGCCAGGATTCTTCAAATATATGTTTACAAAGCTACCAAATGTGTCGCTTTATCACTTATACCAAATAGTACCTTTGATTTAATAGAAGTACATTAAAATTTATAGGGGCAGGAGTAGATAGTGAGCTTAACAATTTAATAAATGTATCCTCAGATGTTGGTAGAACTGCAGGATTTTTTTTTTTACAGTTTTGCTCAGAGCAACATCCACACATTCCCTGTTCTCCTTGTTTCCTCATCTCTGTCTTTCACAGTAGTTATAAATTAGATTGCAATGGGAGCCAGAAATCTTCAACTGCAATTAAAAGAGATCCAAGTCCTCGGCTAGAGCTGTACAACTTGATTGTATGTTCTGCTAAACTGTGAGAAAATCTCTAGTGCAGTTTTAGCTGCCCCAACTAGTCTAAGAGGTTCAGAAGTCAGTGAGGTGTTGTGAAAGATGCATTCAACCCTCCTCAACCAAACTGACAGCAGCATGGCTTATGCTCCAGAAAAGGTAAGGTTCTGAGCCATGACTGGGTCAAGAACGTCTCTAGGAAACCAACAAGGAGCAAAGCAACACAGTGAACACTGATAATCTGTGCCTTTAAGGAACCTTGGGCATACTTCTCCTGCTATATGCAATATGGCTATGAATCAACCATTTTATCCCATTAATAGGACAGTTTAAGTAAGCCTGTTTTGAGGTAATGTCACTGCAGAGTGACAATCTCCCCTTGTACTGGGATGCCTCTCAAAGGTTCTCCCTGAATCAATGAGAACTTTTATGAATGACAGATCACTGGTAAGCTCCATTTGAATCCTCCCTGGATGGCAGCTGGACTGTACGCCAAACAACTCTCCTTTTTAGCAGGCATTGGTTATTTAGCTTGAATAATACATATTATATATAGTAAATCAATTGAATAAATCACTTAGAATTATAATATTGTGTGATTTAGTATGCTGTTTGCTTGTATGTTAGCTATCAGTGAGTAACTAGTCTTGTTGAAGCAGTAGGCTGCAAGATGCAAATTTCCACTTAAACTTGTCATAAATGTATACCTATTTAGTCAAAACAGGGCCTCCACAGGAAAAAGAAATCAGACTTCAGGTATACAGTTGTCAATAGACAAGATAACAACCTGAAAGATAGTGAAGGAATGTAATGAGGATTCAGAAGACCTCAGAGCCAAATGTTACTACTGAACAAAACCGTTATGTCGGAGGCAGGTAAATAGTCTGGAAATGTATAATTGTCCAGAGATTTCTTTGCTTGGGTTGGCCTTCTCTTCTGAGTTGAACATGCTGCTGTACCACTTCATTAATTTATTTATTTTATAAAATCCAATGTCTAAGAGTCTGGTTTGCAAAACCTCAAGTTCAAACTTTAGAGAAAATGCTGGCCGTCCAGATGGAAGGTAAGTGAATTGAGGATAAGCATGATGAAACTTTGAAATCCTAGCTAAGAGATATAGAGAATCAGGTGTGCACATATAATCCTTTAGCTATAAACATATATAATCCTTACTCTCTGGATCCCTTAGCAATAAACTGTTAGTCTAGTCTGGGACTAGGATAAGATCCAGCCACATCTGGACTCTTCTCTGAGAAGAGTTTAGAAAGCAAGGGAATTGATTCTGAATCTTGTGACTTGACAGAAAGGCATCCCTTACCTCTCAGGATCCTCAGTCCCCGTGAAAAAAATTTCACATCATTGATTATAACCCGATTCTCCTCCCATATATTTCCTTCAGGTAGTAAGTAACAGAGTGATCTTGTTATTGACCTCTGTTAAGTCATGCTTTTATCTAAAAAACATACTTGAGTTAAGCCTAGAAAACATTTGCTGAAGCTATTTTTGCTATGGCAACCCCTTTTCTAAGGGAAGGGTATTTTTAATATTGCATTTATGACCAGATGGTGCCAGTTTGTCTCACTGTTTTCCAGAGAATGAACTCAGTCACCATTTAGTTTAACAGTATTAAAATAATGTAAGGCTACATGACAGAATCAGAGAATCAGATAATTGTTTAGGTTGGAAAAGACCTATAAGATCATAGAACCCAGCCACAAACCTAATGCTACCAAGTCCACTACCAATACATATCCCTAAGTACCATATCTGCACATCTTTTAAATACCTCCATGAACAATCTCAACAGAGCCTCAGTGTTCTTTGGAATTTGGGGTACCTCATCAGTTTATGCTCAGGGAATTATGTCCCCTAGTTGTGATTTAGTTTATGTGTTCTCTCTAGGCCATGAAGGGGAAGAAAATTGCTTCAGCTTACTCCGCACTATGGCCTGTCTAGATGTTTATTATTGATGCAGAGAACTAATTTCTTCTTTCTTGGGAAAATGAATAATGAGCATTTTTTCATTTCTATTTCCTCTTTCTTTCCAAAGTGCTGTTAAAGGAAGGGATGGCAACTTGCTGTTGGCTTGACTCTGTAGTGGAAAAAAAGCTTGAATCACATGGAAATGATTTAAGGGCTTTGACAAATCACCTGCATGGGGCATGTGCTTGTTGCAGGACCTTAGCCTCACAGGTTACCCTTGGGGAAGTTAATGACATCAAAGTTTTATTTTATGCTATTTCTGGAAGGGTATTTGATCACATTGAGCTTCTGAATTCTCAGTTGGATCAGGATCAAGAACTTATTAAAACTAGGGAATGTTAATATCATCTGCTCTGTAGTACTTATATGCATATAAAGCATGTCACCATTCATTACAAGATTTATCCTTTCAATTTCTAGTTCCATTGTGATTATGTCATGCTGTAGATTAGGAACATCATTCCTCTTATTCCTTGCTGTGGAAAATTTATTCACACTAGTAAAGAAGGATTTACATGAACTGGAAAAATCTAGCTCTGAAGAAAGAAGCATTCTGTCCAGTGGATCTGGTTTAAATATTTTTCTCTTGTACTTGTGGGAACAGACCAAAGAAAAAAATAAACCTTACAAGAGAAGATCTTCAACATAGCTGTTATCTAGTACATCAGCACTCAAGGGCTTTTTGTTTCTTTGTTGAGATTCTTTCTACTTTATTCATAAAAAACAGATCACCAGAAAAAGAACATTTTTCTCTTTTTAAAAACCAGTTAACAAGTGACAGAGGAAGCACTAAAAAAGTATTATGTGTATAAAACAATTTCACACTCTGAAATCCAACCACTTCTAGGGTTAAAGGCAGAGCAAAATGTATGCTTCACGCTGCATTGTCCTAATATATGAATGTATTACACTTCAGTGATGTCTTCATTAACATTTCCCACTTTCTTTAACCTTGATGAGAGTGTTAGACCTCTGTAGGTAAGATGATGAAAACTGTTCCCGTTAAAATTGACGAGAAGAAATGTTTAAATCAAAGGTTTTCCCATTGATTTCAATAGTATTATTTTGTGCTTGCATGTGCTTACAAATATTTTCAGGCCAGAGCCAGTTTCTTTTGGTAGTAGCTTTCATATTGCTGGTTTTAGGTAATACCCATGCACTCGCATCCCAGTCATGGTTTGTAAAAACCTTATTCTTTAGGAAGGCTTCAGTATGCCCACTTCTGTGAGAGCAGAATTAATATAGGAGCAAATGCTTTTGTCAGTTCTCCTCTGCAATAACGTGCAACAATGAACACATGAAGAAAATACAGCTCTACTTAATCAAAAGCCGTAAGACAGAGACATGGAGGCAGATATGCTGTGCCAAGATGTGATGCCAGTTTTGTTTAAAAACAAAGCATAAGCATTTCATGTTCTCATTCCTTTGTGATGTTCAAGGTCTCTGACTGAACCTTGTCTTCTACCTGCAGTGTGATCGTCAGCCTTTCATGAAGCACAGGTTCCTGTTCTATGAGGAAGAAATACAGTGTATTGGGGGTTCTCTCAAGGGAATTTCTAGCTTTTGATTGATTTTTTTCCACTTTTTTTCACCATTTGCTTGTGGAAGTGATGGTTATCCAAACTAATATTAAAGTAATGGGGTTGGTGGAAACTCAACAACTTTGAAACTCTGAAAAATTACAATCCATACGTCTCTCTATTGTTGGCATTTTTGGTATTTTGACTTTACTAGGCATTCGCAAACCTGCTGAACAGCTTACACTGGAGAAGTATGATAGCTTCAGTAGCTGCAGAGCAGAGTAGGACCTCAGCCTGCCCCTGATCTCTGATCCAAAGAGGCTATTTTCCACTTGACTTGGTTTTGTAGAGATTGGAAGGTGTATCAAATTAAATTAGTTCTAGTTTGTGATGGAGTTTGCCGCTTCAGTAAATAAGATATTGCAAATATGTTTAATTCTCTTTTTGCTCTTGCTGAGGCAAAAACAGCATTAGAAGAAACTGTTCTGTTGGTATAGGTTCATTCAGTTCTGCTGAACATAATGTGGATGACTATATATCTGATGTTCAGGAGCCAAGTTCACTGCATGTGTTATTCCAACTGGAGAAAATGAATTCAAATAAAGCTGTTGGAGTTGATGGTTTCAGAGATAGATAAATACAGCTTCTGCATTGCTACATCAGCCTGCTAATACATTGTTTAATTAATCTTTGTCTTCAACTGATTAATCTAGAGGCAGGGCAGTGAAAATTAACTCCCCGTTACACTGCATTTGAACTCACTTACAGCTATCATATTTTTTTGACTGACCTCCAGATCAAGGACTTCATAAACTTTTGAAAGGAGCAAACATGCTATCACAGCTGAACATTTGAAATGCCTGTATCAGAAGTGATGTGGGCTAGTGCTTAGAATAGGGGACTAGAAATCAACTGCCACCAACTTCCCATGAAGCAAAGCATCACTTTCCCATGCCTCCATATCTTTATTTCTATGTAATGCTAATGATAGTTGCATATGTAGAAATAGTTAATAAATATACTTTGTCTAAAATGATGTTGTCATCCTTCAGTGATTTAGAAACTCCAGTAGTGTTCTTATCGCTTCAGAATTTTTAGTGTTCAGTTTCGTTTCAGATGAGCACTTGATAGATGGGAGCTATATTAAATGACTCCAAGGTGTTGTTATTTGAAAAATAACAATTTCCTGGTTTTCTTTAATTGTGAGGCAGAATGCAAACAGATTTTCTTGAGTCCTTGCTGTCCTGCTAGTGGCTACAAAATGCAAACATTTACCTAAAGGGAAGATGATCTCTGTGGAACTTAACTCAGTCTCTCATGGGATGAGGTACTTTCAAGTAAGATATTCAAACACTGCAGCAACGGACCTGGTATGCATGGAAATTCATGGAGGGATCCTTCTTGGCTTGATTGTACTGTGAATCAGGCCTAACTTCTGACAGGGAAGAAAAGAGGGAAAATAGAAGGATTCAGCTTAAATGAAAAGTAAAAGACCTGGTACAGTCTTTAGGAAAGTATTCGGGTAACATATTCCTTAGTAATTCTTTTGTCCTTCTCATTTAATTTGATGAAAACAAATAAACCATTAGATTTATTTTCTCAGTAAGTGTGTATGTACAAACTTGGAAAGCAAAATTTGCCTTATCTGAGAGTATCTAGAGCTACAGAATTTAGTCATTGATTCCAGATTTTTTCTAAATGAAAAAAGATGAATTATGTCCAGGGTCAGTGAATATGAACTACCTAATTTATCCCAGCCTAATAACACTTGGCAAACGTTGCTTTTTGCATATTTTATAACTATAATAGCAGTGGGTCATGTCTTTCCTTTGCCTGGAAGTGAGGGAGAGCATTTTAGTATGGTTTTCATGGGACAAATGCCACACAGGCTCTACAGCTGCATTGCACAAGACATTGAGAGGACCATGAACATGGTGCAGAAGCAAGAACTGCTAATGCTGCAGCATGACCTCTTTATTCCAATGCAAGGCTCAGGATAAACACTCAGAAATCAAAACAGGGAACTGTAAACAGGGTTTGAAATGGAGATTCATCTCCACTATTTTGGCACTGAGGAGAACTCAGTTAAATTCTTATATAATTCAGTGTTGTGCGGGCATCATGTATATTTTTAGTTAACTCTGAAGAAGCCTCTGAAGCCTGTACTCTTCATGGTGAATAATTGGTAAGTCAAGTAGAAGATTAGATGCTTAGAAGCAATTATCTAGATGTGGTCAATTTACAAAAGACATATTTAAAATTGTTTGTTTACTTTGGTATTTTGCCTGTATATTGTACATAAAATATAAAGTATACTATATGTATGTCAATATATAATTCTGCATACTCCACTGATATTCTAATTCTTAGATGTCAAACTTTCATATGTCAATAAGTAGAAACAAAAATGTGAGAAGGTGTGCATGGTAATCTGGCTGACTCTGCACTGAGGCAAATTTAGAGTGTTCTCCCAGGAAGGTACAATATTTCAGTTGTAAAGTTAATGCCAGAATATACAAATTGGGCAGATTGAAGCTGTGTTTGACTCAATATTGTGTCACTGAATTAGCTTCTGGGACATGCAGACTTGCAGAAAATGCCACACCAGTGCAAGACATACATAAATTATACTCCTTTTGCTGTTAGCTCCCTGGCTTCTGTCCATTAGTAGTTTGAGTACTGCAGGCTTGATGGTACCAGCTGAAGGGCATAAGGTTACCTTTTACAAAGGAGTCAGCACTAAGGAGTCAAATGCTTTTAAACTGTTCCAGCTCCACCTCCAAGCCAAATCCGCTCATATCCTCAACATCCTTCAGCATGCACAAAGTGTCCTCCCAGACATCACAGACTTCTTATCTGGTTGTGCTGAAAAGATCCCCAAAAGCTCTGGTCTCAGTGATTAGCATTTCATGACAATGTAATGGGTATCCAGGAAGTGCAGAGTTCAAATTCTGGCTTGTAATGTTTTGTGATAACATATGGAATTTGCATGTGGGAATAGGAGTCCGCAGTTAATACAAAATTAGCAATGGGTTCTCCAAATTTGCTCAGAATGCTCCTCAGAAGTCAAAATAAGCAATCTGGCAAAGAAGCAGTATGCTGGCTCAGGCAGTTTGATGATGAATGCTGAATAAATAAGAGTCTGCAAATTGGTTTTGCAGAGAGGTTAGCAAACAGGCAGGTTAGTAGAGTTTAACATCATTCAAGTTTAAATGTTATTCTAATGTAAGTTTTAAGATCTGCTAGGCAGACAAAACCCACCAAACTTTTGGGTGTTAATTGTTTTTTTTTTCTCTGGGATATCACTCTTTAACAGAACCATAGATGTTTTTCAAATAGTTCTGGACTTCGAACAAGAAAACTAACACTATACCAAAATCAACAGATAACTAGGAGATTGAAAGGTATTTTAAGAAAAATATAGTGTGAAATTCTTTTAAGTTCTCCAGAAACAAAATTCATAGTACCACTAAGGGGAAAGGATAGTATTAACTTTTTTAAACATAAATTCCCAAGTTTGGAACACCTCCTTTATCAAGTTTAATTTGTATTATAAGATCAAGTTAAAAAAATCTACGTTCTATATGGAAGAAGAAAAGGTCCTGAGTGAAGGCTCTTAAATTATCTCCTATTTGAATGAGTTCATTTTACTGAGAAAGTTCCATCAAACCTTTAATTAGGCTTAAATTGTACATCTAAAAAGTTGGCAATTTGACAGTCACCTCCTCCAAACACATTGATCCCAGCTGATGGAACAGAGAACAAAATGTTAAATATAAAAAGCTTTTTCATTTTAGTCATGGGATTCTAGATTTGGTGTGAAAGGTTGGGGCAAGCAATGACTATTAAAAAGGAGTTGTTTTCATTTCTACCTTCTCGAAGAAGTTTTAAATGACAGAGGTCCAATTAGTTAATGTTCATACAGCACTTTGAGAAATGTAAAGTACTCTTGGATTTGATTTGATTCTCAACAAATTTAACAGTGGGCTTTGCATTGAATTCTGTGAGAGATGAGCTGCACTGCTAGAGTCAAGCTTTCTGAACTGCTAAAGAAGAGGTTTCATAGAGCTCAAAGCTGTAAAGCAGATTTTCAAACACACTGATGCCATAATTTCTCATTTGGTTCATGATGAACTCTCAGTCTATCAGAGAGATGTTCAGTTTAAAATCTGCTGTTCATATCAATATGTTCTTTCTTATTTCTCGATGAGGATCTTCGTGTGCAGCTGCATTAAAACATGTGAAGTGAGAAGTTCTGATGCAGTCTTCATCTACACCTCCTTTTTCAATGTGATTTAACACACTGTGTCTCCTGCTAGTGTTATAAGCAGTGTTTTTAGTTTCTTTGAAAATGTAATGAAAATATTGAAAAAATGTCTTATCCTGATTCCCACAGAATTACATTCAGATGATTCCTCAACAAAAACTACTTTTTGAGATCTGCCAGACAATTTGCAGTCAGATTAGATGGTTTTGTTTTCACACTATTGTACAAATTTGATGTAAACCTCCAATTTAGTGTGATCAATACAGTTCCATTTGCTACTCACACTTAAAATTTCATCATAGACGACATTCAGTATTTCTTTTTTTTTTAAATTATCACAAAAAGTTTGCAAACCAGACTCTCTGTCTTATCCCAGTCATCTGTCTTATCCCAGTCATCTTGCTTTCCCTACTTGAGTGCTGCATAAGATCACTACTCGCAATTCCAAGGTGTGTTCATTTTTTTGGTAAAATGTATTGCAATAGATATCTAAAAAGTCTACATAAAGCATGGTGATATTAATTTTCTGCTTGATCTGCACTTCTGGTTTGCATACTATATTTATGAGAATGAAATATCAATTTCTTAAAAGAAATCAGAAAAATAGTATGCATTTTAAGACAAGACAGTAGTAGAGAAAAGCCTAAACTTAATCCTTCTGGCTCAAAAATACTAATATATACATTTGAATTTAGGGAGAAAAAAATCAATAGCATGAGAGCATTACTGATGAATAAGATTCAGATCAAGATGCTGATCAAAAATTCACTCATTTATAGATTGCAGAATTACTTTTTAGAGTTTTTATCATTGGTGCTGTGGTCTGTGGAAAATATTATGTTCCAGACTCCTTAATTCATCATTGACCTATCTCTTGAGAATCACTGATGCTTCTAAATCAAATCTATTTGATTTGAGGACATGTGACATTATCCTTCAATAGCTGAAAACATGTACCAAACAATTTACTGTGTAGCACTTTAATGAGTTTTTGATTTGCACCTTGTAAAGGGTTAGAGAGCTGGCCACTCATGTCACCTACTAGTGGGGATTTTTGTCTTTCCCTTCTTAAAAAGCAGACCTTAGGGTTGCTTCTTTTTGAACCTGAAGAAAGATTAAGGACTTTTAACTAACAGCTAGATATTAGGCTGTAGATTCTCTTCTGGTTTTGTGCCCTGTCACAGAGGCAGACCAAGAAGATAGTAAAATTTGGTCCAGTGCTGAAATGCTAAAATACATATTTCAAGTGAAGCTATTTCTCTTGTAACTTTCTTGCCAACAAGACATCATAAAGTGAGACGCCAGTTTAATTTTTCTATGTTTATCAGAGTGAAAAAGTGACCCAAGATGGTCCAATTTTACTTTTTATTTTAAAATTGGAAAGGAAATCGGAGGTGTTATGAAAGTATGCTATGTCTTACGGACATAGAATCATAGAATCACTAGGTTGGAAAAGACCCACTGGATCATTGTGTCCAACCATTCACATCAATCACTAAACCATGCCGCTTGGCACCTCATCCACTTGTCTTTTAAACACCTTAAGGGACTGTGACTCAACCACCTCCCTGGGCAGCCTGTTCCAGTGCCCATTGACCCTTTCTGTGAAGAATTTTTTCCTAATGTCCAGCCTGAACCTTCCCTGGCGGAGCTTGAGGCCATTCCCTCTGGTCCTGTCCCCTGTCACTTGGAAGAAGAGGCCAGCACCCTCCTCTCTACAACCTCCTTTCAGGTAGTTGTAGAGAGCAATGAGGTCTCCCCTCAGCCTCCTCTTCTCCAGGCTGAACAACCTCAGCTCTCACAGCTGCTGCTTGTAAGACTCGTTCTCCAATCCCCTCACCAGCTTCATTGCTCTTCTCTGGACTCACTCCAGAGCCTCAACTTCCTTCTTGTGGTGAGGGCCCCAGAACTGAACACAGTATTTGAGGAGCGGTCTCACCTGTGCCGGGTACAGAGGGAGAATATCCTCCCTGGACCTGCTGGTCACGCCGTTTCTGATACAAGCCAAGATGCCATTGGCCTTCTTGGCCACCTGGGCACACTGCTGGCTCATGTTCAGTCGGCTGCCAACCAACACCCCCAGTTCCCTCTCCTCCAGGCAGCTTTCTAGACAGACTTCTCCTAGTCTGTAGCACTGCATAGGGTTGTTGTGCCCCAAGTGCAGGACCCGGCATTTGGCCTTGTTAAACCTCATGCCATTGGACTCAACCCAGCCTGTTTAGATCCCTTTGCAGAGCTTCCTTACCCTCCATCAGATCCATATGTCAGCATGGGAGCAGTCATCATTCCCCCTCTCTCCTTCACTGATGTTATTTCTTCCTTCTTTTCCTTTATTCTGTTGACTGTAGGTGCAGCCTCAAAGAAAATAAGCTAATGACTAGTTGACAGGAACCTTTTGAAGCACAGGATGAGGGGATAACAAGGTATTTTTAAGGCACAGGATGACCTAGTGGGGCAACTGTGATGAATCCGCTCACAGGAAATACTAGAGAAGTAAAGTTTATGTACAGATTGAATTCACCACAGGTGTTTGTCATAGACCAAATTCTCCTGTCACCTGGACTGGTTCACCTGTTATCCTGAGAGCAGTAGCCTGTGGAGAGAAGCAAATGTAACATTCAGTATTTACATTTACAGTCCTGGTTTTCCCATTAAAATATTTGTAGTATGCTGTAGAAACGTGAACGTGTTTACTGTGCAGATATCTATAAAATGATCTCCCTGCTCAGTTGGAAGGCTGTTGTCACAGTTTAGTCCCGGCCTGGCTTGATCAGCAGCCAAGCACAAGCAGTTAGAAGCACAACTCCCTTCCCCCCTCAGCCATTGCAAAGGAAAAGGAAATAAGAGAAAGAGATGTATGGGCTGGAAACTAAAACAGCTTCAGTGAAACAATGATAATAACAATGAAAATACTATTAATAAGAAATAATAAAATGTATGCAAATATGAAATTTCATGCCCCACTTGTCCCAATGACTATCTTACAACAGATTCTGCAGAGGAGGTAGTGGGGAAAAGGTTCTGGGCTGGACTCAGTGGCAGGAAGGAGGCTGGACCCAGGAACTGGATTCAGGAGCACACAGACGCAGGATCAAGGGCATAAAGACAGATGAGGTCTGTATCAGGCACCAGCCATGGCAGAAGAAAGCCTGTCCCTCGTGATGCCTCAGTTTTATACCAAGTATGGTGTATATAGAATGGAATACTCTCTTGGCCAGTCCACTCCTCCCTGCAGATGCAACTCTTTTTCACCCCTCTCACTTGCAGCATTCCACCAGCTCATGGATGGCCTTGGTTTCTATAGAGGTAACTATAAGCAATAGTTTTTCTGTATTGCGATGCCCCATGTTATCACTTCTAGAGAGAAACTGTCTGAAAAATGAGCAGTTAACTTTCAGAAAATGAAGTTACTTAGGCTAGCTTAGCTGAAAAGTGAGAAAACTGATTCTAGTTCATCTTAAACCAGAACAAATGTGTAAATTGACTGAAGAGATGAGGTGAGACCAAAAAATACATTAATATTTTCTTTCTTGAACTGCAGCCAATAGGTTTCAGTATCACTTTCGGAGGTTAGATTTTCCTTGGGGTGCAAAATAATATGGAATGTTTTAAGTTCTTTTGGTTTTGAATGTCCTTCTACTCATCAATTTCAAGGCCTCACTGTTCGCTGTGATTCATTGCAGCAGTGAATAACGAATGTCACTAAAATAGTGAGATCGCCTGAACTACTTTAGAAATTAATGGACTGACTGTGATATACTGGAGCCTCTTTCATGCATCTATAATTGGAGTACCAATTTATTTCCAATCATTTCAAGCACTGTAATTATAGTGCATCATTGTTGCCTGCTTAACATTCATATGGGAAGTTGGCAAATAGTGCTGGCAGAAGGCCACGTATTTTACAGCTGAAATGAATGGTGAAAATGAGAGGTAATATACAAAAGAACAGAATTTTAACTTTTCTTTAGAAGTTTTGTTCTGGCTAACGTGTAACTGGGTCATGGGAGAATGATGTGGAACAAACTCTGCTTCATAAAATTTCAATAAAAATGTTTTCCAAATAAACTATAAATCAGTGAGAGAGGAAAAACCAGATAAATGTAATGCTTTATATAGAAATCCCATAGTCTATAATACCCAATCTTTGTTTACATTTCAGCTGGAGAAAAAGGTAAATTTATTTGCCATGAAAAACCTGCAGCAATAACTTTTTCTTTGTTTATAGTGGTAAAATAAGGAATCATGGTGGCTGGAAAGGACCTCTTTAAATCCATGTTCTTGAAGACCTCAAAGAAGGATCAAGTAGAGCAGATTTCTCAGGAATGTGGACTCTCCATAACCTCTCTAGACAATCTTTTCCAGTGCTTGACCACCCTGAGTGCCAAAATTAGGTTTCTTGTCTTGAAACAAGATTTCCTGCATTTCAGTGTGTGTTCATTGCCTTTTGTCAATTTATTGGAACAGAACTGAACAGAGTCCTTATTCACACATTTCCATCAAATACTCACGTACATTGATGAGATCCCTCTGCCCTGAGACTTGTTTTCTTCAGGCTAAAGAGTCCCAGGTCTCTCAGTGTGTCCTTGTTTCAGATGCTTCTTCCCCATTAATCACCTTTAGAGCTCTTTGATGGACTCACTCCAGCATGTCCATGTCTTTCTTGTATTGCACCCAGCACTCTACAAGACATCCCACGTGAGTCTCCCCAGTGAGTGGGAAAAGGGGAAGTATTACCACCCTCAACCTGATTGCAACCGTTTCATTCATTCAGCTCAGAATACTGTTAGTTTTCTCTTCTGCAAGGACATATTGCTGTCTCAGGGTCAACTCATTTTCCACCACCATCCAAGGTCCTTTTCTGCAAAACTGCTTTGCAGCTGATCATTCCTCACCCTGTACTAGTGCATTCTTCCCCAGGGACAGGACTTCACTTTCCCTTTGTTGACCTCTGTAAGGTTCCTGTTAGTTCACTTCCACTTAATAGCAACACATCCTTCTTTTGTCTGTGAGGATATTATAGAAGACAAAGTGGAAAGCCATACTACTGTCAAGATAAACAACATCTACTGCTCTCTTTTCATCCATGGAGCTTTCATTGTAGATGTCATCCCTGGAACATCTTAATTCCTATGTAGAGCAAAACTAATAATTGCCTGCTGGAGGAATCCTAGTGCATCATCTGCTTGTGTGCATTTAAAAATATCAGTAGGATATTTCTGTGTCATTAGACACTTCCCTAAATCTGGTCTGCTCAATAGTTTGGTAATTTTTTCAGGATTAAGAGATAAAGTATCTATGAAAAAAAGAAAAAAGTTTCACAACAAAATCTTTTCGTTCAAGACTGCAACATGAAATTCTAGAGAAAAGACACTACAGAGTTTGGACATGGTTTAGAATTCAGTTTTTCTGTCAGGGCAGCAAAGGAATTCCCTATCTGAAAGCACTGCATAGTCTGAGAAAAACATCGTGATTATCCAGGAAGGTCACCAAAAGAAACCAATTAGAATTCTGGAAAGAATATATCTTTAATAATGCCCTCCCTGGAAAGGTCAGATGAGAACTCTACATTGGTCCCTTATTCCCTAGAAGGCACCGACAATATTTTTACTTAGTTTAAATTGGCATAACTGCAAAAGTTGCTGAGAATTTACCCTTATCTGCTCAGACAAAGAGAAGAACCAGTTTACCAAACACAGGCAAGCCATGGCGTATTGAAGTAAAATAATTGTTTCTAAAGTAACTGAATTATCTTGCACATAAGCCATATGTGTAATATGGAAATGTCCTGCAATATAAAAATGTTGTGTCAAAGAAGATCAAATTTAATTCATGAAATACTTTTATGTGCCCTTATGTACTGCATGATCTGTGAGGTGCCAAACATTGAGGTCTTCTGAATGAAGCTACTTCTCACTATGCATAAGGCATTGGAAACACCTTTAAAAAACACAGGACACCCTTAATGCTTCCCTTAAAATATTTGAGCATGCAGTGAGGACATTCTGTTGCCGTCAAAGCCAGAATATTCTCTTTTGAGCCTTAGGGGAGCCAGCTGGATGTGATCAGGAAGTAGAGACATGAATGATTCCTTCAGGGACAGAGAGAAGTCACTCAAGAAGGTTTTTGATTTCTGAAGACAAGGAAAACTTCAGCATAAAACATGAAGTTGGAGAGTGCTAGGAAGAGATGCTGATATGGAGATGATGAGCAATGTGGGCTGTAATACAGGTGACTTGGAAACCAATTTAAATTTAAATTAACCAATTCCTCTCTTGTGAGACTCCCTCTGGAGTACTGTGTCCAGTTCTGGAATCCTCAACATAAGAAGGATATGGAGCTGCTGGAACGGGTCCAGAGGAGGGATATGAGGATGATCCAAGGGCTGGAGCTCCTTCCATATGAGGACAGGCTGAGAGAGCTGGGCTTGTTAAGCCTAGAGAAGAGAAGGCTCTGAGGAGATCTTATAGCAGCTTTCCAGCACCTGAAAGGGGCTACAAGAAAGCTGGAGAGGGACTATTCATAAAGGCTTGTGGTGATAGGACAAGGGGGAATGGGTATAAAATGGAGAGGTGCAGATTTAGACTAGACATTAGGAAGAATTTCTTCACCATGAGAGTGGTGAAACATTGGAACAGGTTGCCCAGGGAAGTTATGGCTGCCCCATCCCTGGAGGTGTTCAAAGCCAGGTTGGATGGAGTCTTGGGTAACCTGATCTAGTGGGATGTCTCTGCCCATGGCAGAGGGGTTTGGAACTAGGTGATCTTTAAGGTCCCTTCCAACCTGAACGATTCTATGATTCTATGATTAAATGTTTAGAATAACAACCTAAAACGTACGTAGGATTCTGAGCTTCATTGTGCAGGACCAGTCAAAGAGGTAAGATGGCAGAATCTTTATCTCAAAGCATGATAGACAAAAACTTACAGAGAAGAGAGGTTTCCTGTTATTAGGAAACAGGGAAATATTGATGTTTCAGTTACTCTGCATCAGAAAGAGTATCATAAAATTTCTTAACTTTCAAATAAAGATCGAGACAGAATTTTGTAAAATGTTGAAGGATATGAAGCAAAGAAGAAGCAAAGATGAGCAGTTTCAAGAAATAAAGACTCATTAAACAGGGCATTTAAAAATAAGTAACTAGAACAAGACAAATATGCACATTCTTTCACAAATTCCGGAAAACTAAAAGTTCAGGAGATGAACTAGATAGATAGTCTCTTAATAAAAGAAAATATTCATATCCTTGATTTATATGGTAGCTAGCGAGACACTGAATTTTCAAGATGCAAATAATATAGGAATGACTAAGTTATATTGAAGAAAGAGCATCACTGTACTTTAAAAAAAACTCAGGAATAATGTTGTAAAACTAGAGGACAGAGAGAATCTGCCCCTCGTAGCCTTCACATGAAGGATGTGAACAATATTTTTGCTCTAAACAGAGGTACACCTTTACACTCAGTGTACTCCACACCTTATCCCCAGCCTGTATCTGTGCAAGGGAGATGGTAGGCAGGTATGGACTTGGGAACAGACTGTGACATGCTTAAAGATACTGAAATAAACGAGGAAGTGATGCATGCAGATAGGACAAGTCTTTATTTATTTGACTAGAAGTTGTGCTGCTGGGGCCTTTATAGGCTACATGAATGCTAGTTAAGAAAGCATGGGAGGTGGTTCAGGATCCTGCTGCAAGTGGGGTGCAGGGGGCAGACCAGCCAGCAGGGTGCAGGTGCTGCTGCCAGTAATAAAATGTAAGAAAATAAGCTATATGCTTATAAATATCTCATTGTGTGAGACAACTGTTGTATCCCAGACATCAGGTCGCTATTTTTTTTTTAACTGATAATCCCACATTACAGATATGTGTGCCTATAGGTACACACAGTGAATTACTTCCTACAGAATGTTAATAAAGGCCGTAATATAAACTAAATGACTTTGTAGTGCAGCTCAGGAAGATTATTCCCTAATCAAGCATATAATGACTTAACTTTCATGCTTATTATGTGGTCAGTCATTTAATGGTAGCATAGCAGCAAAGGGAAGAAGCATTTTATCAAGAGCAATCTGGAATGTGCAAAGGGACTTGTTTAAGGAAGGGTGCTTCACCAGATAATCTGTTTACACAGTAGTAGTTTTGTCTTTGT
Organism: Phaenicophaeus curvirostris; assembly: GCF_032191515.1. Lineage (NCBI taxonomy): Eukaryota > Metazoa > Chordata > Aves > Cuculiformes > Cuculidae > Phaenicophaeus > Phaenicophaeus curvirostris. The sequence goes on from NC_091392.1 coordinate 189,283,440, forward strand.
TCTGTCAGCTGTTTGTCAGCATTTTTGTTCACATGCTAACCTAGGGAATTAAGGAATGACTAGTGTGGCATGAAAGCAAGAGAGAGTCTTCTTTGGGGATCTGCTGTAAAAATCACTCTTTCTGAAAAATGTTTTTGAGTTTCTTTTCCTGTGGTTATGAAAAAAATCAAAAATATTGTTTAATCAGGAAGAAGTGTGAGGGATCAAAGGAAACCATTTTCCAGGGAGGTTAGCAGTTCTGCTCTGAACTATTCTACAATGGTAGCATAGAAACTAATGCTAACACATAAATTAATACCAGCACATAAACTCAGCCACTTCTTATACTTAGGATTAGGGTGCACTGCTATGCAGCCTAGACATTCATGAATAACACCACATTTCCTCTCCCACCTCCAGCCATGAATGTGAGGGAAAATCATGGTTAGATAGCATACAGATGCTTGCTGTTTCATAAGAGCTTTGAAGACTGCAAAGTTTACATTTTCATTATTTTTCCACTGAAATAACAAGATTTAGAAAAATCCATTATCAACACTGAAGTTGAAGATTTTCATATGATCAAGGCTTCAAAAGCCTGGGACTTTAAAGAGGAAATCCAAATACTCTAAGAACTATTTGACACTGAAATGTGTTCATTGAAACTGAATAGACAGAAAAGTCCCATGAAGTCGACATACTCCACACAAAACTTGAGGTCTTGCAATGCTAGACAACAGGGAGAGCATTCTCTAAACAACTCAAATGTACACACCATGTTATAGTTAGTATATACCCTGCCTAACTGGCTATTTTCTCCTTAAACTGGGATTCTTTGAAAGTTGAAAGGAATCAGGCAAGGATACTGTATTCATTAATTAAAGTGCAGTCTCAGGGCTTTGGCTATGTAAACAATGGTCATAGGATCCAAGTGTATCTTATATCCAAAATTTTCTGCAACAAGATAATTTGTCTCAGATACCTGGACTCTGCGGCTGCTTATCTACTAGAACATTAAATATGGTTAGGATTGTTTTCTGGTGATAAGCACAATTGGCTTGAACTGACTTGAGTACAAAATATTAAAATCTCTTAGCCTCCATTACCATGTGCCTACAGACAAATCGCCTGTTGAGAATGATCCCTGGTGTGTACTAATTCCTGAACACTTCCCAGAAGTTTCTCAGGTGGGCACCAATCAGGCTTGGGCCAAAAGCATCACCAGTGATTGCTATAGCAGCTTACCAATATAGTTGATTTAATTCCAGTTCCTGAGGACACTTTCTGGTGTTGTTTGTGAGTCTAAACATAGCATAAAAGTAATTTATCCGTATAAGAGTAATTAATCAGTATAAATGTAATTTCTGTGTTCTGGAACAAGAGGTCTGGGTTTTATTGTTAAGTTTTTTCTTGTGAAGTCATGGTTTGCTAGAAAGCATCCTACTGGAAAAAATATAGCAGAAAGAAACTGGACCTGCCAAAGAAAATTCTAAATTTCTGAGAATTTTTTCTAAAAATAAGTTAAAAAAATCACATTTTGATTCAAACCCTGAGATACAGTTTCTTTGAATAAACAAAATGCGTTTAACAATTCCTTGAATTCTGCTTATTTATGCAGAGCCCATTTGAAATAAACCAGAACAACAGTCTTGAATTCCTTCATTTTATAAGATAAAGTTTTAATTTATAACTCTTCAGGAATGGTGCACTATGCATTGTACAGCAAAATTACTAGTTTCCTAAAGCACCTCATTTCTTTCAGTGGTGATGCACACAGACTTTATGTTAACAATTGGACTAAATACATGGATTGCCTCTTTTTTTAACTTTAAAGAATTAAAATTGAGGTCTATAAAAGTGTGTTGGTATATAACTCCTTTAAGAGTTAGGCACTTAGCTGCTTCTTATTCCTACTGGGAATGAAGATCTAAAATAACAGCTACAGACATAAATCTGCTTCTTAATATCTGAGACCAACACTCAAACTAAAAACTCAAGACAATGTGCATTGCAGTAACGGGGTGAAACAGCCCCAAAGGAACATTGTTATCTAGGTGATAGTAAACATTTTTCATTACCCATATATCTGATGACATGATGTAAATGCCTTGCCTTTGAAAGTTTATTTGTAATTGAACTTTGCATTATACGGTTCCCTGGTGGCATAATATTCAGCATAAGTAGCAGCTTATGGAGTTCTTCTCAAGCTGCATGCATTTAAATATAAAGGCTCATTAGTGTAAAGAGAAAAACACCTCACCTGAAGAATACCCACATAATTCAGGTACCAAAATCAGTGTTCTGAGTACTACAGAGTCTCAGTTCCAACAAGACTGAAAAAACGAGCTGGAAAGCTGATTTCTCTCATATGGGTTTCAGCCCAGCAGCACCGGAGGAGTGTACAAAGCCAAACAAGGTAATTTAGTGTACTGTGGCCTATTTAATCCGCTTTAATGTTAACATGGACATTTATTTTATGTTCCTTCCAAGACTATTACATTATGTGTTCTCTTCCCCCTAATATAAGCCACAGATGTACTTGTTAATGCTTCATCTGTGATTTTGATACTGCTGCTTCAGGGAAGACAAAAAGATCAGAATTCTTCTCTGAGTATTTTTGGAGTAGTAGGTTGATTGGCACCATTTTGTGTAGGAATGGAATTGAAGCAAAACTTGAGGTCATATTATTGCAAATATTTATATACTGGAAGAGGTCAGCAAGTACACAGTAATATTTACACACAGATTGAAGTAGATTAAGGTCCAGATCCACAAACAGATGAACACATTGACAGCTGATGAGTGTGATGATCTCAAAACAGCATGTTGTGTCAGGGAATGCCTAAGGAATTTCTGAAGAGAGAATAGCTGAGATATAACCTGTGGGCTGAGTTTCCTGTGCAACATTCTGCTCTACGCAGTGGATTCAGCTACACTTAAGGTCTGAGAAATAAATTCGATCCCGTGTGTTGTATGCCGTTTTTGCTAATTCTACTTCTATTACATATTAGATAAGGACAATAAATAGCTTTAGTATTGATAAGGCCATGTTTTGCAAAAGGCAATGTCTATTTCCATGCCCTGGAGGAAAACTGTCCCAGCCAAGAAATATTAATGCTCAGACTAAGATGACTTAAAATGTTAAATTCTCTAACTTCCATAAGGTGACTATCTAATTACTATTTATTGTTTCTCTCCGATACAAGATCAAATGAATACAAATGATACAATATCAAATGAAATTATCAAGCATCAAGTTAAGAACACACATGCATAGCTAAATTGTGGAATTTACTGTCACAAGATATTGTGGATGTCAGAAGTTTACATGCACTCAAAAAGCAATTAGACAAATTTGTGGGAGAAAAATCCAGTCAAGGGCTGTCAGGCACTAAGTTTGTCTGATCCACAAAATGATAGACGCTGGAAGAGTATGTCAGTGAAATAAAACTGTATGTGCCCCCACTTGATTTTTTTACTGTTTTTTCTAGCTATCTGTTTTTGACGACTATGATAGAGAAAATACTAGTCTAGATGGACTTCTGCATGTCCTGTTATGGCCACTTTTACATTCTTCAGCTACAAAGTAAGAGCACAGCAATGCAGCAGACTACTAAAAGCTATAATAACAATTTAAACATTAATGTCAGTGTTCTTTATAGAGACACTTAGTTCCTAAATGAATTTTTGTGGCTCACACAAAGAAAAAGGCATATCTAAAACACCTGTTCTGTCTTGAAATACCTGGATTTCCTCATAACTGGCTCATTCTCTGTTCAAGGCAGAGGGAATTTGTGGGCAGTTTACAGTCGAGTCTCAAAGTTTCTGCCTGAAAAGTGCAAAATTAGGGAAAATCTCTAGGATGTCTTGGGAAGAGTTCAGACATCTGGGAAGGAGCTGGAACAAAGACTGTGAATGTTAAGGTGCTCTCATGTAGAGAAGAGAGCTTGGGGTCACTGTGCTGTATCCGTGGTTCATTTATCCACATTGGGAACAGGTTGATACACCCAGTCTCATCTGTGCCTCTTTTGAATCACTGACCTGGCTGTGGTGTAACTCTTTGGGCACCAATGGATGCATTCTTGGCTGCGCTGTGTGTTGACACATGCTCTCTTGTACAAAGATAGGCACATGTCATCCTCTCCTGACTGGAGCTCCATCCCTTACTAGCTATTTTCTTTCATTGTTACTAGATTTATTTGTTAATTATTATTTAAATTGTGAGAATTGTTTGGAAATAACTTGTTTTCCTTTTTATAGCTCATTAAAGCTATGCTTCTGGAAGCAGTATACAGGAGCAATGATAAACAGACTTTAACTGCAGTTTCCTGAGATGGTTCCTTTAATGGGCTCATAAATACAGTTGCTGATTGTTTATTCTTTCATTACTTGGATCTATGGCTTACCAAAGGCCTCTGGTGAATCTGCAAATATCTACACTTCTATTCATAGTAGTTATACAAATCTTGGGTGCAGGTTAGCTCCAGGTTCCTCAGGTTTGTGTTCATAATGCAACATGTTGTCTTGAGCTTGGAATTGAAAAAGGAGATGACATAATGCTTTCCTTGAGTTACTGTGAGAAAATCAGTACGGTAGCAGGGAGAAGAACACATTAAGAGGTTTATCAGGGTCTCTGAGACAATGGGTTGGATTTGATGCTCAATGGTGTGAAAGGTCATTATATGTATTCCTAGCCAAAATCCTCATTTCTATCTGTTACATAATTTTAAAAGAAGATAAATAATATACCATTAATTTTCATGAAGACAGTTTTTATATTAATATTAATGAGCACATTATCATAATGTGAAATTTTCTTGTAAGTGGGATGACTCCTGCTGTGTGTGATCAAATGTGACGTTAATGAGAGGCGTGGTCCATTTCACTTTGAAGGAGAGGCAAATTTGCCCATTTCTGCGTGAACAAGAGGGGAACTTAGCCCAGGGCAGACATTAATACATTAAGCTGTGGACCTCCCTATGCTGCAAAACCTTACAAACTCCTTTACACACTTTAGAGCTGAGTTCACAAATTGCTGTCCCTGTGGGTGAAAACCAATTTAAGAAAATTTGAAGAAATTTTAAGAAATTTTTATCCAACCATTTCTTTCTTTGTTAATGCTTTTGGGGTGTAAGCACTTCTATCTTGGGTATGTCTGTATGTGTCTGTAATGCTCAGTATAACAAGATCTCTTCCAACCTGGTTATTCTGTGATTCTGTGGTTGGACTCGGTGATCCGGTGGGTCTCTTCCAACCTGGTTATTCTGTGATTCTGTGATCTGCTGCCTTTCTATGCTAGAAATTCTTCAGCTGTAAAGATGTAAAAATACACCACATTTTAGGATAATCACTGTGGTTTTTTTTCCTTTTTATATTCCACTGTTTCTTTTCCTTTGTGGATTCCAGACTTAATTTCTGTGAAGAAGGTCTTTTGTTGAAAGTTGTGTAGCGTATTAAAGCTTTGATATGAACTACTGTTTTGCTTCCCAAAAGAGACATGTCTCGTTTCTCTTCTCAGAATGAAAGCAGAACTATGGGGTCTTATGTTGCATTATTATTCAGTACCTCCAAAAATCTCCACAATATCCTTTTACGTCTTTCACGAATGGTGAGATATTGACCTACATTTCCTTTAGTTTTCTACTCATGATCACATTTTTAATAAGTGCAATACGTAAGATCTTGTGATTCCTGAATCACAAGAATGTGTTGGAATACAAAGTTAAATTTCCCTAGGTATGGTTATTTTAGGATTTAAACACTCATAACAGCTAAGCTAGTGGAAAATTCTTGGTGTTTTTTTTTTCCAAAATTATTTGATTTTTTGCAAAATTATTCACTTTCTATAAATGCTTTATAAATGTACTTTGAGAAGTCTACATTCTATTCATATCTAAACTATTAATATCCATGTGGTCTTATGCTGGTAATGCATACTCTTCAGTACATGCAGCACATAATGAAGATTGCCTGAGAAACATGTTCTTTCTACAAGTTTTGATGGATTCTTTCTTTTTCAGATGCTGAAGTGACTGTGTTAAATGTTTCCTATTCTGTAGCGCTGGTAGAACATCATATAGTACAGAGACAAATGTCCTTGACCTCTGGATGGCTTTCACTGAAGGTTTCTAACTAAGGGTTTGGAGACTGATCTACAGACATTGACAATAATAATGATAAAAAAGTTATTATTGACTGTCACGATTCAGTAGCAGATCTGAGACAGAGCTCCAAGCTACTGACTTTGCATTGACATGTGCTTCTTCACCTCAGATGTAAGTTCCCCAGCTGTCTGCTTTTAATTGCTGTATTGCCTGATTTTAAAAGCTGGTTAAGAAATTTGATTTAAGAAAGCAAAGGACACCACAGAATCAGATGGTGATGAAAATACTGTTTCCAGGGCTACTAACAAGATTGCCTCGATTCAGACATAAAGCTTAATGCCCTTTTGTTGGCTTTTTACTTGCATTTTATGAGATCAAGGACAGAAAGAAACGGAAGAAGAGAAAAACAATGGCGAGCAGCTGAGTCCTGTGTACAAAACACAATACAGAAAACTCACATCTTACTTTCTGAAAACTCTGACAGCTGATAGGACCAACTGCTTTCCCATCAGAGCCACACAAGTTAAACAACAGCCAACATTATTATTTGAAGCTATTAAAAGTATTTAGATTTCCATATTATCTCCAAAAAGCATCAACAGTATCTTTTGAGGGTTTCCTACCCACCTGTGTTATTTCTTCATTAAAGAGGAGAAAGATCATTTGTGCTTAGAAGACTTTCCTCACTTTTATTTTAGTCAATTGTTTCTGCAGAAAATTGCAAAACTGAACTTTAAGCACTTTAGAAAAGCTCTGCCTGATGGATATGCAACAGTTTGGAGGACAAGAGAGTTCTGTAATTTATTTTGACCTGCTGAATCGTCTAGGCAAGGTATTCACTTCTCTTCTGCTGTACTCCCCTAACACCTATTGGCATTGTCAAGTCTTTGAGTAAAGTGATATTTACTGTGAGTTTGAAGCATCAGATCCCACAGGCCCTTAACTATGACTGGAACCTCTAGAAGCAATATTAATCAGAATTTCAAACCAGTAATTATTCATTTCCTATGGAATAGGCTAAAAGTAGGGGAGGCACAAAGAATCTCTCTTCCCTGGCTTTGCCCACATCTGGAGGATGCAGAACTATGCTGTGGGAAGACCACTTGGGACAATTACCGGTACCAGATTGCACTGGCACAAAGAAAGGGCTGAAGACAGAGTATGTGAATGGTTTATCCTGGTTAATTCAGTGCCAGAGTTCTTGCAGTTTGTTATACGTAAGGATAAACTTTGTACATCCCAAGGAAAGGGCCATATGCGTTATTTGTCTTCTAAAAATGACAGACATTTCAGTTCCCCCATGGCAAAAATTCCACTGCTGACCAGTCATGTAGTGCTTTTGAGCATTCAGGTATTGTCCTTCCCCATTTTTGAGGAAGTCTGGGTATCTCTAAGAGTGTTCAAAAAGGATGTTTTTTCACCTGTGAAGAAAATCACAGGACAAACAGTATTAAAACCCCTTTTTTTTGTTTTGACTGTAGGGTAATAAGCCGTCAAGTGATCCTTTGTGGCTGTAGGGATAATATTTTACAGGCTGCAGGTGGCAGTTTGGACTGACACCCAGTGAATTAATGGTAAATGCTTCCCTGCATATTCCAAGGAGCTGCCATGCTGTGCATTTGTCTATGTGAGACTTTTGGCAATCTGTTGATTAACTCACACCACCCCATAGATGCCATGGAACGCGAGACTTCTTTTATAAAAGTCTGCCTGATGTATTCAACACCATTGTAGTGACATTGCATTTTCCAGAAGAAAGATCATTAGCAAAGATCAGATGGGTAAGCTCTGTAAAATAACAAAATCCTTGAACAGCACTTGGAGAAAATCAGGCTAACAGATGTCATTATTACTAACTATCAAGAATATTGAACCAGCGTTCCAACATCTGTGTGAAGGTGGCATTACCTGCCACAGAGAAAACAAATTAATTGTCCATCAATGGGGAATCTTAATCCAAAGACTATCACTTTGGATGTAATTTGCATAAAATTCAACTGAGAAAGGGCAAAGAAGGAAGATTGTTTTATTAGCAATTGGTTGGGTGGTATTAATAGGAGAAGTGTGAAGAATTCTTAAACAGAGAGCACTGAAATAGCAGAAAGAAGCAGAATCAGGTTATTTGCTGAAAAAAAAGATTTGTCTTTTAAGTGTCTTACAGATGCAATCAATCTAACTAGAGTTTCTTGGTAACAAATTATGATCTATGTCTTTACCATTGTGTTCATTTTAAGTCAGATCTCTTGTAAAATGACAATAAGAGTTAATATGTTCATTCAAACCTCTGTCTCTCACTTGGTCTTTTCTCCTCAGTCTTACTGCAACACACTTTAAAAGCTATTTAGTGCCTGAGACTTTGCTTATCCAGAACTGTTAAGGAACTTTCTCAAAACACTGAACCAAACATCTGAATAGTTCTACTTATAGGGGAAGTATAAGGTTTATGTTACCTAAGAGCTGCTTGAGGTTGCTCCCAAGCTAAACAACTTTTGAGTACCTTCCTGTGCCATGCAAATCTGCTTCAACCAGTTTATATGAGCTGTCCCAGCACCTGAAATGGAAAAGCCATCTTTACAGAGTTCTTCATTAAAACTCTTCAGCCATTAATGGTGTTTTGGATATCTCCATGAACTTGAAAGACTGAGAACACTACCTTCTTCAATTTTATCTCGTGTGTATTTAGATCTTTATATTTCACCAACTCATCCTCACATTACAAGCTGTATGAGAGGTTTACTTGCAGAGGCACTGTTGTTTGCCTGAACAAAGCCTGTTGGAAGACATCTAGAATTTTCTGGAAAATACTAGAGGGTGGAGAAAACACCATTCCTTCTGTATTGAGCCTTGCTATTAAAAAACTGTACACAATCATTAATATGACTGTAGCCAATTTAATCTTCCAGCTGTATCAAGGAGCTCTTTAATCACTGATAGCTAGATCAAATATTGCTAAGACATCACTGCCTAAGTTGCAAGGCTTTTCTTTGTCACTGTTCTGTTAACAGTGTAATTTTCTGTTACATTTTACAACAGGCAGAGGACAGAACTACTGACACATATTCTTTTACAACTTAGCATGGTAACATCGGCTTTCTCTCTTGATTTCTTCTTTGTTTATACACACAGGTAAATTTGTTTCCCTTTTCCCCCAGGCTTCTATGAGTTCACGGAGACCTGCTTGTGCATCCCACCACATCAACCCTCTTCAAGTTACTGCTTTCCAGGTTTGGAGATATATTTATTTGTAAGTGTGGTTCAGTAATACAAATCCAGAAGAATACTTCCAGAAACACCTGCCCTTGATGATGAGGTTTTTCACTGACATCTGTCCTGTAGATCAGCCAGATTTTAAACGGTTTAGTATGTACACCAGTAATATTGTGAAGAGTTCATTTTTTTCATCTATCACATTTTACCAAGTCAAACACCTTAATAAAGCTATTATCTGTTGCACGTATGTGATTAAATCAAATAAGAGGATCAATTTTATTTCATAAGCTTTTCTTATAAAACTGTATTGACTGCCATTAATTATGTTTCTAGCTTTAATTTTCATTAATTGAATCCCATATCAACTTCAGGTTGTCTTGACGGAGAATGAAATCAGATTAACTCATCTGTAGTTATCTCAATAATCCCTTTTTCCTCTTTGAATATCATTGATATATAAGCCCTACTTTCTATTAATGTATCTTAAGATATGTTTTTAGCAATCTTCAGAATTCTGGAGATCTTGGAAATTTATTTCAGTTCTCCTGGCTGTAAGTTGCTTGAGATTTAAGTTATCTGAAAACTTCAAATATTTAGCCAGCTGATTCCCTAGACTGCTTGAAGGCTACTCTATTCTTTGCCCAACATGACATCTAGCTCCCTTTTGTATGAGTGGCTTTTCTCACCTCTACTTGGCAGGTTGCTCTCAGGTGACCTTCCTCTTTGGCTGCCTGCGTGGGAGCCAACCAGTGGGGGAGCCAAACAGCTGTCTTGCAGGTGAGACTAGTATAAGCTTCTTATATGGTTTTCTAAGGAACCAGCTATGGAGAAAGCAATTGTTCTATTTTGCACGAATGTAAGCTTACAACACAAAATTAAATGCCAGTCAGTCGTAATTTCTCACCAAGTACAAATTCTATTTTTTTTTTTTTCTGGTCAGGTAATCTTTATATTTCACTCACATGTAGACTAAAATTAAAAATAAAAAAGTTTCCTTTCACATGGAAAGCATAAGATGATAAAACATAATAAACAGAAATACTTAATCAAGAATGAGAAGTGTCTGCAATTTTGACCCCTCAACACACACTATGAGATGTCAAAGCTGGAGGGCCAGAACCCTGTCATTTGACTTGGAGCGTCACTTCACACATTTCCTGAAATTTTATCTACTTAATAAGCAATCTGTCAGGAAAAAAAAAAAAAAGAGTTGACACTCAAGAAATAGAAATCTCTTTTTCATCTCCTAAATACACTAGCAAGAAATGGAAGGAAATACTGTATTTCTGTAGGTAGCAATCTTTGGATACAAGTGAAAGGACAAAAATGACAAGCAGGAGTCAGCTGCAATGCCTGTTTCTACTTATATCAACTCACTGGGATTTCTTTTTGAAAACCTTAAATAAATCCTGAATAATTTCAGTCTTGGTATACGTGTGGGAAATTGTTAGAAAATAAAACTGATTGTTTTTATCTGAATACAGATTCAAGTGTTTTATAAAGGAAGGAAACATCATTAAATGTGTTTTGGAAAATATGAAATGACAAGAAATAAAATGATACACTGCATGGGCAGCACAGCAATAGTGTCTGTACTGGTAAACTGAGAGTTATGACTGCAAAGCATGTAAAAGACCCATCTAGAAGAATCTATGAGAATTGTTCTGGCAGAAGAGAGAGCTCTGAAGCTTACCTGAGGAAAGCTGTAGTGTTTTACTTTGTTCCATTTGACAGGGAGAAAAAAATCCTGGGCTCCAGAGAGGAAGCTCAACATTTTTGTTTAGTGGCTGAACATTGAAATGAAAGATTTCCCTGTGGTGCAGTCATCTCTTATTGCAAGACCAGTCCAGAGGACAAGAATGAAACAAAGGGCAAAGCAAATGGCTGAGATGAGAGGTGTTGGGGGAAGACAAATACTGATAAAGTAGTGACAATAATGGTGCCAAAACAGGATCAGAAAAATGAAAGACAATCTGAGCATGAAGGAGGGAATAAAGAAAACAGAATAATAGAAAAAAGATAATGATTGGAAGAAATACAAACACTGGGATGTACTGAAAATTCTGCCCAAGTGATGCTTAAACTTGCACCATCGGTTTGAAGAACTGCTGTTCTTCAACTTTCAACTGCTGAACTGCTGTAATACTTTCGGGACTCACACTGTCAAACTTCTTAATACTATACTGAACGATGTGGGTTGATCTAGAGATAAATGGAATAAATTCAGCCTCAGTGTACACTTACTAGTATTTCTGTCCTTTGGGAAGAGGTCATAATTTTACTTTTGCCTCATGCCCGTTGCAGTTCTTAGATCTGCAACCAAATTTCTGCATGACATTGGGTGAATAATGTGAGCTATGACTATATATTTAGGACAAAAAAATCACTTGAAAGTTGTCTTAAGCATGCTAAACGCTGTGATTGCCTTTCCATCTCCTTGCATCTTTTCATACTGTAGCTGTCGACCATACTGAGAGGTTTCATATAGGAAATACACAGCTCAGGTTTCCTGTGAATGCAGAGTACCACTTCTAGAGCACAGACTCTTCTCAATCTCTTCCTCATCAAAGAATTCTAGAGATCAGCTTATTCCTCCTCTCAAAAGTGCACATCCATTTAAACAATGGGAGTGGAAGAAGAAAATTAATTTTGATCCCAGTCACGATGGGATCACAGTCTAGATGATAGTATGGCTGTAGCTTGGGTCTGTGATTAAAATCCACAGCCTTTTAGTCTTTTGTGCCTGTCTTTCTTGACTTGTTTTTTGCTGAACTCTTGGGAAGAAAATGTCTTATGGGACAGAAGGCAGTTCCTCTAATAGAAAACATGGAATACAATGAGACTTGCAGGAACAACTGGCCTGCCTCTCCCTCACTTTTGAAACACAGAATGAAAAAAGAAAGTATACACTTGCATACTGCTGTGTTGGTTTGGCCATTAATAACATCCTCCAGTAAATAGCTAGACTGTTGTTTTAACCAGTGATGCACTATCTTTTTCAGGTTTTCTTTTTGCCCATTTCATAGAATCATAGAGTCATTAGGCTGAAGAAAGACCTTAGAGATCATCAACTCCAACTGTACCTGCCTACTACTAAATCATGTTCCAAAGCACCTAATCTACCTGCATTTTTAACACCACCAGCAATGGTGATTGTCAGTCCCCTTCCCAGGCACAAGAGTATCAGGTATGACAAGAAAGTGCCTCAAAGCTGACTCACCACATTTTTACAAAAGATGAGGATACAATGAGAATTCTTTCCTACAACATGCCTAGTTTCTCCATTATCTTAATTTTTTTTAGATGATAAAGTTTTAGTGGTTTTGGTTTTTTTTTTGCTTGGCTGTTTTCTTTTTCATTGCAGTGCAAGCATCTCATGACTTCTGAGTTTTTTGTATTACTTTCTGTGTGTATGTGTGATACAATTCTTGTCTTTGTGTTATTTGCCATTAATTTTAGGGTTTTTTTTTAATATTTACCAGTGAGGCAGAGCTGAGTGGCAAGGAAAAGGAAACACTGACAATAACAATGGCACTGATTTTGAGAATTTGTATATATGTGAATAAGTCAAATTGTGCTTTGAACATATTCTCAAAGGCACATTCTCAATTTTCAACAGTGTAGCTCATATCTTTAATGAAGGAAAGGACAAATAATAAGTCTGAATATCAAATAATTTGAATGCCAAAAGGATATGATTTGGCACGTCACTAGCATGGTGTATTCTATGTAACTATTACTCAGGGCTCTCAAATTTATAGTAACAGATATACAGCTTCTGCAGTCCTTCAAGGGCAGGTGAAGATGCCATCTGAGAACCACAGCCCTACCTTACTGGTAGATATTAGAAAGAGTAAACTAAACAATAGCAGCAAAGATATACAAATCCCATAAAACTAATTCAAGAATTGTATTACACAAACACAAAATAATATACAGAATGCAGAAATCATGAAATGTGATGATTCAGTAGTTGGAAGTGGCCTCTGGAAGTGTCAATCCAATCCCACCACTCAAAGTAAGGCAAATTAAGAGCAGTTTGATCAGGAGTCTTTCAAGTTACAGTTTGAACTTCTACAGGAATGGACATTTCATTCCCATTTTGTGATTTTTCATAAATTTGACCATGTTCATGGTTAATTTTTTTTGTCCCTAATAGCTAATCAGAGTTTCTGGTGTTGTGGTTTGTGTTCATTTCCTTTTGTGCTACAGCCGTGCTCCTCCAAGAAACAAGAGAATTTTCATCTGTGCTACGCCCCCTCAAAAGGTAGCCATAACACTCTGCAGTAAGACAGTAGGAAGACTCTCCATGAGCCTTCTCTTCTCCAGGCTGAATAAACTCATACCCTGCAGTTTCTCCTTGTATTTCACATGCTCAAGCTTTCTGGCCGCCTTCATGGCCCTGTGCTGAAATTGCTGGACTTGTATGTTGATGTAAATTGTCTTCAATGTTCCTGGGCACCTCCAATTAATTGTCATAGACATGGGCAGTGATTGACTGAAATTACATGGGGCTAATGTAACCAAGATACACAAGGTCACTGTGCGGTTCTGCAAAAACATGCAGGTTGTAACTAGGAAAGTATGTCACAAAATAATTCCAAAGAAATAAAAAATACTTGAATGGGGAGAGGGGAGAACTATGCCATTCTCAGAACTAGAGACATTCTCTCCTCCTCGCCTGAAGTGTGACATGGGAAGGAGAGCACAGACACTGATCCCATGTTTCAAGAAAGGTAGAAATGAATTTGCAGACTTCAAAACTTGATGGTTTGAATCATTGCTGGAAGACAGCACAATTGATCAATTTTTTTTTTCCTTATGAAACTCAGTGATTTTTAAACACAATACTTTTTACTCAAATAATTCTGGAACAAGGTTCTTTTTTTTGTCCTTTAATCTGGGTAAGGCAAGTCATATGGGATTGTCAATACAACAGAAAAGTTCTTTCCTTCCTTCCAGAATCTCTTTTCAAAGGATGTCTAGCAACCTTAAGGGCTTTAGTGCCCATATACTCCCAATTATATTTCATGTTTTCTGTGTTTTTTGTCTGTATGTAAGCAGATGTTTGCTTCCTGTTGTGGTTTAGTTGAGAAAAAAATTAACAAATGTGGTTTCAAATTGAATAGAAATTATGCTCCAGCTAAATACTCTCCAAAGAAATACAAAACATTAAAGCTAACACACATCTGCTATTGAATAAAACCAAATCCTCCATGTGATGTTCAAAGATGTTGTCAAAGTAATTAGCATACTAACAATGAAGTCAGGTAAAAAACTATTTTGTTAAGGAAAATTGATAAGACAATGTGTGTTTTGAAAACTTGGACCTAATATTCCTTCTGCAGTTTTCAAATGTACATGTTACCAATTTGTGAGACTTTAAATTAAACTTACAATGAAAACAGCCAATGAAAGCAAAGATTTCAGTTTCAGTGAGTTTAAAACACTACATTACTTTCTTCTTGTAAAATCTTCCAGGTGGAAGGCCAACAAATTTTGAAGTTTTGCGCACTGGATAGTTACTGCTTAAACAGAAATGATTCTTCTCCTAGCTAATGGTAGGTGTAGACACTTGCTATTATTAAGGCATGTATTATGGTGACACTCAGAGCCTCTGTGCTAAATACTGTATATCTGTGCTGTTAAAGAAAGTTCCTGTCTCAGAAAGCTGATAATTAAAATAACAAAAAACTGATAAAGTCTCATAGAAACATCATAGTATCTACAGTTTATAGAACAGACAATGGGATTTACAGAGAAACTCTATGGCTTTCCCACAAAAGGCATCTGGAGCAGGTAGGAATTAATCAATGCACTTCTCACTTTAGTGCCTCTAGAAGTTCAGCGTTGATGCAAGGGCCAGTCCCTTAAAAGCAAACATGGTAGTCACATAGGAGGCTGTGTTTTGTCCATCCATACCTCCTGCTGTGATGGAGCTGGTCAGGTTACTCTTTCAGTGGACATGGAAACATCTATAGCAGTCTTATTTTTCAAAGTCTTGTGATATTTTAACATTTAAGTGGGAAAAATGTATGTTTTCATAGCAGCCACTTTCCCATCCCCTCTGGGGCTAGCTCTGAGTCCAGTGTTAAAGTTAGAATTTCTCAGTATGATTTTAAGGGTTCCCAGTGAGTAGTGGATATCATTAAAACAAATCAAATTGCAATAAGAATTGAGCAGTTGTTCTATTTGCACACAAAATCAATGTTAGTTATTCACATGGTGAGATCAGGGAAACAAGGGATCACAGCTGCTCAGGACATGCTTGGAGATTATAAGTCGAAGTCCACTTACATTGCTTGTATAACCTAAGCTGCATTTACTGCAATGTCATGGTGACATGCCAAAGAAGCCTCTGGGCTACCAATGCCAAGTTTATCCTGCTAATGATCAGCTTGTGGAGTTCTGATATATTTGCTACATTACAAGTGACTATGAAGACATGTCAATACTGGAGTATAAAGGGAATGTTTTGTCATATGCTCTGTGTTCTGGTCTCAGTTCTATCAATATAAACCAGGAGGAACTTAAATATCACAAAGTAAGTATAAATAAACTGGGTATCATGATCTCTACACTTTTCATCCTTCTTGTGAGCTGTTACTTAGTTTAGCATATCCACTTCAGGAAGCAGAAATCTTGAGATATCTGGTGATAGTGTATAGCATTTTCTGCTTGACACTTCATTCATCTATCAAACACAACAAAAGCTAAAGAAAAGCACATCCAACTTTTCCTCTTTAAGAGTTTTTTTGGTTAGTCAGTCCAAGGCTGTTCCTGAGCATTTTGCTTGTTTGTAAAGTGGGTTGTGTGAGTGTGGACAGGACACTGGTGAGGAGATCCATTGTTCCTTGGTAGGGAAAGTACCCCTGATGCCTGTAAAAGGGGGAAGAAGAACTAAAGAAAATATTCTATTCTTCTGTGCTTCTCATTCTAAAATTTTTGGTGGGTTTTTGGATAGGGATGAGGCCTCTTTTCCTAATTTTGTTATTATCTGGTAGATCTTGCCCAAGTTTTTAAAGGTGTTCTTTTCTTCTCATACCTCCAAGATCTAAATGCTAAAACCACTGTGGGAACGTGTGTTGCAGAATGTACTCTCTGTGCTTGCATTTTTCCAGTGAGCTTGGGTTAAATACAGAGAGGCTCTACAGTGTGCTAAAGGACAGAGAGGCAGAATCACAGAATCACAGAATAACCAGGTTGGAAGAGACCCACCGGATCATCGAGTCCAACCGTTCCTATCAAACACTAAACCATATCCCTCAGCACCTCGTCCACCCGTGCCTTAAACACCTCCAGGGAAGGTGACTCAACCACCTCCCTGGGCAGCCTGTTCCAGTGCCCAATGACCCTTTCTGTAAAGAATTTTTTCCTAACGTCTAGCCTAAACCTCCCCTGGTGGAGCTTGAGGCCATTCCCTCTTGTCCTGTCCCCTGTCACTTGGGAGAAGAGGCCAGCACCCTCCTCTCCACAACGTCCTTTCAGGTAGTTGTAGAGAGCAATGAGGTCTCCCCTCAGCCTCCTCTTCTCCAGGCTAAACAACCCCAGCTCTCTCAGCCGGGCATTTAAGTAATGAAGCCTAAACACATCTCAGATGCTAGTCTAGCAACCCTATTGTACCTGAGCAAGCTCTTTCTTGAGCTTTCCTGCAGTAGATGTCCCAATATTTGTAATCTGCAAAGTATTGAATCTAGCTGGGAGGAAGAGAGATAAATTTAATCCATAGTAATATCTGTAAGCTAGATATGGTGTGTGAAATATTTACTGAAAATAGGACCAGTGTCAGGATGAATGTTTTTACATAAGGATGTGGAGTGACTTAGCTCAATGAGTATCTTCTGTTTTAGACAATTCTCACTGATAGGATTGAGAAAAAAATTCACCTATGGAGTCTGCAGCCAAATACTGGGGAGAAAATTCCCTCAGGCCAGAATTTAGGATTTAGAGTAAATTCCCCCAGGCACAGAGCCTGTCTAATCCTGAGTTAGTACACTGACATTTGATTAAAAATTTTGGATTGACTCCTGATTTAAAAAAGGAATTCTTCTTATGTTTGTGTAGCACTGGGTCTAACAGCTGTGTAGTTAGCAGGCATGCTAAAACAATCTATGCAGGAAAACGTCTAATCAGGTATTTGTACGGTATTTTGGTATAAATTCTGATATGGTCAGTATGCTGACTAGATTAGGAGCAGACATGATCAAAGAATGCCCAGAAGGAGAGCTGAGATTTTGGATTTTTTTTTTTTTTTTAACTTTAAGGCATAGCTGGCAGTCAAACTGTGTGTTTGGGAATCTTCCTTCTGGATGCATTTTGTGGACTATATAAAATAACTGAAGTATCTAAATTTCCCCAGCTTTGCAATGCACTAGGATACAACCTGCAAAACCAAGTGATTACAATCTGGGTTTGAATGATGTGTCTACACATGTTGCACAGAAAGTATGTGGTAAAATAGGGAAAAGAAGCCAAACATCTCATTTTTTCACATTATTACCTGAACCCTGAATCACATTCTTCAGATAGTGTTAATTCTTCACAGTGTAGTTTTTTAGAGCTGCAGCACAGCATTTCCTCTACATAAAATCTGGGGGGCAAGAATTGCCCTCTAAGGCCATCTGCAAACTTCTTAAATTAAATAAGGTTAACCCATTTGTTGAAAAGTGAAATGGAAACATAATTTTAATGTTCGCTGTGATATGAAGCCAGTGAGCTTAGAACTTGAGCTTTGCTCTTACCTAGAAGAAATGAATTCAGCAAAAACTCAAATCCCATTTCCATATATATTGCTGGTCTTATCAATATTCTGTCTAAAATGTTAAAGTAATCTTCATTATCCAAACTACAATCAAAACTTAAAGTGAGCACTGTGCTCCATCTTATTAAAATTTAGGTTTGACATAATGTTTCTTTGCAAAAACTTCATGTGTATGCCATAAATTAAACTTTGAAGATTCAAATAAATTACTTTCCCAGCCAAATTAGTTTGTCTTGTGTCAAAGAGAAGCACTGGAACACTTTCCTTATAATGGGCACCCTTGGAGCTGTCATGCTTTAACCCCAGCTGGCTTTCTCACTCCCCCTACAGCAGGATGGGAGAGAGAATCAAAAGAGAAAAAGCGAGAAAACTCATGGGTTGAGATGAAGAAAGTAAATCAAAAGCTGTTCATGAAAGCAAAGCAAAACAAGGAACTGATTCACTGCTTCCCATCAGCAGGCAAATGTTCAGCTGTCTCCAGGAAAGCAGGTTTCCATTTTGTGTAATGGTTTCTTGGGAAGTCAAACAATATAATTTTGTATGTCCTTCCCTTCCTTCTTCTTCCCCCAGCTTTTTATTGCTCAGCATGTTGTTCTATGGTGTGGAGTATCCCTTTGGTCAGTTGGGGTCAGCTGTCCTGGCTATGACCCCACCCAACTTCTTGTTCACCCCCAGCCCACTTGCTGGTGGAGTGGTGAGTGAAGCAGAAAAGGCCTTAACTCTGTGTAAACACTGACAGGCAAAAAGAAAAGCATCCTTGTATTATCAATGTTGTTTCCCATACAAATCCAAAACATAGCCCCCTATTAGCTACACTATGAAGAAAATTAACTCTATCCTAGCCAAAATCAGCACAGAGGTTGATTTATGAAAAACAGTAATTAATATAAATGACTATACATAGCTTTTACTAAAATGTTATCTAGAAATTTGTACATGTGGTTTGCATATGCAAAAATAATTCCTAGCTTCCACCAGTTAATTTCAAACACTTCCTTTGGCTGCACATATACATCAGTTTCTCTGTGATGAAAACACCTATTGCACTAAAATGTGAACTTGCAAGATAATAATTATACTGAATCAAACCATTTCTATCATCCCCTGTGGTGAGATGGGAAATACTATAAAACTTCTGTTAATGTATTTTTGCATTCCTAAGAATTTTGATTTTTACCTGTCCCAGTTTTCTAAGTGCAGAAGGTAGACATATGCCATGTGTTACACCTGCTTCCAATTTACACATTGCTTTTATCTCTATATCAATTGTATATCTTAATACTTATACATTTGCATGGCAAGCGAGACCCCATCCCCTAGATTATATATGTGCAAAAGATGAGACATGGTCTCTGTGTTTAAGATTTTCAATCATAAATAGACAAAGGATGAGAGAAAGGAAATATCTGTATTTTCTCTCTGTAGACAGAGACTTCTCCCTGCAGCAGAGACAGGAATCAAGCTCAAATAATGAATCCAGTTCTTCACCCCAGGACTATGCTTCCATCCTCTCTCTATGTATGAGACTCATTTCCATATTTCATCATGTTAATGATTTTTCCCACAGCTGCATGCTGATTATCCTGCCAGTTAAACAGAAAATCCAGGTTTATATCCTCTGCAAAGAATTAAAATGCCTACACTCTTGACAATAGATTGTTGTATTTACATTGCCATTCTGATATCCAGCTGCACCTGGATCAAATAAAGCCCTATTTAAATTGAATGACAATATTTTCTTAAGACCTGTGAGACTATTACTAGGGACTTTAAATGAGTCAATGTAGTTTCTTATATAATTCTGGAATAGCAAACTGCTTTCCAAAGGTTTCCTGTCATTTTTCACTCATTTAGAAGGGCAAAGCTGCGGGAAGAATAAGTTACAGATGAAAACTAATTAGGGCGAAGCAGCAGGGCTATGTAAATTATGAAGGAGGTGCTTTTTACCAAATTACAGATAGATTCCTTTTGTAATCAATTTCCATTTTGAATAGAGCTTCTTTTTAAAATGAGATAGGTAGAGAGGAGATAAGCATCTGGTGAAATACAGTATCCGCTCTTTCAGATTCTTTTTAGGTGGTTGTCTAGAATGACATGACTCAGATTAAAAGAATGAAAAATAATAGGAAAAAATAGGTCAGTGGTTCTCAGTACCAATTAATTTACCATTCAAAAAAAGAATAGATTGTTAAATATCATGGAAATTGAAACAGTTCAGAAATGTGAATAAAATAACATCTTAGAAAGATAACATGAATAATCGTATTTTGAATATTTGTTTGAACTTCTTTATGCTGTAGTTCTGAATAGGCTCTTACAGACATCAAATGTGTAAAATTCTTGAGCTCTTATGGAATTGTCAGGCTGTTTCTATTAATACTTGTTTCAGAATGCCATTTTTTTCCTCATTTTTTGTTTTTTCAGCTGTTAAAAAACATCACTGTGCATCCTTCTGCAAATATTATTACTCACTTCCTATGACTGAGGGCCATAGTATTACTCCCCATCTCTGAAATGCAGCCACGTCCAGGACAATCCGGTCTTTGTTGATGCTTACAAATGGAGGGAACCTCTTCCTGAATTTGTTCCAGAAATGTAGACCATAAAATTTTCAGGATGCTCTTTTGTCCCAGAAGTTTGTTTGCAAGTGGGATTTTCTATCTACCTCTCACATATATACATAGGAAAGGAATACTAGTTCCTCAAAAATAGAATGGGAGACAGGGTACTGAGTTGATATGTCAGATCACTTCAATGACTACAAGGTCTCATTCTCCTCCTCAAGAGGCAGCGCAAGTGTGTTTTCCTTGTCATTTAATTAGAGAGAAGGGCACTCTTCAGAAAGAAAGGATTTTGTGCAGACCAGCTCTTCTCCTGCCAAACTCAGATGCCTGCTGTGATACCTGAGTTCAAAAGAAGGGTCCTTGATTCAAACTTTTCTCTGCAGGCAACTGTTGCGTTCATGGGAAGAAGTAGTCTTGGTGCTTATGTTACATTCCTCTTACAGATGGCTCCCTTTAATCAATCGCACTGAGCAAGGGCCAGCAGGAAGGTCTTAGTTCTTTCTTTAGCTTAGGTGCTGTAGGGGATGTTACACTTCGCTTTACTGTAGGTGGCCTATATAGGATTTTGGGACTAACTGTGACACCTGAATAGAGAGGAATATTAATTCACTACTATACTCCAGCAGAAATGTATAAAGTTCATAGGGCTGGAGACTTTTATAGCAAATAACACAGAAACTGAGATTTCCTCTCTAGGATGAAGTAGATCTATTTTCCTCTGCTTCTTTTGCCACTTACTAATTAGAATTACATGAGTATGCATTGAGGGCCTCTTTCAAGATTTTCTGGAGCAAGCTTCATTAACATCTGCTCCTCCTCTTCATCCTTCCTTCTTCTGCTAGACTTTTTGAGCAGTGAACAGTGTGAAGTTGTTAAAGCAGAATCAGTTTGTCCTCTTAATGATCAAACTTTACTGCGTACTTAACGTAACCAGGCAGAACTGAACATTGACATGTGGCTCCCATTAAAAAAACTGCACCAATATGTGTCACAGAGTTTCAGACTCAATCACGTTGGAAGGAACCTTTTATGATCGTCTTAGAAGGAACCTTTTGTGATCATCCAGTCCAATAAATATACTTGCTCAAGCAGGGTCAGCTAGAGCAGGTTTTCCAGGATAGTGTTCTGGTTAGGTGACAGGAGTAGTGGGACCGCAGAGAAGACATACTTCAGAAGTTCATGTAGATTCAACTTTTTAAAGTCCAAAGTGTTCATAAGTTCTTTGCCTTTTTTCTTTTTAAAATATCTATCCCATTATTTGCTTGATTCGAGTAATGTTTCACCTACTTTAGCAGCTAGGTGGGGAGTGAGGTTGTCACTGGATTACACTGGAAGTCCAGATTTTTCTAAGGAGAGGCAGAAGCAAGAGTTCCCAGTATGACCTTGATGTCATTTTTTTTCTTTCTTTAGGGCATAAGAGACCAGGAGGGAGTGTGTAGAGCTGCTGTTTCAGCCCAGCCTTACAACTCACTTGAAATATGATTGAGCTTCAGAAGCCTGTGAGCATCTATAGCTTGTAATGCAAAATAGATTGAGACAGGCATTACAAAAATGGGAGAATGGAGGAAGAAAAGGGAGAAGATAGAAGCGATTCCTCTGATAAAATAGGTATCTCTATCCAAGCTAGTCACTCAGTGGTTTGTTACAACCTATGAAAAAATATTGGAAGAACTTTCTCTTTTGGCCTTAATCTCAGAGTTCTCATTTCTCCCCTTTCTGCCTCAGGGAGTCCCTGATGAGTTATATACCCTACTTCCACAGTGATACTTCCTCTGTTGCTGTTAAATCTGGAAATGGATCTTCATCCATCACTCCATGAATATTTACTAGCACTGAATTTACATGTAACCCAAGAAATGAAGAAATGGCTATGAAAACAGAATTTGCATAAAATGGTCTATTTTCTGACCTCTTCTTTTTAGTTGGTGGTCTGCCTTCTCTTTGCTTAGTTAACCAACTTCTAAATAATGAAAAAAGACCTTTGAGTAACCTGGCCTGCCCCAGATTCACTGTTGTGGTAAAAAAAGCAAATTTTAAAATGTGTAGCTTAATAAAAACATGCACTTATGCAACTGACCTACATTGGGTAGCTTCCTTCCCTCTTTTAACTGCTTCACTATCATAATAATTGTCTGTAGCCACACCTGTGATAGTAAATTAAATGATGCCAGAATATGCTCCTGTGCTCTCGAAGTCAGTCATCTCTATGGTTGTGAGACATGGTTTTAGCTGGAGGCACCTAGGCTTCTGTCAAAACGCTTCCCAAGCCAAACTGGGAAGCTATTGATGATTCCCAATGGGCAGCTTGAAGATGGACATACTGCACTGGAGGCTAAAAGAGTTTAAAAGGATGGACAAAAGCTGTGCTGTGCTACTTGGCTAAATGTGAGGAAACAATTCTGTTTTATTTTTTTCACTAGTATAGGTACAGCCTGCGAGTGCTATCAGCTAATGGAGAACTATCATTAACTTGCATAGCAAAAAAATGGGCTTTAGGTGCCGAAAGACATGATGTCAAATCACTTACCTATAAGGCATGATTACAATGATAATATTTATCATTGGTTAATATTTATATATCTAGTTAATATTTAATATTTATCTACCTAGTCAAGTAGAAATATGCACAAAAGATCTGTCCCATTTTGCTAACCTTTGAATGTATAAAATCTACTGTACATTATCTACCTATGTGGGGTGTACATGAGCATTAGACTTGATACACAGTGGGCTTCTTAGATTTACGGATCATGAATAGATTGTAAAATACATCTACTGCTTCTTCCACATGCAAAGTCTTGCATGCAGTAACATGTGAGCTACAGCAACAATCTGACTGCCTGCAATGGACAAGTCTGGGATTTCTGAATGCCCACCAAGCTGGTACAAATACACTAAGTCATTAGCTTTCATCTGACGAATTTTATACTCTATAATAGCAAGATGTGGAGAATACAGTAATACTATCCCTGATACCACTTGCTTGATCCTACATTTCTCCTAAAAAAATCTCACAAAAATGCCAGGCGAAGAGATAGTGATTCACAACTAACAGCATCGAATATTTGCTAGCTGAAGAGATGAGTAGGCACTCTCCTGTAGGTTAATAAGGACCTAATTATGCACAGATTTGCCAGTGTGGACTGGAATTAGTTAAAAAAAAAACCCTTTGGGATTAACACTGGTTTCAATGTAGTCTAAAAAAGTAACGTCATTACCTTGGTGATTTATTCAGACTGAGGGAGATAGACGACGCTGAACTTCATTTCACAGATTTTAATGTCGCATCCTATTTCAGAACAGCATCAGACTTCAGAAGTGAAAGTGACACAGGGATCTCTAGAATACAGTATAAACCATATAAGTGTGTTTCCACCAATGAGTCCTTTCATCATCCATTAAAAAAATTCATCAGTATTTAAGGACTCCCTCTCTGCCCTTTGCCTCCTAAGACAGAGAGGCCAAATCAATTTACAAAAATGCTGAAGTCCTAAAAATTAATGATACCATTACTATTCAATTGCAGTACATTATTGGACAGGGAATGATGGCATGAATAAAGTTCTTTTTTCCTATTCTGATTCAGACTGGTGCTTTAAATACCTGAATACTTCTTACTTCAATGGAAGTAAGCATGGCCTATATTCAAAATGAGAACTTAAATCTATATCATTTGTATTGACAGCAACTTCTTGTATGGTAAAATCAGCCAAGTTCTTAACTGCTTACCTGGGCCTTAAAATTAAAACATATGCTTAAATGCCTTGATGAGGTGAAATTGTCTGGGCCCTGAGGGCAAGTATAAGACCTTACCATCCCTGCCCACCTCCCCTGGCCATCCTGCCCCTGTCCAAAGACCCCATTTCAGATCAGCCTAGGACCATCAGTTCCTGTCCTAGTGATGCTGCAGGATGCTGGTCGGCAGCCCTACCACAGCATTGTCCTGCATGACCCCAAGCCATGGGCTGATATCCCAAGCTGTCCTCACCCTAGCCCCATCGCCTGGCCCTACTGAGGAGAGGCGAGATGAAATTTTTCAGTAGAACTTCTTTACCAGCAACTCTAAAAACAAATGGCTCTATAACCCATTTATATGGGAACTGAACACCTCTCCTCAGTTTTTAATATTATGTGTTTGAAGTAGTTTTTTTTTAAAGGCTAGACCAAGTGATTTACACTTCTTCATAATTAGATGTAGTAATAGAATGTTTCACATTACACTGGAATGTTCTTTTAAACTTTGTCATATGATCTTAAAAAACTTAATAGATATGGTGATTGGTATCTTAATTCAGTTGTTACTTACTTGTGGACTATTTCTTTATTTGCTCAAATAAATGTCTAAGTTGTCTGGGACAACATAATTGTCTTCAGTTAGGACTTTCTGTGAATGTTTTTTTAATATCTAAGTGGTTTGGTTCCTGCCCTGTCTATCCAGGCACACTTTTTCTTTTATAGTAGCATATATGTTAACTGGGTAATACTACACATTCAACATGTGTATTGTAATTTTCAGAGCTCTTCCTTTACTTTCAGTCTCATAAATCCCTATTTTAAAGGGGAAATGAGTATTATTATTTTCCACTTTCTTCAGGCAGAAAACTGGGAGCAGAAGTGAAATTCTACATTTTGTCATGCCATTTCTAGCTGTCTCCAGGCAGACGCGCATCTCGGTTGTTCCTGTCATTTCTCTGCTGTTCTCTTGAATACTGGAAACATGGCTGAGCTCCTGAAGACTACCACCATCAAGTGTTCATGCTGTGGTACCACATAATTCTTCAGGAATGTGATCACATATGAAAGAGTTTTCCAGACTTTTATCAACTTGCATAGCTTTGTACTAGGTGATGATATTCTTTTTGATTTTCACCCAAGTTAAGAAGTTGATTATCAACTCTAAAAGTTGCCTCTAGTACAAATCCTATATATATAAGACACACAGGCTTGATATTGATGGGTTTGCCATTTTTGGCATAGACACCATGCAAGGCATTCAGCATTTTCTCTGTGTTTGGGTAGCCACTGTTCAGAAAGTATTGGTAAAAGCAGATTTCAGTGTGCTCTGATACCTACATATCTCAGTAAAAACTATGATAAAGTCTGTGCTGTGTCACTTTTCTATTAATGGGACTAGCACACGTGATTTTGAGGAACTATCCTCTCTTATGTTCTGTGAACAAGGAAAAGACTGAAGGGATTGTAGCAACTTATTGCTCCCCTCATTTTACTCGATTAATTATGGCAGCACTGTATTATAAATAGGAGGACCAGACTGCAGACTTCTAGAGAAAAATTACTGTTTGGGTACTGGGCTACTGGAACAAGTCATAAAAGTGAGACCTTGAGAATAACATACTTAGAGACGTAGGGTACTTCAGGCTATGAGGTATAGGACTGCAGATAGAAACATGCTGGGGAAAAGGCTCCTGCAGATTTGCACTTGGTATTTCTCATCAAATGTTTTCAAAATCTCTCAGAGGATAATCTGAGGAGCTGACAATCTGGACAATCTTGGACTTTAACTTCAAAGACACAGTCAAACATGGACAAGGCACTAGGAATACAATGGAGTGTGTAGTAATCACAGCCTGTGTCTGAAGTAACAATGTTACTCTTGTGCTATTGACAAAGAGAGAGGAGAAACAGACCCTGTTTGTTATACTGCATTTAAAGGTAGAGAGGATGAATTATATATGAGTTTGTTCAGTTGATCAGGTAACTCTTTTTGCTCTTTACTTCTATCCAACTTGGCTGTCCGTGAATGTTCTTTTGCCACAGAAATCTAGACTGGTATCTCACTGTAATACATACAAAGATAATGAAACCTCTGGTGCTGAAAGGAGTACATCGCAGGTCTGTTTTGTCAGCCTGCAGATCTGACTGTATTTGTGTGTCCTATAATGACTCCACCACCACCAAAGGCATCTGACCAAGAGACTACTCTTGAAGCAGTTTATTTATCAGTGTACTGGATCTCTGCAGTAGAGTTAACTTTCTTCATAGCGCTTGGATAGTGCTGTGTTTTACGTTTGTGACAAAGCCAATACTTATTACATATTAAAATTCTAGCTATTGACAATGTCTTTTCTTTCCCTCTTCTTCCACATAACTGTCACTTCTTAATTATTTCCCTTTTTATCACAACCGCCAAATTTTCTTGCTTTTACTCTTCCTTTCCTCTTTCCCTAACCCATGGGGGGTGAGGGAGGGGAGTGAGTGAGCAGCTGTGTAGTGATTAGCTGCTTATAGGGGTTAACACACAGCGAGCAATTAAACAATACACTTGAGAAAATGAAATTGCAGAAAATGAAATTGCAAACCAGAGTGCACACTTACTCTCATCTAATCTTGTCCTTTGCTGTGAGCTCAACAAGATAAATCTTTTTCTTGAGGTACAGGAATATTCTTCTCTGGGGACTGGGCGGTATGTCTATATTGGAGGCTCTGAAAAAGCAAACTTAGGAAGTGGAGCTGTTTAATGATGGTAGGATGGAATTTCTCAGCAGGACTAATTAGCCCAGGAAAAGCAAAGTTTCAGTGCAGTGCTTCTAGCATCCTAATACTCTGGTTTTTGTTGTAAAAACATTGTGCTCCCTGAATCCTGCTTGGTCTTCAGGCAGCTTGTTTTTCTGTTATAATACGGTCTGCCCAGGGAGGTCGTTGATTTGCCTTCCCTGGAGGTGTTTAAGGTGCGAGTGGATGAGGTGCTGAGGGGCATGGTTTAGAGACTGGTGGGAATGGTTGGACTAGATGATCTGGTGGGTCTCTTCCAAGCTGGTGATTCTATGATTCTATATCTTCACTTTCCTCAGAGCTTAGAGCTCCATTTCTGCAATTCTCTCATTTCTTTGGTCAAGGTCTGCTTATGACCTCTTGTTTTTGCCTCAGACTTTTTTTTATTCTCCCATTTGTTTCCAGGTGGGTAATTGAAGAAAACTCCCAGTGGTGGTGGTATTGCTCATTAGAAGCTACTCAATCTTCACATTGTGTAACCAGTGCTCTGCATGATACAGCTTGTTGTGGGGTGAGAAAAGTGAATCATTCTGCTCTTTTCTTGAGAGTCTGACACCATCATAGAGGGCTACTGCTGAAATTGAAAAGTACTACTGAGTGCCTATCTCACAGAAACATGCCTATAAGTATTGGAAGAAACTGAAACCTTGATGCCAACTTAAAAATAAAGGCAAGGGCCATTTCCCACTCCTTATTACCAGAAGAGCACAAGTGGAAGGTAGCATCTTTACTCTTGAACCCAGAACTAAGCTGTGGGTGTTTTGCATCATGGAGTTAATTTCATCTAATCTTAAGCATCTAAATGTCAGACAACTGATCTAACTAATCTACCATTAGATGTCTTACAGTTAGGTGAGGTAAATCTCAATTTAAAGGAGATATACTGTTCAGTTTCAGTGCTTTACTGTGGCATGAACACCACGATATGTTCTAGTGGTAGATGGATTTTGTCTCCAGGTATATACAGCAGTCTTGAACTCTTAGTCATTCTCATGCAGAGCCAGTACTTGTGATGTACAGATTTTAGAGAAAATCAGTTGAGGCTGATATGCCTTCAGTCTTTTAATCATTGAATTTGTCTTTGTATGACTCAACTGCCAATTTGTAAATTCCTTATTTAGTCACTTTAATAAAACCAGCCCAATTTATTGATCCCACCAAATGCTGTTAAAAATGTACTGTTTCTGTGATAGAATAACAGACTAGTCAATTAATGTTATTAAATAATCTTCCTCCTGGAAGCTGGGACTTGAAGTACTTGGGAGGTCCTGACCTCATGTGCCACAGCTGTTCTACACACACTTGCACACATGGTTAAATGCACACATACAGTTGTTTCTTCCTTTTATTGTTTTAATTTAGAGAAAAACAAATCACCCTACGACAGAGGGTGAACACTTGATTCCTTTGATTATTACAGCAGGCTCAGCCATGTAGTCAAACACTGTGCAGGCATTCATTAATTTTCCAGGTTGCTTCAAATGAGTTTTAAAGAATTTTTTTTTTTTTATCAGTCCCTGTGCCCTTTCGTGCAAAGATTTTATGCAGTGCTGAAAACTCCTTTACCCTATAGAAGCAATCTGCAAGGGTGCTTCCCAAAGAACAATCATTTTCAGAAAAACAGCATGTAGGTACACTAGTGGATGATGAAAGACAGACAAAATATGGTAAAGTTTTTTCGACACCAACTTCTTCACCCTACAGGGTGGCTAGGTGTAATCTTCATGGTCTATGAATGCTTCGAGAACACAATTCACACAATCTTCTGGAACACACTTAAAATGATAAGATTTATTGCCTGTGGGCATGCCTGTTTCCCTGAGTGAAAAGTTTAAATGAATGCTTGGATCTAGTTACCAACCTTGAATGCCACCTACTATGGTATCTGAAACATTCCCTTAGCAAGTTTGCAGATGACGCTAAGCTGGGTGGAAGTGTGGATCTACTGGAGGGTAGGGAGGTTCTCCAAAGGGATTTGGATGGGCTGAACCACTGGGCTGAGACCAATGGCATGAGGTTTAACAAGGCCAGATGCCGGGTCCTGCACTTGGGGCACAACAACCCTAAGCAGTGCTACAGACTAGGAGAAGTCTGTCTAGAAAGCTGCCTGGAGGAGAGGGACCTGGGGGTCTTAGTTGACAGCCAACTGAGCATGAGCCAGCATTGTGCCCAGGTGGCCAAGAAGGCCAATGGTATCTTGGCTTGTATCAGAAACGGCGTGACCAGCAGGTCCAAGGAGGTTATTTTCCCTCTGTACCCAGCACTGGTGAGACCGCTCCTCGAATCCTGTGTTCAGTTCTGGGCCCCTCACCACAAGAAGGATGTTGAGGCTCTGGAGCGAGTCCAGAGAAGAGCAATGAAGCTTGTGAAGGGGCTGGAGAACGAGTCTTATGAGAAGCAGCTGTGAGAGCTGGGGTTGTTTAGCCTGGAGAAGAGGAGGCTGAGGGGAGACCTTATTGATCTCTACAACTACCTGAAAGGAGGTTGTGGAGAGGAGGTTGCTGGCCTCTTCTCCCAAGTGACAGGGGACAGGACAAGAGGGAATGGCCTCAAGCTCCGCCAGGGGAGGTTTAGGCTAGACGTTAGGAAAAAATTCTTTACAGAAAGGGTCATTGGGCACTGGAACAGGCTGCCCAGGGAGGTGGTTGAGTCACCTTCCCTGGAGGTGTTTAAGGCACGGGTGGATGAGGTGCTGAGGGATATGGTTTAGTGTTTGATGGGAACGGTTGGACTCGATGATCCGGTGGGTCTCTTCCAACCTAGTGATTCTGTGATTCTGTGATTTCTTCATGGATTAGTCTGTGATGGTCATTGCAAGAGATGACTGCTTTATGTCAATGAACAAAGAGAAAAATAACATGCTTCCCAATTTTAGAATAGGTAAACAAGTGCACATGAACTCTTAGAATGAACTTGTGGGCAAAGGAAGTCTTTGGGTTAATAACTGCAGTGGAAAAGTGATTTTATTCTTGCGTATAACTTCATGCTATGTGAAACACTATGTTCACAGTCAATAATTATAATAAAATTGGAGATGGTTTGGATACATTGCTGAAAGTTGATGTATCAGACATAAATTGCTGTGCTCCATGGAGAGTTAAATCTATAACATACAAGAGTACTGACTCGTTATGCTGGTGATTGTTGAGATAGAAAACTCTATGAACTGGTAAACTCAAATAGTTATACTATGATTTTTCATATGCATAGGGCTGATTTACAGACAGGTCTAGGTTAAAGAATGTCAACATTTTTTTTGTGTGAACAATTGGAAATGTTCAGTACTTGACTATTTTTGTGCTGTGGACCAAATTTTTATTCAAGGTGAGATTCCCACTGGCTACAGCTGTCATGTTAAGACTTCCCTAATACTACCTAAAAAATATCTGACAGTACCAAAGAGAGAATGAAATCTGACCAGAACAGCTTTTAACAGTATTGCTGATTCCTTTCTCTGTAGTCCCACCTACTATAACTTTATATTGTCCTAATGCATGTCATAGAATCATGGAATGTTCTGAGTCAGAGGGGACCCACAAGGATCAACTCCTTTCTTTGCATAGGACAACCTCAACATTCACACCATATGCGTTGCTTGATGCCAATATACTCATTGCTCTGAAAAGGCCAGATGCTGCATAAAACAGTCATAGTTAAGGACTATCTCATGTGCTAACAGTCAAATTAGTACACAAATTCTAACAAAGATTTTCCAAATTATCTGGCATAACCCACTTTAAGTCCCTTGTGTATTTGAAACAGTACTGTTCCTTTAGGGATGATAACTGCTCAGTAGGGACTATTATTTACACTACTTTGTACACTATTTACACTTTGTAGTGTAAATTCATACTAGATTTTCTTGAGCCTACAAAATATTTTGTAGTATATGTATGTACAAGTCCCTGTTCATGGACAGGGAATTTATACACAAAGTATAGAATGTATCCCACACCTCTGAGGTGCTTTTCTCTACTGGAAAAATCTAAATGACTGCCTTATGCTAAATATCTGATACAGGAAGAAGGTGGACATCTTAATTGGTTAATTTTAATGCACTTACATGGTTAATCATAATGCAGATGCTCCTTCCTTTATGGTTAGGGAAACAATCAAGTCTTCTGCACTGGGCTAAATATAGTTTCTATTCAGTTATTTGGCTCATATACTGATATGCACAATGTTATGGGAACAATAGCCATATGGAAGACCCATAAAAAATAACAGAATTTTAAATTCTAGAAGACAGAGTGTGACAAAGCTGTGAACAAAACTATGCAGCAAGAAGAGAATGACTATGAGCTGAAAACTGTGATATGACTGTGAGCCAAGAAAATATATTGGTATTTAGGGCTGGTACAGCACAGACGATATGAA
This sequence comes from Phaenicophaeus curvirostris, assembly GCF_032191515.1. Lineage (NCBI taxonomy): Eukaryota > Metazoa > Chordata > Aves > Cuculiformes > Cuculidae > Phaenicophaeus > Phaenicophaeus curvirostris. The sequence continues at coordinate 189,314,948 of NC_091392.1, forward strand.
CAAAAAGCTCAAGGTGATAAATAAAGTCAGATTATTCTTGGATAGACTCACATAGATTTTATGGCAGTGAGACAAAATAGATCAAGAAATGCTGATTAAAAAAAACCAACCTTGCAAGGTTAGAGGAATTGTAATCATGGAGAATTTTAATTATGCTGATATTGATCAGTATCACAGCTCTGAATACCCTTCCCCAAACAAACATGGAACACTGTGCTCTTGAGGGAATGAGTCTGGTTACACTTGTTCTTGAACAGACTGCAGAGCATGTGACCAGTTGCAGTTCTGGCCTTTTAAGGCATCACAAGAAATGAGCCGACTATACAACTTACATTGTGAAGACTGATTCTTCAGTGGGATTAAAGAATTAAGGAAAGCAAGAGTTCTTTTCTTCTAGAGTTTATAATAATTTTAATATAGTTTAACATCCTTTATACTACAGAAAATCGATGGCATTACTCACTTGCCCAATGTCACTGATTGAATCTGGTTGGAAAATAGGTGATGAAGACAGTCGTAATCGGTTCTTACCCTAATGCGATTTATTCCTCCTTCTCCTCCTCCTCAATTTGTTATAGAATCATAGAATAACCAGGTTGGAAGAGACCCGCCGGATCATCGAGGCCAACCATTCCTATCAACCACTAAACCATGCCCCTTAGCACCTCGTCCACCCATGCCTTAAACACCTCCAGAGGAGGTGACTCAACCACCTCCCCGGGAAGCCTGTTCCAGTTCCCAATGACCCTTTTCATGAAGAATTTTTTCCTAATGTCCAGCCTAAACCTCCCCTGGCTGAGCTTGAGGCCATTTCCTCTTGTCCTGTCCCCCGTCACGTGGGAGAAGAGGCCAGCACCCTCCTCTCTACAACCTCCTTTCAGGTAGTTGTAGAGTGCGATGAGGTCTCCCCTCAGCCTCCTCTTCTCCAGGCTAAACAACCCCAGCTCTCTCAGCCGCTCCTCGTAAGGAGCGTATATTGCAAGAAGATTTCTACCTACTGTTAAACCATTTCAGGGAGTAATGGGAAGAATGCAAAGCTTTCTCTTACTATTGTGAAAGAACTATACTGATTCTGAAGATCTCTATTTATGGGGAAGAAAAACCAACAGGAAAAAATACAGAAAAAAAAAAGAATGCAAAGAATGCAAGTTATGTAATAGTTGCCCTAGTCCTCCTGCAACAACATAGTAGCCGTCCTCCAAAGACTAAATACACCTTTCATCTTTCAACGATGCCAACCTTAGTTTTCAGTGATGTCAAGAGGAACTCAAGATACAGAGTCTCGTGATGGATTATGACAAGGTATAAATGCACAATATTGCACCTCAAAATCTGTAATTTCAAGCAAGAGCTTTCAAATGAGAATGGTAAAAGCTGTTATTTTCCATATTGTTTTAAATAATAAGTATCACTCAGAAATTAGTTTGACACACAGTATAAAACAAAGACATGTTCCATGTAGGTATCTGAAATTTGTGAGATATACTTTTAAAAAGAGAGAAATTATAGTCTTGAGGAAGCCATTTGTACCATAACTGCAACTTTGAGTATGAATATGATCTGAAATGTTCAAAATTCAAAGTGATTAATTTTTTTGTAGTTCTTAATGGAAGTGTGACAGGACCCTAAATTATTGTAGGCCATAACAGGCCTATAGAAGAGACTGTGATTATTACATATGGAACTTATTTATTATTAAGGAATACTTAATAATAGTCTATTTAATGCAGGAATAAGATTAAATTTAACAAAGGCACAGACTTAGGAAAATGCTTAGATTTTAAACCTTATTTTTTTTAAAATGCGACCATTGTTGCTTCTTGAAATAAATGATTGAATTTGTTATGTAAGGTTTTGTCCTGCCTAAGTGCAGACATTTACATTGTAGACATGTTTGGGCCTAAATCTAGCTTGTTGTTTTCCAAACACTGCATGTACTGCTTTTTTCTCTGTAACAGTTTGCAATGTGAGAGTGTCTTATTTGTTGTTATTAGTAAGCTCAATCAGTGGGGCTAAATAAAAAGAAATATGATAAAGGCTTGCATAAATGTAGAAAAGAAGAACAGAAAAGTCAAGCATTTCAATAGACCTGTCCCCACCTCAAAATCATACTTTGATAATTTAAGTCAATCTCAACAGTATGAAACCAATTAATAAACTTTTGACTGACATCAAAGAATAACGAGACATTGAAAAGCAAGAAGGCAATCAGAGATCACTCAGGCACAGTACAAGTGCTGAATACCATTGATGTCATTAGCTTGAAAAAAATCAGAGGCTATTAAATGCAACTGGGGTTAAGGGACGTCTCCTAACTCTGAATTATAAGAATTTGCTTTTCCTTTTTTGAAATCTCAGGACAGACCTTGGGTCTAGTCACTTCACTTGGAATGGTTTTGTGGTTTATTAGCACAGCATCGGCTTCAGGTTAGGCACTATACCTTCAGCTGTTTTCCTTGCTTTTCACTGCTTTTCACTCCATGTCAAAAACTTCTCTGACTACAGATTGTTTAATTTTGTGCTACAGGGGAACTAAACTTATTCGCTGTATGATCTGGTGTGATCATATTGAGACTAAAAGCGGCAAGATCTTTATATGATTACCAATATAACTTACAAGAGGGACACAAATATTTGTCTTTCGCTAGATTGATCTTCTTCAGAAAAGGAAGTCTGTATGTGGAAAGGAAGCATTGTCTTCCCAGGAAATATACCAGAAAGCCTTATAACAAGCTCCTTTACTTATTCTGTTATGATTAGATTAATTCCATGGTGTCCTCTGGATTATCTTTGTTGTTAATCAAAGCATTCTAATAAAAAAACCACTCAAGCCCTCATGCAAACAAGTTAGCCAAAATAACGTACTGGCAGAAACGTGTCCATGAAGATACATATGTCTAAAGACTCTTTCATGCAGGAAAAAAAAATAAATTACTTAGACACCTCACCGCAGTGAGTATTGCAAATGAACTTCACAGGTTTTAAGGAGACTCCAATGAATTGCTGAGGAGGGATAGAGAAAATATAGAAGTCAGAGTTAACATGACATGTGAAAACTTTGCTCATTAAGTCAAACAGCCTGATGAGATTGCCTTCCTGCTTCATCTATATTTCAGCAGGTTATATACTGGTTCTGTACTGCTGGAAGGCAGACTCTATCAAGAAAAGCTATATAGCAAAGAAACATCAGGAAGATGTGAGTCTGAGTAAGTGCAGGATTCGATCAATTGCAGAATTTGATAAACTTTCTCTTTTTAACACGTGGAACTTCCACACTTTATTCTACGAGGTCATTCTGAAATAGGGGTTTTAGATCATTATTGATCTAAATATTGTTAGCATAAGCCCTTTTTTTGAAACTCACGTTACCTGTCTATACACTTCATGACCATTAATGTGCTTTCAATGTACTTCTCAGTATTTTCTATGACCAACTAATACATTTTTTGATCACAAAATTGCATAGGATCCATTTAAATAATCACACATTTCTGCATTTCTGATATCTGTGTTGTAAAGAACCTCACAGACAAAACTGAAGATTTATTTTTTATCCCGGTTTTACAGTAATTTGAAATGCAGAATTTCACATTTTTAAGATGAGCTCATTTTAGAGAGGAAGAAAATTGGATGAGTGACAACTTTTTTTTTAATAGTCTCATTTAAATTCAGAAAGATTGTTACTGTTGAGTGACAACAGAGGAAGTTGTAATAATCAACTGGGTTTGGGGAAAAACTTATCTCAGAGTAAAAGTCTGCAGGATGAGTGCATCTGCAGGGATGGGAAAGGAAAGATATCAGATGGGGACCAAAGATGGACATCAAGTTAGGACATCACATTCAGAGGCAGTGAGTAAGAGAGCTTAACTATTCTGTTTTGCTTAACTCTTTTTGTTTTACAGTAGAGGAGATGTGAGTTGATGATTCTGGAAGCGATAACACAGGTTGCTGATAGGAAAAATTCTGCAAAAGAGTTTGCTGCTGAGGGTTCACCAAGCCCAGTGACAGACCTGCTTTCTGAGTTAAGCCACCTGAACAGAGTGTGTGGTGCTGGTAGCTGTGCCTCAAAGCACCACTCTTTGCAGAAGGGTTAAGCAGATCCACAAGAAAACTGATCCATTTAAGGAATTGTGAGATTCTGCAGCTACACTCTTTGAAGACTGATTTCTTTGTTGTTGAGGAGAGATATGTATCTTTCACTTTGTGAGACACCTTCATTTAACTAGTGAGCTTTTTTTGTACGTAAACATAGTGAGCTTCTTGGTATAGCCTCTGAGGTGTTGCTTATGGCTTTGATGTCATTGGGCCACCTACACACATGTGTTGGTAGGAAAAGAGCAGTTCTAGAAACTGGTGAAGTTAAAAGGTTTACAAATGAATCTAATGACACAAACTCTTCTCTCAAAAGCAGAGAAATGTGGATAAATGAAGTACATAAATCAGAGACTTAAAATTCCTCACTGCATTTGATGACATGGGCAGTTTTTGCTAGGCAAAACTTGCTTCAACCAAGCATGGAAGTTTCTGGGAAATGAAAAATTCTGCACTGCTTGTATGTTAGCTCAGGTCTGGATTCATGAAGGTAAGCTTTTTCATATCCTAGGAATGGACAGAGAAAAATTTAAAAGCTGAGTTAGATTTGATTGTTTGAGAAATTGCAGAACATTAGCTGATGATCATGGGAAAATCACTAAGATTACAGGATATTACTCTGAAATAGCCAGAAGCACTCCAAAGCCCTGAACACTGGCCAGAATTATCTTAAAAACTGTATAATTAAAAAACACAGCCCAACAATGAAATGAATCGGTATTGATGGGTTGATCCAATTCATCATGGCTTGGAACTTTCAGGTTGAGTCACAGAATGACAGACTAATTTAGGTTGGAAAAGACCTTAAAAATAAAGCCCAACTGTAAATGTAACACTGCCGAGTTCATCACCAAACCTGAAGATGGTTTGCATTTTCAGACTTTTCTGTTCTACTATGTAGATTGTTGTCTTTCATTTCTTAAGAGTTTTTAATGGTGCCTTCTTAATCCTAGAGCTGGAGCTTTAAAGAAAATACTGAATATCACCAAAACTGGCACACTGAGAACAGAGAAAAGTCATCATGGAGTTGGATCTTACATTCAAGCTTAGAAGCATTGGGGATATCTGACATTTGCCTGTAGATTCTTAGATTGCACACGATTTATTTTCTTTGCTTCTCTTTGACCCAACTCCACAGATGGGATACAGGAATAGAAATGGCACTGTGACTTTAATTTTCTGCTTTTCCCGATTGTGAAGGATTTCCTTCTCCTGTGGGAGGGCTAGTTTATTTTTTTTTTTTCAACTGTATGTAAGAAAAGACAAGCTCAAAATAATTTTGCATTCAACAGTATGCATACTGCTGCCTTGCAGTTACATTTGCACTACATTTCTGACAATGGCCATGAATGACTGGCATCAGCTCAGACTCATTATTTATTCCTCAAAGGACCTGGCATATCTACAAGAAGGGACAAGCCCTGTTCAGTATTTTTTCTACTGACAGGCAGGTACACCTTGAGCAATTTTGCTGGAGGAATCAGCTAGGGAGTGGAAAAGGAGGGTGATGCCTGGAAGTTCCAAAAAGGAACATATTTCTGTAGCAGCTTAACTTGTACAAAGAAAACGATTAGTATCAAAATGACTAAAGACGACATTTACCCAGCTCATTCAAATAGAAGCCAGACAGTTAGTAACCATGTTGGACAATAATCCTCAAGGTAATGGAGCCACTTCAGGTGAGTGACAAAATAGCACTGTGACAGAGAAGAGGGGCATAAAGGGAGTGATTCTATAGATTAGATAAAAAATATGTCACACATTACAGGAAGTGAATGTGGGCATTACAGCCGAAGTCTCAGAAATGTGAGTGTCATTTTCTTTCTCGATATTCTCTATTCTTAGACCTCTTGCTTTCCATTCCACGGGCCTCTTTTGAGCAGAATTTTAGTAAAAAAAAAAGAGATACCTCTCAGAGTTATTAAATACTGCAACTCTGCCCAATTCTTTGTTTTCATAAGACAACCACACATTACCAGCAGCAACGAGAATGTTCTTGCTCCTCCCCTTTGTCATCCACTAAAAGCTCTATAAGATACTGTGGGCTGCTTTTATAGTAATTTTTTAATTATGTTCCATCAAACTTCACTGACAATGTTATTGTCAAATGCCTTTGTGACATCATGAGTAACTAAATTAATAGCACTGTGTCAATAAATTTAAAAATGCAAAGAATAATCTCCCTTCCTTTTCACATGATGCTAACACAGACAAAGATAGGCAGAGGCATTTATCGGCAATTTCTCCTTAATTTGAGACATTTTTGCAGTGATAAATGCTTCATTGATTAAATGTGATAGTCATTCATATTAACTATGGGAGATAAGACTATCAATGCTCAGTTGAACATTTAAAGCTCTAGGAAGCAGCTCTCTAAAAGGAATATTTAGGGGTGTTTCTGTCACAGACATTTCTGAGGTTGGCTGGTCCTTCTCTTACCAGATGTCAAAATCCTCCTTTAATCTAAACCCCACTGGTTCAAGAGGAGATGAGCTCTGCTGGTCCTTCAGCAGAGAGCAGAGAATCCCACAGATCCTCTCATCAGAAACATCTACACAGAACAGTGTTCAAGCAAAGGACTGTGTGCCCTTGAGATCATTGCCTCTGCAGAGCAAGATAAGAAAATCAGAGATGGCAAAGGCTCTATATGCCCACTTCTAAAGGGCAAGAAAATGAAGGAATGAGAGACTAGCAGCTGCGTGAACTTTACAGACTCATACACACAGAACTACATTACAAAAGCTCTAAGTCACTCATTTCAAAGTCAGAATTACATTTGCAAGTACTACCTCAATTCACAGCTTCCTTCATATGTTTGAAAATTAATTTTGGCATCACAGAATCCCATTTAATTTCCCACCTGGACTCTTGTCTCTTCCAGATAAATGAGAATCAGGTAAGCACCTTTCATATAACAGCTCAGGCCTAGCAGTTGAAGTTCAACAAGGTCAGAATCACCTGGAAGCAGGACCTTATTATGGGAAATATGAGGTAACTCATAAGAAAGGCCCACTTAGAGCTATTAAAAATACGTAGAATGTTTTCTCCCTCCAGAACATTTACTCTGATGTTTTTCAATTACACTGATGTGAGTTTTAATCAGATTGAACTGTGTCTGTGTAATTAGCTATAAGGACATTTGACTGATGTAGCAACGTCAGCAGAGAAGGAGGAAAAATCAGCCATAATATCTATAATGCTATGATAATGAACAATTAGAATCAGCAATGTGTTATCTGCATTCTAATTGCTCTTTGTAGTGTTCAGAAAGGATATGGTTTTTGCCAAGTTTCTTACACAAAACCCATTCACACCAACAAAGAGTTTTATGTTGGCTTTTGTGGGCTTTGAGAGAAGCCCTTCTCAGACAAAGAGAAAGAAGAGTGTAGAAACCATGACTGGAATTGTAACATCTTCAGCATAGGAGCAAATCAGAGACCCCTTTCCTATGTCTGATTTAAATTCATTCCAGTTTCCAGCTTATACGTGCTGTTCTGAGGTATGGCATGTATTGCAGATCCTGCTTATGTTGTGCTGTGTTGATATTTCTGTGTTAGCATTATCTTCATCTGTTTGTCTGGGACCTTTTGTAAAATGAAATCACTTCTTTGTCCTAAACATTATGAAATCAAATGTTTGTAGGATCTTCAGTTAGCTTCAGCTTAGTTCAAGCTGGAAAGGAGGGCTACGTGCCCTCTAAGCAGCTGCTGAAGAAAGAAAGGAGCTCATACACTGTGCTGTCTAATTTGTCATTGGCAGAGGTTATGGTAACCTTATAGCAGAAACAACCCCTATGGATATTCCAGATGGTGAGATAACGGGGAACAAATTGTTCACTGGAGAAGATGGTCCTATTGTGTATTTTATTGCCAGGCCCAGTCCCAGCATAGGCCCTGTGAAACATAATTTCCAGAGGTAGTAGATGAAGTTGTGGTTTTAATTCCTGTTGTGATAGCAGGTGTGCAGGCAGTCTAGGAATGAAAGAACTGTTCAAATTGCTGCAAAGAGAGATGCCCAAACTCACTGGAAGGAAAAATCTTGACTTTCTGTGAGAGATTCAGGAGATGAGGCAGATCCAGAGAGATTTGCTCAAGAGGAATCTCATGTTCCTCCAGTTAAATGTATTGCAATCTGTCTTGTTTACAATTGTTCATTCCTACTGATTCATTCACACTATCCTGATTCTGGCTCTGTAAACGTAGATTTTGCATATTTTTTTTCTCGTTAAAGGTGGGTGATTATTTGCAAAAGTCAATAACACTGTGAATTAATTGCCAGAATGAGATATTGATCAGCTTTTTCCTATAGGATTTGTTGAACATTTTTCTGTTAATATATTACACTTAATGTAACAATTAAAATTTCTTGAGTTGGAATCATCAATATTTTAAAAATAACTCTTTTCTTTATCATTATGAACTCTGAGTATCCAAACTTCTTTATTTTTATATTTTATGTATGCTCAGATCAATTAATTAGCTGACAGAAAGCCATCCAGATAAAATATTAGCATTTATTTGTATACTTCAGGCCTGTTTGACCAACTCAATCTATTATTGTAATTTGTAAAGCTGGCCAGCTAAGTGTGTCATCTGTATTACAGTGACACATCCTATAATCAGTAGAAAGTAAAACAAATCTCCCACAACATAACAGTTCAGTCACCCTGCTACAAGAAACAAAATGAATGTACATACCATTCTTCCTTACTTGTTTGTGGTGGATAATTGTTTATTTGTAGTTTAGTTTCTCCATTACATGTGTTAGGCTATGTTAAGCAGTAAGAGTAGCTCTAGTGAATTGATTACCTCTTTTAATTAAATGTTGGCTTTTGGGGAACTGTATGACGAGTTTTTGATTTTGTGAAATATATGGGAGAAGGCAAGTATCAATAATCATTGAAACAGTGAATTATCTAAATGTCTTCAATCTCAATAGAATGCACATAGGGAAAATAGCAAAACAGACTCAGACTAATACCCCCAGAGAAGAATGTTCATTGCAGTCAGGGATGACAGAGGCCGTTAGACCTTACTTTGCTATGTTCATGTCTATATTGCATACTTAACAGTGGGATCCACTGCAAGGTCTTGACACTTAGGCTTGTCTTGTCCTTGGGTAAACTTTCCCACAAGAAAGCTGCTCTTTCCTTACAATATCTGTATTATATCCACGTTCTCCAGAGTATTCATGTATACCTGTGTGTGGACATAAATGCATAAATCCAGCAGTTCGTTGTGATGAATGATATTAGGACCCTTTCTTTATCAGATATTTTAGTATTTCTCACTTTTAAAGAGGAATTTTGAGAAGGAAAGAGAGATCTATCTATCTGTATTAAGTGTTTTTTGCTTACTTCTTCATTCCAAAATGGACAACTTAGAAGCTGAGATTACAACAGAGTTCACATCTGAGCTGGATCATGTCATCAAAGTTGTGACTTTAGGTGAGTAGTCAGACATTGTAAAGGAGAATATACTGTAAGTCAGGATCTTGGGTTAACAATGCAGTTATAGAAGTCTTTATGAAGGACCATCTATCCATGAACTGCCTTTGTTTTTTGATCACTTCCAGGAAAGAAATACCAATTTTAGGCCCTCTGTGGCAGGTAAAGCTCTGAGCTGAAGGAAATGGTAACGGGGATATTTCCATGGCCAATGTGAATATAAAGGCCTTCGTGGTTAATGAAGCTTTTGAAATTTCTTAGTATCTTTTTAATGCAAATGTCAGCCTATGCCTAAAGTTTAGCTGTGTTTACTGTTCTAGGGAGACATTTTTGTTTTATATTTTCCCCTTATCTCACTATAAATTGGTGCAAAGTGCTTCTGGCAAACTATATTAGAATAACATTATGCCTAAATCCTAGTTAATGAGTCCTTTCAATATTGGGAAGACCATGCATTTACTTGCTCTTCTTCAAAATATATTCAATATAGCTGTCAGTGACCTAAAGTCTCATGGCTCTGAACTTTTTCCCGGCCACCTTGGTAAAGCCTTCTAGTTAACAGAGAGTTGTGGATAAGGTTTTGAGTCCTTCTAGCTCCATCTGGATAGTAGAAACAAATGTAGCTCTATTACAGATCTGATGGCAGGTTATCTTTATTAGAAAATAATAGGAGGAAATAACACATGAGGAGAATTAGAAACACTCAGTTGCCATTAACTATCAGCCATGAAATTTCACAGACCTAATAATCTCTAATATATTGCTAACTGCCACGTAATTTCAAATATCAGGTAAATAATTAATTCTATTGAAATTTCAATTGAAATTTCTGAATTACAGGTTACTTGAAAAAGAGATTATCTATTAGAGCTGACCAGAATGTAATAGAATCATTTGTTGTCATTGATGACTCTTAATGGATGTGTATGGACTCTCAAAAGTCTTACTAATGAATCCTTCTTATGTTTTATTAATGATATTAAAATAGTCAGGATATTTTATTAACAATATTATTAATAGTACTATTCTAGACTTTCAAAATTATGAGCTATATTAAAAACGGAATGAATATTAATTGTGGGCAGAATATGACAATTTTTATTGGCAGATATACAGGTTGCATACATGTGATTTCAAATAACTCATTAGTATCTAGTACTCTTCAAGATAATTTTAATGAAGGACTTGTGAATACTTGATAGAGATATGTATCACTAATTTGAATTTTGAACTTATATTGATTTTAGTTATGTTTACTGAGTATATTTCTTCCCAGTTCTCAAAAAAAAATGATTGTAACTGTGTTCTTGTTTATCTATTTGGTTAATAGGTTCTGCTGCTTTATATGCTCACGTTGCATATGAATTTGGGCATTGTTGAGAATGAAATGTCTTATATTTGTTATCCTTTGCTGAAAATTTTAACAAAATGGCATGGAGCAGAAAAAAGCTAGTAAAGAAACTGTGTGATTTGAATGACCAGCTATGCACCACGCGCTCCTGGATTTACTGCAGTTTGACTGGCACTTAGGTCTTGTGCTGGAGGACTGTCAGTTTTACCCTGAGTAAATTAAATGTAGGCCCAGGGAGCTATTTATGAAGAACAGTTTGAACTAATGAAATAAAGTTGAGCTAACGAAACAAAAATATGTTCAGGAATTTTTGGCCAACTAAAGAGAAGGGCTAATTAGTCAGATTAATTGACTGATTTTATCAGCCAATTGAACGGTATCTATTACAAAGGAGTAATAAAGTATTTCATAGAATCATAGAATAACTAGGTTGGAAGAGACCCACTGGATCATCTAGTCCAACAATTCCTATCAAACACTAAACCATGCCCCTAAGCACCTCGTCCACACATGCCTTTCCACCCATCCAAGCAATCAATTCATTGCTTATGCACTGAATAATTTGGAAACTTTGGAGTATTTGCCAGTATTTAGAGAATATCAAAATCCATTGATAGTTTCAGCCAGAATATGACAAAAAATTGTTTTAGTATTTTTAGTATTTTTAGCTTGGGCTAGGTAATATGATGTTGCCATTTCTAGTAACAGATCACAGGCTTTGCACTGAGTTTGCAAGGCTAGGGGATTGAAGTTTGTCAGATTTGGTTGGTTTGAACTTGTCATGACCTGATGATGTCTTTGTTTTATCTTGGTTTAGCTACAAGCAGGCAGTGGAAACTCCAAGGTTATAAACAGCTCAGCTGTATTCTGTTAAAGAAATTCAGATCAGTAGCTAGGCAAAGCTGGATTTAGGGATAGCAAAGAGAACTAAAAAGTAGGTAACAAACATAAAACAGGATTTACATATTAAATTTGCATGTAACATGAACAAGCAAACAAAAGAAGAAAAAGCAAGGTGTAAAAGTGTGTTAGCAAATACAAAATCATCCCAAGCAGATCCCAAGCAGGAAAAAGAAGTCATCAACATTAACATCATACTCTTTGCAGTGAATGACTTGGGATGCTGTCATCTGGTGGTACACACTTCATCCTTCTGCCAACTAGCTGGAAGCCATGAACTTTAGGGTCAAGGAAAGGTGAACGGAATATCTGGAAAAAAGGTAAAGGATAGAGAGTATGTATGTAACAGTCTTAAGTGTTTTATTACAGTTGAGAGCTTTTATGTATGGTAGTATTCTTTAGAGTGTTTTTCTGGTTTTAATATTCTACATATAGACTAATAATAACTCTTTGATTAGACTGTTAAGTTTTCAATTATAGTATTAATAAGCTCTTGAGTTTACGTATAGATTGTCTATCTTCTCTCACATAGCAGAATTTTGAAAATTTTGAATTTTGAACTTATGCATATCTTAAAGCAGTTTACAATCCTCCATCCCCACCCTACAACAAACCCACATACACAAGTATTTCTATGCCCTCCACTTGATATTCAAAGGAAGAGATCTGCAAGACACTTTCACCTGAACTATGGACCTTATATTCTCTGTCTGCTGTAGAGTCAACAAAGAGAAATAGGCATTTTCTGACACCAAAACTTCGGATAATTTTTATCTGTCTACAATAATGGAATGAATCCTATGGAAGTCTTTCACTGAACTCACCTTAACAGACACCTGGAGGCTTTCTGTCTCCTATCTGGTTGGCCACTGGCTCCAGATTCCCCCATCTAGCCTTTCAGGTATGGCTGCACAATTAAGCACTGCTCCATTGATTTTTTTTTGAAGAAATTACATCATCAAATGCAACAAAAAAAAGTCTCTGAACTCAGACAGATGGCACAAAGAGAAAACAGCAGAAGATGACATGCAATTCTGTCACTATATGTCCTGTCCTTCCACCTATCCATTCATTCATTCAAATGTTATATAACATTCCTGCAGCAGGCAGCTCTGTCACAACAGTTACTAATACTGTATTTTCATCTATCCTATGCTTTATGTCTCTGTGTACTTCTTGATTGCAGAGCTACCTAGGTAAACATGCCAGTCAGGCTTTGACACACAGGATGCTGGTTTAAAGTGTGCAGGAAGTTTACCTCCAAGATTGCTTAGAACACTGGACATGCTAAATCAGTTAGATTTTTATCCAGCCTTCTTGGTTGTATAGTCCAACGTGTATGGCAGGAGTATATTGTCAAGTCAAGTTACAGGTGCAGCATTCAGTGATATTTCTTCTTAGTTTAAGTATATGCTCTAGCATGGAACATTTTTTGGCACAGTCTCTGTAGCTGGCACTGAATCTTACTCCTCAGTTCTATTTTAAGGAAGGAAGAAGAGGGAAAAGAAGTCCTTGATCACAAACCATTCATGGTTATATACAGGAGCTTTCCAGCCAGGAATATTTATTTTTAGACCTATATCTATTTTTGTATGTTATTCATAGACAGTTATTTGAAGAAAATGATAATAAAAATATCTCCATGTGGCTGATTGTTGTTGGCTCTCCCTGGGAACTGAGGGCACTCAGCTTCTTTCTGTAGTGAGAGCAGTCCAAGATACCCCAGGAATGGAGAGGTTACAGATTTACAATCTTCTCCTACTGCAAATAGGCTCAGAAATTAGATAGGTAGCTGAAAATAGATATGCATGAAAAGAAAGGGTATTGTTGTCACTGACTAAACCATGGCACAATGACAGCAGAGCAGGAAGAACCTTGTTTGACATTGGAACTCAAGTGGGAGCAAAGAAGGGGAGAAATATATGACTAACATCAGCCCCATACTTTCAGATTTTATATTTTCTAGTTCATTAACATTCCACACATCTCAGAAGCCATTAACCTCTTGTCACAGCAAAATTCATGTGGGCTCATATCTGGGGGAGACTTCACATGGAGATCTTACCCCAGGAACCAATATGTCTTTTGTTATTGCAAGTAGGATTGTGACAGCAAAATGCAACTCTGTAGTTGCAAAGGAACTTGAAATGCTGCAAATTCATTTGCAATATTTCTAGGCTCACTTTCATGGGTATACCAGCACTCTTTGGGAAGGAAAACCAACAGCCAGATATTCAGTATCAAACCCCGTACTTGAAGAGCATCTCATCTGCATATTTGAAAAATATTCTCCAAAACTTTTCCTTTGTAGTTTTTGGTGGTGATACCTATAATAAAATCATTCACCTTACCAGATGTAGAAGAGAAACTGAGAATCAGACTGTTTACATTTGTAACTGGATTCTCAGAAGTTCCTATTAAACTTAGGTGACTTTGGAAACTTGTCAATTAGCCTTTCTTCTTGTCAGAGTCACAGAAAAGCAGGCCTTTAAAAGAATTTCAGATAATCACTGGTGCATCCATCTGCCCCAAGGTGTGATCAACTTTTCCTATGTCATTTTGGGGGTTGTGTAATTCATTCTTAAAATGGAATGATGTTTGGGGTTACAAAAGCTGCCAGGAAATCTGTTCCATTGCTCTGCTATCCTCACTGACCTAATGTAGTGTCTAAAACATTTTTCAGATTGCAGTTTCAACCCTTAATCTAAGTTTTATCTGTCTTGCATATCATGTCCCTGTGGAGGAGTTTGAGGCTTTGAGAATACTTATGATGCTTTCTGTCAGTCTTCTCTACTCTAGACAAAAGAATCATTATTCGTTCAATATTTTCTTACAGATCATGACTTCCAGAGCACTAATAATTCTGAGCTTTCCCCTCAGCAGTCTCTAATTCACTCGTACTTCTCCTGATGTTCAATATTCAGAACTGATCAGCAGTGAGCACAGTGGAAGGGTTAACTCATGAATGTTATATAACACACATGAGTGTGTAGATATTTCACACCACCATTCACATATATACAGATGGTTGTGATCAGGATCCCAAATATTTTCCTGTGTTACTTATTACTTAAGCCATCTTTCTCCCTATCTATTATTATTTGGTTGGTTACAATTATGTCCTGAAATTGTCCCTATTAAATTGTGTCAAGGCTTTTTTTTTTTTCAATTCTTCTTCTATGAACAATTTCTCCCTTTGGAATTTCAATCTTGCCTTCCATTGTGTTTGCAGTTTAGGATCATATACTTAATTTATTTAATACAGTCTGTACTCCTTTGAGCAGATATGTAAGAGTATTGGGCTAAAGACAAACTCCTCAGAAACTCCACCTTATGCATTATTCCTCTTGAAAGGCAAGCACTTGATAGCTGCTCTTTGAATATGATTCTCCAGCCAGGTTTATAGCCAAGCTACAGACCTTTCCTAACTTCCTTCTTAGAAGAGTATATCAAACAACAGGAAAGCCAGGACGGAATGGAGGTACTGTTTATCTCTTTCTTTTTCCCTGTCTGTAAAGCTTGTTACCCTGGCAGGGAACGAAATTCAATTTATTTGACATGATTAATTCTTGAGAAAATAACGTTGGCTATAATTTGTCTCCTTGCTCTCTTCTAAGTATTTACAAATAGTTTATTTATGACGGTACTTTCCTGGGACTTAAAGTTCTCCTGTTGCTCCTTTTCTCCTACTTCAAGGATGTTCACTTCACTTTTCTTTTTTCAGTCTTTCAGAGTTTTGCTCATTTTTTATGAAATCTCAGAGTAGTTCTCAGAATACTAAACAGAGGAGATCATTGAGTCCAACACATGTGAAATTACCTATGTTTCTAAGAAATATTAAATTTATTCTTCCTTCTTGCTTCTGTTAAAAATCTTACCACATTTACCTTTCTAACAAAAGACTGATGCAAGAAAGGCATCAGATGTTTCTCTCTCCTAGTGACAGGTTTATTGTACAGTAGTAACTGAATCAACTGTTTCTTGATTTATTCTCTGAGAATGTACTTACAGAGAATTTTTACTTATTTATTTTGTATACATTTCTGTACTTCTTACTTCTGACTTTTTTCCTAAAATTCTGCTGCCATTCTATTTTTATTCACCCATTAATTCCAATTTTGTTTTCACTTCCTATTTGTTGTAGAGAAAGAGACCCCAATGGGGCTAAATAGATCTCATACTGCACATCTTTTCCTTATTCTTCTGCAATGTAATCATTTTCATGTCTGAATTTAATGTTTTATTATGAAAAGAAATGCCAATGTTACAAAGCCTCAGCCAGTTAACTTTGTGATACTTATGGTCATTTCCTGGACTGTAATTCAGGGATTTATTGCCTGTTCACGGATCTGGTGATTGACCAAGACACTCTCACTGGCAAGCCACTTTGCCTCAGTTTCTTATCTGTAAAAAAGGAATAATATAGTTATTCCTTTACAGAGCCTTTTCACACCCACTAGTGAGACAAAATAATTAAAGTGATTAGAATTAGTTCAAAGCTGCCATTTTGACTATTTTAATTGCTTTGATGGTCAGTGTTCAACCAAGTAAACTGTTTGAGGGAAAAGATAGTTGTGAAATATAGCTTTTAAATTTAAAAGTTATATCTGATTCTTGTGGTGATTTCAGCTGAAGCTTGCAATAATATTTTCTCATTTACCTTGTTTATTAAGATGGTAACAATGCTTATTAATAATTAACTGGAAATGCCAGAAGCTTCAACTGTTAGATGTTTGTCATTATAAAATGAACTGAATTTTCTGCCTTTAGCTTGAAAGCAAAACTGTTCAGTCTGACAAACAAATTAGACACTGTCACCTATAATTTAGTGTTTTTTTGCAAATGTTAGCTGCTGACATAAGAACACAACAGCATGAGTGAGCTGTATGACAGAGCATTCCATACCTGATGCATTGCTTTAGTCACTTGATTGTGCCAGTGTTAAATTCTTAATACCAGTCAAATTTATTTACTGCATAATCCTTTTCTCCCCATTGCTTTCTTTTTTATCAGTGGTTCAGAGCCTTGAGGGCTTACAGAAAGAACTATTGATGACCATGGTGCTCTACATACATCTAGCATAATTCATTGTTAACAGTGACATTTTGAAGCATGTGTTGAGCTCTGTTCATGAAGAAAACACTGTGCTGATTCTCCAGGGACTGCAGAGGGGAAAAAAGAGAAAGGACATGAAGAAGGTGTTATAATGTGGCTTTTATGGGAGAAGATGAAAGGTTTCTTTTGTTCTCTCTCTTTTTGCCTACATCAAAAATGCTGTTTATTGTGCAAAAAAAAGGTACAATATAGACTTTAAGAACTGATTGCTTTTGCATTTGCTCAACTTTCAGAATAATACTGACAGGTGGAGTAGGACAAGTGAGTAACATCAAGGACCTGTATCCTTGTGAAAGGTGAAGTGAGAATGTGGCTCCCACACAGAGAAGAGTATTTTGCGAAAGTCTACATCACTCATAAGCTTTTAGACTTATTTTCTTCTTTTAGAACTGACTCAGTTTGGGAACTGCAAAACAAGAACCTACCATGCTTTTTATGTGTCCTCTGCTGTTCCTTTTAGATATATAAAGATGGTTTTGAAGTGGTTTATTTAAAGGTTTTATTTTCCAGTTATGGTTTTTGTCTGTTTCCAAATCTCATTTTAATCATCCTAGCTGCATGGAGTTCTTGGGAGAAATGAGTCTGAAGAGAAAGCTGTAATGTGAACTACAGTTGGGAAGGCTGAAGCAGTGGACTGAGTTTAGAGGCACTGTAGAGTGTGGAAAGGGTAGTGCCTTTCCATCAGCTGTTGCAAAATATAAGAGTAGAGTCCAGGTTTTGCCTTCCCCTGACAGTTTTTCAAGGTTTTTCTCTAATGTGGACACTTTTTGAGAATCAAAAGCAGATAACTTTCTTACATCCATTTAGCTGTATAAATTTTCAATTCATATGCAGGATCGACATTTCATAAATAATAGTGAATTTACCATAAGCAAGATATAATGTATTTACAAAAAAGATTAAGCCATTCATACTACACATCCTTAAAAGCTCCACACCTTACAGAAAAAGAGGCAAACACCAGGAGGTAATGTGCCTAAGACAAACTACTGAACAATACGTTGTGAGTGAACTTCAGCTGGCTGTCAGAGCACTACCCAGCTGCTCTGTCACTTCTGGTCCTCAACATGTCAAGGAGAAGAAAACAACATGGAAATGCTCATAGTAAGATGAGGTCAGGGAGATCATTTACCACTTAACATCATGGTCAAAAAAGCCTTGATTTCAGGAAGTTTAATATTGCCAATTAAAAATAGAGAAATATGGAGAGAAACAAAATTAAAACCACTTTCCCTGCACCTCTCCCTTCAGGCTTAACTTTAACTCTTTCTTCCTGACTCATCTACTTCTTCTTTCTGTTGCCTTAGAAACACAGGAAGATGTGGAATGAAAGTTGTGGTCAGTTCATAACACTTGATCTTGCCCACTCCTTCATCCTCTCACCATTCCCATGCTCCAGCGTAGGGTCCTCCCCAGAAGATACAGTCCTCCACAGACCTCTCCAGTGTAGGTCTTTCCCACAGGCTGTGGTTTTTCATTAAATGTTCCATCATGGGTACTTTCCATGGCGTGCAGCCTTTCAGGAGTGGACTACTCCAGTGTGGGTCCTGCACAGGTTTAGAGGGCCTGCCAGAAAACCTGCTCCAGCATGGGCTCTTCTCCATGGGCCGCATCTTCCTTCATCTGCTGTGGTCCTCCATGGGCTGTGGTGTGGATATCTGCTCCAACATGATCCTGCATTGGCTGTAGGAAAACATGTTTCACCATGGGCTTCACCATGGACTTTATCATGGTCTTTGGCACGGGCTACAAGGGAATCTACTCTGGTGCCTAAAGCAATTTCTCCTTCTCATTCTTCACTGACTTTTGTGACTCCAGGGCTGTTTCTCTCACATTCTTTCCTCAGACTTCTCTTTCACGGCTACTGTGTGTCATTTTTCAATATGTTATCATAGAGGCATTGCTAGTGTTGCTGATGGCCTCAACTTTGGCCAGTGGCAGATCCATTTTGGAACTGGGTGGAACCAGTTGTGTCTGACATGGGTGCAGCTCCTGGCATCTTCTCACAGAGGCCATCCTTGCAGCCCACCGCTACCAAAATCTGGCCATGTAAGTCCAATACACAAACAGAACAACATTAGTACATTGTGTCAAAATTTAAGTCTTGAAGGGACCAATTGTACCACTATTTGCCACGAGCCATTATTTTCATCCAGCTTCCCTAGTTCAAAGCTACAGTTAAACCAAGCACCATAGTTTGTTCAAATATAAATCATGTACAGAACAGGAGACACCAGCTGTTGGTAATGTCAAAAGACTTGAGGGACACAAAATCAATTAGGTTAAAAATGTCCCATTTCAGTAGAGAAAACATATCTCACAAAACAGATGAAAGTAAAAATGTCTACCAAGATCTTCATATTGAAAAAAAGGCGCATTGTTTCTGACTTTATCATCAGGTGAGTGCTTTGAAGAAATTAACAAGAAACATCAGTCAGATAACTGAATTAGTTCCTACTTGAGTGATCCAGAAGTAGGTATTATGGTGCATACAGCTATGGTGAAACTGATGCTTCAGAAGTTCAAGGGTGAAGAATTGCAAATTGCAAGAGAGAGTAACAATGGAGCATCACTATTTCTTGGCCTTGTTTTTACATTCTTCTTGACATAACTAATTTTGGCGAGTGTTGGAAACAACTTTGGGCTATGTGGACCTCTCCACTGACATGATTTGGTTGTTTACTATGTGCCTGTGATAACAAGGCATATACACCTACCACCTTCGCCCTCATAGAACAATATTATGTACATTTATTCTTACATCTGCAGGAAATGCTTACCCCTGAGGTTTTATTTTAACTCTGGTCTTATTATGGTCTCACAAGCATTAAGACAAGTTCAGTATAGGCAGCAAACTTCTGGGCTGTAAGCTGTAGATACCAGGCCGGAAAAACCACTGTAGACATTTAGACTTCTGTAACAGGCACAGGCCAAAGAATGTCTCCCAGATAATGGCTCAAGAGTTAACTTTTAGAAAGTTTTATAATTTTGACTCTGAGATCTGAGGGGACTGTAGCTGAGAGATTCTGAAGATCACAGGAGCTTCTATTTCTATAGCACTTCCAACAAATCATTCCTATGTTTCCTTGCCTTCAGTGGTAGGAAATTACATCTTATTTCAATGTTGAATTTGTCTAAGTTCGAATTCCAGCTCTTGGCATGGCAATAAAGTACCGGAATGGTATTATGGTCTTGGTTAGTAATACAATAAAATTTTATGAAGCTATCATCATGCCTTATAAAGTAACAGGAAAGGACATAACCTTTGTTTCCCTTCTACTTCTTTGCAGATCATCTACTACAATGACAAGAACAATTATGGAAACAATTATCACAGGGAGGAACAACGATACTGAGACCTAAGTTGCTCTGCATGAGCCTAGTTTTAAAGTAGTTTAACTTCAATAAAATCAACCACAGTAACAGAAAAGGGAAATTGAGCGAAGAGGATCCTGAAATCCATCTTGATGACCTGAATGGAATCCCAGCTGCTTATCAGGCTTGACTGGGTTCAATAATATTATCTTTATAATTACACGTTAACTCAGTTGCTGCTGTCAGTGATCAGAATTCCTGTACAAAATGCTGATACTGACTGTTTTTTTCCAGGGAGCTGTTGCTCCTCCTGGATATCAACAAATAAATGAATGTCCAGGGGAGCTGTGCTCTGCAAATAATTTGGTTTTATTTTGTTTCTCTGCCTCAGTAATCTGTTGCTTTTTCAAGTATTGGTTTGTTGGGTGTTTAAACTACTATACTATGACAAAATTTGAATTATAAATATGTGCCCTACAGAAAGCCTACTTCAGTAGCTTCAGCTGCACATAGATGTTTCTCTCTGTTTCACAGTATAAGTTTATCTATAACAGTGTTATGAAGTTCTGGTTTATTTAAAGTTATACCATGTTAAGAAGACATGAAAGAAGAGAGCTATCTATCAAACACTGCTCATGAGTATCAAATCTTTTAATAAATCCATTTTGAGGCTAATGAAAATGAAAATGAGATACATAGCAATTTTTATTTAGTAAGAAAACTATTAGCCTTACCTCGTAAGTTTTTCATATTATTGCGCAAATTGCTGATTTGATTAACTCTGATGAAGTTTAGCTGCCTCTGAAATTTGAGCTTCAGAGCAACAAGGTATTTCAGCAAGCCAGCAAAACCCACAGATGAGCTAGATTGGCTTAGCATGTTTCTCGGTGGACTTTAACATCAATTGTGCATACTCAGCAGTTCAGTGAATCTAACTAGAAATCAGGTCTGCTCAGAATTGAAATGGAGGAATTAAGAGTCACTGAAGATCTTCTGTGTCTATTTGTACAGGAGAAGGCACTCTGTGAGCTTATAAAGAGAGCAGAACCTGTCATCCCCAATTCACGTTTTGCTTAATGTTTTCTGGCTGAATGCAATTGATGTTCTTTCATATTAGTTGCATGTCAACAGAGAACATAGATTCTCAACAGTATGCTAATACTTTGAGTTACCCTGAAACTGCCAGAGAAAGCCTGTACAATCTGTTCCTTTTCTTTCTTGCAGAAATGATTAACCTTAGGAGGAAGAAGAGTCAGTACTGGTGGGTGACTGAAAATCCAACATGGCATTTCACTAATAAATTAAATTATAACTTTGCTCTTGTGCATCTTCCTCACTTCAGTTCTTAGTTATGTGAATCCTGATCTTCCTCTGTTTCAGAAATCTAGACTTAGGCTCCTGCTAAGACCATAGTACTGCAGCCACAAATATCGTGCCCTAAGTTGTCGAACAACCAAGTCTTCACAGTTGTGTCCTTGTTTTCTGTCTATAGAATTGACCTGATCAGAATCTGAAGAAGTTCTTTTCATCTGGTTTGGATTTTTTTTTATGTGCAGCTGCTTTGATAGAGTTACAATTTAGTAGCTCTAATCTGATCTGTGAGACACAGAGAAAGCCCAGACAGGGCTAACATGCTAAGACATGTGTGTTAGCTGCACATTCTGTGCACGTAGCGTTCAACACATCTTGAAAGCATGAATCTGTGCATGCAGACACTGTAAGTGAAATTCATTAAACTTGCTCTAGAATATAAAAATAATGTTGTCGCCATCTGAAGTCAATGCCATGCTTCCTTCTGCAGTCACTAGAAAAAAGTAAACATTATTGGCACAAATTTTGTATGACTGTAAATGAGGGGAAAATTCTGTTGTGTAAACACAGATGGATAATGTTGTATTAGATGTCCTATCCAGCCTCCAACTGTCTCTCCAGAGCAGTGCAAGTCTCTCATTCATTGCCATGTTGCTGTCTTGAAATCTTTAGGACACCTCAATTGACCTTTAAATGCTTATATTTAGAATATGAAATCCCATCCTGGGAAGATTCAGGCAGGGAGCTTGAGTTGTGTAGCAAAAAGAGAGCCCAACCCCCGTGACGATCCTGTTCCAACTCCACGCACTAGAAAACTATTATTCTCCTTACAATTAAGAAAGAGATTGAAAGGAGGATTTCTCAAAGCATTCCATGTTAGCTTTATTATTCTCATTGAATTCAATGACAAATGTCTTACAACGTTGAATGATTTTCTCTTCTTAACTAACACATTTCATCCACTGTATTAATAGTGTGACACCAATCTTCTGCCTGCTTGTACTCCTTGCTTCCTCCATTGACATACTTGCTTTATGAGCAAGCATCAATGGATTTTGTCTTATGGTGATTTTCAAATTTATGGAATGAATATCTCAGAAACATTTAGAAAACTACTTCTTTGTGACAAACTACTCCGTTATTTAATAAACTACACCAGATATTTTCTAAAACTATTCTAGTTTTTTTTTTGGTGCAAGCAAAATATGTCATCTAGGACCAGTAATAGTACACCAATATGATGAGATCCTTTTACATTGAGCAATAAAATCTCCATGTTCTTGTTGTCTTGTTTGGATTTATATTTTTTCTTCTTTTCTCAGAGACGGTCAGATTGTCTTCTTCTGTGTCTGTTAGCAGCAAGCTGTATGGTCTCATCATGAATAGGGCTGGTAATTGTTGTGTTACTAAAAAATAGTCCTCTTTCCTGATCAGCTCCAGAACTGCACAGTCATTCCAATTTCAGCCTTGAGATTTCTTCCAAATGAAAGCCCTAATGAGCTGATATTTAGATGGTGACCAAATAAATTCTGGACATTTTACAGGATGAAGAGATCACCTCAATTTCCTCTTTGTGTATAGGCTGCAAAAATGTGATCCTGGACATAAGCCACAGAACTTTTACTTCCCACTGAAGTAATGCCAAATTCTGTCATGTGTATTACAATGGGAGGACGACTGATTAGCTCTATTAATTTACATACAGAACAGTCTTCCTTTCTCGTGCTCATTAATAGAAGGACTGCCAGTGTAATTGACCAAATCCACTCAGCACAATTAAAATGGATTTTAAGGGCTTTGATGTACATCACTGTAAGCAAAAGAAGCAACAGTTAAATCCCCAATTAAGACAAAGAAAATACAAGACAGGATTTTGTATCATTTCACTGCAAACAAACAGAAAGTGAACAAATCCTCCCTCTGTAATGATGTTTACACCTTACAGCAAGCAAAACCAATTTAAAGATATTGTAAATCTTAAATTATTCATTTCATTCTCAATAGGTCAGTAAAAAGCCTCTTCTAGCTTCTAAGATTTGAGTACAGTACTTGAGTTATGGGGAAGATGTTTATGGTTTATGAAAAAGGCACAAGGGAAAGAAGTGAAAACCCAAAGGAATCTGAAAGTTGAAAACACAGAACAAGCAAAACAAAGCTGTAGGTCTTTTTATCCTTGGGATCTTCTAAGTGGTTTGAGAGGATTTAGTGACTGTATCAGACTCCCTTGTTTTCAGTTGGTTGAAAAAACATCTAAAGGATTAGTAATATGCTGTATACTGTTTGGGACTCAGTGATCCAAAGACTGAGAGAATGTAGGTAACATGCATCCTTCTGTGACTGCGTTTGTAGGAGAAGTAGGACAGATTAGCACTTGCAGAGCAGTGTTAACATGATTAAAGCTTGCTTATATAAATTACCTTGATTTGCTCTACAGAGAGGTATGAACATTCTCTGGGGAATCATGCAGTTTCTGGAGCTGTGGCTGAACCTCAGCATTCAGTTGATCAGTCTAACTTGCAAACTTGTTTGTTGCCTACAACCCCCTGTCCTGGCTCTGAGACAAGGAACCAGTCTAGCATCCAACATTTTACCATCCTGCCTCAATGTCTCACAGAACCTTGCTGGTACGGGTCTGTAAGTATCTCTTTTTTTCTGTGGTTCATGTGTAAGTACTCTTATCTGATGTCATCACACAGAACATGCCCTCTGAATCTCAAGAGAGTGGTGAACTACAACATTGGAACATCCTGGTAGCTAGCAGGCTATGGGATACCCGCAGCCTTCATAATTCAACTTAGGGACTCCCTTGATAGCCCTTCTGTGATAATGCTATGTGTGAATAATATTGACTGCAGAAAATAATTTTATTTGTTAAAAATAATTGCATATAGTGCATGAAAAGAGCTTGTCACTTGAAAGATTTATTTTACTTGGGGGTAGAATTCTACCATAAAGTATCTTGTCTACTGTCTCCAATTCAAGAGTAATCTCTGCAGAGGTGTGAAGAAAGGGTAGCACAATTGGTAGCTGAGAGAATGGAGCTCATGAGACAACTTATTATTTTAAAATGGAACAAAATAAATCAATTTATTTGTAACATGAGCTACAAGCCTGATCTTTTACTTAATTTTCACTCTGTGATGTGTCTGTAGAAAAATGATGTACTAGGCTAGGTAGAAATCTTGGAAGAACAGGAAATAAAATTCAGAAAGTAACAATACTAGAATTTGTCTTGCAATACGATCAGTGTGAAGCCTCTGCCTTTGAAAATCTGCAAGTAACACCTTTGCACTATGATAGTGCAGGATTTTAGTGCTTTGTCTTTCATAGTATAAAGTCTGATTGAGGTTGTGTACATGAAAAACATTGTCTTAGAAGAGTTTTCTGCTGTATTGTATGTGTGTGCGTGTGTTAAGATTTTTTTTGGTGTTTGGGGATTTTTCTTTGGAGAAGGCACGCTGTTCTTTTGTTTGTGTGTATGTGTGTTTTTCTTTTGAAAGCTGAAAGCAACTCAATCAGTTAGACAGTGTTGTAGGCCTTTTCCTTGCTTTAGTAGAGGCTCACCTTATTTCCTTTGCCTTCGGTAGTAAGCCTGGGAGACCTCTGGCCAGATGCAGTTATCTGTCTATGAACTAGTCACCTGGATCAAATTTCCACCATATTCAGTGGAAAGCAGTAGACACTTTCAAGCAACAATTCTCTTCCTCCTAATACAGATACATAATATAATTCAGATGAATTACATTAAGAAAAATTACTGACTCTCCAGTTGTAATGCAGGGAACATGACATGAGTACCACAAGTGTTGATATTTTAGTCTGAAATTAGCTAGGATTAAATTCAGGCAACGTGCCAGACTGTTATGGAGTCTTCAGTAGCAAAATCCCACTCTAAAGGCATTTGAATCTATCTGTACCTTCTGTTCTCTTTGTAGCACTTAGTTCCTGTCCTACTCCTTCTTTGCTTCCAGCTTCCAGGCAAAAGGGCTGAATAAATATTTGTGAATGTTTCTACTGGCTAGACTGATCAAGAAAAATGAACCTGTTGGTTGAAGAGTTTGTGTGTTTCCTGTGTTGCACAGGAAACAAACTAATTTTAAACAGAAGTGCTGATTACAAAATAAAATCATTGCCACAAGGAGTTAATCAGGAAGCATTATTCTGTTTTTAATTCACAGTCTACATTAAATTGCAAGGAAATATTCAATTCTAAATAAAAACATCTACATTTATATTTACTGATAGGTATCGTCATGTGTCTCTAGGTGTCAAACCTGCTGTTGCTGTCAGTGACTCCTGGAAAGTAACTCAACTGGACAACCAATATATGTATACTGTAGACTGGGCTAAATTTCTCTCAAGACATTACATTAACTGTAGGATAGGCTACAGTATAAGGAAAGCCCAGAAACTCAGCTCAATAGAGAACACCTATACACAGATAAGGCTAGTCTCTTAATTTACAACTGGATTTCGTAGTAAATGGAAAGTTTCTGTCAAAGGAGCTAACGTGTTGGTGAAGGCAAGATTTTCATACATGTTAACAGATCAAAATAAAGATTATAAAGGAGTTCAAGGTTCCCTCCCTGTTCAATAAGATGCACATAAGTTGATGCTTCTTCTGAGTTGTTATAAACAAAGACATTTTCAAGTAGATTATTAGAGAGCAGCAAATCATTTCATTGCTGATAAAAATGGCATTGAAAATAGAAGGGCTGGTGTTTGGGAAGTTTAATTATTGTTTGAGCAGATTATGGTGAAATGTTTGTTGTTCAGTCAATTACTTAGTAAAGATAGACACAATTTCCTTCATCTTTCTTCTGCCTTGATAATATTTCTGATTGAATTTACTACAAAATACTTTCCTCTGAACTGCTGACTATATCTGCAATATAGATTGGATACCAGTACTTTATGATTCTTCAGCAATGAATTTTCGAGATGAACTGTGTGGAACACAGCTTTCAAAACTCTTATTCAGCATAGCTTTTAACTTTTGTCTTTGACGTGCTACTGGGCACATCATTGGTGAGTAACGTAATGACTTTTGGCAAAAGCATTTCTGTGTATAAATCATGAATATGAAAACCTCACTGTGATAGTTCTACAAATGCCCCTCAAATTTACCCCATGTGAGCACCCACCTGTAAAAGTTTGCTACTAAAACAAAAATTGCCCTGTATTGTGTGCTGGTATAATGCAAAATGTGTGAAAAGGGCAGGAAAATATTATACCTCCATTTGAAATTTCTGTTCTTTGCTATATTTTGTGTAATGTAGTTTTTATTAATGTGCCCTATTCGGCATTAAGCAAAAGCTGTCACTTTGAAAAGCAATATTGACAAGGACTCAGTGAGAAATTTAGAAGTTAAGGGCTTATAATCAGAAAAAAATTTTATCTATTTCCAGAGTGCATATATTTTTAAAACTTTCTTCTGCTGTTTAAAAAGTTTTATTCTCACATTATAGCCAAAATTATTTTCAGCAAAGCAGTAGTTAATCAGGTAATATAATAATTTATCATATTTTGTAATTTATAAAAGGTCTCGAAATTATTGTGAACTCTCAGATGGACTTATTATCTAAAATCCTTTTCCCAGTTCCTCAAAGAAGACATCAGAGTGCTATAGATCCCCTGTGGCTCCTTATTAGCTACAGAATTGAGCTCCAGATGTTGTGTTCAAAGCCCTGCATGAGAGAAGCAGTAATTATTCTCAAAACTAACTCTCAACCTCTTGTCAACTGTGGCAGGTGAAGTAGACAGGTATAATTTCTTTCTCCTGCCCTGTTTTGAATGTGTGGGTATCATTTTTATTGTTGAGTTCGCTGTGCTTCTTATGGCGTGATTCAACGCTCATGAAAAATTGCAGACAAGGATTAAAGAGATGATCAAAGGAAGACATGATCATCTTTCAAAGAGCAAGCTTATCTTAGAAGAGGTCATGCTGTTTAATTTCACATTCGTAAGGGGACCACTGTAAAATCAATCATTCCTGGGTTATGATTGAGGCAAATGAAGGTCACAGCCTTAGTTTGTTGGTAGTTCAGTCACACTGAGTCTCATTGTGGTCTGGAGCTATCTAATGTTCAGATGGATAAATTAATATTCCCCTTTATCTATGGCCCTAGGAAAGAAAATAAATTGTGGTCTAAGTAAGATTTAGAAATAATAGGCCATTTTTAGGAAAAATGGTAAGGTTAACGTAAAAGTAAAGGTAAGGATAAGACAGAAGCTAAAGGTGAAAAAAACCCTGGGGATCATGAACAGCATGGTCACAAATGTATAAATCCAGTCCACGGCAGTAGTCAGACTGTTGCAATGGCAATTTCACATCTCATGGTCATCAGACTTGCCATACAATATTTTAATTGCCACAGTACTGAGAGGGTGGCCTGCACCACTGTTGTGGTTTGAGCAAACTTAGAGTCAGTTTTGTGGCTAACTCAGTTGCTGTAAATAACTTAATTCTCTGAAAGCTAACTGTATTTTTTTGAGACTTCCAAAGGGATAACAAAGGACATTGATACGAAAAAAGGCCAATGTTTATACTTTACCAAGGCCATCCTTAAGCTGGCAGAGAAGGAGCTGCACCTTCAAGGAGGGGTAAGTAGAGCAGGAGACCTTAATCCGACCAAAAAAGTATTCGATCCCATATATGTCATACTCAGCATAAAATTGCAAGTTTACAAGGGTCTCTGTCTCTTCTGTAACGGCTGATGTCCAGTGAGGACTTCTTCTGTCTGATCCCAGATCTGTGTGTTCCTGAATCTAATTCCTGAGTCTAGCTTCCTACTAGCCATGGACCCATTCCCTCATCTCTATTCTGCAGCATTTGAGGTGACATACAGTCATCGAGGAGTGGGGGCACAATT
Organism: Phaenicophaeus curvirostris; assembly: GCF_032191515.1. Taxonomy (NCBI): domain Eukaryota; kingdom Metazoa; phylum Chordata; class Aves; order Cuculiformes; family Cuculidae; genus Phaenicophaeus; species Phaenicophaeus curvirostris. The sequence goes on from NC_091392.1 coordinate 189,343,350, forward strand.
TAATATATTTTTATAGATTTTATTGCTTTCTAATTATTTTTCATTATTATTATGGTTAGAATTTCATTAAAGTTGCAGTTTTAGTTTCCAGCCTGCAAGTCTTTTTGTTCTCATTTCCCTCTCCCCTCTCCCTGTGGAGGGAGGTGGGTGTATGGATTCGGGAGCTCAACTGCGTGGTTTTAGCTTCTGAAATTTGTCTGCATGGGGCTAAACTGTGACAACCACCATAAGCTGGAGATCTATAGTGAGAGCTGATTATGGGAAAGATTAAAAAAACACCGTCACGATGCATTGTCTGCTGTTGGCCTGACTGCTGCTTGTGTCCTCACCACATTATTCATGTACATCTCTAGATCCTTCCTCTCCTGTTCTCTTCCTCCTTGATTCCCCCTCTGTAAGACCTCATTTCATACCGTAGTAAAACTCTGGGATGCCCAGACTGGGACTTAAGATTTCTGGAAGAAGAAGGACCTAACAGGCAATAATGGCAATCAGTCTTGCCAATAGATAAGGGTACACAATCTTCTCCATAATACGTCTAGGTAATTCCTTGAGCAGGGACCAGCTTCTCAATTAATCTTTTCAGTTGCAGATAGTTGGAAGCTGTGACTCTTTGAAATGTCAGTGCTTCTAAGATGCAAGGTGGAAGTCTGTTTTCAGTATGCGATTCTTCAAGGTGAGACACCTAATCTCTGTGATAGCTGGCCTATGTGATTGCAGTATGTAACTGTGCATGTAATGAGGAGTCATGGCTTTCTCAGTCTGAGGAGAACAAGGACCCTCTCTCATTCCACATTAAAAGCAGAAGATGATCTCCCTGTGATCATGGCATAGAGCTTGGTCTCACTGCACAGGCCTAAGAGAGTACAGTCAGTCCACATGTGAACGTTAGGTATGAAGTATGACATTGACTGCACATTTACAGAACCAATTTTAGAGTAGCTGAGCAAGGTCCTTTCAAACACAAGTGTCTACCGTGTGCACTGAAGCCCTAGATGGTGTTGGTTACAGACTTATCTTTCTTGATGGGGCTGTGAGTATCCTTTTTCAAATGTGTGCTCTGGAAGCAACTTTATTTAATACCTCTCAGTGCTCTCTGTCTTTGTGAATGGCTTCTTCAAAGAAGCTCTTCAAGTTTGTGTCTTTTTGCCATATGCATGCCCTGCACAGGAGTAGAAGCTGCAAGGTCAAACGCTCCTTGGAGAAGTCTCTTCTCAGCTGTTCTTGGATTAACTTCTAATTCTGAACAACTTGATTTTACTCATGTCTTTCAGATGCCTTGGATTCTTTCTTTATGAAACTTGATTATTGCTTTTTCAGCTTTTCATTTAATGAAGAAGCTTGGTACCCTGCCCATGATGGCATACGTTGTCTCTCTCTCTTTTTACCTAAGGACGTTTTAAGGACATAGCTGATTTCAAAGCAGACTTATGGGAAACAGGGGTATGAGGAAAAGAAAGAAAGAAACAGCCCCATGAGCAAATGCATGTCTCATAAGAGAATTTTGAAATATACATCTCCAATCGTTCACTTGAGTGCTTGAGATTTTGCAGCCCATATGGCCCTCTGTCAGGGGATTCAGGAACAGCAGGCAGTTATTGACAAATACCTTGCCATTTGGTAGTATAAATGATGCAAAAGTCAGCAACATTATCACTGCATACTACCACGATTCAGAGATAAAAGTAATACTTTTTATTTTCATTTTTTACTTCTGAATTTAAGAATAGTTTTAAGAGAAATCAGATTTTTTTTTTTTTTTTTTTTTACCAAGTAGATAGGGTAGATTTTCTTTCCTTCTGAGTCTCAGGTTTAGACAGGACTCATAGTTTTGGAGATTCCATAAATCTGTGACTTGGATTCTCAAACCATGGTCAGTCTACTGGGAATGGAAAAGACATTCCTTATTGACCACTTTGGCCATCCCCTTGTGAGCCAGGACAGTGTTGTTTTGGTCATTAATCTTTTTCTTTCGTTCCATCTGATACTTTCAAAGATGCTCAATGACGGCCTATATTTCTCTAGTGATTTTCACTTACTATTAGTGCTTTGTATATTCTGGGTTATAAAGATTTACTGTAGCTCTGTGGTGTAAGTAAGTAATATTATCCACATTTGAAAAGGGATGAGGAAATGAGACCTAATTTGTGACCTGACAAAGATCACAGAGGTGGTCTCTAGAATAATTTAGAATGGAAAAAATGTCTCCCAGGCTGTGAGTCCTTTGTCTTTACAGCAGGATGGATCTTTGACACATGCAAATAACTTCCTAATGAGCTGAGGATCATTCTAGCTTTTGAAACAGAGAATATGTCAGTGAGTCAGGCTAGTCCTCCATCTCATTCAACAGCTTATCTCTATAAATTGCCTTTGAGGAGCTAATTCAGGAATAGAGACTCTGCAGTAGGACTTTTACTTATGCTTTCACTAGAAAAAAAATCTACTTAATTCTCTAAACTTTTGTGATGAATAAAGATCTGAAGCATGTGTGTTTGTTTGTTTGTGTTTTTTTTTTTTTTCTGGAATTCTTTTTGGCTTTCAAGTTTTCCTGTTACAAAGTTGGATGTTCATTCTACTGGCTCATGTTCAACCGAAGCAACTAGATTACTAGTGGCAATTACGAACAGATGCTCAGATGTCTTACAGACCTAACTATAGGTTTGAATTCCTAAATTTTACAATGAATACATCCCATTTCATCACTCAGAAGACTCCAGTAAAGACATATTACTGTCTCAGTTCCTCTGTACTCTTCCAAGCTTTCAACTGGAAAGTGGATCAAATTAAAAGGAAATCTATATAGCTATATTGTCTGTCTACATTTTAACTAAAATATCGCTGGAGGCTCCAGAAAAGCTCCAGTTCTCAGGAACAGCACAACTTTATAACTTCCAGATAAAGTTCCCCTCTGCAAGAAGCATTTTTCTTAGTATAGGGAGCTCTTGCAGGACACAAAGAGTTTTTTCTGCTCCCAGTGCCAGGTGCATTTGTTGATTCATCAGTCTTTAATGTGAAGCAAGAGAAATGGGCACCTGAAAACAGTAAGAAACCTCTCCCCTGCATACATTTCTCAGAATAGACAATAGCATTGAGAATAAAATCTTAGTCATACTGTTTAACGTAACATCAGTAAGTACTCAGCCACACCGGTACTGTACAGAGCAGAAGGTTGTTTCTACCTTCTGTTCATGCTAATAGTTTTCCATACCAGCCAGCTCAGGAAGGTTGACTCCAACAGTTGAATCTAATCCATAGCTACTCATACATTTTGTCTCAATTAAGGAAGATGACATTACCACCTCCTGAGGACTCTGGTTATAAATATATTAAAAGATATTTGATTTTTGAGCTTGATAGAAACCAAAGCATTTTTGCCTGATCAATAATATATCATGTGCAAATTAGTGTCTGAATTAATGTGTGGCTGCAGTGGAAAAAAATAGCACTGGCTTTATTACATAATAAAATGCCCTTAACTGTTGGCCTAGAGCAGCTTTATAACATATCATTACTTTTGGTAACAAACTCTGCCTTTTCATTGATCAGAAAATGTTATCAGCCAGAGCCAGATTGAAAGTAAAACTGAAGAATAACACTACTTGGCTAATGCAGTTGAGTGAAATAAATTGATGTTGCCCTGGCTATGAATTCAAACTGAAATATAATAAATAAGAAGATTTTCAGAATAACACATTTCCAACTTTTGAAACCAAATGTTTGCACTCAAAGCAGTAAAACACAGACAATTTGACTGCATTTCTCAAACCATGAATAGCATACTATCAGTTGTCTTTTTTTTATTTTTTTGCTTGCTTGTTTGCTTTTTGTGGCCTAAGAAGCATCTCAAGATACAGTTTGGAGTTCCTATAACATTACTAAGCACTCAGCAAATGTGGCAGGCCTGGAGACTGTGACAGCAATAGGCTATTAAAACATTTTTGTGTTTCCACCTTGTAATGGTTTAGCCCCAGCCCACCTAATTTAGTCAGCTAAAACAGAGCAGTTGGACTCCCAGATCCCTCCCTGCCCCACTGCCAGGGAAAAGGGAAAAGAAAATGAGAGGAAAAAGGCTTGAGGGTTGGAAATCAAAACTACAGCTTTAATGAAATTATAATAATTGTGATGATAATAAGAAAGTAATAAAATATATAAAAATATATGAAATTGCACCCCCACCCCTTGATGACTACAGGTACAAATGCTGTAGAGCAGACATTGGAGGAATGGGTCCATGGCTAGGAGGGAGCTGGACTCAGGAACATGATTCAGGAATGCATGGATCCAGGATCAGGAGCAAACAGACAGATGAGGTCCTCAGTGCATGTTGGCCATTGCAGAAGACAAGAGACTCATGAGCTCTCATTTTTATACTGAATATGATGTAAATGGGGTGGAATACTCTGTTGGTCAGTTAGGGGTCACCTGTCCTGTCTGTCCCTTCGCTTCAGATATGACCTTTTTTTGACAGCCCTAGGTTGGCCTTGGTTACTATAGGAATATATATAAACATTGGCATTTCTGCATACCGAATCCTGATGTTATCACTTCTAGAAAGGAAAACTGTCTAAAAAACCCATGCAATTAACTTTCAGAAAATGAAATTACTTAGACAAGACTTAGCTGAAGTCAGAAAGTTAGAAAGCTGGCTCTGCTTTAGCTCAAACCACAACACATCTGTATATGTGCAACTTATGGATTTACTACCCCACCTTAAAGCAGGGGTGGATTTCTTTTCCACTCCTAGGCCAAATTTAAAGAGCAAGGAGAACATAGCAAGGGTACAGTTACTGGGGGCTGTGATGTAGTTCCCAGTCCAGACCCTCTGGGCTCAGCCATGACTTTGTAAAACAGACATTTATGGAAGAACTTAATCAGGTGGCTAGACCTACACATATCCTTAACTGCTTTCTTAAACCACTGCAGTGGGCTATAATTCCTCTGGGCTGGTGCTTTCATTTTAGCATCTTCTTAGCTCGGCCAGAACAGAAAATGGTAATAATGAACTAGTTTAGGCCATTGATAAGGAAAGCCTATAAAATGGCACCAAGTTTGATGGCCTGAATATAGTTAATTTGGGAGGCTATCATGAAATCCACTGTCTAGGTTATCTTCTGCAGGTCTATACAGAATAACGATTATATTCCTGATAACAAAATTCCTCCTACCTCAATTTCTCACTCTTTCTACCCTTCTTTTCCCTGTAAGCCACACTACTTCTGTAATTTTCCAGTGGTTCACATGTTTGCAGGCATAGACAAGCATACAAATATTTAAAAGTAGAGGGAAACTTGTAACACAAAGCGCCGTTAGTAATGCCAACTTTATCAAAGTTTATGAATGTTTTGTTCCAAGAGTGGTTGTGCCATTGGAGTGCGAAGTCTAAGTTAAATTACCGAGTTAGCAGTGAAAACCAACTGTGGAGAATTGCAGATGGATTGTAAGAGACTAAAAGACTTGGTGATTAAGTAGCAGATGAAATTCAGGACAGATAAATGTAAAATGACATACATGGGGAAAAACAATCCAAACTTCACATATAAAATGATGGGCTCTGAGCTAACTGCTATTACTTAGAAATGAGATCTTGGTGTTATAATATATATTTTTATTGAACTGGTGTCCAGCTGTGGTAAAAAATGCAAACTGAATGTTTAGAATTGCTAGGAATGAAACAGAATAAAATAGATATTATTGTTATATCACTATGGAAATGCTTGTCTCTGTTTCAAGGACATAAAGCTACTAGAAAAGGCCAAATGAGCAGTAGCAAAAGTAATAAATGGGATACAGATTTCACATGAGGATGGACTAAATAAGATGTGGCTTTTCAGCAAAAGAGAATAGCAACTTAGAGAGAGTTGTATGAAGGGTATATAAAGATCTGGGGGAAGTATAAAGAGCTCATAGGAAATAATTTTCCACTCTCTACTCATACAAAACCCAGGGTCTTCATGTCAAGGTAGATGGTAGCAGGTTCACAGCAAAAAAGCAAGAAAATATTTTGTTACACAGCAGAGAATTAATCCTTGAAATTCCCTCCCAGAAGAGGCTGAGTGCTGAAGCTGTGCATTGAGAATGTGACCAGATGAATTCCTGGAATAACAGTATATTAAGGACTAAAAAACTCAGAAAACAAATCTGACTTTGGGTGTCTCTTAGCTGCAAATATTTGAGGAGCAGAAGACTATACTGAATAGTACTGCTGCACAGCCTCTGCCTGTGTATCATCCTACCTGGCACCTGCTGCTGGCCACTTCTGATGCCAGAGAACTGAGATAGCTGACTCAGAATTGCTGTCCTTTTGTCTGTGCTATTCTGTGTCATAAACTCTCCATACTCAGGCACCACTATCTCGTGTTGAACACTTGCAGTAATAATGGCTACAGAGCTTAAAACTTCCCCATCTCCCGACTAAGGCTGTTATTATTTCCACTTCAGAACAAAGAATCCAGCCTCAAACGGAGTTTGAATTGAGCCCATACATTTTTTTTATCTAAATCTGGATTTAGTCTGGCCATTAGAGAGATAGAGTTTGGATAATAAATTAAGATTAAAACCAAAAAGCATCCAAGATTCAACAGAGCTCAGCACTATGTTATCTCTCTCCATAAGCTGTCTAGTCCTGCTTTTCCACGCAGAAAATGTAAATGCATCTTTCCAAAACAATGAAGACATGAAATTAGCATCAGCAAAACTCACTACTTCCTCTCTTGCTGAAGATTGTAGACTGGAGAAAAATGTCTGGGTTTGGTATGTAAAATACAGCTGACAATTGCTCCTTTTTCTATATTTTCTCACTACTTTCCATTCATGCCTGGTAGTCTTCCCCTCCTTCCTGCTCCCATTTCCTACAAGTGCCTTATCTCTGTATTCTTGAATTTATCACTGCAAAATTGAATTCTCCTTTACAATGGAAGTGATAGGAACCCAGCCTGCACCAAAGGAGAAAAAAAACCACTTTTCAATTTGTTCAGAACTGCTGTGCAAATAAAAACAACAAGAAGAAAATAACCGATTAAAATGAAACTCCCAGTAGCAGAGTTTTGCATCGAGTTTAAATTTCTGTTTTTCTTAAAGCATACTGTCTGAAAGTTTCTTTCTGTTTATCAGCTGAAGTTCTTCCTTTCCTCTAGAATTTATCTAAAGTCACATTTGCCAGCTTAGAGATGACTGAAGGCTAAATTTTGTGTTGTTTTATTCAATCTAGCAGTGCAGTGAGGAGGAGTGAGGTTTCTTTCTACTTACTTGGTAGGCTCATCTGGAATTTGGGGCAGCCTCTTTCAGGAGTAAGGAGATGATTTTGTAGTTGCCCTTGCTATGTTTGTATAAAATATGATCTCTAATATGCAAGCTGCAAAGTTATATACTGAAGTCTAAACCCAGAACTACAGGGACAAAGTCATCTTCAGTGAGTAGATAAACTCTTTAAGGTCAGGTTAAACATCAAGTATATTTGTAGGCCTTGCTTTCATCATTAGAAAATGTCCAGCTACTTGTAATGACAAGGGAAATATGAGACTGTCAAGCCTAATTCTTTCTTCTTAGCAGTGGCAATAGGAGATGCAATTGAGGGATAGCAGGTGAGCCTGGCTACTTTCCCTCATAATCCCTGCAGCAGCTGTGATCATTGGATAGGGCTCCTAGTAAATCCCTTCGTATTTCCTACTTCTGTTTATGGATGTACTGGTCATGAATTTGCTCAAATATATTTTGAACTTGCTGATATTACCTGTGTCCCCCACCACCTGCAACAACAGATTCTAGAAATATGTAAAGAAAATCCATTTCTTTTATTATTTATTTATTTTATTATTTATTTTATTATTATTAATTAATTTATTTTATTTTAAAATTCCCTCCTACCTTTTTCAATAAATATCCTGTGTTTCAAGGATTTTTAAGGGACACCAGCATTCCTTCACATGCTAAGGAAAAAATAATCAACACAATGAAAAGAAGGTTGTACTCCTATTGCTGAGTGATCTTGCCCCAAAACTGGGATTTTATCTTCTCCTATCACCTAAACTTGGCCATGTTACCATGTTGGTGTTCCATGTAGAGTGCTTTGGTTTTCACGCTGCTACTTCTGAAAGGCTCTGTGCTTTGGAGCTCTGAGCTTGATGGATAAATTTATGTTATCTTGTTATATATCATGCAATTTGTGATTCTTACTTGGTAAAGCCCCTTTCTAAATATGTTTTGTCAAGTTTCTTTAGACTGAATAACAAGAGAAATGTTTATACAGCAAACTCTTCCCTCAAGTACTCAGTTTCTTTATATGTGTGCATACACATTTGCAATGCTTCCACTTGGTTTTGTGGCATATCTCAGAACAATTCTCTTCTGATGTTTGCTGTTGTTTGTCTGAGATTGTCTTTGTTTATGCGGTCTGGCAAAACTTCAGTAAAAAGCTTTTCCTGAAAATCTTTGAAGACTGAGTGGCTTAGGACCCTGAGGAAAGGTTGCCCTTTTGTATGAGGTATTAATATGAAATCCCTTTTAGGTTTTTTCTCTGCTCTTATAGGTAATTTTTAGTGAGGCATATGAAATGATACAAGTAATATCCTCTGTGCCAGAGAAGCAGCTCCATCTCAGAACATGCTATTACTCACCAACTGTTAATGCAGGAAGAGGGATCAGCAGAGGGAGGAGAGAGTGACCAAGAAAACAGGCTCTGGGATCTCTTGGGCTAAGGCAGGGCAAGTGAATTGATGCTAGAGCTATCTCAGCTGTGTTTGTTCTGTGCATGACAGAGGGATTTCAGGTCACCATGCTTTTGGTAAAAAGCACTTCACCAAGCTCTGTAGTACATACTGTAGCAAGAAATAATGTATTTTATTTTATCTGTGGTCTCAAAAGGTGCAAGTTCCAAATAAATGGGCAATGTAGAACACAACATATCAGTCAGGGATTAAAGTCAAGTTATATCTAAGCTCCAGAGTTCAGGAATCTGGTTTTCCTAATAAGAAACACATCAGTCAATATTTTGAAAGACTTAAAATGGCTGACAAGCAGGTTTTTGCCCCTCATGTTAGTTACCAATGCAGGAAAAAAATCATGGCTACTTCTGCATCTCCAGATGATTGTTTCTTTTCAGGAAATGGGGTAGACACCAAAGATTTCGCATATATTTACAGAGACATGATAGAGTGACGTAACAGAATGTGCAAAGAATTGTGCAGTTGACAGGACTGATACGGAAACACAATTGTGATATTTTTCCTCCTTCTGATGGGAAATGCCACAATTCTTGAATATTTAAGTATTTCTCCTACAATAAATCCATGTATGCTTACTTCAGGGAAAGAATAGTATTTTTACACCTGAGAATGGCACAGTTCTACAAAGAAGAGAAGCAAGTGTGCTAGGAGGTACAGGGAAATTTACGTGGCCACTATCTACTGTGGACAATATTTTACTATTTTAAAAGAAAATCTTTCTTTTCCTGTTTAGGCTAGAAAAGATTAAGGCACTGAACTGAAGCATAACATAGCAAGACATGCAAGTGGCACACAGGAAAGTATTTTATTCATAAGGATGAACATGTGTATTATTCTAACTTACAACTTTATACCACTTTATACCAAGGCTTCCAGTTTAGCCATGAATTTTCCTTTAGGTCCACACCCAGAGCCTCCTGAAGGTGCTAGAAAGCTTGCTGTTGAATTCTGATGGGCTGTGGCTTAAGCTTTAAAGGAATATATACTCTTCCTTGACTCTGTGGTTCTTATTTTGATGAATTGCTTGTCATACTCCTGCAGAAAATTCATGGCTTCACTGGAGAGATAAACCGAATCTTGTTCAGTTGTGCCATCTTTTATAGGTATTGCAATTTACAATGCATCAATCAACTGGCTGTCTTTAAGAAATTTACAGTAACATTGTAAAATTATACAAGATTAACATTTCAGAGATCAGAACTGGATAGACTTTGATAGTACTTACGATGTCTTAAATATATCCATTGACACATTTAATTTGCAATGAATTCCACTGAATACTCACAATTTCCAAAATGTCCCTGTTAGTTACTTCAATTGATCTATTGCTTTATGTTGGACAAGAGGTAAACAGACAATGGAGACATGTTCTGGAATCCATTCCCAGGCACCACCAGGGACCTGCAGTATAATACTGGCAGCTCATTAAAGTCAATGGAAACCTTGCTTTACAGCTATGTGAAAGGCCAAGAAAGAGGTCAGTGTTTTGGGTGGATAGAGTGATGGGCGCACAGTGACAGCAATAGCTGTCCTGAAAATCCCATGCCTTAGCAGCAGCAGTAGTAAGCTTAATTCTGCCAAGAGCTTTTGCTCTGTCTAGCCCATCGTTCTTGAGGAAGAAAGAAATTAAACTGCTGAGATGACTTGCAGTGTCTCTTAGTGTATGCTTAGAAGACCAGAACAGCAGCATATAAGGATATGATCTTGTGTCTATACTGGAAAAAGTTTAGGTTTTCATTTCTGTTTCAGCTAGATTTTATTATGATAACCTGCAGGCCAACATAATCTTTACCTTTATTTTCTGGCTCCATTCAAATGAGGCTAGTCAGGTTTTATGAAGGATTAATACACTTGTGAGAAGACAGCACCTACTTTCTACTTATAGTAGTGGCTTCTGCTATCGGTCATGTTTTTGTTGAAAATATTTGGACAGTTTAGAAGAGTTAGTCATCTAAATTCCAGTAGGGAGAGGAATGAGGGCTTGAGAGAAGGTATCAAGGATTCCTGAATTAGCTCATATAAGTATTCGTATTAGAAAAGGTGTATGTTATGTCTTAGGAGGTTTCATCTTCTGCACTGAGGTCTTCCAGCTTTTCACCTGTTGTGCACTGGTCATCCAGAATACCAGAAAAGCTCTGGCCACATGTCTCACAAGTAAGACTAACAGACACAGGACATGATTCATCTTTCCAAATTTTAGATATCTGTAGTAGCTCAGAATGAGAGAGAACCTTCTGAGCATATTTCATCATAAAATAGATATCAGAATTATGTTAGATGATTCACACTCTTTCAGTCTTTGTGAAATTGAACTTGGGTTGACTTGCACAGATATACAGGATAATACCTAAAATCAAGTGAGATGTTTCTCATCTGTCATTACATTAGTGATGGCTGTGGACATTATATTAGAGATGAATACTAGTTATGTGCTTGTTCTATTATCTGGGAATAAAAAATGCTGATCACAGCAAAAAAGAAAGATCTTCAAACTCTTGTTTGAACCGGATGACTGGCAAGCATGCAATTAAAGGGTTCATAAATGGCAAACGTCTCTTTGGGTGTAAATTATATCATCTCTGTTGTCTAAAACTCTCAGATTTGAGACTGAGGGAAAGTTTGGTTTAAGGACCTCACAGACCCTTCACCATAATATGTGATGTGAATACTTTTGGTTTCAATAAATACCATTAAATATCTTACAGGGAGATGTGTAGTGATCTATTTCTGCCTGAAATTAGGAAATAATTTTAGTTGATTTTATCTTTCTCCTTTGAGTAGTGGGAATATAACAGCTGTTATAACCAGGATGACAGCATTTGTTCCTTTAATTTAAGGCTGGCTCCTAATCTTGAAAAAGAAAAAGTGTGTGTGTGAAAGCTTTGATAAAAATGGCTCTCAGCCATAAACACAGCATTATGAATACCTCAGACACTAACAGCAAAAATAATCTCTGTGAATAATCACCTTAATAATGATTTTCATTAATCTTTGTTCAGAGCTATTCTCTTTGATTGAGACAAAGAAGAACGGTAGGTAGCACAAATTCAGAGCACTGCTGGGTACATGCAGAACATCGTCTAAGGCTTTGCATTATAGAAGTCCCGTCTGATCTGCCATGTGTACAGAGAAATTGGCATGGTCCCTTTTAATAAAAGAGTAACACAAAGACCTTTTATCTAAATAAAGGCTGTGGTCTCATTAGATATTGCAGCATGGCTTCACTTACTATGAAATTTTTCCCTTCTAATTTTCTTTCTGAGTTTTTTCCTAATTTTTCTCCTGCAAGGTATAGGAGGAAAATATTCATGAACTGAATGACAGTTTTACAAGGATTTGAACTTCTGAATGCTTGAATGTAAAGCAGGATATTATCCACTGTTTCAGAAAGACAGTGAGACTAATGCTGCTGTAGAGGGGAGCCCAAGAGCTTCAATCCAGAAAGGCAGGACCAAGGAGCTGGAGGGCTTGTCCCTTTGCCTTTATGTCCACTAGCTTCTCCACCTCGACTTTAACTAAAGAATCTATTACAAGAGATGCTGTGTGCTCACAGTGCTTGTAAATCAGGAGAGGATGACATAGCCTCATCTTTCAATCCAATTCATTAACTTATCAGTAAAATTAAAAACTTTAATTGCTAAGGACAATCCCCAGAACATGGGATTAGACACTAAACAATGCTTCTGGTTTCTATAAAGGTGGCTGGTACTTGGTAATACTGGCTGTACTGTTGTTGACTAGATCCAAAGCAAATTAACCCAAAACCATATGAACTAATGTTCAATCACATTCATATACTTAATGCTTTTCATTTTCTTACATGGACTAGAGCTAACCAGTAGAAAATATTTTTTAATCCTTTGGATTTGAAGTCTTGGGTTCGTTCAGGAACTGCATGTAACCCTTTTCCTCTCTTTTGTAATTCAGAAGACAGAATGCACATCATAATTCACTTTAATGTCAGGTTGCAAAAGCAACATCCAAACTGCATTTCCAATTGTGCTGCGTGCTCTTCAGGGGCTTTAATCTTATCACTATGATCCCAAACCGTCACCATGGTAGTGCCTTCTGGGTCCTGGCACTAAGTATTTATTCTTTTGTAGTGCTGTAAATCCAGAGCAGCTTGGGAATTACTCTGCTATGGCACTGCTATTGTTAATTGTTTATACCAGGAAAGTAAACTTTGTCAGAAAAAACTGCTGGGAACTAAATCTTGATTGTCCCAACAATTATACAGTAAGATAATTCTCAGTACATTTTTGGCCCTCACTTACTCATGGTTAGAAGCATTATTTGGGAACAAACTTTGTGTTAAAGACCATTTCGAAGAGGTAGTCTACACACAGACATCCAATTTAGTAGGGTAAGAAGGTGGGCATGAACCATTCTGTGCCAGCAGATTTTGGCACCAGGTACATTTGATTTGATAGTATACAGCTCTTCATATTTTGTTTACCAACTCGGTGTTATTATTTTTTATTATCTGTACTTTGTTTAAAAAAAGAACAAACAGAGCAGATGATTATTTGGTAGTAATGATTACTTGCTAGTAATCATCTAGCATTTATACATGATGACATTTCTGTGCAGTCTTCTGATTGTGGGTGTCCTGTCTTTACTGCTGTTGAAAGTGTTAAATGAAAGTAGATCTTAAATTATATGCCATTTCCAAGCTAATGTGTGGAAAATCAAAGGAATAAGGGAAAATCTTGTAAAAGTTTTTATAATATTATTTCTTCATTTGTGTACATCTATTGTTTCATATTCATACTGTGGTCTATTAGACTCCTGCAGAAAAAAACTCCCTGTGATGTACATTCTTTCTCTTCAGTTCCACCTTTTTAAACATTAATTACAATGACATTCTGAATATGTCGGTCCTCTGAGGATAGGTCCGTGCTTGTATTATGCCAGTTAGCTATTTTGGATTTGTAACTTTGAGATAAAACATCAGTCATTTAATTTCTTTGCCATACAATCAAACACATAAAGGCTTATCTGAAACTCCTGCTAATTGGCCCCTGTTAATTTGTATAAAGGCTTGTTTGATAACAGCTAGCATAAAGGCAAGAAAGTAAAATTTGAAGCTGTGACTCAAACATTCCTGTACTAAATGACTCCTCATATTAGGTGGTGTATGCGTGCAAGTGGAACCAGCTATATGAAAAGAGGGACCAAAGATTTTATTCCTTCAGAAAATAGCGTAGTGAACAAAAACATAATTTGTGGGACTCCTCTGTCCCAGAATATTAACAGTATTCTGTTATTCTGTGAGAACAGAATGGCAATAAGGGATTTAGGGTCAGAACATGAAGCTTAGCTGTATGTTTGAAACATACCTATACTGAACAGCAGTTATACAGATCTTTGTTATATCAAAGCTCATCAAATTCTGCAGTTATTTTTTGTGGGCAGGATCAAATCACATTGATCACTTCTGGGTTTTACAATTTTTATTTTCCCTGCCAATTTTAAGCACTTTGCAAGCACTGGCTGAGAATCAGTCCTCCTTTATGTTATAATCCAGCCCTTTGGCTGATCCTCTTAAAAAATATTTCCCTTAATTGCTTTCCATTAGGAGAAGAACATTACAGTTACTGTCAGTGATATCTGCCCATTAGAGATGAACCAACAGAATGTATGATCTCTGAGCCGCAAGGAAGACATGGTCTAGATAGATATTACTGTGTCCTGAAGGTTATGCAAACTGCTGCCTGCCCTGATTTCTCTGCAATTAACAGAAAACATGAAAACATTACTGAGGTTTGAGATGTTTCATCTTGAAAACAAATAAATGTATAACCTTTGCTGAAGCATGAGATAGGTTAATAGGGGAAGCATTGTTTCCCTGGCTAAATAAATGTTAAGTATTTGTAAAGCGTAGCCTGAGCTGAGAATCATATTGTCTTTTCAACCACATGTAGCAGCAATTTATTAACGTTCTAACACTGTGCAGCCTGCATACCAGCTTTCGAATAAGTTAAATGTAGCACTGCATGTATAATATTAAGTATGGCAATTAAAACATCTCTGCATCCTGTTCCCAATCAAAAATGACTGTCATTGTTATCATTAATGTTTTTGCCCTTGAACTTATAGTTTGCTATGAGTGATGCCCTGACAATTAAGTACAATTACACTTACGTTCCCTGATTTGGTGAGCTTGCCAATTTATGGTTTAGTTGCTGGGAATGGGGAGAAATTTGGACCACCTTGCCCCTGCTGATGACACTCTGAGAAGAAAAGTATCATGTGAAGCACATACATTTATGCAACTTTATCATCCTTATAGCAACAAAGGATGAATAAGAAAACGCAACCATTTTAGGAACAGGGAAGCTTTTTCCCCTACACTACCAGAAATCATTTAAAATGCTTCTGTCAAAGATCCATGAAAACCCTAGTCATTCTCAGGGCAAGAATTATGAAGACACATCAGCAGGACACAGAAAGATAGGATGCCATTGGCATCATTTTTATCTGCCTTTGATACCTCAGGGTCAGGAGGGCAGATATCTCTTTCATATTGAAGAGATATATTGTCTGTGTCACTTCCAGTAGCTGGAGTGTCAAGTTCCAAATCCAGATGTTACAGGTGCCAAAAAAAAGGACATACACTCTCAATAGCTAGGCAAGAATTTCTCAGAGATATCTTGTCTTCCAAATCCTTTTAGGACACTAAATCATATATGTTTTCTCAACCCAGTGACTGGAGGTGAGATCCATCTCACTTCAGCTTAGATCATTGAATCTGGCATGCCACGATGACGCTTAGCTCCCCATCCAGCCCTGAGAAAAGGACACCCTCCAGCTCTCCAGGCTGTATTGTGAAGCAGCCATCTGAAAGAGATCACTTGTGTTGTGCCTTATGAATCTGTCTTTTCTTTCACTTAGCTGAAAGGGGACTAGAGAGAATGTGCTCATTTACTTGGATAGGTGAGGTGAATCTCCCTTGTGAGATCAACCCTGCACTCCCAGCTGGGTGTATCAGGAATAGCTCTATTTGAAATCTAAGAGTGTAGTTTTGAATGTGT
The DNA here is from genome assembly GCF_032191515.1 of Phaenicophaeus curvirostris. Classification (NCBI taxonomy): domain Eukaryota; kingdom Metazoa; phylum Chordata; class Aves; order Cuculiformes; family Cuculidae; genus Phaenicophaeus; species Phaenicophaeus curvirostris. The sequence continues at coordinate 189,359,104 of NC_091392.1, forward strand.
TCAGTCAGGGTTGTTTTCCTTCAGGAGACTGTTTACCTAGATGTGTAATGATAAATACATTAACTTCCTTTACAAAAGTATTTGCAAGGCCTAAGTACCTAGGCAATTTTACCACATCCTTTTTGAAGCAGAATTCAAGGCTTATTTTCGTAATGTCCCATTTTTATTTTTTTTTCTGGTTTTGAGTCTTTTCAGGATTACAGTCCTGCTTCTTTTGATGTTTCCAGGCTTGTAACCTCAAGCCTCAAAATCACTGACTGCTTATGTCTTGTCCCTGCAACTAATAACTCAGCTTCTGCTGTCCCTAGTAACACATGCAGTGAAATGCCAAACAGGCTGTGCTATTGAAAGAAAAAAAACCAAAACAACAAAACAACAGTTAAGCTTAGTCTCTGATGTTACAAACATCAAAATGTTGGTCTGTTAGAAGTTAAAGCTGCAAATAAGTGTTGGCAGGATGGATATCTTAGTCAAAATATTTTTTTTTATGATGAGAATTTCTGTCAGTTGTAGTTTTTGTTTATCAACATCTGTCACTGAGGGCTGGGCTATGATCCATAAGTGTTTTAATTAAAAGGAAACAGATTTTCCTTCTAAAAATCAGAAATTTTCATGATGTTGTTTGGAGCAGAACCCAACATTTAAAACAATCTTGTCCAAGAGAGGTATTTATTGTCTGTGTATTTCTTAATTCCAAGTGTCACCTGAGATTTATCTCTCTGTGATTTCCTCCATGTTAGTTACAAAGATGTCAATACTAAGTAATATGCTTATATTAATTTCTTTCCTAGACTATAACTGTTAACATTATCTAAGAACATATTAACTTTTTAATGTGTTATGAAGAGTTTATTTCCTGCTTTGGATGACTGATGACTTAAGAAATAGAAGTACAGTCTTGCACCCTCCTTACTCCATGAAGAACACTGTCCTTTGAGGAGCTGCTATGTCATGCGTGGTGCTACTGTGTCTCTTATTTTTGAGAAAGAAGCAGTCAATAGATTCAATATCCTAAACAGTGAACATATTATACTTAAAAATCTCTTGAGTTGCTATTATCATCCTCTGTTGTTGGTACTGACTATTTGGCAGATAACTCTGTTTCTGAAGCGTCTAGTAGAAATCATCTAGTTAATTGGAGTTAACTGCAGCATCAGGAGGAGGCTTATCTTTCTGTTGGTACTTGTTATTTCTTATAGTTTCAAATATTTTCTGTCTTTCTGTCTTCCAGGGGTCATCTATATACATTAATCACCGTGCTGGCTTGAATCTAGTAGAATCGTTCAGATGCTGTCTCCGTTTGCCAGGGAATTACAGTCTAGAAACTCCCAGAATGCGTCTAAGTCCTCATTTAGTGATTGTCATGCTTCAGTAGGTAGGTTCTTGGAGAACAGGATAAGCACATGGGGCCAAATACTTCAGCTGAGCAGACTGTGAGAAAAATCAGAAAGTACTTGTGAATGAAGCCCAAGTAGGAATTAAGGAGGAATATAAAAATTGAGAATTAAGAGCAAGTTGCATTTGCTGAAAATCTAGAGCAGTCATGCACAGGAATTCCCTATATAAAAAAAAAATCTTTCTTTTACATCAAACATGAAGGAAGCTTTCTTAAATTTCTATTCATTCCTTCCCTGTGATGTCTTTAATAGCACATGGACATCACTGAATTTTAATTTGTTGGGTCACAGAAAGGAAATCACAGGAAACTGAACATAATAACAGTACAGTGACAAAAAAGTATGTAGAAATTACAGACTTGAAGGTTTGCTTCAACTGAGAAAACGCATGCTTCAGTTGTCTGTCTAGACAGAGATAGACCAGAGCACTTGTGCTTCATGTAACGAAGTGAAGTGACATCAAGTATCTCTCATTTAGACATGGTATAAAACCAACGTTTATTAATTCAGACTCAGAGCTGTGTTAATCTAAAATGATTTATGTTCAATGTCTGCCTTTTTATTCCTGTACCTGGTACCAAATTTTTGTGCATGTATTAGATTGTACCTTGTATACTGAGATTTCTCATATTAGCAGGCAGTATGGTATTACTGATCATTTAGGGCACCAAACATGTAAATTCTATATGCATAACATTAACATATTTGTTTTCATATCAGTTAAGAAATATAAACCATAGACCTATAGAGACAGAGCAAGAGAGCAGGAATCCTGTAAAAGTCAGTGATATTTAATAACTGTTATAAAGGATGGAAGAATGTACTTGTAAGTTTTCAGGGAGTGTAAGTTTCTGAGCAAATATACTCTTTCTCCAAAAATATAACATCCAAGTAGTTAATTTTGATAAAAACTAAGGTGGAGATCAACCAGCACTAAATCTGGGCATAATACAGACTTCTCCCGGGTGCTGCCTCTGAGAATACGTAGAATTTGGGGCCCTAATCCACTCATCTCTCAAGTTTGACAGGGATTACAGTCATCTGACTTCAGGAGTCTAGAAGTCAGGCAACTGTTCTGAACTAGCTGTCTCATTTCCCTTTATGATCTATGAGGAGACATTACAAAGTTATGGTTCATCCTCTTATCTCGGTCTAGCATGAATCATTCTTTCCACTTCTCCATGTAAATTATTTTCTCTATCCTATGCATGTATTCTATGCTTTCAACTGGAAAACACTTCCGGCTGGTTCTTTCCAAGACAGGAAAAAGCCAGGGATTGCTACCAGTGAAGAAAACACATATGTACACAACCCCCCCACTCTACCACAGGTTCACACGCTTCATTGACAAGGCAGGTAGAGCTGTCCCTGCAGGATGATGTGCCTGGCACCAGGTGGTGCCATATAAAGGTGAAAATGAAGTGACTCAAAATGTATGTTCAGTCAGGAGGAGATGCCAAGGCTTCACCTTGTTCCAGAAAAAAACTGCAAGGGTGGAGTGACTGACCTTGTAACTTGTAAACTAAAGTTTATTACAGCAGGGAAAAGAAGAGATTAAGCCCACAATCTGTGCCCTGATTTGGGGTTTTCCTTCAGAGTTTCCAGTGAAGTCAGAAAGAGGTTTCTATACAAACAACATATGCTGTTGTCTTAGCCTTTTCACAGAATTCCCTTTTCCTGGCTCTCTGTCTCCTCCCTGGTGTCTCACTCATACAGTGTAGTAATTTCACTCCCCAGCATGTGCAAGAAATAAAAAGCGTACACATGGTATTCACATCTTGCAAACTAAAAGACAAATTTTCTTTCTTAATCCCCGTGACATTTTTTTTTTCCATATCAGCAATCAGAAAGTGTCCTGTCTTCTCTCTAATTAATGATCACTCTTTTCAGGCATTGCAGATGTCTTCGCATACGGCTCATTACCCTTAAGACAGAAACGATGTAAGAGTTAAAGGTTTATTTCACAGGGTGCCTTGGGCAACCATGAAGGATGAAGTCATTAAAAATACTTTTAACTAAAGGACAGGCTGCTGCATAGCCTCATATTTTCCTGCTTTTACAATATTATGTGATGGTTATAACTTTTGAATAAGGGCTTATGAGCTTTTGTTTAGAGTAAATTTTGGCTGGAATAGAAGAAAATTGAAACAGTAGTAATAAAACATGCATATATCATCTAGGCTTTAAGGAACGTACTTCTATGGTAAACTGTAAATCAATAAAGTAAATTAATTAGAAATGTGTCTACACGTGTTGGTGAGACCTTACGTGAGGATCCAGAATACTGGGTTAACGAAAGACTACAGAAATCAAAACAGGGAGTAAAAGTTAAAGTTTGATTATACTCTACTACAGTTTACAAAGCTTACTTACACTAGTATCTTATTTTTTCCTTCTCTATTTAGCTTGATGGCTAGTAGCTAATTCCTACTTTTAAAATGAGCTTAACTGAATTTAATATGACAAATAATGAAACTTGTGAAGTGGATACAAAAAACAGCTAAATACTTTGTTAATCTAAGTTCTAACTTGAATATCTAAGCTGAATATCACCACCCTCACTGTCAAAAGTGGTGCCTCTACAGTGACTTTACACATGAAACTGATTTTGAGGACCACTATGCCACGGTCTCATCTTGTTGGTAAGTTTGTTGTGTTCACAGCGTTGCATCTGTTAATAAAATGACGACTTCGAAGTTTTACTTCTTATCTGTACTTCTGAGATCTGCAGGCCTAATACAGATGGTCACTTAAGATAGCATCTTGTATAGTCATCCTACTTTTGTAAGTTTGGAGAGCCTTCCGATGAGTGTCCATCAAAGATGTGACTATGCCTTCTATCACTGTAAAGTCCTTAGCTCCTCTGGGTCTCTATGGTGTCTATCCTGGAAAATATTTCTAAAACTAAATTTGAGAAGTTAAATTTGATTTAAATTTTGTGGAAGAACAAGAAAGTTTTGATCTACTGAGAGAGGTGATGATCATGTCTCTGATAATTTCCGGAGTATAAATCTATATTACAGTGAAGTGACAATGAGTGTATCTATGATGAAGATGAGATTATTAAGGCAGAAGGACAATTTTTAATTTAAATGATGCACTAACTACTTTGACTACACATTTATGAATGAGAGGTTTAAGTTCTAGAAATCCTGAAAGTTTCATACTCAGTTTTATCACATCCATATGGTACAACCAAGAAAAATATTAGGACATTAGTAATGATTGCCTCATCATAACGAAGGATCAGACCCAATCTCCTAGGTAAACAATTCTAATAAAAAACATGTACATGCAAATCTATATAGCACCAATAATATCTGTCAGGAACCCAGGAGTGCTATGAGCCTATCAACAAATCTGATGATTTTCAGGCATGTATTTTCAGTATTACAGGTTGTATTAAGGCTGTAGATGCTCCCCTGTATTGTACCTCTCACTGGGATTTTGGCTTCAATCAAATGTATATTCCCATTAGCTGATCACATCTAACTACTGGCCTTTTTCAGGAATACTTGTACAGCCTGCAGATGTGAAGCACAGAAGAGCTGTATATCTCTACATATAAACAGGTACATACATACATAGCTCCTGGACTTCACAGTTTCATCTGTACTTGAATGTCACTTGAGCTCCAATTTCCTCAGCAATTAATTTGGTGCTTCCGTGTGCACATCAAACAGTATAAAAAAGAGGAAAATGGACCTTGTGCAACTCCACTGATGGAGGACTCAATTCTTGCAGTAAAAGAACTTATGAGAAGTGGCAAGAAGATTATGAATATTTTTAAGAGTTTTAGTAGATTTCTGCCTATCACCTTTTTCAGGCAAGTCTGAAGTACCGAAGTTCCCAGAGGTGCCAAGGGAAATGCATTTATGTAAAGAAATTATAAAATTTTCCATCTGTGTCTTCAGTTCCTGGTTCTAGTCTGAATCCAAATTATGTCAGGCTTGGAACTGAATGTAAATTGGCTATGTCTATGAATAAATATATCAAGGTTGGATGCCTTGAGTTTCTTGGATTCTGTTACATTTTAAGGTGATTTTGTCTTCAAATGCTGCCTCAGTTTCAATTGAGGGTGATATAAATTGTTCATAGATCTTTAGTTAAGTGCAAAATATTTGAGTTGCCAGTCTCTCTGGGTATTTAAGGTTCCTACCTGTGCCAAAGCCTGGGAATGGAAATGTGTTGTTGGGCTGATGAACATAAGCAGTGCCCATAAGCAAGATTGTGCTGCATGGTAAGATTTTCCAAATGCACATGCTCTTTTTAGTGAAGGATCATAATTCACTGCAGGAGCTATATTGTGTTCTGCAGAAGGCTGTAGGTACTCAGGACTGATGGAGCATTTTAACACCCTAGATAGCTCCTTGGAGACTCGCCTAGCAGTTTCAGCAGAGGCTGACAGGAAAGTTGTAGGCCACTATGAGAGCTTTACCATTGCAGTTTAAAGAGTTTATTACATTTCATCTGATTTTACGTACTGTGGGTAACATTGCTGCTCCTTTAGCAACAGCCTCCAAAAAAATATTCAATGAGATAAAGCTTGCTTATGAATCAACATTATGTAATAATAATGATTTATTGACCTGTAATTAGAAGTGCATTAGCTTTTCATACACTGCTGGGACCCATTTCCACAGAATCAGAATAATTTATCTCCTAGAAACTGGGAGGTCTTTTGCTGGTATTCAAGACTGAGTACTTTTTGATGTCCTCATGTATGACATCTAAACTGAAGATAAGACTGGCAAGACGTGAAGGATGGGCCACAACCAGTAGATACCAGTTCTACGCAAGCAAATGTGATCAGGTAATTTGAATGTCTGTAGCTTTACTGAACTGCACATTGAAACCTCTCAGGCTAACTAAGCATGAGTATGTCATCGTCATGATGTAAAAGACATCAGTGAGCTCTTTTATACGTCATTAATAATAAGAAAACTGTAGATAGAGAAGGTATCAATGCTACTTTTAATACCTTAACTATGTAAAACTGAACAAAATATTCTTACCTATCATGCTTTTTCACTGTATGTCTGGAGAGTTTTCTTACTGCATGACAACCTAGCATAGTGCAAGTGGATGGAAGAAAGTAATAAAGCATTTGCTTTTTCCGGAGAGGTGCTAGTGGTAAAAGCTGTATTCATTGCTTCATTGCTACTGAGGTCCTAATTTCTATAGCAGCTCTTCTTACATCTATGACCTATACCTTTATTTTGCTTGTACCTAGTTTAGATGAAAGCTGTGATCATGTGCGCTGGATAGATGTTAGACTTGTTTAACCTTGTTTATTATAACCATTAATTTCAAATGAAACTGTGTTAGGTGAGGAACGAATCGGGTAGCTCAAGATTTTGGACTAGAGGACCTAATGTCCAAGGCAGTTCAATGGCTGTTTTTGTACATTTACTGACTCTGAGGAGCAGGCAGAGCTAGAATAATGGGCTTCTGGAGTACTGGTGAGTGTACTGCAGACACAAGGCCATGAAAGCAATGAAATAGATTACATTGATTGCAACAGGTAATGCTAAGATCTACAACAGCTATCAGTCAGTACAAATACTAGTGCCTCTGAAATATGTTCTCTTGGTTGCTGTGGCATACTTTTATTTTATAGTAGAGAAAAGGCAACATATTTAGCCCTGTCTGAGGTCTCAAAAAGGGCTTTTTAGCCAGTGGCTGGTATGAAAGTTGGAAAACACTGGAATTGGGGTTTCTTTCCTCTGAAAATAGCTAAGTTTTGGGTTTTTTTTTTTTTTTTTTTTCTGGCTCCTGTTAGCAGTTCCTGCGTGAAGGCAATTCACAGCTGTTGCACACTTGCATTCAGCTATAGCCATACAATCCCTTTTCCTGGTGACAATGAAAGCAGCAGGAAAGATGTCATTTGGCTTGCAGAGCTTTTGCTCTTAAGTGTGATGTAGAAAGAAAAGGAAATAAGGCAGTTCTTAGAGCCTGCATTAGTTTCTAGGGAAGTCTACTAGATGAAAAGGAGGAGACAGGGAAAATTATCATTGCGTAGTTGCAAACTTAATAGATATCTTTTTCCAGAGAAGAACCACACTTTAATTCATGATGGATTAAGATTTATAATACATTTGATACTCTGTCTCTGAAAGGTGGTTATCAGGACTTGTAACATGCCAAAAAAACCTCCCACAAACGAGGAACACCAGTGAAATAAAGCACAGAGTAGTGAGAGGTTCCTGAGACTGATATCTGGCAGGGCTTTGTGAGAATATAGACTTGGATCCTAATCAGTACTTGCAAATAGACACTGAAAGGAAACAATTTGGTTATTAGACAGTCAATGGGATTATTCACCACCAAAGAGAGGTCTCCCAACAACCACTTGATTTAGTTGATGCTGAGAGCTAGACTATGAAGACCTGAAATACAAGGAATAGTCAGAAAAGACTATTACATAAAAGGTTACTAAGACTGCAAAAGTGTCCAGAGCTAATATTGGTGCATGACCTGGTCAATATTTTCCTAGAAGTCAGCCTATGGTATCATGTAGCTGCTGTATGGACAGCAATTCCATCCACCTTTCACAATAGGATAAGCCACATCAGGCGGTCATTCACCTCAAGACACATGAGCAAGCTGGGTGGCAGTGAGAAATCAGTACATCCTCTCTTAACCTTGGAGTGTGCATTGTTTTCAGAAAAAGCTTTGGAGTCTGGGCAGCTTCAGAAAGATCAGCCTGGCCAGTTGCAAAACACTGCAATCTATATTAGAGAGTAATTTTTTACCCTAGAAGTAAACTCTGAGGAATTTCGTGCTATTTGATCTAATGTATTTTAGAACTTCTTGAACATTAGGAAAAATTTCTTCACAGAAAGGGTTATCAAGCACTGGCAGAGGCTGCCCAGGGATGTCACCATGCCTGGAGGTGTTTAAAAGGCAGGTAGATGAGGTGCCTGGGGATATGATTTAGCAGTGAAGAAATATGGTTGGAGTTGATGATCTCAAAGGTCTTTTCCAATCTAACGATTCTATGATTCTTTACATTCAGACAAAGAGGAGAGTCAAGACCTATCTACCCCTGGTTCTGTAGATATGCTCACTATCTAATCCTGCCTGGCACAAATTATGAAAGGAAAGGGGAGTAGAAATACCTTCAAAACCCTTCAAACCACCTCCAAATACACAGACTCAGTGGGACTGTAGGAATAAACTGAGTGTGCTTTGTTTAGATTATACTCTTGGACCAGAGGTAAGGGCAGTCATCTTGTAGCAATGAGTGAACTCAGAAGCAGATGTAAAGGATGGATTATGAACAGCGATTGAGGAGTTGGTTTTGGGGGGTTATACTTTTTCAGGAGTGGAAAAACAGGATGTTACTATAAAGTGAGTTCCCTGTTCGGAAATGGCAATCAGCTCTCTGGAGACTAGATACAAAAGTAAACTCAGAATATGTTTTCTTCTATTTAAGTGTTAATAAAAGATGCACAATTCTAGGGAGCAGGTAAAGACAGAGATACAATCCTCTCTAGTAGATAGGCTGTAGTTGTGATAATGAGAAGCTATTAGTACTTTTCCTGATAAAAATTAGTCTGATAGTTGGTTTATGTTCCTCTTCCATCATCAGCACTTTTACATATCAATGCAATGTTGATTTAACTTTTAGTGTTCCTACATATCCTTTTCAGCTGCTGAGCTGAAAAAATAATTATATTGACTTAGTAATATTATGCTTAGCAAGCATGCTACATTTATATATTTTATGCCTCTCCCAACTTTGCTCCTCTGCATAACAGGGCTTGAAGGCTACAGAACCAACTCTTCAAAAGTCAAGAAACACTTGGTGAAATTTTACTTTAGAGAGTTAATTCTGCTTGTCTGAACAAATCATGATATATTGAGGGTATAACAATAAGCATACAGATGATGTGTATCTATAGGAAAAGAAGAACAGACTTCCACATGGCTTGAAATCAGACATTCTCTTTTGTTTATCAGGAATGCCGTTGGGATCTTCCCTCAGTGCAGAGTGGCACCTAGTGGCTGCAAATAAGGGAAAAATGAACGTTTTAGTACAGTTCATATCCTCCAAGCTATGAATTTTCTTTAAATGCATGATCACAGTCCTCTGCAGGCCTTAATTAGTCTGGTTTTGATCCCTATGTTACACAGCACCCAAAATTCAGAGAAGAAAATTGCCCTCTATGTTGTCAACAGGACAGTGGCTGTTTTACAGACAGGGCTCGTTCACTAATTATTTTCCTTCAAGCTTCCAAAACCACATCCTGTATTCCTGAAAAGAAACTATGTCTTGGGCAATTTTCTCCCAAATAAAAATATCTGAAAAACCCACAAACATTAACTACAATGATTAAATATTACTAACACTACTAGACATCACTACTGTCACTGAAAACAACCCAGAAGTAACACTGAAGAAAACTCAGGTGATGGCTTTCCCTTCATGTGTATGTGTGGTTTTATTAACTTTGACATACTTGTACCATTTTAAATCAGTCTGGAGCTTGTCCCTCTTGTCTCTTCCATACATGAAATAAAGTATTCAACCATCTTCACTGATATATCTGATTTCATAGTACAAACACATGAGCATTTGGGAAAAGCACATACACTACATTTGGAAGGATAAATCACACTAAATGAATTTAAGGCTTAGAAATATATTTCTCCTATGCAGGGGATTAATTATTCAAGTTTAGTTAAAAGCAGTTTACAGTAATTAAAAATGCAAGTGCTAAGCACCTTCTGTTTTACAACATAGAGTAACAAAATCCTTACAGAACTTTTATTACTGTCTTGAAGAAACAAATCATACTAGTAATACCCTATTTCATTCTGCTTACAGCTGTATTGGACTTGTGTGGCAAGATTTTGATAGCAGGGAGGCTACAGGGGTGGCTTCTGTGAGAAGCTGCTCCCGTTTCCAATAGAGCCAATGCCAACCCACTCCAAACAGACTCGCTGCTGGTCAAGACTGACCCAATTGTGAAGGAATGTCTCTCACGGGAGGGACTCCATGATGGAGCAGGGGAAGACTGTGAGGAGGAAGAGGCAGACACAACTTGTGATGAACTGACCACAACCCCCATTCTCCAAACCCTTGCACTGCTCTGGGGAGAGGAAGTAGAGACATTGAGAATGAAATTAAGCCCAGGAAGAAGGGAGGGGTGGAGTGAAGGTGTTTTTAGATTTGATTTTATTTCTCATTACCCAACTCTGAATTGATTTGCAACAAATTAAATTAATTTCCCTCAGTTGAGTCTGTTTTGCCCACAACTGTAATTGTTGGATGATCTGTCCTTGTCTCAACCAGCGAGCAGTTCACTATATTTTCTCTATCCTGTCCAATGAAGAGAGTGTGATAGAGAAGCTTGGTGGACACCTCGCACCCATCCAAGCTCAACCCACCACAACAGTTAAGGAAGTCATTTGTGAAATACTTCTGGTTCAGTTCTGCATCAGAGAGCAACATCATTTGCTGTGTGATCAACATGGGAGTTGGTTGAGCTGGAAGTATTTTCTGCAACACAGTTATTTTATTTCTTTCTTGTCCCTTGCTAAAGAGAAATTTATTTTCATTCAGTCAGATTTGATGAATGGCTTAACCCTTCCTGACTGCTCCATTGCCCACTGTGTACTCAAGCAGCATATAACCAAAAGAAGCAGTGGTCAGTTTCAGTGCATACCTCTGCACTTCAGAAAAGTGGCCTTGCAGGATGGACATTGTTTATAGCATTGACACCTGCTCTGTACAGGTGCCTGAGCAGTAAAAGGCTGTGACATTTACAGCCTCTACACAATATTCATACAGCTTCACTGCCATTTCCGCAACCTGGATTATGAAAACAACACCATCTGCTCTGACAACAGCTTCCTTAGAAAGGCTTCACGCAGGTTGGGCACAACCCCTTTTTTGTATTAAAAAGACACTGCAACTCATTATGTTTGCATTTTGTATGGCTTTAAGGGCACAGAATGAAGCAAGGCAGATGAGAAGCGTGGTAATATTTTGGGACACTTAGTTCAAGTGCGGGAATTCCTGTTGGCTCACAATCAGTGGGCACTGGTGAGAAGTCAGCGATGATATCACTCTGTGTTTCCTAAATTTGCAACAGGCTGGACAATTAGAAGATTCTAATGTGGTTGTGGATGGCTAACTCCTGATCATCTGCATATGGTTATCTAAGACAGACAGGATGTTTTTTTGTTTGTTTATTTATTAGCAGTAGAAAAATACATATCATTCATGCGGGATTTTGCAGTCTTAGGAAAACAGAAGTATAAAGTCAGATGAAATAATTATAATTTCTACTTCAAGTTCTGATGATTTTGCCTTTTTCTTTGGAATCGTTAAGCACATGCTTAAATTCATATTTAATTTTAAATCAAACAGGTGTAAGGGCTTTGTATTATGAGTATATTAGACAACAGGTGGATCTGCTTTGTAGTTTATACCATACCATAGAGACATAGGCTACATTATGCAGCCAAGAATTTGATATATGTAATTATTTTCTCTGCTTCATTGCTGCCTGTAGCATGTACAAAATTTGCAGCAAAGTTTGAGTGTTGGGTTTTTGGGGTTATAACTTCTTCTGAGTAGCAGAAACTTTTGCATTTTGGAAAATATTTGGAACCCTGGAGTTGCTACTTAGCTCCAGAAGATTAAACAGAGAATATTTCAGATCCAGCATAGCAATAGTATAGAGGTAGAATATACTGCAAATAAAAATCCACATCTATTCAACATAAAACATGTCTAGCCTTTTCCATTTGTGCTAGCTTTTGTCTTCCATAATCTGTATGATAAGTGGCACCCTCAGACAAGCTCTTCTGAGATACGTCCATCCCAACTATCCCAATTAGTTATGTTACCTTAATTTTTACAAAGCTTAAATGTTTGAGCAATTAAAAATATGTGTAAACAGACCTGTAGTGGGTTTTGGTTTGCATTGTGGTTTTGGGTTTTTTTTTGCTTGTTATTTGTTTAATAAGAGGTCTCCATGTCCTCTGCCAACATGGTTCTGATATAACTTGCTATGCCAAGATATTTAAATTAATTACTCTGTTCAGACTCAACTATTCCTTTGTACAAAAATTAAAAAAAAAAAATTGCAAAATTTCCTTTAAAATTCTAGGGTTGTTTATCTTTTTCTTAAACAGGTTTTATTTCATTGTTGCAGGGTACTCCTGATCTGCCTCTGGAGTCAGATAGTCTCAATAGTCTTTTATTCCTCTTAGATACATAGAGCTCTTTGGTGTCATTTCAGCCAGTCCTTGTGCATTGACTGTAGTTTTGGGTGTGTTTTACACAAGCCTAGCATGTCTCCTGAGGGGCTAATTTAAAACTGACAAACACGTCATTCCATCAGGATGATTTTGATTTATATTTTTTTATTAGTCTAAAGTATTCTCTCTGGAAGGCCTGTCTCACTTCAAGGCACCTTGGCAAAAGGCGATTAAATTGATATAAGTCATTTGATGGAAAGAGGAGGGAAGTTTTGTGGGTACATTTGGTCCTGAATCTGCTCACTCCTACATAGCAACTTTCATAATCCCTTTTCTGTTCTTCAGAAAGGCAAAAAGCTAGGAAATGTGTGAGTTGCTTCCAGTAAAAATCTAATTCAGTATGTTCAGTGATGGTTATGAGTTGCTGCTAAGCGGTGCTTGAAATGCATTAGCTTGCCTGATGCTGTAAATCTATCTCCATATCTGTGGAAGCTTTGAGATTGAGTTCCTATTCCTGCTCCCACTTGTGCCTGGTACCTCTTGGAGCTGATGAGTGAATTTTCCTTCATTCATCCTTACAGGAGTCAGCTGAGGATGGGTAGATTGTACCTCATGAGACAGACTGAAGAAAATGCCATTTTAAACTGCTTAGCCAAAACCTCGATAGAGATAGAAAGCACTGGGAAAATCAAGTTGCAGAAAGATTAAATCAGCCAATAGATACTGTGAAGTTATGGGCTGGTCTCTGAAATGGATGAAAGTGGATGTGCAGCTGTTGCTTTTTGCTGCAGATGGTTGTATCACATCAGCTCCATCATAAATCCCAAGTATACTTACCAGTCACAGCCCCAAAAAACATCTGAAAAATGCGCGTGGGGACATGATTTACCAGATGTTTGTTCATGGAGGTGCACATATCTGTAAGCGGTTCTGTTTCAGGGTATTGAGTGCCAACTGATAGGACTTTGACCCACCAATGAATAACAGAAATTTCAGAAATTCTCTGTAAGGGCTCTTCTGCAACAGCTGTCAAATTCCTAGTTTGTTTTGAAGAGCATACTGGGCACAGCTTTTCTCAGAGAATTTAGCTGCTATTCTGGATGGTATACTAGGTGTCTGGAAAAGCAATTGCTCTGCATGGGAAGATAGTAAGTAAAATACAAGACAGTCAGACCTGTCAGTACAGCCTGATGGTACATCACATGTTCTGAGAATTCTTTCAGACTTTCTACTCCATGAAATCTGGAGAACTGCTCTTTCATATGTGATTTTTCCTTCTGGACTTGTAGAAATTCTGAAGGCTGATGAAAGCTCAAAACATCTCTTCTTCTTGTCCCCAGGGCAATCTGTCCTGTAAGCAACTGACAGGAAAGGGCTTCCTCTCTATGCTGGATTGCTTTGTCCACTCACACAGCACTTTTGCATTACTGAAGAGATGGCTGCATTTTGGAGCCCTTTAATGTGCCAAGGGCCATATTCTAACACAAATACTTGGGTTAAATATTCTGTCACCATAGAGCTAAGCCTCAGTGGAGGTATTGAGGGCAGTGTCACCAGTGTAACACCAGCACCAAGGTATACTAATGTGATCCCTGCTGCTTAAACAGTGAATCATTGAAAAATCATTAGTATGTAAGAGACCTCTTACTCCCTCTGATAAGCAAGTATTCAGGGAGACCAGTGAGACTACCGATGAACAGTTACTCACTGAAAGCAGTGAGGGGCTGTCAGTTGGGTGCTAAATGTTCAGCATTTAGTTTTGAAAGAAAAGCATGGGGAAGACATCCACATTTTAATAACAGAACCAAATTTGTAATGAACAGCAAAACCACACACTAGACCTAATCACAGTAATTAGACACAGTAAGGGAGACAAATACTGGTTCTGAATACTTATTTTAGTCTAAAGGTAAAGATGTATCGTTGCTATATTTTGTTGAGATCTTTATGCTATACCAGGAGAATCATAACTAGTAAAATTTTATGAGCTTCCAAGATCATTAAAGGGAAGTAGCAGAAAATGAACCCGAAATATGACAACAGACTTCAGACAACTTGACATAAGTCCATCCACTTGTAAATTAAAATAGAATACTACCAGATATAGAGGCTGTAAAAATACCGCTGCTCTGTAAAATTTTAAAAGGTCAGTTCAGTTAAAATTACTTCACTGAATACAGCTCTATTTTCTTTTCCTTCTGCATTCAGCATGCAGGCTGTTGTCAGTGTATTTTGAAAGGCTAAGAAAGGATATAGTACCATATTGAGGAGGATAAGCATGTGCAGGTAGGCCATTTTATCTGTGCTTTTGCATTATCTCATCATATGAGTCCAGTTGTAACCAGGAGAGCTTCATCACCAGCTTCATTGGGTGTAATTTCAAACCAGTGATTCATGGCCCAGCACTGAGTAAAGAGTCATTAGCAGATGTGTCAGTACTCCTTGCACAGTTTTTCTCCGTTTCTAGTGCTGTTCTAGTGGACTGACTCAGCCAAAACTCCTGAATCTCAGTTATTCCTGTGCTTCTGATTCCTAAGTCTGAATAGGTAATGCATCTAACTGTTGAGACTAAAATAGTATTTCTTTCGAGAAGGGTAGAGAAAGTACATCCCAATTCAGCTGTATTTTGTCTTGCAGAAGAAAGTCAAGTTCTGGGAAAGATATCAACTCATAATGGAGTTTGGGACAAGCAAAGCAAGAGTTCCAGCAGAGATATTCCAGCAATATTTCAGAATTGTAAAGAATATGTAGAGGTTACTGTCTTTACCTGGAAGAGAGGGTCCAGTGTGACAGGCCAGGAATGTGATGCAAAGAGTGAAATGCTTCACCTAATTCAATGTTTAACCTTGCCCAGCTTCATGGCTCTGGACTCTTGAGTGTTTGGCCATAGGTCTTGCTGCATTTGTAAAGCTCACTTACTTAGCTGTGCCACTGGGCCATAAGCACTCAGTCATCTGTTATGTGAAGTACTCATTTCCCATAGCATAAGTGGGACTCTCCAGTACTTAACCTCAAACATCCAATTTTGAAAACACTTGAGTCTGATCATATTTTCCTGCAGGCTGCTCCATTTGCTGTTTCAGTTATACTCTCTGACACTATGTATTTAATTCTAAGGAAGTATTTAGTATATGGACAGATGCAGACAAATCTCTTACTTTAATATTTCTTCTCTGGTTATGACTCTCAGGTGAATCCTGACTGTGGCATGTAATCACATATGTGATTACCAGCTACTTTATTTTCCTCCTCTAAAAACTGATTTAATATTGTATGGTTTTTAAATGGAGAGGTGTGAATGATGGAATAATTCTGAAAGTGAATAAAAAAACCCATCCCAAATTCTAAAAGAACAAAAATTTTGCAGTTATTATTATATGCAGAAAGCTATCCATATAATTTTTGATTTTTACTTTCACCTAATTGTTCCTAACGTTTAGATATGTCTCTTTTAATTGACAGATGAAATGGTCACTAAAGAAGAATGTGCAGAAGATAATTACAAAAGTTTGTTTTGTTTTGAACCTTCTCAGTGATCCAAATGTTTGCTATTTTCTTATCCAGGTTTCTTCATAATATTTCTTTAGTTAAACAACTGGCTTATGCTGTATTTGCAGAAACAGTTAATACTTTTTTTAGTAGTGATTATTTAGTATGATCTGCATTATTTTAAAAGAGCAGGAATCTTCTTTGAGAAACTTATTTGGAAAATGAATTAGAGAAGAGAAATGACGCTCATTCAACAGCTTCTTTTCTCATTCCTCATCAAAGAAAAACATTTTTTTGTATTATAACAAGTTAGTCATCCCTTTCTAATCACTCAGGCAAGGATGATCTTTTTTCTAATAAATTCTATTTTTAAATAATTTTACAGTAACAGCCTTGGGTAAAACTTACATATTGAGGGAAACAAATGGGGTTTCTTGAAATACTGTTATACCCTTGAGCAAACCAAGATAAGCTTCTATTAGGTACTACATAGAATGTTGTGTTTGTGCTAAAATCTAATCTAATCTTAGGGACCAGCAAACAGTTAAGTCCTCTCCTTCTGGGATATGTGAAGAATAAACCTAAAAGCATGACTGAACAAAGTCAAAAGACCTTGAAGACAACAGAAAACTGGCATCTGGTCAGGAGACAAAAAAAGATGGTGGTCAAGATAAACCCGATTTCAAACCTTAAATGGAAACTTCAAAGAAGGCCAGATGCAAATGAAATAGAGTAGGGGGCTGCTTGGCAGACCTCAGACTCAATAATGGACTGTGGGAAGCATGCACAAGGGGGAAGACACGTATTACAATTAGTATTGGGAAATGTGATTAATATGCATGATTTTTACAAGACATATAAAACTGCTACTTATAACTAACAGCATGCATGATAGGTGGAAAGATCCCTGTGCATCCAGCACTACCTTAAATAGAGCCAGCTTCTTAAAACTACATTAGTGTTAAGAAGTTTCCTTCCCGATTTCAGTGACAATTCCATCTACATCAAACTAATATTTGACCACAAACCAATTTTATGCCTTTACTAAATAGTCTTAGTATCTCTGTAATAGAGAAATAACTCAGTTGTAATCCCATCACTTCTATTGCTGAAAGAACTTCCCCATCTACAGAGAAAGGAGAAGAGTCTTCCCTCTTCCCTTCCAATATATTCTTAAGCTTTGTGTCATTTAAATGGAAATAATGATTGTACTGTGAACGACCCTAGTGACAAGATCATGGAAAAAGACTGTGTAATAATGGACACCAGATTAAAAACATGTAAAACTACAAAATCAGTCTGGCTTCCCCGACAGAATTTTTGTTTTACAGTGAAATGTTGAGAATCTGCCTACTACTCAGTTTTCTGAATATTCATTACCAAATGTATCACTTTGCACAGGATATTCACACCACTTTCTGATGCCCAATGCAACTGTCACTAAATCCAGTGTATTTTTATCAATGGTAGTATTGAAGTTAGCCACATGATTTGCTTTGGGGTTCCCACTGACATTCTGTCAATGATATAAAATGTCGTACAGGAAAGGATTAAAAAAAAAAAAATTTCCTCGTGTGACTTGCAAGATGACTAGCATTGAAGTATATGCTAGTTTCACAGAGTCTGAAGACAAATTTTGATTGCAAAGAGAACTTATTGGCTTGGTAAAGAATGATGAATCTTGAAGAGTGAAACAGCAAAAATGAATCTACTAAAATGTGGAAATACAATGATACATTAAAAAACCATCAACATTTCAAATACTTAAAACATAGGAACTGCTGGAAATGAGAGCATCTAAATGGTTTATACTTATTGCTGTTCTGTGAGATAACAGAAGTAACCCTGTGTTGGATGTGTGAACTCAAGCTATTAATCCTGTCCTGACAAAAAGTATGACTGGCCTGTTTTATCTTCTGAAATTGGACAAAGTATAAAAGGTGAAAATGAGAAAACACGGCTTCTGTGCATTCATTAGCATACTGATAATTGAGAATTTCCACACTGCAAGCATCCATGTAACCTGCCAGACCCAATTCCTCAAGTACTAATTAAATCAAACACAAGCAACATGATCTTCTGTATTTTCTGGTGTGTATAATAAAGAGAAGGGCAAAATAAGTATTCATAGTTAGCCAATGTATCCACTAGAAGGGTTTTTAAACTATACTCAGAATAACACTTCCCAAGCACTGGGAAGAAAATCCAGGCTGTGCTGCAGGAAAAGAGGAAAGAGAACAAGACGGCTGCACAGTTGCACAGTTCCTTTGGTACCAGAAGCCTCATAGCAGCATTTTGTGGGATAGCCATCCTTTCTGTGGTGGGTGGTGAAGGACCTTTCAAGGTGTCTTATGTCCATGTCCTTATGTCACCTACAGGTGTTCCATCTGCCACCTTTTTTGTTCCAGCCATCATTACTGTTAATGCACTTGAAATATCCTTTGAGTATGAGTTTGCTTCACTGGACTTTCACACCATGACTAGTTTCTAAAGGATATGGCAAATGAATTGGGTTTGCTGAGCTTAGTGCCGACTGGTGGATGTTCAAATAACCCTTCAGTTTCTTTCCATAATTTTGAGGTGTTCTATAGATTGTTTTCTAAAGCTAAGAAACACAGAGCAGTAGAAGCAGCTTGAATGGACAGAATTTGCCCTTCATATTTACTTATTGTTAGCAGATCTAGTGTACTGGTTTGGGCTGAAGCAGAACATTTTCTTCTGAATTTTCAGCCTGACAGCTGTCACCAAGGCCATGTGTCAATGGTGTGCAGAGAAGACACTGCTCACACCTATTTCTGTGTAAATTAAGGCCATCTCAGAGCTGGTAGCAAAGAGGGATTGAACCTTCTGGGATGCGCAGGCAGGACAGTTGATCCAGCGTGGGCAATGAAGTATTCCATGCCATACACGTCATACTCAGTATAAAAGCTTAGAGATCACAAGGGTCACAAGGGTTGTCTCTCTCCTGTTATTCAATGGCTGAAGTTCGGGGAGGACCTTGCCTGTCTGTCTATCCTTGAATCCATTCAGTCCACCTCCTCCCTGATGCTGAGTCCAGCCTGAGGCCTTCCCTGTGCCTGCCCTGTAGTATCAGTGATGACCTGTGGTTATCACAGGAGTTTGAATTGTTTTTTGTATACTTGTATACATTTTACTGTTTTCTTACTAATATTGTTTTCTTCCTTTTATTATTATTATTGTTGCATTAAAGGGTTTTTATTTGTGTTGGTTTCCAACCTATAAGTCTCTCTTGTTTGTTTTTATTTTTTCTCTTTTGTGTGGGGGGGAACTGGGACTGAAGGCTGGCCATTTGTAGCTACTGACCTGGCCAGTGGGTGAGCCAAACTGGGACATCTAGCTATATGTTTGTAACGCCTTCTTCTATGTAAGGAGTGTTAAAAAACCCCTCAAACCACATAATCAATAAGTGTGGGCTTCCTTCCCTCAGGTCCCTGGTTTTATTTGGCCTTCTTGGCTCCACGTAACTGAGCCACTGCAGATGCTAGGTTTCCTAACAAATATCAAGGTGGATTCTACTCAGGACACTTTTGTTTTGCTTTTAAAAAACATTTCTGCACTGTAACAAGCAGGGTTGACCTCAAATGGCACTGACGGTTTTAATGACTGCTCTTTTTTCCTGGTGGCTGTAAGAAAACATTTTGAGAGAATGGTGTGAGCACTGCCCTATTGATGAGCACTAGAAAGCTATTACTCTACTAAGCTAAATTGTTTTGTTTACTGGCTTGAAACAATGAAAGAAAAATTGCAGATGAAGAGTACCGGACTGTTTTTGTAAACATTCAGTTTCTCTGTGCTGCAATATACCTAACACATTAAAGATATGAAATATCAAATGTACACTTAAAATGATGAAATGTCAGTTTAATCATAATTAAACACTAGAGACTAACATCCATGTATTGGAAGTGGTCCCTATTGATTTTGAGACCATACCTGGTTCTCAGAGACTGAAAGAAAGCTCTTAACCATGCCACTTGAAAAGATACTTCTAGGATTATTTTTCAAACTCTTCATAACAATTCTATGACTTTTGGTACAATTTGTACTCTACTAACTGTTGCATTTTTCTTCTTTTCTAAATAGTACCGAATAGAAATGGGCATTTGGCTAATATGGTATAACATTTCTCATTCTTACTTGATCATTATGGAACTAGTTCATCTTCTGGAAGGTTAGCAGGGAGTTGGCTTAAGTCCTAGAACAGGGTCAAGATGTGATCTTGCATGCCAAGGATCAAGAATCTGAGAGAAAATGCAAAGAGGTGACTAAAATCATAGAATCATAGAATCGTTGAATCATTGAATCATAGAATCATAGAATCATAGAATCATAGAATCATAGAATCATAGGATCATAGAATAATCAGGTTGGAAGAGACCCATCGGATCACTGAGTCCAACCATTCCTATCAAACACTAAACCATGCCCCTCAGCACCTCGTCCACCCGTGCCTTAAACACCTCCAGGGAAGGGGACTCAACCACCTCCCTGGGCAGCTTGTTCCAGTGCCCAATCACTCTTTCCTAATGTCCAGCCTAAACCTTCCCTGGTGGAGCTTGAGGCCATTCCCTCTTGTCCTGTCCCCTGTCACTTGGGAGAAGAGGCCAGCACCCTCCTCTCTACAACCTCCTTTCAGGTAGTTATAGAGAGCAATAAGGTCTCCCCTCAGCCTCCTCTTCTCCAGGCTAAACAACCCCAGCTCTCTCAGCCGCTCCTCGTAAGACCTGTTCTCCAGCCCCCTCACCAGCTTTGTTGCTCTTCTCTGGACTCTCTCCAGAGCCTCAACATCCTTCTTGTGGTGAGGGGCCCAGAACTGAACACAGGATTCGAGGAGCGGTCTCACCAGTGCCGAGTACAGAGGGAGAATAACCTCCCTGGACCTGCTGGTCACACCGTTTCTGATCCAAGCCAAGATGCCATTGGCCTTCTTGGCCACCTGTGCACACTGCTGGCTCATGTTCAATTGGCTGTCAACCAACACCCCCAGGTCCCTCTCCTCCAGGCAGCTTTCTAGACAGACTTCTCCTAGTCTGTAGCACTGCACAGGGTTGTTGTGCCCCAGGTGCAGGATGCGGCATTTGGCCTTGTTAAACTTCATGCCATTTGACCCTGCCCAGCGGTCCAGCCTGTTCAGATCCCTTTGAAGAGCCTCCCTACCCTCCAGCAGATCAACACTTCCACCCAGCTTAGTGTCGTCCGCAAACTTGCTAAGGGTGCACTCGATGCCTTCATCCAGGTCATTGATAAAGACATTGAACAGGGCTGGACCCAGCACTGAGCCCTGGGGAACCCCACTTGTGACTGGCCTCCAGCTGGATTTCACACCATTTACCACCACTCTCTGGGCCCGGCCATAAAACCACAGCTTTAAGCTTTAAATGCAAGAACATTAGCAGAACTTAAGGGTGCTAATTGTGCTTGGACAGTGGTGGACACACAACAAAGAGGAAGAAGAAATAAAGGCAGGTTTATGCTTACTGAGATGTTGATCCTCTATAATCTTCTTGTAATGTTTAAAAACACCCCTCAAACTCAAAACCTAAAACTGAAAATACTACAGAACTGAAGACAGCACCTAAACCAGGTAGTTTTGCTTAAGGCTACAGGTGATTTTTTTCAGGAGGAAGTAAAAAAATAGAGGGGAACTGAGGAAACCTTTCATTACTCTCAAAGGTTGGACAGAAGACCAGAAGCTGATTTTTAATTTATCAAAGCAATAACAATCTTCCATCATATGTTAAAGTAATCTAGATTGAAAAAATTGAGGTGGGGAGGTATACTGAAACAAAGAAATAGCTCCATCTTATACAGGCTTTTATCATAACCCTTCAATCATATGGCCCTTCAATCATTGGATGGCCTCTAGGACTTCAAGAGGTGGCCACTCAGGGAAAATTAATTTTGGATAAACTATAAGGCTTTTAATTTACATTAGTCACAAAAAGGAAAACATGCTTTACCCTACAAAATGAGGCGTACACCAGGGCCATTTTCTTTTCCAGAAATTGCCTAGCTTTTCAAAAAGGTATAGTATTTTGTTAAGTACTTTATGCTACAGCACAGTAAAATTTTCATTCACACAAGTAAGAGGAAGGTAGAACAGCAAATGATTGCATAACCACCTTCTGCAACCTATTATACTTCTGTGGCTCTGGAGGGATGAGTAAGACCCTAGAGGCAATAACCTCATTAGCTGATTGTCACTCAATCCTATACCAGATTTTGAAATGATATCAGCTTCAGATTATAGGCAGCCAAGCACACAGCCCCCCACAGTTGATATATAAAGAGGCAGAATGGCTTTTCTTGAAAATAAGGAGGAATTCAGTATAGAAGCCAGAGTCTCCACAGAAGATGTCAATCAGGACTTTTTAAGTAAAAACATGTAGCAGCAAGCCAGTGCTAAGAATCAATATACAGGAGAGAAGCAGAAAGATAAAACCTATAAAAGAAATATTTGTGTATGGCCAAAGAGCAGAGGCAGCCTCAGGAGTACTTTTGCACTGCATCCAGATGACTGTGGAGAGGATAAGGAGTAGAAGGAAGAAAAACAGTAATTTCTCTTCCTTTCCCCTTCTATTCTTGGAGAAAAATGAATGTAAATTCTATTAAATAATTGAGTCACTGCTGAAATCCTTTCCCAATTAGATGAAGAAGTTCAGACAACCTTTGTCTCCCAAATGGCCAAACATGCCTTATTTAAATCTTTGTGAATATATGGTGTAGATGCCTCTACCCCCATTTTTGGCTTATTTCTCTGTCTGCATTCAACGATTTTTGCAAGAAAGAATGTGGGTGGCAGAACAAAGGCAAAATGTTTGTTTATTACTCTTCAGTGTTTTCCACCTACGCTCTATCCTTCGCGACCTTCAGAAAAGAAGGTTTTTTATTTGTGTGTAGAGCTTAATGAGCAAATACTTCCTTGCATATGATATGCTCGGCTTCCTGTCATGTACTCGTTATTCTCTTAGAGTTTACCAGTGTTCTCTGGTTTATAGATTCATGATTAATTTATTCTCAATCTACAAGAAAGCCCTTTTAATTCCAAGATGTGGGTTAGATGAATCACTAGACAATACTTTCTTTCACCTTCTTATCTGATCTTGGGCAAGGATGGAGTCTTAGCCAGCAGAAATGTTGTCAGATGGGAAGCTGCCTTTTATGGGCACTGCTGCTGCTTTGAGTAGGGTGAATGGAAGAAGGCAGACAGTATCTGTGCTCCCACCAAAACATGTGAGGACACCATGCAAGGGCAATCTCATTCGGTTGTCCCCAACTGCCCATGGCTACAGGCAGCCTCACTTGTGAATATGTCAGATGTGTATGTGCCTGGCATTGAGTCAATGGAAACCTCAGCAATGTTCAGGGACTGCTTTTGCTTGTCTGCTTGTTAAACTGAAAGAAGCTTTTGAATTGCATGAATTTTGACTGTTTTGGTGCTTATTCTCAATGTATTCATCAACCATTATGTATGTCGGATGGAATTTCAGACTCTGTGTGGCTGCTGATTGAGTGAGGTGGCAAAGCTGAAACCTGAGCAAAACAGATGTGCCACGATGTGTTCTGTGCCATTAGGATCTGTCAGGCAGTTTTCCCAAACATGCTTCTGTGGCTTCTGATATAAGTGTTAAAACAACTGTGAATCAATCATTTATGAGACAGAACAGCAGCAAAATGGACACTGAGTGGGAATTTAGGACACTTGTGGTCTATTCCCAGATCTACCTATTCTCAGCTCCAAACTTTCATCTGTATATCTTGCAGTCTCTTGCTGCATATTGATATAGTACCATAAAAAGGTGGTACAAGTTTTCTGTAGGGCCTTTCGGTGTGGCTGTAAGAAATTTTGCTAAATGATATGAGTATTTAGTGTGGAGGAGCCTGGACTTAAGAAGAAAGGGAAAGAGGAGGAAGGATAGAATTGGAATTAAATGTGAAGGCTTTATGTATCCAGTGTATGATTGCATACTGGTGGGTAGGAAATATATTCTGTCTGCCTTTGTGCTTGTAAAACCCAATGCTGTCATCTGAAGGGAAAAATGACACTGTAATTGACATAACTGGTCTCTAACTGATTAGTTGAACCTTATGTAGAGAGGAAGAATCGCATGATACATGCTTAGGAACATATGTTTCCTTTGGGAAATTTTGGTTCTAGTAAAAATTTTGAGGTCACATTATGTTACAGCTGTATTAAAAATTTATAATTGGATGGAAGAATATAGTTGTCTTGACTGGATTTGTAGTACCTTTAAACAAAGGAATATTTTATTCATTCATCTCTATGAAAATAAAAACAAGCCTGTCTCTTTTTTACTGTGAAGACAGACTGACAGTGTCTTTAAACTACTTCCTGTGAGAACAAGGGAATGCTAAAGAAAGGTATGAGACTCTAAATACTGAGAAAAGTATTTAACAATCAGAATCATCTGAGGCAGGTGTAGCTCATAAGGAAGAAAAGAATGGACAGCTGCATCTTGGATAAAGGCTCCTTGGCCATAGAAAGATAAATAGCTAACAGCTGGTTTCCCATAAGGTTCATCCTTGCTGTAATGCCCCCATTTCTGCTCCCTTGCTTAGATGAATCTTCTGGTAGGCCAAAGGGGAAGACATGTTTATACATTACAGAGACAGATGCTGTCATCCTTGAAGATGATAATTTGTCCTGGCTGTAGGAAATTAGATCTCATTGGTCACTGTGGGAGTGGACACAGATGTTTTGTATTGCAGTGTTCAAAGTCACACTAGTTCTTAGGGCAGTAGTGTGGTGTGGCTGTTCTAGGTGTGTGAGAAATGGTAAATGCAGAATGTGCTTCTTCAAGCACTCCAATTCTGTTTTACCTTTTTTTTTAATTGTAATTTATGGAGACTTGGAAAATAATTTTTAAGAGAGTATGATAAAGAGAGTGAGTCTCACTGGGTGCTTTACCATCCCTTCAAATTTTGTAGCTTATATCCTGACATAAACACAATATCCTGGGCGCAAACACAATATTAATTACGGTAGGGCTTATATTACATAATATAAGATATTTCAGCTAAGTGGAAAGGACAGTCTGTCACGCCTAAGAAACTGAGGGGGATCTCAAAGAGGGTGACCATATCTGTGTAAGCCTGATCTTCCTGCCTTATTTTCCTTACCTGCAGGAAGGTGAGGCACTTGTACCCTAAAAAGATGCATAACCATGAGCAACTGACTTTTATATTTTGTTGTCAGTGGTGGGTTCCATCATGATGTCTGCACAGAACCTCTAATTTCTTTCACAAGAAAACTGTCTGAATAAAGACATGTAGCAGAGTTTGCAGGGCATAATATTAAATTGTTGTATCTCCTTCCCCTCAGGGAAAATGCTAGGACATCCAACCTAAATTTTGACCTGTTCTGTTCTTTCTTTTCTGCTGATAGGTATTGTTTTCAGTACTGTTTTGTCTGTCTCTGGAATTGACCAGCAAAAGATTGCTCTTCTTGGTGCATGTCTAGAAAGCTGCCTGGAGGAGAGGGACCTGGGGGTGTTGGTTGACAACCGACTGAATATGAGCCAGCAGTGTGCCCAGGTGGCCAAGAAGGCCAATGGCATCTTGGCTTGGATCAGAAACGGTGTGACCAGCAGGTCCAGGGAGGTTATCCTCCCTCTGTACTCGGCACTGGTGAGACCGCTCCTTGAATACTGTGTTCAGTTCTGGGCTCCTCACTATAAGAAGGATGTTGAGGCTCTGGAGAGAGTCCAGAGAAGAGCAACAAAGCTGGTGAGGGGGCTGGAGAACAGGCCTTATGAGGAGCGGCTGAGAGAGCTGGGGTTGTTTAGCCTGGAGAAGAGGAGGCTGAGGGGTGACCTCATTGCTCTCTGTAACTACCTGAAAGGAGGTTGTAGAGAGGAGGGTGCTGGCCTCTTCTCCCAAGTGACAGGGGACAGGACAAGAGGGAATGGCCTCAAGCTCCACCAGGGGAGGTTTAGGCTAGACGTTAGGAAAAAATTCTTCACAGAAAGGGTCATTGGGCACTGGAGCAGGCTGCCCAGGGAGGTGGTTGAGTCACCTTCCCTGGAGGTGTTTAAGGCACGGGTGGATGAGGTGCTGAGGGATATGGTTTAGTGTTTGATGGGAACGGTTGGACTCGATGATCCGGTGGGTCTCTTCCAACCTGGTTATTCTGTGATTCTGTGATTATTGGCACATTTACAGATTTCAGAACTGCTTCTAGGATTGGTGCTTTTTTCCAAGAGGTAAATGTCAGTCTGCAAAGTCAAACAACATTCATCTATTTTTTGAGAGCCTAGTCTCTACTGCTCTTTCAATTTAAACTCTTTCTTGTTGCTTATCTTCCCCAGCATGTACTATAAAACAGTAGGTGTCTTAAAATTTCATAGGACTGCTTAACATATATTGAGTCTTGAGACCTTTTTAAATTCTTAATTTTGCATTTATTTCTATAGTTGTTGCAATATATTTATTAAAGTATAAATAGAGAGGGATGATGGCATACAGTGTCACTTTTTATGTTAAGGTTATAGCTCCTATCCAAACACATTTTAAGTGAGTAGAATAATTATTTCAAATTTTGCTGAAAACTGAGCACTTGGATGCACTTTGTAATTCTTAAGTGGTAGATACAAGCAAATCTGTTAATAATACAATGTATGTTTCATCAACAGAACTTTCCATGAGAGAGAGAAATTGGTCAAAGAACTTGAGAGACTTTCCAGTAAATCTTTTACATGTCATTATTTTTTTGGAACACTGCTGCAGAAAAATTATTTGCCTTCTCCTATATGATCAACGGAGACTCACCAAGAAGAAACAATAATTTTTTATGTAAAACATGTAGGATAAAGGAAGTTTTCATTTTACTACATCCATGAATCTAAGTCATTCAAACTCTAGCATTTTACAGGCAATTAAATTTTTTTTTTTTGCTGTTTCTCCGATTTCCCAGAAGTTAATTTAAGCGTAGATTATACACTGAATTATAATTAAATTTTGACCCTGTAAGTTAAGAGGAGATTTATCTTTAATGTTACCTTTTTATTCTATTAATTAGGTTGTAACAGCACATTACAAGCTGAATTTCCAAGAAATGTGAGATGAGTCCCAAATATTAGGATCTTTTACTGACTCTTCTTGTTCTTTATCTTGATCCTTCATATTCGTGATTATCCAGATGTCAGTGTGAGCAGAGAATAATTTGATATTAACATGACTTGACAGAGATTAAGTGCAATGCAACTGTTGCTGAGTCAGAATATAATCTATGTAACAAAACTACTCCAAAGGAAAATCAATTTGAAAATGAACATTTTGCACGGAAAGGAAATTTTCAACTTTTCCAAACTAAATGGTTATTTTTTTTCTGTAGAGAATTTTGTAAATATTGACTTGCTTTCCTCATTAAATACTTCTCTTGTTGAAAGAGCATTTTCTGATGGAAAACTCTTTCATTTAAGATTTTCTTGCAGAGTTTAATGTACAGACTTTGCAGATTTTTCAGCAGTATTGTGATGGGGCTTTGGGGCTTTTTTTTTTGGTCTGTTTTGAAAGAATGTATTTGAAAGTCAAACTGTGAAGGGTAACAGGAACATTAAAAAGGACTTTTGCAAATCTAGACTAGAACTTTTTATCCCAGGAGAAAAAAAAGAAGAAAAAATTAAAAAAAAAGAGCAACTACAGCTTTTTATTAAAGGTTTGAGTTGTATTTGTTTGAGTTGATTAAACCTTATCACATTCATGTGCACTTTCTAATTAACAATTAGGCATGTTTTCCTTGTAATAAATGAGAAATCTTTCAGGAACATGAGAACGGATGAAAGCATGCAACAGCTTAATGAATCTGTATTTAATCTCTGGAGAGATAAGTTAAATTCAGTGATAGTGACAAGCAAAACTATATTGGTTTAGAGTCTGAGATGTGACAATTTCTTTATGAAATCAACTATCTGCAGTAACAAAATGTTCCAAAAATAGTACTGTTCTGTGCATAGTCTGAATACAAACAAAAGTGAAGAAAGTAAATTTGATTTGAACAATGGACTAAGATTACTTAGAAGTTATAGTGCATTTAGCAAGATAGTGTAATGTACAAGAAACATAGGAAGTTGAAAACACCCACATTTGCCCTAAGTTTTTAAAAGGTCTTCCATTAGAAATATTTAATCTTTAGTAGGGGGGAAAATGTGTTACTGTCTCTGTTCTCCTAAATCTAATGGAAAATCTTACAATTTAATAAGTTAGCAAGTAAAGGTAGACTCCAGACCTCTGCAAAGTCATCACCCTGAGCAGCTAGCTCATATTAAAACCAAAGCCTACTTTCTCTACAGCAGATTTAGTGATATTTGAGTCAGTGTGTTTGTGCCTCTGTTAGAAATGTCCTTTTTCTTTTTATGCAGTCAAAAGAACTTGATGATTAAAGCAATACTTACATGAAGCAGTTTTCATCACAAGGTACTGCATTGCCTATACCTGAACCTGGGTCTCCTACCAGGCAAACAAGGGATACATACCCTATATGTCAGTCAGGCTTCCCTTCTAGACGTGCCTGTATGGTTTTTTTCACTTTGTGGAAATCACATAGTCCTTGGGCTAAAGAGAGACCAACTCTATAGCTCTGTAGTTAATATCTTCTCCTAGACTCTGGAAACTGATATGTTAAATTGCTAAGCTATTTTGGGAATAATACATCTCAGCTTTTTAAATACATTTTAAAAGGTCTGTATTTGGAGAATGAAGGGGGATTCTCCTAATGTTACAAATATTCTCTGGATTGGAGAAAATCTCCTCCTCCATTATTGATCTTAAACTCTTACTATATAATTTTTGTTCATGCATCCTTCCTTGGTATCTACTTAGTATGATATTTTTTGACTAATGGCATTTTCTTTGTGAAGGGCCTATCCTATAACCCAATTTTGAACAGCTGATGAGTGATGAATATACATTACTGAGCACTTTAGGACAAGATCATCAGCTCTATGGTTCAATTCTAAACTTCCACAGGCTGTGTCTGATGTCTCTTGGATGACTAGTTGAATATGCTGATTTCCAGAACCATTTCCGCAAAAGGACCTCAGTGCCTGGAAGGATGATAATAGATACAGCCAAAATGAAGCTTTGGAGGTCCACATGCCAATTGCGGGCTCTGTGTATCAGCATTAATACCTTTGGAGACAATGTGTTTGAATATTTAACGCCACAGGCGCTGTTGATTTTTTGGCATGGATTGCTTGTTGCTAAACATTGAGCTGTTCTTGAGTCCCATTGACATCAATGGAAATTAACATATGGCAGCATTTACATCAGGACAAAGCTGGTTGTGGTGTGTTTCTTCTGTGAATTTAAATTTCTTACATACCTATGGAGGGCACACTGTTTTCATATCAAATGCAGGCAGGAAGGAACTAGGAGGCTATACGGCAAAAGCCCATACTTATATGGGCCAATGTGGTATATCACCAGTGTTAGAAAAAGAAATAGAAGTAATTTTCTCCCCAAAAAGCTCCTTATCTGTTGTGTGTCAGTTCACATTTCCCTGTGGCAGGTACTACATGTTTTATGCTGCAGATACCTGTTTACATGTGTTTTGCATTCAATGAGACAGACAAAACTTTCTCATTACAAAACCAGTGGCTTCTGCATAAGATTTGAACACCAGACTGTGTCAAACACATGATGTAAAAACTTATTGTTGAATGATATTTATGTCATGTCCCAGGGCTTGACATAAGTTGCAGACTTATAATGGAGATTAACGATGTGTTCGATGTTAAAAATCAGAAGACAGATAGAGAAAAATGTGGCTGTACAAAAGGTGAGTAGAAAAGACACTTAATGATACACAGTTTCAAGTATTCAAGAATTAAGCTTGTCCAGGGCAGACCTTTTATCTGGTAGATCATTCCTCCGTACTCACCTCTTCTCATATTTAATAAAATTGCTGCAAAGTGAAAGGAAAACAGGTTGCTAGTTGTGATCACTGCTCTAAATTGGCAAAGGAATGTAAATGCACCAACATTCTAGTCATGTAGCTTTTATTATCTCTCTTCACTGCCCTTTTATCCATCTGTAATGATCTAAAAAAGACAAATATGGAAGCAAAAGGAAGATGTTAGGGGAAAGTGTGGGCCAGCTGCTGAATGGGGCAGAGGAACATGTGACAAAGGAAATGCAAAAAATGCTATATAAGTTTTTGTTCTTGTTCTTTACTAGTATGATTTGCCTTCAGGAATCCCTGGCCTCTGACACTCACAGGCATCACAGAATCACAGAATCACTAGGTTGGAAAACGCCCCCAAGATCATCGAATCCAACCATTCCTATCAAACACTAAACCATGCACCTCAGCATCTCATCTGCCCGTCTTTTAAACACCTCCCGGAAAGGTGACTCAACTACCTCCCTGGGCAGTCTATTCCAGTGCCCAATGACCCTTTCTGTGAATTTTTTTTTTTCCTAATGTCCAGCCTTAACCTCTCCTGGTGGAGCTTGAGGCCGTTCCCTCTTGTCCTGTCCCCTGTCACTTGGGAGAAGAGGCCAGCACCCTCCTCTCTACAACCTCCTTTCAGGTAGTTATAGAGAGCAATAAGGTCTCCCCTTAGCCTCCTCTTCTCCAGGCTAAACAACCCCAGCTCTCTCAGCCGCTCCTCATAAGGCTTGTTCTCCAGCCCCCTCACCAGCTTTGTTGCTCTTCTCTGGACTCTCTCCAGAGCCTCAACATCCTTCTTGTAGCGAGGGGCCCAGAACTGAACACAGTATTTGAGGAGCGGTCTCACCAGTGCCGAGTACAGAGGGAGAATAACCTCCCTGGACCTGCTGGTCACACCGTTTCTGATCCAAGCCAAGATGCCATTGGCCTTCTTGGCCACCTGGGCACACTGCTGGCTCATGTTCAGTTGGCTGTCGACCAACACCCCCCGGTCCTTCTCATAGAATCATAGAATCACCAGGCTGGAAGAGACCCACCGGATCATCAAGTCCAACCATTCCTATCAAACATTAAACCATGCCCCTTAGCACCTCGTCCACCCGTGCCTTAAACACCTCCAGGGAAGGTGAATCAACCACCTCCCTGGGCAGCCTCTTCCAGTGCCCAATCAGCCTTTCTGTGAAAAATTTTTTCCTAATGTCCAGCCTAAACCTCCCCTGGCGGAACTTGTGGCCATTCCCTCTTGTCCTGTCCCCTGTCACTTGGGAGAAGAGGCCAGCACCCTCCTCTCTACAACCTCCTTTTGCTAGGAAAGTTACACTTAAAGTAGAATAAAATACTGATCATCGACTAATCAGGAACTAAGACTGAATGTAAAATTTCATGATTCTGTTGATTCTTAACGTATCCTAGCAACAGACCCGAGGTGCTTGCTCAAAGGACCTCATGTAACAAATAGGATCCAGGTATGCTTAGGAAAAGTACGTACTAGCTACCCTACCCAAGTAGAACATACACCTGCAGCAGCCAAAAGACCATCATAAATCTTGTGAAGGACAGAAGAATAGGTTTCAGGAGGCAAGAAAGATATACCTGAGCGGTCAAGTGGAGATAAGTGCGGGTCCAGCCAAGAAAAACCGACGAGTTTGCCAAAAGAACAAGATGTAATAAAGACAATGCGAGGAAGACTACTTACTTCATCTGAGGAAGACTACTTACTTCATCAGGACGACCACCAGAGGGGGCTACGCAGGCGCAATAGAGACTGATGTCGCAATAAGGCGATGAAGTAACCTACCTATGCATATGTATTAGATAATGAAGTAACCTGTTGAATATACAATAGATTGCGAAACTTTTAGAGAATAAAAAGCGGACGCGATGTGACGGTCTTTGGAACCAGATTTGGGTGCGTACCCCTGGTTCCCGGGGCCTCGAAATAAAGCACCACATATAACCTCCTAGTGTGGTTATGTGTTTGTCATTCTGCTAACAGTTTTTGGCGACCCAGGTGGGACCTCGCGGGCATTGTTGAGGCGGCTCGCGCATCGATTCTGCTCCAGCCGGCACCGAGTGATTCTCGGGGAGCCATCGACCGCGACCGACCTCCGCTGCTCCCGACGGACCAGGGATATTGGTAAGACACGGTGCTTTATCTGGAATGGTACCATTTGGGGTTTGGTAAAGCCTGCCTGTCAGACGCGGCGAAAGCTGCGCTTGGTTGGGCTCAAGGGTCTGGTAAAGCCTGCCTGTCAGACGCGGCGAAAGCTGCGCTTGGTTGGGCTCAAGGGTCTGGTAAAGCCTGCCTGTCAGACGCGGCGAAAGCTGCGCTTGGTTGGGCTCAGGAGCTCCGACGGGAAGCCTAGGCGCCGTCCGTAAGACAGCGGCGAAAGCTCTGCAGGTTCGGCATCAGTGGTCTGGTCTGGTAATTCCGGAATTCTGGTATTTCTGGTACTTTGTAGTTTTGTTCTGCTCTCAGTAATTTATACTTTCCTGTCTAGTTAATCCATTCTAAGCTGTTTGTGGTAAAAAGAGAAAAAAAAAAAAAAAAAAAAAAAAAAAAAAGAGAAAAAGGAAGAAAAAAAAAACTAAAAAAACCAGCAAAAAAAAAAAAAAAAAAAAAACTCAACCACAATGTCAATACCTAAGTCATCTCCATTAGGATGTATTTTGAGTCACTGGAAGGAGGGAGGATTTGGGCAGGATATGCAAAAAGGAAAGTTGATTGAATATTGTAATGTCTGGTGGACACAATATGAATTAGAAGACCAGGTTCATTGGCCAGAAAATGGGACTCTAGATTATAATACGATTTTTCAGTTAATGTTGTTTTGTAGACGAGAGGGAAAATGGGATGAAGTACCATATGTAGAACTGTTTTTTTATTTTAAGGCGGAATGATGAATGGAAAAGAGCATGCGGACTAATGGTTGTCAGTGTAAAATCAAATGGGCAATGTGATGGTTGTGTGGCTGAGAAAAAGTGCATAAAATGTTTAGCAGTAGAAAATGCTTCACGACATCAGCAAGATGATGATTTTGATTTATTGATAACCCCCTCAGCCCCAGACCCCAGGGAGGGGGGATCGGGTAATGAGGGGAGGGACAGAAAGGGGGAGGATAGAAAATGCGAATATGAGGAGGAACAGGTTTATCCAGGTACTCCGATCTCTCATCGAACGCGGCAAAGAGAAATCCAGGGGAGGGAGGCTGGACGTCAGCCATCTAAGGCATTACTAGCACCACTGCGTCAGGGGGTTGGAGCGGAGGGTCCAGTATATGTTAAAGTGCCTTTTACGCCAGGAGATTTGATGCTTTGGAAACAGTCTGCTGGAGTTTATCGAGAAAACCCAGACAAGGTAGCAAGGGTAATAAAAATGATTCTAAAGACTCAGAATCCTGATTGGGATGATATTCAGGTGTTATTGGACACTTTGATAGATTCTACAGAAAAGGAGATGGTTCTGGGAAATTATGGAAACCAAAGCTGACTAGATTTAGAAAGCAGTGAACCCCTAGTGAAAATAAAATTAGGAGGGGAAGAGGTGCAATTTTTGGTGGATACTGGCGCAACATATTCAGTTTTAAATGATTTGTATGGAAAAATAGGAAACAAAACTACTACAATAGTGGGGGCCACAGGGAAAGAGGAAATACGGCCATTCATGCGACCCTTAGAGTTACGATTTGGGGGAAAGAAATTAACACATGAATTCTTATATGTACCCGACTGCCCGGTTCCTCTTCTGGGACAGGACTTGTTATCTAAACTAAATGCAAAAATCAGCTTTGAAAATGGAGAATTGATTATGCAAGTCCCAGAATCAAACATAGGAAAGATTTCAGTAGTAAAGGAAAATCCCAAACCTCAGATACCCAAGAAGGAAAAAGAGGCAGTAATCCCTACAGTTTGGGAAACAAGTATACCAGGAAAATCAAAAACTGCTCAACCGGTAATAGTGGAGTTAAAAGAGGGAGCAAGGCCAGTACAAATAAAACAGTATCCCATAAAATGGAAGCCCGATACGGAATAGTAGAAATCATTGAAAATTTTTAAAATTTGAAATATTGGAGGAATGTGAGTCAGAATATAATACTCCGATCTTTCCAATAAAGAAACCAAATGGGGAGTATAGGTTAGTACAAGATCTGAGGGCCATCAACAATATTACAAAAGATATACATCCAGTCGTAGCTAACCCATATACATTGTTGACATCTGTGAAGGAAAATATAAATGGTTTACAGTAATTGATTTAAAAGATGCCTTCTTCTGCATTCCCCTTGACAAAGATAGTAGGAATCTTTTTGCTTTTGAGTGGGAAAACCCATATAATGGACGAAAAACGCAACTCACGTGGACGAGGCTCCCACAAGGATTCAAGAATAGCCCAACTCTTTTTGGAAACCAACTGGCGAAAGAATTGGAGATCTGGACTACGCAAGGAAAAATTCAGGTACCAAGAACACAGTATCTTTTGTTACAATATGTAGATGACATATTCCTTGCAACAGAACAAGAATCATTATGCATACAAGTGACTATTGAGATTTTAAACCAACTGGGCCTAAATGGATACAAGGTTTCAAGAGAAAAAGCTCAAATTGCATGCACGACTGTATTGTATCTTGGATGTGAGATAACACAGGGACAACGAAGGTTAGGAACGGATCGTGTTAGAGCAATTTGTGCGATTCCAGAACCCCGGAACTTGCATGAACTGAGGACATTCTTGGGAATGGCAGGGTGGTGTAGGCTGTGGATAATGGACTATGGACTTATAGCAAAACCTCTGTATGAGGCACAAAAATTGCCTAATCTCATTTGGGAGGGACCTCAAAAGGAGGCCTTTAGGAAACTAAAAGAGGCCTTGACTAAGGCACCAGCATTGGGCTTACCGGATTTAACAAAGACTTTCCAGTTGTTCGTTCACGAAAGACAACGATTAGCACTGGGTGTCTTAACACAGAAATTAGGAAGCTAGAAACGACCAGTGGAATACTTCTCTAAACAGTTGGACCCCGTTAGTGCAGGTTGGCCATCCTGCCTGAGAGCCGTAGCAGCAATTGTAATTCTGATACAAGAAGCCAGAAAATTGACTCTAGGAAAAAAACATTGAAGTTTATATACCTCACATGGTGTTAACAGTCTTAGAACAAAAAGGGGGGCATTGGCTTTCCCCTAGCCGAATGATGAAGTTCCAAGCCATACTCACTGAACAGGATGATGTAAGTTTGAAAACAACTAACCTGTTAAACCCAGCAGCCTTTTTAGGTGCAGCAACAGAAGATGGTCCTTTGGAACATGATTGCATAGAAGTCATAGAACACACATATGCAACGAGAGCGGACTTGAAAGATACTCCAATCGAACAGCCTGATCAAGAGCTCTTCACAGACGGGAGTAGCTTCGTGGAGAATGGAACGCGGTATGCAGGATATGCCGTGACCACACAGAGCATGGTAATAGAAGCACAGGCCCTACCGGTGGGGACCTCAGCACAACGGACAGAAATAATAGCCCTCACAAAGGCATTAGAATTAGGCAAAGATAAACGAGTAAACATATGGACAGATTCAAAATATGCCTTTGGAGTAGTTCATGTACACGGAGCTTTATGGAAAGAACGAGGATTATTATCCTCGCAGAGAACCAATATAAAATACCAAAAGGAAATTTTAAACTTGATATCTGCTGTGCAATTACCGGAGCAGGTAGCGATCATGCATTGCAAGGCACATCAAGGAGGAGACTCTAAGGTGGCCGAAGGAAACGCATTGGCAGATCGAACAGCTCGGCGGATAGCACGACAGGTACAGACGATGATGGCCTTGATACCTACCAAGGTAAGCCCTTTACAAGATTACCTGACACAGAAACCGAAATACTCGGAAGAGGACAAGAAATTGGCCAATTTAATGAAGGCAAACCTAAATTCTGAAGGATGGTACGTAACTACAACTGGACAAATAATTGTACCTCCTGTCATTATGCGGGCAATTCTACAGGCAGAACATCAAAAGTGCCATTGGGGAGCAGAAGCATTAGTGACTTATCTGAAACGAAGCATAATTTCGGCACAGATGTTAACAATGGCAAAATCTGTAAATTCAAAATGTGAACTTTGCTTGAGGAATAATCCTGTGGTTAGGAGGAGAGTAGAAATGGGACACATCAGAGTAGGCATGGAACCAGGAGATTATTGGCAAATAGACTTTGTAGAATTACCTAAAGCTCAAGGGTACAAATATTTGTTAGTTGGGGTCGACACTTTTTCTGGATGGCCAGAAGCCTTTCCCTGTCGCACCAATCAAGCCAAAGAAACAGTGAAATGGTTGTTGAGGGAAATTATCCCTAGGTTTGGGGTTCCCTTAGGTCTATCGTCTGATAGGGGCCCACACTTTGTAGCCACAATTGTACAAGAAGTAAGTAAGGCATTGGGAATTTCCTGGAGTCTCCATACCCCATGGAGACCACAATCTAGTGGACAAGTAGAAAAGATGAATCAGACGATAAAAAGACAGGTCAGTAAAATATGCCAAGAAGCTAAAATTCAATGGCCCCATGCATTACCAATAGCCCTTCTAAGAATAAGGATAAAGCCTAGGAGTGGGATGGGACTGAGTCCTTATGAAATCCTCTTTGGGAAACCATATGAGTCACCACAACCAAACCCAAACATGCATATTAAAGGACACCAAGATGTGTACAACTATGTGTTATCTCTTGGTAGAACTTTGACACAGCTACGAAGGGCCTTGATCTGGAACCGTCCGGTGTCATTAGAGAATTCAGTACATGAAATTGAACCGGGAGACCAGGTCTACGTCCGCGATTGGAGTGAAGAACCACTGAAGGAACGGTGGAATGGACCGTACCTGGTGCTGCTAACAACTTTCACTGTGGTAAAGGTAAAAGGAATAGACTCTTGGATCCACTACACACGAGTGAAGAAGGCACCCAAGGACTGGAGAGTCGAAGTAGTCGGACCAACGAGACTGAAGTTGAAAAGCAAGTAAAATGTCGTACTTCGAGTACGGGACTTTGATTATAGTTTGGTCCTTGATACCTATAATAGGTGTCACATCTCTAGAAATCCCATATAGGAGAGAAACAAGCAAGTATACCATTGGACAAAATGCCATTCTGTCTTGCAGGTTTCAAAGTCATGTCCCAATGAAAAGGAAATTAATTCAGATTTTTTGGGAAAAGGTGTCTGGAACTTGTGGAGCACCTGAAACAATCTATGATAGCAAAAATTCGGGGTTAGATGGTTACAAACAAGAACTACAAGGGACATGGAAACTTAAAGGGAAAGTATCGAACAGGTTTTATCCGCGAAATCCCATACGAGGTGAGACAAAACTGGAGCTGACGAATTTAACTTTGACTGACCAAGGAAAATATAGGTGTTTTGTGGGAGCAGGAAGTAATGTAGACTATGGAGAAAGAACACTGATAATAGATCCCCTTCAAGACCATGGAATAAAAGCAGGGCATACACATTATCCGGCTCCTCTGGGTAGTGAGGCACTTATTTACTGCCTCCTAGAGGACCCCCAGCCTGAGGAATTTAGATGGATAAAGGAAGGAAAAGCAATTCTAAGTGATAAAAGACACTCAATAGAATTGAGACTGGGAGGAATATTAGTCCAGATTATTAAAGGGATAAAAAGATCCGACTTGGGAACTTACAGATGCCAGTATCAAAATGCTACTACCTTTGGATATAGCGAAATCAATATTACTGAATCCAGAGTGAAACGAGCCATAGAACTGACCCAGGCACCCCAGGAGATTTATGTTCAAAAGAAAGATGCTGAAGAAAATTTGATGATTGGGTTAATCAAGGATTTTGCTAGAATGCAAAATACAAGTAAGATTACAGCATGCTTGCCTTTACCAAAAACGGCTGGAGAACCGATAAGCTGGGGAATATTGACTTTCCCACTCCCAGAGGTAAAAGAAAATAAAACCGAATGTAAACAAATAATAACACCCATACAGGAAAAACAGAAAATAAGTATAAGAAGGGAGTGGAGAACTGCAGGAAGTCGAAGCGATTGTGAAAAATTACCAAACTATAAGTTCACACGTATCGGAAGATTTAAAGATGTAGGATAGTGTTCATATGATGAAATAAAAGAAATAATGAGGGAAAGAAATACAATGGAATGGGTGTGCCAGAAAAGAAATGATACAGAACAAAATTGGGACACAGTTTGGTCAACAAGTATTTTACAAAAATTCCAATACGGAGGAGAAACATCTTGGTGTTTTAAATGGACAGGAAAACAAAGTAGTGACAAATTACCAGTAAATGGCCGGATCAGTAGAGATCCTATTGATAGCGTTCCATGGTGGAATTGTTCTAAAATTTTAGATTGTGACCTAGACCCTGAAGAGATCACCATACCTCCAGTTAAAATGGCTCTAATATTGGGGTGTGCCTGTCGGGGATTTAAGGTCGGGGGAAAGGTAATACAAGTACCAGTTAATGGAATAGACTGTAAATATTCGACAGTACGCAGTATGGGTAATTTTGTTTGGGCATCTAATGATGGAATTTGGACTACACATTTATCAATGGAGGGTCCAGTTAAAGAAATAACTCTGGGGTTGCCTACCCTGTGCCCAATTTGGAAGCGATCCCCCTTCAGAGGTAAATTGGAAACTTTACAAATTCGTGCTAAAAGAGACATAGAAAATGATATTAGAGACATAGATGACACTTGGCAGGAGCCTGAGACAGGAGTTAAAGTGGGATGGGCATTAGAATCCCTTTTTGCCCAAATAGCGACGTATCGTAATAGAGAAATGATTTACAAACTAATTGGACAAACTGAAAGATTGGCAAAAATAACAAAGAAGGGATTTCGAGATTTAAACTTGCAACTACAGGCGACAACGAAAATGACTTTGCAGAACAGAATGGCATTAGACATGCTCTTGTTAAAAGAACATGGTGTCTGTGGATATCTCAAAGATCGAACTAATCACTGCTGTGTGCATATACCTAATGTCACAGCCGATGTGGAATATGATATCTCGCAATTGGGAAAAATAGAAGAAGAAGCTGAAAAAGAGAAAGAAGAAATTGGTCAAAATTGGGTTGGGGCATTATTTGATAGATTAGGCATCCATCTTACTGGCTGGATACACTCTCTCATTCAAACGTTATTCACACTTTTGCTTATATTCCTTACAATCTATCTGGTATATTTGTGTATCCGGAGAGAAATTACTCGCAAACAAAACTGGACACACAAAATTATTGGAGCAGTGACACGAGAATATCCACAGCACCCAATACCCCCATCAACTTACCAAGAAACAGTTACATAAAATGAAAATACTTGCTAAGGTGAAGTATTTTCAAAGGGGGGAAATGCTAGGAAAGTTACACTTAAAGTAGAATAAAATACTGATCATCGACTAATCAGGAACTAAGACTGAATGTAAAATTTCATGATTCTGTTGATTCTTAACGTATCCTAGCAACAGACCCGAGGTGCTTGCTCAAAGGACCTCATGTAACAAATAGGATCCAGGTATGCTTAGGAAAAGTACGTACTAGCTACCCTACCCAAGTAGAACATACACCTGCAGCAGCCAAAAGACCATCATAAATCTTGTGAAGGACAGAAGAATAGGTTTCAGGAGGCAAGAAAGATATACCTGAGCGGTCAAGTGGAGATAAGTGCGGGTCCAGCCAAGAAAAACCGACGAGTTTGCCAAAAGAACAAGATGTAATAAAGACAATGCGAGGAAGACTACTTACTTCATCTGAGGAAGACTACTTACTTCATCAGGACGACCACCAGAGGGGGCTACGCAGGCGCAATAGAGACTGATGTCGCAATAAGGCGATGAAGTAACCTACCTATGCATATGTATTAGATAATGAAGTAACCTGTTGAATATACAATAGATTGCGAAACTTTTAGAGAATAAAAAGCGGACGCGATGTGACGGTCTTTGGAACCAGATTTGGGTGCGTACCCCTGGTTCCCGGGGCCTCGAAATAAAGCACCACATATAACCTCCTAGTGTGGTTATGTGTTTGTCATTCTGCTAACACTTTCAGGTAGTTGTAGAGAGTAATGAGGTCTCCCCTCAGCCTCCTCTTCTCCAGGCTAAACACCCCCAGCTCTCTCAGCCGCTCCTCGTAAGACCTGTTCTCCAGCCCCCTCACCAGCTT
The DNA here is from genome assembly GCF_032191515.1 of Phaenicophaeus curvirostris. Lineage (NCBI taxonomy): Eukaryota > Metazoa > Chordata > Aves > Cuculiformes > Cuculidae > Phaenicophaeus > Phaenicophaeus curvirostris. Next base: position 189,399,341 of record NC_091392.1, read on the forward strand.
TGTTGCTTGTGAGGGGCAACAAGCTCCTCCAGGCAGCTTTCCATCTGCTCTTCCCCTAATCTGTAGCACTGCACAGGGTTGTTGTGCCCCAAGTGCAGGACCCGGCATTTGACCTTGTTGAATCTCATACATTTGACGTTTGGAACAAGCACATCTTTACAGTGTCAGGGGAAGAGATTATGGACCTAAAGTAAAATACAGGAAGTAACATTTAAACATAGGAAAAAAGTTTTGACAGTGACAGTGAGCAAACACTGGAACAGGCTTCCCAGGGTGGTCATGTAGTCTTCATCTGTGGAGATATTCAAAACTTGACTGGACGTGGCCCTCAGCAACCTTTTCTAGCTGTCCGTGATGATCTCCAGAGGTCCACTGAAGCTCAGTTCTGTGACTGATTTATAAACTCTGACCTCCACGTTCATGAATAAGGGTGCATCAGTCTCTTTCTAATAAATAACAGTTCTTTGTGATGTCTTGTTATAACCCTGAGAATTTGGTGTCACTTCATGCAAGGTTCTGAACAAAATTATTAATTTTAACTTTTCCTGCCATGAAGAAAGTGCAGCCTGAATGTGAAGTTAAACCAGATGCATATGAGACAGTGACAATACAACATAATGGTGCGAATATTAAGAATGTTCTTAACAGTCACAAACACATTCCTATTTAGCTACCAAAAGCATCACAGCCAAGAAGATTAAAGAAGCAGTTGATTGAGAAGGCTTTGCAAATGTCTACTTATCCCTTATTTCATGAAAGAAGAGGTGATGCTATCATGATTGGCATAAGTTACTGTTTTAAAGCTACTATTATTAAAAAAAAAGTAGTATGTATTACTCTTTTACACTTTTATTGTCCTCTTTTAATAAGCTGTATATTTCCTTTGCTTTCAAAAGTGGAACAAAATGCTTTTTTTAAACATCTGTTTATAGCTGCTGGGGTAGCCATGTAAATCTTTATTATTATATATTTTTCCTTGAAGTTCCAGTCAACATCCATAATTTAAAACAAATAAATCTTGGATTAAGAAAGGTTGACTCTGCACTCATCATTTAGCTAGATGCAGAAGCAACGTAGAACATGCTCGTTTTATCCTTAAGTTGTTAAGAATGAAGCTTGGTGCTTTGATGAGGTGATAAGATACAAGAATGTTTACAGAAACGTGGAAGGATCACTAGGTGCATCAGGCGCAGAACCACAGCCTTAGGCACTCTTCTGCCGCCAGGAGCCATGAACTTCCACAGTGTTAAATGGAGAGTAAAATTTAACTAGAAGCGAATAGTGCCTGATCTTCTGCCTTCATTCTAAAGATTACAAAACTTGACTGCACCTCTGTCCACTCAGGGTGAAATTTATTTTGTGCTAGACTTCACTATCATATATCAACTTTGTGGAATTAAGAGCAGTCAAGTGAAATGCTGGTAAAGAAAGTATCTAATGTGTTGGGTTTTAAAATGTCAGCATTCTTGTATCTTTACCAAAAGTACAATTCTGTAGACCAGTCGAGAGTTATCTAAGAAAATGCAGCTTTCTACTGTGATAAAAAAGGGCTGCTGCCTTAAATAATTTGCCTTTGCTTAATAAAACCCTATTTTTTTAATTAGAAGAGCAAACGACTGTATTAGGAGACAAATTTCATTAATTAGGTTTCTGTATCTTGTATTTGCTTTTCACAGAAATCTTAAATTAAAGGCAAAAACACAGGACAGCAATGTGTTACTTAATTCTAAAGTAGTAAGTAAAATAGTCTGTCTCAATAAGAATTAGAAGATTCTTACAGGATTAAAATACTCAAGTACATTTCTTGAGACTGAGGATCTGACATTTAACATTTAACATGTTTAAGTATACTGAGAAAATGGGGTTTTTTAGAAGGTCCGCAGATTTATCACACAATATGCAAAAGGCATCTAGATATCTCTGGAAGAAAGATGATTTTAAAAAATAGCAAGGTAAAAAGTAATTTAAATCATATTTTGAAGTATAATTTTCTAACCAGAAGGGAACATCTGACCAGAAGGGAACCAGTCAACATGGGTTTATGAAAGGCAGGTCCTGCCAAACTAACTTGATCTCCTTCTATGACAAAGTGACCCAGTTAATATATGAGGGAAAGGCTGTGGATATACTGTACTTGGACTTCAGTAAGGCTTTTGACACAGTATTCTGCTCAAGAAACTGGCTGCCACTGGCCTCGACAGGCACACCATATGCTGGATAAAAAAATGGCTGTATGGCTGGACCGAAAGAGTTGTGGTAAATGGAGTTAAATCCAGCTGGAGGCCAGTGGTATTCCCCAGGGCTCAGTGCTGGGTCCATTTCTGTTCAATATTCTTATCAGTAATCTGGATGAAGAGATTGGATGTACCTTTAGTAAATTCATGGATGACACTAAGCTGGGAGGAAGTGTCAATCTGCTTGAGAGTACAGAGGCTCTACAAAGGGAACTGAACAGGCTGGATCAATGGGCTTAAACCAATGGGATGCGGTTTAACAAGGCCAAGTGCAGAGTCCTGCACTTGGGACACAACGACCCCGTGCAGCGCAACAGGCTTGGGGAAGAGGGGCTAGAAAGTTGCCTGGCAGAGAAAGACCAGGGAGTGTTGGTCAACAGCCAACTGAATGTGAGTTATCGTTGTGCCCAGGTGGCCAGGAGATCCAATAGCTTCTTGGCTTGTATCAGAAACAGTATGACCAGCAACACCAGGGAAGAGGCACTGATGAGGCTGCACCTTGAATACTCTGTTCAGTTTTGGGCCCCTCACTGCAAGAAAGACATTGAGGTCCTGGAGCGTGTCAAGAGAAGAGGAACAAGCTGGTGAAGAATCTGGAGAACAAGTCTTACGAGGAGCGGCTGAGGGAACTGGCTTTGTTTACCCTAGAGAAGAGGAGGGTGATGGGAGGTATAGCTATCACTTATATGTAGATATTGCATTTAAGAATATGACTTAGTGGTAGACTTGGTAGTATTAGGTTTATGGCTGGACCTGATGACCTTAAAGATCTTTTCCAACTGAAAGGATTCTGTGATTCTGTACTTTGAAATATGAGAAATAAGTCTGACTTTTTGAGAATTTGAAAAGCTGAGGGAGGGAGGTTAAAGCATGCACATTAAAATATCTATCTACGTATATATACATGTATATCTTCTTCGGAAAGGATGGATAACCAGTATATGAATAGAGTTAATGTGTCACTATATGTGTCTGGAACAATGAAGTATTAAAAGTTTACACTTATATTAATATAGCAACATTTCCAGAGCACAAGATTTGCGTGACATCCATATGGCCCATTAGATTGACATAGCATTGATGAGGGTCAACTCTCCCAAGCAAAGTGCAGGTGCAGCTCAGGGGGTTGGATGGTCTATGGACCACTTCAGCAGTTAGTTTGGATATGGGCTTTTTTGTTGGGGATGAAAGTAGGTTTATCTGTTTTGGTGTGAGGTGTACTGAAACGGCCTATTTATCAGAGTATTGTACCTAGTTCTTTTTGTTTATTTGTACATACATAACCATTAATAGCAACATGGATCTGTGAGATGGAGGACTGCCAGCACTGCAGTAACTAAGCATGGATTCCCAGAAATCCTGATGAGACCAAACTCTACAGCAGAATGAATTTACTCCTGTCCAAAAACTGTTTAAAATGCTGTAATGTTAAGGCTGCAAATGAATCTCTTTTTTGGATTGGACTGGTGTGAAAATTTCAGGTATGCTAAGCACACTGAGCCCCACAGAATAAATACTAATTATTCTGGTCCCAAGGGGCCTACTTGCAGCCAAGGAGTTGCCTCTGGAACTGAGCCCAGCTGGCATGGTATGGTGTTTTTATAATATTAAACTTTCTTTCCCTCCAAAATTCTTGCCAATTAAACTCTCTGTTGGGAATGAGCCTTGGCCAAGGATAACTTCCCAGCTGTGGGCAGGAATTGCTTGGCAGACTGCTAGCTGGCTGGGCCAAATGCATTGTGGAGCCATTCATCCTCTTGGTACAGCTGCTTTTGTGAGTACAAGACAAGAGCAAGTCAAATGCAACTCACTTCTTGCATTGTTTAAAATGTGCAGTCACAGATCTAACTCAGAATACTAAACTGTTTTTGCAAGCCAAACCAAACTCATTGCAGGTTATTATGACTGTTCCTGCTGTCTCTCCCCTGTCATGTTTAGAAGCAGATAGGCTTCTTTTTTTTTTTCTATATGCTTTGCATATGCAAGCCAGTTTGTTTAAAAAGATGTACTGGATCAGGTAAACTAATGGATGTGATCTATCTAGACTTTTGTAAAGCCTTTGACACAATCCCCCACAACATCATTCTCCCTAAACTGGAGAGATGTGGATTTGATTGGTGGACATTATGGTAGATAAGAAACTGGTTGGATGGTTGTATTCGAAGAGTAGTGGTTAATGTCTCAAAGTCTAGATGGAGATCCGTGACAAGTGGTGTCCCTCAGAGGTCCATACTGGGACCAGTGGTGCTTAATATCTTCATCAATGATATAGACAGTGAGATTGAGTGCACCCTCAGCAAGTTTGCAGATGACACCAAGCTGAGTGGTACACTTACCATACCAGAAGGACGGGATGTCAATCATTGGGACCCAGACAGGCTGTAGAAGTGGGCTTGTGAGAACCTCATGAGGTTCAACAAGGCCAAGTGCAAGGTCCTACACCTGGGTTGGGGCAAACCGCAGTTTCAGTACAGGATGGGGGATGATGGGACTGAGAGCAGCCCTGCAGAGTAGGACTTGGGAGTGCTGATTGATGAGAAGCTCAACATGAGCCAGCCATGTGCGCTCACAGCCCAGAAGGCCAACTTTATCCTGGGCTACATCAAAAGAAGCATGGCCAGCAGGTCAGGGGAGGTGATTCTGCCCCTCCATTCCTCTCTTGTGAGACCTCACCTGGAGTATTTTGTCCAATTCTGGAATCCTCATCATCAGAGTGATATGAAGCTGTTAGAACAGGTCCAAAGGAGGACTACAAGGATGATCAGAGGTCTGGAGCACCTTCCATACAAGAACAGGCTGAGAGAGTTGGGGTTAGTCAGCATGGAGAAGAGAAGGCTCCAAGGAGACCTTATAGCAACCTTCCAGTACCTGAAGGGGGCCTACAAGAAAGCTGGGGAGGGACTATTCATAAAGGCTTGAGGTGACAGGACAAGGGGTAATGGGTATAAACTGGAGAGGGGCAGATTTAGGCTTGATATAAGGAAGGATTTCTTCACCATGAGTGGTGAGGCCCTGGAACATGTTGCCAAGGGAAGTTGCAGATGCCCCATCCCTGTAGGTGTTCAAGGCCAGTTTGGATGGGGGCTTGGGGCTGATCTAGTGTGATGACCCTGCCCACGGCAGGGGGATTGGAACTAGATGATGTTTAAGGACCCTTCCAACCCTAGTGATTCTATGATTCTATGGTTTATGTGGCAAGGCTTTGCTAGTGTGGGGGGTGGGTGTGTGTGTGAGGGACTGCAGAAGTGGCTTTTATCAGAAGACACTTGTGTTAGACACAGACAGTTTCAGCCAGCTCTAAGGTGGACCCAGAACTGCCTGAAGCTGAGCCCATCAGTCAATATGGTGGCATATTTGTGATAACGTTGAAAAGGGATTAAAAACACTGCACAGCAGTGCAGTCAAAAAAGTAATGAGAAAAAAAATATGAGAGAAAAAACCCTGCAGACACTGAGGTCACCGAAGAAGAGGAGGAGGAGGTACTTCAGGTACTGAAGCAGTGATTCCCCTTCAGCCTGTGGAGAAGATCATTCAGTAGCAGGTTGTTACCCATGGTGCAGCATATACCCACACTGCAGCCTATTGAAAACCCCATTCTGGAGCAGGTGGATGTACTCTCAAGGAAGCCACAGCCTATGGAAAGGACCCCACATAGCAGAAGTTTTCCTGGGAGGAACGGCAACCTATGGGATAACCATGCAGGAGCAGTCTATTCTTGAAGAAAACTGCATCGTGTAGAAAGGTTTCCATGCTGAAGTAGTTCATGTCAAACTTCTGTAAGTGGGAAGGTCACATACTGTCGAAGTTCAGAAGTTCCTCTATCCTGTGGGATGCACCTTGTGCTTAAGCAAGGGAACAGCATGAGGAAGGAAAAGTACCAGGGGTGAAGCATCATGAAGTGACTGCAAGCCCCATTGCTTATGGTCCCTGTGCCACTTGGGGAGGGAGGTAGAATATTTGGGAGTAAAGCTGAATCTAGGAAGAAATGTGTGTGGCGGGAAGACGTTTTCAGTTTTGTCTTTTTTATTTTTTTTTATTGTGGCCATCCTACTCTTTTTAACTGGCAATAAATTAATTTAATCTTCCTGTGGTAAGTTGCCCATGGATGGATTCCAGCTGCCCACCAAAGCTGCTCTATCATTCCCTCTCCTCAAATGGACAGGAGAGAGAAAATATAACAAAATGCTCCTGGGTTGTGATAAGTATGGGGAGACATTCAGTAATTGCTATCATGGGCAAAACAGACTTGACTTGGGAAAATTAATGTCTCCAATCAAAATCAGGATAAGGTAGTAAGAAATAAAACCAAGTCTAAAAATGCCTTCTCCTCACCCCTCTCTTCTTCCTGGGTTCAACTTCACTGCCAGTTCTATCTACCTCCTCCTCCACACAAATCCCTGGGTAATGGGGAATGAGAGTTGCAGTCGGTTCATTAAATGTTATTTCTTTCACTCCTTCCTCCTCAGCAGGAATACTCCTCATGCTCTTCCTTTGTTTATCTTGTTCTTTGGGACCCTCCCACGGGAGACAGTCCTCCACAAACTTCTCCAATTTGAATCCTTCCTGTGGGTCACAGTTCTTCACAAACTGGTCCAGCATGGGTCCTTTCTATGGAGTGCAGTCCTTCAGGAACAGACTGCTCCAGCATGGGTCTCCATGGAGTCAAAAGTCCTGCCGGCAAGCCTGCCCCAGAGTGGGTTCCTCTCTCTCCATGGGTCCACATGTCCTACCAGGATTTTGCTCCAGTGTGGGCTTTCCAAGGGGGCACAGATGCCTTAGGCATCCACGTGCTCTGGCATGCAGTCATCCCTGGGCTGCAGATGGATATCTGCTTCACCATTAACCTCCATGGGCCACAGCAGGACAGCCTGCCTCACCATAGTCTTTATCAGCGGCTGCAAGGGAATCTCTGCTCCGGTGTCTGGACTGACTTCTCCCTTTCCTTCCTCACTGGCCTTGGTGTCTGCAGAGATGTTTCTCTCAAACATTCTCACCGCTCCTTCTGACTGCAATTGCTTCTGTGCATCACTTTCCCCCCCACCCCCCTTCTTTTAAATGTTATCCCAGAGGCGTTACAGCCATCGCTGTTTGACTTGGCCTTGGGCAACGGCAGGTCTGTCTTGGAGCCAGCTGGCGTTGGCTTTATTGGACACAGGGTAAGCTTCTAGCAGCTTCTCACAGAAGCCATGCCTAAAGCCACCCCCTGTTATCAGAAACTTGCCACAAAACCCCAATACATTTCTGTGATTTGACCCTGCTTTGCCTGTGACAGTAACTGGTAAATAATCTCCCTGTCTTTATCTTGACCTATGAAATTATCCATCCTGTTATCTCCTGTTGTTTTGTTGAAAAGGAGAGGGAAAGAGTGGCTAAGTGAGGATCTGGTGGCCAGCAAAGGTCAACCTACCACATCAGAGTTAAAAATCAGCACTTAATTTACTCCAGCTCCAGCTCATCCACTTTCTGCACTGGAGATACATGCCTGTTGTAGTCTCTTCCCTGTAATTCCAAGTTAAAAGTAATGAAGGAAACAAGTGATGGAATGAAAGGAATTATTAAGTTTCTCAGAGCACTTCTTATGCTTTGGATCCCTTACTTACACATTTTCCTTAGGGGTGTGCCAAAAGGCATAACCTAGCTCTCTTTTGGTGAACACTATGTACTTGATCAGATTTGTTCTAGAAGAATAAAGATGACAGACTTTGGTCCTGTGGGGTTTGTATGCAGAAAACAGTGCTTTTTCTTGAATTTAACCTCCTTCCATCCTCCTCCTCCCTAAAACCAAGAGGCACAACCTGCAAAACTTCTGTTAAATGTTGAATTTGTGTAATAATACAATGCACCTATTGCTTTATTTGCATTCTGGGTCTTAGCACTCTGCAGAGCAGCGCATTGCTTCAGCAACCAAAATAATTTGCTCAGTGCAAAACCAGCAGTAACAACAAAAAGCACAAGTCCCAAGTATAAGTAAGTACCTGGAGTGGTGCAAATAAAATGAACCTTACTGACACAAATGAATTTGGCAGTAACAGTAAAGTAGGTGGAAAAGCAATGTGGCACATTAACCTCTTGTCCATGTAATATAAATGAAATAAAACAAGTGAATAGCAGGAAGCTACTTGAAAATGAGGGATATAGCTCTCAATACATTCAAAATGATGCTGACTTGCTGCTTATATTTCCTAACTTCACAGCCTGTTTTTGGCACTTCCTTGAAATGTATTGTTTCCCATGGCAGTCAATAGAAGTTGCAGCACCTGGTTTCCCCACTGACCATGCTCTACTGTAGCTGTACCCTGTTGTAGATATAGATGTCCTTGCTGTATTTTACACTCTCTTTATTATGTGCGTCAGCATCCAGCTATGCTTCGATGCAGTGCACAGGAGTGAAGCTGGTGACCGATTTCAAGTATGCTATTCACTGTCTAGTAAGTCAAGGAAGGGATTCCATCCAAAGTAAAATCCTGATGAAGACCAAAGCTTTTTACTCTTGACTTCAGTACACCATGGATTACAGACACCATTCTCCCTAGGTAAGGCTTTTTGCTGAAAATTAACATATAATTGTTACTGATGTGCTAAGAAACTAAACATGAGAGAAAGAAGGTGTTTTGATGATCTGATGCACTCCTACACAGTATAATGTTCCAAGAAAACATTTGTTACTGTCTGTCTGTCTCTCCAAACCCTGCATATCAGAGTCCTTCACCCTGTGGTGACAAGAATGATCCTTTCTGGCTCTTTACCTATTCCTCCTTACTGTTCTTCCTGTTTCCCCTTCCTTGAGCAAAGCAGGGGCTTCCTAGTGCATCAGCATTTAGATTTTGTCTTCGGAAGAGTAGCAAAGATCCAACTAGCTCTTTACTGTCCAGCTTTAAAGGCAGTTTTCAGTCACCCATGTGGATAGGGAACTACTGCTAGATTGGGGGAAAAAGCAGGCACTATATCCATATGGAACAACTTGATGGAGACTCATCTCATGTCTTGAGAGGGGAATTCCTGCACATGGGTCAATATTGAATAGATGTTTAGTGCCAAATGAGCATGCATTTCTCACTATTCATGTTTGGTTCAATTTTTTCTCTCAAAGTCTGTCTATGAGTTCAGTTATGCAACATTATGTTCTCAAACAGATTGTGTGAATTTTTCTGACCTCAGTGTTAAGTCCTATCTGTAGCTCCATATATCACTGTAAAAATTATCTCTGGGGCTGCTCATATTGTTTGTTACAACAGCTAAAAAAAAGACTAATAAAATATCCAGCAAACCGTCAGGGCTTCTGAGAGTAAGTTGAACCCCATCTTACTGAAACTTATGTGTGGATTTTATATTTCAACAACAAAATACAAAAAAAAAAGGCAGACATAAAGTCCTGTTCTTCAGTTCTGGTCAATATCTTTATAAATGACTTGGATGAAGGGATTGACTGTACCTTTACTAAGTTCACAGGTGACACTAAAATGGGAGGAAGTGTCAATCTGCTTGAGGGTAGGGAGGCTCTACAAAGGGATCGGAACAGGCTGGATCGATAGCCTGAGGCCAATGGGATGAGGTTTAAAAAGGCCAAGTGCAGAGTCCATGAAGCACAACAGGGTTGGGGAAGAGGGGCTAGAAAACTGCCTGGCAGAGAAGGAGCTGGGAGTGTTGGTCAATATGGTTTAGTAGTGGAGAGGTACGGTTGGGCCTGATGATCTCAAATGTCTTTTCCAACCTAGTGATTCTATGATTCTGTGATACTAAATATGCAAGGTTATCGGTATGGGAAGATTACTATGATGCAAAAAGACAAATACAAAGGGCAAATATTAAATAGGCCTCCATTTTAGATTTTATGGGAGAATTATGAAGTATTTTTAAAAGATTAAGATTAATTTACTTTTGATGAACTCTGAAAATCCCTGAGGCAAAAAGAAATATGTCAAAACCCAGAACACCACTTCTGACCAGGAGATGAGCCTAAGCTAATGTCTACAGTGCTGTTCAGTGTTGCCGCAACAATTTTTAGACCAACATAAATACCTATCTTTCTTTGTCTATATGTAAAAAGACTTTGTTTCTCTTCTTCCTAGGAAGATCTGTTGATTGTGTTCAACACAGAGTGTCCCGATTTGCCGTAAGACTTTTGCAAACAAAAGTGCAACACATCAGTAATAAGTGCTTTAGATTAAAGCTGGGACAGTAGGAAAATTTTTATACTACAGTGAAAGTAGAGTTTTTTTAAGTGTTGCCAGTTCTTCCCTAGCAGAAATTAATTCAAAGAAAATAAACGTTTATCATTAGTGGGCTTCTGCTCCCATTTCATCCTGCTAATGAATCCCTTCTACGAGGATTAGATGTTGATTAGATATAATGGCTGTTAATGATCTTATCTACTAAATTAAGGCAGATGTTAAGGGATTTATACTTAAAAATATCTCATGTGGTAAATCTCAGGAGTGTATAGAAGGAAAGCAATGATGTCTGCATTCATCATGATAATAAATTAACTGTGACCTGAAGAGGTCAGGAAGTGTGCATATCATTTGATTAGAAAAGGTAGAAGCAAAAATCCTACTTCCATATGACCATTTTTGAACACAGTTGAAGGAAAAAAATTCAAAAAAATCTCTGAATCTGACGGTAATTTAAAAAACGTGTTTTGTCTGCAAACTCTGAAAATGCTTCCTGTTAGAGGAACTATATGCATTATCTGAGTTACACCATGATGAAATCTCAGCTCATCTTGAATGTTAATCATGATTTTTCTGGAACAGGCCTTTGGGAAAAGATCTAGAAAAGTCTTCTCTCTAGAAAGAGCTTCTAGGTCCTACAAGGATGTGACCTGCTGATTTGTTTGTCATTAATTTTCCCTAAATTCTTCAGCAAGGAGGACATCGTTATATGCTTTTTAAATGAAAAAGGAATAATTGCTATCATTACTTTCATAATTCATTTTTGTAATGGTATCTGAGGATTTACCCTGACTAGAATCTAATTTTGGTTTCAGAGGAGTTAGGTCGCAAAAAAAGAATGGAAAAGAAGTGAAAATTCTCTCCTTTTCACTGGCATGGCTCAACTCACTTTGTTGAGTATTATCAGAGCTGAAAAAAGTGATTCAAAAATATCCTTCAAATTGAGAGGACTTCTCAGAGTATGTCAACCCTACATTCATGAAACTTCTGTATGGATTTTAGATGTTAACAAAGAAAGAAAAAATATAAATATCTGATACTGTATTTTGATAGTCTGCAGGGTATTGTTTTTCTTGCTCTTAGTAGCTGGTTAAGGTCTAATTTTTCATGCACCTGGTCTCACTGGGCTGGCCAGTAGGAAATTCCAGGAAGGTTATGAAAACAACTCATTTGTGAATAAGAACAGGGCCATAAAAGGAAAATTAGAGAATGAAAATCACTGGCTGAACATGTGAGTGGGAAAGTGATGTGTGATATGAGCACACTTGAGAAGTAATGACCTGTGGAGAAGTCTCCTAGGAAGAGAGAATAACCATGCTCCACTGCCAGACGTACTGGAGAGGTTCCACAGAAGGCTACCTAGGCAATCTTTGATTTTTATTTTTCTTTTCATAATGCCCATGTTTGTAGTATTAGAGATATCTTTAGGAAAGGATATAGCTTTCTAAGGTCTATGACTTGATGGAATGCTCAAGTTGGTTATTTTGCAAGAGAATTCCTGTGTTATGTCCTTCTTTCCTGAACTTAATTATTTTTCTGGACTTTTACAATACTTTGAGGATCAAAATAGGCTCTTTGGGGGATGCTTCCATTATTGGCTTTTAATGATCAAGATTCTGAATCCTCTATAAAGACATCACAATGTTGTATCATACTCAGTATTGCAGACAAGCTAGCATTCGTGTTCTTATTTTTTGGCTCGTATGTTTGATTCTGTAAAGTCGTGATGTGATTATTAAGAGTAGGTATCATTGGTGGGTGAAATTTATCTTGTCCACAATGTCAACATGAAGCCTAAGTAAGATGTATGTGGGATATTAGCACCTGATGTTTCTCTGCTAAGGAAGAATTTAATTAACAATAAATTTAATTATTTTACTTTGATATGGAGGCTTTCCTGAGTCTGTCAGTATAGCTAAGAATGTAGGGGGTGAAATGGAGATCAGATTTTTGAAAGCAGCTAATAATTTTGTGTGGTATGTTTTTTTGAGGATGCTTGGAAAGAAAGAGACCCCAGCATGGGGTCTTTCTGAATGGATACAGATATAATCATTCACGAACTCTTCTAATGTGGGTCTTTTCCACAAGCTGCAGTTCTTCACACACTGCTCCTGTATGGTTCCTTTCCACAAGGTATGTTCTTCAGAATCAAATTTTTCCCATGTGCATCCCCATGGGGTCACAGGTCCTTCCAGAAAACCTGCTTCTGTATGGGTTCCTCTCCATGGGCCGCAGGTCTTGCCAGGAGCCTGCTGTGTAGGTTTTCCATGAGCTGTAGCTTTCTTCAGGGCACATCCACCTTCTGTGATGTGAAGTCTGCAGTGTGGCTGTCTGCTCCAATATGATCCTCCAGTGGCTGAAGGGGAAAAAACATCTTCCTCATGGTGTTTTGTATGGGCTGTAGAGGAATCTCTTCTACAGTGCCTTGAGCACCTCCTCCCCTTCCTTCTTCACTGACTTTGATGTCTGCAGAGTTGTTTCTCTCCCATGTTTTTCCTTACTCATCACAGATATGCCACCAGCTTGATTGATGTGCTGAACTTTGGCCAGCAGCGGGTTCACTTTAGAGTCATTTGGAACTGTTTGTGTCTGATATGAGAGCAGGCCCTGGTGTCTTCTCAGAGAGGCCACCCCTACACCTTTGCCCACTACCTCAAACCTTGCCAGATAAAAACCAAATTTGCTGATAACAGTAACTTAGGAAGAGCTGCTGAGTCTCTCGAGGGTAGAGAGGTCTCGTAGGGAGAACTTGATAAATTAGAGCATTGGGCAATTCCCAGCTTTATGAAGTTTAACAAGAACAAATGCCAGAAGCTTCACCTGGGATGGTGTTATCCTGAATATACATTTTGGCTTGTGGACAATAAGATGGATTGCAGCCCTGCAAAAAGGATACTGAGGGTTTTGCTTGATGTTAATTTCAACATGAGTCAACAATGGCCAAAAGGGAAAACTGTACTCTAGGTTGCATTAAATAGCTAGCTGGTCTAAGAGGTGAATGTCCTGCTATACTTAGCATTGGTGTGGCCTCACTGTATTGTATGCAATTTTGGGTGGCTCAGTAAAGAAAGGATATAAAAATATTAGGCTGTGTCCAAGGGAAGGTGACAAAATACAAGAGGGCATGACTTGTGAAGAATGCCTGAGGATGCTAGATTTGTTCAGTTTGGAGTAAAGGAGGGTGAGGGGACACCTCATTGTAGTCTACAGCTTTGTTGTGATGGAGAGTGGAAGGGAAGGTGTTAATCCCTTCTCTCTGGCAACTAGTGAAAGCACACGAAGGAGCTGTGTCAAGAGGTGTTCAGATTGGATATTAGGAAAAAGTTCTTCACTGAAAGGGTGATCAACACTAGAATAAGCTTCCCACGGAAGTGGTCCTGGCTCCAAGCCTGTTGTTATTCAAGAAGAGTTTGGATAATGCTACTGGATATAGGGTTTAACTTTTATGTTGCCCTGTGTGGAATCAGGAGTTGGACTGAATGATCCTCTTGTGTCCCTTCCAGCTCATGATAGTCTATGATTCTTATGCAATTCATAAGAGTTTAGAGGTGACTTGAGCAGCCTCTGAATTCATAGAATCATAGAATGGTTTAGGTTAGAAGGGACCTTGAAGATCATCTAGTTCCAATCACACCTCCCGTGGGCAGGGACACCTCCCACCAGACCAGGCTGCTCAAGGCTCCATCCAAATTCACCTTATACACTTCCAGGGAGGGGACATCCACAACTTCCCAGGGCAACCTATTCCAGTGCCTCACAACTCTCATTGTGAAGAATTTCCTCCTAACGTCTAGTCTAAATCTTCCCTCTTCCAATTTAAAGCCATTCCTATATCACTACATGCCCTTCTAAAAAGTCTTTCCCAGCTATTGTGGCCCCTTCTGGAAGGCTGCATCTCGCGGAGCCTTCCCTTCTCCAGGCTGAACAACTCCAACTCTCTCAGCCTGTCAGTTTCAATGACTGAAAACTATAGCTGCAAATATTCTCACTGGAAATAAAATATAACATAAAACAGAAAGTAATTGATTATGGGATAATGTTATCACAGGAAGCTGTCCACCATCACATTGAATGTTTCAATAGAGATTAGGTTTCTTCTTACACAAATGAAATAAAAAAGTAGATTAATATTTATATCCTAGCAGGCAGAAACTTGGTTGTTGTTACACTTAAACTGTCTAATATTTCTAGGAGGATTTGCAAAGATAGGGAATTCCATTAGTGATGTTGGATGTTACAATTTTAATAAACGTTTTCTTTCCGAAGAATCATGTCAGTATTTTATCATTCATCATTTTCATGACTGAAAATACAGACATTTAATAGTAAACTTGTAAACAATACATCACTGTTTGATCTATAGTCAAAAGAAGAAAAATGCAAACTTCAAAGACGCAACACTTCAACTAAAAAAAAAGTGTTATTTCAGGTGCCTCTTATCTACAGCTGTTTAGACCAATTTTTGATCTCTGTTCAAACAAAGGTGTTAAAGACCTGTCAGATCATTAAATATGCCCATCTAGTAGACCTTTAAGAGATCTGTCGTTTACTAAACCAATTATGAGATTATACTTAAAAACAAAAGTACCAATAGTATTGAGTTACAGATCACTCTGAACTTCAGTGGAAATGCAGGATCACAAAATTTATCCTCAGTCAGATGCAAGTTATTTTTTATTTCAGCGCCATATCCTTTAGGAACTAAAGGTGATGAATAGCTACCTTTTATGCTGAAATTGCATCACAATCATATTGTCATGGCATCTACCTGTTTAAAGTTCTGATTTCCATTAAACAGTAAATGCTAGAAAATAGATTAAAAATACATAGAAAAACCCCAAACTAAATCAATATACGTTGTAATGAAAAACTCTGCAAAACCTGGATTATCTTGTGCATCTAGATCTGTTTTTTATCAATCAGCCACAGATTCTATCACAGGTGCATTTCTGTGGAGAGGATCATATGAAAAATATACATCACAAACATAAGAAGAGGATGAGCCATGACCTATTTCCAATCATGTTAAGGGCAAAAAGGTGTTTTGGAGTAGCCAGCATGAATTTATGAAGTGGAAGTCTTTGATTAAATTGATAGCCTTCTACATTTAAACAAATAGCTCAGTGGATGAGGAGAGGCCAGTGGATGTTGTTTATCTGGAGTTTAGCAAACTTTTCCACCCTGTGTTCCACAATATCCTCATCTATGAACTAAGGTATGGACTGGAGAAGTAGATTCTGAAGTGGCTTATAAATGGGCTGAACTGACAGGCTTCAAGGGCTGTGGTTATATGTACCCATTTACAACAGGAGATTTAAATAAACAAATTAGATGCCTAATTTATTGGACTGTATGATAAACTGCACTCTATATAAATGGCCATTTTTTTCCCTAAACTTTTTTTACTGATAATAAAACTATCATCTGCCTCATGATTTTGCTTATGCCTGATAACACATGTAGAATGCACACACCAATAGTGAAAACTTCCTAAGGCATTAACCACTAAGGTATTGCCTTTTTTTTTGTGACGGAGAACATTTTTTAATGGAGAAGCATTAGTTCAAGAAAAAGTGAACTCTTGACTTCTCACCTATAATTTTACTGTGAGCATGGCTGACTATTAGTTTTGAGGGGTTAGTAATTTTTTTTTCATGCACGTCAGAGGGAGTTGCAGCCTTTTGAAATATAATTCAGAACAGCTATGAGGTTGAGCTATTTACTATTTTCCCAAGGCATCCCTAAAGTCTGCTAAGTCCTTAAATGGAACTTCTTTCCTGTAAATCTAGATAATTTTCTATTATTTGCTCAGGTCAATATCAAACTACATAGAATTGTAATCAACTAGGAAATGCAAATAAGAAACAAGAACATTTCTTCATAAACCAATGAAAACAGTTCGGTGTCTAATAGGCTCTTCTTAGCAGCAATTGCAGTACTTTAAAGTAAACATCATGTAATAATATGTAAAGATATTTTCTTAGGCCTCAGAAATGTTATCTATTACTAGAAATCAAAATCATTAGCAACTGTGCTAGTGTTGGTCTATAAAAATCATGTCAAAAATCCCAAGGTGCTACTGACAGCCTTATCTGATGTATTATAATATTCTTCTGCTCTTGGTGTGTTAGCATTTTCCAGGTATTTATTTTCACAGCTGACAAGATACATAAATATGAAACTGAAACTAGAAAGTAGGAATCATAGTGGTTAAAGCAGGTGTTTAAAGGAAGTTAATTTGTGATATATCAATTGTGGTGCAAACTTCAGTACAATTATTTAAAATAAAAATGGCAGATTGAGAAGAAAGTGTGATTTACAGTGTGTGAGAGTTGAGAAATATTGTCTACACTGAAAGGAGGAATTTACTGTCTGTGGATAATGCAGTGAAGATGTTACAAAGAGAGCTTAACCATAAGTGATTATTTTACATAAAAAGCCTGATTTTGCTTACTAGGTTTCATTGAATTGCAAAGCATGTATAACATTCTACTTAAATATATTCTGCTATTAATTAGCTACTGAACCTTGAAAAGGACCACAAGTTTGCTGCAAACCTAAGTAGAAAGGTGATTATATTCCTTCTTCAGTACATGTCTACTGCTCCATTTGAGTTCTACCCAGGAATCATGTACTTCTAAATCATATACACACCTTGAAGGGGCGGGGGGGGCAATCTGCGGCTTCAATACAGGATGGGGGAGAACGTGATTGAGAGCAGCCCTGTGGAGAAGGACTCAGGGGTGCTGATTGATGAGAAGCTCAACATGAGTAAGCAACATGTGCTCACAGCCCAGAAGGCTGGGCTGCCTCAGAAGAAGCATGGCCAGCAGGTTGAGGGAGGTGATTCTCACCTTCTACTCCTCTCTCATGAGACTCCACCTGGAGTATTGTATCCAGTTCTGGAATCCCCAACATAAGAGTGATATGGAATTGTTGGTACAGACCCAGAGGAGGGCTACAAAGATGATCAGAGGAAGGGACAATCTCCCATATGAGGACGGGCTGAGAGAGTTAGGGCTGCTCAGCCTGGAGAAGAGAAGGCTCTGGGGAGACCTTATAGTGGCCTTTCAGTACCTGAAGGGGGTGTACATGAAAGCTGATGAGTGACCCTAAACAAGAGCGTGTAGTCATAGGATGAGGGAGAATGGCTATAAACTGAAAGGGGAAGATTAAAATTAGATGTTAGGAAGAATTTTTTCACGATGAGAGAGATGAGACATTGGAACAGGTTGCCCAGGGAAGTTGTGTATGACCCCTCCCTGGAATTGTACAAGGCCAGGCTGGATGGGGCCTTGAGCAGCCTGATCTAGCTGGAGGTGTCCCTGCCCATGGCAGGAGGATTGGAACTTGATGATCTTTAAGGTCTCTTCCAACCCAAACCATTTTATGATTCTATGAAATGGAAAAGTGGGCTTATGCAGATTCATAAGATACCTATAGCCTCATACAAAGAAGAGGACTTTCTCCTCTCCCATATTCTGTGGTTTGTTGCAGATAGAGCAAAATTATTTTTTATGGTTCTGTAGCTGGAGAAAATCAGATTGACTAGACTCAGATTTTCTCAGAAAAGGAGACATAAATGTCAGTGCCCCACTAGAGATAAACTGGTCACATTTTTTGGAGGTCCTAAGCATGTGTGATCTCAATGGTTAAATGTGTGCTGAAGAGTCTTAGGAGACTGGAATTGTCTAATTAACATGTCTAGAAGCAGTTTCTGTGCTATAGGACATGGGATGGGTAAGCAACCATGCCATTGCCGGGTTCACCTCACTACTGGGCTCATAACTTCACAGGTATACTTGAATTTAAAAAAACTGCTTTCTACTTTTCCTATAGTTCCCATGGATCTTTACTTGTCCAGAGAAGTCAGATCTATTCGTTCTATGAGGAAACAAAAAGAGCAGCTCATACTAAACTTCATAATGGTTGGACTCGATGATCTGGTGGGTCTTTTCCAACCTGGTTATTCTATGATTCTATGATTCTATGATTCTATGAACACAGGAATACTGAATAGTGGTTGAGAACAAAACAGCCAATTCTAGTTTCAGCCACAGAGTAAGAAGTAAATCTCCGACTATGTCGTTGCACAAAATGCTACAGCTTGTTATCCACTTTTTTCCTCACTTAGGGACATGAAGAAGATAAATCTGCATTCAGCTTTTCTATAGGTATATAAATTAGCTGCCAGTGAACTTGTTTGTAATGAGTTTCCTGCTGATTTTGTTATATCGAGCAATAACTGTAGGGATGGCTGATGTCTTTTGCAAGCAGATGTGACTTCACTCTGGCTCGTACTAAGCAGGTGGGATACGAAATTTCTTTGAACTGGAAGCTACAAAACTGTAGTAAAGAAATATTATATAGGGCTTTTAGGTGAGACTTAGTGCTGTGCTGATGTAGCTATCTGGCTTCCTGACAGCCCAGAATCCAAGGTATTCAAGTTGAACTTCCAATGAAGAGTACCAGAGATATGGTTAGACATCATTGATCACTGGGATTTGTTGATTTGTTTCTGGGATCTCACTAGCAGTAGGGAATGCATGAAAGTACAAAGTACGTGGACTTTGGCACATCACAGAATTGCATTTTGCAGACCTTGTAGATTATGATCACTGCCTGAACCAGACACTCTGATCCTTCCTCTGGAAGAATGCATCTGTGCCCATTGACTGCAGAGAATCTAGACGCACTTAGAGAGTAGGAGTTTACCCAGACAAGTCCTACTTGTAACTAGAGACAAGGAGATTTCACAGTAATTGAAAATTATAAAACCTAGCTTCCAGATCTATGCAGACCAAGGCTCTATTCCAAGCATATTATCTGACTTTTCCATATGTTTTTCAGACTACTATGAAATTAAAGAAGTAGAGCTGTATGCTAGTGATGAGACTGCAAAGGGAAAGAAGATGGTAATGAGGAGAGGAAATCCTGTCTCCAAAGTTTGTCACAGCATTTTTCTGAGGCTGCTTTATCCAAGGTTATAATACATTGGTGGTTGATTTACTGCTAACAGGATCTTCTGCAATTGGGGTTTACTGGAATTGACTTTAACACTGTTTCTACCTTCACGTCTAATATTAGAAGTGTTACCAGACTGTGGCTATTGAGGTACACATGGGTTATTAACCCCCTAAATACAGTTCCCATGACAAGTGGCATTTTGTCGACAGCTGCAGACCTGTGAAACCTATCTGGATTTAGAGTAATGTATAAGGTATTGAGAGAGGATACTGAGAAATATGGAATGACCTGTGTACAAAAAACAATGAAATTGCTATCTTGGAACAGAAATAACTGAAGGTAGAGAGCTACAGAATCACAAATGACAGAAGCCTTAACAAAAATAGTATAGCTATAGATTGATTGTTCATTCTCTCTTTTAACAAAAGGGGCAGCTACATGAACTTAATGAACCAAGTTCAACAAAAACAGAAGGAGGTGGTTCTTTGTACAAGTGATTTAAGAGTTTCTTTTATTTTTCACTATGGATCATGACTTCTAGGCAGCAAAACTTTCCATTTTCTCTCTTCCAGAGTTCTTTCTGACCACTTGTCAGGGGTACTGTGCAAAAAAATTATACTGATTTTAAGGAAAACCGCACAAGTTCTTGAGGGAGAAATCCTTCAAAGGTTTCTAAACATGTGGAAATGAAATTTGTTTGAAGAAATTCCTAAGGAGGTGGGGGGAATTTTAAGAACAATACATGCTCACTCTATTGTTATTCTTCCCTAAGTTCTGCTGTTGGTTAGATTTGAGAACATGACTTGAAGCTGTCTTATATTCTTAGTAGTTGGCCAATAAGGAGAGTTGGCATTACCTCTGTACCACAGAACTGTACCCGTTTGAAATATATGCTGCATTGTAATGATGAGACCCTTGGGAAGCATTGTGATTTTTGTGAGCATTGTCCAGAATTTTCTTTCCCACCTTCTCCAAAGCATGTAGTATATATATAATGGTTCTTGGTTATACTCAGATTGAAGGATCATTAAGACTATTTACACCTGCTGTATTCAGGATAGTAAAAGAAGTATTGTCAGTTCTACCTTTTCTGCATGTTTTGAAGTTCTGTCTGATATCCACACAGATATAATGAAAGATGTATTCTGAAGGGTCAGTTATCACTGAAACTTAGCAATATTTCTCACTAGAATGTATTTGCCGAACAGGAAGAAGAGTTAAAGAGCCTAAGAAAATCAATAGGATGTTTGACAGGAAAGTTATGTGCTTTGGAAGATACATAATTTACAGACCCTAATCCTCTGTAAATATTTATTTCATTGATTTGTCTCCCATACTTTTTACAATTTCTTTATGTATGTCTATCAGAAACCACATTTAACAGGCATTTTTACTGTGAAAATGAAATAATGACTGAAAAGCTTGATTAATGCTAATTAAAGCTAATGTGACTATGTACCATTTCATAATTAACATCAAATACAAGCCCTTAACTTTTTGGAAATAGATGTAATGTAAAAATCTTTCTAAACTGATATTATTTTGCTTTAGGTGTTACAAAGACAAATATGCTCTGTACAAATATACATGATGTGAAAATATAAAAAATTCTTGTATTCAGACTCCATTATTGGAAAACATTACAGTTTAATTCAGAAGAAATATAAGTAGTTGATTGACTTATGCCCCAATTTAGTGTGTACCTTGAGGTACCATTGAGTCAGAATCAGGCATACATAAAATAAGTTGCGAACATACTCTGCAAAAATATTACCAAGATTGGCAAATTGAGCTCTTAGAAGTTAGGAGATTTCAGGAATAAAGTTAAATGGCCAATTAATTCTGCCTTCTTTTCTCTATTCTTACTTATACAATAACAATTTTCTCCTAGAGATTCCTCACTCATTCCTTCCACAGGAATGATAATGTTCCCTTAAAATGTTGCAGTTCATCGAGAGACAAAAAACCAAAAAAACACCTCCATGAAATACCCCTACATGAAGAAGAAAGCAAGCCAAAAAAAATCCAGCAAATCTGACTTTGTCAAATGATTAAAATGTAAGGGAGTTATAACATATTAAAACCAGATTCTTATAAAAAAGTAATGCTGATCTGTCTTAATAATAGAGTACTGACAGTCTTGTCCCACATACCTTTATATGTATTTATATTTCATTTCTACACTTGTAGAAGGAAATTATAGGATCAAATACCAAGATTCCACTATTGTAGATACTGGAAGAAGACATTAGTTACCCTGAAAAAACTTAAGTCTGGGGACATAAACAAAAATGTATATAGTATGACCCTAGCTGATGAAGGAAGGTATTGACAGTCACCAGCAGGTTAACTCTGCTCTAAGATGCATTCACTTAACGTTGGTTCTTGCCCTTTTTGACTGAAAGGAGAAATAAGACTAATTTGTCAAAGAGAAAGCTTAAATATTGAGGTGCTAAGGCTAACAGCAAGTCCAACTTACTGCTCTTTGTTCAAGCAGCTTCCCTGAGCGGAAATACAATATTTAAAACCTTTGAATTGCAATGTGTGTGAAGTGACCACACGAGCTTGAAAAAGCAGTTCTGTGTTCTTGAAAGCCATCAGAGATCCAGAACTTCTTGGCACGTAGCTCACATCTTTGAAGGCTCATTTAATGCAAAGGAACAAGGACAAAATTTATTTACGTTCTAATATACAAATGTACACGTCAAGATAACTATATAAATACAGAATGCACAGGCAGATTTTGAAAAGTGAGCTGACATGTCGTGATTTATAATGTCATTTGTGTAGCACCCTGAAAGATTTTCCTGAAAATGCTGACTGTTTCTTTTCCTCTAGTGCTTCCCCTCCAGGCGTCTCTAGATAAGCACACCAGGAATAATGTATCTCAAAACACTAGTCACTCAAGAAAATGTTGGTCATTATTCTTTTCTTGATTAAAGACTCATAACTGCATGTTAAACCTCAAAGGTTTCTCTGTGTCTTGTTGGTTGCTGAATTTATGTCAAAATAATATTATCAAACTTTTCTCTGACAAAATAGGGTTTTGATCAGTATAATGAATGTCAGACCTGCAATGTTAGACTTAGGAAGACTGCTTTTTTCATGGAGTCCTTTTTTTTCCCATAAGTTAGATGGTTTTTAATGAGTTTATGTGTGTCTTTCTGAAAACCTTATTTTTGTTTATTTTTACCTAACTTAGATTTCTTTTAGCACTGCCTATAAATTTAATTTCATTGTTGATTTATTCACGACCACAGCAAAACCGTCACTTATGAAATACACTTCTGAGGAAATAATTTACATTATAGAAATTAATGAATTCTACACATTTAATGCGTTTTAAGCAGTCACTGGCTAAAAGGTAATCTTAGAAACAGATATCAAAACACAGGAACCTTCCTCTGCACTGGGGAGTATCTCGGTCCCACCTAGACTTATGCATACAGACAAGTTAAGCCTAAGTCTACTTTCATAACAATTAGTTCTAAGTTATTATTATTTTTCTTTTATTTGAATTGTGTTATAGTAGAAGAAGCTAAATAAAATGTTATTTTGACATTAATTCTGTTTTATTGTAATATGTCCAAAATGACAAATTAAACAAAAAAAAAGCATAATCAAGAAAATAATAGGCATTCATGCCTATTTTCATGCCTATTCATGCAACGGAAATATGATGAAGCAGGCGGGATTGTGGCTTTGGTTTCTTTCTAAATTTATTTTTCATATAGATTAAAAATAACTGAATTTTGCAACATCTGAAGAAGTTCTGAAGGTTCCCAAAACTAAAGTCTTTGGTGAGGGATAACATACTGTACTGATGGTGAGTAAGATGGAAGACAGCATCTAGAATGACATGTATGTGATTGGTTTCTAATATTTGTTCTCTAAATCTATACCATGAGCCATGGGGCTAACTTATCCTTTGGACTGTTTCAATATAATGATTCTTAGGTCCCCTTCTGCATTTTATGCTCTTTTTTCTTGTTTATTTCTTGGAGTCACACTGACATGGACACTGGCATTTTCTGGGAAAAAAACCAACTTGATGATGGGTTTTAGAGTACCACTAAGTTGTAAAGGGTGAGAGAATCAAGTATATCTGGATCTCATGAGATTGAGAAAAACATGGAACCAAAGCCTTTATACTCTAGACTGAGGACTTCAATCACCAAGTTGTTTTATCTGAGTAGGTGACATTACTTGTGTTTTTATTTTAAAGTAAATAGTTATACAGATTTGTGCTGAAATCAGCCCTCTGAGTGTGTTAGGCTTTAAGGTAGTGGCTTCCACAAGTTCTTGTATCTGGTTTAAGTGGCAAAGTTTTGGCTGCAGAGGTGGCATATGTAAGAAGATAAAAAAATCTGCCTCCATGTCAGACAGAGCCAGTTCCAGCTGGCTACGAAACGGACTCACCATAGGCAAAAGCTGTGCCTTTCAGAGACATTGATAATATCTCCAGGATAACATATTTAAGAAGGAGAAAAAAAATGTTGCACGACAACAGCTGGGAAAAAGGAATTGGAATACATGAGAGAAGCAACTCTGTAGACACCCAGGTCAGTGAAAAAGAAGAGGGAGGAGGTGCCCCAGGAACTTGAGCAGAGTTTCCACTGCAGACTGTGTTGAAAACCATAGTGTGGCAGGCTGCCCACCTGCAGTCAGAGTGCAGCAGATGTGGCCCATGAAAAAGCCTGCACCAGTGCAAGTAGATGTGCCTGAAAGAGGCTGTGACTTCGTGGAGAGCTTGTGCTGGAGTAGGCTCTTGGCAGGATCTGTGGCCCCATGGAGGGGAGCCCACACTAGAGCAGATGTTGTGGCAGAACTTGTGACCTCATGGGGGATACACTCTGGAGCAGTCTGTTCCTGAGGGAATGTCCTCTTTAGGAAGGACTCATGCTAGAGCAGTTTGAGAAGAACTGCACCCCATCATAATGACACACATTGGAAGAGTCACTGAAGGATTTTGTCCTACAGCAGGGACATCATGCTGGTGCAGGGGAACCACATGAGCAGGAAGGAACAGCAAAGATGAAGTGGTATGAACAACCAAAATTCCCATTCCCCCTCCTTTGCACCACTCACAGGAGGGAGTAGAGAGAATAGGAGGGAAGTTGAGCCTGGGAAGAAGGGAAGGCTAGGTGAAATGTGGGCTTAGTCTTGTTCTTATTTCTTATTTTCTTATGCTTATATTATTTGGTAATAAATAAAAATAGTCTCTCTGAGTTGAGTGTGTTTTGCCCATGATGGTAATAGGTATTCCAGTCCTTATCTCATCCCATGAAGTTTTTTTGTCATTTCTTCCTCCCTGGTGGCCACTACTCACTACTCACTGCAGTAGTAATGTTGAATATTTGAAGGAAACCCTGGCTGGTTACCACCAAAGCTCTCTGCCAGAGGTTTTTAGTTCAAGCTAATTTTGCATAATGAACTAATTCCAGAGTGTGAATGTTCTTTGTCTTATAACTGCAGTGTTATGTGAGTACATATATAAGCTAATCAATTCTTGAAAAAAGAGAAAAGTTATTAAGAAGTAGGTGACTAGGATCTGTGGTATGCTCATAGAAAGATGCTGTGAAATAATTTAATTGAGTTTTTAAAAGCCTAAACATATTGCTTTTGCATATTCTATTAATTTAATAATTTTGTTCATTTTTCTTGATCAAATTAGTGCAATGCGGCTGATTTGGCATATATTGACAACAGTTACGTGTGCACTAAATGTATCATACTCGAATAGCTTAGAAAATCAATGTTGATGTTGTATCAGCAGACTGGTACGTACTGACTGATGTCATGACTTAGCATAATGCAGCATATTTTTGTGTACATTAGGGTATTCTATTTGGGACTGACTGCTACTAAGATGACAAGACTGAAAGATGTTTATTGATACAAGAAGTTAGATACAATAACATCAAATATGAAAGTTTTCTAAATGGATACTTTTTTTCTGAGTAGGAACTTCTCCTTACTATTGGTCTCCTATGCTGGGAAGTCCTTCAAGATGAAAGGGCAGAAAACATCCATAGAGAGATTCCAGGACAAGATACGGCTGTAGGCTGCATGTTCCAGTTTCATAGGGCTGTTTAAGAGTAGCTTTCAAGTAGCTTTCAAGTCCTTAAGTCCATGTTTTTGATAGTGAAGTCGTTTCTTTTGGCTTTCATTCTTGGTAAGTCTAAGGGTTCCCTCCAACCACCTGAAAACTGATTCTTGCAAAATGCAACAGGGAGCCTAGCAAGGTACATTAAACATAGCTCTCAACCTTACCTCTTTTAGTGCTAGAGCTGAGTTTCTAACATCTCAGGCACTTCAGTTTTGAGCACCTTAAGGTATACATCTCTTTGTTGGATATTGGCCTAAGAACCTTGTTTAGATCTTAAAAAATTCAAAGTAAAGTGGGGCCCTGGTGTCTGTGAGAACTGTTCTCACCTGAACCCATGTATAACTGAAGACATTAAAAAAAAAGTCTGGTGCCCTAAACCTTGCATGTATATGGAGCCTAAGTTTTTTCAAGTTTTTCTGCACTTTCCCAGGTTCTCCTCTGCTCACAGAGGATTTTAGAGATTACTGAACTAATGTAAGTTTAAACTAATGCTCCTTTAATTTTACTTATTGAACTCAGGTTCTTATTCTGTATTGCTACCATCAAGGCAATCTCCCTGACAAATGGAATCCTTTTAAAATAAACACCAAGTGTATTATTGGTGCCTGCAGTTTTATATTGTGACAAATTCTCTATTCTATGCTATTTAAAATGAAGATAGGTACATTTCCATAATGGTAAACACCACCAATTTATAGCATTGTACAGTTAAAGCATGTAATCAAATTGTACTCACTATGAGTAATGTATTAGAAATTATTACAATTAGCGCTGTTCTGAGAAATGTCCGATCAAGGTACATTCTGGCTTGTAATTTAGACATTGTAATACATGCTTAGAACAATTCAAATTAGGTCTGTATTAGCATGAGAATTATGAGCTGGTAATATTCTCCTTTTGGTAAAGATGTTCCCTGTTATTGGTGGTATTACATGTGTGCCTGCTCACTTTGATGTATGACTGATTTTTCAAGATCAAGACAAGATAAAGAAATATCCCTTAAAGACATTACAGTTGCATTATGGTGGTTTTCTTTTCTTTATTTTTCTGTTTAAGGATATTGTCTCCGAAGTGGTAAAGTTAAAAGGAAATTCATCCTTATGTAGAATATTCTGTAGATTCCTAAATATTTTAAACACACAAATGAGTGCTTTTCTATAGGTAAGTAATGGGCATGTCTGTTTTACAAGTGAAACACAAAGAAGAAAATACATTTATTCCTTTATAAAGGCATATGTATTTTAAGACTTCAGTCCATATTTATGTAAATATGGACTCATACTAAAGAAATGAGTTTTACTTTCAGATTCTTGATTCTTTTTTGCTACTGTCCACCAAGTGCTCCAGCTTCCCAAGGACTGGAGCAGAAAGTGTACATTAAAATTGGATTTCTGTTTTCCCCTAGTGTTCCCTTGGTTCAGTTTTCCAAAGATCCACACCCGCAGACTGCATTTGGAATGATGACTTTCCAAAACCACTCAAAATTAGATCTTCTGTTTTTCACTTGTGTCACAAAGGCCTGGATATTTAAAAAAAAAATAATGAAACCTTATCACTCATTTAAACATCTAAATATAGATTTGAATATGAGTGTTAGAGGTTTTCTTATTGACATACAAGTTTGTGCATTCACCTTTCAGCATCATGATTAACATTTTAAATCTATAATAATACAAAGCCTTCTTGTCTAAGGAAGCTTAAACATCTCTTTGTGAATGTTCTTCAAAAATATAATCATGTCATATTTGCAAATGGATGAAATAATGAAGATTTAAAGTGTATTCCTAAAAGATTAAAGTGATCAGGTATGTCTTTTTGAAACAGAATGTTTAAAGAAAATTTTCATGTTACGGTAAAATAAAAGTGAAAAAAAATAATATGGGTTTACATCTATAGGCTTTACAAGCAAAATGAAGAATCTCATACAATTTTTGCATGAAACTTTCAAAATATAACCTATATTTTGAAAGTTTTCAAATTATATAGAATCTTTTATGACTCATGACAAGTATTTTTTTAATGGTTAATTGTACTGATCTTTTAAAAACTGCATATTCTTTGTAGTCTGAGTTTTTCTGTCTTTCAGTCTCAGGGTTCATTTGGACCTTTTTTTTTCTAGATTAAAGAGCTCCTTGCAATCAGATAACTTTCCTGTATGATAGATGCAGATCTTAAATGGTCTGTCTCTTACACTTCTTCTGGAAAGTGATTTTTATATCTTTCACTATGGATCATGACTTAACAGGCCTTAAAACATTCCATCTTCTCTTTTCCAGAGTCTTTCCAATTAGCAATTATCTGTCCACTTGGGATTCTGATCCTCTGGTTTAGCTGAAAAATTGCCTACTCTTGCAGGTTTAATTTTCTCTAAAATTTCCCTCAGATGTATTGTTTTTCCTTTTAGCTAGCTGTACTCAAATCACCTCAGACAAACTATATTTATTACCCATAGTAACTTTCAGAAAGTTATATTCCCTGCATCATTTTATTTTCACACATTTCGGCCAAAGACTATTAAAATTTATTACTAATTAAATGTAATGTAGGTTTATAACATAAATAAAACTTCATTTTTTGATTGTAAAAATTAATATATCCATTTAAGTATTTTATTTATTACCTAGTAGTTATACAATATAATGCAAAAATGTATTATGGATTCCAGTGATATTATATTTTAGAATTAATTACTTAGGTATTATTACGGTGAGCATAATAACTTCAGTGACTGATTTTTAAATAATTAGGTAGTGCATTTATCAGAACCATCAATTCAGGTAGTTTAAAACTGGAGTAAAAAACTCACTGAATATTTTTATTTGCAATTGCTAGGCCTGTTTCTAGGACCATAACTCAAAAAATTAGTTAAGGAGCAATTTGCATGATAAGAACTGATTCAGGTTCTTGCTCACAGTTCAAGAGACTCGGACTCATTCCTGTATTTATCAAAAGATATTTAAACACTTCAGTTCTCTGAGCATTGTCATTATGCTATTCTGTTTCTTGGTTTCTCTTTCTTAAGATGTTTTCAATTTCTGTGAAATAAATTTTCAGTCGTTATTGTAAGGACCTCATCTTGACTTTCAGAACTGTAAAATGGAGTTTTAGTTTAAAATCCTCCTAGATCTTTATTATGCTTATGAAGAGTGTAAACCTGAAAGAAGATATCATACACATTGATAATTTATGAGTTTTAACTTTTTTATTTAAAATTTTTTATTAAAAATATTTTGCATAAGTTTGAAACAAGTCTTGATGCAGGTGGGGCTCTACAATTTAGTTGGAGATTTAATTTAATTTAAAAAAAAATTTTAATTTAAAAATAATTTTTTGAGGGCTACAACACATTCAAACTCAATTTAAAATATTGAATTCAATTATGTTGACATGAAAATTCACAGGAGCACAAGTTAACATTATACATACAGTGCTGTAGACAATGGGGACAGAAATAGAGTGCCTGTAAGCCCTCCTTTATAACTCCAGTTGTCACAGTTAAGTTTGTTTAATCCTCTATCGAGATCAAAAACTTTTATCTGATTAAGTTTAGGCAATCATCCATAGTCTTGATCTGACACCAAAGTGATGGAGCTGGCGTGGTAGTTTAATCTAATGACTGATTACCCTTATTGTTAAGTTAGAAATAAACCACATATTTTACATTTAACCAGTTTCCTCCTTGTCCTTCTAAAGATTTCTTAAGGTACTTTATGTAATCTATGGTGTACAGTGGTTTTCTCTCATAAATACACCAACCACTCAGCTGAACTACCTCTTTACTTTTAAATAAATAAGAAGTATGCCACTTGCATTATGAATTTGTACTGAAACAGGTAGCATTTGAAGTTTTGAAGCTAGTTGTTCTTATTAAGAGGTAATTCTTTTTGATTTGTGCAGGATAGTGTTATAAAACTACGAGAGGAGGACATTACATTATTAAAAAGAAGGCTCAAGTAAGCCTCTTGCTTTGGAATGGTTGCACTGGGTTCTTACCTCCTAAGGATCTTTGAGGCATTCATGCTTAGTACGAAATACATAAACACAGCTAAGAATAAGACAGCTGCCTTTCTCTTTTACGTCTATGGATATATTTGCAAAGTACTCTTATACACAGTGCACATAAATTTAAAAACACATTTTCCACTTACTCGATGACTGATTGTAGAAACATGTTAGTGAGGAATTTAGAATGTCGTGTCATTACCTTTTTTTAAAAAAACAAACTTAGTGCTGGATTTTAAGAATAGCCTGTTCCTAGCAGGATATGATTCATAGATAATGTCTTTCAGTTGTATTGTTTCAAGAAGCTTGAGTACACTAATTTTTGGTTTCTAATCCTTAGTTTAGGTATGTTAAAACAAGTGGTGCAGCCAACATGATTATGTTCTTAAATAAAATCTTAAATATTTAGAATAATGTGAAGAAAAACAAGGAGGTTCCTGCTAAATTTGGATGCATCTGTGCTTACACAGTGCTTTAGAAGGGATTTTAAGTCTTAAAATTTTGACCTTATTCTGAATTCAGATATTTATATTCCATGCTAAGCAAATGATTTTTTTCATGGATCTTTCAATGTCTTATAGATGTCAGAATATGAAACTATGAAATTATTGCACCAGTGAGGACAGTGTAATCTATTTATAGATAAAGAATAAAGGATGATACTCTCAAAAGGGAACTCTTAAAAAATATATGGAGTCATGTGAGGTTCAATTCATTAGTTGATTGAACTTATTTTCACATTTCTAGGGTTAATTAGGGGGAAAGGAAAAAAAATAGTAATAAGGACATTATGAAGAGTGAATGAACTACTAAGTGTGAGAAAAATTCAGAACATGGAATTAATTTGCTTTTTGTGTTTGCCAGAACTTTATGTCCTGCAGAACTCATTTAGACTTTAGAGTGTACATGTATTAGTCAATAAAGCAATGAATCACCAAGTGAAAAGAAAGTCCTGTTTTAAAAAGGGCTATGTATTATGTATTTAAAGTATTAAAAGTATTTAAATCATCAGCAAACCTAATTAATGGACAAAGCAGATGCTGGAAGTCGTGGTAGCGCATTAATTTAACACATCTATATCTTTAATGTATAATGCATATCCTTGAGACAAAAGTAGACACAATTCACTAAGTCATTCCATTTTGAAATACTAGAGCACTGAGTTTATAAGCTCAAGGAAATACATCAGATCTCCTTGATTTTCCTACTAAACACAGGTCCAAATAAGTCACAGTAGACATAAATTATGCATATCTGGAATGTTTTGTCCCCACTAAAATAAGATTGATGAGAATGCAGCCATGGATATGAGGGGAGGGGTGTTGGATAAGCACCTCAAAAAGAATATAGTCATAGTAAATTGTATCTGTCCTCTGTAAAACATGGAAAACTTGCTACGTTAATCTGAGTGAAAGGAAGCAGTTTATGCTTAAATCTAGTCCTGGCATACAGTTGGGAGATCAGGGGCTTTAGTGGACTTGTACACACAAAAACATTACCTGAGTTACTGTTGATATAAACATAATGCTAGGCTTCTCTGGCAGACTTTGTGGCACTTAAGGAATTCAAAAGACTGGATTCACTCAGTTACATGGGTTCCTCTTATGTTGACTAATGTTGACTTTTGTAAGGAAGTTACCTCTGTGTGAAAGCATCTGTTGTGATTACAACTAAAGTTACTTTAAATGATTTATAAGGCCTTCTTCAGCAGAAGGAGGAATAAGGGTCCAAAAAATATCTCTTCAGCCTTCCCCTATATACTCCTTGCGGGATGCCATTCGTTACTTAGTTTAATCTGCCTGCTTCTGGGTGCCAGTTGAAACGCAATGTTTAAGCATGTTTTTAGCATTAAGTTAACCTGCATATTATTCCTTTATGACTGGTACACAATGTCATCTAAATTACAGGTGAAAGTAGCTCAAAAGACCAGGAGTTAACAAAGTCACATTCCTTACCTGGTTAATTGCAACTGCAGCATGACCTTTTGTAATAGTTCTCCCTCTGGGACAATAGTTGGGGCTGACACAAATCATTCTGAATGCACAAGGTGCTGAACATCTGAAAGATACTTAGCATTTCATGTGCTAACTAGAAAATTATTTTTCAGAGGCTGAGTATAATGACATCCGGAAAGCTGGTGGCAAAGTCTCCAGATTATTCAAGGGAAATGACCTTCAAATTGATCAAAGTCCAATGAGTTATTAAAAATTGAGCAAAAAATGGTAGAATGAGAGCAAATATGACTAATGCTCAAGGTACTTGAATTATAAATGCATCTTATTGACTCAGTCCAATTCCCAGAAGAACCTGAGACTGCTAAGAATCCACCTTCTCTTTAAACAATTTTTAGACTGTCATTGTACTCCAAAATTTCATCATATTTCAAAGCCTAGGGATGATGGACTCAATCCTCAGTGGCATGTTTCTGCTTAGCCAGCCTTCAGTTAGCTGTGACAAATCGCTGCTTCTTCTTACCTATTTCCAACCCCAGTCTAGTCTGGATTTATAGGTGGAACAACATGGCACAGATCAATCACTTTTACATGATGCTTCCCAGGAGTTTTCACAGTGTGGCTTTTTGTGTACTGTTCTATTTCTCCAGTGCTTCAAATCTGCCCATAGACATGAATCTCCTCTTTTTCCATGTGAGTTGACAACATTGCCTCTGAAATCAGTGCAGCTTTCCAGCAGGAATAAAAACTGAGTGAAAATAAAATTGGGCTCAGTGAATTGCACTAGCATCATAGTGTCCAAATGGCAACTGAGTGGCCCGGTGTATAGTTATAGTACTTTTGGGCAAGTATAGGAATAATAACACATCCTCAGACTATGCAGTATATCTGTACCACAGTTGAGATCTTTAAGTTTCATAAAGGCATATTGAGACAAGAAGGACTGGTGACCTTTTGTTTTTCCTTTTAAATAAGCACACCATGCAGGATATATTAATTTATCATCAAATTCAATGAAACAACAATAACTAGGCACTGTATGTTATGTATGAGATTAATTGCTCCTTGTTTAAAGTCTTGCTGGTCCAGGTGTTGATTGTGAGACAAAATATTCCCCGTAACTTACAAAGTTGTTCTTTAGTCTTCAGTTCCCACACTTTTTTATGCTCAACCTCTCTGTTCTGAGATGAGTTAGGTTGGGATGGGGAGGGCAGGAGTGGTGTTGCTGGGCAGCAAGGGTTAGGTTGCAGTTTATATCATCATTAACACCCAACTGACTATGTTCAACTGCTCTTGTCGTGGAAGAATTAATGTGCAGTTCTGGTCAAAACAGGCTCCAGACCATGAGAAGACAAAATGTCAGTGACTCAGAGAGGTCACTTTCTGAGGCAGGTGGGAGCTGCTGATGGCAGTCAGAAGAGGATGTTGCTGAGGGCAGCAGAAGATGGTCAGTGAGGCTGGGGCTCCATGCTGACGGGGGTTTGCCACTTAGGCAGCTGTGGGTGTGAGTGATTCCATACAGATGCAGAGACATCTCATGTGAATGCAGCTGTGGGAGAGCCATGCTGGGGCAGGGAAAAACTTAAGGGACTGTGGTCATGGATGACCCACACGAAGGAGGGTATCTCTCTGAAGGGACGCAGCCATGGACAACCTGAGCTGGGGCATGGACAACCCTGAAAGACCCTAGCCATGAGGAACCCATCCTGGAGAAAGGACATCACTGAGGGACTGTGACTTTAGGTGACCCATGCTGGGGCAGATACACTTAGAAGCATAAGTAGTAGAGGAAAACCATGAAGACACAAGAAGAGGAAGAAAGCCAGTAGGAAGCAGATACTGGCAGAAGGGAACTATTAGACATATGATGCCGACCTCCTACGCTACTCGTTACCTCACCAAAGGGATTAGGATGGGCTGAATGTAACCCACAGAAAAATGAGGGAAGTTGAGAATTCAAAGAGAAAGTACAACATTTTGGCATAAGCTGAGCTAGGGGAAGAAGGTGAAAAAAGTACTTAACTATTTGAATCATAGTATTGTTCAGGTTGGAAAAGACCTTTAATATCATCATGACCAACCATAAACCTAACACTGCCAAGCCCACAACTAAACCATGTCTGTACACACCACAACTATACATTTTTCAAAGACTTCCAGGGTGGTGACTCAACCACTTCACTGGGAAGTCTGCTCCAATTCTTGACAACCCTTTCAGTGAAGAATTTTTTCCCAATATCCAGGCTAAATCTTCCCTGGCACAACTTGAGGCCATTTCCTCTGATACTATTCTCGCTATCATCTCTTTTCAGGTAGTTGTAAAGAAAAGTAAGGTCTCGCCTTAGACTCCTTTTCTCCAAGCTAAACAGCCTCAGTTCCCTCAGCCACTCCTGATAAAACATGTTCTCCAGCCTCTTCACCAGCTTCATTGCCCTTTTTTGCACATGCTCCAGCACTTACGTATCTTTCTCATAGTGAGGGGCCCAAAGCTGAACACAGGATTCGAGGTGTTATCAAATCAGTGATGAGGTATTCTTGCCAAAATTCATTCAATGAAGTTAAAGTTCCCTCAGTTGGCACTGTTTTGCCCACAACAGTCACATAAACAAAATGAAATGTGCGTACAGAAAAAGATTCTATCTGGCTATATTCAGACCTAAAGAAATCTCTCCTTCCTTATACCCTGTTGGTGTTTTGGAAAAAGAAATAATCACAGTTTTCAGAGTGACACCTAAAAGAGGATGTCATTTTGCCATTCTGAGATGTGTGGGAAGGATGACTCTCTAATGAGGACAGAAAGGTTGCACAGCAAGTGCCCTGCTAGAAGTAATGCACTATATTACCTGTGAATTTTTAATGATAGAGGTGTCATGGACCGTTAGTTATACTCCCTCGTGTTAAATCTACTCTGGAAGCTAAATCCTCGTACTTTGCTACCAGTCCTGAGCACCGTCAAAAACTTCAGGTGACTTTATGGGTTAGGTCCACATGCTTCCTGATTTTTAATCTGAGTCCTTCTGCAAGGAAGGAAATTGCTGTTTTTTTCATTCTTTGATGTGCACCATTACAACAGGCCTGGCTGCTTTAGGTCTAAACTGCAAACAAGCTATTATTAGAATCCCAGCCTCGGTTTTTCTGTGTTTATTCAAGCATTTATTACTGGTGTGTCTATTACTACAGGCAAACAGATATGTAGAATGCTGTCTTTGAGGAGGCTCAGATAGTCACAGAATTCCCTGGATGCATCCAACTCTGCTCTAGGGTTATGTGTATTTTGTTCAAGCTCTTCTTCACTTGTATATTCTTTATCACTATTGATTTCTCTGTTTGGACCTCATTTAAATGACAATTTATATAAGTAGCAATAAAAGAAGAAAATATCCTAAGTCCTGGAGATTCTTTAGAAATACAGCCAGATTGCTTTCATCTGGAAATCTCCTGTGAACTGTGTTTTCACATGAGATAACCAGTAACCTCTGCTTTCATCTGCACTTGAAATGGTTTGAGAATGATTTGTCCTGCCTCAGCAGTGTTGTGCTTCCTGCTTGTATTGGTTTCATTCCGATCATTTCCAGCAAAAATGAACCATGCAATATAGGACAAGCCAAGCAGACTTGGAGTGACTATGTCAAACCTTATGCCACTCTTAAGACAGTGTACTATTTAAATGTACATGCAAATAATCCATTCCTCCCCTGTAGAACAGAAAACTCTAGGTGACATAAATGATGTATCTTATGTATCTGTATCCTATGTGGTACTATATGTATTTATTTCTGGAATACGCAGTATGAGATATTTTCTGCTTCTGTAACTTCATCAAGGTAACACTGATCAAGGCACTGAGATTTTTTGTGAAAAGTTCTGCTGTTATCACATTTTAATCACAAGAAGTAAAATCTCAGTCCTCATCTTCCAGACACTGCTATGTTTTTATTTTACCTAGGCATATGAAAGCAGACATTTCTAATCAGAGATATTTTTCTTCAGCATATTTTGTTGAAATACTTAATTCTATTACTATGTTTAGGTGGTTAGGTAAATCCAGTAACACTTATGTTAACAAATCTTATAGTCTGTTCAGCTAAATGTATTTTGTTCAGCTGCTTTACTGGATAACATAGAATACAGATAACCAAGAGTGTGCGAAACAAGAATCCTTAACAGGTTGATCAGTTTGTGGTCTGTTCCCTGAAATGAGTTCATTGCAGAACCTATGTCTGATCAGTATCATTTTGCCATGATTCACTGGTGGTTCCTGCCGTATTCAAAGCTCGCATGCAATGATCAGCTAACAGCAGAGAAATGGTGAATGAATCATCTGTTAATCACTGTTAATTATCTAAGACTCTGTGTCATTGCATTTCTTGCACTTCATATTAATTCAGCAATTTTTGGCCTTATTTCCTGTGATCATACCTCCTTATCTTGAATCTGATGCCAGGTTTTTTACCTTCTCTTGTGCACTATCAAAATCTCTGAAGCATCTTCCTCAAGCCCAGTGAGTTTTCATTTCTTTGTATGTTGCATTAAGACTCCTGGCTTGAAGTAAGAGAAGTGATTCTATGAAGTACCTGCCAGTAAATTATGGAAGAAGGTATCTGCCCTTTACTGCCTACACTTCAGGCAGCACTAGCACTTGTGCTGTACAATAGATAAATTTCCTAGCCAATTCCCTCTCCTCTAGAGTAAATTTCTATGCATTTTCTAAGCCAACCAACTGGAGTTAAAACAATTCAGATGTATTTATAATGTATTTATTTATAATGGTTTTGTTTGTGGATTGATTCTGAGTTAATTATAAAATCTGATTCATAACTTTTTTTCAGCTTTCTGATCTTTTCAATTTCACTGCATAGTTCC
The DNA here is from genome assembly GCF_032191515.1 of Phaenicophaeus curvirostris. Taxonomy (NCBI): domain Eukaryota; kingdom Metazoa; phylum Chordata; class Aves; order Cuculiformes; family Cuculidae; genus Phaenicophaeus; species Phaenicophaeus curvirostris. The sequence goes on from NC_091392.1 coordinate 189,435,639, forward strand.
TAGGTCATTAAAGGTATTCTTGTTATTAAACTAATATAGGTCAAATTGATTTAAGCACAATTATTGATAATGTTTAAGAGTAAATACATACCTCAGCATAATCTGGACCTAAATTCTCTATCTGAGAAAGTGACTGAGTCAGGATTAGAAACCAGAGACAGTACCCTGTCCTGCTGTTTGAAATGGAAAAGGTAAAATATTTAGCTACAGGAGTGAAGCCCAAGTTGTTCCTGAGTTATTTATCTATTTAGATGCAACTGGAGATGTGCAGGAAGTCGCCCACTTCCAGCTGGCCATTGGAAATGATGCAGGAGTCTTCCACAGTTCACAGAGTAGACTATACTGTAGTCTATGAAATATAACTGCATGATTTTATGTAGAGAGATTAATTATATTTCTAATGCATATAATATTTAACTCTTCTTTGGATTTATACGACACTTGCTATGTTAATAGGAATTATGAGTAAAGAGTTAAAGTTCAGGAACAAATTGCAGTTACAGTATGGTTTTTCATAGCTTATATTCAGAAGAAAGTATTGTAAAATTAAAACTCCATTAAACTCTTAGCTATATTCTTGAAAAAATGGGCTATCATAAATGCTGAATTTGAAGAAATAAATATTTGTTACAAATATTTATAATGATATGGAGACAAGTAAAGCAATTCCTTGCTATACAGTTTGAGCAGTTTTTAATGTATAACCTCATATCAAGCTGGAAACGGGGCCCTGCGTTTTTCATGTTGCCTAAAAAATAAAAAAGCAAATTAATTTTTAAAATTGTTAGAAACTCACCAATTGATAAGAAAATGAATAGTTTTTTTCAGGTCATTCCATAGAATGAAAGTTCCTAAGAGTTGCTTAGTGGCAGAGCAGTTCTAGAAATCATTACTATTTATGAACTCTGAGGAATGTGTTGTGTGTTTTATTGTAAATGCATTTAAAAGGTTTTTCTATTTTGCTGCTGTTACATGTTCAGTTATCTAACAGTTATAAGACACCGTTCAGCAAACTGCACAGATCTAATTGAATGAACCATCTCTCAATTGCCTGTACTTTGGGTAGTGTACTGTGGATATTACTGAAACAGAGAAAGAAAGAGTAAAATGTGAAATACCAACATTTTGTTTGGTTTGAGGTGATATACTAAGGAAGACTCCAGAAATTCATTTCAATTTCTTAAGAGAAGCTTAGGCACCAAAGTAGATTGTATAAGGAATACACAGTAGAACATGTTTAAGTATTAAAATAGTATTAATATTTATTAATGAAGTTCTGGAGGATGTTAGGAGAGAAAATAGCAAAGAGGCACTTCTTTAGACTTCATATTTTTATGGATCTCATTATCATAGTGTCTGAAGACTTCATAATCATTACGCATTTATTTCAATATATATTTAGGGTCAGATTTAACTCGTCTTTAGGAATGGTTATTGAGCTCTAAAGGAACGGAGACCACAAGATTTAAACAGTCCTAGGTGCTAGTATCTGAAGGTGAGAAAAGAGCACACTGAACCCTTCAGTAATATGATAGATGGAGTTCTGCTCTCTCCTGCACTGGGTTGGTGGTCTAATTCGTTGGACAAACATTTTCTCTTTGGGGTATGACATAAACTTGGTATCAGGCACACGGGAAGCAAAAATAGCTGTATGCTATTTTTCTGCTTTTTCCTAAAATTGGTAGGAATTGAGAGTCAAACCAATACAACCCTGAATTAAGAACAAGCAAATATGTCTCCTTTTCTTCCTCTAGTGTGTCTTGCATGTTACATAGCTTCCTATATACTTGTAAAAGAAACTTTTAGCAGTATTATTTGCATATTCATAGAATTTAGAGTTTCCTGGAGCAAGGGTTGGTGACTATTGACCTCAAGTACTTTGGATTTCTGATAAGCATTTGAAAATCATAATTAAAAGAAATATTAATTATAATAGTAGCTGCCATTTTGACTATGTAGATGAATGTTTCATTTACGATGGAAAGCTCAAACAGTTTAATTTTTTTCCAACCTGTTGTCAGCTGTTTTTCACAACCATCTGAAATCTCCCCCAGATATTTGACCTGAACACTTTCAGGAGCACACAATATTTTCCTTTAGGAAAAGCAGGTAATCGTTAAAAAATACACTATTTTTCTTCTTGATGCTTTTTGTTTAGAACTGAATTACAGAAGGATGGAAACATAGTGAGAAAGTCAATGAATTCAAAATCAGCAACCGTACCAAGCAGTTTAAATTAGGGCTACTGGTTTTCCTTATAGATATCTTCAGGTAAAGTTAAAAAGTTTTTTTATAAAAGCCCTGTTCAATGTCTTCATCAATGACCTGGATGAAGGCATCGAGTGCACCCTTAGAAAGTTTGCGGACGACACTAAGCTGGGTGGAAGTGTGGATCTGCTGGAGGGTCGGGAGGCTCTGCAAAGGGATCTGAACAGGCTGGACCGCTGGGCAGAGTCCAATGGCATGAGGTTTAACAAGGCCAAATGCCGGGTCCTGCACTTGGGGCACAACAACCCTATGCAGTGCTACAGACTGGGAGAAGTCTGTCTAGAAAGCTGTCTGGAGGAGAGGGACCTGGGCATGTTGGTTGACAGCCGACTGAATATGAGCCAGCAGTGTGCCCAGGTGGCCAAGGAGGCCAATGGCTTCTTGGCTTGGATCAGAAATGGCGTGACCAGCAGGTCCAGGGAGGTTATCCTCCCTCTGTACTCGGCACTGGTGAGACCGCTCCTCGAATACTGTGTTCAGTTCTGGGCCCCTCACCACAAGAAGGATGTTGAGGCTCTGGAGAGAGTCCAGAGAAGAGCAACAAAGCTGGTGAAGGGGCTGGAGAACAGGCCTTATGAGGAGCAGCTGAGAGAGCTGGGGTTGTTTAGCCTGGAGAAGAGGAGGCTGAGGGGTGACCTCATTGGTCTCTACAACTACCTGAAAGGAGGTTGTAGAGAGGAGGGTGCTGGCCTCTTCTCCCAAGTGACAGGGGACAGGACAAGAGGGAATGGCCTCAAGCTCCACCAGGGGAGGTTTAGGCTAGATGTTAGGAAAAAATTCTTCACAGAAAGGGTCATTGGGCACTGGAACAGGCTGCCCAGGGAGGTGGTTGATTTACCTTCCCTGGAGGAGTTTAAGGCACGGGTGGATGAGGTGCTGAGGGATATGGTTTAGTGTTTGATGGGAACGGTTGGACTCGATGATCCGGTGGGTCTCTTCCAACCTGGTTGTTCTGTGATTCTGTGATTCTATGAAAAGCCAAACAAAAATATAAAAAACATCTAACACTGTTGTACAAAACATTTCTATATCAATTATTTAAACCAGGTTAATTTCTAATGCAAGAGTTTTCCAATGTAAGGGCAAAGACAACCAAACTAAACATTTTCTCAGAGCATTAATTTCACAAAAAATCTGTTGAAATATTACTAAAGAACAGTTAGAATAACAAGTAAGTCTAGCAAAAGAGGTGATTCTGCCTCTCTGCTTCACTCTGGTGAGACCCCCATCTGTAGTACTGTGCCCAGTTCTGAGATCCACAGTACAAGAAAGACCTGGACCAGTTGGAGCAGGTCCAGAGAAGACCCATGAAATGGCTGTAACACCTCTCCTGTGAGGAAAAGTTGAGAGAGCTGGGGTTGTTCAGCCTGGAGAGCAGACGTTATTGCAGTGTTTCATTATAGAAAGGGAGTTAATAAGAAAGATGGAAAGACACTTTTTCCTAACGCCTGTAGTGACAGGATAAGGGGCACCAGTTTAAACCTGAAAGTGGTTAGGTATATTTCGACTTTATGAAGGGATTTTGTGTTATAAGGGTAATGAGACACTGGAACAAGTTGCCCAGAGAAGTTGTAGATGTCCCATCATTGGAAGTGTTCAAGGTCAGGTTGGCTGAGCAACCCAATCTAGTGGAAAACGTCCCTTCTCATGGCTGGGGCCTTGGACTAGATTATCTTTAAAGGTCTTTTCTAACACAAAACATTTTGTGATTCTATGATCTTTGTGTCACATGCACTATCTAAAGGGAAGGCAGTACAAAAACTTTCTTGTAAGTTGTATTGCATGCTGAAACAATAAATCCATTGGAATCAAACTTTTATATTCCTGGAATAGCCTTTCTTTTTGGCCTTTTTTAAGATTTTTTTTCTTATCTTTGACCATATCAAAATGATCTTTCTGCCATCCTGAGCGCAACAGCTTATTTAAAAAGGCGTTACATATTCTTGAACATCAAAGCTAGTTACATCTACTTTACAGTTCATACTTGTACTATAATACCATCCACTTCTTTCTGGTTTTCAACCATTGTTTTGCCAGGTACTGTGTATTGCTAAACATATCTTTACCTGAATATTTTATAATCTCATGCTTACAGTATAACTGCAATGCAGGATGTGATGCTTCATATCCTTTTGTTTTGTATGTTGGAGCAGAATACTTTTAAGGCTATATTCTCTTAGTTCTTCTAGGGAGGTAAGTGTTAGAGAATAAGTATGAATATTTTGATGCCTCCCTTCCACTGTTAAATAACTTGCAGTTATCGCTGAGCTGGGGAACAAGTGTAGTTTTCCTGGGCCAAATTGTTCCTTATTTTGGATGTGTTTTTGGAAATGTAACAACCTATTGTTTTTTCATTTAATTAAAAATTCAACAGGACTCACAAAAGAGATGATATGCCTATGTTTATCAAACTCTGTTTGAGCTTATTCTAATTAATGCCTGAAGGAATCACAAAGAATGCAATGTACTGTACTGCAGAACCAGTGTAAGTTGCTGGAAACCAAGATGCATCTGGGTGCAGAGGCTGGTTTTTTTCTCATTTATCCATTTTTCATTTCCTGCACCTTCTTCTTAACATCTGTTTCTGGCTATAGTAAAAATAATAATCCTGGATTATGTTGATCTTGTGTGTGTTTTAATTTCTGATCTTATATTATTAGAGACTCTTTGTGGTGAAGTTTAGCCTAAACCAATAGAGAACACTGTCAAATGACAGTTCTCCTTATTTGATTAAAAGGTGATTTTCTTTCAGCCTTGTAAATTGGAAGGATAATTATTCTAAAATTATCCATTAATCCCTCAAGAACAGAGTTCTTTCACCTGCTTTTTTACAGTAGAACATGTTTAATGCCAACAGTAAAATCTGGAATCCCTAACAGTTGCTCTGCAAAGTCTTACTAAACCCATTTAATCTCTTTCATCATTTTTGCTGTTCTCAGCATTTCCTCTGAGGAAGAAAGAAGAGAAAATTATCTTCAAGTTTAGTTCTCATATAATCAGTTTCTGCTATAAAATGGGGTGGGGATTTTCAGTCCTCTGAAAGTGTCATTAATATATATGAAAATATAAATCCTGAAAAACCTCATCATACTAATATCTCTTACTCATATAGGCAAGACCTTGTCAGTAGAGAGATATCTGCATTCTCTGCTGCTTAAAAAGGTTTTCAAACCTAAATCCCAGACCAATGCAGAAAAATAATCAAATAGGTGGCCATCTTCTAATGATCTGATTGTTCTAGTGCGATCATTAATGAATTCACACTTATGGCCAGACTTTCCCAAAGTCCTTAATTGATTGGGTGATTAGTTTTCCCTTTAAACTATATCCTCTCTCCTTTTTATACTATTGACAAGCAAAACTCTCTTTTTCTTAACAACATTTATTTTGTTTTTCCAATACTTACAATCAAAACCAGCAGAAATAAAAAAAAAAATTAAAGTTTAAAAAATATTTTAAAGCTTATGGGAAAAGTTTTGTAAATAGATAAAAGTTTTACTCCTATTGTTACTGTGAATTTTTGATTTTCCAATCCTTTTTAAGACATAATGGAGTTAACATTACAAAACTTCACCTTTAAACATGAGTAAAGTAGTTGTTAATGGAACCTTATAATGATTGTGGTGTGTTTTTTTCCATTCATTTGATCGCTCGTTTTCATAGAATCATAGAGTCACTAGGTTGGAAAGGAAGTCTTAGATTGTTGAGTCCAACCAAATATTTTTGGTGGAAACAATGCTGACTCTATGACATAGATTTTACTGAAGAATTTTCTAGTTTTTAAGATAGTGGTTTATCGATTTAGTAGTTTTGATTTAAAGGCATGTAATTTGATGAAGACCCTTTGCTTGTGAATATTTGCAATTCTGCTAATAAAAACTGCATTCCATAGGTTACAGGATTTCTGCCTAGGAAATTTTTAAAGGATTTTGAAGTCTCTAACTTCCAAAGTTATCACTGAAGTAATTAAAATGTTTTGCCTTGCTATATAGTTCAAGCACAATTCTACTGTTGCAGGTTAATGGAAGAGATATGAAACCAATCGATTTTCATATAAGCAGGATTGGTCTTCATAGATCCTGTATTCAACCTTAATGACAAGCTCTGATAATGATAATTAAAGTTATTCTCCATCACTTAGATCCAGCTCAGGCACAGAAGTTAGATTAATCTCACCATAGGTTCCTATGTCCATTAATGTTTTTAACAAGTTTCTTGGAAACTCAGAGCTCTCTTTCACCATGACCACTTCCTCCTCTTATTTAGCTTGAAATAGCAAGCCAAACCAAAATACCAACAAAAAAAACCACCAGAAGCCACCCCAACTCCACCAACAAAAGTCCCCAAACTCCACCAACAAAAAGAATAAACTCCAAACCCAAGCCCCTCCAGACCAATTTTTAACCTATTAGCGTAGGCATCAGAATCATTCAACTTGCAGAGACAACTGTGTTCACCAGCAAAGAAAAAGTGTGGATATCTTCATGAGAGAAGCAGTATAAGTCTCCATAGTTTATAGGACTCACTAAGTCTAAGAGAATGAACATAATTCTGAAACCCTATAACTAGCGTACAATTTATACCTCAGTCTCATTCTTTCTTCAACTGAGGTTTATATAATTTATGCTAAAAAATCAGTGGCAAAGGAAATATTGATGAAATGTTGACCTCTTACATGATATAGAGCTAGGAAGTTAATTTATTGAGAAACAGGTTTGCTACATTCAAACTCCTAGTTGAAAGAAAAGACTTAAGCCTGGAGTTTCCATCTCATAAGTGGTTGTTCTGAATAGTGAGAGAGAGCATGAAGAGCAGTTTAAAATAAACATTTACCCAAGGAAAAGAGCCTAGATACAGTGTTTTGGAAAGGGATCGAGGATCATTAGTCTCAGACAATGCATCTCCCAGATAACTTTTGTATTTGAGCTATATGCTTTGATAACAAGTTTCATTGGTTCCTTACTCTGAGGATCACTCCTGAGTGTTCTTTTCCACAATGAACACACCTTCCCCTGAATTTTAGGAGATTCATTTACCCTACAATTCCTGGACTTAGATTCTAAACGGAGACTGCATGGAAAATTTAGGCTCTGAGATATATTGGCTCTTTTTTGCTCTAGTCATTAATTTCTCAAAAAAAAAATCTCTCCTTAGAATGCCTGAGGCTGCTAAAAATCAGAGGTTGCTATAAGCACCATAACATCAGATTTACAAGTAATTTGTGATATGCTTAGACATACAAAACAGATGTTATTTTTCAACAGGACTATTCGAAATAGAGATTTATTTATGCTTTATTGATATTTTATTAATGAAGCTTTTTAAAGACTCTATTGAATCCTTAGGTGTAGTCCTAACCAGTGTTACTGAGTTAGAAGTGACCTTAGAATAAGCTTGCTCTAATTCTTCTGCTGCTGAAAAAATCCAAACCATCACATATACCTTTATGTGTGCTCTGAGTACTCCCGCTAAGCACCTTCTGTCAGTAGAAGAGCAGAGTGGTTGCTTTTGTTCCAGCTGAGGAGTCACACTTACAAATTAACCAGAATGCTTCCTTGGAGGAGTGAAAATATTGTGTTTGAGGCTTGATGGCTACATCTATAATAGTAAATGCCTTCACTGGAGGCAAAGTGATGCAGAGGGGTTTTATCCACTCTTCAAAGCTCGGTAAAGTTAGCAGTATTGCAGCCATATACACTTTATACAACCAAACCCTGAACCTTCTTAGATTTCCTTTTGATCTCTCTGTGGCCCTAGATTCTAAATACTATTTTTGGCCTTTTCATTTTCATTGCAATGTGTGAAAGGAAATGGCAGCTGATCTGCAGTCCACAAGAACATTGCTTTTCTTATATAGTACTAAGTATATGTATTATATGGTTGGAATGGGTCTTTAAGACACTTAAAAACAGTCTGCAGCAAAGCCTGCTTTGGTAATGTTGGTAAACTGTGAAGAGTATAGAAAATCAGACCTGATGTTATCTTATCCATATTGAGTGTCACAAACTGTCCTTGAAATAAACTACCCCAGAATTGCAGCAAAGTTTTTTCGCAGTGGAGAGCTGGTTCAGGAGAAAACAAATGTTTTGAAGTGTTGATGTCTTGGGAACTGGGACACAGGATTTAACCATGGAGTTAACTTAGTTGATAATGTGAATGTGCAGAATGTCTGTCATTTGTGTAGCTCCCATACAGCAAAACTGAAGGTTCTTCCAATATAATATCAAATGATGAATGAGTTTGAGAATTTTGCCATCTGCTTGCTGACACAGGGAAAAAATGTGTAATTCACTGAATTCATTATTCCTTCAAGTCTGATAACAGCAACAGATTGTTTGGAGGGTGTAAACATCTTGGAGAGAGAAATGTTATTCACAAGGAAATTACTTCATATGGTGGGATTAAATGAACAGAGCAGGAAGGCTAGATTTAGGGGTTTGGGGGCTGTGCTGACAAGCAAAATCCAAAGTCCATTGAGATAAGCCAGAAATCAGAATATGAAAGCAAAACTTTTAATATAAAGAGTGTTCATAGATTTCTGCATTTCCTATGCATGAAACATAGCCTGGTTAAGAAGATAATATTTTAGTGAAGGTGGTGGAACACTAGAACAAGTTGCCCAGAGAAGTTGTTGATGTTCCATCATTGGAAGTGTTCAAGGTCAGGCTGGATGTTGGATGGGGCTCTGAGCAGTCTGATGTGGTTGAAGATGTCCCTCATCATTGTAGTAGGGGGTGTTAGACTAGGTGAGCTTTAAAGATCTCTTTAAACTCAAACCATTCCATGATTCTATGATATTAAGACTACATAAGAGAGAAAAAGAAATATCATGGAGACTGCTATCCAAAATGTTCTGTGTTGAACCCATAGAAGTCCCTAATGTGAGGAAAATTAAAACTTAATTTGAAAATGCAGAAGAACAATATCCACAGAGTGCCCTAGAATACCTTTGTTAGATGATTGTATCCCCTTTAGGTAATAAAAATTTACAAATATGATTAAGGATAAAATATTAAATACTTTATCTATGCATGTAAGGCAACCACATCATTCATGTTCTATGTTGGTAAAATACAGCAGCTAGGTCTGAAGCCAAAGATGCGTATATTTTTAAGAGCTAATGACATAATTTTTGCCAAAGTCAGATATAAAGTTTAGAAAAATAACACTACTTTGGATTTTTTTAAAAGTGGTAGGAGCAATTGTTTGGAACCTCTGTCAGTTAACATTTAAAAATGCCAACAGATGGCTCTTCCTGCATCCATGCAGCTTACAATTCCAAAATAAGTACTGTTGAGAGATTTCTTGGTGAAGCTAAGGGGCAGGAAAGACAGCTGTCACTGAATATCTTAATTACAGCATTTATAAAGTTCTAATTAATTTAATGTTGTTTCTATAGCAGTATTAATGTAACATCCATTAGTATGTCATTGGTTATACTTTATGAATTAAATTTGGAATTTGGAACATATTTGAAGTTTGTGGAAGCAAACAGTTGATCTAACTCTTCAGCATTACATCGAGAGAATGCATTTAAAATACAGCTTGTAATTAGAAAACACTAAGTGAAGTCACAGATGATGCCTTGTTTTATTTGAAAGCATTGGTAGACTTGCTTGATAGCTTTTGGTACGTAAGTACTTTTGAGCTGCTTTTCATAGCACCGCTGAGACCTTTTACTTTTGAACTCTTGTTTAAATGTCAGAAATTGTTTATAGATTAAAAATATTCTAACTCCATATTCTTTCAGAATATCTACATTTGATGGTATTTCCGAAGGTAAAATTGATTAGTGAAAAAGTTAGAAAAAAATCTTCTTTAAAAATAACTGAAGATAAGAAATCTTATTATAATTTGAAGGAACATATAGATCAACTCTATATTGTACCAGTAAACATCAAATATAAAACCAAAGGTAAAGTTTCAGTACCACATTTTTTGAACTTTCATTTCAAGATGATTCATCATTTTTCTCTCTGTCCAGAAATCTTCTATTTGGGTACCTGATTATGGCTTTAAATAATGGTTGCCTTTCCCCTGGCTTTTCTAAAGTCATGTAACAATACCAGAATAAAGCATGGAGGACTTCTGTTAATAAAACAGTCCTCCATTGAAAGAACAATCTTTTTCAATAGATTTGATCTAATAAAGCCTTAGTTTTTCCTTTCCTCTTTTATTTCCCAAATGCCACCTATGCTAGTTCTTACCAGAGAGTTAAATATCACTGTGCTCTGTTTCCAAAGGCTGCCACTAAAACAAGGGCTACTATGGATGCATATTTCTACTGTGTTTGATAACATGGAGCTACGTTCCTCCAACTTTCTCCTAATGACTAGAAGAACCTTCTTCAGCATTAGCCACTTATGGTTGAAGAAGAACTAGGAGTCAACATGGATATTGTGTCTTGTGCAGTCTAGTAAGGTGAAAGCAGCTGTAATAAATAAAGAAAGGAAATATGAAGTGGTGATACATGCCTTTGCCTCATCTTACTTTAGTCTATCCTGCATTTGGATTTATATGCCATATAGCTTTCGTTGGACAAAGAGTAACAGAAAGATAGTTTTGTTATTAAATGACTGTAAAGAAATGAACAAAAATATATTTTTTTCTTTCTCTTTTGAGATGTGCAGACTTGAAGTACTGTGTTACTCTACAGAAGTGTTGCTGCTGGGTGTCGTGCTTGCTCCTGTGAATAATCATATAGAAAAACATTTCCAGATGAAGTACTAGGCACTGACATTGCAAAAATAGCTGCAGACCATGGCGACTCAGACAAGGCTTGGAAGTATAAGAAAATACAGAAGATTACTTACCCTTTTGGGAAGGGAGTTTCATGGAGAGCAGACTGTTTGAATTGATTATTTTCCTGTGTTGCTAGTAGATTACCTAAGGAAAAACATTAAAAACTTTTATCCTCTGGTGCAGAAGGTAATATTAAAAAAAATACCAGCCAACAAAACCCTGTAGGTTTCCCACTGCAAGACAATTGAAATGTAATGGAAATTCAATTGATTTTCAGTGTGAATAGCTGCAGGGTACCAATTATCTGTGCTCTAGAATTGTTGCTTGAAGTGAAGATACACATTGAGGAGCCCATCAAAAGTATTTCGGTCCCTGCGTGCAATATGTTCCTGACAACAGTATAAGGATCAAATTTTTCAGCTTCTAATTAAAGGGACATATCAAAGGGATCTTTGATTGGCTTTAAAAGAACATTTGAAATGTTTCTGAAAAAAAATAATGCCAGTTACTCAGTAGCAATTTTGTAAAAAGTATATAAATCTCAGTTTTAGTGATGATGAGTATTATTACCTCCGCATATATGCATTCCAGCTCATCACCAGTATGATACCAGTTTCTATCAGATTTGTGAAAAGGTGAAGTGCTAATTAAAGTAGTTAAAAAGATATAAAACTGACTTTATCTTTTAATCCTTGATCCAAATCCAAAGGAATATATATTGCCTGCACAGAGAACGACTTTTTGGACTTTGTGGAAGATTTTTGTCATTTTACAGGCCAGCTGCCCATGCACAGCTAGCAGATAATCTGTCTCAGATTAAGTAACATTGGCAGATCAAAACCTATACATAGCAGTAATGCAAACTATTCTTAGCAGCAAGACAGAGCAGTATGGTATGGATTTATCTGCTTAGGTGAGCAGGTAAAAGTGGTTGGAAATATTTACTGAGATAGAACTTTATGTGGTTTCTGAGTGATTTATTTTTCTTCAGAAATTTTCAATGATTTTTCTAACTGACTTGTATAACAGAAAGAGGAATACAGTCATAAAATTTATAATTCAAGAAGAACTTGAAAATTTTAGGCAGAAATCTTTAGTGGAACAGAATAAAGAAAAGGTCAACTGGCAAGACAGCAGCTTCAGAGAAAAGTATCTTCTCCTACAGTACGTTTCAATTTTAAATAAGTGTTAATAACACACCTTGTATTAAGTAAACCTTGCAGGAGACACATGGGTTACTCATTCTGCCCTACAAGCCCTTTACTTGGAACTTGAAGCACTCCAACGTCAAAAAAACTGTGTGCCAAGTAGTAAGAGTATAGAACATGGCCAGACATCATGAAAATGATGAAACGTGAAAAGTTGTTGGATTTATTTCAGGAAAAAAAGACTGCAGGCAGACCATGACAACCATTTTCAGATAAGCTGCAAAATAGAAATTAGCAAATTGTTCTCCCAGTTGCAAAATATTTACAGTTCCTTCAGGCTTTGTATTGACATTTTAAAGTTTAATAACTGTATTCCCTCTTCTATCACCCAAGACAAGAAAGACTCAGTAAGAGAGATTTACATTAGGCAGTAAGAAAATATTTTTGATAGACCAGCTAAGGAACATCAATAGAAGTAGCAAAATCTGCATCAGTTAAGAAATGATTTAGGCAAACATCTGCTAAGAATAACATTATAGTGTTTCATGCTGTGGGCTTGGGTGGAGAAGATCTAGATGACCCATTTTCCTCAAAGCAGGTTTAGATTAAATTTACAAACAAATGTACCAAAATTTTAGGACATGTTGTTCATGCCTTTGTTATCCTTCGTATAAAAGAGAATATCGCTTGCTACATACGACTAATACAGAAAGTGAATGTCATGAAATAAGAACTCCTGTAACATTCAGTTCTTGTTCTGCTGTATCACATGGTGGGCAGTTTCACTGTTCTGCAGAACAATGCTTTCAGGGTGATTATTCCTAAAGAAATTGCTGAATGCCATACATGTTTATTATAGGTAAAGTTATGATATGTATACCATTAACTGTGTTATATATTCCTCTTTGTTTCACTGGACTATTTGTGAAGTAATATACTCTTCAAGATGAGGAAAGTTGTCAAAATATTCCCGAGAGACAAACTACAGGTCACTTGGGAGGCAAAAGTAAATCATTGCAGCATTGAACAAATTAACAGGAAAAGGTAATTGGGAATCTAATTGCATTGATTCACTGAGATAGCAAGAAAGTATCAGTTTTATATATTGCTCTGACAATTTATAATATTGCATGAATCAAATAATTCACAGATACTCTTTCTGAAATTGTCTTATTTTTGTCATTCCTGAGCTGGGCTTCTGTCTATGGCACATGAGATGTAAGTATTTTGTCCAGTAGACAAAAAAACAGGGCTGTGTTGGTTTCACTTTCTAGCTAGGAGGATAGCAGTAGCATTTACATAAATCTGATTTTTGTCCTTCGCCTTCTATTAGGACAACTATCAATGCATGGTGACATGTCAATTTATCTGCTTTAAGTTGAGTTTCCGCTTTCACAAATGACTGCACTGCATGCAATTGTGCAGAAATAATTCTCCTGAATGGCATCTATAGCTTTACTTTTAACACTGGGGGTTTGAATTTGTTAAATGGTTATCCTTGCCCAGCTGAAATTGGAAAGAAACAACAAGAGAAGAAAATACGGTGAGGGGTTTCTTTACACTAGGTTCACTACCATCAGCTTACTGCTTGACTTTGAGAGCTTCTCGCTCCAGTAACGCAGGCAATTAAGATGTGTCATTCAGCTTATTAATCAGATTTGTACCCATTAATACAGTTAACAAAGGCTTAAGAGCACTCCAGCTCCCGAAGAAGACACCTAGAGTAGGATTCAGTTGCCTAAATACAAGTGTCCAGCTGCACTGTAAGTACTCTGGGACTTATCTGGTATCCAGCTGCCGCATCAGAAAGAATATGGGTTTTCTAAAAGCCCTATGCCATATTTGCCAGCCTGTTGCAGGATCTTAGATACACTAAGGTATCTAGGCTGACTAAGGTTACCTATACTGTCTAAGGTACTTAGATAAGCAAAAAATTTGCTTATAAATAAGCAAATGAGTCCTGTCTGTGTTAGCCAATCAGCTCTCTACATTCCATGCCTGTACTGAGATCTCCGTTGAAGGCACTGGGAATTTACCAGAGGTCTTACACATCTCAACAGATGTTTGACTTGCTGAAAAGTTGAAATTTACTCTTCATTTCTCTCCGTCCAACGTGACTATAGATGAATACAAGTTCTTCCTTTCTTCAAAGGCCTGTTGAAAGTTTTATTTAGTTAGTGCATAAGTATGCTGAAATCCTGAAAAAATATTGAACACTAGGCAGCCAACTAATGTAAAATAATATATGAAAATTGTATGAAAAAATATGCTATAGAAGCAGAAGTGCTCAACTAGGTTAAATGTAGAGGAATCTGCCACAAGAGTTTATTGTTTCCCTCCCAGCTGTTGCAAGTATACCTTTTGAACATACCCTGTTTTGGTTTTATCATGGACAATACAAATGAACACCCTATAGCTTTTATTACAAAAGGCTTAAGTGTTTTAAAATATATTCTTTATCCTAATACTGTATTGCAGACCTGACCTTGCACAGATCCCTTCATAGGAAATACTTATTCCTGTTCATCTGATTTCCTGTTTTAAGTTTGAATTGATGTCTCATTTTTCCCATTATGCTATTTCTCACCTTTAGTTTGTTATCTCCTCCAAAAATCCTTCGGTAAAGGAGTTTCTTTGACAGTAAATCTACAAAATCATTGACTACAGTGTAGTCATACCAGTGGCACTTGGAGGACACTAACTGCTGTACCAGCTAATGAGGTCCTTCTTAAAATATGTCTTCCTGTCTGCATACATCTTGGGCTTTTTTAGTATGTATTTCTAAAGCATTCAGGAACAGGATATATATTAGAACAACACCTTTCACAAGAGGATCATAACACTTTAACTTTAGTTCTGAAGTCTTATGCTACTGTAATATAAATAACTATGGAACCAAATATGAACTTTGGTTCAGGTTTATCTGGGGTGCTTTTTTGTCATTTTGCCAGAAGTTTCTTCCAGCTCGGTTCCTAGGGAAAAGTTAGCTGCAGCTGAGACGATTATAAAAAAGACCTTGAGGACTACTACAAACTTGTCAGGAACTGTGCTAAACAGACGGAGTGTTTAACATTACATTCTTTCAAGCATGAGGCAGAAATTTCTGCTAAAATAAAGCTGGTCATAGCTGTGATTCCATTTGACCCAGAAAAGCACACCCTAGCATTTTCATTCTAAGGATATATCCTGGCAGAGATTTTGAGATATTCTTCATCATAAAGTACACAGCTAATGAATTGTTCATGGTTTCATATTAGCAAAACCTATGTTGATCATTCTGTCCTTTCTCTTCATAAAGGTAAAGTTCTTCAACCAGATGGGCAGGGTTGGATTTTTCCCCTCACTCCTGCCTTCATTACTCTTCTGCCTGCAGAGAGAAGCATGCCTTTAAAAGGAATTTAAACTATCACAATGAAATTCATCCTGCTGTATAAGCAGAATTTTTGTGACCTGTCATTGTCAATGCATAATTTTGACGCTATTATAATTGGTGTTCAATCTATAGCTGGTGAAAGCATTTCTGAAATGGAAAATAAGAGAAAAAATCATTAAAGCTTTTAGAGAGGCAATTAATTCACTGCAGAAATTGCTTTTAATATTTAAGAAACTAACTAAACAATTTTAATGGTACAGAGTGCTCTAGCAGCTGTTCATCAGGGAGGAAATAAACACCACAGCAACTTCAAAATGTACCAGGTATACTGTTGCTTCTTCAATCTCCTTACTAAAGGTTTACACAAAAGTTGCTGCAACAGCAAAGGATGAGCTTGCATATAATGCAAGTGTTATTGAATCTTCATTTTATTTGGGTAAAAATTAAAAAATAAGATGTTTTCATTGTTATTCTATGATAATATGAGAAAAATGTAACTAATGGTGATTTTGACCTTTATTACCAAGTTTGATTTTTTAGCTTTTTATTCCCTTTCTTTCTGTTGTCTTCCTTCATAGAATCATAGAGTCCTAGAATAACCAGGTTGGAAGAGACCCACTGTATCATCGAGTCCAACCATTCCTATCAAACACTAAACCATTCCCCGAGTACCTTATCCACCCGTGTCTTAAACACCTCCAGGGAAGGGGACTCAACCACCTCCCTGGGCAGCCTGTTCCAGTGCCCAATGACCTTGATCCTCTCCAGATGGGGAATCCAGCCAGAAATACAGTAGGGCCTAATTAGTAGAAAGAGGTTGAAGCAGTGGTTGTCAAACACATTTTTCACATTAGCTGAATATGTAACTGTGAAAATTTCAGAGTAGCTGAAGTGTTCCTGAACATGTAGTTGAGGACTAAGAATAAATTTTTGTTTAATGACCACATGAAATCTGTAAGGGAGATGAAAGCAAGAGATTAAAAGCAAAAAGAAGTAACCATGAATTCTCTTTACGGAAATATGCATCCAAGAAGATGGTCACCTTCCTCCACAGTTATTCACCTTCCTGAAATGGTCATTCTCTGTTGATTGGATCCCCTCTGATTTTTGAATTAATGTTAAGGGATATTTCGTTAAAGGTTAATACTTAGAGTATTTCTAGAGTCTTTTGTTGTGAATTATTTTCATACTTGAAACTGAGGCTGTACAGCACCTGAGACTTGTTCTTCATGATCCATATATGTATTTCCAAGCTGCACCTTACAGTACATCCTAGGCAGTCTTGCATTATGGAAGAGAACCAGAAAAGGGATCAGGTAAACTCTGACATTCTTTCAGGAGCAGTTTATTTCTCCTTGTACATCTGTGTGTTGCTGGTAGCTGTTACACGGAAAAGTCTATTCACTGGCCACTTGCATGTTGCTGTTTCCATTTGCATGAATTGCCGTAACCATTAAATAGACTGCAGTCAGGGGATGCCTTCTACTTCTTTATCCCTGCAAGTGAGCTAACTGCATCATGAATAGTTGAGACTTTAAAGAAGTAAACCATCAGGCTTCATTTTGTTAAATATTTTTACCAGATGCCTGTGGGTATTTTTAAGGTGTGTTGATTAAAATATAAAATATCTCCTTTCAAAAATGAAAAAATGGGATCATACTGTAATGTGGATGAACACAGGACCTGAACAGGTATGTGAATGTCACTTGCAGTGCTGATAAAGCCTATCAAATAAGCTCAGATTTATTTTATTTAGTTGTAGGAATCTCAATTTAACGGATTTAGAATCTACTGACTTAATATGTTGTGATGACATAATGGTAGATATGTTGAGGAAAAGAAGTTGGAAACATGTTTCAATGAAAGTGTTATGTCAGATTGATGACTAGACTAGTAGATTACTAGTTTTACACATTTCAGAGATTCACAGGACTTTTTTGTTTGTTTGTTTCTTTGTTTGAAGACTACTGAAGCTGGAAATTCTTTCCTTTCCCTCTTCCCAACCCACCTTTATCACTGACTGCTCTGCTGTATTTCATGAAGGATGTGTAGCTGATTAGCCCTCTCAAATCAGATCATGCCTTACCTGCTCCATGTCAAATATTTATATTGTACTTTAATATCATATATTTTGTTTTCAGAGTATTGGATGTCCACATGGTTTGTGAGAAGTGTTATTAGAGAGATGACGTCCAAAGGTTTGTCTTACAGTACTCTGAAGTTAATTTGGTACTCCATTACAGGACAAGAAGATTAATTTGTCATCCGTAGAGAGATGCAAAGATGCAAACAAAGGCAAAAGAATTTCTTCATTTTTCTAGTCATTGTGTCAATGCACAAATTCAGAATGGGTCATCAGAAGTGAAAAGTTAGTTTGATCTGTGCTTTTAGTCCTTGACTTCTCCAATGAATGAAACCAGAACCTTTCCTGAAGCATAGTTGTATTGTCAGGCAAGAGGACTGGAGTTTATATGAGGTCAGAAGAAAAAAAAGTGAGATTTTTCCACCCCTCTGACCCACTCTGAACTTGAGCTGAAGTGCTTTTGAAGATGAAATTAAGACCCTTCATGAGTGTGACAGCACCCGAGGTTTAAACCTTACACAGTTTCTTAAATGAATCCGGTCCCTGAGGGCTGGTGACTTCTGGGATATCTCTATGCAGAGTGAAAAAAAATCTCTCCAACTAGAAATAGCCTGAGATGAAAGACTATAGCACTATTCCCAGACTGTTTTCCTTGTTTGGTCTGCCATCATTGGAACACAATCCACTAAGGGATCTGAACAGGCTGGACTGCTGGGCAGAGTCCAGTGGCATGAGGTTTAACAAGGCCAAATGCCGGGTCCTGCACTTGGGGCACAACAACCCTGTGCAGTGCTACAGACTAGGAGAAGTCTGTCTAGAAAGCTGCCTGGAGGAGAGGGACCTGGGGGTGTTGGTTGACAGCCGACTGAATATGAGCCAGCAGTGTGCCCAGGTGGCCAAGAAGGCCAATGGCATCTTGGCTTGTATCAGAAACGGCGTGACCAGCAGGTCCAGGGAGGTTATCCTCCCTCTGTACTCGGCACTGGTGAGACCGCTCCTCGAATCCTGTGTTCAGTTCTGGGCCCCTCACCACAAGAAGGATGTTGAGGTTCTGGAGAGAGTCCAAAGAAGAGCAACAAAGCTGGTGAAAGGGCTGGAGAACAGGCCTTATGAGGAGCGGCTGAGAGAGCTGGGGTTGTTTAGCCTGGAGAAGAGGAGGCTGAGGGGTGACCTCATTGGTCTCTACAACTGCCTGAAAAGAGGTTGTAGAGAGGAGGGTGCTGGCCTCTTCTCCCAAGTGGCAGGGGACAGGACAAGAGGGAATGGCCTCAAGCTCCGCCAGGGGAGGTTTAGGCTAGACGTTAGGAAAAAATTCTTTACAGAAAGGGTCATTGGGCACTGGAGCAGGCTGCCCAGGGAGGTGGTTGAGTCACCTTCCCTGGAGGTGTTTAAGGCACGGGTGGACGAGGTGCTGAGGGATATGGTTTAGTGTTTGATGGGAACGGTTGGACTCGATGATCCGGTGGGTCTCTTCCAACCTGGTTATTCTGTGATTCTGTGATTCTGTGAAGGGTCCTGAAATATCCAGTGCATGAATAAAAAGAGAAAGGTTATACAGATACAGACCGTTCATACTTATATAAACCTTGACAATAGAACTAAACATTAATCTAGTAAGAAGCAGATGACTTTCTAGCCCAGAATTTATGCATGCAGCACTGTTTTCCTACAGTATAGGCCTGTGTTAATAATAATTTATATAATAAACTTATATATTTTCTGTATTTTTCTTTCTGTTAACAATTATACCTTCATTGTGTATAAGATCATCAATAAATGGTTACTGAGTCCAAGTGCTCTGGAAGAAAAACTTGACACAGCAAAACAGAGGGCTCAAGTCTCTGAACTCCTACAGAAGTGTTCCTCTTCCTTAATCAGCTGTACTTTCTGTGAAGCAAATAAAATTCCTAGAATATAATAGGAGTTGGAAGGGTGAAAAATGCACTATTTTCCTTTCTTTCTAAATGATAGTTTTGGCATAAGGAATATACCAATTTTAACGTACTATAAGTAAAAATTTAATGGTCCAATCAAGGACATTTTTATTTTAAACAAGTATTAATGGTGTTCAGTGGGAAGACAGAATCTGTATGTTGCATATAAATTGAGTAAGAATGAGACATTATTTCTCGTTAAGATTTCTCATTAAAAATTTAAATAGGCTTTGCAAATTTATAACCAGTGGGATCAGATTCATAAATAGGTACAGTGTAATCAGTTATTCAATCCAAAAGACAAAGGTTTGGCCTTTTTTTGTGGCACAGTCAGAGTGACAGTTGCTTGAGTCCTTTTGGCCCAGGAACCTTAGCAAAAGGTTGCAGTTTTATAGTCTCATTATCTTCCACTGTATTCTCTTCCAAAAGTAATTCATGTGTTCTGTGATTGTAAGATGAGCGGAAATGACCGTTCAAATAAGGATGTGGGCTCTCCAGCCAGTAAGTGGCCTTTAACATCCGTAATTAGTAGAGCAAATTTTTCATAGCTATCTGATTCCTGCTTATAAGATGCTAAACAAAATGGAAAAAAATGGAAAAACACACTCTATCATAAAGCTCTTAGTATTTTCAGGAAAGTCATACTTATGAACATGTGAAAAAGGTTGAACAGATTTGTTTGCATTGAGAAAGGTCCTCAGCTTCTGTACATAAATGCAAACAATTTTTACTTATACTTTCCATCTGATATTGTTTGAAAATGGACTATTTTTCTTAGAAAGAATTCAAATAAGAAAAGGTATGATGCACATCTAAGAGGCACAAAAAGCATCAATGGTCTTGAGCAGGTTTGTACCACAGGAAGTAACTGAGCCACAGTAAAAAATATGCAAAATTACTATATAGTTATGCAAGCTTGTGAGAAAGTAAAGCAGGGCAAACTTTATGTTTTACTCTCAAAACTTTATAATTATGGATTCTCCTTTAATATTGCTAATAATGTAATTGAAACTTCCATTTTTGGTGCATTTTGCTTCTTTGTCTGCTTTTTATGATGGATGATTTCAATCTGTTTCTGCTCCTGGGCTTTGCCAAAAGTGCTCAACACTTGCCACAGTGCAAGCTTTCTAGATCTTCCACATAGAGTAATACTTCAAGTAGGTCTTAGTAATGTTTCATTGGCTTATCCATGACCTCTATATTGTTCTTAGCTGGCCCTAAAATTACATGTAGTCAACATTCTGCATGATTTTATATTGATTATCTATGTGTCACAGCTTCTCGCATGTGATCAGCTGATCACAGGAAAACTGGATTTTGCGGAGCAGCTGCTCATTTTCAGAGTCAAGGAGTATTCTTGGTGTGTTGGTTGCCTAAGTCCATAGTTGAAAGTTAAGTGGAATTTTTAGAACATTTACCTACAGTCTAGTGTGCAATGCAATGTAAATTACAGTTCATTTGTTTTGCATACAGACTATACTAGCAGAAAAGTAAATTTTCCTTCAGGCATAGAAATAACTGACTTTTTTTTTTAAATTTAATGTAGTTAAAATAACAACACACATTTGTTAGTTAAGGTTTTGTTACATGGTTTTGTTGTTTTTTTTTCTGGTTCTGATTGGCATTGCTGATTGGAGAAATCCTGTCAAGGAAATTAATGCGATAGTTCTATCACATCTAGATTATTGTATAATGTCCAGTGATAATCTAGGTGCTTCAGAAACAGAAAGAAAAGAAAATAATTTTCAAATGGGAGTGTTGGTAATTGACGTAGAAGGACAGAAGTCAATGTTTCATGATGTCCCAGATGAAAATTCAAAATGAAAATTTTATGTGTCTTGGTGGGCTTATAAGGAGGGTTGCTTTAAGGCAGCCTAGGGAAACAGCATTGGACTTAGTACTTAGTCAAGCTGCGCTATCATCCTTTCTCTGTCTCTAGCCTTCTTAGGTATATTTCCATATGCATCTGTGACTCATGTTAGCTATCTGAAAGCTGAACATAATGATATCAATTTCTTCTTGGAGTATTCTGAGATTCAGGTGTGGAAAGCACTGTATGAAGAGTGATTTTACTAGATACACACAGATGCTCAAATTAAGCTTGTCAATTAGAGGTGAACACATTGATTTTTCAGTTCAGTGAATAAACTTAGCTCTAATGCAAGTGCACTTGTGGTATGGTATTGAGAGTTTAAAAAAATGAAAGGAAGGAAAGAGTCATGGTCCCACTAACTGTGGAATTTAATGGATTAGTAGACTATAGATGAGATGATGTTTTTGGGCCTCAGAGGACAAGAAAGGATATGGCCTTATGACTGTGGTTTATCTTGTTTGCATGTGTTCAGCTTGTCTTTGATGTAAAAATGGAATTACAGAATTTTCCAGTCAAATTTTCAGGTTAGTTGTACATTTCTGAAGCTTGGAAATTAATCCTACCTCTACACAAAAGGCCAAGCAATGTCAGTTTGGAAGAAATGCAAACAGCTAGAAAAACAGAAATTGAAGTTTGTTAACAGGATGGAAGAGATAGTGCTAAAGAAGAGCAGTTTGGTGAAGGCTGATGCCATATGGTAAACGTATAAATGTGGGGCTACTGACAAAAACATCAATCTGATATTAGTCTCTGAATCTCAGTCCATGCCTTCATAGAATCATAGAATCATAGAATCATAGAATAACCAGGTTGGAAGAGACCCACCGTATCATCGAGTCCAACCATTCCTATCAAACACTAAACCATGCTCCTTAGCACCTTGTCCACCTGTGAAATTAACCAGACAACTGGACCAGATTAAATGTATCCAAGATTGCTGAGGGAGCTGACCAATGCAGTTGCAAGGCTACACTCTGTCAATAATCTTTGAATGGTCAAAAGAGTAAGGTCAGATTTATGACAATTGGAAACAGGCAAATATAATGTCATTTTTCAAAAAAGAGGATCTGGGAAACTCTAAGTCTCACTTTAGTCATTGGGAAGATTGTGGAGCAAATTCTCCTGAAAGCTTGCATCCTGCATGTGAATGATGGTAAAGTGATTGTGAACAGTTAGCATGAATTGGTTAAAGGCAAGTTGGGCCTTCTGTGGTGAGAGAATTTACTATTCGGGTAATGGGAACCCAGTGGATGCCATTTGCTTTGATTTTAGCAAAGCTTTCAACCTGATTTTTCCATACTCTCATTGAGTTCAGTTGGTTAAATCTAATCAATATTCTGTGTCGACTACAAAGTGTGTAGCAAAATGACTGGACTGCCATGCTCAAGAAGTAGTGGTCAGTGGTTTGAAATCCCACATGTGGTCAGTTATGAATGACATTTCCCTGGCTTAAGTACTGCTTTGATGCTTTTTTCTGTAAGAAATGACTTGGAGTTTGAAATGTGTATGCTGAAAACAAATTCGAACTAGTGGGAATGATTAATTTGCTGTAGGGCAGGGCTGCTTTTCAGAGTGATCTTAATGCACTGGAGAAATAGGCTGACACAAACTGCATGAATTTTGGCAAATAAAAAAGTAGTAAAATTCCACAGAATAAACAGAATAAGCCAATGCAAATGCAGTCTGGTGGCTGGCTGGCTGGAAAGCAATGTTGTAGGAAATGACCTGGAGGTCCTGGGCCTGAACAAGTTGAAAATGAGTGAGCAGTGTGCCTCTGCAGCAATGAAAGCTAAAACCATACCAGTCTACATTAGTACAGACATAACCAGCAAGTTAGGAGAAGCAGTTATTTCCTCTATTTGGACCTTGTAAGAACATATGGGCAGCATTATGCAAGCTTCAGTGTTGCAGAGGTCTACAGGAAACCTGCTGTATTTTCTGAACCTCAAGTAGAAGAAGAGGTGAAAGGCTAAAATAAAAATACCTTCTCCAATCAGTATGCAAGCTCAGCATCATAGAGGACCAGCTAACAAGTTCTTCCATGTGGATTTCCTTCCCTCTTGGAATTTGAGAGTGCTAGGCTTATGCTCAAAGAAATAAAATGTACTCCTCCAAAAAAATGTTGCTAATAAAACTCAGGGAATCACAGACAGTGAAAGCTCAATACCATCTAGATTGTTGCAGGTTGTTTGTGAATACAGTATGAAAATAAGGACAGAATTAGAAGAGCAGATTTCCTCTTTCACTTTCCTTAGTATAAATTGGGAGTAACTAAATGAATGACCAGTGCAAATGAGAACATATTTAACCCAAGGAGAACTAATTAGAAACTCATGCCAAAACATCCTTTTTCAATCTGTCTTTGGATGCAAAACTCTTGTCTGCAATGCAGAATTCAATTGCGCATTCAGCACTAGAAATTTTACAGATACTTCATTCAACAGGGAAAACTGTCCAAAAATTTTAGCTCCTTTTGGTTCAAATGTTTCTTATTTTTTCTCTGGAGTGATGAGTAAAATATCACTAAATGAAAATGCAATTTAATCAGCAAACAGCACTTTTTCTTGTGTTTTAATTTGTTATTTTTAAAAAAGCTACTTTTTAATTTTTGCAGCCTTAATGAAAGCGCCATTTACCACAAAGACACAACAAAGGCTAGTACATAAGTTAGTATATAGATAAGTGTTAGTAAGTTACTATCTTAAAATATTAAGTACTTTTGTATCTCTTTAATGATGTTAGTCAGATTGGTTTCAATAGAGAGATAGAATAAAATATTGAGGTTGAAAACATGTCAGTCAAGTACCTGGAGCAGTAATTTCCAGAGACTGCTAGAAAGGAACTTTAGCCCAAACTTCTAATATATTTAATTATTTTTGTCAAGAATTAAATATTTTCAGTTCTGCGTTGTGGAGGAGACTTGTGATACTCTTCAGGCAAAATGGTTACCTGGTTAGGTATTCTGAATTAAAATACCCATTCACAAGGAAGCACATAAGACGTATTTGGCAAAATTAAGAAGTACTGCAGTGTCTATAAAAAGTAAGGGAAGAAAAATAACAATGCATCTAGACCACAAACCATTTCAATCAACAGAGGTCTTTCTGTTGACTTAATCCACTGTAGGTAAATCTAGTAGCCCATTAAGTCTCTATCAGTGTAGGAATGAGTTATGCTTACATCTAAATCTTCCTAGCTTTTATCATGACTTAGGCATATGCTTAAAATTAAGCAGAACCTTAAAATGTTTTCAATAAAAAGATGTTGAAACATGCTGTCAAACTGGAACTTTAATGAAAGAAAATACTTATAAATTAACATGCACAAAACTTCTGCTTGGGAAATTAGCTTCCAGATGCTATGGGCAGCTAAACTGTAATATAAAAAAAATCTAAATTTGGAAGGATCTCTTAATGTTCTCTGTCTTTCTGTGTCTATTTTTAATAATTGGAAGGTCTCTTGGAGAGAAGATCTCCTGATTCCCAATGATTCTCAGACACTCTCTCTAATCCAGGCTTTTAGTTTCCCACTTTCAGTTCAGTATAGCATATTTTAAAAAATTTTCTTGCAGACAGACTATCCTGTACCTCTTGGTAAACTGGACCATTGATTGTGATGTCCATATTTGTTATCTTTGGTTCTGAAATAGGAATATTGTCAACTGAGTCATGTGCATATGTAAATAATATTTTTCACATTAGGTCCATATATCAATGAGAACTTTTTAAAACAAAATCCTTTACTCTTGTTTTCAGAGATAATAATTTTTTTATTCATCTTCCATAGTGTATTCTCTTTTTCCTGCTGCTAAACATAGAAATGACACTGCACGTTTACAGTTCCCTTGAATTTTTTTGCCGCCAGTGCCTTCTGTTGCAATGAAAGTTGCAAGCACTTTCTCTGTAATGAGTAGTATGACCATCAAGTGTCACCAATGAGTGAATGTTGAAGCAGGGTGACATAGAATTTATACAGTTCCTGAAGATTTTGATAACATAAAATAAGTCTGACCTCTTGTGCAACACAGAAGAAAAGGTGTCATTCCACAACTTCAGCATAAGCATCATTCTGTTCGAGTTTTTGCCTAACTTTAACAGTAGACTCAATATTGCTTTAGGTTCAGTATGATGGGGAATCTATTATGAAGGGACTCTGAAAAAATAAAGTCTTGGGTAAAGTGACTTATTATTCATACTTTGAAAAAAATCCGTCTTTATGATTTTACTTTCAAAGACTGATCTAAAATGCCTCAGAGTTCAATGCTTAAAAAAAAAAGCAAAACAAAACAAGAAAAGATCAAAATTAAAAAGCAATAATGTTTTGATAGTTATGTTTCAAAAGCAGTAATAGGTTTGAGCATCTGATATTAATCAGAACATATTAACCTATAAAAAAAGTAATCAAATATATTTGGAAAGCCTTAGATTATGCTGAGAACTCAAAATCATGTCTAATATACTGTTCACTGCCTTGCAAATAGGCAAAAGAGAGGGGAAAGAGCATCATGAATATCTGATAAATTGCAGGTATTCCAAGTACATTATTAAAAATCTGACCAATAGGAAAAAATGCAAAAGAACAACTAGCAGCTCACTGTATAAAAAATAGCATTGGCCTTTCTCACATGAGCCTTTCTGATACGTGTCAAGGAAGAAGGGAACTGCATGTATTTTTGTCGTATGTGTGAAATAAGGTTTAACTAGCTTCACCATATCCTGGTCATAAGAAACACGTTGAATGCAATTTAAGGTTTATGTAGAACTGATCTAAACTAATTCACCACTTACATCAATAACGGAATTACTTATTCTAAGCATTTGGAGAAAATGACAAAGAAACGCATTTGGAAAACTGAATGTTTTTTGCATTACCTGATGATTCAGATACTAGGACGTTAGTACAGAGTGAATATGAGTCTAGAATGGCTCTATTTTATCTCTTTGCACTCCACACCACTCACCATTACTATCTCATGATACTCAGGACAGTTTTTGAGGAATAAATAATAAGTCATCAAATATTTTCTCTTCTTACAAACTTATGTCTTGTATTAAGAGATAAATGACATTTTCTTTTTACAAAATATTTTATTTGCCAAAAGCTTTCAAGAGTAGCTCTAAGTTCCACCTGAAATAAGCTTTTTTATAGCTGATTTCACCTGGACATTGTAAGAAAAATGGGTTTTTTTTGAATTTCAAATTATGTATTGTATTTCAGTTATCCAAATCACAATGAAACCACCTAAAATATGTCCCCATATTTCATGTGGAATAAACCCCAACATTTACCTAGTACAAAGTCACAAAGCTCTGATTACTTTTCTGTTTTGTTTTTGAGATATGATCATTTGAAGAAACTTGTGTTGGTCAGTCTGACAAGTGAAAATTATTTCTGAAATTTAGGAATAGAGAAGAGCAGAGTAAATACAACATTGTCTTCAGTGATCAAGAGGTTATTTTGTCTGCCTCTAACCTTTTGTTCCAAAATACCAAGAAAAATTAACTGTCAGTAGAATATGGGGCTTGTGCACAGCTCTGTGGAGGTAGTACTTGGAATGAAGGATATAAAAGTTCCTAACCTCACCTTGAATAAATCTGCCAAACTTCATTGATTTCAGATTGGCTAAGCTAATTTACAATAAGTGCAGTTCTGGTACAGAGATATAGCTGAAGGTAAACAAGGTAAACACAATCTTCTCACTTGAGGCTTAGGCAGTTTTGCCTACTTATTTACTTCTCATCTATTCAGAACAAAAGATTTTCCTCACTTTTTTTTTTTTCTTCATATACATAACACTTTTTCCTGAATATAAATTATAAACTTTCTAGTATCAAACTTACAATCCAGTTCTATTAAAAAGTGACAGATAATGCAGAACCAGAAGAAGCGTAATGACTGATTTGATTTATCAAAAGTTTAACAATAGGTTGAATGCTTTCAAATGTTCCATAACCTTTTCCTCCTTTGGCAGTGTATGATGTTTTATCAGTGAGGTAAAATGGTGGGATAGTGCACCAGGGTACACTTCAGAATGGCTTCACAGTGAAGGTTCAAAGCTGTGGATGTAGAGATATGGTCTGACCATTACACCTGTCATTAAGACTGCCTGGATTTAATCTAATTTAAATATACTTTTTGGCTGGCATATTAGAAAAGGAAGAAAAACTCTTAAGAAGAATACTGAAAGAACACTTCCAGTTCAGCACAACAGGACCATCGCTTAACATCAACCAGTGGTTCCACACAGTACCATGTCATTAGGTGATAATTTACTGCCTAAGGGTAGGAATCCAGGAATGCTTGGAGGTGTTATAGTGTGAGCACCATCAATGGCAAATTTTGCCATGAGTCACAGAAAGAATGTCCCCCAAAAGTCCTGATTCATCAAGTGTATGCTCAGACCATGTCTAATCTACTGGAAGAGCATTGAGTTCAACACAAAACACATCGGTCGCAGTCACTTTCTTTCAAAAATGCACAGTGAGGGAAAGTGGTGCTACTGGTGACCTTTGTTTGCATAATATCTACTTGTTAGATATATTGTTTGCATAATATCTACTTGTCAATATGATAATGTCCAGAAGCAGCAGGTTCCTCTTGTTCTGAGTTCAGTGGCTGTATGTTAATAAATCTGGTAGTCTGCTGTCCAGATCATTACTGCTGTTAGCTTTGGGTTTTAGCTCCCAACAAAGAAGTGAGATATGTGGGCTCAGTTTTCTCAGGAGGTAGAATGGGATTAAAGCTGCATTTCTTGAGGGTAATACCCCTAGTAGGCTATAATATAAGACAAAGGTGAAAGGAAGCTCTTGATTCTTTCAATGGAAGATGAGAAACTATTGAGAAATAAATGCAAAGAACATAAGACAAGGATTCAACAAGGTGGAATAGGAAATGAGGGAAATCGTGGATTTTACTCTGCACTTTGCATTTATTTCAGGTTGGGTTTGATGACTGATATTGAGAATAAAAATCAAGCCCATTACTCCTTCATCTTTAAGAAAGGCTTGCTCCAGGAGATTTAAGTGGCTTATTGGAAAGACCTTATGGTTCAACTCAACGATGTCTAAGTTTTGGGCACTGGAATATCCAAACAAAATCACAGAAGAGGCAATCTGCATCTTTCTGTTGCTCAGTTATACATGTAGGAAACTGAGATTAAAATAATATGTGGCTTTTTCACTAAGTGTGACGAACTTCTAATACAATAGGTGTCCCTGTGCGCTTCTTTAACAATGCAGTAAGAAACTGACATCACTTCAGTGCCTCCTGATGTTCTTTAATAGAGAAAAAGTTAACTTTTGGTTGAATTTTTTTTTTCTATATGAGAGTTATGAAGGATTCATAAAGTATTGATAACTATTACAAATCAGCTTGCTAACCATGCATTATAAATAGTTACTAGCCTTTTGGTTATTCTATTATGTTTATTTTTAGCTGTGGCTGTTAGGAATCTGTTGATGCCAACACTACCCTGTCTGCCTGCAAACGTGTAATCTTTGTAATACTACTAACTTAAGCCAGCTGTGAGGATCCAGCACCTAAGTTTTGCAGACTGACTTTCGTATGTTCTCTGAGACAAGGACTCTGCATAATTTTGTGTTTATGAAGTACCTGGTATATTTTCATCCAGATTCCTTTAGAATAAAGACTTGCAAAAAGTTGTTTTTGCAGGAGTTAAAGGATGAATGCCATACTGTAGATGAAAAAAATTAATATATACAACTTTTTTAAAAAAGTACTTTAGGATAAACCAGAAAGAATATCTTATAAAAGAGGCTAGTTTTGTGTCACAGAAGTTTTTTCTTGTTTTTAATTTGTCCACAAGTAGATAAACAATGAGAAAAATTCAGTGCTTTTCTGGTGAAAGAACAATATAAATTTTTGGGCCCAGTTAAGATTTTTAAGAGGTTAGACATTTATATAATCCACATGAATATTTGGAATCATAAAAGTTAAATTAATAACTATAAATTGGAGTAGAAATGAAATTTGACCCCTGAGATGATTTTTCTTAGATACGCTTCCTAGACAAGATATCAGCTTGCTGAGAATATATGGGCTCAACTACACTGTCAGTTTCTATGCTACTATTAACATAACCCTATTTTTAAACTGATGAACCATGATTAAAACCATGGAGAGACCATTCGAGTTTTTATGATCCAGAAGTTTGAATATTTGCACCAAAGGTTTTCTGGTTTACTAGTGTAAAACTGAACATGTAGTTCCTACCTTCTCCAACAAACAGGAACAGCTGCGGGTACCACTGTGGTTGTTTATCTGTACTATCGGTAGTTGTTTCAATATTTCATAGAGCTGCCATTGTGTTTTTCTCACACATGAATTTTCCTGTTTCAAACTCAGAGCTGATGGGTCTTTAAGATTGTACAGTTCAGACCGTGTCTGCCGTTGGACTAGTAATTATGACAAAAAAACCCATAAAAACTTGATTGGCTAGAACTTAATATTTGGGACTGAAAGAGATCTAACCCTTATGGACAAGAGACAGAAGGGACAAGAAATGCATGTTACACTTCTGTGTTACTGCAGACAGACATAATATTTTTTAAAAAAATATAACTGGAAGGACCTTGAAAGCTCATCATAACACCATACCTATTTAGGGACATTCAGTAGGATGCCTGTCCTTAAACCCCTCCTATAATGGAGATTGCACAATCCTCCTAGTTATTTTATTGTTTGAAATATTTTTTACTATTATTTTGCTCTAAGTTTCTGAGGCTGGAACACAATAACATCATTCCTTGTCCTTCTGTCCTGGGCATACAGAACAGTCTAAGGAAACCCCTTACGTATTGTAAGCCTTCTGACCTGGGTGCTCCACTCTTTTCTGAGTTAAATAGCTCCATTTCTTTCACTGCTCTCTCATAGGACATATTTTTACAGACTTCTGATTGCATTGCTTGTGCTCCTAGAACAGAGGAAAGCTGATTGTCTATCAGTATGCTGCAGCTGCTTGATAAATGAGACAACATCTACTATTAGTTGAAACTCGTGTCTTAATTATGTTCCATTTGGTATTATGCTCACAGCACTCACTAATGATAAATCAGATGTAGTTCCTTGTACTATTGACAGCACAGCTGAAATTTCAGCTTTTAGTATTTTATTGCTTATACTGAACTCACTTGAGAAGTGATAGTTGGTACCTTAAAGGAGGATCATGGAAATTACATACATCTTACAGTCATATTCCTGTTAGTACCTCCTTTGCAGTGAACTGGTACATGTTGGTGTGTATCAGGTCAGTTTCTTTTATTCATCATTCCCTGTCATCAGCATCTCTTTTCACCTCTTTATAGATGTCCTACCTTCCCTTGATTTCTGCCTCTGAATAGCATCAGTACATAAAGATAAACTGGTGTTTATACCACTGGTTTTGTTCTTTTTTTTCAAGCTAAGCTGTTTCACCTCAGTGTGTGGTTCTTCTCTCTTTTTTTTGATTTACTTTATTTACTTTATTTTTATTTACTTTTATTCCAAAGAGGAATACCAGTTCCTTCCAACTTTCCTGTTGCTGGTTCCTTTTAAATCCATATATCACTCTTGTAGGGACAAGAGCAAGAAGTGGACTAGAAAGCATTTTCCTTTATCAAAGAAATGTTATAATTCCACTGGCAGTGCTTCTCCATCAAATCAGAGACGTGGTCTTTTGGGAATTATTTACATAGCTGACAGCCAAACTACTATGATGGGCATATAGGTTTGGGGTTTTTTTTAATGCGCTGACCAACGGAGTTTCAAATAACAATAATATTCTAGCTCTGATATTACTGACACAATTCTAGCAATGGTTGAAATGTATCTAATATGCCTTTCTTCCTCACCCCCCAATTCTACAGTGTCCCTTACTTGATCTCTTTTCTCTTATGATATAGCTGGCAGAAAAATCAAGCCTGGAGTCCCGAAGAGCTCTGTACCAGGGGAGTATTTCTTCTGAAATACTGCTGTCATGTATACAGTGAGCTGCACAGAATGACGTCCTGAGATTACATCCCATGGATTTAGGCAGGATCACAAGCAAAGGGAGCAAATTCAGCAGGATTAAACAGAAAGAACTTTCCATACTTTTTAGCAGAATTTTTTTTCCCCGAATTTTCCACTTGTTTACACTGAGAGTTGCAGACTGTGGTCAAATGAATTTCCTAAATAAGGCGAGTTTAGTCCATTGATTAAGCGGTTTTGGCAATGCTAGGTGTACCCAAAGCTTATCCAATGAAATCTACTGAGCTCTAGTCTTATATATTTGAGTGTATTTAAATAAGATATTCCCAGGAGTTACATTCTGTGAAGTAATGTGTGTATACCTGTTGTGCTGAAAAATTGGAATTTATTTCATTGTTAATGGTTTACAGGTGTTGTAAAAATGATGTCTGAAGATCAGCACGTAAGTCATACAACACTCTTCAAACAACATTGCAATAAGTCTCTATGACTGTGCTGGGGCCTAGTCTTGGAAGCCCTGCCCATCTGTTCGTAAAATCCATAACTGAATGTTCCCATGTAGTTCTAACATTGCTGAACTACTTACAGGATTTGGGTACATGTTTGGGTGTGTTCTGCAGCTGAAGAGTCGGAATCAAAGCCATACAGCCTCTTCTCCCAAGTGACAGTGGACAGGACAAGAGGAGATTGCCTCAAGCTCCACCAGCGGAGGTTTAGGCTGGACATTGGGAAAAAAGTTTCACAGAAAGGGTGATTGGGCACTGGAACAAGCTGCCCAGGGAGGCGGTTGAGTCACCTTCCCTGGAGGTGTTTAAGGCACGGGTGAACAAGGTGTTAAGGGGCATGGTTTAGTGTTTGATAGGAATGGTTGGACTCGATGATCCCGTGGGTCTCTTCCAACCTGGTTATTCTATGATTCTATGATTCTATGATTTCTCAGGGAGAAAAAACCCCACCTTTGTTTTGCATACAATGTAATAATCCTGTGGGTTATAACCTATAAATCCTCTGAATGTTTTCATCTTGGTGCAGTTATCATCTCATAGATAGGAGGCTCCATTGTTTTCTTAAGTTCAGACCTGAAAAGATTTAATTAAAAGCAAACAAGAAAAAAACTGAGTAGCAATTCAGGACTTAAGAAAACAATGGCTTTTTGACATATCTAGATTAAAATAAATAAATGCACATATGGTTTAAGGAACTTCTCTTTATAAATGTCTATTCAAAAGTTTTTCCTGACGTAAGTAGCTGGTTTAAGATACTAGTGACCAGATTTGTTTTCTAATGATTGAAGATACATGAGGTATTGTGGCACTTTATTTTTTTTAAACTGCATTACTGGGTGTAATATTCTAGTGTAGTTATACTGTGAACACCCATTATCTAGCTAACATCTCTTCTTCTCTCAGGGACACCAGTATATACAGGGCTATTAAATAAACTTTTAATAGCAACTTTTGCAAATCCCTGATTGAATGTTGCCAAGATTTCTAAAATGACTTCATAAACGTCTTCCTCTGCTGAATTGCTTTATCCTATTGGTCATTTCTGTGTGGGATTCTACATTGAAAAAAAAAAAGACCTATTTGTTCTCCTGACACCTTTTATATCTTTTATCTCTTCTTTAAGAAAACATCTGTCCATTAGCATACTAATGGTATCTCTGCTGGTACTTAATGGAACTTCTTTTATCTTTATGATCCCATCTGGTCTTAAGACACATTCAGAGAAAGAATGAAACAAAGTTAAAATCCCAAAGGCTCTCCTCCCCTTTTATCTTTGTTGTTGAAAAAGCTTGTACATGGTTATATAGGTGGAAGTGCCATTCTTTGGTGACTCTCTTCTCCCTCATGCAGAACAAAAGGGCAAGAGACTCAGAGAGAAAAGCCAGGGACTGTGTAATGATAAGGACAGGTCCACAGGATCAGACCATGTCTAGCTGACCCCACTCTACTGTCTTCAAATGTGGCTAGATACATAGCAAATATTAGGTATGTAGTGGTACTTACCCTTTACAAAACCTTTTGCCTCCCACGTTATGCAGGTGTCTGGGGAGAAGTGCTGTGCTGACATAGGTGCAGAGATGAAATTCAGGTCTTCCCATCTGAATACCAACAACGATAACAACAATAACAACAACAATAGTAGTTGTCCTTGCATAGGAGAGAAAAGTTAGGGGAACTTCAATGTTTACCTCCCTTTCCTCCTCACTTCTTTGCAAGAACAGAGCCTGGGCTACATGGCCGACACAAACATCGAGAGGGTGAGCAATGGGATACAGTCTTGTTCTTTGCGGTTTTGTCAGGCCAGCTGAGGGAGCCATGGGTACATAACAATTTATATAAACGTGCATGTAAAGAAAAGGTGAAAACCCTGGTTTTCTGTAGCACTGCCCTTGTCCTTCAAAGACTGGTCTCAAGTTTTTGTGTGATAGCCATTTTATTTAGACAGTAAGACTTATACTTCAGATGTATTCAATATTTTTCTGCAGCAGCTGTTTAATAGAGGCAGACATTTGTCTTCTCCACCTACATTTAGTTTCATATCGTAGCTAGTTAGTTTATATCCTCTGATCATCTTTGGTTGAATGTACAGGGATCTAGAAACCTCAGCAGGATAACTTTGGTATTTAAGTTGTGATGGTTTGAATACTTAGACATCAACACAGACTTTAGTCTCCTTTACTGACCACATGGATTGCTCTAGATCAACACTGTGCAAAGAAAAGGCTGTAATAGTAAATCATCCTTAGTGAAGAGCAGATTAGTGGATAGCACAGTTACTGAGTTACTGAGGTTGCAGCAGTGGTTTCAGACTGGGATATGCAAAATACCCTAATAGTTATATCTCCTTCTGTTATTTTGCCACCTCATAATTCATCTTTAAGAAAAGAGCCAACTACATACTGCTGTCTGGGGTTGCTACTCTCTTACTTTTCAGATACCCTTGGAGTAATAAGTAGCAATAGCTCAAGCCTGACATTCCATATATGCTAAATACTTTATTTGCCATATTTACCTCTATGGCATCCATGCCCATGACTTATGAATGGGTATGGATGCCACAGAAGCTAAGTAGATCTTTAGATTAGCTAAGTAGCTAATTACTGAAGTTAAGTAGAAATTTGAACATAGAATAAAATGTAGAAATAATGAATGGCTGTTTCTAAACAAGGGAAGGTAGCTGTTGTTGCTGTCATTTTTTTTCTTCATTATAAATCATGGGCTGGATATCTTGAAGCATCTGGAAATATGTTTGTGATATAAGGCTGATCTGCTAAGAACTTAGGTACAAGGTAATTAATCAACACACAAACCAACTAGCTGGTGGATTTCAGTAAAGCATTCACATATCACAGGAACTATAGGCAGTCTGAGATGGTGATGTGGACACGAAGAGAACATGGGATGTCAAGGAGAATACATCACAAAGCCTTCATTATTCCAGTGAATATTATGAGTTTAGGGTACGACTCAGCTGTGAGATGTTTAAAGACCAATGTTGAAAAATTTTAGTTTTGATGACTGTGCAGCAGAAGCTGCAGTAATTTGCAAAAGAAGACCATACCCATGTACATATCCATGCTCAAAGGCAGCAGAAAAGTAAAGAAAAAATTTCCCTACAAAGATTACATTGGAGGACAGAAGGATCTTTAGTGAAATCAACAACCCTGAATGAACACAAAGAGTGTAGGATAATGCGTTAGAGCCATCTCCAAAAGAAGAGAATTACTTCAATCTTCACATCAACTTTCTGTAGCCATGTAATAAGAGAAAATGTGATCCTCTGTGCCCCCTAGTGTGACCTGCCCTGAGATTTTGTGTGAGCTTGCTTTACTCCTTTTTCCAAGCCAAAACCCACCAGTTTGTTCCTTTTACTCTTGCAATGAATGCACCTAAAGTAAATTAGGATTTGGCACCAAGTTGGCTTAAAATTTATTATTCTCTCTTCTCTGCTGTTGAGTCTTATTAAGCCTTGTGTTTGCACTAACTGCTTCTCCATCGTGCTATTTCATCTCCTATGGCAGTGTTCTTCCACTTGCAACACACTTTCATACCTAAAGAAAAGGTCTTATATTTGAATGTTTGTCTAAACCAAGCAGGCATTCCTAAATCCCCAGAAGATTTTACCTGCAATGTTTGTGTTGATGTATCAGCTCTGATCTACCCGTGTTACCTCTTCTATTCACATCATGTCCGCTGATGTGAAAAGTGGAATGCTTTCTGAAATTTGGAATACAGTGCCTTTGTTTATTATGAGGCAATACTTTTAAATAATTCATCTAATTCTGTCCCAGGGAAAAGGAACTTCTCTGTTCTTTTCATGTCAATGTTAGATGAAAATATATGAATCTTTTCCAGATAATAACAGATCTGCTTTCATAACAGAAAATGCAGGTGTTTCAGATGTCCAAAATATCTTTATTGATCAGTGTGAATATTCAAAGTCTCCATAAACCAGAAACATCTTCCTGTGTCATTATTAGGTTTTTGCTAATAAATAACTAGTAAAATGTTTCAACAATTTACTTCCAGGCAAGACTCTCCAATATACACAGTCAACTAATTTAATTTATTGAAATAACGCAGTGCTACACACTTCAAACTGTCAAACACATACATTTCAATAAGTTAAAATATTTTTGTATTTTGATGAAAGATCTTCACTGAAAGCATGTAAGCTTGTAGGGTATAAAGATGAGATTATGAAATAGAATTCAAATACATCTCAGAGATCTTATGGTGGCATTCATGAACATGCTGGTATAGGTGTATGTACAGATTAAGAGCTTTCTTCTGCACCCTGAATATCAAGGAACCAGTGATTTGGCAAACATCACTAGATGGTACACTTATCTTTTGTGCTGGTTTTCCTTCTCATGCAAATAATTGCCCACACTTGGGAAGAAATGTTATTAGGGTTGGGTTTAGTTAAGCAAATGGATTTACAACAGGATGTTATGGAGACTGCAGCCCTCCATCTCCCTGTCTTTTTTACAGCTCAGTTTAGTGGAATATGTAGCTCTGCTGTATTGTCAGGTGCTACTGTGAAGCTTTGTATCCCCTGACTGAATTGGCAGCTGCATCTGCCTGTGTTCTGTGCTGGAATTCATTTTCATGACTAGAGGGAACAAACAAGAGTGCTTTGTTCTGTAACTTAAATTAACAAAGTACTTTCCAGTAATACCAGTATCCTAACCAAATATCTGCTTTGGAAGTTATATGGCACATTGCACAAGCTTGCTGTAATCAGATGCTGTGGTTAGCATACAAGAAATTCTTTACGACTACTTCCAAAAGAATATTCCATTGTATGGTGTATTTGTTCCCAGACAGCTCCTCTCCATTCACAGTTACATTTTTGTCCAGTGTATTTCAATACACTACAGGGACCTGGGGGAATATATTGTAGGAACTTAGTATTGATTGGAATCACTTGAACAAAAATTTGAGTGTATCCCATTGAGGAAAATGGAAATTATTATGCTGTCTCTATGTTTTGGATCCTTCATTCTTCAGGGATGTTATTATTCATTTTTATTTCTACACCACCTGTGAGAAAGGTATTCTTTTTTTCCCCTCTCCCCAAATAGTTTTGCCTTAAATGCAAACAATACAAATTTATATCTTCTTAGTCTTTTCTTGTATGCTGTAGCAATGATACTCATGTTATTTTCACTACTACTGACACAAACACCCAGTCAACAGAGCTGTTGTTTCAAGCTCTCAGAAAATTCAAGCAGACTTCACTGTTGGTGTGTGGATATTTTTGGAAGATATTATTTGCAAGTGTGATGTATAATGTATTAATAAAACAAAAATTAAAACTGAAAAACTGTGATAAAAAAGTTCTTTCAATTTCAGCTAGAAATTTATCAAATTAAAATACATATTTATATAAACATGAAAAGTATTTTTTAGCTTTCTTCAATATCGTCTGGCATAATAATAAAATAATAATAACAACAACAACAAGAACAATAACAATGACAATACTAATAATACGGCAGAGCCAAATTAATGGGCCATCAATTTGGCAGAATATTCCTCCATTTGTTAAAGTCATTGGTAACATTCCCTCTAGAATCAAGGTTAGAAGGAATGAGATCAGACCTGCAGAGTACCTTTGTCATGCTATATGCATAAAACTTTCTCATAAGTGGATGTGTGAGACTAGCTCTGTAAATGGCAGTAACTGATTCGCTGCTAGTAATGGTCATATTAGCATCTCAGACTCTCAAACCGTCCACGGTCAAAACCTGAACTAGTTGTTTGGGTTTTCTTTTCTGAAAGGAGCAGGTTGGTTGTTTTTTGGGTTTTTTCCCAATCTTCATAAATTACATTAATTAAGCTTCTAGGATGTGCTCAGTATCATCCTTCTGTTTTCTTGATTGCTGACCATGGTTTTGAAAACCATTGGAGTAGTTTTCCAAGAGAAGTGTAGCTGGTTAGTCATCCTACTCTAAACGTGTGTTCTCCTTCAAGAATGACTGTGAGTTTAGTACACTTTTCGTAATTATTTGTTCAAAGACTTCCTGCAGATCTGGAAAATTTTCCCTACAATTCACCTTCCTTACTTCATCACAGTGGCAAATGATTTTATTTTTCATTTGCCTCAGAAGAACAAACAGATTTATTTTTTTATTAATATCAGCAAGATTTTAAAAAGTTTATATTTGACCTGTGTAAATTAAAAGTAGTTTTTTTAAATGTCTTCTGTCTCTCTGTTTATAGAACAAAGACTACAATTTCTAATGTCATCTCAATTCTCTGTCCACTCTCTTGAATTTAGCATAGGTCACATTTCTGAAATGTCGATGCATTCAGAGAAATTTGTTATTCTGGTCAGCCATTTTATTTAAATCTTCTTATGAAGATGTAACAGATAAGAGTAGATAAACCTCTCAGTGGTAATTGGAGAAGAATTTCAATGGGCTCTTCTTTTAAAGATCTAAATGAATTTGTATATATTGCTCTTAAAATAAAATTTACACCATCTGTGTTATGTTTATGTAATTTATGGTTTATTGTTATGGGGAAGATTCTGATATCTTTAATGCGTATTCTACAAATAGCTCTACAAATTAACATTAATAACTTCAGGGGGTTCTGTGTTTCTGTTGTCAATGGAATTTGTCCTGAAAGGGAATACACCATCAACCTTAGACTTTGTGAGCATATTTTGTATGTATATTGAAAAGCACTTTAAAATCAAGGGCAGCTTCACTATCCTTTCTTTGCAAATAGAGAAAGGTGGAAAAATGTCTTATTCAAGGTTGTCAAGTTTAATAAAAAAGCCAGCTGTCAATCCAGATCCTGTTGGCTGTCTTATGTATCAAGTCACTGTCTCTTTCAAATTGCTAATTTAAATCATAACAATCTTGCCTGTTTGATGATACCTTTCCAGATTATTGGTGACAAGCATCTCATTACAATATTTTATAGAGAATGTTTTATGTGGGTGGTTTTATTACAAAATGTTTTGCATTTTAAAAGTAATAAAACTGCTATAAAAATATAAACTATATTTCTATTTATATTTGTCTATTATTGTTATATTATCTATTAACACATTTTTCAGATGGAGTTTATTTTAGCCTTCAAAACCAGTAAATATTATTAATATGTTGTTTGTTAGATGTTAACTATTTTTGATAAATTAACGTTATCAGTATTTGGAATTAAATGAAATATGAAATCTATGTCTATATAAAATTGCAGCAACTGAAAAAAACCCCAATATTTTTCTTTTCCTACATTTTCTAATTAGTATTCAAAATTCCTTTAATAAACTGATGGCCAAAAATATCCAGTTGCATGAGAAATAAATTGGACACGGAACAGAGAATCATAGAATCATAGAATCATAGAATAACCAGGTTGGAAGAGACCCACGGGATCATCGAGTCCAACCATTCCTATCAAACACTAAACCATGCCCTTTAGCACCTCATCCACCCATGCCTTAAACACCTCCAGGGAAGGTGAATCAACCACCTCCCTGGGCAGCCTGTTCCAGTGCCCAATGACCCTTTCTGTGAAGAATTTTTTCCTAATGTCCAGCTTAAACCTCCGCTGGTGGAGCTTGAGGCCATTCCCTCTTGTCCTGTCCCCTGTCACTTGGGAGAAGAGGCCAGCACCCTCCTCTCTACAACGTCCTTTCAGGTAGTTGTAGAGTGCAATGAGGTCTCCCCTCAGCCTCCTCTTCTCCAGGCTAAACAATCCCAGCTTTCTCAGCCATTCCTCGTAAGACCTGCTCTCCAGCCCCCTCACCAGCTTTGTTGCTCTTCTCTGGACTCGTTCCAGAGCCTCAACAGTAAGAACATGAATACACGTAACATAATAGAATGATGTGTGTTAGAAGTGACCTTAAAGATCATCTAATTCCAACATTCCTGCCACGTGCAGGGACACTTCTCACTAGAACAGGCTGCCCAAGGCCCCATCCAACCTGGCCTTGAACACTTCCAGGGAGAGGACATGCAGAAATTCCCTGGTCAACTAGTTCCAGTGCCTCACCACCCTCATTCTGAAGTATTTCCTCCTAATGTCTAGTCTAAATCTTCCCCCTTCCAATTTAAGGCCATTCCCATATCACTACATGCCATTGTAGAAGGTGCCTCCCCAGCTTTCTTATAGGCTTCCTGCAAGTACTGGAAGGCCGTTATAAGGTCTCCTCGGATACTTTTCCAGGCTGAACAACCCCAATTCTCTCAGCCTGTCCTCATAGTAGAGGTTCTTCAGCCCTGGACCTGTTTCAACTGGAATCCTTCTTATATGAAGGATTCCAGAACTGGACACAGTACTCCAGGTGGGGTCTCACAAGAGCAGAGCAGAGTGGCAGAATCACCTCCCTTGACCTGCTGACCACGCTTCTTTCGATGCAGCCTAAGATACAATTAGCTTTCTGGGCTATGAGCACATATTGCCAGCTTACATCAAGCTTCTCATCAATCAGCACCCCCAAGTCCTTCTCTGCAGGGCTACTCTCGATTGCATTGTTCCCCATCCTGTATTGAAACTGTGGATTGCCCTGACCCAGATGTAGGACCTTACACTTGGCCCTGTTGAACCTCATGATGTTCATACAGGCCCTCTTCTCCGGCCTGTTCAGGTACCTCTGGATGACTGATGTAGTCACCCAATCATAGAAAACCACTAGGTTGGTCATACAGGACTTGCCCCTGCTGAAGCCATGCTGCTTCAGAGAAAGAAAAGCCATGCTTTTCAGAGCCATGGCAGCTCTCAAATTATCTGATTGTGAATATGCAAACATTGCTTGCTCTTGTATGACAACCAGTTGTGTATAGAAGCTATCATTCATTCTCTTTGTAAAATGAATTTAAGTCTCTGACTGAGTCTTCTAAGCGCTAATGCAGTAAAAACTATCATTAATGTAGCAGAAAACAGTGAAAAAAAAACATCCCAAGTCCCTCAATTTCCTATCAGGTAAGATATTTCCTTTATCAAAATAAGAGTAGTGATCAGTGTCATCAGATATCTATGAATCCATACAGGGAAGTGTAATTTTGAAGAATTAAGTAGTTCATGTAGTTTACATCAACTGCTTTTGTCCTATTTTGAAAAGGAAAGCACGCTATTCCTGGATGCACTTCAATATCTATTAAGGAAGTACACTACTTAGATCGCCATCAACTTTTAATAATCCATAGGAGATGGTGTGGACATTTAAATTTTAGGATATTGTAACCTGTAGAGGAGCAGAACCATTTTCATTAATGTTATTTAGAATATGAATGAAAAGATTTAGTCTTGACACATATTTAATTCTGATGTTGTCCTTTACTGAATACCTCTCATCAGAATGTTCCTCCTTGCTAGATCAGTCACGTGGAGTCCGTACATATGTAGCTAAACACTATCTGCAGAATAATCTGTATATATAGATCAAGTTCTTTTCAGGCTCTGGGGAGAAATAATTTAATAAAAAAAAGAGAGAAATGGAAAAATGTTTTTAATCATCCAGTGTTCCACTTTTCAGTAGTTAATTAAGATGAAAAGAGAGCTCTCCTTCAAACAGCCTATCAGGAAAGAAAAAGGGTAACGTTCTTCTGCAAATATAAATGTTATATAAGATGTTCCCTTTTTAGGTCTAAAACAAATCAAAGGAAATATGCTTGCATTTATTATATAACATTTTTAGTACAGACAGTATATCACAAGATTTTCAAAAGAGTACTTTTTAAAGTAGTCTTAACTATTTGAAATGGAACTTGGGGTCCTAATAAAACATGTTGGTTTTTAGTCTTCTTTATGAAAATCGTATTCTGTGAATACTGTACATTCCTAAAAGTTAACTATTTAAAAAAAAAACAAACAAAAGAAAGCACACAAAAAATCAACAAACCACAAAACAAAAACCAACAAAACCCCAGAAGTTACATGTTAGAATGTAAAATCTCCTTGATGACCACTAGTGAAAGAAGTACTCCCTTAGTACTTGTCTTCCGCTAAAAATGGCACAGCCTTATGTGAGATGAACCCAAGCATCAGGGTTTCAAATATATCCTTATTTCTTTGGTAGGATCATTGAAGCTGCCAAGCTGGAACAGATCCTTGGCCAGGTCTAGCAATTTTTTTTTTTACGCTAGCCAATACTACATGCAGTATTAGAGTCTTTTGTGGAAAGAACAAGATCTTTAAAATTAGGAAGACATGGAATAACATTCCTAGAAAGTACAGTTCTTCCAAAGTGATGAAGTGAAAACCAGTGAGACATTCTGCCACCTAAGGAGTCATAGGTTTTCCATGGGGAGCTCTAGATAATCAGGCCTCTGTCAACAAGACCAGGTTGCATTGTATGAAAATGAATATACACAATATGTTACTTTTGATGACTTTCTAAATATGGGCTGGTGAAAACTGGGAAACAGTTAGAAAGTACCTTTAAGTAACTGGATAAATTTCTTTGTAGATTTATTTTATTTCTACTGATTGGAATCCCTGTGAGGAATCCAAATATCTGTTTAAAACAGTTGATGTGTTTAAAACATAGGGAGACAATTCTCAGACCTGCCCTAAATCACCTTGAGGCCTTTGTACTTTTTTCTCATGTAGAGTATATTTTGATGATACTGAAGTTTTGGCCTTTT
Organism: Phaenicophaeus curvirostris; assembly: GCF_032191515.1. Taxonomy (NCBI): domain Eukaryota; kingdom Metazoa; phylum Chordata; class Aves; order Cuculiformes; family Cuculidae; genus Phaenicophaeus; species Phaenicophaeus curvirostris. The sequence goes on from NC_091392.1 coordinate 189,478,139, forward strand.
AGCCCCACTTCACTCCTCCCAGTCTGTAAGTCAGGACATACATGGTCCTTCAGAAATACTAAAGAAAACTCCATTTGCTGTCAATTGGTAGTTGAAAATTGAGCGCCTTCCTCTTCAAGTTCTTGGCAGACAGCCAGTGCTTTTCACAATTTAGGTTCATCATACTAACTTTACAAAGATCACTTCTTAAAATAACTGCAATAATTTGGCATGCAATATTGAATCAAAGAATCTGTGAACTGCATTGTTTAGTAAAAGCAATGCATAAATCACAAGTTATAAGCTGTATGGGGCAGAATCCATTTTTTATTTAGTCCTTCATCTAACAGAACTTCCCTTGAATCCCGTCAGAATTTTCTTTGCTGTCATACATTAGCATCTGATGAACTTTCTTCTAAAAAAAGGACTATTTCACTGGATGAATCAGATGATTATTTCTTTTGTATGGGGAATGGAATCATCACATTCCAGTGTATATTCCTAAAAGACACACAGAAATGTAGGACAAGCCCAGATTACCTGAATTTTTGAAAGCTGTAAAGATACCCTACAATTGAGGTTAAATTAGGGGAAGTTAATGTGTAGGAACAAATACCACTGCCTGCTTTCTACTATGAGGCTCAGTTTGGCTCCTGTGGTGTTGACAGAGTGCCTCAGGATATATCCTTCTTGCACCTACCTCTTGAGCTGAGGGAGGCAATTAAGAAACCCTATACTATGTAGATAGTATAAGGCAAGCATTAAGTACCACCATGCCTGAAAAGCTATATGCAATGTTTTTTGCTAGCACTGTATTTCTGCCTTTGGGAATGAACTTAACTTTATACTTGGTTTAACAAAGAACACACCTGATGCTTTCTGCCTCTTAGATAACACTGTACTACATATTTAATTGAGACACCTGGGTCAGGTGAAGTAGGAAGAATAAGTAAATAAGCGTTTTCTAGTTCTAGAAATATATTTAAATGAGATATCTGATGGAGTGAAATTCCAGATTTCTGGACTAATAATCCAAGCTGCCAGGAGAGCATTGTGTGATCTCTACTCAGCTCAAGGAATGTGATCCTTTGGCGCCATGTGGTTTTCATCTTCCTTCAGCAACAGCACATGAAAATTCTCAAAATACAAAAATGTTGTTCCTGTGATCCTGGCTGAGAATTGAGACCTCAATTATCCAGAGATGCAAAGAGCAGTGGATCAAATCAGTCCTGGAGACGCCTACCTCTTTCTACTTGTCTCTAGAAGGAAAATGATACTAACTTATATACCTAATATCAGATCTGATTATATATCGATGAAAGCTCATATTTTCATTTTTCTTTAGTAAAAACCTATGTATATCCAACCTATTCTTTCAAAGAACTACCTACATCTTGTATTACACTAACTTTTCTTAAATAAGTTTTCAGAATGAGTTAAACTTCTACATCACTGTCTGGATAAGATCCTAATGTGTCACATTGTGAGCATGTCACATTAGATCCCATGATATATATGCCTTTTCATTCATCACAGAATCCTTTCTGTCACACGGCTTCATCCGTAACTGGGATGTCTATTTATATTGTTGACATATCCTGAAAACCTACCGGATTACTTTAATTGACGAATAAGGTTATTAGACCTGTGTAAGTTTTGCATAAGGATTGGACACCGTGTGATATCAAAGAAACTCACCTGAAAGCAGTGCTTCAGGTCTCATGAAGAACACTTGTGTTTCTGAATGTGTAAACCAGGCAGTTAATTGTTCCATATTCCTGGTGATAAAGAACTCTGTAAACATTTAGATGGTTAGAGTTGACAACCTTTTTTTCACTAAATAGTATATTTGATATAAATGAAGCCTACTTGACAAACTCTACAAATGGCAAACTTTGTCATTCAATCTGTCACTTGCATTCAGCTGAGAATCTGCCTTAATGCACTTTTCTGAAGAAAAGCCATTCATCTCCATGAGCTTTGCAAATCGTTGCAAAAAGTCAAAAAGGCAACTAGTTCTCCCTGGTAAAAACCGTATTCATGCAGCTAATTTTACAATAGAGATCGACATAATAAGCCCAAATGTCCTTAAAAGGCATCTGTGTTTTTTTTAGGGGAAATCAAGAATGTTCTCAGATGAGGTCTAAGGCTAATGTGCCTGGTTGTAAATTGAGGCAGGGGGATCATTTGTTATGGGGCGATATGATAAGTGATGGTAAGAATTATTTGCTTTAAATGGTGCATTAAGTTAGAAAAGGAACAGAATCTCCGCCTTGTAAAGTACTGCCCTGATTGTAGTTTATTACCTTTAATGGCTAATAACATGTGGGTGAGTACAGCAGTTTTGTTTGTAGTGTCCAAAGGGGATAATTTTTTTCCTCTGTGATTTCAGTTACTGCACCTGGAGGGTGGGAGGAAGAAAAAGGCCTTTTTCTTAAATTAAAAGTTAATGCTGTAAAACTTGACAGTATTTTATACTGTTTCCACATGAACAGTGTGAATGCAAATAAATATTTTCAAGCTTCAGATATATGCAAATTCAGAAGTATGTGATTAAAAATGCCTAAAATGTCATTAATTTCTATTCCCACAGGATTAAAAGGAACAATATTTGCCCATATTTCATGTTGAAGGAAATTAAATTCATGTAGCTTGTAACACCACGAGAACTTGAAAGGGTAGAGAAATCCATGTCATAGATGGCAGGGCAGAATACCTGCTTGGGAAAATAGTTGGATTTTTACAGAGTTATAAAAAGATATTTCTGTTTTCAGTTACAGGTCAGAAATTTTTAATAAGAAACTTTGCAACTAGTTTGCAGATAGTCTGTAGGTTTGAGAAGAGTAGGAGATGGGGAGCTAGCCCCATAGAATGATACTCTTTGTGGAGTATCAGAAACACAATATGCATTTATACACCTCCTTGTGAAAGTTTTCTAGAGTGGGTAGAGTTTGCCTTTGAGTCACTGGACCCATTAGTAGCTGTGACTGCTCCTTCCCTGCTCAATTCTCTTGGTTTTATTTGTTATGTTACCTTGGTGTCTGTTATATCTGGGCCAGCCAGGACATATCTATGGTAGTAGTGCCTGTTTTGTTACTTTATCTTCATTATTAATGGAAACAGATAGTCACTGCTGCAGTGACTGCAGTGCTGTTCTTGCCTGCTACCTCATCACAAACAGTTACAATATTCATATCAGCACTACTCCTACTAGTCATCTGGGAGCCTGCTTCTGCATTTCACAGACACTTCTTCCTTAGTCTGCAAAAAAAAAATATTTCACAAAAGCTGATAAGTGTTACTATAGCCGAGCTATGGCTTCAGTCTTCACTTCTGGTTACTTGCCTCCCCTTGCTATTGATTTTTTCCCCAAGTTAAGGACCCTTGCAGAATTCCTTGTGCCCCATCTCTTTTTCTCTTACATTCCCTTAATCCTTGCTCTCCATACTGTCGACTTTTACTATTCTTGCTCCTATTTTGTTTCCTGGATCTTTCCATTGTCTAAACACTGCTCTCTCAAATATCCCCATTGCCCTCATCATTTCTGTACGTGTCACTGACTGTCTCCTCCTGGCCCTACTTCATCACCTTAAAGAATATTTTGTGATTGTTGCATCTATTTTGTCCTGTATTTAAGTTAGTATTGTCCTGATACAAGCTAATCTCACAGCAGCATCAAGAACACAGTAGGCTGCACTTCCCACCACAAGTGCATAGGTTCACCTTGGTGGTCCCACACCCTGTTCATACAGTTTACTTGGTTTGGGCAAGAGAGGCTTAGTCTGGCTTTTTGCCTTTCCTCTCTCTCTCCATGCATATCTTAGCATGCGTTTTAAAGCACGAGCATAGACAAATCTGAGAAGAAAGTATCATTGGTGAGATTATACATACTGAAAACCTGTTTGTTCGGGATGTTTTTTTGCAGTCATGGCTTGCATATAATGTGTAAGTATCATATCGACTGAAAAAATATGGAATTTATGCAGCGTATTTATCAACACTCACATTTTATTGAATGTGACCAACAGAGGCTCGGAAACCATGAACACTCTGGGTTTTGGGCATCCCTTCTTTCTACTCTGTGCTGTCTAGAGGTGAACAGCTGACTACTGACACCCCAATAACTGCATTTCCTATAGCCTCTACGTCACACATGGTGAGTTGGGGTCTTACATGTAAAGATGGGCACTTCCTATTAGCCTGACAGCATGACAAAAGAAATTATTTGGCTGCTGGAAACATAATAGTGTGTAGAATATGCATCTACATATGTTGAATCTTTCTTGGTAATGACAACAGAAACATTTCAACTTGGAAGAGTACGAAAGGCTGACACAGGGCAAACCCATGCAGCCAATCTTTGTCAGCATTTCTAGAGGGCAATGCAAAAACAGTGTCAGGGAAAACAGCACCTACAAGTCACCAAATAGAGAACAATGTTCAGGAATCATTTCAACTGAAGGACAGTTAAAACATATGACTTGAACATATAGGCTCAGGCTTTTCTGATCTTATGTGTCAGAACAAAGTCAGCCGTAAAATGATACCATAAAATCACCGGTAATGAGGGAGATGCAATCATGAGGCAACAAGGTTTCAAGTGGAGTTCAAGACAAAGAGGAAAACAAATTTATGATAAAGGTTATTGTGGTTTTCTGGCTTTGTTTGGTGGGGAAAAAAGAAATCCCATCATCAGAAGTGATGTATTGAACTTGTAAATGGAAGAACAGAAAAGAAAGCTACCAAAAAATACTGGAGTTTAAAGCTACCCAGACACATTTTATTGTCTTTTCATGAAGATCATGTTTTCTTTTCTTGGGTTTGTTTTTTCTTTTTGAATGACTTCATGGGAATATGAAATTAAAGAGTGTTTTTTATAGTGAATATCGGGGAAAAAGAGTTAAAAACTTGTGAAGAATTTATGGATGCCACATGCCAGGCTAGCATATGCAACCTGATATTCATATAGCTGTTCTGTAATGCAGTATTCCAGAAAATTTTTAACAAGAAAATTGAAAAGAAATAACTTCCATATAGTTTTATATATATTGACAGTATTGCCATGCAGCCATGCCTAATGACCAAAAAAGGGAATGTAAAATGAAAGATTCATAGTGTCGTAAAGATGAAGAAAAGGCGCTTGAACTGTTTCTACAGTGAAACCATTAAAGGCCAAAGTCGCTCATCCTGCCCTTAGATTTTAGTATTACTTTTAAAAAGGCCTGAAAAATTTGGATGATAAATTCTGTAATTCCAGCTCTAACTCTAGAGCTGTACTGCTAGGTTACAGGATAAAAGGCCCATCTCCACATACAATGAAGGAACACAGACATACAAGGAGGACCCCCAGTAGTCCCTTCACAGAAACAATCCTGGCTGGCCCAGAGAAGCCTCAGCCTTATGAGTCAAGGGTGACACAGAGCGCTGTAAGTCTAAGGGAGAGCACTTCACAAACTGGTGGGGTGTGTGACTGCTTATCGGGGTGAGACATATTTTGTGATGCTGGTATCAGCATATCAGGATTACACAAGTTACTATGGGATGTTTAGAGAATGAACCAAAGATGGCAAAAGGGAGGGATCAAGATGGTTGGGGAAGGATCAAGCATGGTAAAACAGGCAGGGGGAGGGTTGGGCATAAACAGAGCTGGTTAGTGTGTGTATTTCATAGAAACGTAGAATGGTTTGTGTAGGAAGAGAACTTAAAAAGCATCTAGATTCAACACCTTTGCCATAATCAGGGAGGCATTCCCCAAGGTCAGGTTGCTCAAAGCCTCACCCAGACTGGCCTTGAACCCCTCCAGGGATGGGACACCCACAACTTCTCTAGACAACCTGTTCCAGTGCCTCACCACCCTCACAGTAAAAAATTTCTTCCTAGCATCTAATCTAAATCTGCCCTCTTTCAGCTTAAAACATTTACCCCTCATCCTATTACTGCACTTCCTGATAAATAGCCCCTCTCCATTTTTCCTCTAGACCCCTTTAACTTATGAAGGCTGATATAACATCTCCCTGGAGCCTTCTCTTCTCCAGGCTAAACCAGCCTACCTCTCTCTGCCTGTCATGGTACGAGAGGTGCTCCAACCCTCTGATGGTTTTTGTGGCCCTCCTCTGGACTGTCTGTTAGAGAGAGTTCCTTTTCTGTTGAGGACTCTAGAATAGAAGGCTGTACTCCAGGTAGGGTTTCATGAGAATGGTGTAGATGCTCTTCATTGACCTGCTGGTCACTCTTCTTTTGATGCAGTTCAGGATACAGATAGTTTTCTGGGCTGCAAGCACACATTGCTGGCTCATGTTGAGCTTCTCATCCACCAGCACCTTCAAGTCCTTCTCTTCAGGGCTGCTCTCAATCTGTTCTCCATCCAGCCTGTATTTGTGTATTTGGCAATGCTTTGTGCCTGTGAATATAGTCTGTTCTGTCTTCTCAGTAAGAAAAACATTTCTAACTTTTTTTAAGGAATTACCTATGTCATGTGCACACATGTAGATGAAGGTCTAAGTGCCAGCATTTGGAGAGGGGATCACAAGGAAGAGTTCTCTCACCTAAGTTCAGAGAAGTTCCTTTTATAGTCAGTTTAGATAAAATAATTAGCAGGTTTAGAATGTTAAAGTGTTGATTTATTTCAGACATGGAATGTAAAGACTTGTAAGCCAAAGATGTCAGTTCACCTTCAATGACCCTAAAAGCAACCCAGGAAGACTATCTCACTGACAGACATTCACATATGGTAAGCTGATCCTACCCAAGAAGAAAAGACATTATACAGATCACAAAGAAAAAATACAGATCAAAAATTATTGTGCTTACAAGCAAGTGCTAAAGCACTTATATAAAGATTATTCCAGTTATAAAGGTTGTTCCAGAACTTAATATTTAAATGTTTTCATTCTTATTCTTGGTATTGATAACTAAATACTTTTCTACATCTTGAAGGCTGTTTTTACTAAGGACTGAATGTCATAAAAGCATCTCTTTGATGCAATGTTGTTGCTTAGAGTGTATGTAAAGTACAACCTATTTCCAAAAATTTAATGTTGAACAAAGTAAGGAACAAATTCTCTTTACTCACATCTGGAATTCAGAACTTAACATCAAATCTTCTTTTTTTAGTCTAAGATCATTCAATCACAGGAAAACTCATATGGGAAAGGGCCATAGGAGGTTTAATTGTTTAAGTCTAACTGAAGGCAATAATAAAGGTAATAATAAAACAATCTCTTCCTCCAAGATGAGGAGTTACATCCTTTTTTTCCTTGGTTTCAGATCAGAATGTGCTATAAGGCTTACAGAAGATGAGCTGGCTAAAACCTTTCTGTTGAAAAAACTGTTTGATGGCAATATCTTAGCTGAGCAGCCACTGAAAATATTTCCACTGAGTTAATGCTGTTTTCCAATTTTATACCCTTCTTTCTAACAACTGTATTTTTTTTAAATCAATCAAAATGATTGAAAAAAAAATTATTTTCTTTTAGGGTTTTTTCCTAACCTTGTCAAGGGTGTGCAGAAAAATCTAATTTTTTTCTGGATAAGGCCTTGGATATCTTCACTACAAACCCCAGAAAGAAGCAGCTGTACTCAGAACAAAAGATGTGAAAAATAAAGTAGGCTATATTGTGCTTTCTCTGTGTTACACAAGGAAATGAGAAGGGGGAAATCATATTTCTAAACTCTAAAGATCATGTCTGTTCACTCCAGAAGCTCAGTTAATTTGCTATTTCCCAGATGCTTTCATCTTTTAATCACTTGCAGTGTTTGTTTCCATTAACAGAGATACTTCTTTGTAGAACTTTTGCATTTAAGATGCTTCTTTTCAATAGCCTAACCTTTTTGTGCAATTGTTTCAAAGTCAATCTTTGTTAACCAGCAGAAGAATAGGAATATTTGTGTTCCAGGGAGAAGTATAATTAAAACAAGTACTTCAGCATGCAGAAATCAAACTCAGTGACAATTAATTCATTTAAAAGATGAGGGATATTCTGGGTGAAATGAAGACTGCTTAATTCATGGAAAATCTTCTGTATGTATGACTGCCTGGCTCCTGTGAGAAAACACAGGGCCCACCTAATACTAACATCCTGATTTTATGCCACCTTGAAAAAGATTCCATATTTCTGACAAGGCCAAACAATTAAGGCTTAGATTTACTCCTGCTTCTTGCATTACTTTGATTATACCTACTTAATTAATATCCATATTTACATTGGAAAATACTGAAATATCCAGTTTGATTAGTTAAATACATCTCTTCCAACCTGGTTATTCTATGATTCTATGATATGCAGGGAATTTTGATTTGGCTTCCCTCTGTTCCTTCCTGTAAAATTACTGGAAATGTAAAGGCTATGTAATGAGTGTCTGAAGAAGCAATATTGTTTTTTGAACTTGAACAGGGATATCCATCAAGTCTTTGCCTGGATTTGTCTGTTGAGAATTTCCTAACACATTTTTGTAAATTACAAATCTGCAAGTGAAAATTTGAGATATGTATTTATGCAAATGGTATTTCAAACCTGTCCCACTACCAAACAAACTCTATATGTGAATGAGAAAAGGCTGATGCTCCTCATGTAAATCCTATGGGAAAATGTAGGCACCTTTTGTTAAATGGTTATTCCACTAGGAAAAACTGAAATAACTAGAACTCCTTTACGGTCTATAAAAAAAATAATAATAATAAAAAAAGAGCCTTTGCAGAATGCATTTTCATTTACCCAAATAGAAATGTGTACATGAAATCAAATGAACCATGTTTTTAAAGCATCTTGATTCTCCTCCTCCCTTGGAGGTGGCCAGAGTGACTGTCTCAAATGCAGACATTGTCACTGTGATTTGCTGAAGTTACTGAGATAAATGTCCCAGAAGAAACCTGATATTGAGGGTCAGATTCCGAGTCTTGAGGTTAGAAACAGAGATTAATTTCCCACTGCCTGAGTGGAACTTTTGTGTATAATGCAGAGCAAATAATTTTGAATGAGAAACTACAAAGCATTTTGTCATGCTGACCAAGAGTTCTCCAAAATGATTATACATTTTATGTTAAGAAAACATTGGACAAACATGGAATTTACTAGGTAATAATTCATAAACAGATTTTCTTCCAGAGTTTGAAAAGCAATTTTTCTATAAACCTTATTGGAATTTGTAGTTGTCTCTTCAATATGAAACATTGCCAGTCAGATCACAGCTTTACTGAAATTTCATGTAAATTTCCTTAAAGGAAACATTTTATTTTCATATGAGCAGAATATTGCTTGCTTATAAAAAAAAGTCACGTCTTTAAACTAAGGAAAATTTTGATCAATATGGTCAGATCACATGTAATTTTTATGATATAATCTGCAAGACTTCCTCTGAGAAAGAACATTCCAACACTTTCTTAATGAAAGACATTCTTCACGTCAAAAACTTGGAGAAGCTATTTAATAAAACTAATGATACTCCTAATAGAAGATGGGATGCCCTCAAAAAGATAGTTGGAGAGCATTTGATTTTTCTGACTGCTAATAATTTTTTTAAAATATCATATTCTAGTTAGAGATGCTATACTGATTGATGAATATTTTTTAGATAAGGTTCATAAAATCTTAAGATCATCAAGGATTTAGAAGAAAATAAATTGTGCTATGGGTAAACTAAACACTATCTGAAAAAAAATTGTCGCAGGTAGCATAGACAAGATAATCCAATTATGAAAGGCAGGCAGAGTTACTTTTTTTCAAACTAAAACCAAGAAAAATAAATAATTTCAGACTAAATTCCAAGAAAGATAAATATGAAAATAAAAAATTGAAGAGATCTTGACGCTCAGCTGAAAATTGCCTGTAACATCTTCTATACTTCTAGTAAAAAAAGAGATCTAAGGAAGAAATTTTAAGTAAATACATCAGGCCAGTTAGTAGCTTTTTATTCATGGAACAGCTATGTGTTCTTTACTACTGACTGTTGACAAACTTACTATTGTCTTCTTTAAACATGGAAAATTTATTCTTCAATGCTGCTTTGGATTTCAGGTTTGGTCATGGGTCCTAAGGTGACTGTAGACTTGGCTGAGTGGGTAGTAAAAAGTGCTGAGATATCTGGTTAGATGCTAGCAAATGGGAAGCAAAAAGTGCTGTTGCTTCTAAGCAGAAAGAAGAGATTGATTCTCAAGCTGAGAAAAAATAGATTGATTCTCACTTTTAGTTTTCATATTAAATTTTGACCCTATCTGGGAGTTTCAACAAAGCAGTATTGGTCTACCCATTACTAAAAGCTCATGTGACTCCAAGAGTTTTTCATTTGTGTTGCAATAATACCTTTGTATGTTCTTTTAAAGACTAGATAAACAGAAGGATATTAAATAGCAAAGCTTGTTGTTTCAGTCTGTCACCTTAAATCTTCTGTACAAATATTATCTCTGAGATTCCTGTTTTCAGGGTAAATGGTTTCTTTCTTGAACTGTAAGCATCATTTAAATAAACTAAACCAATCCAGACAAAAAGCCATCCGAGTAACACTAGGAAAGCTCCTAATCTTCTCTCCTGTATTAAGCAAGGAATGCCATAGAAGAAATAAGATGAGGAAAGAAATTTCTTGAGTGCTGGGATAGATGTATTTAATAGTAAGTGAAATATGTTCTTCCAGATGTCCTGGCTGTTATACTTCTTAGACCCTCTTCAGCTATACTGGAAGATAAAAGGGAAGTCACTGTGTTTTTACTCTAACACAGTCTGTCTCATTCTTTTAATGTCTAAGTTCCCTTCAGCATGATCAGTTTCTTGTTAAAAGTTTATGCAATGTCCAGCAGAATGGGACTAATCTGAGGAAATTATCTGTGAATTTCTATCATTACGTTTACTTATAGATACAACCCCCACCCAAAATATTTTAATATATATAATTAATACATTTTACTTATATATGGATGGACATGGTGTCACGGTTTTAGCCCCAGCCCAGCTAAATTTCAGCAGCTAAAACTGTGCAGTTCAGCTTCCAAATCCCTCCCCCCCACACCTCCAGGGAGAGGGGAGAGGGAAATGAGAGGAAAAAGACTTACAGGTTGGAAACAAAAACGACAGCTTTAATTAAATAATAATAATCATCATCATTTGAAAAGTGTTAAAATATACACAAATATATGAGATAGTGCCCCCACCCCACCCTTCAATGACTATAGGTCACCACAAATACTACAGAGCAGGCATGAGGGAATGGGTCCACAGTGAGAAGAGGCTTGAGTTGGATTCAGGAATGCATGGATTTGGGATCAGGACCAATCAAATAAATGAGGTCCTCACTGGACAGTGACCGTCACAGAAGATGAATGAGCCCCCCATGATCTCTCAATTTTGTACCAGGTATGATGCACATGGGATGAAATACTCTGTTGGTCAGTTTAGTGTCACTGTCCTTTTCGCTCCTTCTTGCAGGTGCATCCCCTCTACATCTGTTTTCCACTGTTTTGGGGAGTTGCCTCTTGGATGTGCATTTGAGGGTTTTGGTCTTTTTATTTTGTCTTTGCCTGGAATAAATCCCATATTTTGATTTCACCTTGAGAGATCTTGTCCATCTCCAGATTGCCATGCAGATATCAAATGAACCTCCTTCCTCATCCATGTGGGCCAACAGAAGGCCCAAACACTAGTGGTGTCTCAGGGTTCTGGGGTTTGAGAGATAGCAAGGAGTGTGCACAGCAAACACTATTCTGAACTACAGGAGAGCAGACCTTTGCCTCTTCAGGGATCGACTTGTTGGGGTACCATGAAATAAAGCCCTAGAAGGTGAGAAGGGCCAAAGAAAGCTAACTGTTATTTAAGTATCACCTCCTCTAAGCTTAGGAGCGATGCGTTCTGACAAAGAGGAAGTCAGGAGGCCAGCACGGATGAACAAGGAACTCCTGGACAAATAAACTCTAAAAAGAAGCTTACAGAGGGTGGAAGCAAGGGCAGGTAGTCTGGAAGAAATACTGACAAATTGTCTGAGCAGCCAGGGATCACGTTAGGAAAACTAAAGCTCTGACAGAATTAGATCTGACCAAGGATGCCATGGACAACAAGTTTCTATAGGTATGTGAGGAACGCAAGGGAGAATGTGGACCCTCTGCAGAAAGAAATGGGAGACCTGTTTAATCAGGATATGGAGAATGCTGAGGTATTTCATGGGTTTTTTTGCCTCGATCTTCACAGGGAGCCCAGTGATAAGATGAGGAGTAATGGTTTTAAGCTCAAAGAGGGTAGATTTAGACAAGATATTAGGAAGAAATGTTTTACTGTGAGGGTGGTGAGACACTGGAACAGATTGTCTAGAGAAGCTGTGGATGCTCCATCCCTGGAGGTATTCAGGGCTAGGCTGGTTGAAACTCTGAGCAATCTGATCTAAAGAAATATGTCCCTGTTCATGGTAAGGGGGGTGGAAATAGATGATAGTCAAGGTCCCTTCCAACCCAAACCATTCTATGATTTTATGAACAGATTTTTGATCTTTTTACCTTCTTGGTGCTAATAAAGGAGCAAGTTTAAAATATAACAAATTAATCAAAAGTATAAACTGCCAAATCATGAATGCATGGACACGTTTCTTCTCAATAACTTACTTCAGTAACCTATTGAAACCAAAGATAAATTGTCTACTACAGAGTGATGTATAACCGCATCTATGGCATAGTCCTGGAGAGTACTTATAGCTGTGCCTATTTGTCAGAACTGAAAGAAGTATACTTCTAAAATTTTCTATGACTGTAAATTACATCTAAATGAAATTTTTGTTGTTTCAATAATCTATTCTTCACTATTTCAAAAGTGACATGTTTTTGCTGGATAAAATACAGAGAATACAGGTTAAAACTTTGCTTATCTGTTCTAGACTTCTTATTATCACCCCAATTCACAGGGAAATTTTGCAGACATATGCCTAAAAGAAGCCAGGTACACTCATGCACATACACAACCAAATTTATTGTTCTTCATGCTATGAAAACTTCAGGCTTATTCCTGGATTCTATGCATTATCAATGATGTATTAACAGTATTCTGCTTCCATAGAGGGCCCTCAGGAATAATCAGGTGCAAAACTCTCTTGCAGTCCTGAGACACCTCAACTGCTACTTGCATACCTACGAATATAAAACAAAAGCAATCCCTCCAGTAGCACAAATCCTTTTAAATTAACCCTTTTAAACTGATAAAAGTAGTGCTCATAAACATGTCCCATACACTTGCACTGTATATTAATTAAAACGCATATACCTTTCCCAATATATTTATCTGATATTTTTGCAGATGATTACAAATCTGTCTTCAGTACTAGAGCAGTCTTTTTGAGGTGAGTATTGTCAGAACTCTTTTGCATTTTATTATTATTACTTATGTTGCAATAGCATGTGTTGTCACAAGACAGATCAGAGCCTGATTGTATCATGTGCTTTAGAAACATAATAACTGAGATAATGTCTTGATGGGAGATCATTTGTTTTTTCACTGTATGAATCCAGTACTGATCTCTATCTTGTTTATACATTTATTTTGCATCACAAAACAGATATGAGAGAACTGGGGAAAGTTCAGAGAAGGACAATGTGGATGTTGGATGGAGGTATGGAGTGGCTTCCAGTGGTGGATGAGCTAAGCGTATCAGACCAGGAAAAAAAGATACCTTAATGAGACTTTGACCTCTATGACATGGAGATTTTGATTCTTGACAGGAGAGATGGTTACACAAAAGAACTCTGCCCCCTGTGACTTTTGGGATGCTAAAGGCTGACATAGGATCATGGACAAACTGGACGTATTCCTGGAAGACAACCCCATGATGGACAGAAACACAAAGACATGAGATACTGAGCCAGAAAGGGTAGGAAGTGGGAGAATATTTTGGGGAAGTGTTGCTGCAAGTTCTGTCTAGTCAAACTACTCTTCTGTAAGCACTAGTACAGCTAAGATACTAAGGTAGATTGAGTTTTGTTATGACCTGTTGTGGAATCTCATCTGTCTACTGGTCATAAAAGGATCCTTGGTGACTGGCTTAAACAGGAAGCCTAACTTATAAATAAATAAAATCAAGTGAGAACATTCTTACTTTTAGCAGCCCACTTCTTAGCAAGATTTTAAGCATATGCTTGGTATTAAGCCTATGATGAATCAATTAAAATGAAGGGACATCTATTCACCAAAGTGGCTTCATCACAGTGACAATTGTTGCCTGAAATAAAACCAGAAGTAAAACAAAATTATGCTTATTGTTTATAATTAGTAGACTGGCATGTAGCAAGCCAAACAAACTGACATGAAGGAAGCTAGGGACTTTACTCTGTGGCCATAACCCCGAGCAACACCTCACTTTCTCTGAGTGACAAGCCATGTGGGCTTATTGCAGGAAAAGTGTGCTTCCAGATTGCTCACAGAGCTCACAGAGCAGCTGGTGTGCTTATAAACCCACACCTTACTTCGACTCATGATCATAACTTATCATAGAATCACCAGGTTGGAAAAGACCCATCAGATTATCGAGTCTAACCATTTCTATCAAATACTAAACCATGCCCCTCAGCACCTCGTCCTCCCGTCCCTTAAACACCTCCAGGGAAGGTGACACAACCACCTCCCTGGGCAGCCTGTTCCAGTGCCCAATGACCCTTTCTGTGAAAAATTTTTTTCTATTGTTCAGTCTGAATCTCCTCTGGCGGAGTTGGAGGCCACTCCCTCTCGGCCTGTACCCTGTCACTTGGGAGAAGAGGCCAGCTCCCTCCTCTCCACAACTTCCTTTTAGGTAGCTGTAGAGAGCAATGAGGTCTCCCCTCAGCCTCCTCCTCTCCAGGCTAAACTTTATGTATATAAACTTTATATATATATATAGTGTATATATATATTTTTATATATAAATACAAATAAGTCCCAGATGTGAAAGAGCTTTCCACTTAGCAATGATGAAAATAATAGAACTAAGGCCTGAGCAATAGCCCCTGATGCAAAGTGGACCTCTAGATGAACTCCCAGCCAAATATTATATAATATCAGTATCTGATCATTAGCAAAATATGTATGACCACTAGTGAAATATGAACGTTAATTAGCAAAAGATGTAGCTTAGATAAAATATAATCATTAGTGAAGTTAAATGCATTTATAATTCCTTATTTAGAGGTCGGTTGTCAAGGCCATGAAACTAGATGTCTGGCCTTGTTTGGAAATATGTGGTCAAAGCCAAGTAGATAAAGAAAGTCCCTTGATTCCTCCTTGAGCCCTGGCCAGGCTCTGGATGGGATCTAAAGGGAGAAAGAAACCAGATGTTTCCACATTTGAAATTATGTAAGCCTGTTTATTTAATAATCTAAAAGCTGGACCTTCTTGTAGCAACTTTGGTGTCCTCATCTATGAATGGATGCACTGCATAGGACCTCAAAACTGCTGGGAAAGGTTTTCCAAATCTTCACTGTAACTGGGGCTACTCAGCAATCGTGGACCTGGGTGATATTAAAGTATCAGGACATAGGTGATGTGTCTTTCTTAATCACTGTTGTTGACCAAATGTAGTGATGATTAGGTGCGTTACCTTGTTTTCTTTTATTCTTGCTTTATAAAATAAACTCACTTTTTTAGCTTGGTGTCTGTTTTCTTTGTGCTGTCCCGGTCCGTTGGCAAAATAAGAATGCATTTATGCATTTGTGTTATCCCGAAAACTTCTGAGGAAGATTTATGAATTTGCTACCTGATCTACAGTTTAACATATTACTTATTCCCTTCTGTATTGGAATATATTATATATATTTCCCAACTTGAGATGGAGAGAAAGCAATCTGAATTTATCTCCTGATCAAATGCAGAGACGGTGGAAAGCACCCTGAATAAAGCATGAGAGTTTTACAGATTATATTTTATGCTGACCTAGCTACAGTGTTTGTAATATTTCATTGCTGTAATCACAGTTCAGTTAGTATTCCTAATAAACTAAAAAAAAAATCCAAAAACCACAACATAAAAGTCCTTGGAGTAGTATAACCCTTTTCCCACACTGAAGTAAAGCTATTAAAGGAATAACTGGACCAGTTAATATGTAAGGTGCTTGTAATAAGACAGTCACTAAAACTAACCTGTAAAGTGGAACTTCTTGTTTTAAAGTAAAACACTACATCTACTACATGTCCCGTAAAGGATCTTAGCTGCCAAATCTTGATTTGACTGTGAGCAAACTCATTGTCTATTATTTTATCT
Source organism: Phaenicophaeus curvirostris (assembly GCF_032191515.1). NCBI lineage: Eukaryota > Metazoa > Chordata > Aves > Cuculiformes > Cuculidae > Phaenicophaeus > Phaenicophaeus curvirostris. Next base: position 189,494,308 of record NC_091392.1, read on the forward strand.
TCAGGCTGTTTTGCTTTAAAAATCAAATAATGATTTGGAAGAAATACAGCAAGTCATTTTCTCAGAGAACACAAAGTTCACACTGACAGTGGTTATTAAAAAGATTTAATGAAATCACCAGGACTTGTTTGAAGCTGGTCTAGGTACATTTGTATACTCAATCTCCATGTCAATATTAATTTTTTAACACAGATGGAGTTTTTATTGGTACCCAAGGAAGAAAGTAGAAAAACAGATTACTGGAATTTCAAATTACAAGCCAAGCACAAAGCTGATGGAGACAAGTGTGGAATTTGACTTATGAAACATCAGGAAAATTAAAATGCACTAAACAAATATGTAAATTAATGGGGCTGCTGGAAACCAATTATGACCAGTTTTCCTTCCGCCTCAGCAGAAATACATTTCAATGACACCCATCTAATTTATCTTTTTAAAGGTCCGTCAATCAAAGCATTATAGACCTTTTCCTGAAGGTTCTATAAAGTCTTGGTTAAAACAGATTTCATATCAAAATAATCATTACATAGTTTCTTAGATTTGTGGGGAAAAAACAAACAAACAAACCAACAAAAACTCCATGAAGTCTGAGGTCTGATCTCTCTCCAGCTCAGGTTGTGACTTTGTTTTGTTTTGTTTGTTTTCTTCCCCAACCAGTGTGTTTTCATTGTCATGTTCTGTTAAGGTAAATTCTCCAAAAATATCCAGAAACCTCAGATTGAAAAATAAGATCCTTTGAAAAGGCTAATACTTGCTTTGTGTTCCAAGAAAAACCTATTGATGTGTAAAGGAAGTAACCTGAAAAGTGCAAGCCTTGCTGTACAAATGAGGTGGTAGGCAGCATGCATCACTAGATTGGGTACTATTGTCAGTAAACAAGTTTAGGGCTTTTTAGAAAGACAAACTCGAAGTCCATTCATAGGAGACAAAAGTTGTTCAAGGATATAATCCCTACTAAAGTCAACTGAAGCCTATCTACAGAATCTGAATGAGTTTCATTGCTATTTGTTTATTAAATCCCAATACATGCTATACCTGGGCACCTCATAAACATTTTTAACTTTGTATACAATAATAATAATAATGCAATATTATGCCCTTTTTATAGATGGATAAGTGAGAAACTCCAAGTTCTCTGAAGACTCTTTGAGCAGTTATATCCCATTTAGGCATCTCCATTCCTCTGAAGGAAACTTTGAAGGCTTTAAAGGCTTGTTAATCTAAAAATTCAAATTATACTTAGTAGGAATAAGTCTAAATATCTTGGAAAATTGAGATTTAAACATCTAGATATGTGTTTTAAAGAGGAGTGGGAGTATATGGTTTTCGTCACATTATATTTTCTTCCACTGTTAAATAAAAAAATATTTAAGTGAATACATTTCCAGAGATCTACAGAAGGATGGAGAGTAATTTCATCTAAACTAGATACACTGAGTTGCTAACATATTGAATCACTGATGTGAAAAAAATGATCTTTGAAACCTAAATAAAGGGAAGTATGCCTGGGTACCAGAAGACTATGTCTGAATTGAATCTGGGTGACCTCATTTTAATCAGTTTTCATTGAAGGCACTGAGCTAAGGGTTTTTGTTTGGTTTTTTATTTAATAAAAGAAAATGCTATGAAATGCTATGGAAGACAACAACATAAGTAAATGGGAACTGCTGTGTTGTGTTGACATGAAATTTTCTGGACAAATAAGATTGCTTGATACAAATGCAATTTCCAAAATGTTTTGCAGCACAGATAATCTCTCATAACAGACCAATGAAAATACCCAGCAGGTTTGTAAACAACTCATGAAAGACAGAACACATACACAAACTCTCACCTACATCACCTACCCAGTTCAAGATGCCAGTTATAAAGTCCATGTATAAACAAATATTAGAAGGTCTGATGCTGTGAAAAAGCCAAACTCAACAATCAATGCCAATTTGATTATTAAGCAGATATTCCTTTAATATGACATTTGACACACTGGGAATCATTTCACCTAACATGTTTCCAACTATTGAGACTGGTTATATGACTTTTATACAGGTTAAACATACACATTAATATAGATTCCAGGAAATACTGGTTAAACAGTTACATGTCACATGTCGATTTTTTTTGTGGAAAATTATTAGCAAACCCACTCTTGTATGTGTATCACAGTTTCTTTGTGTCTTCAGAAGCTTCTGATAGTCTTTATCTTATCTTCTTCCTCATTGTGTCCTCATGGTGAGCTCAGGTCTGTCCTTTGTTCCTGCTGCAGGACTATCCTTTCAATACTTGATTTGCTCCTTGTTTCAACTAGTAAACAAGCTGGATTCCTGTCACAATCACATTCTAGCTAACTGCAAGCTGGCCAATATTTTATTATAATTTATTCCTTCCTTCAGCTCACACTCACATGATTGTACCCACTAATGCAAGCAGCCTAAGATATCACCACAGGAAGCCAAACATACCTGTATAGGAAAAATTACGAGGCAGCAGATACTATTGTCCTTTAGTAGGAATGATCTTATGTTTGAAAAAGCTACAGGTTACAACTGCTTACGCTAGTTAACTAAAACAGGAAAATGGAAAAAAAAGTGAAGGAGCTATAAATACAGGTCATGTAGACAGGAGCCTAAAGCAGCTGTTTGCCTACAGCAGCTGAATAATCCTGGCCAAATATATGTGGTGGTAGGGTCCTGGAAAACAAGGTGGATGGGCACAGTGAAAATATGTAGCTCTTTCTTTTTCCATGTTTCCCAAATTCTCACTGCTCTGATCTTGTATATGTAATTTGAGACATCGTTTCTCTGTTTTAATAAGAACAGTGGAGTAAGGTTGATTTTTGAGAACGTTTTGCCTTGAGTTCATTGTGCCAGTGAGATCTGAGAATCAGCTGCACAATGAAAACCTCTATCATTTGATATACAACTCTCAATGTGTTCTTTCACAAGGTTTCTCTAATTAATTTTGTCTAAAACCAAATTACTTTTTTTTAATTAACAGAGAGTAGTGACATTTTCAGGTTTATGCTGAACCTGTTTCATTAGGAAATAGTTTCATAATTCTTTGTTCTTTTTCTCTTTTTTTTTGCTTTCTACTTGACAGTAGAAGTTGTTTGCTTTTTCAGTTTAAGAAATACAAAATGCAGCAGGTGACACTTTAGATGTTCCTCTAATATTTTTCTAAAAAAAGTACATCAAATAGTAGGATTGGATATTTTATTTACTTTTAAACTATTTTTCAATATTCTGTGCTAAAACACAAGTACATCCTCTTAGATACTCCCACCTTTTCAAAGTCGTTCTTCTATTTCTTTCCTAGTTTTCTGAAGAAACATTTTGGTCCAGCATTGTTAGTCCTACTTCAGCAACTCTTAATAGTCATTTAGATTTCAAAGTAGACCATATAAGCCTTTTTGCACCAAAAGATCATAGTGATCACAAGACGACTGAATTCCCAGTTCTGGAAGAAGTAATGAGGGGAGTCAGTAGAACAGCCACCTTGGACTTCTGGAGGGCTGGATGCTCTTTAAGAAGGAGATCCTGGTGGCGCAAGAGCAGGCCATCCCTGTATGCTGGAATCTGAGCCAGTGGGGAAGAAAACTCTTTGGCTGAACAGAGATATCTGGGTGGAAATCAAAAAAAAAAGAGGAAAGTGTATGAGCTTTGGAAGAGGGGGCATGCAAGTCTGGAGGACTACAGGGATGAAGTGAGGTCATGTAGAGAGAAAATCAGAAGGGCTAAAGCCTACCTAGAACTGAGATTGGCCAGTTAAGTGAAAGAGAATAAAACTATTTTTACAAATATATCAACAAAAGGAGGGCAAGCAGTACCACTTCATTTGCTGCCTTTGTCTTCTATCCATGGTTATTGACAATCCATTTTTTTGAAAATAAAACTTGGTTGAAATTGCTGTCTATGTGAGCAGTTAGTATTTGCCACTGCTTTTGTTTGTTTGTTCTCACTTACCTCCTGTGAATCTCCATGGACTAGCTACTGCCACTGCATATTATGAATTACATGGTTGGATAATAACAAGGCTCACATTTTGAAATACATGCTGGCTATTTATTAAAACAATTATTTAAGGCATTCATTCTCTCCACTGTGCATACCAGCCATGCCCACACCAGCAAACTCTCCTTTTGCAATCTATGGTCCTGCCCCAGCTTCTGTGCAAGTGATTGCAATGAGAGAAATAACTGGAAAAATGAAGTGTTTTATGTGTAGGGTTAGTCCTGCATTCTAACTGCCTTGCTGTTATTAGGAAGTTATTCAATTCAGAATTTCATTTTGGTCAGTGTGATCTCGTTACAATTAATTGCATCCCACATTGCTACTAAATTATTCTGTCACTCTTAATTTCAAGCATATCTCAGTGTTGTTATTTAGGATACGTGTGTGGCATAGTGTCAATACTGTGAGGTTTTCTCAAGCTAGCTTAGGTATCGGGGAGTAGTCCAAATATCTTAATACAACACCTTGACCCAAGTGCCATCCCTAATATATTCATGATGCTTTCATGCAGGCTGAGTGTTATGGAAATGAAACAATCAATATTTAGTCGGTAAGTCCAGATGGTTTTGCAGACTTGCAACTCTGTGATTTATCTCCTTTCTGTGTAATTTTATCGCATGATGATACTGATGTGGGCTGCCACACTGGGGATAATGCATAGTGGCAGACTGATCTGGGACATTTAAGACCTGGTTTCAATCTGAATTTGTGATAAGGGGAAGCTGAGAAGCTGCTTGTTGTTCTAAAGAGTCCTAAAAGCAGCAGAGAGAAAAGAGGGTTAGAGGGTCTGTCATTCCATGGCCTTCTCCAAGTAGGTCTGCATCTATTTCTGGCTCACTCACTAACCTTATACATCACTTTGAACAACACATTTCACCTCTATGTGATCACTGTTCTCCTATCCTTGGTCTGTCCTGTCCATTTAGATTGTTAACTGTCCAGGATGTTATGAATTTATACCATAACCAATGCAATTCAGTCTTCAGCCTTACTCTCAACTTTTTATCTTAGAGCTTGCAGAAGTGAAGTATACTGTTCCTTTGTCATGTATTAATTACTTTAAGTAATCATCCTGCTGTTGTTTACTCGTATTTGGCATCAGATGATTGCAGTGGGCTGTACAACTAGCACTCACAGCAGTATGGACACTTTGCTGGTAAGTTTGGTCACATTCTTGATGTGTTCTGAGGACCTGTCATTCTCTTTTTCCTCTTTGTTTAAAAAAACTCAAATTGGCGCTGGGAAAGGAAATAACTGGGAGAAGAGACATCAGCACCATGGGATCCTTGTGGGTGGTTGTGTCATTGTCCCACTCTTGAATGTTGTGTGATTGAGTGCATTGTCACACAGGCATCTTGGTTTCTGTTGTTGGTTGTTGGATCTTTGAAGGTAGCCAGCACCAGGGTCTCTTCAGTGGTGCAGAAGGTAAATGCCTATGACTGTCTTAACTACTGGCTATACAAAAATGTAAACATTTCTGAGGTACATTGTTGACATCCATTTCATGGATACTGATTCCATTAAAAATTGCCATCCTAGCAAATCATCCAAGAAGAAATTCTGTGATCATTCTAGAGGTAATTCTATCTCTCAGAGCATAATTCAGAGAGTGTAGATAAGAACTGCAACCTTCCCCCGTGACTCTAGGAACCTTAAGTTAGACACTGAGAATACTTCCTGTCTCTTCTACATTCTGCTTAACGTGAAAATTCTGAGTGAACTCTGCAGACCCCGGGACATTTGTCTGAGCTATTATTGCATTATAGCATAAATACAGTTTTCTTTACTGTCATAGGCTTTCTTCTCATGTCCTGCCCAAAGGGTGTTCTGAGGTTGTGTCCTTTGAGACTAGTGACCTCTGCAGACAGTATGTATTCCATGACTGCTCCATGAGCTGTTCTATTGCTGGTCTGTCTAGTTTTCAGCCTTGTGGCTTTGCTTCATTATAGCCAGAAAATTCAGGTTGTTGCAAACATTGCAAGTCAGTCAGAATGTTCAGTATGAAAAATACATGTGCATACCCAGCATAGTACAACCATAAATGTATGATGTGCTCAGCAGTGTTAGAGCAAAATATTTGTTGTCTAAAAGCAAATAATGCTGAGCACTCCATTTCTTCCAGAGTGCTTCTAGATAAACCTTGCAGTTTCTCTGATTCTAAATCTGTTGCTCTGTCATTGACACTGGCTGGCCTAATCAGCTCAGGGCACATTTTAACTCTCTCGTAGACAATTCAATCAGTTCAAAGGCAGCTTTTTTCAAGCCCACAATTCTTTTACAAAAACACACTTAAAAATGCACTGCAGATCTACCTTGTCAAGGAGGAAAAGCCAAGACTTGATTTCCATCAGAAAGACTCTACACAAATGAATAAACAAACAAATGAAACACTGCAAATTCATGAAATATAACTGACGAGGGAAGATTTCTCCTTGCGCTCTATAGTTTCATTGTGATGAGGGAAACAGAAAACAATGGCAAAAGCAGTGAAGGGGAAGGGAACTAGAAATTAAAACATCTCTGCTGACAGTAATTTGCATGTTTCCGGCACTTATCTAATGCTTTATCTAATGCTTTAGAAGTCTCACCATTCTCCTGTTAAAAAAAAAGATGCTCTTTTTATGGATGAAAAGTGGATTGAAACTGAGGAGGAAGTGAGGGAGACTGAATCACTGAAGGTCCTACAAGAAACTGGAAGCATACTAGGAAATGTAGAGAAGAGTCTTTACTTTGTTCTCATTCTTTCTATTACTGGAATGTCTTTTTTGTTATTAAAAATATGCTAGATTATACCTGAACTCATACATGGAAAAAAGGACAACTTTTTCTTCTCTTTTCTCTCTGCTCTACCAAGAGGCATTGGATATAATCCAGTCTTTTGAGTTCCATGGAATAAGCACTAAAGATCACAGAAGCCCATACGTAACAGCAATACAGGTATCTATTTAACATTATGCATCTTACATCATAACAATTTAGTTTAAGTCTTCTGAGTTGAGTCAAATGACCTCGCCTTTGCTGTGGTCAAAGAGTTTCTATAGGGAGTACATAGCATAGCTTAGCTAGCAGGAAAGGTTGGACTAACTTCCTCAGGGCTCTGAGACTGTATAAAGTTGGTAGAGATGGATTAGTAGTGAACAGATTTGTTGCTACCCTACGTACTATAGCTCTGCATGGAGCTGGCCTAGAACACAACTAGGAAGATAAACTGGTTCACATTCAGCTTGGGCAGAAGAGCCACATAGGTTAAGTGATATTAATAACTGAGAAATTGATTTAGGTTTGGATCCTTCTCAGCCCCGTGTCTCCAGTGTATCTGAGCTGGTTGATTTCACATGTGGTCTAAAAATAATGTACTCTCAAGATCCTCTTTACGCTATCAAACTCATGTGTGAGCAACCAATGCTGTAGAATAAAATTGCAGTTTCCTTGATAGCTCATTGGGACTATCATATGCTATCATGGAGGCGAGTTTCCGAATATCAGTGGTTCTTTATGATGACTTCAAGATTTTATGCAAACTCCATGAGACAAGCATAAACCATTGACCTAACTTACCAACCACGTTTGATATATCCACTATACTCCTGTATCTCTGAAGAGATTTTTCTTGTCAGTCCATTAGGGATTTTATTTTTTTATCTTTTATTTTACTGCATTTTATTATCTTGTCTTCCAGAAGATTTCACTAAATAAATAAATAAATAGATAAATAAATAGTAGAAATTTTGGACTTAAAAATTATTATAAATGTATTTCTCAAATAAATGTGAATATTCTTTTCTGAAATCTGACCAGGTTAAGAAATCTTGGTGTTTAAGAGCTTAAGAGGTATATGAAGAAAATCTGGTTATTTTAATTATCTCCTACTACATTGCTAAATCTGTCAAATTAGTTTACCTTTCATAAACGTGCACTAGTTAGAAGACATTTTTATTAGCATATTCCTGATAATTCACTATTCCAGTTCAATGGACAAGAAAATAGCCACTAAGAACATACAAGTATTGCATTAAAGAAAACTGTATCATAAAAGAAGTATGGCAAAAGGGTCACACCCATACTTACTTTCATTGTTTCCTTTAACACAGTGGAGAAATCCATATTCATATCTCATGTTTCTCATTCTCTTCTTGGTAAGAAATCATCCTACAGGGTGTCTCCAAGGATCATTTGCCATTTCTTTTGCAGAATTTCTCAACTTTATGAAAAAAGTTTTCGCCACTATTTTATGCCTGTTGACATGTAATTATACTTTTCCTGTGCCTGCAAGCCAGTACAACTGAAAAGTTATTTCCAGCCTACATGACTGTGAATATGTCACTGTTTAGAGGGAGGTAGGGTTAGAACAGAGATGAATAAAATCCAGCTTTGCCTAGGTTTTAGGTTAATATTACCTGCCAGGGCATACTTATGGGAGCTGAATAACCCATACAGCTGGTGAAAATGTCTCTCAGGGTTTCAGCACAGCCTTTACCCAATTTTCATTCTGCTATGATTCTCTACAGAGTGCTAACCAGGCTCCATACTTCCATCAAATATTCTTGTAGCCTCTGAGAATTCAAAATTACATGAGGAACCGATGTTTTTTAAGCCATGCCAGCATGTTCTAACGTAAGGGAACACTTGTCAGTATCAGTCATCCCCTTCTAGAAAACATACTAAGCTACATACGGCTGCTTCAGCAGGCTTGCAATACAGATTTGGGTGACCAGGTGTTCAGCTGACCCTTACAAAATAGGGTTCATCCACCTCCTAATTTAGTCAGTAGTAAACTCGCATTGATATCCTGATAGACTCTGCCCTAAAAAAGATTTTCTGCATCATGTTATGTAAACTTATCCCCTTGTTTTCAGTTCTACTTCAGCTTTCACTGGTTTGGTACACACTCAACAGCACAGAGTTGATACCTTCTTGTTAGAAGAGGGCTTCATGCTGTAATTTAAAGCTTGCCTAGAATACAAAAATAAACTTCAGTCTAGACCTTACTAGTTGCCTTATGCAAAGACAAGGTAAAAAGATTCCCATAGGTGATAGGAGAGTATCACTTTGAAGCTTGAGGTGCTGTGTACAAGATGTGCAACTGAAGAACATACTGATTCCCACTGAAAGATCAAGAGATTTCTTTTGAGTAGAAGATCGAATTTCATCTAGCAAGTTTTGCAGTAGTCAGAGGTATTATTTTACTTGAAAATATAAACTTAAATAATCTTGATGTCTTTTCTGACTTGTGAGTTTAAGTTTCAGTTTTCTTGTTCATCAATATTAACTGCAGCCAGAAATGGGAAACATGACAGATAATATTACTGTACAAATCTCCTGAGTAAAGTACGTATAGAGGATAACATGGCCATACAAACTGAATTAATCACAAACAATGTTATTATTCTGAATGCTAGAGCAATAAACAGTGGCGGGCATCTTCTGTAGCAATGCTTTGATACAAGCTGAATGGAAATATGTACTGGCTTTCTTGTTCCTCAGTGGCAAAAACTATGCCTTGACTAGATGACTTGGGCATGTTATTTGCTATAAGAGTCTAGTGTGAAATACAAAAAAAGTGTCCTGGAGAAGAATAATTTCTGAACTATTTCCTTTTCAACAAAAGAGAGCTTTTGCAAGGCAATAAGACTGCGAAAAAATGCTCATTGTATGTGGGAATTATTCCCAAAGCAGGAAAAGAAACTGACTTGAATAAAGCAAACAGCTCCACTATAAGATACTCAAAGCTACTAACTGTGGTGGAAGCAGAATTTAGTCGTCTGGCTTTGAAAATAAAGTACAGCTCTCTAATAGCTCCAAATAGCTCATTAATAAGAATGTATTATAATTAGTATTGTAGTGTGCCAGGGTCTTAGTCATTGATCAAGACCTCACTACATTCAGTCCAGTTAAAAAAAAAAAATGATCCAGCACCTCCTTTTCGTCACAACTGGCTCACAGTGTAGAACAGGAGAAAACACATGGTTGTACAGAAATAGGGCAGCACATGCAAAGCAGTGCAATTGTTCATTATATTACATAGAGTTAAACATTGTTAGCTTAAAAGAGTTTGAAGGTGTCAGGATTAGGTTGTTGGGAAGACATGGAGGAATGTAAGAGGGGAAAAGGGCAAAGATATGGAAAACAAATGATGGAGGCTGACATCACTGGCAAGTCTGTGAAGAGAGCAGGCACTGCAATACCACTTGAGGAATTCTCATCCAAGAGTGATCAGGTTAAACGACGAGAAACTTGGAATGGAATGAAAATAACTTCTATTTACTGTGATGGAAAGTGGAAATTGATGAGTCATGTGAAGGGGCTGTTTCTGGAAAGAAACAGGCAAAGCAAAAGATTTTTTTTTCAGCCTTCATAAAGGCTAAGGGCCTTCAAGGGGCAGAGAAAAGGAAGTTGCAATGATCAAAATATGAGTTGATCATAACTTGCTGAATATTTTATGTGTATGGTTAGGATTGGAAAGTTTAAGGAGTAAAGATGTTGCAGGAGGACAAAATTGAGGCTGAATAGAGAGGTTACAGACATCTAATTGTCACACAATCATGTGACATTATGTGTATGGATGTTGCTGGCTGATAGAGCAGGAGACAACGGTTTGTTTGTGTACTCTTCTGCACTCCCAGGCCCCACACCATGAGGAAAGAACCTGAAAAACTTACGTATTGTATCAACATAAGGAACAAGACATAAAAACTTACATAACATGTCCCAATTTTTTAAGCCATATAAAAGAGGAGTAAATCCATTGTGGCATTATTTCTTGTTCCTGATTGAGGTAATAGCTTATTATCCTGAATATTATTTTTTTAAATACTTATTCAAATATATTTGAAGTCTGCTGCAAATAAATATTTTTTAACAACAGTACATTGAGCCTCAAAAGCCTTTGAGACCTGGCTGTAGAATAGAAACAATATGAAGTGGCTGTATAACTGTATGTAACATTAGTGCTGAACACTTTAAATGAAGAATTCATGGAGGAGCAAAGAGGATTATTTCTTGAAACTATTTAACCATTACTGATGACTGGTTGACATATATAAAGAACATAGGTCTTGTTTTTTAATTTCTAATTAACTTGAAAGAAGAACTAAGTCTCTGATCTTCATTTACACATTGCACAGTATTACTCATAAGAGTAATTGCCACTTATTCCTATGAAAATGCTCTTTAGCATAGTAATGGGTATCCATAAAACTGCACCCTAAAATAATACATTCCAGATGGGGTCTTCTAGTATTATGGTAGAAAGTTCTTTCCTCTGAAGTGAGTACTCTTTATGTCAATGGATTTGTTTATTGAAGTGCTCTTTATAATGCAAGTCAGAGAATTTAGTACACCACCTATAGTACAACTTATGGCTAGCTCTACTAAAAATCTAGCATGTGTTTTCCTACCTGTAGACCAGAATTCACTCTTGTTGCTATTTCTAATCTGCAGAGTCACTGTCTTTGCCTACCTGAACATGACATTTTTGAGATTTTTTAATTGACAATTAAATTAATTTAATTTAATTGACAATTAAAAATTATTTTAATTGTAACTCTGTTTCATTCTTTGCGATAAAATTCAGGAGGTTAAATTCAGATTTGGTGCCAGGGCTAAGTACTGTCTTTGATCTGTAAAAAGGAGCGGTAAAACTGAAAGAGCCTCACCTGTGTTTGTGAGTAATTACTGTACATTCATCTGAATTTAAATCTGAAATTTACATTGCTGCATTAGCATATCAAAGGTTTTCAGAGTAAGATATTATTTGACTAGGAGTTAACTATTTGAGATGAGCCTGCAGGATGCTGGCAAAGTCATATTGCAAACATAAGCAAAAAAAAAATCCTAACAAGCAAATCTCCCCAAAACATACAATAAAAAGAGAATGGTTTGAGTCAGATAGACAGATGACAGAGTCATTCTGAGTCTATTTTTATGGCACTAGAACTCACTAAAGTTAGTATTTGGGATTTTGGAATACAGTCAATATAAAATCACATTTTACAGGGCATTGGATAAATTTCAGAATATATATTCAAACTCGAAACATATGTATGCATGATCCTTATTGGGTTGTATTGCCTTTTCTCACTGCATAGTTCAAATGAAAACAAGGATGATGGAACTACACCTCCGTATCTGATGTTTAACCTATTTCTAATTCAGGTCCGTATTCTCAAATTTCTTACTTGCTCCAGGCGATTATTATGGCTTTAGAATGTCAAGAAGGATACAAATGTCACTATACCAATATGCTCTAACTGGGTGTGATTAAAGAACTTCTGGGAAGAGAGGATGTATAGGTCGAATCACTTCATGATGCAGAGGAGATTGAGTCTACCTTGCCTACTCTAAGGTTAAGAGTCAGGGATACAGAGATGATGAGGCTCTTAGGCTTTCTTTTCAGTGCTTATTGCTGGGTATTGTCAGTTGAAGGTTGTGAAACTAAACATAGACCTACACCTGACTCCTGTCTATAAGGAATGGAGGCCTCCCCTTGAATGATGAATTCCACTTCCAGAGCTGAATGTCTAAAATCTGGTGTGATGCTAAGTGTCATGGTCCCTGAGCAAGTCTCTCAGAAAATCTGGACTTAAGCTGACACTGTGAGACATAAAAATGAATCTCATGGGTTTGTTAAAATAAATGTTGCTGGTGATAGAAAATACAATCGTGCCTTGAACGAAAGACTAGAAATCAAAGAAAATGTTGTATAAAATCAACTTGGTATGGAAGAGACTCTATTCCTTTCTGTAACATGGCTTGATATCTTTCAAAAAGAAGTGACACCCTATGATTGAACATTATGGAGAAGTAGTGACAGACATATAGCATTCTTCTGGGTACCATGACAATATATTAGACTAAATCGCATTTTCTATTAAAAAATAATAAAAAAATAAAATTACCTATTCAAATGTGCACTGTTTCAAAACTGTAAATCTACCAAACTTTAAAAAATTTAAAATAAAAAAACAGAACGGTCTGACCTATTATTTGAAATGTAGTCCATTTTTTGTCCTCTGTGATTTATGACTTCTTGCATGGTCATTTGCAGTTCTTTACAAGTCTATAGATTAGACACTTCAAGTTGTTCTTATCAGCTGTCCTGAGAGATTTTACCATGAAGACTTAGGTGGAAAAAAAAGAATAAAATCTTCTTCTGGAAGAATAATCAATTGTTTACCTAGGCAAACATTAACTCATATACTCCTATATACATTTTCCAGATGCCTGTTGAATACAATTGTGTGCTTCAGTTAGATAAAACTTTGAGAAGTAATATATGGAAAGCATACATGAAAATCCCATCCAAATATAATAATCAGAACCTGCTTTTATCCACTATGTATAATAAAGTGTCTTCCAGGGAAATGGACTGATTTTGCATTTTTGGCTCACACAAGTTTCAGCCTAGTAGAATGTGCATAACTGATATTCAGTTGTTCTTTAATAGGGTTTAATTCTTTACTCGCCTTCCCAGTTTTACACTCACATTTCTTTATTAATGCCTACACATAAGAGAAGCATTAATAGGGAAGGAGGAATTAACTAGAAGAATTTAAAATTAGAGAAATTGTCTTTGCAAAAAGGGGCAACAAATTATTTATGGAGCCATCAATATTTTAAGAATGGTCAACTGTGCATTAAAGTAAATGGTTCTGCCACATCAGAGGTTCATTGGTTGAGATGCTAGGGGTTATTACACAAGATATTAAACAGTAATTCCTTCCCTAGAACTAGAACAAAATGGATATATGATAAATGGAGTAACAGGCTTTTTAAGAGTTTAGTTTTGCTTTTATTGCTGGAATGTTCATTAAATAATACAGAAGTCAAAACAGAAACAGTTTTGGTGCCATGCTAGATTATCTCCCTTTGAATGAATCATTGTAATTATCTTTACACTTAATGAAACTCAGTTGCAAGGTAAAATATATGAGCTTAAATCTCTTTACCTCAGCGGTGAAGTAGTCCATGAAAGCACACTCCGTGTGTAGCAGAAGCTTGAAAGTCAAGTGTAAACTTAATAAACCATGAATTTTCAATAATTTTCTCTATATCTCTATGTCTTTAATTTAAAATATGCAAGAGATTTTTCCTTCTTTCCTCAGACAATACCTTCTGTCACACACCAAAAAATAACCCAACCCCCTTTAAGTACACAGAAGCCAATGTTCATGTGACTATCTCATATTATATTTCTGAAGTCTTATAATTAAGATGACTTTCCTTAATTTTATATCTCATAGTCACTGACAATATTAATACTTAGAGCAGATAATGTAACTGGAACATGACTGAAAAATATGAAGCAGTACCTTGAATCTTTTAAAGCATTTCGCATATATTCACTTCTAGAACAGTTTACCAGATTAGATAACTGACCTGGAAAGGGTAAGTAATTACATCATCCAGTTTATGTGAATGCGTAATCCGTGCCAACATTTTGACTGACTGAGATCTGGTACTCCATTCCTTAGTTACGAAAGTTACGAAAATGTTATTAGCTCACTCACAGTTTCACTTTGATCATATGTAAAAGTATTCTAGTTCTGAGACTGTTTTTTTGCATCCTGAAGTATGTGTCAGAGGCATTTTCTGAAAAGTTGTGTTAGCATTCTTGATAGAGTTAACAGGCTCTGAAAACAGAATGTATTATCTTTCTTGATATCTGCTTTTCAATTTTTTCACACAAAAATTTCTTATCTGACTGCTATTGCAGAATGATCTACTTTTGTACAAATGATCGTCTCCCTCAATTAGTCCCTTTCAACATTCCTTCTGTAAGTCATCAGTACAGTACAGTGTCATCATCACTATACTCTACTATGTTGTTCATCTTCATCTTTAAAAATTTTAATGATTTACATCAGCCACATCTATTAAATTTTTATATCAAACTCAAATTTTCTATCTACATGTTTTCATTCTTATGTAATCAAGTAGATTGTATGCCCTGGTAGCACCTCAGCTTTTGTTTTTATAATATAGCATCATAGAATCACAGAATCACTAAGCTGGACAAAACTTTTGAGATCATCAACTCCAACCGTACCTGTCTACTACTAAATCATGTCCCCAAGCACCTCTTCTACCCACCTTTGAAACAATTCCTGGGATTGTGACTCAACTACCTCTCTGGGAAGCCTGGTCCAGTGCTTGATCATCCTTTCTGTGAAGAATTTTTTCCTAATATCCAACCTAAACTTCCCCAGACTCAACCTAATGCCCTTCCCTCTTAACCTATTACCTATCACTTGAGAGAAGAGATCAATGGCCACCTCTCTGCAACCTCCTTTTAGGCAGCTGTAGACAGTGATAAGGTCTCCCCTCATCCTTGTCTTCTCCAGGCTAAATAGCCCCAGTTCCTTCAGCTGCTCCTCACAAGACTTGTTCTCCAGCCCCTTCACCAGCTTCGTCACTCTACTCTGGACTCACTCCAGGACCTCACTGTCTTTCTTGTATTGGGCAGCCCAAAACTGAACACAGTATTTGAGGTGTGGCCTTATCAGTGTAAAGTACAGGGGGAGAATTACTTCCCTGGTCCTGCCCACCACACTGTTTCTGATACAAGAAAAGTCTAATTAATAAACATAAGAAAGATATGGAGCTGTTGGAATGGGTCCAGAGGAGGGCTACAAAGATGATCTGAGGGCTGAAGCACCTCCCATACAAGGACAGGCTGATAGAGTTGGGGTTGTTCAGCCTGGAGAAGTGAAGGTTCCGAGGAGACCTTATAGTGGCCTTCCAGTACCTGAAGGGGGCCTGCAGGAAAGCTGGGGAGGGAGCTTTTACAAAGGCATGTAGTGAAAGGACTACGGGGAACAGCTATAAACTGGAGACGGGCAGATTTAGGCTTGACATAAGCAGGAAATTCTTCAGAAGAGAGTAGTGAGGCATACAGAAACATTGGCCAGGGAAGTTGTGGATGCCCCCTCCCTGGAAGTGTTCAAGACCAGGTTGGATGGGGCCTTGGGCACCTTGATCTCATGGGAGGTGCCCCTGCCTATGGCGTGGGACTTGGTGTTAGGTGATCTTTAAGATCCCTTCCGACCCAAACCATTCTATGATTCTATGATTGTATGATTCTATGATTGTATGATTCTATGATTTTATGATAATAGATAACCACACATGACCCCACCTCAATGTACTGCAAAGCTTATTAAATTCACAGGGCTTGAAAGGAACTACAAAACATAAGCTTTGATTTGAAATTCTTCCTTGTTTTTCTCATCACTTGTATTGGGTTTCCATGGCAAGGTTTTTGTTGTAGGGGCCTACAGAGGTGGCTTCAATGAGAAGCCTCTAGAAGCTTCCCCCGTGTCCGTTAGAGCCAATGCCAGCCAGCTGCAAGACAGATCTGCTGATGGCCAAGGCCAAATCCATCAGTGATGGTGGTAGCTCCTCTGGGAGAATATATTTAAAAAGGGGGGAAAAATATGCAAGGAAAGTTCCAGCTGTAAAGAGGAGTGAAATGTGTGAAAGAAACAATCCTGAAGACATCAAGGTTAGTAAAGAAGGAGGAGGTGCTCCAGGCATCAGAGCAGATCCCATGGTAAAGGCCATGGTGACGAAGGCTGTCTGTCTGTGGCCCATGGAGGTTGACTGTGGAGGAGTTATCCACATGCAGCCCATGAAAGTCTCCATGCTGAAGCATTTGGAAGAATCTAAGGGAGGCTGTGATCCTACGGAGACCTCACACTGGAGCACAGTCCTGGCAGGACCTTGACCTCGTGGAGAGAAGCCTGTGCTGGGGCAGGTTTGCTGACAGGACTTGTGACCCCATGGGGGACCCACACTGCAGCAGTCTATTCCTGAAGGACTTTACCCCTTGGAAAGAATCCATGACGGAGCAAGTTGTGAAGAACCATATCCCATAGGATGGACTCACACTGGTGAAGTTCATGGAGGACTGTCTCCTGTGGAGGGACCCCACAATGGAGCAGTGGAAGAGTATGAGAATTCCTCAGAGCTTTGGTGGCACCTGGAATCCAGACAGAGTCAACCCACCTCTGCTAATCACATACTTTTTCTAATCAAATGTTTTTTCGGTTTTCCTTTGTTTCTTGGAGACAGGCAGTTAACTGGTAGAGAAAAAGGAAAGGTTTTCTTAAACCTGAGTGTGTCTCTGTTCTTATACCATGACCAAGGAAAAAAGATAACTTATCTGTGTTTGCCCATAAGAATTAAAATATTCAGTAGCTTCTCTTGCTTTAAGTATTCAGTATGCATGGTTTTGCATTTGTCTAGATGTGAGCCATACACATTGGGCAATACCTTTCGGAAGGATCGAAAGCAAATGCATGAGTTAAGAAAGTTATGTTTAGAAGCTTGGGGGTTTATTTAGTTATCCAACCTGGTAATTCACTTGTAAAGGGTATTACTCCTCCTCCTCTCTACTACCCATACAACTTTAGCTGGATCCTTGGAACCTAAGGCCTTCTTCAATTCAGTCCTGCCCAGTTTCCAAGCTTCTGAAAAAGATTTCCAATATTTTTAACCATATGGCCCAGCAATGAATGTTTAAATCTTAAACATTTTCAGTCACAATTCAGAGGATCCTATTAGGAAGCAGGGAATCATAAAGTGGCCTTCTAACTACTCATTCCAACCTTTGTCAAACTTTACCTAGTTATCTTTTTTTTCCTTATCATAGGCTATAGAAATTCACTTTATCTCCGGTCCTTAAGTCTCCAGGATGTTAGTTAAGAATATAGCTATTGTATTTATACTGGGTCAAACTATATGCATTTGCTGGATTGGGAGAGCTGTGTGTCTTTATCAACTTTAAAATATCAGATTAGACACTGATAACTCTTCACAAGTCAAGTGAAATAAGATCTCACCTGCAGAGGGAGAAACAGGTTTGCTAGAGGATGCTACTTCTTCAGAATAGGGTTTTTGTCTGCAGTAACAATGGCATTTTAGATGTGGAGCCTTGGTTCAAAATGAGAAAAAATAATGAGCTGAGTTCATACTCTCCTGCATGAACTTCTATAAAAAGTCGTATCATAAAGCTTGCTATAAATAATCTACCCCTGTTATCAATCACCTTTCAGCAGGACAAGTATGCTGCCAGTCTATGCTCTGCTGGTTCGCTCAATAGCAGGTTGTGAATATGCTTCTTGTTTGTGTGATCCCAGCCTGCATTCCATCATTTCAGCACTTCACATTACCATTGTTGTGATGGGCTGATGTTTTAATGATGTAGAAGAGAAAATAAGATAAGAAGAGAAAATTACTTTTACTTAATAAAACCTACAGAGACCTATTTTCATCTGGAAAACCATGAAAACTCTTTGTGGATTTGCCTTTCTGATGATCAAGAAGGGTAAATTTGTAAGCAAAATCTTTGTTGTTTTCCTTATTCTAAACTTGTTAAAATGGACAGGGAGCTGCTGATTAAGACTGATAATATTCATTCCTGTTAATCACAGTAGAGGACCACATTTCTGAAACAGCATTTAAATGCCAGTGCTCCCTTCCTGCCTTATTCTTCACTTCCTCTCTCCTCACCATCTTGATCTCATGGTTCTTCAGGCCCATATTTTTCCCAAATATCCCCACTTCACTTCCTTTGGCAAGCAAACTTTGTAACTGCCAGGAAGACCTTAGATGCTTTTGGAGGCTCAATGGTGTCAGTTGGAAAGTTGGTGACATTAGAGAATGCTTCCTGCTTCCATCTTCACAGTGAATCCTTCACAGATACTCTTTGTTATACCTGGGCCATTCTCTTGTTTTCCTGTTCCTAGGAATGTCCCTGAATTAAGAGAAATTATGATCTCATGAAATGAAGCTGGGAATTGTTACTGTGAGTGTTGTAGTGGTTTTATATTGTCAGAATGCAGAGTTTTTGTTTGCATGGTATCTTGTACTGTTACTGATGAGGCTTCCATGTACTACAATTACTTAGAAATTATGGATCTACATCACTGATGTGAAAGACAAGCAGAAAGGGTTTACTTATCTCTTGATTTGACTTCAGAATTTAAGGCATTTTTGCTTATAATAGAATTTCCATTGGAGAAGGATTCAAATTAATTTGATGTATTTACAAACAGATCCTGAAAACCACTCCATGAATATTAATTCTTGCAGCACTCCATGCCTGCTAAAATTATTACAGATAGACAGATTCCAACAGTTATCAGAAAGGAGCTGTAGTTATGAGATCTGCCTATTGTGACTGTACATACAAAATGTCAAACAAGCTTCAGCATGAAAGATGACTGAATCCCTTCACAGTGTGTATCTAGGACAAAGCTTACATCATAACATACATAATGTCTCAAAATCAGTATCATCCTTGATGTATATAAGTACAAGCCTGCCTTTTAAAATTATGGAATGAAGTTTCTAAAGCCAAAGCCCATGGGGAAATTTGAAATTCTTCTTTCAGTTCAGTATATCTGTAACAGTCCCTTTTAGACCTTTTGCATAGACTGAGAACTTCCAGAGATAGCTGGGCTGCATCAGACATCATAAGCATGCAGCTGTGCATACTGTTATGCAATACCCCAGGTAAGATACCCCTGGTTGTGACAGGACAAATGTCCAATATGAGCAGGCAAGGTCAGGTTAGAATGCTCTGATTGCATCCATTTGGTCATATGCTGATTCACAGCCCCACCTGACTGCTTCTATTCGTTCCACCCACTTGCCAGACATTAGTCTGCAGGTGTTGGAGAATACAGAAACACCTTGGTCAATGAAATTAATGGAAAGCAGATAAACAAAGGGGAAAAAGAATTTTATTCTGGATTATTTTCAATGTAACTATTTAAAAACTTAAGCTAGCATCAGATTTGTTGTTATCATCCAAATGGATTTCCAGAGGTTTATGATGACAGATTTGTATTTTAATATCCAGGTCAATTTATTGTAAAGATAGAGGCGTCTTTCTTGAGTCTGTTTCTGTGATGACTTATTGTCCTTGTTGCTTAATGGGAGAGTAGGTGGAGGGAGTGGAGGGTAGTGCTGTAAACTCATGATCACGCCTGCAGATCAGCTACGGATATGAAAACCTTTAGAGCTAGTTTCTACCTTTGCCTATCTCTACCTTATGAATTCATAGAATCATAGAATCACTAAAGCTAGAAAAGACCTCTAAGATCATAATGTCCAGCTGTCACCAAAATCGGGAAAAGAAATTTCTTAACACCAACTCGGGGTCTTAAGAAGACATTCTCTTAATTTGATACCATATATGCAGGGAGATTGATCCTCCTACCTTATACGTATTATGTTTCTCATAAAGATTCATGCATATTAACAAATTTCTCAATACTAATTATAATAGGTGTCCTTCCCCTTGCACATGCTCCCCACAGTCCTTTATTGAGTCTGAGGTCTGCAATGCAGCTCCCTATTCTCTTTTGTTAGCATCTGCCCCTTTTGAAGTTTCCATATAAGGTTAAAAATAATTATTATCTTGATCTCCCATCTTTTTTGGCTCCAGAAGTACTGGCCAGATGCTGGTCTTCTGCAGTCTTTGTTGTTCTATTCCTTAAATTACAAAAAATGAGAGGACTTTACTGTTCATTGACTTCCATGATTAGATTAGGCATTAGTACAGACACTGCATTCTACGTAGCAGGTCATATGGGTTTGCTCAGGAATATAACACAACTGTCAGCTCCACACCACCATGCCTACTAAATTGTCTCCCGAAGCCATGTCTGCACAGTTTCTGCCTGTTCCAACGCTTCACCAATCTTTCAGCACGGACTTTTTTTCCTACTTGCTTTTACCAACAAAGCTGTGATTATATTCAATAGAAATATTAGACTTCAGAGACCTTAAGGGACAAAAAAATGAATGAAAGCAATTATAAGAAAAGGAATGGTAGGATTTTCTGTCTGTTTCCACTCTTATAATATTTTTCTTTATTTTCCTCTGCTTTCCACCCCTCCTTGCACTCCCTATTGGTGATACCTTTGTTTCATCAACAGTCAGAAGTGGTAACTCTCACTAGGCTGATTCTTCACATCTCAGACTGTCTGGAGCCTACTTCTATCAAGTGGTATATTTGTACTTAACACCTTAATGGTCCTGAGGCAAGAGAGAAATAGCAGTTCTTTGAAAGGAGAATAATTACACCCAGACACACAAATGCATTTAGTGTCAGATTTTGTTACCTCAAATAAGCAAAATTAAAACAAATGTCTTCTCTTCTACAGTTACAGGCTTGTCTCTCTCTAGGAGATTTAGGTCAAAACGATTAGGAGACACTAGTGACCTAATCCATTGCCCTTTAAATCCAAGATAATTTTGTCATTGACTACAATATGCAAAAAATCAGGCATGATGGAAAATATCTTGAAAGAAATTATTTTGTTTTTAAGGAAGAATAAATCATTTTGTAAAGGAATGAATTAACTTGAACAATAATAATAAGAAGAATCAAATCTTGGCCATCCTGCAGTAAGAAAGAATGTAACAGGAGGTTAGCTTGCTTACTAGATAAAATAAGGACAGTGCTGCAGCAGGAACAAAGGACAGACCTAATCTCACTAAGAGGACAAAATGAGGAAGGAGATAAAATAAAGATCATCAAATGATTCTGAAGACACAAAGGAACTGTGATATATATACAAGAGCGGGTGATAAGACAAGATATGATAATGAATTCTATGTATGTTTAACCAATATTTCCTGGAATATGCAACCGGTGTTTCCTGGAATCTATATTAATATGTATGTTTAACCAGTATAAAAGTCCTGTAACAAGTCTCAATAGACACACACATTAGATGAAATAATTCCCTGCGTGTCCCACGTTGTGTTATGTATTAAAGGAATACCTGCTTAGTAATCAAATTGGCATTGATTATTGAGTTTGGCTTTTTCACAGCAACAGTTTATTTGGTGTTTCTGATTTTCTAACAGTCACTTGTTGCAGAGCAATGTATTAAGAAGGCGATGGGTAACCAAACAGCTATGTACAAGTACTTAGAGTTCATTAACTCTGCTTACTGTCTGACATTTTCCAAACTGAGGGGTGATTTCAGTGGCCTAGTTCAGCCACTTTGCATGGCTGAGATTTAAGTTTCAGAAAGTGCTTACATGTTCATGAATTTGTGATCCACACTCAAAAAACTAACCCCCCATAACGAGACATAAAATTTAGCCATTTTGTGTGAGCTAGAACAGTATTTTCTAAGTAGTGACAGAGACCAGAGACTGATCCACCAGGATCATTGTTATGCTTGTATCTGGGCAGAAAATTTTTTTCAGATGTGCCTTTGGAAGTGAAAAAATATAGAACATGCATACACTCCACTTCTCATTAAATAACATTTGCACTAAATAAACTATTCTGTTGAAGACTATATGTAATTAACTCCCTCTGGAGACATGAGGTTTAAACTTCCTCAGTCAAGACCACATACTTTCCTGCCTCTTCGCACTCCTGCAAGCAAAGAAGGATGTGCAGCTCCTGTCCTGGGAAATGAACTCAATTCACTTTCAGACTTGTGGTTTTTGGGGCAGAGATCACTGCTGTTGCTCTGCTAGCATGTGATTCAGGTTCCTAACCCAAAATCTTTGACTAATTTCTATACTTATGAATAAAACATGAGTGGCATTTGAGCACTGGCCTGCAATTGCCCATACTGTTTAGTTATTAGGAAGCTCTTTGGCATGGTTTTAGCTGATGAAGGCTAATAGTCTCTTACGACTTTTTCAAGCATAATCCAGGGGCAACTTCTTCTATATGCAAGGAAAGAGGCCTCCTGTTTTTTATATAAATGTACATAAGTTGCACTACACCAAGGGGCCTCAGGTCAAAGCTGTCTGCAGCTTGCTTTATTTACTAGTCTATGTATTGCCCCTGTGCCTGAGGCATGTACCATTCCAGGGGGCATTTTCATATCAGGAATTGTAAATGAAAATATGAGTTGAAAATAAAGAATTCAGCAGTGTCTTAAGCCTTCATGACCTGTAAACAAACATAGTTCCATGGTTGCTGGATCTATGTCAATGAACATTAATTGCAATACAGCAAACCTCTCCTGAGTTCCAGGGTCATTCTGTGTTGTAGGATGTTGGTTTGGAAGAAATAAAGCACAGAATTTAACAAGAGGTGGGCTCTTCACTGAGTTTGAATGAGAGTTGTTGCAGGGTATGTTCTTTCTAAACCTCCAGCAGATTTAAGCAGCAATAAACAACTTTATGTGCAATTTATCCAAACATATTCTTATTTGCAATAAAAAAGAGAATAACCAACAAAAGAAAAATTGAACCATCACACATGAAAACAAGTATATAAAAATAATCTTAAAAGGATAAAAAAAAATTATAGTACTTATGAAATATTTTTACAGATTTGTCATTTACAAGGAATAAATGCTTCCAAACCCACGGGCGTTGGTGTGGGATGAAACGCATTTTTCTTAAGGGAAGTCTCACCACTTAGAATGACTAATTTGCATCACAGACACAGCTATCAGTTATGGAGCCATATAAATTATGCATAAGAATGGAGGTTATGCCCAGGTCATTTTTGTTAATTTATTTCCTCAAAAATAACATAGTCATATTGGGAAGGAAGATGCACAATGCTACTTAAATCCCATGATAATGCAGAATCGAGATATGTATACTTTGAGTGTTAAAGTGTTGGTGAATAAAAAGTAATCTCACCATTACATCATGACCATTTTAGTAATGTAATCAAGGCTATGGATGAACCACAAGTAGTAAATGGCATGAAGTCATTTGGAAAGCTTTTATTTCTTCATTCTGCAGTACAATGATCAAAGGATAATACATCTGCTTTGCAACTGGATAATGGCCTCACCAGGCAAATGATGAGGTCAGATTACTTATATTTCCTAGGTTTTATACAAAAGAATACTCTTTTAACAGGTATATTTCCTGGATTTTCAGTGTCAGCAGAGGAAGATTTCTTACAGCAACAGCTTTATAATGTTCTCATTAAAGGATATAGCAGGTAGGTTAGTAACAATTTCCGGTTTTCACTCTCCTTTTCCCTCATTTTTCTATTTAAATATGATTCTTAGAATAAGGATTACCTTAATCCAAAATTGCTGCTCCCACCTTAGATAGTCGTACCAATAATTTTTCTCCTAGTTGCTCATTTAAAATTGTACATGAATCAGAGATATGCCTGAAATGTCTCCCTTTCATTAAAATGCATTTTGAAACTTATGTGACTTAATATATCATGTAGCGCGTGATATCTGATTCATTTCTAGCTCCAAATTTCAGAATTTTGAATGAAAATAATAAGTCAGTAAAACTTACACAGGACCAAGTTTTCCCGTGTAGAAATGCTTACCTATTAGTATCATCCATTAATTATAGCAGAATACTACTACATAACCAGAAGTCAGATCATTTAGCTTCAACGAGGTCTGTATTCACAAAAGCAATTAAACACATGCCTACATCCTCTTCAGATTGTCTTTAAATCTCTTTTCTTAATCAATGTCAGAAGATTTTTAAAAGTAATAAGAGCAATCAGCTTGTTACTTTTCTGAAAAAGTCAGGTGTTACTTTGCATGACCTTTACTGAATAATTTTTAGTTTAAAATAGTCAATAACTTTCCATTTGGTCCAATAGCTTGCCTTTTTTAGGAGACAATTGATCAAATATTAATAAATCTGCTAACTATTTAATCATGGCATATTTATAACATCAAAATGGCAATATGGTAGCTAGGGCAATTAATATGAGTTAAACATTGAGCCTGTTCTTTCTTGGGACTAAAATGGCATTTCTATTTAACAGGATTGCACACATAACTGTTTCTCTTCTGATCTCAGATTTATTGAATCCATATTCAGACATACAACAAATGAATGCAGAGGAAGTGAGTTGAATAAATACTCAAAAAGTGACTCATGACTTAGTCCTCCACAGATAAACAGAGATTTTGCTTGTCTACAAAGAACCTCTAAGTGAGAATATACTGCATGTCATGGTTGCAATGTTTGAGTCTATATAATTATTAAAAAGATCGGTTTGGCCAGTATTTGGACAGATGGTGTTCACAAACCCATTCCATGGTGTATTTGCAGGAGAGCTAAAGTTAAACTGCTTTTTTGCATTTCCAATCACATTCTGCACTTTACTGACAGCAGCTTTAATTGGAAAAGCTTCAGCTTTTATCCTAGCTGATATTACTTTCCCTGAAAGATGGATACATTTTACAATTAATTTTTCTCTGTGGACTATATTACAGCGTAAGTAATAATTAAACAAATCTTAACAGCTCCTACGCAGATGCAAAGACAGAAGTCACCAGTGATAGATTCTGAACCAAGCAGTTTCATTTGTACTGTTCTGTACTGGATATTTGCAATTCTGCTTTGAATTCTATAGTGAGAAAAATATTTGTTATTTATTTTGACACTATAAATGTAATAGCTCTGAATGTTGTTTTTCACAGTAGTCACCATCCCTGGAGGTATTTAAAAGATGGGCAGATGAGGTGCTCAGGGTCATGGTTTAGTGGCAGATAGGAATGGTTGGACTCGATGATCCAAGAGGTCTTTTCTAACCTGGTGATTCTATGATTCTGCATAACAAGAGTTTTTCTGCACAGATTTTAGGAAACCAGACTCAAGAATGTGTCATATATGGAAAAACAGATTCAAGTTTTTGTGTTCTGAATTAATCCTAAAATTTATTCTGTTGAGGGCAACGTATGAATATCATTCCTCCATTTTTATACACCAGAGGGGAAAGAAGATTTCTCAGCTTACACCTTATTGGAATTTGATTTGTTCCAACACACACCAATACCGGTCAAGAAACAGTAAGGTAAATGAGAGACACAGAGAGAGAGAAAGCAGGGAGAGAAAGAGAAAGAGAAAGAGAAGGGAAAAAGAAAGAAGCACCACATCAGTGGGCAACAGCAGTTCCTCAGGAACACGTGGTCACTGCAGCAGCAGCTTCTTTCAGGCTACATGGTCCAGGATGGTCCAATTGAAGTGATGGGCTTATGCACCTCATGTGGCTCCTTGTAAGTTCTTTTATAAGGCCAGTTGGTGCCCTAGGGCAGTCAGGTGGGTGTGAGGTGGTGGTGGGGCAGCATCTGTTGCTGCATCTCCTTCCCTCATAGCAGCTGGCTCAGGACCGTGAGATCGGCCAGGAGAGAGGGACCTGTGCTTACTCCTTCACCTTCCCTCCCACTGAACCTGGGTGCCACAGACGAGGTCCTCTGGTGATCTCCTAAGATCAGACTTTGGGAAGCGCCTTCTGCTGCATCCCCTCCCTATTCATTGCCAGCACCACAAAACAAAAGCACGAATGGCCAGCCTTCAGATGAAATGTTTAAGGAAAAGAAAGTAGTAAAGTCAGACGTTACCCTATCGCAGACTGAGAGTAGGCCCCTGCGTGCTGAGAATATCTTTATCTCCTATTCTTCCAAATTTACCCCACTGAAGTGATTTATATGCAAGGCCTCACTCATGGGAAGAGTTTTTTTTTTTGAAGTGTATAAATACACACTGGTAAAATGAATGTTAGCGTGGACCATTGCAGGATGTTCTGTCCTCTGAATGGGTATTAGATCCCTGTTGGAGAACTGAAGAATGTGGTACATATTCAGCAAAACATTTGGCATATATCCAACTTTGCGTCAGCAAATACTGATGCTGCTCCTGCATTTCAATTAAATTTGTGCTATAATGTAGTGCTGGTAGGGGTCCTAGCAATCAGCATTTTCACAAGAAGTCATTACACTTGAAGACTTGTACTTTGGCCATTTGAAGCTGAGTATGTGAAAAATGAAACTATAGGATTTTCTGTTTCAGAAAATATGATCTATATTACAAATATATTTTAAACGTAAATTGTGTATGTAGAAATTACACATATGACAAAAATATTACATATACTGCCATGTGATTGTGGGAGCTTTTTAATAGTTACTTATTAATTGCAAAGATCTAGACTGAAATTTTTTCAAATTTACCTTTATGGGATTCTATAATACTTTTCTTAAAGGCTTGCATTGTGCAATTAGTGAAGGCTAAGTGCAAAAACATTTTGAATAGTGCCTCTGTACTTTGCAATGTTTATGCTCTGTGCCATGAGAATGAACTGTGGTGCCAGAGACACAACCAATATTTAACTAGGAAGGAAACAAAGACTTGGTTTGGCTCACTGTGTGGGCTGGTAAATCCATCATTACAACGAGACTTTGAATTTTACGATTGACTGGAGAGTGAAATTGGTATAGGCTGTCTCACAATTTTTTTCTCTTTTTATTCATGTAGGCCAAAAGAGCAAATCCTATTGTCTTTAAAGAGATTTCAGACTGGACTTTGCTGTAGGCAGCTCTCCAATATGAAAGTACATTTCTTGGATGTTGTTGCTAGACCCTAAAATATCCTTGCTGTTCATCATTTGTTCTCTGGTTTCCTTTCATTTTGGCACAGAGAGGCAACCGTCATGAACCCTTGCTTTTATGATGCATCCAGACAGTTGTGTGTATCTATTGATTTTGATCATTCTTAACTGTACCACAATCCTCATTTTACTATTATTGTGTTGACATTCACAATTTCATACTCCATTAAGCATTTGACAGCAGAGCACTTTTACACAGTTTTTATGATAAATCCTTCCTGTTACACTCATTAATACACACAGAAAAAACAGTATACAAGAATTCTCAGGGTGGAAATATCCTTGGCACGGCTCCTCATTCTCAAATACTGAGTTTGACAAGATTATGTTTAGAGATTATTTCAAGTAATCTAGGACTATTGATTGCATATGAAGAAATACATTCGCTTTTTCAGTGTGTGGTGGCTTTAATACACTTTGAAGCAAATTCAAGTTGTTGATGTGATAAAAATACAATGAGGGGACTGAAAAATTACTTAGGATCATACAAGTGCTCTCTGATGGCTAGGAGAGAAAGTCATGGGCAAAATCCTCAGATCCAAGCATCACTCAGTTTCTCAATTCTAAGTGCCATACACCTTGGTGATATTGTGGTGGCCACTTGATAAGAAAAAGAGACAAATCACTTTATTAGTAACCTGAATTCCTTTGCTTTTTTCACTAATCCCACACTTAAACATTCATAAAAGAGTTTGCAAAGGCACTTATTGGCTAACACAGCTATGATCACATCACATATACCTAGAAAAGACATACTATCTAGGCAGACCATCATCTAAAGATCATTAAACTGCATTTGATGAGGGTCTTTTTTTCCCTTTCCTATAATTAAGGATCTTTATAATTCTCTGCGAAAGAGCCTTTTTCCAATAACACAGCTCTGCAAATTTTGAGCAAAGCAAATAACAAGATTTACAGAAAAACTTCAAAAGACAACAGCTTTTTTTTTTTAGTGGAACATTCAGAGCAGCAATTTTCTGTTTTACTATCCATGAGCCTCAACAGGCAGCAGATTTATATTTTTTTAACACCCCACTACCTTCAGTTGTAAATTTCCTTTTTTTTTTTTTGAAATTCTGTGCTTTGACTACTAAGTGAATTCAAGTAACTACTACAGAAAGAAATATAATTATGGAGCAGGATTTGCAGTAGTCAACAACTTGCACAGTTCATTCTACACCTTTCCAATTTGTCTCGCTTTCACCTTTGATTAAAGCGGAGACAACCCAATTCCATTTTCAATAACTCTGTTAGAGCAGCAAGGTGCAAAGGGTTGCCAGAATCAGCACACCATGTAGTTAGTCTTCCTCATATGTAGGCTGAGGATAGTGGTGTCAACGCTAACATGTGCTGTGAGGTCCAACAGAGACCTTAAAATCAGGGATTGGGGTTCTGGTCCACCCTGTGACCTAAGTGAAAAACACAATTCAGGAAAACTTTTGTTGCGCAGACTGTGGTGCTCTACAAGACCTTCTAAATCTTTCTGTCAGGCAAGCTACTAGCATGTTACCTTTTGAATATAGTTGTAGAAATTAGAAAATACAGAATGTTTTAACAGGAAAAATGTAAGAGCTCCTAGAGAGTTTAAGGAGTCCTGAAAGAAAATATTTTCCATTTGACTTGCTGTCTACTTTATAATGAGGTCCTTCCCAGTCCTTTCCTGTGTTTGGCTTTTGGAAAGTCATTATAGCATGAGGCATTTTTTCTGTTGTAGTTGTTGAGCGCAACATCTTTGAAAACCATGCACCTACCTCCACAGGAAGCATAAATATGTTGCCAAAACTTTATGTTTAAGGCTCAACTCTAAATAAGCTTTTTTTATTTTGATGTGTTCATGGAAATTTGTTTTCCCGATGTGGTGTTTGATAATCTGAAGTCATATGTATCTAGGTCTGGCCTGGAAGTAAATGAGGTTTGCTTGCTTAGCCTGGGTTTACTTATCGACAAGAGACCCACAAACCAGAATGTTTCTGCCAATCTATCTACTTTATTCCAAAGAGGTTTTCTTTACTCTAAGTTGGTAATATATGGGGAGAGCATGAGTCTGCGCATTTTACAAAAAGGTTAAACCTTTCTTTACCAATAACCCCACCTACTTTTCATGAAATATAAGTACTTTATCTAAGGAAAGGCTATGTTTATGTAGTATTGCTATCTCCAGATATTTCACCTGTTATTCTAAAGCTTCATAACACACTTAATATACCAAATAGCTATACTGGTACACTGTCAGTATGCACTTAAGAATAATACACAAAGCACACCTGAGTGCTTCCATTGGATTTTTATGTATTATTTTTATATGGATTGCCAGCATAGCAAATTCAAGCCTGAAGCACATTTCTGTTGTTTATTGCAAACATATTCTGTAAGTAGAAATAATAATTCAAAATAAAATGTCATAGCTTTCTCATTACTGATAACCAAAACTTCCTTGGGTGAAAGGCAATCTTGGATGTGTTTTCACTACTAACAATTACTCTTTGGCACCAGAAGCAGTTGAATACATTGAATTTATAGTGCAACATTCACACTCTCTGTCTTCTCAACCTAGGCTCTTGTAATTTAAGGGAAAGTCATTTATTCTCCAGTGAGTCCTCTGTCAGAGCATTGTGAAAGCTTTCAAAGGCATCATTTAAACAGGGCATCCATCACATGCTATCAGACTCCTTAGCCTGGTGAGGATTTTCACACTGTTGTGCCTAGGATGTAAACAAAGACAATGCAGTTGATTTTTTTTCTGTATTGATCCTCTTTGCTGTGAGAGCCTGGCTAGACAAAGAAGGCTTTCCAAATTTGAACAGCCTACCAGAGCACTTACTTCTGCTTCTGTCAGGCAATGGAGCCTCTTTCCTTCCAGACTTGTCTATCTGATTGCTAATACTTTTTTCTGTGGCTGGCTCTAAGGTGATTAATGATTGGTCAGGATTAGGAGTTAACCTGATATTGCTCAGCTCTAATACAGGAGAAATGTTCTCTGGCTAGTGTGATTGTCACGGAGTCACAGGAGTCTCCCTGAAAGGTCATTTATGTCATTCATCCAAGAGCAGATGGAGCGATCTGAAAATTGTTAGCTTAATGAATCCTATTCTTTGGCTTTGATGTGGAATTCTAGCAACAAAGGTTGTTTACTGTGGTCTGTTATAAGCTTTGCAGCCATACCAAACAGTTCATATGAGCATAGTTTAGTAAGCAGTAAAATTATTTTTGCTTCCTTCTGAAGTAAGGTCTGTTGATTTGTCTCTCATTCCACTTGCAGCGGCAATAGAAGTAGAAAACTTGAGTTGGTTGCATCATCAGCAACTTGTAACTCAAATATAGTGTACATAGTTTCAAAATCGCACTAGGCATCCAAGAATAAAGTCTGCAGAAATACTGTGAGCTGATATGACTGCTGCGCAATCAAATAAGAACTACATATATATACACTGAAGTACAACACTGTGGTCCTACAGGATAGGGTTTTGACCACATATATTTTAAATTTGTATCATGGTTGGACTTAACATATTGTTCCAATACCTTAGCTGATATAAATCTGCATGGTTGCACCGATGTCAGTGAAGTTAGACTGACTTATCTTCCTTGAAAATCTTTATCTCCACATTATCACACCAGTTCCCTATTTTAATACATTTTAATTTATAACCTTAGCAGCAAGTGGAAGATATGCTGATACCCATTATGAAAAACCTTTCAAAACTTTAGGGAAAAAGACATCAAAAATCTTAGATAAGCATATTAGTTGTTTCAGGGGTTGTTTCTCCTTCCCACTTCAAGTAATTTCATTACAATCTCATTACAATAATTAGATAGAGGTAAAATCAGGGAAGATTTTGGCAAATGGAAAGATTCAGTGAAGAAAACACAAGCTCCTCTGAGTACTTCAAAAGTACTAAGGATGGAGTTACCAGCCACAGGGAGAGGTTTTATTTTCTAACAGATCTGAGCAAGTCATAAGTTTAATATTTCAGATATATAGAACATGATGGCTTTAGAAACATTTAGCGAACAGAGTGTGGGATGCCATAGGAAATGACTAGGAAACTCAATGTGGTGTTTCCTCACATAGTGAGAAAAGAAAATAAGATGCAGATTTTGCCATCTTCACTTCACATTTGTGAACACTTACTGATATTAGTTTTGACAGGTATTCTTGAATGTTTTACTGTTTCCAAATTGCACGGTTAAGGCCTATAATAAATAGCATATCCACATGTTCTTATCCTGATAGGTTTGGTTTTGAATTTCTTACAAATAACTTATATTGCAACATCAGAAAATCACAAGCACCAGAATTCCAGGTATGAATAAGGAAAAGAGCTAAGAATGAAATTCAGGAAATTTATGTTTTTTCTTTCTCTCCCTTCCTTGCCCCTCAATTTTTAGTCTTTCAATATATAGTTTCCCACAATTAGATTTCTTGCAGCATTGGAACAGGATTTTTCCTGTAGAAACTGAATAGCAGAGGCCTCACCTCTTCTTTGCACATCGCATTACTGTGTTCCCAGTGGAGATTAAAACATAACAGCATCAGTTTAAGATACAGCTTGCTATTGGGAATTGATGAAAAATGCTGAGGAAGTGTTAGGATATCAATATAAAACCAGTTTGTAGCTGCTAGCAAGCTAGAAACACTGTACTGCATATGCATTTTTATAGGATGAATGACATTGCATGTACATAGGAATCCATTATCCTGCTCTTGTTAATGCTCTGAGTGGGAGTAAGGAACAACAGAAGTTGTTTCTTTCGGTATAGAAATACTTTTGATGAAATTGATGACAAAGATTCTCTCAGCGTAAACATACAGCTCACAGCAAGAACAAAAGCATAATGAAAAAGTGGCAGAATACTTCACATTTGATAGAAATAGCAAAATATAAAATATAAAAAACCCCAAAACCTATGTTAAATTTTACTACTGAGCTTCCTAAGAGTTGCAGCCAGGGTGTTTTGCCCTACTCTTCTTTGCAGGTCTTAGACAATATGTATGCTATGACACTCACCTTCTCTTCCACTGTTGACAGTTCACGATTCTGTGTGGGAGTCCTTGGTTGTGGAGCTCCTTGGGAGGCTGTTTTAATAAAGAGGATATTCAGCTAGAAACTCTTTCCTAGTGTTCTGAAGGAATGAATCAAACATTACTTGATTCTGTAGGTATTTTCAATCCAAAACCTTGTTTCAGCTCCTTCAGAACAGAAGCATCTTGAATCCTGACTAATGTTTGCTGATGATAAATCTAGTATTAGTCAGGATCATCTTACAAAAATTTGGGCAGCAGCTTCATGTGCTTACATGAAGAAGTGTAATCACTTTACTAACCTCATGTAGTTAACGTAAACAGATAGGTACCTTCAGTAGGGATTTAGTATCTTAACAAGTCTTCATCGCCCTCTAGATAGACTTGTCTTTTCAATTGCTTATATGTGTAACCTATAGCAATTAGGCTCCTTAGATGCATGCTTAAAGTTAAATTGGTTGAATCTGAGTCTGCAAAAACTTTAAGAGCTTTCAGGTATTGACTTTGTACAAACTAAGTCAAGATATATCTGCCCCTCTCCAACTTGAGGCCAATGTGGCAGCCCTAAATGTTAACCTTTCCAGCTGAAAGAGGTCAGTCAAAATGATTTCAATGTGTTTCTAAGTAGGAATCAAACAGACCTTGCACTGGCAGAGATGAGTCATGCCTTTGTCTATATCTGCATTTTCACAGAGTTAAAGTCAAGATTCAAGGAAACCTGAGATAAGTAAAACCAGTGAATTGGAGCTATGATTAAGATTCCATCACAGAAAAGGAAGGTTGAATTGGGACTTCAAAGAACTTTAGATCAGGATCTTTTGGCTAATCTAGTAATTGCCTTGAGGTGGAATATGCTTTGCTGCACCACCTGACAGCTAGACTGGAAAATGAATTCTGGTCACAGGTGGCTACTCAGGAGGGTGTCCACTCTCTGGGCCATCTATGGTGCAACAGTTTTATGCTAGTGCCTCTCTGTGCCTGCATTAATAAGCCGTACTTCCCCAGACAACTCACAGCACCTTTAAGAACATGCATTTTTTACAGTATAAGGGCTAAGACTGAGTGTGAAATATGTGCATCTGGCAGCTGATCTGGGATCTTCATCCTGGAGTACTGGAACAAACACATGACAAGGGTAAGAGAGGAACTTGATTTATTTTAATTTTTTAGCAAATACTCATATAAAATATTTTGTTTACAGTTTCCCCCATGAAAAGCAGGATGATGAGACATATGTTATCTCCAAACATTCATAAAGAAGTTATTACTATCCAGCAATATAATGCTTAAACATGACTAGCATAGAAATCCAACTATTTAACAGTCATACATTGTACTTACTGCTTTGCTCCTCCTTTGCCATAGACATCAGTAAATAAATCTCAGAAATTAGAGGTGGAAAAGATCTATTATGTGGTTGAACAAGGCTTGAGTTGATGTGGTGTGAAAGAGGCTGAAGAAATAGATTCTGTTCATATAAAATTTTTTGATAGGGACAACACATCACATATACAGCACAAGTAGACACCTGCACAATATCTATTGTTGCCATATCTACTCTTGTATAAAATATCACTGATTCAGCCTTAGTAAACAACGAAGAAAACTTCTGATATAAACTTAAGGTAAAGATGAGTATGGGTAAAAAGGCAGAAGTGTCAGGGATTTATCTGCTTTTGATGGAAGAAAACAAGCAACATCTAATAGTGCACAGTGGATCTATAGCTTTTTATGACACAGCACAGCGTACTTAGTAAGTTGCAAGCATCCAGAGCCAAGAAATGGAAACGTCTCAGGAGGTACATGCTCCCATACAAGGCTTTGTATGGTACACAATCTTTAATGAGGCATTCTTCATACAAATTCTCACTCTTGTGTTTCAGGGAGAATTGCTGAAGCTACTTTAATAGAGCTTGGAAAGGGAAAAAAAGTGCAATATAGGCCAATAGAGGGAGAGGTAAATAGGAAGTTGCATGGATAATATCTTTCCTCTAGCAAGAGCTCAGCTGATGCGAGCGTTATCGAAGGGATGTAAAAGAACAAATGCATTGATCAAGAGAAGTTATATACTTCTCAGTAGCTTGTAGAGCTTGGGGCAGAACTCAATGTACACATCCAGGAGGGCAACAGAGCAAAATTGGACAATCCCAATATGACTGAATCCTGAGGAAAAGCAACATAGTTCTCTAATCATAGTAAAGATAGAGGAAAGTCTAAAATCAAGCAATAGCTGTATCCAAGTGACACAACTTGAAA
Source organism: Phaenicophaeus curvirostris (assembly GCF_032191515.1). Classification (NCBI taxonomy): domain Eukaryota; kingdom Metazoa; phylum Chordata; class Aves; order Cuculiformes; family Cuculidae; genus Phaenicophaeus; species Phaenicophaeus curvirostris. The sequence goes on from NC_091392.1 coordinate 189,528,971, forward strand.
AACTGCGGAATGTCCTTTGCAGTAAGAAATAACATTTCCACTGAATCTCTCAGCAGCCATTTAAAAGCATGGAGTATATGAACACAACATTCAGCATGACAAAGTTTCTCTTCAACTAAATTTATTCTTGTCTCGAACAGGTGAATGTCTGAGCAGAAGAAAGAATAAAACTAGAAAAAAAGTGTGGAAGAGTCTACCCTGCATAGGATTATGCAGATATGGACATCTAAAGCTAAGCTGCTTATGTAGAAAGTTTTTATAGACATTATAGACAATTGTGCACTTTGGAGATATGACACAGCTCTTTCTAAGATAAATATGAAATATAGCTGAAATGACCAATATTCCACAAATTCCTCTGTCTTTCCACTTCCTATAAAAAAAATCAAGGCAAACAGAATTATGAAGATACACATAGATACCTGTAGACATTTAAGTCTATAATAGATTGATTCTTGCCCAAGGCTTTATGAATCAAAGACAGAGATGAGATCAGAATCCTACTATCCATGCACTGGTCCTTTCAACTGGCCCTGCACTCTTTTATGTTTCTGTTAAGGATTATTATTCTAAGTTATTCCAGGTGAAAAGTAGAGAGGAAAAACATAATTTATTTAATTAAATTTTGGACTGAGGGATATGTAAGGGAAATTTAATTGAGAATTTTTCATTTATATTTTCAACAATCTGTTTAATTATTGGAATATTTTGCTTTTTTGAACTTGGAAAATGGATTTTCTTTCTGACAAAATTATAATCTATATTGCTAGGTTTGGGTACAAAATGCATCAGCTTCTGAATAATGGTTAATGATGCTTGTTTTCATGTAACTTTGATTAATCTGGAAAAAGAAATCTAGAATAAAATTAATTTTTCTCCAAAGACCAACAGGAATTCTGTCCACCATTTCAATTAATTTCAATATCAATTTTATTTATACTAAATAATAAGCACATTTACTGCTTGCAGAAATTAGCCAAGCTTTCCTGGGCACTTTACTGCAATTTAGATCAACCCTGTGGGTCCAATCCATCTTTTGATAAACTGATTGGAAAGACTCCTTTTGAATGAGAATTGGATAAGGTACAGAAGAGTAAGAATTACCAGCTATGCTATTCTTCGTATTATTCTTCTGCCATGTCTTCTGCTGGTTCAGTTAAATTTGTATTAGTCTTGTGAAACATACTGAACTACGTTTCATAGTCAAGGTGTTCAGTGTCCCTGAAAGATTCTGTTACATGTAATACTTTGAATTTGGGAGGTAGCACCACAGCCCTTCAGCTCTCCAAAGTTTATGAACCTGAACCTGAACTGTTGAAGTAACATTTTGATGACCATGGACAACAGAATGAGGTAATTTCCAAAATAAATTTTGTGCGTTCATTTTTCCCTTATCCTAATTTTGTCGCTGAATAACAAATTCGTTGCCTGGAATCCAGCACAAATTCCTAGAGGGAATTCAAGTGCCAAACTGTGTGGTGAAAATTACATCCTCGAGGGAAGGGATGCCAATCAGAGGGACCTTGCCAGGCTTGAGAAATGGACCTGTGCTAACCTCATAAATTTCAAGAAGGCAAAGTGCAAGGTCCTTCACCTGGGTTAGGAAAATCCTAAGCACAAAAACAGGCTGAGTGTAGAATGGATTGAGAACAACTCTGAGGAGAAAGTCTTTGGGTGTTGGTTAATGAAAAGCGGAACATGAGCTAGCAATATGCACTTGTAGCCCAGAAATCCAACCATATCCTGGTCTGCATCAAAAGAAACATGGCCAGCAGGTTGAGGGAGGTGATTCTCCCCCTCTACTCCACTCTTATGAGACCCCACTTGGAGTACTGTGTTCAGCTCTGTAGCCCTCAGCACAAGAAGGACATGGACCTATTGGAGCAAGATCAGAGGATGACCACAAAAATGATCAGACAGCTGGAGCACTTATGTTATGAATACAGGCTGTGAGGGCTGGGGATGTTCAGCCTAGAGAAGAGAAGGCTCCAGGGAAACCTTATAGCAGCCTTCCAGTACTTAAAGGGGGCCTACAAGCAGGCCAGAGAGGGACTTTTAAGAGGCACATGTAGCAATAAGACAAGATCTAATGGTTTTAAACTGAAAGAAGGTAGATTCAGATTAGATATAAGGAAGAATTTTATTTTTTTTTACTGTGAGGGTAGTGAGGCATTGGAACAGGTTGCTCAGAAAAGTTGTGAATGCCCCAACCTGGTCTGCTGGAAGGTGTCCCTACCCATGGCAGTGGACTTGTGCTCTAGGTGATCTTTAGGGCCCTTACAACCCAAATTGTTCTAGGATTCTATGTTTCTGTGATTAGAAGCTGTGACTACTCATACCAGTTGCTATCAATTATTTGCTGCCAACTGAGCCCTGAAATACCCACAAGGGAAGTAGCCAAGGGAGGGAGCTGAAATGTGTTCTTTAGTTTTGATGACTCCTGTTGCAACAAGAAGATTACTAATTAAGGATTTGGGTTAGGGATTTTTTTTTTCTTCTTTGATACTGGCCACATTGAAAAGAAGAGGGAAAATTGGCTAGTAGATTAGGCTCAGAGGGCCTATATGAGCAGCAAGCACTTCTTTCCACTCCAAGGTGAGAAATCTTACCTGGGAGATAAGCTCTGATAGTATTTATGGAAAATATTTAACAGCACTGCTGTATTGCATCAAAGGGAAGTACCTCAGATGTTCCACTTGAGACACACGACCATGTACTTTTTACAAGTTTTTTTTTTATTTGCAAGGTCAGTCCTTGTCTCTATCCTTTGACTTTCTACTTGGGAGTTCTTCACTCAATCATGCAAGACAAGAACTATATTTTTATCTCCAGGTCAATACCAGCCATGACGGTCTTCCAACTCTGATGACTCTAGTCAGACTTTAAAAGCAAACATGACCTATGTCTGTTTTAGAAGAAAAGTCTGTAAAGTATTTATGTCTCAGGAAACATTTCTAACACCATTTATCTTTAATGGTGAATATATTCTCTGCTTGAAGTTCAGTGTCCTTATTCCTAAAGAATGTATCATAAATCCTATGGCCTGAGGAACACTCAAACTTCATGCAGCATGTTGTAAAACCTTGAATGTGTCCTGTGCTCAATCGCTGCTTATGTCTTGTCAGGGCATACTGAAGTTATCTAGATACTTAGGTTCTCATACATGGTAATGTGCCTGAAAAAGAACATGTAGGCCCTTCACAGTTAGAGATTTGAATCTAGAGCTCAATATTTCTAATAATAGGGTTTTATTTGAGAGAACCTTTATAATGTTTCATGTTGAAGAATTGCAGCTAGCAGTGAAAGACTCTGGGATGCAGAAAGACAGGAGATAAAATAATCTAGTTTTGTGGTCTGAAACCAAACTCTTGCTCTGCACCTGGCTTTGTTCTTTTTTTTTTTTCTGATTCAATCTTATCAGTAATAAAACTGTAAAGATTTGCTAGTGAGAAGTGTGCAAAGAGATTTGAAAGTCTGTATTGTGGTTTATGCTCCTTCCTTAAGCCCTTTCATGGGATGTTTGATGGATCAGGCCCAAACCCAACCTCCTGTTTAAGGGATTGGAGTGGCTGCAGTGTCACACCAAAGTCCAATTGATACACTAGGTGACCCATACATCACTGTAGAAAGGAGCTCCTCATTTTGCTCTTTAGACTGTTTCCTGAATATCTTCCAGGGTGCTATTAAATCTGCCAGGCTAAGCTTCAAATGTGCTTAGAAAAAAAATTGAGGGAAAAACTTGAGTGGTGTGAATTACTAAGCACTAGCATAGAGTACCAGATCTCTCTCTGCAAGCCACATTTCACACTAATCTTTCTAAATCTTCAGATCCTCTGCAGAAAAATGGAGGACTGTACCATGCTTAAGTGAGTTCTGCAATTATGATTAAAAATATCACAGCAGGAGACATGCTCAGCTGCAGTTATGTGAGAGACTAGCTATGATCAAGGAAAAGTTGGTGCTCCATCAATACAAAGAAGATGCAACTGTTGGAGGGGCATTTTCAGGTTTATAATTCAGATCCCAGCTGGAACTACATAACCCAGATTTATTGGCATTCTGAGCATACTGCAAAGTTTTTCTCCCTTTATCTTTTGTTGAGGAAATAGGGAAGCAGAGATGAGTGTATTCATAGCAAGCCCTTTGCTTATATTATGATTTTGATTTACGGAATAAGTATTCGAACCTTAGTTGTCAATAACTGTATTTTGGACACTCAGAATATTCAAGGGTATTCAGAAAAATCAAGGATACCAGAATATTCTAAGGATATTTTGCAGTAGTGAGTCAGCTGAAAGTGAGACATTTTGGTGACAGATGTTATTCAAATACATACTGAGAGTTAATCTATGCTCTCAGGAGCACACTCTTAATACGGAAAAGGGAATCATAGAATCATTTGGTTGGAAAAGACCTCTGAGTCCAACAGTACCTGTCCACTACTAAACCACATCCTCATCTACGTCCAGGGATGGTGACTCAACCACCTTCCTGGGCAGCCTGTGCCGGTGACTGACGATTCTGTCAATGAAGACACGGCCATCTTGAGGCCATTTCCTCTCTTCCTATCACTAGTTACTTGGCAGAAGAGACAAACACCCACCTCACTACAACCTCCTCTCAGGTAGTTCTAGACAGTGATAAGGTCTCCCTTCAGCCTCCTTTTCTTCAGACTAAACAATCCCAGTTCCCTTAATGACCCCCAATAGGGCTTGTTTTCCAGCCCATCCATCAGCCTTATTGCTCTTCTCTTGAGATGTTTAGGGACCTCTGTGTATTTCTTGTAGTGTGGGGCCCAAAACTCAGTACAGGATTCGAGGTGTGGCATCACTGATGCCAAGTCACAGGGCAAAATCACTTCAATTGTCCTGCTGGCCATGCTGTTACTGATACAGGCCAAGATACAACTGACCTTGTTGGCCACTTAGGCACACTGCTGGCTCATGTTCAGTCAGCTGTCAACCAGCATCCCCAGGTCCTTCTCTGCAAGGCAGCTTTCTAGCCACCCTTCCCCAAGCCTGTAGTACTGCATAGGTTGTTGTGGGAAACTGAGGTGGGAAGGAATATATGTTAGTTCTGCTGTGGCTAGACCGAGGAGTGGGTCCCAGTGTGCTTACAACCAGCCTAAAGCAATGGCTCTGTGCCTTGACAAAAATAATACTGGGCAGAAAATGTGGGCAGACATGAATGTGATGTGTCAATAGAGTGCAGGGGGCATCCAATTTGTCAACTGGTTACCTAAAATAACTAAATTTAGGAATGAAGCATTGCTTCAAGACAAAAAATAAAAACACGTCATTTAGGAAGTGGAAAAATGGCATTTTTCCAGCAGCCAACCATTTCTGTCTATCATGAGTAGATATGAGTACACGAAGCAAACAATTTATATGCAAATGTAGCACACAACTGACTAGAGACACAATGCTCATCTATCTATATGTGAATAAACATGTATATATATCTACTTAAAGCATTTTGCTCTGGTCTAAGTTTGGGCTTCTTGATGTTTGTCCTGTTAAGTTTCCTTTGAGGACACATAGGAAATCCTGCTTTGATGCTGGAAGACTATCAAGAGATTAACTGGCTTCTTTTTCCCTTGCTTCTTCACAGTATCTTCAGATACTTCAGAAAAGCGGGTGAAAGGGGAATGAAAAAGCTTTAAAACAAATACTAAGTGAATTCTTTGAGGGTAAGCAGTTATTTAGATTAAGTGTTTCAACTCTGAAATATATACATACACACATTTAAAAACTCAAAGAATTTTATAATCTCTAAAATGCAAAGGGCCAGAGGCTGAATGTTAAAGTATTATTACCAATGTCATCCTCACTGGCTTTCATGTTCTCTCTTAAAGGGAAGTCTTGCTTCTTCTGTCATTCAGGATCTATCAGGCAGAATGTTATTATGTCTGTGTTATTATTCAGAAACACCTTTTCCAATGCTAACTGCTTTTTACCCACCTCAGTTTCATAATGCAATTGTACTGAAGCAACAATACAGTGCTTGAAGACGAGTGGGGAAGAGGGATTATTTTTTCTGATACCTTGCCTGGACTGAACTAAGAGTTCAAAAATTGGCTGAAGAATTGCTTAGTTTTTATTTAAAGAGAAAATGCTGCAAGAATGTGTGTGGAGGCAGAAAAAGCAGCAAAAGGAACAAATTTGAAAGAAATCTTGTAAAGTGGAAGAACATAAAAAAGGAGAGAGAAAAGAAGCTGAGGGCGCACCCGTGCAACACAAAAGATATTGAGCTCACTAGATTTTTATGTTTGAGACAGACAAAACAGCAAAATGCGTGTATTTATTACTAATTGACGCTAATTATTTTTTTCAGTTTAATTCATCAAAACACAAAGAATCTCCTGTTCTTTTTATCATCTTTGCATCATTTACAGTGAGTGAAATCAGTTTTTAAAGTTCTTTTTCTTAAAAAAAGAAAATTACTTGTATCAGTCATAAAATTTCACATAGCATCACTAAAATTTTTTATTTGTGACATGTTCTTTTCAATCTTATCTTCCATTTTGGGGATAAAAAGATGGATTTTTTATTTATTTTTTTTAACTCCATGCCTCATTCTAATTTTTGTTCACAGATTTATAAAATGTTCCCCTTTTGGATATCGGAGATCAAGGGGGAATCTGGTTTTTAAAAGGCCATTACTTCCTCAGTGATGAAGAGTATATCATGAAATGCCTAAAGCTTTGATGATACTATCCAATGCAGCATCTAATAAAGCTGACTTGGCAATTAGGCAGGAGGATGAAGTAATCTGTCACTAATGTAGGTCATTGAAACAGCAGTTATCCCTTTGTATATTTGCGTTATGATACATTCTTAAAACTATTCCGTGCACTGGCAGAGATTGCTGGCTGAGAATAGCAGTACTGAGGTCCCTTTCAAAGAATGGTCCAGTAAGCAGATTCTTTCTTTGTTGACTTGTGCTTCTTTTTTGAAGACATTAGCTAAATGCTACTGACTGTGTTTACATCTTTCAAATTCTCAGCCTTCTTAGACTATCAGTCCTTTCATTTAACAACATTTTAGGAATGGGATTTTACTTGTTGAATGTAATATAAAAGAAGAAGAAATAAATAAATTGAAACTATCCATAACTATATGAAAAAGCAAAAAGCTCTGCTAGTAGACATTGCTTCAGAAATTGCCTGGATGCTCATGTGATAATATGTCAAATCACTGAAAATTTTTATCATAAATAAAATTTAGATTTGCAGATGAGTAACAAACTGTTAATGAACTTGAAGAAAAAATATAAGTAAATTAAAAGAAAATCCAAGTACTTAAAAAGGAAACCAAATGACTATGGCTGTGCTTTTTGAAAAGGTAGCCTCAAAACAGTCTATCTGCTCTCAGTATGATACTGTTATGGAAATGATGCATATTAGCCACAATTTGCCACAGGTTTGACTCTAGGTTTCTGCTGAATCAGTATCCTGAAAAGAGATTCTTCTATGAAGTCCTTTTCATTAATAGGTTTACAGCCTGAGTTGGGTGTCTGTGAAGAGGGACCTTGAGCAAAGAAATCCCTGGACAAACATACTCTTACAATTTAAATTCCTCACTCCTAATGAGACAGTTCAGATCAGCAGTAATATTAAGGTCAGGGGTATTCCTGTTCTTCATTGGGTCCTTTCATAATCCCTACGCAGACTATTTCTTTTCTTATCTTAAGGTTGCACCTTCTGTTAATGAATGTGGCTTCCTTATCTTCTGGCTTGAACCAGCTCTGAGGCCTTCTTTTACTTGCCTAGGCAAAATTCAACATGTCTATGTGAAAGCTCACAGCTCATAGCCTAAGGCTTCAGCAAATTTAGCTACTAATGCTAAGCAAGTTAAGCTAAACTAATTCTATATAAGTAGAATACTAAATTGTGGCATACCTACCTATTACTGGGTTCCTGCATCCTGCATAAATGCAGATAGCTGTTCTCTGGTGCCTCAGCGTATGAGAACCAGTAGCACATCAGGCATTGCATTTCAAGATATCTCCATGCAAAAACTGCATTTGTTTTGGTGCAGCTTCTTCCAAAACCTGTTTTCCAGCTATGTAATAGCAGAAGCTGTAGAAAAGCCAGTGATGGCCATGAGCTTTTGAAAAACTTTTGTGAGTACAATGTGGAAACATGGAAACCAGACTGCTTTAGGATGCTCAGAACGCCTCATTAGACTTGGGGTATTAGAGATTATCAGATAATAATAACATTACAGAATAAGAAATGCTGTTCCATCTTGATGATTGAAGTTAGCCTAGCCATGGAAAATCATACCAAAAAAAGTGTATTTGCAAGTAAATATGTTAAGCTTTTTTTTTTACAATCCCGCTAGGTTCCACTGTTATTTTGTTTTACAAGTTTGCATGGTTTTACCAAGGTGACACTCAGGAACACTGTTAAGTATAACATAAAATAGAAAATATGCCATAGCTGAAAACACATTTTAATTTTAAACCAGCAAGAGCTAGAAAAGCAAATTGTGTACTCTGCCTTTGAACATTCCACTGAACTTTTGCGTTCAGTCTAACAGCATGATACTCTTAATATTATTTTTTTTCTTAAATAGAAATAAAAGAAATGTGATAGCTAGGTTAACTGCTGTGATAGAGATTGGAGATAACGGAACCCTGTGTGGCTGAGATTGCCACTTTCTTCAGCTTTGGCAAAATGCATCCTTCATAGACTTCCACCAAGGGAATGATGGGAGTGGTCCACAGTAGGCTGCCATACTAAACAACAATGACACAGTCCAGGCAAGGCAGTATCTACTGCGTATTGTGAAAAAATGCTATGATTTCTGTGATGAGAAGACAGTGTGTGCCTTTCTGTCATTCCTGAGGAGGTGAACAGAAGGCGTGTAAAGGTATCCCCAGCATCTAACATAAGGAAGTATTCAGATAAAGAGGTATCGTTTTTGAAACTGCCTTTCCTAGAGACACAGTGGTATCCAAAGTGCCTTAAAATCTTGTGAAGTGTTTTGTTTGCTTGGGTGAAAGGAACATTTCCCATATGAAGGCAAAAACTGTAGAGGACTTTATGCCAGCTACAAGGAACTCCCCATAACTTCCTGCCATCCATCACAATTATAGTGGATGACATGCCATCAGGTGCTAAAGAAGGACATATAAGCTTGGCTTTGTCTCTCTGTCACTATGAAGAGATGTTCTGGTTTGAGCTAAACTAGAATAAGTTTTCTAACTTCAGCTAAGATCTCATCTGAATAACTTCATTTTCTGGAAACTATCGGCATGTTTTTCAGATAGCGTTTCCCTCTAGAAGTGATAATGTGTGGCGTTCGTATGCAGAAAGGCTGTTGCTTCTACTTATTCCTGTAGAAACCAAGGCCACCCCTGAGCTGATGGAATGCTGTAAGTGAAAGGAGTGAAAAAGGGTCACACCTGCAGGGAGGACCAGAATGAACAAGTGACCCAAACCTGACCAACAGAATATTCTGTTCCATATACAAAATACCCTATATAAAACTGAGGGATCATGATGATCTAGCTCTTTTCTTCTATGGCTGGTGTCCAGTAAGGACCTTGTCTATATTTTTACCCTGATCGTATATCCGTATGTTCCTGAATCCTGTTCCAAAGTCCAGATCGCTCCTACTGCTGAGTCCAGACTGGGACCTTTTCCCCCGTGGCAGCTCTGCAGCATCTGTGATGACATAAACATCAGGGGGAGGAGGGCTTAATATACTTTTATATATTTTATTATTTTATTATTATTGTTGTTTCAGTTTTAGTTTTCAACCCACAAGTCTTTTTCTCTCATTTCCCTTTTCCTTGGGGAAGAGAGGGAATTGGGGGCCCAAGCGCTTGAGTTTAGCTGCCAGTCAAGCTGGGCTGGGGCTAAATCATCCCAAAGGGTAAGACCATGCTCCTGGAGTGACACAGCAGTGCTTTTCTCTCTCTTTCACATCTTGTGGCTAATCTTCTTATCCATTCCTTAATTACAGTAAGGTTAAGACTCTCACAGTCTTGGTCTTACAGAACAAACTGACATTATACATACACATATTTAACCATAACATTTGCTGTAAGCTTTCATGACACACCATTTTCCTTAGCAAGGATGTCTGTTACTATAACAATTCAGGCCTAAGAGATAAAGCACGTACTGTATCACAAGCTTCCTGTGTAATCCTGGGAGAGCATTTATTTTTTCAATAGTGGTGCCTCAGGAGCACTGTACAAAAAACTAAAGTAAAGTAAAGTAAAGTAAAGTAAAGTAAACTAAACTAAACTAAACTAAACTAAACTAAACTAAAGTATACCATGGCTATGGCACTATGACTAATACTGTCATTTTCATGTCATTGGAGTGGATGAAGTAAATGGGAAGATTTTCTGTCCTATGAACAATGGGTATGAAATCAACTGAAATCAGAATAACAGTATTTTACTCTCACTGTGGAAGGAAATGAATCTCCTTTCTACAACCAATACCTGGTCAAACTTTAATTTCTGGAATTTACAGGAAGACAGAGAAAAATAATAGAAGGTTAGAGACTTAGAAACAATTACAAGATACAGTAGTGATCTCAAAAACTTGAAAAAAACCACTTTGATACATCAAAGAGATATGGCATCATCTTCGTGCAATTATCAGGGTAAAAGATAGTCACAGAATAAATTTATTGAATGTCTGTTGTAAAAGGAGACAAAATCGTTTCAGATCCTCTGGATGTTGAATGAAAGTCATATGACTTCCTCAGTAGTGATGGAATCAATGAATGATGGGAAAGCTGCACTGAAATTTAGATACTTCAGACTTACTCATGACTCTGTCAAGGAAACTAGATGGAACAAGAACTCTTTGTAAAAATCCTACACATATCTTAGGTTCCTGTTTGGCAAGTGTACCAACACCCTTACTCTTTCCCTGAACGAGAAGGAGAAGAGACAAAATGTGACCAAATCCCTGTCTTTGGCTCTCTTGATTCATAGCATAACTGACTAATAATAAAATGAGATCATACTTTGCTGCTAATGAAATTCAGCAGTAAATTACTGACTTACTGGAAATTAGTTAAAAAAGAATGTTATGTGTCATGATTATAGGTTGTTCTTTGATTCAAAAAGTCCTGAGATCTCAGTTGAAGTCTTTGTAGCACTGAACTAATATCTAACTACATACTGTGTAGATGAAAGTGTGAAGAAGAGATATTGGGTGATTCTGCTTTGCAACTGATTAAGCATCTGCAATTCCTGCTGGAACTGATGAAAATACTGTTTTTTTACAGTTAGGACCTCTGTGCACTTCCACTATAGCTGCCTCAATATTTTCAATTTGTGCCTAGATCATGAGGGTCAAATCTACCCCCAGATTTGCCTTGCAAGGCTGTAATTCTGGGACATCAATGTACTCTGAAAAAAAATTAATCTATTAAATGAATACAATACATGTTCCATTTAATGATCAAACTCAGAGAAACAGAACAATAGCAACTCAAAGGTTGAAAGAAGAGAATCTCAGTACATTTATGAAGTTAAAGCCTTTGAAAATATAAAGCACAATGACTGCATGACATGAAGTTGAAAGGACGGGCAGTGTCAGCTTGAAAATAACAATCCGGAGAAGATATTCTCAGTTTATTATTTGGGTTCAAGTAGAGGTGAAGGTAGTCAAAATAATAGGATTTCCTACAAAACCTACTTTTAGTTGGAAAAAAGAACAATAAATATTACTCAGAGTAAGTTCACATATTCATCCACAGTTTCTGCCTTTTGCACTCTCACTGGGTGCCAACTTTATGCTTATAAACAATTTATCTGTAAAAAATAAGGACTGTAGGTCTGGAGACATACTTGGGATAAATACTTCAAGATAAATAGAGGCAAACCTGCTATTTCTCCTTGACCCCTCAATTTCATTTACTATCAAGGCCTCATACTCAACAACGTAAATGTTGTAAATTAATGTTCACTTACTTACCCACTCTGGCAAAGGTATTTGAAGCAGAGAAAAAACTAAATCAAGAGTTGATTGAGGCTTATCTATCACGGTGAGTGAGAAATTGAATGTGTCCTTCAGAAAGAGTTCCTTGTTCTTTCCTAGATGTTGATATATTTTGATAAAATGAAAGCAAATGTTCAAAGAAAAGATTTTTTTTTGTTGTTTTGTCATAGCACAGGAATTGTTGAATTTTCATGAAAGCATAATATTGCAAAGCCTTACCTCCTCCTTTTTAGAAAAAGGATATTCTTTCAGAAGTTATTTTTTTTGTCCGTACATTAATGTTTTCATTTCTACTAGAACCAGAATAGGGTAGAGGTGCTGTCAGAAGTGTCTAATGTATTAAAATTGTCTTCAGGATTCAATAATTTCAATATTTTCAATGTTTTCAAACTCCAACAACATATATACCCAGAACCCCACTTGTAAATATGTTTCCTTTGATCATTGCAACATTACTGATTTGAGTGATAAATATTACATCAACAGATACTTTTACTTTTGTTTGCTCCCTATGAGGTTTTCAAAAAAGAGACAGTTCCTTTAAGGCCAAATAATTTAATTTTTTTTTATGCTGTATATTTTTTATTACTTTGGGCTATGTTTTCAGCCCTAAAATGGGTTTTATATCCACAGTAGAGGCAACAGATGGAATTGGAGCCTGATACATTTTTCTGAAAGGGAATACGTCTGGAGCATAAATAATTTTGGCTTACCAAAATTGCAAGGACTAGCTTAGTGTTGTGTTTCTGTATTATACAGCTTTTAATAATATTTTCTCCTCATTTGTTGAAGCGGAAGCTGTTACTCAAGACTTTAAGAGGAGATAGAAGTGGTAAGGAGTTAAGATTTTCCATACAGAAAAAATGACTTACATTATATATGGATCCTTTTCTTTAAAGAAAGTAAATGTATATTCCAAAGAAAATTTCAGAGGGCATTAGGGGCCCAGATCTCAGGAGACCTACATCTCTGGCCAATTTTCAAAGTCAGGTTGATTGGGACTTTGAGCAAACTGATCTGATAGAAGTTATCTATGCCCATGCAGGGGGCTGGGACTAAATGATCTTGAAGGTCAACCCCAAACCATTCTATAATTCTCTGATTCTGTGATTTTAGAACTATTTATATTATTACAGCAGTGCCTACTAACCTCAATCATAATCTGGTTCCTCACAATAGAAACAAAAATTAAAAAAATAGTATATTTTTAAAAAAGTTAACAGCAATAATCTCTTACAAAATATTTGATAATCTAAGGATAAGACAGACAACATATAGATATTGATCAACAAAAAAAGGGTGTGTATATAAAATCATAAAATGGTTTGGGTTGAAAGCGACCTTAAACATAATCTAATTCCAAGCCCCCTGCCATGGGCAGGGACACCTCCCACTAGATCAGGCTGCTCAAGACCCCATCCAACTGACCTTGAACACTTCAAGGGAGGGGGCATCCACAGCTTCCCTGCCCAACCTGTTCCAGTGCCTCAACACCCTCATCTTGAAGAATTTCTTCTTTATGTCTAATATAAATCTTCCCCATATCAATTTAAAGCTGTTCCCCCTAGCCCTATCACTACATGCCCTTGTAAAAAGTCCCTCCTCAGATTTCTTGTATGCTCCCATCAGGTACTGGAAGGTCGCTATAAGGACTCCTTGGAGCCTTCTCTTATCCAGGCTGAACAACTCCAACTCTCTCAGCCTGTCCTTCTATGGGAGGTGCTTCAGCCCTCTGACCATCTTTGTAGCCTTCCTCTACACCCATTCCATCAGTTCCATATCCTTTTTATGTTAAGGATTCCAGCGGAGGTTCCACAAGAGAGGAATAGAGGGGGAGAATCACCTGTGTTGACCTGCTGGCCATGCATCTCTTGATGCAGCCCAGGATATGGTTGGACTTCTTGGCTGTGAATATTAATTTCTGGCTCATGTTGAGCTTCTCATCAGTCAGCTGCCCCAAGTGTTTCTCCACAGACAGCTGCTCTCAATAACATTGTTCCCCATCCTATACTGAAACTGCGGATTGCCCTGACCCGGGTGTAGGACATTGCACTTGGCTTTGTTGAACCTCATGAGGTTCACACAGGCCCACTCCTCCAGCTTGTCCAGGTCCCTCTGGATGACATCCCACCCTTCCAGTGTAAAAACTGCACTACTCATCCTGATGTCATCTGCCAATTTGCTGCATTTCCACTCAATCTTGTATATATCATTCATAAAGATGTTAAAAAGCACTGGTCCCAGTATGGAACCCTGAGGGACACTACTTATCATGGATCTTCATCTGGACATTGAGGCATTGACCGCTACGCTCTGAATGCGGCCATCCCACCAATTCCTTATCCACCGAACAGTCCACCCATTAAATCCATATCTCTTAAATTTAGAGAGAAGGCTGTTCTGGGGGACTATGTCAAAGGCTTTACAGAAATCCACATAGAGGACATACATTGCTTTTCCTGTGTCTTCTGATGTGGTCATCCCATCATAGAAAGCCACAAGGCTGGTCAGACCAGACTTACTCTTGGTGAAGACATGCTGGCTGACTCAAATAGTTTAATTCTCCGTGGCAAAGACAGGATTGAAAGGGGCAGTTTCTGTAGAGCAGCTCTCTGGGACCCAGGAAGACTTTTTTTCTCTATTTCTATATGCAGTACTCACAGAATACTTTTATTTCCAGCTTTGATATTTGAAGGGTAAGAACTCCTGTTTTAGTCATCCTCTGGGCCACAGGGTGTTGCAAGTGTCTCCATCCATCTGCTCTTGCCTTTGCTGGCTGCAAGTGTTTGTGTACTTGTTAACCCTCCTTTATTCCCCCCTTGCTGAGGTCTGTCATTGCCACTTCTCCCTGAGGTCTTGTAGGCAGATTTTTTTTTTTTCTTTCATAACAATCAAAAGGTTGAGTTAAGTAGTTCCTTGAATACACTCATTCAACATCGGTAAAAAATAAACAGGAAACACTCATAGAGAATGGAATAGAGAGCAAAAGGGAAGACAATTACATAAAGTCATGGCTTGCCCCATGTTGAACCTCACATGGCTTTTATGGTTCCTTCATGTCAAAAAATGATGTATTAGAACCAGAGAAGGCTCAGAAAGATGATGAAATATTTCACGGCTATATAGACAATGTCTGAATGATCTGTCACTCTTCTTCATGAAAAGGACATGATTCAGAGAGGTCCCTTGCAATCTACAGTATCATGAATGGCACAGATATCATGCACAGGTTCATCCACTTACGTTGTCCTCCAGCACAGCAGCTAGGACCTATGAAATGAAACCAGTGAGATACAGCTTGTTCACACCATTTACAAAATTCAACAAAGAAAATTTTCAAAAGTGATCCCCGGATGATGTTTCAGAACAATTTATGATCACTTATGCTGCTTTATGGATCATCAGGAACCACAAAAAATTTCTTGAGGCTATGACTTATCATCCAGGTTACACAAAATGTACCTTGTCCAGCAGCAATATGAACTGAATTAAATCCTTGTAGCTGTCTGAAATTTTGGACTACCAATCCATTGTCTTTTGCTGTTCCCCAAAACCCCTGCATTTTTCTGTACCGTTCTTTAGGGACAACAGATTTTCCTAGTCAGTCTACAAACCTCTTCTTACCCACATATCAAACCCGCTCTAAAATCTTTGTCTTTTTAAAATACTCCTTCTTTTCCTTACAAGTACTTTTGAGGGAAGAGTGCCCATACAGTTTTTACAGCATTGTACAGAGATGGATTATAGCATCCATGCACCATTAAAGAGTAGCTGTACATCAAAAAGCCAAAATTGTATTGGCTTTTTGCTGTCATATCACATTGCAGTTTCTTGTATTATTGACCAATTTCTCTCTCCAGTTAGTCATTTTTAGCACTACTGCTCTGGATTTTCTTTTATTTAGAATTATTAAATCATAGTTGTATTCTGTTCTATTTTTCGTCCTCTTCTGTATTTGTTACCTTGCATTTCCCCATGTCATTTCATTTTGAGGTTTTCTGGTTACATGCCTAACCTTTCTAGGTCATTTGTCCTTACAAATGTTGGCAATAACTTCACACAGCATGCATTTATATGTATCATGCTTTTCATTTTGTTTGTTTATGATGAACATAAAAGGTCAGAACATTTTTCTTCTTATTTTTTTATCTCAGAAATATTAAGAATGTCACCTATAATCTTCCAAGCTCTGCTCAGCATTTCAGATGACTCACTGGATACTTGTACCCCCAACTTTGGTTTTGTCAAAGTAACTAAATATGAAGTACAAAGTACCTAATTAATCTGAATTGCTACATGAAGAAAGATCTAGATGCTATGACTGTCTTATTTATTTCTTTCTCTCTCTGTTGTGTTTTTTTTTTTTATTTCCCTCCCTTTTCTCTGAAATCTTCAGTCTTTCTTTTGTCTAAATTCTTTATGGTATTTGGGGAAAAATCAACTCGTATCGGTTAGTAATTAGTTCAGGGAATCAGAGGTAAATTTTGCTAACAATTATTGAAAAAAATAAATCAAGACCTTGAAGACAAACAGGCAAAGAGTAGATTTCACAGGGTGGCAGGTCTCCTCTGGGTTTGCTTTACTCCTGAGTCCTGCTGTGAGAGACACAAGCTGAGTTTCCGGAAAAATAGCTGAAATGAAATGCAGTGCTTTCAAATTTTGTACCAACTTGATTTTTGCTTTGCAGTGACATTTCAGATGTGTCGGCATTGCTATCCTTCTATGTATAAAGATAGAACTAAAACTTTTAGGTTAACACAGAGAGAAATATTTTTATCAGTAAAACCCACTACTTAACACTCTTATTAAACTGTATTGGCTTGATAGATTGATTTTATTTAATGGTAAATGAAGGCTAGATTTACAAAATGCAGTAGGTGAGGTACTAACAATCCATTTTGACTGACACTTCATGTTTAAAGACTGGTCTGGACTGTGGAAAACCTCAGATCTGTTTCTACACCTGTATGTAGAAATCCGAGACCTTCTACCCTCAGTGTGCTAGAACAGGGGTTTAGAGGGAAAGGCTAATGTTTGATTAAAGAGGAGGGTCAAAAATTTCAGCATCTGGTTGATGCAATTATTTGCACAAACTGCCATCAAGAAGGGGTGAGAATCCAGGCATTTGTCTCACTAGTCAAGGGTCTTGATCTCTGAGCTGGTGATTTATTTTGATCTCAGGCTCCAGTAATTTCACATGTTCTATGTAAACTGTAACAGGTCCAAAAGGAGAGATTAAGGGAAACCATTGCTTTTAAAGTTAAGAGTGATGAGAAATTTGGGAAGCTATGGAGATGTGTGCACAAACACCCTAGCCATATGTGAGAACAGTGATTAAGCTTTTCACACTCTGAATAATTATCAGACCACTGGGATAGAATCATAGAATCATAGAATCATAGAATCATAGAATCATAGAATCATAGAATCATAGAATAACCAGGTTGGAAGAGACCCACGGGATCATCGAGTCCAACCATTCCTATCAAACACTAAACCATGCCCTTTAGCACCTCATCCACCCGTGCCTTAAACACCTCCAGGGAAGGTGACTCAACCACCTCCCTGGGCAGCCTGTTCCAGTGCCCAATGAACCTTTCCGTGAAGATATTTTCCTAATGTCCAGCCTAAACCTTCCCTGGTGGAGCTTGAGGCCATTCCCTCTTGTCCTGTCCCCTGTCACTTGGGAGAAGAGTCCAGCACCCTCCTCTCTACAACCTCCTTTCAGGTAGTTATAGAGCGCAGTGAGGTCTCCCCTCAGCCTCCTCTTCTCCAGGCTAAACAACCCCAGCTCTCTCAGCCGCTCCTCGTAAGACTTGTTCTCCAGCCCCCTCACTAGCTTTGTTGCTCTTCTCTGGACACGCTCCAGAGCCTCAACATCCTTCTTGTGGTGAGGGGCCCAGAACTGAACACAGGATTCGAGGAGCGGTCTCACCAGTGCCGAGTACAGAGGGAGAATAACCTCCCAGGACCTGCTGGTCACGCCGTTTCTGATCCAAGCCAAGATGCCATTGGCCTTCTTGGCCACCTGGGCACACTGCTGGCTCATGTTCAGTCGGTTGTCAACCAACACCCCAGGTCCCTCTCCTCCAGGCAGCTTTCTAGACAGACTTCTCCTAGTCTGTAGCACTGCATAGGGTTGTTGTGCCCCAAGTGCAGGACCCGGCATTTGGCCTTGTTAAACCTCATGCCGTTGGACTCAGCCCAGCGGTCCAGCCTGTTCAGATCCCTTTGCAGAGCCTCCCGACCCTCCAGCAGATCAACACTTCCACCCAGCTTAGTGTTGCCCGCAAACTTGCTAAGGGTGCACTCGATGCCTTCATCCAGGTCATTGATAAAGACATTGAACAGGGCTGGACCCAGCACTGAGCCCTGGGGAACCCCACTTGTCACTGGCCTCCAGCTGGATTTCACACCATTTCCCACCGCTCTCTGGGACCGGCCATCCAACCAGTTTTCCACCCAGGAGAGTGTGCGCCTGTCCAGCCCAGAAGCTGACAGTTTCTCAAGCAGAATGCTGTGAGAAACTGTGTCAAAGGCTTTACTGAAGTCCAGGAAGACCACATTTTACACAGAAAAAGATGCCTCCCATTCCCTCTTCTTACCCTTACCTCCAAGTGCCAAAATAAAAAGCGGTTTAAAAATATTTATTGAAATGGATTTTTCTTTCTAAATTTCAGCTTGATTTGAACCTGTTTTCCCATGAAATTTTTCATTTCATTTGACTGCTAACTGGGAATAAAGGCTTCAAACAGCCCAGTGCTTATCTGCCACTTAAATCAAAGAGAGTTAACTGCCTCAGCACTTACAAACTCCTTATCCTCCTGAGTGACAATTTTGCATGTCTCAATGCCTAAATGCCTCTTAAAATGTGGACCTTACTGCTTGTATATCTTGTTTCACAGATATCAATCTGCTGTAGCTAACTGCTCTTATGATTTGCAATAGTAAGGTATGTGCATCTTCAGCAAAGTATTCCATTTCATTAAGGTTAATTAGTTGATAAAATTAAATACCAAAGGCACAAAACGAAAAATGAAAAGTGGTTTATACAACCTGTTTTAAGAAATCTTTCTGCCTTAACTGTTGAGGCTTCATCTTCTGTAATACTACAGCTTCAAGTTTTAGCATAGAACTAAGATTCATCAGACACAGGAGTTAAATATCAAGTAAAAAAAACTGCACAAGACAGTAGCACAGCTACAAAGGGAAAGAACATGTAAAGAATGCAAAAAAAAGAAAGTACAAACTTTTTTTCAGGTCATTGACAGGCAGAATTATGAAAAGGATCAATTTTTTCTTCTTATCACTTGGATCTCTTTCCTAGCACACAAAGGAACAAGTTGCCAGGCTGTACAACAGTGACTCATGATTGAACTTCTGGGCGACTAACTTAATGTGGCATTCGTTAAGCTGTCTATGAATGCAGATTTTGAATGGCAGTGGCTGTTCTGAGCTGATGACTGAATCCTGCTTAAGAAACTGGGAATATTAAAGTGGAAAAAAAAAAAAGTTGTCCAGAGGAATTTTGGGTAATATAGGAAGGAATAAGAGGACAAACAGATACAAAGTACTACTACAGGGCTTTAGCTCTGCTCTGCACAGGTTAGCAACTGGTGAATGTCTCTTAGTGAATAGGCTTGCATTATACTAAATTTGCTGCACCACAGAGGAGGGATTCTTCTTACTCCTTTCTAATCTCTCTCTCCCATGTGTATTTTTTACCCACTTCTCTAGCACTTCTCTTGCACTCCATTTAGCAATCATAGAATAATTTGGACTGGAAAGGACTTTTAAAAGTCATCTAGTCCAACTGCCCTGCAATGAGCAGGGACACCTTCAAACAGATCAGATTGCTCTGAATCCTGTCCAATCTGACCTTGAATATTTCCAGGGATGCAGCATCTACCACCGCTCTGGGCAACCTGTGCCAGTGTTTCATCAACCTCATTATATAAAATTTGTTCCTTATATATAGTCTGAATCTATGCTTTTTTTGGTTTAAATCTATTACTGCTTGTCCTATCACATTGGGCTCTGCTAATACGTTTGTCCCTGTCTTTGTTATGAGCCCTCTTTAAGTTTTGAAAGGTCAGTCATGCAATGAGTTACTTAGCTCACTAGTATGATGAAAAAATAATCAACAAAAATATATTTTGTGTTTGAGCACCAAGTTCAATTGACTCACCTTGCAGCTGAACATCTATTAAATCTCACAGAACCTGCAGCTGGGGACAGAACAGAGCAAGATTGTGCTTTGTGGTGGAGCTTAAAGCAACAATAATTACGTGAAACATAAGCGACACTACCAGGTTTTGTTCTGACATAATGTTAGCTGTGTTTGTCAGACACACCAGGTACAACACTCCTAGTCCTTTGCTTAACTTTTAGTTCAAGGTGGTTGTATGTCTCCCAAGTTTTTGCAAAGCAACACAGCAACAAACCTCACAAGTGCACTGTTTAAACCCCTGATGATTACATGCTACTCAGCCACAAAAGCAGACTCCACAGTTTTTATTAACTGGAAGAAAACTGGATATAATACTGGAAATATTTATTTTTAAACTATAAATGTAGAATTCGGCTAGGGAATTAAGACATGCCTAGGATCTCAACCATAACTCAGCTGTTCATGTTAAATAGAACTGTTTTGTGTCCCCATTGTTATTGTGGGTTATGGTGTAATTGGAATAAGGAAAAGCAAGAGGGAGGAGCCAGGACCCTATTGTAACCCAAGTCTCTGACCCCATAGTGAGGGAAAGGAAAGGTGATTTAAATACAGCAGTGGGTAATGAAAGGTGCATTTGCTTGACAAGCTAGGAACATTTATTGATGTTTTTAAAGGTCCTTCCTTCAATGGGTATGATTGGCAGCACTGAGACAGGAGTTTGAAACTCCAGTTAAGGCTTTGATACAACAGATGAATTAACAAGGATTGAAGGACTGAGAATGGAAGAGAGACCCCTGAAATAACTTCTTCATAAGAGGTTTGTTGACTCTCACTGCATCTGCTGTTTTTAACCATCATGTTCCAAGATATAACATATTTGAGATCTTTATGCTTCCAAAAGTCCATATCATCAGAAGTTATAAATTTAAGAGATAATGTATAACTCAGTGACAGGATCTGAGTGGATCTCTCTTTAACATCATAAATAATATAACACAAATAAACAACATAATAAACTTAACATCTAGAATAAACCATCACCTTAAGCAATCTTACACTACAGTACTTTTTAATTCCATAATACATCTCCTTTTACTCAACCTCACCTTTGCGTGGAGCTTGTTTTCTGATGACAGCTGCCTTTGGTAAAGACTGAAGCACAATAAAAACATCCTTTTATGAAGAGCTCTGTGCCCATTTTGTACCATTATGCTTTATTTAAACCTATTAACACAACAATTTAATTCCGGTTCTTCTTGTCAATGACTATCTGCAATACCTGGAAAAAATTCTTCACTGAAAGGGTCATTAGGCAATGGAACGGTCTGCCTAGGGAGGTGGTTGACTCACCTCCCCTGGAGGTGTTTAAGGTGCGGGTGGATGAGGTACTGAGGGGCATCGTTTAGTGTTTGATAGGAATGGTTGGACTCAACGATCCGGTGGGTCTCTTCCAACCTAGTGATTCTATAATTCTATGATTCTATGATTTAAAACCAGAAGCATTACAAACAAGCTGTCTCATTTTATTGGCTCAGCTCTAACAATAGCAATTAATGGCAAGTAATGTAAAAATTGTATGTGCACGATGAAGGAAATTTGAGAGCTTCAACCTCCTTTTTCTTTGTTGTGTTTTAAAGAAAATAAAATTAGGAATGTGAGAAATGAGTTTATGTGAATAAAAAAAAAGAGGCTGTTGTAACATCATATATGCTATTACTTGTTCAGAGATAGAATTTCTAGCTTGAAAGAGAGGGATCATGATAATTAATTTTAACCTTTTTCTCAAGAAAATTGACTCACCTGAGTCTTAACAACATAAGCTTGCCTAGCTCCATATATATTAACAATCTATTTCTTCTCTATAACTAATCCCCTGGCATTGTTTCTTTGTCAGACTCGGAGATCTGGCAGTGATGCAAATCTGACATATCTGTGTTGAGGTTGCTAGACCTACACAGTGGTATAAGCAGTACCTCAAGTCTATATGACTTCCAGAAGAGATGTAAAATCAGTCCTACATCCTTCCTGAATGTTAATAAAAGCTATTAATGTTGAATATTATCTCTGTTGTAGGAAAGATGAATATTATGAAATTTCACAGACCAACACATGAAGTGGAGAAGAGAGCAATTTCTGCTCATAAATTAATAAGACCTAGGAAAAAAACTAAGCTCAGCCATGGGGATGAAGATGATGGGTTAAGTAGTAGATCTCTGGAAATGGAGAAAGAAAAGAGTGGAGAGATGGATAGTCTGTGGCTTCCATAAACACTGGAAGAACTGGAAGATGCTCTACTTATGTTAATGTTGGTAGAAAATACAGGTTGAATGTATTCCTGGCAGGTCAACTGAATCAGTCTCTGATGGGATGATACACATGTCTGGGGATTTGTATTGTTGAATGCTGGGGTGAGAGAATTCCAGTTCTAACTATTTTGGGTAGTGGAAGATGAGAGAAATAATTGCTAGTGTATGATACCAAATATCTTTTTAGTATCTTTATAAGTGGATTGTATCTTACTAAACCAGGAGGAAGAAGAAGTATTTTTTTTTTTACAAGCCATGATAGTACCATTTAAACAACAACAAGAAATGTATTGTAACCTAATCTGACATGCAATAATTAGGCAGCATACAAAAATTAGTAAGATGTTGTCTGGTAGGCTCAACTTTCTTATTAAGGTTTGTAGTAGATGCTATTACATAAATAAAAACTTCGATAATATAAATTTACAATTTTTTTAATTTCAAAGCTATGCAAAACAAACAAAAAAATCTTAATTTGATTAAATGCAAAAAAAAAAGAAAGCTTGAACTGATTATATCATCCCTTTTAGGAAGATGACAGTAGCTGAAACAGTAAGAATTGGTGTCAATTGCAGGAATTTCCTTTCCCAAATTCCCGTATTGCTAACCACTCACATTTGTTCTCATTAAATGAGTCTGTGATACCCTTAACATTACAATACCGAAGTATGTACTTCTTTTATGTTGCGTTATTTATCTATCTGTATCTTAAGTGCTCTGCCATATAAATTAGAACATGCATTTAAATTAATGAGGAGGGTAGGTACCGTGGTTATCCCTTTTACTGTGTTATCTCTGTATCTCTCATTTTTTTCAAGTTCCATTTTTTCCTTCCAGCTTCTCTATAAATACCCATTATTCAAAGCTACAGTTGGAAGGCTTATTACAGAGGGTTATTTGGTTATCTGTCTTTTGACATGATAGCAAACTGTCATACATTTGCAAAAAAAATGTTCTAATCAGAGAATTTTGGTGACAGTTACAGTAACGCCTTCACTAATATATGTGTATAGTCCCACTAGTTTTGTTAACTGTGATACTACAGTTGGTACCACATAGTGATAGGCTTGAATGTCTAAGAGTAAAAATCAGCAGAGCACCTAAAAAGGCAGATATTATGGTGAGAATCTGCTACAGATCACCTAGCCAGGAAGAAGAGTCTGACAAGTTATTCTACATGCAACTGGGAGAAGTCTCGCGATCACTAGCCCTTAACTTTGTGGGAGACTTCAACCCACCACATGTCTGCTGGAAACATAATACAGCAGAACGGAAACAGTCTAGGAGGTTCCAGGAATGAGTGGAAGACAACTTCCTGACACAACTGATGAGTTAGTCGACTAGGGATGGTGCCCTGTTGGGCTTGCTGTTTGTGAACAGAGATGGCCTTGTAGGAGATGTGATATTTGGAGGATGTCTGGGGCACAAAAATCATAAAATGACAGAATTCTGTGTTCTTGGAGAAGTAAGGAAGGGGGATCAGTAGAACAGCCACCTTGGACAAACTTAGGACTGTTCAGAAGGCTGACTGACAAAGTTCCATGGGGCACAGTCCTTAAGGACTCTTTAAGAAGGAGGAGGGGAGTTGAAACTAGGTGATCTTTAAAGTCCCCTCCAACCCACAGAATCACAGAATAACAGAATCACAAAATCACTAGGTTGGAAAATACCCCCAGGATCATCAAGCCCAACCATTTCTATCAATCACTAAACCATGTCCCTTAGCACCTCATCCACACACCTTTTAAGTACCTCCAGGGATGGTGACTCAAGCACCTCCCTGGTCAGCCTCTGCCAGTGCCCAATGACCCTTTCTGTGAAAAATTTTTTCCTGATGTCAAGCCTGAACCTCCCCTGGCTGAGCTTGAGGCCTTTCCCTCTTGTCCTGTCAACTGTCACTTGGGAGAAGAGGCCAGCTCCCTCATCCCCACAACCTCCTTTCAGGTAGTTATAGAGAGCAATGAGATCTACCCTCAGCCTCTTCTTGTCTAGGCTAAACAAGCCCAGTTCCCTCAGCCAATCCTCATAAGAATTGTTCTTACGATTCTATGATTCCAAACTATTCTATGATTCTATGAAATTCTGGCAGCTCACGAGCAGGTCATCCCCATGTGCTGGAAAATGAGCTGTTGGAGGAGAAAATCAGATTGGCTGAATGGAGAGATCTGGGTGGATATCAGAAAAAAGAGGAAAGAGTAAGAGCTTTAGAAGAAGGGGCACACATCGTGGGATGAATATGGGAATGAAGTGAAATCATGTAGAGAGAAAATCAGAAGGGCTAAAGCCCAACTAGAACTTAGATTGACCAATTCTGTGAAAGATAATAAGAAATCTATCTACAAATATATCAAAAATAAGAGGAGAACCAAGGTGAATCTCCATCCTTTACTGGACACAGGGGGACTGATAGTGACAAAGGATGAGAATAAGGCTGAGGTACTTAATGCCTTCTTTGTCTCAGTCTTTAGTAGTAAGATAAGGTGTGCTCTGGCTACGCAGCTTCATGAGCCAGAAGACAGGGAGGAAGAGCAGAACAAAGCTCCCATGATCCAAGAGGAAATGGGTAAAGACTTGCTCAGCTAATTAGACATTCACAAGTCTATAGGGCCGGATGGGATCCACCCAATTGCATTAAGGGAGCTGCCAGAAGTGCTTGCCAATCCCCTTTCCATCATCTGCTAGCAGTCATGGCTGACTGGGGACGTTCCACTTTACTGGAAGTTGGCAAATGTTATGCTCACTTACAAGAAGGGCTAGAGGGAGCATATGGGAAACTACAGGCCTGTTAATCTGATCTCGGTGTCGGGGAAGATAATGGAAAAGTTCATCATGTGAGCACACGCAAGACAACTGGGTGATTAGGCCCAATCAGCATGGGTTTATGAAAGGCAGGTCCTGCCAAACTAACCTGATCTCCTTCTACCACAAGGTGACCCACTTAATGGATGAGGGAAAGACTGTGGATGCAGTGTTCTTGGACTTCAGTAAAGCCTTTGACACCATTTCTTACAGTATTCTGCTTGAGAAACTGGCTGCCATTGGCCTGAAATGGCATACCTTCTGCTGGGTGAAAAAACGGCTGGATGGCCGGGCCCAAAAGAGTGGTGGTTAATGGAGTTAAATCCAGTTGGAAGCTGGTAACAAGTGGTGTTGCCTAGGATTCAGGACTGGGTCCAGTTCTGTTCAATATCTTTATTGATGGCCTGGATGAAGGGATTGAATTTACCCATAGTACGTTTGTCGATGACACTAAGATAGGAAGATATATTGATCTGCTTGAGGATAGGGAGGCCCTAAAAAAGGATTTGAACAGGCTGGATCTATGGGCTGAGGCCAATGGGATGAGATTTAGCAAGGCCAAATGCCAGGTTCTGCACTTGGGACACAAAAGTGCTGTGCAACACTACAGGCTTAGGGAAGAATGGCTTGAAAGCTACTTGGCAGAGAAGGACAGTTGAAGAACAGAGTTGGTTGACAGCTGAGTTAACGTGAGCCAGCACTGTGCCCAGGTGGCCAAGAAGGCCAATAGCATCTTGGCTTGTATCAGAAACAGCATGGCCAGTAGAAACAGAGAACTGATTCTTCCCCTGTACTCTGCACTTGTGAGGCTGCACCTCGAATCCTGTGTTCGATTTTGGGCCCCTCACTACAAGAAAGACATTGAGGTTTGGAGCATGTCCAGAGAAGGGCAATGAAACTTGTGAAGGGGTTGGAGAACAAGTCTTATGAGGAGCAGCTGAGATAGTTGGAAATGTTTAGCCTAGAAAGAGGAGGCTGAAGGGAGACTTTATCGCTGTCTACAATTACCTGAAAGGATGTTGCGGAGACATGGGCATCGATCTCTTCTTCCAAGTGATAGGTGATAAGATAAAAGAGAATGATCTCAAGCTGCACCCGGGGAGGTTCGGATTGGACATTAGGAAAAACTACTTCACCGTAAGTGCAATCAAGGACTGGAACAGGCTGCCCAGGGAGGTGACCAAGTCACCATTGCTGGTGGTATTTAAAAGACTGGTAGATGAAGTGCTTAATGACTTAGTAGTGGAGAGTTATGATTGGGCTTGATGATCTCAGATGTCTTTTCCAACTTAGTGGTTCTGTGATTCTATAAAGCAAATAATTATGCTTAGAGAAGCAAAATTTTTTAAAAAAAAATCAGCTAAGTTATCTTGGACTCACATGGCTATATTATGCAATTTCACTGAGAATGTGGATTTTTTTAAATATTATCATTAATTAAAAACTTCCAATCAAATCTTACCTTCAATATTATTTTTACCACGGCAGAAATTACTTCAGGGTATTATATTTATAACTTTGCAACTGCAGCTGAACTAGACAATGAAAAAATTTTCAAATTAGGAATTTTTGATTAATCAAAACCGACAGAGTAGTTTTGCTAAAATTTTAATTAAAAAACAGTTAAAACAAAAAGGTTGCAAATTTCATTCTTTCTATTTAAAAATATTTTCTTGTGATATGGTTTTATAATGCTTATGATAAGGAAACATTTAATACTAAAGTCAATGACAAATGACCAGTTACAACACCAATTTATTCTCTAGAATACCAATTTCAAGACTAATCACCATTTAGAATAATAATTATTAGCACAGTGAATGTGAGAAGTCATATCAAATTATGCAGACCATGCAGTGACATAATAGTAAAAGAACATTAACATTTTTATATTTTTCATAAAATACTAAATAAGGTAAAATCTACAATAGGTATAGAACAAAAATTCTTGATATTTTTCGTAAGAATTTTTGTTTCATTATTATTTTTTATTACTTAAAGTATTAATTAAAAAAAGGTCAGCAGTTCCTCTGAGATGGAAGTTTTGAGTTTTGACTCATTGCACTAGCTTTCATACAATTTTCCAGTTGTACTAGCTGGCCAAATAGGAAAATAATTTGTCTAATTATTTATAAGAAAGTAAATTGCTTCACATTGGTAGCTGCCAACATTAAGAGGAAGAAGAAAAGAAAGACAGAATCCCTCAGGCAGTAAATACTACATTAATTGAATATCAAGACCTAAGGTCCAGAGGGACTGCTTGAGGTATCCTTTTTTATTTCCTATTTTTTATTTCCTGTACTGAGTACTCTTCAAAAATCTGTTGAAAAATATAGCCTTCCTTAGGATGTGCTTAAGCTTTGGCCTCAGAAAGTCTTGTAGAAACACTTTCTGCAGTCTAGGGCCAGGGTGCATAGATATTTTTCTCACAATATTTTAATCAGATATCCCCTTATTCTTGTACTGATCATAGAGAACCGAAAGTTCTGTAAAGTGTTTATTTCTTTATTTTTTGTTATCTTTCCTCATTTTCTCTCAAGAAAGATGAAATATAAACAAAACTCATAAATATGTTTTGTGAACATATATATGTATGTTCTGATACAGTTTTTATTTTCTGGTTACATATTGTCTTCTCGAGGACATCTTTTTTTCTTTTTTTTTCTCATGAAAAATGGGAAAGATTCAAAGTTTTGGGGCATAGCTCCAAGTATTTCTGGTAACACCAAGAGGAATATAGACTTTCTGTTCATTTCATGTTGTCTTCTCTTACTGAAAATCATCCCAGTTAGAATTTATCCTCTATATGTTTTTCTGCCTTTTCCTTCCTCTTAGATTCAGCCCTCTTCCTGTGAGGTTACCATAAATCTCTGTTTATTGCCTACCTTCTCATATGAAAGATAATCAATTTTTGCTTAACATAGTGGACAAAGAATCTACCTAGCTGCAAATATTATAGAGGGTTTAGGGCTAGTCCATATTCATGAGCCTTCAAAAAGCCAATCAAGCCCCACCAGTATAGAATAATCTTTGTAAATCTATATCAATCAGGAGTGTTTTCATAATTCCATTACAGTATGCCAAAATGAGATGTGAATGACAAATTACACCTCCAAAGTGACCGTATGATTTTTTTTGCCATTTTAAATCATTCTGGAAGAATAACATATGCTAGCTCACCTCTAATTAATTTTAAATTCTCATTTATTTCTCTCAGGTTTGAATTCTTGTCCAAATGTATCCGCACCCCAGTGTGAACCATGGGCAATT
Source organism: Phaenicophaeus curvirostris (assembly GCF_032191515.1). NCBI lineage: Eukaryota > Metazoa > Chordata > Aves > Cuculiformes > Cuculidae > Phaenicophaeus > Phaenicophaeus curvirostris. Next base: position 189,557,493 of record NC_091392.1, read on the forward strand.
TCTCTGAATTTACAGTGAAACAGAAAAAGAAACTCAAAGATTATATTTTACTCTTGTATTACAGAAGGAGAAAAAGTAAAAGGGAGGTATGTATGTTACTTGCCTTTATAATTTCTTTTGACGTTGAGAGGATGTTGAAAGAGGTAAGAAAAGTTGCTCTTATTTTGTACATAACACTGTGTGTTCTCTTTTCTCATGATCTTTCTACTGTGAAAGAACATAATACACATTCATCATCTGGACATGGTACAAGACTGTGCCTGTAAATAATTTTTTTTTAACAGATTAATAAAATCGGCTATGACCAACTTCAATGTAGTTTCCTTCTGAGTTGACATACAACTGCATATGATACTGCCAACAACCAAAGCAATTCCACAGATAATTTTTTTTAAAAGCTGCTGAGGATCTCTGGTTTTTTTTGCTTTCATATCTTCCACTGAGAAAAAATGTGTTCCTTTGAGTACTGACTTGGGTTAGTGTTCTAGGACAGTGATGTTTTTATTGGCTAAAAACTGCTTCACAGACAAAGCACTGTGAGCTGGCACACGCTGACATTTTCCAGCTGAGGGTAAGAATATGTCTCTATTTGAACACATGTCCACTCGTACTGAGTGAAGTGATTGGGCTGAGCCTTGTCTCACTGTGACAGATTAGAACATGTTCTGTAATTTTCTCTTTGTGTCTCCGCTTCCACTCTTGGTTCCTGAGTTATATAGTCTAATTTTTTTTGTATTGGACCTTGTATAAGGCAAACTTTAGACAAAATCATATGTATGGGCTTTAATAAATATAATTACTATATTTCATGAATATCCTAGTTAGAGAACGCTCTAGAAACTAAATGAAGACTTCCTTTGCAGCATCTATTCTGAGCTTAAACCACAACAAGGATCAGCACCTGTGCTAGGAATTATTTCACTAAAATATGTATTTTGTCTTCCTAAACATAGATAAGCTTGTGAAGGTGCTAACAAACTAAGTACTTTTAGAGAACAGTGTGATAAATGAATGTTTATCCTGAATGTGTAGTAGATGTGAGCTCAGCACGCCCTATAGCAGGAATCATGCGAAGCCCTATAGTAGGAATCATGCGAAGCCCTATAGTAGGAATCATGCGAAGCCCTACATATATCTCAAATCCTACTAATAACCTTCACATGCAGCAGTAGTTGTCTGCAGCTTAGGTAGATTTCCAGAGTGGAAATTGTCGTAAGGTTTATTGTTGCAAAGTCCTTTATCAAAGATGTTCAGAAAAAACAGAGACATAGAAGCCCCTTGCATGAGTAAGGAAACAATTAAAAGGACAAGGAAGATGGGAGCAGATGACCAAAACAAGCTGGTCGAGAACCCTGTTGTTCAACAGGTTAGTGAGGGATTTATAAATGGGTGAAGAGTGAGGTAACACAGGCTGCTAAATTATTCAGGGCCAGCTGTTAAGTGTTGCAAGAGTACTGATGTGATAGACAAATTTCACTGTAGGTAGATCTAAAATAAATCCAAAAAACATAACAAACCAAAAAATTATAGCTGTGGTAACAGGCTACGAGCTAGGGATTATCATTCGGGAGTGAGATTTTGGAGGTATAATAAACAAATATTTCTATGCAAATATCAGCTGTTCACTGTCAAATTGAATACTAGGAAAGGAGCTGGGATTAAGACAAATGTGGAAATTCATGACAAATTTCTGTTAAAAAGCAGCAATTAGAGTTAATCCATTTTTCCCTCCTCAAAAAGATAAGGGAAAAATTATTTGGCAAGGATGTGGTAAAGATGAAAAAGGTTTAAAGAAAGATTTTCCTATGCAGATTATCAAAGGAATGAAATAGCTCTTTTGATACACAGGGGATGGCCAAGTACACTTGGGCTTGTTTTACCTAGAGAAGAGAAGGTTGCATGGAGACCTTATAGCAGTTTTTATGTACTTAAAGGGGAATTGCAGGAAAATCATAGAATCATTAGGTTGGAAAAGAACTTAGAGATCATCAACTCCAACCGTGCCTGTCTACTACTAAATCATGTCTCCAAGCACCTCATCTACCTGCTTTTAAAACACCTCCGGGGGTGGTGACTCAACCATCCCCCAGGCACCCTATTCTAGTGCTTAATAACCCTTCTGTGAAGAAATTTTTCCTAATGTCCAATCTAAACTTCCCCGATGCAGCTTGATGCCATTCCTTCTTGTTCTATCAGCTATCACTTGAGAGATGACACCAACACCCACCTCTCTGCAACTTGGCCACACTGTTTCTGAGCCAAGCCAAGATGCCATTGGCCTTCTTAGCCACCTAAGCACACTGCTGACTTATGTTCAGTCTGCTATTGACCAACACCCCAGGTTTTTCTCTGCCAGGCAGCTTTCAAGCCACTCTTCCACAAGCCTTTAGTTCTGCATAGGATTTTTCTGTCCGAAGGATAGGACATTTTACTTGGCCTTGTTAAACCTCATCTTATTGGCCTCAGCCCACCAATACAGCCTGTTCAGATCCCTTTGCAGAGCCTCCTCACCCTCCAGCAGATAGACACTTCCTCCCAGTTTAGTGTTGTCTGCAAACTTGCTAAAGGTACATTCAATCCCCTCATCCAGGTCATACATACTGAATAGGACTGGACCCAGCACCAAGCCCTGGGGAACGCTACTTGTTACTGGCTGCCACCTGGTTTTAACACTGTTTATGACTACTTATTGGGCCTGGCCATGAAGCCAGTTTTTAACCCAGCAGAGGGTACACCAGGAAAGCTGGAGAGGGGATCTTTATCAGGGATTGTAGTGACAGGATGTGGGGTAACAGTTTTGAGAATAAGAAGGGAGCTTTAAATTATATGTTAGGAAGAATTTATTTCTTACTGTGATAGTGGTGAGGCACTGGAACAGGTTGCCTAGAGAAGTTTTGGATGCCCCATCCCTGGAGGTGTTCAAGGCTAGACTGGATGAGACTTTAAACAACCTGATCTAGTGGAAGTTGTCCCTGCCCATGGCAAGGGGCTTGGAACTATATCAGCTTCAAGGTCCCTTCCAATCCAAAGCATTCTATGATTCTGTGATGACTTGAGAGAATGTTTGTTTTGAGGAACACCATATTTGTAAATGTGGCTACATAAACTGCTAAGGGTAGGCACTCTCTGGCAACCATTAACTACTAACCATGAACTCCAACTTCGCTTGGAGCCATGGATCAAGCAAAATGAAACAATAGTTAGAATGCAGCTTCCTCAATTTCTTTGGTTCCTCATAAAACCTTTCTATTAAGCTACAAAGAATGGGTTAAAATCTAGCAGTTGTAATTATTTTCTTTTAATCCACTATTTTGTGCGTGTATAGCTGAGTAAATCCTTCTTTCTTTCACCTTGATTCTCATTAGTAAGTGTCTGCATGGAACTACTATACACCCTGTTAACAGAAATCTTTGGGCATATCTCTATAATATAGTGCTACAACTACAACTCACTGCTTAGAGAAAAGACTGTTCTTCCAGGGAGGAAAAAAAAATCTAAAAAATGTATAGCATGAAGGTGCCAGTGAAATTATTGATTTAAATACTTTGGAAAAAAAAAGAATTGATCAGATAAATGTCTGAGCCAATTCTCATGTACTGGACCATGGTTTCAATGAAACTCACAGAAACATACATTGAAGAGAAAAATGTGCACAATGTTTTGTGTGTGTAACAAAGACAGCAGAAGCAATATTAAACTGGTCCTAAATTGAGCTGAGTGAAATGAAGTAAAGATAACTGGGAGAAGGTCCAGTTTTGGGATCTGGTTTCAGGGATTCTGTCTGCTATGTTAAACGGTATCAACAATGCAAATCAGTCTTGTCAGAGTGTATAAAATATTTGGTACAGTCTTCAAGTGAGAAATAGTACTCAGTCACGTTCTATACACCAATTCCATTGGAGCTGTCTTTCATATCAGGCAGTGTCTGTCACAGCATTTTCTCTCACACAGTGGTCAACAACATATGGTTTAGAGTAAATTAGAAACTGTTTTATAATGGATTTTCTGTCCCGCAGGTGAAATCCCTTTCACTCCTCATCACCAAAATTGTAAGATGGTTATTAATGTTAATTTTACACCCTGGCTGATGCTGCTTTAGTTGTTTGGCATTTTCAGTACGCATCTGTGCATACTAAAAGGGTTTCCTGGACCTTTGCTGCGTTCCAAGTACTCCTTTAATGAATACTGGGTATGAACAAAAGACCATGTTCAGATGCAATTTTGCGATTACTTGAGGAGCACACTAGCAGAGAAAGACATGACCCAGGGATGACCCTATCAGCAGTAAGGACAGGTCATACATAGCCCTGAAGTGATAGTATAACCTATCTGTCTCTGTGGTACTGTCAGGTTATCGGGTCAAGGCAGCAATACCAACTGTGTAGCACCTCCTACCTACATTGGCCTTGATTCAACCTACTGCAAGTAGAAATTAAATCTGGGGGCAGAAGAAGAGCTTTTTGGATGTGTGGACACTCTCAACCTGATGTCCTAGATCAATCAGTGCACTGAAGACAGCCTTGCTCAGGTGGGATTGTGAGCCATGTAGAAAAGCATTTGCTCACTCCCAGTGTATTCCCTGCTGGTTAGACAATTAACCATCTTTGTAATAAGACCTAAAGCTATAGCAGCAGCTATGACCTGGGCCTTGAATCATTACACGTTTTGGCTATTTGTTTAGCCATAGGTTTGCATTTTCTTCACTTACGTGTACTGACCGCTACAAACTGACAGGTATAAACTAGTTTACAATTGGAAAACATAACTAGTGAATTCCAACTTGTGTGAAAAAGGATCACTGATAGGTATAAATATTAAATAATTAGATTAGTTTTGGTAATTATAGATAAAATTTCTACTTAGGAAGACACAAAATATTTTCTATTATGGAAAATATTTTATAGCATTCCATCAGTTCCATGGAATTTCCGTTTGTAGTTTAGTGTAATCTGAAATGATTTATTGTGAATAAGGTGTCTGAGGTAATCCTAATATCACGGGGGACAGAGGTGTATACTGGCTGAGCTATCTACCTTGTATTCTGTAAAAAGTCTTAATGTCTCGTAGCTGGATATGAATAATAGGACAGTAGGCTCATTGGCTAGATTTATAGTAGAAGACTTAGAAAAAATCCTTTAGATTCATTGTAGATGCACTTAGGTTGGGAGTAAAAGCCATACCACTGTGTAAGCTGATGTGCTGGTTTTGTCTGGGATACAGTTAATTTTATTCATAGTAGCTTGTCTGGGGCTGTGTTTTGGGTTTGTGTTGTAAACAGTGTTAATAACACAGAGATGTTCTAGCTATTGCTGAACAGTGTTTACAGAGTCAAGGCATTTTCTGCCACTTAACCTACCCCACCAGTGAGCAGGCTGAGGGTGCACAAGAAATTGGGAGGGGGCACAGCTGGGACATCTGACTCCATCCCATACCAAGGACATCATGCTCAGCAATAAAAGCTGAGAGGAGAAGGAAGGGGGTATATGCAGAGTTATGGTGCTTTTTATTCTATGTGTAATGGAGTCCTGCTTTCCTGGAGATGGCTGAACACCTTCCTGCCAATGGGAAATGGAGAATGAATTCCTTGTTTTGCTTTGCTTGCTTTACTTATTATACTTCCTTTATCTCAACTCACAAGTTTTCTCACTTCAACTGTTCCTATCCTCTCCTCAGTCCTGCCATGTGGGAAGTGAGAGGGTGGCTGTGTGGTTCTTAGTTGCTAGATGGAGTTAAACCATGACCATTGTCTAGATCCCCAATATAGGCCACAGAGGATCTCTAATACACCTTTTATCTCATCCTAAAATGACATAATTGATTCTCATATTTAGGTGGCATGGATCTTTGTGTAAGTTCTCTCTTCATTGATGGCTGAACAAAATATACCTATTAATTAAAGAGTACATCATATTTTTCACCGTTACCTTTATTATATGTAAACATTTAGGATGTTTTGGGGCTTTGTGGTCTTGGAACACTACTCCTAAATTTAACATGAACTAAAACATATTGTTTTAGATCTTTCACAGTACAGCAGAGATCCCAGCTGGTATGAAGAAGGCCACTGCATTACAAGGTTTTTGCAGTACTGATGACCCAGGAAAACAAGATGGTGTTAAACACGACTGTAGAGAACATCCAGTTTTTGCAAAAATTCAGTAATCTGTAAATCACTCTTTCAAAGCATCAAAGAAATTTTTATCAAATCCTCAAACCTGCTTTTCTCTTCAAAGGTCATTTTTTCCTTTGCACTCTCTATATTACTGTGTTGTTTTCCTTTGTACTCCATATGGTATTACTATCTTGTTTAATAGAATCTTTAGTGTGTATTAATAGACTGCCCATTTTTTTTTAATCTCACTCTCTCAAGACAAGCAACCTGAGCTTCACCCAGAAAGACTGCTCTTCAGAGAGAGTCAATCAGATCTGTAAACGTGCAAAACAGGGACTGTGGTAGGGCAGACAGATTATATTGGGCTGACAGATTTCATTTTTATGTCTGTTTTTTCCAGGAAAATGAAAAGACTACAAAGAGGGTATATTCTTCCAGAAAGATGTGTGTCAGGTTTTTTAGTGAAAGCATATATAGATCAGTGCAGGACCCTGATATATCAGACATTCTGTTCTGTTCTGTTCTGTACTAAACATAATTTTGCTTCCAGAGGTTTGACTCCACTGATATTCTTTTCAGGAAGTACAGTCCATGAGCAGTCCCTAGTGTGCAGTGTCCTTATCCCTGAAACCAGACAAACATGCTGTGCGATGTAGACATATGGATCAGAGGCTATTGCCTCTGTCCTTGATTTCATCTAATTTAGTGCCTGCCAATGTGCCAAGATTAGGTCAAGCAGACCTGCAGCTCTACTGATCTACACGCTTGCAGCTATAGAGATCAGTTATATTTTCTTGATAGCTACACACTCTAGAAAGAAACATTTGGCCATATAATTTACCCAACACTAAATCAACGTGTGGAATTCCTCAATCTTACCTTCTTCTATAGTCTTTTTTCTTTAGTCATGTTCACAGGAGCTGTCAGACATGGTGTGTCTTTTAGACAATATTTAACTTAAAGGGATAATTAAAATGGGATTCACATACATCACCAGTTTGCTTCTTAGCTTCTGTATAGAGACACTATGACCTGTCTGAATGCCCTAAAATTTATTTTCAGGTGCTTGGTACCAGGCAGGATCAGTCCCGTAGAAGCATTTTTTATTACTACAGACATTTTAATTTAGTGCTTTCATCTCCTGCTCTAGTTTGTTTGCCTTTGCAAATCTCCTTGAAGTGGTCACTGAAATCTTAAAAATACTGTATTCAGACAGGCTGGGGAGCACAGAGGCCTCATGCTGCTGCAAGTGATCTACAGGGCTAAAGATAGCGTTTAGCTAAACCCATGGTGATACAGTAACTAGAGCCCTTCAAAACAAAATGACCCAAGGTGAAGCATCCTGCAGAGTATGTGGAGAGAATAGAGGCTCAGAACCAACCTACTGAGACAAAAAGGTGTGTAGAAGGGTTAATTTCATGTGATGGCTCAGTTTGATTCATAATTTGGTCCAAATTCTGAAATCTATAAAAAGTACCAATATCTGCAAACCTTCATTTGTGATGTTTTTTGTTTACTAAAGTGGAGAACTATAACAACCATAGGTTCCTTCCCTTGACTTCATTGGAGTGATGTGTAGGTTGTACTGGAATGAGTATACCGGTAAGGCCATTGAGGCATCACTGAAAGATACAATCCTAACAGCACTTCTGCAAAAGCTACATGGTATGAATAATTGCTGCAGACTGTATCCCTGTACATACATTCAGATCTTACTGAGAATGGGTTGAATACCAAAGAAAACTAATCCACAAATTTTGCTGGTATTCATCAAATAATTTATCCAGTCAGGCAAAATATAGTAAGATTAGTTATCTGTTGTGTATTTTGTCTAGAAATTAATTAAGATATATGAATCATAAAAAAAATAATTTCAAGTTGTCATTTTACACATGGAAATCTTCTACTTTACTTTAGCTAATTCCTATGGTGGAAATTAATTCTGAATGAAAACCGTGTGTGTAACTCTAAATGCATTCCACATTGATGGGAAACTGTTAGATATTTACACAATGCCATGTTGTGCATTGATTGCAGCTAATTTTGGGACCAATGCTTCCTTTGAGACCCTTGGCTGGAGCCTGGTATGTAAAAAGTAGCTCAGTTGGATATATAGGTAAACGGTTTAGAAATCTTGAACCACAATGCCGGGTCACAGTGATTTTGAGGAGAAACACCAGTAGACCTTAACCTGTGCAGCCCAACAAGCTTTTCATGCTTTTATGTACCTATTTTTTCATGTGCCTATTACATGTAAAATCCATTTGAGCTCTGAAGCTACAGGTCTGCACCAAAATACCTGTGTTCATATTCTCGGTAAAAGGTATTTAGCTTGTAAGAAAGAACATTATTACTAGCACTAAGCAGTAGATTTTAGGAATACTACATCAAAAGTGCAGAAATACAGGACCCATATCTATTTTTCATTGTTTTAGTCTACTTAGTTCAGTTCCTTCAGCAGCCCTCAACAACATTATTCCTGATTCTGAGAGTGCACTGAAAGAGAGGACTAATTTTAGTTTGAGGACATCAAGCCACAAGGGAAAGCACTGAATTCTTTATCACTTAGTATCTTTGAATATAGCTAGGTAACTTTCTGAAAAATGTGCTTTAGTTACAAGTTGCTTGGGTTTTTACAGGACGTGACTTATCATACAATCACAGACTATCTCAAGCTGGAAGGGATCCATAAGAATCTCTCTGCTTCTCTCAGGACTACCTAGAAATAAATCATATGACATTGTCCAGATGCTTCTTAAACTCTGACAGGCTTGGTGCCGTGACCATGTCCCTTGGGAGCCTGTTCCAGCGATCAACTACTCTTTCAGTGAAGAACTATTTACTATTGCCCAAACAGAACTCACCCTGATGCAGCTTCATTCCACTTCCTCATGTCCTATTTTTGGTCACCACAGAGAGGCTGTACAGTGTCTTGTGTGTGTAATACACACAAAGTCTTACTAGGCAGTCTGATTTAATGACTCTTACAGTCTTTTAATTAGTAAAAAATAGAAAATATTTGGAAAATTATTAAAGGAAGCATACAGATCTATCTTAGTCTGGTCAGCTTTCATGTCTATCCTATTGGAATCTGATTATATAAAGCCCTTAAAAGTTTACAAACTATTGCTTTGCCTTATTTTACACACAAGAAGAGTAGGAGTTCCCAGCTCCATATCTTTGAACTACCTACACAAACATTTTGTAGAAAGAAGGGATTGAGGATCTCCATCCAGATGGAAAAAGTTATAGATGTCAAACAAATGCTGTGGACGGCTCTTTTTAGATCCACAGCTAAAAAAGGGTATGTTTGAGTTATGTTATTTGAGGACTCCTGCTGCTGCCATTCAAAAATATCACATTCAGAGCCTCAAAGCACAGATTTGTATAGGTAGTGTAAACTGGAAAAAATATCGTAAATGTGAATATGCATTTTAGAGGACACATTCAGAAGTCTATCAGTCTGCCTGAAGTTTCCTCTGGAATACTCTGATAAGTATGGAGTGATAGTTCCATTTTCAACTCATACTGAAGGCCATCTTTTTTGGCACTGGGAAGTTTTAAAACAATAAAGCTAGTTGAAATACATTGCAAATACAGTGTTTTCTTTCCCTGCCATGCAATATGAATTTCCTCAATTGTGTGAACATACAATGCTTTGACTGGACTGTTCAATCCAATCAAAGCTACTGGATGTTCCAGAAGTACCTCTTTCTTCATAAATATTTATGTATTCATGGGTGTTTCAATTGTCATATTGGATGTTTTATGATTTTGTTTACCTACATGTTTTGATGTATTTATTGCTTCACTGATTCTATTACATCTAGTGGAGTCCAAAAATATCAGATAAAAGGGGATACTTCTCAGTATAGTTTGGTCTTTAAATGATGCTGAAAGAACCTGTTATTTATCACTTAGACAGTTACTTCTGCCCATTTAGCTAATGATGAAGCATTTAATTTTCAAAATTTTTGTTTGTTTGTAAAATACAATTAAGTTCTTAGAGGAAAAACAGGAGGCCATGTATCTGCATGGCATTGTTATCTTCACTCACCTGGGGCAATCTAACCAAATTGTTATTTCTTCATAATTCATTAAAATAAAGACAGTTTAAATTATTTATTAAGAGGAGATGGATTTGGTGATTAGAGTATAGAACAAAAAATCAGTAGAACTGCTTTATTTCCATTTGGGCATCAATTAAGTGATGCTCGGAGTGTAACAGTGAGTTCTTTCCCTCAGTTTCCCATCTATAAAGGCATATTACTAATATTTCTAATGATTCAATTAATTACTCTTTGTAAACGTCTTGTAAGTTTTTTGAATGAAAAGTTTTATATAAACTCTTGAAGGCAGTGATTGTCTTGTCCCATGCTGTAAACAATGTTTGGTCTCTTAAAAAGAATAATGAATATGACAGTCAGTGAATACAAAGCAGTATATATTAGCTTTCATCTCATATGACTAAACAAACTTTATTCCTGGTTGTGTGACAATGCATATGTATTTTCCAGATACTCTTCTTTAACACGGTGGGATGAATCTCCTAAGTAATTACTACTTTTACCGGCAAAGATTTGCAGAAGAGATAACAAATATCCCAATTGACTAAACTTATGAGCCAGGGTCAATATTCTGTTCTCCCACAGAACTAAGACAAATCACTTAGACTCAAATAGTTAAAGCATTCAGGATTCAGAACTTCAAATGTCTTTGAGGATCTAGGTCTTCATCCCTTTCTGCCTCAGTTGCTTTCATCAGAGGGGTGATAAGAGCACCTCTGTACATAGTAGAAACAAACCATCAAAAGGACTAATTGTGCTGGTCTGAGAAAGGACAACACAGTCTGTTGCTAACCTCTCATAAGGGAGTGATGTGGCTAATATTCCAACCAGATGCCTTTGATTTCCTCAGCCCCAGTGTTGTGGTACTCATTTATAGCTGAGCTGACTGGGAGTGATGCTTGGAATGAGTCCAGGGAGAGGTAGGAACTCACACCTCTGGATCCACACCAAGACACCTTCACCGGTCTATCATCACTCTCCTCAGAGGGATGTAATGAGAATACATTAATTAATGTTTATGAACTGCTTCAGTGATACCATATTTAGACTGTTAGAATTGCATCTGTAGGAGCAAAACAGCACTCAGTAATTCCACCTGCAATAGAAAGCACAAATAGGGATGTTAAACAGAGGGCCACAGAGGTGAGTTTCTCCTAGGAGGTTTTTTTCCATACTGAAAAAAATATTGCTGGAGGTTAACAGCCCTTTAAAGGCAATCTCTGTTCTAGAGAAATCTAGACTGACAGAAAATTTGAAGTACATGATGGAAGGTCTGTAGAACATTTACATGACTTTAGTTAAAGTGCTTAGTCATAATTTTTCATGAAAAATAGATAAGCTTAAGGTGGCAGAGAGATTTATCAAATATTCCAAAATATGTCAAGCTTACTGTGGTTAGGCATTGGAGTTATTTAAATTATTGGATGTTTTCTGGAAGGTGTATTTCTGAAGATTCATCTATCACAAAGTGTTTTTTCTCTGGAGAAAAATTTGTTACCTCCTAACTTTGCTCGTAAGGTAATGCAGAAAATCAGAACGTGATGAACAGATATCTAAGTGTGGCCAGATCATGGCATTGCATTTACCCTGTGACAAGAACAGGGGATCAGGGAATGGCTCTGGACATTTTGGCATTGTGGAACAGTTTCTGATTAAGTACAACTAGGAACTCTGGGGCAGGGTGCACAATGACATGAATCATAAAGATGCAATTTCTCTATAGCTAGCCACATTACCTGCTACAGTTACTTGTTTCAGGGACACTTTTACTATCCTCAGGACATTATTTCAAGTATGTCCCTTGAACCTTTGGAGTACTTGACTCACACTGAGTCAAAATCTGTAATTGCAACAATATTATTCTGACTTCTCTCTTTGTCTTCTTAAAAATCCCCATATAGAAATTGTTTTCAGATAAGTTTTAGTGAAAAATGTTATTAACTTGAAAAGCTTTCTTCTGCCCACTTTAGGCTTAAAAGAGGGACCTTAGGATAAACTACACTGCTTGTTGTACTCACTGCTCTGCCTTTCTCATGCTCAGAAGAATAAGGCAAATATTTTATCAAAATGAATGCCACTTTGCTGGGAGACTTCAGCATGCCAAGTGGAGCTGATTCAGTCTACCCATAGCTTTCAAAGACAAGTACCTTGTGTTCTGGCTCTTCCTATTTTTAACTGTCTGTGTTTTTTAAAAAAAATGAATAAATGAATATGACATACATCCTTCCAAACATCATGGTAATTTGGTAAGGATTTTCAGTAAAGATTTTTCAATCTTTAGAATTTTTTTCTATTTTAATATGACTTAGGCTATTAACTGCTCTGAGTTAATTTAGGATGACTATATGCATATAATTTTGTCCCCCAGCCTGAATACTTTCCTCTAAAGTAGGCCTGGACAGATTTTTTCAAAATTTGTAAAACTCATTTGGCGAGATTGCAGTTAAAAAATACTGTGATCAGTTATATTAATTCAGAGAATAAGAAAATAATTTAAATATTTGATTTTCTTAACTTGGGTAAAGTACAATATGAATTCAGATAGGAAAAGATTTACAAATATATATCAATAAAAGGGTCTTCAAAAGTGTGAATAAACACCAGTGTAGGATAGTTATGCCAAATTACATTAGATAAATTTAAACTGTAATGTTTTGCAAAGACTTCTGGAATAGTCTAGGATGTTTAAATAGGACTGAAGTTGTAATTTTTCTCATACCCATCTCTAAGTAGGGTATTCTTGTCACTGTTAAATACAAGAAATAGGATAGGGAAAATTTTGTTTAGCCATTGAGAGCTATGCATATAAAGCAGAAAGCAGTTTCATGTTAAATATGATAGCAGTATCTTAAGTCCTGAATGGAGATAAGAAGGAAAAAACTAGATCCTGGCACTGTGGAGATGAGAAGAAAAAAAATAGATTTTAAGTGGATATAAAAAAGAGAAGGGTTAGAGTTGTGTTAGCAACAGTCTGAATCTGTACAGATGTAGTAAGTAGGTCCTGTAAAATTTATTTGATAGATTCAGATTTCCAGAGAAGGAACATAATCTCAAGGTTAAAATTATTATGATGATATTCTTGGTAGTGTAATGGATTTGGATCATTTACCTTCGTCTGTAGGTTCTTCCTGCCACTCTCTGGCTCAATAAGAATGTGCCAGTGCCCCTAGTTTAGTGGAATTTAAGGGATGTATTAGTCCAAGTTGCAGTTAAAATCGAGAGAAAATTATATTATTGCAAAGTAATGCATTTGTTGGCAAGAAATGTAATGATTTTTGGCACCTTACAATGTTTTAGTGCCATCTGGTGACTCCCCAAAATGTTACAAGAACATTTGCCAAAATGCCTGGATACATTAAATATATTGGAGATGAGCAAATTCTGAATTGGTAGTTATGCACTGAAAAACTAACCCTCAAAGCTTCCTTGCTTCAGTGACAGGATGCAGTCTTGTAAGTCACACCATTAGAACATGAATTTTAAGTGCCAGGTATCTGCATGGTAAAGTTGGTGAGCAACTAAAATACTTTCCTGAGAATTTTCCATGAAAATTAAGAAAATGAAATTTCATATATAACTGCAAAGAGAAGAAGAAAAATATGTGGTTCTAAAAATGACTCAATATGAATCTTTCATTTGCCTTTCTTTTGGACAGTCCTATCTATGCAAAGATGCAAAGATGAGAGTTACAGAAAAAGGAAATCTACTAGAAAAAAGAGTGGAAAAAAACCAAACCACAACAAAACCAACTCCATACAGAATAAACTCCTTTTGAAGTAAGATATGTTAAATTATGCCTTTGTTCTTAGAATGGGAATTATATTTCTCTACTAATAAATACATAAAATAAAATAAATTACCCATTGGTTTGCATTTCACTTCTAATGAGTAGACACTAAGCTGAAAATAACACTTAGATGCCCCTAACCTTTGCTCAAGTCTTTTAACTCACAGTTCTAGTGTGAAAAAAAAAAATAGACTTTGAAAATAGGTCTTTCTTACTCAGCAGTCCTATTCCCTTTTCTGAGTTCAGAGTCTAGTTGATTTAGGACAGGTTTTCCATTGCTTTTCATGTCTTTTTATTGTGCAACACTGACGTATCTAAGAAAGTTTGATCTTCTCTGTCTTCTGTTCTTTGCATCCTGAGTTGTGTAATTATTTACGAAGTTTCAGTCAGTAACTTCAGTATGAATGTCTTCCTTTTCCAGGTTTCCCACCTGTCACTAGGGGCTTAATATGAATACAATGAGCCTCATAGAGGTGATCATAAGCATCCCATTTTCACTTTCAATGTAGGTTAAATATTTAACTTCAGTTTCTATTATCTGTTATACCTTTCTCATCTGAGAAATATTGGGCAGTTGTACTTTTGTTCTGACATTCACAGATGGAGACTGATACACTAATGAAAGGGAGTACATTATGAGATGTCAGAAATAATGTATGACTGGACTTGATAACCAAAGAGATCCTTTTCAGCCATATCTTTCCTACAGAGCTCTTAAAGCTTCAAATGCCTCCAGCAGAAATAAATACACTGAGGGCTTTGTCCTCAGCACTTTCAAGACACTGCAGAGGTTTGTGTTGACTTCAAACCAGTTTGGATCAGATAGGCATTTTCTTAATTTCATCAAATTTACTTAGACTGTTGTGTTCTTTCAATACTTTTTACACTGAGCTGGGTTCACACAACCCTTGCTTAATGCTGCTTCATTGCTCCTGCTGGCTGTTGTGTCTTGAGGAAGGAGCAGAATCCGGTTTGGTGTCTCCTCCAAGGTGAGAATCTGCTTTGGATTCATAATAACTTATTGTAAGAGATGATTCTGCAAAGGATCTGTTTTCCTGTATGGTACTTGTCATCAAATAGACAGGATTATCTGCAGATTTTCACACATCAAAAGTCAGCTTAAATAGATTTTTTTTTCACTTCAAATTCCTTACCAGTCTCTCTAGGTAAATAGTGTTGCTTTCACTTTAATTATCTTTTTAAAATAGTGAATATCTGATTGAAGCAAATATTTTGTATCTAGAACACTTG
Source organism: Phaenicophaeus curvirostris (assembly GCF_032191515.1). Taxonomy (NCBI): domain Eukaryota; kingdom Metazoa; phylum Chordata; class Aves; order Cuculiformes; family Cuculidae; genus Phaenicophaeus; species Phaenicophaeus curvirostris. The sequence continues at coordinate 189,572,710 of NC_091392.1, forward strand.
TTAAGTTTCAGAGTTTCTCTTAATTACACTCTCAGCTTTTCTGTGTGGATGACTTTTAAGTCATCCAAAACGGACTTTTAAGGTAAAAGGAGATATGAGGAGTAAAGAGGAAGGAGAAAAAGGACAGGAGACAGATTAAGGAATCCCAGTCATCCTAATTCAGAACATTGTTCCTCTTTTGCCGGGTGCTCTCAGTATCTTCTACTAAAACTCCTAATTGTGCCCTGTTTCCTCTTCTCCTAAAAACTGTGGAGAAGTACTCTGAGTTTCTGGGATAGAAATTTTATACCTCACTACCAGTCCTTTTAATTCTATGTGGCATTCACCTTGCAGACAGCTAAATCACTGTTATATGGAAGAAAACAATCTTGCACGCCTGAAGCCATTCCATACGGAAATGACAGCCTCAGTTTTTAACACTGGGTCGGGGTTCCTGTCCAGCTGCTTAAGTGCTCTAAGCTTCTGTTTTTCTTGGCATAATGGCACAACTTCACCTACCACCATTAGGGCTTTATGGGTTGGTTGAAGGTTGACTGATGCCAATGAAGTGCACACTTGGAGGTGGCATAGAGGTACTTTATGTCCCTGCATGTTGTGCACTTTCAGGCTTTTGTAGGATTTATAAGACTATATTTTCATTCCCCCTCATTGGCAGGAGTATTCTTCCCCTGCTTTGATGTTCTTAGGTGCAAACATGGGGCTGTCGAAGTAGAAAGGTCAGCATTTTTTTGACTGAAAGAAGAGCCATGCTTGAAAAAATGTTATCAACAGTACCATAAGGCAGAGAAACAGTGACCTTAATGCCAGAAGAAAAACATGTCGAAACTTCTGTTTGGGAAGGCAAGTTTAGTAAAAATCAAGCAGTTACCTGACAAAATGAAGATTCATGGAGTTCTGCATGTATTAAGATGTACTAATAAAAAGAGCACAAGATATGTGAAGACAGGAACCTGATCTTAGATATACAACATTTGGTGCATCAACAACATCAAATAAAATGTCTGATGGAACATGACAGGCACAAATAATATATAAACACTTAGAGTGCATTGCACAAGATTTCTGGCTGTTGTCTGCAGGTGTGGCAGTGTAGTTTTCAAGTTAAAAAAAAATGGAAAAATTTGCTTTGTCCGCTGCTTTTTCATACCTACGTTGTGCATATCTGCCAGTTCCATTGTTAGTCATGGTACGAAATGTTGGCTGTCATAAGCAACATGGGAAACTCATATCAGTCTGTGATTTAATTATAAAATAATAATTTATAAAAACATTATTTCCTGGCTACTTTGTGACACATCATGTGCAATCAAAGTGACCTTTCTGAGAAAACATGCTCCTTGGAAAAAGATCCCTTGATTTCAATTTACAGTATTCTATTATAAATGCATGAATTGACTTTTTTTTACAGTAAGAATATATTGGACATACCGAAAGAAATTATATCCATTTCATCCACAGGTTACATCTTAATAAGGCAAGTGTAGAAAGCATCTGTGTTATAATTACCAAACATATTGAAGCAGTATAAAAAGGCTCGTTTCCAAAATAATTTAATATTTGGACAAGCAACTTTAGCAAAAATTTTTCAAAGACACCATGAATTCTCCTGCAGATGAGAAGACTTACAAGAAATTACACTTATTCTTTATAGAATTATATAGTTTGTAAAATGAATGGAAAAAAACCAAAGGTTTTGAGGGATATGTGTCTAGGGTTTATACCAGTACTCTTTAGATGAAGACAAGTTATTATAATTTAGACAAGCAGATTGTGTTAATTGTTTGCTGGGAAGATATTAGTCAAGAGAAAAATAAGCTATTTAGAAGTTATCCTTTTATTTACAGGAGTGTTTGAGAAAAGTAGGCTTAACTATAGCTAATATTTCTAATAGCTTCTTTATTCTCTGAAATAAAATATGTTCTTCAAGTACTAGGAGAATGAGTGTTTGTAATGGAAGTACCTGTTTTTCCCTGTTGGTATGGGAACAGGTTGAATACTAGATTCAAGAATATATTCACTGCATTCAGTTCTCAAATCTTGTTTGGTTTCTTTTTCTTTGTTTTTGTTTTTTTTTCTTTTTTTGTAGTTTCTTTCTGTTGCTTGTTCTTCTCTCACATAAGCAATTCATTTTAGCTTGCCATAAAGCTTAGAAAGAAGCTACTTTTTAAGTCACAAGAATTAGAAATATGATCCTCATCAAAATTAGCAGATAAAAAACTTTGAAAATCCAAAGTGTGTGAATAACCTTTTTGATTTGAGCAGGACTATTTATCTTTAGAAACCTGTGAGCCGCTGTCAGTATATTTGGGTAGTGTTACATGTTCCTGGCAAAAGTACTAGGTTCATCATATGTCTACATATTTTCTTTGTGTCTTTATGGTTTGGATAGGAGTAATTAAAAGGACAGGGGTTCAAAGATAATGACAGGATCTGTGAGTTCAGTGTAGGTAAAGTAGTCACTCCTGACCCCAGCCTACACAAGCTGCAGAGAGGAAAGTTGAGGGTGTTGGAACAGGACAAAGAGGGTGGAAGATACTTAGAGATGTTGTAGTACACCCTGCTCCACTATAAAACCCCTGTCAGAGGGTGCGTATATGTGTATGTAGGGGCAGAGAAGTAGGAAGGAGAAAGGACGATAGCACAGAGACACGACTACCCTAAAGAATCTCTCTGAATATGAGACTGGGAAAAAGACTTTCCTAAGAACATATAGGCCTTGTGGCTTCATAGTGAAAGACCATCCCAAGAAAAGGTGGCCAAGAGTAAACAGTTTAGTAACCAAGTAGGAATGTCAGATAGCAAAAGCCACAGAAGCAGGACACTGAAAAACAATAGGTGATACAGGAAAGAAAGGAGTCTTTGCTATAGTGGGACATGACTCTCCATAGGGTTTTGTAGAATCATAGAATCATAGAATAACCAGGTTGGAAGAGACCCACCGGATCATCGAGTCCAACCATTCCTATCAAACACTAAACCCTTAGCGCCTCATCCACCCGTGCCTTAAACACCTCCAGGGAAGGTGAATCAACCACCTCCCTGGGCAGCCTGTTCCAGTGCCAATAAACCTCCCCTGGTCGAGCTTGAGGCCATTCCCTCTTGTCCTGTCCCCTGTCACTTGGGAGAAGAGGCCAGCACCCTCCTCTCTACAACTTCCTTTCAGGTAGTTATAGAGAGCAATGAGGTCTCCCCTCAGCCTCCTCTTCTCCAGGCTAAACAACCCCAGCTCTCTCAGCCGCTCCTCGTAAGACCAACTAAGTCCTATTACAGTGGAGCCTCTGCAGTAAAAGTGGGAAGATCTTGTAAGGGAGATGATGTCTTATGGCTGGGACTGCTAAACTGACAAGTATGTAGTGAACAGACACTTTTAAGTAGATGATTCCAGTGGTATGATAATACAATCAGCATTGACAACATGGAAGTAGTTAAGAATAGACTGTCAGCAGTGAAGGGAACTTTTAGTTTTGCTCTTTTTATATAATTCTCTTAAAATCTTGGATTATGAAGTGTGGTCTTTCTCATGTGTATTACACAAAACAGACTACACAGATTTATAACATATTTTTACATGGGTTTATATTCATACATAAATAGACAATGATGTGTAAGTGTGTATGTATTCTTGCCCCAGACCTGCCTTTATCTGAGTTCTCTATTCTACATGTACTTTTAGAGATTTTTTTTTCTCTGACACCTGTGGACCTTTTCATGAGTATTCTTCCTCCAATGCTGAGGCACACTGAGTTTGTCAGATTAGTTATGACCCTTCCTCAGGGGGTCAGAAAATGCCTGTCCTATCTGGATGCTCATTAGCACTCAGCCCCATCCATGCTATACTTGCAGCATTTAAAGCTTTTCCTGATAATGATCTTGATCGTTTCAGTTAGCATTTCTTGTTCTTCACGCAATTTTTTGTACTCCCATACTCCCCAGTGTTCAGTGAAAAGGCTTGGTTTAATGAGATATTCCTGGGTTTAGACACTGGGGAAATAGGAGGAGGAGAACAATGACATCAATGAGGCCACTAGTATTCTTTCAGTATTCTGCCAATGATCTGTATCTTTATGATGTGCAGTTCAGTGTTAATTCTGTCACTGACATGTGCAATAAGCTGTTACCCACATTTCACATCTGCCCACAAAAAGCATGAAGGCAGATTTTTTTCTGGCACATTTCTGTACAGCTCTCGCTGTTTTTGAACTTGCTTTATTTTTTTTCCAGCTGCCCTCCATTAAATGTGCTGATATAAGGCTGTATCAATGCATGTAGTTTACTCCAGCACCTAAAGCAATGCGATAATGAAATGAGCATTCCTTAAATATCTTCCTTTCGTCTGACTGCTCAGGACAGTACAGGAGACAGTCCTTAAAGTTCATGCCCCAGTGAATATGGCTCCTGACCTCCAACTGCTAACCCAAATAGTCAATAATTGATAACCCTGAGGAATACACAAGAATGGAGGGAGATTAAGGTGGAGGTATCATGAATGCAATTGAAGTGCAAAGCTGCTGCGTGGAACAAATGCCTTGCCTGATATGCCAGCTAGGATCGGAGTTGAACTATCATACCTGCTGAAGTAGATTTCAAGCACTTTAGAGTTGGGAAAGTATTTGGGCCCATGACCAGGATGACTGCTGATGAGGAAAGACTGAAGATCTTTTCTCCCTGGAGAAGAGAAGGCCCAAGAAGACTTAATCGCAACATTCCAGTACTTAAATGGTAGCTACAAAGAGAATGGAGTTTCTTTCCTCATGAAGAACCATATGGGGAAGATAAGGTGCAATGAGTACAAGTGCATCAGGAGAAGTATCATAGAATCATAGAATAGTTTCGGTTGGAAGGGACCTTAAAGACAATCTAATTCCAAACCCCCTGCCATGGGCAGGAACACTCCCCACTAGATCAGGCTGCTCAAGACCTCACCCAGCTTGGCCTTGAACACTTCCAGGGACGAGACATCCATGACTTCCCTGGGCAACCTGTTCTAGTGCCTCACCACCCTCATTTTGAAGAATTTCCTCCTAATGACTAGTCTAAATCTTCCCCCTTCCAATGTAAAGCCATTCCCATATCACTACATGCCCATGTGAAACATCCCTCACTAGCTTTCTTGTATGCCCCATTCAGGTACTGGAAGGCCACTTTAAGGTCTCTTTGGAGCTTTCTCTTCTCCAGGCTGAACAAATCCAACTCTCTCAGCCTTTCCTTGAATGGAAAGTTCTCCAATCCTCTGATCATCTTTGTAGCCTTGCTCTGGACCCATTCCACTAGTTCCATATAGTTCTTTTGTTGATTATTCCAGAACTGGACACAATACTCCAGGTGGAGTCTCGAAAGAGCAGAGTAGAGGTGTAGAGAGCACATAAGAAAAACTATTTTACATTAAGAACAATCATTCGCTGGAATAACTTTCTCAGGGATATTATGGAGTCCCCGTCTCTGGAGGTTTTCAAGATGCAATTGGAAAGGTTGCTAAATAATCTCATATAGGCTACCTTTACTCTGAAAGTCTGGACCAGGTGATTTTTTGAGATTGTTTCCAACTTGGACTATTCTATTATTTTAGGATTCTATGATTACCTGTTTGACCAGCATAGGCACACGATGATTGTCTTGACTTTGTCAGTTTCACAGTCCCACAAATGAAGTTTGGGGCATGACAAGACACTAAATCCAAATCTGTTTTATCTCAAGCCCGTATTATCTGATATTATCTCAAGCCCAACTTGCTCAAATTTAGGACTTGAAGATCTTACACTACCATTACTAGAATTTAAAATGCAGGACCTTTGGGACCTAAAGAGTGAATCTGAGCCTTAGTGATCAGAGTGCTGACATTTACTGTGTCTTTAACATTACAGTGTGAATAAATGTAGAGGGGGTGGATTTCAACATTTTCCCATTAGTAGTTGGAAGAAAACAGACATTAGCTGGAACATAGCAGACAATATCCCAGGCATGAAGTAAAGGTCATGGGAGGGCAGAAGAAATGCATTTCTCTCATCAGTTGGCACCAGGCAAGGCCACATTACAGAGAAGATGTGGGAAGGTTGAACAATGTCTTTTCAGGACAAAATCTCTGGAACTCATCAAGAGAACCATAATGCGGTCACATTATTCATAAAAGCAGTGAATACTGAAAAAATTAGGGTATGAATAATCTATATTAGCATATGTACTGTGCCGGAGAGAGTTGGCAAACAACTTTTAATACTTCAAGAGTTCTTACATGGACAAATGCGCTAGAAGAGCATAGATGGACAATATAATCAATTATAGAGTGGTTTAAACATTCTTAGAATTTTATTTTCTTTATAGCCCTTTAAAATGTAGTTGTAGAAAGAAACAGAAGCAGAAAATAATGATTTACCCGACAACTTGAATAATGAGTTGTGTCCCAGTATGATAAACCAAATGTGTAAACAAGCTAAAAAGAAACTACTCACATTGAGGAGCTCACAGTCCAAAGCAAAATATGAAGTCAGGGCAGAAAGAGGAAAAGCAGTGGGAGTAGAATGCAAATGATTTATTAAGCATCACACAGCTGAGAAGATAACCCACCTGTATAGTGTTTTCTCCGGATACTAATGCCTTTCAACCAAAAACATGCCTAATGTACTATTCCTTTGATAATTTCCCCTTGTCTGTAACATTAAAGCAGTGAGAGTACGATTCCATCTTGATCAAATTGTGTGTCAAGGAATCTTAATACAATATAATGTTGCCCTCACTTCAGTGAAGCTCTAAAATCTTGCAAGTAAAAAGGAGATACTTAGGAAAAATGTGTTTACAGGAGATAATGTGATAAATAAATAAATAAATAATAATAAAAAAAAAGATAGCATTTTTCAATGTCTCATTTCATATTTGTTTTAAAAGTTTTCAGACCTAGAGAAGCATGCGGGGGTGGGGGTGGAGGGTCTATACTGTAATCGAGAACACCTTTGTCAAAAATATTCAAATTAACTCAAAATCAAGAACAAGCTGTTGTTTTTTCCTACAACCTCTTTGAAGAGGATTTGGTTTTGTTTTGTTGTTCTTTCTTCCTGTTTCTCTATATAGAAATTGCAAATTACACAGCTTGAATTCTGGATTCCAGGTAAAATCTCCCTTAGTAGCTTCTAGAAAAATAGTGATCGTTCTTGTAAATGGTGCAAATCTGCTTAGGAATCATTGTGAAGGAATAAATATGGAATCCTGCAATCTAATTTGTACAGTCAGTTTCCATTTGCACATCCATCCTTTAAGAAGTCACAAGGGAAATGAATGCAGACACAACCACCTTGTAGTCAGAAAATTAAGGGTGATTAAGAATCTCTGATTAAAACCCAGTTTAATTAGTGGACAGTGTGAAATCACAGGCAAGCCGGTTCCTTGTGTGCAGATGGCGAAAGCCAAAAGGAATCAAAAGAGATTTTAATTACAAAAAAGATGAGAAAAGTCAAGCAGAAAGGAAAAAAAGCAGTTCCATAAGAAGACTACATAATAATATAAGCAACACTGAGTACTAAGAGTTCCCATAGGGTTAGATGTAGTATTGTTAAATGATAAGGCTGCACAATATGTACAGTTGCATTTTCAATTCAAGGACTTAAATGAGTGTGCGTAATACACAAGTCTGTGTATGATTTTAATGTAGCAATGAGCACAGTTCAGGAAGCTAATTGAACAAAAGTTCCAGCCCTTGGACCTGCAAATCCAGGGAAGAGAAAAGTGCCTCTAGTTACCAAAAAATGCTCTTGCACTTTCTCCTGTATGGGTCACTATTTTCACAAAATCAATTTCATTTTGCTCTGCCAAACCTTTTTTTTGGAATGACTTCTGCACCAAATACAAGATCTGCTGAAAAGAAAATGAGACTAGCCTGCAGGCTGGCATACCGCTTGAATTTGCCTTACCATTTCCTTGTGATTGCCATGCTTAGATATAAAGAAACATTTCTGCATGAGCTCATTTTTTTTGTTTGTTTTTCTTAGTTCATATGACTCCTAAAACACTGGAGTTCTGAGACACTCCTGCATATAGGTTCATAAACAATACAAGTTTGTTTTCTGAGACTTAGCTTACCTTCTATACACACACAGTTCATTACCAAAGTTGAAATGAAGTTTAAGTGGCACAAATCAACAATATATTACTTTTAACCTGGCACTCTGCAGGTGCACTAAATATTTTTGAGCTCTGGAAAGAAGAAGATGTCTTTACAGCTGTTTGTGTGGCATTCTAAGCTTGCAGGGTTAATACTTTTCTGCAATACCTGCGACCATAACTGCTTCTTCACTTATTTTCTGTGAGTATTCTATAAAATGTGTTTATTGCAACACCTAGATCAACATGTCCAAGTAAATCTCCTAGTAAAGTTTCAAGAAGGAAAGTGTATAAAAGAGTCCAAGACACACCTAGACTAGCTTTGCATGTGACTGGGAACAAATGATGGACGGATATCAACAAACATCAGCAGAAAGAAAGCAAACCCTAAGGAGAGGATCTCAAAGAGAAAAAGCCTGTTCTTACAAGTCCCTGAGATGAAAAGATTAATAATGCAGGAGAAAGACACAGATATTTGAAAACAGCTGTATTGGCTGATTTCAGTTTGGAAAAATAATCTGAATATATCAGATGAATAAGAACAAGGGAAGTCACATTATTTAAGATTAAGGTCTCAGTTCTGTTCTGAAACAAAAATAAATAGAAATAGCCTGACCTGAAACAGAGCACTTGGAGTCTGGAAGGCTTTCTGATATAGGCAACACCTACCTAGTTTTATGACATATATTAATAATTTTATGAAACGTTTATATAGTGTGATTACTGCAATATCTGGATGGTGAACTTAATGACTCAGACGTCACATCCAGTTCTAAGGCCTTCACTTCTAGATAGTATGTAAGAGAAATTATGGAAAATACCACTCTCGTTTTATGGTAATTTTAAAGACTATGCTCTAAATTATAGAAGGAGAGAGTTAATCTAATGTTAGGACTAAGCTCTTTCTAAGTTTTAGAAGGAGAGAGTTAATCTAGTGTTTCACATGCAAAAGGTCATCCATAGATGAAGGATAATTTTAATTGAGGTTGTAATTAAGTTATATGCTTTAACACTTTTCCTGTTCATATAGGATTTGTTCCTTTATGTTTATTGATTTATATACTCCTAAAGAAAATCTAATGCCAAATTTATCTAGTCATCCTTTCAAGATTTGTTTAGTGTTTCAACCCAAAATCAATGTGTGCATTGAAGAAAAAATCCACTGCAGAGGTAGAGAGATGGAGGTGTCATGAAAAGAATGTTATTTGAAGAGAAAGTTTCTGCATTTCCTTTACAAAATTACTCCCAACCAGAAAAATTCTGAAAAAGAAAAGGAAATATTCTCCTGTGAATGCTGTTCCAATGAATGTCACTTCACCTTATTATGTCCCTAATGTGTAGTCATTTAGTCCAAAATCCTGTTCCTTTTCCTTAAAATCAATAAAGAGAAATAGAGGAACCATGTGATCCGTTATAGGTGTATACAATGAAATGAATCTCACTTCAAAAGTGCTTGTTTCTATCCCACTGACTATAAGCAGAATCTAGATGACTAGTTCAAATGTAGCCATCTACATTACAGATATCTAAAATTAGGTTAAGTGAATCCAGCCTTATCTGTCATAGGAATTTTATACCCTTGACTTTTTGTTTCTTTGTATACACAGTCAGGAAAACCTCCAGGACTTCATCTCCTCTAATGTATGACAGATGTTCAGCTCATTTTTGATGCATTACCTTCTCCGAAGACTGAGATCCATGATGCATTATGTCAGGGAATTCATCCCAAAAATGAAATTAAGTGTCTGAAGTGCCTCAACCTTGGCTCCTGCAAGACATTGCAAATACATAATTTGGAACAAAACAGGTTTTGCTGAAGTCCAAACATTCAAGATATTCAGCAGAAATTATTTGATTTGTCATTGAAATTCCATGCTTGTGGAAGGTGGACTTTTTTGTACTTTTTTCTTTTGGTTCGGTTTGGTTTGGTTTCGGTTTGGTTTTTTTTTGTTCAAGACTCTGGCAGTGGCATGTTGAGTCCTTCCACTTCTCTTCTGACAAGACTTCAAAATATTCATAAAATTCTTTTATCTCAGGGAAGAATTCAGAACAGTCCAGCTGAGATACTGACAAGTGTGTGATTCCTTCACTCTGAATCAGCCTTTCAAGGAACCTGCCTCTCTCTGTTGGCTACAGAGGGAAACCACAGAGCTCTGAGAACTCCTAGGTACCTTGATTAGGTAAAATAAACTATATTAATATCCCACTACAAACCCTGTGCACCATGGCTGAGGTCTTTAGGCGTTAGTGTAGTAGTAACATCAATCTAGACTCCATGTAAAGCCATAGAGATTCAATCCCTGACCACAGATACATAATACAAGGAATTGGTGCTACAATGCACAATATATAAGAAACTTCTTATCTTTAGTAAAAACCTTTCAATAAATCATGCTTGCAAGGTCTTCTATAGCAACTAACCCATCTGCATATGTTGTCTTGTTTGGTAGAAACTGCTGTAAGCAACTGCCCTGTTTACTATCATTTCTACTATTGTTTCTGAAAATAATATTCTCAGAGCTCTGCATAACCTGATGGATCCTCAGCCTCTGATGTGATCAGCCTCAGATCTGGACATCCTCACTTTCATCGGCAAGTGGGAACATGCACTCTTTGTCACCTCCTGCTCTAATGCTCCCGTGACATTTTCTTACTCTTCACATAGTATATTTGTGCTAACACCTGTTTGTTGTGGTTTGTAAATTCATTAGCTTATTCTTAGCCATATTTGGTAGCAGTTTAGAAGGAATCAAAGGTAATAAAGTCATTACAATCTTTGTAAACATGGGTACGGAGCAGGGAAGAGGAATTTTGCAAATGTTTCCTGTTCATACTTGACATACTTAACAAATCCAAATGCCGGGTCCTGCACTTGGGGCACAACAACCCTATGCAGTGCTACAGACTAGGAGAAGTCTGTCTAGAAAGCTGCCCGGAGGAGAAAGACCTGGGGGTGTTGGTTGACAGCCAACTGAACATGAGCCAGCAATGTGCCCAGGTGGCCAAGAAGGCCAATGGCATCTTGGCTTGTATCAGAAACGGCGTGACCAGCAGGTCCAGGGAGGATATTCTCCCTCTGTACTCGGCACTGGTGAGACCGCTCCTCGAATCCTGTGTTCAGTTCTGGGCACCTCACCACAAGAAGGATGTTGAGGCTCTGCAGTGAGTCCAGAGAAGAGCAACAAAGCTGGTGAAGGAGCTGGAGAACAGGCCTTATGAGGAGCGGCTGAGAGAGCTGGGGTTGTTTAGCCTGGAGAAGAGGAGGCTGAGGGGAGACCTCATTGGTCTCTACAACTACCTGAAAGGAGGTTGTAGAGAGGAGGGTGCTGGCCTCTTCTCCCAAGTGACAGGGGACAGGACAAGGGGGAATGGCCTCAAGCTTCGCCAGGGGATGTTTAAGCTGGACATTAGGAAAAAAAATTTCATGGAAAGGGTCATTGGGCACTGGAACAGGCTTCCCAGGGAGGTAGTTGATTCACCTTCCCTGGAGGTGTTTAAGGGACAGGTGGATGAGGCGCTAAGGGGAATGGTTTAGTGTTTGATAGGAATGGTTGGACTCGATGATCCGGTGGGTCTTTTCCAACCTGGTGATTCTATGATTCTATGACTGAGGGAAAGACTTCAACAACAGTTCATATCCATCTAGTGATGGATTCTTTTGGTCAGAGTTAGTTTTCTTCCTCTGTTCGCTGTGGAAATGGGAAAGGACTCTGGCTTCCCCTTCTACCTTCTTGCCAGAAAGACATTTTTAGCATTACACTGCCTGTGCTTATACATCCAATAGAAGATTTCTTCCTATTTAGAAAATGGCTTTCAGAAACATCGTTTTACAATTCACAGGAAATAAAATAATCTGAGGGACAGATATTATGACATCTTGAAGAACAAAAACCCTCCCCTGTCACCACTTCTCTAATTTGTTTTTCCCTTTTCTCAGCCAAGCTCTGAATGCCAAGTAGAACCAAATAGAAACAAGTGTTTGATTTAATGGATATGCTTGTAACTTTGAGCGTTATAAAGTTATACCTAGGGCAGCCTGAAAAGGTAATTGATCTCTGGAGTTTCTTGATGGCAAACTATGCATTGCTCTGGTCCTTCCTGAGACAGAGGAGATCCAGGAATGCACAGATTTGCTACTTAGAATCAGGACATGAGTCTTTGTGAACAGGAACATTTTCAAACACAGTTACAGGAAGTGGAGATTGGAAATACCTATCCAGTTACCCTGTCGTCCCTGTGGGGCTGTAGGAACACTCCCAGTCATATGTTTCCAGCTCTGTTTGAAGTGTCTCAGAGGAGTGAAGTCTCCAGGTTTCTTCTCTAGAGACAATTCACTGTCTTATCAAATTCTTAGGGGAAAAAACATTAAAACATATCCAGACTATTTTTGTTTATTTTTTTAAGTCTTTTTTTCTGAGATCTACATTTTTCTTCTGAAGTTAAAATAAAGGAAGAAATACGTGCATGACATGGAGTATAAGCCATTTCTGAAAATTTTATCCCAAGTCTGACTCCCAGCTGCTGGACCATGTGCCATGGCCACACTGGGAATGGCTTTATACTCTGTATGGTAGCAGCCTGCCTGCCCAGTTTCCTGAGGGATGGGAATGTGGAGCCCAGTCAGGGAGGCTAAGCATCATGTTTAAACAGCAGAGACTGGACTGGCTCTGGCATCTTTATGATAGCAATTATCAATATCAATGAGACAAGAAAAGGGCAGTATTTAGTAAGAAGCATAAAACAGTTTATATGTGAGTCTCATATTTGGGCAATGAAAAAATTAGGCTTGGCTTTCTTTTTAGAAGAGCCATGTAGTTGGAGTAATCAGCTGAGGCCAGCCAGGGAGTTTCCATACTAGTCTACAGCATTAAATCTTTTCTGTTTCCTTTGACTCTTCCAGTGTAATGATTTACTACATCAAACAAACTTTGAGTCCATTTTTTCCCTCTTATATGTACTTCTAGAGCTGAACACTCACATTTGTTCTAGTTATCTCAGGCTCTTGCCCTTCCTGTGTACTTAGCTCAGTTTCTCACCACATTACCCAATCAACAACTCACTAAATATGCTGTGGCTGCCTCTTTTCTCTGATCCAGTAGCATTTACACCAGCTCTGTTATGCTGCCCACTGATACTCACTCTGTCCACTGGAAGTGATGTAAATACTTTCTTGCTTAAAGAAAAGCAAGTGTATAGAAATATCTTGCTGAATGTAGATCTAAAATCTCCAGCAGTAAAATAGTGTGCTACAGTTACCCATTGATACTGGGCATATTTGTGCTGTTTGAGTACTTAAATGATGGTGAATATGAAATGACTTTTTGTTCTTTACATGCAGTGAAATAGCCTAGTTTACAACAGTGTGCGATACTGACTCTTCTCAATACCTTAAATTCTCAATGTACAAAATATTCTACTGCCGCTTTTTGGACTGCAGCAATATGACTGAGTTTGAATGTCAGGGTTTCCATACTTCTGTTGTAACAACAGTTTCCATGAGTGTGGTTACTGCTTTATATGAGGAGGCTCTGGTAAAATGTTATTTTTCTTTGGGATGAAAATGCATATTGGATTAAGGAGTCATGGAATAGTACTGAGAAACAAAGTTAGAGAATAAGTATGGTCAACCTTTTATTTATAGTTCAAGCCAGACACAGATCAAATAGTTTTAGCTTTGTAGTATATTGAATTACTTAAAGCCTGGGGATGTGATGTCATCCAACTTTTTGAAGTTAAATTGGGTCAGGAGAATCTCTCCCCTCCAAACACACACATAAAGTTCCAGTGAAAAGTTAGATTTGGCAGTAAAGGCTCTTGTTTACTAAAATCTCCTTTTTTCACCTGAATTATTGTGGCCTGAGCCAGCAGCACTTCATGACTATTACGGATAAAGAGCTGAAGTTTTGCTTACATTTTCCTTCTCACAAAAGCATTTGAGAGAAAGACTTTAAAATGTATTGTTTCAATGATTCATATGGAAGCAAATATTTTTGAAAGATCACGTACTTCGGCCAGCACACAAATTTAATCTCCATTTAATAATTGTTTTAAGCCTGGGTGGTGAAGAAGTGCATAGTATAGAGCCAACATGACTAAGGAAGGCATCTCCTTACATCTCCTTACATTGGATCTTTGCTCCCAAACCAGTGCAGATTTTTGAAAAATGTTTTTTGAAGGTTCACACATACAGTAAAATTCCACACCTTTCCTATCTACTAATTTTTCATTAAACATACAGACAGATGAGTTTTCACTCAATACAGTAATACTTCAATAGTAATGCAGTCCAGTTTCCTTAACAAAAGCAGACATATTTAAGGGACAGATGGGTGTGCACATTGCTGCTGAAGAGAATGTGTAACCTAGTATCTTCTTCGCATCTGACATTTATGCCTCTAATGGCTGCCATGCTAACAAAAACATATGTTGATGTATGTTAGTCAGGGGAAATGGAGAAAACAAAATCCCTTGCGGCTGGTATTCCAGAGACAAGACTTTAAGTCAGAAATAAGAACATGTAGAATACATTTTTAAATGGACAACTACTTTAGGACTATGACCAACCTTCATTAATAGTCAATGGCACCTGATCTTTTACCAGTTCTTGTTGGAGAAGACAGTGTGTTATATAGGAAAGCTGAAGAATTATACCTCAGTGAAGTTGGTTGTCAATAAGTTCAGAATCAGTCCTCTAAATTACAGCCTCTTCTTCCTTGTGACTTCAGTCTGAATTGACTTTCATCTTTACTTTAAGATGGAGACTGCAAAATAGATCTTAAGAATATAGAAAGAAATTACAAAGCAATCAAGCAGTCACATCACATTCTCTTCGCATCTTTCTTTTTTAATGTTTGACTTTTGGTGTGAATTCCAATTCACAGGTCTTTTTGTCAGGCATTAATTTTCATAAATACAAATGTTACTGAAAACTCAAACATAGCATTAAAATCACTTATTATTCATAACTTCAGAAAGAGAGTTTCTTATGTATAGACCACATTCAAAGAACTTTGCTCACAAAAAGAACCTGGAAGACTAGTTGTCACGTACAAATCTTGTAAAAATATGAGCGGAATTTGATGCTATTCTAGTATCTTAGAGGGTAAATTATTAATGCTCAGTGCTAAAGAAAAGATGTGTCTTCTAGGTTAAATACACAGCCTTGCTTGAATGACATTCATATATCCTAGCTCTGAAAGTATGAAGAGAAAAATGTCAATATTTTAGAATGTGAAATGGAGAATGCTAACAGTAGTATAGTATCAAGATATGGGCTTTCATTTCCTAAACAGCATCTATTCTCAGACAATAATATTTCCATATTGCTGTCAGGTAAGCTAACAAATATTATAACAAATATTAAGACAAAACAACAGTACAGGAGTTTACTTGAACACATGCACATACATAAACACACACATCCGTATATGAGATATTTATATTTAAATAGAAAAAATCTTAGAATCACAGAACAGTTTGGGTTGGAAGGGACCTCAAAGATTATCTAGTTCCAAATCCCCTGCCACGGGCAGGGACACTTCACACTAGACCAGGCTGGTCAAAGCCTCAGCCAACTCCATCTATTCTCCCTCGTCCTATCGCTACATGCCCTTGTAAAAGTCCCTCCACAGCTTTCTTGTAGGCTCCTTTCAGTTACTGGAAGGCTACCTTAACCTTGAATCTTCCAAATGAAACAAAATAAGCCCTGAACAACTGTTAATCAACCACTTTTCTTCTTTTCTTGGGTTCCCACTATAAACTAATGTACACATATGTTAGCAAGCCACCTTTAATATACACTTTTTAAAATTATTAATTTATATAAGGCTCAAATATGTTTTCTAACACTCGTTAGGAGGTTCATTTAGCTTAATATTAGTGAAGAATCAGGAGTGGAAACACCTTGCTATTTTGCTTCCTTTGTAAAATCCAGACCTTACTAACCAAGGAGATTTAAAAAAAAAAGCCAGTTGATTTAGGATAGAATTCTGTTTAACTTCTGAAATATTTTTAAATTTTGCAACATAACAAGTGTAAAGGTTAAGATTTTCAACACTAATGTTTTCTTTGGGTGCTCTATTTGCACCAGTTTAAAACAGGCTTTTTTTCCAGGGTAAATGTTATTTCTTTAAAATCATGTTTGAAAAAATTGTCAAAAATTAAGCACCTGAAAGAAATAACTTTTAAAAAGAAAACTTGAATCAAATGGTTTAGCCTTTGGGTATGTTTCTTTTTTTTCATTTAAAAACAATGAAAAATAATGTTTTCTTAATCTCAGACAATTTTTTTGAGTGAAGAATGTAGTGTCCTTTGAAGGAAGATTGTAGGCAGTCACTGTTGCCACAGATTTGCTAAATACTCTACAGACAACTCTCCATATCACAGCACAATATACATTGTACATGTTTCTGTTCTGGAGTGGGTCGATATTCACTCCTTTTAATTAAAATTGCCTATCTTGCAGGAAAATAAAAAAAAAAAGTGGATTTACTTATTCTGTAAAGAGATGTCGATTCAACAAATGTTTAGATTTGTTTGATACTTTTTTTACCCAAATCACTGGTAGTTTATTTACTGTTTAATATGACTTGCAAGTACTGTCAGATTCTTAAACATTTGGCAAAAAAATCCCAGAACTCCTAGAATCCTTTCTGAACCCAAGTAAACTTGCAATAAAACCCATTCTCAGATTTTGTTTCGCTTTATTTTTTTTTTTTTAAGCTGTAACAATAAACATGCAATGATAACCAGAACAACAATGATTTCTGGTGTAATTATACTGTCACTGGCCCTGGGTTACTTTGTGGTACTGCTAGGCAGCATTGCCTGCCCTGAGCATGGTGCCATGCTGACAGCATATTTAAGTCAAGTCTTGAGCTCAGGCAAGACTAACAACACTAACTGGGAATGAATTTTCCTGGAGATGTCAAGCAGCTCAGAGGAAGGACAGGACTTACACCCTCCACGTGACTTCTGGGCAGGTTGGACTGTGGACATACCCAGGTCTTATCACTGTGCTCCATACAGACGTACTCCAGGCAGCACGTGACAAAGGCGTTGCAAATGTCTCTTATTCTACCCGCAGTATTCTCATTCTTTACCAGCATAGATCCTTGTATCATTCCCAGGTGTTCAAAATGCTTCTGCACAGATCTTTCCTCACTGGCAGAATTATCCATTTCACTCTTTCCAACACTTATTTTCATCTCTAGAATCTTTTGTAAATGCCAGTCTTTAGATAAGGACCACCATACATAATGTCAGTATTTCAAACACCCATAAAAACTCATGCCCTTTGCTCCCAAGCATTATCCTGTTGGGCTGCCTCTTTTTACATATTACCAGTTTGATTCAATGTTTGTGGGGTTGGAGCTTTCTTACATGCTTCCTTTTCTTGATTAAAAAAAAAAAAAATTACCCAGAAAGCTGAATGTCCAGGTCTGATGCAGAGTAAGATGTGATGTGTTTGCATGCAGCTAAGTCTGATAGAGAATCAAATCAAATTAGCCAAATATTTGTGATCTCTGAAAACACTCTACAGAACAATTCCTGTTGGATTTCCAAAATTGTTTTTCAGGGACCAAACTGTTCTTCCTGATGAGGAATTCCCATTAATGTCAATGTAGACCTGAACTAAGTGATTTTACTGAGCAAATATTAATAGAATAATATTTAAGAATAAAAACTTTATATAAAAAAATATGTAGGTGTTTTTAATGTATTTTAAGTGTATTTTTTTCAATATTACTACATTTTGCAAGCTCTACTGTAGTGTGTCTGTCTTCTATTGTTTGTTCATTAAGGCTGCAAACGCAATGGACTTAAGGTTGTTCTATCCAGTAAACTGTAAATAACACAGTTAAAAAGAAACTTTTCCCTTAACTCAGAAAATGTTCCCAGTACATGTGACTGTGCTCTGGAGGAGTCTTTGATTTTTTATATCTTCTTCTTTATCTTTATGGCCTATAGCCACATCACCTTAAGCTGTGATTTTATCTCACCTCACAAATAAAGTGGGATACAATTAGTCCTGGGATGAATGACCTCCAAAACCACTCCAGGGTTACCTAACCTTGTTGATGATTACTCATTAATTTTTTTTTCTCAATCAACCCATTCCGAAGCCAATCCTCCACTGTGGGATCTAGACTAAGATCTTTCAATACAGAGAGACTAAATCTTGATACCAGCCAAAGCAATTTTAATCCCACAGGATTAAAAATTTTCCTTAAAAGGTATGCCAGCAAATGTGACAGCTCCCTTTTCCAGGGGAAGGTTGGAGCACATTCCAGCAGAACTGCCTGTCAAGTTTGCACAACCAAATTCATGCAAAAACATTGCATTTAGAAAGAAGATATGAAGATGGACAGTTGCCACTCTAGGTTCATAGCAAAGATTGTTGTTAACATCAGCTTGGGATGCTTCATGTTTAGATGATTTGTGTTTACAGTAGCAGTCTGGTTTTATCTGTAAGAAAATAGAACAAGGTGCAGGAGATCTGGGTCCAAATTTTGTGTGACCTTGGGCATACCTCTTCCCTTTCTGAAGTCCATTTTCTTCCATGAAAAGTAAAGATACTGATAGTTCTTGGATCTGTCTTATCCAATCTGACTTTAAATTCTGTTTTTGAAGTGAGTTAGTACACCACCTTTCCCTGTGGGGCCATCTTCGCAGCTGGGATCTGTTCATACTCCTATAACCCCTGGAATAATAATAGTTCTCATTAAAAATTTCCGTTAAAAATGTGTTTTATCATGGCTAAGGACATCCTCTTTCAGATTATTAATTAAAATGAAATCCAATTGCCTTCACCTATGGACCATGACATTTGCAGAGGGAATGTTAAGGGCAGAGAAATGTAAAACAGCTATCTAGAAAGTTTGCCTTTTGAAAGCTTGAAGCTGCATTTGCCTCCTCTCGCCTTTCCTCACGCACTTATTTCAGATCCATTGCTTATCGACTGACAGACTTATTGATGAATTATACAGCAGTGATCCAGACCAGGGAGGTGAGTAGGGTGCAATTACTAGCGGAACAGGCTTGGGTGTGCTTCTGAACTACTCCTCCCTGCACAGCTCTTTCAGTATGCATATCACATCTCCCTGCTTGTAGCAGGCTGATGAGTGTGTGCAGTTAGTGCAGGCACACACATACTTCTGCGCTTTCCCTGAAAGTGGAGCATTAGCAACTGCAGTCAAAAAGCACCCTTGCTCCTTTAGCTCTGTTCCTAGCAGCAACTGTCTAATTCTGTCTGGAGGAACTAGGAGACTGCACTGGAGGCAAGTTTAAAAAGGACCTAGTGACGCCCTGCTGTCATATCTGGTTTCATGAATCTACTTATTAGTAGTCCATTTACAATTACTTTCCTGGTCCCATCAGTAGTGTACATTCTTGAGAACCATCTGTCTGGGAAGAAAGGAGCACACTCCTGAAGGTATGTTGCAGTCTTCTTTACCTTATATCTTGTGCTGAATGTTTCTATCTGTGCATCTCACTTGCAGTCATTCCTGGTCTGTGCAGTTTTCCACTGAGATCTGCTGGAGCTGGGCTTTAGCAAACGATAGCAAGAGAAATAAATGGACAGATTCCTTTCCTCCCCCACCCTCCCCCAATTAGTTAGCCATGCAGATTGTTTATTAAGGGGTAAAATTATGTGACTGGATTAAACTTTCAGGGAAGAAGACAACTCGGACTGTATTTTGTATCACAAGCAGATACACTGCTGTTATTTCTATAAGGGCAAAATTTCCATTCATTGACTGTTTAACTGTGGACATAAAGCATTGCTTTCAAATTGATGTGTTTATTAAATACCGTCTATGCATGCACTGCCATCTGAAATTTGCATACATGTTTTGAAATTTGGAAAAAGACTCTTTTATTAACTTTCAAAATGCTCTGGACTGCAGCATACTTCTTTATAAAAAAGAAGCGAGACAGGCTTTTCATTTCACTTAAGTTCTTTTACTGGCATGTATTCATCTGATAAAAAAGTCTTTGCCAAATCCAAGGAGTTTGCTGTTATTGCATATTTCCATAAATGTAACAGCTGTGAAGGGAATGAATATTCATAGTGTTTGGATTTTTGCTCCAAAGATTTTTATGTTAATTCTGACTTTTCAAGCTGATGGGATCTTAGAACAAAGACTTCTGCAGGTTGAGATGTTGTGACAAGCAGTGTATAAGTGCATCCTCAAATAAACATTATACAGAAAAGCACGTACTGCAATAGATAGCTGACTGTACCTGTTATTTACTTGCAACTAACTCGATCTGTTGCTTATACTTGTGGATTCCTTTGCTAACAGGTTATCAGCAATGAAAATGAAGTACAGTTCAGATACTACTCTCTCATGGAACATTTTTTCCCTAATGCTACACTGTTTCTTCTGAGTATATCCAAGACATTGCTAATGCTATGATAATTAAATTTTAACTTGGTACCTCCTATATATGCAGTGAATGAAAACTTATTTTGGGATGTTGCTAAGGACAGAGGAGACCACTGCAAGCTCAATGTAATTTAAGGGTGGAAAGTGATTTGACTGATCTTCCCCTAGGAATATTCACCTGTTTGTAACTTATCAAAATTGTACAAACAACAGAGATCTCAGCTGCAGGTAGAAGTAGAATGGTTTTGAAAATACAGAGGAAGCATGTGTGTTATGTCTGTGTGTGTGTCTAGAGACAACTCATCTAAAGAACTTAAATAATTCTGGCTTCCTGTAGATTTCAATGACTTCTGTATTAGTAAAAAATATCCTATTAATGGGTCATACTGCAGAGCTCTGTAACTACATAGCAGAATATAATATCCAGACAGGAATTCTATTGCAGAAAAACACTTCAAAAACCCCCTTGAGGTTAGTTGTTACTATTTCTTTTAAAATCCTCCCAGTATCTGGGAATCACTGGAAGGTATAGAGTACTTGCCTCTCAAAGGTGTGACAAGTGGAGCTACCCATGTGTGCTCAAAGTGAATTTGAGCTTCTTAATGTCCAGGGACAGCTCTTTGGGAGACCGTCCTCACTCAGGCTGGACCGTGCTTCTCATCATTGGCAAGGTCAGCTTGGCCAGTGAGACCTTCCTCCTGTCTGTTCCAGACCTCAGCCTGCGGTGGGCTGTCACTCAGTGTCTCCTTCTCAAGGGACAGGGAGAAACAGGTTGTCCCTTTCATCTGTCTTCATTTCTAATGACATCTGAGTCACTTTGGCATGTAGGAGTAAACTTTCTCTTGGTTGTCCCCACAATGCCTCCCACCTGGTAGCTTTAGTGTGCTGGGGCTCACTATTTGCAGGGATTGCAGGTATAAAATACATTTAAACACATATGACAAAACACAACTTGATGGATTAGATTCTATTTCCAGGGAGAAGATCAAAGTACCCTCCTGAAATCAGTAGGAAATTGTTTACATGAACAGGATTTTTTTACGCAGGTGCAAACTGGTGCAATCTCACATTCCTTTGGTGCTGTTTGAATTTCTGTGACCTGAGGACCTGACTCTGTTCCTTTCAAGCTTGGTTTTATTTGAGGAAAAGTAGCCAAGATGGAGAATTTGTCTTTTCACTCACTGGGAACAAAAACCTGCTTCTGTGTGGTGACGACTGCAGGTATCTGAGAGCAACCACTTTTTATCTTTCCCTGCAAAAAAATCCTAGGAGAAAAAGAAAAAAAAAAACAAATCAAAATCAAGATAAAAACCCTAAAGAACCAAAAAAACACCTTCTCAAACCTCTCTGTGTAACTCTATTTAAGACGTATAAGGTCCTCTCTCCTGCTTTAATGTGTTCCATGGCTTCTTCCTGACCTCTGCCTCTGTGTTGGAGGAGGTGAGAGGTAATTCATCTTGCCCTCTTGGATACCTCACCCCTGTGTGTCTTCAAAGCAGATTTGTTGATCATATAAAATGCAATTGCTGATGCATTTCTATTCTACCTTGCTAGTCAGAACCAATATCTGGAGCCTCAGATACGTTTTGTTAAGTTACAGCCTGCAAGCATCAGCACTGCACTTAACAAGCTAACTGGCCCTCTAGTGTTTTGAGGTATCTTATGCAAAGAGATCCTTTTAGTTGTTGCTTCTCTTTACCACAGGTAAAGAGGAGGAATTCAAACAGCTCATAAAAGCTTAGTGGAGTTATTTGAATGTGGAGTGATTGACGCAGGCAACATAGCGTCCACCCTTCTGCCTGGGAAAAAAAAAAAAATCAGAGTCTGATTTTGTGTAATTTTGAAGGGTGCCAGCACCTGTATGATTAAAACTGCTCCGTGACTGTGAGTCTATCAGAGCCTACTGATATACAAACAGCTACAGAGATGTTGGAGAAGGCAGCTATCTAGTTACATGATTTAACAGGGATTTCTGATAGTGTCTTGTATCACAAGCATACCACAACACAGGAGTACTGCATAGTTTTTTTTCAGCTCTCTCATGAATGATAGCTGAAAATGAAGATGAAGGGAAGAAAATGCCATGAAGTTTCAATATTGTAGCAAACCAGATTCCAGATGGCAAATTTTTTACAGCAATATGCTGGATTAACTTTAAGACTCCCCTGGCTACTACTCTCCTGTTTAATTTGTCTTTCCTTAATGCTATTTCTGCATGATGCTTTTTTTTTTTTTTGCAAGGTAATGCAATAAAAATGTGTGGTTTCAGGCATAGTCTGCTTTCAGAAGAACTTTCCTTCATTTCTGTTAACCCCTTCACAGCTAGTTAACTGATTGTGTGATCAGCAGCATCAATTTGAACTCTAAATTGGACAGGGACTATTCCACATGCATTCACTGTGTCATGTGAAGCATGAAACCAAGATGATTTACATACAAAAGAAGAGAACTAGCCTGTCGGGAGGAGAACAGGCTCTCACTCTTCTGGGCTGTAACTCCAGTCAGAAATAATTTTTTGTAATGCAGGTGAAATCATGAGTAAAATTGTCTGCAGGGAAGTTTCAGAGCCTGGGTTGGTGTTGCCCAAATGCTAGCCTTTTATGGGACTGGAGATCAGGTAGTTGTGTTTTAACCTGTGATTTGAAGATCTAGTCTTATCTTCTCATAAGCTGTTGTTAGTGCTTGAATTTGTTCTTCCATCCTTGTGCAGCCACAGCAAGGATCATCACTGTCCTCATATTCTTCAATAAGCTCTGCAGTGAGACATCCAGTGGTGACAGTGAGTAGCTGTGAGCAAACTAGTGGGACTAGTGGGTGCCTTATGTAAACTGGGAGGATAAATAAGAGTACCATTCTGAGAGTTTAATAATTTATCAGGAATTTCACTTTCAGTTTACCGTAGATAGTAAAAGTGCTGCCATCCGTCTGCACTGAGCGACAATCTGTACTCAACCTTGATGTGCCTCTGTGAGGTGAAGAGATGGAGATTGTATTCGTGGAGAAATGTATGTACTGCACAGTCTAAAGAAACACTTCATCTTCTATCAGTATTAAGCTCACATCGCACTCAGAAACTAACCATAATGCAGTCATTTAGCAAGTAAATGTCTGTCTCTTTCTCATCAGAACTCATGTCAGTAAATAATAAAATCATAAAAACATAGAATCGTTTCGTTAGAAAAGACTTTTGAAATCATCAAGTCCAAGAGTACCTGTCCAGTACTAAACAATATCCTTGAGCAACTCGTCTACCCATCTTTTAAATGCCTCCAGGGATGGTGACTTCCCTGGGCAGCCTGTTCCAGAGCCTGATAACTTTCAGTGAAGACATTTCTCCTAATGTCCCATCTGAAACTCCCCTGGTGGAGCTTGAGGCCATTCCTTTTCATCCTATCATCCATCACTTGGGAGAAAAGACCAACACCCACCTCCCTGAACCCTCCTTTCAGGTAGTTGTAGACAATGATACAGTCTTCCCTAAGCCTCCTTTTTTTTCAGGCTAAACAACCCCAGTTCCCTCAGCCACTTCTCGTAAGACTTGTTCTCCAGCCCCTTCACCAGTTTCATTACTCTTCTCTTGACATGCTCCAGCACCTCAATATCATTCTTGTAGTGTGGGGCCCAAAACTGAACACAGTATTCAAGGTGTGGCCCTACCAGTGCTGAGTGAGGGGCATGGTCACTTCCCTCCTCTTGCACACTGTTTCTGATACAAACCAAGATGCCATTGGCCTTCTTGGCCACCTGGGCACACTGCTGGCTCATGTTCAGTTGGCTGTCAACCAACACCCCCAGGTCTTTCTCCTCCGGGCAGCTTTCTAGTCAAAAAGTCCAGTCTTCTCCTAGTCTGTAGTGCATGGGGTTATGTTGTCCCAAGTGCAGGACCTGGCACTCGGCCTTGTTGAACCTCATGCTGTAGGTGGCAGCCCATTGATCCATCCTATTCAGATCCCTTTGTAGACCCTTCCTACCTTCAAGCAGATTGATGCTTCCACCCAGCTGAGTGTCATCCACAAACTTACTAAGGGTTCATTCAACCCCCTCAGCCAGATCATTGATAAAGATACTGAGCAGAACGGGACCCAACACTGAGCTGTGGGAACACCACTTGTGACCAGCCTTCAGATGAATTTAAAACCATTTAACACCACTCTTTGGCCCCAGCCATCCAGCCAGTTTTTTACCCAAAAGAAGGTACGCCAGTTCAGGTCAATGACAGGCAGTTTCTCAAGCACTGTGAGAAACAGTGTCAAAAGCTTTACTAAAGTCCAGGTACACTACATTCCACAACCCTTCCATCGTCCCTTAAGCAGGTAACTTTCTCATATATTATCACATCAGTTTGACAGGACCTGCCTTTCATAAACCCGTGTTGACTGGGCCTAATCACCTGGTTGTCCTGTGTGTGCTGTTTGATAGCATTCAAGATGATCAGCTCCATGGCATTCCCTGGCACAGAGGCCAGATTGACAGGCCTGTTCTTCCCTGGATTGCTCCTCCGACTGTTCTTGTAATTAAATGCAACTTTTGCCAACCTCCAGTCAAGTGGAACTTCCCCAGTCAGCCAGGACTGCTAGAAGATGACGGGAAGGGGATTGGCAAACACTTCTGGCAGCTCCCTTAATACCCTTGGGTAGATCTCATCTGGCCCCACAGACTTGTGAATGTCTAATTGGCTGAGCGGTCTCTAACCATTTCCTCTTGGATCATGGGAGCTTTTTTCTGTTCCCCCTCCCTGTCTTCCGGCTCATGAGGTTGAGAACATCTTACCTTACTACTAAAGACTGAGTCAATAAAAGGCCTTAAGCACCTCAGACTTATTCTCATCCTTTGTCACTATTGTTTGTTCCCCTTGCATCAAGTAAAGGCTGGAGATTCTCCTTGGTCCTCCTTTTGTTGTAATATATTTCTAGAACTATTTTTTATTATCTTTCACAGAATTGGCCAATCTAAAGTCTAATTGGGCTTTAGCCCTTCTAATTTTCTCTCTACATGATCTCACTTCATCCTTGTAGCCCTCCTGAGATGCCGTCCCTTGCAAAGCTCATATACTTTCCTTTCTTTTCTGAGATCAACCCAGAACTCTCTGTTCAGCCAAGCTGGTTTTCTTTCCTGCTAGTTCATTTTTTGGCACATGGGGATGGCCTTCTTTTGTGCTGTCATGATTTCCTTCTTGAAGAGTGTTCAGTCTTCTTGGGTTCCTTTGCCTTTCAGGACTGCCTTCCAAGGAAAATTATCAATCAGCCTTCTGAATAGTCCAAAGTCTGTCCTCTAGAAGTCCAAGGCGGTAGCCTCCTTACTTTTCCAAGAATACAGAATTCTGTCATTTTGTGATCATTGTGTCCCAGACATCCTCCAAACATGACATCTCCCACAAGGCCGTCTTTGTTCACAAAATACAGGTCCAGTGGCGCACCTTCCCTAGTCAGTTGACTCACCAGTTCTGTTGAGAAGTTGTCTTCCACACACTCCAGAAGCTTTCTAGAATATTTCCTTTCTGCTGTATTATACTTCCAGCAGACATCTGGTAAGCTGAAGTCCTCCACAAGAAGAAGAGTTACGTCAATTTCGGACAACATAATGCTTATGACTCCATCCCTTTAGTCTCAGATTCTGTCATGATGTAACACAGATTGAATGCAAATTATTAAAAAGAAATACTATTTAACTAAATTGTCTTCAGAACTTCTCTTGACAATTTTGGCCTAGATTATATCACTTTGTAAGTGGGTTGATAACCTGTGCACGTATGGAAATTAAGAGCAAGTTCAGCTCCTCTTTTTTATCTCACATGATGGGTACATCCCAAACCTCCTGAAATAGGAATGAAAAGAAAAAAACAACCCACATCCAAGTTCCAAACTGCGATACAGTTCATCTGTCACCTAGCACTGCCTAAGCTGACGACTAAAATCATTATACATCTCCCTGCTTAGCATGAAAGTTCCTTTAGGGTGTCTTCATGGTAACGTAACTTGCAATCAGAAGCGAAATGTGGGATTCAAGTCCAGATTAATTCTAAAAATCAGCATCGGTCTAGTCAGCTAAATAGTTTTCTAGGCTTTTCTGACTGCATTCACAAGATCATTATTGATTAGAATGAAAGCTTATTCTTCTAGCAAATTGTAGATATGGAGAAGACACAAAGCAAATGCAACACCTGTGGGAGATGTGGCTCCTTCTGTAGTGGAAACTTGAGAGCAAAGACACAACCCTGAAGTATCTTAAGTAACACTGGATTCTACATTAAGCAACAGAGATAAGCCCAAATGATCAATCGTATAAAAATGGAGAAACTGCTGCCACCAGCTGCTTCTTGCAAAGAGCCAGCCCTTCTCTGTTAGGTGTGAAGGCCAGCTTAGGTTGAATACAATACGTATTTACTTGGACCATGTTAGAAAGATTATCTCTCTTCAGTGACTTAAAAGCAATCATATTGCTTACTTAAGATGGGATAGATGCTCAATGTTCAGGTACATCTATGTCAAAATTAAATATCCAAGTCAGGTTTATTACAGAAAATGCTATAAAAGCCACCTGGATTTTGAATTTCTTCTTCCATCTTTGTGCTAATTAGCTTTTGAATCCAAATATGTATAAATGAATGTCTGAAGTGAGAGTGAGGGAAAAGAGCCTTTGCTTAGATCCACTTTGAGGGTTTCTGTTGGTGCCAAAAGGTTTAGGGCATCAAAACTTGTTTTAATAAATTTCTTTTTAAAATCTCTAAAGATAGGAGGAGATGCAGACCAAGTTCCAGGGATACTCTAAGGAACAGTACCTCTTAACTGATGAAAAGACCTTTTTTCATTGCTATTGGAGCAACTTCAGTATTTATCAATTCTCACAACCAGGAAGTATGGCTGTATATCACCAGTTATTAAATATTTGCCCCAGTATAGATGTACAGTTTATAAAACAATAAGCAATGTCATATGTCATAACAATGTGAAATTCTATCTCCCAACAGCTGATAATTTTGCACTGGGATGGTGAGTACTTTCTTGCTCTGGGTCTGTGTAACCATTAATTATTGGTAGTGGATGTTGCTGGGGGTGAGGAAGAGTAATTCATTGCAGTGAAATAGTGTTTTTTGCTGTAAAGTTTCTAAGCAGAGCCATGGCAATGTGAATAATGCATGAGGTGATTTCCTCTCAGGAAGGCTACTAGCAAACATTTCCACTAGCTGGAGATTTTGACTTTGCAAGAGAGGGGTATTTACGTTGTTTTGGTAATACAGAAAGCAGTTAGGGAACTATATGACTCTCATACTGTAAGACCCTGGAGAAATGTCAGCATCCAAAGAAATAAAATAAATTAAATAAATAACGATAAAGTGTGAAATTAATCTGTTGTCAGATACCTAAGTAAGTCTTTGCATAAATTTAAAAGAACTAATAAAAATATAATTTTATTTTGCAGGATGAATGTTGTTATGGTTTCTGCAAATCCAGGTGATAAAAAGTAATTCACAAACGCTTTTGAATAAATATTTTTACTTACTATTTATAAATGAGGCTGTATTGCTGATTATTTTTCTCTTCAATAAAACCCAAACCCTGGTGTCTGTAAAAGATGATGGAAGACATAGCTGGGGATATCAGAAATTAATAAAGAAAACTCCATGGCAGTTTTTTCATTGTACTATATTTTTCTAAACAAAATCTCTGATCTCAGAAAGCCATCAAGTTCTCACAAGTTGAAGAACATAAATCACAGTAGAATAGGCAGCCTACTGTTTCATTCACTGAGCTCCATATGCTTATCTACCTCGTGCTCCCACATCCTAGGCTCCTAAAATGCTTCAGCCAACATTCCTTTTGAACAGCTATACATCACATTAATCAGCCTCTACTGTGTCCCCAAAATGTATGTAAATTAGACTTTTCATGAACCAGAATAGTTTGACAGGATTTTTGCTTAAATCACACCATGTAAGCATGTACACACCACACACACAAAAAACCTGTTCAGAAAGGAAGATATTTTTGGGCTTCATTTGTTTTTGAAATAGATTGTGGCCAGCATGATGATGATGATGCTTGTAAGCAGGAATGTGTATGCGGCTGTATGCCAGGTCCCATATCAAGCAGCAACTCTAGTTTAACTTCATTTTTGGCAAGAAAAACTATACCAAAGAGAAAGAAATCTAAGATTTTCATCTCTCTTTGTCTTCTTTTCCCCCCATTGCCTTTTCTGATGCCCTGTTAGTTCTGTGGGTTGTTCACCGTCAGCAGTGATGTGAACATTTTTAGGTTTATCATAAGAGAACACTGTCATTTTATGACAGAATAATGTTTTCGCTTAACCTGTTCCTCCAGCAGAAGCAAAACTCAAAGATAAAAAATGTTTATTTTAATTTAAATAAATTCAAGTCAAATTTAATTCAATTTACTGACTTTCACATTGCTTATCTACTAACCAGTTCCACTGAGTATATAAAACGTTGTTGAGGACTCTTAGGATTAGTCTTGTAACTACTCGCATGACCTGGCTGCAAAACTTCCCATTCTTGTTCTCTTTCCACCTGTTTTGCTATTTTTTTTTGTTCCACTTTGTCCTTCAAGGTTGTATTCAGACTGCTTAGAAGTCTGAATATGTCTGTCTCATCCGTCCATCTTGCTGAATTGTGTGAGGCTGGGAGAGTAAAACAAGAATGATATTGGCAGGGCTTACTATCTCCTTCAGGCACAAAAACTTAGTGCAGCCCTTAAACTGTGGCTGTATAGGTAAGAACCATGAGTTATTATATATTTGTACAGCTGCGGCCCTGGTTGACATGCTCAGAAGTACACTCATAAATTCACTTCACCTTCCACATCTTAGCCCATACAGGAGGAAAAGCTGTTTCTGTGACTCTGTTTTTGCATGCTTAAAGTCCTTTCTGTCAGACCTCAGCACAAAGTCAAACATCCCTACAAGTATGTCAGACCTCACCAGGAAAGTGTTGTACCATAACTTTCCTAGTGATGTTGCAGCCTGAAGACTTTATTGCTTTAGCTTCTTTACAGATCATCACCGTTATATTTTTTAAAAGTTACCAGGATCTCATGATGTGGATGTAGGCTACCTATAAGATATCATTTACAAAGTTCTGATGTTACAGAGTATATGTTTTATGCCTACTGTATCTACAAGATGAATCCACTGTTTATTATATATGCTATGCATCGAGTTAAAAAAGCTACTATGATCCAATTGTCTATATATAGATATTGCAAAAAATGTGTAATTCTTAACACAGTGCATGAGGGAGTACACACACAAAAACACATACACAATCGTATATATAATTCATGATACACAAAATACACATAATCCACAGTCAAAACTCAGAAAAAGGGAGTGATTTGTCATCCAGAGCAAATCCCACGGAGTGTTTTGAGTGTCAGGTTAGAACACCCTGACTACAGAGACTGCCATCTTTTGGCAGTTGGCAGTTGGCTGCCATCTTTTTTAAAGAGCTTTAAAATATGTGTGATTTTATGGATAAATATAAACAGAAGAATCCTTCAATGCTTATAAATACTGCTGTAGGGCCAAATTCTCCCAATGATGAAGTAACACGATATATAGATACACATATATATTCTAATTCACAGTTTGAAGTTCTTAATTCTGAACACCCAACTCTTATTTTCCTGCCAATTTTATAACTTTTACTGATGTAAATTGCTTTCTAAAATAAGTTTGAAGGATGTGGAATTAAGTTATAACTTTTAAAAATTAGAAACAGGTGCTGTGCTTATATCCGTTGCCATATCCCTTTCTTTGCATCTTGTATCACTGCTTTCTGGAAAAAGCTGTTTAATCCTGTTGGTCACCATTAATTTTGCAGTGTCTGCTGGAGAAAATAGGGAAGTTACAAAATATTAGAACAGTGAGAGAGTTGTAGATGTTCAAAAATAGGGAAGCTCTGCAAACCAAGTAGCAGTAGAATAATATTACTGGTGCAAGCTTTAATAGCAGCCATGCCATCACAGGCTTAAATGTGTGCTGGTTTGGGGGGCTTTTAATAGCTAGAATTAGGTAATCAATACTGTTTCAGAAAGGAAAAATATCCTGCTTCACAGCAGAATAACATTGATTAGCTAAGCTAGTATCATTTCAAGGAACATTAAGTAATCAAGACTGTTTCCATGATGACATCCCAAAGAGAGAGAAAATCAGGCAAATCTAGTATTGGATGTAGTTGAGGCTTCATTTACACTGTTACTGGGGACATAACGGCTGCTGTGTTTGCTTGTGAAGTCATTGTAGTACAAATGTCTGAGAGAGGCACTGCGTACCTATTTGTTCATTTCAGTGAACTTGCATTTATCCCACATATAAAACAGATGTTTGCTGAAGGTGTAGATTCCACTTTACTATTACCCTTACTTTATATGCATGTGAATTTAAACAAATAAGTTTACTTTTGGGTATCTAAAAAAAGTAATGAATGAATATAGCTTCCACTTTTATATTTCCTAGAGAGATTTCAGGGTGCTTTGCAGGAGATGCCACTCTTAATAGCTTTACTTTACATCACACCAAAGTGAATGGTGGGGTGGGAAATCTTGTACTTGAGGCACAAGGAAAAGTCCACAAGTGCTGCTCTATTTACTGACATACCCTGACCGTTTTTTAACCAAGTAACCAAATGAATTCAAAGGTACCTAAATTTTCATATATTTGAGCAATCACGGGTGCAGCTGCAGCACTTCAAACAATGGAAAGCAGGTATATGTATACAACCAGATTTAATCATTCTAATCAGGATTTTCAGCAAAAGCAGTATTTCTCAGAGGTATGATGTTGATTCCTTATCTGTGTGGATCTGTGCAGGGAATGACATTGCAACACTGCTTTTGCTAAATGTGGGAGTGGTACAAGGAGCAAAAATTCATTTGACCTATAAATGATTTTGCATGATTAGAAGAAAATAATGTTCAGAAATAGCTAAAATATGTGAGTGAAGTATTGATGGTTGTTGAAAATTCCCCAAAATACCTGAAACCAAGTGGAGATTCCACTAAGCTCATTTCTAGATGTAAGAATAGTCAACATTCCTTCTCTGAAGAGTTAACTAACCAGACTGTCTAAGTTTCATGATATATGAGCATGTACTTAGAACATCCACTCCTAGAGGCAAATCATTCCATATGAATCACAAGTTTCATTGGGGAAAAATGCTTACATCCTTCAGGACTTTGAGGTAAAACTTGAAAATCCTTCTATATATTGAAAACTTACAAGTGGAAACTAAAATATCAATTTTGAAGTCTTCTTTCTTGAAAGAGAAAGCAAAGCAAATAAAAATATACTTATCTTGTGATAATCAGGAAAAATAGTGCATACACATTTAAATGCCCAGGTTTAACATTACCGTAATTAGAGCAGAATTGTTGGGCAGGTGAGAATTCCAAATACTTTTGAGTCTATCAGGAAAACTGCTGCCTCAAAGATGAGTTTGAAAACCATTTTACATAAAGAGGAACATTCTGTACTTCTATAGAAGCCAAGTTTAGTTAAGAGGTACTACACACCTTTTATTCATTATGGCTCTGGCATTTTTTAGCTTTATGAAG
This sequence comes from Phaenicophaeus curvirostris, assembly GCF_032191515.1. Lineage (NCBI taxonomy): Eukaryota > Metazoa > Chordata > Aves > Cuculiformes > Cuculidae > Phaenicophaeus > Phaenicophaeus curvirostris. The sequence goes on from NC_091392.1 coordinate 189,604,757, forward strand.
CCGTGAAATTAACTGTAACATTATTCCATTTTAATCTGAGGAACAAAAATGGAGAAACTCTGTCAGCATCTCTAGAAAGATGGAGAAAGCAGTTTGAGAATCTGTCTCAATTTTCAAACTCTGATACGGATTATCTTCATGGTGGTGGTTTTGTTTTTACAACATTTACATGCCATATATGCTGTAAAAATTAAGTAAGAGGTGATCTTTCTACCTGGTATCTTCCCAAACAACTGGCATTTTGTGAGGGCTGGTGGCATATATAGTTTCAGACTCGCAAAAGTAGTAGGAGATGCAGTAGCTGATTACAGTATTGCTGGTTCAAGAGGATGAATGTGACTGGTAGGATAACATGTAAGATGTTTTGCCTTGTACCTGTTTTTACAATTTTTCTTGATTTTTTTTAATCCAAAATGTTTTTTCCTGGATTCAGTGCTCTAAATTATTTGACTTGATGTTGTTCATCAGAGCAATCCTTCTGACAGGTGCTATAATCATCTTCCTTTTGTTGATCAGGAAACTGGAATTAAGTGGAAAATTACTTTTAATCTAAGTCTGAGAATTCTAAGTTCTGTATTGCCAGAAGACTGAAAGCAAAATAATGGCCAGAATATATTTTGCTTTTTGCACAAGGGGAAAACCCTACAGATTTAGTTTATCTTGAGCAAATATCAGAAAACAAACCCTGTTATCCAAGTAGGAATGATCAATACCCACTTTTTGAATTAGTCTGTCTAGTAGACTCCATAGCATTAAATATTATGGTAAGTTACATGAAGTTGTAGGAATCCAAATAGAAGTTTTATATTTTTTAATACATACATTTATTTTGCATGGCTGGGTGTCTCAAATAGTATGACTTCATATATTTTAGCACCTTGTAAAATCCTCAGAGTCAGTAAGTTGTAGGAGTGACTATTTTCCTCAGAATTATGTTATTTTGATCATACTGATAAGTTCTTCAACAAGTATAAGGGAGACAGATAGGAGAAGTTGTCCTTGTTCAATGTGGATAAAAGTTACTGGATAAATTGTATTCAAAGAGTCACAGAATGATTAGGTTGGAAAAGACCTTAGAAATTATCAAGTTAAACAGTACCTGTCTACTACTAAATCACATCCCCAAGCACTTCATCTAGCAGCCTTTTAAACACCTCCAGGAATGAGGACTCAACCATTTCCTTGGGCAGCCTGTTCTAGTGCTTGATAATCCTTTCTGTGAAGAAATTTTTCCCAATGTCCAGTCTAAACCTCCCCTGACGCAGCTTGACACCATTCCCTCTTATTCTATCACTTATCACTTGGGAGAAGAAACCAACACCCACCTCTCTGCCACCTCATTTTAGGTAGTTGTAGAGAGCAATAAGGTCTCCCTTCAACCTCCTCTTCTCTAGGCTAAACAACCCCTGTTCCCTTAGCCACCCCTCATAAGACTTGTAGTCCAGCCCCTTCACCAGTTTTGTCACTCTTCTCTGGACACACTCCAGGACCTCAATGTCTTTCTTGTGGTGAGGGGCTCAAAACTCAACACAGGATTCGAGATGCAGCCTAACCAAACCTGAGTACAGAGGGAGAATCACTTCCTCGGTCCCACTGGCCACACCGTTTCTGATACAAGCCAAGATGCTATTGGCCTTCTTGGCCATCTGAGCACACTGCTGGCTCGTGTTCAGTCTACTGTTGACCAACACCACAAGGTCTTCCTCTGCCAGGCAGCTTTCAAGCCACTCTTCCCCAAGCCTGTAGCACTGCACAGGGTTTTTGAGTCCCGGGTGCAGGACTTGGCACTTGGCCTTGTTAAACCTCATCCCATTGGCCTCAGCCCATCGATCCAGCCTGTTCAAATCCCTTTGTAAAGCCTCCCTACCCTCCAGCAGGTTGACACTTCCTCCCAGTTTAACATAATCTGCAAACTTCCTAAGGATGCACTTGATCTCCAAATCCAGGTCATTGATAAAGATACTGAACAGGCCTGGACCCAGCATCGAGCCCTGGGAAACACTACTTGTGACTGGGTTGTTTTGTTTGTGGTGTTCATCTTAAACTAGTATTGAATGTCTCTTAATAGACTTTATTTGTCAATTGGAAATATTTCTGATAAATCTTTTTGAGAAAGCAATTAGATGTGTAGAGGTTATAAGAAAAAAATTGTAACAAGTTAGTAATTGTAACTTCTTTACATGTATAGAAATTATTGCCATCACAAGTGAAACATTAATTTGAACATTTAAATACAAATAAATTCTGCAGCTTTTGTTTCTATTTTAATAACATTGTATGACTGAAAGAATTGCTTTCCATTTTCTTCTACGATAAAAAAATGATATTTTTTTCAGAATCAATGCTGTAATTCTTGAAATCCTTCTTGTCTTTCTCTTGTCTTCTCTATAAAGCATTTTCTGGGAGCCTTCTTTAACACTCCACTCCACTTTCCACAGAGGAAAACAACAACAAAAGAAAGAAACTCAGCAACGTAAGAACACATAATGCAAAAGAGTTCAAGAGACAATTATAGATCGACTCTGGATCTGAACAACTAAAGATCCACTTATTTTAATTTTAATCATTGAATAAGCTGAAGAAGGCATCTTAACATTTGAACACTGAATATTTAAAACTCTAAATATTAAACAGGTAAACATCTAACTTTTTCAATAGCAAAAATATCCAAAGTTTGACTGAAATTGATGTCTGATATATGCTTACATAATTTATATAATATTTTTTGCCCCAAGAAAATTCTGAACACATTATTGGTGAGAAATAAAAATTCATGGGGCTTTACCCTTCCATTTTACTACATTTTTGAAGTTTCATAAACATTTAGCAGTACTGTGATTAAAATAAAATCCTTGTGGCACAGATACTAACTAGGCCCAGCAGATACTTGAAGATGAATGGCATCACATCGAAGGGCACGGTAATTTTTCTGATGAAAGATATGAACCAGTGAAAGGAAAGGCACTATCTAGTGAATGTGTTGTGCTACTGCGTCTTAATTTTCTGTTTATGATGGGAAGAGCTTGATACACAGAGAGACTTTCTGGATAGGATCTAATTAACCCAAACTTAGGTACCTAGAGTAGGCAGACAAGACCTTCCTCTGCAGGTTTTCAAAGTTTCTGTTTGCTACGTAGTTGACATAAGCATTTGCTTTAGACCTCTTTACTAGAGACCTCATATGTACGAGAAAGAGATACGTCTGAACTTGTTCTGAACCCTATAGAAATATTTCTCTGAATTCCATGGGCACTGAATCAATAGTAAAGAACATTTATGTTAAATGCTAGAGAAGGATAATTATTATAAACCTAAAGTACAAGAAAAATTGTCCCTCTATTTTTCAAAGATCTTTGATGCACTGTACTGTTTTCTTTTTACAAGTTTTAAAAGACCATTTACATAACTCTTTCACCTCATAAACACTTTTTTTTGAAAGATGATTTTGTCTTGTAGCTTAGATATTCTATAATCCAACCCACTGCTGTGCACTGAAATTTCTCAAGCACTGTAACTCACAGAACTTGCTGCTAGGGGATAAAGCCATATATTATACAATACTGAAGTTGATCTTTGTCTCACTGAGAAGGCTTTATTTTATTTTATTTGACATAGTAATATTTAGTAACTTTGAATTCCTCATGGATATATAATACTTGAAAATTGCACCTACAGCATGGGGGAAGGGATTTTGTTTTTAAATGAGGATGAAGCAAATCATAGCCTGGTCTTCAGAAATCCAGACTCTGTGCTTTCATATCTCTAGCAAAGCTATCTGCTGTCTGAATACCAATCAAGACATACTAGAAAAATGGCTGTTGGTCATGCAGATCAAAAAATTGATTGGTAAGTATACTTAAAGGCTAATGTTGTATAATATTCAGTCCTTAACAAAGAGTAGGGCAGGATTGTTGTTTATTTTGCTTCTGATATTATACTCAGACAATTGTAAATTCTATATCATTTTTTAAAAATGTGCATTTTCTTCATATAGCGGTTGCTTTACAGGAATAAAAAAAAAAAAAAAAGCTTTCAAATTTGAGGCTCCTGGATTAAATACTTTATTGGGCAGTTTTAAAATATGTTACCACTTGAAAGCATGATGTAAAACATCTTCATTGCGTTCTGTATGTTTACAACCATACAAAAAAAGAAGAAAAAAGAAAAAAAACCCACAAATCTCTACTTTTTTTTTACATTATGCTCTTTGTGAAAATATTCTGTATGTCTTACCATGTCTCATAATTAGTATTTATCAAAGTGACTAGGCTAAAAAGGCGTTTGATAATACTTTATCGAATTGGAAACCAATATAATTTTCAGCTGAGAAACCTTAGGGTAAAAGGAATGAAAAAACCTTCAAAATTAAATCCATATTGAATTTATGGTCATTTTACAAATATCTACTGGAAGTTTCTCACATGTTGCTTTCAAATATGGTGTATGAACATTTCTGTTTGGAAATGGTCTCATTAAAATTCTACTACTTTCTACAGGAAAAATTACAGTAAAATTTTTCTTTTGTGTAAGGAGAGCAAAAAAAGAAATCTAGGAAAGGTTTTCAGTAATTAAAATTCTACTACTTTCTACAGGAAAAATTACAGTAAAATTTTTCTTTTGTGTAAGGAGAGCAAAAAAAGAAATCTAGAAAAGGTTTTCAGTAATAGGTTAGCACCCTTAGACAGGAGAGGAAGAGAATTGGATATGTTTAAAACAAAATAATTTTATTCTAGGTAGTATTTTTCAGAAACTGTTATTTATTCATGGGGAGCAGGATTAAGTGATACATTCCACTCTCTACTTTTAATAGTATCACACATTATTTTTAATTTTTTTAATGTAAACTTGTTAAGGAGGACATCTAATTTTGCTGACCAGTTATAACTAGTTTTCTTAAGGAAGCAAGATTAACAATTCAAGTGCACATATTCTCAGATTTTTCTTCCTTTGTTGTTCATGTATTACGCTGGTTTCCATTTCCAGTAACATCAAGAGCGTATAGAAGTCCATAAGGTCAGTCACTGTCCCACAGAAGTAAGAAAGCCTACTCCAAAAATTTTACAGTCCCAATCCTAAAAATATTAGGGAACTAATGTAACTGTGCAAATACGTGTGTGCAAATACGTGTGTTCAGTTCTGGGCCCCTCACCACAAGAAGGATGTTGAGGCTCTGGAGTGAGTCCAGAGAAGAGCAACAAAGCTAGTGAGGGGGCTGGAGAACAAGTCTTACGAGGAGCGGCTGAGAGAGCTGGGGTTGTTTAGCCTGGAGAAGAGAAGGCTGAGGGGAGACCTCATTGCTCTCTATAACTACCTGAAAGGAGGTTGTAGAGAGGAGGGTGCTGGCCTCTTCTCCCAAGCGACAGGGGACAGGACAAGAGGGAATGGCCTCAAGCTCCGCCAGGGGAGGTTTAGGCTAGACGTTAGGAAAAAGTTCTTTACAGAAAGGGTCATTGGGCACTGGAACAGGCTTCCCAGGGAGGTGGTTGAATCACCTTCCCTGGAGGTGTTTAAGGCATGGGTGGACGAGGTGCTAAGGGCCGTGGTTTAGTGTTTGATAGGAACGGTTGGACTCGATGATCCGGTGGGTCTCTTCCAACCTGGTTATTCTGTGATTCTGTGATTCTGTGAATACATTTATATCCAAGGCCTACAGGATAAGATGAAATTGTGGAAATAACAGAAATATAGAGGTGATGATAGTGGCAAGTAGAGAATGAAATTCATAGAAGGCAGTGTACAAGATAGTTGTAAGTATAATTTACAAATATTGTGTCAAGTGTTGCTGGGATGTTGGTTTGGCGATCCTAAAAAGTATGTGAGTTTTAATTGAGGAACTTCATGTTTATGGGAAAAGAATAAAACATTTTTCTGAAAAACCTCATTTTTATGTAAGTTGTACATATATATATGCACATGAAGAAAAGATATGAAAATATACTTTATGCATAAAACAATCAGCCTCATGAAAGCATGATGCACAAAGCAGAGTAACAGCATTTCTCTCTGTATAACTAATGAAGAATGGCAATGTTTCTGATCTTTTTTAACAGTGTAATTAGCATCAGTCCAAATGCCAGTTGGTGCTCAGTACTCTACAAGTTGTGAGTCATTGACACTGCTCAGCACTTGTTGTGAGAACAAGACCACATTTATATTTTAAGTGTATTACAGTGAATAATAAGTAACTGCCATATGGAAACACTACCTTTAGTAATGAGCTGTGATTTACAAGAAGTGCAAGATGATGCTCTAAATATTTGGTAGTCACCTGGAGAATATTTTGTAGCACTATTGAACTGCAAAATAGCCCATTTTAAAATCAAAATTAAGTTTAGAACTGTTTAGTAGAAGAGTTAATTTAATAAAATTTCTGAATCAGAAATATTTATGCAGAGTTATTCTCCTTTTTATTTAATTCTAGATACCTGTTTACTTAGCAGAACAAGGCAGGTTAAAATTTAGCTGAACTAATTGCAGTAGAAGACATTTTCAGTACTCATATCTTGGTACTACTATAAGTATCATCATGATGCAACTAGACTTCACCTCCTGGTGTTCTTGAAAGTGGAAGTAGAGGAGGAATTCAATAGTATGTTATTTTGTCTTATTAGTAGGACACATAACATTTTTATCTACTTTGGGTCCATGCACAGTTCAGAGAGGAGAGAATGTTTTCAGAGTAATCCTACAACCTTAAAGTGACAAATAAAACAATGGTGAATGTGGAAGGAGGTTTGTATAAAGTTACTTTCCATGTATTCAGGGTAATACTACGTTCTTATTATGGAATGTAGTTATTCCCAGTGCCAGGAAGATGAGGCACAGATTTTAACTGCTGAAGGTATTTCTTGGAGCTAAAGACACCTTTCAGGATTACTCCAACTTTGGAGTTACTCCTACAGCCTCTATTCCTACACCCAGCCTAGTTCTGTTTCAAACAAGACTACACTGTGTCATATACACCCACAGCACCTTTAGTTCAGTTTAATCTTTCCTTAAATGCCAGATCGTTCCTGTAAATACACTAATACAGCAAGAACAACAAATACTCCTACTATTCATGCAGCTTGACTATTGTCTGAGTAATATATTTCACAGTTTAACTTGTCAAAACATGCACTGTCTTTTCAGTCTGGCTACTATTATGTACACCTTTTCTCCTCCCTGCCCTTTGTTGCTACTTGCATGCTGCCTTAATCTCAGTTGCAAAGTCCTTGGGGCAGGACATATTCTCAATATGACACTGTTTGGGTCCTCAGTCCCATTGTAGGTTAGACAATCTATGTCTTTGATAAATTATGGTAATTCTGTAATATCAAATGAAAGTCACAGATGGAGGCTGGAAATATTCTTCATTCTTGATTAGCTTTTTTAAAAAAAAAAATTCTGGATAAAAAAGCATTATTAACTGGAAATTTCTTATAAAAATTTGCCTGGGTACAACTGCATCTTTATCCCACGTGGCTGTCCGGGGAAATGAAAAAATTGTCTCTGCAAAGTGAGAAGTGCACCGCAGTGGTTTGTGCAGAGTGATCCTTAAGCAGGAATAGCAGTATATGACAGGTCTATAGTGGCACTGAATAACATGTCACGTTACATCCTTTCTGCCAAATGATAGAGACATTTTTTATATTGCTCTATATGCATTGATTGGACTTTGCCAAATGTACAGCCTGTGATTGTGGCATCAGTTGTAAGGGAGATTAAAGAATTAGAAACATGAAATTATTAGATTCCTCACTCTAGATACGTGGGGTTTTTTTCAGAGTAGATATTCTGTCCATATGTGCGGATAGCACCTGCCATAAAGAAAAGGAATATTATCTTTCTGTGATACAAAAATCTTGAGTAACTTTTCCAAAGCAATCACATCATAATTTGATGGGGAATAACACTCGGAAACATAGGCTGAAACAACATTTGACCTCATTGCAGACCATGAGATTGAGAGATCCTTGAAAAAATTTAAAAACAAGATTTCTCCTCATTCATGATTCTCTATCTTTAGTTTCTGCAAAATGCTATTATTTGCTTATTTACAGAGATAAGAATGTAACAACAGTGGTTCAACGTTTTAATAAAATATACAAGCTGCCAGTCAGATTCACAACAGACAAATCACATTTGTTTGTGTTGATTAAATATATCTGGATGTTTTCTGGAATTCATGTGGGGGAATGATTTTGCGTGGAGTTCACTTTGCAACATCTCGTAGCTCTACGCTGTTTGCTGCCACAGCAGACTGTAAGAATGCATGCATATGGGAAATTTTCTTCTTTTTGTGAATGCTGTTCTACCAGCCCTGGGTCCAGGCATAGATCTGTTTTGTGTCATTTGCTTGTGTGCATTGTTTATATGTACAGCTGTGCTATCTTGTGGGTATGTGTTTTCATATGCTTTGCTTTTGCTGGAAAGGGAAGAGGATAACAGTGTAAGTAGAACCTCAGTTATCTGCTATCTTATGCCACCAAATCTTGAGACTGGCCATTTGGTATCCTAGAATAAAATTGTTTTCAGTTTTAGTGATGTAAATTAGGTTATGAATTTTTTACCACTTATTGTCTTTATTACACCTACATTAATGCACACAGTCTAACACATTACACTTTCCTTTTTCATGTTGCCACCTGACCTGTGCAGTACTAGTCAGAGTTGTTTATATTATCCAAGCCTATCCTTTGCAGTTCATTCACTGATTTGCACATCACTAAATCTCCTCTAGATCACCATAAATGTTATTTTAGAACACTGGAGGGTAGAGCTGCAGATTTCATTAGAGTCGTAGCAGATGTTGAAAGATTAAGTATGTGTTAGACATCTACATTTGGTCAACAGAACCAGGGCTGTGATTCAGTTACCCTCACACAGGCATCTGGTGTCAGAAATTCCTGCTCACTGCCTGGTAGGACACATCACCTGTAGGAGAGGGAGGTTGCAACCTGGAGCCCCCAAGGACAGAGGGTGCACAAAAGATGTCAATGCATATCCATTTGTAGAAAATGGAATAAAATCATAAATCTCCATTGATGTGCATCTCCTCTAACACAGCGATACACTAAAGTGTATTTTTATAAAATGGATATTTCTTTTAAAATATTTTTCGCTGTCTCCACTTTTTTTTAAAAAGTAATTCAGTTTAGCATTGTAGAGAATTATTTTCTTTAAAATAATAGAAGCTGTGATTTATTACTCAGTGATTTTTCCTTTGTTTCTTCATTGTACAATTGTGTGCCTGGAAATACCTGATTCACTTATTCCACTGTGTCTCCCTCTGAGGTTTCTTTGTGGTTTGAAAGAAAAAAAAAATCCGATAAATTCCAGGAATTACGAATCAAAAGGTATTTCCAATTAGAAATTTTGGAACAAAAGTGCCTGCTATTATTTTGGGAAATCAAAGGAGATGTGTAACAAGGATGAATTAAGACATGTCAACAAACTGTAGATCAATAATACTAGCTCGAACAATGGTTCTCATTGCCCCAGGTTACCTGTTTTTCACTGTCTTAAATTACTTTCCTTAGGGAAAATGCTTACGAGGAATGAAACATATTCAGATTTCTGCATCCAGGACACTTAAGAATATAAAATGGAATGGAATGTATACTCAGATAGCCACATTAATCACATGCTGTCAGTGTAAATTATGTTAAATCTTATTTAGTGAAACATATCTGAAAAGCATTAATTTAATAAAAGCATGTAGTCATATAGGAATACTACATATTTTTCTTTTCAATACCTCTTACCCCTCAAAAAAATGTAATCCTAGTTACATTTCTGGTGTGAATTTCAGTTTACAATATCAAAGCTAAAGGAAAATATTTTGCATATACTTTGTGACAGCAGCAAAAAGTTTCCTTTACCTAAGACTCCTCATTGTAGGTTTAGAAGTAGGTTTAGAAGTAATAATATGTGGATTGAAACAGATTAGAAAAGCATGAGTTATTAGTGTTGGAACAATACATTAGTGCAGTACACTGTACAACAAAATGTGTTGTTATTTAAGCAGTCACTAATTAACTCATTTAAATAGTCTTGGTGCATATGTTTCAAAATTAATAGTAATCTGCAAAAGCCAGAATACTTATGGATAAAGTTTACAGCTAAAGGAAAGATCCAGCCTGATGTAGACCTCAAACCAGGGGTTTGAAAAGTGCTTTGAGAAAATAGGAATAAAAATCCTCTTTAGGAAAACAAAATGCAACTTAGTGCATATAGATTCGTGTTCTACAGGAGACCTAAAATTACATTTTTTCTTGTATACCTGACAATTCCCATCAGTGTGCACCCAGATTAGATGATATACGGTTTTAATTCCAGCCTAGTAGTACTTCAATCGATTCATATTCACCTCACCTTCTTAGGCATATAAAGATCTTAAATTAGGAGCCATTCACTGAAGACAAGTGCACATCTCCACAGCTCTCCTCTTTTCCTACATTTGTGGAAAAGCTTAGGAAGATTTTAAGGTGACTTTTTTACTCAGGAAGAAATTTATACAACTCTGCGTGGTAAAAGATCCATTCATAAACAAAACACAGGTCATGAACATTAAAGCAAGTAGAAAGGGAGCAAGTTACACGGGAATTTTCCCAGGTCCATGACTAGCTCTTCCTCGTTGCTAAATTAGTTATAGAACCCCACTGCTAAATATTGCTAATGGCTGAAATCAATTGATATCACCCAAAATAAGCTTATGTGACATAAACTAGTACTAATGTTATAGATCAATAAAAAAGATGATTTTTTAATAATAATGAGTTTTGAAAGCTGCTGTTCTTTACTCAGTGAAAATAAAAGCCACCTGATATGAGTATGCATTACAAGATCACATGTTCCTATCTTTTATCAGACCCATATATCACTGCTAGGAATATAAATACGGTGAAAAGTCTGTTCCTTGGGTATTCCTGATGGTTCCCACAAGGCAAGTCTATGTGGGATACTGTTTGTTCTTTGTTCCCATTGCATTTAATGTGGTGATACCAAGCTGAGTGGTGCACTTGCTGTACTGGAAGGATGGGATGAGGTCAGCGGAAACCACAGGGGCAAGCTGGAGAAGTGGGCCTGTGTGAACCTCATGAAGTTCAACAAGGCCAAGTGCAAGGTCCTACACCTGGGTCTGGGCAATCCTCGGTTTCAATACAGGATGGGGGATGGTGTGATTGAGAGCAGCCCTGCAGAGAAGGACCTGGGGGTGCTGATTGATGAGAAGCAAAACGTGAGCCAGCAATGTTCACTCACAGCCCAGGCGGCCAACTGTATTCTGGGCTGCATCAAAAGAAGTGTGACCAGCAGGTCAAGGGAGGTGATTCTCCCCCTCTATTCCTCTTTTGTGAGACCCCATCTGGAGTATTATGTCCAGTTCTGGAATCCTCAACATAAGAAGGAATCGGAACTGTTGGAACAGGTCCAGAGGAGGACTACAAGGATGATACAAGGGCTGGAGCACCTCCTATACAAGGACAGGCTGAGAGAGTTTGGGTTGTTCAGTCTGGAGAAGAGAATGCTCTGGGGAGACTTTACAGCAGCCTTCCAATACCTGAAGAGGGCCTACAAGAAAGCTGGGGAGGACTTTTTACGAAGGCATGTAGTGATATGACAAGGGTGAATGGCAATGTATTGAAGAGGGGCAAATTTAGACTAGACAAAAGGAGGAATTTCTTCACCATGAGAGTGATGAGGCACTGGAACAGGTTGGCCAGGGAGGTTGTGGATGCCCCATCTCTGAAAGCGTTCAAGGCCAAGCTGGATGGGGCCTTGGGCAGCCTGACCTAGTGGGATGTCCCTGCCCATGGCAGGGGGTTTGGAATTAGATGACCTTCGAGATCCCTTTCGACCCAAATAATTCTATGATTCTATGATTCTATGATTCTATGATTTTATCATAATGCTTAATTGCACTTAGATGTTAGTTCATCCACTTTAGGATCTTAAATTAAGTGTGGTCATTCTGGGTAACATCAGATTCATCACAGGTCATATTTAACTCTTTCATAAAACTTCAGAGGAGTTTTTTTGTTAAACCAGGAACTGAAGCATCCTTCTGCATACATCTCAAGCTTTGTCTTGGAAGGATTGTATCTTAGTAAAGTTAAGGAATGCTAGCTCAGGTAGAACATCTGACATAAACTGGGACATAAGCCACAGCAAACACTCATTTTAGGAGTGTTGGATTCTCCTTAGACAATTTTGTATTCACATATTTATGTATTCATGTTCTCCTCTTTCTAATTGCTGTTGACAAATACGAGTTGTGGCTCTGTTTCCTCTGTAGGAAGAGTTCTGTTTCCTCTGTAGGAAATAGCTTTTGTCAGGAGGCTGCAGGGCAGAGATATTACTGAAAAGTAGCACATGAACTAATGTGCCCCCAAAGAGCAATGATAAAGACAGGTGGCAATGCTATTTCTATTGATGGCAATGTTATCTTATTATGATTGCAGAAGAAACGGATAATAAATGTTCCTGAATGATTGGGTAATACTACCAGCTGAATAGGATGTTAAGGCAGCACCTCTCCTGTGAAATGCAGTCATCCTCACTTGCTTGATTTCTCAAGGACAGGAGTAATTGTTGCTGAAGAAAATCAATTACATTTTTTATAGTTCAGTTAACCATATCTGTGCTGGTTTTGGCAGGAGTTGAGTTAATTTTCTTCATAGTAGCTAGTATGGGCTGTCTTGGATTTGTGCTGGAAACAATGTTGATAATACAGTGATAGTTTCTTTATTGTTGAGGAGTGCTTACAGAGAATCAAGGCCTGTTCTGCAACTCACACCTCCTCTCCAGTGCGTAGGCTGGGGGTGCTCAAAAAGATAGAAGGAGACAAAACTGGGACAGCTGACCCCAGCTGAACAAAGGAATATTCCACATCATATGGCATCACATTCAGCAATAAAACTAGAGGGAATGTTGGCTGGGATATGCTGCTGAGGGACAGACTGGGCATTGGTTAGTTGGTGGTGAGCCATTATTTTAATTTGTATTACTCGTCTTTCTTGGGTTTTATTACTCTCTGTTTTTTACTTTAATTTTCATATTGTTATTCTTACTCTTATTCTTAAATTATTAATTTGTTTTTATCTTCATCCACAAGTTTTCCTCACTTTTACCCTTCCAATTCCTGCTTGAGGGGCAGGGTGAGTGAACGGCTGTGTGGTTCTCAGTTGCTGGCTGGGGTTAAACTATGACAATATCTCAATTCAAACATATGTTTTCAGTGGTTAGATACAGCCTTTTAGTTGTGGCTGAAATTATAATTAAGAGACTGATCCAGAATATTTTATATTATTTTCTCAAAAATCATACAGCCATTTCTCTGAACAAAATTATGAAGAAATACATTTAGCTACTCAGCCTAAAAGTATTCTTTCCATTGTAAGCTATCTGATGAGACAAGAAAATGTGGACAGTAAACTGTAACAGTAATTTCTTAAAATTAAGTCATATTGCTCTGTTTCACAGTCTATATCTGGCCCTCATCCCTTACTGACTTAATCTACAAAATGAAAGAATTGCATTTACTCCCAGCCTCTTGAAGATTTGGAGATAAAGAGTTCCAGGGAAAACTTATTCTCTAGTATTACCTAAGTTAATGGATGATGAAAGGAGCTGTGTCAAAGTATAGCCCTGAGCAATAGGTTTAGCTTACTTAAACACAGTGTATCTTTCCAAGATGTGTGATAAAAGCTTCATTTCTCCTTTCATAGATGAGGAAAGATCACATTTTCGGTGTATCTTACACATCAATACAAAGCAAAAAATCAAATCAGCACAAAAATAAATATCATATTTCCCCGTTTTCTTCGCTGACAGCTTTGTCAAATTCTCCCTTATTATTATAGATACTTGAAAGCCAAGGAAAGTTTTTTATCCTTCTCTTACTGATTGACCTTAGGCTGGAAAGTGGTCTTTATAGAACCATGGCTTTACTTCTGGAACTCCAGCAGATGCTGGAACAGTTAGGCTCTGTGTCTTTCTGGGGTAATTACTAATACGACCAGGCCCCCTGCCAAAAAAAAAAAAAAAAGAAAAGAGGAAAAAGAAAATGAAAAACATATCCTGATAAACTCGTTCCACTCAATGTGAAAAGTCATACCCATTCCCTTAAAGTCTCAGAAAAAAATGCCTTGCAATTGTCCCTATTCTTCTGTTGGCTTATTTCTTCCACAGAGAACTCTGGGAGATGATTTGAGACAGGATGGATGCCCAACTGTTTTACAATACTGGCAAATTCTTCTTGTCTCCACAAGGCAGAAATGGGTAAAGGGAAATTAAGAATAAGTGTTTTCTATCTTTACCACTTTCCCTCCATACACATGCACTCTATAAGCTACCGAATTCTATATTTACAAAATGGAATCAGTACTTACCACATCGTTGGTCGAGTTTTGACTCTTAAGCTGGATATATTAGACTGCCACATTATGTTCATCATGAAGATCCTCTTTTACAAGTATCTGTAAAAATAGTAGCATAATATTACTATAGGCAATTAGACATGCCAAAGTTCTGAGATTCTGAATGCTTACTATATTATCTCTGAAGCATTAAACGAAGAGACAAAATGGAAGCAAGCAGGTCTCTCAGTGGGAGACAAAGAATTATAAGTTAAAGGAAAGCCCTGGAAAGCCACCCTAGAAGTACAGAGCACAGAGTTTGTGAAATAGATCCAACTAAGATGCACACATTGAAAACACTGCACACAGGAATTTTTATTGATGTTTTCTGTCTGGTTCCTTGGGAATATCAGCTGTTCCCTGGGCTCAGCAGTGCGCCTCACTGGAGGAGATGACCATAGAGGTAAATTCAGGCTCAGAGAAGCATAGTCAGTTAAAAACATGAGAAACCCAAAAGCAAGAAGCAATTTACTGAATAAGGAGATCCAGATGAATGGCATGTTGGACAATATGCTAAATGGAGGCTCAATGGCTTCATACTAGTGAATTCAATGAAGTGGCTTTTGGAAGTTTTACTAAGGTTAGAGAAAGTGAAGATAGATCTAGAGAATTTAGACACCATCTAAGAAGCTGCTAAAGGAAGCAGAAGGGATGATGAGCCTGCATATCCTGTTCAGTTACTCTAGTGGTCCCTTGGATGGGACTGAGCTATACCAAACAGACCTTTTCCAAATAATCCTCAGTACAAGGATCTGGGAGTTAGGAAGGACCAGAGAAATTTTTGCAAATAAGCGTCTTTCCTACAGCTCCTGCATTCAAGTGGAATCATAGAATCATAGAGTCATAGAATAACCAGGTTGGAAGAGACCCACTGGATCATCGAGTCCAACCATTCCTATCAAACACTAAACCATGCCTCTCAGCACCTCTTCCACCTGTGCCTTAAACACCTCCAGGGAAGGTGACTCAAGCACCTCCCTAGGCAGCCTGTTCCAGTGCCCAATGACCCTTTCTGTGAAAAATTTTTTTCTAATGTCCAGCCTAAACCTCTCCTGGTGGAGCTTGAGGACATTTGCTCTTGTTCTGTCCCCTGTCACTTGGAAGGATGAGAAACTGAAGTGCCATGGCTGCTAAATCCAAAAGGAATTTTGCAGCAGACTGGCACCAGGCATGCTGGATCAGTTGTGGCTCAGCTGATTTTTACTCCACACTTGGGAGCATGTAGAAGAGCCTGACAGCTGTTTTCAGTTCAGGCAGATTGCTGTCTGCAAGATGTGGTCATTCTCCAAACTGAGATGCTCCATGTAGCCCTGAAGGACTTGTGTCAATTCTGTATGCACTCGCTGACAGGACTACAGTTGGGAAGGTACAGGCTGTATAACTGTTTCCTGAGGAAAGTATGCCTTTCAGTATAAATACATCATCTGAAATGTTTAAATACTTTCTTCACATTGCCAGTGCACATGAAAAAGGTAATTTTGGGATGTTGGTCCTAGAGATGTGTTTTTAATATGATGCACTGAGGTGGAAAAGACATCATGACATCAAAGAGACACTTCAATTGAAAAGAGAAAGATTTTAAGACATTTTGTAGAATCATAAAATGGTCTGGATTGGAAGGGACTTTTTAATGTCATCTAGTCCAACTGTAACCCTCCAACGAGCAGAGACATCCTCAACTAGATCCACCTTTAAAGATTTCCTGTAGACAGTCTGATCATCCTGTGAATCTGCTGTTTGACATTATGGAATAGTGAAACACTGAGCATTGAATGAATTACTATTACAACAAAAATACTGGAGCTTGAGGTTTAAATATCCTAACCCTGCACCTTGTTTAGCATAAAATTGTCACAGGGCAGCACTTAAGGATTCCTCCTAGATGTCTGTATTTTTGCCAGTACCAGGCATTTTGATTTACCCCTGTTTATGGTTAAACACAGAAATGATTATCACGTGACAATTTCCTCTTTACCTCCTCCCTGAAAACGTTCAAGGCCAGGTTGGATGAGGCTTTGAGCAACCTGATCTGGGAACCTGATCATAGCAAGGTGGTTAGAACTGGATGGTCATTAAGGTCCCTTCCAACCCAAACCATTCTATGATTCTATGATTCTGTTAAAGATGGGCTTTCATACCAGACTTCTACTGCTTCTTCCTTACAGTTGGGCACTAGTATGAAAAAGGTCTTTTTTTCAAGATTGCTTACCCAGTGCCCAGAAGAGTCCAGATAAGCATATATTTACAAGACTGGCATGTTTGTGTTTATATTGAACTGTATATCATGTAAAATTTGGAAAAGGTTTGTACTGTTTTCTGTTTCTTGAAGATGTTTAGAATTAATCTATTTTTATATAGATTAGGTCACTTATTATTGTAAATATAAAGATTAAATACATGAACAGGAATTTCAACTAAATTGCTGTCATGCCAAGGTTCATTAAATCAATGTGATGGAAAGTATAAGTAGTTATAGAAGTACAATAGACAAATGGCAAATATACTTGACATCAGATATGGGATTAAACATGTGCTTAACTTTATCCTTTATTGCACTGATGAACAGGGCATTTCACAGGGGGTTGTAAAGTTCTGTAGAGTTTTGTAGAGACATGTTTGGCTTAGCTAAGGTGATGAGGGGAAAAAAAGTACTAATAAATTTTTATCACACAAACCATCACCACAACCTGAGAAAAGAGAAGAGGAAGGAAAAGTCATCTCCAGCAGACATTTCTGTAAGTTTTGTCGGAGTGCGTAAAGGGGATGAAAATACCGGGTTCCATACAATGAAGAGATAAGTTAGATAGTTCCTTATCATCTCTGTCAGTACTAGTAAATAGATAGGGACAGAAGGAAAGAAGAAGCTAAAAGGGCAATAGATGAGTCTTTAGATGAAAATTAAGGAAACAATCATGACTTTTGTCTAGGTAGTTCTGGGGAAACTATCTGAAATGCAGACAAAATCAAGTGATTTGCCTAATAGGAAACTTGGTGATGTAGAAATGGCAAATATCAGTCAGTGGTAACTATTGATTCACAATAGCACTACAGAAGTAATATTCTCCAATATTCATATGTAAAGAAATCAAAGTAGACAATATCTGCTGATTCAATTGCTAGTGCATTCCACTGCCCTACATAAAAGTTGGGTTATTCTTAAATTGCACAAGTGTCCAGTTCTGAGATTTTGGCCTGAAGGGTAAAAATATCAATTAAATCCTTGATCCATACTGCTTGTTAATGACCAGAATGATAACTTACTACCTTTAGGATTATTTCCCTGTTAATAGGCTGTCCAATCCTGTTCATGTTTGGTCCTCCAATGACAACAGTAGCTGTTCTATGCTTTCAGGAATTATGGGTGTATTTCTAAATAATTTAAAAGGAGATGACAGAGACACAAATTTACCAGTTTTGTTGAAAATTGTTCAATGTCATTGAACTCCTTGGATAAAATTCATCTACATGTCAGTTGCTGATAGAAGTGTGTGTACTTGTGATTATGTGTGTTCAAAGACTACATTTTTGAGGTGTCTATATTTAATGTTCAGGGTATATATTTAGCAGTCATCTTCACATACAGCAATTTTTCAACTTATTTTCTGTTGAACTGTGAAAGACATTTCACATCTAGTTTTGTTTTAATGAGTTGGTAAAGCCACAGCTATAAATGGCAAGCTGCATTCAAGTTAGCTTTTAAAATATTTTTTGAGATAAAATTGGAATTATTTATATGATTCACTTAACATGAATAATGTATTAGCTTATCTGAACCTAAATAATTCAACTAAAATGTTGGCAAACTTAAAAACATTTTCATATGGATATACAGAAAAAAATCATAAGTCCTTTGAGGCTTATACTGAATATATTTACTGTGGATTTTTTAAGATTTTTTTAAAAGATCTCTGTTGATATTATGCATATTTGTTTCTTTCCGTTGGAGGAAAAATCACTTCTATTGCTGCATGACAGATGGCAACTACAAAAGACATTGTATTAGATAT
Organism: Phaenicophaeus curvirostris; assembly: GCF_032191515.1. Classification (NCBI taxonomy): domain Eukaryota; kingdom Metazoa; phylum Chordata; class Aves; order Cuculiformes; family Cuculidae; genus Phaenicophaeus; species Phaenicophaeus curvirostris. Next base: position 189,623,163 of record NC_091392.1, read on the forward strand.
TTTTGAAACAGATCGTATGAATTTAAGTTTTACATACAGATGTTTCACAAGAAGCAGAGTTTTGCAGAGAAATGTGGAGAACAAAGAAAACAAAGTATTAAGTTTACATATGCACATGTATACGTATATATTTATATTAAATATGTATGTTATGGTGCGTTAGAATTTCCACCAGACTAGCAATATTGGATTATAAAACACTAGATGGAAAGTAAAATTGTTCAGTTTATATTTTGAAGTCTGTTTTGTAGACATAGCAGAGCAAGAGGACAGTAAGAATACTTTTAATAGAAAACACTTGATTTAGAGCTTGAATCTGACTTTGTTTTCAGCAATATGAATGTGGATCACACTAGTATGTCTGAAAGTAAAATGAAACTTGAGATATAGTTGGTGGATTTTTCTCCTTCTTCCTTTTTTTTTCCTTTTCTTTCTAAAAAAATAAATAAAAATAAATAGATAATAAATAGAAAGTACATCAGACCAAAATTCATCTACAATCATAACTCAATGGCCAATCAAAATCAGTAATGAACTGCACTGAGCCATTCAACCCAGGTAAAACTAATTTTTTCCTTCTTTTTTTTTGTTTTCAAAAAGACTTCCTCCAACATGAGCTTTCATGAGGCAAACATGAAATTCTTCTGCACAAACAAAAGAGCAAATGCAAGGCAAGGAGCTATCAGAAATAGAGACAAAGCCTTCAGCATCCATGGCTGTGTCAAATTCATAGAGCTAAACTAAAAATAAACACAATACAAAGGAATACAGTGACATTTAACAGAGTGCACTGCAACTTTTTCAAGATGGACTTTGATGACAAACAAGAGATACCTTTTTTTTCAACAGAACTTCTTAGGCAGAGTTAGAAAGGATGAGTCTTAGTAACTGTTGTACAAATATTGCTGCAGTATGATATGAAATTCTATATACAATATGCAAAGAAAAGTCGACTCTAAATTCCATGCGGCCTGCAAGTACCACTGACAAGAATTTGAAACTAAACTTTTCACACTCGGAATTACTGTCTCTTGAATTTCTCAGCTGATGCACAGGACCAGGAAAAAAACTGAAACCTGAATTATTACAGGTTTCCATAAGACAAAGCCTCTTTCACATTTGCTCATTTTTTTTAGGGCTTAAATGCTGGCACCAGAACAATTGTGCAAGTGTGACATACCTTGAAAATGATATTTATAACAAAATACTCAAGATAGACCAAATTAATAAAAGAAAAATATTTAAAGAAACTATTTTTCTCCTAAATCATACCCTTCCAAAATATAAAAAAATAACACTGTCTGATTTATGTCTAATCATATTTTCATTATTGCTTCCCATCTTTTTAATATCAACAGATACAAAAAGCATATGTGATTAATATCTTTAGCTTCTCTTTTGAGTGAAAATGGAAGCATCCTGACGCACCTTGGAAACAAAACCCCAAATAACCTGTATAGACTTGTTTGGGTTCAGTAAGGCATATTTTGAAGCTCAGGTTCTGATTAATGTGACAGTTGCATATCACACTTCAAGGCACTGTCCTAGTGAGTTTCAGTTCTCTGTGGATCACGGAAAAAAAATTAAAATTGATATTCATGTGTTAGAAAATTTTATATATTCTTTCATTACAACTTACTTATATATGTCTACACCTGCTTTTCATATAATTTAAGAGATTTTGAGCTATCAAGAACATAGAAAATTAAAATTACATGGCTTTAAAGCATAATTAGATGACGATATAGAGATAGTTACATTGTGTCAATATAGCTATTTTGTTATTATTGTTGGACGAAAAATACAGTCTAGAGCCCGAGAATGTTTCTGCCATTCTGGAAACATTGATTTATTACCAGACTGAACAGAAAATAAAAAAAAAAAAAACCAAATACAATCATAGAATAATAGAATAACCAAGTTGGAAGAGACCCACCGGATCATCGAGTCCAACCATTCCCATCAAACACTAAACCATGACCCTCAGCACCTCGTCCACCATTGCCTTAAACACCTCCAGGGAAGGTGACTCAACCACCACCCTGGGCAGCCTGTTCCAGTGCCCAATGACCCTTTCTGTGAAGAATTTTTTCCTAATGTTCAGCCTAAATCTCCCCTGGTGGAGCTTGAGGCCATTCCCTCTTGTCCTGTCCCCTGTCACTTGGGAGAAGAGGCCAGCACCCTCCTCTCTACAACCTCATTTCAGGTAGTTGTAGAGAGCAATGAGGTCTTCCTTCAGCCTCCTCTTCTCCAGGCTAAACAACCCCAGCTCCCTCAGCCGCTCCTCATAAGGCCTGTTCTCCAGCCCCTTCACCAGCTTTGTTGCTCTTCTCTGGACTCGCTCCAGAGCCTCAACATCCTTCTTGTGGTGAAGGGGCCAGAACTGAACACAGGATTCGAGGAGCGGTCTCACCAGTGCCGAGTACAGAGGGAGAATAACCTCCCAGGACCTGCTGGTCACGCCATTTCTGATACAAGCCAAGATGCCATTGGCCTTCTTGGCCACCTGGGCACACTGCTGGCTCAGGTTCAGTCGGCTGTCAACCAACACCCACAGGTCCTTCTCCTCCAGGAAGCTTTCTGACTATTCTTCTCCTAGTCTGTAGCACTGCACAGGGTTGTTGTGCCCCAAGTGCAGGACCCGGCATTTGGCCTTGTTAAACCTCATGCCATTGGACTCAGCCCAGCGATCCAGCCTGTTCAGATCCCTTTGCAGAGCCTCCCTACCCTCCAGCAGATCCACAAATCCTCCCAGCTTAGTGTCTGCAAACTTGCTAAGGGTGCACTCAATGCCTTCATCCAGGTTGTTGCTAAAGACTTTGAACAGGGCTGGACCCAGCACTGAGCCCTGGGGAACCCCACTTGTAACTGGCCTCCAGCTGGATTTCACACCATTTACCACCACTCTCTGGGCCCGGCCATCCAACCAGTTTTCCACCCAGGAGAGTGTGCGCCTGTCCAGGCCAGAGGCTGACAGTTTCCCAAGCAGAATGCTGTGAGAAACTGTCTCAAAGGCTTTACTGAAGTCCAGGAAGACCACATCCACAGCCTTTCCCTCATCCAGCAGCCGAGTCACTTTGTCATAGAAGGCGATCAGGTTAGTTTGGCAAGACCTGCCTTTTGTGAACCCCTGTTGACTGGGCCTGATCACCCGGTTCTCTTGCATGTGCTTCATGACAGCACTCAAGATCACCTGTTTCATGACTTTCCCATGTCACAGGCAATATTGCTGTGGGCAAATCTTCAATCATAAAGGAGTATTTCTGTAATTTTCAACTTGGTTGTCCAACCTTCATTTTCCATCTTGAGCACTCTGCTCGATTTGACCCTCGCTTTAATTGGGGTGGGTTGGACTAGATGATCTCTGGAGTTTCCTGTCAATCTCAACTGTTCTGTAATTCTGTGATTCTTCTGCTCAATGCCTCTTTTAGTGTTGTTTACTTTGAAATTACAGTAGTGTTAACAGCCAACTTACTTAGAACAAATGTTTTTATTGTGTAGGAGCCCAAATGAAACTGTGTAAATCCCCTTATTTTTTTTAAAAAACCCTTTATTTAGAGAGATTATTTGTAACACTGAAGCCAAATCTCTTATTTGTCATGTTATTAGTCATGGTCTGGTTTTACATTAGATGGTTCTTATTTAGTTACCATATCTCAGCTAACATAATTAGTAGACTGATATATTCTGCAATATCCTTACATTGTTATTTTATGAAGTGGTAATATATAAAGAGAAAAAGTCTTTGGTATAAAATCCTACATTTAATTTCAAGCTCCCTTCCTGAAACAGAGGTTACATACATGTTTAGAAAGATCAAGCCAGAGCAACTTCATCATTTTTTGTTCAAAGTGCTGAATGCTGTCTTGGAGTAAACTGGATTTTTATCCCAGACAACTGGATTATCCAGCGTAGAGAACACAGTAATATTTCCATGAGCCAAACTGAGAGCTTTTCATAGTTTTTCTTTGGTCTTGATAGATGGCCCCTAACACACATGACAGTTTTACTGGTAAATAGCATAACATGCTGTAGAAATGAACTCTTTAGCTGAGCAACATTTTTATGAACCATACCACACTCTTCTTTAAACTGATCAGATAATGTTTGACTCAAGATACAACTAGAAGAAAAAAAATGACTTTTCTGTACTAATCGTTCCAGTTCCACCATTTTCAGTGTGTGCCCATTTTTTAATATGCATTTGCAGATATAGAAACAAATTTATTTTTCATGCTATTTTACAAAATCCAAGGAAAACAAGACTAAAAAAGCTGCCCAGAATTTGTCTCAGAAGCCACATAAATGGGTAATTGTCAGTTTTAACTTTCTGGTGATTGGGGGTTAATTGGTTCATTAATCTGGTGATTAATGAACAGCTTTGGATCCTACAGAAGGTAAGTGCCATTAGAGGGATTAAAAATCTAAGGTGTGTAGCATGTAATCCTCTAAATAATCTGTTTGAACCCGTGAATTTTATTCTGAAATTCTAAACATAGGTATGACTGATTACCATACCATATTATATAGAAGCCTCTAATCAACTAGCACATATTTTTCCAAAGCAGAAAATGCCACAGACGATGTTTGAGATTCTCCCACTTTTTATCTATGTACCCTTTTTACTTCCTTTTCTTCCTTTTTTTTTCCCCCCCAAATTTGAAGGAGCCTGGAATAAGTGGTTAATGAGTGTCTATGGAATAGTACAATGGATACCATATTTCCATGTACATAACCTACGGATTATCTTTAAAAACAAAACAAAATTGAGATGTACCAGAAGCATGAGCTACACCCAAAGGGAAATTGTATGCCTTGTCCTCAATGTCCACAAAATCTTTTCTACTACTAACTCTCTCTCTGCAGATTTTTCTACTTCTCGCAGTAATTTTCTTTTGCTTTTGATCTTTATTCTATGTCTAGTTTTGGGTAGGTTTTTAGGCTTTTTTTTTCAAGGCAGAATGTCTTTACAGGATTATGAGCTACTAAAATTGAACTTAAGTAGATAAAAACATGGGCAACACCTGATAAAAGTACTATAGGACATTTTGTAGTTGTGAAATTTTGTTCTTCTCACTCTTCCTCCCTACTCATAGCAATCTCTGAAAACTGCTCCAAAATGATATTAAATTAAGAAGTTTCTTTTGTTGAAAAAAATCGATATTTAATCAAAGTTTTAAATTAAGTTTTAGGCACACAGGGAGGATAGGAGAAAAATTAAGCTGTGAATGCATCAAAGTTCTGATTATAAGAAACCCCACTGGTGGATCTCTCACTGCTCATTTTTTAAAAATCCTGATTGTGATATATTTTTCAAGCAAAATTAACTTTCGCCCAAAAACATAAAAGTATGGCAATACAAAGATGAGGGGAAGATATGTTACTTCTCTGCCTCCAGATTATCTGTAAAACATGCCAATATACACGTTTCCCTTCTGTGTTAACAGATCCAAATACTTTTTTATGTATTTGTAATGGTCTCAGTGAACTGAATTTTAAGTAAATTACATTCATACCTTCACCTTCAAGTCTCACTAAATTCCTTACTAAATCTTGAGGATGATGTAATATTCTATACCAGTTCTACATCTAATATTCTCACATATTTATGAAGATTTCTCTGTTAGTTTGGCTGAAATCATAGTAAAAATCATGCTTAAAATTATAATGTTTCAAAGTCTGTCAACAAGCCAAAAAAATTACAGCTCAGAATCATAGAATATGTTGGAGGGAATGGCTGCAGCTCATCTAGTCCAACTGTCCTGCTCAAAGAAGTGTCAGCTAGAGCTGTGTTTTGTACTGCTCTACAAATACATTCTATAACATGGATTTTGACATGTCACCCAGAATTATTCTAAAATCAGAAATATAACGGTACTCTTGAAATATCATGTGGAAGATAACATTTCCCCCTAAAACCCATCAACAAACCATGAAGTTATAGCAGGACAGGAATATTAAACTTCTCAGTATGACAGGTGTTATGTTTTCACACTGTGCTTGAAAAGCTACCTTTAGTTTTAAACAATTCATTTTGCAAGTTCAACTCAATATTATGATATTTTTTCTAAATGCAATATATTTGAGGTACCTGCCTCCTTCCTGGCATTTCCTTTTAGCTTCCTGCCACAGATTTGTTGATGAAGAGCTGAAGCATAATGCTAATGAGACATGAAATTTCCACAATAAAAGATTCCCTCTCTTTATTGCAAAGCAGTAGGAGTTCTGTGCTGTTGCTGACAATTTACGTGGAAAAAGCTGCTATTACCGTCTCTATGTCGAGTGCACCACACTTTTTTTTTCAGATCCTTTGATAAACCAAACAGCCATGCTTCATTGACCTTGAAAGTTTATATATTTCATTAAATACATTGTTTGTCATACTTTTCCATAGAGAATCTATATTCAATTTCCATGAACAGGAACTAAAAATACATGAAATCTACCATAAGACTTTGCTATCAGTATAGTTGCATAGTAATATTGTCAGATAAGGCAATAAATGTGGTCTAAAAATGTGGCAAAGAGTCTTGACAGTTTGAGCAGTGTACGTTTGTAAGCAATAACCACATCCTTGCTGTTGAATTTGCCTAGAACAACGACTTTCACGGAGTTTTACTGGAGGACCTCAAACTGAGACCAGATTTCCAAAAGCATGATTCAGTTTCTGAGCTAAGAAAGGTGAATAGATATCACAGTTGATATCTCCTTCTCCCATATTTTTGAGAATTAACAGTAGTGTAAAACTTCTGAAGATTTGGCTTTAGTTTTCTTTTGGCAGCTTATAAGTCAGTTTAGAACAATCTCTGAAGAGCTACACACAAGGAGATAAGAGCCAGGTATTCCCCTACTGAGAACTGCTGGAGGACAGAAAGCCCTGTTACTATTCTTACTCTTCTCCAATTTATTTTTTTTTTTAATATTTTTTTTCCAGATGTTTCCAGAACATACTACAAATTAAGCTATGTTTACTACTATGTAGGAAATGATAGGATGACCTCAGGGTAGCATTCACAGAAGCTTGGCAAATACTTGGGCCCTGCTAGAAACTTATCTGACAGATAAATTGCACCAAAATCTCCAGGCTGTGGGAAAACACAGAGACTTCTTTAGACAATGAGTGTGAAGCTACCAAGCACCTGTCCATAAGAAAATCTGAGCATAGGAGTGTGATAGGAAATGTACACAACATGTGAGTCCTTTCTCAGTCACAGAAAAAGGGAAATTCTAAGTCCGTTTCATCAAGCCTGCTCCATAGTATTGCCACTTGGATAAAATGTATTTTGGGAGTCTATTATTAGACTACATGCCTGCTGGCAAATTACATATACTGTATGAAACATTTATGTATGTTTTATTATGTTTTTTTCACAACAAGTTCAATAAAAGTTTGGGTTTTTTTCAAAATTCTAAAGTGTGAATTTTGATCAGAAAACAGAAGATGGGAGATTGATCAGCAGTCTGTGCTTTATATGAGAAATTTGATATATGGAGTCCAAAATATACCATAAAATTTTACTCCTCAAAAAAAAAAAAGATACCACATTTCTTCCTTTGGGGAAGCAGTGATCATTGATTTAATTCACACGCATTTTGTGAAAGTCAATAAGAAACATTCTGTTGACACTGAACTGAACAGACTAAGTCAATTCTTCACTCCACTGTATGTCACAATTTATGGAATTTACCCTGTCTTATTCATATTGTCAATATCAAAAAGGTGAATGTAAAGAGAAGACTTTTAATGAAGATAAATTTATATGAATTCCAACTATAGCACTGGCCAAAATACAGTACTGTATACTACTGAACTGCATAGCATCTACGCAAAAAACACAGGTGATGCTTTTGCCATGGGTGTTACGGTTGGACAGTGAAAGCGATAGAAGATGATTTTACACAAGACTTTGGGGGCTTCCAGGACTTAATTTTTAAATAAGAAAGGAATAATGCAAGCACATGGCAAGATTTACTAGAATTTACTGAGTCTCAGTTGTTAATATAATAACTTGAAATCCATTTGTCCTAGTGTGTAAACATGTCAAAACAAAGATAAGCGAAAAGATTTTTTTCAGTCTTCTTTTCAAATCCGTACTTAATCAGACAAACAATAGTGATTGGAGCACATTAGATGCTTTTAATTGAAATAATCAGACAAATTTTATAAGTCCTCGTAAGGTCACATTGTGCTGACTAGCAAAATAACAAGAGAAATAAGATCACAGAATCACAGAATAACCAGGTTGGAAGAGACCCACCGGATCATCGAGTCCAACCGTTGCTATCAAACACTAAACCACGGCCCTTAGCACCTCGTCCACCCGTGCCTTAAACACCTCCTGGGAAGGTGACTCAACCACCTCCCTGGGCAGCCTGTTCCAGTGCCCAATGACCCTTTCTGTAAAGAATTTTTTCCTAACGTCCAGCCTAAACCTCCCCTGGTGGAGCTTGAGGCCATTCCCTCTTGTTCTGTCCCCTGTCACTTGGCAGAAGAGGCCAGCACCCTCCTCTCTACAACATCCTTTCAGGTAGTTGTAGAGAGCAATGAGGTCTCCCCTCAGCCTCCTCTTCTCCAGGCTAAACAACCCCAGCTCTCTCAGCCGCTCCTCATAAGGCCTGTTCTCCAGCCCCTTCACCAGCTTTGTTGCTCTTCTCTGGACTTGCTCCAGAGCCTCAACATCCTTCTTGTGGTGAGGGGCCCAGAACTGAACACAGTATTCAAGGAGCGGTCTCACCAGTGCCGAGTACAGAGGGAGGATAACCTCCCTGGACCTGCTGGTCATGCCGTTTCTGATACAAGCCAAGATGCCATTGGCCTTCTTGGCCACCTGGGCACACTGCTGGCTCAGGTTCAGTCGGTTGTCAACCAACACACCCAGGTCCCTCTCCTCCAGGCAGCTTTCTAGACAGACTTCTCCTAGTCTGTAGCACTGCATAGGGTTGTTGTGCCCCAAGTGCAGGACCCAGCATTTGGCCTTGTTAAACCTCATGCCATTGGACTTAGCCCAGCGGTCCAGCCTGTCCAGATCCCTTTGCAGAGCTTCTCTACCCTCCAGCAGATCAACACTTCCACACAGCTTAGTGTCGTCCGCAAACTTGCTAAGGGTGAATAAGATATTTCACATCCGCAGAATTTAAACAGTATGCAAGAACTGATGACTTTACCAAGTGTTTCTGTGCTAAGTGACACTGAATAAGATGAGAGGGAAACAGAACTAGAAAGTAAAAGTATATCCTAGTTCTGGATAGGAACAGTTTGGGGGAATTTTATAAATTATTTTAAAGAAAAAAGCAATTAATATTTTTGCAGCACTCTGTGCATTTTCATTTCTGTGGCCAAAGCCTCTTGACTGATGTTAGAAGGTAAGTAGGATCCAGTTCTGTTTCATAATTCAGTGAGATTACTTGAAATTTCCAGACTGAGTAGACATAGTACAAAAGATAGTTATAATGTAGCAAGCCCTTGGTAAGCTTAGTAAGTAACTAGAAAACTTCATTAATTCCTGTTTTCATCACTAAGTTGATTGATTAGAAATAAAGCATGGATTTATGCTTAAATATGTAAACAATCTGATTTTGCACATTAAAAAATTTAGTTAAACATTTTGTAAGAGCTCTTTGATAATCTGTAAATTGTTAAACATAAATTAGGAAGATAAGTTATATCGAGAGAAGGCGGCAGAGGCATCTGTTTAACTTCAGACCATATCATTGCATAGTGGTGCATCTTTCAGAAATCATGGAGTCAACGGTACCAGACTCTATGAGTGATTTTGTCTTGACAGCAAATATTTTATAGACTAAAATTTAGAATAAAACCTGGAAAATATTCACAGTATCCCCCATCCACTTAATTGCTCCATTCACAAATCAGAATTGTGCAGCATATGATGATTTGCATGGGATGCTTCCTTTAGTCATAGTTTAAATGTATCATAATCAATAAAAAGGTTTCTAGTTGAGCCCCTTGTTCTGAAAAGGGTCATGAAGGTCAGGATGCTCAAAGCATCTTCTGGTTAGAAGTTGAAAATACCCAAGAGCAGAGAACATGCAACTTTTCTAGGTTACTGTTCCAGTGCTTAATTATCCTTATGGTAAAAATTGCTTTCATTATACCCTTCTAGAACCTCCCCATTTCAATCAAGGGCTATTATTTCTCTTCCCCTGCAACTTAGTGCAGAGAATTGATTTGCTTTTTTATCAAAGTTCTCTTTGGTGCTGGAAGGTTGTTATCTGGTCCCCTGTAACCCTGTCTTCTTCAGGTTGAATAAGCCCAGTATATTGGGCCTAGATGTATTAGTGTTAAGGCCTGATGATTCTGTTAAAGGACTCACTGTGAATGTTGGATACCTTCAGAAAATTGGTCATTTGAAGAATTCCATCATTCAGAGAAATCAGTAAGGAGGTACTCAACATGAATATATAGGTTAAGGATTCATCATTCAGGTTATGTCTGGTAATGGGTACTAATAGCCCTTACAGGCTTTGATCACCTTCATTAGAAGCCACTACTCACACACCTTGCCAGAAACCCCATATTGGTTCTATCAGTCTGCACCAGAAGCGTGTTGTAAGTGTGCCTGTATCCAGATCCTTCACAGCCGTGCCCATGCCTGGCCATGGACCCAGCTGATCTGACCTGTGGATTGACTTCATGGCCTGACCTTGGACCTGCCTCATCAGCATGAACTTGCCTGAGCTCTTGGTTGGACCTGGTAGCATCTCCAAATCTACCTCACTCACTTGCTGGGGGCTGGGCTGAGTCCTGGTTGCTGCCAGCCCTTGGTGCACACTGACATAGACAAATGAACTTATCTTACATAGCATCATTCATCTAGTTAGAAGTAAGATTTCATGCACAAGGAAGCAAAACAGAAATTGGAATTGGAGAAATAATTACAATTCAATAAAGATGAATCTCTTGTTTGAACAACTGGTAAAAATTAATTTCTCTTTTCTTGAAGGCCCGCAGAAATATACCCCTTTTCTCTGATGAAATCAAAGAATTTCCAATAGAGGAGACTGTGACAGTCACTGTCCATGCTTTAGCGTGTCTTGTGGGACAGCTGTTATACTGAATAAACATCCATGGGAATTAACCAAAATTAGGAATTAGTCATCTGGGTAACAGTTAAAAGCGGAAATAATGAAATGTTAGGTATGTGACACTTGATAGGATAGTGTCTATAGGAACTGGCCTAGTCTAACTGTGTGGGATTTATGTCCCTTGATTTTAACCATGAAGTTTTTAAAATAATAAATATTATTCAAGGGACTATCTCAACTGCACAAGGCAGTGACCACAGAGTAAGTAGGATTATTGGTTTTCATGGCATTAATGAGCCACCACAGTAATTACATCAGATTCTGCATAAAGATCTGGAACTAGAATTAAACTATGGAAAGGAAAACAGACACAAGTGAGAGACATGAGTAGGAAAAATGTAGGTGTTCTAGCACTTATATGTTATTTTGATACAAATACTTGTGACTTTTGTTGGAAAGTAATCCATTAGTTGTATTTTTCCAAGGAATAAAACTTCCTCCTACTTCGAAAACATTAACATTATATTTGGTGACTGGTAAAAAGATCAACATGGGACCTTCTTTAAATTGAGTATTATTATTTATACGTACAGTAAGCAAACATAAGTGACTTCTGAGGCTTTGGTCTGGTAGAAACAGCAGCAATTATCCATTGTTCTGACTGAGAATATGAATAAAGGAAGTTCCTAGAAAACCTATCGCTTATTTTCAAATGCAGCCAGCAGGAATGGAATCAGCTTGTTTTAAAGAACAAGGATACTGTTGATTTCAAGCAGCAGAGGATAACGTCAAAGCAGCTTAAGTAATGAAAGAAGCCACCATTATCGCCAATGGATTCAGTACATTGAGAATAATGGGAGAGAGTAGACATTTTCAGAGAAAAGAGTGTTCTTGACTTTTGTTGACAAGGATAAATTTTTATCTTCCAACAAAGGCGCAATTCAGTAGTGTAGAATGAAAGTGGGAAAACACCCCAAATCTTCATCTATCTAATGTATTTAAGAATAATATCATCTTTGGAGATCTTATTCATGTTTCTTTGCTGAACCAGGCTAGTCTGAAGCATTTGGGAATAAAATTCTTACACAGGAAAACAGTTCCTTAAAGACCTGGTTAAAAATAATTCTAATTCATCACCTAATTAAGATTTGTAGTTAAAATTCTCAGGAGGCTCATCTAGTGTTCAGAGAACACACTTTACAATTTTAGTGTGGGTATTTTCAATATTTGTGCATAGTGAAGTAGGTGAGGCTTTGTGTTAAGAATTAAACTCGTGTATGCTATCATGATCACAGCCTACATTACATTCTGCTGGCTCATAGACAAGGACACATCTAATAAAATGTCCTCCTTTTTAATCAGCAATCTTCTATTCAGTGTTCTTTTATCTATTTATCTGTTTAATGAAATTGTAGTAATACAAAAGGATATATTCCTTAAATCCAGCAGAGAAATCTAAATAATTTAGTTGTTGGAGATGTGCACATGTCTTCAGGGCTGTGATCTGGTTGGCGTCATGGAAACATGGCGAAGTGGCTCCTGTGACTGGAGTGTTGTAATAGAAAGACACAGGCTCTCTAGGAAAAACAGGCAAGGGAGACAAGGTGGGAGCATTGCCCTTGATGTTAATGACCAGCTAGAGTGCATGGAACTCTGCATGATGATGGATAAGGAGCCAATCAAGAGCTTATGGGTTATGACTAAAGGGCAGGCAGGGACAGGTGACATCATAGTGGGGGTCTGCTACAGGCCACTCAATCAGGAAGACTGAATGGATGAAGTCTTCTATAGACAAACAGGAGTAAACTCATGTTCGCAAGCCCTGGTCCTCATGAAGGACTTCAAACACCCTGATATCTGTTGAAGTGACACAAGAAACCTAGGCCATGAAGATATCAGAGGGCTGTCATGCTTCTCCTATGAAGACAGGCTGAGAGAGTTGGGTTTGTTCTACCTGGAGAAGAGAGGGTTCCAGGAAAACTTTATAGCTGCCTTCTACTATTTAAATGGGGCCTACAGGAAACCTGGAGCTGGACATGTAGTAATAAGACAAGGGGTAATGGCTTTAAACTGGAAGAGGGTATATTTAGTTTAGACATTAGGAGGAAATTTTACACTACGAGGGTGGTGAGGCACAGGCACAAGTTGCCCAGAACAGTTGCAGATGTCCACTCCATGGAAGTGTTCAAGGCCAGGCTGGATGGGTCTTTGAGCAACCTGGTCTAATGAGAGATATCCCTGCACATGTCAGAGGGGTTGGTACTAGATGAACTTTAAGGTACCTTCCAACCCAAACCATTCAATGATTCTACGTTTCTACATATTTTATCTTTTTCTTCAGACAACACTGAAACAACATTAAATGATTCAGCTTCCATGAAATCCTTATTCACTCTCCTGTCTAATAGGTAACATGTCAAGCACACAATGAAAAGAATGTTTCTGCCTTTCCTGTTATTGTTAAAAGATGGGCATTTTATTCTTTAGCACAAGATTCATCATGGACTTTATCAGAGATATTATTCATATTCCATATAACTCCTCTGCATTGCTTACCTTTTCATATATAATTCAGTGCAATCAACTCCCATCTTTTCCCCCCCTTTTCAATATTATTTCAGTAATTCTCTCTGAAGGATAGTAACAACTCAAACAGTGAACCTTTTATGTAACTGTTTCAATAGGGCATTTATTAAAGCATTTTTAGTGCCTACATTGGCATAATTATTAAAAAAGATTAGGACTTTCTTTGACCGAGACTGTCAAGCTTAGGCATACCTTTGCTTCAACTGTGACCAAGAGTCTGTGTAACAAAATGATCCTAAATCCTTTGCTTTTATATACTTCTTAGATGAGTCACATTCAGAACAAGAAGAAAACAACATTTCCACTTCCATGTGGTGCAGTTTAAAAGTTTATGAATAGCATTTGTTTTAGAAAACACAGACATAAGCAGCAGATCTAGAGATAGCAGGCTGTGAAGTAGTCATTTCTGCTAGGCTATAATTCATGTAATCCTGATGTTGGCATCTAAATTAGGCTAGCTGAATTTAAGCTTATTTATGCTGCATTTATTGTAAAGAAAGGCCAAGATGGTTGGCAGCTTTGTATTTCATGTGAATCTTATCCTTTCTGTACATTCATCTACCACATATCAACAAAGGGAAAAAAACTCATTTAAAATCTAAAAATTTATTACAGATACTCTACTTTCTAGAAGACTATGACTGATCATGATGGGGTGTACGTAAAACATGAATAGAATGAATAGGCATATGCATAACATAATTACTTTTACTGTGTTCTTCAAAGTCTGTTTAAACATGAAGTATTGGTAGGCTGATTTGTGCAAAGTGGCTGATAAGAAAGAAAAAGAATTACTTATTTACACTGAAAGAAGTGCATTTCCTGCTGATGCAAGTAGGCAAAGTTTTGTTTGATTCACCGAATAGGACTGTTCTAAAAATAGAAAACCTCTGGAAAGCTCTAATAATTCTTGTTCTTTATTTCTCAGGAAAAGATTAAGCTATACATTCAATTTAATTTTAATTGCTTTAGGTCTCTAAGGAACCAGTACATAACAAAAGGAGTCCCAGTTGTGAAAGTACTGAATTGGTCCTAGAATAATGTTTAAATGAAAGACAAAAAAACTGTTTAATTAGCAGGGGCAGAAACTTAAATTATTTAGGATTTTATTTAATCTGAGGCAAATAGCTTTGAATATAACAATTATCTAATTATACTCTTTTAATACTGTGGAGATTTTTATGCTTGTATATGAAGAGGAGACAAATGCTTAGAACGAGGAGTAAATTCTTTATTTCCACTAGAGCAAATACATCCTCATCTGCTTGACCTGTGGCACAGCAGTTAAGGATGCAGAGCTCTATTGTCTAGAGAGATTACACAGAATTCATTCATTGAGCTGGAAATGTTTAATTAACACATGAATCATAAAATGAATATACATCATTATGATTTTGTGGAGTCCTATAGAACCTTAAGCGAACATATTAAATCAAAACAACAATATAATAACCCATGCTTGGATGGACTTCCTTGGCAAAATTATTTGCTGTATGGGCAACCTCCAAAGCTCTCTGGTATACAGGGTTTAGTGCAGTTTACCAATGAGGGGAAATTCAGGAATTCTCTGTTGAGATACAGATTTTCAGAGACTAGTGATTTTAATGGGAGTTAAGTAATGCTGATTGTCTGATCTCATAATCAGTACCATGATATAAGGAAGAGAGGAGACTGTAGAATGGACTAAGAAGCATAATTGTGAATGTTCCTGTTAGCAGAGCATTTTAAATACCAACTTGTGATACTCTTCCTGCCAAGTTAAAATAATTTGATATATATTTATCATTACTCATGTTATATGAGGCTGCCTTTCCTTCTCATCCTTTGGTTTCTGACATTGACTTCAGGTCCATATTTGGAGGCTTTTTACACATTTACAGTGCATTTTGACAATTACAAGCCAAAGTATTTTTAGTGCCAAATATTTAAAGAGGACATGACCAATGAGAGTGGAATTTCTGGCTGAAAAACATAATGAGCCAGGTTAGGTTTCTAGCATAAATCCGTGGTGTTGTTAGGTCTCACAATTCTATCACAGAATTCATGGCTGCAAATGCTTAAGGATTAACAGGTGGAAAATATGCATTTTGGAAATTATGTGAAAATGGGAGGGGAGGCTGGGAAGGGAAACACAAGGAGTTAATGACAGTATCAATGTAAAGAAGAGAGAGAGGTGTCACAAATTACGCCAGAACGGTAAGTCTGTTGAAAGAAAGAGGTTGATGCAATTATGGAAAAATATAGGAGATCACTTTAAAAGACTCTTGAGAAAAGAAATGGCAGAAGTTGGAAATTGAAGAGATTTCGCCAAAATAGTACTTGAAACTATCTTAACAGAAGAGACTGCTAGTGCAGCTGTGGACTGTATTTCAGAAAAATAAGGTCTTTAAGCAAAGAATGAATCCTGAGGACTAGTGACAAAAATCATAAGATGATATGGGCAGAAAGAAGGGCTAACAAGCCTATCACACAGGTGAAGAAGCACAGGCTTGAGCTAATCTGATCAGTGGATGAGGAACATTAGGGTTATTTTAAGAGTCATATAGACTATAATTTTTATTGACTGACCATCCCATTTTCACAATCATAAGAAGCGTCAAAGTGATACCAGAGACACGAAGAAGTATGTTCTGCAAAGAGATCATTCAGTATGACTGTAAGAGATCCCCTCAGTTTGCTTTAGGAGAAAGTCTGACTGAAAATATTAAAGGCTTTAAAGCAACTCCGGGAAGCCAGAAAGAGTCAAGCATATTGCATTTTTAATCAAACCTTCTCTATGTAAGAGAACTCCTAGTTGTTTAAGGCCACTTTTATTTCAGTGGCAGTTAGGCCTCAAAATATTTAAGAAAGTACTATTAAACTACTTGTAATTAATGTGCTTTATTGTTTAGGTATCTCAAGGGGCTGGAAAAAAAGAGAAATATGGAGAGCTTACAACAGAAGGCAGGATGCTGAGTAACAAAGAGTCAGAGGAAAGTAGAGACTAGAATGCAGGGTCCAAGAATATTTTCATTTAGAAAACAAAAGTGTTTATGCAAAAATTAGCATGACTAAGCAGTATTGCTTTTTGAGACAGCAGGTACAAGTTTGAGGCATTAAAAAATTACTGTTGACTACCCTCCACAGAGTTTCATGACTATAGCTAAGACTTATGATCTGTACAACATGAAATTTTCCTAACTACAATACATATTCTGCTTGCTACTTTTTCTTTTCTAATTCCTGTGCTTCACAGTGACTTTTCATGGTGTAAAGGACTTGGTTTTTTCCCTTCCTGTTAAAAACCATAAGCAAAAATGGCATGCCTGCTACACCTACTTAGTCACACAAGTGAATGACTTGATTCAGTAGCATGTATTGGTTTTCATCTCTCTAAAGTAATTATTTGACAGTAAAGCTGTTCCTTCATTACTTTAGAAACCTTTCTAATGTCTTCTGAGCATCGCCTGCAACTCAGGTATATGGCCTTTTCTCCGTAGTTGCCCTCAGCTTCATCCGTTATTGTTACTTTGGAAGACATTGGGTCTTAATAAATAGAATGATGTGTAAGGCTGTGTGGTTTGCACTTTTTCAGTCAAACCCAGCAGCTGCATATACAAACATAAATTAAACTATTAAGAATCTAAGGAGATTATAATGACTGCAGTTAACTTCCAATATATTTAATAAAATAGATGCTTCAAAGAAAGGGGCAATTAGAAGGAATGCAGTCGAAAAAAAATGCTTTGTTATTAACATATGAAGGGCAGCAAAAGAAAAGTTTGCTTTGATGTGATTCCAAGGAGGTCACAGGAAAAGTAGAGAGCAGCTTGTTCTATATTGTGCTATGTTTTCACTTTGGGTAGAAACTAATAAGTAATCTGGTGAAACTGATACAAAGGCACACCTGGATGTATGCGTAGAACATGGAAGGAACTGTAATAGGATGAAATATTCTTTGATATCATTAGAATATTCTAGTCTATTTTAATGCTTTTTGAAATACTGGTCACAAGTGGTTGTCCCCCAGGGCTCAGTGCTGGGTCCAGTCCTGTTCAATGTCTTTATCAATGACCTGGATGAAGGCATTGAGTGCACCCTTAGCAAGATTGCAGACAAAACTAAGCTGGGAGGATTTGTGGATCTGCTGGAGGGTAGGGAGGCTCTGCAAAGGGATCTGAACAGGCTGGACTGCTAGGCTGAGACCAATAGCATGAGGTTTAACAAGGCCAAATGCCGGGTCCTGCACTTGGGGCACAACAACCCTATGCAGTGCTACAGACTAGGGGAAGACTGGCTAGAAAGCTGCCTGGAGGAGAAGGACCTGGGGGTGTTGGTTGACAGCAACTGAACATGAGCCAGCAGTGTGCTCAGGTGGTCAAGAAGGCCAATGGCATCTTGGCTTGTATCAGAAATGGTGTGACCAGCAGGTCCGGGGAGGTTATTCTCCCTCTGTACTCGGCACTGGTGAGACCGCTCCTCAAATCCTGTGTTCAGTTCTGGGCCCCTCATCACGAGAAGGATGTTGAGGCTCTGGAGCGAGTCCAGAGAAGAGCAACAAAGCTGATGAAGGGGCTGGAGAGCAAGTCTGATGAGAAACAGCTGAGAGAGCTGGGGTTGTTTAGCCTGGAGAAGAGGAGGCTGAGGGGAGACCTTATTGTTCTCTAGAACTACCTAAAAGGAGATTGTAGAGAGGAGGGTGCTGGCCTCTTCTCCCAGTTTTCAGGGGACAGGTCAAGGGGCAATGGCCTCAAGCTCCACCAGGGGAGGTTCAGACTAGATATCAGAAAAAATATTTTCCCAGAAAGAGTCATCGGGCCCAACGAGGTGGTTGAGTCACCATCCCTGGAGGTATTTACAAAAGTGGTAGATGAGGTGCTCAGGGACATGGTTTAGTGGCAGGTAGGAACAGTTAGACTCGATGATCCAAGAGGTCTTTTCCAACCTAGTGATTCTATGATTCTAGATACATAATCTCAGTTCTTTCTCTTTTCTCACAAAGATTCCTGGCTTTAAACTTAAGAAGAAAGAATTTTAGATTTATATTTCTTTAATGGTTTCAATAGTTTGTTATGCATACAGGTAATTATCCATTTATAAACCGCATTCCAACATGAATGTAGATCCACAGCTTTATTGAGCTGAAAGAAAATTCAGAATTATTTTATAAACAACGCTGTGGTGGAAGAAAGGCATAATACTGTTTATGGTTATGGATTCATGAGATTATTTGGGACAATTACAGACATCATTAACAACAGTAATACAGTTGTTTGATAGTGTCAATTCTGTACAACATTGGCACTATTTTTCTTTTCCTAGTGGGAGTAGCAACAAAGAAAGTAGTACAGGCTATCTGTTACAAAGACAGTGAGAATTGAATGTTCTGATGTCTTGCTAGTACATATTGGAAAATACAGACACACACTCACACACACACACACACAAAAAGCCATAAGCTTATAAAAGAGTTTATAATGCCCCTGTTTATGTTCAGCCAAGCTGCCACACAACTATCACCATGCGCTTAATGATAGCAGGTGAAATCCTCACTGACCACCACTGGATAGATACATTAATGCAGAAACCTCCTACAACACATTCACTGAACATGTTTTTCCAGAAAAAAAAAAATCTGCTTCAAATTCTGATGTGAAAAGAAGAGATGGGGCATATAATTAAACAATAATTTCTCACCACTCTCCTCATGAATGAAATCACAGAGGAGCTGAATGTCAGGACTCCTGTGTGCAGCTTTTTGTGTTCAGCTTGAATTGCTTCATGCCTCACTGTGATTCTGGGGGTAAACAGGGAAGTTCCTGTTGAGGACTAATATGCAAATGCAGCCTAAGTTCTGCTCTCTTGTATTCTCCCTTCACTGGCATGTTGTCATGTTGGGCTTGATGCTAGCATTTGTGCTGCTTTTGCTTAGTGCAGGAGGGAAATAAGACCCATAAAAATTTTATCAAGGACTATAAAGCCCTGGTGGGAATGAATAGGCACTAAGAAGTTCAAGCCAAGGTATTTACTAGACTTTGATACTTGAGTTTTCTTAAGCTGAATATGTTCTAAATTTGCTCTCAGAATGAAAGCCCGGTTCACCAGAAAAAAATTAACTTCCAAAAATGAGTGTAAAATCCAAGCTACAATTTACCATATTTTGTTTGCTGGTAACTGAGACATGATTCAACTATTGTCAGCCTCTTATTTTGGTTCAGCTTTCAATTAGGCAGGTTGCAACTGCTCTGCTCTTTCTGCATTCCTCCCTTTTAAAAGAAAATAGTAATATGTATTTTTATGTGTCCTGAGTCCTGCTAATACCCACAAATGCAGTTTCCCAGCTTGGCAACTATTCATATTTATTCCTATGCATTGATTTTCTTATATAATTTTACCAAGAACTACTGCTGTTATGGAATTCTCCAGGATGAATTCCTTCTCTCCATCATTTTGGTGCAGTACGCCAACACTAAATCTTTCATGTTTTACTGAAAAATCCCCTGATGTCTGACCAAGGGATGTGTGCCATAGAAATCAGTGTGTGGAATAGATCTAAATCTGATTATTCACCAGATAGCTGTTCAAAATCATATTTTTAATTCAGTGTGCAAAGGAAAAAAAAATTCTTTTGAATCTCATATTCTTCAGCAGAACTCTCCCTTTCCCTATTCCCTGAGCCACTGTATTTCATTCTATGAACACTCTTGTGCTACTTTAAACTCCTCAGGCTATGGGACAGACAAATTTCAGTTCTCTCCCTTTGACAGTACAATCATACATTTTGTTTTTGATTCTGACGAATTTCCTTGAAACAACTTGTTTAACCCATCATGATGACTGCAAGACAGTTATGAGTTATGTCATCAGTTCCAGGCCGCTGTTGCACTAGCACATCTGCACATTCTATTCCATCCTTGATTTCTTTCCTACCTACAGCTACAATCAGGTAACAATGATGAAAAAAAACCTAAATATGCTGACATTTGGTTACAAATTTAGGTTTTCCTCAGCTTCCAACTCCCCAGACACTTCAGGCAATTATCTTGAGTGAAATATGAAATACATAAATATCCTTAAATGATGAGAATCTTGGGAGAGGTTCACCAAGATAATTAACTGTCATGTTAGTTTTCTATCATGATGCATGTGAATATGAAGTTATCGACCTGAACACTCTCTAAAGAACAAAAAACCCACAATAGTTAACTGCCCCTTGAGGCTTCTGAGATTTTAAAGAGAAAATAAAATAGAAACACATGTTCTCTATTCGATTGTAATTTGAATTGTCACACTGCTAGTAGTCTCTCAGAAGTATTATGCAAGCATGCCAAAAAGAAAGGCTACAAAGGGCTACCACTTGCTGAAAAAGGTTTTATAGCTTGAACAGGGTGCAAGACAAAGTTTTGAAAACTGAGATATCTCCCCTGAGGTTACACTACCTTCCAGAGTCAAGAAGGGGATCTAGGTTTTGTGAAGCTTAGTCCTGCACTGTTTCTCTTACACAAAGCTTCCTTTTGGAGACCTAAGCATGAGGACCTCTACTGACATGGGTCATTGTACATATGTAGTTCAAGAGTTCATACCGGGCAGCTGGATTTCTGATTGTAAAGATATCCACTTTGAATCAAACTTCTCTCAGTGGTGACAGAACAGTCCCCTATTGAAGTTTTTCCTTCTTTGCATGTTTATAGGGGGAAAGAAACGGGACATGAAAGAGAAGAGATTTCTTTGAATTGTATCATCAGCAATATTAACCCATTGCATATTTCATTACATATGACTACCTAAAGAACTAGAAATACATACAATTGAATGACAATTCATCTTGCATGAGCTGTTATCGTACTCCGGTAATCCATCTCTTTTTGAAGGTTGGCACTGTAATAATGAACAAATGTAGAAACAGAGATGCATCTGAAAAGGTAGAGGGGGACAGTTGTTATTTCAGGAAGAACTTGTCAAAATCATTAAAGTCAGTAAGAAATAGATGCTTACATAGGACCTTAAAACCATTCTGTCACATTTACAATGCTCTTCAAAAATCTCATTTAATTCAAAGGCAAGAGACCTAAGTTATTTTCAGCATTTACCTCTTCCCTGCAACAGCCATGCAGATATGAATTTTTGGGGATTTTTGCTAATCAATATTTATGCTTCTGTTTTCCCCATATGTGTACAACTTCTGTAGAATACTACATTTTACAAGCTTTGTATTGCACCAGCACAGCAGAGTTTTCTTTTAAACAGTGGATTCTCATAGAAACTCTTGTCCCCAAGTGCTTCACCAAGCACAAAGAGACAGAGAGAAGCATGAAACAAAACAATATGTAAACACAGTGTATGTAGTGTTAATTAAATGTTTAGCCATAAGATAAACAATACAGTAAAATTAAGAGGTTTTGGCAGCAGGGGGAAAGCATTCAGTTTTCAATGACATTTTTACAGAAATGAGGAAAAGCAACATAAGAAGCAGTTCTAGTATTATTTTGGTATTTCTCTTAGAACAAAGCCTGGAGAAATAACCATGTCTGAAGCTGTACCCTATTAATGCTACAAGAAGAAAATAATCAAAGACGACATGCCAAGTCATTAACTCCTTGAGAAAAAATCTCACTACAGAAAAGAATTTTGATCCAGGAGAAGTGAAAACTTACCTACCACCAGAACAAAAGTACCCTGCAACAGGAAAATCAAGTAAAGAAACATACGAGCTTTGTAAAAGTAATTATAAACAAAAATCTATACTGTTCCAAAAATCATGATCAGATTAAAGGCAATGAAGGTGTTATTAGTCAAAAATTCAGAGGAACAGGGACCCCACATCAACCAAAAATGGTGCTGCAAATTGCAAGGTAAAAAGTTTGGAGGGGAAATACAGGGGCAAAGCAACTTGCTAAAGGTAAGACTGAGAAAATATAGTAGGTTTGGGATTTGTATTACAAAGTTGTGAATATATCTGAGCTGGCATCTGTTGTCTGTTCTTGTAGATCTCCAAGGCCAATGAACAGCTTTTTAACTATCTGCTTTGAGGCAAAAAGATTAAT
Organism: Phaenicophaeus curvirostris; assembly: GCF_032191515.1. NCBI lineage: Eukaryota > Metazoa > Chordata > Aves > Cuculiformes > Cuculidae > Phaenicophaeus > Phaenicophaeus curvirostris. The sequence continues at coordinate 189,645,818 of NC_091392.1, forward strand.
TTTACCATAGAATTGCCCATTCCTCTCTGAGAACTATAAAGAAATGGTAACTTGGATGTATAAATTTGTACCTGATTAGCTAAACCCCATTAGACATTTCCTGAATCTTGGGTAAATATTATGCCAGATGGCCAAACAGCTTTTCAAAATAATCTGGAGGAAAATGGAAAAAAACCCCAAAACATGCCTGCACTAGATTTTTCCTTCAAGAACATGAGGAAAAGTAAGAATCCTGTACATAAATCCTTTACAGCCAGTGTGTATATATATGGGTGCTTATCATTTGGAAGAGATAAGCACTAGAGATGGTGAATAGGAGGATCCTCGACTGTTAGGTGTAAGAACAAGTACTTAGACTCATTATTTGGTCAGAAAAGAAAAAAAAAAGATTTAATTCCCACTGAGCTGGGACATGAAATAAATAGAGAGGTACAAAGAAATGATCAATAATTCTTTGCAATGTAGTTTCCTCCTGGGAAAGCTACTAGGAAATATTAGGGGGAAGCAGGATCCTGCACCTAAAACTGCAGAAAGTAAAATCTGTTGCCTATGACACGTCAGCAACAACTGGAGTTTTTTTATTCAGTACATGCCTCTAGGGAAGGAATGTTCTGTATAACTGTATCTGTTTTCTCAACTAAGTGCAAAAGAAATAAAATATTCAGAAGTATGTACTTAAACAGAATATGATTGTACCATTGAACAGACTGTTGGCTTTCAGACAAGCATTGGTCCTATCTTCACAGAAAAAGGATTTCTTGCTGAGTAAACCCTAAGAATCAGAAAAAACTCTAACCTTACTATGCTATAAAATGACTAAGGCAACGCATCATCAAAGATACATCATTCACTTTTAAAAGCATTTCCACGATGTGTCTGTGGCACGAGTTGATTTAAGTGAGGGAACAGATTTGTAGGACAGTAAAATAGCTGAGAGGGAAAAATATATTAAATTTTTGATTGATGTGTGGCAGCCTACCCAATAATTTTATAAGTATGTATGTAGAGGTTAGCCAAATGTACTATGATTGCTTTGAGATAAATGGTAATGTGTACCAGTACTTATTTGCAATACCCATTTTATTTGCAGAGTGTTCTGCAAGACTAACAGGCTGAAATTCATTCATAAAGGTGCATATTGACAGGAATAGAATAGGAACATAACAAAGACAAAAAAAATAATAACATCTGCTATATCAGTCTTGGAAGGTAACAAACAGAAGGAAAACTGGGTGTCTGATGATTCAGTGACAATTTGTGTAATAAGCATAGAATCTACTGTTGCACTCATCTTCACCTGAGCTAGAGTACTTGGTAAATTTCATTTTTGGTGGAAAAATATAATGTATTCATATGCACTGTGCCTTAGATGTCCTCATTATCTAATAGAAGAAAAATAATAGGCAAGTACCCATAGTTAGTGAGATGTGCGCTCCTTCTGTTAGGAGCAAGAGCAAGGTTGGTCTCAAAACTCCTGAGCGAACAAGACAGATGATCTCCCTAACTATTCTTGACCATTCTAGAAATAGATATATGTTGATATATCTTTCGAGGCATTTAAACCAGTGCACTGGGCCTGCATATAAAAATTTCCTTGCAACAGACAAAAGGAAGTAATCATATTCAGTAGCCTAGAAGAAAGAAAAAAAAAAACTAAATAGAAAAGCTTAATGGGAAAAAAAAAAATCACAGATCCTGAAGCCATTTAACCAGATAAAAGTGGTGTCAGTCAGTCTTTGCAGTTTAGCATTTTTGACACCAAATGGTACTTTAGGTAGGTATAAATTGGAGTATTGCATAACTTAAATGGTTGTTTCAAAGTAATCAAGATGCATTTGTTTTTTGTAAAATTATACTGTCATTTCAGTGTAAACTCATTCACTCATTTGTGCCTAAGGTTCAGTTTCTGCTCTTAGAACAAGTGAAAATTTGGGAGAAAGAAAATAGATCTCACATTTGACTGTTTTGACAATGTTTGGACTTATCTATATCTTATTAAGAAACACACTCGATGAGTGCTTTTCACCATTTGAGCACTTAGTGGTGAAGAAAGTAATTTGTATGGGTTTTTAACCTGTGGGTTTAGTTGTCTATGCATAATTGTGAACTAGTGAATGTTAGGTGGTTTTCCTTCAGTATTAGCGTGATTCATCAGAAATTCCAGTGAAGTAAATGTGAATCTAATAGGAAAGATGCATGCCAAAATTATATTTAGTCTGTCAAGATGTTTTACCAAATACGGTTTTGCTGAGTTATGCAGTTTGAGATTCAGCACTTAATGCTGCGCTTTAATTTTAAAATTGGTCTAACACAAAAGGAAAGTGTGTGCTTCCAAATCGTGATAGTGAAATTAAAAAAATATATTTATAAGTAGTAGCATTCACTGCTTTATGGGACTGCTGCTCCAATTGCAATTAAGAACTGCTCATGAGTAAATAACTGAAAATTATTAGATGAAATAAGCTAAATTACTCTCTGTGTTAGGAGTCTAAGAGGAGGAAAAAAGACAAAGCATGCAAAGTCAAAAGCATCTGAGAGGGTCTAGTAAACAAGGAAACCATTGTCAGAGTTATTAAGTACTCAGTCGAAACTTTGATGAATTGCCCATGTAGTTTTCACTTTCTGAGTTGAAAAGGGAAGATGATAGCCATTCTATCAAAATCAAACAACAAAAATATGTGGAGTAGGATTTAGAGAAATCCTCTTCAAGTTCCCTTACAGTTTTTTTCCCTTCTTTTCGTTGAGCTAAATCCACAGCATCAGGCATACAGCAAGACACTTTTCAGTGTCTTACCTGGTTTTGTTTCATATCCTGAGTTGTAGTATATTGTTAAAGACCAAGCAGTATTTTTTAGCTTTATTTCTAAACAATTGCAGAGTATAGTTTGTTCATTTAATACACCTTCACACAGTCTTCATTTACATCATATGTTAAGTTCTCAACTTTTTAAGCCAAAAAACATATTTTTCTACCTCTTCACATGTAACTGTCTATATATTTTCATCCTGAAAGTTGTAAATATATACAGGAATTTGCTTAGGAGTATATTTCTGAGAAAAAAGACTATTAGAAATACATCAAGGTTAAGATAGAAATCAATGTTCTCACTCTCTTTGGAATGATCCATCACTCTCTACCTCTCCAAAGCACATTAATGGCATGATACTGCCAGAAAAATGTGAGCTGTCTAGAACAATAACCATTTTTCTTAGCTTTTGTTGATTATTTTGATCAAAGTTGAACTCCAACGTGTGTGTGAACAACCCATCATTACCTATAAAGTGTTCATTGTTTTGTTTGTAACATATTAATGATAATGTTATGATCAACAGATAAAATCTGAAATTCCTATCTCTGTTTGCCTGTTAGTATATCTATCACTAAAATGTGGAAATGGAAGAGAAAGAAGGGAACTTGCAACCACAATTCCTAAGCGAAGTAATCACTTGTGTTGAAAAAAAATGTCTCATCCACTCCAAAAACTGGAATTCATAGTGTAAAATATCACCCCATCACATGCTGGAAAGTGACTGAAAGGTAGACTTCAAATTTCCTCCTCCCTTTCTTTTGATAGTATATATTAAGCATCTGTTTACTGTTGCTATCCATTACTTAAAGTAAATACTTCAGAGCTGTAATCATATATGAGTACGTACATTTTAGTAGTTTAGTAGTTAAGCTGGCATTATAATGCATGTCAACAATCACAGCAGGCTTTCAATGGAGAGCCTTATTACAATAGATATTGAAGGAACTCTAGGGTGGCCATCACAGATTAGCAGTGCTGGCATTAGCAAATGGACATTATGAGTTCAGATAGGAAAACATGATTTATTAATTAGAGTAATGATAATGCTGTTAGCTCCCTGTGGTAGCTAATTATAGGTGCCAGATAATGTTGACACATTTAAAGACCTGTTGGTGGTTTTTTATTACAGTCCTTGAATATACAGCTGCACTGTATGAAAAATGCTTCAAGTGAGAAAGGAGGCCTTTCAAACAGATCTGCATAACCCTGAAGCACAATTTAACAAAAATATTCTAAGCAATAGTATAATATCTTCATAAATTAGCATAACTGCTCCCAAGAGGGCTACAAATCTCTACTACTGCAACACAAGCTAGCCACAAAACCTTGACACAGAGAAAATAGGACAGGGACTGGTTAATATTCAAGAGAAAACATTTTGCCTCAGATTGCTGTATTAATCACAGAATCACAGAATGGTGGGGAGTGGACGGCATCTCTGGAGATGATCCAGTCCAAACCCATGCTCAAAGCATGCTCAACTAGAATGGGTTCCCCAGACCTGTGTGCAGTCCCCACAACCTTGCTGGGAAATCTGTTCCAAGGCTCAATCAACCTTATAGTAGAACTTGTAACAAGCCATTCATCTGTTGATAACTTAGGAGAAAAAAATGAAAGTAGATTGAGTTATTAGATTATTAAGAAGAAAAATGTATTTCTAAGAGAAGGTAGCATATGAATTTATGAGCAAATTAAAAAGGTAACTTATACACGTGTGAGCACCAAAATCCTTTGGTATAGTAGACAGTAGTGTTTCAAAGAAGCTCTTATTGTCTGCTTCATCAATCATGTGCATGGTGAAGAGTTCCTAAGTACTCATTGATTTGATAGCAGCTTCAAAATAGTGTGTTTGTTCAACAATTCACGTTCCTGTAGATTTGCATAACAAAACATAAAAGTTTCCTAAGAAACAATAGAATCTATTTGGTCAATTATCATATAATTCTGCCACATGGGACTCACTTCACTTTAGATTTTCCTGCATTCCTTTTTGAATGTGTTTGAATAGGTTTATGAATTAATTTATTTTGAATTTTTCCTAAATCAATTTATGAGAGAAAGGAGATAAGATGCTAAAGCACCACAAAACATGAAATTACTTCCCTTTTTCATTATAACAATTCTCATAAAGCACCAATTGTTTTCAGGTGTGCAAGTACTAGGGCTGATGTAAATGTGGCAGAGAACAGCAAGAAAAAACATTTTAAAAGATGTCTGAAAAGTATTATCATATTTACAAGTGAACAGGAATAAAAAATGAATTGCATTCAAACCTCTGTGTAACAGGATATTAACTACAAATAACAGGGGAAGACAAAACAGATAATTTGAATTATTTAGGGTGGACAGAGGAAAATAGCTGAAGAAGCAAAAATGCACAAAGATACTTGGTAAATAGGGCTAGGATAAAGATAATCTGAGAACAACAAAACACTACAGCAGAAAGAAGTTACATCATGTGTTTGGTGTCTACATGTGAAAATGAATGAATCAACCGCAGAAGCCTTTAGACAAGTAAGAGTAGTGAGACTAGTCATAGAATCACAGAATTATTTGGGTTGGAAGGGGTCTGTAAAGATTATCTAATCCAACAACCCTCACTCAAGCAGCAACATCTTCAACTACATCAGTTTGCTGAAAGCCCCATCCAACCCAGCCTTGAAAACTTCCAGTGATGGGGCATCCAGAACTTCTCTTGAAAACCTATTCCAGTGTCTCCCCACCCTCACCATGAAAAAATATCTTCCTTATGTCCAATTTAATCTATCCACTTCCAGTTTAAAACTGGTGGCCTTGTCCTGTCACTTAGCAAAATGTTTCTTTCTTTCTTACACGCCTCCTTTAAGTACTAAAAGGACACAATGAGGTCTCCCTGGAACTTTCTTTTCTCCAGAATGAACAACCCCAATTCTCTTAAATGTTCCTTATAGGAAATGTGTTCCATCTCTCTGATCAGGCCCTCTTCTGGACTTGTTCTGACAGATCCATGTCATTCTTGTACTGGGGACCTCAGAACTGGATGCAATACTCCAGGTGGTCTCATGAGAGCAAAGCAGGATGATAGAAGCACCTCCCTTGATCTGCTGGTTACACTTCTTTTGATGCAACACAGGTACAATTAGCTTTCTGGGTTGCAAGCACACACTGCCCGTTGCCAGCTTGCATTAATTTCTTCATCCACCAGTACCTCCAAGTCCCTCTCCACAGGGCTTTTCTTGAACCATTAATCCCCTAGTCTTTACTGATGCTGAGGATTGCCCTGACTGAGGTGTAGGACCCTGCACTTTACATTATTGAACTTCATCATCCTCACATGTACTCACTCCTCATACCTGTCAAGGACCCTCCGGATAATCCCCTTTCTATCTAGTATCAACTTTTATAAGTGCTCTGACAGGATCTAATGTTGACCAGAAACTTTCCCTTTGTCAGTATGTGTGCTGGGTGTAGGTCACAACTCCACATGCAAGGCCTAGTGGTGTCCTGATGTGACTGACACTTCTCCATGAAGGACAGTCAGTCCCTAGTGATCTACAGTTTCCGTTATATTGTTAAATTAATCCAACTGAAAGTTAGTCATTAGTTATGTATAAAAATATCCTCATTAAATAAGATGAAAAATAGAAAATAAGAAATTGGTGAGACTTGACCAGATACCTAACTCCTGAAAAATTTTATTGGATTACAATTAGAACAAGAATTAAAATGCAATTAAGGTTCTCCAGAGGTTATTAAATCCTTCCTGCTGTCTCCGAAACATTTTCCCTCAGTAATATTTCAATAGTAAGGCTCACCTGAAGCATTTCTCAGGTATGCTATGAATAGAAGAGCTGATTTAATGAAATGCACAAGAGAATTGGGTAAGAAACAGTGAGGTCTTGGAAATGCTCCTTGCCAGGAAAACACAAGCTCTGTATTCTCCAGAAAGATCTAGGAAAAATAATTAAGAAGCAAACAAACATTATTTATTAAAGAAAACTCTTACTGAAGTATAGTAGTGAGAAATAAAACTATTTTCCAAACAATATTTTCCTTTGGAAACTACCAGTCAACATTAGCATCTATAAAATTGGACATGCCTATCTGTAAACTTAAGAACTAGGACTCTGGTGCAACAGCCACTCAGTTTCTCTTTATTCAGTCATGTAATTGGCAAGACACAGAATTTTAGGTCTGTGTTTTATATACTTTCTGGTAACATAGCTAAGGGTTAAGTGCTTATATGAGGTCATAATATGTATTATTAGTGGAGTCAGGGTCAACAAACTCTTGCCACAGAAAGCATGGACAATGATTATAGAATCAGTTCTGAACATCTATACAATGAGGAAATATGTGCTTAAAAAACAAGAGGAGAAGTAGTGGGACACTTCGTATGCCTTAAAACCACACAAAAGTAAGAAAGTTAAAGTGACAAAAAGAGTTGCAGTAATGATTAAGGTGAGAGAGAAAAGAGGAAATGTTGATGGTAGAAGTAATGGAAAAAAAATAAAATTCATTAGTGAAACATAATAGGGCAGGGAAGAACACTGCTGATTCAACTACTTCAAACTAGAAAAATAAAATCTTAAAATCATAAACCAGAGAGAACTATTCAGTCTTGCCTGGGGAATATAATACATGTTTATTTCCACTTTTTTTTTGTCTTTTCTTTCTATCGCATGATCCTAGACCATTCAGAGCTTTGTAAACTTAGCCTTTTTTACGAACCCTTGTATATACTGCAAATCCAAGGATCATCTCAAGCTGCTTTAGGCTGTTTCAACCTGAAGTTAAAACAGGCAGTTCTGAGACTTTCAGGTGTAGGACAGAGGAAACCACTGTGCAGTAAGGGCATTACCCTGGAGACCCAGCATCAATGCTGCTTGGATAAGTAATTCCGTTTTTCTGGATGTGTGCAATAGTAGCCATTTCAACAAGCCTGTAGTTTTATGGATGAAGTTAGGTGCTTGACTACGTAAAAATCTCAGTTATAAAGATGACTTTCAGACAGGCAGCTTAAGAAAGGAGCAGAGTGGGGTTTTGTGTAGATAGTTGGACATCGTTTTTAACACATGCTACCTTGTCAGAAGGAGTGGGAGATTTGGGGCTCCAAGCAAAACTACTTGAAAAATTCCAGGTTTAGGACTGAGATCTATGCAAAACCTTAAAAATAAGCCAGGTTCACTTCTTAAGAATAAAATTGCAAAATGCACTATCTTAGCTATATAATCAATGAGGTATTCTTTGTACTGCTGAGAGAAGAACTCATCCCTGATCAAGTCCCGAGTTAGCAAAAGTATCTTGAATTTTGTCCATTAAACTAAAGACTGTTACCCAGTTGAAGGCAAATGAAACCTCTCATTTTCCCAGTGATAAGACTGGTTTGTTGGGTTTTTTTTCACTTTCATATCTATAGTTTTTCTTCTCTTTAAGGCTAACAAAAGGTAAATGGCTGGGAAGGAAGAATAAAGAGCAGACATGAGATTTGCATGGAAAATACCGCAATGCAAGTAAAATAGAGTAGACTATTATTTGATGCATCTTCTGAGTTATTCAAGGACATTGTCCTCTGGCTTCCCTGTCGTCAGATTCCTTTGAAAGATCCCGAGGGTGAATGACAGAGTGGGTTGAGAATGACCCAGCTCAATTCCCTTTTTATTGTTTTTCATTGTAATCTGATTATCTGGTGCTACCATGTGTCAAAGTGACATTATTTGGCAACCGCATCAGATGCACAGGAACACAGGAGGGTACAAAGAAAAATATGTGCTTCATTCAATCCTTTCAACCTGCCTTGGGGATTGCATGGACTTTTTTGTTGTTATTTTATCTTCCTCTTTCCTTACCGGTGTAAATAACTAATAGCTTAAGTAGTTCTGATTGAACACCAAGATGTGGAATGTATGATTTGTCAAGTAATTGGGTAACTGGTACAGTCGTAGCCAGAAATCAAGAATTTATAGGGCCATGATGATTGAAAAAATGTAGTCTTAACTTTTATTTTACCTACTTGTTTGGCAGTAGATGACAAATCTACTGAAAGAGTGGGAATATAGTTTATCTACTGGCTAAAGACAGCTTTGAAATGAGTGATTATGTTCTAGACCATGCAATTTTGGCCATAGTTTTATGACTACAGAATAATTCATAAAATGACTATAAGTGCCAGGAGTTCATTGAAGGTTATTTATAATGATAAGTCTTATTTTCCTTCAGTGTAAAACAGAGAACTCACAGAGCAGAGAGAATGAGTTTAAGGAAGAGGTGCTATTTTAAGAGAGCATTCACAAGTTGCTGCAGGCAGAGGTCCAGAAATCCAATACAGAACATTAATTATTTACCTGCAGCCACATAATCAGAGTCATGGTGGAAGAGTCACCAAACAAACAGCAAGGTGCTATGAGAGGTACTGTCAACATTTCTGTTAATAGACCATTTCTCAATTTGTGCCCCAGCATGTTTGGTGGCTATTGTACTGCTGGAGGTGATGTTTTTTAGATCAGATAGAAAAAGAGATCCTGATTACATATAGTCACTAACGATATCATGCCAGCCTCTGTAAGAGCAGCAGATAACTCAAGTGTCCTGGAAGGGATCGGGTTTAGATAATTACATTTTGCTGACCTATATTTCACTTATGGTTTCATATAGATAAAAAATTCTTCACTTGCCGCACTAACCTGTTATGTAGTTCCACTCTTTATGGATAAGGTACTGTCATTTCAGGGAGATGTGAGTCTTTATGTTTGGGATAAAAGTTCTTAACGTGACAGACAGTCCCATTTTTACTCTTTTAAGGACATGTTCATTGAAGAATGTGATGGGAAGGACTGCAGGCCACCAATGCAAAATGAAAAGGGGAAAATTCAAGTAAATTAGAATTGACTTCTTTTCCAATAAGCTAATAAAATAAAATATGGCATGAATTAAAAAATGCTATCAGAATATGAAGAACAGAATGTATGCCAGTGAGGAAAAACAGCTTAAGTGGGCTCCTAAGCCTCTAAGTATAATTCTGTCTTGTATTTCTAATTTAAATCATCCGAAGCCTGGGCAGACAATATGGAAACACCACGGCAAAAGAAATGAATGAATAAAAATAAGAAATCAGGTATTTGATTCCTTGCAAACACATGACAGTATCCTAAATACAGTTTAGCCCAGCCCTAAAAGTATCAACAGTAAATTAGATTGAGCTGTATCTTGTAGTGTGACACCACAGAAAACATGACTGAGAGCTGTGAATGCAGACATGTCACACCCCTGATCAGGTTTCTTTGGGTTTCTCTCTGTAGTACTTTGCATTTGAAATACTGTGTATAGACTGTTCCACTCAATAACCAGAGGAGGGACCAAACAACAAAAAAATTCCTTAATCAAGTTGGCAGCTGTTCATGAAAGGGGCTGGAAAAGGTTCATGATTAAGGGGCTGAAATTACTGAATAATGAAGAGTAATTAAAGGACTAATTTATAACTAAACATTTAATTTTGATGATAGAGGTCAATGGGTGTTTCATCATTAACTGTGAAGGAAGATGCATTAGCCCTCAGGAGAAGGATATTTACTATTATTTTTACCATCACCTTACTAGATATTATTTTGACATTTGTGAGCTATAAGTAGGAAAAAAGTATTTTCATATGAGGGCTGTAGCCGGAAGAATAGAGAGTGGACTTTTGTTGAAAAGAATATCTTCCTGATGGTATTTCATAAGGAAAGAGATGGAAACAACAACGGTTAAAATATGAATAAACCACAGCAGTCAACTCACTGAGAAACAGGTGAAAAGTGTGAAACCTGTAACCACTAGATGATCAAATATGATTGAATGTCCTACATGATTATTTTATATGAGTTCGTGTGGTAACTCAGTATCAAAGTTGATTTTTGTCCTGGATCACACAGTATCATTGTCAGATTTATGTTCTTTAAAGCAGCTGGAGTAAGTCTGGGCATTACTGTGACTTTTTTATTAGTGCATCAGTGAAAATGTTTCTTCCAGATTTAGTAATTGATGGTAATTTCAGAAAGGTGATTTTTCTTAAAACCATACTTTTGCATTCCTAGAAAATGGTAGAAATACTTAGTTTTATTTACTTTTATTTGCATAAGATGAATTCTTCACTGACTTTATATATTTACAGTGTAGCCACGCCATCTGAACCAGTAATATAGGATGACTTTATGTTCAGTGAAGAGAGGGCAAATCCAAAACATTATTCATATGATGAACTGCAGTTTTCTTTCTTAAAATTAGAAGAATAAAATACTTGAGTTATTAATCTTCTGTATTGATTTTAGATTCCCATTAACAAGCTCATATACATATGAGCATATTTTCAGATTGGCAAAGTCTGTGAAAGATAACAAAAAATCCTTCTATAAATATATAAATAATCAAAGGAGGGCTAGGAAGACCATACAGTCCCTATTGGACACAGAAGGAACAACAGTAACAAGGGATGAGGAAAAGGCTGAGGTACTTAATGCCTTCTTTGCCTCTGTCTTTAATTGTAAAGGAAGTCATTCCGTCTGTGTACAAACCCAGGAGCTAGAGGAGCAAAATGAAGCTCTCGTGATCCAAGAGGAGGTGGTCAGAGCCTTGCTAGCCTGACTAGACACCCACAAGTCTATGGGGCCGGATGGGATTCATCCAAGGATATTGAAGGAGCTGGCGGATGTGCTGGACAAACCCCTTTCCATCATCTTCCAACAGTCCTGTAAGACTGGGGAAGTCCCACTGGACTGGAGGCTGGCTGATGTTGTGCCCATCTACAAGAAGGGTTGCAGGGAGGACCCAGGGAACTAGAGGCCTGTCAGTCTGACCTCAGCGCTGGGGAAAGTCATGAAGCAAGTGATCTTGAGTGCTATCATGAAGCACATGCAAGAGAACCGGGTGATCAGGCCCAGTCAACACGGGTTCACAAAAGGCAGGTCTTGCCAAACTAACCTGATCGCCTTCTATGACAAAGTGACTCGGCTGCTGGATGAGGGAAAGGCTGTGGATGTGGTCTTCCTGGACTTCAGTAAAGCCTTTGAGACAGTTTCTCACAGCGTTCTGCTTGAGAAACTGTCAGCCTCTGGCCTGGACAGGCGCACACTCTCCTGGGTGGAAAACTGGTTGGATGGCCGGGCCCAGAGAGTGGTGGGAAATGGTGTGAAATCCAGCTGGAGGCCAGTGACAAGTGGGGTTCCCCAGGGCTCAGTGCTGGGTCCAGCCCTGTTCAAAGTCTTTATCAATGACCTGGATGAAGGCATTGAGTGCACCCTTAGCAAGTTTGCGTAAGACACAAAACTGAGTGGAAGTGTCGATCTGCTGGAGGGTCGGGAGGCTCTGCAAAGGGATCTGAACAGGCTGGACTGCTGGGCTGAGTCCAATGGCATGAGGTTTAACAAGTCCAAATGCCGGATCCTGCACTTGGGGCACAACAACCCTATGCAGTGCTACAGACTAGGAGAAGTCTGTCTAGAAAGCTGCCTGGAGGAGAAGGAGCTGGGGGTGTTGGCTGACAGCTAACTGAACATGAGCCAGCAGTGTGCCAGGTGGCCAAGAAGGCCAATGGCATCTTGGCTTGTATCAGAAATGGTGTGACCAGCAGGTCCAGGGAGGTTATTCTCCCTCTGTACTCGGCACTGGTGAGACCGCTCCTCAAATACTCTGTTCAGTTCTGGGCCCCTCACCACAAGAAGGATGCTGAGGCTCTGGAGCGAGTCCAGAGAAGAGCAACAAAGCTGGTGAGGGAGCTGGAGAACAGGCCTTACGAGGAGCGGCTGAGAGAGCTGGGGTTGTTTAGCCTGGAGAAGAGGAGGCTGAGGGGAGACCTCATTGCTCTCTACAACTACCTGAAAGGAGGTTGTAGAGAGGAGAGTGCTGGCCTCTTCTCCCAAGTGACAGGGGACAGGACAAGAGGGAATGGCCTCAAGCTCTGCCAGGGGAGATTTAGGCTGGACATGAGGAAAAAAATCTTCACGGAAAGGGTCATTGGGCACTGGAACAGGCTGCCCAGGGAGGTGGTTGAGTCACCTTCCCTGGAGGTGTTTAAGGCGTGGGTGGACAAGGTGCTAAGGGGCATGGTTTAGTGTTTGATAGGAATGGTTGGACTCGATGATCCAGTGGGTCTCTTCCAACCTGGTGATTCTATGATTCTATGATTCTATGAGATGAAGTACATCCCATCCTTCAGACCCAAAAATATTAGCTCATAAGACTAAGGCAATGGCATATCCTTACTTGAAAATATCCTGGATTAGGGTGGACAAGGTCCTAAGCAACCCCAAATGGACTTACTCTGAGCATGAATTTAAACCAGATGACCTCTGGAGATCTCTCCCAGCCTGCGTAGTTCTGTGAAGTATATAACACTCACTGGGAGCAAAGGTCCTGAGAACAGGCTTAGTGTGTTAGCACATCAATACATTCTTAATTGAGCAAAAACAATATAAAGGACGTACTTCACTGTTTCTTTTGTCCTTATGTCCTCTAGATTCATCAAAATAAAACTGACTGACCCTGTTTATGTATTAGGCACGTGCTGTACATCTTCTCTGTGTCATAAAATTCAACCTTCCCTGTTTTCATGAAAAAAAAATAATCATGCTTTTTTTTTACCTGCCAAATTTATTTTCTCATAAAACAATGCTTAGAATCCTTATTATTCACATGTTCCAAGTTGAGTGCCATTTAAGAGACCGTGTTGAACCACATTCGGTTTGGCAAACAACTGAGCCCATTATTAAGTTGATTTATTGACAAAATTAGAAAAGGATAATTAGTTAGTCAGGAAGAGAAAAATAAGCTTCAAATTTCACGTAGAGTAAAAGGTGTTTTTCAAAGCAATAAAACCAACTTCCTATGCAAAACATTGTTTAACAGCTACGCTCTGTTCAACAGAGCCTGAAGTAATCTCTAGTGGTTCACAGAGTTTGTATATTTAAATGCACAATAAATCATACATTACTGAAAAGCAGGCATTTAGTTCTGGGAAACACAGTAAACAAATCACACGAGCAATTTTTAGTTTTATGAAGAAGGGAAAAAAACGGGGCTGTATTTTTGCAACCAACTGGTCTTCACTTTGATTATAATAAGTTTATCTCCATAGTCATTCATTTCACCTTCTTTTTAGCACACATTCACATATTTTACTATTGAGATTTGGTTTTATGCAAAACAATAATTTACCTCCATTATAGTAATACATGTAGCTTTTAGCCAGAGATCAGTGCCTTATTGCACTAAATATTGTCCACCTCATGTAACAAAAAGACCATCACAGTCTCCACAATTTTTAACCCGAACAAAACTGTAGGCTTAAAAACTACAGAATTTCATTTCTGATACGCATAAGGATTTCTGAGTGAAAATTTTGCATGACAAAAGACTACAAGACTATTGCAGAGAAAGTAGCTAAGGTCATGTGAGTTTTATAATCTATGCATTGAGGAAATAAGCCTGCTGCAGCTGTCAATTACTTCTTTCATTATTATGCAGAAATGTAAGCTATTCTTTTGACCAAATATTTACTGTTATTTTATTTTTCAAGTTGTGTGTGGACTAATAAAATGTTAATCAGGCTAATGATTTCAAAAAGACACTTTAGGACTCCTCTAAATGCTTATTCATATTAATTGAGCTAAGAGGAAGCACATTATTATTTGCCTTTAATGTTAGAAGGCATACTTACTACTGTCTCTCCTCTAATTCAAGTTATTAAAGAATCTGTGATATAATAAGCCCAGCATCAAAGTTGTGATAATTAACATTAGTAATTTTCTTTTTTATTTTCTTTTTTCCTTTTCAAAGCGAATGGAACATATCAGTGATAGGAAAATGTGAATGTCTCTTGCTGTCTGATTCAAATAAGTGATAATATTCAAAACCAGCTCCAAGATAGTTAACCTAAAGTTCATGCAGGCTTTTGTTTTTTCCTCAAGAAAAATAGATAAACATGATTAAAACTCTTTTGAAGTTACTTTTATGAATAACTTAGAGGTAGAACTGCTCAAAGAACTTTGACATCTCAAGTGAATTGATGAAATCAATAGGAATCATCTGATTAACTATGATAGCTGTGCTCTACGTTTAAAGGTGAACAGGAGTCCAGCTTTTTACAAGTTTACTTCAAGTTGTTCTGAGGAAGATAGGGAATAGATTTGAAAAGTCCATTCAGGCTTTCGTTCTTAGTGCTGTGAGCGTCTTCATGACAATTCTTAGCTCCTCATATAACCATGGAGTCATACAGTTTCATGTATAGTTTTATACATAGTTAGGAGTGGAAATGTCAGTCAAGCATCTCTGTTTCATGGTCACGGACCTCAGAAATTTACTTGGCTGACTTATGCTGAAACTAGTGTCTCATTTAGCCAAGATGTGTTCTTCCATTGTGGTGCTCAACACTGCTATTAGCTACATAACTGAAGTTTGTTGGCTCCACAAGAAAAAAAATGACAGCATGTTGCCTACTAGTATTCATGTGGCAAAGCCAAAATTTTGGTCCTCTACCGCTCCTATACTCTAAAACTAGAAGAAGAATATGTCTCCGGGAGATAGATGTTTACCTGTCAGTCTCCTTTGCTATTTAAGGTTCTGTTTTGGGCGTGCTCTAAGATGTCTAATTGTTACATCACAGAAGTCTATATTTGGTGTTCTTTGAGTATTCATATACAAGATGTTTCTTCAGCTGTTGTAACTGGTAGTGAAGTTAATGCTATAGCCCTTTAGTTAAAGCTTATATGAAAGAAGAGATCTAGAGGTCAGTTCAAGTTTAGTAAATACTTAATATAAAACTACAAATATCTAATGTTTCCTGGATTCCTCTGTTTTTGTGTCTTTCATGGAATAATTACTTCCCATCCCCCCCCCAGCCCGCAAAAAAACCCAAAAACCAAAAAAAACACCAAACAATCACAGATTCACTAGGTTGGAAAAGACCCATGGGGTCATCAAGTCCAACCATTCCTATCAACCACTAAACCATGCCCCTCAGCACCTCATCCACCCGTCATTTAAATGTCTCCAGGGACTGTGACTCCACCACCTCCCTGAGCAGCCTGTTCCATTGCCCAATGACCCTTTCTGTGAAAATTTTTTTTCTGATGTCCAGCCTGAACCTTCCCTGGTGGAGCTTGAGGCCATTTCCCCTGACACTTGCGAGAAAAGGCCAGCTCCCTCCTCTCTACAACCTCCTTTCAGCAAGACCAAGACAGAATCCAAGACAAAATAAATAAATAAAAAACCCCAAACTCTTAAGGCTGGCTAGGGAAAAAAGTATTTTAGAACAATCTAGCTAATAGGTATGCATTAGACATGTAACATAGGTGACCTACTGACTACCAGTTTAGGAGAAATGGCTACATTCCTGTCTTCCAGACACTGTTTGTAAAGAATGTTGAGTTTACGTTCCTGTCTCCTAAAGAAACCTGAAAATTATGAATCAAGAGATGGCAAACCACATAGAAGAAACTGTCATCTCTCAAGTATTTTGAGTGAGTTTATCCTTGCTCAGCTTGCCAGTGGATTCTGCAAGGCAGCAGATAGTAATTGCTGGAGACTGAATTCTGATGAATGATCTGAATGAGCCATGCATGGGGCTTGGCAGGGCTGACCATAGGAAAACTGAAACCCTCTGATTTCTTCTCAGATTTTACATTGCTTGCTATGACTGTAAGATATGAACAGATCCTACCAAACTCCTATAGCCTTTTCTCCATTCTAGGATACAAACTCATGTAATTAGAAGCCTTCCATTTGTATTTATATTTGCTTTTCTTGTTTTTATTAATTAATTCTTCCATCAACCTTCTTGTTTTACTTTGCCTTTGAAAAAGAGCTATTTTTTTACAGTTGGTTGTTAATTATTTTTTTTTTTTGTGGGATTGGGTTGGGGGGAATTTTATCATTTAGGCTTTTGGTCAGATCTGTCTTCCTCTACTTGATCCTGGAAGGAAGCATCTCCTCTTCTGAGCAAAAACATGTAGCTTCATTGCTGCTGCTGTTACCAGGGTGCCATGTGGAACTATTGGTGGTCTCTGTGTAGTCAGAAGTTAATTGTGTAACAGAATGGTTAGAACTTTAAAATACAATTTAAACATGAAAAATTATTTTTTTCTTCATATTGTTACTTTTGCATGTGTTTACATATATTGGTATAGAAACGACATAAATATATTATATCATAAGGTGCTTGTTTCTTCCAGGCTTCTTTCAATATTACAAGAGTTATAATGAATGATCCTCAAAATCTTGGAGAGGAGGGGATACAGAAGGAGAAACAGGAAATTTTAAGCTTATAAGTTTTCCTGTCAGCTTGGAATGTTATCAAGATAGAGCAAAATAATTCTGATCCAAGTGGAAATGCATCATTTACTTATGTTTGCGGGAGTAGACTTAAGTTCTCATGGTACTTTCACACATTTTAAACAACTGTGTTACATTTTCATCAGAAGGAAGGCACTTCAGTACTTAAATTTGAAATGTCTGCAATACTTAATTACATATAAATTTACTGCCAAATTTTATCCCAGTTGATAAGATGTAAGAATACACTTTAAGTCTAGGGTGATCATTTTTCCTGTCTATCTACAGATAGATTTAAATACAGAGTGTGCTGAAATGGAACTTGAATTCAGTCCTGTACCTGAGTTCAAATTTGAAACCTTTACTGAACTGAAATAATAGTAGCCAGACAAGATACTATTTCATTCAGCATGCAAAAGAAATGCCTGACTGCCCCAAATATTTATGTTGTTGCCTCACTTACACATCCTTATGCTTCAACTGCATTCCAGAACAGAAACAGTGTTGAATGCGTGGGCTTCATAGAGAAAAATCATAGTCCTTTGCCTCTATATTCCACTGGAACAGTACTTACACTAGAAATATCTGCTTTCATACTCTCACACATCCCTGCAAGTTGTACAGTTGTATGATATCATCCTATAATTAAATTTAATTTGAAAAAATATTGGGAAAAATTGATTAAAAATTTTTGAAGTACAGAAAGATGTTTGGTGGAAGACTATTCACCAGATGAAGTAGGTTTTTTTTGCAGTGAGTCAAGAGGATAAACCATCTAAATTCTTCCTGAATGAAATAATGTTAATGTCAGAGATTCCAAAAGAAAAGTAAAAACATGTTGCTTATGAGAATCTCAGAGACTCCAAAAGAAAAGTAAAACCATGTTGCTTATGAGAATCTTGTGTGACATACACAATTAAGTGCCTTTACTTTATACTTTTCACTAGAAGCTCCTCTACGGTTATATCTACCTTCCATACTGTACTAAAGCTTTTTCACTATCTACAGGTGTTACTGCAGCATCAGTCATTTTCCTTCAAAGAGAAACAATCTATACTAATGAATACAGACATCACTAATAATACAAAGAAAGAGAAAATATGGGTGGATAGTTTAAAATTCATTTACTCTAACAGATTCACTAAAGTATTTTTGACTAAATAATTCATATTAAAATATCAAGAATTCCCTTGATATTTTGAGTTGAAAGAAGAGTAGGGGAAGAAACAAATAACACATTAAAGTCTCACAAAGACATATAACAATCACAGTGCTAATTATCCATATGATCACTGCAGTTATCAACAGGCTGATCTGGTTGGAGTGGAGTAGAAATAAATGAGTTCTCAAACTGCATATGATTCGCTATTTTCTCATAAGTGTTGCCATTTGATCAGCAGTAATAAAATGAGTGAATATGTGCATAAGCAATGCATCCTCTTGTCGATTCAGAAAAGCACCAGGTTCTCCAAAGAAAAGGTATGCAATGCTTCATATTTCCTGCACAACCAGCTTAGGCACATGCTCAGTTAAGGATGTCCTGCTCATCTTGATGGGTTTTCATGTATCTGCTTATCTGTTGCTACAGTCTGTGCATAGAATGTTAGCCCCTGATAAAAGTGAAGTAATTCAGTTTGGCCCAGTATGTGATATAAAAAGTTTAAAAGTAGTCTTATTACATCACTGGCACATAACTGATGTGTGAATATTTGATAACTTTTTTTAACTTGGATTTGTAACTGAGTGCTCTTGACAGACACACCGCGTGTTTGCAATGTAATAATTTCTTTTCTTTCTTTTGCCCTGTCCTAGCACTGCTTGGCTTAGAGGCTATGTCTGATCTGTAGATCCGAGTGATAGGCAAAGCCTATCCTTTACAAAATCCAGGATTTAGTCATCCATTTAAAAGACATGCAGTGAATGAAGGGAAGAAGAGTAGAAGGGAGATTGCAGTCCAGAGAGCCAGTTAAAGTTCCTAACTGAAGTAAATTTTCCATGGATCACTGACAAAAGTTTTTAAGCCAATCTAGGTTTGTTATTACAAGGACAGTTTTCTTATTCCAGGCATCCAGTCTGATATTCTGATTCCCTGTTGATGGTGTACTCATAGTTGCATCCAGAAGTGACTGGAATAGTTCTCTGAATAGAAGTTATACAGCAAAAAGTCTGCATTTCCTTAAAAAATAAATATGTATATGTCAGCTGGTAGCCCAAGAAGGTTGTTACATTTGTTCATTTTCCATTAAAACCTGTATATTTTACTGTTCATCTGTAAAAACGGAAGGATAAGAGCACCTTACTGACCACGCAGTAAGAACAGTTATAGTACAATAATTTCTAGTGCATTGAAACAGGAGAACAACAAGGCAGACAACATTAACCAAACAATGCATATTCTCTGAGTGGAGCTTAGTGGAGGGACTGTGAAGTAGATTTATGCCCATATTAGAAAAAAAGAAAGGTCTGCACAGTCCCTGTTGTTGTTCTTCTGTGTTGGACATGGACACTAGCCAGATTCCTAAGGGCAAATGAACTGACAGAATGTAAGCTTTTTTCTTTGAGAGAGGAGTCTTCTTTGAGAAAAGTGTGGCAGACACTATATAAATTACTTCTATATTGTCTGATGACTAATTGCTAAAGATTAAAATAGAATCTTGTAGTGTTTGTGATGGGAAAGGTGCTTGCAGGGTTATGACTAGCAGAAGTTGACCTGGATTTCACTGTGTGCTAACTATCCTAATCTCAGCTGGAAGCAAATGCAAAGAAATGGTCTGCGTTACACACCCCAGCAAAAGATTTCAAGGCTTGCCATGCAGGAATACATCACTATTGGGTACTGATTTCTCTGGAGTATTTGGCATGGCCAAATATCAATGCCAAAGCTCTGTTTGGATAACCACAGCTCAAATAGTAAACCTTATATGCATGTGAAAAGAAAAAAAGAAACAAAAAACAACACTTCATCTCTCCAGTGTGAAAACAAACACCCCTAAATCTTCCTAATTTTATTCGGATGGAAATGCCATGATTTTAATTGCAATACACAAATCACAAAGAAACCAACTAATTTAGCATGAACCCCAGATACTGAATTACAGAAGACCTGCATTTGCCAATGATTTAATTATCAGTCAAGTGAACTTTACACAGAAAAGTAATGTGTACAGAATTTCTTTGGAAAGTTCTATTTGGATGGCAAGTTAAATTAGTCTTGTACAGATGCCACAGGCTTTATTCTTTTTTTATTTTCTCAGTAGTCCTTGTAAAAACAGAAATAATTACAGCAAATGTTTCTAAACAATAAAGACAAAAGAAATAAATAAAAAAAGAACAGATTTCTGTTTTTAATTCCAAATTGCATGTCATAGATAGTGTTAAACAAGACTGATTACTTCTATTAAACACTCTATTAGTTTCTAAGATTTAAATTTGTTTACATGATGCTGTTGATTCCCTAAGGTAAAAAGGCTGTTAATATTTAATTTGCAATTACATGAAAATAGGTTATGTATGTGCATAAATGGAAAGAAATACATCCAACTGGTCATTTCTCTGGATCAGTCTATGGTATGAACATGCAGTTGAAAATATCTTCAAAAAAATTAAGATTGCATCAAGAGTAAAAATGGGGACAATTGTACTGTTCAAGAGAGAATCATAAATTTTTTAACTGCCCTAACTTATGGTTAAGATACAGTTTTCTTGTAATTAATAGTTTTCACAGCTTCCACCTTAAAAATTATCATGAATCTAAACATGAAGAAAAAAAGAAATCAAATCAAAATGCTACGTTTCAAAAATTGACTCTAATATATTCCTAACAACTTCTTGTTTCAAGCAAATGTTAACTGAAGACAACATTAAAACTTTTTATATTTAAAAAGTGTTGAAGTGGTAAATTTCTCATGGAAAAAGCTTGAAACATGAGGCACTGGTCATAACAGGGGTCTTTGTAATGGTGAGAATGAATGAAAGAAATTCAGGAAGAAACTTTCCTTGAAGTGAGACTCCCATTTTCAAATTAAGTTTAATTATTTTTAATTCTAAATATTAATTCTTTCTTCAAGTCACTTCTTTCTACACCTGAAAACAGCTGCATTCAGATCTCCTCTGTATGCTCAAGAACTTCAGATATAACCAAATGTTTGTAATGTTTTCTGATTGAGGAAAGGTACTATTAAACTCTTCCCAATTGCCCTTAAGACCTAAAAGTATATTCTGAATATATTTTTAGTAGAGACTCTGGCATGGAAGGGGATACATGTTGCACACTCTTAACAGCTCTTCAGAGGCACATCTACCCTGAAATGTACAAACCTGAGGTGGTCTGACTCTGCTGTATCTTGAACCTCAAGGGCAGAAGCACATGTTTTAAAAATATCCAAAACCACTGCATGTGGCTCAGTAATTCAGTACTGCATCTACCTAGACTTTTATCATGTTATTATGAATGACTGCACATAGGATATCAACTTCTGGCAGTAGCAGTTGCTTCTTATCTATCTTAGAAGACTCATTGAGGAATATGAGACAGTAGAAGGTGTAGAGGTATTCATGAAAGAAGCCAGGAAGATATCTTTTTCAAACGTAAGCATATTCTTGCCATATTTGTTTTTCATTTATCGGAATCACAGAATCACAGAATCACAGAATAACCAGGTTGGAAGAGACCCACCGGATCATCGAGTCCAAACATTCCTATCAAACACTAAACCATATCCCTCAGCACCTCATCCACCCATGCCTTAAACACCTCCAGGGAAGGTGAATCAACCACCTCCCTGGGCAGCCTGTTCCAGTGCCCGATCACCCTTTCTGTAAAGAATTTTTTCCTAACGTCCAGCTTAAACCTCCCCTGGCGGAGCTTGAGGCCATTCCCTCTTGTCCTGTCCCCTGTCACTTGGGAGAAGAGGCCAGCACCCTCCTCTCTACAACGTCCTTTCAGGTAGTTGTAGAGAGCAATGAGGTCTCCCCTCAGCCTCCACTTCTCCAGGCTAAACAACCCCAGCTCTCTCAGCCGCTCCTCATAAGGCCTGTTCTCCAGCCCTTTCACCAGCTTTGTTGCTCTTCTCTGGACTTGCTCCAGAGCCTCAACATCCTTCTTGTGGTGAGGGGCCCAGAACTGAACACAGGATTCGAGGAGCGGTCTCACCAGTGCCGAGTACAGAGGGAGAATAACCTCCTTGGACCTGCTGGTCACGCCGTTTCTGATACAAGCCAAGATGCCATTGGCCTTCTTGGCCACCTGGGCACACACATTATTATTCCTAATGAATTTTCAGTTCTCCTTTAAAAATTATAAGGAAAAAAATCAGACTATATATTATAAAACAGTTGACTGTGGAACCGTATTGCAAGCCTACAGGATGAGCCAGAAGAAGGAACTTTGCTTTGATTTGCTCTCTTTTCCAATATGGGATAACCAATATCGGCTCTTGAAAAGCATTTGGATTTTGTTAGCAAGATGTGCTAAAACCTGATGCATAGAATCACAGAGTTGTTTGGATTGGGAGAGGCTTCTAAAGGTATTCTAGTCCAACCCCCCTGCAATGAGAAGGGACATCTTCAAGTAGATCAGGTTGTTCAGAGTCCTGGTCAACCTGACCATGAATATTTCCAGAGATGGGGCATCTACCAGTTCTCTGGGCAACCAATGCCACTGTCTCAATACCCTTACCATAAAAAAAATTCTTTATTATACTTGGTCTAAAATGTGACTGCACATTGCTGGCTCATGTTCAGCTTCTCATCCAGCACTATCCACAAGTCCTTCTCATCAGGACTACTCTCAATTTCTTTATCCCCTAGTCTGTACTGAAACTGGGGATTGATTTGACCTAGATGCAGGACCCTGCACTTGGCCTGTTGAACCTCATGAGGTTCACTTGGGCCCACTTCTCAAACTTTCCCAGGTCCCTTTGAATGGCATCTGGTCCCTCAGGCATGTCAACCACACCACTTACCTTGGTGTCATCTGCAAACTTCTTATGGGTGCCCTCGATCGCACTATCTATGTCATTGATGATGACATTAAACAGAACTGGTACCAATATGGACCCCTGAGGGACATAATTTTTCACTGAAACTTTTCACATCTATACATTGAGCCATTGACCACTATCCTCTGCATACAACCATCTAACTCATTCTTCATCCACCAAATAGTCCACGCATCAAATCCAAATGAATTCAATTTAGAGAGATGGATGTTATGGATCATGTCAGAAGTCCAAATAAATGGCAAAATGCAGATAGATGGCATCTGTAGCTCTTCCCTTGTCCACTGATGTAGTTACTCCATCGTAGATGGTCACTATGTTGGTCAGGCAGGACTTGTCCTTGGTGAAGCCATGCTGACTGCCTTGAATCACATCCCTGTCCTCCACGTGTTTTAGCACAGCTTATAGGAGGATCTGTTCCATAATCTGTTCCAGGCACAGAGGTGATGCTGACAAGTCAGTAGTTCCTGAGGTCTTCTTTTCTACTCTGTTTAAAAATGAATATAATATTTCTCTTTTTCCAGTCACCAGGCACTTTACATGGCTGCCATGACTTTTTAGATATTTTGGAGACTGGCTTAACAATCCCATGTTTCAGTTCTAAAATATTAGCTTATTAAATCTGTTCTCTTTGAAACAAATAGGTGAAAAAATATAAAATATTTACTGTGAGGTGGCAGATTGTATGTAGAAATCAGGATTCCATTTGCAATCTATAGCTTAACTGCTGGTCAGAAAGACACATATATTGTTGTTTAGACTGGAGAAGAGGAGGCTGAGGGGAGACCATATTGCTCTCTACAACTGCCTGAAGGGAGGTTGTGGAGAGGAGGGAGCTGGCCTCTTCTCCCAGGTGGCAGGGGACAGAGCAGGAGGGAGTGGCCTCAGGCTCTGCCAGGGGAGGTTCGGGCTCGACATAAGGAAAAAATTCTTCACTGAAGGGGTCATTAGGCAACGGAGTGGTCTGCCCAGGGAGGTGGTTGACTCGCCTTCCCTGGAGGTGCTTGGGGTGCGGGTGGGTGGGGTGCTCAGGGGCATGGTTTAGAGATTGGTGGGAATGGTTGGACTTGATGATCCGGTGGGTCTCTTCCAACCTGGTGATTCTATGAATCTATGATTCTATGATTGAGGAAGTGAGTGTTTGAGAGACAGAGAGAAAGAGTAACAGATAGTGACTGAAACCTGGAATCAGTGTTCAGTGAAGCTTAGGATGTTCACTTTATTTCTTCTTCCTTGAGGTTTTCTGTTTGTCAGACAATTAAATCATATGCCTTTAGATTAAGATTGGTTTTCTCTCAGATCAAATCATGCCCTGAGTGAAGAAATTATTGAGAGTCAATATCTTTGCCTGCTCAGTTACTCATAAATACAGTAGTCCCGGCCTTTCAATATCTTCTTATCCTTCTTTTCACTCTGGATTATTTCACAGTCTCCCTGAGAAATCCCCTGGCTGGAGTCTCTCCACGGCTGTATTTTGTATTTCAGTTCTGAGAACAACCAAGACACATTTTCATGCATTTTAGAACGAGTCTTGAAACAAAATCCTGGGGGACAAGGGAATATTCAAAACTAAACATAATACTCTGTGTAGAAACAGCCAGCTTAGCAATGTTACTGTCTTCACTATAGAAGATTCACACATCTTTGTCATTCTGAATTCATACTGGACAGTCTTTATTTAGGAGTTGCTTGTAACTCAATGTGTATATATTAACATCCATTTCTAAATAATATGTGGAATTTCTATCTGAATAGCTGATTCAGGGCTGCTGAAATTTGAATATACTGTAGTTCATAATAAAGAATCCTTTCTGAATTGCAGCAAAAATATTTAATACACAACAGGTACATGCAAGAGCCAATAGCAAAGAGGTTATTTAGCAAAGGAACCTTTCAAGTCAACAAACCCTATATTGTTATTCATTAAAAAAATCATGTCATAAACAGAAGATTTTTTCATGCCTTTGCTACTCCGAAAATGGATCATCACTGCTCTGATGGCTAAGACTTCTATTTTTTTTGAATCATGTATTGAAGTTTTTGCTTGCTCTAGGAGAGGTAAACATTTCATATTTTTTAAAATGTATGATATATATAATCCACCCACTGATTAATTAGCATTTCTATAGTGTCAGACAATCATAGGATTTCTTCCTCCTGCTCCAAATATGAGAGAGAATTTCCCAAAAATAAAGGAAACAAAGGCATTGCAAAGACACTTGGTCCTCATTGAAATATGGGAAACTATCTGCTAATGATTTTGCATTCACAGAAAGGAACAAAGATATTGAGATTTATTTTTTTTTCCTTTCAGTTTTTATCATAATAGATGTAGAAAATCATTGCTTCTCCCTGGCAGTCCTCGCCAGGAGAAGTGAAACTAAAGAGCAGTCAGGGATCAGCTGTAGCACATTCTATTTCAGTGAGATGTGGCATTTATATGGGGCAAGCTGGAAGGTGTTTGGGCAAATTAATTGCGTACGGGTAGACTATTTGGTTCAGTTATCTTATATCTTCCTCCATCAAAAAGGAAAATATACTACACTAACTTAGAGCTGGCCCTATCTTTTGTAGCCACTTAGCCTGTTTTAGAAGTGTCTGTTTAAAGCTGAGATTAATTCTGATGGACTTAAAGGTCAGTAAAAGTTGCACTAGTAGAACATGCTTGCACTGTAAAGCACTGTGTATACCAAGCGAACGTTAAATACTTTGTTGTATCACCTATTGGGAAATACATATAGTTGGTATGTATTTAGTGTGTTTTTTTCAAAGTGTGGCTATTACTTTTATCATCCATCACAACAGATCGTAGAACACTCATACAATTTGGCCTTTGGAGGGAATGGTTATTTATGACATGCTTATTTTAATATCATAAGGGTGTTAAATTTGTTTCAAAAAGACTAATTTAAAACTGCATGAAGTCTTGCTTTAAGATAAATTTGAATTTATTTTAGATCAAATTGAAGGAGTAGATTCTGAGTACTTTTAAGACTGAAAAAGTAGATCTGTGCCTCTAAAGACCATGGGACAGATCCTCCTATAAGCTATGCTTAAGCACATTGAGGGCAGGGAGGTGATTCAAGACAGCCAGCATGGCTTCACCAACAGCTATTCCTGCCTGGCCAACCTAGTGGCTTTCTATGATGGAGCAATCACATCAGCTGACACAGGAAAAGCAATGGATGTAATCTCTCTGGACTTCAGTAAAGCCTTTGACATCATCCCCCACAATACCCTTCTCTCTAAGTTTAGAGATATATGGATTTGATGGGTGGACTGTTCAGTGGATAAGGAAAAGGTGGGATAGGCACATTCAGAAAGTAGTGGTCAATGGCTTGAATTCCAGATAGAGATCTATGACAACTGGTCTCCCGCATGGGTCCATACAAGGACCAGTGCTATTTAATATTGTCATTGATGATACAGACAATGAGATTGAGTGCATCCTCAGTAAATTTGTAGATGATGCCAAGCTGAGTGGTGCAGTTGTCACACAAGGAGTTCAGGATGTCATCCAGAAGGAGCCAGAAAAGCTGGAGAACTGGGCCTGCGTGAACCTCATGAGGTTCAACAAGGGCAAGTACAAGGTCCTACCCCTGGGTCAGGGCAATCTGTGGTTTCAGTACAGGATGGGGAAACAATGTGACTGAGAGCAGCCTTGTGGAGAAGGACTTAGGGGTGCTGTTTGATGAGAAGCTCGACATGAGTCAGCAGTCTGTGCTTGCAGCCCAGAAGGTCCACTGTGTCCTGGGCTGCATGACAAGAAGCATGGACAGCAAGTTGAGGGAGGTGATTCTCCTCTCTCATGATAACTCAACTGGAGCATTGTGTCCACTTCTGGAATCCCCAGCATAGGAATGATATGGAACTATTGGAAAGAGTCCAGAGGAGGATTACAAGGATGATCAGAGGGCTGGAGCACCTCCCATACAAGGACAGGTATGAAAGAATTGGGGTTATTCAGCCTGGAGAAGAGAAGGCTCTGGGGAGATGTTATAGCAGCTTTCCAGTGCCTGAAGGAGGCCTACAAGAAAGCTTGGGAGGGACTTTTTACAAGGGCATGTAGTGATAGGATAAGGGCGGGATGGCTTTAAATTGGGAAAGGGAAGAATAAGATTAAGATTAAGAAGTTCTTCATGATGAAAATAATGAGGCACTGGAAGAGGTTGGCCAGGGAAGTTGTGGATGCCTCCTCCCTGGAATTGTTCAGGGCCTGGTTGGATGGGGCCATGAGCAGCCTGGTCTAGTGGGAAGTATCCCTGCCTATGGCAGGGGGGTTGAAACTAGATAATCTTGAAGGTCCTTCTATGTTTCTAGGATCTTCCTGTGGGCTTGTTTTCTTCCTGAAGCATGGACATATGGTTGCATTTTATAGCACTGATTTCAGATCACAACAAAGTAGTTTGCAAAGCCCACTAATAGCAATTTTTAGCAATTGGATAAATGTCATCTCATCTGGTTAACCTATCAAATCTCCCAGTTAATTTTTTTCATAAATATAGGTAACTTCTCTTAAAGAAAAGTAATTTAAAAAAAAAAAGTCATTATCAGGTTGTATCAAACAAGGCATGAATTCTTTTAAACATTGTTCTTGACTGAAAACTTTATGAATTATAATCACAAGAGAGGAAATGGTTACTTTAATTATTTTCTTGACCTTTCTGGAAAGTTAATATGAGATCTTTATAGTCTGAATTATTAATCTCATCTTAAATGACTGACACCTCTCTCCACTCCTATCCATAACCAGTGTCAACTTGATACACAAGTGTTTCCTTAGCAATCCAGATATATAATTATGTACTATAGCTGTGGCATAGAGGTTAATTTGAAAGTGGTTATATAAAACATTTTTTTTTAATGCATCATTGCTTTCTAGAAATGTTGTCTATTTTAAGCTGGTCTTCCTACTTTTCAACAAGTTTTTATTCAAAAGGAGGAAGTATTCAGATGTATAATATGTATAGGCATACTGACCATGAAGGATTTGTTTCTGCAGCTTATACTTCATTCTTTGTGAACAGACAATATATGTTAATCTTATCAGGAGCTCTGAATGAAACATCAGCATGGAAGTCTTAACAAATTGAAATGAGGGGACGTGGTTTTAAGTTAACCAACAAATCTTATCCTTTGCAGGCTTTATTTTTGTGAAAAGCATGCCTTATTCTGGAAATCTCTGCTTCAGATCTTGACATCCCAAAAGCAGTCCTAGGCAGAAAATACCTTGGCAATGAAGCATTCCTGAGATTTGGGGTGAAATGAAGACACTTGATGGATGAGTATACACTACCAGCTTAACCCATAGGGGATGCATTCTCATACAGCGGAGAGAGTTATGGTTATGGGGACAGTCCTCTTTGCTCCACTGGAAGAAGAAACGTGGCCAAGTAGAGAAAACAGTGCCCTTAAATCTGTCTATGAAGTGGAAAAAGCCGACAAAAAATTGCCTTCCTCTTCTTTCCAGGACATATGTGGTTTTCTTTCCCCAGCTTCTTTCCCCAGCTGGGCTTTGGGTCAAAGTATTTCTTGTCTGTAAGATACCATCATGTATTGTGTTTTTAAAATTGTCATGGCTCACTGCATGAAGAAGATAGTATTTTCAACATATTGTGATCAAAATTTCCTTTTTTTGGAGAGCATCCAGTTGGAATGTGAAGAAGGAAAGATAGATGTATAATTTATTAAGGCAATAGTTCTTGGTTAGATTTTAATCATTATTATTGAAGGAGAGATCAATAAATCTGTGCTTTTACCCAGAATTTTGCTCTTTCCCTTAGGGAACCTGTCCTTCATTCAAAAACTATTGTGTCATATGCTTTATGAGTTAAAATGGAGACATAATAAGAAATTACTTTTATTGCAATCTACCCATGAAATAATGCTGAAAAAGATCAATAAAACAATGAATAAAAAGTAAAGATCCATAAGAATGATTGATGTCAGCTCACTCTTGTCTTTTCTTCTGATATATAACTTAGACTAGGAGAAGTGGTTCAGTGTGAAGGTGAATATTATCCCCAGCCTTTCTCTTTCAGAGAGAGCCTTCTCTTTCAGCCTTTCTCTTTCTCTTTCTCTTTCTCTTTCTCTTTCTCTTTCTCTGTCTCTGTCTCTGTCTCTTTCTCTTTTCACTTCCCCTCCATCCCCACACTGATTTATATATATCTAAAATGAAAGTCAAACTGCAAGTCACTTTCAAGCTTTACTGGTTGTAGAAAAGAGGTTTTACGGTGAAAATCCTGATTCATTAGATTTAGATATCCTTGTTCCAGTATCTAGTTTCACATCTGTCTTTCAATATCATTACAGAAAAACGCTCTTATCTACTAAGTATAAATAAAAATTTGAATGTTGGTGGCAGGATAAGATTATTTCTGTAATCATTAAGAAGCAGATCAATGACTATTCCTTGTCTTTGTTTGTTATTTATCTTTCTAAGCTACACATTAGTCAGTGAGATTTCTTTCCCCTTGGAAGGGCCTCAACATACTATCATAATACAAGGTATTAATAGCAATTTTCACTTTTGGGGGATCTGAATGCTTCTGGGGTAATAAGTTTAGAATTGTAAGGCTTTTGAGGAAATCCAGTCATCTTCTTTTGACCTATTTTGTATCGGTCTTCTTTCTTCCCCCTGTTCCACTTCCCTATTATGGGATTATAGGCAAATACCCACTATTGCGAAAATTTGAAAAGTTCCACCAGCACGTTTATAAGGTTGGAAAGACTGCAGGTTGCAAACATAAAATGTTTTAAGGTGCTTATCTGGAATCTCAGTACTCCTTTTAAGTGATGATTCTTTTAATTTTCCTTCTAATTATGGGTGGAACCCTATCATTCCTCTTGCATCGTAAGGTTTCTATCAAATTACTAAATGGCATGTTAAGATCAACTGAGAGGCAGCCAGAACGTAGAACTGCAGTAACACAGATAGGCTTGTTAATACATTACTATCATAGCTCTTCAGTAATTACCTATATGTTTGGAAAGGTTTAGAATGTGTCTGTCATTCCCATGCTAATTACAGGCTGCTGTAAAACTCATTTTTCATTACTGAGATCATGCCATGTTTATGGGGTTTGATGAGTTGTTCTGGGTTGATGCACTGCAGTTTTTTTGGAAGTTTTATATTTGAATTGAAAATGGATTAGGGGGATGTACTTCGGATTTTTTAACCTATACTAAATTTCAGACAGCATAACATACAAAATATTGACTTAAACTGATCTCAATATGTAGAAGCATGATCTTCTGAGATATTGATGCTCATGCTAAAACCAAATAGTTTATTCTGAACAGTGTATTTATATTTATGTCAAGTGTAGTGCATGAATGCATGCACCCACAGCTATATCAGGCTACCACTGAAGGAGAATGATTTTGGTAAAAAAAATTATTTGCTAAGTGGGTCAGATTTCAAGTTCTATATTTACAATGAGTTTCCTAATTTTCATACCTTGAGGTACGAGGAAACAGTATAACATCATGTCACTTGCACTTTTCCTCAAAGCTGCATTCTCCAGGGACTCAATTACATAGTATTTTCTTTGTTGCTTTCATTGCAGCTTCTGTTTTCTTGCATATTGTGGTAGACCTTGCACTGGAGAGGCAACAGGTGATAACAACAGAACTTTATGTGGAAGCTGGTGCCCTTCAGTGAGACATCTCCCACAAAAGGGTCTACTTTCTCCTGTGCCCCTACCCTAGGCACTATTGTATAAGGGGAGAGCTGCCACACCTTGGTTGTATGTCCCAGTGCCTCCTTGCTTGAGCTGCCACATGGCGTTTCCCACATTGGATGGGAGAAATATTCCTGTTTAAGATTTCTCTGGATATATTGATCCTGGAATGTCTTGTCCAGGCCTGTGGTGTTAAAAGTTTGCTTCTTGGGTTGCTTACATAAAAGAAAATAAAGCTCACCTCCAAAAAAAAACCACAAAAAAACCCAGAAAAACAACAACAACAACAAAATGTTTATCCAGCTTTAGAGTTGTCTCTAAAAGAAATTCTTTAAGCTGATATTGAAATGTAATACCTTTTTTTTTTATCAGTATCTGGGCAGGACAATATGTGAAAATAACTTGGTAGGAGATACTGTTCTTGTTAAGCTTCCAGCTGCGAATAAAAACAGAACTGCAAGAAATTTTATCAGTGATTCATTTCTTACAAGACTGCCAGGTTGAGGATTGTCGATTCAAAAGACTTGATAATCCATATGACCATTTTTTAGATGTTAATTCAAAACCTGAAATTCAGATGTAAGCCTTGTTGTTAATTCTTGCCCTAAACCCATTGTAATCTAATTTATCATCAGGGAAGTGGTGCAGAATCACATACTACAGGAGTATGAGGAGATGTGGTTGCTTACTCCTTTATCTGGTAGAGATTATATTTGAGTGGTTTGTATTTTTATGTATCCTTTACATGGCTGAGCAACCCAAAGGTGTGTGAAGATTATGAGAAAGCAAGTATTCCAAGACAAAAAAGAGAGGAAGTGGCTATGAAGGGTCATTATCCTTTTGCCTTTTGTGTTATTTCACTGAGATCAGTAAGAAGAAAATGAGAGGAGCAGCACAAGAAATAGGAAGTCAAAGCATAGTGTAATGCAGTAACTGAAGAGCTGATAAATACTAACTTTTTTCTGAGGACTTGAAGTTGTTAGAAAAATCCAGAGTGTGCTGAATGCATGAATTTTCATTCTTTCCCCTTTCCCCCCAACTATCTACAATTGGAAGCAAGATTACTTTTTATTTTATTTTTTTTGTTTTAACCCACCAAACCACATTTCACTCCTCATAGTTTCAGCACAGATCAGTAAACGAGTTTAGTAGCATGACAGATTTTTAGATTGACCTGACATTTTTCTCTCCAAGTTTAAGGATTTTTAATCATCTAATATTGTGTTTAAAAATTAATCAGACTGTTTATAAGAACATAATTAGGAGATAATGGCTTATAAATTTCCAAACATTTCACACTATCTTCCCCCCCCTTTCTTCTTTTAAGTACTTTACTGCAAGTGTTTTAAATCTGAGACGATAAAAGGAAAGTGGTTGCACCCAACAAAATCTGAGAAAAATAGACTAAGCGTAAAACCAGATTCAAACCATTTTCAGAGATACTTGGTAAGGCTTATGGATGATTTCCTGAAAATTCATCCAGTTGTCATAGCTAGGCACTCGGGGAACTTCCTATTCTGAATTATAAAAAAACCCAACAAACAATAAAACAAACACAATAGAAGATGGAGTAAGGAAACAATAAGACCTAAGTTATAATTAACTGTCTGGATGTTTCTTTTGAGTGAAGGAAGGTGTGTGGCCTGGGCAGAGATGTTGTCCCATCTGAATATGTCTAGCCAGACAATAAAAGCAGAACATCTCAGAGTCAGAAATACATTATTAGATAGTTAAAGAGAAACTAAAATTAAAGGAAAGTGGAAGGAAGAATTGGAAAATGAAACTGGGAACTAGGAACAGAGTGTGGACCAAAACATAGAGGAGAAATCAGATTGGAGACAAGACTGGTAAAGCAAAGATACTAGGATGTGAGGAAAAAATGCCTACAAAACATAAGAATACAACATGAAAAACAAAAATCATTGGGAACGCCATAATGAAAATTTCCTGTGCAATTTATATCCTGACATATACACTTTGAGAGAGATTTTATTACATGTAGTCACCTACTATTTGATTTGAAAACCTCAAAGGAAGTTTTGGTCTGTGTAAACAAGACAAACCCAGGAAAATACTAATAAAAATAACTGGACAGTTTCATAAAGAAGGTAGGTGAACTTTATTACCTGTAACTTTTGGAGCAGCACATTGTTATAACACACAAGGCTGTCTTACAGGAACTGTGATAGAGCTCAGGCAGAATAATAGGCATCTGAGGAAGGATCCAATTGTCTGAACAATGTTATCTGTTACTATTTGAGATGCTCTGGTCTATCCTGTCTCACCTACAAGTGCCAGACCTTCAGGGCACAGTTGATGTCTAGATCCAGAGTTGTATGCCTCAGTCTACTGAATACGCCAAAGTGTGCCTCAATGATACATAATGAATAAACTGAGGTAATAAAATTGAGCTTGTATTGTTCTTGTAGGGTTAGCATATGGATTCTACTGCTCTTAGGATAATTCAGGGTCGTGTTTAGACCATTGAATCTTATGATACTGTATACTCTTCTTCTCTTTCATAGATGTTTAGGTTGTTATGATGATCCTTGTAGATCAAGAAATACTTTCTTTCTCTCTTGTGAGTTGTGTTTACATTCAAGTGAGAGAAAAAAAAGAAAGAAAGCTTTGAAATCATGAGAGAGTATAACAGGAAGAAAAACTGCTTTTTTTTTTTTTTTAAATTCCACTGTGTAATTTGTTGCAGTTGCACTAGTTCAAAATAATGAACTTCATTTGAACTACACAAGCACAGGTGCTTCCTGATCACAACCCAATAGGGAAACATCTCTTGCGTTTTGCAGGTTAGTAATGACCTAACTTATTTAAACACTGGCTAACAGTTTGCAAATCTTATACCTAGTGCTAATGAAGCACTAATGCTGGGAATTGTTTTGAACACTTAAAATATACTTGCTACTTTTTCCTTCTCCCTCTGACATATGACGGCTTTAGTCAGTTTTGTATGCTGTAGAAAGAGGTTATCTATTTAATTTTCACATTCCACTGTATATAAACCTCTCTTTGATTTCCAGCTAAATTTTGCCTAAATGAGTTCTCATGCCAATCTAACCCTCAAGCTTCAATATTTTCTCTAGTATTTACCATTTTTTCCTTACAGAGACATAGTGATATATAGTTTGGCATCACCCACAGAGTTTATTGTAACTCTGACATTTTATACCCATATCATCAGAAAAAAAAGAGCCTTGAAAAGCTTCTCTGATAAACTCTCTTTTGCCAAGTTTACTATTTCAGCCTCGTATTTCTATTCTTTGCCATCAGCTCTTTGTAGGATTAAGAGTTCCATTTTGACCTATTTTAATAAATGAATTTTTCTGTCAACTGCTTTAGAGGAGTCTAGATCTACAGTACTTTATTTGTCAAAATGCTATACAAAACATATTAAAAAATACTGTATTAATCCATGACATTGATTAAGTCTAAACGGTCTGCTTTTGGTGAGACTGTTTCTTGTCTGTAACCATTATTTCCTTGGTAAGTATTCTACTATCTTGCATGCTACTGAGGTCAGTTTCATAGATTTATGGTAGTTGAAATCACTGTCTTTCTTTTCTTACATCACAGAGATAAGAGCTGCGCACCCTGTTGCTAAGTGGTTTTTTAATCTTCTTATTAAAAAAAAAAATAGTATGAGTTTAAAATAGACAAACCACAGTGCAAATATTCCAGGTTCTGGCAACTGTATTCCAGAAAAAATAGTTAATTTTTCTGATGGAATTTCTGATGGTGATCCTTTACTACTTTTCATTCTTCCATTCTTTCATCCTCTTTATACAGGTGGTATGTGCAATGCTTTGATAAAGAACTCTAGAAAGACTTGCAAGCTCCAGTGAACACAGGTATAAACTGGAGAAGGGTAGATTTAGACTAGATATTAGGAAGAATTTTTTCATGATGAGAATGGTGAGACACTGAAATAGGTTGCCAAGGGAAGCTGTGGATTCCCCATCTCTTGAGGTGCTGAAGGCCAGGTTGGATGGGGCCTTGGGCAGCCTGATCTAGTGGGAGGTGTCAATACCCATGGCAGAGGGGTTGGAACAAGATGATCTTTGAGGTCCCTTCCAACCCTAATTATTCTATGAACACAGTGTCCTTTCCTTTACTTTCTTAGTAGAAAGGACAGCTTCTACACTGCATTTTGCAGAAGGTGCAACAGAAGGAACAGCTTGATACAGGAAAGAGAACAGATCCAATCTTCATCCTCTGAATTCTGGTCTAGTCAGTGACCAGTTCATAGTTATCCTGACTGATCAACACTAAGCTGCTTCAGACAGGGTGCAGGGACTATATACTTGGGGCACACACAGGAAAACAGGGTAGAAGTTCTCTCTTACACTGGAAACTCCCAGATCTGTCAGGCAAAAGGTGTTCTGGGGTACCAGATTTAGCTCCTTTTGCCTCTTTTCATCACTGTCAGTTGCTACACTTAAAACCTTCATTGTGGCAAGAGAGAATGTACTATATATATGTGTAGCCAAGAGTTTATCATTAGTTTAATTTGTCAGTCTTAAAGCAAATCCAGTAAAGAGGTTTTTTTAGTTCAATCATAGAAACTTTACTATTCATAGTCCAAAATAACACAGAAAGTCCTCAATAATGCAAGTAAAATAGTTGTACAGTGTAAACTTCTTAGTTCCACCCTTCTTCTGTGATGGTTTTCACACCCTCATAGTGTCTCTCTGAAACCTGGGGATGTTGGAGCCAGAGATGGGATGCGGTTTGAGCAATTTGCCTGCAACCCAAGCTATTGGTTGGGATGATCTTGATGACTGGAGGGGGATGTCCCTTCATCCTCCATCTCAAGAGTAACTTGAATTGGTTTTTATTATTTTCCTAATACATTCCACATATATTAGCTTTCCTTAAATTTAATCTCAATTATTAGGGTTTTTTTCATTATATCCAGGCCAATTTAATAAGACTATGTTCCTGTAGCAGCAAATAAATGGGTGCGGTGATTTGTATTAGCAGTCTGAGACCTTTGGTAACATCTTGAATTTACAGTCTTAAAAAGTCACATTTTATTTTAGGATCATAGATAATTCAGTCTACACAGAGTAACTACTTGTTATCACTGTAAACTAAAGCCAATCATGCCTAAATCTGACAGCTAATAATTGTTGCCACAGCTAAAACAAGTTAAAACTGGTCTGGACTAAGACAAGCCCACAAAGACCCGAGAACTTCTGCTGTCAGGTCAAGAAAAATTGTGTAGCCTTTTGCTAGTAATTAAAAAAAAATCATGTTTACTAGACTACATAGTGGGCCATCCCGGCAGCCTAAAATTGCAGAATGGTCTGGTGGGAGTGTTAAACAATCACCTACACTTCTCTCCCCCAGACACATTGCTGTGACAATTAATTTTTTCTGCCATCAAACATCATATCTAAAGACACACTGAGTGCCAAGGAACAACACATTGTACAATTACAGATGAGGGGAACCTCAACAAGGGTCAACTATGCCTCAGTACAGAGCTGCTCTGGATCTAAGATGAAAAAAGAACATCCATAAAAAGAGAGAATGGATGCCTCTTCAGGGGGTATGAGTCCAGAATGAGCTCAACTTCATAACCTGCGATACCTAATGTATTTATTTTTAATAATCTGCAGGTGAAGTTGCTACAAAAATTCAACACAAGTAGTTTAACTTTTCAAAACAATTTGTACCTTGTCTTAAGACCATCATGATTCTCTAAATCTTAACACTTCCACAATGCATAAAGAATTAATGCTAAATATGGAAAGAAATAGATCATGCTCTTAGAGTATCCATTAATCTTTTTATTCTCCAAGTTAATATAGTCCTTAGGTAGATCACAGCAAAAGATGAACATGCATGTAATTACTTTTTTTGTTTGTTTATTTTAAGTTTGTTGCATAATTCCAGTAATGGTACAATTATAAAAACTATGAAAATATGACATATGAACTCATACGCTACTTATATGATAAATTTAAGATGTTTGGAAACCGTGGGCAACATAAGTCTTTCAGCCTTCATTCTACGGTTCCTTATGTTTCATTTTTACAAAGTAGATAGGCATATGTTTAATTGGATTCTATAACGTAGACTTGCTGGATATATTTATTACATGATAACTGTTATCAGTTCAAGTAAGAAGCTAGCAAAATAGTTGTGAGACTGTTGTACACTACTGTCTTCACACTTCCCTGACATGTGGCTTCTTCACAGACAGTTCAGTTAAGGTCACATTTTTTTTTGTTGCTTCCATACTTCATGTTTATTAAGTCAGGAAAAAAATCAGAGAGAATGGCAAGGGCAAGCTCCAGTCTCAGAGATTCATAAATGGAAGAAAATTTTCATTTTATATTTTATTTCTAGTCCTCGCAGCCCAGCTAAATTGTTATTAACTTAGAGATTTGATATTAGACCAAAGATAATGAGCATTGGAGAAACTGAACAAAGAAAGAACACTAGAAGTAATATTATGATCAGAGCATTAGATTCATTGAGGAATATTAAGGTTTTATAAATTCAGAGTCTTTACCAAATAGTGTCAGTTCTCTGCGCATCAACCCTTTGACCACTTGCTCTTTTCCATGAGAAGTGCTGAGTGCCATAGATCTATTGCAGAAAATAAAATCTGCTGTCAGAAAGATGCCATTTCTTTGTGCACAGATCTACATCTTCTTTATGTTTTGCTTACAGAAAAATAGCATGGTGCCAGAAAAACAAACTATGGGTTGGACCCAAGCCAACCGAATTAAAGAGACACATGGACTCCAGTGTCAGGTTATTTTTTTTCAAAAGAACTACCCCTTTAATCTATAGCAGATAGAAAATTATAGCCAATACTTGAAATCAACTTGACTAGCTTAAATTAATATCCTAAACAAGATTCTTCTTTTCTTGTAATACTGAGCTTATATACATCCTTTGAAAAACATGCAGGTGCTGAGCAACTCCCCACAAATGTGTTTACTCTTGACTGGTCTCAATGCTGCTGGGAGTCGAACTTCATTCAGGTCCTAAAATAAAAGATGGTGGAAACTATGTAAAGAATATTTTCCAGATAAGAAAAATATGTTACTTTGCATGCTGAAGCGGGCTAGCTTTCTTGTAAGGTTGTGGACACATCAGCACTATGTAGTGCTACAAACTTGGGCAAGAGTGGATAGAAAGATGCCTAGCAGAAAATGACCTGGGGATGTTGAGTGACAGCCAGCTGAAAATGAGTCAGCCATTTGCCCAGGTGGCCAAGAAGGCCAAAGGCATCTTGGCTTGTATCAACAACGGTGTGGCCTGCAGGACCAGGGTAGCGATAGTGTAACTGTACTTAACATTGGTGAGGCCATTCCTGGAATACTATGTTCAGTTTTGGGCCCCTCACTACAAGAAAGACATTGAGGTGCTGGAATATATCCAGAGAAGGGCAACAAGGCTGGTGAAGGGGCTGGAAATCAAGCCTTGTGAGATGTGATTGAGGGAACTGGGGTTGTTTAGCCTGGAGAAAATGAGGTTGAGGGGAGACCTTATCACTGTCTACAAATACCTGAAAGGAGGTTGTAGCAAGGTTGGTCTTAGTCTCTTCTCCCAAGTGACAGGCAATAGGGTGAGAGAAAACAGCCTCAGGTTGTAGCAGGGGAGGTTCAGATTAGACATCGGGAAAAATTTCTTCACTGAAAGATTTATCAGGCACTAAAACAGGCTGCCAAATGAGGTGATTGAGTCACATCTCTGGAATAACTTAAAAGGTGGGTAGATGACGTTCCCAGGGATGTGTAGTGGACTGGTACTGTTGTACTTGATGATCTCAAAGGTCTTTTCCAGCCAAAGGATTCTATGGCAAAGTGTACTCTACATGTATAGTGGTCTAATTTCCCCAAGTGTCTTATTTCGTGTTGCATCATTGGAAGGGAAGGAAAAGACTAGTCTAGTTCTGGTTTAGGATGCTATGACTTTCAATATCTCTGAAATATCTTTTCATGAAATAAAGGCTCTTGCCAAAGGGCTTAAGGCAGGAAAGTAAACCAGCACTTTTTACCAGTAAAGATAGATACAATTAATCACTTGGAAGAGATCAAAACTGCAGCTGCAGGGGATGCAGGTTGTTAAGGCTGTCACAGCACTGGCTGCTCGGTGCACTTTGAAGATTCATGATGCAGTCAAAACTGCTTAACTCGCGTTGTTTATATTAAATTAAAATCCAAGTGCTATATCGTTATATTAGCAACAAGTAATTAACTGGCAATCAGTGAACTATATATTCAGGATCAATATCAGCAATACTGCAGATAAGCCACATTATCAGATGCTTGCAAACTGTTAATAATCACCTACAAATTTCAATTTGTATATATGTAGAGTTATGTGCATGCTACCACACCAAAAAAGCAGGTTGCAAGCAAACACTGGAAGCACACCTCCTACTTGCTTACCCCTCCTGTAGATGTCATAGGTGCTCCATCATCATGTGCACCTGTGAAATTCCAACAGTCTGATAATCTACCTACTGATAAGAAAACCTCTCTCGTGCATTAACACCCTCACAACTCATGTGTCAGCTCCTAATTTTTGCCCCTGGACTATCGGCCCATCAGAAGGGTGCAAGCTCTTCACAGCATTTGGCAGGGACAATGCTACAATCAGGTCTTGGGTGGAGGTTGCAACGGTCAGTGGGATAATTTCTGAAACTGTCGACATTGGCATGACTGTCGCTCTGTTCTTATTCCAATGTATCTCCTCACAGTTTCAAATTTTCACGCTTCTTTTACACTTCTTTTCTAATAGTCTCTTTCTTTGCTTGCAGAGTCCCTTGGTAATCTGGTTTAATATTGGCTGCTGGCTGATTTATGCAAAGTTTGTATTTTTAATTTCCCCTCACTGTTATCAGTTCTGGGGCAAACACTTTTTATGGCAATTTCAGATATTACGGTCATACACTCTGTGTACACTCACAGTCCTATTATATCATCTGTTGTTATCAAAGCAATTTTGCCAACAGAGGATTGTGCAGATGTATATGAAAAAAAGTTTTGATGGACTGGACACTTTGTGAGTGTCTCTTTGGATAACTTTTCCCCTTCTAAAATCAAGAGTGAAATATCTGTTCCATGAAAGATGAGAAACATAGATCTGCCACCAAAGCATACCTCAGATTATAGAGTTCACATGTTTGTTTTTTTCCATGTTTCCAGACCCAAGTCCTGCTCTGAATCAGACATTATATAAAGTGTATCTTGGGGATCTACTGCTCAAAATGGTCCATTTTGGGGTTTCTTGTTGTCTAAAGGCTTGTTTTCTTGTAAATCTGAACAAATACTCCTCAAATGTCAAATCTCAATACATTTTGTGACTCAGAAGTCTTGGGTTTGGGTCAGACCAACAAAGCAGCCATCATTTCTCTCAGTAATCTGCTCTTAGTAAATAAGCATTTCTGAGCTTTTTGCTTAGATGGCAATACAGTTTTGAAGATGTTTGAATTTTTCAGCCTCACTTGACAATCATAAAATACCATCCTCTTTGTAGACATATCATTCTCTAGACTAAAGCTTTTTAGACTCATTATTACAATAGTTTTGCAGCTCTTCAATAGTGTATTTCTTCAATTTTCTTTCTTAAAGATTCATGCCTGAATATGAGGGTTTTTTTAAAATAATCTATAAATGATTAAATATTGTCTTCCCATGTCCTTTATTTTTTTCCCAAAAGCACAGTATGTCATAACTTCAAAGTAGAAGTATTGTTGTTTTCTATCCCTTATACATATAACTTTGAGATTTACACTTTAAAGGCTAAAATCTAATTAAGATTACCTGTCTCAAACATAAATATTTCTTTAGTTTTAAACCTGGTCACCACCTCAGTGAAAAAAACATCCATCTTTCTTTTCTCTCACAGAAACTCCTGCTATAAGTCTCTGAGTTAATAGAAGAATCCCAGTATTTTAGCAAGTGATGTGAGTTAAAACATTTTTGCTCTCATATAACAGATTTATGCTCTCTAAAAGCCAGAAGTAGCCATTAAGGTGATCTAGTTTTGAGTTCCTCAATAAAAAAAAGATTGTAGTACTTCATCCTGTACTTCTTCAGTGATGTTTAATAACTTGGTCAGATTATGTCTGAAGAAAAATTATATTTGGGACTTCTCATTTTTTTTCAGCTCTTCCCTATGGAATAGCTGTAGCTTTTAGCTTGTCCATGAGTAAGTTGGTTTTAAGCTAGTATTTTGAGTACCTTGAATATGCTGGAGGCTGTGAGCTCTATTATGAGAATTTCACATCTCTAGTTCATAGTTTAGGGAGTTTGAGTGACTGATACTTTAGAAACAGGAAACGGGCAACTCTCTGTGGCCAGTCCTCTGCAGTGGATGACTCTCCGCAGGATAACTCTCCGCAGGACAACTGTCTTTCTGTGAGGACAACTCTACGGGAGGAGAGTTAGGGATAGGAAGCCCCCATGTAGAATTGTCCCTGGGAAGAGCTGGCTGTGTAGCGTTTTCCTACAGAAAGTTGGACACGGAGAGTTAGTTGCAGAATCACCCTAGAGCCCAGAAATTATGCTTCAGGAACAGGGCATGTGAAGCAAAATTTGCATTTGCTAACTGTTTTGCTAGACCTGGTATCTTGTTTTTCGGAAATTCAAATCTTCAACTGAAAATCACGAATAATGTGGTTTTGTCTCCTATTAACGGCGTTTAATGCAACTTCAGTAGAAATTACATAGTAGAGCAATAGATGCCCTAAAAATATTCATTGTTGCAATCTGGCACTGTGTGTAGAAAAGTGAAATTTCATTTAAAGAAATGTTGGTAAAATGGATAAATACAAAAGTCTTGTCGTTCAGAACAAGCACATCAAAATTATATCCTGTGTTGAAAGAAAGATTCTATGTTTTTCCAAAATGCAGGGCATGTTTTGAAAATGGAAATCCATCTTGGCCCCTATAAAATGTGCACAAAATTCAATGGGAGATATATTTTCCATTTTTTATTGAGATTCAGACACCTTGTGAATTGTGGTAGTCTTTACATGAAGTATTGTACTATGTCAGAGGAAGACATTCTTCGCTAGCAAGTCTTGTTTATTTAGTATGATTTCTGGCTATGAATTGACCATTTATCACCCTTTGACTATTTTTACTCTGCTGTAAATGCAATTGATAACATGTATTGTATTTTTAACAAATTAATAACTCTATACCTTTTGTTTTACAATGTATGTGATTGATTCATTGATTGACGTAATTTTCTTCTTTTTCGGTGCAGACACAAGAAATGGAATGAAGATAGAAATAATATTTTTATTATTCCTTTCGTACATTTCTCATTTCTGGATTCAAAACAAAACTGATACATTTGTTGCCATAGCAAAATAAAGGACAGAGTTTCCCAAGACATTCTGAGATTAGCTGATGCATGTAAGATGCTGATATGTAGAGACCCATCCCTTCTGCTTGGCAGAAGT
Source organism: Phaenicophaeus curvirostris (assembly GCF_032191515.1). Taxonomy (NCBI): domain Eukaryota; kingdom Metazoa; phylum Chordata; class Aves; order Cuculiformes; family Cuculidae; genus Phaenicophaeus; species Phaenicophaeus curvirostris. The sequence continues at coordinate 189,688,041 of NC_091392.1, forward strand.
GAAGAACCACTAGATAAGCTGATAGGCCCCTCCATTATAAAGCTCCAAGCAGAGAACCAAGAGAAAATATAGGCATTACCTTCCCAGAGTCATGGGTAGAATTAGGATGGTATCCCAGATCATATTCATAAATAGGTTAGGTAGTTTCTTAAGTACATATTGCCAGATGTTCTTCCCTTAGGACGTAAGCACGGGAATGCAATTGAGCATTGTTAATGAATTTGCATAGCTGGGCTTTCTGATTTGTCTTGAAGTCACTAATGGGCCTAATCCTTGGCTTCCACTCAAGACCTCATCAAAACAAAGTGAGAATTCTCTTTGTGCAAATAAGTTATGTGACTTGAAGGTAAGATGTAAATTTTGCCTTTTTTTCTGACTTTTTCTCTTTTCTTCTCTTTTTGAAGCTACGGATCATGTTTACCTCTTTTTCAGTGGTCCAATGCTTATCCCATGTCTACTAAATTCTCAAAAGTTCTGAGATGTGATCAGCTAAGATTATTAAATGTACCAGCTAAGATTATTAAACGTTTCAAATTGTTTGGAAATTGCCAAACATTCTTCACCAACAATCACCCACACTAAAAATAGATGGAAGACCTCAATTTCAAGATTGGAGGATGGTATTTTATGAAGTTTCTTTTTTAGCAAAGAAATGTATCTTAATTACAGAATTACAGAAGGGGAATTGCAGACTGGACACCTTTTTAAGTATTGTTTTTAAGTTGACAAAGAGAATATTTATGATAAACAGCAGTTGTTCAGGACTACAGACCAGAGGCAACAATTGTTCATGTTTTGAACAACACATACCATACTTCTGAGTGACATATATGGATTCAGTTACTCACATATAGGCTAATATTCATGTTTGTATTTAGCATTAGTACATGCCTGTTGTTTAGTACTACTAAATTTTTTATAATATCATCTATTGTGATTTCAACATAAGGTAATTCTGGGTGATCACAGAGCAATAATAAAGACAATGTAAGCACTAAATATTTGAATTTGAAAACTTACGATGCTTTGAAATATTAAATCCCTAAATTATGTATGCTATGCAGCCGTATATGTATTCAAAAATCACCACATATATCCACCAGGGTTCATACAGTATTGGTTATCTCTAGAAGAGTCAACTCTTCACTGTTTGAAAGTGATGATGGCATATCCTATTGTGTACTCTGTACTCTTCTGTTCCGTGACACTGACAGTGGGATTATTCTAACAACACAGATGTTGTCATTTGAGCTTTCACCACAGTGAAAGATATGAGCAAGTCTGTGAAAGTGTATACATCTATACCACAAACACTAATTAAAGTATGGCCCTCACCCGAGAAGTCCCTAATTTGTGCAGATGAAGTGACACCCCAGGAACTTCTATCACTTTCTACTGTACCAGTTTTATTCATCTTCTTCCCTTCCATCCATCCATCCATTGTATGCACTAGAAAAGTGGGACAAACTGCTATACTTCAAGCCACAAGTTGTGTTCCTTTGCTTCCTTCAGAGACTGGACATGCAGCCAATATTTCAACGTTGACATTCTATCTAAAAATGGTTACAATTGTGTGTACATTCCTGTCACTACTCTTAAAAAATGCTACCTTAAGGTTTGTCCCCAAAGAGAGAGGGAGATTCTGTTTGAATGTGTAAATCAGGAAATTATAACCCAGATGGCAAAGAAAAGATAGTGAACCACAGGTATTAGGCTCATGAACAAGATTCATTGCCATGCAATTTCTGTGCAGATTATAGTTCTATTTAGGGTTTAAGCTTTCTTTTATCATGCCTTAGGAGTACCATAAAGCGTACTGAAAAATAAATATAATTTTTTATTAACACAAAGGGAGATGAAATACTTTAAGAGCTTTAAATATTTTTTGTTTGGTATGCATGACTTGGCAGGTGTACCTATTATCTTCTGTTAGCACAAAGCTCATAATGCTAATGAAACTGAGAGCTGTATAAACTATTCTAATACTGCCCTGCTGCTATGTTGAATGTGCTGTTTCTTAAGCTACTCTCCGTGTGTGATATTGTCACCAATACAGGGCAACTGGAAAACAGCTTGCTGGAGAAACGGTCAGGAGACCAAGAAGATAATAAACACTGTGGTAGGAAAGTGCAAGATAGGATTAAAAAAAAAGCTCTAGTGATAGCGTTATGTTTACAAAAACAAAAGAAGAAAAAAACACATAAGAGGAGGAGGAGAAGAGAGTGACTGCAGTAATAACAGATGGGACAAGAGCCCAAAAGACGGGAGTATTGAGACTTATGATAACACAAGATAACTTTATGGTCAGTCCTCTCTATTTTTTCGCGTTTTTTTGTTGATCATAGAATCATAGAATAACCAGGTTGGAAGAGACCCACCGGATCATCGAGTCCAACCATTCCTATCAAACACTAAACCACGCCCCTTAGCACCTCGTCCACCCATGCCTTAAACACCTCCAGGGAAGGTGAATCAACCACCTCCCTGGGCATCCTGTTCCAGTGCCCAATGACCCTTTCTGTAAAGAATTTTTTCCTAACGTCTAGCCTAAACCTCCCCTGGCAGAGCTTGAGGCCATTCCCTCTTGTCCTGTCCCCTGTCACTTGGGAGAAGAGGCCAGCACCCTCCTCTCTACAACGTCCTTTCAGGTAGTTGTAGAGAGCAATGAGGTCACCCCTCAGCCTCCTCTTCTCCAGGCTAAACAACCCCAGCTCTCTCAGCCGCTCCTCATAAGGCCTGTTCTCCAGCCCCTTCACCAGCTTTGTTGCTCTTCTCTGGACTCGCTCCAGAGCCTCAACATCCTTCTTGTGGTGAGGGGCCTAGGTGGGGTTTTTTTGTATTTGCAATGTCAGGTTGGTGGACATGTGGGTCAAAAGGTACAGCTACTAAGAATGGTCATCTACAGCAAATATACAGTCTAGCTTCTCAGAGTAGCTGCAAACTCTGAAAATATTCACCTACAGCCATGCAAGTTTTGATTTTCTTTCCCGTAGCCATGGCCTGGAGCTTTGGCTGAACCCCTTCCAGTTTTCTTGTATATACAAACACTGCAGCAACAGTATGAGTTGATTCACAGTCCTTTTCCAAGAGGTCAGTGATTCCAGGTCATCAGCACTGGACCATGCTCAACATAAGGCATAATTGGCTTGTAATTAGAAGCATACAGCACAAGCGTGCAAACACCCCACGAGCCAAAACAGCAGAGCAGAGCTCTTGGCTGAATGCCAGGGCTGAAATGGGTAGGTGCCAGTCAGTCAAGATGAACACATGTGGTAGAGGACAAACAAAGAAAAAGAAAAGAAAAGCAAAATGGTCGGAAAGCCACTGGGGTAAGTGTGAAAGAGATGTGCAGAGGTTTCAGTCTTTAGCTCTGCTGTAAGTGAATAGAGCCAGTGCTTCAGTAAACAGCCCCAAGGCGGGCTTTATTCTATATATTCAACCAATAGGGATTCCTGCCAGGAAAAATCTATGGATGTGAACCATTTTGATATAAAATCTTATACCCCATGATGGATTTTAAGTTGAGACACACTATAAAGGCTTTAGTGGTAGACTAAATCTTCTCTCTTGCAGCCAGCATTAGCCACTCAGCTGGTATAAACCAGCTGAATTTCACTGTCTTTAAAGAAAAGTGCATCAATTTTCACTAACTGAAAAGTTGTTGCAGATATTCCAATGCAAACCCCATTGCCTGTTATTTTTCTTCAAATGACTACACTTTAAAAAATGACTCTGTAGCCAGTAGGTGACAGCATAGAGTCACCAGGAAATCAAAATTATTAAAAATACCAATATGAAAATGTAGATGCTGTTTGCTATTTTTACTGAAAAAAAAGGTGTTATATAGTGAGACCTTATTACTATTATTTATTGTGTATTACATATTACTTATTACTTATTACTTATTACTTATTACTTATTCATAGTTTTCCTCTTTCTTAAACATTTCTTTAAAAAAAATCATGGGAAACATTAGCCCATGGGCTTTTGTTGGCAATGTATCTCAGGGGATGTTTTCCTACCAAGAAAAAAAAACCCTGATGGTGCTGTCCTATAAAGGGAAAGAACATTAAGCTGGAATATACGTCAATAAATCTTTAAATGTTATTAAAAAGAACTCTATATTACTGTATAAAATTATTGCTAAATGTGTCAGGACATAATCTGAAAAAAAAGGAATGTGTATATGTTTATACAAATATGTATATGTATATGTATATGTTTATACAAATACACATTAACGGTTGGACTCGATGATCCGGTGGGTCTCTTCCAACCTGGTTATTCTGTGATTCTGTGATTATGCTAAAGCACTGAGGAAAATGAAAAAGTCAGATTTTGGAAAGTTATTTGGCATCTTATTTTTCCCCCTAAGCATATGTTGGATTTTGGTTTGTTTGGGGAATTTATGAGACAGTCTAAAAAGCTGTTTAACAAAACTCATACATCAGGATGCACATTAGGTAAGATGCCTAAAAAAACCAGCAGATGAAATGCTAAACTCTCAGAATAATAACAGATATTCTGTAAAAAATTACAAACTTCATTCCCTGGTGCAAATTTTCCCTTTACCTCTTTTTTCCTTTATACTGTCTGTACTAATCCCTCTGAATACCTATTTAGCATCTGCTATGGTATGTGATTTTCTATGACAAGTGAATTGTTTTAGGCCTGGTGGAGGCAATACCTAGGGACTGAAGGCAATACCTAGGGATTCTGAAGCTGCCTGACTTAGTTACATACCAAGCAACTTTGAGCTGTAGCGTGGTTAATTAAATTGTATTTAGAGGCATTTCACACTTGAATTATATATGCCATGACACAGTAATTTAGTGGTAAAACAATGTCTCTACCTAAGGATCAAATTATGTGGCTGTCTTTAGGTTTGCTTGGAGGAACAAATAGATACTTTTTATGGCCATAATTCCACTAAGTTTTTAACTGGAGTATCTTCTGCCCTGTACCAAGTAGTTCTAGTGGCTGCAATAAAGAATTATGCAGCCATACAGAGGCCATCATTCTGCCCCTTTGAGTAGCTAAGGAACAGAGGCTGACTTTTGACAAATGCTTTTTTGTGTGTGTTGCATTTCTCAGCCTGCTCTCTCCACTTTATGTTTAGTCACTCTGGAGTTCCTCTGTATAGTAAATTATGATGGAAGTGAGTCTCTAAGAGAAATCAAAACAAAAACCTACCCCCACTCCTCTCTTCTACAGTGCATGTATTTTTAAGAAAAAAACGTCCATGCAAAACTGTATGTCTGTATGCATGGGTGAAAATTGAACTGTTTTGTCATAATGAAGATGAAGACCTTGAAGGTCACCTCATTACCTCTTGGTAGGTTTCTCTGCATACTGAATAACTGCAATATGGAAAATGGAGAAGGGATATAATGATTTTATTGCAGGTGCATGCATCAAAATCCCTTTCACATTGATAATGGTGTTCCTTGTAATGATTACTAGAGTTATCTTTCCTCTTTTCTCCTTGTATCTGAAAAGAAAGCGTAAGATAAACATTAATAACAAAGTAAAACTCATATGGGAGAAAATCTATTCAAACAGGAAATGGTTTAGAACAAGCTACAAGGGATTGAATTGCAGTTTTAAGAGCTACCTGAATTAGTGGTAAGAGGTAACAGGTGAAGAGAACAACATTTTTTTCCTTCTTGCCCATCTTTGAGTGTGTGTCTTGTTTCCCTCTTTAAAAATTTCTTCATGGATCTCTTCCGCATTTAGATGATATGAGAAACAAAATACTCACTTACAGTTAATTTAAAATCATCGACTTGACTACAAAGTGTTAAGAGATATTGAATCTGACCACCAGAGGGACAATTTAGGATAAGAATAATCAAAGAAAAATTTAGGAAAGAAGGAACCTCTGGAAAACACTCTGACAAAGCTCCTTTTAAAAGCAGTTCTTCTTTCAGCGTTAAATCAGATTTATTGGGGACCCACCTAGTAAAAACTTGAAAATCTCTAAGTATGCATCTTCCACAACCTCTCTGGGAACTGCTCTAGAGTTTATCCAGTCTCATTGTGAAACTGAAGCTGATTTTAACAGAGAAGTTTTGGGGTTTGTTTATTTTTTTCCTCTTCATTTCAGTAATATTTACAAAACTCAGAGAAAACACTATCTTGTCACCAAAAAAAAAACCAAACAAATTTTATATTTGTGATAACATGTTGTTACATGTCCTGTATAAAGAAGGGAAACTCTGAAACACAATTTCAGTAGGAGTTTTTCATCTGCGTTGTCACTTAAAACAAAATTTTTAATATTCAGTCTACAAATGTGTCTAGATAGTTAATTTGCTTTTAAAGTCAGACTATTCATAATAAAATTACAGTGCAAACATTTTGCATCTTTAGAATTTTTTAAGTGTGACAGACAGTCTCTGGGAGTGGCAGTAAGATTTCAATTAGCCAAATAATATTTTTGAATGATTGCATTATTTCCAAATCTATGAATTTTTAATTTGAACTACTTTTGTCATACATTGATTTAAAAATCCAATAATTCCCTTATCTTCAATAATTTGTGTTAGAAAGTCTTTAAAAGCAGAAGGTTTCTTTGAACTGCACAAAAATGAAATACTTAATTATTTCAAGGAATGGATTGAAGTAACTCCTTGTAAATGTGCGTACAGTTTTAGTTTTGATAACTTTTACTATAAGAGATACAAATTTATTTTTCAATATTTATTTTAAATATTTATATGCCTCCATTATCAGAGTTCCTAAGTGCATCCACCAATCCAGATTTATTTTGAAGACGTCTTTTGGATGCTCAGATACTATCTTTTTGCAAGCAGTCTGAGGAGAAAATGAAGAAGTATACATACACTGTTGAACAAGTTCTAGTGAAACTACCTTAGACCAAGATTTCATATTCATATTCACTTCAGCATATGTTTAATGTCTGCTTACATAACTAGAACAATTCTGTTGTCTACTTAGGATGTAATAACCTAATAAGTCTAACTAAAAGAAACCATGTGTTAGAATGCAAGGCCAAGATTAAAAAATATTATTACCTGAATTTCTCTTTAGTAGCATAATGATAAATTTTGCATCATGCTCTGTTGTGTAGTGCTGATGTATCCTTAATATCTTTTAAAGTATCATCAAGCGTATTATTGTTGTGTATCTGGGAGCTAGATACAAGCCTGCTAAGATCCAGGCTCAAACTCTCCTTAACTGGCCCACCAGATATATGCCATTTGTAGTTAATTTGTAGGTTAATATTCACATTCTGCAATAGTTTGAATATATTTGTTGCATAGACTTCAACAGATATAATGGATTGTGTCATAAATCTTTTCCCTCCATCCTAGGAATTAAGTAAAAAAATACTTTTAATGGTAAATATGAAATTCTACCATTTCATTCACAAAGAGTAAGGCTCAGTGCAGAATCCATAGTTACTGACTTCTCAACCCTTATTTTGTAATCATGGTCAACTTCTTTGGCCATTGATTTTTGTAAATTAGATGAATTAGGGTTCTTTCATTCTTCTTCACTTCAAGCCAACATAACATGAACCTGCTAACAGCCTAATTGCCAAGTTCTATAGTCAAAGCCAAAGACTGAGCAAAAAAATTAAACAAAGACATTCAACCTACTGCATTTCAAATCGGGCTATACAGAAAGAAAAGGTTATTTGCTGCTGGAGGAGACAGTCTTGGGTTCATCTTGTGGCAAAGATGGTGATATTAGTCTGGGATGTAGTGTTTTCTGTTCTCTCTCAAAGTTCCTGTGTGACCTTTTGAATTCCTATAAACAAATCTGTAAACCTATTACCAATGCAGATAAAAGTTTAACATGCTTTACACAGACCACTGAAATTCTAGGACACCATTTTTTTTTGTATTATTTTATTTTTACCTGAGTAACTTAGTTGTCTTGTGTAAAATTTAAATAAGCATGTATTTAAAAATCAATAATGTTATTTCTTTGTCTTACTGAGATTTTAAAATGCTAGACGAGTAAAAAGCATAACATAATAAGAACAAGAAATTTATTTCTACTAGACCTTCAGCCCATTTGGGTTTCCTGTATCTTTACTGAGATATTGTCAATATCTCTCACAGTTTAGAGGTCAAATTTATTATATTTAGTCGTTATTCAGAAGTTATATTTCTATATGTAGTAGAGAAAGTATGGTTACTTCTGCTGTATATTCTTGCCCTTAGATGAAATAATCTTTCACAATGGAATCATCCAGCAAACCGGTAATATTAGCATAAAATAAGAAGAAATTAGCCCTACTTCTTATAACTGTGTTAAGCATTACTGCCTTCTCGGTGGAGAATAGACCAGGGCCTTACAAACTGGTCTGACATTTGTGCACTATTCTGCTAGTGGTCTAGAAATAACCTTGGCCAAATCACTTTTTATCTTTTTTTGATTTTTCCAATCTGTAAAACTTAGAATTGTACTTTTCTCTTTTGCAAAGTGACTAGAGATTACCAATAAAAAAATATACAGTGCAAGTTATGCAATTTATTATTACACATTGCAGGATGGGTTTTAGTTAATATTTAATCTTGATTAGTTTGCCTCTTGCTATGTATTCAGTAGGACTACTCTTGCTTGAAGTTACGCATATGCTTAAGTACTTTACTAAACTGAGGCTTAAATTTTAGTTTATGGGTGAAGCTGACATTTAATATCACATAGGGATGTACTTTCATATTGATTTTGCAGACATTAATAATAAAGCTGCTGTAATCAGTCTGGAGGAGGTAGACTCTAGTGCTTCAGCAAATGTTTTTAGTTTAATTCTTCTGTGCCATCAGATATTGTTTAATTATTCATCAAACCATGACTTACATAAAGGCCACAAAGAAATCCAGCACATATCAGAAATTCTTGGATTTCAGTTTTGTGTCCCGTGCTATCTTTTTTTTCACAGTATTCAGATGTGTTTGCAAAAAAAACAAAAATAATTGCTGTTTTGTGAAATCCTCATAATAATTGGCAAGCAACCTTAAGAAAGCAATATTAGAATTTTTTTAATATTTTGGTTCTGCACTGATTTATCTTAAATCTTGCCTCAAAGCTCAAATTAATTTTCATGCTGACTATTACTAAGTCATTACTAATGCTCCCTAAATTACAACCTCTTACAGCAATAATTGGAAGGTATGTGGCTGTCCATGAATTCATTTTGGGCTCTCAGGAGATGGAGGTCATGCCATATTTCATCAGAAATGCAATTTATGCCACATTCGTAATAAATTTTCAAATTAAATCTGATGATTTGATAGCTTAAACACGTGTTTTACACCTTTCCGTAAAAGACTATCTCACTTGCATGCTGATAGGTACCATGGTCAGAAAACCTCTTCCACTTATTAAGCTTTATTTTACAACTCTTTTTAATGGAAAGCTGTTCTTTATTAACTTTATGGTCCTCCTTGAATATGTAAATGTAATATCCCAAAATAAATATCAAACAAAAACATGAGTGAACAGATGTGGATTAGTGATGCCTTCTTGGCAAGATCACAATCTGTGGCAGAATAAATCACGTTCTTAACTTTGCTGGGGTGGTTTTTTTTTGTTTCTTTATGTTTGTTTGGGTTTTTTTCTGAGTTTTTCCAGCAACTAAGGAAGAATAAAAACAAGATAATAAAGTCTGCAGCTGACAGTGAATACTTTGCGATTCTGTTCCAAAGTCTCTGATCATTCTAACATCTGACAGTTGTCACTTGGGTCAGTGCACTTTATAATACCAACTTTATAATATAAACTTTATCATGACACCAAAGATTATAGAGTTCTCTTAATTATTAACTTCCAAAGCACTTTTGCCAGTAAGCAATAAGTCCCATCATCACCAGATTACAGAAGTAGGTTTTAGAAGCTTTTAACTCTGGAGGATAAAGAACAGTTTAGGGGCTCTTGGGGACTTCCTAACTACAATTAAAGTTTTCTCAAAGTGGAAAAATAAATAAGGTGATACTTTGAGGTCATTTCTGTACTTACGTGGCTATATTCTCATTTTTCTGATAAAAATTGATAATTTGGAGGTGAGATATTTGGTTTAAGGTCATCAGCAGACAAAGAACAGAGATGGGAACAGGACCCTAATCTATGCTTACTCCATCTTCTTTTTCATGGATGTCTGTTTAAACAATGACTGTCTCTGTGTTTAAGGTTTAAAGCAAGCAGAAGAATTAATTGGGCAACATAAACCAGTCATCTAAAGAGAACATCAAATCCATTTATCAATTTCCCTTACTCTGTCATTTCCTGATGTACAATGACTATAAAATATTGGTTAAACCAGAGTGTTCATTTTGAGAAGAACAAGGACAACAACAATCATTGAGTTAATTTTATCATTAAATCAAGAAATATATTATGCCTGAGATTAATCAGATTCTTTTACTGTGTTTACATGTGTTTTCATGATTCCTCACCCTAACAAGTACTAGGATATCAGTAAACAAAATCTTTATTGTAGATTGTGGAAATTCCCAGAAGAAGGTCTGTATTAGTAATAGATTGTTTTCTATTGATGTCTGGGGTATCTTTCTACCCTCATTAGCCCTTCCAGTCAATTTAATGTTTGCATAATGAAAGTTTGTGCTAGCTTTGGGTCTGACATTAGATTTTAATGAGTGATTCTTGCACCTATAGTCAAATTAGGGCAGTCACCAGAGCTTTTTTTTGGCATAATGGCTCTAATGTGCTTCGTGTTCTAGTTTGTTAAGTATTGTGCATGACTACAAATAATATAAATAATGCAGTTTTTAAATCCCATTGCAACATATTTCTTAATACTGGAACTTTATTGAACTATAAAAAATAAAGATCTTTGCATAATCTGAATACATAAACATGAGCAGGGAATCTGGAAAGAAAATGGGGAATTTTTTGAAGACCTACCTTTAAAATATATAGTTTAAGACAACATATATGGATGCTGGTGAGATTTTTCTTTTCCATAGACACTGACATAGATGTATCAACATTAATTAATCAAACCCATACATTAAGGACAAATTTAGACCTGTTTCCTATCTGAAGGTACAGAAATCATACTCATGCTAATAAAGAGAGACACTAGGAAATGTAAACATAAGAATTTGCTACAAAGACAGCAAAAATTAAGTCTAATAAATCTGTAGAGTAATATGAAATCATCAGGGCTGTTCCATTTCTGCTTTTATCAGACTGAAATCATTCTTCTCATTTCTCTTCTGCTCTTCCTGATCTTCTTCAATGTCGCAAGAGAGATGAGCTGCATGTTCCACTTGATTTATGGTGGTTTATGTTCTTGTAGAATTTGAATGACCTAAACTGAATTAATTTCTAAAAGGAAGCAGGATTTCTTGAATTCTTGATAACTAAGAATATCTGCAGATGTTTCATTTAAAATTACAGAACATTCATTTCACATCCTCTGTCATAAAAATGGTCCCAGGATACATGGCTTTTCAGGGACATCTGTGAGTAATGCAAATGAGGATGCTGACTGACAGTGCTGAAAATTATCCATAGAGTAACAGGGTAGCAGGCTGCAGGCAGTTTCTGCAAAGCTGCTTTCAGTGAGCCTGCCACACAACTCTGTTGAACATCTTGCCTCCAGATCTGGCCAGTGGTTTCATAATGCAGCCTGAAACTTTGGATGGCAACTTTAAACCTGAACACTCTGCTCAGTCATCAGGACACTACTGAAGTTTATACTTTCCTGCTAGCCTGCAATTCAAGCAGGAAGATGTCTCAGACATGGAGGTTGCTATTCAAATAATCTCTCGTACTTTCAGATAATGAAACCTGTCTGCAGTTAACACATTGCTGTTATACAGTCTGAAAAGACAATTGCCAATATGTAACTATTCAATATTTTCATTGAATGATTTTTTTCCTGTGTCAGTATTCAAAAAGTAAAAAAAAAAAAAGAGATTACTATAAAACCTGTTTGTTAAATTAACAAAAGTGTAGTCTTCCTTAGCAGTTATTCTAAATTATTAATGAAATAATCATTTGTAACTGTCTTCTGATTATTTATGTACTGATATGCATCTAAACTTTGTGCCAGTTCCATGTCATACATTTGAAAAAGCACACAAAAAAGGTGCTTAAAATTTTAATGACATGGTCTTCTGGAGTCATGGCATGTCAAACTACAGGATCTCACTCTTCTTAAGTGTCCTATGTATTTCATCATATCTTCATCCAAAGATTTATTTCATCAGTGTTACAGGCTTGTTTCAGTTCTAGGTGTAGCTTGATTTGGGCACAATCCCTTTTTATTTGCATTGATGTGTAACTTTGTTCCATAGCTGAATGAAATTCTCATTGATTCTTTGATAGTTCAAAATATTCCTTTCAATTTTAAAGTCCAAAGTGCCTGCAAAGGCAAAGTTGCTGTTTTTAAAGGACTACTAATGCAATTAGTATAGCATATTGAAGAGAAGAAAGACACTGTGCGCTGGAAATCCAGCCCAAAGTCAGGCAGACGGTTACATGAGAGAGTATAAGTCTGTGTCTGACCATGAACAAAATAAGACATATAATTATAGAATCATAGAATCTCTTGGATCATCAAGTCCAACCATTCCTATCTTCCACAAAACCATGTCCTTGAGTACCTCATCTGCCCATCTTTTAAACACCTCCAGGGATGGTGACTCAATTACCTCCCTGGGCAGCCCGGTCCAGTGCCTGATAACCCTTTCCCTGAAATTTTTTCTTGATGTCCAGTCTGAACCTCCCCTGGCACAGCTTGAAGCCATTCCCCCTTGTTCTGTCCCCTGCCACTTGGAAGAAGAGGCCAGCTCCCTTCTCCCCACAACCTCCTTTCAGGTAGTTATAGAGAGCAATGAGGTCTCCCCTCAGCCTCCTCTTCTCAAGCCTAAACAACTCCAGTTCCCTCACCCGGTCCTCATAAGACTTGTTCTCCAGTGTCTTCATCAGCTCTGTTGCTCTTTTCTGCACACGCTGCAGAGCCTCAAAATCCTTCTTGTGGTGAGGGGCCCAGAACTGAACACAGGATTCCAGGTGGGGTCTCACCAGTGCTAAGTACTGCATCTCATTATTGGCCTCTAATTGAAGTGTTCATCAATCAATACTGTTGTACAGAGTGAAGTAACCAGAATGAAGAGAATGTAATATTTGTTTGATGTTCAGGAGGAAAAACTCTTTCAAACACTGTCAGAAGCTTTGGTGGGTTGACTTTGACTGGACGCCAGGTGCCCACCAGTGCCACTTTATCACTCCCCCTCCTCAACAAGACAGAGGAGAGAAAAATATAACAGAAGGCTCATGGGTCAAGATAAGGACAGGAAGAGATCACTGATCTATTACTCTCATAGGCAAACCGTATTCAGCTTGGGAAAAAAAATACTTTTTTTATTACCAATCAAATCAGAAGGGGATGAGAAATAAAACTGAATCTTAGAACACCTTCCCCCCAATCCCTTCCTTCTTTGTGGGCTCAACTTTACTCCCAAATTCTCTGTGTCCTACCTCAAGTGGTGTAGGGAGGCAGGGAATGGGGATTATGATCAGTTCAACAAACATTGTTTCTGATGGTCCTTCCTCTTCAGGGGGAGGACATCTCATCGTTTTCCCCTGCTTCAGTGTGGAGACCTTCCCACAGGAGACAGTCCTCCATAAACTTCTCCAATCTGAGTCTCAATGCTGTCCCATGGGCAGCATTCCTGAACTGTTCTGGCATGGTTTCTTTCCACAGAGTGCAGCGCTCCAGGAATGGAATGTTCCAGCATGGATCCCCAACAGAGTCACAAGTCCTGCCAGCAGACCTACTCCAGCATAGGCTCCTCTCTTCACTAGGCCACAGGTCCTGTCAGGATCCTGATCTAGCAGGGGCTTTCCATGGAGTCACAGCCTCCATGGGCTGCAGATAGATATCTGCTCCACTGTTAAGGTCCATGGGCTGCAGGGGGGAACACTTGCCTCACCACAGTCTTCACCGTGGGCTTCAGGGGACTCTTTGCTATGGTACCTGGAGCACCTCCTACTCCTTCTTCTTCACTGACCTTGGTGTTTGCAGAGTTGGTTTTCTCACATATTCATACACATCTTCCTGGCTGCTGTTCTGCAGCAGGTTTTTCTTTCTCTTTCTTAACTGTGTTATCCCAGAGCTGCTACCACTGTCACTGATCGGCTCAATCTTGAACTGGCATTGTCTCGCTTGGACACGGGGGAAGCTTCTAGTAGCTTCTTAGAGAAGCCAATAAAGTAGCATGGGAAGAAGTGCTCTGTGATGTTTTTCATAGAATCATAGAATCATAGAAACATAGAATCATAGAATAACCAGGTTGGAAGAGACCCACCGGATCATCAAGTCCAACCATTCCCATCAAACACTAAACCATGCCCCTTAGCACCTCGTCCACCCATGCCTTAAACACATGCCTTAAACATGCCTCCAGGGAAGGTGACTCAACCACCTCCCTGGGCAGCCTGTTCCAGTGCCTAATGACCCTTCTGTGAAGAATTTTTTCCTAATGTCCAGCCTAAATCTCCCCTGGCAGAGCTTGAGGCCATTCCCTCTTGTCCTGTCCCCCGTCACTTGAGAGAAGAGTCCAGCACCCTCCTCTCTACAACCTCCTTTCAGGTAGTTACAGAGCGCAATGGGGTCTCCCCTCAACCTCCTCTTCTCCAGACTAAACAACCCCAGCTCTCTCAGCCGCTCCTCGTAAGACTTGTTCTCCAGCCCCCTCACCAGCTTTGTTGCTCTTCTCTGGACTCGCTCCTTTTTGGTGTTGACCTCAGCTGTCCATCTCAGGGATCTCTTTGGTTTGCTATGATCTCTTGCATGTTTTACGTACTGGAGCTAGTGGGACAGAGGAAGATGGAGAGCAGACAGACTGGCCTTTATCCTCCATGTCCCCAGCATAATAGCTGGAGGTAATTGGCTACACATCAAGCCCTGGGAGTTGGGGATATCACTTTTTGCATCCTGACATTTGTCTCTGATTGCCAATGAAGTTTTCATCCTCAGCAGAACAAATACCATTGTGTTAAGATGTTTTCTGTGTTAGATTAGCTCTGTTGTACAGGAAAATTGTCTGTGATATTTTATTATCCACATTGGTATAAACCAGTGCTGCTTGGCAAGGATATAACGTACCTGGATATATTCAGCTCTCCTATTGAACACTAACTTTGTTGAGATCTTCAAACATCCATCAAACGATTGCTTTTGGCCACTTTGAAGATTTCTTTCTATAATTTCAGCATTTATTCCTATAACTACACTTTAAAAGGAAGGAAGGGAGGGGAAAGGGTGGAGAGTGATATTCCCAAAACTAATCTGTGCTGAATAGCTATCATTATCATTTTCAGACATGGAGATGGAATAGACAATGCAGTACATCATCCTGATGTTTTGTTTTTAGGTTTCTAATGTTCATTATCTTTTCTTTTTTTTTGACGTCCAATGAAGCAAGTCCTATTTTTTACTTTAGGATAACTACTTTCTAACAAGATAGAAAGCAGCTCTTAAAGTCTGATTTTTCACTAAGAGTAAAAAGTTCATGGGAGTAGCCTTGATCAATTTTTGTCCTGTTTACACACAAACATTACTAAACAAAATTTAAACTGAGAAACATGATGGATGGAAAGTGATGGGGCCTGTGGTAGCATTGGCAAACATGCAATTTCTTCAGAAATTATTGCAGTAAATAAATCTAAGAATCCATTTTGTGCAGATCAAACAATTCTGCACAGTCTTTATGCTAAGTAAGCTAACTATATATATGTTTCTGATGCTATTCCAGGACACACAACCAGCTGAGGAACTTACTGAGCATCTTTTATGTAATGGAGATGACAGTGGGTATAAATGCTTCTCCTTGTCACCCTGCAACTTTGAAACTGCTTTCTTTTTCCCCTCCTCTTGGGTCCACAAGCCAATGTTTTAACCTCAGGAAGGGACATAAAAAGTGATTTTCTTTTCTATCTTCTCTGTGATAAGCATGAGTGTGATGGATGAGCATGAGAAGACAGTGACTGTTATATTGGTATGACCTTTTAGGCCTTCATGTTAGTATGTTACTCACAGAATATGTTATTTTTCAGATGCCGTTAAACTTTGTCATCTTAGAGTTCCATAGTTCTGATGTAGGGGTTAGGCATAATGCAAATTTTAATGAAGATGTAATACAGTCTGGGTAGCATTTCCAGCTATACAAGTGTCTCCAAGATATCTTCATTTTTTTCTAATGAGGTTGAGCAATGAATACTAAGACAATGTTGGTCACTGTCTTTAGTAAAGTTTCCTTTGCAGAAAGTTCTGGTGAGGGCTCTTCCTCCTCATGTTTATTATGCTTTATAGAGCATACAGCTTCTAACCTCCTCCTTCTGTATGACAGGAACACCCTGATGACAGAAGATTGATTAATCTTTTAAGGTGAAAGATAGTCTGGCTGTATCTATGGCTGTAAATTAAACAGTGCTAGAGAACATTGCTGGGCACTGGCATGTGACTGCATTAACTGCAAAATAGGCCAAAATAGTTCCTTGCAGGATATTTCTGCCTTTATTAGGTTGTGGGCTTTTAAATATTTCCTGAGCTCAGTTTGCAAGCAGGATCCTTTCAGGGACCTTACCTAGGAGGCACTTTCCATGCAGGCTTCCTGTCTGCAGTCTGAGATTCTACTAGTGGAGTAAAATCTATGCTCTTCTGAGTCAGCTAGCCTCAGTGTCAAGCATGTTCCCAGGCATGTCTGCCACACCTGAAGAGGCAGAAATAAAAAGTGCCTGTGATTTCCTTTTTTTAGGTAGAATCAAATATCCTTCAGTACCTGTGACATGCGAGGCCATCCTTTGCTTGTGACCCGTTTGGCTACATGGGAAATTCATATAATACCTGGCCCATATTTGGCAGAAACCTAAATATGTATGTTGCAGCTAGGTTTCTCAGTGATACACAGATAAAAAATATGTTTAAAGATGAACTGGATTTATTTTTAATTCTGTCAATGTGTGATTATAGGGATTTATTTTTGTGTGTGTGTGTGTTTGTGAAGATTTTAATTTCTTCACCTAGGTGGAATTATTTATCTGTTTCCGAAGCCTGCTTACACAGCACGTATTCTTAAAGCAACATTTGTGGGAGGCACTATTGCTTTCATGCTTTGCTTTTGTCTAGGAATCTCTTTTATAATCCCCCTCCAGCTTCTTCATGTGTTTTATCTTACAATTGCAATGTTTTGGAAAGACGAATGAACATGTCTTCCATAAATACCCCTGGTTTTTTTTTTGGTACTGTGGTTTACAAAAGAAGCAGAAAACTCTCTAGAGGAGAAATTTCATGGAGCTGCCTCTTCCTTCCCCACAGGATCGTCTCACCTCTCTGATAGCATCAAGAAGGGTTTTTTTTTTTCAGAGAACCAAGATGCCAGGCAGCTCCCTTGTGCCTAATGTATCTTTCTGTGGATCCAGGTGCCCGCTTCTAAACATAGATTGGTCTGTCATTTGATCCAAAATACCTCCGTGTCCACTGACAGATGATTTGCTTGTAATTTATTCCATGAGTTGCACCTGAAAAGTAGAGTTTACAGTGGAAAATTTTCCAAGCACCTGTAGCTGGAAAACTCAATATGTTTTTGAAATTATTTTGGGGGTTACGTTTTTAGAAGAAGAGAGTATTTTATTGTTTGTTTTGGGCTTGGTTTTTGGGGTTTTTTTGGGTTTTTTTTTTAAGGATAAGAAATCTTAAAGATTCAAAATCCCTGTAGGAATGCTGGGTAAAATTCATCTTACCTAACTATAATGCAGATGCCTACATCTTAGGCAGTGTCCTAGGAATCTTACATTCTGTGGAAGGAAATAAAGGTTTATAAGATGGGCTTCAGCTCATCCTAATGTACTTGTCTGCGGAAGACAGCGGAAACATGCTCTGCAAGTGTCTGTTTCTCTGCCCTGAGGATGAAGGAAGGCTTCAAGAAATACATTGTAGGTGTCTAAAATCTGAGATGAATCCCACTTGTTGTGGTTATAGACTGTTGGGTCAAACTAATCATCAGCTCCAAGTCAGCAGAGATTTGTTTACATTTACTTACTTAAATTTTGGGCAATTTTTCATAGTTATGAAACACTTCTGTTTCAAAACCAATGATATTGCCATGATGTGTATCAAAGAATTTACTCTGGAAGACACGTCCCACAAATATACTAACTCTGGAGATTAGCCAATTTTTTTTTTTTTTTTTTAAAAAAAAAGCAAACAAACACACACCAAAATCCCAAATGCATTAACTAAGATCCCTAAATATTTGCAAATCCTTAGGAATGGAACAGCAAGGGAAAAGTTGAAAACTATTACCCTAAATCTGGGATTTAGGATTTAGAAGGAAAAAATAGGAAGGTATAATTTAATTCATTAAGTAATAAAAATTTAAAAGATCTCTAGAAAGTATTTTACTTGAGATTGTAATTTCTAGGTATTGCTTAATTCAAGTATGTTCAGATGTGCTTGGTATAACTATTTTGTTTGGTATTAATGTGCCTTAACTATGTGAGAACAGTGGTGTTTAAGTGAAGATATGATTTTTTATGGTAGGCACTCTGGTCATTGGTTATTCCAGTGTTACCGAAATGCTGATGTCAATTTGTCATTTGAAATGATGTGAGTAAAAAACAAATAACTCACAGCAAGTTACCTCCATGTATTCAAAAATCAAGAGTCAGGTCTGTAAAATCCGCAAGTTATGAAATCACATCCTAAAATAAACACAGATAATGTATTTTGCAAATTTGTGTGAGTATTTACAGACTAGATGGTTGTTGTAAGTCCCTCCCAACTGTAATTATCCTATCCTATCCTATCCTATCCTATCCTATCCTATCCTACCCTATCCTATCCTATCCTATCCTATCCTATCCTATTCTATCCTATCCTATCCTCATGAAGCTCCTCAAGCTTCTACTAGTGCTCTTCTGTCTCTTCATCACTTTGGTCTGGCTAGCATTACCCTGCTCTTTGTCATCCATCCCTGCATCCATTAAGAAACTGATGATATTGAACTGTTGCAAGATTTAATTTGTCTGCTTTAAATAGTCTCTGACACATGTACAAACACGGAAACAGGGAACAGGGTTGTTATTTAATCGAAGCAGAGTCTTTTTGGTAATAAATCTCTTGATTATTGGTAATAAATCTCAATGACTTGACATCTTGCAAATGCATACACTGATGGAAGTTGGGCTGAAGTTTATGTTATTATGATTTGACTTTTCAATTTAAACATCTTAATACATTTTTAATAGGTAAGGAAGAAAAATAGAGTGCAAAGTAAAAGGAAACTACTGCTTTTTGCCTAATACATCTTATATTCTTGTTAAGGATATAGTTCCCAGGAATGCCTCAGACAAGGTGTGCCCAACTTGATTATTTTGAACCCAGGCATACACACACACACAAGCCCACATATTTATATGCGATATATTTATGAAACAATGTCTTTCAAACACCTTATTCCCTTTATGTGGACAAGATAGTATAGATAAAAGGAAAAAAGCATCAAAGAGTGTACTTCTGCAGAAGAAAAACAATGAGAAAATAATTTAGTGATGTAGATATGTAGAAGTGTATAATTAACATAAGATATACCTAAATATCAGCCTCACATGGCTGTATCTCAGGCTAATTGTAGACCCTTTAAACATATTTAGAAAATACTTAAAGCAGGGACTTTGGACACAATTAGCATCTGACTGCCTTACAACTTTTAGTAGAGATGTTTCATGACAAATGAGTATTTTTACATTCCAGTGATCAAAGAACATAAGTTGTTGCTCCAGGCTGGCTACAGCCTGGGAATACCTTGGCAAGTTTTTACGGTTTTTAGTGGTGCATTTTGTGCGTATTGTGAGATCTAACATGGAGTTTAATACAGCTAGGAATAAATACCAATTCCATTTAAGAATTTAAATAGCTTAGCCAAAACATGGTTACAAGATTAAGTACAGGACAGCTCTTGACATCAGCTTGCTTGTACTGGGTTAAATCCTGACTGTTCCTTTGCATTGCCAAACATCAGTTTAAGGCAACAAAGCCATCGTTTTATTTCTTCTCGCTTTCCCAGAAGTGTGTGAAGTGGGGTACCCTTTTGCACAGTATCATAAGGAAGAGTAAGATGCTTACTATACTCGAGAAAATTGTTCTATCCATGTTTTATCCTGTAAAAACCAGAAGCACTTCTGTAAAAATGACCCAATGATTTTTAGTGAGTAAAGTTTTTACTCTTATAGGATTCTTTAAAGTAAAAGAGCTCTCATATTTCTTTTTTACCTTTTCTATGGTGGCAATTCTTTGCTTTTCCTCATGTTCCTCTGCTGTAGCTGTTGCATTTTTTTTCACACCAAATTGTATTAATTTAGAATTAGAAGTTCTGGCACAAATAATGAGTGCTTTACATGCCTTTTTTATTCTTTCTTTTTCTTCACATTAAATTTTCCCATTTTTCACTAAGGTACTGCTTGTTAAATCTGTCCATATGACAGTCAAGTCAGAATTACCTCCCAGTCTGTAAGGCTCTACTACTTTTATTTTATTGCTGGTTTTTTTTGTTTTTCTTTTTTACTCCTAGAAAAGGACAGGCAGGTTTGTACCAAGAAACACAGTGATATTATGCACTCTGACAGTGAAATAAGGGATCTGATTTACTTCGATCTCCACTACCATCACTGAAATCAGAGGTAAAACTTGGTAGACAAATGCAGACAAAAAGCAATGAAAGGACTTTCCTAGCAATAGAAGTGAAAAAAATGTTATCAGCTCTGAAAGCTCATGGCTGCATTAGAGTATTTGATACATGTTCAGAAGTAAAGTTTGCATGTGAGTATTTAGAGCAATTTTGGTTTTCTTACTTTCTTTACATGACACAACATATAGCAAGTACAAGCAAACACTTCTCACAAGGATGCTTTTGCTCCAGTCTCCTAACACAGGCATCAGCTGTACTCTTTGCTTGGAGAAGCTGAAGCTGATGCACTTCAGCACACAGGCAATTCCTCCTCCTGGTCCTCTGCAGATCTTGACTATTCCTTCTGTACCAGCCCGTTAAAGCTCAGCTGCTTCTGTGCTCCCAAGTCCTGCAGCAGCGGGGCTGAGCAGATGTCCCCAGCACACGTGATCTCGCACACACACACGCACACACACGGGTACACACACACGTACATACACACACTCATGTTAATATGTGTATAAACTGGAGAGGGGCAGATTTAGACTAGACATAAGGAAGAATTTCTTCATTATGAGAGTGGTGAGGCACTGGAGCAGGTTGCCCAAGGAAGTTGTGGATGCCTCATCCCTGGAAGTGTCCAGGGCCAGGCTGGATGGGGCCTTGGGCAGCCTGATCTAGTGGGATGTCCCTGCCCATGGCAGGGCGGTTGGAACTAGACAATTTTTAAGGTCCCTTCCAACCCAAACTATTCTATGATTCTATGATTCTGTGATTCTGTGATTCTAGCATATTAATATATATATGGCCACAATCAGCCACATAGATCACTACGATCTGAAGCCAGCAAAAGGATGTCTCCTGCTCATGGCTCCAGATCTAAAGGGAAGATCCATGGTCACCAGCTGAAAGGCTTGGCTAGATAAGCAAATTGACCTTCAGCCTCCTTACCCTCTCTACAAACTTGATTGTCCCTTTCTCTGTTGTATTTAATATCCAAAATGAGATCTAACTGAATGCACACCCTCAAAAGACATCTGAAAGCTTGCATCTATCAAATATTGGCTTTTTTACCTTATAAACTCTGATGTGACTGTACAGTAATTCTGTTTAAAATGTCTGCATTTGAATTAGATTTTATCTGGTTTAGGAATAGCCAGATATTATTATTTTGTAGTTCCAAACATCTGATCACATTTTGAAAAGTGTTTGAGCTTCTGGAAGATAAAACACAGAAAACAATCTGATGTAATGGAATTTTGAAAATAAATTTTGGCTATTTATTACCCAAACACGGTGAAACTTTGTAAGGATGTACTTCAAAATTACACAGTATGTAGTAAACAGTATTTTGCCAAAGTCATGTGTTAATTCTAATGTAATTTCTTTTTAAGGCTCCATGAAAACTAAGTAAATTATTTTACAGTCTATAATCATTAGTTCTGTGTGGAGAATCTGAATGTTCTTTCTTCACTATAATTTTTTCATATTTTAAAGTAGATAAATCAAGCACATATTTAAGAAAAAAAAATATGATCATCTAAACATAAAAGGGATTCAGAAACCCATCCCAAACATTAAAGTCAAGGCTTTCAAAATTATTTGTATTTCTGCCATTAAAAGCCTATACAAACCAAATAATGCTAAAACAAATTCCTGTATGATCAGCCACTAAACCCTTGATGTAGACATCATTAAAATAAAGTGAGGGGGGAAGTATGTGACTCCATCAGAAACTGAGGTCAATTAATGACTCGTTATGAAAAAGCAGTGAAATTGATTTGTAACTGTATCTCTTCAGCCTGCTGCCATTCTGTAGAGTTAATAATAAAATCTGAATTCTGACAAGGAGAGTCATTAAAACACTTCTTAGAGAAGAATTATTCATTATTTTAAAACTTATTATCTCAGATTTATTCCTTTCTGCTAAAAAGATTTGTTATGTCCAAGAGATTCATGATTCTGAATGTGAAAGAGATGGCTGACATCAGTTGTAATGCTCTGTTTTTTCAGGTGATTTATATTCAATCTGGGTCTTTTGCACAGTTTTAAAAAACAATGTTCATGAATCTCACTCCTTCATTTAATTGTGGAAACACAAGGTTTATTTTATAGACTGAAAATCTCTTGCTTATACTTTATTAGGAAATTTGAATATACAATATTTCAATGAGTTTTATTTCACCTGGATTTTATATTTATATTTTTAAAATATAAAAATTATTATTAGCTTAAATGTATCAGTAATGCTATCTTTTATCTGTCTGTCCATCTGTCTGTCTAGAAAAGCATTTGAGAGGTAGGAATAGTACAAATTTAGTAAGTTATTTATCCCTGATTTATAACAGTTTAAACCCTGTTCAATGTGTCTTTATGATTCCTCCCCAGTCTTCTGTCTAGAATGAAACTTTAAAGAAATAAAAAAAGAAGCTCCATTTAATTAGATATTATCCAAAGCTCTCCAAAACTTTTGGAAATCATGGAAAACTGGTTAAAAATGCTCAAAGAATTTTCTATTTAGCACTAATGCAAAGTATCTCACTGCAATGCTTGTTTTTCCTAGTAAAATAATATCTCACATTAAGAGTTTGGCTTTGCTTTTCCATTAAGTGGCTCATCCATGTAGGATGCTTCCAAGCTTCTTAATACTCCTAACTAACAAAGAGTAGCTTGCTCAGGAGAGACAAGAGGCTTTGGAACTCAAAGTCTGCATTTAAATTTTTCTGCGAACTCAAGCAGATTGGTCAGAATAGCAGCACACTTCTAGCATGACTAACGGAGAAATGGACAAAGATTTCTTCTTTCAAAAGTCCCCTGACTGTACCACATATGCATGATACGGTTGAATACATTGTTCCAACTAGTTCTGCTGTGCATTATCAGTTTTTTGAGTAGTGCTCTGGGGTTGTTTTCAAGTCCCACTTAGTTGTGCTAATAGGCCGTGAATCTGGAAGAACAATTTCCAAGAGGCCAGCACTAAAGCATGGGGAAGAAAGAGGGGAATCAGCTCTCATTAGACATAAACTTCAACTCTGCCAACGTCTTCAAAAATCTCATGCTAGAGAGCACTAACAGAAGTATAAATGATACCAAAAAGCAGAATAAAAGCCAGAAGAGTCACCTGATTTCAGATGTAGGCTCAGTAGACCTGAGTGACACAGCTCTCACGAGCAAGGAAATAGGAAGGACTTCTGGAAGTAAGGCTTGTAATGTGGCACAGCAGGATATTTTAGGCCTTGCTGAAGGGTTCAGGCTGGTCATAGATAACCCCTGAAAACCTATCCTGCTACAGCAATGGACTGTATTTCTTCATCATTGTCTATGCACCCTATGAAATACTATCTCTGCATGTGCATGCATGCGTGTGGGTTTGCATTTCTATGTGTGCCTCTGATGACTGAGGCATCTAAATGCATTGTTTAGAGCCTTTTACCTCATCTGCTTATCTCCTTGCCAAGGATATGAGTACACCTCTTTACGGCCCACTTCCTTGGAAACAGGAAATCAAGTATGCTTTACCACTCCCATTAGCTGGTAGTAAATACTCTGTATCACTTTGTGAAAACTGTTGTAGAAGATAAGTTTTTGGAAGAAATAGTCCCCTTGTGCTATCATGCTGATAGCTTCCTCTTACATTCTTACATCTTTCATGGAGAGTGATTACTAATTTCCCTTTTTTTTTTAATGTTTGTTTCACCTCAGCACTACTTTAGTAAGTCTTTACGTACTGTTTTACTAACTTTTCACATGCAATTAGGCATACGCAGTCACATCTAGAAAAAACAAAGCTTATAATGAATATAGCAAAATTATGAAAGCTGAATTTTAATGGAATACATCTTGATTATAACCCACTGGGTTGTTTATTTTTTATGCAGTCCTGGGCATCAAGAATCAGCTTTTTTCTTTTTTTTTCATAGATGATTAATTCTGTTTGCATGAAGACTTACACTAGCTGATCCAAGTAAAGTTACACATTTTTCTTCTGGTTTTATGGTTTAATATGATGGATTTAGGATGTAAGTATGTGAGTTTTCTGATTTGTGAATGTGATATTTGCATAATTTCTGAATCTTGGTCTTAATGTGAAAGTATAGTAAATTTGTTCATGTCATATAAGACATGCTCTTCCATTCTTCTTCTGCAGCAACTTTTTATCTTACCTTGGTCACCTAAACAAAATGACACTTCATGACTGTTAAAATGTACTAAATAGTGGTGTCTATATGGGAGGCAAGTGGCATACTTCAAGATCCCAAGAAATTCCCAGTTTCAGTGAGAGAGAATAGGTTTTGTGCTCCTCTACATGGGCAGTCCTAGCATGGAAGACTTCTTTTCAGTTTGTGGCATCCCGAGTGCCTCCCTTTTTTGAAGATGAGAAACCTTATTCTTAAAATATTAGTCCCTTCACTACCCTTAATTTTACTTTTTGAGGAATGAGAAGTTACTCAAAAGTAGTAACCATCTTATGCCACCAGTAGTTTTGCACACCACAAATTTACTCAGAACAGCTTGGAAACAACCTGACCTGGAGGTATTTCCTCTCAAGGAAATTTAAAGGAGAACAAGAAGAGTATACTGAAAAGACACTTCCTGCTCCATGTAAAAAGCTTTTGTGTATAATTTTTTCCACCATTAAGGAAGTTTTTCAGTGAATTTTCTTTGTAGAAACAATAAATAAATAAATAAATAACATATAGGTGTAGGCTTGAAAGAATTTGGTAAAGAATAGTCATTGCACTGTAAGCAACTTCCATATCTGTTTTTTTGTGCATCCTTACCACTGTCTTTTTTCTTGTGCTAATAATTCTAATGCAAAAGTTACTGATAGATTTGCAATAATTTGAAATCATTGACTAGAAGCGGGCTAGAAGTCTGCTAGTCTTCACTTGTTATGACTGTCTATGAAGAACAGATGTGCTTTAAGGAGAAACTAATTATTTTTTTAAAAAAATATGTTGAATTTCTGTATCGGGGAGGGAGGGTTAAAATGGTACATTTTTCAGGTCAGACCTGTGCAGTGAAGAGAATAGAGAATATGTTCAACAAACACCGGCCTGTATCTATTATGTGTACAAAGTTAAAATGAAAACGTGTAACAGAAGCCAATTATTTGCTTCTTGATTTTGTTTTAGGGTGTATATGACACTTAAATGTGAGTTTCTCTGTTCATTTATACCATTTTATTAATAGCTATCATAGCCAACTTCTTAACTTTTGGTATTGTTTCAGTTGAATAATTTTTTTATTATCATCTTTTTAATGTTTTAGTTAATCAATTTCCAAATAGCTGAGAAAGCAGCAAGAAGGAGAAAGAAAAGAAAAAAAGAAATAACACCATTAATTTTGTTTAGCTGCAGTATCCTTTAGAAGTATCAAATGTAGAAAGTGTCCTTCAGTAGCCCATTCACCTTCAGAAAAGGGCCATCATATCTATATTCTGATATGGTGCTGATTTTAATCAGTGGATTCTATTATAGGCCTTTAAGCAAAAAAGAAAGTGCTGATGAAGGCCATAAAAATAAATGAGCCTTATTGCTTCTTGACATCTTTAGCACTTTCTGAGGTTTCCTGAGTGAGCAGGAGTAGCAGACAATATCTGGGAGATTGTGTGTAAGATAATGAGAAAAATAAATGCATCCTTGGAAGCAGCCAGAAGGAACTATGGCTAACATTCATTACTCAGGGTCTAGGCTGATCCCGGTATGATGTTATTAATTTGTGGAATGAGTTAAGAGGTGTGAAAGAAAGCTGATGTTTGCTTCTAACCTTCCTGACCAGGTTTTTGAATATTAACAGAGAGGTTAAGTGTATTATCTCCTTGAAATTCTCTCACTCCCTTTTTCCTTCACTGAGAAGTGAAGCAAAGAAACCTACTTTAGAAGAAAAAAATATGGGAAGCATCTGCTGCCCTTGCTTTGGTCAAAGAAAGACAATAATTAGAACTGAGTGGAAAGTAGGTGATGGAGATGAGGATGTGTTTTAGAGATAATACGGGGAGGGGACGTTCTTCAAATTCAATGGGCAGTCTCAGTTCCCTTTCCAGGCCTGTGCTGGGCATGAGAGTTTAGAGGTAGGATATGTGAGAAAGTGAATATATTATTTGAATGTTCAAATGGCAAATTTCAATTTTTGTATTCACAGCCTCTCAGGCATAATCTGTACCATATCACTTTGGTGTGTGAGTTGGTCAATATTCTTCAGTTCTTGGGATATAGATCAGCCTTAACAATTAGTAGGATTTTCTCTTTGTTTAATTTAATTGTATGAAGACCAGATTCCCTGGAGGGTGTATATATGCTAGTTGTATGAATGACAGTTTCTGCTGCTGTGGAGTTCATGTAGTTATCTAGTTATTAGTATAAGTTGAATAACCAGAAACAGATTCTGTCTGCAATTATTTATATAGCAGATGAGAACAATCAAAATCACAAACCAGAATATTTTGGAAGAAAATATTTGGAATTAAAGCTGTACTCGTTATGCACGTAGGTGATTTGGTGTAACAATATCATGAACTATGCTGTTGAATTTAGTAAGCAACTTGATGAACAGAGATTCTACACTAAAGACATTTTAACTCTTTCTGATAACATCTCATGAAGAAACACAAATATTTAGTTCCAAATATTAAGTATTGTTGGTGTTGCAGACTTTTAAAGAGATTAAACATAAGTATGCATGTTTCCAAGACTGAAGATTCTTCCCAACAAAATTACAATTTGATCACAGATATTTTACAGTCAGAATAAAAAAAAAATAATTAGATTATTTACTTTCTGTTGCATATTCACCTAGCTATACTTCAATACATGAAACGGAAGCATATTTGTACAAGACAAAGTGCTTCCTTTCCTTTTACATTTGTATCTCTTGATCTTGAGGATTAAACAAGGGAATGTTAACAGCATATACAATAAACTAGGGCAAAATGTTAGCATGTCAACCTTACAAAGTTATGGTCAAGAATGTAGAACAAATCTGGTCCTTTTGCTCACTCATCTAACAGTAGTTCTGTTCAACCGACATCAATCAAGTGCAGCAGGAAGGTATTTTGTCTTTGTTCATTTGGCAGCATTTTGGTAGGTTTATTTTGCTGAGCTGTCAAGGAAGCGTAAATATGCTCTGAAGTTGGAATAAAGAACGATTGGGAAGCAGTAAAATCTAAGACCAAACAGAACATTTGAGAAAAAGACACAGTCCTCTCTTGAAGTTTTCTTTAACTTTCTTATTTTAAATACACTCATGTACCAATACCTTTGGGATGCCGTAAAAGATCTTCCTCTGTTTTGTTTTGCTTAAGAAGGATTAATCATTTCTTCAGCATCTTCTGAAGTTCTTTCTTGGCTGTTCTCTCATACTTTCAGAAAATTTAGGCTGGAAGCCACTACTGAGTTGATAGTTTTACTTCTTATATATCAAATATATGCACATTGAGTTTATGGACTTTTTTCTTATTACAGCTATTCCATAACATAATAAACTAAGAAAATACTAAGCCAGAAAGCCACCAATTTAAAAATTTTGCAGTAAAAGTGACTGACATTGCATAGAAAAATATGAGAAGCAATGCAATATCAGCTTGCTGGAGATAGACAATATATAATACTAGATAGCTTTTATTGAAAATTGATTAATAAGCAAAAGAAATACACTCTAAATACAGAAAAGAATTTTGCATGGAAGTACAACAGAAACTTATTTAAGATCACGGTGTTAGTGCTTAGTGCAGGAAATATAAAAGTAGGGAGTTGATAATAAGCTCAGCTAAGGGGAAGCATTAGCCTAGAATGAAGTTGATGACGAATCACAGAATCACAGAATCACAGAATAACCAGGTTGGAAGAGACCCACCGGATCATCGAGTCCAACCGTTCCTATCAAACACTAAACCATATCCCTCAGCACCTCATCCACCTGTGCCTTAAACACCTCCAGGGAAGGTGACTCAACCACCTCCCTGGGCAGCCTGTTCCAGTGCCCAAGGACCCTTTCTGTAAAGAATTTTTTCCTAATGTCCAGCCTAAATCTCCCCTGGCGGAGCTTGACACCATTCCCTCTTGTCCTGTCCCCTGTCACTTGGGAGAAGAGGCCAGCACCCTCCTCTCTACAACCTCCTTTCAGGTAGTTGTAGAGAGCAATGAGGTCTCCCCTCAGCCTCCTCTTCTCCAGGCTAAACAACCCCAGCTCTCTCAGCCGGTCCTCATAAAGCCTGTTCTCCAGCCCCTTCACCAGCTTTGTTGCTCTTCTCTGGACTCGCTCCAGAGCCTCAACATCCTTCTTGTGGTGAGGGGCCCAGAACTGAACACAGGATTCGAGGAGCGGTCTCACCAGTGCCAAGTACAGAGGGAGGATAACCTCCCTGGACCTGTTGGTCACGCCGTTTCTGATACAAGCCAAGATGCCATTGGCCTTCTTGGCCACCTGGGCACACTGCTGGCTCATGTTCAGTCGCTGTCAACCAACATGCCCAGGTCCCTCTCCTCCAGGCAGCTTTCTAGACAGACTTCTCCTAGTCTGTAGCACTGCATAGGGTTGTTGTGTCCCAAGTGCAGGACCCGGCATTTGGCCTTGTTAAACCTCATGGCATTTGACTCAGCCCAGCGGTCCAGCCTGTCCAGATCCCTTTGCAGAGCTTCTCTACCCTCCAGCAGATCAACACTTCCACCCAGCTTAGTGTCGCCCGCAAACTTGCTAAGGGTGCACTCGATGCCTTCATCCAGGTCATTGATGAAGACATTGAACAGGGCTGGACCCAGCACTGAGCCCTGGGGAACCCCACTTGTCACTGGCCTCCAGCTGGATTTCACACCATTTCCCACCACTCTCTGGGCCCGGCCATCCAACCAGTTTTCCACCCAGGAGAATGTGCGCCTGTCCAGGCCAGAGGCTGACAGTTTCTCAAGCAGAATGCTGTGAGAAACTGTGTCAGAGGCTTTACTGAAGTCCAGGAAGACCACATCCACAGCCTTTCCCTCATCCAGCAGCCGAGTCACTTTGTCATAGAAGGCGATCAGGTTAGTCTGGCAAGACCTGCCTTTTGTGAACCCATGACGAAATTTCTTAAAAATCAATTTTGGAAACACTAGTGTTTAATGTTTTTATTTATGATCTTGCAAAGAAGCAAAAATTGGTAAGCATTGTTTGGAGGACAGAAAAGTATTGCTTCATCATATTGAAAGAACAAAATGACCTTGAGAGCAGAAGCAATAGGAACAGGTTGAAATTCATGAACTGCAAGGGTGTAGTATGCAAGGGTGTAGTATAAAATAAACTTGGAAGCTTAGTTTCAAACCTGTCCAATATCATCTAGGAATACATTAGTCAGAAAGAGCTGGAAGATAAGAGATTTGGACATAGGAGGTCGTCAATGAAATACTATTAAGTTTCAATATGATACAACTGTGAAAAGTTAAACCTGCTCCTAGGACAGACAAGTAATTTTTAATACAGATTGTAGAAGACTAATTGTACAAGACTCTACGGAGTTTTCATCTCAATTATATGGTACAATTTTGGCAATATATGTTAAAGAAAGATGTCTTAAACCATATAATGATTTTGGGTTTTTCATCCTTATCATGGTCAAACATTTGAACATTGGCTGAGAGAGTCTGTTGGATTTTCATCTTTGAGATATTCAAAACCTGACCAGGCAAATATCTAAGCAACTTGATCTCATTAACCCTGATCAGGAGTTGGATTAACTGACCTCTGGATAACCCCTCCACTTTTAAATTCTCTATCATTCTGTAATTCTAACTATGACTTCTTCAGAAAAGTATTCTGTAACAGTCTAGGGAGACTAAAAATGGAACAAACCAAACCAGCTTTACAGAGAAAGTCTGATAAATATATTAAAGTTATTGTATGTTTACTAGCTGTAGAAACATAGGACTTGCTTGGACATATTCCCATCAATTTCTGCTCTAAAATATCTGTGGTGGTTGAGGAATTCATGATGTCAGAGACATCAGCAGGTCCTAGCAAATAAAGTGCTCTGAAACAAAAATGTTTAGGTCTTTGGATATATTGACCAGGAAGATAATCCCTCATGATCCTAAATCAGGCTGTTATTCTGACCAAAGTCATCTGCACAAGACATAGTTATCAACAAAAGGAGGATTTTGTTTGTTTTGTTTGTTTGTATTTATAATCAGAACTGAAAAATAAAACCAAACCTTATTGCATTCCATCAGCTACAACCAATACTGGACACTTCTATTCTGCTCAATGACTTGTCACCACAAAGCCGTGAAAGTGAAGAAAATAATCTAAACAATTGTAGCGTGATCTGTTAGAGTAGTCTGGACTTTGCATGTGACACTGGGAGCAGACAGTGTAAAGGTCATTAATTCTTTCATAAACACAGTGTGAGAGTTAAGAGATGCCATCTTAAGCAAGTCCAGACAGAATGTAAGAAATTTCTGAAAAAAAATGCCATGAGAAAGATTAATTCAAATGTGTGTTGCCCAAAGAAACATAGTTTCAATGTATAGTTGCTGACTGAAAATAGTATTGGCATCTACCTATAGTAACTACTTTTCTACACTGATAAGAAATTGTGCTTAATCCCAAAAATGGAGTTGGTTAGCTAAAGCTTCCTACCATTGTGTATTCTATATCTTAGACAGGACTTCTATGAATTATTTTTTTCCAACAACTCCCCAGCTTTTTTTTTTTTTTTTCCATATTCTCTCATGTAAAGTACAGCATGTTTCATTGAACTCGGAATCTGTTAACTGTCTTTAACAGTCATCTGCCCTTCTTTCAACTGGTTTACAATTACTTACAACCTCTTAGCATGTCATTAGCAAAGCTTTCCTTTTCTGTTGATTGGCTATTGACACAAAATATTCCACAAGATGGGATTATTTCCAAATGATTTTGTATATCTGTTAAAACTCTCTGGATACACTTTACAGAAAGTCTGCTCTGAAAAAGTAACACTGAAAAGTGGAAGAGTAGATCAATATAATGATTGGATAAAAATGTTGATCTATTAATTGGTGAGTAATTCCCTAAAATATAGTGCACTTTGGGGACATCTTTTTGTTTTCTAATTATGAATGTCATAAGATATTATTTAAAAGCTTCATAGAAACGAAAGGGTGGTATATTTAAATGGTTTATTTAAACAGAATCACAGAATCACAGAATCACAGAATAACCAGGTTGGAAGAGACCCACCGGATCATCGAGTCCAACCGTTTCCATCAAACACTAAACCATACCCCTCAGCACCTCATCCACCCGTGCCTTAAACACCTCCAGGGAAGGTGAATCAACCACCTCCCTGGGCAGCCTGTTCCAGTGCCCAATGACCCTTTCTGTGAAAAATTTTTTCCTAATGTCTAGCCTAAACCTCCCCTGGCAGAGCTTGAGGCCATTCCCTCTTGTCCTGTCCCCTGTCACTTGGGAGAAGAGGCCAGCACCCTCCTCTCTACAACCTCCTTTCAGGTAGTTGTAGAGAGCAATGAGGTCTCCCCTCAGCCTCCTCTTCTCCAGGCTAAACAACCCCAGCTCTCTCAACCGCTCCTCATAAGGCCTGTTCTCCAGCCCCTTCACCAGCTTTGTTGCTCTTCTCTGGACTCGCTCCAGAGCCTCAACATCCTTGTTGTGGTGAGGGGCCCAGAACTGAACACAGGATTCGAGGAGCGGTCTCACCAGTGCCGAGTGCAGAGGGAGGATAACCTCCCTGGACCTGCTGGTCACGCCGTTTCTGATACAGCCAAGATGCCATTGGCTTTCTTGGCCACCTGGGCACACTGCTGGCTCATATTCAGTTGGTTGTCAACCAACACGCCCAGGTCCCTCTCCTCCAGGCAGCTTTCTAGACAGACTTCTCCTAGTCTGTAGCACTGCATAGGGTTGTTGTGCCCCAAGTGCAGGACCCGGCATTTGGCCTTGTTAAACCTCATGCCGTTGGTCTCAGCCCAGCGGTCCAGCCTGTCCAGATCCCTTTGCAGAGCCTCCCGACCCTCCAGCAGATCGACACTTCCACCCAGCTTAGTGTCGTCCGCAAACTTGCTCAGGGTGCACTCGATGCCTTGTTCCAGATCATTGATGAAGACATTGAACAGGGCTGGACCCAGCACTGAGCCCTGGGGAACCCCACTTGTCACTGGCCTCCAGCTGGATTTCACACCATTTACCACCACTCTCTGGGCCCGGCCATCCAACCAGTTTTCCACCCAGGAGAATGTGTGCTTGTCCAGGCCAGAGGCTGACAGTTTCTCAAGCAGAACGCTGTGAGAAACTGTCTCAAAGGCTTTGCTGAAGTCCAGGAAGACCACATCCACAGCCTTTCCCTCATCCAGCAGCCGAGTCACTTTGTCATAGAAGGCGATCAGGTTAGTC
This sequence comes from Phaenicophaeus curvirostris, assembly GCF_032191515.1. Taxonomy (NCBI): domain Eukaryota; kingdom Metazoa; phylum Chordata; class Aves; order Cuculiformes; family Cuculidae; genus Phaenicophaeus; species Phaenicophaeus curvirostris. The sequence continues at coordinate 189,721,076 of NC_091392.1, forward strand.
TGGCAAGACCTGCTTTTTGTGAACCCATGTTGACTGGGCCTGATCACCCGGTTCTCTTGCATGTGCTTCATGATAGCACTCAAGATCACCTGCTCCATGACTTTCCCTGGCACTGAGGTCAGACTGACAGGCCTGTACAGTTGTGTAACAGATTGATGCAACAACCAGTTGTGTAACAGATTGATGCAACAAAACCTCTTCTCCATGAAAGGTGTTGTTTATAATGCATACAAGCATCAAGAATTTTTTAAACGTCTAGTTCTTTATTGGTAGAATCTAGAATCAAGCGCATCTTTATTCATTGTATTGATACCAGACAAACAAGTTAATATTTCCCTGATTTAATTCTCTACAGACAAGATAATTATATTGATTATTATTAGTTTCTCGAGGTATGTCTTATTTACTATTTTACCCATTAAAATTGACCAATATACCCTTACAAATCAACAGCCTGATTTCAGAAATTTACTTCAGCTAATTCTCTTATGTTACTTGCTTGTGAGTAAGCTGACTGTGTAAAACTGTTTATGTGTTTTTCACAGAATTGAGAAACTTTCTTTTTTATCTTTCAAACAGATAACTTTCTTCCTATTTTCTTATATATAATAGACTATAATAGTTGCTGAACATTTCTATCTTCTTTGTATTGTTTATGACAGACTTCTCTGTGGCCCTTTCCCTTGCACCTCATCTTCCTTCTAGACAGATGCCATCTTTTGACAGACACTGGTAGGAAAAAGTTCCACATTAATTTAAAATAAGAGCAGAATGAAAAGTGGTGCTAACAATGACTTGTTTTTCTTTGAAGTACCTAAAATCTATAGTCTTCAAAGAACTGGCAATGTCGTGTATTCAGTGTCATATGAGAACAAAGTAATATATTAACATAATTTTAGCTACTTTGCACATTCTGTATATTAACTTTTCCATTAATAGTTTCAAAGTATTATAGTCCAGAAAGAACCATTCAATTATCTTGCCTTTTTTCATGCTGTAGAATATACGTTTCACCAAGAACATTATACTGAGAACAATATTACTTATATTGCTGATTTTTTTTCTTTCTTTCTTTTTTCTTCTTTTTTCTAACTAGATAAGGAAGTTGTTTCCATGCCCAAACATACCAATGCTAAGTAAAGAGTAAAGATACTAGATCAAAATTTGAACCTCGATCATACCTAGTATGTAACTGTTGGCTCATTCTGAGAGCTCTTTCCTCTTTTCTGGGATGCCAAGCAGTCTGTCTAAGACAATGTTAAGACACTATTCATGGAAGGAGGAGAACCAAGAACCTTTTTCCAAAAGTGATCTGGAAAGAAAACACAAAACTAATCTCCATTGAATTTATCTCATTTCATCCTAAGAAGTTCTTGTTTGTACTTTCAAACGTCCCTAAGTCATGCTGGTATACTTCATAGCTTCATGAAATCATAGAACAATTCAGGTTAGAATGACCTTCAGGTCATTGAGTCCAGCCTTCTCCTCTGAGAGGAGGCCCTAGATTCATATTATGAAAATCCCAACCATATGGGCTCCAACAGCTCTCTCAGATTATTTCATATGCTTTAAACAATCTTACAAAAAGAGCTTGAATGTGGCTAGTCTATGCAACAGGTCTTAAGACTAAAAGAGTTCCTACCCTAAACGATACAACTATGTAAATATTTTATATTTTTATATAATTGTTAATAGGATAAGACAGCTTTTTTAAGGCTTTTTTTCACCATTGATTTTGTGAAAAAGGGAGAAGGTCAAACTTCCCATGTTAGATAATAGCTCTGTGTATAACTTTCACATGACGATTTTCATGGTCATCCTTATAGGCGTTTCTGTTTCCATCATAATCAGATTTCCTGGCTCTTACTATACATAATGTATCTCTCACTTGTAATATCTATTCCAACATTTTGGACACATGGGGCAAATTAATCTAGGAGAAATGTGCAAAAAAGCTATATCAATATGTAGGCAGGCCAGATAGAATCTAATCAAATTTTTGTTTTTCTAACATACACCTATGATTTATTTTGAAAGCCAATTATTTTTTTAATATATATTACATAGTGCACAAGAAGCTCAGCTGAGTGTAAATCCTGTCCTCAGAGAACAATCTGAGCAGCCAATATGTGCAATGGAAAATGCTTTATGAATTCATATCCAAGGGCTGTAGAAGGAAAACAGATTTGGCTGCGTCCATAATGTCAATCTCATGAGGGAAGAGACAGTGGATCAAACAGATGTGGATGCAGAAAACCTTTATGTATGCAGCTGACACTTCCCATCACCTGCAATGATCCAGACCATAAAACTTATGAAACCCTCTGTACCAGTTTCCATGTACAGGTTGCAGTGAAGATTACTAATCTTATATGGGCATGTCCGGAGTAAGCTTCTTTTTCTGCTTTAAATATGTACTAAATAAGTATATATGTATGGGGGATGTTAAATCATATAAAGTAGAATATATATAAAGCTAAAAAATGTCTAGATCAACTGTATAATTCTTGGTGGGTTTTTTATACCCAAATCTCCCTAAGTACATATCGTACAAACGCACTAAATTTCTGAATAGAGAACGTGTGTGTACAACTGCCTATACTGCATTACGTTATGTTTATATATAACATTGTATTTCTTTATATATTAGTGCATGCACATAGCAATTGCTTTAAATGTATGTTTCAGATAGTTGGAATTTAGAAGAAATGCAATACTAATTGTATAATATTAATGTGTAAGAAACCTCCCAAAAGGTTTTTTTTTATATTGACTTCTTAAACTTCTTAAATTATGTAGTTTAAGTGTGTGTCTAGATATCAGATTGAAATGTACAGTCCTGAACTCTGAATGAATTTATTTATCAGGTAGCAGAGAGCAGTGCAAATCTATACAAATATTAATCTCAGTGTTGTTAGACAGCTAGCCCTGGGACCAGAAAAGGAACAACCACATTAGCACAGTGCTGTATGCATCAATGAACTCTGGCTTTGAGTCATAGTTAATGTGTGCTGCCACTGGTTCTAGAGCTGGATTACAACTTGTCATGTGCGTTTTAACACTCCTAAATCACAAATATTGTGCCATATTTACAGAAGGCTACCTTAGGCCCTTAGTCACAGACTAGAGAACAGGGTGAAGTTCAGCTGGTTTATCCCAGGAGTGACCATGAAATGATGCTGCAACTTAGAGGGGCAGATCATCTTGACATCAGCATTCTGGATAGACTCAATGTATAAATATTTTCTACATTTATAGAAAAAACTGTTAGCTTGGCCATTATATAATTGTCTAATTGAGTACCTCTGCATTGATTTGTCCCAGTAATAATCTAAAGACTGTGGGTGCCAAGACATTTTCTAAATAGTTGTTTAACTCTCTGTATTCATTGCTTGCCTCTTATTGGCATCTGATATACAGTGAGAAAGAAAGGCTGCTGTTTTATCTCATTTTTAATTATTTAACATTTATGGCATTTAATTTGTACATCTTCTATGAACAATATTCTGTGGATGTCTGTTGTATTAATGATGTCATTTCCTTTATAAGAATACTTTGGCATGTATTACATGACTCTATAAAATACTGACCAGTAAATAGGATCCACAGGAAAAGATTTCTTAATGTGTCCCTGTTCAATTAGCTAAAAATCAGGGAAAAAAACCCCAATCAAACCTAATGTTGAATACAGAAAAACCATTTGGCTGGATCTTGTAAGGATTAGAGACTTTTATTCCCCTTAGGTCTTGCATATGGTCATTTAGGCTTTGTATTACTTTGCATTAAAGTCTATACTGTATAGCATTATGGACACAAGACAACTTATATTAAAACTCATTATGTTGCTCATGAATCAAACTACTAAAAAAATCAATTAATAAAGAATGCAACAGATTCATATTGTATTAGATAATTCAGTCAATTTGAAATGAACTAAATTAAATTAATAAAAATAAAGTACTCAGTTTTCTTTTGGTGTTTCAAAAAACCCCACATTTTGATTGTAAACATTTTCTTAGCCAATTACAGCTGTCCACTTAAGCAATCTAGTCCTGGGTTACAGCCATAACCTTCTATTCTACTTTTCTGTTGCAGGACTGGAGGCTTCTTTATGGTGTCTAGAAAAGTTGTTACTCAGACAAATTCTCCCATCTTAACTCTAATAATATTTTTTATTGCATCCACCCTTGTGTCTATGTTTAGCCCACACACAGGGCTAAGCAATAGGCAATCACCCAATGAGCCCTCCCACTTGAGAAGGATAATTGGGAAAGGAAAAGATGAGCCATGAAGTTGAAATAGAAACAGTTTTAATCAAACAATAAAAGCTGATATTAATACTAATAATATAAACAAAGATATACGTGGCCCATATAGCTTTGATGGACTGCATGATGCCAGCAATGATCACCAGATAGCAGACACAGTGAGCATAGCTGTTCTGGTGAAACACCACAGTCACAGCAGAGGGGAAAATGTACACCAGGAGGAGAAATTCTAGTAGGAACCCCCATGGGTAGCAGTCAACACGAAAGAGAGCCATCTGTGGCAAACTTTCCTCTTATATATGGACATACATGGAGTGAAATATTTCTGTTGGCCAGCTTGGGTCAGCTGTCTTGTCTACATGGGAGCTGAGAAAAGTCCTTGGGTTCCATGGACATAGCATTCCACTGCTGAACACAAAAGTAAACCATAATGCCTTATCACATTTATTCCCACACTAAACTTAACGCTTTATCTACTGAATAGGCTGCCCAGGGAGGTGGCTGAGTCCCTATCCCTGGAGGTATTTAAATGACATGTAGATGTGGCACTTAGGGACATGGTTTAGTGGTGGACTTAGCAGTGTTAGATTTATGGTTGGACTTAAAATTTGATCTTAAAGGTCTTTTCCAACCTAAAAGTTTCTGTGATTCCATGATTCGGTGAAAAGTCCAGCTACTTAGAAATCTAACATTCTGAGAAGATAGTTGATTCTATCCCAGCCACACCTTGAAACTTAAAAACAACAGTAGACAAAAATGTTCTTTATTCTAGTATTCTATAGCATTATTTAAGTTAATTATGTTTTTTAAAAAGTGGTAAGATACTTATAGCGATCAATGAGCAAAGAATTAAAAGAAACCTTGTATATTTCAAAGCAGAGGGAATGAAATTTATTCACAAGCTCTTCTGTGCCTCTTCTTTTGATTTCACAGCAAGGCTGACTGAGAGAGACTGTTGCACTTCACTTGAGCTCTTGTATGGATTTCTGTAAAAGAAACAGTATTGAGCAAGAAAAATGTAACTTCCCATATGACTGAACACAGGCTGATGTGTCTGTACATGAAACATATTGAAGGCGTGCACCTCCAGACAAAAGTAACTGTATTTTGACGTTACGCAGACACTCCTGGGGAGAGTTACTAAAAACCCCTAATGTTTTGGATCTTTGCACAAGACAATACTTGCATGAAGAATAAAATCACTTTAACAGGATGGTCAGTCCCTATTTGTATTGTGCTGAGTCTCTATTGCATGTCTTTGTAATGGTATCTATCTCCAAGGAAAGCTGGACAAGGCTTCTCAAAATTTTGTTCTAAATTCCCATATTCAACTGGCTTGTGGTCCACCATGATCATTTCATAGCATGACCAATACATTGCTGTTGATTTTCTTAAAATATGTACTAACCAGCTCCTAAGGATCTTAACTATGCACATGAGACTTCCCAGCTTGATGATTTCTGCATATTTAGAGTGTTTAAAAGTATCTTGTCTATGTACAGATGGATTATCTCTGGAGTAGGAACACCCTGGGGAGACTCTATATGGCAGTTTTTTCACCTGGGTTATGAATCAAGACATTGGAAAGGAACAAGCTGGTTGAGGCACAGACATGAGCTGCCAAAGGGATTTGTTTAGTGACCCCACAAAATTGCCACTATGAGATCTCCTGTAAGAGTCTTATGTTTTGTGATCACAGTGGCTAGATGTACTGTCCACCTTCTTGTCTCAACTTGCTCCAGAGTTTAAATTGTTTATTGTTCCATCAGTGAGACAATTAGCTGGATTTATGCACAGGCACAGCCTCAACACACAGTTACAGAATTATAAGTAAAGGATTAACTTGAATTTCATCCTTATATCCCATTTATAACTTAAATTCCACATCTTTTGCCACATCAAAAAGGATGGTCAGGAGTACTTTTAGCGATCAAGTGTTCACTGTAAAATGACAATTTTCCAAAAGCGTTCATAAACCCTAGAAATGAAAGTAATAGTTTCTCCAGTTTTGTTCTTACTATATTTGTCCTACATGCTAATTTGGGACTGATGAAAGTCAGTCAAAAAAAGACATTGACTTCAGTAGAAGGCAGGATGTATCCGTGATGAATTATTGTAAAACTTAGATGTACACTTTATCTTGGCCACAATAATTAAGTAAGTAAATTCTGGAGCTGATATAGGGTAAGTACACAGTCAGTAATATACCATTAAGATTTGGTCTATTTGTACGTTAAACAAAGTGATTGGACCAAACAAAATCAGAGGGCCTTGGGTTCTGAGAAACACTAGTTGTATGCACATTAGGAGACGTTTAAAGCTAGAGTCAATATTTAAGGAATTGGCTTCAATTCCTAACTCAGCACACATTTTTTGTTCCACTCGTAGATACATTATTCACAACTCAGTTTTGCACCCTTAACATTGAACTGTACTTACTGTCTGAAACATCAGAGGTAAGAACATTGAAAGCTGGTGAGGCTTAAAGTCTGCAGATGCAAATGTACGTGGTGATTCACACAACTGAAGAGACCCTTCTCCTCTGACATGGCTGCTTTCAGTAAAGGAGTACTTTTCCGTTAGTTCTTTCTGAACTCTCCAAATTACCAGCCATTTAAAAAAAGTGCAGCCATGGATTTTCTATATATAATAGATTGAAAATGTTAATGAGACCATCAAAATCAGAATGGTGAAACTAGGCTACAATGACACAAAGTACAATGTAAAGCATTTTGGTTTGTGTCTTCCGCTTCTTAGTTTTCCTTTGTTTATGGACTGAGGTTTCAAGAATAATCCTTGTTCTTCTGGCTCCATAGAAGTGGAAATACAACATGGAGATTTGAGAAGTTAATTCCAAGAATAAATATTAAGCTTTGTTTGGGTTTTAGGTAGCTTGTTCTGTTTCATTTTATTCACACATGCATAACCTGAAGACAGTTTAATATCAAAGTAAACTCTGTTACAACAAAACAGCTTATGTTCAGTAGAAGGATTCACTGATTTTTGCTTGAAGCTTAGTGTTTTAATAATTTTTTTGTTCCTTCTACTTGATAGTCCACCTCTCTATTCTGTTTATGGAGTTTGTGTCATTCAACTTTTAGAATTATTTCTTGCTGTGTTAAAAGCAGAAAGTTTTCTATGCTCTGCTTTTATGAAAAATTGTTCCCACAAGCATTAGTACTGGTAGAACAGTAAGTAATCCATGCATAGACTGAGACAAACCTTGGTCATGACACTGAATATTAGACTCCTAGGGCATAGTGCTGGATGCAAAACTGCCATGATATGGAGCAAAGAGAGACCTCTGTGAGGATACTAAATGTGGTTTTATTTCATGGATCCTGATTGCAGTTTACTTTGTCTTGCAGAATACAAGTTGACTGAGAAAACAGAGTGCACATAAGCATGGTGCATCATGTTTAGAGTTTATGTAACCTGGTGGATATTACAAGTGACATAAGAGATTTGGACGTGTGGTTCCTCTGCCATATTAAGGCTCTGTACAGGTGCATGAGCAAATTGCCCCATGTCAAACCCTGCTCTGAATCTAAGCAAGTTTATAGCAGCCAGCTAGACACCCCAACAAAATACAGTATTCATCCACAAAGACTCACACCCCCTACCCTTTGATATCCATTCACCCTATCTATGTTAGCGGCCAAACTCATGCACTCTGAGGAGGTCAAATGTAGCTAAAGGTGGCGTCTCTCTCTACTCTATCTACAGTGATAACTATAACCTTCTTCTTTAGTCAAGAGGGAGCAGAGGGCACTTCTAGTGTTTAGTTCCTGCAATATATCTCAGAGGGCTACCACAGAACATGGTAAGCTCTCTTGACAGATGATCAGCAGAGATGAAATTGCCTCTCTTAGAAGACTTTTGGAGCTCAAATGGACCTCAAATATCATGAGAGTCTCTTAATTGCAGCTGATGAGGTCAGTGAAAAACTGCCCTATCAAAATTCAAAGTTAATGTTTTAGTTACAGAAACACAGATTTCCCATTCCTACTAAAGACAGAGAGTGCCTTCACAGTCAAAATAATATTTTTCACTTTATTTGCAAGTACTTTTTCTCTGTTTTGAAGCATCTCAGCACAGAATGCAAAATGACAATTCAAATGGTGCACTGTATGTTATAAGCAGCTTTGCCCTACATACAACAAATCACTTCTGCCCATGAAGGGACAAAATTTTATATTCATTGCATTAAAGCCCAAGTTGATTTACAGCACTCTCTGATCAGGTGATCGAAACCCACTTTAATGCTGGTCATAGAATCATAGAATAACCAGGTTGGAAGAGACCCACCATTGAGTCCAACCATTCCTATCAAACACTAACCTATGCCCCTCAGCACCTCGTCCACCCGTCCCTTAAACACCTCCAGGGAAGGTGACTTAACCACCTCCCTGGGCAGCCTGTTCCAGTGCCCAATGACCCTTTCCATGAAAAATTTTTTCCTAATGTCCAGCCTAAACCTCCCCTGGCAGAGCTTGAGGCCATTCCCTCTTGTCCTGCTTCCTGTCACTTGGAGGAAGAACATAGAACAACTTCACTTCTTGCACAGGTATAATTCATAGATGGCATAGACACTAAAGATCTCAGTCCTTGCTAGAGCTGTGTGTTATTAAGGATCATAGCTTTGGTTCAAGTACTTGCTGTCTGAAGTAAACAATAATAAAGTTAAAAAGAATTTTCTAGGGACTGATTGTTCCAGGCTGGCCTGGGCATGAGGATTACATTTTTTCCCCTTGGTGCTAAGTGGAAAAGAAATTAATTTGAGCTTTTGGAGACAGATGTGTAGTGCTCACTGCAATTACAGGCTGGCTGCTGGATTACCAGAGGTAGGCATGTGAGCTTAATTATTCTATTTTTTATTGCACAGAACAGAGGCAATTAAAACTGAAGAGAAAACGAGACTGTATAACAAGGGAAAGATTAGAATATTGTAAAGTAAAAGTATTTAAATTGGGATGGGTTTTAAACAAATCCAGAGTACTGAATTCCAGTCATGGAGAAAACACCTGCTGTTTGTAAGGAGTTAAGGAAGACTTTTTAGCTGTAAAAATTCAGTTTTGTGAATATTTCCTTCCTTCCTTCCTTCCTTCCTTCCTTCCTTCCTTCCTTCCTGTAGTTCAATCTTGTCTCTCAGTCCTCTAAATGCAGGGTCAGCAAGGGAATATTTTTGTGTGATGCTTCTACAGTGCCCAAATTTATTTCTGTATCTCAATTACTGTGCATAATTTACCTGAGATTTTCTTGAAGTCATATCTGTTATACTACAAGCAGTAGCTGTACCTGGATCTGGGACACAGTGGCTGCAAGTCTAACTGGGTATCTCCTCCATAAAAGTAACCTCCAAATACACTTCTCTGCCAGATGGACGAGCTTAGCACTCATTTCCATCTCCACTCATTCCATTTCTTTTTGTAGTGGTCACATCAGGAAGACACGATTATCCAATGTCTTTCCTTGGAGAATTCCAATTTCTTCCAGACAAAAAAGAAGATCACAGCCTGAATTTCAGTCTAAGGACAGACTTCAGTTTCTAGTCCCTGAAGTGGTCTGTACTATTAAAGTATTTGGTAATTTCTGTTCATGTGATTCTACAGTATTAGAAGGTGATAAATGTCACATACCTATAATAAACTGGAATTACAAAGACAAAATAAATAAGGATGAAAAGACATTCAGTGAGCATAAGGAAATAATAACAAATGCAGAATTTAGTATAAAAATATTATCAGAGATATGCTGTTTTTAAAGGCTGTTATTAGATATGCATTTTAAGTTGTTGCTATTTTCCTCCTCTAATATCCTACTGTGTTTTCTTCATAAGTTGTGCTTAAATCCTGATCCACTATAAAATGTAGATGTCACAACCAAATACATACTATATGTCATGCAAATTGAAGGAAAAAAGCTAACAACCCAAACCCCTAGACATTATCCGCTGAGACATGATCTCACAGATTAATTCTAATAGAGGTAACTAAATTGCGAATGAATAAATAGATAAATTAATAAGTGTGATGAAAGGTGCACTGTTGATGTGATGAAAGATATCCATACACGTCTGTCCATATCTGTCCTTTCATTTAAGTTACCACCACAAGTGCAGAACATCAGACAATGGCTGCAAGGGTCCATTTGTACACACTTTGTTTGCTCTGTCACAGTCTCTACTTTTCTGAGGGCACCAAGGAGAGCTTCCTCTGTGACTGATCATATGTACATAACATCCTCAGTGGCTGTTTCCAAGAGTTCAGCAGTCCTTGAGGTATGCTAGTTGATTCTGCACATAACTGGCGTGGAGACATAAAAATGACTACTTGCACCCCCAGTGATGATCCTCCCTGCTCCCAGCTGTGACTGTTCTTTGTGTGCCACATTTTGTTATTGAAAAAAAGGATCTTAACGGAAATGCCTGGGTTGCAAAGTTTCTGCTGGAGTGCATGCATGGAGCAGACTGGATAGAAATGGATTGCCAAGTACAGATGGAAAATAAGCATTTTAATTAATGCTAACTTTTATAGTGCTTGGAGGACCCACATGCTTGTAGATGTGATTCTATCCCATTTGGTCGTGCAGAAGCTAATTCTGATGAATCTGCTAATTTTGCCAAAGAGAATTCATAGCCGCCTCTTTTCACCCTGGTACTTTCTTGTTATTACTGTTGTTTGACAGCTGTTGTTTGACAGCTGTTGTTTTCATGCAAATTTCACAACATAGTGCGTGAGTCTCTGTGAAGTGATAATAACTGTGCAGATCATGCTTAAACAATAGAAATAAGAGCAGATGATACTATCGTATTTCTGAACCGTAATTTGATTTAGTGTATTTCTCTACTGTGGCTGTAGAAACCTAACAGGCAATACTGCCCATTTCCCCTTGGGAGTAATGATATTCAATGGATGTAGATGAAAGCAAAACTGCTTTATATGTACTAACTACAATTAGCTGGGATAGTGAGTAGACTATATTCTTGTACTTTATTTAGTGGTTTCACCTAGACAAAACGATTTTACAGAGTTTTATGTCCACCTTACAGACATGTAAATCCCACCTCACAGACACAAAAGAGCAAATTAGTTGGTTGTGTGCCATGATATCTGCTACTACACAGCTGGAATGGCCCTACCAACCTGCAGGACAGCTCCCAGAAGGCCCCTGAGCAGAAATGAGGAAATCTGCTGATTAACTGATATGCATATTAATTCACTGGACAAAATTAATGTACTCTGCTTGTGGAACTGGATCTGTCACAAGAATATCTGAGGAAAAATTGTCCAAAGGCTGTTAACTGTCAATGTCAGAGATACCGGCTACTGTTCCACTGCCTTTTCATCATGTTAGACGTAACGTGAAGACACACTTTGCAATTGTTAGCTACATTTAAGTATTGGAAAGATATTGGTATAAGTAAATGTAAAATTACTCACTCCTAAAGAATGAAAACAGGATTTGTGTAGGGTATTAGTGCTTACCCAGTTCAATCTCAATATTATAATAATTTGTAATATTATAATAATAACAATAATAATGATAATGATAATAATAATAGTAACAATAATGTATAGACAGTGCTAATAAATGCTTAAAATCAGAGAAGCTCCCTGTAGCTCACACAGAGGTACAAGCTTAGTGAATCAGTGTAGCTGCCACTGAGTTAAAAATTCTTAGTATTTGTAGAAGTTCAACCACACCTTGTGAGGTAATTACTTTTGGAAATGCCAGTTCAGCACAGACATAGACAAGGAGAAAAAGAGATGCAGACTTTCCCAGCGGGAACAGCTGGGACTGCTGATTAAGGGTGGATGAATCTGTTTGGGAAAACAAATCTGCCTAAGCCCCAGTTCTGCAAAACTTCCATATTAATTCCTGTATTTGTGAAAATGTTTGTCTCCCTTCCAGGCAGAGGGCTGGGATTTTTTTTTTTTGTTTCGTTTCTTTCCCATTGCCACCATCCAGTTTCCTTCCAAGAACTATGGTCTGGTGACTGCAAAATGTTGAATTTGTTCAGTCACATCCGTGTGGAGTCACTAATGATGCTGCTTTCTGATAGTATCTTTGGCAACCACACAAAACAGCTCCTTCGGGAGTTGCAGTAAATGTTGTGGTGTAGAGAATAATGGTATGAAGCTAACCAGCAGAAATTGGCAACCACTTACATTTTTTTCATTCATATATTTTTACCAGGGCTGCTATTAGTACCTTTTGTCTTAGAAACAATACAGTTGTATATCAGATTTCTGAAACAACAAGGCTGCCTAGATTACTGGGAGAAGGTGACGTTATTTTCATAATGAAGAAACGTAACAAGGAACAGTGAGACTGTGCATAAATACATGTTGCAATATAGGCAAAATTTTCTTGACAAGCACACTGTGTATGGATTTCAAGATCACATGTGCAGGGCAGCTGTTCCTTGTCCTCTGCTGACAGGAAAGGATATTTTTCATTTGAATCAGATAGTGACTTCAGGTAATTAGTACGTTTAAGCAACTGTTCCACAGTCCTAGAAAGTCTTAGGTGGACTTTACAACTGTTATTGTCCCTCAGAATAAGCCAATAACAAACCAATCACACACTAAGAAATCTATTGTTTTGGAGAAAAAATAAATAAAACCCCACAACCTCAAACCAAACCCCCAAAACCAGTAGCTATTAGAAAAGACTGTCTTGGTAGAGGTCACTAAAATGACTGCTTGTTGAGTCATATGAAAAGCTCCAGAGCCTATTCCTGAAAATCTGGGGTTACCTCACTCACCATCTTACTCAGCATTTGGAGATTTATGTTCTCTTCCTCATGCTGACTCTTCACTAATACGGACTGGTATGTTAATGTATATACTGATTTCTCAAAATGCTCACCTCTAACCTCACAACTTATGAAGCATTTAAATATCACAGTGGGTATAAAAGTTTATTATGGAACAAAAAGAAAGCAATGACTCTAAGTGACTGTAAGACAAGCAAGAACAAACGCTATTTCATTAGCTGAATGACCAGTTTGGAATAAATATCTAATGTTGCTAAATTTGTAGTGGTGGTATTAATCAAAGACACTGTAATGACTTTTACACTATTGCCTCTGGTTTGAGGGTGCTTAATAATCAGTTATCATGATAAAAACATCTTTAGTCAATGAGTTTCTCTGACATCTGGGTTTTCCCATCAAATTCCACAGTTGTGGACCTGCTCATAGTCCACATATTAAATTTTCAGAGGCATCACATAGTTCAAACAGGTTGCATGCACTAGTGACATGGCTTCTGGAGGTCCCACTAGAAGTTAGTGCAAAGACAAATACCTTAATGCACTGAGTTATGCTCGGTTGGACTCGGTGATCCGGTGGGTCTCTTCCAACCTGGTTATTCTGTGATTCTGTGATTCTGTGAATTAGAGCCCTAAGTGGAAGAAGCATTTCAAATGTTTTAAAATTCTTATTTCAAAATAAGAATTATTTCTCTAAGTGTAAGGAATAGTGATCACCTCCTGCCACAGCATTTCTCAAGAACACAGGAGATCTCTGTATTGTTTTTTTTAACAGTCTTTTGTATGGACATTATGAAGAGGAAAGGACCTTGATGAACTAACTCAGTTAAGGCAAAAGTCAGAGTCTGACATACCCCTGTGAGTTTGTCAGGAACAGCAGGTGATATTCTCCTCTCAACCTCCAGCATCTCCCAGTTCATACATGTCCTTTTAAACAAAGAAATAATTTTTAGGTGCCATGGTAACATGCTGGAGCCTTCCCTCCTCCCTCCAGAGGCTGAGTGAGAGTGACACTTGAAGTCAGATATAGTGAGGAGCATGAGGAGCACATGGGGCATGGTCCTTCTTAATCACAAGGGAAAATGTAAGGAGTTTACAGCTGCCTCCTTCTCTGAACGGTTAGTGCTGTGAGTCCAATCAAGACTAACAATCCTTTTGTTTGCTTAAATAAAACTGCTCAGTCACCCTCTTCCCTTTCTTTGCAGGAGACTCAAGAGTTGTTCAATCTTTGTGACATGAGTCACCCACCAAGACCTTAGGGTGACAGACTCTCTCTCAAAGCCCTCAGGAGAGTGGCTTGATTCACATTTCCAAACCCTTCTGTTAGTTTGTGAGGAATGTCCTGCCAATAACCTTTGCAGCACTGACGTTAGGAAAGCAAGGTGGAAAGGGCCATTTAGAGAATGGGATTAGATTAGCATCTTTTCCCTCAAGCCCTTGCTGTGCCTCTCATTTTCCGATGAATTTTCTGCATACCAGGTATCATTGGCTGCCTGCCATCGTGCTGATGAAGGCAAAGTCACTGCTGATTTCTGCAATAACTAAGCCCTGTGGCAGAAATCCTGCCTGGATGAACTCAGCCCATTGCATTTAAATAACTGTTGTTGAGAGTAGAGCAGAAACTTAGCCTCTTCTTGCAGACTGAAGCCAAAATAATCCTGACTCAACTGATATCCAAGAGGAACAGGATTAAGGAACTTTTTATCCAGCACAGAAAAAGGCGTGTTCTAAAACCAAACAGAAAACCTGAACCAAATAACTAGGAATGATGCGGGAAATGGTCAGCACTGCAGGAGCTGAATAGAGTGAAGTGTGAGAGAAGTTAAATGCTTGTCACTAGGGGGCAACGTGGTATCAGATAAGTGGATGGATGCTGCTCGGAGAGTGAAATATAGGGAGAAGAGAATGCCACCATATGGAGGACAGACTTAAAAATAACAAGGCAGCTTGGTGAAGCACAGCAGAATGAGAAATTGAATTTTACTGCCCTTAGTCATCATGTTAACTATCTGGCTTAGCCAGAGAAGGGAATGGGAGCTGAAGAGGAGAGCTGATGTGATTCCATCACCAACGCTGACTGCAATGTAGTCAGACACAAGCGTTTCCTGAATGGCATGAGAGAATCATATTCATGATCAAGGTGCAGAAAGGGGGGTAGAGGAGGAATAAATTTAATGTACTGTCTGTCTGAGTTTCAAACAAACTTCTGGATTTGTGACTTCGATTTCTTATATCAGAAATCTCTAAGTCTCTAAGTCTAAAAGCCTTCTGTCCATGAATTTTGATTCAAATTTCAGCACAATACAAATAGAATTACCCCTTAAATCACACCATGTCTGTGAGTGACAGAAAGAAGGGGAGAAACAGCATTTCTGTGACTTCTTACATGCGTCTTGTCAACATAAGCCAATATTAAACTACTGAATAGGTGAAATAACAGTTTTAAAAGCTTTAGAAATAAGTTTTTAAATTTGGACCCAGTATTTGACCAACTTTGATCATAGAATAGCTGGAAGATGAATCTGGGATAAAAGACTGCTGAGGGCTAGACATAAAACCACATTTAAAAGCTTCTTTGCAGAGGAAGTAATTTTAAATCCGCCTAGAATGTGTATATATTGGCCTAAGCTGCTTAGTACACGTGGATAGATCCCTGGCCTTAAGCCAAAATAACCAAAACAACCTGGTGTCTTCAACCAGAGCAGATTAGCTGGACCTACACTAAGGAACATCTTTCTTCTCTGGACCCCATGGTATCCTAAGATAAAATAGTTAATTATGGCATTAAATTGTTTAGAAAATACTGTGAAAATTGTGCTGCAACCTTCCAGAATTGAGCTTTTATATAACTGTAGTACAGTTGTATCTATCTCATATTTTGCTGTAAATGAAAGAACAGCTCTGTTTTGCTCTTCCTCCTCTCAACAACCCCCTAACTCTTCTCTTATCTGCTCTACATAGGAGTTGCCTCTAGCACTCATTTTTATACTTTTACTGAGTTGATTTAATATCCTAAATTTGCAGAATACAAACACTTGTTTTGGTGTGTAAATTTTCTGTCAGTTCAGTGAAACAAAAAAACTTTGTGATGGAGACTGCTGGACACCAGATCTGGCACAAGCAAATGAGTAGCAGCTGGCAGGAGCAGGATGGCCTGCTCTCTGCCATGGGGAAACATTGCACTATCTCAGCTACATCACTGAAATGTGTCCTCATTCCACTTAAAATTAAAATAAATCCTTGATATGTAACTTATGTGCACTGAGAATTTGACAATCAGAACTGTCCAATCATTAAAGCTAAGTGCAGTTTTTAATAGTCAGAATTTCACAAAAACTGTCAGCATTTTTTGGGTGTTCCCACTTTCTCCTCATCCAAAATTATAATAATTTTGAAAAGCTGAGGTCAGGTAAAAGGAAATCTGCAGCAAAAGTCCTGGAGAGATTTTTAAGTTTACTTTTTCAGGGAAAACCAAACTTCACTATCTTGGACTTAGACAGATCTGTATAGCAAATCTAAAGGCAAAACGGTTGAATGTAATTGGAAATAATGGTCAGGATCTAAACCATTAAAGAGGTGTTCTTCAAAAAAATCACTTTTAACTATTTCTAAGTTGGTGTGAATTTAATAAGTAATTGCCATTTCTGAAATGAGTTTTATTTTCTGGTTTACTACACTGCAAACCAAGAATAATTCCACTGTATTTTACTGTCTTAGTTATGTGAAAGGGATACAGGTGAATCAGAATTTGTGCTTCTGCTTTATTATTGGATAAGAAGAATTATGAGTTGAAACCGCAATGTGAATCCTTCTGAACAGACAAAATTGTTTCATCTGGGAGGCCATTCTGGATCCAATATAATTATAGTTGTAACTAATTTTATTCTTATGCTACAATGGGCAAAATTGCTCTTGCTACTGTGCATGTATTTACAGCCTTTGGCACAATGGGATTCAATACCTCTCTGGGGTCCAGGTACTTCAGTAATGCAAAGAATTATAACTGTGGCACAGGGGCTATATTTTGTAGTTGAACATAATCAAAACCATGAAAGGACTGTCATAATTCATAAAATATACAGTGAAAAGACATCATGAGACAGCATAACTCACTGGTATTAATTTGGTCATACTGGTTAGGAACAAAGGTCCATCTGTCCAGTGACCTCCCTTCGGCGCAGCAGGGAGCCAAGGGAAGATTTCAAAGGCTGAACAAACACAAATTGTACTTTCTCCTGATACTCTACCAGTCATGAAACTTACAGGCAATATGTGAACCAGAAATGGGTTTTACGTATTTAGGTAGCACACAACTCATTTGATTCCTATGCACTTGTCCACTTATCCTTTGAATCCTTGATGAATTTTAGCACTGGTTAGTATCTTCTGACAAAGAATTTCACACCTCACTATGTTATGTGGAGAAATACCTTTTCTAATTTGCTTTTAAATCCTTTTCCATCTGATGCCACTCATTTCCTGAACTGGAAAAGACACCAAATCACCAACTCCATTTAACTTCTTCATGTTAGAGACTTTTACATACCTACTGGTCATATTCTCCCGAACTGTCCATTTTCTCACACTGAAGAGTTTAGTTAGTACCACACACTTTATGGAAGCCTGCCTGCAACTCTCCCAGGAAACATTCATATGCAGAAATTATTATAATTTATAACAGGATAAATTGACCTTGGGTTTCTTTCATTTTAGCCTAAAACACAGGAAAAAATGTACAAAATTTTTGTGATTTTAAATATGCTCCAAGTCAATCCTGTGAAGTGACTGTCACTTGTTTCAGTGCTTCTCACTTGAGAAGAATGTCATCTGAATTCTTTGAATACAGTAAGCAAGCATGTGTCATTGCACTGAGAACTTTCTCCAATATATTACAGCTTTTTATTTCATGCATCATTCACCCCTTTCTATAGTAATCACACAAAGTGACATATCATTAATGCAAAGTTAAAAAGCTGGTAGGATATTGAGAAATAATATCTGGACTCAGGCATGTTGGTAATGGATTTCATTGTACTGTGCTACCTCAAGTGATGTTCACACCAATGCAACATCTACTTACCACAATATAAATAGGAGATTGAGCTGGAGATTATTTATTAATTTTCTTTATGGATGGGAAACTGGAGTAAAAAAAGGCAACTGAATCCAACTCCAGCGTTGTACAGAAGCTGTAACTTAAATGATGTGCATTGGAAAATGATTACTAGAGCATGGACTTTTGTTTTCTTCCTACTGGCTATGAATAAGTACAAGGAGAGACTCCAGTGTGAATCTTTGTGAACAGATAACATTTTCTCTGTCCTAAAAGTAGTGCCAGAAATATTGCTGACTTCCATGGTGAGTAGGATTTGCTGTGACATGTGTCACCTACATTACTCAAAAAGTGTAAGTAAGCAATGCAAATCAGGATTAATCTAGATTTGCATCACAGATGGTGTAGAGTATTGACAAAGGGATTTGAATTGCAGTTTACTGTCAAAATGGCACACTGGTTATACAAACACAAGAGAATCCAGTATCATATAAGTGTAAGGCAGTTTGCTAATTGTGCTGAAATAGTGATGGCCTGCAGGACAGCACCATAGAGAAATCATTACTATTTTTTAATAATCCAGTTTCAATAACAGTTTATGAAAAAATATAGCTTAAGCCATATCTCTAATAAAATCATATGCTATATTATTTAGCATTAGTACAGCATTAATCTACAGGAAATTCCTTCTGTTGAGTCATAAGATTCGGAAAGGACCTCCTTGCTTTCCAGGTCTTGACTGATCTTAAGTGTGACTGAGTCTAACATTAGTCTCAGACTTAGATTACCGTATATTACTAATAAGGTAGGTTAGTATAAGGACAATTAAGTCACACCTATCCAGGTTCCAGTGCAGCTACTAGGAGCGGAGTATCAAGAATAAGTGCAGTATCCAGACCAGCTGGAGGGGATCAAAACTGTGGGTGAGACACATATCACCCCCTTTCACTCCAGAGCATAGAATCACAAAGACCCTTACCTTCTTGATACATCAGTTGTGCCATAAAGAGCATCTGGAGTTACACATCAGTTGCCGTCTGGCATCTTGTGGCAGTAAACAAGCATTAAATGCCTAGGTGATAAGGATGAACTGCTTTATCTTCACAGAACCCCCCTCCTCATGCTGGTTTTGAATAAGATATGTTTTGTTTCATTTCCCTATTTTGGGCCTAGGTCTTACACCACTACACTTACAGTGACACTTATGCAAGGTCCCAATATTACATTCTTTAATGTTATAAACACAAACAGGTATTTTTTTTAATGAATTCTTCCATCTGATAGTTCCTTTTCAACCGGAAACACAGATTTCTATTCGTTGAAATTCACTTACTGTTTACAAGAGTATTGATAAAAGAATTGCAAAGAATTTTTTTAAGGGGAAAATTAAATTAAACTACTGAACATAAACAAAAAAAAGTATTGTCGTGAGGGAAATTTGCATTCCAGATGCATTTGAACATTGCAAAAACAAATGGGGATATCTTTGTAATTTAAGACATATATCTTAGAAGTTTAAAATCCAGTATTATGAAAAATAAATAAGCACACAAATAAATAAATACATAAATAAAGCAGAAAAAGCATCCAATTTATGAATAGATTTTGTTTCTCCAAGGCATTATTTAACACAATTTCTGTAAGAGTGGATTTCGTTCTTTTTTTTTTAGCATTTCTGATTCTTGGTTTCTGAGTCAATCTGAGATTCAAATATATGAAATTCATTCATTTATGGGCACTAGAGCTTCCTTCACTAGCCAGATGTAGTAATCTTGTGCCATTAGCCACAGGCTTTCTGAGACATCAGTAGGAAGTTTGCAGATATACCTCAGAGCTTGACAGAGATGTGACAGCTACTAGAGGTTACCTCAGTTCATGGTCTTTAGTTTGGACTTGATATAAGTGCCCACACATGGAAGTATCCTGTGTTGCTTCCAGCTGCTGCTACAAAAAGAGACAGATCTTCATGAAGTCCTACAGCTTACCTGCATGCACTATACGGATGTCCTGTATATCCCCGGGAACTGTTGATGGCAATAGTCATCCTTTCTGCGTTTAGTCGAAGCAGTTAATAGACTGCACAGAAGTCTTCTGCAGATATGCTTTCAGGTGCCTGCTTTAGGTGAACCGAATCTCTCTACAGACTCCAGTGCTGACCAGATCTTCTTTGCCTGTTAAGAGACAATAGCATATATGTAGGCATCAACATTTAGGCATGTTTTTCAATAGTATTCCTTTTTTATTTTTTTTTTTTAAATTTTAGATGGTGGTTTAACTCTTCAACATGTTTTCTTTGTTCAGTCCACCACTGCACTGTAAGAAGCTGAAAGCATATTTTAGCATTACAGATGAGTCTTCTTTTTGGGACTTTATGTTTATTGTGATTATTCATGAGGCCTTTTTACATTATTTGGGATTAGACAGTCAAACCAAAGAGTTGGAGTGGTAGAGAAAACAAATATTCAGATTCTGTTTCATGCAATTTATCTGCATAGACTGTGATTAAATAAAATAGCTCTTCTCATAAGAAAAATCCATCACGAAGATTGTGCTTATCTTTATGTCTTGGTAGTCCATAAACAATTTTAACATGAAATGTATGCTAAAAGAAGGCTGCTATGAATAAGGGTAACTTTTAAGAATGGTATTTCTAAACTAGGATCATGAAATGGATGACTGCTGGCAATGACTGGACATTCAAAATCTAACAGAAAATATAATAAGGGAAGTTGACTCAGAAAAAAATGCTTCAATATACAACTCTATATTTGTGTTAGAAATGTCTGTTTATTTATTTTTTCTCTGGGTGAAACAAAGCACAAATTGTAAATGCTGTACTTAGTGCATGATCATTTTTCATGAAGTTTCATTGTAGTCCTTGACAACTTTGTGAACAGGAAAATCCAGCTGAGTGGGAAGGAATACGCTAACGTAAGGTATAATGGACGTGGAAACTAAGAAAGCTGTTCTTGCTTCTATAGTTTTCAGAAAGATGAGTGAGAAGCAGTTTTCTAACCTCTCAGACATGTTAAGAAGCACATGGAAAGTAATTCTAGTATTAACAGCAGAGTAAGACAGACAGGCTTTAGGAGAATATAACCTTGGAGGAGGCATTGCTTAGGAGATGAATACATTTCCATCCATACTTTACATAGTATAAATCATAAATTCATCTTACAAGTGCTGTCATGAGTTAATGAATGCACATACTAAACTCTATTTTCTCATGGCAAGGAACAACTGAAAATAGTATTTAGCTTGTTCCTATCTCCTGCTCCTTTCATTTGGGATGTTCATGCATTCTTACTTCTTTAAAATGATAGTTACACCATCCTCTTGATCTGTGTTAGATTATTTGGTGTTCTTGACCTTTCACAAGTATTTTAGAAGGCTTTTTTTATTAGCTGTGTCTTATAGATCTTCCATTTTGACAATGACCTTCTTAAAAAAAAAATAAAATCGAGTTGTACTGAAATCAAGAGTACATTAGCCACAGTAAAATAATGACAGCAGGATGAAAACTTGCAAATTAATGTTAAAATAGATAATCACCCTTTCACACACATTTCTTGATATATTTTGCAACATTATTTCATTGTACAATATAAACTCAGGAATGTGTTAAATAGAAGAATAACTTACTGTTGTTTACCAGATGCAGAATATTTTAATACATTTCCCAAGACTTCTATATCTTACCAAATATGGGAAGAACACTTAATAAACCATTTTGGAAAGTGTCATGGATGCAATCAGCAGGTAATATAGCCAAGAATGCTGCTTCTAGGAATCCTTCTTAAACCCACATTTTCTTTACAAGTTTTCTTTTGCAGGCCTGTTCCTGCATCTTCTATAAGAAGCATGCTCCCCTGTTTCATTTTATCCATAAGGAGCAGTAGTACTTATCTGTCTTATGCCACTGCTCAGAGATCACAGCTGGACTTCATGATACAGTGCACTTGGGGCATAACAACCCTATGCAGTGCTACAGACTAGGAGAAGGTTGACTAGAAAGGAAAAGGACCTGGGCGTATTGATTGACAGCCGACTGAACATGAGCCAGCAGTGTGCCCAGGTGGCCAAGAAAGCCAATGACATCTTGGCTTGTATCAGAAACGGCGTGACCAGCAGGTTCAGGGAGGTTATTCTCTTCCTATACTCAGCACGGGTGGATGAGGTGCTGAGGGGCATGGTTTAGTGTTTGATAGGAATGGTTGGACTCGATGATCCGGTGAGTCTTTTCCAACTTGGTGATTCTATGATTCTATGAAATGCTGTGTACAGTTTCCTATGGCCTATAAAAAGTTTATTTGCTAAGGAGCTCATGATACAGAGTTAGACAATGTCAGGAGGCTGTTTCAGACACTTAACATCAATGGCATTAAATGTATTATGATTCCTTGGAAAGGAATGTCCATCCTTCAACTCAAAATGAAAAAATTTTCCTTTATTTTTTTCCATCACATAGCGTGAGTAAACAATATTCAATTAATCTCATCTCCTAAATTCCCTTCATTAAGAAATAGAATGTTTACTGTCACAATAATATTCATTCTTGAATTCTTGGACTGTTTTCCAAGTCCTATAATTTCAGTGGGTAGAATAACACATTAACAGTCAGCAAATTGTTAACACTTGTCAAATAAAAAGCAATAAATTCAGTAGGATGTAGGCAAAAAAATAAAAATTCTTCCAAGATTTTTCTGTCTGAATACAATCCTAAAATGAAATTTTGGAATTACAGCTGGATATTCTTTTAATTTTAGAGATAAAACAGGAAGGAAACTGTCGGAACCCGACACTGCCGTTAGGTTGGTGATCTAAAGCACTCGGCATATAGCCAGCTCTGCTGTTGCAAGAGTAGACTATTAAGTTTAAATTTAAATTTCTAGGCTTTGGACTACTTGTCTAGATGCTCAGATAAGAAACTTAGGTTTATTCTAATTTCACTCTGGGCCCTGGACTAACCTTTACATGTCTATGTCTTTACGAGGGGGGAACCCTGATTCTCAGACTGGAAGGGAGTTCAGTTGCATGGACTTCCTAGATGCCCATCTTTAACGTGTTGCCATTTGCATTTTGTTTTCTTTTTCTGTTTTTTGTTTATTTTCTTGAATTTGCTGGAGCTATCACATTGCGACTTTTGAAATTTGATCTGCATTTGTATTGGTGTTTATGACAGTACCAACAGACATCTCATAGCATGCAGGGCAAGGAGTGAAGACAATAAACAGTGGTGGCAGTCTAGGCACTTGTTATGTCACACCAAAATAGAAGCTCTTGCTTCAAAAAATAACAGCAACAGCTCTTTGAGAAGAAAAAACAGATTTATTGAACATGCTCTAATTTTTCCTCTCCCCACTCCAGCTATAGACAATTACTGCTTACTGAAAATTATGAAGCAGTGGCGTTAGCTGGCTAATTCATTAGTGACATTTCCAAGATATGCATCTTCCTGAAAAATACCAGAAATAAATCTCCCAGTATCATATCAATACACTTTTTGCTCAGAGTTAAATGCCAAAAGATTAACCAGATACCAGTTAACTGGTATTTTGTGGATCTCTGTATGAGCTGAACAGGCAGTATTTTGCAAGAGTTAGAAACTGTTGTGCGGTAATAATGTCTCTAATTATTTCAGTGATTAAAATAATTGCAGAGATTGAGGGAACTATATTTATTACTGTTGTTAGTTAGAATGCATGAATCAAAAGAGGAAAGCTGTTGAACTGTGGGCTGAACCTGACTTGTCCGACTACAGTGAGGTTTATCTTGCAAGGGAAACTTTTATGAATTCAGACACTTCTTTCCAGGTTTTATTATTTGGGTCACACTAACATTGTCCTAAGATAATTTTTAATAATTTCTAGTCTCTCCTTTACTCTGTGACTCAGCTGCTTTTATAAATTCACCAGAGGATAAATTCAAGGAAATCCAATGTATTGTAGAATCTCTTCTTTCTCCTTTGACAATTAAACCTAGTCTGATCATGACTATTAACTCTGTAGCTCAAAAAGAAGTCTACTAAAGAGCCTTAATGTGGCAATCTTGTCTAGGTTGTACAAGGCATTTATATCTTTCCTTGAAGTTTGCAGGGAACCTCATTTCTTTTATTAAAATTCTCAATTCACTCAGATTGCTACTGGTCCTATTGTAGAGACCAAAGTGAATCTGTATGACTGATTTCATAAACCCAAGGATGTGTGCTTGTATAAGTGACTCTGTCCATACTGATTTCTGGGTTTGCTGCTATGATTATGTTGTCATCTCCTGACTACATAATTTAGAAGTCAATGATTCCTACAATCTAAGTATTAGTTAATTTCTAAATGTTTGCACTAATTATCATTATTTTAATCATAATTTATTTCAAATAAAAACTTCTTAAATGGACGATTCTTCATGATATCAAACACAGTCTGAAAACTGAAAATTCTGCAACTACAGTATGAAGTTCTTGATGATACTGCATAGTGCTGAAATACAGATTCCATTCATCTTCAAATCTGTGGATTTGTAAATAACTGTTATAAATTTAGGAATTTTAGACCTGTTAGAATGGAGAGGCAACTAACCAAACCACTTTCTAGTCTTTTGTTCTTCCTAGCAGTGTGGTGAAAATCATCTCCCTCAGGTTTGTGTCAAGGATTTCCTCAGAGAAGGTCCCCAAACTGAAGGATGCTATTCACATTCACATTGTCTCATTTTACACTGCCACCACAGCTCAGCATATTGAACATAACACGTAAGGCACACATATTTGTTCTCCAGACAACCTAGTCACGCTGTCTGGGGCCAAATTGGAGACAGCATCAGATGTAGTTATGCCCTGGTTGCTGTTACTCATAAATTGGCTTTTTGTATCTTGGTTCTTGCAGGTATGTGGCACAGTATTTTTACCAGGAAACTCAAGCTACTACAAGACAAAAGCAAGAGAAATACTTATATAGAAACCATTTCTGGGAGCAGAGTACATTTTACATAGGTCACTGACAGAGCACTGAGGGACAGGCTGTTTTGTTTACCTGAGTCATGAAGACTTAAATGCTACCAAAGTGCACAGGTTGTGTGATAGCTTCTTTCTCAAGGAACCAGTAGGAATCCTCAAGGGAGGAATGTTCTTTTGTGTCTCCAGTAATTACTCCATTTTTGACCTTGTTTAGAGGAAAATGAAACAGTTAGGTTAAGTGTGAATGAAGATAGAGTAGAATTTTGTAACCATTTGTTGAAACAGCCAAGAATTCATTTTAGTCATGCATTTTTCTAGATTTTATCTTCGATTATAGTTTCTTCTGCTTTGTAAGTGCAGTGTTATTTTTTATAAGTGTATAAAAATAAAGTCATCTTATAATGTTCCCTTCAGTAACTTAATGACTACATTTTTAAAGTATATAAGTACTGTAATTATGTAATGCGTATTCTGTGTACAGGAAGATTTATGCATATAAATTTAAAATACACTGTAGGCATTGAGTGAAACTTTGTTTATAATTTTTTTCATTAGTATGATGTGACTTTTCCACTATTTTGAGTACTTCTAGTGTAGAACATGATAGAAGTAGGCATGACGACGTATTCTGAGTTTATGTCTGGTTTTTTTTCCCTTGAGCTTTTTAAAAGTAGGAACTTAAATACGTTATTTTGTAAATGTGTCTCTTGTTTTAGTTTGCACTGATGTGATGGTGAAAGTATGTTCTTTTTCTAAGAAACAAAAGCTCCTAGTACTCATGGTTGCTGGGACCTAAAGGGAAATGTAAATTTATTACAAATGAAGTATTTACAGAAACAAAAGCCTTGGAGATTTTAAATCCACTTTTTCATTTCAATAAGTTAATGAAGAAATGTGTGTATACATTTTAAGTTATTTTTTTCAGTTCTGAACAATTCAACAAAAACTTGAAGCTTGGATTCCTGGAAATCTTACCCTGTTTCATATTCTCTTATTCAAGAAAGCATACATTGACAATACTAATGTGCTGCTCTAGTCACAGTTTGGATTAATATGCCTGGAGTTGAGAAGATGAGGACAAATTACTCTGTAAATCCAGACATTTTTCTTTATAAATAATCACTAATGAAGGATGCAGATTAATGGCTCCCATCTACTGTGCTGGACTGCTATGTTTAATACAGAATCTAGCCAAAGCTGATACGACTATGCAGACGGATGACAGGTTTGCACTTCATAAAGCAGAACAGGTCTACACACTCTATCTAGAGGAAGAAACTTCTCTGAGACATGTAGATGAGACAGAGTCTGGGACAGCAAGAGCAGATGGGTAAAAGTATGCCTTTTAACAGGATTCTGCTAGATGGACTGCTCTGCTTCACTATCCTGTCCACAGTGCATCCTACAACTGGTCACTGTAATCTTTTGAACCCATACATGTAAACAATGCAAGATATAACATATAAGAAGTGGACAGATATATGGAGCAGTAACCCTGGGTATAAACAGTTCTGTTGTTTAGACTGCTCCACTAAAAGAAGGGTGGAGACTATATTCTTCATGTTAAAATGATTACAACTACTTGGTGTAGTTACAATTGACCTTCGAAGAAGTATGAAAGATAATAGTATATAAGATCTCTTGCTGCCTGTTGACATGTGCTGCTGCCTGTGTTGGGTTGCATGATACATCCCTTTCCACGTGGTTACAGTTGTGACCAAAGAGCCACACTGCATTCTAGGTAGGAATATAAACAATTCATCAAAAGATGGAGAGGTTGATACAGCTGCGGTTAATACTGCACATCTGTAGGGAAAATCATAGGCAAATCTTACGCATGTAAATGGTTAGAATTAATTACTAAATCCTTCTCTGATTTGCACATTCAGGAAGAACATCAACAATCATTTTTCACTATCATTGCCAGATGTCTTCTTTTTCCTAAATATAAGGTGAGTAGGCTGAAGCTGGGGCTAGTCAGATACCATCAGGTCTGCTCAACTTCTTGCACAGCTCCACAAGCTAATCAGGCACAAGAGACTAAAGCAGCAAGATGTTGCCACCAGTTCTCATCATTTCAATAAGTATTGTTTCTATTGAAGTTGTTGTTGGAGTTATTGGAAATGGATTTATTTCAACTGTTAATATCCTTAAGTGGATCAAAAGCAAAAAAATTTCTTCTGTCAACTTGATACTGATCTTTCTGAGCACATCAAGATTTATCTTGCAGATGACCATACTGATGTACATTCATAGTCTCTACTTTGTGGACGTATTTAAATTGGCTTCCATGTACAAAGCTTTTGGTGCTGTATGGATGTTTGTAAACCATGCCAGTTTGTGGTTCAGTACCTGGCTCTATGTTCTCTACTGTGTAAAAATAATCAATGTCACTCAACGGCTGTTACTGCAAATCAAGCTCAGAATAGCCACAATGGTCCCACGTCTGCTTCTAGGATCACTGGTGATCTCTTCTGTGACATCTTTTCCTTTACTATGGATTACACCCAGCGCTTATGTCTGCAGCTCAACTGGGAACTGCAGAGAAAACAGCACAGCACGTACGACTGACTGGAACAGTTCACATCTCTACCTACTGCTTCTTTACATTGTAGGTAGCTTTCTTCCTCTAGGACTATCTGTAGTAACCTCAGCTCTATTAATCACATCTCTGTGGAAACACACAAAAAAGATGCAATGTTATATAGATACTTTCAGAGATCCTTTAATAGATGTTCACATAACTGCCATTAAATCCATTATTTCTTTCTTGATCTTATATCTTTCCAGTTTTGTAGCTCAAATTCTGTTGACCCTGTCAACTTCCCAAAGTAAAGATGTTGTGAAAGTTGCAGTATCCTTAGTTGTAGTTGGGGCATACCCTTCTATGCACTCTATTATCCTGATAATAGTAAATTCAAACCTAAAACTGGCATTCTGGATGCTTTGTCAGCATTTTAAGTGCCCTTTGGAAGATTTTACTCTATGCCTCCTATTGTAGCTTAAGAGGAATACTCTTAAGTAACATTTCTGGATCAAGACTTTTATGCATGTACTGTTTCATGGTCTATTTTATTTTTCAATAACTTCTATCTTTCAGAGATTTCTGTGATTAGATCTTCTTAACCTTTCAGAATATCTGAAATAAGATCCATTTTCTACTTCATCTCTACACCACTCTTGTGAAGAAGTGAGAATAAGAATGCATTGAAGGGACATAATACATTTAATCAATTACAGGATGCTTTGTGATTTCAGATTCCTAGGTTAAGAATGACAGCCTTAAGATATGTTTGAATTTAAGAAAATAGGGCTAATATGAGACAAGTATCTGTTTACAAATATCAGTTTTCTGGTAAAGGATCTTTCACATGAAAGATCTTAAAATTAGATAGAATCATAGAATCGTAGAATCATAGAATAACCAGGTTGGAAGAGACCCACTGGATCATCGATCTATAGATACTGTGACATAAAACCAAAATATTTTTCTAAACATGAAATACTAGCTAAAAGGTAACTTGAGGGAAAATTAAGATGTGGAAACATACTGCAAATTAATGTAATCAAATAATATTCTGTATCAGGTTAATTTATGTTTAGATTCCAGTGTAGCGATGTAATGGTTAAATACCTCTTGAAAATGAATCCTTTTGTTTAGAACATATTTTACTTGTTCATTCTGTTTTCTTTAAAGTGGACTACTATGGTGGTGATTATAATGTAAAGAGATGTAGGTACATAGATCTACCCATCCACTAGAGAAGATCTTCTTGTTGACTCCTCTGATTGCAAATTTGGGGGGATTTACATGATTTTTTGTTGCTATGAGTAGTTGTGAGTTGTTTCTGAGGCTGTTCTCTTTTAATCTTTTATGCTCTGTGAAATTTCATGTGTTTCATGAAATATATTCTTCAACAAGTCCTGTTGAATTTTATCAAATGTGTTCGATGATTCTACTCTGAAGTTTTCTGTTCAGCTTCACTGTTTTTATGTTGTAAGTTCTCTATGCAGGAATTTAGATAATGCTAGATTATACATCACTGTAGTGAGAATTTCAGTCTCATCTATACAACACTAATGAACAGGGTGATTCACTTAGTCTTGAAGTATATTGGCGTCAGTGCTTGAAACAATGGAATAAAATGCTTTGAAATCACTTTTCATCTGTTAGCTAAGAGTGAACACAATCTTCTTAACTGGTAACTTAAAATAGTGTTTACAATGAAATATATGTTCATAGGAGGCACAAATGTATGCACTGTCTAATATGAAGTGATATGTTTATTAGCATGCACTAATAAACAGAAGAAACCAATACTCACCTTGCTACAACTTCCTTTCAGGTAGTTGTAAATAGCGATGAGTTCTCCCCTCAGCCTCCTTTTCTCCAGACTAAACGACCTCTGTTCCCTCAGCTTCTCCTTATAAGATTCATGTATCAGACCCTACATCAGCTATGTTGCCCTTCTCTGAACATGCTGCAGCAGCTCAATATCTGTCTTGTACTCAGAGGCCCAAAACTGAACACAAAATTTGAGGCGCAGCCTCACCAGCAATGAGTACAGGGGGTCAATCACTTCCTTAGTCCTACTGGACACATTATTTCTGATACAAGCCAGAATGCTATTGGCTGTCTTGGCCACCTGGACACACTGCTGGTTCATACTCAGCCAGCTACCTGTTAAACCTCCCAGGCTCTTTTCTGCCAGGTAGCTTTCCACTCACTCTTCCCCAAGTCTGTATCATTGCATGGGATTTTTGTGGTCCAAGTGCAGAACCTGACAGCCTTGTTGAATGACATACACTTGATGTTGGCCCTTTAATGCAGCCTGTCTGAATCATCCAGATCTATCTGCAACCTACTCTCAAGTGGACCAACACTCATGCAAAATTTGGTGCCATCTTCGAATTTACTGAGGGTGTAATTGATCCCCTTGTCCAGATCATCGATAAAGGTATTGAACAGAAGCAGCCCCAACACTGACCTTGGGAATACCACTAGTGTGACTGGCCACCACTCAGATTTAACTCTATTCATTTCAACTCTTTGGGTCTGGCCATCCAAACAGTGAAGAGTACACCAATCCAAGCCATGGATTGCACTCAGTTTTTCTGGGAGAATACTGTGGGAAATGGTATCAAAGGCTTTACTACAGTCTAGGTAGACTCATCCCCTAAGTGAGTCCCCTTGTCATAGAAGGCGATTAGGGTAGTAGGCAGGACCTGCCTTTCCTAAACCCATGCTGACTGTTCATGGTAACCTGGTTACCCTGTATGTGCTGTGTGATGGCACTCACAATGATCTGCTCCATAACCTTCCTCGGCTCTGAGGTCAGGCTCTGAGGTCAGGCTGACAGGCCTGTAGTTCCCCAGATCCTCCTTATGGCCCTTCATGTAGATGGGTGTCACTTTTGTTCATCTCCTGTCAAGTGGGACCTCCCCAGTTAGCCAGAACTGCTGAAAAAAGATGGAAAGTGAGTTCAGTACCCTTGGGTGTATCTCATCCAGCCCATAGAGTTGTGTGTGTCTAGATGGAGTAGCAGGTCACTAATCATTTCCCCTTGGATGATGGGGGTTTCCTTCTGTTGTGTGTCCCAATCTTTCAGCTCAGGTGGCTAGGTACCCAGGGAAAAACTAGTCTTACTTAATAAAGACTGAGACAAGTAGTTATTAAGTACCTCAACCTTTTCCTCATCCTTTGCTGCTATGTTTCTGTCTGCATCTACTAAAGGCTGGAGATTCTTCTTGGCTCTCTTTTTCTGCTGTTAACTTTTATCGTCCTTTATTGCAGTATTGAGATTAAGTTCTTGTTAGGCTTTGGCCCTTCTAATTTTCTCTCTGCACAACCTCATGACATCTTTGTAATCCTCCTGAGTTGCCTGTCCTTTCTTCCAAAGGCCATAAATTCTCCTTTTCTTTCTGAGTTCCAGCCAAATCTCTCTGTTCAGCCAGGCTGGTCTTCTTCCCCATCAAATCATCTTTCAGCACATGGGGACAGGCTACTTCTATGCCTTTCAGGTTTCCTTCTTGAAGAATGCTCACCCTTCCTGGATTCCCTTGCCCTTCAAGACTGCCTCTGAAGGGACTCTTTCAACCAGTCACCTAAACAGGCCAAAATATGCCTTCAGAAAGTCCAAGCTTGCAGTCCTGCTTATGGGCCCTGCTAGATTTTTAGTGAGGACTTTAGTCCCCTAGGAGACAAGTGTGCCTCATCCCTAGTAAGGAAGCCTGGAGGTGTGAGGGCCAGTCCATGATCAAAGAACCCAAAATTTGGCTCCTCACACCATGTTCAGAGCCATGTATTAATCAACTGATTCTTTTTGA
Organism: Phaenicophaeus curvirostris; assembly: GCF_032191515.1. Classification (NCBI taxonomy): domain Eukaryota; kingdom Metazoa; phylum Chordata; class Aves; order Cuculiformes; family Cuculidae; genus Phaenicophaeus; species Phaenicophaeus curvirostris. The sequence goes on from NC_091392.1 coordinate 189,752,451, forward strand.
TTGTTTGCTCTTCATTCCTTATTGTTGGAATGGAGCTAAACACTACTTGCACCCTAGAGCCCTCCATTGTTTCCCCAGAGCCATGAAGTCCCACCTAATTGCTCTCAGCGTCCTGCACTGTGTGCCATCACTGCCAATTTGAAATACTAGCAGAGGGTAATAATCTGTTGCTTTCAACAAGGAAGGAAGTTTTCTAGTGATGTCCTTCACTGATGCCCCAGGTAGGCAACAGACCTCCCTGTGGAGCAGGTCTGGTCTGCAGATAGGTCCCTCTGTTCCCTTTAGAAGGGAATTCCGCATCATAATCACTCTCCTCTTCTTTTTCTCAGAGGATGTTTTGATGCTCATTTCAGGATGGCGCAGCCTAGATAATGTTTCTAGGCTGTGGGAGCCATCCCCTTTGTCCAAGGGGATGGATTCCACTTGCAGCACTTCATATTTATTTTGCAACTATTAGACTGCTATTTTCAAACTGCCATTTCTCCTTCCCAGTACCTATGCTTTTGCAGTGACTCAAAGGAGCTGTACCTATGCTAAAGTAAGCATAATATCAATTATTGGCAAGAAACAAAGGAAAAAAGCAAGAGCAATCTTAAATCCAGAGTTCCTGACACTATAAGAATTTCAGCAGTTAGAGGGTTTTGTTTCATTCCTAAAACTTTGCTCATCTCCACCTGGAGAGGCTATGCCCCTTCTTTACTGTTGAGCTTATCTGTTCATGAAAAGACAGGACCAACATTTTATTATCAGAAAACAGAACAGTAGTACGGATAGTGGCTACAATGTGATCTATGTGGGCTTTTTAGAAGGCAGAGAATCCAGGAGAAGTTGCACAGATCCATGCTATTTACTTCAGCTTGTCTCTCTTCACCGTGTAGGTAAACAAGCCGGGGCAATGGTGTACCCTTCCAAAAGCAGATGTTGCTGAATTGGGATCCATATACCAAATGTTCCATTTCAGGTCAGGTTTTTTTGCTGTCACAGGAAAAGCAGAGGCAATCTGCTAAATAGGAATAATGACTTGATATCATCATCTCTTGGATGCTTCTTGGGAAGGAGGAGTGAAATTAAATCCTCTCTGGCTGTTAGGCATTCAGATATGATATTGTGATGAAATTAAGATGGATGAGAGCATTCATAAGTTAAAAAATGGATTAGCAGGTAATTAGACTAGATTCTTTTATCCTGTTGCCTGGGAAGATCATGTAACAGATCCTCCTAAAAGCTATGCTAAAGCACACAGAAGACATGGAGATGATGAACGCCAGCACACCTTCAACTTAGTGGCTTTCTATGATGAGGTAATGGCAGCAGTGGACTTAGGTAAACCAATGGATGTGATATAGCTAGACTTCTGTAAAGCCTTTGATATAGTCCCCCACAACATCCTTCTCTCTAAAGTGGAGATGTGGATTTGGTGGGTGGATGGTATGGTGGTTAAGAAACTGGTTGGATGGTCGTATTCAAGGACTAATGGTCAATGGCTCAAAGGCTGGATGGAGATCTGTGACAAATGGCGTCCCTCAGGGGTCCATACTGAGACTGGTGCTGTTTAATATCTTCATCAATGATATTGACAGCAAGATCGAGTGCACCCTCAGCAAGTTTGCAGATGACACCAAGCTGAGTGGTGTAGTTATAACACAGGAAGGATGGAATGTCATCCAGAGGCACCTGGACAAGCTGGAGAAGTGGGCCTGTGAGAACCTCATGAGGCTCAACAAGGCCAAGTACAAAGCCCTACATCTGGATCGGGGCAATCCCCATTTTCAGTACACGATGCGGGGTGACATGATTGAGAGCTGCCCAGCAGAGAACGACCTAGGGGTGCTGATCAATGAGAAGCTCGACATGAGCAGTCAATGTGAGCTCACAGCCAACAAGGCCAACCTTATTCTAGGCTACATCAAAAGAATCACGGCCAGCAGGTCAAGGGAAGTGATTCTGCCCTCTATGCCTCTCTTGTGAGACCTCACCTGGAGTTCTGTGTCCAGTTCTGGAATCCTAAAGGTAAAAAGGATAGGGAGCTGTTCGAACTGGTCCAGAGGAGGGCTACAAAGATGATCAGAGGACTAGAGCACCTTCCATATGAATACAGACTGAGAGAGTTGGGCTTGTTCAGTCTAGAGAAGAGAAGGCTCCAAGGAGATCTTATAGTGACCTTCCAGCACCTGAAAGGAGCCTACAAGAAAGCTGAAGAGGGAGTCTTCATAAAGGCTTCCAGTGATAGGACAAGGGGTAATGGGTATAAACAGGAGAGGTGCAGATTTAGGCTTAATATAGGGAAGAATTTCTTCACCATGACAGTGGTGAGGCACGGGCACAGGTTGCCCAGGGAAGTTGTGGATGCCTCGTCTCTGGAAGTGTTCAAGGCCAATTTTGATAGGGCCTTGGGCAGCCTGATCTAGTGGGATGTCGCTGCCCATGGCAGAGGGGTTGGAAGTGGATGATCTTTAAGGTCCCTTCCAACCCAAACTACTTTATGATTCTATGATTCTTCTACCAACTCCCTCCCTCACTGTCATATTTTCATTTCATTTTTTCCTAGCTTTACAACTTCTTTTATTTTTAACATTTCTTTTGGAGTCTATCAATTTTCTTCCTAAATGAAAAAAAAATATCTTTAATTCTTCATTTATCACCCTACTTCTTACCACCTCCTCTAAAAATCTTGGCTGGTTTTGCTGCCATTGCTGTTGTTATTGCAAGAGCATATTTATGAAAACAAGCTGGGTGCATTCGCACATTTACTTTAAACTAACAAGCACACATGACAAGAGAGTTTATTGTGTTTGGCAGATTTATACTTTTTCTTCTGTGGCAACACTGCAAACTTGTGAAGGTGCTTAAAAAAAACCCAGAATCCCACATGCTGAGACCTTCAGATATTTGAACTTTCCCTTTCAAATCCCACTTCAGTCAGTTCTGCTTTGTTGTCCTTTCCTTTTCATTTGCTTTCTTGTCCTACATGCCAATCCATTTTTCTTTTACAAACTGCTGTCCTTCTATTTTCTTTCTCATTTTTCCCTGTCTCTTTTAAGATAGTGAAGTTCTTTTTAATTTCTCCCTGCTCTCTCTGGTTTTAATCCTCACCCATTAGTCCCTCAAACATTCTTGTTTGTTTCCATGTTTACATTATTTCTCTTCCAGAGAAGACATGACCATGCAAATATTTTCATTACCTAGGATTAGGATAAGAAATTAAGAGAGAAAATAAAATGTACCTGCAAGTGTGTAAACAGGGACGTGGAAGATTATTCAAACACTGTATGTATATGATGTATATTTAAGAATAAAATAATTTGAAATACTTGCATCCTGAGAAACATCAGAAAAAAAGTAAGTATTTATAGACATGCTCACACTCTTAAAGAAGACAAAAGTAGTCTATCATAATTATTTTAACTCTGATCATCAGAACAGAAGGAAATCAACATTTTCCTGAGGAACTTCTGAATCCCTCTGAGAACAGTGTATAACAGAAATTAGGAACAGGTATTCCTAGACCACATTTGGTAAATTATAAGAAATACTTTATGAACTTTTATACATATGTTCATCCAACAGAGATTCAGTCCCTTGCCTTATAGGTATAATTTGAGTGTCAATGGACAAAGAAATTATATTTCTCTTGCTTTAGATACACATGGCTTCCTCTAGCAATCTGAAGCAGTGTTATTGGACATGCAGAACAACATACCTGGCCCTGCTGAATCATTAGGTACCTGTATTTCAACTAAATTCAGTAAGAGTGGAAAAATTTTTCTTTGCCAATCTTAAGTCACGTTTGGACCACAGCTGCAACCAGTCTCATTTCCCATTCTTTTTTCACAATTGCACGTTGCACAAGCTTGTGTGTTTTTCTTGTGTCTTGCAGGGCTTAAGAAAGAGGACTAGAGAGAAATTTTCTCAAAAGTATCCCTTCCAAAAGATCATCCTGAGTTACAATAAATCTCGTCTGAAGCTGTGAAGAGACAAGATCGTAGGTCCCCTACCTCCTGACACATACCACAAGCAGTCTGTGATTATCCCAAAAATCAGCTCCGAAACACATTCTCTCAAAAAAGAGTTCAGATTTTGGAAGTGAATGAAAAATTAGAGATCTATTAAAACTTCTGCTAATTCCCAGTTCCTTCTTGGCCTATTGCCTCATACTGGCATTGAGGTGACTAGATTTGCTTTACAGAGTCAGTGGGAAAAGGTTAAAATCTCAGGCTGGCCTTGCCGAGCATTTCAGAAATGCCTTGCTGTTCTTGCTGGCTGTAGAAAAAAGCTTGCATGGGCTACCAGGTTAAAAGACAAGATGCCTAACAGTCTTTTGTTCACCTTCTGTTTGAAAATCTTCACATGTGTGAACATCTATATCTCCAAACTACTGTTCTGAGCAAAACTGATAACCCTTGCATGATTCCCAGATCGCCCCAGTGATCATTGCTGGTCTCTTCTGTCATTCCTTGTCATTATACTTTGCTTTATTTTAGCTTTTACTTTTTTTACTTCAGTAATGAGTCATCTCACAGACTTCAGGGTGGCAGATTCTGAGGTTTCTCGAGTCTCTATATCGTTTTACTGAACACCAGCGGGAAGTTCTTCCCTTTCATCATTCCATTTTGATATCACCTACTCAGTTAGTTACCTCTGTCCTCAAACTTCCCAGAAGGAGAGAAAAAGCCTTTGACTCCAGCAACTCCAGGATACATGTGCATGTATATATAATCCAATATCTGTTTTCTTCCCTTTCTTTCTGTGTTCCTAGTTTTCTGTTTAAGATCATGTGGTTGTTATTCAGCTGCAGCAGATAAATCTCCAAGATTACCTGCATTATTGTTAGGGATCATTGCTTCGTGTTTGAGTAGTTTTCACTCAGCTTGTAACAAATCTAAAATGAATTATTGATTCTAATTGTTGTATATTTTCCTTTGAGTTATTCTAGTGCAGGACGTTCTTGTCCAGTACCTTCCTCATTTTGGTGCGTGAATTCTTAGAAGAATGTGACACAGATTAGGACAAATAAAAATAGTAGAAAAGCTTCTGATACTGACCTTTTCCTTATACACTCATATTTTAAGGAAAAAGTTAGTGACACAAAGTATTAATAATTAAAAATTAGTGAATATGTAGCAGATTTTCCTCACTTCTTTCTGAGGCATTAACTAAATATAATTCTACATTTTTCTTTGGTAATAAGGTCCACTTTATCCATTAAAATTTTACCTGAATAGGATGAAAATTCTCAAGTTTTCAAGAGTTAAATTGCTAAATCTCGTATCAAAATATTAGGAGTCAAATAGCTCGTTCAAGGCACTTCTTCCCACCAGTGCAATGGAGTATTTTTTTGTATTATAGCTCATTATTTTAAAGGTGACAGACAAAGTAATAGAGTTATCTGTAAAACAACTTTCATCATTTCACAAAAAAATCAGTTTTTGCATTGAACTGATGTTGTGATCACATACCCTCCTGTCACGTGGCTTGATAACCGATCTCTTGCTGTGAAGAGCCCATGAATACTTCTACTATTTGACTTTCTTACAATGTATATTCAAATGCACTTTCAAACATTGTACATTCATAGAGCTGTTTGAGCTGTCTTCATCCAAATACATTATTCAGAAAACATTGCTATGGAATAACTTCTTTCCAGACTGAATTTAAAAGGAATTAAACTAGCTCTGATCCTCACAAAGTCTAATAGGCTTTGTGAAAAAACAGTGTAAGCAGGGCAAGAGGGACTCATAGTTTAGATTCATCTTAGTTTAGGTCTTTTATCTGTGAGGCTTCTGATAATTCATTAACCATCTCTGTGCTTCATTGTCCTGCAGTAATAAAAAGCTTTTTTCCACCACTCTAAAGTTGTTTGAAAGCATATAATTTGCTGTGTAGTGGCAGAATATTTTATTGTTTATTTTTACATTGTTCACCTATACTTCACAGAGGTGAATCTATTGCAAAATATATGTGTGCTTCAGCCCATGTCTGTAATGAGGTGATATTGCTATATAAAAAACTGATTTTCTTACCTTTCAACAAAGTCCCCAAAGAGCTTGAGAGACAAAATTCATGTATTTTCTACATACATGAGTCAGCTTAAAAAAAAAAAAAGATAACAAAACAAATCCCAAACAAATCTAAATAAATAAATCTTACATTATTCAGCAATATATCTCAGCCTGGATGTTCTGTATATTTTCATATGCCAACTTTTTGATGAAAACACGTACAAGAAAATTCAAATGTTAAAACAGAAATGTGAAAAGCTTTCCTTTCAATCAGCCATATATCAAGTTTTGGATGTCCAAATCCAAGAAAACTGAGATGAGAATGTGGTAAACAGATGAAATTATGGCACCTGGTGGTGGTGGCAAATTACTGTTCTCTGGTGACTTCTTTTGTGCTCTGAAGATGTCTGATCTTGGGTGGAATTATTTTGGTATAGAGATTGACCAAAACTCAGGAACATCTCACAGAATATTTTTGTAGAAGGCTGAAAGACCAAAATAATTTAGACTATAATTCTTATTAAAAACAAATACATCCCCTGCACAGGCAAATTTTCTCTGGTAGAAAAGGGCTCTTTGAACTATTAGAGGAAAGCACAATAAAATATAGTGCCTAGGAGGCAAATAAAGACAGAATTAGACTAAGAACAAAGTTCTCATTCTACCTGCAAATGTAGCTAACCCCCCTGGAATAAAGTGCATTAAATTACCATGGATTAAATACCTTCTGAGGTCCTTTAAACTATGCTATAACTCAATGTGAGGTTGCATTTTTGATACCATGCCTCTCAGTGAAATTCAGCTCCAAGTGATATGCAGAAGAACAAATTAATTCATCATGTCCACATAAACCGCTCCTTGAATACTGTGCTCATTTCTGGGCCCCTCACCACAAGAAGGATATTGAGGCTCTGGAGCGAGTCCAGAGAAGAGCAACAAAGCTGGTGAAGGGGCTGGAGAACAGGCCTTATGAGGAACGGCTGAGAGAGCTGGGGGTGTTTAGCCTGGAGAAGAGGAGGCTGAGGGGAGACCTCATTGCTCTCTGTAAGTACCTGAAAGGACGTTGTAGAGAGGAGGGTGCTGGCCTCTTCTTCCAAGTGACAGGGGACAGGACAAGAGGGAATGGCCTCAAGCTCCACCAGGGGAGGTTTAGGCTGGACATTAGGAAAAAGTTTTTCACAGAAAGGGTCATTGGGCACTGGAACAGGCTGCCCAGGGAGGTGGTTGATTCACCTTCCCTGGAGGTGTTTAAGGCACGGATGGACGAGGTGCTGAGTGGCATGGTTTAGTGTTTGTTAGGAATGGTTGGACTCGATGATCCGGTGGGTCTCTTCCAACCTGGTTATTCTATGATTCTATGAAACTGATGGAAACTCTTCTCACTGTTCCAGCTCTTGGTCTCTAGGAAATAAACTCCCCAACTTTCTTGAAGGCCCCCTTCAGGTACTGGAAGGCCACTCTAAGGTCTCCTCAGAGCCTTCTCTTCTCCAGGCTGATCACCTCAACTTTCTCAGCCTATCCTCATAACAGAGGTGCTCCAGCCCTCTGATCATCTTTATAGCCCTCCTCTGGACCTATTCCAACAGCTCTGTATCCTTCTTATGTTGAGGATTCCAGAACTGGACACAGAACTCCAGTTGACATCTCACAAAAGTAGAGGGGCAGAATCACCTCCCTCAACCTGCTGTCCACGCTTCTTTTGATGCAGTCCAGGATATGGTTGGCCTTCTGGACTGTGAGTGCACATTGTTGAGTCGTGTCAAGCTTCTTTTCAAACAGCACCCTCAAGTCCATCTCCGCAGGACTGCTCTCTAATCATACCATTTCCCATCTTGTATTGAAACCACAGATTTCTGTTATCCAAGTGTAGGACCTTGCACTTGGCCTTGTTGAACCTCATGAGGTCCACACAGGCCCACTTCTCCAGCCTGTCCACGTCCCTCTGGATGACACCCTGTCCTTCTGATGTGATAACTGTACCACTCAACTTGGTGTCATCTGCAAACTTGTTGAGCGTGCATTCAATCTCACTGTCTATATAACTGATGAAGATATTAAACAACACTGGTCCCAGTAGGGACCCTTGAGTGACACCTCTTGTCTTGGATCTCCATCTAGACTAAGTGAAAGGTTGACTTTTGGAAAGCAAATTTCAAACAAATCAGAGAGGAATGTAAGCAACAGTTCCTTGGGGAAGACCTAGAGTCCTATTGCAAAAACAAAAATTGATTAAAATCCCCAAGAATCTTCAATCAAAAATTTGTGTTCAAGTAGTATTTTTTTCTTTCCCCCCCTCATTGGACGTGTCCATCATATATTCAAATACAGTAATGGAGAGAAAGATGTGATAAGGAAAATCTAAGAGTAAACTGTTTTGTTAATCATTTAGATTTATTATTGCCTTCTACACCTGTTGAACTTTTAGATAACAGCTTTGATTTCCATATTGTATAGATAAGCCAGGTGTCTGAAGTTCAGAGAGGCTCTAGCCTAGCATTAAAATTCACATCATTACCAAGGGACAGCTTGTAATCTCCTAAACTGAAGTTTAATCCATTAAATTACAGTTGATTTCCCTGTAAAAGAGTTTCACAAGGCAAAACTCTCATCTTTAGCTTCAGAAGCAATTTAAATCATTTTACTGTTTCATAATACCATTCTTTGTTTTTTAGGTTCTCCAAGGAGGAAACACTAATAAGTATGTCTGTTGTTAAGAGCTTATTACAGAACCTATTCTTGATCCATACTTTGCCTGGTTTTAGATCTGTGAAAATGGAGCAAGACAAATAAGTGACAATAACATCTTCAAAAATGCAGGCTCTGTCAACAGCATCACAGAGAGACCCTCATTACAGCATGCTTCCTTCTGGATATAACCAGGGATTTGGAGATCAAAGCATCAAATGTAATATCCCAAGCATTCACTCTTTTCTCCTTTTATCCTCCAAGTTAATTACTTCATTCCTCATCTCTGAAAGAAAATATACATAATGCCTGTGTGGAGAAATCCTGTCCTCCAAGGACTAAACATTCAGGTGATTCAAGGTGCACAGAACTGTCCACTGTGGAGACTAGTGCCAGGGTTTTGTGGTTGTGTCAATGGTTCAAAAATGAGGCACTGAATATTAGCATGTCTTTGTCACAGATTTTTCATGTTTCAGGCAGCTGTGTACAAACCATTTTTCATGGTTATCTATATGCAAATACCTATCCGGTGGCATCTTGTCAGTAGAAAAACTTAGAAATCCTTTTCCTGATTTCCTTCTATATGTAAATAGAAACTATAGTATTTACCTACCTTTGAATGAAGTCCTCAGGGTAATTTTTGATCCTGCAGAGACAGAAAGCATCTACTTCAACGTTTCTTGATCTCAGGTTAATATTTTCTAGATTTGCTCAGACTCATCAAACCAATGTCATGGTGCTCCCCTTCTTAATTTGTTTGGAAAATGAACATGAATCTCAATGCGCTGTGATTATGCTATCGGCACCCACAACTCTACAGCAGCACTGGGCATAAGACTTTGAAGGTAAAGGAGCAGAAAAGAAGGTAGTGGTGGGTGAAGTGCAAAAAAGTTCTGTTCTTTATGGAAGAACATCCACTTATCAGCATATCAGATTCTTTTTTTATCTTGTACACATTGCCTACCAGACAGGTAGCCTTTTTTTTTTCTTATTACACTTGTCTATATGACAGTCACTGTTCCTTTTCTATTTTATGTACATTGTGACCCGTATCTCAATGAGCAACACTATAAGACTGCTTACTACTTACCAGATTCAACACATGGAAAAATACCTTGATTAAAGTCCTGACATTGGGAAGAAAGTGATATTTTTGCCATAAAATTTAGCTATGCTAAGATATTACTCTGCATTGTGTCAGAGATACCAACAAAGTCATCTTTATAAGATGTCATTACTTTTACACTTGTGAGTATATCACACAAGCTCAGTTAATTTCACTTATACTCTGTGCTAACAACTCCGTTGATAAAAAAATGTTTTGAGATAGCTCACTTATTGTACAAAGGCAGGAGATTTGATGCTTCCCAGAATGGGTTAATTTTCAAGTCAGCCTGGCTCTTAACTGACTTCAGTGACTGTATGTTCAGAGTACACTGGACTTTGTTTCTATGGATAAAGAGGAAGATACTTGGGGTGCCAGAATATCATTGCCAGCTATTTTTCTGTCGTTGCCATAGAATAATTTTGAGGAAGAACTTCAAGAGATTGCAGTTGAATTAACTAATAGATCAAGTTTGCAAAAGTATCTTTAAAGGTCAGTTTAGGATAGGTGAGTGCTTCAGTTGCTTGCTGAAGAATACAGGAAAGCTGGCACTAGTACACACTTAATAGCAGTCCTGCATGGAGCATCCACTGCAGCTCTGGTTTAAACTCTGCCTGGAGGATAACTTTAACCATGCAGCTTCTAATCAAATCAGAAATTCCGTCTTGTCTTTTAGACAACACAAAAGTGATATAAAAACCATATCAGCTGCTAGTTTGACAAAGGCTGTCAAGTTCAGATCCTGAACAAGTAGTGCTGCTGTGTGTACTGTGGCATTGCACAGATCTAGTAATAATTGTTATGGAGCCACAGTGTCAAGGTAACACAGAAAACATAAACACAGAAGAATATTTGTCTATACAATTTTGTACATATGTCAAAGCAAACAGAAATTCAGGATAAGTGACTATCATTACCTTCCCTTTTTTGCTGCCGGGACTATATGCATGTTCTGCTGAACAAAATTAATTAGGTGGAGAGCTCTATTTTTAACGGTAGAGCAGAGCTTTTCATACAGACTTGTGCTGAAAAGGGAAGAGAAAGGTCACAGATGTCATTTTGTGGGGAAAAGATGCAGAAGCTTATTGTAAAGGGTGTCAAGCATGCATTAGTTTTCTTATTGTGTTGTTATATAGTTCACTAATTCAATATGAAAGCTACTTACATGACAATGCACTGAAATTGCGTTATCCAACTAAGCCACTATCATGGCAATAAGAACAAACCAGAAAAGACATTAAAGTCAGTTATAAGTCTGCCTTAACCTGATTAAAAGTCGTGCAGCTCAGCCCTGAGGGCAGTCCGAAAAATCACACACCTCAGTGTTCATCATGGATCATGTCAAGGTCTTGGACTAAGATTTTGCTGCACAACATTACTAAATAACAATGAAAAAAAGAGATTTGTGAGCTCAGTACCTGCTGCCATCATTTAAAGGTATGTTTGTTCTTTTCACCCACTCCATGAAGTAGTGCTGATGTAAGCAAAGTGGAGAGTAGCTTACATCGACAGCATTGAGGGATACATTCTTATTAAGCAGGATGATCATGTCCAGTCTGCAAAGCTCTTTGTTCAGGGGTTTTCTTTTGCACATTTTTATGTCTGTAAGTACTTGAAATAAAGTGAGGGCTCTGTTGCAACCTAGCATGATGTCAAAGATGTGTTGCTTGATAAAAACCTGTGTAGAGCTGTTTATGAATATGCTAGCTAAGACTGGATATTTCTGGATAAGATGTGTCTCATTAGTATTTTCTGTTATGGGTGGTCTTCGGGGAAAACTATTTCTAAAATCTCAACCAGATGTTATCCCAGAAAGAACTAGTCACCTCACTTCAAAAGAGAACCTGGGACTGAAATAAGGCAATGTGGACAATGACCCAAGGGAAAACCAAGAGTTCAATTACTTGATAATGGGCAAACAAGTAGTACACAATACATAGTTTGAAACTGTTAGAAATGCTATCACATAACCAGTAAAGAAAGAACTTTGAGTTAGCCAGCTTTGACTGGTGAAGGCACTGGTCTGCTAATGCAGCAAGAGGAAATATGTGAATGCATCCACCCACTTCATATATCAGGAGAGCTTTTATCCCACCCTATTTAGATTTGCAGTTTCTCCTTAAGGAAAGCCACACTTTTCAACTTGCTTCTTCCCACTACTGAAAGAACAAAGCCTGATATCAAAAATCTGGAAAGCATTCTTTGGTTATAAGATGATTATATTGGGAAAGTCCCTAGGTTTGAGATTAATAGTTTCAAAATTTTCTTCCATCAAGATTTCTTTTAGGTCCTGATCAAATTTTCTTTACTGGTTGATGACCCACTGTCTCTTTTCTACCTTGCTAAAGAAAGCTAAACAGTCTTGAGCGCCAGTCTGAGGAGGAAGAGAAGCAGCATGTAATTGAATGTGTTGATCTTTCCAACTTCCGCTGTTAGCACCCATGTGTCTGGATACATTATCATCAAATAATTTTCCAAAAGTAAGTGCAGGTGGGTTTCAATACAGGATGGGAGATAATGTGATTGAGAGCTCCCCTGCAGAGAAGGACTTGGGGGTTCTGTTTGATGAGAAGCTCAACATGAGCTGGCAATGTTCATTTGCAGCCCAGAAGGCCAACTGTATCCTGGGCTGCATCAAAAGAAGCGTGGACAGCAGGTCAACATAGGTAATTCTGCCCCTCTGCTCCACTCTCGTGAGATCCCACCTAGAGTTCTATGTCCAATCATAGAATCCTCAATATAAGAAGGATGTGGAACTGTTGGAAGGGGTCCAGAGGAGGGCTAAAAAGATGATCAGAGGGCTGGAGTACCTCTGCTATGTGGTCAGGTCGAGAAAGTTGAGGGGATCGATCTGGAGAAGAAAAGGCTCTGAGAAGACCTTATAGCAGCCTTCCAGTACTTAAAGGGGCCTTCAAGAAAGTTGGGGACGGACTTTTTACAAGGGTATGCATGTTAGGATGAGGGTGTGATGACTTTACATTGGAAGGGGGAAGATTTAGGTTAGACATTAGGAATAAATTCTTCACAATGATGGTGTTGATACACTGAAACAGGTTGCCCAGGGAAGTTGTGGATGTCTCCTCCTTGGAAGTGTTCAAGGCCAGGTTGGATGGGTCTTGGGCAGCCTGAACTATTGGCAGGCTTCCCAGCCCATGGCAGGGAGGGATGAAACTGGATGATCTTGAAGGTCGCTTCCAACCCAAGCTGTTCCGTTCAGTTCTGTTCCATTCCATTCCATTCCATTCCATGCAAGTCAGAGAGGTCCAGCCAATAAGTTAAATGAACCTTGGAAAGTAATTCTGTTCACCCCAAATTAACAATTGGTTAACAGAATATGGAGTATATCCTTGATCTCCAATAACTGTAAAAGGAATATTAAAAACTTTCTCACACGTGAATACCAAAACAAGTTTGGTTCAAGACCTGAAAAGTGCCTGCCATTAAAGCCTCTAATTTTCATGTGCTCCTAGTTTATTCTACAGTTTCATTCTCCCCAGTAAATAGTAGCTTCCATAAACGTTTCTCTTAGTCTTAGAAGTGAGACAGATTTAAAAATTAAAATACTCGTTGAAATTATATTTTAAAAGGAAAGGAAGAACAAACAACTATATTTTGCTCTTATATCAGTCAATGTACCTTTCAGTAACATCATATATTAACCTCTCAGCCTATAAAGTATTCTTTTATATTCTGTTTTGTAGTTATTTTTGAGATTGGCATATTTCACATGTATGTGTGCAAGGTGTAACCTATGTGGTCATAAATAATCCTGAAAATAATGCAATTACATTGAATCCCACGTGATCACGTAAAGGCGAATCTTTAAATTAAACAAATACAGATATGAACCACATGCTGTTTCACCAAGGTTCATTTTTTTAATAAAGTATAATTTGGAGTAAGAAGTTGAATGCAGATCACCACTGCAGCTGCATAATACCTGCCTAGTATCTTACCTTCAGGAAAATAAGTCAGAAAGGAGAAGGATTGAGTTTTGATCTGTGGAATTTACGAGTGTTCCTGTAAACGTTGGTTGTCTGACTTTGCCTGGGCAGTGACAAGAGCTGTGTCACATGGGAAACAAGCCACACAAGAATATCCTTGCAATAATCAGGTCTTCTGGGAGACACAGTGTTAGAAATTATGTGACAGTCCTATATGTCTAGATTCTAGGAGCATAATCAAACTTCATCAACTCAATTTCCTTCCTTTTTGTTCTTGCAGTTGTTTGGGGCACTGTTAGTTCCTTCTTATGGTGGTATATATAACTTACTATGCTTCATTCATCCAGGAACAGCAATTGCTGCTGCCAGTGAAGTAGCCATGTTTTGTATCCATACTCATTTTAATCTTATCATTATGACAAAAAAAAATCTTAAAAAACATAAGTCTTTCCTAGTTATTTGTGTATATCCTTCATGAACAAGAGGATACTGCAGTGGATGCTGCAGTGTGACATAACTAGGAATGCAGGCAACAGGAGAGAAAACTGAAGGAATCTGTTCGGTCTTTTGATCTAACAGTAGAACACATTTAGCAGTCATATAAAACATATGTGTGCAGATTACATGTAGTCTGTCCTATGATTGAATAACACTCTAGATTTACAGCCTGCAATCTATTACTATATAAAATATCTGTAATATTACAAGCAGTGCCTGTCTTCTCACCATTTTCCCTTTCCTCCTCTCTACTTCTACTTCTTTCCCTAAAGAGTATCCACTTTAGGATGAAAAAGAAAAAAACAGATTGTCAGAAGTATCTCATTATGACAGTAGTACAAAATATTGAATATTGTTGTTAGACAGTAATAGTAGCACAAATGAGATCATTAAAATGGAGTTTGTAACAAATTGCCATTATGTTATCACACAGGAGGACCTATTTTACTTTTGTTTTGAGCAAAATCAGAACACATGTACTCTTGATGAATGAAGAGATATGAATGTAAGGTTTAAAAAACAACACAAAACAAACAAACCAAAGAAACCCCCTGTTAGATTAAGAGGTAAAATAATATTTCACACTTGTATGTCTTCTCTGAGATTTGATAATAAAACATTTTGTGTTCCTTTGTTTCCAATAATACAGTGCTTATAATCAATCAAAATCCTTATGCAAAAGGAGTGTCAAATTCAGTCCTGTAAAATGCACGATATTTTTGCATATGCTTAAAGAGCTGTTAACTATGGGTCTGTGAACCGTGGGGTTCTCCAGGGCTGAACAGCTCCTATTCAAAGGGCTTGGGATTGCAGATTTAAATACAAGTGGCTGCAACACATCTAAGTTACAAAGAAATGTTCAAGATTGGGTTTGTGTCTGATGTTTTTTCTTTATTAATGAAAATCTTAAGTTGGACTACTTACTTGCTACAACTCATTTTCACGAAGGCTCATTATTCACTTTATATCTTAAATATAATATAAGAAAGAGTAAAATGTGGAATTAGTCCTGGCAGTGCTGAAAAGCTGTAACAATGTAGAATATAACCATCTAGTCATGTCTATTTATTCTTGTCGGGAGATAATTAAGTCATGTGTACTTTTTTACTCCTGTAGAAATGCCTTTCATTTTTCCCTCTTGTCATCTGTTATTTACTACACAGATTAAGCAATGCAAAGGAGATTCAAACCGCCTGAGCATTTACTAATGCTGGGTAAACAGAAGCTTGAGCATTTTTTTAATGTCATTTCCAACCTTGTTTATTGTCATTATGGCAGCTTTGTGGCAAAAATATTTTGTTGACAATATCTTCAAAAAGCCCAAGCTCTGTAAATAACAATAGGAACAAGTTTTCCTGAGAGAATTGACTCTGGGAATTCTGCCCTGACCATGTTCAAAACTTAAAATGCATATCTGTACAATACATTTGCTGAATAATTATGAATTTTTTCAAGTGTAACATGGTACTGTGGCAGCCACAGTTCTTTTAAAAATGATTTATGGGTCCCAGATTTACTCAGTGTCTTCTGTATATAACTATTAGACTCCTAAAAGATATTACCCCTCTCTAAATCTTACCCTGCAGACACGAGATTTGAGTTCTGACAAAGAGAAATTAGAAATATTTCATATTTTCCCATTGCCAGAATTCACATGAAAAGTGGGATTAGCTATCACAACACACAGTAAGACTAATAATTGCAACTAGCAGATGCATTCATACATGGGTAAATCTTCCAGAACAAATAAACCTGAAAAGATCCCTAATGGCATCAAGTATGTGAAAAATTTCAAAAGGATTTTATCCCTATGGCACAAGTAATATAGCGTAATTTTATCTTGAAATGGAATTCCAGCTGTCTATGAAGTCTTGGCTATGGGGACATTTAAGTGACCCATATATTTATTCATAAACAGTTAGTTGCCAATAGCAATGCAGGAGCTACAAAACCACTTTCATGTAATTTGACAGTCCATTATGGTAAATACAATAAAATGATTTCATAACAAATTACTGAGTTGTAAGTTAGGTGGACCTTGTTGTTTCCATACTTTGCAAACTCAGAATATCATAGAGCATCATGTCACTTAATACCAGTTTGGTAAGAAAACAGCGATCAGAAGCTTATAGTAAACAGCACTGTCATTTTCATGGAAAAAAAAAAAAGAAAATATTTCCCAAGAAAATTTTCCCTTGAAAAAAGATCAATATAATTTACAGTCAATATCAACTCTAAAAATGAGTTATTACTACATATTGGAAAATAGTTTAAAGAGGTGAAATTTATCTGGCATTATGGCCATATCACTTAAATCTTGTATAACAGAGAAAAAAAAAAAACCAAAAAAAACCCCCAAAACCATAGAATCATAGACTAGTTTGGTTTGGAAGGGACCTTAAAGATCATCTAGTTCCAATCCCCCTGCCATGGGCAGGGACATCCCACTAAATCAGGCTGCCCAAAGCCCCATCCAACCTGGCTTTCAACACCTCCAGGGATGGGGAATCTACAACTTCCTGTGGCAACTTGTCCCAGTGTCTCACCACTCTCATGGTGAAGAAATTCTCCCTAATGTCTAGTCTAAATCTGCCTCTCTTCAGTTTATACCTATAAATATGCACTGAAGGTGCTTGGGTGAAACGTGTAAAGATGCTTTATATATTTTACCACAGTTTGGTTTGCTTCTGAGCACTTAACTATTCAAAATATCAGGAGAGAATGATGTTATAACGAAGGGGAATTATATCACCCAATACATATATTTAAGAGGGGAAAAGATTTACAATCTATTGATTTTAAGGTTTTTTAGAAATTCTTAACAGAAGTTTTTCTTTTTCTTTTCTTTCACTTTTCTTGTTTCTGTAGATTTTGTAGACCAGTAGGAGGATTTCATTGTTGCAACTTATCTAGCCCCAGCAAATGAAATCCCATTTACATATTTTCGGCATAACATACCAACATCTGCCTGTCAATTTATAGGTGAAAGCAGTTTGGAGAAAAGGAAGAAAGGAATTCAGAGGAAAAAGTAGGATGTTGGTGTAATATAATTAAGATATCAGTCTAAATCTGACTGAGTCTGGAGGCTGCCCAAAATGCAGAGGAATTTGGGATCTGGTATTGACTAAGTTTTCAATTTTGCAGGAGAATCCATTCTCTAATAATGTGTAGTAACAGAAATGTTATTTATCAGATATAAATATAAAGAAAGTATCTTACATATCTATACTCATAGTTCCTGAGAATTAGCCTTTTATGAAAGCATATCATTAACTTATTTGGTCAAAAACTTTAATCTTGCTGAGTTATTTTTGGTGAAGCTTGGTATCTGAAGACATGTAATCCTCAAGCTAGTCTTTAAGAACCGTCATTTTTTCAAGAGTCAACACAACATAATGTAAATATTTGCTTCCATGTTGCTTTTACATTCAAGTGTTATAATTAAATAGAAAATTAACCACCATCATTTGAAAGAGTAGTTTAACAACAGCATTGCTCATTTCTCATAAGGCAGGTATTTTCCAACTGACATAATTTACTAAGGAAATAATACAGAAGTCATGCTATGTGTTTGTACTGATATAATAATAATCTGTTAGGTTTTCAGAAAAGAGCTGATCAGGTCTGTAGTACCATTCATTAATATTGCATTTCCCAAGGTCCTGAGATCCAAGGTTTCTCATTCAAGGGAATGGAAATACTGTATCTTCTTAGACCCTGTTTTATGTAATTAAATGCTTTCCCAAATGGACTGGTTATTCCAAGAGCTCCATAATTTTATATTTTTTCAGTGTCATTGCAGGTGGAATGTATAATCATGGTTTCATTTAAAATGTCATCACAAGCCTCTGAGTTTTCATGTAAAAAGCCTACAAATGCAGGAAGATATCTTTAGGATAACTAAATTTTTAATTGAAAATACCATAGCTGAAGATTAATCTTGAGAATTTAGGATGAAATCAAAAGTTGCTATATGCACCTAAATATGTTTCACTCTCTTTCCAAGGTTTAGGGACAGCATTCTTGAGTATTACAATATTTGCTTTACTTTTCTTATATTGCAGGGTTTTTTATGTTTTACAGGTGTAATTAACATTTCTTTTAGTTAGGGAGAAAAAAAAAATTGCTTATCTGATATTCTCTCAAAACTGTGTTTAGCCCATGTCAATGCCCAAACCAAACACGCAATGTGGAAGTGTCCAAATAGTGTTTTCTCCAACAATTGGAGAACACTGAAGAAACCAGAAGTCTTGTGAATTAGAAGCACTGATCATTTTTTTTGATAACAGATTGCTTATCCTTTCATGTTCTGAAACACTTTCATGTCAGAAAACTACTAGTTGAATGTTGTTTTCCTTCTGGGTGAGGCATTCTGTAACCGTGTTCTGAAGCCCTAGATTCTCTGACATGAATCTTACCTTTCTTGTTGGGAGTGCAGACTAGAGTAGTGGTACAGCACTCCATCTCAAAAACCTAATATTGCCGTACTTAACACTGGCAGGATTAGAAGTCCTTTGAAATAGCATTAGGAGACAGGAGTAAGAATACCATCTTCAGAATCTGCATCACCACAACGCTTACTTACTCTACTTTTATCTGCTTCCAAACCCTACTCTTGAGTTACATATTCAAACAACAAGTGAAGTACTAGAGGTGTAAGGGCTTTTCCCATCAGGTAAATTTCAGGTTCTATGTTTACATTTTCTTATGGTTTTTTTTGTTGGTTTTGGTTTTTTTGGGTTTTTTTTGTTTTTTATTTTTAAGAATAGGATAGGATAGGAAAGGATAGGATTTCAGTTGGAAGGGAACTGAGATTAGACTAACAGGTCTGCAGTTCCCTGGCACTTTCCTCATGTCCTTTCTGTAGACTGGATTAACTCTACCTAGTTTCCAGTCAGCAGGGACCTCCCCAGACACCCAAGACCTTTGTTAGATGACAGAGAGGAGTCCTGCTAGAACATCTACTAGTTCCTTCAGAAGTAGTCTGGGCTTTCATAAGTTCTAAAGGAATCCTTAAAATGCAAAACCTCCCTGTACAGAAAAAAAATTGAGAGGGGGTGGTGGTGGTTAAACTTAAGTCTGTAGTGTCATTGTTTCAGATATCGTTATGTTTGCATAGTACTATCACATTTTATAAAAGTTTGTATTATAAGAGTTAGCAAAACTTAGTAAATTCAGTTTTACTATGGCATGCTTCTCTCCTAATTCATACTGTTTGATTGCTGTCTTGAGCACATACATATCTAATGATGTTGAATCAGAATTCAGTTTTATGAACTCCCTAAGATACTGTTCACTGACAGTTCTAATCATAGATCGAGAGAAAAAGTCAGTCACTGAGCCCACATTCCCAGATGAGATTCCCTGCAGGCCAAGAAGACCTCAGTGTTAGAGTGGAGAGCTAAGTCAAGACCTAAGTCACGTTTGTTTCTTCTGATGCATTTGGTGTTTTCTGATACTGATCTGTGTTCACAGATAACTAGCAGGAAATATTAAATTTAATTCATTGTTTCTATATAGGTCATTGAATAGTCAGTGAAGAGGAATAATTTTACTCATGAATACTACTGCTGAAGTAGGGCAGCAGAGCTGGTGGCATCCGGGACAGCCTTCAAATCATTAATATTTCCGAGAAAGGCATTATTTTCCCATTATCAATTACCCTCAGCAACTGACATCTAAAGAGCACTTTAATATATTCCCTGAAAGGAGTTATTAGAAACAAAATCACAGAAAGAGGAAATGTCTGTACACGTATCTATTTCTATGAGGTTTTTAGACCCAAGTCTCCCATGAAGCAAAAAGAACAAGTTCTCCTTTCTAACACTGTCAACCTTTACTATCACAAGCACCTCAAATTAATAATTATTTAACTACTGAACAATTATGACAGATGATTAATTGACCACAAGGAGCCAGTTCACACGGTGCTATTAATCAGTATGTCATCAAGCACAAAGAGGAGGCAAGTAATCTATATCTGTTACAAACCATGTAAGGGTCACATTACTCAGTCAGCTTGAAAAGGACATTGTGCACCTGAAAGCAGGATGAGCAGACTTAGCCAGATTGATGAGAGAGTGACATTTTGTGTATTTATTATCAGGGAAAAAAAATACCATTCTGTCTGTACAAATACTCTAAATAACTGATTTACTGAAACAAAATACTAAGAAAAGAGCAAGTTGCCGAACCATCAACAGTCATGGAATCACAGAATGACTTAGATTGGAAGGGACATTAAAGATCATCTAGTTCACAGGATTGCATGCAGGAAGATTTTTAATATCTCCAGAGAAGGAGACTTCACAGCCTCTCTGGGCAGCCTGGTCCAGTTATTCACCACCCTCATAGTAAGGAAATTTTAACTTGTGTTGAGGTGGAACTTCCTGTGTTCCAATTTGTACCTGTTGCCCCTTGTCCTGTCACTGGGCACCATTGAGAAAAGTCTGGCCTCATCCTCTTGACACTTGTCCCTTAGAAGTGTAACTCAAAATTCTTTAAGTTTTCCCAAGACTTTTCATTTCATAGACATAAATTTTCCAGATAAATAAAATGGATCCAGAGTGAAACATGTTAGCTTCTTATTTGCTGTTTGCTATAAAAATAGAATAGTTTGAAGTTATATTAGTATTTATTATTACCATGCTAGCAACATGTAAACAAACTGAGATACTTTTTCTAAGCATGTTACCAGGATTTGGGAGCTAAGATATGGCTTCCAAGTCCACATGCTTCTCTGAAAAACTTACAGGGAAAACAACACTGATGTTTAAATTTGTAAGCTACTTCATAAGAAGCATTTTTTTAGTGCACTTGCACTTCAAAATTTGTTAATATCTGTGGAAAAAAAAAACATTTTTTTTCTTCCCAAAACAAACCTTAAGATGAAAACGACTTGATAGTAATGTAAATATTTGGAAAACAGGAGTCCTGTTTGCTGCTTATTTTTTAAAGGGCAATAGGATTTGTGTCCTTCCTTTCTTGCTAGGGGCAGGCTTATTTGAAAACACAAAAATTGCAGCTTATATTCCATCCAATATAATAATCTTTAAAAAAAAGCACCAACTGAGATGTCAGAAACCCAGGGTGATGTGGCTTCAGGTACGGTATAAACAGCAGGAGCAAATGAACTTCTAAAAAGCCAAGATACTGTTTTCCTGCAGCTCAATTTACCCCTTTCTGAGCTAGTGTATTACTTCTCCAAAACTGTGTTGTTTTTCTTTTATTTTTTTTTTTTTCATAAGCACCTGAGGGAGACATTTAAATTTAATCACATTCAGGTTCTATACTCATCATGGTGATGGTAAAACAGGTGTGGATTAGAGGGTAAGGAAGACTTTGCTGATTTGTGAGATCCTATCCTTCAGCAGCTGCTAGCCAAATTGCCAGCTAATCATCTGTGAAAAAAAAAAAAAAAAGTCTTGTTTTGACAAGGACACTATTTAATCACCTGTGGAAATTGCCTCCTGAAATTCATAGCCTGAAGCCCAAATCCCTGTAAGAACGAAAGGAGAAATTGTCATCTGTATTTCCAGTCCCTTCTCTTCGAAACTCAGGTGATTAAGTGGATACTCTCATTGAAATATTCCCCAGAGTTTAATTGCTGCTTTGCTTTCTGCCCTGGAGGAAGAAAGAAAATGAATAGCACACATGAAAGGAAATGTCTGCTCCGTAGTGGAAACCACAGGAAATTTTACTTGTTTTTGTCAAATTGAGACACTGTTCTGTCCCTTGTCTAGTTTGACTAGGCACAAGACCATTCTGGTCCACCAGCCAGACTGAACCAATGTTAATAAGCCCTGCTGAAGAGTCATTAAGTATGTTTGAAAGGCCTTTGCATTGGATCTAGTTCATACGTCTCTGTGACGGAGCACAGATGAACCTAGGAATCAACATTCTGTACCTAGCTGTAGAAATGTGTCCAGAGACCAGGAGAGTTTAACAGGCCACTGTAAAGATTCAGACATATTATTAAGAAAGTGAAACAAGAACTTAAAAAGAAGGAAAAAAAAAAACAACCCAAAAAACCCAAACCAAGAAATTTTTCAATTACCACACCTGAAGCAACTGCTATTACCCACCACCAAGAAAAAATTCTTTACTGGATGGTCTAGAAACTGTTGTATCCCCTCCTCTGTTTGTTGTAAGCTCTTTCATCTTCACAGGTACCAGTGTGTGTGAAGAGCAAGATAAACAGAAACGGAATTCCACATCTTATTAAGAGAAAACAATAACAAATACTTCCTCAGCATTCTGTTTGCTGTGTGCTTTTTCTTCCTCTATGTCTTTGTGTAGACACCAAACTAGCAGTCCAAGTGACTGGTCACTACAGTGCTTGTGCTGTGGTGAATGAGATGTACAAGTCTTGCTGTGAAGTGCACAAATCCAGGCATACAAAAACCATAAAATACAGGGAAAAAGGGCTGTGACGTGTTCTGTCTCCAGAGTTTGGTATATACTGATCTAACTTCCTATGTGTTAAGGGCAATAAGTAAATTCCTTAGTTGGTCTTCCGGGAGTCATGTGCTTCAGCCCTACGCTGGTAGATCAGTTGAGAAGTCATTTCAGTATCAGTACATTCTTTCTGAAAAAAAGCTATTTCTTACAAGAATTAGGGGTCAGGCAAGCTAGTATTGCAGGTTTACGGGCATTTCTCCACTGAACTGACAAATGAAAGCTTACCTGTTATTGAAAACATTAATAGTACAACTAAGTAGAAAAGTCCTTGTTAGAAATGACAAGTTGTCTGCAGTTCTCAGAGAATGATTTGCAACCAGAGATCACTGTGTGGGACTCTGCACTGTCAAGCTCAGTAAGTTACTTAGGAGCAACAAGCTGCTTTAATATCTCATAAATCCAGACTTCACTTAAAACAGGTAGGGCTGAAGACAACAGCAGTGTGGAACATGCACATCCATGAATTTCTAGATATGATCTGTCATGTATTTTACAGCTGCAGATGGGAGTCCCACATGGAAAAGACTGCTGCTTAGAGCAGATCATTTGAGCTGGTTTTCATGCTGCACACCCTAGATGAGCCTCTGAAGATGTGATCACTTACTCAAATTGCTTTTAAAGTAAACTGAGTTCTCCTGTTCAAAGGAACAAAAGACATTTGAAAATACTAGAGAAAGAAAACAGACCTAATAATTAATATTGAGCAGCTTTGCAACAGGTGATGTAAGTAATGAGACTGATTTAATTTGGTGGTCACGAGCAACAGATTACTATGGGTTTAGCAAAGAGTATTCATGACAAGTATGAATGCAATGTATGCAAATAAATTTATTTGATTGTTTTAAATATTTGTCACTTTCAGGTTAATCACTTAATTTGCACTATAAGCAGCCTTCACTGAGAAAGCCTTTCATAGGGACAAAATTAAACTTGATTACTTACTCTGTAAAACCAACAAGGAAAGTTTGGTATTGAAACAACAATACTCTCAGTAGATAATTGTTTTTTCTTTATAAACTTATTCTCTTCTTCTCCCTTAAATGAGTACAGGATTAAAAAAAAGGAGAGAGGTTATATTTTTAATTTTTTCTTACTAATTTTTATTTAAAACATTAATTTATTATTCACAAAATACTGTATATTTCAAATGTCTAGATTTTTTATAGCATGCAATCAATTTAATTCCTGAATTTCTATTTTCTTCAGATCTAAATTTTTTTGTAAAGGAAGGTTCATATGTAAATTGATGAATTTTTCTCCAGAGGCAGCTGTATTTCAGTGCCGGGCAAACCTCAGAAAGGACAAGTAGTCCTGTGGCTAATATACTTATTTGTGACTCAAAAAATCTTCAGATTGATCATAGTCCCTTTATTTCTCCATTTCAAATTTATCATTTTCAGTGCAGGAATAAAAAAGCTTTTTTCAGATATTTTTCAGGAAGCTGCTGGATGAAAGCGTACATTAATATTATAATTATAGGGAATCTCTGAAAAAAAGCACCCTATTTCAAAACACAAAACCAGTGGATAAACTATATTGCAAGAGGTATGTTTTAGCACCATCTAGCTATCTTGTTAGGTAAGTCAATAGCTATGTAACGGAATCTGATCCTGTCCTAGAAAAAAAAAAAAGCAAACCAAAACCACAATGAAATTCCTTTTTTTTCCAATTAGTTGCAGAAGTTGATATGAAAATATCTGTAAATATTTATCTGTTTTCAAATTACCAATGTTAAAATGTATTAGTCCCCAAATTAGTGTATGTATCTTGGCTTAAGATGAAGGATGGTAGAGTGTTAGCATCTTGCTTCCCATAGTTGTAAGGATTGAGTAGACATAAGTGAAACAAAATAGCTTTCACCATAAGTAGTGACGCATCTCAAGCCATGACATTGTTTTAGCAGGAAAAGTCAAGGTGTGCTTTTAGAGTCTTGTCTCTGTACTGTACAAGATCTTTGAATTCTCTCCTATGATGCTTTAGTATGACTTTAGCTTGTTGAACTCCTCCAAGAAGGTGAAGGTGGAAGAAGGGAATGTCACCACTGTTTTGCAGTAAAGTGCACGGGGACTGACCTTGTCCATAGGTGTATCCTCTGTAAAACATGGAGTTTGAAAAAGTTTACTGAGAAGCAGATGCAACATCTGAGATCAGAGCCTGTGAGCTTAATCTCTGTGTCAAGATCAAAGAACACTTTCAGAAAAATCATGATATAAACAGCAATAATTCACACTAAAGACAGTGGTACCAGGCAGCTAGGTCAGAGACATGCCCTGCTTGTGAGTATAAAAGTCATCCATCTCTCCTTATTGCTGGCACTGGGATGGCTAGTAGGCTACCTATGTTTTTGTGCAGTGAGGGTTTTTAAGGAGGGAGGAACCTTAAGGTGAAAATATACCAAGCTGATTAGTTTCCAATGATATGACTTAACGGAATCATAGATGAAAAATAAAAGAGCTAAGAAGAGTCAGCGTGTGAATAAAGATGGCCAACACAAACATTATCTACTGTGCATCTTCTTCTGTGACATTTTCTTACTGACTTGGGAGTTGTGATGTTAATTGTTCTGAGTCCTGATTAAACCACCATTGAGTACAGCAAGAGTTTCCAGAGACTTAGATGGTTTGAACTTCTATCATTTATTCATTTGTTTCCTAAGAGTTTATTCTGATATAATAATAGAAATTTTATGATTAGTACTGAGACCTGGCTAGAAAACAGCTTTGAGGAATCTCTTCAGGCATCTGAACACTGAATTTGTGGGCAGTTGTAAAGTAGGTCACTAAGTTCAAGCACACATCATTTGAACACTTGTTAATCCTGGTTAAATATGTAATTTTTTTTTAACTGATTTTCTTTCAAATAATAGTTCCATGAAATAGCAGTTATAAACTGGTCCTTATTTATTATACTTTTAGCAATATGTGGGGGCAAAACAAAAAATAAATGAGGTGCAATGGAGCCTTCAGTACTGAAAGAGGATTTCCTATGTGTCTGAAAGAAAGCCCAGTCTCATGGAATCCTTTTAATTTCTTGAAGAGTTGAGATATTTAAATATAAAATCTGTCGAATGTATTAGCTGGAAAACACAGAAAAAACAAGTAACTTAAAAACTTATTCCATCCATTACATGTTACAAGTACATAATAGAGAGTCCCCGTTGTGAAGCTTACTTATCTTGTTGTATATGTGCAATGTACTTTAATGATTTCCACTGTGTAGACACAGTTATTGAGCAGCGGTTCTGTGCTGTCAGGACAACTATAGGATTATAGATACTCAAAATGCATGCAGTATCAAATTCTTCAGGCACTAAAATGTTATGCCTGAGGCATTACAAGGCTCATTCATTTCAAAGTTGGCAATTCATGTTGTTGTACTCTGAACAGAATTTCACCACATCATGCTGGAATTGTGTTACAGCAGCAGGTTTCTGGGAGCATAACTTACGTTGTAAATTATCCTGATTTACTGGAGGTTACTTTGTCATGAAAGAAGGCAGTGTGCTCAAAAAAGCACCTGTTAAGCAGATCAGAGAGCCATGGGGGATATCTTTTCTGTGCACCGAACCAAGGAATAACCAATATTTGTATAGGAAAGTGCTATTTATATAATGGAAATATTCTTCCAACATTTTAAGAAAGCCAGATAGTTCCCATATCTAAATATGAGACAACACTCTTCTTTTGGGAATGAAGGAAAGGGCAAACCTGTAAGCGACAGATGGTCAAGCTTATATTAACTTTGATGGTCATGGCTTTTACAGGTTGAAGAGATTAATCTTTTGAAATAACATTCATATTTATCATTCTCACATAGTTAATCACATAGTGCACAGGAAAGCACTAAAGTAAATATACATCTGGTTAACAGCAGAAAAATGTTTTATGTGAGACTTCAAACAACCCAAACCACAGTATTTGATGTTGTATATATGATTGTTCATTCATGTGGCAGCAATAGTTTAATTCAGTATTATTTATTTTATAAGTTTTTATTTGTTCTGCATTCTGATAGTGTATAAAGAGGCTGACTGCATTTGAGGAATTGTGAGGTTTTTACAGCTTGTGATGACAGTACCTCATTAAAATTTGTACTTGCAGGCTAATTCCTCAATGAAGATCAAATAAAGTGTCAATGCAATCTCCAATTTTGGGATGAGTTTTCCATGCTAATCCCATACACTAAAGTGATCAGAGGCCTATTTCATCCCCATACTGTGCCTTTGGAAGTGAACAAGACTTTGGAAACTGTATCCAGACCATGATGTTTCATAGCTACTGGTGGACCTTTCCACCACTAAGGCTTTTGATAACTTTCTGAGCTAAAAAAAAAGAAAAGATTAGCAGGAAGTGCTTCAAGCTTCTCAACGCTGTCCCCCGAAGCTGTTGCTTCAGGCAATGCTTCCTTCTCAGCATCTGCCTTTTTCTTGCTTTTATCTTCTCCTGTTTAATTTTCTCATCTGATTAACTCAGATTTCCTGTTTGTTCTATAGACTAGTGTCTAGTTGGTTCAAATGCATCGAGAGAGAGCTGTTGGACTAGTATGCAGCAAAGAAGCTTTCCAACAAATTGTTACCTTGCCAACTAAACGCTTCCTCCCTCATGTTCATCTTTACCTCATCTACAGTGTTGCGTTACAGAAGCACAACAGTGAGAGAGTTAAAAGCCATTGTACTGGGTAATAAATAGGTATAAGAAGCAGGTTTACTATATTTAGTAAGTACATATAAGATCCAGGTCTAATTTTGAGGGGAGAGCCTGTTGCTCAAAAGGTCTTCCATCCAAGACAAACAGATACATCAACCTTCAGACTATTAAAAGAAATAAAATAATCCCATGAACATAAAGAGTGTTTCCTTAGATTTTTGGGGTTAATCTCACCAGCTTTTGTCTGCAGAAATGCTGGTTCTGTGCTATGACAGACAGATTCTGGGGGATATTGAGGAGTGACAAAACCCTGATCTTGGCAGGCGAGTTGCCCAAACCAGGAAAGATACCCTACTTGATCTTCAAATGACACAACTTCTCAGACTTGTATCTTCTTAAAAATCCTTAAGCCATGATCTGAAAGGGAAGACTTCAGTACACAAGATGGCTTTTGAACATCTGAAAAGGGCTTAAATTGAGAGGAGGATGCATATATGCACGCACGATATGTGTACGTTTTTACTCTTACAGGTATATTCTTTCCTAAGCAAAATAGGCTTAAAGCAATATTTCAAAAATATGCATGTCTCTTGTACATTAAATTACTTTTAGTGCAAAGTGTATTTTATGCAAGTAACATTTCAATCACTTGCTACCATTAATCAAATCGAGCTGTCAATGCAAAGGATTAACATGCCATGTAAATATATACTGCTCCAACAGTTGCCAGTTGCTGATGCACAGTATGAGCTGTGCAGGCTTACAGCTATCTATGCTTTCATGGCTTTTCACAGTGTTCCCATGCTCATACATCCCTGACCTTCTGCTTTCTTTCAGGGTTGTGAAGTTATCTTCACTTCCAAGCTGTTCTGTGGGCAGATGAGGTCCTGGATCTTTCAGGAAAAGAGCAGACATAATTGTAATGGCTTTAAAGGAAACAAAAATTGTTTCCTTTGAGCAGCAAATTATACCAACATTAAGCAACAATTACTATAATGGAAATTTTTGAAGCAGCAAGGTATCAGACAAGCTGTGTGCATCTGGTCTGTTCATCTGCTTATTCAGAGAGCGCTTCATAGAGAGAAAGCACAGTGGTTTTTCTCATGTTTGACTAAGGAAAGCAGAGGATGCTGTTCTTCCTCATAAAATTCAGTTTTAGCTTCTTGAAAGAAAAAGCTCATGAGGTCTAAACACATCCTTTTTTTTCTGTAAGTACAGACTAAAGTTCTTCATGTTGTAATTGCAGCAGGCATATGTAAGGTTAGATTGAGAAAATCTAGGTACTGCAAGAGTAAGTCTTTAATAATTTAGTAGTTGAGAGTGTGTTAGGAAGTCCCATGCTGCTAAAAGATGCCATCTTGTAAATGAGATGTAAATTGGAGGTCCTGACTGTTTGTGATCATTAAAGATTATATGAAAAATAGTGGTGGTTAGCCCTAATGTTCTGCCAAATTCTAGTGTGAATAATTATTCTTTTTCAGAATGGACAATTTCCCCCTAGAGCTGTGGAGAAATTATTCATCACCCCTGTCCTAATGTTTGGTTGCGTAAATTGGTAGTTTTCACTCCTTAAATTAATGCAGGTTAGGGGCTATTAAATCATATGAAAGCCTTCTTTCTACATTCTGTTGCTAAACAGGCAGTTTGATGCTTCTTTGTGCATTTGGCTGAAGGAGCACAATGCATTACTCTTTTTCCAGATAAACTGCAATGCTGGACAACACAAATGATCTTAATCTGATTCTATGCTATATTTTCCATGACTGCTGAAGGTAGTTGGCAGTCACTGGATTCAGAGTAGGACAGACTAAATAATACTTGCATGAACAAACACCTGCATTTCAGCTGGAGAGCAAGAATCTGTCAGAGAAGTGCTGATGAACAGCATGGCTTTGTGACATATTGCATCGTATCCAAACCTGTTATATGATTATGTCTAAGGGAAATATTCATGGTTAATACTTGACTGAAAAATTCAGGAGAAAAAAACCCCAACAAAACCTTCGAGTATGTTAGTTGATTAATTATCAGCCTGCAGAGACCTTTTTTTTTTTCTTCCCCACATATTAGATTAGGGAAAAAATATTACCAATATAGCCCAGACATGACTGGCTTTTTAATTTTTGCGTTGAAATTGTTTCTGATGAAAAAGAAAGAAACCTATGTATTTCCTATTTCATCCCTTAATGATTTTCCTTTGTCCAAAGCGGGATAATGGCTCAAACTGAAATGTCATCCTGTCACTGTCAACGTCACTATTTGAGTCAAGAGTCTGACTACCTCTGCCTATCTCGGAATTTTCTAGCATTATGTTCAGATAAATTCTGAACACTTGAATATGTGCTTGAAGACAGGCCCCTGACTAAATGCTTTTCTAAACATCAGATATTTGTGAATTGTAAGGTTCAGATGTAATCCCCATTCAACTTTATCTAATTTGAACTACATGGACTACAATAACCAGGGGCAGAAAAAAACATGTCTGCCCACCATGGGCTAAATTATTTTATATGTCCCATAGATAACTGAATAAAAAGTGATGATATTCAACAAATGTCTAAGACTTCTACAATTCATATATTCAAAAATATCTATAAACTTCGGCCAAGATATGATCCATCTCTCACTCACACAGTATGTATATTTTAATCCAGCTTCTGTAATAGCTATGTTCCTTCTAGGAATATAATTAATCTCACCTTAATAATAATAGGAAAAGAGCAAGGCTATCACTACAATGACAATCAGATCTAAGTATTCTCACTGCTAGAAAAATTGCATCTTTTAGCTATAGACCTTTGTTATGGTTTTGCCAGCAACACTGAAAGAATTGTCACTATTATCATATATCACACTAACACTGTGTCATGACTTTTTTTAATAAGTTGTATTTCTGAAATTTCACTTTCTAATTGGTTGTTTTCCAATTCCTTAGACGCTTTTTGTGCTTTTCTCTGACTTTTTCATAGCACTGAGGTATTCATCATCTAGGGAGGACTCTGGTCCTGGATTTATTATTCCTGTAGTTTTTCTAAGATTGCCCTGTCGAGGAAAAATTAAAATTCGTAAGTTTTATGTGATGATCTTTTAATACATCCAAGGATTAAGATTTTTTCCCCTTTACTTTGTGCTGAAAATTTGAAGTGATTGTTCGTGGTGCATTCTACAATAAGGTTGTTCAGAACTGGCTTTCAAGTGGAGGTCTCTGCTGCTTCATCCTCCTCAGTGAAATACATGGGGAGCTTCTCCTCCAATTGCCCTAGAACCATGTTGGTTTTCTTCACTATGTTACCCTGGATTGCAGCGAAAGGTATTACAGACAGCAATGAGCAACTTATGAACAGAAACTTCACTCCCAACATTAAGGCAAGTGGCATTTTAAGAAGTAATACTTGTAGACTTATCTAGAGAAGAGTCCAGTATTAATAAATCAAATCAAAGGAGGATCAGGTAGAAAGCAGCCATGGGTGCACTCACAGTGCTGACTATGCTGTTGCAATGGTATCATTTGGTGAATGACTGTAAAATCCTAGAGAAATTATTCCTGACTAAATAAAGATAAGAACTCAGGTCAGAAGAGTGTGCTAAAGGAATGACTAAGATCGTCTGACACAATCAGTTCACAAAATACTGTGTTGCCACAGTCCCCCATAAAAGTGTGCCGGGAGTAGGTTTATATCTCCATTCCGCTGAGTATCCTGCAATTTGTTGCTCCTCTTCTGCCAACAGTTTGTAAGCTGAAACTTGGGCAACCAACAGCTATTGAAGCTTTCTGCTATGGAAGGTAGCTTTGGGGAGATTCTTGAGCAGCTTTGTAAAAGTCTTAGTGGACATTGGAAATTTGTGTGGGCATACATAAAGAAGCAATCAAAGAAATTTCTTACCTTGTGTAATATCCCTTTCTGCAAAATGTAACTTTCAGTGTACGGTCTGTTCACTTTGACTGATAATTTAATGTCCTTCACACTGCAATTCACACTTCACACTTGAATCTCTCTGTATGGAGGGCAGAAAGAGAAAGAATAGCTTTGTCTCTTTGGACAAAAAAGTTATTAACTGCTAAGCTTAGAAGATGTAATGCAGCATGTTTTGAATTAAAAGTTTAATACCTGTCTGTTCAAGTAATGCCTTCTAAAAATGTGTGATGTCCAATCATGATGTTGTTTATCCAGTCCCATAATTTTTTATTCCACACTTAGGCCCTACCTCCCCCTGTCTCATAGCTGTTTCTTTGCCACACCTTCAGAGGCAGATGCATTGCCCTGAAGCAGAGCCACACCAGGTACGCAGCTGCAGAGTCAGTTGCACTGATTGTTACCAGATTGGATCAAACAGAAAATGCATAGTACTTCAGCTATCCTTAATTAAAACAAGCAGTATGTGTGCTCTGTTCCAGATGAGACAACCTGATGAAAAAAAGCAGCAGGTAATCATTACAAAGCAGGTAAACAAGGCATTGCTGGAGCTGCAAAGAAAATAGAGGAAACTCTTAGGAATAATATATTAACTTTAGGGAATGGGAAAGAAAAAAGTGCAAAATGATGTTTGTTCTCCAGTTTATCTTCAGAAGCCAATTAGTATGACGGAATCTTCTTTTTTTTCCTGTATTTTACATACACATGAATGTTTAAATATGTGCCACAATTTTAAAACTCATTTTAAAAGCCAGAATTAGGACCCAGGCAAACAGCAATGCAGACGTAAAGCAAGAAATATGAACATAATGACAGTCAAAAAAGCAATTCAGGGCCATTATGTATTTCTTAATGAGCAAATAAGCAAGTTAAGAAGAGCAGATTGGACAGAGGGTAGTAATTAGGGAGTCAAAGTCTTGTTAGTGGCCAGTTACAAGTGGCAGTCCTCAGAGGCTGATACTAGTCTATCACTGACCATCAGTGATCTAGGCTATGGGACAGAAAGCAGTCTCAGCAAGATCATGGTCAAGGTCAAACTGGGGAGAATAGTTAATACACCAGAAAGCAGGGCAGCTCTTCAGAGGGATCACAGAATTATAGAATGATTTGGATTGGAGAAAACCTTAAAGTTCTAACCCTCCTGCCATGAGCAGGGACATCTTCTACTAGCTCAGTGATCTTAACAAGATTTAGGAATGGGCTGATAGAAGCCTCATGAAGTTTAACAAAAGTAAATGCAAAGTGCTGTGCCTGGGGGGGAGTTAACTCCATGCAACTTTACAGACTGGAGGACAATAGGTTAGAAAGCAGCTCCACTCTCTGTCTAAAAGGTCTTGGGAGTTCTAGTGGACAGTAAATTGAATATTGGCCACGATGGGCCTTTGTGATGATGAAGTCTAACCGTAGTAGTCTGTATTAGTAAAAGTACAGCCAGATGGTTGCAGGAAATTATTATCTGTCTGATACTTGCGAGGCTGTATCTGGAGTACTGCTTATGTTGCAGCTTCCCAGCAGAACAGATTGACAAACTGGTGCAAATCCAGTTGGCTTGAGGGCTGGAGTGCATGGTGTACAAGGAGTGGCTGAGGGATCCATATTTGTTCAGTCTGAAAAAGAGATGGTAGAAGGGAAGTTTTATCACTGTCTTCAAATAGTTATTGGAGGGTCAGAAAGAAAACAGAGCCAGGCTCTGAGGGAGACACAGTGAAAAGATAAGAAATAAGGCACCAATCACATCAGGGGAGAAAGGAAGGAATTATTGCCCACAGAAGTTTTGAATCTCCAGCTGTGGAATGATTCAGAACTGAAGTGAAAAAAGCCCTGAGCAGCTCCATCTGAAGTTGAGATTATCTCTACTTTGAGCAGAGGTCAGAATAATTGACTCCATTGTTTCCTACCCACCTAAAATAATCTGTTTTTCTATTTAATTCAGATACACCTTGTTCAAACAACATTCTCAAAATTGTGAATTAAAGGCTTTGTTGCTGCTTTTGCCATAAGTATTACATTCAGGTGTAGAAATACTGCTATAAGCTAAGAAATAAACTGTTACTATGTCAGCAATAAAACAGCCAGTCCTATTTTAACATTTTAGAAGCTTTGGTATTTGTATTTGAGCAAACAAATGCTGGAAGACATGATTCTCTCTACAGTGATAAATGAAAAGCAAAGCTATGCGATATGTCTTGAGTAGGAGAAATAGTCTCTAAACTTGTCTCTGATATCGTTTGATTCTGTTTTCTAAGAACTTCAGGAGACAGAGAAACTGTAACTCAGCAGACTCTGGATATAGATACCTACTATAAGGGAATGGCAGTCATCTTGGACTGTTTCTCAACAGATGAACAGAATTGTAGGAATTAGTACAATCAAAGAATGCATGGACAGAAAACTGTCAATGAGGACATGAAAGTAGAGAGCATTAACTAGAGATAAAGATAGAAGGGAGGCAAGAAGGAAGAACATACCACTTAGCAAGCGTAAAGAAGGAGACTGTTGAATCTAATGCAGTGTTACATAAAAAACGTTTTCATTGCTGCATGCTATGCTGGCGGTACACTGAGGGTTTAGGTGGGAAGTAAATTGCAGCAGTTGCACTTTTGATCCGAGTGGTGTAACTTTAGCCAGAGGTTCTAGAATAGAGATCACAGAAGTGAAATTTCTACTTCACTGCTGGTTTTTTTGAGAGGAAAAAAACCATCAGCAACTAGAAAAACTCCCAAACCTCTCTACTCCCCCAAAAAACTCAAAGTACTGATACTTTTCCGGTGATTCAGATGTGCAATTTGTCTCAATGCATAAAATACGCTTGTATTTTTTTTTCTTTTATCTTTCTTTTGAGCACAAACAGCTCAAACAATTTGGAGTCTGATCTTCCCTTCACTGATGTTTGGTGGAGGTGTTCTCATGAATTAGACTGATGTGTGTTAAGATTTCTCTTTTGTAGATAAATCCCCATGTTGTTAGACAGAGAAGAATTGGGTCTCTCCTTCACATTCCTGTGTTCTGCTCATCTGTTTCAATATTATGTCCTTTGAAATTGGCTTGCCCCTGACCGGCTCAGTCAAACGGCTCTCACCATGCTGTGGTGCCTCTTGTTTTTTTGCCATATACTTGCTTCTAAATACACAATTGAGATATATAGAGATATATCTCAAATCCCAGCTTCCCACGTTTGCCTTCAAAGTTGTAAATTACATATAATCTCTCTACAAATCCATCACAACCATCCTTCATGCTACTCTTTTCCTCTGCCAGTTACACAAGGTTTTTATCTTTCTTTGATGTCCATATAAATGAATGTTCTCAGCTCTAAAGCCTATTGACTTATAAACATGGACTTCAGAAATTAATTTCCATCAGTCTATATGGATTTTTAGTCACTATGGCATCTGTTAAAACCCTAATCATTCTTGTTTCCAGTAAAAGACCAGGCAGAGATTTTTTTTCCCAAAGAGCTGTATTTCCTACAGTTACAAGAGAGATCTTTGAAAACTATTACTGACTTTGTTTCTCCTCATCCCCATCAGTGGCTCAGCAACACGCAACAGTAGGTTTTCTCCACACCAGCTGTTTGGGGACTTACAGAAGTGGATAAGCCAAACTGCTCACATATGTTTCAGAGTTGATTCCTCCCTATTTAACCTCAGAGCTAGAAAATTAGTAAACACAGCTACACCCTTTAAGATGCCAAGCACTTTGTATTTTGGATCAACTATTGCAAAATCTTTGAGGATCATAACATTTGTTTCCTTGGCATCTCTGTTATACATGCAGCTATTTGTAGCACTTAAATTATCAATGTATTCTCAAGGACATGTGTGTACCTAATTTATTCCAATGACAAAAATAGGGTTTCAAGAAAAGTATTTTAGAATTTTTTGGCAGTTTGTGTTCATATTGTACAAACATTGCTGTTCTTCCTGGGAGCTTGGTTGCAGCTGAAAGCTAATATTTTAATTTTTCCTTCAAGAATATTTTAAAAGATTTAGCATTTAAAGTTAGTTGCTAAAGTGACAACTGCTACTGGCAATTTATACTGTATTAATTTTTTTCTGATTTCTGATTCCTGATTTTTTTCAGTCAAGCCATGGTGTTATTGATTTTGAAGTATGAGTGGTTATATGACTTTATTTTACCCTATTTTTTGTCATTTTTCTTGATTTCCAGACTGAATGAAATATTTAAGATCTTCTATTTCATAATTATTTTTTTTTTCTGGTCTGGAAAAACTACAGAGCAGAATATCTTCTTAGTAACCTTTTTGCCACAAAACTTGCCTAGGATAATAGAAACCAAGTTTGTCAAGTTTATATCAGCGATATTGTAAATCTGTTTCTCATTGTTGTAAAATTTCTAAATTATTGGAAAACTAGGATATTATTCTCTGGCTTTCTTTTTAACAAATATTCCAGTGTAGCCAGAGAAAATTTCTGATGAAAAAATATTCATCCAAAAAGGATAAAAATGCAGTTGTAAAATATTAGTTTTGATGATCAGAGTTTTCTAAAGAAAAAGTTGGTTGCAAAGAATTTCCAGCCAGCTTCTGCAAGATACTCAGCATCAAATACTAAGTGGCTGATCTATGTCCAAAATCATCTGTGATTTCTAAGTCAAATGGCAGCTCAGTCCTGTGGACAAGCTAATACAAAGAAGAAATACACAAGAATCACTGCATTTATCCCAATAATTATTCAATTATACACGTAAAAAATATTTTTTTAATTTTTATCTGGAGCACAAAATCAATTTGCTGAGAAAATGTGGGAGAAGTCTCTGCAATAATTATAATAAAATATTATGAATGAATATAACAAATTGCAAAACTAACACTGAATTATTGCTGTGTGGTAACCACCTTGAAAATTCCTAGATAAGACAGTACAAAAGCATATGTCGTATTGTAGTCTGTGTCAGCGACATGAAGACTGGAAAACTGTTTGAGTGTTAACCAGCTACCATGACCAATCTTCAATATGTTACAGTACTTATGAAGGCCCAGTGTGTTTTCTGTCTTTCAGAAATGCAGCAGGAGCATATATCTTCCACTAAAACCAACATAAAAACATTTTTCAAGTCCTGTCAAATACACTTTATGTTGGGGAAATTTGGAAGGCCACCTCAAAGCATGTACAATGCATAAGACACATTAAACACTCCTAAAGACTCCAGTGGAATTTATAAGCTCACAGGCCTTGTGAGTGAATTTTGCAATTAAAGAGCCAATTATGAACTCAGTACTGCTCCCACTGAAGTCATTGGCAATGCAGCCATTCCTGTTACTTAACATTTCTTTTTAACTTAGTAATTCAAACAATTAACTGCCTTGCTGCCTAGGGAGAATAAATATAATTAAAATGGTGCAGCTTTTCATTAGTGTTGTCTGCAAATTTAATAATCCTAAAGAATTTTTCTAGTAAGGGAAAAATATTTGACTTAGAAAATAGTTAAAGTTATTTTTCTAACTTAAATTGCTATTATTAGGAACAAGGAGGGGAAAGCTCCACCACTTTTGAATATGAGGTATTAATTCTGTAATGATATAAAAGGGATAGATATGAAACTATTTTAATGTTTTAGGCATTAATGGAAAATAGATATAGCCTAGATAATAAGACATTGGAAATTAATCTTATGCTTGGTTGCCTGTGATCTGAGAAAATATACAGCAAGTGTCTGATAAAGCAAATGTTTTTTATATTTTATGTTGTGGATTGACTATTTTTCATTCAAGGAAAATAATCATACATCAATGGCTAATCTTTATCCACATGAAATGTGTTGTAATTTAAGTATTTCTTTAATAATCAATTATTTAAAATGCTTAAATTACACAGGGCAGCAAGGTAGAATTAACAGATCATTTAACACATTTCAATAATTTGCATAATAATAAATAAACTTACAAGTAAAGCACACTGTCTAGAAGGGGGAAGTGCCACAAAGGGACATCTGTGCAGCAATACGTCAAAGTTTTCTTAGAGTAATAAAAGATTATGAACTAGATCTCTAACTGAAAAAAAAAGAACATTCCTTTTTCTATTTTTTTCTTCTTATTGTATAGCTACTGGTTACCAAAATATATAGGAAAATTAAGTAAGGTGATTCCTTTATTTGGATCATCAAGAACATGCACAAGAAGAAACCATATTCTTCTCAGTTTTAGGATTTTCAAAGGAATCTGGTACACAAAAATTTAGGAAAAAAAACCTGTGTCGTTGTTGAGAAGGCATTCAAAAGGACATAAAATTACTGTCTAAATGCATTGTTTGGTAGTTTGGAAGTGGTCTACAGGTGACGTAAGACGATGGCATATAAATCATGCGATTGGCTTCACCACAGAACCAAAAGAATATGTCTCTCTTTTTGGAAACAGTATGATCCCATATTGTACCTATATTTATACTATGGTTTATCAAATCCACTAACTAAAATTGCAACCTGAAAAATAACTTAAGTTTTTATTTAGCTTATTTGGACTATTTCTTTGCATGCCATTTATCTATTATTGAATTGGAATATTAATTTCATTCTAACATTGTGATTAAAAACATCTTTAACTTGTAAATTATAAAACAGTTCCATAACATACCCTGTAATGTTGTACATCTTTTCATAACATCTCAGAAGAGTGATAGTAATTGGGAAAAGGAAATAATTACTACTGTTCTTCTGCGTATGAGGAACAAAGAGAAGATTCTGAAAGGTTTATAGGTATGTAGTTTCTTCAGTGGGTGACAAGCACAAAAGTACCAGGAAAAATAAAAAGCTAAATGGAATGTCCACAGACTGAATGCATGCAAGTCTGCTCAATAAACCTTGCTAACGACAGGAACTTACTCCATTCAGTATTTTGATGTGTCCTGACCTTTACTTGAATTGTCTTATGGTCCTGCGTGTGTACATCCACATGAGAAATGACTAGTCGATGATGCTGGAGTGGTGGAAAGTTATTGCTTCTCTTTCTGCATACAGACCTCCTGAGACTGATTAGAAATGAAAGTTAAAGTAGCTTTCTTCTTGACAGGAAACTGGAAGCACAAGATGTAGATAATCCTAGGTGGTTTTAAGTGATTATTCCTGTTTTAGATGCAAGGAGAATCAGATATAATGTCTTATATTCTAATGGATATAATAGATTTTAGTTAGTCTCTGTAGTCTTCCCTGACATAAGTTTTATTTATTGTTATCTGCCCAGCCACAAGGTATTTTCCAGTTTTGTACCTTTTGCAGAAAATCAGCATCCATCAAACATCTAAGGCAGTTTATAAAATTTACAATCCTTACTACCGCTTTGGAAAATTATGCAGTATACAGTGCAATTTTTAAAAACTGGTAATCAGAGAGCCCTTTTAATTAGCTTTAAATGTGGCTTTTAAGCTTATTACTCCTGTAACTAAGGTCACTTAAACTCCAATTTCTTGAGCAGCGTAAATCTGGAGTATACATTTTAAAAAGAAACCAAGCTGAATCTATAATCATAAATAACATTCAGCAGCTACTGTTGGTGTCTTATCCATTAATTAAGGGAGGTTTTCTGTTGAATTATAACACAAGTAATTTTTTTCTAGATGGTTCATTAAAGGCCAGATTTTATTACATATTACATGCTTTATGCTTTTCACAAAAACTTATTATATTGCTCAGAGAAGGTGATCTTTTAAAGCATATTAGACTAATGTTCCTGAAACTCCATCTAATGTAAGTTTTATTGAATTGCTGTAACTAAAAAGGTCACCTAATGATTTGTTCAGATAATGGATTTAGTGAAAGGAAAACAAAATGAATGGGTTATTGTACTAACTGTGACCTTGAAATAGACCTATAGTTACCAAGATTTATGAATTTAGTTACAAATGAAGAAGCTAAAAAATATTTCTAATTTGACTACCGGTTTTTAACGGTAGGTGTAATGCAAAATAAGTGAAAAAGATATTTGTTCCAGTCTTTTGAGGTGTACTGCATACAGTACCAGCTTAGCAAAATATTGTTTTAAGGTCACTATAGAAGCTTGCATAAATTTAATATCTCACAAAATAGCTTCTTGTACAGACAACTGGTCCTGACATTTTCTCTTTTGCTTTTGCTTTCTTCCTCTTTTTGTTTTCTCTATGAAAAATGATGACAATTTTACGTCTCTACAAAGCATATGAGCTGAGTAGATACACAATCTTATTTGAATATAGTAAAGTGCAAGCACTGCAGAGGGGGAAAAGAATACAAAAATTGTGACTTGTTCTGCTTCAGTGTGAACTGTGAGAGGTCCTTAAATCCCTCAATGTCCATTATTCCAAAATGTAGGTAACATATCTTTCTCAGTTTTTTTCTGTGTAGCTAGATAAAGGCTCTTTAGCAAGAGAAGCTTTGTCCCGTTTGTCATAGAAACATAATGCATTGTTATTCTCAAAAGTGGTTGCTAGATTCTATTCATGAATATTATGAATAATCAATGAGTACACATGCTAATATTATCAGACTATAAACTGTTAAATTTGTGTAAGTAAAATAGAGATTATTTTAAAGGTATCTTTTTATCTTTCCAAACCTGAATGAGAGGGTATGGTAGAGAGTACAGACAGACAAGAAAGATATTTCTGCTGTTCCTGCAAGTTACACTTCAGGTATCTCCTAAGGATTCTCCCTTGTATGGCTTTCCTGTAGGAACCTCTCTTATAAGCAGATTTCATTTTCTCAAGAGTAGAATTATAAAGGAGAAATTTTGAATAATTTTAGACAAAAATCCCAAACAAAAGTTAATAACAGTGAGTATCAAAAAGGAAAATAATCATCATTTCCATTGATACTTTTTTATTGTGTTTGTGAAAGGACAGGAAAGTTTCTTTGGGTATGGTAGAATATATGTCATTTTCTATTGACAGTGAGCTTGATTGGTGCTGCAATAATACACATGGATACCTGTTCCCAGCTCATGTACTGGAGACAGTTGAGGTAAGGAAACTGAGCAACACATGGGATAATTTGCTTTGCTTCTCACAAATTATCCCATGGTATTCTCTGGGTTCTTGTGGCCGGACTGCTCTGGTTCCTGGACAACTTGCTTAAAGCAAGCTCATGTCTTCCCACACTACACTGGATGTGCAGTTGAAACTTGTTTCAGGCCTTCTGTTCACTCCAGCTCTTTCTTAGACTCATCTTCTGGCTGTAAATACATGTCCAGCTATTATTATGATAATGAAGAGGATGACTATGAGGCTAAAGACAACAGGATCATAGAATCATAGAATAGTTAGGGTAGGAAGGGACCTTAAAGATCATCTAGTTCCAACCCCCCTGCCATGGGCAGGGACATCGCACTAGATCAGGTTGCCCAAGGCCCCATCCAACCTGGCCCTGAACATCTCCAAGAATGGGACATCCACAGCTTCGCTGGGCAACCTGTTCCAGTGTCTCACCACTCTCATGATGAAGAAATTCTTCCTTATATCAAGCCTAAATCTGCCCCTCTCCAGTTTATATCCATTCCACCTTGTCCTATCACCACAAGCCTTTATGAATAATCCATCTCCATCTTTCTTGTAGGCTCCTTTCAGGTGCTGGAAGGTCACTATAAGATCTCCTTGGAGCCTTCTCTTCTCCAGGCTGAACAAGCCCAACTCTCTCAGCCTGTCCTCATAACAGAGGTGCTCTAGCCCCCTGATCATCTTTGTAGCCCTCCTCTAGACCCATTCCAAGAGTTCCTTATCCTTCCTATGTTGCGGATTCCAGAACTAGACATGACGCAGTAGTCCAGATGAGATCTCACAAGAGAGGAATAGAGGTGTAGAATCACCTCCCTCAACCTGCTGTCTAAGTTTCTTTTGATGCAGGCCACAATAAGGTTGGCCTTCTGAGCTGTGAGCGCATATTGCCAGCTCATGTTGAGGTTCTCATCGAACAGCACCCCCAAGTCCTCCGCAGGGCAGCTCTCAAGCACATCATCTCCCACCATGTACTGAAAATCGGGACTGCCCCAACCCACGTGTAGGACCTTGCATTTAGCCTTGTTGAACTTCATGAGGTTCTCACAAGCCCACTTCCCATGCCTGTCCAGGTCCCTCTGTATGGCATCCTGTCCTTCTGGTGGGATAACTGCACCACCCAGCTTGGTCTAATCTGCAGACTTGCTGAGGTTGCACTCGATCTTGCTGTCAATATCATTGATGAAGGTGTTAAACAGCACTGATCCTAGTACAGACCCCTGAGGGACACCACTTGTCATGCATCTCCATCCAGACTTTGAGCCATTGACCACTACTCTTTGCATATGACCATTCAAACAGTTTCTTATCCACCATACCATGCACCCACCAAATCCATATCTTTCCAATTTAGAGAGAAGGATGTTGTGGGGGACCACGTCAAAGGCTTTACATAAGTCTAGATAGATCACATCCATTTGTTTACCTGTGTCCACTGCTGCCATTATGTCATCATAGCCACTAAGTTGGTCATACAGGACTTGACCCTGGTGAAGCCATGCTGGCTGCCATAAGTCACCTCCATGCCCTCCATGTGCTTTAGCATAGCTTCTAGGAGGATCTGTTCCATGATCTTCCCAGGCACAGAGGTGAAGCTGACAGGTTGGTCGTTCCCAGGGTTGTCTTTTCTACTCTTTTCTAAAAATCAGCAAAATGTTACCCTTCTTCCAGTCACCAGGGATTCTCCTGATTGTCTTGACTTTTCAAATATCATGGGAGGTGGCTTGGCAACTACATCTGCCAATTCCCTCAAGACTCTGGGATGCATCTCATCATGTCCCATAGACTTATGTACGTTCAGATTCCTCACATGGTCACAAACTATATCCTCCTGTACTGTGGGAGGGGGTTTAACCCCCTAGTCACCATCTTACTGTCCCATGACTCAAGAGGGGTGAGGAAAGTGGTTATCAGTCAAGACTAAGGCAAAAAATTGTCAAGTACATCAGCCTTCTTGTCTGTTGATACGTGATCACCATTTACAACCATCAGTGTGGGTACATTCTCTTTGACCTTCCTGTTTTGATTGACATACATGCAGAAGCCCTTCTTGTTAGTCTTTACTTCCCTTGCCAAATTCAGTTCCTGTTACACCTTGGCCTTCCTGACTTCCCCCCTACACAACCAGGCAGCATGCCTATACACGACCCAGGTAACCCGTCCCTGCTCGCACTTCCTGTGCAGTTCCCTCTTCTTCTTTAGTTTAACCAGTAGGTCTCAACTCAGCCACGCTGGTCTCTTCCCTTTCTTGTCTGATTGGCAGAGAGAGGGACAATGGCTTCCCATTGACTAGTTAAATGGAGAAGGGGAAATGAATCTCTGATTGGAGGTATGTGTCTACAAATATTTGCATACCAAGCCATAAACAAAGCTGTAGTTGAGATTTGATCAGATATGACATGTTAACTTATGAAAATCTGATTTTCTCTGTTGTTAGACTCTTGTGTTGTGCCTTGATAAGATGCTGATCCTTAATAGTAAGTTCTCAATACGTTATTTTGGTTTTTTTCCTTCACTCTGTTGTTTACATAAGCTAGTCCTTGTCAGCTCATAGGTGCTAAGTGGAAGTAATCTCTTGCATAAAATCAGATTTTTCATTATACTTGCTGTGGACAGCTGATTTTCATTTTGCATTTCCTCATTCATGCTGTAGTCTTTAAAACTCCTCAATTTAAAATGTGTTACTCTGTAGTAGTAAATGTAAATAACATGCATTTTATATTTCCTTCTTTTACACCTTTCTGTCTGGGTTGCTTCTTGGCCAACATTTTGATTTGAAGAACAAGTCCTGCTGTCGATTAAATGAACAACATCAAAATTTGTGATATGCTACAAAAGACTGGAAAGGATACTGTTTGTGTCACATCACATATTTGATGCAATATCTGAATTTGTTTTGGTACATCCTCCCACTGTGTAACTTCCACTTATAAATTGATTAAATGCAAAAATTTCTTGAATGCCACTTTGGCTATTGGATCTATCCATTGCCAATTCCAGTGCCCTGTGATGCAGTTTTTAGAGGCATGAATAGCCTAATTTGTTCTGCATGTTTTTTGACCTGTATCCTTGACAAAAAAATACAGCTTCAGCAAAATTTACAGCTAGGCATTTTTTTCCCTCTTTGGAAATCCAAAGTTTGTTTTCGTAAAAGAGTTAATAATTATTTCTAATTAGCTAGTAACGAGCTTCTAATTACTTATATATATTAGAATTGGCACACAGAAACAATATTTTTACTTCTATCATGCACTGATACTTATGCGTTTTAGTTTTATGTGTGTATGCTTATATAACACTGAGTGTCTACAATAGGCTTACATCAGGATCATTAACTGTATGATTAGTAATAATTACTTATTCTCTTCAGTGGAGATGATTATTCAGCCTTAATTCTAACTCCAAATAACAGTTATACTGGAATAGCTATGTCCCTTGTTAACAAATGGACCAAGACGTCATAATTTTTCCTGTATGGTTTTATGAGCACCTCTATTACACTATTCTTATGAAAATATCTGCAATGTATTTTCATTGGGATGTTTAACGCTCGCTTATGAACACATGGTAGAACATGGAATGAAAGTAAGATGTGTGTATTTTGAGGTAGAATCAGTCATATCTTATTAATTACATAAATGTTAAGGGTCTTATCTAAGCCAATT
Source organism: Phaenicophaeus curvirostris (assembly GCF_032191515.1). NCBI lineage: Eukaryota > Metazoa > Chordata > Aves > Cuculiformes > Cuculidae > Phaenicophaeus > Phaenicophaeus curvirostris. The sequence continues at coordinate 189,796,345 of NC_091392.1, forward strand.
ATTAGGTCATTTAAGTGAGACCAGGTTGTTCAAGTAGTCTTTCATTAGTCTTAGTTGTCTATTTTAGGACAGAATTAATCTGGAAGTGGTTGTCTCTATCCATTGCTCATAGAAACTAATTAGAAGCCCAGATTGGACTAAAAAACAGTCTAATTTTTATGTGGCTAAAAGTAGCTGGAGTGAATCTCATCCATTTGGTCTTCAAGTTTCAGGTAGATAATCTCTGGTTTACATATTTCAAGAAATAAATGACTGTTTAGAACTTTCTGACACTCAACAAAATTTCTTGGAATTTCAGAATAACCAGACAAACAGATCATGTATTCTTATTCTCCAGCAATGGGCTGGAGGAGTGAACTAAAAACATCAATAATCAGTTTATGCAGAAAAGAAACCCTGCCTGTAGAAAAGTAATTCTATGACTTTGCTATTCTTTGTTCTGTGAAGGGAATGAGGCTCAGGTAGTGTAATTAAGACTTTCATTATATGTATACACAAAGAGACTGATTCAGGGTTGTATGGGCAAGCTAAAATATAGTGTATTCTAAGAGTAAAATCCCCAGTTTCTCCATTTAAATGTGCCTTAGTAATTAACTTAAGCTACAGTGTTGCTAATACAACAGTGCAGCTTTTGAAGCAGAACTAGTATTTTTGCATCACTCTAATGCATCATTTGGCATTGAAGTTGTATTTTTGCCTTTTTAACAGATTCTCTTGCACATGACACACTCCTCGAAAATGTCTTTCTTTGTTATTTTTTTAATCTAAAGTGTGCTCACTCCAGCCAGCTGGCTGTTTCTTCATTGTTGCAATGGATTGAATACAACTTCCTCTATTTGGACATTCTTCATATAATTTTTTTGATGTGCCTACTATTTTATCGAAGAAACTTGTGTGCCATCAATACTCAGTCCTAAATTTTATTTACTTTTTACTGAGACTACTTTAGTGATTGTAAATTTATGAGTAGACAATGGTTTTCATCAGTCTTGGCAAAACACCAACATTTGGTCATCTTGCAGAGGAAAGTCAAATAGGTGGCAAAGTTTGACATGAATATCTCAGTAATGTTAATTTTGTATTGGAAAGGTTTGTCCTTCTGAATAGACAGGATAGTAGTTACAAGTGACAGCTAAATATGAGACATAAGCATGCATATACTCATCTACACTATGTAGAGGCTGTTGGGAATTCACATCTTATTTCCTAACAGTTACATTTAATTATAATAATAACCACGGGGTACTACAGAACCCACCCTTTCCACAGATTTACCAGATACTTACCTAAACACAGACTTGTCACGATCTGACAGAATGAGCTAATTCTCACAGACAAAAGTATTTTCGTTTCTTATTGTTAACAACATTCATAATAGATCTAAAGAGAATGCACTATTTGGATACTTCTTAGTGAAAAAGATTGTTCTGTAGAACCTTAAATTGCTTTTTCTTGCCCTGCTTTCAAAAATTCCAGGTGGCTATCCAGCTGCCTTTTGGGCAATATTCCAAAACTTAAAATAATCGTCCGTCTATATTACTTACTTTTAATTTTGTGCAAGTTCTCTCCTTTTGTCTTTCATGCCTCTATTCAAAGCTCTTCTGTTGTATTCAATGGTTCTTTCTTCTGTTAGATGCTACTCCTACCCCATGAGTTTCAGTGTGTTGTTAACCATGCTGAAAATAAGTAGAAATTTTATTAGTAAATAGCTATGTAGTGGGCTAAAATTTGAGAAAATTTTTTGGTGTGAGTTGCAGAGAAATTCAGACTAATAATAACACACATTGACAACAATCTCATAATCACAGAATCACAGAATAACCAGGTTGGAAGAGATCCACCGGATCATCGGGTCCAACCATAAGTAGATGGAGCTTCAGAGTAGGTTTTGAAATTAAAAAATATTGGGTATTAGAAATAAACCAAACAAACAGCAACTTAAAAGTTTCCTCAGACTGATGTTGCCATAAATTTGCTGTCTCTCATCCTGATTGGAATAAGACATCACTAATAAAAATTAATCATATTTTAGCTCTTAGTTTGGTAAGTAACCAGAAAAAACATACTATTTACATGACTTTGTTATGTTTATCTGTCTGGTTTTATGATGTGATCAGCTCATTTGAAAGAAAGAACTTATGAAAATCTTGAAAACATGTGGTTTAAGTATTTATTTATTTGACATTCTTGTCCCATAGAACCTCCTAGTAGAAATGTGATCTAATTCATTAAATTTCTGAATCACAAAAGCATAAAATGATGTTGGAATAAAATTTCATAGTACTTACTGGTGTTTGTGAGTGACTAATGCTGTTAGGGATATTTCCCGTCATTATCTGCTTGTAAAGGAGAGTGAGTGGGATTTCTTCAGATAAAATACTGTACTGGGTGTATAATACTGTACTCGCTGTACTGAGTGCAGGCCTGATGTGGCGAGTGGTATTGAAGGAACACAGAAAAGTGGTTATATTGTGTGGAGTGCTTTTTTTTTACTGTTGTCACTACTGAAAGGATCTGAACTGTTTTAGGGACAGTTGCTTAACCCCAACTTATAAAACATTTCGTCTTCTCATATAGCAACTTTTATGCTCTGAAACAACGAGCATGAAGAAGCTTATTTGACCATTGTGTTTACAAATACATGGCATTTTTTTCTGATAACATTTAGAATCTTCACTAGCATCATTAAATTTATGTCACTTAATTTAAATACTTCAGTGCAACCTAAAGCTGTGATTTCTTATTTGACATAACAATTTTTGTTAAGCTGATCAGCTTTGGAATAGAAAATCCTCTGATAAAAATCATGAACAATTTGATTTTCTCCGGGATGTCTGTGCAGGACTAATGTCCACCAATTTATTGGAATCTTATTTTTATTATTATTATTTTCCCAATAAAGAGAATTATTAAACTCTCAACAGCTTTGTGGTGAGTTGGATAATGCCTATAGAGATGGGAATGAGAGATTAGACCAAGTAGCTTTACATATATCTTATGGGACAGGAATATCTCACTTTGTTACTAAAAAAGTTTATTATTTTTCCATTAGAATTTAATTATGATCAAATATGTCACATTTCAGAAGAGAGTGAAACATCTAATTTAATGTTTTGAGCAACGAAGCTGGTGAAGGGGCTGGAGAACAAGTTTTACGAGGAGCAGCTGAGGGAACTGGGGTTGTCTAGCCTAGAGAAGAGAAGGAGGTTGTAGAGAGGAGGGAGATGGCCTCTTCTCCCAAGTGACAGGGTACAGGACAAGAGGTAACGGCCTCGGGCTCTGCCAGGGGAGGTTCAGGCTAGACATCAGAAAAAAAATTTTCTTTACCTCTGGGATGATTTACAATTTTGTAATTAATTTCTGCAATTAATTTCTGCATTTAAAACTAAAAAAAATATGCTGACATTTTTCTGCTGAGGTGATATTTTTCCAATAGATTTTCAAATGTTTAAATTAAGCTTTAAGGCAGAAGTTACGTCTCATCATACCTTTTTAAAGTTCAACACTTCATACTGTCTAATGTATATTTTCTATACTTATATATATATCAATATCCATCCATAAGTAAGTTACTAAGTATATTTATAAATACAAAGGAAAACACTTGTGTGTATGTATGCATATATGCGTATATATGGATTACTCTGTTCACATGCCAGTGTGCTTGTGTGTATGGCATCAAGGGACAAATTCAAGTGGTTTTTATCTTCGTGGTAGTCCCGTTGAACATTTCAATGAACGAGGCAGTAAAAGTCTTACATGTTTAATGTTTTTGGTTTGGGGTTTTTTTTGTTGAGGAATAGAACTTACATCAAGGTATCTGACTTGGCCCACGTGTCCTATGATTACAGGAAAGCAGTCAACTCTTTAGTGTACTGTCATAATAGTTCATAAAATGTATAGTTTATATATATCATAAAGACATATGTGTAAAAGATAAAACTGTAAAAACTGAGTATCTGCACTAATACTTGCTCTTGGATGCGCCTTGTGGTGTAAGTCTGTGTAGTCACAGAGGACTTGGGAAGATGTACTAATGTACTGGATGTGATTTCACTGACCTGAGGCATCTGATTCACTGGTGCCCTCCTCTGACTCCTACCTTGCTGTATGAAGTCACTGAGACAAACCTCTTTGCTTTTTGTTTCCCCAGGCTCCAATTGCTGTTAGGAAAACTGGTGTTAAAATATTGCTGATAGATTGGTAAGTCCTTTTTTAAAAAAGTTATTACAGTTTAGTATTTCCAACTTGTTACATTTTAATGTTGATCTTTTTTCCCTTGGATTGATCTTTTAATATCATCATAACATTCAATTTAATTCAAGCACTAATTCCATTCAATGCAGTAACAGTTCAATCATGGTTTCAAAAGGAAATCTTTGCCTTTGGAAGTGAGTGTCCATGATAGAGGAAAATAGTTTAGCTTTTACCTTCTTCATTTGCAACGTAGTTTGGGTTTAGGTCAATAGAACGCGCCTCCGAAGAGGTTGGAAATGAGGCTGCATAACTTCTCTCAGTGCTGCAGTTCATCCATCATTCCTAAAACTCATACTCTGTACTGGCAGAAATATATGTGGTGTCAGTGCTCTAGTACACATGCAGAATTCCAAATCTGATGGTTTTTAGAGATGCTGTTGAGATGTCAGGGTATTTTTCAGGAGCAGATTGTCTCCCATCCAAGTCAAAGGAAAGCTCTCTGTCTGCCTCAGTGGTATCTGTGTTATTCTGTCTTAAAATTGACAAAAATCTTTCTGAGTGTTTATGTAGTTCTTTATTATACCGAAACTATTCCTGTTATCTCCAACAGAAATTTTCTACTGGAGTTAGCATTGAGGCATTTAGCCATTTATCACTGTATTGGTTTTACTGTCTTTTTTGTTGCGTGTTGGTGTAATGGAAAATAAAATATACACCAAGAAATAATTATCTTATTATTTACCAGAAACTTTTTTTAAAAAGCCAAGCAAATGAAATAATTAACAATAAATGAGAAACTGCAGAGATATTCATCAAGTTGTTTCTGCAGCTGAATACCAGCTATTTTAAGGTGCTCTTGCACTCATTACTTGAGGTATCTGCTGTTACAAGATGTTAATTCATAAAAGTTCAAAGTGTGGAATAAATAAAGCCATTCAAATCAGCTTGCTTATGGATTCTTGAAAAAATATTTGCATACAATAGTATTATGTGACTTTGCTATGAAAAATGCATTCTGTAGTAAATTAATATCAGAGAAACTAAACAGGAGCAACATGCTATTCTAAAAACCACAGATCTACTTCTATGAAACTGCCTCAGTTAAAGAGCATTATATTTTAAATTTCTATTGTTTTATTCATCTTTTTTAGAGCTCTTTTACTAGTGAAATAATTGATGAAACTAGTCAACCAAATCAAAGAAATAAAATTATATGCATGTTAAAAAATAAGCTAAAGTGAAAAAGGAAGGTAACCCAGGTGGCTCTATTAAAACACAAACATAAAATGCCATCAAGAAGATGTTGGTTTTAACCTTTTTTCTACTGAGTTCAGCATCTGTAGAAAATAAGATTGCGATCTTAAACTCTCATTGAAAAAGGATTATGTTATTGAATGGTAACAAGAATGGGTCCTCACCATGCATTTTAAATGAATTGTTCTTTCTGTTTTCTTAAAAGGAAATCATTATGATTGAACTGTATCACATAGTCGAATTGAATATTTTTTTCTTACCTCTTGTACAGAGCTAGAGCTGGCAAACCTCTTCCCTTGTTGCTGTCCCAGGTTGGCAGAATCCTGTTTTATATGCTGAGGAGGCAGCTGTAGGAAATGTCACAGTTCATTTTTGGAGAAATCATACCACTGACCAGAAATCAAATCAAGAAGTCAATAATGTAGTGTTATTAGCTTGGTCTCTGCCTCTCCAGCTTACACTGTGTTTTCCTCCACATTACAGACAGATACTATAAAGATACTGCTATATATTTATATGAGGAAGTTATTTACCTGGAAAACAACTTATAAAAGACTTTAGGAAGGAACAAAAAAACCCTTTTATTTACATAAAACCAGTAAGCTTTACATCTTACCATCTAATTGAATACCATGTAGGGAGATGTCCAAAGCTAGGTGTCACAGATAATCTCACTTGACCTTGATTTCTTCCAGCATAATTTAGGGAAATCTGCGGAAGTACATCATCCCAGTTCTACAACCTCTCCACAAGCATTTATTGTCAAACAAGATTTTGTGTTCTACCTATATTACTAAGCTAGAAAGGGCTTGAGCTATGGCACATGCTTTGTTGTGCAGCGTGCACATCAGAGATCCAACTCAGTCTAAAGAATAAGTTAATACTTGGAAATCCTGGTTGTTGTTTGGGATGTTTCTTGGGGAGAAGGACTTGCTTGGTTCTCTAGCTTATTTTTATTTCTTTTTTTTCCTCCTCAGCAAGCTGTTGTCTAGGAAACTATATATCAGGAATAGATAATGCGTTACAGAAGTCGTATTCAAATTTAGGGCCCCAATATCTCATTAATTCATTCATTCTCCAGAGGGGAGAACCAGTGGGACACAAAGAAAATTACTTGCCTGAGATTAATAAGACAGAGACTAGAACAAAATGTTCAAAACTCCTGAGTCCCAGTCCCAGCTACTGTTGCCCTTCAAGCTGCTTCATTTTCAGTTTTGCGATCAGGACTTTTCATGATTTAGGCCTCTAATATGCTGGGAAAAGTTTAATAAAACAGGCATCAGAGCTGGGATCAGCTACAAACTTAAAATCTTGATGTTTAACAAGTCCAAATGCTGGGTCCTGCACTTGGGGTACAACAACCCTATGCAGTGTTACAGACTAGGGGAAGAGTGGCTAGAAAGCTGCCTGGCAGAGAAGGACCTGGGGGTGTTGGTTTACAGCAACTGAACATGAGCCAGCAGTGTGCCCAGGTGGCCAAGAAGACCAATGGCATCTTGGCTTGGATCAGAAACGGCGTGACCAGCAGGTCCAGGGAGGTTATTCTCCCTCTGTACTCAGCACTGGTGAGACCGCTCCTCAAATCCTGTGTTCAGTTTTGGGCCCCTCACCACAAGAAGGATGTTGAGGCTCTGAGGAGTGGCTGAGGGAACTGGAGTTGTTTAGCCTAGAGAAGGGGAGGCTGAATGGAGACCTTATTGCTTTCTACAACTACCTGAAAGGAGGTTGTAGAGAGAAGGGTGCTGGCCTCTTCTCCCAAGTGACAGGGGACAGGACAAGAGGGAATGGCCTCAAGCTCCACCAGGAGAGGTTCAGGCTGAACATCAGAAAAAAGTTTTCATGGAAAGGGTCATTGGGCACTGGAACAGGCTGCCCAGGGAGGTGGTTGAGTCACTATCCCTGGAGGTATTTAAACGATGAGTGGATGAGGGCCATGATTTAGTGATTGATAGGAATGGTTGGACTCAATGAACCTGGAGGTCTTTTCTAACCTAGTGATTCTGTGATTCTGTAAAAATAAACCATTTACTGTGATTCATTAGAACTTGGATATCCAGCAGGAGCTAGGTTTCCATGTAGTAAAATTTTAAATAAAATGTAAAATCATCTGGGTTTATTTTCATCACTGTAAGCTACCATTACTCATACATTGTAAATTAATATAATTTATGATAAAGTACAATGACACAGAGCAAATGATTCTTGCCTAAGGCACCAACAAACCTTGTGAAACTTGTGTAACAAGTTAATTGTGAGGCAGTTTATATAGTGTTTATGATGTCAAATCTAATCTGATATGATTGTCCAGTGCCATGAAAGAGCAAAGCTGAATTTAAATTATAGGCCAGAAACACATTTTGATTATAAGATCTGTGTGTTTTTTTCCTGGTATTTTCTCCATAACTTCTTTTATGTATATATGAAAGAGGAAGATGCTGGAAAATTTAATCATAGTAATAGCCAGTCATATTTTATCCATCCTTAGAATTGTTTATTATGTTGTGTTACACCCCAAAAAAACCAAATAAATCTGGGAAAGAGAATATTTTTTTCACTGGCTTATTTTTATGTCTTCCTGTGTGTTGAGTTTCCACCCTTTGAGATTTGAACCAGAACAGAGCTGTAGGTAACATCAGTGCTTTAAAGTAACCCAGAAATCCTGGCCTATAGGAAGCCATGAACAAAAGGACTTAAAATTACAAAATCTAAAATGAGCACTCATCACAGTCTCACTTCACACTCACACTTCTTTAACGATAGAAAATGTACTAGCTGCTAAAGAAAAGAATAACATGCTCTAATCCAGTCTTAAGGACTCCAGGTTATGGTAACCACACTATCTCAATTTGCCTAGGTACATCCCACCTAATTTTAGGCACTACATTGAGCTTCCTTAGGTTAAGATTGCAACGATTGTCTCAAAGACATTGGAGAAGAGTGATTCAGCCCATGTTAATTCTCAGATCATGCTAGCTCTCAGCCCTCATGTGGAGCACGATCTTTCTGAGAATCACAGGATAGTTCAGGCTGGAAGGTAGCTCAGAAGGTCTTTAGTCTAGTCTCCTCTTCAAAGCATGGTCAACCCTGAATTCAAATTAGGTTTCTCACAGGGAGGCTTGAAAGCCTCCAAGAGGGGGAGATAAGGCCAAAATCCTTGCCGAAGACAAAGTAGGTGACAGCCACTGCTCTACCTTCATCCAGAGATCTAAACATTTTTATCACAGAAGGAATCAATTGGGTCAGCTGTGAGATATCCTTGTCAAATCTATGCTGACTGCTCAGTTTGTGGTTCCTTACATTGTCATTTCAAATTTTTTGTGAAGTATTCAAATTCCTTTGCTTCCTAAAACATTACTGTTTTACTTCAAATTTTAATTTTCCAGCTTCAAATTTCATGCATGGTTTTGCTAGGCGTCTGTCAAGGAGAACTTCCACAAAATGATTATCGTTATTTCTATATATCTACAAAGTGATCAGGTCACCTTTCAACCTTCTCTTTGATAAGGTGGATAAGACATGTAAGACCTTGAAAGCAAAGGCAAAAATTTTTAACTTACTGTTTAAACAGTTGTTTTGATGTTCTTTAGCCATGTCTTACTACAATTTCCAATGACTTTCAATATGTATTATTTGTAAAATTATTAAAATTTATTCCTTTGTTATGATGACTTTGCTTTGATGGCATGAAAGACATCCAAGATTACCATTTCTATTAAATAGCTTTAATCAAGAATTTCTACAGACATTGGCCAGATAATGACAAAATTGCATCAACTTCACTATCATATGCTGTATTTTAAGTGATGATACATATTATCTCTGGTTTTCTATTATTAATACTGTACATTTATATAAAGACAATCTGCAAGGGCCCCAGTGAAGATAAGAGTCCTAAAATATCTAGATGTAATAATGAGATCATACTAATAAAGACCTTCTTGTTTAAATAAAAAAAACCAGGCAAGAATTGGGGAAAAATAATAATTGCTGTCTCTATTTTTAATTAGGACACACCCCAGAAAAATCTTACAGAGAGAATAAATTTTATGATTAAGATCATGTAGATAGAATCTTGAAATCCTCTTACCAGTGTCTTTTTCCAAAACCGATTTGTCCCTTTCACTGAAATCACAAAGTTATAAATCTAACAAATGACCTCTTTGTTCATTCAGAGGTGGACTAATGCAATAAAACTGTAACTGTGTAACTGTAACACTTTAAACAGACTTGCAATGAAAATAGAAAAGCTGCCTACTTGTGGATAAGGAACAGATGACTGGAATTAAAAAAAAAAATACCTTCATTGGTCATTTGCAGCTCTCTTTAGTCAAACTTATGACTTAAAAGACGTTCCTAGAAGAAAATTTAATGCAGGATTTTTATCAGAGGCAAAAGCAGAACTTTAGGGAGTAACAATTACAGACTGGTAACAGATGACTTTAACGTTTTGCCTATTACTGTTATGTGATGAAAGGATTAATATTAGACATAATAATATCATAATGTAGAAAGACAAGCATAAGCCATAAATAACAAACACATTAAGTGCCAGTGAGCTGGGAATTTAGATGGAGGTGTTCAATAGATGACAGTGAAATAAAGTATCTCACTGTACAGGACTTCAGGGCAGAATCTGTACAGATAGAAATGCTTGATTGAAAGGAAACAGAGACTGGAAGGATTGTGATATTGCTTTTTGATATAACTGTATAAACTGTTCATTAGTTAAAGAGACCAGAGGAACAATAACCTTTTTAAAAATGTTGTTGGATACATTAAAAAGTCTGCATAAGTGGATAATATTCAGTATATTATCTAATAGAATCAGGCACCTTAAATGATATTCCATAGCCCTGGGAAGGGGAAATCAACATGTAGTTTCTCTTAGAAGCTCATGGAAAATTTGGCAGAAACTCATCTCACCAGAAGATTAAATCCATTTACTGCAATACTTATGTTACCATGGAGTATTAGTGCCCATGAATATTACTGAATCAGTCATTGTGGTTATGCTAGGTTAAAAACAAGATCAATACTCTTTCTCCTCAACCACTTCCTCTTTATAAGAAAGTTATATGACATTTCCAGAAATATCAGATGTTAAACTGGTTCCTGCTAAAGTTGGCAACACAGTTGCCCATCATGGTGCTCAGATCTTGTTCTAAACAGTGATTATATGTAATAGAAGGCCTGGTTGCAGACATGTTATGTACACTTAAAAGTAAATACACTAGTAGATTTGTGTATCATGTTATGCTTCCATTGCACAAAACAAGCAGAGATGGACCATTGTTGCTGCGAACAATGATGCTCATGCCAAGAGAGTATATGCTGATAACTGAGCTGACAACAGTAAAATCCTTGGTCAAAAATTATTGAATTACTATAAGAAGACAGAAAAGAAATGGAAACATAGGAAGCTTTTGTGGAGAGACCTCTGAGGCCAAGACTGTTTTATAGCATCCCATTTCAAGAAATCAGTATTGTGAAATGTTACAGTTAAATGCAGAGCAGACTGTGACAATGTGTCATGGCATATCTTGTGTCAATTGTTTTCTTCTTTGGGAAGTAGAGCAAAAAAGGAAATACTTTTTGTGCCATCTGTTTAGTGTGATCCTATGCTTGTTGCATGTATCAACCATATGACCGGTCCACGCATGTGCCAAAAGGGATCACTCTTTTCCGAAGTTAATTTGATTGTGCTTTAAAAAAAATCTCCATGGCATTCATTTAACAAAGAAGTTTCTTGAAATAAGTTGCATGCCTTTAGATTTTATGCCTATCTACTTTGGCCACTGAATCCAAATATGTATCGGCAAGGCAATATTCTTCCACTGGAGTATATTCCACCTTGCTAAACTAACAACTACAAATATTATTAGTCACTTTTACCTTAGGGTCATTTATTATGAATGGCTCATGTAGTTACTACATAGAGCATCCTTCTAAGTGTTGTGATAAGGTGAAGGCTTTTACAAACTGGATTCTTGCTTGCCTGGTGCCTAATGCCATTACCTGTGTGAAATTGCATGGCTGACTCTTGCAGACTGTAATATTTTGAGAAACTGTCCTAATACGTCAAAAACCAACAGCAACAAAACTCCACCAAAAATTAAAGAAAAAACAACCCCACCCCAAAAGTATCAACCAAAAGTTTCTAAACTGTCAGCTAGCCTCCAAACAACCTTCCTATCCATTGCAATATATAATTACAAATTGTAAGATGATGTAAGAAAAAAAAAATAATTTATACCATTAAGCCACTGTAAAAATTCCGTTGTTTTAGGAATGAAACTTACAAATATTTTCTAACACTTTAATTTGGGAAATATGACTGTCAAAGGAAATGATTCTTTACAGAAAACAAGCAGATGAAATTACACTTCTGTCTCTAAGACATCACAATAGTCAAGAAACATACATGCCTATAAAAGCAGTATATTTTAATCAAGTTCATCAAATTCCTCCCAACTTCTAGAAAGTTGTCTTTAAATGTGGTGGAAGTGATGTGTTCACTGTGATAAGACAGATCTTGAGAATCAGTAGACTCAACCTACGTACGGTAAGCATCTAAGTTTCTCTGTATTTTTTTTCTTGCACTCACTTTATGCTTTCGGGTCATTATCTTTCCAAATAGAATTTTTGTTGGAATATTTTTTCTTATTCATAAAAATGCTCTAAATTTTATTCAGATGTAATGAAGGAGAATTCTATAGAATATATCAGCAGTATTGCACCAAGATGGACTGAGGCAAAGTGGAAAACAAGAAGTTTTGAAAAAGTTTGTTTTGAAAGGTCTCTCTAGGAACTCAATACTGAAAATCTTTGAAGCATTTACTCAGAATATCAGATCTCTGAAGGCCTGAGTCTGTGTATTTGGGGCAGTACCAAATAAAACATAATTGCCAATGCATGTGACCTTCATTCAAAAGTAAATCAGCTTTTGATTTGAAATGAAAATAAAATCTATGCATGGGGAAAAAAAAAGCACTTCAGGTATAGGACTATCTTGTGATATGTTGGATTTTGTTAAGTTAGCACAAAAAATTAGTCAGTCCATGTAGAGCAGTGGTACTGCTAACAGTTATCCAATGTAACAATGTGAAATTAGTATCCTCCAAAAGTATTTGTAGTGGAAGGCAGAAATACATAAATTTTTTCTCAGTGTGAAATAAGGATTACGAAAATATTCCACTGACTTCAGAACTCAGTAGAAGTCTAAAGTAGATGAGGCTTCCCCTCAACTCAGATTTTATTTTTTTCCCAAAAATCTACATCAAACACACTGAGGAATGCAAGATTCCAAGATCCAAGATTAACATAAATGTTGGTTAGGATTACTTTGCAATGTAAAATCAATGTTCCTTTGGAGGTTTTGGCATGTCTTTTCTTGCAAAAGGGATCTGTTGGTTAGAAAGCTCTATCCATAAAGAAATCTCAGTCCATTGGCATCTCTTGTGCTTTAATAGCTCTGCAGCAAGTTCCTGCTCTGCAAAGCTGTGAAGAGCTTGCCTTGTCCTTGATCATCTCCCTGTAAGTGCTAGGGAATTGCTGCTAGATGCCCCTAAAACTGTTCTCCAGGCTGAACGAGCCTTTGGCATTTCTACACACAGCAAGTGCTCCAGTCTCAGCCATCTTGGTGGACCTTGAATGAACTTGCTCTAATTTGTCAGTGCCTATTCTGCACTGGAGTGCCCAAAAGTGGACACAGTGTCTACCTGTAATGTCACAAACACTGATCTTTTGGATCTGGTCCTTCTCAAAGAGCCCAAGATGTTGTTGCTCCTTTTGGTTGTCAGGGCACACTGCTGACTTATGCCTCAAGTCTTTTCTGCATAGCTGTGACACAGTTAATGCCCAGCATATAATATTTGGAAGCAGGAAACGTTAAACTCTTCCACACGCAGGACAGGCAAACTGTTAAATATAAGGGATGCTCTTCTGTAAATAGTAAAGCTTTTCCTAAGGTGGTGTTATCACATTAGTTAAATATGTTAAAGCAGACTATATCGTGCAATTTTATCTATTTTTTATTTTCATCTGTGAGTAACTGGAAGCCAGTGGTGAAATAAAAACATAGGGAAATACAGATTATTTAGTAGAAGAAAGGAATGAAAACATTAGAGGAGAAATAAAAAAAATAATATAACAGTGTTTTGGAAGAAGTTTCTTGGAGCGTCTTGCTTTCAGAACCAAAATGTATGAAGATTGTCACCATTTTGTTATTCAAATATTGCCCAGGATCTTTACAAGATTTTCCTGATGTCATTCTTTGGAAAATAAAAGGTCTTAGTAGCCTAGAGGATTTTTAGTTAACATAAGGTCTTGTTTTATAGTACATATTCTAATGACTCCACATTCTCACGAAAAAAGAAAAAAAAAGATACACTTTATCAACTGTTTAGGCGAACTGCATTAGAAAATTACTCATCCTGTTTTCAATACCACAGCTCCCATTAAGATGGCTCTCAGAGATGCTTGGGGATGCCTTCACTAGCTGCTCTGTCTGGAACATGGAAGCAAAAAAGCCAATCAAGCGTAAAAACTGAGCGTGGCATGAAACAATAAAGTAACAAAACTACTGTAAATTTTCTTTTCTTGGCAGTATACTTACATTGTACATCCAGGGGAGGAAAAGACCCATAAACAAATAATCAATATTTGACATTATGTATGTGATTGACTATTTGCTAAAATATCAGTCAGAAGGTTTTTAATGAGATCCATTAGTCATCATTATTGGCTTTCTGCAAGCACACATTGAAATGAAACAGTTTCTGTAACACAAGCAAAAGTTCAAATACAGTTGATGTGAGCAGAACTGTAAGTAAAAGTCAGAAAGAGATCTTAAAAAAAGTATCTTTTCCCAAAACCAAGTGTTTTCAGGAATCAGAATATTGTGCTTTACTTTAGTCAGTCTGTTTTCTCTTTTTTTCTCCTTACACTACCAATGGGAATTCCTTTGGTTTCCATTTTTCAGCATGTGTGCAAACCCCACAGAACATGTCAGCTGATCAGATGGATTAGAAAGTTTATATGAAGAATGATTGGGAGGAAAAAGCTGAGGCAAACAGCAATGTGCTAGCTGATTCAGAGACTGGCTCACTTCACGTTCTTTTTCTATCATCCTTTTTCCCTCATCCTTTTCCTCTCATCCTTTTCCTCTCCTTTTAGAAAACCAAATTAATCTTTCTCTGATTCAAATCTCCATCTGTAAAATAAGTATAATAATGTTTCCCTAACTCAAAAAGATCTTGTGCAGCGAAAAAAATAATTAAAAAATATATTATGAGATATTTTCAGATGCTGTGGCACTGGTTAACACAAATATGAGTGTGCTGGAAACTCTGCTTCATCTTAAGTGTTTAAGTGTATGTCTATTTTCTTGTGGTTTCTTAGGAAGATGTGGTTTCTTTTGACATGAGTGTATAACCTCTGATAATAGTCCCAGGATTTAGGAGCATTCAGTTAAGGAAGAATACAATGACAGGTAGAAAAAATACTGTAGCTACCCCTCCTTGAAAACTTCTTCTTACATAACAATTGTTTGCTATTCACTTTGTTTCCACTAGATCACCACAAACTATTTCCTCACCTTTTGAAAAGACAAAAAATATATTCCTTTGGAGTTTACTATATTGAGGATCCTAATTTGCTGCTGAATAATCCATTCTGTAGAGAATACTAGGAGATTTTTATTTGGCTGATGATAGCTGCCAGTATCTTGTCTTCATTTTCAGTGATGAAAACACGTAACATTATTCTAAATTCTCTATTGTTGCCAAGGTGATAAAACACTAGCTTGGAGATTAATTATATTCTTCCTTGGTGCATGTGTGTGAGAGAGGGTGTGAGTGTGTATGCTCCCCTATATGGGCTATCTTTTGTCAACAGTCCTCACATACATCCTATTTTATAGGACAAATCCTATTTTGGCATGATGTTTCAAAAATGTAGGAAGTTTTTGTCAGATTAACCACAGCCTTAAAGCAGCTTCACTGCCCTCGTGAATGCTCCTGAGTAGTGACACAAAACTGTAGAGAATTTCTCACATTAATACCTATATTTGCAATGGTAAATATATTTTTTAAACGTATGCTTTTGTGTTTATACACTAGACTGCCCTGCATACATAACACACAAATCCTCTGATTGCAAGCAAGTGATTAAACACTAACCAGTTCCAGAGATAAGGAGAGAAGGATTTTTATGAAGTTAAACAATGTAACTCATATTTTATGAAGGTTTAAATTTTCATTTTTAAGATTCTACTAATTCAGTACCACAAGATGTCAGTGCTGTTTCAGCAACAGGCAGAGCACTCTCAGGATGTAGACCACATTGAAAATGGGCAAAAGAAAAGAGAGAAAAAATTCACAGTTAATTATAAAACCTGTTCTCAGAGAAATACGTTTACAAAGTGTACATGGCCTTTCATTTTTACTTACTTCTGGATTGTGCTCTGTATAATTATAATTATAATGAAAATAAATGTAAAAACTCTAAATAGGAGATGGTTTATATCCATGTCTGCATTTCATTATTCTTCTGATTCAATAGCTACTGAAAAAGCTGCCAAGCAGTGTTTTTTTTTCAGCAAATTTCTGAATTTTAATAGTATTTTCCCAAGCTTTGTTTTGTTTCAACTTCATAAAAGAAAAAGTAGGAAGAGGAAAAAAAAGACAAAATCAGCTCACTTGTAGTAATGACACAACCACCTCACTCACAGCAGGAGTTAGTACCTTTCCGTTACAATGGACACATTCCACAGGTAGTTAATCATCAAGAAAATTCATTAGCTGAATGTCATCAGAAACCTACATACTGTAGCAAATGAACAACGGACAACAGTTTGAGCTTTAACTTAGCAGTGAGTTCTCATAAAACTACTTCCCTCTTCACAAAATTGGACACAAAGTTAATTGCATGATAAATGGGTATTTGAACTTAGTAGGCTTCCTTGATTACAAGGACAGCAGTTATTCTTGCATAAGTGCCAGCAATTATCTTATATCAGGTGTTGTTTTGTATGCTTTTGAACATTGTGTGCTTTCACTACAGTGGAGTTATCACATGGAAAGCTGAGGCAGGGGTAAACTCCCGCCCCATAAGGAATGTTTGCCTGATTTAACTTCTGGGCTATGTTTTACTGATGTAATCAGGCCCTTTTGTGTGATGCATAAAGCAGTGCTTTGGTTCACATGACTTGTGGTCCCTGTGACCTTCAATAGTGCTTAAAATGCACTTAAGCTTGTATCACTTTCTTAGAGAATTACAGAAATTTATAAATAGCCTTTTGCCTTTTGTTCAGACTTAAAGCACACCTCTATGCTTCAAAGCCACCTTATGGACAGCACATATTGTTGAGCATATCTCTGAACTATGAAAGCAAATATCTGCCTGAATGAATAAGCAATTTAAAAGTAGAGATGGTGTGTGTGAAATAACACCATTTGGATATGGAGGTTGGAATTTAAATGAAGACCTGAAGGAAAGATGCTTGTGGCTGCCCATGGCCTGTTTCTGTTCAGCCAGTCTGCTCTGGTTTATAAGGGACATTTCTGTGTGTACAGACAGCTGCAGTGCTAAAACTCCACCCGCATTAATCTTGCTGAAGGCTGAACCCCCCTAGCTACCCTCCAAGATATTACAGTCATCTGTTCTCCTGGGGATGTGAGCACCACAAAACATCTTACAACCAGAGCGGTGAGCATGAAACATCGCTTCCTATCATTCTCTTAACTGGGACCCATCCTGAGAAAAGGATGGCACTATCTGCTTGTAAAGTCAGGACTCAGGTTGTACCCAACACCCTCCTTCCCTGCTCTCAGTATTCTTTTATAGAAAATTTAAAACAGCTCGGGGAAGGAACTGTGGGGAAGGAGCTGTAGAGCAGGGACTGAACTTTTGCTCCATAACCCACTCAGCATCTGCCGAGCCTCTCACAACAGTGACAACTGGCCCCAAAGTAATACTGAATATTTCTTTCCTTCTCTCTTCTATTGCATTTTTTTCCTCAGTTAATAAATTAAGAAGTAATTTGTTTACAAGCCACTTTCTATTTTTCTCTGCTGGGTGCTTCAGAAGTCAGCATGAGGGAAGAGCAGGGAATCTGCAATATGTATTTATGCCTTGCCCAAGGGTCTACTGCACAACCTATTATTGCTGGAGACATTTGCATGAAAACAGGGCATCCAAGAATTGCTTTCCTAGGTTAATATATGTTCAAGTAGAGAAATAGCCACAGTCTCAGCACTAATAACCTTTTGTGTTGCAACCTGTGTCTTTCTCCATCTGCAAACTAGGTGGGTGGGTTTTTTGGGAAGATTATTTTTCACTTGAAATACATTGCGCACAGCAGAATGCTTATGGAGACACAAGTTATTATATGGAAAGAACAAAACTGGTCTGGACTAGCAACATCGAGGTAGAAACTGACTTGTCTTTTTATCTTACGAAATTTTAAACAGGTATCTAGAGGTAGCTAGTGGACCAATTTGATACAAATGAAAAAGTTATGTGTTGTTTTGTTGAACTTCTCTGTTTTATTAAATCTCACCTCTGATGTCTCCTGTAATTTTTTCTATAAGCACAATTAAATTCTCATCTCTTGTTTATAACCACATGGAGCGATTTGAAATATTCATTTTTCTATACATGGAGTAGTAAATAATTGTGCCCATATGCATAGGAATGAGTCTTCTTTTAAGAGCTGTTCCATGACAATTACAGTCTTAACATAAAATAATCCTCCTCTTAGTAGACAAACCAACAAACAAAAGTATTATAAAAAAATTATTTTTTTTCCCCTCTATACTCCCTTTCATTATTATAAGCTAGGAAGGATTCAACTATTTTTATATTTGGACATAAGGTTTGAATTCTCTTGATTTCAGCAGCCACCAATAAATATACAGTGATTTCAATTCCATTTCTGCAGTCAAGGGTTTCTGAAGTCCTCCCTCTGGTAAGAGCCAGCCAAATTAGTAGAGTACGGAATTCCTTGGAAGAATCTCCCACCCCAGCATTATATGAATATGTGTAAAATTATGGGAATAAATCTCTGTAGATAGCCTCAAAAGCTATAAATCAGACTATTTACTTTAAAACCAAGGAAAACCTTCTAAGTTTTCTGATTTTGTTATATTCCTTAAATCAAGGTAAAATAACACTTTTAATTTCCAATTGAAAATCAGTTCATTGCTATAAACAAGTTAACAGTCACCATAGGTACAAGAACTCTTGACTGAGAGTGTAAATTTTTATTTGTATTTATGATACAAGATTCCTAGGTTATTTATAGGAAAACATGCAGAAGACATTTTTCCAGATGGCTCTATTTACAAATAATTTTTCTAGTTACAATATATCACAACATTTCTCTCTATATCCAAGTGATTTCTTCTGATTTATGTAGCATGGAGCATTGCTGTAGAAGGTCACAGGAGAAATTCAGATGCAAGATACCCTTCTATTGAAAAGCCTTGGACAGCTCTCAGTATTTTATTGATCTAGCTGTTTATTTTCTTTAAACCAAGTGCTATTGTAATTTATCTTTTTGAGACATTACTATAAATTATTTGCATTGCTCTCAAAACAAGAAGCAGCAGCTCTTTACAGTTATCCAAAAGAGAGATTGAGACAAATTGAAAACTAACACTAATAACAATTTAAGAATAATGAATTCCTATTCCTTTGATAATCAAGAAGCCAGAATCTGTCCCAGGTTAATTCGGCTTATAATACCAAGTAAAATTGTATCACACTGCAGAGGACATGAAACTGAGGGAAAAAATCAACTGAGTGTTTTACCTGTATTGTCACAACCATCTCTATTTATTTATATGAATTGTTACAGGAAAGAAGCACTATTGTGATCTCAAGTATCAGAAAGGTCTTTAGCTTCAGTAGGAGCAATAGAATGCTCAGGCAGCCCTGGGGAGCAGAAAGGCACAGAGTTATTATACAGACATCTGTTTGATCCTGAAGCGATGTACTATATGCAGTCTGGCCAAACCCTCTGTGAGTGTTTGTGCATACACTTACATGAACAAAGTATTATGCAGAGACATTTATGTTCTGTTAGTCAACTTCTTTATCTTATGTTTTTTGAGATGGTGGATGCTTTCTCTGAAATGATGGATAATAACTCCAAGGGGAAAATCTGCAGCTGCAGGAGAGGTAGGCATTTGGGTTTGTGCCTGAGAACTGATAAAATATTACATCACTTACAGAAGAACAACTTCGGGACAATGATGAGTTTTGCTATTTGTGTACAAATATTTCATCCGTGTACGTTGTCTGCCTTCCCCAGTGAATGCCAGTGAGATTTTGTGGTGAATCATGTAATTTACCTGAGTATTAAAGACAAAGAGTGCTTTGCTAAAAGCTGAGATGACACTGCAGTGATAAATCGGTAGTTCTGTAAAGTTCAGTCTCTAGCTGAACAAACACCAAAACCATAAAGCTGAGATTTCATTATGTGACAGCTTCTATGAATAGTGTTATAAAAGTAAATAAGATACTTTCCCAGCCTTTCCTACAGGACCAATGCTTAGGGAAGCATGAATTCATTACAAGTTTGGAATTGAAAAACGTTATTTTAATTTGAACTTTTAATTACTTCTTTTGCTTTTCACATTTGGTTTTCAGATGTTAGGAATGAGTCTTAACTTTTTTACATCTTTTCCCCCAGTCCAATAAAATATTTCAGTATGCAATTAACTTTAAGCATTTGATAAAACCCACTGATTATTTAAAATAAACAGACTTTTAAGTGTTTTAGATTGAGAAGTCTCAGGATGCTAAAAGACTTCTACAAAATATTCTAGAGAATACATATAAAATACCAATGAAAAGTTCTTACTTTGGATTGGATACTTCTTTTTGGGTTATGACACTATTTTTGTCTCCTATAAAGTCTTAATTCTCTTTCATTTATTCCATTTAATCAGGTGTAAGATAACCCTCAGAACATTTCCCATAACAGCAATGTAAACCATGTGAAAAGAGATTTTTTTTTTTTTTTTACCAAAGCAAAATCAATTCAGACTTCAAAATTGCTTGAGTGGAAAATGTCTGGTCACTCCTTAATGGTTTGGCAAAAATATGAAACATAATTACAGACTGTGTTTTCTAAAGGCCTTCACATTTGACATACATATAGAACAATCTGATTTGTTGAGACAGAATTTTTGAGTAAGGAGTATAATTTCTGTTCCTGTGAACTAAAATTTTACAGTGTATAATTTATTCCTGAATATTCAGGTAGTAAATTACTCAAAATTCACAGTGTCTGGGAAGTCTAATTTCTTTCTGTAATTCATTTTGTCTTTGAAAATATATTTTATCCCATTTTTCAACAAATAGACCAAAACAAAAAGAAAATTTTCTTAAAGACGATGTTTAATTTTATTTCAGTATTAACCACAGGAAACTGTGGCTTTTCTGAAAGGGCAGGTAATCCCTATAATCTATGCCCATGCTCTAATACTTTGCATCATGGCCGTGGATTTGAATTGTTCTGAGTCTCGCCAATTTCACTTCAGCCCACCAAGGTATATGAGAAATATCAGGCTCTTGTGGAGTGATCAAAATGTTGGCATACTAAGAAATTCCAGTCAGAGTTCAACTGAATTGAAAACAGACCTTAAAAAAACAAACCAAAACAAACCAAAACAAACAAACAGGGGTCTCTAGGACTCTAGGACTGGGAACCAGTTTCCACGGATAAGGCAAAGTCGCTGCCACCTACTCGCATAAGCTGGTTCTTTTGCAACACTTTTACTTGCTTGAATTTGTGCCTTTGTATTATTTGAACTATATGGTTTCTGGAGTATTAATGACACAGTTAAAGTACAGAATATTGACTACGTGATAAATTAATACATGCAAATAAGATAAAAGTTATGTATATAAATAAGTTATACAATATAAATTTCCCCAAAAATATATACACATCAAGTAAGTTCTATACATGCAAAACTATATAAATATGTGCAACAGCAGACATATGAAAGGATGTTCTTCAGCAACATCTTCATACCTACATATTTATTAGAGTGCTTTGGTGTCTGCAAGTTTTTTTCACATTTGCATGCTACTTTATTCTGTGGTCATATTTACTCTTCTTCACTGAACCCAGAGTAATCTTGCTAATTTATAAATAAAAAAGTAGGTTTTAACACTGGACTGTTGTAGGGATTTGGATGTTTTTTAATGAACAGGGCTTTTTCTGTCTTCTTTTTCTCCTTGGTTGCCAGCTCTGAAAACTCAGATCAGAATCTGATCAGGATATATTAATGAAGCAGTTATTGTGATTCTGTGATGTTTATATGCCAATAAAATTAAACAAAATTTAGTTCCCTGCTAGCATAACAAGAATAAATTCTAATTAAAAGATACATTTATTATTCATTTTAGTAGGTTTTATGCTAAAAATATAATCATCAAAGTTTGTTACTGTTGTATTCATTGAATTCATCTTATCACTTTAGTGGTACCTGTAATTCCTTAATTCTGATAGATTTGTTTAGACTAAATTTTTCTGAAGTTGAAGAGGGTCTGATAAACTCCTCTATGTGCTGTATCACAGCTAAATTTATGTTGGACAAGTTTTAGGTTTGACCTTTTACATGGCAAAATGATATAATAGATTTTAATAAAATAAAGGGTGAGAAAAAGATTGAATTTATTGTTTCATCTGCTTTTCTGTTAACACATTTTTAGAATGTATGACATGTAAATGTAGATGCTAGGAGCTATTTAGTAGAGATTCACTGTGTTGGTCCATATTGCATCAATAATTCCAGAGGTAATTTAAAAGTATAACTATATTCAGTACGTTACTATTCTCTGCCACTTTTGTTCAAGAATATCTGAAGATTCATAGCAAAATATTTTTATTATTTATTTGGAAGATCATAAATTTGTCTTCAGCCAACTACAGTTCTCTGTGAGTGAAACAGATAGTCACTGGAAACCTTTTGTATAATTTGATTCTTAAAATGAACCATACTCCTATTTCATTACATAATAGATCTTGTAATCTATAGTGTCAAAGAACTGGTAAAATCAGCAAGGTATTGAAATCTTCCGTATACCATGTAAGAAAGAAAAAACTTGCTCATTTGCTATATATATTACTTTCTGTTCCTAGCTATGAACTATGGTGTTTAAGACTATGATGCGCATCTGGACTAATCTTTTAAGACTTCCTTGGTCACCACATTACTAAATCATCACAACAAAATGAAGAACTGCATAGACTGTTCCAGAAAGGAATCCTATTGTCCTTTTACATTATCCAGTCATTCTTATTCAGTTGCCTTTCCCTTCACTCTCCATTCTGTCCCTTCCCTTGTCAGGCAGCTAGCTTTCATTATTGTGGCATAATTTGTTCAAGGGGAGGAGGAATGTTCTGCTGTAAAGATTGTCAGGATGAGGCTGGCTCTGTTTGCTTGTGATAAGGACTTATACTCTCTGTATTCCTCCATTAAGCTATTTCTGATTTGAAGTTGTGCCCTGTCTTCCATCTGTCTAGATGGCTCACAAAGGAAGGAATGGATTATTGGTACCTCAGCCCTGGAGATTAAAACAGGCACACACAGAATTAGGTTTGAACTTTTTAATTGAGAAGCAGTGGAGCATGTGCGAAATACTCTATGCTTTGCTTCTATACTATGTGTTGCACACTCAGCAGGGCGTATGAAGTTTTCAAAGTCAATATCCAGTATCGAAGTTCAGTTTTACAACCTCAAATATTGTTACAAAATGCTATGGGGATCAGTACTTGTAGCCATTTTTGAGAGAGATGGGCAAAGCTTCCTGGCAAACTGCAAGTGAGAGCCATCACTCTGTCAGTTTGATTTATGGCTGAATTTGCAAGATTTTAAGAAAACTCCGAGTTCAACTCACAGTTCCTAAATTCTACAGTTCTTTGGATGAACAAGTTGATTTGTCATCTGCTTTTTCCCTCTTGTCTGTTCAAAACATCTGCCTTGGAGTAACGTCAGCATTAAGAGTAGGCAAATAAAACAAATGCTTTCCTATTACATCTTTTTGTCACTATGTATTTTATTAAAAGAGACCTTGGGCTGTCCAGTTCACTGAATCAGAGGACCACGAGTGTAGAAACAGTGACTTTCCATTTATGGACAATGAAATTTTAAGGGATCAGCTATATCAGCTGAATATTCACAAGTTTATGGTGCCTAACGGGATTAATCCCAGAGTACAGAAGGAGCCAGTAGATGTTATGTCAGAACCCCTCTTGATCAACTATCAAATGTTTTGGGTGTCTGGGGAGGTGTCTGAAAACCAGTCAATGTTATTCCAATATGTAAAAAGGACTTAAGGAAGACCCAGGGAACTACAAACTTGTTAGTCTAACTTTAGTTAATCTAACCTCAGTTCCAGGAAAAATTATGGAGTTCATACTGTGTGCTATTGAAAGGCATCTAAAGAATAATCCAGTTATCACACGTATTTAGCATAGATTCATGAAAGGAAAGTCCCGTTAAACTGATTTGATATCCTTCTATAATTTGGCCACCTGCAGAGTGGATTAAATAAAGGTGGCTTAGACTGGATATTAGGAAGTGTTTATTTACTGAGAGAGTGGTCAAGCACCAGAACAGGTTTCCTGAAGTCGTGGTTGATTCCCCAAACCTGCCAGCGCTTAAGAGGCATTTGGACAAAGCCCTTAATAACATGTTTTAACTCGTGAAGCCTGAAATGGTCAGGCAGATGGACTAGACGGTTGTTGTAGATCCCTTCCAAGTATTCTATTCTATTCTATTCTAGTCTAGTCTAGTCTAGTCTAGTCTAGTCTAGGCTATGCTACGCTATTCTACCCTTTCCTGCTCCACTCCACTCTATTCTAATTCTCTCTGTTGAATTCCAACCATTGTTAAAGAAACAAGGATTCTGAATTAAAAAATAATTTTTCCCCAAAATATTAAATTTTGAACGATTCTCTTGGGGTTCATTTACCTCCTAAATTCAAGCATCCTTAAGCTGCTCTTAACGTTCCTTCGAAATTTAACAATTTCTAAATTAATGTGTTCAGATCTGCTAGAGTCAAAACTGTTTGAATATCTATTAGGTTATAAGCCAGAAAGAAAGTGGTGGTGTGTGTGAAACCAACCCCTAGGTTTCTCTTTTGAGAATTTTTTAGAACAGTGAAATTTTGTGGATGAAAAATATTATGTGAATTATATGAAAAGTTTATACACAAAAGGAGTGTGCAGATACTATGGAAGGGATAAATACCAGTAGGAAATTAGCTTCTATCCTGAAATAATGTTTATTAAACCATTTCCTTCTTTTCATCTAGTCTTCTTCACTTTGTACAACTTCTCAAGGGAATAAATATCTATTCTGCTGAGATATTTCATCAACTTCAAGGGCAACTTTATTGCTCTGTGTACTTTTTAATGTTAAATCTAAATAATAATAACTCAGTGACACACTCACTAAATACAGAACATTTTGAAATTGCTACGGTTGACAGCTGTAACTGTGGAGAATCCCATATTTCCTTCTTCATGTTGAGATGTCTCTCCGAGTTTCAATTCCAAGCACAGTAACAGGTTGGTCATAGAGCATGTCTGAAGCAATAGAGCATGATATGGTTTCTGTCTACCTTGCCACTTCACCTGAAACTGGGCGTACTGATAGACCCTAAACCTGAGGCACATGTGTGAGTTTTGTGTGCTTGGGTTAGGTTGAGGTCACTGGCATTCAGAAAGTTAAATCTGCTACAAAGTGATTCTTACTATGTCACTGAAATCTCTGCTAAATGTATATTTGAGCTTTTACCTAGTCATCTTTGACACACAGTTTCCCCAAGACTAAGTATCTGGCTTGATTTCTAAAAGCTGACAAGCAAATATCTGAAGACAGTAATAGAGTTCCTCATCTTTTCTCTTCCTCTTTATCATCTGAGGTGTCAGAATCCATGTTTTCTATATTTAGTTTTCAAAAATAGAAAGGAGGGATTTTTTACCTGCAAACATTAAGAATGGTAAAAACTGTGTTCAGTTCTGGGCCCCTCACCACAAGAAGGATGTTGAGGTTCTGAGCGAGTCCAGAGAAGAGCAACAAAGCTGGTGAAGGGGCTGGAGAACAGGCCTTGTGAGGAGCATCTGAGACAGCTGGGGGTGTTTAGCCTTGAGAAGAGGAGGCTGAGGGGAGACCTTATTGCTCTCTACAACTACCTGAAAGGAGGTTGTAGAGAGGAGGGTGCTGGCCTCTTTGCCCAAGTGACAGGGGACAGGACAAGAGGGAATGGCCTCAAGCTCTGCCAGGGGAGGTTTAGGCTGGACATTAGGAAAAAATTTTTCACAGAAAGGGTGATTGGGCACTGGAACAGGCTACCCAGGGAGGCAGTTGATTCACCTTCCCTGGAGGTGTTTAAGGCATGGGTGGACGAGGTGCATGGTTTAGTGTTTGATAGGAATGGTTGGACTCGATGATCCGGTGGGTCTCTTCCAACCTGTTTATTCTATGACTCTATGATTCTATGAAATTTTTCTCCCCGTCCTGTTTTATAATTAAAAATCTTAGTATCCCATAGGAGAAGCTGATTTGATTAAATATTTTCATGCTATTTGTAGAGTCTTCATTAATAAACACCAGTACATATTACATTTTAAAATATATTTTTTTTCATATCAACCCTAAAAGGTGTTTAAGTACTGCTCTGATACTTGCGAGAACCGGGACTTAAGGTTATCCCTTTATTTTCCTTCCATAGCTTGAGCTCAGACTTCCCAGAATCCATACAATATGCAGTTTAGCCGCAGTCTAAACTCAACTAAACTGCCTAGGGTCAGAGCAACTGGGCACAAAATGAGAGTAACTTGAACATGAACTTAACTCCCTGTGACAATGTGGAAGAAACTGTCCCCAGAAATGGACAGTTGACATAATTGTCAAAACTGTAGACATAGCAAGAGAAATTACACCTAGATTATGTAAAGTATTGAAGCACTTAAAATGGTATATTAACTGTTTCCCTTATTATCTGTGTGCTATCCTGGAAAGCACAATCTATCTACTCAGAGATCTGAATTCAGCTGTTGCACACATGCTTTTGTTATAGCCTAACCAGCATACATTACATACTAGTAACAGTACAATTATAATGATGCTACCACTAATATTACAAGTAGTCTAGTTATTAAAAAGAAATCCTATTAATATTAAAATTGTTATATGAAAACCTTTTAGTCTGCAACCGTTTTAACTGATGCTGTGATCGCCCTTCATCAGTCCCCGTGATCCTTACTTGGCAGTTTGGTTTGCAGAGGGAACTGTAGCAAGCCAGCAATATCCTGTACTGCCTCCCAGGAAGAGTTTGGTATCAGTGACACAAACTTCCTCCTCCTCTCAGTTTGAGAATATTTTCTAACACACTCTGCTTACTTGTCCTTTCTTCACTGTTTCTTAACTGAAATTTGGCTACACTCACCTATCAGCTATTGGCAAAGGACTACAGTATCCTCCTCCAGACCTAACTTACATGAAGGTTTCATGTTGATTCCTCAGTGACTACATACGTTAGACCTTTGTCTGATACAGTGTCAAAAGAACTAAGATACAAACAGGTTTAGCAATACTCAACTGACTCCTATGCAATTGTATTCACAACTAAAACAACCCATATCACCTCAGTCCCAGACAAGCCTGGACAGATCCTTAAGACTCTGCATTGTTAGGTCAATATAAAGCCTTTGGCCTTTCACTAGTAATGGTAAGGGAAAACTATTTACTGAGCTGCACAACAAGCAAACATCTTTGTTGTCAGTGCTGAAGATACAACTGTTTCAATTTGTGCTGTAGATTTTATCCAGAGCTTCTACAATCTTACCTGTATTTAGCAGCCTGACATCTACCTGATGCCTCTATTGATATCCTTGCAATATCTGTTCCAATCAAAATCATCTGACGGTGTTTGAGGCAGTCTCACAATATAGAGGCAAAGTCTGGGCAGACGTAGCTCTATTCTGTCTGAATTTGAAAGTACCAGAGAAGTGCTTCTGAAAGTATCCTGACAATTTTTCATAAGATTGTTTGCAATGCTGGCTGTCTTCAGTTCTGTTGCATGTTTGCCTAAAAGAGGAATCTTGCAGCTTTGCCTAACTGGTTGGTTTGCAACTAACTCACCACTGGTGTAGTACTGATTTGTAAGCCCCAGTCTAAGGCACTGCATTAGTCTTCATCCTGCTATGGACTGGATGGGTGCTGGGGCATCATATAAGAGCTCTGAACTGTGCTGCAACACATGTTGGTGAAAGAAGTGTAGTGTCACATCCAAGAATTTTGATGGGACCAGCCCTGAGTGGCTCACTGAATTCTCCCAGTCAATGTGCAGAAAACTAGTCAGAGGTCCCCTAAACATCCAGTTCCAAAGGCACCAATATCCTTTGCCTTGCTCAACTTCCTTTTTATTCAAAGCTGTACACTTTTTCATATGAGAGCCACGTAAACTTAAGAGATGGAATTAGAAGAAAAAAACAAGCCTTAGTTCTTAGACCTACAATCAACATACTGACAAAAGTTGCAAGGTTCTGCTGTTTGCAGAAAGATGAAGATCTTAGAGCATGTTTCAAAACAGTTGTACAATTTTTGGGGTTCTTTTCTTTGTTTTTTTTTTGTTGTTGTTGGGGTTTTTTTTTGTTTGTTTGTTTTTTTGTTTTTAATTAACATTCAGTTTCACAGCAAACTCTCCACTTTTACAAAATACAAACAGGAAATTAATTGCTTCTTTAACCTGCACTTGTCTGTTTTAATGAGTCTTAATCAAGTTAACAGATTTAACTAGGAAGGAAGAGGAAATGTATTGACCAACACCATACACTTTGTTCAGGTATAACTGTAGTTGCACAGCAGTTCTTCCTGTTGTTGTCTGTTCTCTATTGCCACACTGACAATATGAAAAAGGTAATTTAAAGGAAGTAGAAACAATTAACAAAATCCTTAAAAAGTTACTGGATTTAAGTTCTACTTGAAGAATGCCATAGATGAGTCTCTAAACACATATAAATCTTGTGAGAAGTTTTACGTAAAATCTACTAGAGGTTACAAAGGCTGGAGTTTATATATATCACCATGAGATGGTAAGAAACAAAATCACAGTTTGAAATAATGCACGTGTCTGCATTAGAGATTAATGTTTGTAAAGATGGGAAATCCGAACACACGTTAAGAAATAAGTTTGCAAGACTTCCAAACTGTTTCATCGTTGTTCAAAAAACCAAATAAGTTAAATAGAACCCTTTTATTTGGAGCAGAATAGATTACAGGCAATTTTATCTTGAATAAGAAAGTATGTCTTGCTGGTTTGAATCGTATTAGAAGGATCTACATTGAGTTTTAGAAGAAATGTTGCAGTAATCCCACTTAAATTCACAATTAAAAGGTGTTTTTCTTATGGCTGGCTTTAGACACACTGTACTATCTACTAAGTAACAGGAGAAATGTTATTTACTATACGCAAATTTCTTTTAGCATAAATTAAAAATTAGTATTCTTTGCCAATTTAAGTTTACAACTGTGGGAGATTAGTGAGATTTTCTTAGAGCATTACAATCTTGCATATTATTTCTGAAATTATATATATAGTGTCAGAATTACAACACTAATACCTGTGCACAGCTTTCCAAGATGTAAAAATAAACATGGACTGATTTGATGTACCATGGAGTAAATTAGGGAAGACTTGAGAGTAACAAAGTTACTCTTCAAAGCCAATGAGACTCATGCCTTCCCAGTGCAGAAAAACGTAGAGGAGTGTAAAATTTAACTGCTTCTCATAAAAACTTTTCTACAGTGGAAGGATAGGTCTTTGTGAGGACATACTTCTGCATCTATTGTAATACCATTGCCTCTTAAATTCACTGTTTCTAGGATCCCAGGTTTCTGATCAAGCATTTGCATGTTCCTTAGGGTGAGCCCAGAGATGATAAATCCCGTACTGAAATACAGAGGATTGCAGCAAATAAACAAATGGTATGATTAAACTTCATAGACAGTTTCTTTTTTCCAGAGTAACATGAAGAACAACTCTCTCTGGCACATAAGGACTAGGAGTTAACTCTTCCAGCAATCAGTATAATAGCAATGTTAAAGTTACGACAAAAGAAATCGAATAAGGGCCAATGTTAGGAACTTGGTTCACAAAAAAAGGCGTTATACAGGAATGTTCTGCTCTCATTGCAGCAGTTAAATCCAAGACTTTATGGAAGATCTAATGGAAATGGTATTTCCATGGCCTTGTATGGCTTTTGCTGCAGAGCAATTCTAGAAAATGTGAGCTGAAAATTCTGAATGAGAAATTTATATTTTATGTGAACATATTTTCAACTTCTACAGTCTTTTCTTCCCATGAAATAAACTAAAAGTTTGTATTACCTCATGAAGTATATATTTTTACAGATTATTTAGGCATTTACTAGTATTTTACAAAGAAAACATATTTTAATATGTTTTTGTAAACTCTTTTAGTAATACATCAGTACATCATTGTCATGAGGACACTTTTGTAAGAAATATATGAACTGTTTTCTTAAGGAATTGCTATAGTATAAATAAGTTAATCAATGGTTATTCACAGAGCGTTGTCACTTACTTGGACTATATTAAAATCTTTGCATAGATTTCATTTTAACAAATTGTTAAGTATTTTTCTGAAGCAGTAATTTGGGAAGTTAATTGATTTCTGTCTTCATTCATCAAAGAGATATGAGGGCTATCCAAAGAACATGCCATCCTGAAGGCTTTCCAGTGAGTTTTCTTGTTTTCAAATTGTTCATGTAATTGTAACCCTCAAACTCCCTACCTACCTACAGCACAGTAATATTTTGTTATAAGGAATTGGGTTTTTATGTCTACAGAGTTCATTGTATTACCATATATAGGCATTCGTCTCTTTTTTCAGAAGGCATATGCCATATTATTAAGCATTGCACCCATGTAAATTAGTCTTGCCTGATATAATCTGGTGCTGTTCATAAGTCAGGTATATGTCCCGTGACTCCAGTTCAAACCCACCCTTTCAGAGGTAAGTGTCCTATGTCACTGTATCCCGTGGAGAAATACAGCTCTGAATTTCTTGTAACACCAAAAATTCATTTCCAAAGACAGAAGCATTAAGTAATTAGTTCATTAAATTTGCACTGCGCTCACTGAGTATTACTCTATAATGGCAGGATGCTGGGATGCACCGCAGGGTACACATTTACCTACACAGCTGTTGAACAGGTTTGTTACTTCCTTGCAGATATAAGAGTGACAGTGCAGGTGCTAATCAGGCCTGTGGGTTTGAATACAATAATAGTTGGCTCATCTGCTGCAACCTGACAGCTGAAATTGCTCAATGAATTTCAGGCCCTAACAGATGAGCACATTGCCAAGAGAGTGCTCTGCTTCCACTTATCTGCCAGTCTGCTTGGGGACCATGTTGTTGTTTTCCAAACTACATGGAGAGCATTAAAAATATTGTGTTTGTATCCTAGTCAGGTTCCGATTCTTATAAAACAACACTGAAGGTACTTGGCACTGAAAAAGAGGTGACCCAAAGTGGCTTACTTGCAACTCATCATATGTTCTTGGTGAATGAGAGAAACAGCAAGCTCCTAAGCACCATGAGACAATGAACTCTTGCAAATAAGACAAACTGACTGATTTTGTACTAGAGAATTTCTGCTGGGAGGTGCTGGCTTTGACCATTCCATGATTTGCTCTGAACTTTTCATTGTTTTTATATCAGAGGATTTTAGCTTTGAGGTTTCAGTTTGAGATTCAAAAGTACAGATACTTCTTTCCTGTTCTGTCACTGAACTCTTATTTTACTCCATAACAATTTCTGCTGACTTCTTTAATTCTTGGGGTAAGAACAATATTCCCCACGATGATTACAAGCACCAGGATCTGGCTTTTCTTTTTTTGCAAAGTGCAGTATGTGTTTGGTTCATGCAGGCAATCTAGTCTGGGAGTTTTCTGATCTCTCAGTTTGCCAATAATAATTCTGAGATGCTGTCTAATATTTAGGGCACAGGACGACATTCAATAAAATTCAATGTTTGCTACTAAAATTCTGAAAGGTTCTGGGATGTTTTTGACAAAGAAAGCCAAGTTAAGTTCTGCATTATCTCAGGCTAACACGTATTTGCAGATCTGGCTTAGTGAAGATAAATATTTTGAATGAGATTTATCTGAGTCAACTTTCTCCATCTAAAATGTGGATGTCCAGTCAAGGCTACAGCTAAGGATAATCAGAGGGAAATTCGTATTTTATTTCTCAGAAAACCACCCTACAAGGCATAACTCACATTAGCCATGTTTGACAATGCAAGATACTAGAAATGTGCAGATGAGGAACTTGGAGCTTTAGAAACCAGAGTGAAATTAATCTTGCCAACTTACTCATCCTCCAGCCTCTACAAGCATGTCAGGTTCAACCAGCTTCAAGAGACAAAATAATAGTATCAGTCCCAGGTGGAATGCTGACTGCAAAAACAACAGGTGCAAAACCAAATCTAAAATTCCTGGCTTCTTTCTGCTTTTGTTTCATGATTCAGACTATCAACATATTTGCCAGCAATATGTCCTAATAAAAGGTACAAGTTTTCAGATACAAAATTGCACAGAGTTAGGGGAAGAAGAAAAAAGTTCAAGTGCAAAATAAGAGACAGCAGGATTATAATATTCAAAAGCATGTTTTTTTCTTCTCAATTGGTTATCTATGCATCATGGAAAAAAAATATGAGGCGTCCTTGTTTCAATTCAAATGACATATCGATTGTGAAATACTGTAATTTGCAATGATCTGGTTCACAATACATAGTATATGTGGCTACTTGTAATGGTAGTTTACTGAAAATTCAGGCTGAAAACAGAGTATAAATTTTTAGCCCATAAAATCCACACATCAACTTGGGAAAAATTAATTAGGAAATCAAAATCTTCTCTGGGGCTAGAAAGATGAGGAAACATGAAGTGATAGTCCTTCCTCTATTAAATAATTGGATTTTTTTAGTACAACATAATTTATTTTAATATTTTTAGCACTTAAGTCATCTTCTGTGGCATACTAATAAAGGTAGGTTCTTTTCCTGTCCCTTCTTCCCTTCGCCCTATCACTCCCTCTACTTCTGTTGTTTCCTTCTCTCCTCCTCCCTGTTTTCCTCTCTCCTCTCCTTCTCACAGTGTTGGGATATTGCAGGCAGATATTTCTGTAACTGTATTTGTAGTTTTATGGCTATAATTTTTGTACTTCT
This sequence comes from Phaenicophaeus curvirostris, assembly GCF_032191515.1. Taxonomy (NCBI): domain Eukaryota; kingdom Metazoa; phylum Chordata; class Aves; order Cuculiformes; family Cuculidae; genus Phaenicophaeus; species Phaenicophaeus curvirostris. The sequence goes on from NC_091392.1 coordinate 189,829,080, forward strand.
TTTCATAAAACTGAGAAATCATAAAGTACCTAATTTTCAACTTTCTTGTCTTTTCCCAAAGAACGATAACTTATTTCATAATACTGTTCATATTAGCAGATATTTACTCCATCATTAGGTCCGTTATAACAAATTTATAATGAAAAAAAGTCACCATAGAATTATCATTTCTCCATGTTGAATGAATCTTTCTTGTCAGACCTTTTCTATGGTGTCGAATAAGATGGCCATGAGACTGGCTTATCAAATCTGACTGCAGGACTGATATTGTAGATTCTACCATTTAGGGCAAAGGCAGGAAGTTCTTAAAATGGTGTAAATCATCATGACTCAATTGAAGCAATTTGATCTACATCACCTAGAAAACTAAACACACGTTGTTTATAGAAATGTACTCAGTATGGGATTATAACACTCATGGTAATCTTCCACAAATTTCATCTACTAGTTGGACTGGACTGAACCCAGTCTGCAAGGTATGTTATTCAGGTGACGTGATATTTCCTGTCATTGTAAACAACATATGGATTTAATCAGTTTGCCTACCAAACTCAAAGGCAAAAATCAGCTGTCTACTTGCTTTACACACTATTAACTAACTTTGCTGAGTTAAAGGGTAGAAGTCTTCTTTTTCAGATGTTTTAATATTTCCAGCCTTATCAGAATGCAATATATCAAACAAGAAATTTAATTCAGACTTAATAATTTGAGTCCTTAGAGCCCAAAAATATATGTTGCAAATGACCTTAAATGCAATGCTACAGTACCTGAAATTTTTGTAACAGATGAGGATAGGACAGGTATGGTCTGCCCATAGCAGCTGGTATCTTCTCCAAGTTACAAAGGAAAGCAACTCCTTTCCCTTTTCTGCCAAAAAACTTCCACAGATTTGACACTAGGGATTTTCTGGATCCAGTATGTCAGCTTGGCCCAGACTGAATGACAGTAGCCAAATACCTGAAAATGTCAATTTTCAGTGCCACAAAAAATTGTGCTTTCACTTACTGATGTGCTGCCTCTAACGCAAGCCAATTTCTAAAGCTAGAAGAGAGATCAGTCTCCAAATACGTATATTTTAAATTTGGAGGGTGAAAGAAAGGAAGAAATAAATGTCTTAATCCTGGTAGGAAGCCTCTGAAGAAAGAGTTGTGCAGATACTCAAGTCTTACGCATGTGACAAAGGGAGTGCAGATGATCCTGTTTCCCCATTTTCCCTGAGACTCTGGAAAGAAGTGAATAAGAGGAAAATTGATAGATTAAAAAAATCCTTAGCCATCTGTCCAGCCATCCCTTTTTTTCATGCTTACAAAGACTAGATCAAAATGCAGTTTTAAATTAGATATTATAATTTCATTTTTAGAATGTTAAGTGGTGAGATTAGAGTCCATCATTTTCCCCATATTTTTTTCCAGTGTTTATTTATCACTGCTGCCTAGTATGGTGTATTATTTCATGTTTCTATTTATCTCATGTAGAAAAAGCATAACAAATCAAACAAAATACACACTAGGATATCTTATGTATTATCAGCAGAGCTGAAAACTCCGGTAGCATGAAAGTTGACTATGGATACATTTAGACAAAAAATTAGAACTAAGTCTCCAACTATCAGAGGAGTGATATGCCGCTGCTGTTTATATATACAGAATCACAGAATCACAGAATAACCAGGTTGGAAGAGACCCACCGGATCACCGAGTCCAACCGTTCCTACCAAAAGGATACAAGGATCACACCATTCCTAAGTGTTCCTGGTGAAGCATGATGACCCAAAATTCATCTCTAAGACATTGCTTTTGAAGACAGAGTACTATAGTGTAGGCTTGGCTTTTACCATTCCAAGATAAATTTTCTTCCTTTATAAAATACTTTGTTGGACTGCAAATCACACTATGAGAGTAACTCTTCTTTCTTATTATTTTTTATTCTAGCAAGATTTAAAAACTGATCCATAAATACAGTACTTTTTCTTAGCTGCTGGTAAGTATGTGAATTGATTTTGTATTAGCCACCATGAGAAAAAGTCTAATATATTAACATTCCCTCCTGAGTAGTTGGTAGAGACACTTGTTCTCTTGTCATTGTCAATTCCTTTTCAGAAAAGCACTTACACACCTGTTTCGATTCTGTTGACTTGAACAAGGAATCATGCTCAGATTGAGAGTTCAAAGATCCTCAGTTGTTGATTCCTGGAAAATGACTGAGACATGGAAAAAAAACCAATTTATTTAGGAGCACCTAATGGGGGAGGTACAAGGAGAAAAGGAAAAAATAAAACACAGTAAAACCAACAACAACAAAAAGAAAAAAAACAGGAGAGAACATTTAGCATGGATTTGTCAAGAATAAACACTCTCAAAACTGTAAACATGGTAAAAACTGATTCCTTTCTGTAATAAGGCAACAGGTCTCATATACAGGGCAGAAACCGTAGGTGTCATCTCTCTTGACTATAATGGGTCATTTGACAGTGAATGACGTATTCACAGATAAACCATAAAATGAAAGGATCAGAAAAAAAGCTCGTATGTCTGGAAAATTAGACTTCTGTAGAAGAAATCAGCTGCATTGGGGAAAATTGCTGTTATTTATAGAAAAATCCTTCAAAAAGGAGAAGAAAGAGGAAAGTACTTGCCTTGTGCATAAGAGCTCAGAAGTATGGTTCCCTCATTTTCATCTTCTACAGTCAATATTAGACTAGAAAATACGAGGAAACCACATAGAGTCGACTGCAACAGTGTGCAATTAAAGGATATGAAGTTCACTTCAGAAGAAATTAAAGTTCTGTAATGGTCCTTCATAATATTCTAATTACGTAGTAAGTCGAGGATTTCTCATATTTAACCAATACCATCTAACAGTGAGTTCTGACTAGACAGGTTTTGTGGCTTTGCTTAGCATCATATTTGTATAATGGAACATGACCCTTGAGCTAGGACCAGGCCACTTTGCCCGTTTCTGGAGCTGCATAAATTGCTTATTACTACTTCAATCTTGGGAACTCTAGCAATTATACTGCCTAAATTAGATACTGTAATAGGCGATCTGATTTTAGCCTGCATAGCATTTGGGAACCTGAGCCTTACTACAAGGAAATATGACAAAGCCATTCTGGAGCTTTTGGAAATCAGTCCCGTAAGACTTCAGTAGAGCTAGTCAGAATATTGACATTGGTAATTCTCAGAAAGGAATTGATATCTAAACACAGATTTGAAAAATAAGTCTCCACTGTATTAGGAAAGGAAAAGGACTTTAAATGTAGGGAATACTGCAGAAACAAGGTTAAAAAGTGAGTCAGACAACATTCTAAGAAAGTATTGTAGTAATTGTTTGCATTTTTAAATCATTGATGAAAAATAGTACTATTAACAGAGTAAAATAAGCCGGGGAGGTTTAGGCTGGACATTAGGAAAAAAAATTTCATGGAAAGAGTCATTGGGCACTGGAACAGGCTGCCCAGGGAGGTAGCTGAGTCATCTTCCCAGGAGGTGTTTAAGGGACGGGTGGATGGGGTGTTGAGGGGCATGGTTTAGTGTTTGATAGGAATGATTGGACTAGATGATCTGGTGGGTCTTTTCCAACCTGGTAATTCTATGATTCTATGATGTTGGAAATAGACTTTGAAGCTGACATTCTTGGCAAGTTTTCTCACATAAATCTTTCTAGTGTTTGGCATTTTACTCCTATGAATCTGATGGTTCACTCTAGTGATTTTTGTGTCTAGCTGAAATGTATCTTATGTCAGAGCTTAAAGATTGTTTTGGTTGAGCTTCGGTAATAGAATATTGTGGGGATGTACATACCAGGAAAGAAGTGAAAGGAAGAAATTGGAGCTTCTTGGAATGGAAGACAATTTTCAGAAGTTTAATAAGTCTCTAAAGGCATGCTGTTGTCTTCTAGAGACGGACCCTGGGGCCATTGAATTGCTTTTGCTTTTAAAAGCAGAGATGATTTGAAAGCTATTTTTAAGAGTGTGCTGGAACTGAATGTGGTTGAAACAGCAGGTATGATATTACCCTGAGATTTGAATTAATTCCCTTCATTCTCCTTCATATTTTCTGTTTGGAAATATGCCTTGGATGTGTTTCCATTTTTAGTCTCCTGTTTTTAAAAGTGGTATAATGGCGGTGTAATCATAGGAAGCTTGGTTATTCAAAATGTGGTTTTATTACTTTATAATAAAATCTAGACTTATGTAATCAGCAATAAGAACAGAAAACAAACTATTGCAAAGAATGATCAAATTATTTAAACTGGAAGGATTCTTGAGGTGTTATTCAGTCAGGTTATCCTTGGTTGCACAGTCCCTTGTGTTAATTGAGAACTGTCTAACCCATGCATGTATAAAGGCAGAACTTCTGGGGAAAAGTAACTGAGATCACATAAACTAAGCCTGTTGTGAGTTACATGTGAAAAGAGGCAAAATTTATAGTAGCGCAGAAAATTATTATTTCTGAATGCTTGACTTGGTGGATTTAATAGTATTCTTTTAACATACTTTCAGTATAACTTTTTAACTTTTTTGCAGTTGCATTGCTCTAAAAGTATTACAGCAATGCAATGATTCTTTATGAAAAGTCATTAGTAATAATTCATATAATTAGGAAGACTGTTTTTACACCCCTTAATTTACTCTGTATATTCTCAGAAGTTTTCTTTCTGTTTTCATGGACTGACACTGTAGGGTCTTTATCAAAAAGTATATCTCTTATGCTTTTCAGTAGTGAAATTGCAATGTTTACCTCCATTATAAAATGCAGGAGATCTGCTGGGAATCTGTTGTGTTTCAGACACCTTTATAGTATACTGCATGCTAAACAGCGCCTGGTTATGGCAGCTAATGGTAACGTAATTTTCCTATCCTGATCTGTTTATTACCAGCTCCTAAACTTCTGTGAGTTGCTAAAAAGCACTCCTTACCTTTTAATACCCTGCAGTGTTGTATCAGGATCCTGCGCAGTGTGACAGTAACTCAACATGACTATCCCAGAAGAATAATAAAATATGTTGTTGCTTGCTAGTTGTTCTGAAATAGACACATGTGAAGGTGAATAAGAGGCTTAATCCGTTATTTACAACCTGAGCATCTGAATAATGCTCTAAGGAGGTATAGAAGAAAATACCTTTGATCTCACCCATCTGCACAATAACCTAAAGTTTTGGAATACAGGAACCATTCTTGCCGTATGTAAATATGGACATAGTCAACCCATCACTGAAAATACTATGGAATGACCTAATTAAAGATTATGGTTCAGAATTATTATGACTATTGTTAAACAAGAATCATTTAAGGGTCTTTATCTTTTTTTTTGTGAGAAAACCTGCTCCTAATTGTTCAAGTAAAATTGCAGAAAGAGCTAAAAATGTGAGGGGATCTGCATGATAAACATTAGCCTTACTATCTAACGTAAAACTATTAAAAAATGTAAGAATAATTCAGGAGGCAAATGCCATCTTCCCTTCCTTCTGTCTTGTGATTTTGTGTGAATGGAAAGAGATCATAGACATATGAGAGAGTAGATTATTTTTCTGAAGCAAGTGAACAAAACAAACAACTTAAAACAAAACATAAAGTCCTGAAAAGATAAGCAACTGAGAGCAGTAAGTTAGTAGCATCATCTCCTCCGAAAGAATTAATCTAGATTGCAAAGAGATTCTGGTTTCCATCATTAATAGGTTTAACAACATTCAATATATAATGGAATTTGAGTTTCTGAATTCATATTTACACTTAACAGCTAAATTTCATTGAAATCCGCAGAATGAAAATAACTCAGCTAGCCCTGTGAAACTAAATGGGAAAAGTTCAGTTTTGTCGTAAGGGACTAGATCAGCTCCATAGAGTTAACTGCATTACTCCCCAGTACATAATGAATAGCAAAATATACTCTCTCTAGAATGTGAAAAACTAGTGGGGTTTGCTTGAAGTGACACGTGATAGCATGCTTTCTGCTATCATGCCATCAGCAACTGTTTTGCTCTTTGTTATAAAAATTGGCTTAGTAGTTACATTTGAACAAAATCAAGGCAATAAACCAATAGAAGACTAAGAAGAAAGAATTCCTAAAATTTTTCTGTGCCTATGAGCCACACGATTATGCACTGCATTTACAGACAAAGCCCCATAAACTCTGGAATAAAATAGTGTAAAGTATATATCTCTCTATCCATCTATATACACACATTCTTTACATGCAACTAAATCTATTGAGAACTAATACAGTGGGAATTAAACAATCTTATTGCCTTCATGCACCTGGCCTAAGAGCTGTCAGCGGTATGTATGTCCATGAATTTCAGAATGCAATGAAAAGAATGAACATGCCTTATATATAAAACCTCTGAACATACTACCAGAATAGTGAGATGATTATATTGCAGTGACAAATGCTTGGGACTCATGTGAAGGTGTATAAACTATGCTTTTAAATCTGACATAGGCAATAAGTAGCCTGGGAATGGCTGTAAACAGTAGCTATATAGTGAAGCAGGGACAAATAAATAGAGTGACTAGCTTTAATTTCTCAACCCCTAAGCAGCAGATATCTCTGTGCTATTCAACAGGTTTTTTCTCACCTTGGACATACAAGATTGGTATCTGGTCTAGCTTGGTTATTGAACTCTGTATATATTGGTGAAAGAAATAGTCACATCAGGAAAACAGTTGATCCCATTCACCTAAAATACCAACCTCTTTCTAACACTGAGAAAGCAGTCTAAGGTCAGTCTAACCTCCTTTAGTATTTGGAGGTTTTTATTCTTTTTTTACAGTAAGTGTAACAATGTTCTCTTAGTCCCCTATTGGACTGTAGTTTCTTCTGTTCTTTGTAAACAGAGCTTCAGAGAAAGCAAACAAACCTTAAACTTCAATTTTCTTATTATAATTTTAGTCTATGTCTCAGGTAAAATATATATCCTCTATATTTGCCCTTATAAAACTCTATTTAACTGTATTTCTAGACTGTTCAGTTGCATATCAGCAATTTCAACTTCTTGATGAACCCGTATCATGACTTAGAAATTATAGTTGTGTCTGTCAGGGGGTCTGTTTTTTTTATATTCCAGGTGGATCACTGTAACTTTTGAGTGATTCTTCTGAGATCCAGGTTTCTACAGATCCCCTTGAGGCTCAGAGGCATTTTTTTATTAAAATGTAAAGGGAAGAACTAAGTTGTGGTATGAATGTAGATGTGAATATTTGCCTGCTTCCGTATAAGGTCACTGGAGCCATAGCCAAGGTCTTCTGTAGAAAGGAGAAAATTTTTTTAAAGATATGCCTTGAGGAACATTCTGATCCTGTGGATAATGCTGCCTTCTTGTCTCCCAGAATAATTAAGTCTGAGCTGTAGAAAGCAGCTGTGTCCAACCTTCCTTTAGGCATGCACTGTTAGTCTCTTTCAGTACTTCCTAAATTTTTGCCTCTATGATGCAGCCCTGGAGTCCTTCAAAAACTGGTAACTCCTTTGAAAATCTATGAGTGATGCAGTAGGCTACAAAGGAGAAAAATGAATAGCAAGAGGCAAGTGAGAGATGAGAATAAAAGTATCAGTTTCATAAATCTTAAAAGTCTGCTTTCTGTTGACTTATTTGAATTTTCCTTTTTTTCCAGTTTTTGTTTGCACATGGCCCCACTTCCTATATTTCCCTTATTAAGCCTAGAAGATGAATGAGGTCAATGGAAACACGCTTGAAAGCATTATGCTTTCCCTAGGTTCATACACAAATGTTTGACCCTGTAGCAAAATCCTGCATCACATGCCTTCCCTGTGGTTCATGGAAATATTTCTAGGACCATAAAGCAAAAGCCTCTTAGGTCAGTCTTCATCTGTCACTTTATTTCTGTGCTCCATGAATCATTGCCCTGGGGAGTCCCTACCAAGCCAACTGATATCCCACAGCCCTGGCTTTGATATCATGTAGTCCATTGTTCTTTTTAAAAAGTGCAGATGAGATTCAAGTTAGAAAAAAACCAGTCTCACTGCTTTGAGCTATGATGGCATGTCAGTTAATTTATAAAAAAAAAGCCACTGATTGATAAAAGTAATAAATAAGATGGAAATAAATGGTGTCTATTTCTATGGTTTTTGAGCCATAAAATCCAATTTACATTTTGCAATTTCAAATTAAAATGGGGAAATGAGGATGTATGCAATAACAACTACACACGTTCCGTGGCCGGCATACAGCCTGAAACTATTTTCTTAAGTATGACTGGTGTCTAAGAAAGACCCTTTGACAGCTGGCACTGAAAATTAAAAGTCCTTGACAACCATGTTCCTATTCATTCCAGCAGCAGTGACATGGTCCAAAGAAGATTAGGTCCAGCAAATATGACTTGAAAGTATGACAACTTTGTTAGGATTGTTTCATATGCCTTAATGGAGGTGCACCACTGACCTTTAGCCATGAGGAGACAGTATATTACTTTGTGCTTGATATGGTTTATTTCAAGTTTGGATGACCACAGAATGAATCTGTCTGAACACCTCTGTGTGAAACTCCTCTGTGAACTGTAATGAATATTGTTCACAATCATAATCTAAAACAATGAGTTTGAGAATCATAGAATAACCAGGTTGGAAGAGACCCACGGGATCATCAAGTCCAACCATTCCTATCAAACACTAAACCATGCCCCTTAGCACCTCGTCCACCCCTGCCTTAAACACCTCCAGGGAAGGTGAATCAACCACCTCCCTGGGTACCGTGTACCAGTGCCCAATGACCCTTTCTGTGAAGAATTTTTTCCTAATGTCCAGCCTAAACCTCCCCTGGCGGAGCTTGAGGCCATTCCCTCTTGTCCTGTCCCCTGTCACTTGGGAGAAGAGGCCAGCACCCTCCTCTCTACAACCTCCTTTCAGGTAGTTGTAGAGAGCAATGAGGTCTCCCCTCAGCCTCCTCTTCTCCAGGCTAAACAACCCCAGCTCTCTCAGCCGCTCCTCATAAGGCCTGTTCTCCAGCCCCCTCACCAGCTTTGTTGCTCTTCTCTGGACTCGCTCCAGAGCCTCAACATCCTTCTTGTGGTGAGGGGCACAGAACTGAACACAGGATTCGAGGAGCGGTCTCACCAGCGCCAAGTACAGAGGGAGAATAACCTCCCTGGACCTACTTGTCACACCGTTTCTGATACAAGCCAAGATGCCATTGGCCTTCTTGGCCACCTGGGCACACTGCTGGCTCATGTTCAGTCGCTGTCAACCAACAGCCCCAGGTCCCTCTCCTCCAGGCAGCTTTCTAGCCAGACTTCTCCTAGTCTGTAGCACTGAGAACTGAGGTATGCATTTTTAGGGACTCTATGAAACTCTGCACTTTGAAAATAGCCTTATAACAGAATCTTACAGTAAAAATCAAGGGACTCTGCATTAGTTATAGCTACTATTTTTTTTCTTTTTTTGTCTCCCTTCTCCCCCCTAAAACATGGCAAACCATCCAATAATGTACTTTAAAATCTACAGATTGGATATTTGGAGCATCAGCCTGTAGGTGTGGTTTCACAGCCATCCACAAGCATGAAGAAAAGTCATTGTGCCCTTAGTAAGAGCGGATGGATAATTTGCAGCAATAGCAGTGTGCTGTTTTTTTAGCTTAAGCATAGTTTTGTATTGACTACACAACTTTTGGTGTCCTCTACAAAAAGCCTGAACTAGGCTCTGCCTGCTCACAAAAGTTAATGCAGACATATTCATAGAGATGTGGCTGAAGGCAAGAACAGGCCATGTGACTAAGTGGGACAAGTTTCTAGTGGCTCATTGAACAGCAAGCGTATGTGAGCACTGATGGTTCCGTTCTAAAAAATAAATAAATCTGAATTAGTGAAATGTTTTTTTTTTTCAAATACAGTGACATTAACACTAGCATACTAGATTTAAGCCTTTCATTTAAAACCCCTGCATTTTCCAGAAAGGAAAGGAAAATATTATTTTTTAAATTTTTCTTTATCCTTACTTCACTTTCGTTTTTACTGCCCTTCCGTCTCTCCACTGACAGGAAGTGTCTGAAGATGCCTTATGAGTTTGAGCTATCAAAACTGAGATTACAATATCCACTTTATTTAAAAATAAGCAGTAAAGATATATTTCTGAAGATCTCCAGATATAGAATGTATAAGAATCTCAAACTACATACAATAAATTAAAGTAAATTGTAACAGTGCTTTTCTCTTTGCTATTGTATATACTTTAGATTTAGTTAAGTGTTTTAACTGTCAACAAGTGACTCTGGACATTACAAAATTAAACATGTATACAGATTTACAGATTGTTTTCTACAATTTCACACTAGTAAATAAAGTCACTTTATACGGCAATATTGTTATTTTTACTTCTAATTTTGTAAAGAATATGGTTAAATTTCAGGGAGATTTTACTGCAAACCTCTCACCCTCACACTTTCTCGTAATAAGGCTGTAAGTAGGTGAGAGGATATTTGAAATAGAGATAGGACAGAAGTGTACTCATCTATCACATTTGCATGCAAATGAAAAAAAAACAAGGTTTGTGTACTAACAGTGAATCATACTTCTTTCCAAAAACCAAGTTTCTGTTAAAAGGTATTCACTTCATACTTAGGAATCCTTATAATCCAAAAGATGAAGAATGTGAGTTCTCACTAAAGTATATGGCAATGTAATATTCCAAAAATATTGTATTTTTTTTTCCAGTCTATATTTTCCTGTGACATTTTGAGTACATACATTGACAAGAAGCTGTAATTTCTCATGGTGTTAGGAGTTATTGTAAGAATATGCGATTCTTCCAGACTATGATGTTGACCCTAAACTACATGGCAATTAGAGTAATTTAGCTTTAATAATTTAATTAACTTCTTAAGTGTTGACTCCCTCACAAACACCTTCATTGTACATTCACTTGTTCATTGTTTAAACAAAGTTTCTATCTTCAATACAAAACTTTACACAAAAATCTCTCTAATCATTTCTTTACTGGTGATACTCCTTTGGTTCATGCATATCTTCTCAGCAGAGTACAGGATTTCTGCTGTGGAATCACCATTATTGGATATTTTCAAGACTTGACTATATGGAAACATGCTTACCCAGTCTTGTGTTGGGGATATCCCTGGCTTTATCAAGAAACTGGAATAGGTGTCTCCCAGCTGTGTTAACCAAGACTTTAAAGGCTGTTGTCTGTTTTACTTTTGGCTTTTCCTACTATTGGCTAGACAGGGTCTCCTAAAAGCATGTTCAGCCTCCTCTAGGTGACCAGCTTAGCCAGTGACCTCACTGGTGAAGACAGGTGAGATTTACCAGAGCAATTCATTGAATTTTGAATGCTGAATCTGAAAGGTTGAATTCCCTATTCACTATATACTGCAGGAATACTAGACAGGCAGCACAGCTAAATTACATCCTTAAACTTCAATGTTGTGAATATTTCTGATATCTTCAAGTACAGCCATGTAATTATGCGATGTCCCTTGCCTTTATATTCCTATATGATAGGAACCAGAAATCTACCACAAATATGATAGTTATCACACCATAAGACTGTCATGAGTGTCGGAGTCATATAAGGATAATAATTCATGAGGAACAATATTTCAATATGCCTATCTCCTCTTGAGTCAGATCTTAGAAAATAAACTGTTTATTTGTTTGTTTGGTTGGTTGTTTTAAAATTATATCAGGAAGTCCTGTACAATCTTTAAAAACATGTCCACAAAACACCAGGTTTCCCTGGTAGAGTCCTACTGCTTCAATCATGTAAAAGAAGTTATGGATAATGGCTTACCTGACACCACCTCAATTAGTTTTATTGCAATAGGCACAATTCTTAGTTACCAGAACTTAGTCTATCTGGTAATTGAAGAGATACAACACATGGTGTAAGATTTCAGCATACTGAACAGAAAAGTGACCAGAAGTTAACTGCAACAGTTACAGGAACTTAGCACCTCAGGAAGAGTTATGAAAATGAATAAAAAGTTGCTACAACTACCAAATACATTAATCCAGGGATTTGCTGCTATTTCAGTGTTTGGAGACAAACGGAGAAGTCTTCCAGTTACAGAGCTTTGTACATGCCTGACAGCCAGGCATGCCGAGTATGGCATAAATCTTATCTGTCTGTACTTGGCACTGGTGAGACCGCTTGTTGAATACTGTGTTCAGTTCTGGGCCCCTCACCACAAGAAGGATGTTGAGGCTCTGGAGTGAGTCCAGAGAAGAGCAACGAAGCTGGTGAGGGGGTTGGAGAACAGGCCTTATGAGGAATGGCTGAGAGAGCTGGGGTTGTTTAGCCTGGAGAAGAGGAGGCTGAGGGGAGACCTCATTGCTCTCTACAACTACCTGAAAGGAGGTTGTAGAGAGGAAGGTGATGCCCTATTCTCCCAAGTGACAGGGGACAGGACAAGATGGAACGACCTCAAGCTCCGCCATGGGAGATTTAGGCTGGACATTAGGAAAAAGTTCTTCACAGAAAGAGTCATTGGGCACTGGCAGAGGCTGCCCAGGGAGGTGGTTGATTCACCTTCCCTGGAGGTGTTTAAGGCACGGGTGGACGAGGTGCTGAGGGATATGGTTTATTGTTTGATAGGAACGGTTGGACTCAATGATCCGGTGAGTCTCTTCGAACCTGGTTATTCTATGATTCTATGATTCTATAGATGTTCATTCCCAAGGTGTCATAAAGCATGAACACAGCACTTTTCCAGATGATGGTTCTTATGCCCTGCAGAAGTCATCCATCATACCATAATAAGCTCTTCCTGCCTGATCTATTTATTATTCATCTGCCAATTCATTCAATGTAAACTTCCAAACTTCAATAAATGAGTTATTATATTTCACTTTGTCACAGCAAATTGTTTTTGCTGTCCTAGACAATTAGTTGATTTGGCTAGTGGCCTTAAACATCCAAGATAATATGTCTCCTGAATGTATTGTATGTTTCTATAAGGGCAACCTTGGAAGTCTATCAGAATTAACATTTTCTCCTGGTAGCTTTCTTCATGTTTGCTGAAAATTTATCTTATATATAAAAATCATTAATACAGCAACATCATTGTGAAGCATATTTTTGTCTATGCTGCAGCAAGCACTGAGGGTTCCCATCCATTCCAGGGTGTACCCGGCAGAGAAGAATTCATACAGCCACAGGATGAATCATACTTCCCACAGACCAGTCTCTGTAACACAAAACTTCTTTAAAAACATCATCAGATTAATAACTTGCAGCTGCTCTCTGAAAAAGCCTACAGTACCTGCTGCAACATGTAAGCTGTGCTATAAACATTCTGTATTTCAGCATTTCCCTGCATTCCCATGGATTTCCTGAAGAATTGAGGGGAAACTAATAGGGTGATATTTCCTTATCAACACTGTTCAGTGTTCTCAAGAAATGGTACATAATTTTTCCAGAGTAGACAGATACAGAATGTGAATAAGAATTCAAGTCTCTTGATTTCCCTTATTTCATCTTAATTGCAACATTTTTCCACTTCTCTCTATGTATGAAGGGATGTGACTATCTTATGGCAATACTAGTGAGAATTTGTTCAGAATATACACGTGTAATAGAACTAATAAAACACTTTTTCTGGTGGAATTATGTCATGAATTACTTGGTTTTCTCATCCTTACTACAGTATCCCCAGCTTTCCCTGCATTTTCCTCCTCTGTTACATTTTATTATCAGTCCCTAAATACTTCTGCTCCCCTGCAGTGCCGCAAGAGGCTGTGAGATAAGTATTTGTGATGAATCAGCTTATATAAATATATTGACTGGTTTGATAGTAGACAAAAAAATATCTAATTGTTGAGCTCCATTTGCAACTTTTCCTTCCTTGCAGACATGTCATGAAGTACAAAATTTGAGGTCAGATCATGAACTTGCATCTATCTTCTCAACTCTGTATTTTCCCCAGACTGAAATATGTGCAAGCTCTCCACTTTGAATCCAGATAACTTTAGGGAGTAGACTGGCACTGAACAGACAGTGCAATTGCAAATTCTTACAAAATGCAGTGCAAGGTAGCAAATCCTTTTTTAGTTTATCCAGCCTCTTTAGCTATTGTAATCTTGTTTTTTTCATGTTGTGTTCAAACAATTGGTCATTATGAGCTACATTGCACTAAGAGTCAGACAAGGAACATGTATTTTCCTTTATTCCATTTTTCACCAGTCATTTCAAGACAGTTGCCTTACTCAGTTTTACAAAGCAACTTCCAGGCAACTTCCTAGTAAGGAAGGAGGAAATCTATAAAAGTGTAATTATCTCTATTTTTACTCTGTAAGAATATATCTTAATGTTAGTTTAGGAAGGTTTGTGAGTTTGGTTGTTTTTTTTCAATTTTAGATTCTTTTTTTTTTTTGGCAAGTCCTTTGAATTGCACAGCTCAATATTGATCCTGAAATAGTTCAGACCCACTGTTTTACACTAGTCCAAGTTCCTACTGCAGACCATGTCACTTCTCCCTGAAGTTCTCATTTATCCCATCAGTTTGACTTTTCACAGGTTTTATGTGCCACCAAACAGTCACTGAGAACCATTTTCAAGTATAGGACTGATGTCTAAGAACATTCAGGAAAGTGATGGATGTAAGGCATAATCTTTGTTATGTCATTATCAAGACTTATAAATCTTGTATATTTTGCAGTGAAAGACTGGAACTAAAGGTGGAAAAAATCAGCTGAAGGTGAAGATTTGTATATGAGAAGGTACAAGTACCCATTACATTATGTACTTGCCCAACAGTACAAAGGAAAATGACTGGAAGCTCAGGAAAAAATCCAAGCAGACTGCTTGAGGTCAGAATTAAGATGTAAATAGTAAGAAAGAGAAGATACAAACAGGATGAAGATACCAAATTTGATCTGACACTTGACATAGGAACTCCTTATTTAAAGAGATAGTTAATGCATTCAGTAAGTTTAACAAAGTGGTCTTAAGAAATGTCAAGGGAAAAGAAGGAAGTCAGAAAACACAGTGGGCACATACAGAAGATGTTTAAAACATAGGCAAGTAAACTCCTGTACAAAAGATCTGGTCTGTTCTGCAAGGAAATGTCCTAAACACATGATACAGACCATGAGCTATAAATGATATTTAACTATTGCAAAGATAATTTATCCAAACACATATGTCCTAATGATATTTCACATTCAGTGCCAGAAAGGAGAGACCTTTGTACAGAAGAAGGATCAGATTCATGCCCAAGCTTCTATTTGAGGAGGAAGATGTTGCAGCATCTTACTGCAGTCTCCAGAAGAGGCAGAATCATTGTACATGGTGGTTCATCTGCATCCTCAAAGCCAGGTCTACGTCAGCTGAGGTGGACAGGGCAGTTCTTCTCTACACCAGGTTGGCCTGTCTTCACAAAGAATTCTTGGACATGTTGAGTTATATCTGCGTAAGACTTTTCTAAGGGAGCATGGACTTCCTCTTTTCTTTCTTATTAAGCTGTCCTAAAACCAAACAACTGTGTTGTGGCATTGGAAAGCAAAGTTAATTCTCTCTCTTTCAGCAAGTTTATTACTCAGACTCAGTGTTTTATTGGCCAAGGTTACATGAATTCCAGTTCAGAGCAAGCTACAGTAGATGTAATTTTTCTGGATTTTAGTAATGCTTTTAATACTGCCCCTCACAGCATCCTTCTGGACAAGCTTTCCAACTGTGGGATGAGCAGGTTCACGGTGAACAACTGGCTGAAGGGAAGAGCTCAAACGGTTGTAATGAATAGGGCTACACCTGGCTGGAAATCAGTCAATAGCTATGTTCCTCAGGCCAGGCCACTCTAATTCTGTTCAATACGTTCATCACTGATCTGGATGCAGAAGCTGAATCCACCATTAGCAAGTTTTCTGATGATACCAAATTGAGAGGTGCAGAAGGACCTATATAGATTGGAACAACAGAAAATTATTAACAGCATGAAATTTAACAAGAATGAATGTTGGATTCTGCCCCTGAGGTGGAGTAACATTGGGCACAAGCATACGGTGGGAAAGGAACTGGGGTGCTGGTTGATCACAGGCTCAGTATGGGTCAGCAGTGTGCTCTAGAAGACAAGTGTAAACTGTATCCCATGGTGCATCGAACGCAGTACAGCTAGATGATCAAAAAAGGAGATTATCCTTCTGTATTTAGTATTGGTTCAGCCTCAGCTGGAGTACTGTGTGCAGTTCTGGGCCTCCCAATATAAAAAGAAGGTTAAAGTCCTTGAATGCATCCAGATGAGGACAACAAATCTGGTGAAAGTGCTGGAAGGAATGTCCCATGAGGACCCCTATGAGGACTCTATTTTTTTAGCTAGGAAGAAAGGAGGCTGAAGAGTAGCCTTGAGTAAGAAGTGGAGAGTGAGGTGCTAATCTCTTCTCCCTGGTATCCAGTGTCAAGATGTGTGGCAATGCCTCAAATCTGCATCAGGGGAGGGTCAGACAAGACAATAGGAAACATTTCTTTACTGAGATGATAGTCAAGCACTGGAACTGGCTTCCAAGAGAGATGGTTAATATCACATGCCTGTTGGTGTTTGAAAAGCAGTTGGACTAGGTGATTGTTGTAGGTCCCTTGTGGTCAGAAAAAAATACATGTCAAAGCACCTTGCAAGGCATATTTGTCCATTCTGTAGACTGGAGAAAGGCATATTATAAAGTGCTCTGGGTGAAAATATTTGAGAAATGGTAGAAGAACACACAATAATCTTTGCCCTCATCTGATAGTGATGCAATGGATGTGAGGTAATCCATTTGTAAAAAGCATTCAGTCACCAACAATTTTTTTATATTAATGTTTCAGAAAAGAAAAAAGTGTAAAAAGATAAGGTTGAAAATTTAAAAAAAAATCAAATGATGACAGTATGAAGATAAACTCTTAAATAAATCAGAGTTATTATAATAATAATAAATCATGGTTATTATAATTAATGTCATGTTTTGAACAAATCATCTAGCAACCCAGTATGTTTAACAACACAAACACAGAGAAACTACATAACTTGACATTTAAAAAAATGTTTGCATTGCACTACTCACATAATAAATGTTGATGAACTTTAGGAATAATTAGAACAAAAGTAAAAATCTGTTTCACTCTGCTTGAACCTGTAGTGTAGTACATAGAGCTTTTCATGTTTTTGATAATATGACTTCTGAAACAGCTTCCTCCTGTTTACAGAGTAACTAATCCTTTGTATTTGCTTCCAAATTTCTTCTCTCTGCTCTTTTTACAACACACTCCTTCAATATGTTCCCCACCTCTGAGTCAGTGAAGTTCTTAGCAACCTGTGTACTGTAATTTATGTCTCAGGGCTGCAAGTGACATTGAAAGAAATATCTAGTACTAATACAATCATGTTCAGAAGGTTAACAGTGCAGACAGAAACATACCTGAGTGCTTTGCTACAGAAATCCACTGTATTTTACGTTCTCTTGATTATTAATAATCAGATGCAGCCTCAGTTTGTGAATCTCGTGATTTAGTGTACAAACCTAAAGGAAGAAACATATCTACAAGGAGAAATTAATAAACCTTTCCTCTTAGGTGTAGTAAAGGGCATTTTAACTTTTTTTTCTGAAGCTATTGTCTCCTTATTTTTTTATTTAGAATTTCTCTGTCCTCAGTGAAAACAGTATCTTTTCCATATAATCTGTAGTTCAGATTATAAGAATAGTCAAGTGGTAGTATAACATGCATTTTCTTGTGCAAAGATTCCAGTTCTACCCTATCATCTCTCTCTGCAGATGCAGTTTTTATCCCCCTATTATAAAGTGTATATGGTTCCTCTGTGTATTATAGGTATAATCTAAAGCACACTGAAATGGAAAAACTCTCACTTGATTTCAGACAGGTCCTATATCTGTGAAGAGAAAAACAACTACAAATGAAAATGGCTTTATACATTCATTTTTTATGCAGATTTAAAAAGTCTAAAATTTCACATTGTATCTCCATTTTCAAACGTAGGTGTGGGCTTTAAATTAAAATTATATATGTTGCCCTGTTGTATTTACATTATGAACTCATTTGCTATTGCCTATTTGAGCAAAGATATGTGAAATGGAAGACTGCAAAAAGAAAAAACTGTTTACAGAAACTTCTCCTTTGTTGCTAAAGCCTAAAAGCTTTTTCCTGTCACTGTAGCTTTATTGGTAGACACTACTTGTACACACCTTCGCTGAGGCACAGACTCTCTAAAATACCTTTGTATTCTTTTGAGTTATCTTCATTGACAAGAAATGACATACTGATCTGTAATCGAAAATGTACATGAGCCAAAGTTGGTCTCCTCTGTTGGTTTTAATTGACAGTGTGGAAAATGCATTAATGGTGTAGAATTTTTCCCTGGAATGTCTACCACAAATTAAAGTCCTCCAGGATGGATGCTGTTGCATTCTGTGGATGTCAGTAGATTCCTGTGACCACCTCTGGCTGATCTACAAGCTGGTTTAGATAGAAACTCAGGATGATACTTCTGCTCATAACTAGGATTCTGTCCCCCAGCCCATGAATGTCTTATGACCAGAAATGACCACAGGGTCTGGACAAGAGTTTTGATGCAGACAAAAGAAGTTGAATGATTTACAATAGTTTGGGATCTCACTAATGAATGATTGAATGGAAAGAAGATTTAAGTGCAGTGTCCTGCAAATTATTTTTTCTAGTTCCCAGCGAAATTTATAGGTGGTGTTTTGCTTTGACTGTAGTATAACATCCAGAACATTAAACAGACACGTAGTTTAAATGAAAACAAACTTTGACCATACTGGTTTACTATTTCACACTTTTTTTAGTGAAGCTTTATCTCCTCAGATGCTCACAGATGATTTCCAGGCTAACTGCTGTAAGTTATATTATTAATAGGTTGAGCAAATTAGCTTTCAAAGATAAAAAATAGAACATATATTTCCAGAATAGAACAGTGTTGACCTTGGATGGCTTTCAGACTCAACCCATTTATGGCATAGTGCCACAGACAATCATTCTCCTCTAAAGCAAGGGAACAGTGAGAAACTTGGAAAAATGCCTCCACAGATGCATGCATAAACTGGTGTGGTATCTACGGAGAGCTTACCTCTTTTTAACCCCTCTTTTCTTAAAAAATGTGAAACCCACATCATCTTAGAAATCCACAACAGAAAAAGTTAAAAACAACCCAAAACACCCTCACTCATAGCAGAAATAGCCTAGGGAAAAATATAGTGGAAAATAGGAAAAACTTCTAATTTTAGATAAGAATACAATCATAGGTTACTGCTAACATTTTTGTTCCCTGCTAATCTTGGCCTATTTTCTCAGTGCACCTGAGGACTGCACTAGCAATCTGGATTAAAGTAACAGTGGAGATCCCTAGTCATGGAGGTACAATCCCATTTTGGAGGGCATTTTGCAGTCACATACCTGCATGACCACTGATGCTGATACTCTGTAGTGAAGAAACCAATTCACACTGCAAGATATTTGTGTATCACATCCACCACCACCACTGCAGCTGATGGATAATTCCTGGACACGTAGCACAGTGCATGGGAAAACTGCAAGACAGGACACTGCACTTCACACTGCCTTAGGAAAGAGCCCCTTAAACGAATAGATTCTATTCCCCTTCAAAACCTCAGTTATTCAGTTTTCAACTGAATTAATCTAGACTCCTCTTGGACACTTTAGGCTGTAGGCAAGCCTGCCTTTTGTATGGAAAGGTAACAATAACTCTCCTGGAAGCTGATGGATTTTCGGTTATTTAGTTTATTATATTTGGGCTTCACCCAAGAAGTCTTCCTGATTATGTCTTTAACTTAACCCAGTAGTTTTTCTTACCGGTTTCTAGATCTAGGGATACATCCTAATTATGAAGGGCCATGCCAGAGCATCCATCCTTCTTTTTCCCATGCTTTTGTTTCTAAACCAAAGAAGCCCAGACACAGAAGTCATACAAGAGAATTATCATCCTTCATCAGAGCTTCAAACTGAACAGTATCCCAGGGCATGCCCCAGTGTGTCTTCTAGGTACCCTTGATACAGACCTACTTTTAGGAAACTTCTTTAATAGAAATGAGAATAAATACATCATGCTGTGCCTCATCTAGCTCCCTCACTCTGGGCTGGGATGCAGATGGTTAAATTCATGAGTTGAAAGCCATACCTTTTGGCCATTTTATTGAAGAGCTATGCCAGCTGCTTTCCTGGTCCTTAAAGAGTCTATGTACTCCATTACACTGAACAAAATTTTTCCCAACTAGAAAGGTTGTATTTGCACTTTGGTTGTGAAAGGTTGCAGCTTGTCACTCTGACAACCTCTGTGGTTCTACAATATTCTATAATACGTTCTTCTTCAATATCATTGAAGATTGATCTGTATTTAACCATTTAAGACAAGATTTCCTTAATCAGATGCCTCAGACTCACGGGTTTTTCAGATGGATTGTTTTTTATTTGTTTACTTTCTTGGTTTTCAGTTTGTTTGGAGTTTTGCTTTGTTTTTTTTCCATCTGTTAGGAAGGATAACTCATTTATAATGAAATCTACATAGTGGTGTCTTATTTCTAATCTCTGCCAATCTGCATAAGGCATCTAAAAACTCACTTAGAGCATGAATCAAGAGACAATAGACACTGTGGTTATCCCGTGAGGAAAAGGAAAATATATTGGTCATGCTCAGAGAATGTCTTTCACGCAACTGTGAACAAACAAACCAGGTAGAACACTTGATTAAACCACACAAGTGTGCCCTGCAAAGAAAATTACGATAAATTGCTAATATTATTTACTTTTAAACAAGGATGAGATCGTCTAGTGTTTAAATTTAGGAACACAGCCAAAAGGTACCTTGACCTCACCTCTGCACTGTGAACCAATACGAAATTAATTGGAGCTGTCTTTCAGGTAGAAGTCACAATTATGTGACAGTTGATTTATTAATTTAAAAGGTAGCTATAAACTTGATGTATTCTCAACTGGTATGTGATTTTCATAGCTTAGGTTGTTAATGCAGAAAACCCTCCAGGATGCTGATAGTCTTTGTTTAATGCCTGTAATATAATACATTTTTATTTGAATTAATGCGCTTCTGATCAGTAATAAACAATTTTATCTTGGTTTTGTGATTATTTTTTCCCTATTTTTTGTTTTCCTTTTATTTTGCTAAGTAGCTTGTGCTGCTGAATTTATAAGCACATAACCAAGTGGAATTTGGAGAACTTCTGCAGCACAATATTTGCAAATCATCTGAAGAGGCAAATACTGTGTCTGTTGATTGTATATGATGCACTCTAAACAAAAGCATATACTGTCTGACCTGAATTCTCAGGAGTGCAGAGCTGCTCTTTCTTTTCTGATTTTGTCTGCAAAAAGTTATCTATTGTGATTACTGGTTATCTGATTGCTCAGTGTGGACACAGAGACTTCGGAGTAGGTGGCAGAGCTTATTCTTACAGATCTGTTCCATATGCATATATGTATATATATAGACACCTAATGTTCCGTAGAAGGGCAAACTAAGCATTTTTATTTCATTTACTGGTCATCTTCTTGTTTTTTTTTCCAAAAGTCATTGTAGTCTTTGATGGATATCTCTCTTTTCTTCATGTAGATACATTTATTTTGGCTGGAATCAATGCAAAGTTTAGATAATATTTATATATATTCATAAAATTACTCATACATGAAGAAATATCACAAACATACAGCCTAAAAAATTTAAGGCTGGGTGCCTCTTTTCTGACAGATAGGATCTTAGCCATTTAAATAAAGGCATTTTAAAAATGTCTCCTCGTTTTTATTATTTTTTTTATGACGTGTGCAGTGCTGGCATGGTGCTTCTGTAAGGCAGTTTCTTGTGTGCTCAGCACTAGAATAATAGGACTGTACTGTTTCCATGAATGGAGTGTAGCTGTGGCATATAGGCAATAGCCCGTATCAGATCATATAGCCATGTCCAGGGGTATCACTTACTTTGAAAACAATACTCAAGTATACTCTGGAATCAAGGTATCTTGATTTCAGTCCAGTGTTTCAGATCGCATGCCTAAAACATTGAAACCTGTGTTTTGGAGAATCTGATTGTGACCTCAGTTTCACAAATAAGATCAAGGATCTCCTGAGTCACTGTACCTGCTGCTAGTGTATTCTCCTCAACTTCATTTCTTTGTAGCATCTTACGTATTTATGCACTGTCTTATGTGTTTCTCATTGAAATAATGATAGGCTACAACCAGCAATGTCTAATGAAACCCCTGGGACCCTTTATAAAAAAACGTAAAAATTTAAACGTTATAGAGTACAATAGTACAATGAATGAATGTATTGTAAGGTACAGCATGCTAATACCATGGTTCCACAGTAGAATGTGATCGTTATTCCTTCTGAACAAGGGAAGTTCTGGACATCCCCAAACCACATTTTTTCCCCATGAACTTAGAAAAAAACCCTAAAATAAATCCTAGCCCCGCACTAAAATAATTGAATGAGGAGGGGATCCTACCCTAAAACTCGATTGAACATAAATGTATAATTAAATGTAAAAGACTAGCTGGCAAAAAAAGTCAAAGGAATATTTAATAAATTGTAATTATTTTCCACTTTCTTATCCTTCTGTTTAACTCATTCTTGTGCTATAATGTACAACTATCTTTCTATAACAGAACACTTAGCATATTTTAGTACTTGAATATTAAAAAAACCCAACAAACATAAAGTTGCATGTAACAACCTATACAATTTCTGCCTTTTTGTCTGCCAGTGTATCCCCTCTAATAAAAAATACCATATATGTATATGCAGAGATATAATTCACATTTTCAAAACACATTTCCTAATCTTTTAATATTGAGGAGGGGCAGGTGTTTTTTCTTAGTCTTTTTTACTCATCTCTTCCCAATAATCCCTTTTTCTTTCCTCGGTGATGGGTCTTCTGTAAGTAGATCTTGGCAATTATATTGCTAAAAGTTCTACTAATGCAGTATTCAGACCTGTTCTACTGATAATTTTAAGGTACAACCTCCTGGGAATTGTTAGGGTTAGAAGCAGGCTTTTTACTGTATTGGAAAGCTAGGAATTTCAGCTTTTCAGATATATCAATCGTTATGCAGCATATATTTAGAAACCCAGGAGATGATGAAATATTGAACCTTAAAACAGGAGTGACATTTTGATTTATATTAAAAAGGACTGATCCTTCTTTGTTTCCCATTCTTCAACAGTATCTTTCTGTCAATATGAGAAGCATTATTTCTCTATTACACTAGAAAACATAGAATTTGGCCTAAATAATTTTAAATGTTTTCACCAGGTATTTAAAAATTCAATACCTTTATTTTTTCCTTTCTTTTTGACAGTATAGTTAGATACATGACATCAAGGTAGCCTGGATTTTACAAGCATAGAAATACAAATTATAGTGCCAATACATCTTTTAAAGACTCAATAAAAAAAAATCTAAAATAGCTTTTCCATAAAATGTGAGGCTTAAGCAAAATACAGGATGGAGTTATAAAGCTTTTTATTGGAATAAGTTTGGGCTGCCCAGTGTAATTCACTTTGCCATTTCAAACTTGTTGTAATAAAACTTTTATATCATCACATAACATTGTCTTCTGTATAGAGAGCAAGATCTGTTAAAACAGTTTAAGATGCAAGCTATTCTTGATGAAGGATTTTATATCTGTAAACTGATGTGATGATGTTTTATTATTGCAGCTATTAATTATGTGAGGAATTCAGTCTAAGATCAAGGTGACAATATGTTGTTTAGAAGATTTTTTCCTGAAATTATATATCTCAATGTCCACATTGTCACTGTGAATGTGAAATAGACAGCAAGATATATAGTCTGTACGGCAGGATGATATTTACTGTAGTAGAACAAAAACCATTTATGATGGATGTCTTGCAACTTGGCTTGATTAAAAGCTGTTATAAGAACAATGTTTTCATATTGGTTTGCTGTTTGGAA
Source organism: Phaenicophaeus curvirostris (assembly GCF_032191515.1). Lineage (NCBI taxonomy): Eukaryota > Metazoa > Chordata > Aves > Cuculiformes > Cuculidae > Phaenicophaeus > Phaenicophaeus curvirostris. The sequence continues at coordinate 189,852,990 of NC_091392.1, forward strand.
ATATTATTAAAGAAATATCTGGGAAGAATCAGATGCAAAAGAAAGGGCTCTAATAACTCTGAGGGGAAGATACATGATATGAACAAGATACATTGTTAGAACCAGAGCTGTGAATCCAAGTTCCTATTTCACCAAATTCACTCCTGTTTTGCCCAAATAGACAAAAAAATACAGTACTGGCCTTTTAAGCTGTGTTTCAGCCTGTCATTGATATCTTTTATGAGTCTAGATTATCTGTGATAGTAGGTTATCTGACATCTAAATCTTTGCTCTTGTTATTGTCAAGAATAAATAATGACTTCCACCTGCTTTGCCACTTTTAGCACTTGTTCATCTTCAATTTCTTTGCCTTTTAAGTATTCCTGTTGCACAGAAAATTGTGTAACTGATGAGATTGGGTATGTGCCATCACGTGTGAGTTTGCGGTAAACCTAGTGAAGAATGCCAGGTTCCAGGGCAAGTGGCATAACACACTTCTAGGACATAACTGTATTATTTTGTCAAAAATCAATTTAAGAAAGTCAGCCACAATAAGAGTTCAAGATAGTTTTGAAACATTAAATCATTTTCCCACTCTTTTACATACAGTTATAGGTGTTGTCTTCTACAAGTGGCATTTAACAAACATTGAGAAACAGTTTGTTCTCTGGAACAATTTCAACAAAGGATCAACTGGGCCAAAATATCAAAACAGGTCTTATTCATCCAGCATTATAATTGCTACTATCTACACCTTATAGCCTCTTGAGCATAGAGGGATCTTGGAAAATGGCATGAGGTTTAACAAGGCCAAATGCCGGGTCCTGCACTCGGGGCACAACAACCCTATGCAGTGCTACAGACTAGGGGCTGTCTGGCTAGAAAGCTGCCTGGAGGAGAGGGACCTGGGGGTGTTGGTTGACAGCAACTGAACATGAGCCAGCAGTGTGCCCAGGTGGCCAAGAAGGCCAATGGCATCTTGGCTTGTATCAGAAACGGCGTGACCAGCTGGTCCAGGGAGGTTATTCTCCCTCTGTACTCGGCACTGGTGAGACCGCTCCTCGAATACTGTGTTCAGTTCTGTGCCCCTCACCACAAAAAGGATGTTGAGGCTCTGGAGCAAGTCCAGAGGAGAGAGACGAAGCTGGTAAGGGGGTTGGAGAACAAGTCTTATGAGGAGCAGCTGAGAGAGCTGGGGTTGTTTAGGCTGGAGAAGAGGAGGCTGAGGGGAGACCTCATTGCTCTCTACAACTACCTGAAAGGAGGTTGTAGAGAAGAGGGTGCTGGCCTCTTCTCCCAAGTGACAGGGGACAGGACAAGAGGGAATGGCCTCAAGCTCCGCCAGGGGCGGTTCAGACTGGACATTAGGGAAAAATTTTTTCACAGAAAGGGTCATTGGGCACTGGAACAGGCTACTCAGGGAGGTGGCTGAGTCACCTTCCCTGGAGGTATTTAAGGCACGGGTGGATGAGGCGCTGAGGGACGTGGTTTAGTGTTTGATAGGAATGGTTGGACTGGATGATCGGGTGGGTCTTTTCCAATCTGGTGATTCTATGATTCTATGACTCTATGAAAAAAAAAGTTATTGAAATATGTAGAAGTACAATGGTGAACTGAATAATACTGGCGTAAAATAAGTCTAATGAAGGGGAGGGGAGGGGAGGGTCTTTTCAAAGAGGCTGTGAACATTTTTAGCAGTGAAAACTCAGTACTCTCTGAGGAAAGATATAATCATCAGAAATGGCAGAGCTCTTGAGAAATGTTTATTTGTTGTAACAATTTCATGTGGGTTTGTGCAATTATGTGTTATACTATAAAACAAAGTCTCTGCCCTGAGAAGATCTAAGCCATCTGTTTTTCCTATATTTGCTCCTGGAAACTTCTGAACTGTCTCTTCCAGCAGCCGTTACCAGGGACAAGCGTATATGGGCTGACCTTCAGCTGTGCTTCATTCATCATTTCCTTTCCCATTTTTAGCCTTGACACTTGCTGAAGTACCAGAGGTCATCTGGATGCTCTGGGCAGATTGCAAACAAAGAGGAGAGTTTGTGTACTTAGTGGGTAGTCAGAGGCTAGGCAAAAATACTGGCAATGTCATTGATCACAATTGCAATTTTCCATGTTTGGAGGAGGAGTAGGATGAAATACTTTGATGAAGGGAAAATATTGTGCATTGATATGTTATTTGACAGTATTCTTCTGTTGTTTATAAAGTGGCGTCTCAGTACAGGTGCTGGGGGACACAAAAACTTTTGTACATCCCACAGTATTGAATCCCTTTCCTTTTGACAGTCTAGGAATAACTATCTTTAGGCGAGTGGTCAAATATAGAGACAATTACTGTTATTTTAACACTCAGGCAAGAACCATTATAAAATATTCTGAGCACTCATAATATATTTTATGGATTTTATTTGAGCTATTTGAATTATTGCAATACCCTTGCACTGAAGGACTGTAGCTTAGGGCTTGTTGGAGTCCAATATATTCTGATCGAGTTTTTTCTGTATATTGTGCACCTGGAGACTGCAATGTTTAATATTAAATTTTTGTTATATAAAGATATTTCTATTTTAGCAGAGTGATACAAAATACATCACACAACATAATAAATGTCACATTGTAAAATATATGTGGTTGGCAAAGAAATTGCTGCCTTTGTCCTCTAAGCCGCTTTGAATAACATGAAGTAAGCAAGTGAATGACATTAGATTTTTTTTCTCTGTCTGCTGTTTCTGAAGTACAGCTATACTTCCAACTGTCCTGAGTGATTAGGAATGGCGTTGTGTTCTTTAGTTGGTGAGGAACTCATGTTACTGATTCTTCATTACTCTGTCAGTGGATCTACAGGATGTTAAAATAAAAGCCTGAAAACATTATAAATATTTATTTGATAAGTCTCATGTCTGTCAGAGAAGCGTTAATGCTATACAAAAAATCAGATGTACATTGCAACCACCTGAATATAGTCCAGGTGTGAAGATTTGCAGTAAACTGGATGATGTTCACAACCAGATGTTCACCTGGTTTTGCTTTGCTTTTCATTGGTTTCCAGAATATTGCCAAAAGTTCACTGGTGACCAGGAGAATCTTAACACAGTCTTATTATGGTGGAAATATGTGGGGAAACATGCAAAACATTGCAACATTTGCAATCCTTTGTTCATATTCAGCTGTGCCTCTGTAACTGCTAGGAGAATAAATGACCAAAAATATACTTACAAGTGTTGCACTTGTAACCCATGGGCTACATACTTCTTTGTTTTTATTTTTGAAACTCAATGGAAGGGAATGAAAACTCTGCATTCTGCATCTGTGAGCAGATGTAATCAACATTAGAGGAAGAAAAAAGTAAATATAGAAGCTAAAGACAGTCATACAAATTCAGCTGATGGCTAGCAGATGAACAAAACCTGTGTATGCCAAGTTCTGTGTCTCAGTGTATGCATCATTCATGATACAATATATAGATTCTCTTTCAATGACTCCTGTTGAATTGACAGCTTTTCATCCATAAATTAGAGTGAGGCAGGGTTAAGGTCCTTGTGCTGGTTTTGGCTGGGGTAAAGTTAGTTTTCTTCATAGTAGGTCTATGTTTTGGATATGTACTGAAAACAGAGCTGATAATAAGGGATGTTTTAGTTATTGCTGAGTAGTGTTTACACAGTCGAGGCATCTTCTGTTCCTCATACTACCCTGCCAGTGGGTAGGCTGAAGTGCAGAAAAAGATAAGAGGGGGTGCAGCTGGGACAATTGACCCCAAACGACCAAAGGGATATTCCATACCATGTGACATCACTCTCAGCAATAAAACTAGGGGGAAAGTTGACAGGAGAGCCACTGCTCAGAGATTGGCTGGGAATTGAGGCACTGGTCTGTTGAAGGTGAACAATTGCTTTAATTTACATCACTTATCTTTCTTGGGTTTTATTTATCTCTCTTTGTTATTTTTTTCTTTTCATTTAAAGTAATAATCTTAATAAAAATATTATGATTATTATTATTTTAATTATTAAATTTGTTTATCTCAACATAATAGAAGATAATCTCCAATTCTTTTCCATCCATCTTGCTGTGGAGAGGAGAAGTAAGCAAGCAGCTGTGTGGTGCTTAGTTGCTAGCTGGGGTTAAACCAAGACAGTCCTAATGCCATTCTTCTGAGACTGATGTTTTTTTTTTGGAAGGGAGTGGAGTAGCTTCCCTTCTTCTCAACCTCTGAATATTTAAGTTGGCCAAATGCTGACATATCAATATGGATTTTTATCAGTTGAGAAACACAGCAATCCTATAAAATGCTTCATATCATCTTAAAGTGTGTCTGAAATAGTTGGACAGATTGAAACAAAAAGCTGGGCACACTGAAAGAACAGTTTTCCCTATTGCTGATAAAAAGTATATCTGGTGGCACTTTTAGGCAGAGATGTCATCCCTTCATACATCTGTGATTAAGCAGGATGAATTTCTCCGTGAGTGATATACTTTACTTATCACTGGTTGCTTTAAAAATCTTTAAGTATTTTTAATACTATTAGACTGTTTCTGAACACTGATTTTTTTTCTCTCTGTGATATTCTCTGGAAACTGCTCCTTACGATTACAGAGGGTGGACCTATTATTTAAATCTCTATAGTGTTTTGTGGATAGTATTGAAGTTGAACCGTTTTTTTTTCCATCTGAGACTGAAACACTTAAACTGGTATTTAGATAAAACAGAGAGACTGAAACATGGTATTACTACAGTACCTATCTCCTTGTGGTACAAGAAGAGGGAGTAGGCTCTAAAAATTGGCCAAAGCTCACTGCAACCACTCTTACTAATGCCACAAAAACCGAGAGGTTGGTGTATTATATTATGGAAAAGTATGCCAAGTTTGTTTAGATTTAAATCAGGGGAGATGAAGAGGATGGAAAATGCAAGACATTGGTGACATAATTTTGAATCAGCTCTTTTGAGAATTAAGTAAGAAATGGAGGATAGGAAAATAATGAAGATTTAAGCTACAGGGAAGAAGCCAAGGATTTTCCAAAACTTCACCATTCAGACTGGATGGGATTTTGGAAATCCCACCCAGACATGGACATTTGATTATAACTTAAAATTGTCCTTTTCATAGCACCTGGGTGAAAATTTGCATTGAAATTTCTCATGTTGAGTTGGCAGCTTCAGTTGTGTAAACTGACTTAGTCTGCTGGGGAGAAACTGCTGTTATTTATGTGATGCTATGTATTTTGAGATGAGACAATTTTCTTTTTATACTGCCCACGTTGCTAAGAACACATAAGTAAATTTTAGTCTTGAAGAATATTTATGCTGACGTGCATCAGAATCTGACAGAACACTTTGAAATAATTAAAAGATTCTTTTGCACTTTGTCCAGTATTTTGGTGGCCAACTATCTCTTGTGTTGATGAAAACTTGACTACAATGCAATCCTGGTTACTGTTCCTTAAATTAGCAGCCTTTAGAATTTTGTTAAAAGAATTTTAAAAAAAAGAAAATTAATAGAAAAGCCTTTCATCATACACGTGAGAATTGCTTCTATTTCTATCTGAGCAGTAGTAGATGATGTAGTAAATGAAAGAAAATTCCTATATTTAGGGCATTTGGCAGGACTGTGGTGTTTGCTTATTGACACTGCCAGTATAACCTTGAGGCCACCTGCTAGTCAACAACATTTTCAGGTTTTTACAAAGAGGGGAAAGCTGAGTACCAGAGGAGCCAGGTACTGCTCCTCTGCTTATCTATACAAACCAAAGGCAGAGCTTTCCTCACAAATCTGATGTAATCTGAGTTTTGTTTTGTAGCAGAAAGCAGCAGCATACACTGAAAAACTATAGTTATAATATTTTCTGACCTTGCTTTTCTTCCTTTTCTTTAATTGCCTTTTCCTAAGGGGCATATTATCAATGTTTTGGCACATGGAGTAAATTTTAAGGCATACGTAGCCTTTGCCGAAGGAAACAGCGGCATTTTTAGACAGTGACAGGGAAAAACATTGTTTATTTTTGTTTCTAATCAGAATCAAGAATGTAAATGTGAAAATTATAAAGAACTGGTCCTATTTGAAATATTAGTCTTTCATCAACACAAATACATAATACATTTTTAAATGCCTCTCCCTTTTGATTCTGTCTCTAGTTTCACAAAGATTCTCTATAAATGTGCATAGCCTATCATACCTGGTTTCATCACACATGAGCTGAATCCACTGTCTTGGGCTTACTGGGTGAAGATGAGGGTCACATTCCAGGAAAGATTGTGATAACATGGAGATGAATGCACAGAGCCCATTGAAGCAGAATATCCTTTGCAACTTGGTTTCAACTCCAGTAATCAGCAGAATTAAATTTAAATTAATTATCACAGGTGAAAGCAAGTGCTGGGAAATCTGTTCTTGGTTCACCTTGTGAACAGATTCCAAAAATGTTTTAAGATTAAATTCTTGTTTTATAAGCATTCACGTAGGTTTAGATATTTTACAAGATTTATGTGGTTTTATATTTCCACTTGGGACACAATCCCGTTTACAGCCTTCAGGATATCTCAAGGCATTTAAGGTCACTGAGACTAACCAACTGAACTGCAAACATTCGGAACATTAACTACTCCTAATTTGAAAACTTATGAAATTTTTAATTTCTTATGGTTTTTTGCATGTCATGTATCAAAGAAATCATTTTGAAATACTTCAAAGGATGACATTGGGATATTATTTTAGGATAATATAAACTAGGATGCTGCTATAGTGTTAGAGTCTTAAGAACCTGAAATATGAATTTTCAGTGCTTATGTAAGTGATTTTAATGTACAACACATTTTGAGCAATATTGTAATCGCACAAAAATTGTCAAAGGCCTCCCTATAGCAAACTTCAAGTGAACAGTTCTAAATGACATCCTGCTATAGAGCAGAAGGAGGATTCTGACAGGTCCAGTAAAAAAAGGTACTTTACCATACTTTCTAACTTTTCCAATACCTATCTTTGAGGACTAAAGGATGAAATAGAAGAGCTTCCAGGGTGGCAGCTAGTTATAATGATTCTTATGAGAAGTGTAGGCACTTCTATGGCATGATTTATCTCATCCAAAAATGTATATCAAAAAATAGGTATGTTTAACTTCAGTTGATGAAAATTTTGACCAGGGTCGTTATTCAGTGAGACATCAGACGTGTCCAGTTATTCTTCTTATCTGGGGAACGTGGATCCACTGAAGGCAGCGCTACTGTATCGCTTTGCACTAGCTGAAGTTCTGGCCAGGATAACCACCCATTATTTTGAAACACAATGCCATTCTGTCAAGCACGTAGCTAAATGCAGAATAATCTCTGGTTGCTTTTGGTTATTTTATTAAAAATGGATAACCAGTGACAAATAGATCTGATGGCCCAAACAACTGAAGACTTTTAGATGAACTTCAAGTTACTTTGTCACACATCACGTGGGGCTCATGACTAAACCAGGGTAACACATTTAGCAACCCAAAAATCTTTGAAATGAACTTTAAAGGCAAAATTAACAAGTAGTGCAAAGTGACTTTCCCCCATGATGACACAGATATGCATTGAACTAGAACACAGTAATAGTTTATATTGAATGTGAAAAGGGAATAACATCTTGCTTCCTTATAGAAAGCATGAAAAGTTCAGCTGGAAGTTTTACTGATGATGCTTAAAGGAGAAGTTTGCTTACTGCAATGTAAAATTTGAACAGAGGGAACCATATTAAAAAAAAAAAACAACAAAAACAAGTCCTGTTTTATAGACCAATCTCTTTCTAATCCCTCTGTGTATCTATATTGTTGTTCAGTGATCTATGCCCACATCTCAGGAGAAAAATCTTTTATCATATTTCTTTTATTTTATCTAATACCCGAATTTCACTTATTGCACATTACTGATTCAGTTTTAATGAGTGATACATTCCTATAAACTTCCAGAAAGCAAGAAACACTTTTGTATGCTTTTCACTTATTAAGCACTTATTTTCACTCTTTTAATATTGTCTTGGAAATAAAAAACTCATGTATATATTTTAGACTGAAGATTTAGTATCTTAGGGAATTTCATGCTATGGTCCATTATAACCTCAGTATGAATGTATATCATTAAGGCCACCTGACAATTAATTTTCAACAGTTGTTCTCTAAAAGACAGATGCCTTTTAGTGAAAAGAATTATGAGCACTATAAACACCTGATCTAATGGCCATTACTAACTATTATTAATTCAGCTAATAATAGTAATAGTCATGTATGGAGTCATTTTCAATGAAAGTATTTAATGATTCACAGCATGTTTGTCTCCAGCAGTCTTTGTGAGGCAAATATTTTAAATGATGGATGGTTAAATGATGGTACCCATAAGTCAAGGAACTTTCTTATGGTAATAAAATGCGGCATATGGAGAAATGGAAATCAAGGAAGAAAAGTGATTAAGACATTGGTCCTATTATTAAGACACTAACTGTCTGGATATGCTTATTGGTGTGAACTTCAGTGCTCAAATTAATTGTTTCTGCTCTCCTGCTGCAAAATGGAAATGATCATTTGCTATATTATTAACACATTAATGCAGGGGCAAGGTTCTCTTACTGTCTTAAAGTAGCTAGATAGCAATATACTTTAACTGTAGAATCAGAGTCTCCTGGGTTTAAGGTTTCCCCTTCCTTGTGCAGAATATGTAAGGAAAATGATTCTTCCTACAGGCTCAATTCACAACTGCACAAATTTTATTTCACTGCTTGGGATTGCCACTAAATTTTTTAAAACACTGCTTCATTCTGTAACTTCCTTGTGCTTCAGTTTCAGTCCACTCTTAGTTTCTTGTCCAGGCTCAGAAACATCTGACTGTTAAGCTTGTTAATCTGCTCTCCATAGATGAAGCATTTAATTTTTGACATTTCTGTGATCTTCTGCATTTTTTTAGATGTGATTTTGTACGACTCTCTTTTTTTTTGCTGATCTCCCTGGCATCACCAGCCACCAATAATCATTGTTTCTTTGAGTTTTGTGTTTTATCTGCTCTCACACGACAATTATAAACACTCCTTTGTTCTTGCTGGGTTCACCAGCTCTGGTTCAGCAGTGGCTGGTCTGACCAACAGTTCTTCCCCCTGAGAAGCTTCTCAAGGACAGAATTATATCCAGCTGTTCAAGGAAGGAAAAAAAACCCCAAAGAAACAAACCTTTGAAAAACTGGTTTTTGATCATGCATCTCTGTTTCCATTTTTAAAGAAAATGAAGAAAATGGAGAGCTTTAACAATACTGGTTTCTGATGTAGAATCAGGGAAGGAAAATGTATCAGCACATTTGTTTTAGAGTATGTTTATTCTCATTATCTTTTTATGAACTGTGCTTACTGCTGATAACAGATGAGACTTCAATATTACAGATTTTCCATTTAGATTATAGAGATGGGATTTCATATTGCCTTTTATTTAATTTCAGACTGTAAAAGCCATTGATAGATCAAAATATTCTTTTTTTCCTTACTGAGGCTATGCTAAAAAACTTTGATGGCTGAACATGGTAATATTTTTTTCCCATAATTTGTATAATCTTACTCAACTTCTATTTTATTAGATACATAATCAGGAAAAAAAAATTAATTTATCTTTCAATCTGGAGGTATCTATACAGAATATTCTGTGACATATGCAACACACTTGGACCATAAAGAGGTTTAAGACAGCTTAAGGTACAGTTTGGTGAAGACTCAGCATTTGGCATTCTGAATATAATTAAAGTACTGATAATTATTGTTAATCCAAACACAAACTGTCCTGTTCTGCTAGCTGGGATGCCAGAGGCAGTTTAGTTGAATTAAATAAACCCTTATCTCCAAATATCTTTGTAGGCTCTAGTTTCTCCTGGTGATGTATCACACCAATATTCTATTGCTCCTTCTGCCTGAGCTAATTTTGAAGCCACTTGGACATCTTTGCGTAACATTGCATTGTGATATCAGGACAGATGTTAAGAGGCAGATGCTGCATTTCTCCTCCTCTATTTGCACATACTTCGGAGTCAACGATGATTAATATTATTCAGGGTCACTTTTGAAACATTCATGGACTTTAAAGATCAGGCTTTACAATCATGCTTAATTTAAGCATTCTGAGCAGTTTACATGGACTGTAGAATGTAATTTTCAGAATAAGTCAATATTCCTCTACATAACTGAGGTGTAATTTATGAATTTTCAGTAAACCGTGCACCTCCTCATTATTATAAAATATGACATTTACAAAAGTCTGGAAATGCAAAAGCTTCCCTTCTCATCTGAGCAGATGAGTGGAAGGGCATATTGGCCTGGGTTATTACTGAAACCTTCAGCATTAATTTACATAATTTTTAAGTGCTTTTGGGACACTTTTCTCATCATATAATTTCCTTCTTTTCCTTCTTGACCCTAAACTATCTCCTGATTATAAGGACTGACGTGAAACCACATCAGCATGTGCTTAGTGCAAGGGACAAAATGTCCCTAAGCCAACTTCACTGTCATTAAAAGTGTTCTTCAGACTTTTTTTCAAGATAAGCAATTTTTTTTCTCCTCTCAAAGCAGAATGTGCCTAAAATTGGTTGTGGAAAAAGAAAAAGAAAAAAAAAAAAGCCCAAGATTTATGTATAGATTGAACTGGTTATTTAGAAGGCACATACAGAATTATTATTGTTCTTGGAATATATTGACTCAAAACAGTCTTTACCACTTTTACTTTTTTAAAGAATTCTTTATGTTGTAGCGTGATATGCAACATGAACTCTCACCTCCTATTCGTTAAAGAGTTACGCTATAAGGTTGAAATACATTACTACTTTTAATATAATCAGCACATATATGTTTTAATACAGAGAATTTATTTAAGATACATAAAAATATCTGCTTCAGTTGATGTTGCTTTTCTCAAATCTCTGCTGTTAGAAGGAGTGGCCTTGTAATTCCTAGTTAGCATAGATGAATACAGGTTTATTGTTTTCAGGAGAACTAATGATGCTGGTGCTAGCTGAGATCTGGCCCATCCAGGTGTGCTATGACATTTAGAAAGGAGAAAACACACTCAGAAGGCTCTTCAGGATGTCTCGGCAGAGTTGCCAAAAGTTTTATTTGAGTCTTTAGGACATACAGTGAAAAGAACAACCACTTCCCAGTTTTGGAATGAAATACAGATTATGCTAAGATTTCCTGAGGAACAATTTCCTAAGCATAAGGAGAGAGATGTATTGTTAGAATGAAAACCAGAGCAAATTATAAAAATCATGATTGTCTTCCAGACAATCACAATTTGTGATTTCACAGTAACAACTATTACTCACTAAGCTATATCAAAATATTTTACAAAAGATTTAGGGAAGGATAATTCCAGTGTAATGCAATGTCAACCTCAAGTGACATTGTCACTGTGTTGACTTTAGCAGAAGATCAACTACAGTTTCAGTGAGGACTAGGACAAATACAATGTTTTCCTTAACTTGACTATCATATAAAGTTGTCTTTTACTTGCTCTGGTTTTGCTCAACATCCAGTTTTTCCAGATACTTTACACTGCTGAAAATCGATATGACTTTTGCTATAGACTTACTTACTAATGAGATTAACGAATGAACTCTTACACGAATTCGTTCATGTGGACTAGGGTGTACATGTCATTCATGTCAATCTACCACACTTTCAAAAGAAAACACAAAATCCCTTTTCAATGTAATTTATCACAGTTCATGGCTTTAGGCAAAAATGGAGAGAAAAAAGGAGTGAGTTTCAGTGTTGATACCTCATGGAGGAAATACTTGGTTGTTAGACCAGATGGGTGAGAACTCTTATGTCCAGGTTCCTGCTGAGAGATTTAGCTAAAAAACAGAAAACAAAACCCAAACAAGAAACCAAACAAAATAAAACAAAAAAAATATTTTTTTTAATCTATCAATGCAGTTGTTGTAACAGGTATGAGGCTTGTATCTTATAAGATATGCTAGATCAATAAAACTCTGTTCATTTCCCAATCGAGATTTTTTTTTTACATATACTTCAGATCTATTTTTTTACATCTTTTTCACACTTTAAACTCTGAAATTCTTTGTTGCTGAGTGATGAATATGAAGGGCGTTCATAACCACGTCTTTTCTACACGTTTGCCTCTTACCTTATCCAAGGATAAGGTTTGGAAACTTGGGTCTTATTTTGCATTTGTAGACTGGTATAAAAATCAGCCTTTATTTTGCCTTGAGACTTTGAGGGATTGTTATAGAATTTTTAATAATAACAACAATAATAATACAGATAAAGAACAAAATATTTGCATCTCATATCTGTAAAAGCTAAAGTACAGCAAGAGTATGCACCCATGCAGAAATTTCAAGTTTATAATCCACATCTAGGATGATTCCTTTGAACTAGGAATGAAGGGCTATAGAAACATATTTATGTTCATCTGACCACCCGTATACAAATTATGAATTGTTGACACTGACATCTCCCAGTACAAAAGCTGCCTGATAAGGAACATTCAGTGGGTTGATGACACGTACATTTGTCCTGCTAGCAGGTAACAACACATGATGTGAGTTTTCTTTTTTAATACTGTTGTGTAATATCCTGGAGGGACCACTTTTGAAAGTGAGCAAGTTCAATGCAAAAAAGAATTAACAGGCCTCTGAAAGCAAAGAAGCAGATAATAGCTTTGGAAAAAGTATGTAGATGTACTTCTGGAGAGAAAAAGATGAGGAAACAAAAATGCTGTCTGTTTGAAAGCTTTACAAGAAAACAAATATTTAAAGAAGTTATGACTCAGAACAATGCACAGACATTCAGAAATACAAAAACTGAAGCAGCCCATAGAGGAAAAGTTTCTGAAAATATGATTTTAGTGTTCTAAGATATGATCTTGTTCTTATTGGCATAGTTCTTGTGATTTCACTGCCATCTTTCCTAATGCATGGAGTTTTAGCTGAGAACCCAATTAAGATTCATCTTCAGACATATTAACTTACCAAAACACTCGCTTGCACTGGCACTGTCAATTGTCATTCATTCCTGCTTTAAGTGACTTGAGACCATATAGAAGTAATTCAGGTGCCTAAACAGAGTTATGTAACGACATTTTTAGGCACGTTAAGAGGTATTCTGTTCTATCTGAGGCACTGACATGGGAGGCAGGTAGGAAATGCCTGTGTTTACACAGGCAAATGAACCAAGTCCCTAAACCACTTCTTCCTTCTTCAGACCATGTCCTGACACACACACATAGAAGTATGAAATATAAAAAAAATGTATCCTGGACTGAGACTGTGTTGAGATAAGCAAATCAGTTTCTGTGACTTACACAGATACCCATTAAATGGCAACAAATATTAAGGACAAGTGATCAACGAAGTAATTTCCTTTTTTCACAAAATATTACCAAACTTCAGCTAAGCCTGAATAACTCCTTTTGAAATGCCTTTAATGAACTGAAATATGATTTGAAGTATATTAGTGTGAAGAAATTTTCATTGCTTTCTGTGTTTCACTTAAGCATTCTGCTTTGTGCTACAATAGATGGAGAGTCTGCACATGATTAGTGCCTGCATTTCAAATAAGGAATGGTAATTTAAATCTGCCAACATTAGTTATTTTCAAAACAGGGAGCAAAATACTGGCAGCTTTTGTCTTCAGGTGAAAGTACACGCTACTAAAAGATCTGCATGAGCTAAACCTGTGGTTATTCATGGTCCAGTGGTTACTGTCTTCACCATTTATGTTTGTATTCTTTCTGCTGTGCTTTACATAAGCTAATTAGTTGATTTGGGTTCCTTGTATCACAGCAAGGATAAAATGTGATGGCAGTTATTTTTATCTACAAAATTACATGTATAGTTATGATGCCTAGTTAAAGATGTGCTGAAAATCTTGCTTCCAGATCAAATTTAAAACCAGTGATGCACCACATGAGAAATATTGCTCCTAGAGTGCTTATTATACATCTTACAGGGCTTTTACAAGATTAATTTTCTTTCATACTTTTGTTCAGGTTTTTTAAACATCATGCATTATTATTTTGAGCACAACATAGACTTCATTCCAGCAAGGATAATTCAGTAATTTCATGTGAGAATGTTACACTCAAAATCTTATTTACGGGAAAAGAGTAAACACTTATATATGTGTATGCATGTCTAAACACAAATTTTAGTTTTTGCGTAAGCAAAATCTCAACAGTGAAATCTGGGAATCATTATTTATTGAGATCTAAATACTCCAGAAAAAGCAGGAGTTGTGCAATTAAAATTGTTATTCATACATTTCTTATTCATTATCTCTTGTCCTGGTGGTCTACAGGGCTTCAAGAACTATCAACATCTGTTTTCTATAGCTAATTTGTATGGAAACATCTCCACTCTTAAAGAACTAAACCATACAGAGCATATACTTCCACAATCTATATGGAAGAAAAAAAATTCTATTGATAACAAAATACATGTTTTGTTATTGTCCTATATTCTTTTTTAAAATCTATTTTGTAGCACTGGACAAGTCAGTCTGAAGCCTGGGAGACAAGAAGATGCAAGGATGCTGCATCTCCCTGCTCACATCTCTAGCCAGGAGTCACACTGAACATGTCTACCCTGCATGTGTGTGTATAAACACGTACGTACACATATGCACACACACACAATCAGACACACAGGTAAACACTCAGCATGCACACAAACAACATCAATAGTCTCATCCTCTTCCTTGGTTGGTGGGAAATACATCCATGGTGGTTGGTGGGAAATACATCCATGTACGTGCTTCTATGTAACAACAATCCCTGCAAGCAGCTGGGTTCAGATCCTTTGTCAGCCCAGTGGCTGCCCTTAGATCCCAGTCTCCTCAGCTGACAGCACCTGAACAGACAAGTTTCTGAGGCTGCAGCCCCAGTCCAGATGCTGCATACATGTTTGTGCACACACATGCTGTGTATATATCCAGTAGATTACCTTAGATCTACAAAGTAGACCTTCCTTTCTCTGCTTGTGTCACACACAGGAAAAGTAGCATTCAAACAAGTCTCCCATTTGGACCTCAGACGTGAAGATCACAGGCTGAGACCCTTCCAGTAGCCACCTCACATCCCCTTGGGTCCCTCCTGCATTCAATCTGGACTTTCAGCTGCCCCAATACTTGACTTCTGAATTTCAAATTCTACGTGCCACCTAGTCTGGCTTGATGCTTGTGCACATACCTACATGTCCAGTCACTCCAGTTGCTGGCAGCACAGAAATACAGGCCTCTTTGACCCCTATTCCCACCCCATTCTCCAGCAGTGAGGGTCCCATACACACGCATACATAAATAGATAGAGATAGAAACAGAGAGACCTTCACCCAAGAGAATAGCTAGAAACGGAGTTCAGTGAGAACATAAGACAACTGCACCTGCTAGCTGCAAGGCATGGCCAGACAAAAAACACTGATTAGCAGCCTGTTCAAATGCAACCAGCCTTTATCTCTCTTCTCCTTCTATTTCCCCACATTTGTTCACCTTGACAGCTGTCTTCCTCCACCTTTAATTACTTGCCTAAATATTTCATGATAAGTCTTGCATAAGACAAAGAAAATTTTTTCAGCCCTCCACGAAGTATTCCACTCCTGTAGGTAGAGAACCACTCCCATGCAGTCTGTAAGGTGTGCTCCATTGAATCATGGCACTGGATGACAATTTGAATACTGAATACAGAGTTAATTAATCTCTTCACAACTCTTCGTAGGATTAAAACGCATAATTATCACTCTTTTGCCTTCAGGTAAGGTTCCAGTTGTAGCAATAGTTCTATAACTTTATCTATGTGTAGTTGCCTTTGACCTTCCTATCTTATTTGTTATTTGTCCTGTAGTATAGTAATAGATGCTTGGATGAGTCTTTCTTCTTGTCATTAGTATTTCTGTCTCAGACCCTAGCAGAGGTGAACTGAGATGCTAGCTAACAGGATGCAGATTACCCAGCTGTTGAGCAGTTGTATTATGGGCAAACCATAGAGTGAGTGAATGTTAGAAGATGAAAACACCGATAATAACAAAAATAAGTAAACAAAAGGAACACAAACAGGTTTGTTATCAGATGCAGATGCTGATGAATGATACATGGGTCAAGTTCATACTACATACAGTTAGTATCATTCTTCTTATCTTTTTTTCAATCTGCAGCTAATAAGTTAAATGCTAGAAGGATCTATTTTAGTTAGTTTTAATTACATTGCAGTCAAGTCATAAAGAGCTGAAATAGTCATAAAAAATAAAATTATCATTGTAAATCTTCCATTTCTATGCCTAGAAAAGTTTATATTGTTATCTTTTAAGATATCTACAATTAATCAGAGAAGTAGATTGGCATGTCTTATTTAGGTTTATTTACACACAGAGTATTAAATATGTGTAAGCCCCTGTGTGTTAAAATAGCTGCCCTCTTAATTGCCTCTGATTATGAAGTGAAGTATGAATAAGTATGAATTTATCAACATTTATTTCTACCATACATGGTCTAGGAATTCATCAACATTTATTTTAGAAAGTTAATTATACTAAAAATCCTTGACCATGAAACTGAGGTTATGGAAAACATTATACTTGTAAAAGGAATGAATCTCATGCTGATCAAATCTTTTGTCCTCCACTATTTTTCATTGTTACTTGCTTTAGATCTTTATCATCCATCTAAGTTGTGCAACCTGAAAGCATTGACCCTTGGCTTACAGGGTTAGAAGCGGCATAGAAGTTTTGACCCATTCAATCTCAATTTTAGTGCTGTATTTTTTTAATGTGCTTATTTTGATTGAAAAGAAAGTCAAAGAAAGTTTCTTAACTTTAAAAGGAACTGTGTCTGCTTTCTTCAGCTCAAGAACCTAGAATTGTCAGAAATGTACAGCTCATCTCACTGTGAATAAACTGAATTGTATTTGTCACTTCTGAGCTTGCTGATGCTTTCTCTTCATAGCAAAGTTCAGTCTTTTGTGATATAAGAAATTTTGTGTATTTAACTGTTTACTGGGTTTTGTTGTATTCTTTTCATGAGTGGGTTGATTATCAATGTACCTCTTATGAATGAGGAGTCAAAGAATCATAGAATAATTTGATTTGGAAGGGACCTTAATGACTGTATAGTTCAAAACCCCTCAGGGACACCTTCTGCTTGACCAGGTTGCTCAAAGCTTCCTCCAATGTGTCTTTGAACACTTGAAGGGAGGGGGTATTCACAGCTTCTTTAGGTACCCTGGTCCATTTTCTCACCATTGTCATAGTAAAAAATTTATTCCTAATATCTCAGCTAAATCTACCCTCTTTCAGTTTAAAGCTGGTCTCCCTTGTCCTATCGCTACATGACCTTGCAAAAGGTCCCTCCCCAGCTTTCTTGTATGACCCTTTTAGGTAATGGAAAACTGCTATATGTTCTCCTCAGGGCCTTCTGTTCTCTAGGATGAACAAGCCCAACTCTCACAGCCTGTCTTCCTAGGAGAGCTGCTTCAGCTCTCTGACCATTTTCATGATCCTCCTCAGGACTCACTCCAACAGATCCCTATTTTTCTTATGTCCAGAGCTAAATGCAGTACACCAGGTGGAGTTTCATGAGAACAGAGTAGAGGAATAGATTGATCTTCTTAGACTTGCTGGTCACACTTCTTGGCTTTCTGGGCTGCAAGTGAACATTGCTAAATTGCGTTGAGTTTCTTATCAGCCATCACCCTGAAGTCCTTCTCCTCAGGACTGGTCTCAATTCATTCTCTTCCCAGCCTGTACTTGTGCTTGAAATTGCCCCAACACATATGTAGGACCTTGCATGTGAGCTTGTTGAACTTCATGAGGCTTGCATGGGCCCATCTCTCAAACCTGCCAAGGTCCCTTTGGATGGCATCTCTTCCCTCCAGTGCGTCGACCACACCACACAGTTTGGTGTTATCAGCAAGCTTGCTGAGGATTCACTCATTCCTGTTAGCTATGTTGGTGACAAAGGTGTTAACACTGGTCCAAATACCAGAAGAAAGTGTGTGGCCATTGATAACTCTAAGAGAAAGGACTGTATTTTATGCTGCATCTTTTACATGAATATTGTTTATTAGTTGTGCCAAGTCTATTCCTGTATATTTAATTATTGATCACAGCTCTATTTTGCTAGGTGCCTAGAGGTGCAGGAAAAAAATGTGTCTTTTCATGAAGTTTTTTGGACTTCTTTATTTAGCTCAACTGTTCTCAGCTTAATCTACCACTACATTCAATTAAATAAAATAGTGACCCAGTAAAAAAGGTTTTCTTTCTTGAAACTTAGATGTGTTGGAATTTTAGGAAAGATATATAATTTTTTTCCCTTGTCATACACAATTGTTTTCCCCAGTGAGACCCAGATACCTTCAGCTCCTGACCAATGGAGAGTTTCAGATGTACACCAGGATTTGAAGGGAACATTCTGACTTTAAAACAGAGCCTTTACCAAGAATTTTTGCTGACAAGTTGACGCCTTAAGTTAGTATAATTGATTTAACATAGTTATCAACCATCTGCTTGTTTCTTTAATGACCAAATGATGGAAGATTCCTTTGTATTTGTCTCAATAATAGAGTTTAAAATCAAAATCAAAACAAAACCCCCACAACTAAACAAAAAATTTCCCAACAACAGAGTCAGGAGAGAGAAAGAAATAGAGAGAAAGAAATGGAGGGCTAGCCTGTTTTTCTGTGCAGATGTTGGTAACACGAAAAGGCTAGAATAAAACCAACCTATGTTATGCTGTAGGTACTCAGTACTTGTTGTATCTGTTCCTGTTATATGTTCAGTTTAGTTAGTGTTTCTGGCATATAATTCTTTTGACACTGTTGAGAAATTTGCAGGCTGAGCTCAAGAGAAGAAACATCTGCTGATTTGATCGGAGGAGCATATGGTTAGCAAATTAAGATGTGGAACCATGAAATAGTAACAGGAAAACAAAAAGATTGTAGTTTTAGTCAGAAATTGAGTGTGCAACAGTCTCAAGGAAAAGCTGAATATGGGTGGTGGGGTGGGAAACAGCTCTTTTTTTGACAGAGATTGAATCACAAATCATATTCTCTACTGAAAATGCTCCACAAATGCAATAGTTTCAGCAATTCTTTCTTCTCTTACTGCAAGTGAAGTTTGTCTTAGCATCAGAAAATTTCTTAGCGTCCAAGTTCCAAGATGCAGTGTATCTGTATAGTAAAAGGCCACAATGCACTTCTTCTATTAAATAGCCAGGTTATATCATGATTTTTATACAATAGCCAAAAAAAGGGGAGAGGCAATGGCGTTTTAATCTAGCATCAACCTTTCTGTTATCTATTTTTAGAAAACTTATGCATAAATATTATGCCTTTTTCTCTGTTTGCATACACAAACTTCTGAACTGAATGATGAGAGATCTAGTAGAAAACAGATATTTTAATATGGAAAAGAAGGTTGCAGTTATTTAAAGTAGAGAGGATATCATACCAGCTGGTATTGTGCTGTGTTATGGATTTAGGAAGAGAATGGTGTTGATAGCATATTGATGCTTTAATTGTTACTAAGCAGTGCTTAAAGTACGTCAAGGATTTTTCAGCTTCTCATACTGCCCTGCCAGTGAGGTGGCTGTGGGTGCAAAAGTAGCTGGGAAGTGAGACAGCCAGGATAGCTGACCCAAACTGGCCAAAGAAATATTCCATACCATATGATATCACGCTGAGTAAAACTGGGGGTAGTTGGCTGGGGAGTGGCAACTGTTGCACAGGGCTTGGCTGGGCATCAGTCAGCAGGTGGTGAGCAACTTCATCATGCATCACTTCATTTGTTTTGTATATTCTTTTATCATTATTTCTATTAGTAGTATTAGTAGTGGTAGCATTAGTATTATATTCCTGTTAAACACATGAGTTTTACCTTTTTTCTGATTCTGTCCTCTGGCCAATGTTGAATGGCTGTGTGTTGTTTAGCTGTCTGCTGGCTTAAACCGCAACATCATGTCATAAATTCTGTATCAGAAACTCAGATGAAACAATTCCTCCTTCCGTGTCTGTATGTTAAACTTGCTTCTTTGGATTTCCTCTTGAGTTACTTTGTTTCAGGTTTATTTAAAAGTGAAGTCATAGTCCAGATTGGGTATTTTAATTTTAATTTTCAAATCTTAAATTGGTTCTTTCTTAAATTATTTTTTACCTTGCCTATTGCAGATTTTTTTCCAATGTTTTTCCCTTCAATATTTATTACTGTGATTAGAAAACCCAAAACATTATTCTAAGTGCCTTGAAAAGTTTTGAATATATAAAACTAAGGTGAACACATAGTAATATAAGATTATTTTCAGTTGTAATTTGCAACTTATTAGAAGTTTCCTATGATTCTGAAAACCTGGAAAATGCTAAAAATCTAAACTAGTTTCATCTATGGAATCAAGTTTTACATTTAGAAAGAAGGATCAATTAGAAAGATGGAGAAACAGACCCTTCACGAATATTCTCTTTTTGTTGCTATAAGTAACTGGCCACATAACTGTTAACTCTGAATTTACTAGCACTGAGCAAGAAATTCCCTCCAAAATACCTTTCATTTAGGCATATTTATGCTATAAAGTCTATGTTTTTATTCTCAGTATAATATTAAAGTTGTTACATAATTTCTTCTCTTCTGTGTTTATAAAATTAGATTTTTTATTCAAAGAAGGATTTGTTCCTGAATCTGTGATCTTCCCTAAAATACTGGATTTTTTTTTTTATCACATGAAGGAAGGATAAATATGAAATACTAATTGTCCTCTTGAGATGTGAACTGAGACATGTGACATGGAATTCGGTAATCTCTCTTTTCTTTGAACTATTTCATAATAAATAAGTGAGATGAATCACTGCATAGGGACCTGCACTCTTTGTTCTGTGCAACAACATCCCACTCCAGTTTATCACATAAAGCTCATACAAGAGGTTCAATGAAAAAGAATTGACTGACAGGAGATTTTTGTCCCTTTAAACAAGTTATCAGCTGTTTGGCTGTTTCAAGAGCAGTTTATGTCTGCACTGATAATGATAACATTTTAACAATTTGAAGATTTTTTCTCCTAGTTGATGCTAGATATCAGTAGAATGTAAAACTCAAGGTTCATGATCAAATATTGTTTCTGTAAATAAGTCATTTCCGCATTAATTGCCCCAGTGCACACATAATTTTATATTTGCTTGTATATTTAAAAGTTACTTACATATATAATATATTCTTGACAGAGCTATTCACAAGGCTACAACTCTGTTCTGGTGATAATAAAAGCTTGATAATCTTAGTAAAACCTAATCCATGGGATGGACTGCCTCTCTCCACTCAGTTATATCATATACGAAACATTCAATGAACAGCAGTGGAAACCAGAATGAAGTCAGGTGGCTAATGACACCATTCTCAGGCTTGCATAGGCAGAAATAGGAGAAAGTCTCAGTTAATGCTTTAATCAAATTGAAAATTGTAACATGAATGAATCTAGATCACAGAATCTCAGAATGGTTTCAGATGGAAAGGATCTTTAAGGTTGTCAAATTCAACCATCAATCCAGCCCTCCTATGTCTGCCACTAGTGGTGTGTGCTCCAGATGTTCCACTTTGTTGCTCTGTATAGTTCAGCTTGGGAGTTCATACTCCTGTGAGTTGTCAGAGGATGTATGCTAGCTGTGTGTAGAAGCTACAACAGCACTGTAGTCTCTCTATCCTCAGACATCAGAACAAACTATTTTCTGAGAAACAGACCTCAGCAGCACAGGATGGCAGCTCTTCATCAGGTTCCCGTAGTGAAAGGAACTGAAAAGGGACTAAAAAATTCTAAATTGACAAAATTGTGTATTAATAACTTATTTAAAAATAAGTTCCTGTGCATTTCTTGAATTATTCTTTGATTCACTAACATGCATACTTTAAGTAACTCTACAAAAGCCAACTATCAGAGAAATGTTCTACAGAACTTTTCCCTGTCTTTTTTTTTTCCACCAGCCTTCCCAAAACTGATACAAAATCTCCCTCACAGAGCTGACAGTGAGGCATTCTGCAGTCTAAACTGGTATTCAGTGGTTTGTATTTTCAAGCTTTCAGCCTCACTGTTGTAAAAATGTATAAAGTCGATATTGCAATTGCAATAACAGATGTACAGGATTACTGGTAGCTATCCAGACCCATGCAATTTAACAATAAAGTTAAAAATGCATTGTATCATGAACTTATGTTGTTTGTTTCTCTCTATGGTCATTTTAATAACCGAAGATACCCATTTTATTGAAAAGAGAGAGGGAGAGGCTGGAAGAGGGACCATTACTAATGATTAGGGAACTCTTCAGAAAGAATAGAATCCTGAGCAAATTAATCTGATGTAAAGTTGCTTATTAATGCCAGTAGGCAGCTAAGCCCTACACAGCAGCTTCCTCAGTGTGATGGGGAAAAAATCAGAAGGGTTAAAGTGGGAAAACTCGTGGGCTTAAATAAAGACAATGCAGTATATAAATCGAAGCAAGTTAGGAAATTCATTCTCTACTTCTCTCTGCAGTTAGTTTTTCAGACATTTCAAGGAAAGCAGGGCTTCCTTACATTTAATAGTTACTTGAGTAGAAAAAGGACATAACCCCAAACATCCTCCCCATCCTCCTTCTTCCTTCAGCTGTTATTGCTAAGCAAGATGTCACACAGGATAGGATATTCACTTGATCACTTTGGTCACAAATCCAAAACACAGCACCATATGGGCTGCTATGAAGATAATTAACCCATGCAGACCCAGCATGCATAAGTAGAACCCCAGGATGTGCACAGTGGACAATGAAGTGGAGGGTTCATGGTACATTCTCCTGGATAATGTTCGGCTTTTTTGAATCTGAGTCTAAGATATCAAGCTAATTCAACATTACAGTCTTCACATCAGGATGCAAGCAACAAAGAAATATTAGTAAAGACAATTTATCACTATGTCTGAAATCCCTCTATGGATCTACCTTTAGGATTCAGTTTCACAAGACACTTGCTCTGCACACAGAGGCAGCTTAGGATATTTCTACATTCCTATCTTCCTCCAGTGCTGTTTAGCTTGGTCTCTCTTGTGCTAGTACAGCTGTTTGTGGGTTTGTGGTTAACAACGTCACTGGAATGATCAAATTACAAGCAGTGAGTTGTGAGGGATGGACTGTGGTCGTTAACTTCTTCTGATAGCTTTGCTGGCAATGTTCTCATCTTCTAAAACTGCAGCTCATGTTTCTTCTTCATATAGGTTCAATAAAGTTGATTGTGAGTTCTAAGTGAACTTTTATTGCTATTATTAGTATTTGAATCTCATTTATATTTATCCATATAGATTTCCTTGTGGTTAATTTTGTGTCATCCCGCCCCAAGATACATTAATCATCCTAGGTATCCTTTATATTGCTTTTTAAAAGCAACAAACATCCACTTTTAGCCCAAATAGTATGTCACTGCTCTTCTGTTGCCGTTGCATAGTTCCCTCTTAACAGCAGATATATGCTCTGCAAACATGAGATAGTAGAAATCAGAGTATATGAAAAGTTACATTTCAATAGAATATCTTAGTGAAGAAGTTTTCAGTATTTCTCCCCAGTGCAGCCTATTTTTGAAGTATTGCATTACTTAGGTGGGAACATGAATCCAGAAGCAGTGCTGCAATAGGGGTCTAGGACAAGTCTCCGTGGCCAGCTCTCCATAAGACAAATCTATGTGGCCAGTTGTCCACAGGGACATCTCTCCATGGGAAGCCCCAAACTTTAGCCTTAATCCTAACACAAACACTATCCCTAAACCTGCCCACACACAGTACTCCTTGTGAAGAATTATATGTGTAGAGTTGCCCTGTGGAGAGCTGGCCATGGAGAGCTGTCTCTTTCTGCTGCAATAATTCCTCTCTGGAAAAGAAACCAGAGTTGGCATGAAGTCAAAGTAGCAGTGAGGGAAATCCCTCAGGGTTGCAGGAGCTGGAATCTCAGTCTTCTTTCCATGTTATGACCAAATTTTTGTGCTATGTTTCTCACAGGCAAAGAATAGGTGTGTTAAGTGAATGTTAAACCAAGACTAAGAGGGATCATAACCACAGAAAAAGCTGAGGGTAAAAAGAAATGTATAAATGTATAATTTCATTCTAACGAATAACTTTCCCAGTGTTGAACTGATGAATGACATAGCCTTTTTTATTTAAGCAGGGTGTTTTTCCGTGATTTGGTTTTTGAAGAGCAACAGGTTGAACACCAGAATAAAACTGAACCAAAGAGACACCCTCAAAAACTGTCTCACTTTGGATGACCTTTGAATGACCTTTGAAAGTACTGGTAGGATCATCAGGAGCACAATGATTTCACAAGTTGTTCTAGAAATATTAGCCTCCAACACCAATAGGGAGCAAACCACTGGATTTGTATGCATCTGGTTTGAGGCAGAGAAATACAATGAAATAAAAGAGTATCTTGTTATTTCTTGAGTAGTGATACTTTCAAAGATTTTTACTTTTATTTTAGCATTTGTTTCTGAAATCTGTATTGCTTTCAGGACTACTCCCCGAGTAACAGGGCTATCTAATAAAAATCTTCACTCATGAGAGTAATTAATTGATAATCAGAGATAATTATTGAATCTACTGTAAGCTGTTTGCTTCAGAATTAGACACAATTTAAAAAGTGCCTTTCACAGAATCACGCTCTGCTGTACATCTCAGAGTGTTTAAGGAGTTTATAAATATAGTCCAAAAAGGACCAAGTGAAATGTAGTCCACAAAGGACCAAGTAAAATGTAGTTTTTATTTAATGTAAAGAGTTACTGGATGTTTTGCTCATGTGACTGCATTGAGAAGATCAGGATCCCAATTGATCTCCATGTCACTAACACGACTATGGAACATTCATGCTCATACAACGTACAATGCCAGGATTGTACCAAAAATCGTCAATGTTATCTTGTGTTATTTACAAATATTATTACTATCAGTTAACACAAATATCAGAGAACACAAGCCAAGATAACCAGTTTGCCGTGTAAATTGATTCCCTCAGAACACAAAAAATTTTTCTTCCTTTTTTTTTGTAACAAATGATTTTACAGAAAAATAAAGATCAAAGTATTGCTACTGTCTTGATAATATGACTTGCTGTGGTCACACGCTAGCTGACAAACTCTGTGGTATGAGGTCGATAAAAAAATATCAGTGAGTTGAATGAGGTAATGAAGAAAAAGTTGGGACAAAAAAGATATGAAAAAATAGATTAAAAAGAAGAGGAAGGAATAAGAAGAAAGAAGGAAATAAAGCTAGACAGAAAGGTTCCTAAAGAAGGGACACAAAGAGATTCCTTCTCAAGGGAACTGGTAAGAGAGAAAATTGAGGTTAATGAAACTTTTCTACATGGTGCCTCTCTACTTATAGGGAGACCCACACAAATGTCGTTAAGACCCACTTGCAAGTTGATGTTTAGTTGCAAAATGTTTATTGAAACCACACTTTTGCGGGAAAAAAACTGATATTACAGTTCTTGCTAAATGGTTTATGAGCATTTCTAGAATGAAGACTGCAAAATTTCATGGCTTTGCTAAGGGAAGCTCCTTTTGTAACTAGACTATGAACAAATCACAGAATACAAAAGGCAGTTAAAAGTAGGAGACAAGCTAAATGCATAGCATATGATATATTTGTAGTCTGTAGTTTCTAGGATCAGATGTGTTTATGACTTTGTTTTATTGTGTGCTATTAATCTCAAAATAAATATTTATTTGTCTAAAGAACAGAGGAATGGTTTCCTGCTGAACTTGCAGGAAAAAGGCAATAGCTTTTTTGTCTTTTTTTATAGCTTTTAATCTTTCAGCTATGCAAGACCATGCAACTGGCAGATGAAATTAGAGATATAGAATCATAGAATCATAGAATCATAGAATCATAGAATAGTTTGAGTCGGAAGGGACCGTAAAGATCATCTAGTTCCAACCCCCCAGCCATGGGCGGGGACATCCCACCAGACCAGGCTACCCAAGGCCCCATCCAACCTGGCCTTGAACACCTCCAGGGATGAGGCAGCCACAACTTCCCTGGGCAACCTGTGCCAGTGCCTCATTACTCTCACGGTGAAGAAATTCTTCCTTATATCAAGTCTAAATCTGCACCTCTCCAGTTTATACCCATTCCTCCTCATCCTATCACCATAAGCCTTTAAGTATAGTCCCTCTACAGCTTTCTTGTAGGCTTCTTTCAGGTACTGGAAGGTCACTATAAGATCTCCTCAGAGCCTTCTCTTCTCCAGGCTGAACAAGCCCAACTCTCTCAGACTGTCCTCATATGCAAGATGCTCTATCCCTCTGATCATCTTTGTAGCCCACCTCTGGACCCAGTCCAACAGCTCCATATCCTTACATTAAGGATTCCGGAACTGGACACAATACTCCAGATGAGGTCTCACAAGAGAGGAATAGAGTGGCAGAATCACCTCCGTCAGACTGCTGGCCACGGTTCTTTTAATGAAGCCCAGGATACTGTTGGCCTCCTGGGCTGAGCGCATACATTGCCAGCTCGTGAAGAGGTTCTCACCAACCAGCACCCCCAAGCCTTTCTCTGCAGGGCAGTTCTCAATCATGTCATCCCCCATCGTGTACTGAAATCAGGGATTGCCCTGTCTCAGGTGTAGGACCTTGCACTTGGCCTTGTGGAACCTCATGAGGCTCTCAGAGGCCCGCTTCTCCAGCTTGTCCAGGTCCGTCTGGATGACGTTCCCTCCTTCTGGTGTAGTAACTACACAACTCAGCTTGGTGTCATCTGCAGACTTGCTGAGGGTACACTCAATCTCGCTGTCAATAATCAAGAATGCTTCCTGCGTTACGTATGAAATAAAAAGGGAAGATCTCTATATAGTATAAAACCAAAGAAATCATTTACTCTGATCACGCCATGGGAAATTTTTATTCCAAGGCTAGGTGTTTTTTATGTTATTGCTGGATATTACTTGCATAATTTCATCAAAAGCTGATCCAATTATAATACTGTGAACTGGCCTTCACGTTCTCCTCTTTCCGCTGGCAGTTCACACCTAGGAAAAGTGGAGAGTTCTAAGCAGAGGTGGCTGCTATGGACATATTTTGACACATTTGCTGTGATGTGCTGATTGGTATGTTTCTGTTGTCTTAAATCTTTTCCTCATATTTCATGGATGTCTGAGTTACAAGCAAAAAGACAAGTATTTAGGTATACAGGTTCTTTCCCTTGCTTTTCAGCTTGGATCTCTGTTGAGTTACATAGCAATATAATCTCTTTCTGACTAAATTTACCAATCTGTAAGGAAAGTGGTATAATGGTAATTAACCTACTTTGTAATGCATTTGCACAAGCAGAGATGAAAATTGCTCTGTGAGACATAATGTTTGGTATAATTTTTCCCTGCCTAGCTTTCTTGTTTCTCTTCTGGGATGCCAATATCAAGTTCAGTTAACTTCTAATAGATTTATTAGTCATTTATAATTCATGTTGAAATCAGGAATTAGTGACATTCTAAAGAAGCTCTTGAAGATTTACATTAAATTAATAAAGAGAATAAGGCTCAACCTTGTACAGTAATTTTCCTCCAGAAGCACAGAAATAAAAAGAATGTTCCTTTGGTTGTGTTGATGCAATAGGATCCTAAAGCAAAATGGTTCTTAAAATAAAGTTTATTTTGAGGGTGAACAATTGGAAAACTTTATAGAGTAACTCCTGTAAATGTTCAGATCTTCAGCAGGGAAATGGGAATATAAAAGACCCAATTATAGTCTCTATCGGGACCTTCCTTCACCTCAACTGTGTTGTATCTGACCTGGCTCCGAGTCAACATTTTTTACAGATATTCTGAGCTTAGGATATCTATAAATTTTATCTCTCTGTATATGCTTATAGCTACTTTCTGCTTATATATATTTCTTAACTGCTAGAAGGTTAAGTAATAAATAAACTCTCCTCTAAGAGAGTGCAATAGATAGAAATGCTTGAAGATATTTTCTTTTCCATTTGGACTTTAAAAAAAATTCTTGAAATTCTACGTTTATTACAAGTAAGTTTTGCTTGCTGAAAAACACAAAAAGCAAATCAAAACAAAAAAGCAAAACTTTCAGGTATTCAGGATCTTCCTTCTGCTTCTGTTGAGAAACTCCCTTTACATTGCATGTAAATGTGCGACGTTCATCTTTGCCACAAAGCACTTGTTTCGTTTTTGTGTAACTGCCCCTACTGAACTGTCATTTTGTTGTGAAAGTTAACAGTTGCCACTTATATCATAATTTCTAACCTCAACATTGTCACCTGGTTTAGGTGGTCCTGTTATTTAACTTTCTACCAAATGATATTAGACTGAATGTAAAAGCCATACCTCAGTGTTGGGGAATGGAGTTGGGGAATTACGGAAAGAAATTCCCCAATTATTAATTAGACTCAGTGTTTGGTACAAGTGCAGCTCAAGTCCCCATTGGGTCCCTTACACAGCATTAGAAGATCTTCTTAAATTTAGGCCTAAAATATTCAGTTACTGAAATCCTATGTCATATCCTTAATGTACCCTAACTCTACCCATTGCCATGATTATTTTTATAGAAGAGACAGAGATACAGAGGTGATATCTACATTACTAGCCAAACCATTAAATACAGTAAACTCAATGTCAGAAGAAAGCACTAATATGCAAAGTGGTGATATGTCCCTGAAAGACAGAGAAATAAGGGTACAGGCTGGATTTTTTTCGAAAGATGCATCCTGCCTTGTACACTGTGTCAGATATCCAAAATCTTCTAACTCAGGAGTAATTTGCTGCAGCTTCAAGGAGCCTGTAAGCAATGTGTTAGTTATAATTTAAACCATTCTTTCTCTAATACTTTGCACTTGTCTGCTAGAACAAGTACCCGAGGCAGGTGTATGAATACTGGTATTGAAAAGTTTTCTAAAAGCATTTCTTCACTACTGGTTAGAATAAAAGATATTTCCCCTGAAAATCTATGAGTATAGATTTAGAAGCAATTGGCCTATTCATATGTTGTGGCACTGTGTGATAGATGATATTTGAAGCACAATTTCCATGAAACTTAAGATTTCCTTCCTTGCTGTTTCAGAAAAAACTCTCCCTTTATTTTCCTTATTTTTCATTTTTGTTTTTTTTTTTTTTATTTCAGAAGGTCACTTTATTCATTGGAGTCAAGAGGATCCAGCAGATTATTGCCTAGCAACCTTCACTTTCTAGAAGGCCTATTACTTTCTAGCTGGCTTTAAACAGGTCCTTATAACACTGTTCCTGAGTGATTCATAAACTTTCGGTTGCTGTCCTGATGCATATGAAAAACTAGTTTTGACTCTGATCTGACAGGCTTTGCAGCATGGTTTTTTGCAGTTTTTTTTCCAGTGAGATGCAAATAAAAATTGCTCGTATATATCATAAATTGTATAAGGTGAACCAACTGATAAGAGAGGACTGTGGTTTTTCATAAGTTTCAGGCTTATCCAGTAATCTATTAATTTCAGAATTGCTTTAAATGTAATAGTCATCAGTGTGTAAAAAAATCAATGCAGAATTGCCTTGGAAATACAATCTTTTTTAGTTGTCTTAATTAAAATTAATTGCCTACTAGATACAGTGCACACCAATTGTGGAAGATTACATTCTGTGTATTAGGAGTTTATTAATTTAATATGACACTGAGACACAATAGTAGCTGTAATTTAGGAGCTAATAGTTATGGATTTAATATAATCAATAAATATATTCAGCTCCTGTGGTACACAAGAGTAAGCAAGTCTTAGATATAGTACAATTTGTTCCTAGTTGAATTCAGAGTCCTTAGATAAACATATGAGAAGAGCCATTTGTGCTCTCAAATAATTCTATAGTCAGTGAAAGGTCTTGAATTGCAGTTGTAGAAACCTGATGTAAGAAATGGGAAGTTTCCTTCTCTGAATTTGAAATATCATTAAGATATAGGGAAAACAGTAGTTACTCATCCCTTTTCAACCACTGATGCATTTGCTGTCTACATATGCCTAATTTTAGTGTAAACACTTCAGTTCCAAGGCATGCAAATCAACTATTGATCTTGCAAAAAGATTTTGATTACCAACTAAAGCTCTTATATGGAGTTACTTTGGATGTAAAGTGAAACTGTATAGAATGAAATACGTGGAAAACATGCAACCTTGAGTACAATACATTTCCATTCAGTTCAATGGATTTTGGATCAAGATCATAAAATAGTCTCCAAGACAGCTTATTGCTTTGCATTTCAGAGCTATTCTTCTTTGATTAGGGTTGCTCAAAGAGTGAAATTGGACAACATTGTGCACTGCATTACAAATCTGCTTTTTTTTTTTTTTAAAGAGCATACCGAGAGACCGAGAGTGTACCATGAACACCTGAAAGCCAAGAACTGTAATAGAAAAAAATGCCTGCAAAGGACATATTGACATTTAACCTCACAGTTTCATGAATTCTTAACTCTGTACATAGCAAAAGTTAATTACTAGCTTCTTCAAGTCTTCATAAAAGGTCAATTTGCTAGTACTATATTATGTAGCAGCAGAGGTTGGAAAGGTAGTGTTCTGATTAAGAACAAGTTTTTAATAGTTGATTGTGGCAAAT
Source organism: Phaenicophaeus curvirostris (assembly GCF_032191515.1). NCBI lineage: Eukaryota > Metazoa > Chordata > Aves > Cuculiformes > Cuculidae > Phaenicophaeus > Phaenicophaeus curvirostris. Next base: position 189,883,554 of record NC_091392.1, read on the forward strand.
CATAAGAGCTTCACAGTGTATTCTTGGTAATGAGATTCAATTATTTCCAATGAGAATTTTAACCCCCCCAAGAGCCTAATATTTTGCTTACTTTCAGCGAAACTAATCTTTGCAGGTATAAAAATGATACACCTTTTTATTGTGTTGGCTTAGAGAAAGGTCAGATCTAATAAAGATCACTCTTCTTGACAGATAACAATGTTTCTTTTCCTCTTTCTTATATTATATTGTAAAGTCAGATCACTGTTTCAGAAGCATAATGATAATTGACTAATAAAAAGTCAGTCCAGTACAACTACAGCATCTATACAGAAGATTCTCAATTAAAATATCACTTCAAATAACACTTCTGGGTGCTGAATCTTGGTCTTCTGATATAGAAAGTCCATCAAAATTACTAACATATTAATGAAAATGGAGGTGGGGAGGAAGTTCTCCATTCTCTGTTCTCCTCCACAATGAGAAAGCAAACAACAAAGGCAACAGGAAGAACCTATATCCATCAAGGTATATTCCCTGCAACAGCAAATTATCATGTGGCATATGTTTGCTTGATTTCATCTGACAGCATTGAGGGAGGAAGAAAAACCCAAACCCAAAAACTCCCCAGAGTCTCCTTTTAATGTGGCAGAGGAAAGAATGAGCTAGTGGCTTATAATTTGAGGTATTTGTCCTCAATTCTCCATTCTGCCACCAACTACCATTGCAACACTAAGCCACTTAAACCTGAATCCCCAGAAGAGCTTTGAAGTAGGATTATTTCATGCTGGAGTGGATGCTTATACAAACACGTCTGTAAGCCCAAAACAAGAAAAAGTCCAAAGTAGCTACTTTTACATTAGGAAGTAGTGCAGCCAGAATTATTTTTAATGGCTAAAAAACCATTGAAAACGCAAAATAAACACAAAAAATGTTTCCAGAAGGGGGTAAATTCAGATTATAGCTAGCTTATTTCTTCCTGTGATGTTAAAAACAGGAAGTAGTTGAGAAGCAGTTGTTCCCACATGTATTCCTGCTTCCAAGTGAGTTGAACTCACTAACAGTTCAGCTGCATATCAGTAATTTTCTGAATCCAAATTTATTACCTCCACTCACTTGAGATTTCCTCTGAACTAATATTCTGTATAATTATTACTGGTATAGTATATATTACTTTTAGTTGATATTTATTGGGATTCTTCCATATGTTCATACAATTTAGTATGCCTATGTTTCTGTCTTTGTTCCTTCTGATTGTGTCCTGATAATGCTTTTTTTTCCCTGCTAAGGTAATTGCTTTCATAAATGCATTTTGATAAAAGTTCTTTTAACATACACTGTTCAATTGTGTACAGTTCAATTGTGAGTTGTCATGTTGTTCATGTTAAACCGGAGAGGAAACATTTGATAGATTTCTAAAATGGGAAAAAATGGCTTTCTCAAGGCTTCCTTATTTTCAGGTTAACTCTAAATTTGCTAAAATGACATTACAGAATTCCTGCTTCAAGGCCACTTAACACAAAAGTGTCTTCAAGTGTAAAGAAATATTTCCCAGAGCCTGTAGAGAAGTGTGAAAAGCTGCTCAGAGTGCTAAAAGATGCATGCTCTGTGGACATTCTTAAAATTTGTCAGTTTAAACACTGAAGCATGAAACAACATCTGCATGGGTTGTGATCAAACTCAAATGGAAAAATTAAAAGACATCACTGTTATTCTGGAGGAAGCACTATTTTCAACAATCAGAATACAGATTCCTTTCTTTTTATCTGCTCCCCCCTTCTTGTTTATCTGTTGAATGTTTTTTGCCTACTGAGCTGATAATTCAACCCATTAGCATTGGTCGCTCCATGGCAAGATCATTGTGGCATCCAGCTGCTGCCCATAATACAACAAGGGTCAGCCATAAGTGCATATCATTTCTGGGGTTCCATACCGATTATAGTCAACCTGTGGGTAAAACAGTCTCTATCAGCAGGAAAGACAGGGTTTTATCTCTATCCAATTCCCCTTTCCAGGTGCATAACAGCAAGGGAAGACACCTTTGAATGTCATCTGTTCTTTGGCCAGTAAAGAAAGTTTCCAAGATATGTAACTATCTGATCATGGAGTTAGGCATTGATGAAGTGCAAAGTGCACACAAACATGCTTGTAGCAAACAATATGGTATTAAACTCTATGAATATATCTCTACTAAACTTTATAGGATCTATGGAATTCATTAAGTGCTTCCATTAGAGTAGAATTCCTCTTCAAATCACTCTCAACAGAAGCAAAATTGATCCTCTGCCTGAAGTAACTTATCTTTTATCCTGATCTTGCTTGGTGCTGTGTTCTTTCAGAACCTTGGATTTCAGTAGGAATAGATGAAGTTTGACTCATTATCATATGATGCTTATTTAACATATTAAAACAGCAGTGTGAGCAGTTCAAACTATTTCTAGAACAGCTTTAATGAAAAGTTTGGATCTGGGAATACATAATTGACAATGTTTCTTTTTCATTTGTTGAAATTGAAAGTCAACATTTTTCAACAATATTGTTTTTCACCTTTGGCTATATACATGATCCATACTACTAACAGATTTAATCTTTGTGTTTTAATACCAAATCATTGCCATATTTCATCTCAGTTTACAGAAAAATAACTAAAATATAAGACTCTGCTAACAGGTTTAAGGGACCTATACTTCCTTTGGAAAATATGATGAGAAAATAATAGGTCAAAAGGTTTACATCAGAATGTGAGAGCAGGTTTACTAAGTCAGACTATGGTTCATTTAATTCTAGGGCATTGTTTATGTCAGTGGCCTAGAAAAAAATTACTAAATATAATAACAAGGCAAATACACACGTACACTTCCTGCACTACACCCTCCCAGCAACCTGAATTGTGCATCTTACAGATTTCTGGGGCAAGAGCAAGAAAGGTAATTTTGTTTTTAGTGGCATTTGTGTCTTTTTTTCTCCTCATTTATTTTTCAAATTGCTCTTTGACTTGACATAAATGTTTAATGTCCACGATATTCTGCAGTAAAAAAAACCTCTCCACTTTAACTCCCACTGTGCAGAAAAACTGTTTCCTTTTTTTCTGCTATGATTTTCATTCTAGTAATTTAATTTAAAGTATCTAGCTGTATACTAAAAAAAAACCCAAAACATAGTGAATGGTCACTGCCTTTTCACTTTTTTTTATACCACTATCTATTTCATAGGCTATATCACAGACCCATGCATCTTCTCCGTTGGATACCTGAGAATCCTGGTTCCATTCCATAGCTTTGATCATCTCTGTCACCTTCTCTGAATAATTTCTATTTCTAATCTGCACTTCTTGGAAAAAAAGGACCGTAAACAAAGACAGTATTCAAGTAATTGAGGAATGATGATTTCTACTGTGTTCTCTGTCCTTTGTTAATTATTGACATTTGATTTGAGTTTGACTGTTCTTGAGTACTGAAGTGGTATTACATGGATTTATTGGACTATAATTTTTTTTAATCTCTTTCCTGCGTGGTAATAGCCGGTTGACACTATATATTATGTATGGAAATTTAGGTCTTTATATCCCATAACCTTCTCTGCAAATAGTTATGGAATTTTCACCTGACAGTATGTGCCCAAGTCTTTCAAGATTTATCTAGTGTTATCTGATAATTTATAATTAATGGAAATGGACTGGCATTTCTGAGAGACAGTTTATCCCACCCTATATTATTGTGAGATGTCACTCCGTAAAAGTACCTATTTCCTTCCACTGACTGTAACAAGGAAGCAAACACCTCCATGCGCTGCAGATGCACAGATTTGGTCAGATTAACAGCACTCTCAGTATTATAAGGCTTTTCTGCAGTTCTTCTCAATCAGTTTTTCAATTTTATTGCTCTTAATGGTTTAGTTTGATCAGCAAGATTTATTACCTCACTATTAAGTATTTTTCTAGGTAATTTATGAAGATGTCAGCAAGTAACAGTAACTAGCACAAGTCTCTAGCATTCTAGAAGTCTCTAGTAACTGTGGGACTTCAGTGATAATCTCCTCTACTTTCTTAAAACTGCTAATCTATTCTTAAATTTTGTTTTATGTGTTTCGACCTATTTTTATTAATATAGAAGATAAATTTCTTCCTGTCCTACAGAATCTTAGTTTCCATAGAAATCATTAATAGAAAATTTATCAAAGGAGATAAAAAACAGGAATTAACCCTTTTTTAGCAACATGCTTTCTGGTACCTTCAGGGAGCTCACAAGAAGATTGAAACACATGCCTATCTTGGGCATATTCTCTGTTTTCAGTTACCCAATATTGATCATATTTTATAGGTATCCACTTGCTCTAGTCAGTATTATATCTTCAACAAATCTATGCTTCTTTAATTTCTTGACTGCATACTGTCTCTACCAGCTAGTAGGAAATAATTCTTAAGGAATATCACAGAATCACAGAATAACCAGGCTGGAAGAGACCCACCGGATCACCGAGTCCAACCGTTCCTACCAAACACTAAACCATATCCCTCAGCACCTCGTCCACCCGTGCCTTAAACACCTCCAGGGAAGGTGACTCAACCACCTCCCTGGGCAGCCTGTTCCAGTGTCCAATGACCCTTTCTGTAAAGAATTTTTTCCTAACGTCTAGCCTAAACCTCCCCTGTCGGAGCTTGAGGCCATTCCCTCTTGTCCTGTCCCCTGTCACTTGGGAGAAGAGGCCAGCACCCTCCTCTCTACAACGTCCTTTCAGGTAGTTGTAGAGAGCAATGAGGTCACCCCTCAGCCTCCTCTTCTCCAGGCTAAACAACCCCAGCTCTCTCAGCCGCTCCTCATAAGGCCTGTTCTCCAGCCCTTTCACCAGCTTTGTTGCTCTTCTCTGGACTCGTTCCAGAGCCTCAACATCCTTCTTGTGGTGAGGGGCCCAGAACTGAACACAGTATTCGAGGAGCGGTCTCACCAGTGCCGAGTACAGAGGGAGGATAACCTCCCTGGACCTGCTGGTCACGCCGTTTCTGATACAAGCCAAGATGCCATTGGCCTTCTTGGCCACCTGAGCACACTGCTGGCTCATATTCAGTCGGCTGTCAACCAACACCCCCAGGTCCCTCTCCTCCAGGCAGCTTTCTAGACAGACTTCTCCCAGTCTGTAGCACTGCATAGGGTTGTTGTGCCCCAAGTGAAGGACCCGGCATTTGGCCTTGTTAAACCTCATGCCATTGGATTCTGCCCAGCGGTCCAGCCTGTTCAGATCCCTTTGCAGAGCCTCCCTACCCTCCAGCAGATCGACACTTCCACCCAGCTTAGTGTCGTCCGCAAACTTGCTAAGGGTGCATTCGATGCCTTCATCCAGGTCATTGATGAAGACATTGAACAGGGCTGGACCCAGCACTGAGCCCTGGGGAACCCCACTTGTCACTGGCCTCCAGCTGGATTTCACACCATTTACCACCACTCTCTGGGCCCGGCCATCCAACCAGTTTTCCACCCAGGAGAGTGTGCGCCTGTCCAGCCCAGAGGCTGACAGCTTCCAAAGCAGAATGCTGTGGGAAACTGTGTCAAAGGCTTTGCTGAAGTCCAGGAAGACCACATCCACAGCCTTTCCCTCATCCAGTAGCCGGGTCACTTTGTCATAGAAGGCGATCAGGTTAGTCTGGCAAGACCTGCCTTTTGTGAACCCATGTTGACTGGGCCTGATCACCCGGTTCTCTTGCATGTGCTTCATGATAGCACTCAAGATCACCTGCTCCATGACTTTCCCTGGCACTGAGGTCAGACTGACAGGCCTGTAGTTTCCTGGGTCCTCCCTGCGGCCCTTTTTGTAGATGGGCACAACATCAGCCAGCCTCCAGTCCAGTGGGACTTCCCCAGTCTTCCAGGACTGTTGGAAGATGATGGAAAGGGGTTTGGCCAGCACATCCGCCAGCTCCTTCAGTACCCTAGGGTGAATCCCGTCCGGCCCCATAGACCTGTGACTGTCCAGTCGGGCTAGCAAGGCTCTGACCACCTCCTCTTGGATCATGGGAGCCTCATTATGCTCCTCTAGCTCCTGGGTTTGTACACAGGCGGAACGACCCTCCTTACGACTAAAGACTGAGGCAAAGAAGGCATTAAGTACCTCAGCCTTTTCCTCATCCCCTGTTACTGTTTTCCCTTCTGTGTCCAATAGGGACTGTATGGTCTCCCTAGTCCGCCTTTTATTATTTATATATTTGTAGAAAGATTTTTTGTTATCTTTCACTGACTTGGCCAATCCAATTTCTAGCTGAGCCTTAGCCCTTCTGATTTTTTCCCTACACAATCTCACTTCCCTCCTGTAGTCCACCCAAGAGGCCTGTCCCTTCTTCCAGAGGCCATAAACATTTCTTTTCTTCTTGATATCCCTCAAGATCTCTCTATTCAACCAAGCTGGCTTTCTCCCCTGCCGGCTTTTTTTCCGGACCACGGGGATGGCTTTCTCCTGAGCTGCTAGGACCACCCTTTTGAAGAGCTCCCAGCCCTCCTGGGCTCCCTTGCCCTTGAGTACTGTCTCCCATGAGACTTCACCAACCAGCCTGCTGAAGAGATCAAAGTCTGCCCTCTGGAAATTTAATGTTACTGTCTTGCTAACCACCCTCTTCACTTCACCTAGAACAGAAAATTTTATAATCTCATGGTCGCTTAGTCCTAGGCGTCCACCTACCGCCACATCCCCTACAAGGCCTTCTCTGTTCACCAACAGGAGGTCCAGGAGGGCACCTTCCCTGGTTGGTTCATTCACCAACTGTGCAAGGAAGTTATCTCCCACGCACTCCAGGAACCTCCTAGACTGCTTCCTTTCTGCTGTGTTGTACACCCAGCAGATATCAGGCAGATTGAAGTCTCCCACCAGAACGAGAGGCATCGATCTAGAGATTAACCCCAGCTGTTTATAGAAGAGCTCATCAGCTGCTTCTCCTTGGTTGGGTGGTCTGTAACAGACTCCCATCACAAAATCTACCTTCTGGTGGGCTCCTCTGATTTTGACCCACAGGCACTCAACCTCCTCATCTCCACAATCCATCTCAGTGATGTCCAAGTCCTCCCTTACAAAGAGGGCTACCCCACCTCCTCTCCTACCCTTCCTGTCCCGCCTGAAAAGCTTATACCCCACCATAGTCGTACTCCAGTTATATGAGTCGTCCCACCACATTTCCGTGATGGCAACAACATCATAGGCCCCTTGCCCTACGACAGCTTCCAGCTCTTCCTTCTTATTTCCCATGCTGCGTGCATTGGTGTAAATGCACTTCAGCTGAGCTGCCGAGCCTTCAGCCCTCCTAGAGGGAACAGGGTTCGTTCCCAACTGCCTGGTAACTGGATCAGTTGACACCAGAGTGCCTGCATCTCCCTTAACACCCCGAGGTGTGTTCTCCCCCACTTTTTGTGCGGTGAGGTACTGGTGGTCCTCGCCCGCGCACCCTCTCCCAATCACCAACTCCCCACATCCAGGCTCATTCCTGTCTAGTCTGGGCTCAACCTCCTCCCCCTTCACATCTAGTTTAAAGCTCGATTTATGAGCTTGGCTAGGTTTCTGGCAAGGGCTTTAGCCCCACTAGGAGACCCATGTGTCCCGCCCTTAGCGAGAAAGCCTGGGGGTGCATGAGCCCCCCCATGATCAAAAAAACCAAAGCCCCTCTCCTCGCACCAGGCTCGGAGCCAGGTATTAATCGAATTCTTCCTCCTGGCTTCCCCCTCCTCTCTATTTAGCATTGGGATGGAGCAGAATACTACTTGTGCCCCAGAGCCCTCCATCACTTTCCCAATTGCCCTGAAGCCATTCTTGATGGCTTTGGCCTTTTTGTTTGTTAGGTCATCATTACCAGTTTGGACTACTATCAAAGGATAGTAGTCCGTCTCGTGAACCAGGGAAGGAAGTTTTCTAGCTACCTCCTTCCCTGATGCACCTGGCAAGCAGCAGACCTCTCTGTGGAGCGGGTCCGGTCTGCAAATGGGTCCCTCCATTCCTTTTAGGAGGGAGTCCCCTACAACAATCACCCTCCTCTTCTTCTTGATGGAGGATGTTTTTATCTTTTTCTGAGAATGGTGCAGCCTAGGGAAGGATTCTAGGCTGTGGGAGCCACCATCCTCATCCTCAGGGCTGGATTCCACCTGCAGCACCTGATACTTGTTCACCAGGGGGATTTGGGGCTTTGCTGTATGGGTGAGGGGAGTAGGTTTCCTTCCTCTGGCAGGAACTTGCTGCCATTCCCCATCTCTTGTAACCCCAACCTTGCAGCTTGCAGGTGGATGATGTTCGGACACTCCAGCCCCAGCAGGCTGCTGAGTTAGTGAGAGGGCCCTGCTCCACTGGTCAATCTCCCTCTCACACTCCCTGATGGTCCTCAGTCTCTTCACCTCCTCTCTTAGCTCCTTCACCATGTGAAGGAGTTCCCCCACTCGAGCGCAGCTTTCACAAGTGGGGCCAGGACCAGAGGCACGAGCCGGTGTGGGAGGGGGGCACTGCCTGCAGCCCAGGGTCTGGGTAGCTGCATGCACCCACTGTGGCTCTGTCTGGGTGGCAGCATCCACCCTGCCTGCTGCAGCACACGGAGCAGCTTTAGCCTTCTGACGGGTGGCCACCATGGTCTTCGGTGTCTTCTCTCTAGTCTCTAGGTCCTCTCTGCGCCCTGCCCGCTCAAACTGCTGCTCAAACTGCCCCGCTCCTCTTTGCCCCGCTCCTCTTTGCCCCGCTCCTCTTTGCCCCGCTCCAGGTCGCGGTGCTCCCAGGGGCGCAGTTTAAATCTCCCGCGGTAGCTGCCGGGACCGCCCCCTCCCGTCAGGCACCGCGCGGGACCGGCGTGTGGGGGCTGTCAGGACCCCCGCCTGGGTTTTTTATTTTTCTGGGATTTTCCCGGCTCCGGGAAGCTCCCACCGCCTCAATATGATATTTGTAATAGCCTCCTTTGCTCTCCTATCAAGTTTTACTGTCCCTACTTCACTTTATTTTTCCCTCCCCTTTTTCTTTCCTGGTACTTATATAATATTTTTTTATCACCTTTTTTTTATTAACTTTCTGAATGCCATTTACTTGCTTAGAATATCTACAACAAAGTCCTTAAACTCTACATTACCTTAAAATATATAAGTCTTTTAGCTCTTAGATCTCTTATAGCAAATCTATGTACGCTTTTTGAAATTAAGAGCTCTTGTAGTAGATTCTGGTGTGCCTCATGTTAGCCTTTGGGAAATGTTAAGTGCATGAACAAAGCACTATCAGTCTTGGTGCCAGGATATGATTTTGTCCATCAGAACAAATAGCACTGAGCCACGAGTGATATCTTCCCAGGCACAGAGGTGAGAATGACAGGTCAGTAGTTCCCAGGGTCTTTTTTTCCCTTTTTAAAATTAGGGACAGTCTTCCAGTCACCAGGGAGTTCTCCTGATTGCTATGACTTTTCAAATATCATGGAGAGTGGCTTGGCTGGAAAGAGGCCACACTACCATTTCTTGCACAAGAAGCCGTATTAGCCACACAGCACCACTGCCTCTGGTATTCTTGGTTTTTTAATTAAAAGAAAAAAATTACTTTAAAATTATATTTTTAAATTATTTAAATAATAACAATAAATATTTATTTAAATACAAATTAAAATATTATTTGTCTTAAAATTATTTTCAAAATTATTTTATTTTTTTATTTTTATTAAAATAAAACCACACAAACATTTTTCTTCTCCAATCACAACTTCCTTATTCCTTATTCCTTTTCAAAACTAAAAATATGTGCTTGTGGTAAAACATAATTAATTGTGTTATCACACAGCAGGAGATGTAAGTCATCCTTAAAAACGTAGACAAAAGACCAAACATATATTATAGCTCAGGTTTACTTGCCACTACTATTTTGAGCAGCGCAACGGGGTTTGTATTATTATAGAACTGTCATATTCAATTGTTCTACTTCTGCTAATTGTCCTTATGTGAATTTTTAGCACCTGAGTAGAGTTTTGCCTAAACCACTTCATACTTTAAGACAATGATATATTGCAAAAGGCAAAGCATTTTAACACCTGAATTTGTCATCTGAAGCTGAGCAGACAATGGCTTATTTATACTGGCACTCTGTCATCCTTCAAGCCTCAGTGGAACACTTAGCAAGTGAGCAGCTATTTTAGGAGATATGTCTCATGCTTCTAGTCTATGTAAATCTGAGTTTTCTAGTCATATGCAAGGCATTCTCATGATACTCTACATCCTCATTGCAAACACTTCTTGAAACCTTCAATAACAACACCCTCTGTATAAACTTAAGCTGCACAGACATTTAGGGGAAAAGGTGGCTTCCTGGATTAGCAAATGAAGTTCAGGTAATAAAATAATATAACGTATTTCAAGCAAAGACCATTGTTTTATTTTTATCAGTTTAAAGCAGATAGGAATACCTGTGTGCCTACAATTGCAGGCTGGACCGCAGTGTGAATGTATAACAGCTGTGAGTGGTATGCTCCTACTTCTGTACCTGTGTAGATGGCCAGCTCTCAGGACGTCCCTTGTGGTTGCCAGCCAGGGCAAAACATTGAAAATTTTTGCTATTTTTTCATCAGCTGAATTACTTGTGGAAACATCCCTTCCTTGTGGAGTTGTGATGGCAGGAAAGAAAGATGAATCATCAGCCTTATCTTTGTATTTCTCTCTGTGCTGAAACTGGCAATGTTCAGAATTGTTTCTTTATTGTAGGCCCTTGTTCTTTTCATTAAAAGATGTAACCTAAAATTACTAAAATCAGTGCATGCTCCGTTGAACCCAGATGCATTTTGGATCAGGCTATGAGCCCAACCTGACTTTCCACATATCCTGTTGCGCTTCATGACTGTAAAGGCAACAAAGGTTCCTCACCATGCTCTTGAACTGATGCCATGCTAGCACTATGTACTGTTAACAATAAACAATTTAGAGTACACTAAAGACCAAGTAAACCAAGGAGGGCTCCCTGGACTAGTTCACAATGCATTCAACATTTGATACTTGAAGGACAGTGATTACAAGTAAACCTTCATTTTGAGGCGTCTCTGTTGACTAATGAGTAGATACTGCTAATGCTGAAAATTTTTTTGCGTGGCAGTTCACTGGTCAAATTTAAGAGTCTTCTGCAAAACTATCCTGCATTATACTGTTGTACAATGAAGGAAATGTACTAAGGCTGTGTGACTAACAGGAATGAGGAACCTTGCCCTTTTGCCAGTCTCACAGTTATACCTCTTTACAAAATCTCCTGTTGTCATATTAAATAGAAAACACACATATAAGACAAAGCAGTTTCTATGAAAGGCAATCAAATACAGACAAATCACGTACGTTTTATCAAAACATTTCTCTAATGCTCCATTATTTTGAAATTTCATGGGATTAATATACAAAAGTACATTTTTTTAATTTCTTAGTATTGCACATCGTTGTTCATAGCCTAAAGCATCTCTTTGCATGATTTTGAATGCAGCATGAACCTGAATGTGTTGCAGAGACAATGAGAAAGCCAATCTATTGAGAGTTTGAAGGCACTGACTGCAGTAATGTAGAACTCTGAGAACCAGAAAAGAGAGTTCCATCTCCTGAGTTTTGGTACATGACTTTGAACAAGTTTTCATGATCTCTCTGGGCTATGATTTTCCATTAATTAAACGATAATTGCATTTTTTTGTTGCATCTCTGACAATCGGTCTAGCCTGATGAAACTGTAGGCTTTTCTGGGTAGGATCTTAAAGTGCACTTGGAGTTTATGAAAAAGAATATTGTTTTACAGTTTGAAAAAAACATTATAAACTACTGTCTAACTCCTCTACATTTACCAGGAGTTTGTGGTACATTCATATTCACTAAATCAAAATAGTAAAATAAATAGTTACTTTTCCACTGAAGTCCCTACAATGTCAGAGAAATTTTTGGAATGCACTTTGTATTAGAATCTTTACCACCCACCTGTCACTCACACAAAGCATATAATTTTGACAAATTATGCAAAAAAGACTAATTACTTTTTAATTTGCTAATCCTTGCCTAGTTAAACTAGTGACATATGCAAATTACCTGCTGAGACCTAAATTACTTCTTTCAAAGGATAAATAAATGTCCCTTAGTATTTTCAAATATTATTAAAATAACTTCTTGATTGACAGATAAGTTAGCTCTGGGATGTATTATTACTTTTATTCATGTGCCTAAACATAGATGTCCGAAGTTTAGCAGCATGGAGAAAAACTTAAGAGTTTGGATTCTTTTCTAAAAAACTTATTGGAACTCAGTTGAGAGTCTTATCAATTGGAAATCTTATGACAGGTGACTTCCCTATAGGATTGCTTACAGTTTTTCTTATTTTCTATCAGCAACAATATAGGAACATGAATATAAATCTGCACCCAGGACTGCCCTTTAAAAGTATTACTCTCAAATGAATAAGAAGAATCATGGGTATGACCTTTAAAAGATAACATATGACCAATTACGAAGAGATTTTCTAATGTTTCCAAGAGCAAGAACAACTATGCAGAGACCAGGTGCCTGGAGATAAAAAAAAATCTAAGTAGAATCTTTGATAGAGCTGGGAAAATTTTAAATGATGGCTATTCAGAGCTGGGAAATTTCAACATTGATTAAATCTAGGGAAAGACCAGACAACATTATTTTTCACTGTTACTTAAAAAAATAATAATAATAAAAACTAAAGCATACCAACGAAGGATATGGCTGCTGTGGCCAGTACTTAAACTGTGGCATCTTGAGTGTGAAGACTGATTCATAACTAGAGGTTTCTGGTTAGGGAACAAGCAAAATCCTGCTGCAGTGGTTGTATTTGGATCTTGATTTAGATTTGTAATTATGATGCATAAATTAAGTGTGGTGGCACCTCTGTATATACCTTACTCTGAACACTGTTGCATCTACCCCATGAACTTCCACCACCCTTTAAAAATATCCCCAGCCCTATATAGCTCTCAAAAATTTACTTTAGTTGTTGAACAAGACACAAGTAGAAGTGTTTTACTTTGTCTTCCATAGATGCTGTCATCACAACTTTAGTGCATTTTGCCAGGTATAGAATCACAGAATCACAGAATAACCAGGTTGGAAGAGACCCACCGGATCATCGAGTCCAACCGTTCCTATCAAACACTAAACCATATCCCTCAGCACCTCATCCACCCGTGCCTTAAACACCTCCAGGGAAGGTGACTCAACCACCTCCCTGGGCAGCCTCTGCCAGTGCCCAATGACCCTTTCTGTAAAGAATTTTTTCCTAACATCTAGCCTAAACCTCCTCTGGCAGAGCTTGAGGCCATTCCCTCTTGTCCTGTCCCCTGTCACTTGGAAGAAGAGGCCAGCACCCTCCTCTCTACAACCTCCTTTCAGGTAGTTGTAGAGAGCAATGAGGTCTCCCCTCAGCCTCCTCTTCTCCAGGCTAAACAACCCCAGCTCTCTCAGCTGCTCCTCATAAGGCTTGTTCTCCAGCCCCTTCACCAGCTTTGTTGCTCTTCTCTGGACTCGCTCCAGAGCCTCAACATCCTTCTTATGGTGAGGGGCCCAGAACTGAACACAGGATTCAAGATATGGTCTTACCAGTGCCGAGTACAGAGGGAGAATAACCTCCCTGGACCTGCTGGTCACGCCGTTTCTGATACAAGCCAAGATGCCATTGGCCTTCTTGGCCACCTGGGCACACTGCTGGCTCATGTTCAGTCACTGTCAACCAACACCCCCAGGTCCCTCTCCTCCAGGAAGCTTTCTAGACAGACTTCTCCCAGTCTGTAGCACTGCATAGGGTTGTTGTGCCCCAAGTGCAGGACCCGGCATTTGGCCTTGTTAAACCTCATGCCATTGGACTCTGCCCAGCGGTCCAGCCTGTTCAGATCCCTTTGCAGAGCCTCCCTACCCTCCAGCAGATCGACACTTCCACCCAGCTTAGTGTCGTCTGCAAACTTGCTAAGGGTGCACTCGATGCCTTCATCCAGATCTTTGATGAAGACATTGAACAGGGCTGGACCCAGCACTGAGCCCTGGGGAACCCCACTTGTCACTGGCCTCCGACTGGATTTCACACCATTTACCACCACTCTCTGGGCCTGGCCATCCAACCAGTTTTCCACCCAGGAGAGTGTGCGCCTGTCCAGGCCAGAGGCTGACAGTTTCTCAAGCAGAATGCTGTGAGAAACTGTGTCAAAGGCTTTGCTGAAGTCCAGGAAGACCACATCCACAGCCTTTCCCTCATCCAGCAGCCGAGTCACTTTGTCATAGAAGGCGATCAGGTTAGTCTGGCAAGACCTGCCTTTTGTGAACCCATGTTGACTGGGCCTGATCACCCGGTTCTCTTGCATGTGCTTCATGATAGCACTCAAGATCACCTGCTCAGTGACTTTCCCTGGCACTGAGGTCAGACTGACAGGCCTGTAGTTTCTTGGGTCCTCCCTGCGGCCCTTTTTGTAGATGGGAGAATATCATAGAATATGGGATATTCTGTAGATGGGAGAATATCATAGCATATCATAGATGGGAGAAATCATAGAATAGTTTGGGTTGGAAAGGACCATAAAGTTCATCTAGTCCCAATCCCCCTGCCATGGGCAGGAACACCTCACACTAGATCAGGCTGCCCAATGCCCCATCCACCTGGCCTTGAACACCTTCAGGGATGAGGCATCCACAACTTCCCTGGGCAACCTTCTCTGCAGGGCTGCTCTCAATCATATCATCCCCCATCCTGTATTGAAACCGTGGTTTGCCCTGACCCAGGTGTAGGACCTTGCACTTGGCCTTGTTGAACCTCATGAGATAGATAATCTTGAAAACCTCTGATATTTATCTGTGGTGTGGATTCTACTTTAACTGTTAAGCTGGAAAATATTCTAATGACTCAATACATGATGGATCTTAGTACTCATCTTCCTTGCACCCCAGATCATTTCAATTTAGCAGAAAAACTCAAACAGTCCTAGTAACAGAAGCAGACACTCAGAACTCCTTGATCCCAAAAGACTTAGAATTACTCAGCTGCTGAGTCTCTCTTCCTCTATTTTTCTGTCTACTTGAAATCTTTCTTCCCTTCTGCTCAGGAGAAGGAATTCAGAAAGAAGGAATGGAATCTTTCCTGCTTTAAGCCAAATTTCTAGTTTGCTGATTCATGAATTCTCCTGAAAACTACTTTAAATGCCTGGAGGCTGCAAGTGGTTGAACCTATATCTCATGTATCCTGGTTAAGCAGCCTGAGGGCAAAGGGGGCAAGACCATCACAGCCTTGGAAAGAAAACAGATACATCTGTGATTTATGGAAGATCTGATGTCAATAATTCTTGTCAAGTCCCTTGCAGGACTGGAACTGTAAGAAACCTCAGGCATCTAAGAAAGTGTTAAAATATCCTTGAAAACACTAAACAGTGCCTACCACCCTTTAGAATTTAAGTATTTTTGAATACTGGTAGTACTCTTCATCTGCAGCTGAGTTATACTCTGGGATAGAGAAAAAGGTCTCGCCAAGTAATTCTCCTAGTTTTCTGTCACCATGTGTATCCAGTAAACTGAGTGGAGTTAAGAAGATAGTTTCCAAAGAAGATATTTTCCAAAGAATGTGTTTCCTTAAGAAAATCTTGTCTTGGTGACCAATCTGCATTTGGCACATTCACCATAGCCAAATCCCTGTTGTATACCAACAGCATCATTTTACTCAGTGCTTGCTCATCAGAGGTAGTAGAGACAGAAAGATATGAATTGAAGCTGCCATGATAATCCAGGACAGAGAAGAAGCAAAGCTAGATATCAGCAGTATGATAGTGAAATGGATTGAGAGGAGGTGCAAGTAACAATTAAAATGTTTTTTAGACACTTCTGAATTCAGCTGTGTTATTCTATATGCTAATCCTTGCCACCAGCTCCACCTGCAAATGCCAGTTCTTACCAGCTGGGGAGTAAAACTTTTAATCTAAAATTCTCTCTGAAAACATCTTTCTTTTCTCTTCACTGCAGAGGAGGAAAGAATTTCATATATAGAGTGGTATATGTAAAGAATTGCATATGTTAGCATGGTATTCATAAACAGTTCTGTTTCCCTTTATTAAAATACATTGCTTGAGGGAGTGCACCTCTGATTATCATTTCTTCCTATATCGACCCTGTTCCTCATAATACATCACCTCAGCCTAAACCATCCCCAACAGAAATTTGGCTAATATTTTCGCAGTGTTCACTTATAGAGCTTTGATAATCTCTCAGATGATAGACTGCTTCAGTGACTTAACAACAGCTATGATGTAATTCT
Organism: Phaenicophaeus curvirostris; assembly: GCF_032191515.1. Taxonomy (NCBI): domain Eukaryota; kingdom Metazoa; phylum Chordata; class Aves; order Cuculiformes; family Cuculidae; genus Phaenicophaeus; species Phaenicophaeus curvirostris. The sequence continues at coordinate 189,899,778 of NC_091392.1, forward strand.
CATATTAGGTACATAAAAATCAAAATAAAATAAAATAAAATATTATTTCATTCTCTTTGATTTTTTATTATTTCACCAATGGCAATGAGTCTACTGTAAAATTCTCAGACTGAATAAAAACCTTGTAACTGTACACAATATGTTATACTTCCTTTTCTTTACAACAAATATTTCCAAAACTACTAATATATTATAAAAATGGTAATTAACTTCTGGCAAGCTCTTTTTCACCACTCTATTTAAGTAACAAGATGAAAACTAAAAACTGAGGTATATTTATACTGTTTCAATTATGTGAAACTCACAACTCAACTGATGCAAAAGCCAATTAACCTAATGCCACCCCTAAGGAACATAAACAAAAAAGTGTAAAATATCCCTTGAATATTGCACCAGTATTTAATAGTGCAAATCCTAAATATCAGAGGAAATGTTAATTTTTTTTTAAGATTCAACTTTATAATAGAAAGTCTCTAAAATCTTACATAGGCATTTAAATACATTTTATGGGGCCAACAGGATCACAAACTTATAGAATGCTTTGGGTTTGAATGGACCTTAAAGATCATCCAGTTCCAATCCCCACCTGCCATGGGCCAGGATACATCCCACTAGATCAGGCTATCTAAGTCCCTATCCAACCTGGCCTTAAGCACCTCTAATGAGGAGGCACCCACAACTTCCCTGGGCAAACTGTTCCAGGCTATTCCAGTGCTCACCAGTTCCATTGCTTCACCCATGTGGACTAAAAATGTTTGATTATATGATTATTCTGGTTTCAAAATCTGGTTTGAAAACTCCTGAGTAGTATTTGGAACCCATACCATTGGAACGGGTTCAGAGGAGGGCTACAAAGATGATCAGAGGGCTAGAGCACTTCCCGTATGAGGACAGGCTGAAAGAGTGGGGCTTATTCAGCCTGGAGAAGAGAAGGCTCCGAGGAGATTTTATAGCAACCTTCCAATACCTGAAAAGGGCCTACAAGAAAGCTGAGGAGGGACTGTTTACAAAGGCTTGTAGTGATAGGATTAGTGGAGAAAGGCAGATTTAGACTAGACATAAGGAAGAATTTCTTCTCTATGGGAGTGGTGAGGCTTGGGCACAGGTTGCCCAGGGAAGCTGTGGCTGCCCCATCCCTGGAGGTGTTCAAGGCCAGGTTGGATGGGGCCTTGGGCAGCCTGATCTAGTTGGATGTTTCCCTGCCCATGGCAGAGGGTTTGGAACTAGATAATCTTTAAGGTCCCTTCCAACCTTAACTATTCTATGATTCTATGATTCTATGATTCTATGACTCTATTTCCTCTGACTTCAATCGAAACTCCTGAGTGATTGACATCCTATAAAGCAGATCACTGTGAAGATTTGAACAGTTAAACACATGGGAGCTAGGCTTTATTGGTCATGGTGAAATACGAGCATGCATCACCTCTAATCTTATTATCAGCAGCATGCTCTGCAGTAACAAATAGCTCAGTCTCTCTTCTAAGGAGAGCTAGTCACTGTGGCAAGCTGTGCATGAAAATTAAACACTGATAACATAATTTTCTGTTCTCTAAGGAGCTTACAGTAGACTAGATTGTGGGACTCAATCTCAAACAGAGTTACAGAAAAAGAAAAAAAAGTAATACTTCACAAATCAAATCAAATAAAACCAGATAATTATTACTTTGAAAATTATATCTGATGTAATTTTTTTCATTCTATTGGTTTTTTGCTTTCATTGACAGGTATTCTCCACACTTACAGTCAGCAGTTTGTCTACTGTCACATATCTATTTTTAACCTTATGGACAGCCTAACCCTTGATAAGTATCACAGTGCAAAACAACAGACTGCACATCAGCTCTGGATAAGCAAATTATACTCGTCCATATTGTTGGACCCATTAGGAGTACACAGTTACAGCCAGTTTCCAGGCATTGCCATAATTCATATGTGTGATCTAATGCTAAAGGGCAACATCTAATGTTCAATTCAACATTGATGGAACACTAGTATGCAATCCACTGTTTTTTTACGGCAGTTTAAATGGCATGTCTGTGGATGAAAAGCTAGAGTATATAGAGATGTGCATATGCAGTTTTTCAACAAGGAACAAAACCAAAGAGCAATGAAAAAAACTAAAATAAACTTCTGGAAAATAGAGCAAGAGTTCATACTTCTTATTTTTCTTTGAAATACAATGATGATCAACCTCACCAACCCTTAGACATCTTACTAGGGAAAGACCTGATTCTCTGAAAGTGAAAGAGAAAGAGAGATAAAGGAGCTGGATGTGCTTAGAGGAAGTTTTGGCCACATACGGTCTTTACCTGAGCCTGGAGTGGTCTGTGTTTACCCTTCACTGCATTAAGAGTAACACTGTTCTTAGTGTTAGCACTTCAGACCAAGTGAGATTAATCTGGGCAGCTCTCTTCAAATCCTCTGTTGAGTCAAGAGAGAGGATGTTGCCTCATCGTTTCTGTGTGGATAAATAACAGAGCCAGGAAATAGTGTTTTCCGAGAGATTTCTGAAGGCAGTTGGAAGGACATCCAGCCTGAAACCATTATTAAGAACTGAATGGGCGTTATACTTCTACACTTTCTACCACAACTGGCATATCTATGCAGCAGGCATATTTCAATACTATTTTATCTATTACTGTTCTTACAGAGCCATGTTGGCCTTTTAGAATGAAGTTCAATAGTATCTTTCTTCTCTATGGATATACAAATGTTAGCGTGCATAGCCACTTAATCATATGTTAGTACTATCTGGTTACACAGGGTGTTATCTGAAAACAAGAATAACATCAATCTACCCAAGAAACTCTTGATATTAAATTTTAAAATATTAAAATATTGCTTCTTTGGCACTGTTATTTTTTAGTATAGTAGATGACATTCTTAGAGGGCGGAAAGATAGCTATGCCTCTGTAGATCTATGCTGACTTGTGACAGCTAATGGGTGACCTGGCATTGATATTTCTTTTTCAGTCCATTAACCATTTTACTGTTTGCATTAGTACCACTGACAGTTGTAACATCATAGAAAAGAGCTTTCCCAGACCTTAACAGCACCTTTCCACTTTGAATTCAGATATGCTAATACACATCTTAAAATGAAGCAGTTTTGTCTCTTTAAATTTTTCATATTTCATTCTTGAAGCGAAGATCTCATTTGGTGTCTTTGTCTGCAAACTTTCATAAAGTATCAAGGGTTGATTTCTCCAGACAGCTTTATGTAGCACATTTCCTGATCTTTTGTCTTGCAAATAGTGAATATGAAGCTGGACCATGGCATTAGCCCAGGACATTATACAATGCAAATAAGTGTAGCTCCAGTTTTGGCAATTATCTTGCATGCAATTATCTTGCATGCATGAAGATGGGACATCTTCAGCTCTTAGTAGAGAAGACACAAGTTTTTATTGTTTGAGAGTTGTTACAGTTGCATTTTCTTACTGGCCATTATATTTTAGAGTCCAAATATCTTCCCAAGTAAACCTTCCAGCTCACTCGCATGAATTATGAATGCACCAGCAGTGTTGATTTTAAAATGCGTGTCAACACTTTAACATCTGAATATCTATGTAAATGCAAGCTTTTAGCGGAATTTCAATTTAACAAATTACGGTTTGTGGCTCTAATTTATGAGAACTATGTAAATACCTAAGATTTGTATAGCTGCTCCTGCTTAAATTAATCACAAATTACTAATTATGCTTTTTTCAGCTCCAGGATATGCAAATTTAGTTGCATAAAGAAAGGAAGCATTCAAGAACAGATTGATTTTAGAAACGTTATGCAGTACTGGCTTTGAACGTTACAGTGCAGCCTTTTAACCTGGTTCAGACCTAACTGGTCCACATCTATTTTGTTTGTATTGAAATCCAAAATATGAGGAAAAAAATATACATAAAACATAAAGTATATTCTTCCTTAGAGAATAATTCATATCCCCATCACCGGCTATACACAGTGTATGTCTGTACACAACTGCAAAGCCAACACAAGTCAGATATCTGAAAGCATTCTAAGAGATGAGCTAGTTTGTCATATTGCAGCATAAATATACCAAGAAAGGAAGAAGTCATAGAGATACCTGACTCTCCTAGAGCCAAACTAATGATCTGAAATGTTTACTACAATGGGATTTCTGCAGCCAAATGGACTCTTCCATGCAGGTAAACAGAACCAGGAAAGGTCTGTAACTGCCAACTGTAGCAGGGACAATCAGGAATTGAACCCCTAATGTATGTGTTTTCTGCTGCTCTTACACATTCATCCTCCTTCCTTAGCTGTTGCATGGTCAGAGTGTTGGATGCTAATACTGATCTTTTATTTTTTTTTAAAAAACCCACTTTTTTTTGTTTTTCTCTTTGTTTGTTTGGGTTTTTTTATGTTAGTGGTGAGAAATTTCATTCTCTACTTTCTATAAGGAAGGAAGTTGTGATTTCCTACAACTGTAGAACTAAATCTGCAAGCTTCCTTCTTTTTTTAAGGCCATCTGGGTTTGAATGTTTTTGTGACTCTTTGGTGAATAGCTGTTCTTTTTATGCTTACAGTCCCTTCCACTCAGCCCATCTCTGACCTCACCTCCAGCATCTTCCTCACATTAGACATGCAGATATTAATATACCAGACAGGGTCCAGCAAAGGACCATCAAGCTGGCCGGGATGTGGGAAGAGAGGTTGAGACCTGGGTTGTTCAGGCTGGAGAAGAACAACCTTCTTTTCATCTGCAGCTTTCTACTGGGAGCATGTAGAAACAAAGAGACAAATTCTTCTTAGAGTTGAACATGGAAAGATGTAGAGGCAACATGTAGTATGGAAGAATCCAATTCAATAAAAGGAAAAAGAAAGTCATCATTTCAGGGCAGTCAAAACCCCTGGTCTAACTTCAAAGTTAGATCCAGTTTTGAAGCTGTCTCTTTTAATCTGGAGGTTGCACGTTTCTAAATTAAATTAGTCTATGTTTCTAAACCCAGGGGATTTTTTACTTATTTATAATCAAGTTCTGCTGACAATGTGAAAAGTATAGTTAGGAAAAATCCTTACCAGACCCAGATTTAGGAAGGTGGTACTGTCTGGAGCGATTTGTTTTTATTTTGACTATGGAATTTTGTGGCTATTTGCAGCAGAGCTGGTAGTTGAAACTCAGGTGGATGGTGGGATCCTAATCTTCCACATAGTTTAAGAGATTAGTGGAATACTTGGCTGAAGCACACAATGAAAAATAGGAATTTTGTACTGTATTAGAAATGTCAGATTCAGAGCAGTTCTATTTATTCACATGCTGGAACAAAAGGAGGCATCAGAAGCATCAGAAGGGAAATTCAGAACCAAAATCATGTTTCAGCATGTTTCTTAAGTAGGCTAAGATAAAAATTCATTTATGAAGTGCTACTTGGATCAAATTTATTATATCAATCACTGCTTGTAGTCATGTCTCAGCCACCATAGATATAGGGATCAGAGAAGGCAGCATGAAGCTATACATCTTATGATATGGATTTGCTGTCCAAAGGATCCTGTTGTGTACATTGTACGAGACACCACCAGAGCAACCTGTGGCATCCCTGTTATACATCACCTTAATACTTAGGGGATATTTCAGAATTGCGATCTGATGATGCAAAACCTTCCCTAAACAAGTAAATTTGTTTTTTTTCGGTTTGTGCTGTTGTTCTCATGTGAGGTTCTTCTGCCACCTTGTACCCTCCAGGGTTTACACCTCTATATAATGAGTCAGAATGCTTTGTAAAATATATTAGCCAGTGGTTCTGGGGTTTAGTACGTTTCTTCTTTCTCTCCCTTTCTCTCTCCTTTTAAAGACTCAGTGTGCTTCAGTTTGTAATTGCTGGAATTGCAAGCAAGTGTTGAAATGCTACACAGTTCATTGCTCATTTTATGCTTCATAAAATATTTAGATCCTTTCAATGCAATGTAGCCATGAGTCAGCAGGCTCTTATTTAACACATTTCATCATGTTGAGAGCTTGCATCCTCCAAGAGTTTAATGGCAATGAGGTCTGCTAGAATTTGTTCTTCAAATGTAGAAGACTTTGAGAAGCAAGATACATTACTGCTCCTGTACATGCTTCTATTTTCTCCTCTTCAGTTTTCTTAGCATATGCCCAGCATCCTCAGTGTTTCTCAGATGGAAGCTCCCCATTCCTGAGCTGGTGGATTCATATATCAGTCTAATTGACTTTGATCACACAAAGAGTATATTATTTCTTCTACTACTGTAAAATTCATACGTCTTGGTTTTACGCAGTCATGAGAAGTGATATCTCACCTGGGTTTAAACAGAACAGAAATACAGGCATTGCGAATATCTGCAGAGCAGAATTTCTGCTAATACATTCCCTTAGCTGATCTCTCTGTTTGTTGGGGCTGGTTTTGTTTTGTTTTTAGGAAGTGATGACTAAGGTTAATGAAAAGAGCTGTTTTTGTAGTGTCTATAAATTGAAAAGCCACTGAATTAAGTTCATCTGGAGTCCCAACTTGAGGAAGAATATGTGGACTTTTGGGGCTGCTGTGAAGTATAGAAGGAGGATGGTGCATGATGCCTCCTAAACCTTCTCACTTCTTGGGCTATATCACAAGCACATAGACACGCAATGTTCCTCCTGGGGAATGTTTTGAAGTCCACTTGTAGAAGATGTTGTGAAAATATCTTTTCACATGCACATCCACCTTCAAATATTGATTAAATATTGATTTTTAAGTTCTTCTTCATAGAATTTTGCAAGACAGCTTAAAAAAACTAAACCTTCTAGGTCATTCTTTACAGAAAAACATTTACATCTATGTTAGATGTGTTTCAGCTGGTAGCAGCACCTAAGTACTGGATGTATTTATATGGCCTCCATAGTCTGTAACAGAGATCAGTGAGCCTGGATTTGTCAATTCCTTGTCACCTGATAGCTAATGTAGTAGTCCTTTCACTCTAAAGCATACAAGAGTTTTGTTGATGTTGCTGGTTTGGGTTTTTTCAGTAAGTTGGGTCTTTTTTGAGGAAGGTTTTTTTTTCCTCCCTTGTGCCACTTTGCTTTAAATACACCATTGCACTGTTTATAGATTTTTTTATTTGATTTTCAGGTCAGTAGACAGATTCCCCACTTAATATTTCATAAATGTTAGCAGTTATTTAACAAATTCCATCATGTCATTGCACTTGATTAATTGATATTTTTGCTTCTTGGCACACTGGTTCATTGTTTGTTTGGTTTTTTTTTCTCAAGCAAAGATATTAAAAATCTTATTTATAATTTATTGGAAGTAATACAAGCCTCAATTTCCCCACACAAATAGGGTTGCACAAAATATTCATAATAACCACTGTTTTAAACCATAACTCATAAAATCAAATCTAGCTTCATATGTATTTTTCATTTATAGCCTGTTAAAAAGTGAATCGCAGCTCCAAAGTCAGAACGTAACTTATTTTCATAAAAATATGTCAACTTTCTTTAGTGTGCCCGGTATGGAAATAGGTTATAAATATAAGCAGATCCTCTGAATATATTCTACTAGGTACCAGCATGGGTGAACTTACCTAAATAAATCTAAGAGGCAGGTAAGAATAAAAAAAATAACTGTTAAAAGGGAGCTGGAAATAGACCAAGAATCCAAGAGGAATATCCACGAAAGCTGTTGAAAGTTTAGATGCATAGTAGAGCTTGCGGGGCCCTTAAATGAAAAGTATAGCAAACTCTCAAAATGTTCCTTCTTATTTTGCATTTTGAATTGAGAGTGCTACTGTTACTGTACATAATAAAACAGTACAAAAGCAGACCCTCTATGGGGGAGTCCCTCTAAGGGACTAAGAGAATGAAGTAGCTGGGCCCTGGTCGGTACTGGGACAAACTGGGAGCGAAGGGATTTGGGAATAAAAAGAAGCATTTGCAGTTAGTTTCCTACCAACTGCCATGATGAAGTAATCTGTAGACATTTTAGCAGCTATAAAAAAAGGGAAAATATCAGGTTAATCACTTGCAATACAGTTTTTTCGCACGCCCTGAGAGTAGTATGGAAAAATTACCAAGAAGAGAGTAATGTGAGAGTGATGGAAAAGCATTTTATCAAGGCTACTGTCACTGAAACCGACTTGTATAGATTATTCCATAGTTGTTGCAATCACACTCTTATTAATATTAATAGAAATATGGATTGAGTTTTATAATGCGTATTTAAATAAAAATTTATGAAAAGGTACACGATGTGTATCTAGTAACATTAGAAGAGAGCTAAATTAAGCCTATGGTTTGCAAGTGGTTGCACTTTATTCCATGCAAAATGTGAATACTGTTCAGCCAAATGCTATTGAAATCTGTCCAACAGGAGTATATGGTCAGATCAAGGATAACATACTCTGTTTATTGCCACACTGAAAGCCTCCATTAAGATATGTTGCAGCTCAGCAATTATTCTAAACATTTTGCATCCAGAGATTTGCAATTCAAACATCAAAAGCTAACATAAAAAATAAGCTGTATAAGCTGTTCTTTCTTTCCCTAAATCCATCAGCAAACTGTATGTAACAAATTTGTGTCATTATAAATTTTAGCAAATAACTGTTTATTTCAAGGTCTTAAGAAAAGCTGATTTGGGTGGGGTTTGTTTTGGTTTGCTTTTCAGTAGCTGGTGAAGTTGTATCTGTCACATAGTGCAATTAATTACTTAATATAAGTGAAATCTTGCATTGAAATATAGACATCTAAGTGCAATAGAGCTCTGGCTTTTTCCGTTGAAATCAGAATAAGTTCATATTTAGAGTCAAGGTGTATATGTACTTTGGGTTTCTGAAGCTCGTATTTGCGTGCTCAAGGTAAGTACAAATTATGAAATAATTTTTCAAATGTAAAATATTTCACATTCTAGGACTGTTTGCCATTTGATAAAAATTGTTGAAAATGTAAACCCAAAACAGCGTATTTTTACTTAGGCCAGAAATCTCAGTATTCTGGGAGATCTGTGTGTGCATTGAAATGTCTTTGGAATTTTTGCATATGTGATCGAGCTTATCTGGATGTCAAGATGTTTCCACGGTTGTTTGCATAATTTATATCTTGTAAGCTTGCCATCAAAAGAAATCACCTTCACCATAAACAAGTACCGTTTGTGACTTCCTGTATGTTTGCAGCCAGGTGGCCCTGCTGCTGACTTGCTAGATTTATTTCTGTTTGCAAAAGGTTGTGTTTTTCTTGATTTTTTTGTATCCCTTTGGGTAGGAGGAAATGGGTAGGAAACTCCTGTGCAATTTGCAGGCCCTTCTTGGTGTTCCTAAGATTTGGCATTTCTTTTGCTTTCCCTTATGAAATTTTTGTAACAATTCCTTGCAGAATAATTTGTATGGAGTTTAGCTTTGGAATGCCATGCGTAGTTTAAAATATACATGCACAAAAAGGCAATGTTTAAAGACATCTTAACTGGGAGACTGAGAAAATCACTACTAGTATTATTTTATTTCTTTTAGATTAATCAGCCTAAAATTTGTTTTAAACACAAACCCTTATGTTTAAACACAAAGGAATTTGCAGAATAAAGGGTCAGAAACTGATTTCTTCTCCATCAACTTAAAATTAGACTGAAGTTTCTTATGTACTCTTCATACTTCATACAGTTATAAACTGAAGTTTGTATGAAGTTTGTATGAAGTTTGTAACTTCATACAGTTACAAACGGATTATCACAATGAAGAGTTCTGCAACATTTTCAGATTTCAAACACAAGATGGCACCATTGCTAATACTTTTCCCATATTAACTGTAATTGATACAGGACAACTTTTGACATTGCAAAATTGCAGTAGTGACGTAGCTACCTTGCACATGCTGCATGCATATTTAATATATAAAAACCTGGTGTGTGCCTAACGGCCTCTGTGGTATCTCTTCTTTTTAGTGAAATGCCACATATGGTAAAATGCTGCTTTTCTTGTCAAGCCAAGTCTTTAAAAGCTCAGGTGGGTCAGGAATGAATTTGTGTCAGTAGATGCAGATTTACTCAAGGGACTGTAGAGGCTATAATTACCCTTATGGTCACCACTGCAAATTTTCAGGGTCATGCACTCCAAGAGAGCTCATTCATGCTTTTCCCAGCACCCATTAGATAGATGCATGTACAACTGTGTGCAAATTCATTTTAGCCTCTCTGCTCATATGCATACACATATACTGTGCCCATTCTCCCTTGAGGAACATACTGGGTTTATTTGGCTTTCAAATATGTAGTGTAGGGCAAATTTAACTAACTTTTGTCTAAAAAAACGTCAAAACAAATATCTCAAATAAAAGCCAATTTGCCTTTCTCTGATACCTTCCTTAGGCCTTAAAGATCTCATAAATTTGAGAAATGTTTTGGTTATTTTTGTTATTTTGCATGCTTGTTGAAGGTAAATAAAAGGCCTAAGGAAGATGCTATGAGTTTCCTAGTACAGTAGTCTGAAAGACATGAAGCTACTGCAGCTCTGTTGTGTGGTCTGGCCAGGAGTGAGGCTGAACACATAGTATATACAGGTACACACACACAGAGTTGTATACATATTCAATACATTTGTACATATGAATATACCTGGTCAGACTTATCAGCATGTGAAGAAAACACAACACTCACACAAACACAATCAACGCAAATAGCCTCATCCTATGGCTCATCAGGATGAAGGTCTTGTAGTGGGATATATATAGCTGTACACACATATATGTGCAGTGGACAAAACTACAGGCCTGTCAGTCTGACCTCAGTGCCAGGGAAAGTCATGGAGCAGGTGATCTTGAGTGCTATCATGAAGCACATGCAAGAGAACCAGGGGATCAGGCCCAGTCAACATGGGTTCACAAAAGGCAGGTCTTGCCAGACTAACCTGATCGCCTTCTATGACAAAGTGACTCGGCTGCTGGATGAGGGAAAGGCTGTGGATGTGGTCTTCCTGGACTTCAGTAAAGCCTCTGACACAGTTTCTCACAGCATTCTGCTTTGGAAGCTGTCAGCCTCTGGCCTGGACAGGCGCACACTCTCCTGGGTGGAAAACTGGTTGGATGGCCGGGCCCAGAGAGTGGTGGGAAATGGTGTGAAATCCAGCTGGAGGCCAGTGACAAGTGGGGTTCCCCAGGGCTCAGTGCTGGGTCCAGCCCTGTTCAATGTCTTTATCAATGACCTGGATGAAGGCATTGAGTGCACCCTTAGCAAGTTTGCGGACGACACTAAGCTGGGTGGAAGTGTCGATCTGCTGGAGGGTAGGGAGGCTCTGCAAAGGGATCTGGACAGGCTGGACCGCTGGGCAGAGTCCAATGGCATGAGGTTTAACAAGGCCAAATGCCGGGTCCTGCACTTGGGGCACAACAACCCTATGCAGTGCTACAGAATGGGAGAAGTCTGTCTAGAAAGCTTCCTGGAGGAGAGGGACCTGGGGGTGTTGGTTGACAGCCGACTGAATATGAGCCAGCAGTGTGCCCAGGTGGCCAAGAAGGCCAATGGCATCTTGGCTTGTATCAGAAACGGCGTGACCAGCAGGTCCAGGGAGGTTATTCTCCCTCTGTACTCGGCACTGGTGAGACTGCTCCTTGAATCCTGTGTTCAGTTCTGGGCCCCTCACCACAAGAAGGATGTTGAGGCTCTGGAACGAGTCCAGAGAAGAGCAACAAAGCTGGTGAGGGGGCTGGAGAGCAGGTCTTATGAAGAACGGCTGAGAGAGCTGGGGTTGTTTAGCCAGGAGAAGAGGAGGCTGAGGGGAGACCTCATTGCTCTCTACAACTACCTGAAAGGAGGTTGTAGAGAGGAGGGTGCTGGCCTCTTCTCCCAAGTGACAGAGGACAGGACAAGAGGGAATGGCCTCAAGCTCCACCAGGGGAGGTTTAGGCTGGACATTAGGAAAAATTCTTTACAGAAAGGGTCCTTGGGCACTGGCAGAGGCTGCCCAGGGAGGTGGTTGAGTCACCTTTCCTGGAGGTGTTTAAGGCACGGATGGACGAGGTGCTGAGGGGAACGGTTTAGTGTTTGATAGGAATGGTTGGACTCGATGATCCGGTGGGTCTCTTCGAACCTGGTTATTCTATGATTCTATGATTCTATGTGGACAGCCCCAGCAGCAAGCATCAGACCCTCACTCTGTCCAGTACCCTAGACCCCAGTTTCCCCAATTGCTGACACCTGGGCACAGGAGACTCTGAGGCCACAGCCCTACTTGAGCTGCTGGAGGAGATTACTTCACTCTCACACATACAAGCAACGGGTCTCTCCAGTAGCCGATTCAGACCTGTGGCTGTAATCCACTAGCTGGTCCACTTTGGTCCCTCCAAGAGCCAACTCACAGACCCCGGGTCTCTTTCATGTTCAGTCCAGGCTTGCAGCTGCCTCAATAACTGGCTTCCAAGTGCCAAATCCTACTTGTCACCTACTCTCATTTGATGTTTACTAGCCACCACCCAGTGACATACACACCCACATGATGCACATGTGCTCCAGTCACTCAAATTATTGGCAACACAGACACATGAGCCCCTATAACCCCTGGTCCCATCCCATTCTCTGTCACTCAGAGCCCCATACGCATGCACACAGATGGAATAGAGAGCTCCTTACTAAAGAAATTCAATTAAACAAGAAAACAAGACAGCCTGTGTCCATGAGGCATGGAGCATGGCCACACACATGCACTGTTTATGAACTACAGGCCCTTTTAGTCCCTTTATCTCTGTTTTCCAACATTTGTTTACCTTGATGCCTTCCCGTCTGCACCTTTGGTTTCTCCCTTAGACATCTCGTAAAAGCTCTTGTGTAATCTCAAAGTCTTGTTCCCTTCATGCCACATCTCCCATAGGCAGTGAACCCACCAGTCTGTAAGGTGCTCTACCACCAGGGTCACCCCCAGCCTGTGGGACTGAGGCTCCCCTGGAACAGGTCAGGGTATCATGTCTCTGATGCGGTTATTGGGAATTGCCCTGTGCCTATCGCAATTCCTCTGTGCTCCTTTGAGTTTATGGAAATGCTCCTTTAGCCACATAACCTGTTGGAAAAATTTAGTCCAAATGTATAAAATTAGAAACATATCCATGAAATAAAATCTCATCCTTGTAAATTATTTTTTTCTTTTAACTCTGTGGGTATTGACACCAGCTTACAATGTGGATTAAACAGATTTTTGAAAAGGTATGACTGTCAGATAAATATTTTGCCCTAAGAAACAGATTTTAATTTACCTATATGAAGCCTTCTGTGCATAAACATTAACTATGCTTTGTTAATTTGAAGTCTTTGGATTTGAATATGGTCAGTCCTGCACAACAGAGTGTAAGTATGACAGGAATTTAGGATAGCAAGAAAAGAATATGGTAAACTGACAGAAAACATTGGAATGAGAACAAATTGATATAAATGGCTCATGAAAAAAGGAAGGAAAAAAATGAGTTGGAAGGTGACTTCATTAGAGGAGTTGAATTCTGGAGCAGCTATCTAATAACAAGTGTTTTGTAAAGAGATTTTACAATACTGATCAGAAAATAAAGAGAGATAGCGTGGGAACTTATAAAAATTCACCTGGGCCAGGAAATTATTTAGTGTTTTCCATCTCTTTTAAGCAGTCACTTTGAGGAAAACACTTTATTAATCATGATCTTCTTCATCACAGAAGATACAAAGCTGGAAACCATAACTCTGAAGGGTGTCACACACATGAACCTGAATCCTGTGCGTGTCTATAAAGCATATCTAAAGTTGAAGCTTTGTTGTGTTACTGGGGTTTGTCTAATGTTATTAAACACTAAATAGTGCTTATCTTCAGTAGTGGAAACATTTGAGAGGTAGTGACTAGAGATAGGCAAATAATGAATATTCTATTCAGTGAATTTCTCTACTATTTGCAGGTTTTCCCAGAGCACATTGCAGTTCCCAATAAGCCTTATTATTCTGCAGATACTGCTTTGAAAAAGTCCTGGTCTTCAGATTGCATTCCATTTCCTTGCAAATGATGGTTGCTTAAAATTCAAACTGTTGTATTTAGGCACATGGCATATGAAGTGTTTTTGTTCCCTAGAGAAATGGTGAAGTCTTAAAAATCACATTTCTGATGTTGAAAGAGTCATGATTATTCAGATGTAATTTAGTGGTTTAGGGTAAAATTCAAGCTGTACACAGTGCTGGAATAAGGCCAATTATATTGGCTCTATCACAGGTAAGCTATCAGCATTTTTTGGAAAACCTTTCACTTTAGCTATTCTGTTCTAATAGAGACAGCAATTTAATTTTATATGCAGTACTGTATATCCCTTGAATCATGCTAATGACCGAGAACACAGGCTAAAAGTTTACTGTATTCCATTGTCATACTTGCTAGCTGCAGCTCTATATTTTTGTTGTGCACAATCTATACACACCAACATTTTTATGTCTATAACAAACAAAGACTGTTCTTTATTCACTTTTGTCATGTCAATAGATGAAATTTAGAAGGCATGTGACTCAATTTCTATTTTGATTTTTAAAAGATCCGTTTGTTTATATATTAAACTCCACAGAATGAACAGATGTTCTAGAATAGAAAGTACTGCTGCAGTCATCTGCTGCCAGGGCTCAGAAAGGAAGTAGCTTAAAATATCGCTGCTGTCATCCTCTAAATTTCAAAATGTTGTCTGTACAATTCATAAAATATTGTTGTCCTGCTGAAGATCTCCTCACTCTCCCAAACTATACCTCCAGACTTACCAGATATCCCTCTCAGAGAATTGTTTGCTGATGGCTTCATTAACCAGTAGCTACTATGCAACATAGTTAAAAGTATACAGGAGGTCCAACAGAAAAAAAAAAATAGAATAATCATGTAGCTTGGGAACCAGAAGTGGAACAGAAGAGAAAAAGAGGTGGTTATAGAACATGTTCTAGCTCATAACAGTGAGACAAAGCTCAACTCAATTGCTCTACTGAAAACGAGTGGATCCATGTTCAAATACAAAAATTTTCCTCTCCTTGGTCAGAAAATGTCAGTGTGTGCCAGCCCACAATGCTTTGTCTGTAAAGCAATTTTTAGCTAATAACATCACTGGGCTTGAGAATCCACCTGTCTCTCTTTTCCCAAAGATCAAATTGGTGCTCCAAAGAACCCATCTTTATTCAGTAGAAGATATGAAAACAGAAACAATGGAGATCCTCAACAGGCTTTCTGAAAATAAGCTGATGAATTGCTTTGAACATTAGCAGCATCTTATGCAGCTGTGTGTCAGCTCAGAAGGAAACTATTTTAAAGGTGATCTTAGTTGTTTTCCTTAACTTATTAAATAAAAAGAGCTACAGGCACAGTTAGGATTTTTTGTGTCAGACCCAAAAGATCTCCTGAGTTCTAAAATGACTTTGACTACCTGAAGAGCTTAACATCTCAACTGCCTCAACCCCAAAAGATTTGCACTTCATGGGATTGTTACAAACCCAGATGCTTTCAAAAAACAATGAATAAGGGAAGAACAATCACCGATAGGGTTTCCAGCTCACAACAGTGAATGTAGGGATACATTACCTCCACCTTGGAGACCTTTGAGCACTTACAAGTGATAGATTGGTAAATGGTCCAGTTTGATGGTTGTTGCTGTTAGCGCAACAGGAAATCTCACACTGTAGCAACTTGTCAAGTGTAACTACTTCTTTGTTTGTAAGTCTTAGAAAAACCCAATGAGCTTCCATCAAAAGTTCTGGCTTTTACTTGTAAATGAGCCTACCAAATATCTCCCAGCTGTCCTCATCTAAGACACTGAAGCTAAAGTTACCAAAGAGAGGAGTGATAGAAAACAAGACTATTTCTAGAAGGAATTTCTGAGTACCATTGTGCACTGATGCTAACACAACCACAGCTACCAGTTTTCATAGCAACCTCCAGGTCGATCTTTTCTTCTTGGCCTTTGGCCAATTGTTCTCAACAATTATTTTGAATAAGAGGAGCTCAGAGTGCTCAGCAGAGATAAATGGAATTACAGTGGTTCCTGTGCAGGTTATTTAGATTAACTGTCATGATTGTCAGAGCCTTGAGGTGTGCTGATCAGTTTAATTCCCTGCAGGTAACATGACAACAATTTAAGGAAAAAAAATAATCAAGAATTCTAAAGCTCAGCAAAGCATCAAAATCCATCTCTTCTCACTTACTGGAAGGAACTATAGTATCATGATCCAATATCCTTCTCAGTCTGAGTCATATCTGTCCATAAATTGTCTATCTGAAAGCTGCAAGTGGTCATAGCATTTACTACAGCATTCACTATAGCTGTTTTGGATCTAACTGCCAGAATGGAAAGCAAGATTCATGAGATCAGGAGAAGTGAGGGAACTTGGAGCCTGGTTTGGAAGTCGTTTGCTGGCAAAAGAAGAGTTTTGTTCCAGTTGCTTATTCTGATACTATTTTACCTGATGACTCTCTCAGGTAAATACATAAGTAGCCACCAGATTAAGAAACAGAAACACAAAATTTTCATGTATAATTTCCAAAGTGTTAGGTTGTTCATCTGGCCAGTGGCATGGTTCCAGTGCTGGTCCCATTCCTTAAGGTCTAATTTCATTCTCGACGGATGAATAGAATAAACTCCAGCTCCTCCAAATGCATCCCACTATATAAAAATGTTGAAGAGGCAAAATATTTGCTACAGTGTTTTCATTAAAAAAAAAATGCAATTTGAACAGTAGAATCACATGTTTAATACCTTGTGCCTTGCTGTTTCTCAAGAACGGCATAGTTTCTTTGAAGCCTCCAGAGAATCCTGCAGACATGCCTGTTCTTCCAGAAGACTTACTTTGAGCTCTCTATAGAGGAGAAAGCAGCCAATCTCAGTGCTGTAAATTAATAAATCATTAAAGATATGATGAAATATTGGGAACAAGTATTAAGCTGTCTAATTGGTTAATGAATTAGTCATTGCTTTTCATGAAGTGTTTAATCTATCCTAACTGCGGTTACATCTTGGGCAAATCCATATGGTTAAGTTTTGACTTAATATTTTTCTTTCCCATGAAAAGGAGTGCTGTAACTATATTGTGGATACTTTTCCTAAAAATGATATAGTGGCAAATTTACTGACACTTAAAGTTAATAGTCACGAAAATAGATTAATTGTATTTGTTTGTTTAACTACCCCTATCTTTTATATCTGTCATGAAACTTTCAAAGATAGTCAATAAACACAGGAAATCCTAAACTCCTTCTGTAAAGGAAGTGAGATATTTGAAACTTATAATTATGAGTTAAGCTTCACAAAATTCCTCTCACTATATATTGTTATGTTTAGAAAATTTATTTAGGAAAGGTGATATTACTCTGCTAGAATTCTGCATGGACCCCCAAATACTGCACAATAGTATAGCATATATATGGTATGAGGGGAGATTTTTTATTAGCACAATTCTATCAAAATGGGTATTTCTAGGCATGTACAATTCTGACTACTTTAAAGCTTTTCTTTTCTCTATTAACAGGTATCATAGCATCATAGAATCATAGAAAGGTTTGGGTTGGAAGGGACCTTAAAGATCATCTAGTTCCACCCTCCCTGCCATGGGCAGGGACATCTTCTGCTAAATCAGGTTGATCATCCTCATACAACCTGGCCTTGAACACCTTCAGTGATGGGGCATCCATGACTTCTCTGGGCAACCTGTTCCACTGCCTCACCACTCTTACTGTTAAAAATGTCTTCCTAATAAGTAACCTAAATCTCCCCTCTTTCAGCTTAAAACTGTTCCCCCTCCTCCTATCACTGAACTTCCTGATAATGAGCTCCCTTCAGTTTTCCTGTAGGCACCCTTTAAGTACTGGAAGGGCGCTTAAAGGTCTCTCCAGAGTCTTCTCTTCTCTAGGATAAACAAGCCCAGCTCTCACAGCCTGTCCTCATATGGGGGGTGCTCTAGCCCTCTGATCATCTTTGTGGCCTTCCTCTGGACTCAAATACATACATGTATATTTAACTGTAGGCATCTACGTGTGTGTACATATACATTTGCAGAGCTTTAACACATATAGCTTGAACACATATAGGACATTCAACTGTTAGCTAAACTTTTTAAAGCATTTGGAGCTATGGGAAGCCTATGTTTATATTTCTACATGTCAGTATGCACTCAGTAGCGGTTGACTGACCTTGGCTGTCTTCAGGTGCCCATCAAGCTGCTCTATCACTTCTCCTCAGTGGGACAGGGGGAAAAATAAGATTGAAAACTCATGGATGAGGGTTTTTTTTTACACCAATTTGGACAGTGAGGCCTAGAGCTGAGCAGGATCAGTCACTGGGATTCAGATGCATGAACATAACAGTAGTTTTGGATTCTCTTACATATGTAAGCTGGATAAGTGGTCACTTAGATACAGCTTAGGTGGCTGATAGATGTTTCACTGAATGATCATCTGGGTTAGCAGGAAGAGGTTATAAAGGATAACCCACTATCTCTAAACTAATGTTAGTAACCTGCTTTAAAACAAAGTTCTTCATTGAATAACTCTCTTTTGATTTTATTGGCAACTTAACAATTCATTAATTCGAGAACATCTAAATGAAGTTGACTTTCTCAGGTTGAATTTTATCCTTAATCTCCCTTTGAACCACTGATGGCTTCTCTCAGTTCCCCACACATGAATCCTTACTGTCATCTGAATTGCCATAGAATATCAGAGACATCCACACAAGTCAGATAGTTATGACACAGTATCTATGGGAGACTGCACCTTTCTAGATGAGAGGCTGAAAGCCAAGCAGGACATTTTACAATATTACAAACTGCCCTAGATATTCATATCTGAGATGGAACCTGAAACTAAAATATTAAATACTACAGAGGTTCTGACTTCTTGTTCCTAATCTTAGAAGACATGTATGTTGTAAGCAATCATGGTGTCTTTTTGTCTGGTCTCTGCTAGAACTTGAAGCTCAATAAATGGTTGAGAGTATCTGTGGTTCCAGCGTTTCTTTTTAGTGGATGACAAATGAAAAAGAGAGGTTGCTGCTGAGATGCTGATTCTGGAGATGCTTATGTACGTGCTTAATTGTAGTTGAGCCTGGAGTTGATGCGACAACTGAACCAATGCACATTTAAAGCAATGGTGCCTGTTCGAACTGCTACAGGTCGTAAACTGAAAAAATAATCAATGCGAAGTCACAGCTGGATAACAGAAACCCACAGGGGAGAGGGATTACAAGTTTAGTGGGGCAATAAGAAAATATTAGAATTTAGCACTGTTCTCCAATAATCATGCATCCATCATTTACCAACCAGAATATGAAAATCCACTTAGGGTAAATTAATATGTAGTTAATTGTACCTATCAGCAGGGAAAGTGATGTCTTGAGATAAACTTAATGTAAGAACTACAAAGCAAAACTAATAGATTCTGGCATCCAACATGCAAATGAGTTTCATGTTAAGATGTACCATAACCATATGTATTAATTTATTATAAGCCATTGGGGGCTTTGTGTGCTCAAAACTGGGTACAGCTGGCATATTAATTTAGTATAATTTGAGAAGAGCTGTTAAGTTTTATTTAGCAATGTGGAAAAAAATAGCGTAGCCTGAAAAATTTACGAACATTTTAGAAACATTCGTGTTTTTTAAGTCTGAATGTTACCAAATGAAATTGGTTAGCTTATAAATATATGTTTAATTATTGAAAAGCAAGTTGGTTGTGCATACAAATTATCTTCCTTTTTAGACATAATTCTGCACCTACCACATTCACCTAATGCTGGAAAAAAAACTTTCACTCAAACTGCAGCATACTAGAGTGGGTGCAAGTGAAAGAGTGCTGTAGCTTCCCCAGGGTTGCAGCAAGGAAAGCCTAGCAGCCTTTACCAGCTATGGTAGTTGCTTGGGATTTCTGTCATCCATGCAGATACAGGGAAAACCCATGTGACTTCTGCTAAACATGCAGATGATACAGATCCTGTACATTTTGGCTACCTGTAGATTACAAACCAGTGCAGTAGAACTGAACAGAGCAGCAGCAGGAAATAACTACATTCTTTTTTTTCCCTGCTCAGATTGTTATTCCAGCAGCCTTTGTTTTTAATCTTTTCTCTTTTTTACAAGGAAGCATCAGCATGTAAGGACAGTGGCATTTTGTCTATAAACTTGTGCCAAGTCAGAGGTAGTTTCCATTTTTATGTGACTGTTCTGTTTCAAGTACGACATCTCAGCTTTGCATCACTGACATCACTATGACAGTAGCTACTTTGAAATAATTCTTGATTTTCACAATCCTTTTTATTAGACTTTCAAGAAACACGTCTTCCTTATCTTATGGATAATTCAATATCACACATATATTTTGTTAGACTACAAGTGACCACGCGCATTCCTATCATACACTGCTTTAATTCTGTATAATAACTTTGAAGTTACAGATTCTGCTGTTGTTTCTAGGCTTTGTGGTTTTGTTGTGGGTTTGTTGTTTTTTTTTTATTCATGGAAGTAGAATTTACTCTAATGTGTTTTATCTGAAAGGCTGTGTCAGATTCTGGCATAACCAAGTTGATAATGGCTTTCTAACAACTCATGAAGTTCAACAAAGGGAAATACCAGTTCCTGTCTCTGGAGAGGAATAATCCCAGCACCATGACAGTTTGGGGACCAACCAGCTGGAAAGCCTCTCGACAGAGGAGGCCTTGGGAGTCCAGCTGGACAACAAGCTGATCATGAGGGATGAATGTGCACTCATGTCAGAGATAGCCACTGGCTTCCTGGCCTGCATTAGGCAGAATATTGCCACTAGGTAGAAAGATGTGGTCTTTTCCCTCTGCTCAAGTCTCATGAGTCTCACCCAGGATGCTGAGTCCAATGCTGGCCTCATCAGTACTATAAAGACTGCCCTAAGATGGGGCTGCTCCTTGCTCTGTTCCTGTCTAACTCGGTTAGACACACACATCTCCCAAAACATCATGCTACCAACCTGCAATTTCCCCTTTTTTGTTCATTATTCCTAGCATGAACCTTTAAATCATCCTCAGCAGTATCTCCAGTTCTCTGGGGTCAACCCTTGCAGACACTGACTTCTAAACTGTTTTAAGTCACAGAATCACAGAATCACAGAACAACCAGGTTGGAAGAGACCCACCGGATCATCGAGTCCAACCGTTCCCATCAAACACTAAACCATATCCCTCAGCACCTCATCCACCCGTGCCTTAAACACCTCCAGGGAAGGTGAATCAACCACCTCCCTGGGCAGCCTCTGCCAGTGCCCAAGGACCCTTTCTGTAAAGAATTTTTTCCTAACATCCAGCCTAAACCTCCTCTGGCGGAGCTTGAGGCCATTCCCTCTCGTCCTGTCCCCTGTCACTTGGGAGAAGAGGCCAGCACCCTCCTCTCTACAACCTCCTTGCAGGTAGTTGTAGAGAGCAATGAGGTCTCCCCTCAGCCTCCTCTTCTCCAGGCTAAACAAACCCAGCTCTCTCAGCCGCTCCTCATAAGGCCTGTTCTCCAGCCCTTTCACCAGCTTTGTTGCTCTTCTCTGGACTCGCTCCAGGGCCTCAACATCCTTCTTGTGGTGAGGGGCCCAGAACTGAACACAGTATTCGAGGAGCGGTCTCACCAGTGCCGAGTACAGAGGGAGAATAACCTCCCTGGACCTGCTGGTCATGCCGTTTCTGATACAAGCCAAGATGCCATTGGCCTTCTTGGCCACCTGGGCACACTGCTGGCTCATATTCAGTCGGTTGTCAACCAACACCCCCAGGTTCCTCTCCTCCAGGCAGCTTTCTAGACAGACTTCTCCCAGTCTGTAGCACTGCATAGGGTTGTTGTGCCCCAAGTGCAGGACCCGGCATTTGGCCTTGTTAAACCTCATGCCATTGGACTCTGCCCAGCGGTCCAGCCTGTTCAGATCCCTTTGCAGAGCCTCCCTACCCTCCAGCAGATCAACACTTCCTCCCAGCTTAGTGTCGTCCGCAAACTTGCTAAGGGTGCACTCAATGCCTTCATCCAGATCATTGATGAAGACATTGAACAGGGCTGGACCCAGCACCGAGCCCTGGGGAACCCCTGTCCTTTGGGTCAGTCTGGCTATGCATTGTCTATCTGCAGTATCCTTTTAATACCCTCCTCTCTACTTTTATATGGTGAATGCTGAATACTGTCACCCTACTGAATCCTGTTACTTTATGGCAATCTGGTGACTGTGTAAGAGGCAGAAAGAGCTGCTCTTACAGCTCTGTGCCTCCATACACATATGCCCTGTTTCATCTTCATATTAGGCTGTGCACATGTACACTTCTATTACATTTTAAAAAGCAGGGTAGCAAAGCACCTGCTGGTCATTTTGAAAATTTAGGAACCAGGTCTCCTTTTAGAATAAAAGAATCACAGTTGATACCAAGGCCATGGTGCTCAGGAACTGAGCAGTAATCAACAGGCTGAGAGAGTTGGGCTTGTTTAGCCTAGAGAAGGCTTCAGGGAGACCTTATAGCAGCCTTCCTGTATTTAAAAGGGACTACAGGAAAGCTGGGGAGGGGCTCTTCACCAGGGTGTTGCAGGGAGAGGATGAGGGGTAATGGTCTCAAACTGAAAGAGAGGAGATCTAGATTAGTTATTAAGGAGAAATCTTTTACTCTGAGGGTAGTGAGGTACGAGAACCGGTTCCCCAGAGAAGTCACAGAAGCCCCGTCCCTGGAGGTGTTCAAAGACAGGTTGGATGGGGCTTTGAGGAACCTGATCCAGTGGGAGGTGTCTCTGCCCATGGCAAGGGGTTGGAAATGCATGATCTTTAATGTCCCTTCCAACCCAAACCATGCTATGATTCTATGATTCTATGAGACATGGACATGGCTGTATTTGGTGGACTTGGCAGTGTCAGGCTTACAATTGGATTTGACAGTCTTAAAGGTCCTTTCCTACCTAAATGAGTCTATGATTCCATAACATATGTCCAGGAAAGGGCCATGGAGATGACTAAAGCCTGGAGTGCATGCCGTATGAGGAAAGGCAGGGGGCTGTGACTTAGCCTGCATAAGAGAAAGCTCAAGAGGGATTTTATCAATGTGTAGAAATATCCAATAGCAGAAAATAGTCATGGAACAGATGATCTTGAGTGCTGTCATGAAGCACATGCAAGAGAACCGGGTGATCAGGCCCAGTCAGCACGGGATCACAAAAGGCAGGTCTTGCCAAACTAACCTGATCGCCTTCTATGGCAAAGTGACTCGGCTGCTGGATGAGGGAAAGGCTGTGGATGCGGTCTTCCTGGACTTCAGTAAAGCCTTTGACACAGTTTCTCACAGCATTCTGCTTGAGAAACTGTCAGCCTCTGGCCTGGACAAGCACACACTCTCCTGGGTGGAAAACTGGTTGGTTGGCCGGGCCCAGAGAGTGGTGGGAAATGGTGTGAAATCCAGCTGGAGGCCAGT
This sequence comes from Phaenicophaeus curvirostris, assembly GCF_032191515.1. NCBI lineage: Eukaryota > Metazoa > Chordata > Aves > Cuculiformes > Cuculidae > Phaenicophaeus > Phaenicophaeus curvirostris. Next base: position 189,923,128 of record NC_091392.1, read on the forward strand.
GACAAGTGGGGGGCTCCCCAGGGCTCAGTGCTGGGTCCAGCCCTGTTCAATGTCTTTATCAATGACCTGGATGAAGGCATCGAGTGCACCCTGAGCAAGTTTGCAGACGACACTAAGCTGGGAGGAAGTGTTGATCTGCTGGAGGGTAGGGAGGCTCTGCAAAGGGATCTGGACAGGCTGGACCGCTGGGCAGAGTCCAATGGCATGAGGTTTAACAAGGCCAAATGCCGGGTCCTGCACTTGGGGCACAACAACCTTATGCAGTGCTACAGACTAGGAGAAGTCTGTCTAGAAAGCTGCCTGGAGGAGAGGGACCTGGGGGTGTTGGTTGACAACCGACTGAATATGAGCCAGCAGTGTGCCCAGGTGGCCAAGAAGGCCAATGGCATCTTGGCTTGTATCAGAAACGGCGTGACCAGCAGGTCCAGGGAGGTTATTCTCCCTCTGTACTCGGCACTGGTGAGACTGCTCCTCGAATCCTGTGTTCAGTTCTGGGCCCCTCACCACAAGAAGGATGTTGAGGCTCTGGAGCGAGTCCAGAGGAGAGAGACGAAGCTGGTGAAGGGGCTGAAGACCGGGTCTTATAAGGAGTGGCTGAGAGAGCTGGGGTTGTTTAGCCTGGAGAAGAGGAGGCTGAGGGGAGACCTCATTGCTCTCTATAACTACCTGCAAGGAGGTTGTAGAGAGGAGGGTGCTGGCCTTTTCTCCCAAGTGACAGGGGACAGGACAAGAGGGAATGGCCTCAAGCTCCGCCAGGGGAAGTTTAGGCTGGACATTAGGAAAAAATTCTTCACAGAAAGGGTCATTGGGCACTGGCAGAGGCTGCCCAGGGAGGTGGTTGAGTCACCTTCCCTGGAGGTGTTTAAGGCATGGGTGGACGAGGTGCTGAGGGGCATGGTTTAGTGTTTGATAGGAATGGTTGGACTCGATGATCCAGTGGGTCTCTTCCAACCTGGTTATTCTATGAAATAAAGAAGGTGGAGCCGGGGAAACATCCCAGTTAGAGGACAGCTATAGACAGAGAAGAACTGATAGGCAGCTTGTTACCTGCCAGTAAGTCACCATCTCATCAACTATCTGCTCGATTATGGGACAGAAGAATAATTTGGGGATATTCTCCTTTGTGTGGGAGAGAGAACTGTGAGTTACAGTAACAATATATATATGTGATTATTTTTCTTTTTTTTTCCACTATTAACATATTGTTCTTCACCTGTAAACACCTATGATCTTTTACAAAACACTTATGTAAAGGGACTTCTCTAGTTATTCTCATGCAAAGAAGTCAGGTTATCTGATTGTTTCGTATTTACACTTTATTGAACATATAGATAAATACAAAACCAGTAAAGTTTTTTTCAGTTCAGTGAAAAAAGGGAACTAATAAATTTTACAGATGAAAATCAGTGTGAAAAATAACTTATTTAAAAATGTAATTTTGCTAACAGTAACAAAAAGTGCTATTTTGTTTCGATTCAAACAAATGGAAGATTATCGATAGTGATATTTGGCTCAGAAAAATTGAGAAGGGACAAAGTAGGAGGAGAGCAGTTGCAGAAATATTCAGTAACGAGTGACAAGGAAGCCAAAGTAATGAGAGGGAATTCAATCACAGAAGTATTTGGAATGTTTAGAAAGGCTAATAGATGAGAAAGGCAGATAAATATAGTGTAGTGATGGCTATGATGAGCCTTTGTTTCCCAGTCCTTTGTGTAACATGAAATAGAGGGAACAGAGGAGAAAAAAAAATGTAAACATTCAAAGCCATGTCTGTGAATGTCATTAATGAGTGATGAGGGCTACAAGACAAAAGACAAATCTTTCTGAGCATTTTATGGGCCTTTATCTCACATATCTGAGTAAACTGTAAAACCTGAGGTGTGACTGAGCATGGGCATCTAAGAAAGTAATAGTGAATATGTTGAGGAAAAACTGTACTTGATTTTCTTAGAGCAAATCCAGCTGTAACCTTAATTAAAACACAAAAACAATCCAGTGAAAATACCATAAAAAATAATACTTTTATGTTGCATTTTTTATCTATATGCAGTGAGTTTTCATTCTCCCTGGGTACTGAATGCAGATCAGCTACTCCTGCAGCTCTATGGAGGAGAAAAATACAGAATAAAGGATCTATTTTAACTTCACTGAACCTTTATTGATTTAGTTTTCATGCAAGCAGAGTTACAAGCAAATCCTGGGATAAATTTCAGTACAAACCAAGAAAATGTTCTTAATCACAAATAAAGCCCTGCATTTGTTACTAAATCCTATTGTATCTGTTTTGAGACAGCTAGTGGTCAGTTCATACAGCTAATAACATTTTCTGATGACAGAGGTTTTAATACCTGTGTAGCCAGGTTTGGGCAGCACTTCACAACAATTTAGGACAGAAATTAAAGAAAACAACATCCCATTAACACTTCAGGGAGAATTCTAGGTCGGCTGAAGGTAATCAGAATTTAGCCGGGACTCCATAGAAAACAGTCTAATTTTTGCATAAAATACAATGGCTTATCTATTGGCTATGTTAGGTTTGTATAAATAGTTCATGGGAGATTTGGAGCAGTTACTGAATTCCTTGTATTTTTGGTTCCTTGTACTTTCAAGTTACTTTTTCAGACTTCAATTCTTGAGATACGTAAAGAAAAAATAAACGATACGGAATTAATACAAGCATAAATATAAAGTTTTCTGCTTGCATTGGGTAGGAGCTGAAACTATTAATCCTGACATCAGAGCTGTCATTATGCTGCTACAGCTTCTGGGTCTCAACTTGTTTGAAAATTAAACTGGGTGATGTTCTCTACTTACTGCGAAGCTGAAATCTCTGAACAAGTGCTTTGCAAGGAAGATAAGAAAATTGCATCTGCATAAAGATTTCACTGAGTTATCAGTTACTGGAAGTCATTAGAACACATCTGAATGTTTCCTTTCAGGATCTGGACATAAATTAGAAATCCATATTAAAAAACATCTTTATTTTTATGAAGTTTATTAAAATGCCAGCAGATAGAGGGTTTCAAATGTGTGGTTATGCTGAAAAAGAACATTTTGAATATTAAGAGACAATACTCTCTCCAAAGAAGAGAAAGTTCTAGTACAAATACAAATTTCTCAGGCAGTCTTTTAGGCTGGTTGAAATTACACGCTTTTATAGAAAATTATTTACACTGTCAAAAACAAATCCTTTGTATCAAAGAGAACTTTTATCTTTCCTCTCCCTAGAACATATTTGGGTGGAAACATGCAATTAATTCTTTTAGGGACTTCAGAAAGGATCACCTATTGGACCTACAAACTAGCCAAATTGCTTTCATTTGAATACAATTTGGAATTGGCTCAACTAATCACCATTTGTTAATTGCATTTTGGAGGAAAAAGGGAACCTAAATGAAGTGACTGCTTCTCATTAGAACTGTGAGAACAGCAGAGAGCTTGATGTCTGGTATTGTACCTGACAATTGTAGCAACAAGTGGCATTTACTTTTGAAAGCAGCAGTAATTAAATCTGCTGCAGTATTTAATAATAATGCACTCACATTTTATTGCATCCAAGAGATAACATGTTATACTAGAGACTAAACAAATATCACCCTCAACCTCTGTTCTCTTGCACAAAAGCTCATAAATAGTGTTAAGGGACAAAACACAACTTGTGTGCTTTTTCTATAGCCAGTGTTCTGGCAGAGTAATATAGAATGAAGGTGACAGAGAAGGAGAACAAGACAGTTTTTACCTATGTCATATCCAACTAATACTGGCCAAGGACAGGTGTGGGGGACAAGCAAATTCAACATCTTGTCTGGAGTGAAGGGTGGCCGATCTGCATTAATCTCAACAGTCAAATTTTCCCATCAGAGCAGAGAGTGACAAGGATAAAGATGCAGCAGAAGTGGGCAGAAATATTCTGACAGAATGTTTTCCATTGGAAAAATGCCGATTTGTCAAAGTGAAACATTCCCTGGGATCATGTCAGTTCCAAGAGGATCAAGGCTGACAGCAAACCTGACTGGTTCCTGACAGCTCACCCACCAATCTTCCCTCCAGGAAACTTTCTGAGTTAGTCAAAATGCCTCCAGATACTCATGTATGCCTGCAGAAGATCAGCAATCAGATTGCAGATAAGCTGAGGGCAGGACTCTCCAAGGAACCCAGAGTGGAAATGCACTCACCTAGGCAGGTTTGCCAGGAATATATTTTGGGATGCAGAAGCTTGTTCTTGGGGACATCAAGATATATTATTGAATTTCATGTCTACATATATTTGCCAAGCAATATTATTAAAGTTTTGAAACTATTTTTCCCTGAACTGTGACATTTTTCACTGAAGTGATATTCTGTTTCGTGGCTAACTCTTTCGCTAGGGCTGGTTGGGCTCTTGAGAACTTCAGACCTTTGAAAGTTTAGTAAATTTTCTTCTAAAGTGTCTTTCTTCCAAAGGCCAAAGCCATCTACCTCAGAGCAATGGAGATCTTTGTAAAAGACCCAAGAACTAACAGATAAGGGCAGTACTATGGTTGAGTCTTGGCATTCAGGTTCCATATTTCAGCACAGCAGTGTTAAACAGGTATTTTGCACAGCCTTACACAAGCCACCTAGTGTCTTTGTACCTTTTTTTCTACTACTGAAAAAAACAGGCAAAAAAATAATATGTTTAAAAGTTATATATGACAATGCTCATTTTCTGTGCATCACAAATGATGGTTAAGACACAGAATATCACTTTTTCTTTTTTTTTTTTTTTTTTGCTGCTGGTGCTGGTTTCCTCTGGTTTTCAGTCTGATGTGAATTGGTTCAGTAAGAATATAGCTCTCAATATCCAGTGCTGTGCTACTGATTAGTTTTCTGAAAGAGGACAGAGTGAAGAAGAACAGCAGGTTATATTGATTTACTTCTAATGATCTGTTGCTGAACCAGAGCTGGACAAAGTGTTCTCCCGAAGGCACATACAGCTGTGCTCATGGCTCATCTCTGCATTACTATCAGGATTAAAAGCCAGTAATGGATTCTGTCATGTTACTGTAGCTTTCTGCATTTTCATTTCAAGCTGCATATGGGTTAGCTGCTGAGGACATACATGATTTTTCCTTGCCATCTGTTTCTTGCCATCTTGTCTGACAGTCTGGTCAGAATAGCCTGAAGAAGGGCACCTATACTCTTATAAAGGAAGCAGGTCAAAATAGCACTGCACAATTATGGAGTGTTTAGAGGGAAGTTTTTGTGCGTAATACATGCCTATATTTTGCTAGTGAAGGTGTGTCTCTGTGATTTTGGGTAAGCCTGGGATCTGAAAGACACGAATATAACACAGGTGACTGGGGATACAGGACACCACACTGTTGTATTTTGTTGGGAACCACGCATGCTTCTGAAGGCCTGGGAAGATTTTTTTCCTGACATAACTGGTGCTGTCACAGAACTGTAGCCTGCTATACAGTTGATAAATGATGCTCAACAATATGTGTGTCAGACTGAAATAGTTGATCCTTATGTGTTGCCTTATTTCTTTTTCTATATAGATTTACTTTCAATGTACTATCTGCTTTCAGTTCTGCCCATCTTGTTAGCTGTGTGTTTTGTCTTTAGAGAACAGTGTATATTTGAATCCATATAAATGTAGCTCATATGCAGGGAAGAAATTTTTGAAAAGTTTTAAAACTGTGGACTACAGCAGAAATCCAGTGGTGCCTAATTATTGTGGAAGGGTTAGTTAGTTTGTTTGTTTTTCAACTCTCATGACTGAAAATTGCTACAGACATCATCTATTCTGCAAATATTCCAATGCTGACCCTGTTTTGAAAAAGGATTTAACTCTTATGTTCTCCAGAGGTCCTTTCCATATAAAGTATTTTGCAATTCTATCAACTTAAATGTTGCTTCAACCTCATAGAAATGATAAGTAAAGTATGTATGAATCTAGATGGTAAATTTAAAGATTTAACCACCAGCTCAAGATGGTGACAGATTCCTGGAAGATATTACTGGTAGTGTATACTGCTCTAACTGTGGCCATCTCTTCTACTTTACTGAGTCTCTCTCCACTGGTGATCACTTGAACCAGTGGCCTAATTGAACCTCTGGTGTGACTTGTACAACTCTTCTTATAATCCACATGCTGTCACAGCAATCTGCTTCTTTTATTTTCTCTTTCTGAACTTAATCACTCTAGACTATCAAAACGGCATGTTATTTGTGGAAAAGTGAAGTATGTAAGGAAATAAACCAAGACAGTAATAATCAAGAAATCTTTGATAATCTCTTTCAGTAAGAGCAATATTTTACAATGTAACTAGTCATCCAGATATGATATTTTCATCTAGATGAAGATATTTTTAGAGGACTGTTTTTCCAGGATAAGGAGCGACCAATGTGTGACTTTGTTTGCAAACCCTAAATGAATCTACGTCTGCATTGTTCAAAGGCAGAAGGAACCAGGTTTTGCTGACTTTTCTGAAGAACTGGTATTGACCAGCTCTGAGCCTAAATACCACGGACATCAACAGAGTGTCATGGACTTTAGAGTAGTTAAAGTCATGGTTATATAGTTCTCTTTTCAAAGAGGCATATGGCTAGACAAACATGGGTGTCACAAAACCCAAAGGCGTCTTTAGGTTTTCAGTTGTGATCTCTGCATACTTCAAATATTTTTGCAACATTTTAAGTAAGATGGGTTTTTTGTTGCTGACTTGACCCTGCAATTAATAATGTTCTGTGTCTTTGCTTAACTAATACAAATAGAGTTCAGGTTTTTCTCAAAAATGAAATAATTTTGGGGAAAATTATATATAGTATATCTTCTTACAGTTTTCACAGTACTGATAAGTAGGTCCCCTTCATATTAATTTTTATATGATTCATGAAGGAAATATTACATAGTCCTGTATAAAAAGATGGATACTTTCTTTTGTTGAAACAATGAGTTGTCCCTCAGGAACATTTATACACAATCTTTTCATTATGGTTTATTGATATATTGGAGTTGCTGCAGTACAGAAAGAGTCTGAGTGCTCCTCTAGGAATAAATAACAATACATACACAGAGATCCTTTCTTCTCTCTCTGCTGATGTAAAATTTTAAATGCAGAAAAGCAGGTATCATCTTCTTTTGGGTTAACAACTAGCAAGGCTTGGGTATTTTGCCTGTTCTGAGCAAATCCTTTTCCTCTCCCCTGTCCTCCTGATCCTAGTGAAAAAAAAAAAAGCAAAAAAATAAAATCAAAACAAATTCTAAGTGTGAAAAAAAGAAGAAAATATTTTCAATAAAAGGAAAAGAATAAAGAAAATCACCTGCAAGGAGTACTCCAATAAAAGAATTTGGCCTCTTGCTGTAAAATCTCTCTCAGTCCTTCAGATTAAGACTTGATCCCCATTCCCTGCTCCATGATGCTGAAAATTGTCCTGGTTGTCACTGATCCCCAGAAGATCCCTGTCCTCTGACTTCTTTTGCACCAGGCCTCATAAAAGTCTGTTCAACCCTTCCATGGTGGCACACATTCCTCACCCTTGTAGTGTATGCTAATCCACTGGACGATTGCCAATATGACCATTTAAATTATTTTTAAGACTCACTACATATAATAGAATCATAAACTATTAGAGTAGTTTGCGTTAGAAGAAGCGTTTGAAGGTTATGTAGTCCATCAGTTGATATTCTGTCAGGTCATTCAGGAGTGTCTTCCATCCTGGATAAGATTTAAGGCTGAAAGAATATGTTTACTTCAAAACTTATATCTACAATACAGGACATTACAAAAAGATATACATACATGCATACGTGCAAAAATAAAATACTAAGCTTTAATAACATTATTAAGCTTATATTTTATTAGGTTTTTTTAAGAATTATTTAATTTCTAATCTGTAACGATTACTGATATTATATTAGCTATTTCAATATGTCAACGCTTTAACTGTCTTTCTTTTACAGTAAATTGGACTCTCCAGGTCTCCTCTTAGAAAATGGTTTCTTTGCTTAAGATGACTCCTGCTGTCCTCTCTCTACTCCATTACTATTCTCTTCTTATTTCCAAGGGGAAATTTCTGTTACTGTGATGGTATGATGAGAATTTTACCTTCCCTCCTCATCCACAATGTTCTTTATTAGCACAAGTACCAGCAATCTTAATTACAAATTTTATGCTTCCCTCTTCTTGTTACCATTAGAATTTTAAGAAGACATAATGTATAACTTCATACCTCTTTTTATGAGAAACTGTACTGTGTAGAGATACATTTATAACTAGTAATAGTCAGTTAACAAAGTGTGAATCATGGCAGTACAGATGCTGAAATTAGGAAAGGAGCACCTTAGCTGGCCAACATATTGACTTCTCTCTGCAGACTCTTGGGATTATGAGATTTCTTCTGGAATATCTTGTTATACTCTTATAATCCTTTTCTTGTGGTATCCATAAAGTTAGGATCTTATTTCCAAAACAATGCACAAGGTGTTCCAAGCAAAGTTCTTTATCGACACATAGACCCTGCAAACATCTTCTGCCAACAGCTTCCCTGAAGCACTTTTTCTGAAAAGAAACAGCTTGGCTTTTGCGACTCCTGGATGCAACCGCATCTGTGTAATGTCCCCATGTTCTCATATTCAGCACTGCGTTTTCTAGTCTCTTACTCTGGGAGTCAACAGAAGAAATTACAAGTTATCCATGAGAAAGATCCTATAAGAAATCCTCAGGCAACATAAAATTGCAGAAGCCATTCTGCAAACTCACCTCCAGGAGCTCACCTTTGAAGATATGATAAAACTCTCCGAACATTTTCTGCTGGTATTAACAGGTATTTCTACATTTTTATTTTCTCCACTTATAATGTAATTATGAGACTAATGAAAAATAACAGTAAATTATGAAGCTGAGGGTTTTCTTCTACTTTGCTTGGTTTTTTGGCACTACACCAATTCTTGTCACCTCATTCCTTGAGCAATGGTATATTAAGTGATGTGACAGATGCGAGCTACGTGTGGTCTCTTTTTTTCTTTAGTTGCTCACTTTATGTCACTTTCAATCCTCAGGTGGTGTAAATTAGAGCATCACTATAGATTGATGATGGCTTATGCCTGGGGAAAAAAATATTTCTCTTAGCCTTGGCAGTAAAAAGTCTTCTGAAACAAATTTAAAAAATCTCCTCTCTTGGCTTATTTTATTTTAGAACAAAAGCCTTGAAATAACTGTTTGCAGCACTCCTTCAAATGCTAAGTAGCTCTTTTGCATTTCTTCTTAAGCATGTATGCACACACAGATTTTAGAACTAGAATAAAAGGATGAAAATGAAAGGGTGAGTAGTCTTGAATGGTTCAATAAACTCTGAATTATTGAAAAGAAGAATGAAATTATTAGAGACCTAAAAGCCAGGAAGTTGACACCCACCATTTAACGTCAAAATTAAATGGACTCATATATAATCCAAGATTACCTTTAGTTTTTCTCATGCTTGTTATTTTCACAGATTGTGAGTTTAAATATAGGTACAGATGTGTTGTTATTTCTTCCCACTGATATTCACACAGCTTTAATGTGGGTCTAAACCCATTGTTTTTGATAGTCTTTTGACTTTGTTAGCTTCCTACTGGTTTGAACTAGTGTTAGTGAGAGAGGAATCAGGTCCTGCCTCTCAGTGAAGCTTCTTTAGATGAAATTTTTAATTCAAATCTTGTCCCATTGTAGCAATGTCATTCAGTCATCTCAAATGGCTTTCTGTTGGGCAATACTGCCTCCATCAAGCAGGTGAGAGTGCTGTGAAATCAGAGAAGATGAAACTGGGGCTGGAGACTTTGCTTTCTTTAAAGCACAAGTTGCTGCCAGCAGAACCATCATCTTGTGAACACTCATAATCAGTAAAACTGGCACATAGTTGTCTAAGAACGAAACAAAATAACATTTTGAAGATAATTTTGAATATTTTGCACATATATTTTTTCCCTCCCTACTCTGTTCTTGCTTTTGTTTATTTATTTGTTGATCCATGAAGGCTGTTGTTGCATATCTATTCACTGTGAGAAGCCTGGGTTTGGCCAATTGTCACTTCATACCTTAGTTGGTGCTTCAGGAACAAATCCGTTAACGTGCAGTGAAAAGGTAGTTCTTGTACCCAAGCATTTAGGAATTATCTTGCCAACTTGCATGATATTCATTCAGGCAACTACAGTAATTCCTCTGAAGCACTTTACCTCACCTGTCTCAGCAGTGAGGATGGACATGGTCTGTGCCATTTGCTGCACACAGTTCATACAATGTCACGGCCATTCTGGGAACATGCTGAAAGCTTTGATGCACTCTGAGGAACACAGAGTCGTTTGATGCACTCTAGAGATCAGACACAGAGAAGCCCTAGTATGACTAGCATTAAAGACTGTAGCTGGTCTAAACACAGGTGACGTATATGTCAGATTCCTATATACTGGTGTCGTATAAAGGCTTATTGGAGAGACACAGTTTTACAGCAAGGGAACAGAAATCTGATGTAAAAAATGCATAAACTCTGGGGTTTTGCACTAGTTATGATAAATAATTTCTTTGCAGCTTTCAGCTCTATTAACATATTTTAAACTGGGGTTTTTATGCAGTAACTCTATTCAGATTGTCTCAGAGGGGCTGCTAATGTGCTGTTCCCCTTTTCAAAGCTATTTACCGTGGAAATGCCCTGAGGGCACTTGAATTGGGGCCTGGCAGTAAGTACCTTTGCTTGCCGATGGCTTCAGTTCTGAGAAAGCACCAATGAGACTTTATTGCTTTGTTGTGACTTAGGCTTTGTATTCCACAACTGCAGAACTAAAAAACAACAATAAAAGATTTCACCATGGGAGGTGAAAATGAATTCCCATCTAGTTTGTCTCTTCCCATCTAGTTTGTCTCTTCCCTGTAGCAAGACAACTACTCATTTATATGACTAAAAAGGGAAATTATACCCTTTTCTAATCCATACAGTTTATGCTGTTTGTTTATTATTTTAATTGGCAGCAAATGTTAGGCACTTATGTATACACCAGGAAAAAGTGAAAAAAGTTCTTTCAATAAAATGTTCGCTATAGGTCCATCTCCATAAAGGACAACTGATATTGTGGGAAAGTAACCCTGTCTACAGGTAAATTGGAAAATGTGCTGGTTTGATGGTGCAAGGAATATTCTGGAGTAAGCTCTTCCCAGTAGGATTTTTCTATTCACAGAACATTGTAGAGTTTAATGCACAAAACTTGACTAATACATACTCGGGAAAGAATAGCCAGTTCTGTTTAAGGAAGATGTAAAAAATTTCACATTACTTTTTTTTTTTTTTTCCATAAAAAGACTTAGTTTTCCATTGAGTGGAAAAGGAAGTCATTAAAGTGAGAGCCTATAAAGCTTTATATCTGACCAGGTCTAGTAACCACGTTGGTAAAAAGTTCAAACTGAAAATATTTATAAAGTACTAAAGACTTTTTAATTAAGAAAGCAAATAAACAAAAACTATTTGCTGAGGTAGGCCAAGAGTGATATTTGATTATCTGCAGATAGGTAGGTGGGTAAGTTTCGATTAAGGCTAGAAGAATTTCTATAAGCTAGCACAAATGAAAGAAAAAATAACTTACTTAACGTAATAAAAATCATAGAATCATAGAATAACCAGGTTGGAAGAGACCCACCGGATCATTGAGTCCAACCATTCCTATCAAACACTAAACTATGCCCCTCAGCACCTCGTCCACCCGTGCCTTAAACACCTCCAGGGAAGGTGAATCAACCACCTCCCTGGGCAGCCTCTGCCAGTGCCCAAGGACCCTTTCTGTGAAAATTTTTTTCCTAATGTCCAGCCTAAACCTCCCCTGGTGGAGCTTGAGGCCATTCCCTCTTGTTCTGTCCCCTGTCACTTGGGACAAGAGGCCAGCACCCTCCTCTCCACAACCTCCTTTCAGGTAGTTATAGAGAGCAATGAGGTCTCCCCTCAGCCTCCTCTTCTCCAGGCTAAACAACCTCAGCTCTCTCAGCCGCTCCTTGTAAGACCTATTCTCCAATGCCTCCAAAATGTCACTGTTGTCTGCTTCAGGCTGCCTTTAGAGTAAAGGTCATACATGGAAAGCAGTTGTTAGCTCAGATGTTAGAAGCTCACATCTGTGATTGTCATACAGCTCTGTCAATGCCTTACAAAAGCAGTCTTTCGGAAAAGCTACTGTAGGCTTCAGGAACAGCCAAGCAAAGAACCTGCTGAGGTCCTGGGTATCTTCCAGCAGTTTGAACCTGGATCGTCTAGAGATAATATTAAAACCTCATGCTATATCTTCAGCAGTACAATTATCCTGCCTTGTTGCATAAACACTTAAAACAGAAATTGCTTGGGACAATTCCATGGAGCACAGAAAGTCAACTTGGCAAAGAAGAAATTCAGAATTGTCAAGTTCTGGACCCTTGCTTTGTAAAAGCAGCAGTGAAAGCCAGGTTGATTGCTCTTTCCACTTAAGTAAGAGAAGACAAAATAAAAAGAGCATTTTTGGATGTAGAAACAGAGATTGTATAAAAAATTCATGATGTAACAGAAACTTACAGTCTAAATATGGATGATCTCTAAGGTCCCTTCCATGCCAAGCTATTCTAAATATGTGTTAAACACATATGTATAAATAGAAGTAACATATATGTGTGTATATGTCCATGTGTAAACATTTGTATATTCTGCACAATCCCTTAGTGTATATGTATACTTATAGCTAGAGCCACAGACATAGAATACTGTGAAATTTCATTGAAAAATAAGGCCCTGTTGATTTCCAAAATATTTTTAATTTTCTGTTCAGTTATGGATGGTCTTGTGGAAAAAGACCCTGTCCATAACAAGGGTGGTTGGACTAGATGGTATATAAAGGTCACTTCCAACCTAAAGCATTCTATGAATATGATATTTTATTGTTGTAAATTCAAGAGAGAGATGGAAAAAATAGGTGGAGGTGGACTTCTCTGCTTTTCTACTTGAAATGTCTCCTTTTGTCCTTTAGCCTGGAGAAGAGAAGGGTGAGGGGAGACCTCATTGCTCTCTTTAACTACCTGAAAGGAGGTTGTAGAGAGGAGGGTGCTGGCCTCTTCTCCCAAGTGACAGGGGACAGGACAAGAGGGAATGGCCGCAAGCTCCGCCAGGGGAGGTTTAGGCTGGACATTAGGAAAAAATTCTTCACAGAAAAGGTCATTGGGCACTGGAACAGGCTGCCCAGGGAGGTGGTTGAGTCCCCTTCCCTGGAGGTATTTAAAAGATGGGTGGATGCGATGTTGAGGGACATGGTTTAGTGTTTGATAGGAGTGGGTGGACTCGATGATCCTGTGGGTCTTTTCCTACCTAGTGATTCTGTGATATAAATGTCACATTTCTTTTAGAGGTTTTGTTTGGTTTTCCTATATTGAGGAGTGTTAATATCAACACTTTTTAGGTCAAGCAGAAATCGCTTTCATTCAGAAATGTATTTGTATTTGTGAGATTCTTTATTTTTAAATTTAGTGTTTCATAGAATTTGTATATAAGTTTAGCAGTTTGCACCAACTGAAATACTTTTGTGCTCACTTGCTACAAACTGCCAGCAAGCTGAAAAATCTTGCACTCACACTGTTATCTTTACCACAGCAGCCTGGCTATTTGTCTACCAACTGGAAAAGAAAAACTAATAGAATCTACACAGCAGTTAATGCGCAGTTGTGTTTAATTGATATCAGAAGCATTGTTAAAAAGAAAATTAAGTATGTAGCCATTTAAGTAAGCAGAAATCTTCCTTGTCGTTAGGTTGAGACTGTTGTTGTTATGAGGGACTCGTAAGCTAAGAATAACTCCAGTACCCAACCCCAACATAAATCAGTTCTTGAAAGCAACATTGTTCAACACCACCTTGCTTTTTGGCTTTCATTTTAGATCTATTGGAGCTTGGATACAAATAGATCATTTATATTCACATATTTATTTTTAAATAGTTCCATAATGAAAACTGTTTTCTTCCATTGTTGTGTGCATGCCTTGCTGTTACAAACCAGAATGTGTGGAAGATTAATTGCTCCTACTTGTAATATAAATTGCATAGTGTACAAAAAACATTCCTTATCCTCTGTAAATATTTTACTTGAATTTAATACTCTTGTAAAACTGTACTAACAGTCTTCCCCTGATTATTATTGTTTGCTTTCTTTCTCTTTTCTCAATTCCTGCTTTACAAGTCTGGGGCAAAACATGTTAATTCACAGTGTAATTTGTATGAATATTTAAAATGGCTACATTTTTCAATAGTTGGACTATTGTATCTGAAAACCTGGCAGAAAGATGCAATAATAAACTATTATACAGGTAGATCACTTCAAGGTTAGATATGTAAGACAAGTGTAGATAAATAACACCAAAAAATTTTTTAATGTTTATCACTGCAATGATAGGAGATGATGAAATAAATTAAATCAATTCTTTTCAAGTAGTACCAAAATTCAGGGTGGTTTCAGTTGTGCAGACTGCTGGAGCAGTTATCATTTTTAAAAATGATATTTTTAAATAAAAATTACGTTCATTTGTTGTCTATTTTCATCCAGCCTTCCCTTGGTAAAGTCTGGAAAAGAACAGCTGGACAAGCTCTTAACCACAGCATTACAACTAAATTGAAATAGCCATTAGTTTTTCCTCTGTTCTTGTTATCCATAGCTTTCCACAGGAAAAAAAAATAGTAGATTTTTAGACTGATTTGACATGAGGTATAGCACAGGATATACGTCAAATCAGAGTTTAAATCAGAATGACATTTTTTGCTCAGCTAGCAAATGAATAAATAAAAAGTCACACCTGAGAACTGAGAGAACTCTCAGTAAGCTTTTATATATAAGGAAAATAAAAATGAAGATAAAAATAGATACATATTTATTACACTCCTCAGTGTTTTAAAGTTTATAATTTCCAGGTAATGGAATTTTGTTCAAAGTTGCTGAAGAGGAAGAGTGGGATAATTTTGCATGTTTCATACCCAAAACCAACTTGATAAATTAAATATGCCAAGAACATAGGTTACCAGTGTTCAATTTGCATACTGAGCACTTACAGAATATTTAACAGCTGTAAATGGTATCCTCATCTCTGTCAATTAAAATATAATAATTCTGTTTTGAACAGCAGAATCAAAACTGGAAAAAAGTGAGTGATGGATCTGAATGTGAATGCAGAAAATTGGAAATGGGCTCCTGAGGAAGGGAATTGCTAGAACCATGGAATCACAGATTAGGTTGGAAGGGACCTTCAGGAACATCTACTTCCAATCCACTTGCCATAGGCAGGAATACCTTCTACTAGACCAAACTGCTGAAGGCCCCATCCAGCCTGGTCTTGAACACCTCCAGGGATAGGGCATCCACAACTTCCCTTGGCAACCTGTGCTAGTGCCTCACCACTCTCATGGTCAAGAAATTCTTCCTAAAGTCCAATCTAAGTCTTCCCTTTTCTATTTTAAAGCCATTCCCCCTCATCCTATCACTACATGTCCTTGTACGAAAGTCCCTTCCCAGCTTTCTTGCAGGTTCCCTTCAGGTACTGGAATGATGAATATGATCTCCCCTAAGCCTTCTCTTCTCCAGAGTGAACAACCCCAACTCTCCCAGTCTGTTCTCGTAGCAGAAGTTCTCCAGACATCTGATCATACTCACAGCGCTCCTCTGGATCCATTCCAGCAGTTCCATATCCTTCTTCTGTTGAGGATTCCAAAGCTGTACAGAGAACTCCAGGTGAGGTCTCACAAGAGCCAAGTAGAGGGGCAGAATTGCCACCCTCAAACTGCTGTCCACGCTTCTTTAGATGCAGGATACACTTTCCCTTCTGATCTGTGAACATACATTGCCAGCTTAGGCTGAGCTTTTCATCAATGAGACCGCCCAAGCCTTTCTTCAAAGGGCTGCTGTCAATCTCATCATCCCCCATCCTGTATTGGAACCATGGATTTGCCCTGACCCAGTTGTAGGACCTTGCACTTCCTCTTGTCAAACCTCATGAGGTTCACACAGGCCCGCTTCTCCAGCTTGTCTAGATCCCTCTGGATGACATCATGTCCTTCTGGTGTGACAATTGCACCAGCTTGGTGTCATCTGAAAACTTGTTGAGAGTTGAATTGAGTAGTACCCAGGCTCGGTGTTGCAGCTTATGCTTCCAAGTTGGAAACATAGTGCAGAAGGTGGCAGGATGGTACAGGGCAGACCTGTGAGGATACAGAGACAAGTTGGCTGCAGAGGACTTCATAGTCCCAAGAACATCCCAAATGTGCACAGGTACTACGAATAGGGTTATTATAACACAGAATCTTAGAATCACAGGATCATAGAATAACCAGGTTGGAAGACACCCACCAGATCATCGAGTCCAATCATTCCTATCAAACACTAAACCATGTCCCTTAGCACCTCATCCACCCGTGCCTTAAATACCTCCAGGGAAGGTGACTCAACCACCTCCCTGGGCAGCCTGTTCCAGTGCCCAATGACCCTTTCAGTGAAAAATTTTTTCCTAACATCCAGCCTAAATCTCCCCTGGCGGAGCTTGAGGCCATTCCCTCTTGTCCTGTCACCTGGGAGAAGAGGCCAGCACCCTCCTCTCTACAACGTCCTTTCAGGTAGTTGTAGAGAGCAATGAGGTCTCCCCTCAGCCTCCTCTTCTCCAGGCTAAACAACCCCAGCTCTCTCAGCCGTTCCTCATAAGGCCTGTTCTCCAGCCCCTTCACCAGCTTTGTTGCTCTTCTCTGGACTCATTCCAGAGCCTCAACATCCTTCTTGTGGTGAGGGGCCCAGAACTGAACACAGGATTTGAGGAACGGTCTCACCAGTGCCGAGTACAGAGGGAGAATAACCTCCCTGGACCTGCTGGTGACGCCGTTTCTGAAACAAGCCAAGATGCCATCTCTAGAGCATCCTGCTACAGAGCTTTTAGTGAAAGATTTTTCTTCCCCCTGGTACTTTGCACCACATGGTTTGTGTTTATAAATAGCATACCTCGAGACTAAGTTTACTTGTTCACTGTGTTGTGGATTTTCTGAATTGCCCTGATGATAACTTTACAACTTTTTCAGGTCTGATCTTCCCATGTTTCCTTGCAGTTTTGCAGCCGTTGGTACTGTACACTGCTGAATAGACCCAGTAGTTTCCTCCCACTTTACATACTTGTTAATATTTAGATCAATTGTGAGACAGTAGCAGATCAGGGCTCTCCAACCTGACACTTTTTATTTTCGTCGTAGAAGAAGGAATATCCATATTGATTTCATTTTCTTTAAGAACAAGGAATTTGCATCCTCCTCTCAAATATGTAAAAATAACTTACTGAAGAATTGATAAGTTCAGTCCAGTCTGACAGCCCAATTAATCCATATAAACAGAAAATTAAAAAGAGATCTCATAATCAGTACAGTGTTTCACCTCATTGTACAAAGGGAATAGAGGGAGGGAAGAGTCCTCAGTAATCCTCAGCTGAATTTGCCTTATCCTTTGGTTTATCAAATAAATGGAAGAGCCTGGTTCATGACAGTGAACAATTCATTTCCACTCCAATGAGTATTGCAAGAAAAAGTGTCCTTTTTAATCAAACAGATTAAATAAGAGCTGTTTCATGCTGAATCAGTGACTTCAGCAATTATAAAAGAAAGAGGACATGAACATAGAACCTATCCCAATTAGTTTCCATTAACAAGTTCTTTGGAGTAGTTTGTGGAAGCAGTAAACAAATGAAATCCAGAGCATTTACAATATGATTTCCATTATCTTAAATACTTTATTTTCTTGAAGAACCTTAATAGCAGCTCTCTGAGTCTGAAATTTATTCAAATGCTCATACTTATATTATCTTCTTCTCCCTGCCCCCTACCTGATTTTTATGATTTGAAGTCAGATTCTGTTTGCTGTTTTATGCACAAAACATATTCTTTTCACATTTGCTTAGCAAATTGCACTGCATTAGATAATAGGAGTATAAGCTTTGCCCTGGTGTAACATCCCTCAAAGTGCATTTGTGTGTGCATGGGTGAGTGTGTGTATGTATATAGGTGCCTGTAGGGTACTGTGTGTTCAAAGTCAGCTCCTGTGGAATCTGTACTGAGAGGAAGGGGCACCTCTATTTGCTTCATTGGACATCTCTGAACATCCCTGGCCTAGGCCAACCTCATATCATCTCCAGATATTTTTGGAAGACAGTTATTTGTCTTGGGCTAAAACTGCAGAAACTATTTTAACACACTGATAGTATGGAAGATGCTGGACCGTTACAGAGCCTCTGACTTGATTTTGTTTGGTTTAGGTGTATAGATTTATCCACCAAGGCCTCAAATCAGCACAGCTGGATACCCACATCCATAGTGATTTCACCAGAGTGATTTCCTAATAACTTTCCTCTGTCATTGGCTTTTCCATAATACAATTGGATTTGTTGTTCTCAGTGTTAGACTCCATAGTGTCTTTAAGCATATGAACAACATCTTACATCTCCTCCTTCCTGAATAACTTATGCCTTGCCATGCTTCTTATAATGGTAACACTGTCTCCTTTAAGACACCTAGTGCAAAAGCTGCAGAAAATTTGACAGTAATCTTCCCATTTCTCCAAATTAAAGTAAACTTCCACTCCTTGTATGTACTTCCTTGTTAGTTGTTACTTTATAGTCACCATTTCGTTGTTCAGAGGGTCTTCCAGTAGCAGTGAAGGAGTCATACTACTGCACGTTCTGCTGAATTTCCTCCTGACTCAGAACCTCTTATTTTCTGCTGTGCTTCCTTTTTTTGCCTCTGATGTTTCAGTTGTGGCTACACCACACTGAAAAGAGAATATCTGTTTGTAAGCATGTATTGAGAACTAAATAGTTGTGTCCCCTGCTGTATTTTACCAACTTCTTTATTACAAAACCAAAATAGAAAGAAATATTTTTAATAGGTTCAGAAATCTTCCTGAGGCTTCTCTCTTTTTCATTCTTCATGAACATTAACAAGGGTTTGTTTATTTTTCTAACCATAAATATTTGGGGAAAAGAGGGAGTTTTGGGTTGGTTTTTTTTCCTTTTTTTTTTGAGAAGTCGTATTTCAACACAAGCAATGTTACTGCAACTTGTTCTAGAAAGAAGCTCATAAGGTACAAGATTTTCTTTTTCCCCAGATCCCTATATCTCATTTGTAGAATAGCTTATTTTAGAAACTCCCACAGAGGAGTTTGGTGAAATTTTCTTTACAGTAAGTGATTTTTTTGGGGCTCATTTATCACAATTCAAGTCTAACGTGCCCCAGACTCTGTGCAGATGTATGTATCATGTTCTGAGAATACAGTACTCTTCCCCACCCTTCACCCCCAATACTCTTCCCTTTATGCAAATTTTCAGTTCACTGTGTTCCCTGAACTCAGACTCCACACATTCCTACAATCAAACTTAAGAACACAATGACAGTCCATTCATCTTGCGCACAACAAGATAAACACTGTGTGTATATATATAAAGTCATGACAAGACTTCAGACTAGGCATCGGAGCAACCCTAGAATTCATAAGGTCCAGCATTAGCCAAACCAAAGAGCGTCCTTCTCCAAGAAAAACTGAATTCCTTCTTTCTTGCAGCATATAATGACTGTAAAGTAAAATTCAGTTATTCATTGAGGTTCTTTTATGAAATTGAATGTTTAGACATGTTCAGCCCTTGACCACTGTGCTCTTATGCTGTACCAGACTTCAGTTTTTATGATAATTTTTCAGTTAGTTGTTCTGTTTCTAATGTAAGTACTTCAGGAAACTAGTATCATTGCAATTTCAGGACTCCCATTTCAGAGAATTACATCTCCACTATGTCAGACTAACTTGGGCTAGAGCTTGGCAAGCAACAGATCAGTTTTGGGTAATCCTCTCTTTATTTGGAAGACTCTGTTATTACTAGGTAGAGCTAACAAATATGGAAATTGCTAGTAAACAAAGACTTCTAGAGTGGAGTTGCTAAACTGGTAGTTCTATGCAAGACTTCTTTGATGTGGTTTGATCTGTAAAGCATAAAGAATACCATGATGAGCATCCACTAACAGGAACATGCAGAATGAAAATGCAGAGGCTCCCCTCTGACTGGGGAGATCAAGCAGCTGTATAATCCTGCTCTCGCAGTTTGGCAGAAAAGGTCCAAAATAGGAGGAAAAGAAACAAAATGGCTGTATCCTTTCCGTGCTTCACAATCATCTACGTTATGATAGACTTGGCAATGTAATCAAGTCTCTTCCCTTTGAATTCAGAAAGTTGAGGAATATAGTTGGCAGAGTTCTAAAACATGCTGACATCCTCACTGGGGACTTTGGGTCTAGTAATGAATAAAATACAATAGAGTTTAGAAAGGAAACTAATGGTAGATATTTATAGCTAAGAAGGCTCTGTTCAAGACTGGTCTTATAAGGATAGTAAAGTTTCTGTATGCCTGGACATAACTTTTTGCTTTTAACTGAGCTTCTCAAGTTTTCATTTGAACTTATTATGGGTGCCTGGTTTTGGGAGTTGAAGAGTTTTCATGCTTGGCACAGGGTATCTCTATCTAACAAAGAACATGGGAATGAAGATCCAAATCAGCCTGTATGTATTGTGTTTGATTTGGTGTCACAGAAGAGACTCTGATGTTTGTTTTGCAGACTTCTTTGGAAGAATTCAGCTTTGGGCAACACAAGTGTCGGGCATTTTTCTGTCTGCAATCTTCCTTATTCTAAGGAAAAAGTAGATGGAGGTGGAGGTGGGCAGTGTTTATTGTACCTTCAGTTTAATCTGAAAAGAAGTAGGGCAAAATGTCCTGACCTTGGCACTGAATGTCAGCCCATTAATATTGGCATATGCTGTGAGTGCTAAAAATGCCTATACAAAAGAACATTTTTAACATACTCTAGCATAAGGGATCTTAGATCATGCTATGAGACATAATATCCCAATAGGGACATTGAAACCAGCTTGATTTTCAGAAAAAGGCATTACCTACTTGGGCTAGTACACCTGTCTTACCCTTGTAAGGAAGCTGTTGATGCCATTACACCCTATACCTACACCAATTCCTTATTTACATATCATTTAGATATTGCATAAAACCTAGAACATGGCAATATCATTGAGAATGTGAAAAGCTTTAGGAAAAATGACTGGAGATAAAAATGCTTCTGCTTTTGTGAATGTAGATAGACAGTAATATAATAAGAATAGAAATTGTTCACATGTTTAAAATTTCAAAGTTTCGAAGTACATTTGAATAGACCATGGGGAGAATTTGGTGAATTCTCTCCAAAACAGGAACTGGGAAGATTTTAATGCTCCACATAGACACCTGATGTGTAATAGAACAAGGAGAATTACCTAGTGTCACAAGTTCATATATGATTTGAAGACATTTGATCTTTCAATTAAGGTATCATTACTGTCTGAGATACATGTTGCTGAACTGTATCTGCTTCCATTCCATGCTGCAAAGATTTTATTTTCACATTTGCCTTCAAATGTTGATGGCTCTGGGGTTAATTGAATGAAGGATAGGCAGCAGAAATGCTAGAAAAAGAAGTGCTGACAATCTGCTATATAACTAGTTTTTAAAATGTATGCATGTACTTCTACCTCAGCGTAGTAACGAAGAAAGCATATAGATGCTACAGTTTTATAGCCTTTTCTGCATCTTGTCAGCAAATTTTGTAATACAGTAGTGGTGTATGTATTTCTGAATTGTGTAGATAATGTACGCCATGAATAAATATTTTGGCAACATACAATTGCTTTTTCCTGAGTTTTATTTTGTCTGCAAAAGCCATCAGTGTGCATACCATACATGTAACTTTTTTTTTTTTTCAATATTATTATTGCTATTACCTAGTGTTTTGGAATCCTTAGCCAGTCATGTCATTCAAACAACTGGCAGGTGGCTTGTTCTACAGATGGATAAACACTAGCACATGTTAAACTGTAAATGTCTAGAAGTGTTGTGTGGCATATTTGTTGACCAACCACCCATCTGCCTGATTTTCTTTAAAGTACAACCCAAGTTTGACAGAGAGTCAAAGTCATATAGTATTGGTTCTAAGATTCTTAAAAATTCTTATAGCATCCCAGTGAAAAATTATGCACCAAAATCTAAATTAGATGGGGAGGTGTGCAGACTGGGAGGTATTCCAGATATACTTTTAAAGATTAAAAGTTTCAACACCAACTGCTGTAAAAGTGTGATCCTTGACTGTACCATCACATCAAGTACTACCAAGAAGACTCTTTGCATAACATAGTGGTAAAGAATTTACACACTTATGGGAAAGGATTCCTCAGCCTTTAAGGTACTGAAATCCCAGGATGATGTAACACTCATATCTACTGCAGTGTTGGCTAGCTTATGTAGTATTCGTCCAGGTACTGGGAACATGTATTTCTAAAGGTTGTGTAGGCTTTAAAATAATTAATTTGGACTAATTTATTGAAAAAAAATAATCCATGGATATTAAACATAAAGACACTACCCGTTGCTCAGGAAGTCCTTGATACATAGGAGCGTGGGTAAATGTATGTAGAAAAGTATTGTTGTATAGCTGCATTAGTTCAGACTCTTTTCTCCCATATGTCCTTTATTACATATCATAGTGGGATATATGGCTTTTGATCTGACCTGATATAGCTGGTTTTGTTCCAGTTCCACAGCTGAGTTACTACAGGGCAATAATCAGAGTATTATGTGTTTATCGCTCTTATTTCTCCCTATATTTGCAGTATATGGTTTCTGGGTCAGGAATTATCTCCTCCTGTGTGTTTTTTCAGTGCCTGGCAGAACAGTGCTGTGACCTCAAAGGGTGCTTAGGATAATGTTAAAGTGTAAAAGTTAGTTCATGTCATTTAAGTAAAGCTGTGCACTGTAGCCTGGGAATTCCTAATCTGTTATAAGAAGGAGATATAAAACTATGGTGAGTTGACTGTGGCTGGATGCCAGTTGCCCACCACAGCCACTCTCTTCCTCCCCTCTTCAGCTGTATAGGGGAGAAAAAAATATAACAAAAGGCTTATGGGTCAAGATAGGAACAGGGAGATCACTCAGCAATTACTGTCACAGGCAAGACGGCCTCAACTTCGGGAAATAAGTATAATTACCAATAAAATCAGAGTAAGGTAATGAGAATTAGAACCAAATTTTAAAATGCCTTTCTCCCAGCCCTCCCTTCTTCCTAGGCTCAACCACTTCAAATTTCCCCAGCCCCCTTCCCTGACTGGAACAGGGGCCAAGGAATGGAAATTGTAGTTAGTTCATCACACATTGTTTCTGCTGCACTTTTCTCATCACATTCCTCTCCTGTTCCAGTGTGGGATCCCTCCTATGGGAGACAGTCCTCCATGAACTTTTCTAGTATGAGTCCTTCCTATGAGTACAGTTCATTAACTGATAACAGTGTGGGTTCTTTCCACAGGGTACAG
Organism: Phaenicophaeus curvirostris; assembly: GCF_032191515.1. Taxonomy (NCBI): domain Eukaryota; kingdom Metazoa; phylum Chordata; class Aves; order Cuculiformes; family Cuculidae; genus Phaenicophaeus; species Phaenicophaeus curvirostris. Next base: position 189,946,530 of record NC_091392.1, read on the forward strand.
TCCTTCAAGAACAATCTATTACAGCATGGGTCCCCCCTGGGGTCACAAGTCCTGCCAGCAAACCTGCTCCAGCATGGGCTTTTTTGTTCTTGGGTTCACAGATCTTGCCAGGAGCCTACTCCATGGGCTCACAGCCTCCTTCAGGCATCCACTTGCTTCAGTGTGGGGTCCTCCATGGGCTGCAGGTGGATGTCTGTTCCACTGTTAACCTCCATGGGGTACAGGGGGACAGCCTGCCTTACCATGGTCTTCACCAGGGGCTGCAGGGGAATCTCTGTGCCAGTGTCTGGAGCACCTCCTCCTCCTCCTTTTGCACTTATTGTGGTGTCTGCAGGGTTATTTTTCTCATATGTTCTCACTCCTCTCTTCAGTCGCTGCATTGCAACAGCTTTTCTTCCTTCCTCTTGTTAACTACATTATTTCAGAGGTGCTACTGCTGTTGCTGATGGGCTTGGACTTGGCCAGCAGCAGGTCTGTCTCGGAGCCAGCTGGCTTTGGGATTAGTTGGTATGGAGGAAGTTTCTAGAAGCTTTTTCACTGAGGCCACCCTTGTAGCCTCTCTGTTATCAAAGCCTTGTCTCACACACACACACAATACAAATAGTTAAGTACTGCTTAGGAAAATTCAGATTTTCTATTTCTTCCTTTTTGATTCCTAGGGGGAATTGACACAAAATAGGCCATTTTGCTAAATCATGAGTTGGGGACAGGAAGATCAGTGGCCAGGAAAGGCAACATGGTGTAACATAA